>NC_065531.1:6305896-11170341 GCF_020184175.1 Aphis gossypii | reverse complement strand
TGTAGTCCACATTATCTTCGAGATCAGATACTTTAAATTTTAAATTTTCGGTTAATTGTTCGATATTTGATAATTTTAGTTCAATAATCTTAGTGTTATTTTCAAGTTGACTCATTTTTTGATTTAATTCAAATCTAATTATTTTTATAGAGTCATCGAGTTTAGAAATAGTTTTTTTAGTTTCACCAGCTTGTGAACTACCAAACACATTCATGACTAAAATTATTTTTAAAAAGTATATTATGTAAAAAAAATTAATTTTTCTTAATATAATTTTCTTCGATGATTTTCAAACGAGTGTTTAAATCTGAAATATATGATCCATGATTCGGTAAAGAATTTTCATCAAATATACCTGTTATGCGTTTTATTTCGGCATCTACACTGTCCATAGTTGAAAGTATAAAAGAAAGTTTTGTATTTGTTTCTATATAATTATTAAATAGCTCCGACATGCGATTTTCCAGCGTTAGTAGATGAACAATATTACTTTTTATGGTATGAATTTCTTTCTGCTGATTATTTAATTTATTTTGTATTGCTTTGTTACTTGACAGAATATCTGATACAATTTTTTTAGAATCACCAGTTTGAGAACCTCCAAACACGTTCATAGCTCTAACACGACTGACACTATATTTTAACATCAAGTGTATTTATCCAACTATTATGTGTGTTATCAAATTCAAGTCACTTGACAAGCATTTTATTTTGTTTTTTACATATAATCAGGCATTAACGTTAAAATTATATCAAATAATAAATATAAAAATCTCGGACCAAGATCTTAGTTTGTTAGTCTGTTATAAAAATATAATTGATTTGGTATTACATTTTAATGATTATAATGAATTATGTCAATCAATACATTTGATGTAATATTCATGTCACAAGTAATTTTCAATATGAATATTAAGCAAGTTCTTTATAAAACCACTAATCGTATCAAGTGTTGTCGAATGTTATGGGTGCCTACCAGCTACCAACCAACCTAAACAGTGACAAGGCATACCTATAGTCTATGATAACTTTTTTAACCTAGATTTAATAAATATATAATATATGCTGTATGTAATTACATAGACACATAGTTAATAGATAGTTACTTACCTATGGACATGACCAAGTTCTCATTTAGTAATAAATAAATTAACAATAAAGACGACTAGGTATATTATTATTTTATCAAAAATAATAATTATAATTTTTGTTGTATATTGACCTTATAGTTGATTAAATATGTGTCTAAATAAATATATATACCTACTTAAATATACACTATAGAATAAAAGTGTATCAATAATGACCTACCTGACCTTTCAGATTTATATTTGTTCAAAAACGATAAAAATGTGTTGTAGGTACCTACTAGATATTTACATTCATTCTCAATGTTTCCTTTAGTTGGTTACTTAATTACAAACTGTCCAATTAATATTCATGATAATTTATAGAAAATTTTCTTTCGTGAATTAAATGAAAAAGTATTTATGCACTATGATTTATAAAAGCAACAGCTTGTTGTATATATTAATCTTAATTTACGCACACATTTTGAACGTTTGTGAAGCTACAATTTCATTTCATCATCATCAAAATGGTAAGCAATAATTAAAACATTATGAAACTTTTATTAAACTTAATAACTTATAAAACATATTATATACCAAATGTAAACAATTGAGCTAATTATTGACGATTTAGTGAAAAATAATTTAAGTTACAGTAAACTAATACTGATTAAAAAAATAGGTAATAAATGCAAATTATCATATTTATTACCTACCTATTTCAATTTGAACTTATCAACAGTGTTCAGAACATTCACTAAAAAAATTTAATTCGTTTATGACGTTTATGTTCAGTCCTTTAAAAAGAAACTCGTTCATATTCACCTTAATGTTTTTTTTTCAGGCGAACGCGTTCACTTTCATTAAGTCATTCATTTAATTTTTATTTTTAAGAATTTTTTATCGGCAGTCAATATAAAAATCCATAAACATATACCACTTAACCTAAATATAAAAACACATTTTAGATTTTAGAGCCACAAATTTCTATAGGTTGTAGTATAGTATAGAAGTCTTGTGTTAAGAGCAGTGGTTCTCAACCACCGGTCCGCTATAAAAATTAATAAAATTTTAATTTTATCATGATTAGCCAATTAGGTATAAATGGTATCAGAATTTATTACAAATTCGTGGAAATCATAATATTACAGTAAATTGTTGTACGTCGAACCGGTCCCACTGGAATTTCACGTACCTATTTGATTTAATAAAATAAAATATATAATAGGAAAATATTATTATATTAAATAAAATAATTAAAATAATCTATATATTTTATACAAATTTTTATTAAGAGGACCTTCTTTTACCGAAATTCGACCGTAAAAATTTGCTTTCGTACTTCTAATTTTTCTCAGCATAAACTTGAGAAGTTCTTCTAGAATCTAGACGACTACGTTCCAGATTTTCAAATTACTCAATTTTTTAAAAAAAATATATAAAATAGACAAAACAAGATATCAAATAACTGGAGCGGCAGTCTTCTAGATCTAGAAAAACTTCTCAAGTTTATTTGTGTGAAAAAAAACATATTTGAATTATTATTTTTTTAAGCTTGAAGAAAATTGTATGATAAAATTAATTTTATCAACGTTGGACATACAAAAAAAATATAAAGTTTATATCAATATAGGTAGGTAACAAAAAATACCTTAGGTACGTACGAATAAATAATAGCCAGTTGAATACAGTAACCAACTACGTAATTAATGTTTAACATAACTCGATAACTTATAATCCCTAATTAATATATACATTGTTTGTATAAAGTCAAATACTGTATTTATGTTTAATCATTAGTATAAGTAGGTACATTGTACATCTATAAGTTATCACAGATTTTTATGTATTTATTGATTATATATAAACCATACAAACGGATTGAAGTGAATACAAAATATTATTAAAAGAATTACAGAACACAAATGGCACTAATATTCAATTTTTTTTTTAAATTTATTATCAATTTAATAATTTTATTGACGAATGACAATAAATAAGTATTAAGTATGCATAATATAATATGGTAATACCTAGTAATAGTTGTTATAATATAATGTGTATTATTTGTATTATATTACGTAAATTAGAAGCAGTCTATTATTGTACACAAGTGATAATTACATTTGGAAACAGTTTTATTTATTTTTTCTTTATAACTTTAATATTTGTGATTTTGCTGTTTTTGTTTTTATATTTTCCAAAATATGTTTTGGATCTAAAATATCATCTACCATCTACCAACCATAAGTGTAGATCGCAGGGATGTTAAGGGTGCTTAGCACACTGGATTTTAATACTAACACCCGAATCTCGTGATTATAACTTATTTACTAGTTATTAATTAGTTTAATTAAAATGTTCATAAAAAAAAAAAAGTAAGATGTATAATATAAATATTACAAATATTTAATACAAAAATATAATTTGTTATAATATTTATTTTTTATAATTTAATTTTTAATCATTGATAGGTACTTTGTAAACAATATTCTATTAAAATTAAATAGTAGATACATTGGTAATATACTGGTATAAATAGGAAAAAATTACGAAAAATTGAATGTAGTATGTTAGTTGGAAAAACAACAAACTAACATATTTTTAACGTCTGAATATCTGATAAGTGAAATATTTGATGTTAATATTATATAAACGTACCTATGATCTGTATTTTTTTGCTCAACACCTTTTTAGATCGTAAGGTGTATATTTATACGGTTTTTTGTTAAAATATGCAAAAATATGCACTATAAAATGTTGGTATTAAATCAATCTCTTTTATGGTTTGTGGACATTCATTGACTGCAAGTATATGATTTTGAAAATATCAAAATGCATTTTATGCAAAATCCTTTATCTAAAATCAAAATAATATCATATCCTTATAAATACCTCAACATCAGTCAAAACATTTACTTACTACCAATTTTTTCCCGGGACTCAATTTACCTCTTTCAAAATGCACTAAACTTATCTCGGACTCAATTACCGAGCCCTCTACTACCATAATATTTTCATAGTAATTACATTTATTAAAAATTCAAAAACAGATTTATTTAATTTAAAATTATTTAAAGACTATCGGACTTATCAGTTATTCACATTGAAAAAGATATCGTCCTTGATAATGAAATTATTTTAAATAAGTTTGCTGAAAATAAGCTTATACCTGATGACAATAATTGTCATTTGTAATAAATTAAATTAATTTGTTTTACATAAAATTTTTAGTTATATTTGTGAGATTTGTATTAATATATTTATACGGTATGGTACTATTTGGGTATGCAAGGGACCCTTTCACGGGTTGGGTCTGTTTCCTCAAAAATGTTGGTACTTAAGCCCCCCTAATATTTTTGGGTGATTTGTGCCTATGCAGCGGGCGGAATATCAACAGTCTTTCTGTACTGGGGGTTGACTGTTTCTGAAAGTAAGCAAATTGAATGATGTAAAAACTGAAAATTAAATTTGTTATGTTTATATACTTACATCAAAATAAATAAATTGAGCATCATGACAATACAGTCACGGTGTCACCAGTCGCTACAGACTACACAAACGTAAACAAGCTGACTCGCCGCTGCAGCTACAGTCGTACGAGTTCTTGCAATGGGCTCGATGTACTGCAGTGTGACCAGCGAACTGGGCACTAGCTCACAGTACCTATGGTCCTTACAACAAATAATTGAAAACATAAAATAGATATTACTGGTTGCTAACAGAACTATTTACTTAATAGTCATAACAAAAATTTTACCTACAAATTTTACGAAAAAAAAAATGATTACTTAAAAATATTTTTTTTCTATTTATAAATACATTTAAAATAAATTAATTCACTAATTTATACAAATTTAAGAATAATATGCCGAGTATAAGCTGGACTGCAAGAGTAGGTGTCTTATAAGTTATAAACATTTGAAAGCAATGATAAACATCTCATAGTTTTGCTTAAAATAAACAGATTTAGTACTTATTTATAATAATTTGTATAAGTATATCCAACAAGTAATTAAGTACTTAGATATTTCTATCATTTGTTGACTAAAGTTATAGTACACTGTACTAGGAGAACCTCTCAAAGGGAAATGAAGGTGTCGTGTGAGAGAAAATTACAATGCCATTAGTATAATATGACCCCAAAGCTTTTTGGGCATGGTCGAATTGCACTTATTTTAGTTGAATTGCAACTAAAATTCATACTATAATTCAACTAAAATAAGTGCAATTCGATAGCTGTAGCCCATAAGCGAAAATCAATTTTATAAAAAAAAGTGCTGTATTTAATTAAAATCGTAGTTATTATTAATATTAAATTAAGCATTAACAGTAATATTGAAATTAGTTCCAGTAATAAAAAAATATAATTTTGAGTATTATTTTAAATTATTTAAACAAAATAAATGCAATAACCGTCGCGATGTGTTGCTGCAATCATGTCGTGGAACGGGTAAGGTCACGCGTACCTACATGGAAAACGTCGAGCGTCGCGCGTTAGGTCAGTAAAATATTGTATCAAGTATTACTATTTATTTTTGCTCTTTTATCCCACTACCAAGGTACAAAAGCGCAAAATAAATTTTGCGCTTTTGAGTTATCGAAAAAAAAGGTTGATTTGCGCTTTCGGGTTTCACCGGAATTGCACTTGAGATAAAAAAGGGTTAATGGTCGAACTATACTCGAATAAAAAACAGGTAGTAGTCGAACTGCACTTGGGTTCAAAAAAAGTATTTCCACAAAAATATCATGCATTTGAAGGGGTTAAACGTTTAGAAAACACTCATTTCCTTTCTCACTTAATTTTTTTACTTCTTAATCATATATAGTCAAAATATTTAATAACTTGTAATTTGTATGAATATAAACTAATAATTAGTTTATAATTATTATACCATAAATTAATAAAATATAAATTGTATTAAATATATTATTAACTTCTGGAAGTGTGTAAATAGAGTTTGATATTGAACAATTATTTTGTTTTTGTATTTTAGAAGTTTATGAGGATTTTGACATTACAACAATTTATAGAATTACAGATATGTCTTCATTCAACATCAGTAACGGTTTGTAAATTACTATTATTTTGTTTTTACTACTTTAATACAATATACTCATTTATTTAAATAGTAGGTAGTGGCTCAATAATAACATGAATGTATAAAACACTTTATTGATTAAAGTGATTAAACCTAACTATAAGACCATTGTAAAGTAGATACTTTTCAGAGTTCACCTTCTGACTACCTTCGTTTTCATGGCACATTTATAAAATGTTCCAAAACTTCGTACTCCACAATATACTATATTTTCCAATTACTATTTTTGTCCCTTTATCAAATATGAATTTCTGGTTAGAAAAAACCTCGAAGTTCACTTCGCAACTGACGATAACGTCCCTTATGTAATGGTATGAATAAAATCGTAGTATAATTATTATGATACAATATAAAATTTGTACAATTTGTCGTATTACCTATCATTAACATTATGAAATTCTAGAATAATATAATTTGTTTGTAGCTTGTATTTGAATTGTATATAAACATTTTAAAATTATACTACATGAAATAAAATTAATCTTAATTTTTAAATCATCAAATCAATTCATATTTATCTCATAAAAAATGTTTGTTATTTTGTATTGTTAGAGGAAGATGGATTCATGAATGATAATTTCTTAACTAACTGTAATGGAAGTTGTTCAATTGAAATACATTCGAGAACAAATACTATTGGAATGCCACTAAAAATCAATAACGATGTTCATATTATGTCAACAAATACAAAAGAAATCATTAATTTTGAATCATTTCAGAATAATAGTCAAATGAGCATTTCGTATGATTCAAATTCTTGGTCTAAAAGAAATATTTATAATATGAATGGTAAGTTCTTACTTATTAGTAAAGGCGTAGAGCCGAAATTCTAATTACCTAAATAATATTTAAAAGTTGTATAATTTGAAATTAATCTTATACCTTTAGGGGGTTCCGGTGAATTTTCGCGGTAAATAATTTAATTTAAATTCAAATCCGTGTCCTAAATATTTAAAAATAGAAATAGATAAATGTAGTTTTTTTCTTATATGATATATATTTTTAAATTTAAATTTTAAGTTAAATGTTTTTACTCATTAGACTGAGTAAAGGAGTCTTTTTTAATTAGAAAGTTTATTGAGTTTTTGAGATCGATGAGATCTTCATAAAAGGATGTGATTTTGAGTGACAGTTCATCAGTATTATTACTGAAAGAGGGAGGCAGAGAATATTGGTTAGTGTCTTCAGTTACTTGCGAGTAAGATTTTAATACGGTGAGAAGTTAAAGTGTTTTAACTACGCAATGTACTAATGTCATGATAAAATTTGCATGGAAGTTACATACTATGTTTAAATTTGAGTCACTTACTCTGTAATTAGTATAACTTTGTTTTTAAAATAGGTAATAATTATTAAATATTTCCGATGGGCTGAACCTTTGATCGCGTGTGAGAAAATATGGGTAGAAATAAGTAATATTTGTTTGGTTTAAATTAATCACTAATAAAGTAATATATGAATACAATACACTGTATTTGTTTTAAATATAAATAAAGTGGCGCGTAATAAATAATGATATACCTATGCTATTTATTATATAGTGTGAATATGACGACTGTTATAATATACGTCTAAAATTTTTTTTTAATAAATTATATTTATTATTTTTGTATAAGGTTACAGTGGAAATTGTAACAGAAATAATCATGAAATTACCACAACTCTTTACTCCAGAAAGAGACAAAGATTTACTACTCCAAGTTATGCAACGGAAGTTTCAGGTATTTTTTAAAAAATATACTTTATAACAATATAGTTATACCTAAGTTATTGCGTCGTGATAATAGTTATTATGTGACTATAAGCCTATAAATAAATAGCTCAAAAAAATATATATATAAAAATATTTTGAAAATAATACCATGCATTGAAAATGTTAATTTGAACATGGTGAAAAAATCATCTATAGATACAGTTATTTATTTTTAAATTTTAATGAAATAATAAAAATTAAAAACGATATTTTGTTACTATTCATCTTTGCTATTTTTTCTGCAATTATTTAAATCGAAGCATTTTTGACCATTACAAATTTTCTTTGTACTCAATATTAAACAAAATACACATCATTGTAAGATAAATACATTTTCGCTCTGCACAGAATCTATGTATATTAAAATAATATAGAGATTGTATTTGAACTTTGAAGAAGATGTACCTATCGAGCTCACGATTTTCTGAACTTGTAAGATATATTTTATAATAAGTAAACACCCAAGGTTTCGCCAAATATTGTATCGTAAGTAATATAAAATATAATAACCCATTTAAACCTTCAATAAATCTATACGTAGTATATAATATAAGAGTAAGCCATAACTATAATGCATGGGCGCCCATAAGTAAAATTTTAGTGGGGGTCAAAATAAAAAATTCTCAAATGTAAAGATAATTATATTATATTATGGTAATATTTATTGAGTTACAAGTTTTTAATATTTTTTGTCCAGGAGGGGGGGCAAGTGCCCCCCTTGCCCCTCCCAATGGGCGTCCATACTTTAATGGCACGTGCATGAATTGTGACTATTCTCGCTATTAAGCAACTACAACATTTGATAAGAACGCAACACTACAACATTTATACCGTGGTTGATTTATAGACTTCAGGTATAGGATAGGTATATAAAAGTACTGGGGTAGCCAGAATCCACGTATAAGTAAGCCCTCAGCAGTCAGCACAGCATATTCAGATTTACCAGAGCTGTTGAATCTACAGCACCTTCACGCCTTTAATTAAATAAACAAACGATTTTCAATTAAAATTGACTTACACAATCATTTGGAATTTACGACTTTAAGAAACGATAGCAGGCACGTTATTATGTGAGAAATACAAAGTCCAATTATTTATAACTATACAGGTTGACTCTTTTATCAAACAACACTTATTATTTCAAAAAGTACAGATTTATTTTCAAATTTTTAAATACACGTTTTTCTACAATTGTATACAATTTAAATTTTTTTCATTCTTATATTTAATAATAAAAAAAACTATCAATTTTTGATTTTTAAACAGCAACTTATATTAATAATTTCATAAATTAATAAAGCCATTTTTTCATGAATTTTCACGTTAAAATGTTTAACTTTCGTTGATCCGTCGGCGAGTTATAGCTGCTTAAAGTTGAAAGGTGTTATACGTCAGAACTAATTAATACCATCAGAACTGGGATTTTTATTTGTAGAATCCAGTAGCTATAATAGTAATGAATTCGATATCGTCGACCCTAAGGTGTAGCGGAGAGTAGTGATAATATTTATACCTATTACTACCTGTTATACCTTATTATGAATTGTCAATTGGGCTAATATTACTACCTACTTATTACAACTTATCTACTGAAGAGTTATAACACATTTACACTCAATAAATACTTCTCGAAACTATCTAACTTTGAGAAGTTATATCTCATCAACAGATTAACGAAAAATGAAAATTTTAAAGTGATAATTCAAAAAAAAAAATTATCCTTATTAATTTATGAAATTTAGGTACAGGTTGTTATTTGAAAATCAAAAGTTGATAGTGGTTTACCTAATAAATATAAGAGTGAAAATATACAGTACATAACAGTTCTACAGTTCTAGAACAGTATGGTTCTTAAATTAAACAAAAAAAAAAATTGAAAAAAGTCAATAATTTTCGAAATAATGTGTGTTGTTTGATAAAAGAATCTCTGTAAAAACCCTGTAAAAGTATAATTAGTATAAGTATTATTATGCTTAAAAGTATAAGAATTACTATATCTATATCGATACATACCTAAAGTAAATTAAAACAAATATTCATCAACACTAATTATTAATTTAATTACTTTTACAAATCGCAAATAAAATTATGGATGATATGAATACAATTGAATTCAATGGTCAGCTATTGCTATAAATTATAATATCAATACTTTTTTAAATTTCAAAAATGCAATATAATCATATGTAAGTATATATATATATAGAATACCTAATTAAAACTCCTACCTATCTAGTGAAATAAAACTATTTTGTGTGTATTATAATATAATATAATATGTATGAACTTTCAATATGATTGATAATTAATTTGTTCAATAGTTATATTATAATAACCTTGCACATATTATCTACCATAGCAGTAGCGGTAAAATGCAGTCACACACTCACATGCCGTCACCGCGACAATACAATATATGCACCTATGCTAACTTTTAAATTATGTAAATTAAAATTCATCCTTAACGCATCACATAAATATATATTAATATTACTATGATTTTAAACACAAATACATTATAATATTACAATAATGCCTACGTATATAAGCTATTATTTATCAAGACTATAGCTTTAGTCTTAGGCTAGGGCCGTACATGCGGTTGAGTCGCAGCGACCGTTTTTCCGCGGCTGAACCGCGTAAGTGTGAAAGCTTATCAGACGGTTGTTATTGAAAATAAAATAATTTTAATTAATTGTTGGACGGTACAACCACTATGTGTGGCCCTAGCCTAATATGTTGAATACATTATAATCTAGGTATGTATCAACATAATATTCCGTAATATTAATATATCGCATTAATCGTTTTCAGGAAACCTATTAAATAATAATTGTTATGACGTTTTTGAATATCAATTCAATGATCATTGCTTTGTAAATCGTCCATATTATAATCAATTAGAAAACTGTACAATTTTTTCATTTTATTGGACACCCGATAAAGATCAAACATGTTTAACTATGACATATTATACCTACTATCCAGAATATACTTCTTTATTTATTACGATGGATATGTACAATGAAAATAATATAGTTATAACTTCAGCCGATTTAAAGGGTTATGTAATACTTTTTATTATAGATTCTGATGATTATTTGTTTAAAAATTAGAATAATAATAACAGTAAAATATATTTTTTATGCAGAACGGTGTACACACATTGAAAATTACCAATATTGATTTTAAGAATAATGAGGAATATAAATTGTCATTAAAAATTAGTTCAAGTGACACATATTATTATTCGCATCAAAGAAATGATATGCGATTTGGACTCGTGCGAATTGCAGAATGTTCAAATAATTATGGTAAATATATTATATGCAAATATTAATACTTATTTAAATTGAAAAAAAAAATAGATGCTAATTTTTAGCCACTCGGATGGTGTATGACGTACCTATATTACCTATATTATATTGTATTTGTATGTAATTATAATTTAAATTAAAGAATATATAATAATGTAGTCTAACTAATACATTGTTGTTTTTGGCTGTTAATATAACCTAAATAATAAAACTTTATCAATTAACTCAACGGTGGTTTCTGAAATTTTACAGCAATTTGTTGTCAATGCATTGTGTTGATTTATCGATTTCCATTTTCCATAATATCCAACAATTGTTTTGTGAAACAATCAGCTGATGCATCATTTTGTTTTTGTATTTTTACACGTATATTGATCTTAAAGTTCAATTTAAGTACATTTTTCCATAAAACGATGATTTGAGACATGCATTAAGCTTTTAATAACTATAGCTATATTATCTGACTTTTCCCGGATTAAAATTAATTTATCTTTCTATCGTTTTCATTTTGACTCAGCTGAAATATATAATATTAACACAATATTACAATGATTAATTTTATGATTTTCCATTTCTTAATTCTTGATATATTTTTGGTGTAAACACAAAAAACTGGAGATAGATTTAATTAATTATTAAAAGTCGACGTAAATCTAATATGGCTAAAATATATTATGAATATATTATAATATGTATATTTTTTAATGCTGTTTTATTTCAACTGTATATTATATACGCAAATAAAAAATTCAAAAATGCTAATTATATTTGAAACAATGAATGATTTATGAAAAAGAATCATTTGATAGATAACTGTTAACAAATCCTTATTTATAATAGTCTTATAGATACTTTGATAAACCACAAAGATAATTGAGGTGATACGAAACTTTTGTGACATACATTGTAAGTAAAGACAAAGGGATTTATCAATTCCGTCAAAACTTTTTTTTTTAAATAATAGTATAATATAATATAATTTTTTTGCCAGTTCGCTGACTTCTAAATATGTAAAATCAAAAATATAAAACAACAATACAAAAGAAACTGGGACATTTTGGACCAATAAATTTTCCTAATGAATATGGACAATTTTTATTTGCTAGAAGAAAATTATCATAACTCTCGAATATTTAACTTAATTGTTTTATTACCTATTACATTATTGTGTTATAACATAATTAAATATTTTATTATTATAAATTTAATGTTTCTAGATGAAGAAGATGTTTGGATTGTTTCTGCGAATAGTTTTTTTAATAAATATCCTATACCATTCAACATTCTGGAAAACGGTATGTATTTGAAATTCACAAATTTTAATAAATTAATGTACCTATAATACAATTTATAATGCATTTATCATAGTATGTATAAATAGGTATGCTTTATATTATATACTACATGAAAAAATATAGCTGTTAACAATTTACTCATTACTCTACTCTCCGCGAAAGAACGTATCTAGACGGGGATCAAAAATCGTTCACTATTGCGTATTTCTGGTACAAAACCAGTTCGTCTTATTATATCATCGAAATGGTTTGATAGGTTCATTACAAATTCACATGCCATGAGATGTGCTGTACTCGTATTTAATACATTCACCGACCAATCGCCGCTGATAAGAATTAGAACATAGCTGGATTGGACTCAAAGATGCGCAAAGAGCAAAGTGCCAAGTGCCGTAATTTTTATGTGTAAGATCGAAATACATACTCTTGCGATGTGGATTTTTTTATATGCGATACGTACAATACTTTTATAACAGATTATACATTTAATAATTACTTATTTCATATCAATGAATTTGATTTTAGGTGCTATTATAAAATATAAATTTGATTCTTGACGTTATTTTATTTTATTAATTTTTACATGTTTAAATCTCAGTGAACATAAATTCTTAAGTGCATTATTTAACTGTTGTTTTTTTTTGATATTTGATTGGGAAATTATACATTTTTGAAAAGCGTTTTTATCAATTTAATTTCACATCATTTCAGTTTTATTCTTTTCCCCTTCTGGTTTGTCAATAAAATAGTCAAAATAGTCAATAGTGTTTAATATCTGCGGTATTTGATAGAAAATATGTATAAAAGTTGATACCATACCTTAGGTACATTCTTAGAACATTCTTAGTTCTTTAACTGTGTGTAGTTTTTTTGTAATTAAGAATAGTTTAGACCTTTTGGCTTTTGAGATAGTGATTTAGTGACAACTGGAGCTACCTATACTTATACTATATTTCAGTAGTCAATTTATCTGCTTGCACAGTTTCAATTGCAATTTTTGGAAATTCAAATGTTGAACATTTTATTTGGAATTTTGTGAAACTATCAATAAGTATTTTATTGTTTAAATAAACATGTAAACTAAAATGTTTTAACAAATCTTCTCTTTATGAGCTTAATGCATGTCTCAAATTATCAGTTTTATGGAAACACGTACTTGAATCGAACTTGAAGATCTATATGCGACATGCGTGTACAAATACAAAAACAAAATGATGCATCAGCTGATTGTTTCACAAAACAATTATTGAACATGGAAAATGGGAAAATGACAATCGACGAATCAACACAATGCATCATATTAACAACAAATTTCTGTAAAATTACGGAATCCACCGTTGAGTTGATTGATAAAGTTTTATTATTTAGGTTATATTAACAGCCAAAAACAACAATTTTAATACAATAAATTTAAGCATTCAAAACGGATTTCTAGGTGAAACGACAGCGTATAAGTTCATAAATATTATAATGAATCAAGACGAAGTTAAGTCAATTACCCAACTGAATTCTTAAACTTGCTGGTCTTTCCACGCATGCTACTGCACATTCTAACATTGAAAATTAACGTGTCAATCATTCTTCTACGAAACATCAATCTAACACAGGGGTCGGCAACCTGCGGCTCGCGAGCCACATGTGGCTCTTTCGGTCTAAAGTTGCGGCTCTCCAGCTACACACACACAAATTATTATAATAGTATATTATTATAAATTAATTTTATTATTATTATTATTATGTCTATTAAAATTTAAAAATAAAATTATATTAAAAAAATTACGAATATTTTTAGTGGCTCTTTAAAATCTGAAAATTTTTGTATATTGTAACTTTTGGCTCTTCTGTCAAAAAAAGTTGCTGACCCCTGATCTAACACGACTCTGCAATGGTACCAGATTTTCGGTGAAAAAGTTTATGAAAAACATTATCAAAGCTACAATTTCAAACGGAAAATTTAAATGCAAAGTTGTACTGTTTTCACGTATCCCAATAATTCTTACAGATATGCCATTTGTAATTTGTATTCAAACGTTTGCTGTTTCTGGCGTGACTAGCCTTTGCAATGACCATCAACAAAGCACAAGGACAATTGCTTAAAGTGTATGAACTGAATTTAGAAAACCCATGCTGTTCACATGGATAGCTGTATAAAGCCTACTCTTTGCTCGCGTATCGGAAAACCTAATTTATTTGTGTACGCACCAGTAGGAAATACAAAAACATTGTGTATACAAATGCATGCACTTCATTAAATACGTAGCATTCAATCTAAAACTTATTATTATAAGTTAGTATTTTTAATGGATAATAAAGTGCACGAGATCAGATAGTATAATATAAATTTAATTATTTATTTTGTAAAATGTTGGTACATATTATATATTAATGAGGATTGTGCGTCACCCAAGGAACATTAAATTAGTTACCGCCAAGTAACCACCAACATCACAATCAAAATTCAATACCAATAATACGGTTATACAAAATCTTTGAATAAGATACAATATTTGAAGAAAAAAAGTTTATTTCGTAAAAAATTCTATAAATATGAATTTTATCTATAATTTCCCATATTTCTTAGTTTATAAGCACATAAGCACATATTTCATAGTTTTTAATGCATCCAATTATAATTCACAACCTTGGTTTTAATTTATAAATAATTAAACTAAAAAACTTAATTTTGTTTTTTTTTATAGGCGAACCTGAAATTAAAGAAGAATTCTTAAATCCCTGTTTAAATGGTGGATATTTTACGAAATTGGAAAAATGCATTTGTCTTCCTGGTTTTAAAGGACAATTTTGTGAGACAGGTAATTTAAAAATGATATCTTCATCGAGTATTATTGTAATAATAACTTTTATATAAATAATATAATAAATCAACAAACAAATTTAAATAATTTAATACATGCAATATTCACAAATAATGAATTCAATTAATATAACATGTGAGGAAAATTGTAACTTTTGGTGTTTCCTATTAAAAAACTTTAATTAAATTTGTAACTTGTAAAGATATTGGAACGCCCAATATATAGGAGAAAAGGTCAGTAATTATAGAAATATTATTCTGTTTAAAGCTATGCTATAACCTACCTACATGTTTGCCCTTATGGCCTTATTCAATTATTAATAAAATTTTATATACATATTACATATACATGTTGAGCATTAATGAAAAAACAAATTTTAATGTTTTAACAACTTAAAATTATATTATACTCTAAATAAGTGGTAAATAAAAATGATTATAATTAATTTAAATATAATTGTGATGTATGAAAAAATTAAATAAATGGCTAAATCCACATTCAAATTCTCTAAAAGAAATTTAATAATTTCAGGATGTGGGCCAAACTCTTACGGGTCTGACTGTAAAGGAGTTTGTTCAATACGAGCTAATAAAATGTGTCGTGGAATGCTAATGTGTACAAGTTTAGGATGTACATGTCCAGCTGGACTAACTGGTCCATTGTGTAACAAAGGTGGATCAACAAATCATATTTTTGTACATTATTATTATATAACAATAGTTTATTAAATAATTATTTTTTATGTTATAGACTGCACATTAGGTACATATGGAGCAGATTGTAGAAAAAAATGTTCCAGAAATTGTCTTAATAATATATGTGATCAGTATACAGGTGTCTGCTTAAGTGGATGCTCAGCAGGATATGTACCACCATATTGCCGTGAAAGTAAATTATACTTTTGTTAAAACATCAAAAATATGTTAAATGAATAAAATAAGTTTATAAATATGGTTTTATAAAACACTAAGAAATTCCAAGTGTAATGTGTTGTGTGTGTGTGTGTGTGTGTGTGTGTGTGTGTGTGTGTGTGTGTGTGTCACAATGTCAATATTATAAAAAAAATGTATTTATACTGTTATAATGTGTTTGACTTTATAGAATATCCATACTTCATAAACCCACCTACATTGCTTTCGGCCAATTATGATACAATTGAAATACAATTGACTTTTCAAGAAAACAATATAAAATATGGAGTTAAAATTACGAATCTAAAATATTATCAATTATTTTATAAGGTAATTGCTATAACAACAACAAAAATTTAATATTTATTCCTGCAAAAGGGACGACAATGATGAGTCTTTGATGATATTACGATTACAATTAATAATGTATCGTTTCAAGTATTAAATTTTACTATGTACATTGAAGGTATATTATGTTGACCAGTTGCAAAAGAAGTACGCCTATACTAAGTATGATTATACCTAAATATCGTCAAATAGACCACGTTTTGTCGTTAGTCATTAAACTCCGTTTTCAAATTCTAAATTAAATACGAGATATACTACGTTCTAAAACTTACGAGTTTTAAAGTACTGAGGAATGAGGATCACCAATTAACAATAGAGCTAACCTAAAAAATAAATGTTATGGTTTTTTTTATTTGTATTTAGTTACTTTATACTTATATTTTATTATTACTTATATAATACGTCTTTTGCGACTCATTGACTAATATTTATTTATTTATGTAAGTTAATTTTTGTAAATTTCCACCTTATCAATTTATGTACCTAAATTAATATATAAAAATATAACGGTTATAATGAACATACATCATACCAATTTTTTTTGTTTTATAGTCATTAATAGAAAATACATTTAGAAGCTTAGAAATTAAATCTATAAGTGATACCAACAACATTACAACGGAAATTATTAGTGATTTAGAACCGGATACTATATATATTGTTGGAGTATTGTTAATTACAAATGATGGGAATTTCAATGATCAAGATATAGTGTATGGTCAGTATAAGACCACGTGTATACGTAAGTACATACTAAACATTAATATCGTATTTTTAATAAGTCATCAGATTAAAATTATCAACATAAAAAAATTCCACCGTTATTACTCATATATAGTGCTACACATAAACGAGTTCTTAATAGATCCTCTTAAGTCTTAAAAGAGGAGGCAATAACTGCAGTAAATTGGGACTACAGAAGTCCGGGCCCCTGTTAAATTGTTTTCCAACTATTTCCTTAAAGTGAGATATCGATTTTTGTAATTAATCCTCACACAAAACCACGGATGTAGATAGTTGTATTTAACTACTATATTAGGAGGTATTTATTGATTTATCCGTCTAAAAAAATTTTAAACATGAAAAAAACAAACGGTTTTTAATGTGACCTTTTTAAAAATAAGAAAGTATAATAATAACAATGTCCTAACGTTTAAATTGTATCACCAGGTTTGAGTGGTTTGAGGTTACGGTATATATATTTGACACTGTTGCGCAACCATTATTAATTATAACCATTATTTTTACAGAACAAATCGGTAATTATTTACTGAAGCTGTCTTATTATTAAAAAATATAAAATTATAAATAATTTTATGAATATTATTTTAATATTTTGTTTGCATATTATTGAAAATATATTTTTTTAAGTATTAAATATTGATAGAAAACTTTGGGGGCAGAAAACCTTCATGGGAGTCAGATGGCTCCCTACCTCACGCTTATGGTGTTCCAATTACATAACATCGTCGAAAATTAAAAATTCAAGTTTTCAATAATATCAGTTCGATAATTATGTATTTGTTTTATTTGCCAATGTTTTTCAATGCTATGAAATATTAAAAAATACTATTATTAAAAAACTGCTCACAAAATAAAATAATTTATTACAGTTATTTACAAATATTTTATTTCTTAATATAAGTATCTACCTATATCATACCAGTATAGTACTTTTTAATTTTTTTTATTTTTACCGCATTTATCGTTTTGTATTCGAAAATACTAAAAAGCAATGTACCTATTACTATATAGATAAGAAAAATGTATACTCGAACTATTATTTTTTTTTTTAATATTTATTAAATATATTAAAGTTATTAATTTAAAAAATAACTACCTAATACTTTTTTTAGAACCTCAAATTACTGATTATAACATAAAATTAATGAGTGGAATACAAAGCGTAAACATAACATGGAACATAGTAAGTTTAAAAACATTAAACAATTGTTAATTTTTCATCTGTAAGAATTATTATGTTTAGTTAACTTTCAATGATAGATTTATTGATTTGTTTGTTTAAAATATAAAATACACAATAACTAACAAATTACTACTTAATTAAACACATTCAATAAAATACTTAATAAGTAATTTTTAAAAAATCAATACAGCAATGTGATTATTATTTATATTTTACATATATTATAGACTACTTCAAATCGACTAGAATGCAAAATTACAAATTACGTTTTAACGTTAATGTCAAATCAACCACAAAAACCAATATCTGATGTACAAGAAATAATATCAAGTACAGAAAGTGGTCACTTTTTAGATAATCTACTTCCAGGTTATCAGTATAACATAAAATTAACACCTTCAACAAGTAATAGAACGTTACCATCTTCGCCTTTATATTCATTCACTACTCTCATGTCGAGTAAATATTTATTTATTTTTACTTGAAATATTTTTTATTTAAATTAATATAATTCTTGAACTTTTCGGCTACTTAAATAAATAATGTGATGTATAGTGTATACTGCAGCGGTTCCCAACCTTTTTAGTTATGTGGACCACCAATTTTGTAAAAAAAAATCTTAGAGACTCACTAATAGCACACCTATATTACCTATATTTTGTATTCATATTATTCATAATATTTAATATATATGGTTCTCGGACCAGTACCATGCTGCTCGCAGCATATAGGTTTTGGAACCGCTAGGTGTATAGAAATACTAATAAATATTTTAAAGAAAGATTTACTTCACTATACTTCACTACATAGAAAAAAATAATGTTCTATAAATATTTTATAAATAAAATTATATTATCAAGTATATTTGTTGCTTCCTTTTTTATATAGAAAATGATGTTCAAATAAAAAATATTTCCACCAAACATGAAAATGGAAAAATTAAATTATACTGGATTTTGGTAAATTCCCATCAACATTATACAATAGTTCATGAACCAGTAACATCAATCATCAGATATAAAGTAATTTATTCAACGCAACTTTTAGAATAGTTTTAATAGTTATTTATTATCTGCATAGTATTAAAAAGGTATAAATTATTTATTCATTTAAACTGAATATTCAGATCCATTAAAAGTAATTTAAGTACTACCTACCTAATACCTATATATATTTATCTATGTCTTTCTAAATATTTAATTTTCATTTAGCTCAAACGAATTCTCAGCTGTTCCATAAAAGAAATAGAACAAAATTGGACGTCAATAACAATTTACAATCACACCAACTATGAAATATTTAATACAGTACCTAATTCTCAGTATAGTATACAAGTTTTGGTTGATGGTAATGAAAAAAATACTACTCAACAAGAAAATATGATCGACGTTTTAACACCTCCATCAAGTAAAAATATATTAAACTATAATTGAATATATATTTTTTCAACATTTTTCTATATTTTTCTATTAGACCCAAAAACCGAACCTTTATTAGATCCTGAGCATCCAATATATATCACTAATAACTCTATATTTGTTCAATGGAAAGTTGATTCAAAAAATTGCTCAAAGCTTAATGGATTTTTATCTCAATTTTATATTGAACTAAAGGTAACTTTTGTAAATATAGTTGATTCTCTGTAAAATCAAATTAAATATTTGTTTTTAGGAGAAGGTTGATAACATTTTACAAGTAAGAGAAACGAAAAATAATTACATTTCCTTTGATGACCTAAAATCAAACACACCTTATGAACTGAAAGTATTTATAAAAACACACATTGGTTATAATCCTGAACATTTTCTATTCGTTAATTTTAGGACTAAATTTGAAAGTAAATGGAATTTATAAAATTGTTTGAATGTTTAAATATTTTAACAAAACATATGTTTGTTTTTTTTTTACTTTTAACATGTATAGATTTAAAACCAATTGAAGATTTAGTAGTTTATAAAAAGAGTTTAAAAAATCGTATGGTAGGATTTCGTTGGAGTTATTCACAAGATACAAATTTAGACGGATTTATAGTTTCGTTTGATGAGAATCTTTTAATTAACACGAAAACCGCTACTATCATACCACCACAGAAATGCTCGGCGTGGCCAGAATACTATTGTCATACATTTTATAATTTGAGTCCTAGCAGTAATTACACATTTAAAGTACGTATTGCCGCAAATAATGGTATATTTAGTAGGCACTATATAATATGTACAGTACTCTGTTAAATTAATTTTAATGGCGTTTATTTAATTATTTTTACATAAGTTGCAATTGTTTTGTATTAGATAAAGCCAAAGTCAATAGATTATCCAGAAGGTGGTAAGGTCTCGTCAATTTATTTTAGCAGCATCGATGGACGTAAGTATGTTAGTTATTAATTTCTAGTAAGTACCTATCCAAAATACCTAATGGTTTAAATACACTTACAATTAATTGAAAATAATGAATAATAATAACTATAGTAATTACTAATTAGGAACTACCGATCTACTTTTAATATGTTGATTATTTGTTTATTGTGCATGTATAAATTTAGTACCTGATTCTCCAATGAATATAAAAACAACCGAAATTGGTAATACTAATATATCTATCGAATGGGATATTCCTTGGATATTCAACGGTGATTTGAAAATGTTCATTATAAACGTCGAAGAAATTTCATCAATAAATATGGATACGTGTTGCATTAGCATTGCACCAACAGAAATTCCAGTTTATGAAGAATTACCTACTTATAACTATACGGTAATTCACTTTCCTTAACGATAATCTAATTTTACAGTAGGTAGTAAAATTGTAAGTTATTTTCACGAAATAAGATATATATGTGTATTTTAATTCGTGGTCATTTTGCTTTGAATATACAGATTGGTGTAAGTTAAAAATAATATCAATATGTTGTCACTTTATTATAATATTTTTACTTTGATAACAAATTAATTTGTGTTTCTTATTATACAACATTTATGTGTATGCCAAAATATATCATTTATATTTAAAATATAAACATAATATGTGACTGGTTTTGTACTTAGCTTGTGAAAAACGATAAGAATATAAGTCTACAACATTAAATTTAATATAAACCTATGGTTGGTGGTGTATAAGGTGTATAAGTAAACCGCAATTACACGAGCTAGTTTATGCCGGTGGTCTTAATAAATATCACAAATACGAAAATGGACATTTAATTTTTTATTTTGGACTTAGGATTCAAATTAATATACTATCGTCTATCATCTTTAAGAATTATATTTAAAATTAGAAAAAATATAATGACAATTTAGAAAAGGTTGTTGACAGGGACAAATACCTTATGACAGCCAGTACTTATTGTCTCATTGGGTACCAATATGTGAATATATATTATGTAATATTAGATTTCAATATATTATATATTTATAAACTTAAATAAAACACTCCAGAATGAGTTTCTCGATTAATGAAAAAATATTTTCATATTGTCAGCAAATGGGGGGCAATGTGCAGTGGTCACAAAGTTGGCCACGACGCGCAGTAGTTCGAAGCTCAGTGCAAAAAATATTCTACAGAATTTTCTGTAGTCTCTAATCGTTCTGTGCCTACTTACCGACCCATACTGGGAGTGAAGTACTCACGTGAATTCTCTTCCTAGAGAATTCAGTGCTACATACTGCACTCTATAAGCGAAAAAGACTTGATAGACCAGACGGTCGTTTCGATAGTAATAGTATATTGTCAGCAAATGTATTTACGAGTTGTATTTGATTAGTATAATAGTTACTATAAAGTTTTAATTTATCAAAGTCATCACTTTGTAGCCGGTTATAGGTACCTACTGTACTCAGAAGTGCTAATTAATGTTTCACATTTTATTATATTTTCTTTTTCTTTTTTTGCATATAAAAATGGCATACTTCAGCTTGAGCAGATTCAGGATTATGAGAATGTTGATGATATTTTATAATTTTTGTTTTAAACTTGTCTATTATTACACTACCTACTTGTACGGTTATTGTTCTTTTCGTTGGACATAAATACACCTTACTATTCTTAACATTTTAAAAAAAAAAAAAAAACCATAAATATAATTATTAAGAGAATTGTCATACCTATGTGTGTTTTGTCTGTAGTATAAACGTAAAACATACAGAAAATTTGTGTTCAGCAGAATCAATTTTATGCTATTAGATTTAATATTGATCATTTACGTCACGCTAGGTGCCATTCGTTACTATTACTAACTTTGTAAATTGTATATACGAATGTACTATTGGAATATATTTTGTAATAAATTATAAAAAATATTAATAAAGTTAGATTTGTTTTTTTCTTTTTGTATTTCTATAAATTGCTAGTCTGATGTTTGATAAATAAATTATTTGTACTTCTTTTTAAAATGTATTTATTAAATATATCATATTTAAAATAAATAGATAAATTAAGTACTTAATACTTTGTAGCTTTTATTGGCTAAATTAACACCTAATTAAAATAATTTTTTTATTTATTTTACAGATAACTGGCCTGCAACCCGGATCAACATATTCAGTTGGAGTTTTAACTGTATCCAAATCATTGTGGTACAGTTCACCATCTAGGCTATCAGTTACAACGATATAAGAAATGTAACTATTATTATAAATATTAATACTACTGTTTCTAAGTTTTTGTTTTTTCTGTCAAACATTTATGAATTTATTATATATTTTTGTAATTTATAAGACACAATATTATGAAATTAATAATGTAGTATAACTAGTATAGTATTCACATATACTATTGTTGTCAAGTACATAGTTTAATCATTAATAAATTAATATTATTTAATTTTTACTAGTACCAATAAATAATTATTTAGTACATTCAATTGTTGATGCTGAAAAAACTAATCTAATTTAACATTTAACCATGTGCCTTTGTAAAATCACCAATATTCATGATCTTGTGGCCTCTTTATTTTATCTAGTTTTTAGAAAACTCCAACATAAAGTGCGTAGTCAAAAATTGATAATGTAAGTTTGTAAATACGTACCTATATTTATATGTAAATGAATATACATACAAATTAGGTAAAAATTGGCTATTTTAAAGTATTAAAATTTATCTGCTTACCTGAATGCAAGTTTGATCAAGAATAATAATAAAGTGAATTCACGATTCAATTAGTTTTTAAATCAAATATTTACTAATTGTTTGGTATTTCATTACTCATGAGTATATTTTCTAAGTACTATTTCCGTTATCTGAGGTAGTATAAAGTCTTTAAACTATAGGGTGTGATGAAACAATTTGGTTTTTATTATAACATACCTATACTTTTACGAGAGTATTTAATATAATTTAACTTAACCTCTATGAAAATATTTTATGTATAATTTTTAGAAATAATAATATATGAACTGCGTGTCTCCTATACCCTAGCTGCTATGTGCTGCAAAGGAAAAACATTGTTAGAAAGAGATAGTCAATACCTCTGCATGTTATGATTGAACCTAAAGTGCTAGTGATTGTAGGAACACAGGTTTAAAAAAACTTTATAATCTAATATTTTTTAAGTTATAATTTTTTTTTATTTTTTTTATGACTGTTTTTACTTGGTTTTTTTTTAGTTTATTGCATTTTTGAATTTTGAACAATGTTGACCCGGGAGAGTTTACACGTTTACTTCAGGTAAACATAATATTGAACCGGGAGACTTTACTATTTTTAAAAATCGAAAGAGTTTACCACCGCTCATTCAGATAGGTATAGCCAACATCCAATATACTTCATTGATAGTCGATGATAGATAGTAACGCCACTCATTCTTAATATGTCAGTTGACATTTGTACATTATCAATAATATATTAATAATTAATGTAAAAATATCAAAATATTTAATTCATCATAATATATTGTATTACTTTTAAATCTTAGGAAAGTAGTAATATTTCACTTTTATCTTTACCATTTACTAAGTAAGAAGAATTCTATTTACTATTTTCTAATAAAACATATGTCAGATAAACTTATTTCGAATACTAAAACTTATCACTGCTCTCGGGATAGACTCGTTTGCGTACATATTAATATTTTAGATTCTGAACGAAGTGATGAATGTATTGATTTTACAATGATGTGTGTTTTTTTTTTGTGTCTGTGTACAGCATAACTAGTCGAAATAATGCTCCAATTTCAAACTATGGGGGTGGTTTCCGATGTAAAAGTGAATATCCTTGGTGCATTATAGGTAAAAAGTTAACATTTTCCAACAATTTTCAAAAAAATCGAGAAAAATAAAAAAAATGACGGAAAAACGGCAATTTTTACGCAAAACCAGTTTTCGACCAAATCGATTTTTTTTTATGGTTGTAATTCAAAAACTAATCACTGAAAATACTTGAAATTTTTACCAAATTTTAATGTCAGTGGTATCTATATATAGTTAAATTTTCAAAAAATTTTGACTTTTTTTGAGTTATTTATAGACCACTGAAATTTTCGATTTTTTTGAGAAATTTTTTTTAAAGTGTCGATAAAAAATTTTTGGATTACCAAAAAGTTTTGAAATTTTAATACAAGGTTCCTTATGAGTTGTTTTTATTGTAGGTAAAAAAAATTAAAAATCGTTAGTCACAATTTTTTTTTATAAGTGTTTATAGTTCAAATTTTTACGAAATCTGTCGAAAACGCGAAAATTTGCAAGTAATTTTGAAGTTGAAAAATCATAAAATTTTTGTGTTCATAACTAAGAATTAAAATTATAACACTATTTAGATTAGCATTTTCTTTACATGATTTAATTTTCAAAATATTTTGAGTTTTTTTGAAGTGTCGATAAAATTTTTTTGGCCCTATCAAAATACTTGAAAATTTTATACAAAGTTCCTCATATGTTATTCATATAATGATTAAAAAATTATAAGAATACATAGGTACAATTTTCTTTTATTAGCATTTGAACTTTGAAGTTCAAATTTTGACGAAAATTTGCCAAAATTATGAATATTTGCAAATTATTTTGTAGGTATAATTCATAAAAATGTTTGTATAGGTAGCTAAGAGTTGAAAATTTAATACAAGATTTTTCATAAGTTTAGCTTACAATAATTATAAAAGAACTTAAATTTTGGTGTATTCAGACCATTAAAACATAAACCACCTTTTTCACCAACCACTGGAAATTATATCCTAGGCTGACAAATCATCTTCGTTCAGAATCGTTTTTCGTATACAATGATACCTATCATTGCATTCAAATTTAACTTACCCTAGTCCGAGGTCCACCCCACCCCCTAATGTACAGCAGAATGGTACCCACTTGCCCGCTTTTTTTTTTTTTAATTTACGGTAACTCGTTTGCGCACAAAATTGAGAACAATGAAAACCAGCTTATAGGTAAAATTTTGAGTGTATATAGGGTGTCCGTATGGCATAACGTTTATTTTCAATCGTAGTTTCCCATCAATTTTCACCTATTAGCAAAAAAAAAATCGAAATTTGATTCTGAAATAAATTGGAAGGTGGCTTTAATACTTTTTTAGTTAATCTTATTTAAACCCAAACAACGTAACATAAGCATTTACTGAAATAATTTCAATAGCTCCATACTCCAACATAAGTATAGATTTTTTGGACTATATAATATATTAAAAATCATATTGATTTTTGTGCTAATTTTAGGCCAGAATTATGGACTAGTGAAACAGACCATAGCCCAAAAACCAACGAACAGAGCTAAAAATTTTCATACGCACTACAAATTATTCAAGTACTAATAGAAATTTAAATCGATACTGATTTAATAATTGATCATGAAAAAAATAAATAAAATACCCATATACTATGAAAGAATTATTAAAAAAAAAAAAAAAAAATTTATATATTCTGATAAAAAATCTACAAAAATTGACATTTTAACATTTTTAATTTAAACGCTTATGAATGAATTATAAATATGTAGGTACTTACTTAAAATTATTTATTATACTTATCATTAACTATATTTTTCTTATATTATTTATTTTTATCGTGTTAATGGTTTGATTGTAAAAATAATTGTAATTGTGATAAAATTATTTTTTTTAATTGAAAAAATTGTAAATGGTGGCTTATTAAGGAAGTTATAATACATTAAATAGCTCAAACGACATTTTTAACTCCCCAGTCTATAACACTAGAATATCATTAGATTGAAAGTTCTAAACCTTATAAAGGGTGAATGAAAATGTCGTATGAGTATTGAGTATACTAATTTTCCACCATCAGTGACCAATTCAAAAATGTTGAGAAGCACGCTGATTATGTACCCTACACGTGGTTAAATTTCTCTGAAAAAAAGGTTTTAATTGTTCGTAAATTGTGCGCTAATGATTTGTAAAAAAGGTAAATTTGCGCAAATGAGTTGTAGCTCTACTCTAGACATTTATTATTAATTACTTGGTATATAGAATATAGGTGTAGCTAGGTATCTTAATATTTTAAACAGACAAATTGATAATTTATAATTTAATTCAGTTGAAAAACAATATAAATAACTCAATCATTGTTTATTTTATTCAACAATATTTTTGTTAACAATTAAAATATCCAAACATACAATAACATAGTATCATAATATAATATGCCTAATACTTGAATTAAACAAATGAGCTTTAAAATCATGTAAATTTAAATTAATCGTGTTTAAAATTGCATGATATATTTATAAGCCATTAAAATTGAATTAACATTTAAGATATTCTAGAAGATAGTTAGTAAGTATAACACGAAAATTAAGGGAAAATGTATAGCTATCATCCAAATTATGATAGTTTTAAGTAATGAAAAAAAATCTAGTAGTTTGTAGTAGTTATAATATTATCTACTCACATATGTGTCTATTAGTATAATATAATAATAATGTATTAAAATGCATTACATAAATTAATGTCCATTGTATTAGCTTTATAACCTCGTTAACAATATTTTGCTCCAGCAAAATAAAGTAACGACGATGAAAACAATAAGCAATAACTACATTTTTTTTCTTTGACTAGATTTATTAAAATTAAAAGATCTATATGTATGTAGAATGTTATAACATTCTAATTTACAATTGTTCCTCGATCTTTATGAGTTCTTTTATACCATCATTCATTTCCTTAACAGCTTGATACTCAGTCAAACCCATTCTTCTCTTGTTTGAAATATCATAAATTCCGCCTTCTGCATCTGTATGTTCTCCACGAGTACCTCTAACCTAAAATGAAATACTATTTTTAATAACTTCTACTATTATTTATCTTAGATTTAATTAATATTGTTAATAATAACATTTCTCTTAGTGGAAATAACCAGGTAATAAGTATATGGCTGAAAGTTAAAAAATAATATTAAAACCAACTATTCGATTTCTATTTAAAACACTAGGTTGTACCCTACCCAATATATATTTTTTAAATTGTTTTGAAAAAAATCAATATATTATGTATTAAATTGTAATTTTGTAATTGCTATATTTAAGGTAGATAAGCGTAACCTATGATGTTATATAATTGATTTCATAGGTAGGTACACTAAATGTATTGGTTATGCGTGTGTGGAAAATATATAGGTATATCTATTGCACCGATCAGTGCTGTCATTTGGTGAAGGGGGAAAGGTGGGCATTTGCCCCTGTCTGATTTTAAAAGTAGCGATATGCCAAGATGTGAATAGATTTGAGGCATATATAAGTAATAGTCAATAGTTTAAATTTAATCTAAATATTTTGAAAAATGTTATTGTATATAATAAAGAATAATATAGGCATTATCAAAAAGTTTCAAGTAATTAATTATAGGTATTAATTATTTAATAGTTAAATTTTTTAACAAAGAATAAAATCATAGTTTTTCTTTATTTATTTAATTTTGTTGGATTTGAACTTGAAATATTTATAAATAAATATTGTAAATTTGTATTTTTTAGATTTTTTATTTTCTTTATGCAAAACTTACAAGAAATCTTCTATTACCTTTTCAAAATTTACTCATGTCATACACTTTTAACTATAAAACAATTTACACGTTTTAGTAATTAAAACTTCAAACAATTTAAAAAAAAAAAATCATAAATTAGTATTTTTGATAATTTTAAATCAAGAAAAAATAATTTGGAATCTTGTATTTACTTTTTAAGCTTTCTAACCAAGTACCTACATTTTTTATCTAGGTATATTTATAAGAAAAAAAACTAAAAACAATCGAAATTATCAAAATTTGATTAACTTTTTTTTTAAATAGCTTATGTTCAAATTTTAATTTCAAACACTTATAAAAAATAACTGTAGGTACAAATTATCTACATTTAATTTATTATTAATAATTTTTGCAAAGAGAATCTATGAAAACACTTAAAACTAAAGTATGAATATTATTACTCACAAATTAAAATTTAAACGTAAATAAATCGAAAAACATTTTTAACTATTTATAAATAACACAAAAAGATGTTTTTTATATTATATGATGTTTTAAAAATAACTTCATTGTAACTTTCATTACTCCGGTCAAAATCGATAACGATGATATAGATTTAAATCTTCTCTTTAATTTGATATCTCAGTCATATCACTCATATCAAACGTTAAATCGAATACCAAAACTAGTGGCGTGTATGAGACATTGATACGTCAACCGTGGATTTTTTAGTAGGAGTGATTTCATAAGTAATTTATTATCCTTAACATATTGATAATTTTTTTATTATTAGTGTTTCTAAAATGTAATGATAAGGATATCAGGCCAGTTTTATGTAAACTAACAGGTTTGGGCGTTTAATTATTTTTAATTTACTCGTACTTTAGGAACAACGGTATTGAAGCAAAAGTCCAAGCAATCATAAATTGTGTTTCAAATTAAAAAAAGATTACTTTGAGAAAATATTGATCTGTTTCTTACTTTTTATTTATTATAAGAAAATAAGATCTAAATATTAAAAGATAAATCTCTCATTAAATAAATTACTTTGATTTTTTAAGAGTAAGAAAGGGGTTATGATATTTTGAGGAATAATAAATATTCAAATTAACATTTTTAAGTCCCCTTTTTAAGTGAGCTTCAAGTATGAAACTAACCTAAGTTACAAATACTATTAATTTTATTCTAATGTGTAACTTATATTATTACTTGAAGATTATATCTTCCAGCAATTTCTTCCAATTTAGCTTTGTCCGCAGCTAATTTAGGCAGCTGAATATGAACTGATGCACGGATAGTTGTCCCTAAGTTCGTTGGACAGAATGTTAAAAAGCCCAAACGGTTGTGATGCGAAAACGGAAGTCTTTTTTCCACATCGTTTACTGCTGTTACGAGCCTTGTATATACCTGTGAACAATAATTGACGCTTGTTTAATAACTACATAATTATACATTTAAAAAATTATATAACAATTAAATAACCTCTCCCAAATTTCCTCCTTGTTGCATCGATATGAGCCTTAAATGATCTTCCTCATTGCACCAAACAAGGAATGTTTTGTTCTCATTATGGAATATACCACGACCAGTTGGCCAGAATCGCGAAGCATTAGCAGCCTATATTAACATCAATAATATTATATATTATATTATAAAATAGTAAATAATAGTACCTAATTGATATAGGTTACCTTTTGTGTAATAAAACAAAAATACATATTAATTGGGTGTTTTTTAAATTAAAATGTGGATACCTACGTATACGTATAATAGTTTAATGGTCTATAACAAGGGTGGCTAAACCGCGTCTCGCGAGCCGCATGCGGCTCGCATCTTATAGTAACATTTTTACAAAAAAAATTTTTTAATATGAATTTATGTATCATATACCGTATGACCTTTTTTTTACATTTTGGCTCTTCCATATTTATTTATATGTTTGGTGGCTCGCGAGTCTCTCTCGCTGGCCACCCCTTATAGACTCTATAATTTAAAACAAAAATGTTAGAGTTAAAAATAATATTATGTGCCAACATTGAATTATTAATAAAATGTATGTTTAAGATTCGTTTACCAAAATTATATTGTAGTGCATTGTACCTATATGTATTATCCTTCTACCACTCCTCGTAATTCCTATAAGGACACGTATTATAAAACATATTATTGTAATACTGCAGATTATCACAAGGTGATATATGAACGAAAATTTATCTTATCTAAAATATTATTTCAGTATATTGGGGAAATGGGGAATCATTTAAATTTTTAAATTATATTATAATAAATACCAAATAGTCATTGAGATCTATTTGTAAATAACATTCACAAATTCAGGTATGTTTCGGATTGCAAAAATTGTCTTGTTATATTATTATGTTTGATAATATTTTACAATCACAGTTAGTGGAAACATAAAATAACAGACAATCTTATAAACATTATATTTAAAATAAATGTTTATATTATTAATAAATATAAAAATGTATTAACTATTTTATATTATAAGTTATAACGCGATTATATTATTATTGTAAGTTTAACTTATAAATGAGGTTTTACAAATGAACGTATTAAAGGAGTTAAGTATAGGCAATTTTTTATGCACTATACACGTTTAGAGCTGTACTATATATTATATTATATAAGCATATTATTATATATCAAAATATAATAACTATTAGTCAATAGGTGTTTTTAAATTTTAAATGTTTATTTAATGTTTGTATAAATTTTATTTATTTAACTAAGAATTATAAGTTTATTACATCCAATATAAAACGTGATCACTAACATGCTAACCAAATATTAAGATAGGTACTTTTCACAAAAATTTAAACATACAAATTTGTAATTTATTAAAAATTATAATTGGAAGATGTAATATTTATAACTTAATCCATTATACTAAATTATCAACATTTAAGTTACTTCATTTATTATGTATTATTAACACCGATGTCTTTAGGTATATACCTAACTTCATTACCTACATTATAATAAATGTAATATTATACATAGTTATTTCTTTTTCTTTTACGATAATCTGATAAAAATTTTAATCATATGTTCCAAACCCTAAACAGTATAAAACATAAATAAATAATGTTGCTATTATTAATTTTAATTTAAAAAGATAGTAAAAATAAATGCCAAATCTATAAATTATAAACAATTATTATTGTTACATAACAAAAATTATTATATTCTAATATATTTAGACAGAACGTGACAAATAATTTTGAATCAAACATTTTTTTTTTTTTTAATTTGATTAGGTTTAATTATAATACGTGCATCGAATATTTTTGATATATATTTATTTATACCCTTCAAAAAAAATTACAATTTCATATTTTATTATACTTTGTATATATTCATATTACCAAATGTGCTATGTATCTATAATAATGATTAATAGCACGCACCTGTAGAAATCGGTCCCCTTCTTTAAATAGAAAATGGTCATCGATTAATTTTTGCTGTACATCTTTGGACATGCCAGTTAAAGGATAAAACTCTCCTTTCAATTCGCCACAGAGCCCCTTGAGCGTGGAAGAAACCTTATCCTCTATCTCCTTGTACTGCTGTTCAGTCAATAATGGATTAAATGGATAGCCTTCTAGTGAACGGCCACAACGTACCCTCGTAGAAATTATATACTTGCACTATCGATAAACCACAAAAATGTTAATTTTTAATTTATGTTTGTTAACGAAATATTACTTCTGGATCCAGATCACCGAGTGTGTTCACGTCACCCCAATTTTTTGCAGGATGTTTATCCGTAGACTTGAATCCTTTATGGTAGTCCTCGATGATCGGATCAAAAATTGGCGCAAACACTGTGTACGCATCAGCATCAGGAGCATAAATACCAACTCCCGAATCATGGTTTTCAAATCCTTAAATATATGAGTGTAATCAAGTAAAAATAATAATTAAGTTACTTAAAAAACAGGAAAATAATAAATAAGTTTTGAAAAAATAATAACATTGTTATCATCATTAAATAAAAATATTAAATGTAGTATTATAATTATAAACAATCTCTACGAATAAAATATCTAATATACCTATGTATTTATATCGTTAAAAATTAAAATATTCTTTTTTTGTGTGAATTTTGCATGCATTTATTTTTAAAATCTGTTTATTAATTGTTTTGTTATGATAGAGTACCATAACTACTTATGTTCCATAATACTTTGTATTCTATTATTTAATATAGTACATAAATCATAATTTATTTATTATTATTTTTGTTTATCTTAATTGTAACAATATTATTTATCCAAATATTCAATAGAAATGTAATTTGCTATTTATTATTCTTTTATTTAATTATTGAATAAATAAAAATGATTCTTATTACTATCTTATTATTTTGTCAACATAATATATTATTCTCAATTAACAAGCTAAAAAATAACAAGTGCCACGTAATAATAATTTAAAAATAAAAATAATACATTTTTGTTGAATTTTAAATTTAAAAAATGCAATATAGGTGGATCTACTGATCTCAAATTTGTATTCTGATATAAATTCAAAACATCAATAATTGGTTCTTTGAAAATGTTAAATAAGATTATTCACGACGTCTTTTCTTAATATTTTGTGTAACTACTGACTTGTTCATGCGAGATCATTTAATATTATAGGTTATAGAACATCCACTACCATAACAGATTGAAAACAAATTCACACGCGCTGTAAATGATAATATAGATAATACCTACTATTATAAGTAAATAATTTAGTTTTCACACAAATGTAACACGGATAAGGCAAAATTGGTCATTACATAGCCCTCCCCCCTTATTAATCATTATTTTTAGACAATTGAAGAAAATATATTATGTACCTTATAATGTGTTAAACTGTTATAAGTACCTTATTTTTTCAAAGTTCAAACAATTAACAAAACGAAAAAAGAACAAAAAAAAACTGAAAAAGTGAAAATATACTTGACTGAATAGTGCATACACTTTTTGTACTTGTGTATTCTACTGTTATCTATATCTTCGTCTTCCCTGTTTTGAGTTTTTAATTCTTTTTAAAATAACGTTTTTTTTTGTTTTTTTTTTATTTTAAGATTTACTTGAAATTATTTAATACATACGATATTTATCTATGTTTAATTTACAACAATCCTTTTAAATTATTTAGTCTTGATTTATAACTTACAAATTATCGGAAATACATACATAATGCTGACCTTGAACATTAATGCAGGTAAGTGTTGCAATGGGTGGGAGGAGGTTTTTGTTAGCAGTGATGCTGAATTCAGAATCCGGGATATTGATCCTGGGGGCGTCAAGCAGTCTAGCTCGAATTCCCAGTGACCTACATTTTAAAGCGCGACATCCCCGACAACAAAAAAAAGTGTATATACGTTTTCGGAGAGTGCCGACAATGGAAACGTTGTTATGCGCTTTATTTACTCGTGTCATTAATCATTGTTGGAAAAGATTATTATTTTGAAAATTTTTTTTTCATTTACCCTATATTATAGTGACAGGGGCGTTGCCAAATCGGTGTCTAAAGGATACATGATTGACAGCAAATGTTCTAAATATAATCGAGAGACCGAAATACGTCAAACGTAAAAAAATATTTAATTTAATTTGAAATGACTACGTATTAGTACTTACTCCAATTTGTAAAAACAATATTAATTAAAAATTATAACTCGTAAATTTTCTTATGTTATAAAAAAAAGAATACCCATAATTTTTGCCTATGATTTGTGAACTATTTTATAACTATTCAAGTTAAACTAAAAAATACAATTAATGTACTTATTTGTTATACAATCACATTTTTTTTTACCTATATTTGAATAAGTATTAGACTACGTAATTTGATTATTTTATAACTTAATAGAAAAATATATTTTTTTTAATCAAAAAATAAAATATAAATATTTTTGAAAGATCACACAATACGTATTAAATTTAATTAAGATAAAAAATCAGCATGACTTGATCAAAAAAATGTCCATTGGTACTACTTTGAATAAAAATAAATGAAACTAAAAAAATTAGGTACATCGAAAATTCGACAGACATATTATAATATGGAATATAAAATTGTTTACCCAACTCTTAAAATATAGTGTTACTTCTTACTATAATCGAATAGTAACCTAACACTAATATAACAAAATAAAGGTAGTTAATACATAATTCTTCATTACAACAATATCATACGAGCAGTTGAAAAAAATACTATGATATGTTTTAATAATTTATAATACTCAAAATATTTATTTTATATTACATTGATGTGTATAGTAAACTCATTATGTACAATTTTAAACAATTTTTAAAATTATATATAGGTAAGTTATAAAACCTAACAACCTAATTTTTAAAATAATTTATCTAAAAGTTTGTTTTTAAGTACTGTATACCATAATAATATGTTCATATATAGTTACAGGTTATATTATTTATTTTAAACTAATTCGTATAGATTCATCATAACTATGATCGTACTGCATTTGCCGATATAATGCAAATAATATGTTTAACTTTCCATTTTTTTTTAACATTTATACTCGTATACATTAGTATCGTAACTTCAATACCTATAAATACGACGATTATTAAATAGTTTTAAATATGTAGTTTATTTTTAGCATACAATTACGCTTACTTATTTGATAATTATAATGACGTTATATTATATTTTATAAATTATTTTGAGCATGGGCTTACCAGACTGAACACAATCCAAAAGCGTGGATCCAAATTTTGTCTTTTTGTTCATTAAGTCATCTAGTACCTCTTTTGTCAGATATTTCTTTAGCAAAGATTTGCTATCAGAGGAGTATAGTGAACACCAACCTTCTTCCAATTTTGCTATTACTGCGGGATCCATGTTGACGAATAAAGAAAAAAATCTAAATTTTTAATAAATTAAAAAAAAAAATAGCAGTTCTTTATATTAAATTTTATAAAACGTTTTAATTTTTAAACAAATATCTACAATTAAAAATACGTTAATTTCCTTAAAATATGACCCAATTTTGGAAGTCAAAGCAGAGTAGGTATACATTGTTTATAATTTCATCTTTGTATCACAAATTATTTTTTCAAAAATGACTCGACTCGCATTATTTTTAAATACAATTTTGACTGAAAAATTATATTTTATTACCAATACTTTTATCGGTGTATATAAGTATGATATAGTATTTAAGTTTTTATGTAGGTATTATTAAAAATACTGAAATATTGTTTTAATAAATTATTTAATTAAATAATTATCTTGTTTTATTAGCTCAATATACCTATACTAATTATTTTTAATTTTTATTTATTTCCTCCAATTTAATTGATTTTAAACAAAAATAACCATCAACAAAAGTATTTTACCAGTACAATAATTTTGGAATAGTTTTTAAATATTTGATTAAATAAATAAACTATAATATGTATTTATATTTTATCCATTTGAGCACTTAAAGATTTAATTGCTTATTTAAACTTACTTACTAAAAAAAGTATTGACGTTTGTTGGTTTCTTAATTCTATTTTATTTTAATAAATGGTATATTAGATCTTATATGTTTACATTTATTACAAATAAAAACGGAAAATGTAAAGCACTATGGTAACAATAATGAATAAGAATAGTAAAATAATATTGAAAAATAAATTATCGTATTACTAATTACTATTAATTATTATAGTGGACATTGTATAGATTTTCAATAAAGTATTATACCGAAACTGTAAAAAGTTATTTCGCTATTTCTAATTATGAATATAAAATATGAATATTTATGTTGATAATTAACTGTAAATTAATATTTAATTAGTATCCCCTTATTTATCTTAGTAAAATATTAAAATGTATACGAAATAAATTATTGTATTTAAAAGCATTAATAACATTTATAATAATTTTAATTTAAAAAAAAATATATGAAATTAATTTCTTTAGGTACTTCATTGAGTTAATAATCAAAGAAAAATTTAACGTAATTACAATACTTCTGGGTGTAGTCAAACTGTCCACTAAATTAATCATAAAATGTATATAAATTTATTTTGAGTAAAATATACTAAACAATATTAAAATAGAAATAAAATGATAAATAACTAGGTATAATGTCTTATTGAATTATTTACTTACGTCTTCTTTAGATTTTTAAATATAGTAGCAAATTTGAAACACTCGCTCAGGTGAAGTGTACCGTAAGCGATATATTTTGATATTGGGGAGCTTTATCGTCGCTAACAGACCTGCGGCCTTTAGTTTCCTCCCGACAAAGTCTGGCAAAGCCATGCGCTTTAAGCAGCGCTCACAACTAGGCGTAATATAGTATCGATACAAAATTTTGTTTTATTATAACAATATTAGTGAAAATACCATCTCTATGTAGTATTAAACAATTTTTTTTAAATACTTTTTAAATAGTTAAATGTATGATGATATAACTTACCTGTAACAATTTGATATTCAATTGAAATATTTTGAAAATTGGAAATTTATATTTAGGTTATTATTGACCCTTTTACTATACAATGATGATTCATTTTCCTATAGATAAGTAATTGAATTGATTTTTTATGGCGTTTAAAATAAATATAAAACGTGAGTAAACTATATAGTATAACTTTTTTATAAACGGTGACAAGTAATATTTTGCCTCGTTGTATTGGTTGGTTTAATAAGCTTAATTTTTTTTTAATCATTTCAAAGTGCCTAAACAGTAATATAATATTTATAAGGAATTAAGGTACTAATAAATTATCACATGTTAATGATTTATAACAAAACAACTTAAGCCTTAAAGGTTCCAGTATAGAAAATATTAGTAAATCCACAAACATCTAAAATCGAAATAGCCGTGTAGCCTTGTAAACTTAACATAATGTACTCAATATTCATATTATATTACATTGAAACACTTTAAAAATAAATTATTTGTTCCTGTAAATTACGTTTATTTCAATAAAATAAATTACATTAATCGAGGATAAAATTCAACAATTATTTCACAAAACTTTCAAAATAAATATTTATAGGATAAATTATTGCTACTTAGATCGCTTACTCTACAACTGTTATAGTTAAAAAGTTAGTAATAGACGTATTGAATACTTTAATTAGTTATATAAATAATAGTAAACTGTAACCATTTTTTTCTTACTGTCCCTATCGTAATTTAATAGTATTATTACCAATTATTATACTTATTGTATGTACTTACTACTGACATGTATATTTATACATACACTATACATATTTTTTTCTTTCTCTCCATTTATCCGCTAAAATAATAAATAAAAATACCTAATAATAGGTAGCAATTTACATACAAATATTTTTCTTCACAATGCTTAGTTATGAATAGTATTCATTTTTGCAGATACAGACATAATGGCATAATGCATTTAAAGGTATATTAGAACTTTTCTACTTAGAATCATAAAATAGAATATTTGAAATAAAAAAAATCAGCAAAAACTAAATTTAAATATTAATTATATATATTATTATTAATTATTAATTATATTATTTTATTTTAATTTAATTATTCAATTAATGATATAATTTTCAATCAATTACGAAAATTGTGTAGGTACCTAATATAATATTTAAATAAACACTGTCTATATTCGATGAATTTTGAAATAATTTATTTTGATACAAGGCTAAAGCCAGCAAAATAATATTTTGGAGGGATTTTGAGTATAAACATATTATATCATGTAATAAAATATAAAATTATAATAATATAATAATAAAAACTTATCATTTCAGTGGAGAGGTTTGAACCCCCTCGCCACAACCTTGTTTTTATATAATAAGCAAACCTAATACAAATTAGGTACTAAAGACAATTATTGGAATAAGATATTAAATTAATAATAATATTTTATAAATCCGTTTTTTAAACATAACAAAATTTAAAATATTTAAAATAAGGAAAATATAGGTAACCAATCTGCTATAGCTATAGCTATACAGTTAGTATATGTCAAGTGTACCTCATCATTGTATATATATTTTTTTTTGTTTGTTATATTTGAATTCAATGATAAATTATTGTTTACAAAAAACAGTTCTGTCAACCAATATTAATGAAAGTTTATTTAATAATGTTAAAATAATATTTAAAGTAATTCATTTTACTGTTAGTATTAATGTAGATAAATTTATTTTATTTTTTAAAACATTGTATTTATTATATCATTAATATTAATATTTAATCATTATAATACTATAAATAATATATAATTTATTCTTGTAATTAACTTTTGATTCATCATCTTTTGGAACAGTAAAAGTGCTTTGATTTTCAATTTTAGGGATGGTTTTTGTAAAAATTCAGATATAGTTAGCTCTTTATGCGGTCAGAAGTAAAAATGTCTAATATTTTCCTATCAAAGAAAACTTTATTCGTTCTGCTATAAATAATTGAATATAATTCTCAAACTTAATAAAATGTATATAAATTATGTATAGTAAAATGTATAACAACTAAACTAAATCTGGTGACATAACAATATCTAAAATTTAGTTGTTAGTTTTGTCTATGGACATATTAACAGTCTTGATGATCATATTGCTCCATATACGAAATAAACGTTGTACGTTAAGTTTTTTCAAATACCAAGAAGAATAATTATTGTATGTGTAAGTAGGTATTTTAATTTTTTGACGATTTCCCAGTGATTTCAACTCCAACTTTAATACAGCCAAATGACAAGAACTATCCAGTTTAATTCGTCCCAAAATACATCGTTTTTTTATCAGCTGTAAAATACATGACTAAATAAGTTTCGTTTACATAATTTATATATTTTTATTATTTATATTACTTCTTGTTTGGCATCTTGGTCATTTCGCAAAATTCTATTTAATAGTTTTTTTATTACTTCGACTGTTTCAGTTGTTTGATTGGTAACCTTTTTTATGGAAAAAAAAAATATTTATAACAATACTAATACTGTTTTGTTATTTTTAACATTTACATAATATTATATCATAGGCGATCTATTATAAAATATAAACTAGTTTATACCTTTTAGTTTTATACTTTTATGTATTATATTCCATTAGTACAAAAATTAGATTTGAGACTCTTATCATCTTTGTTATAGTAATAAAAAAAAGAAAATTAAAATTAAAAAAAAATAATTTACAATTAATTATAATAATTATAATATTGTACTAATGTCAAAAATAATCATTTAGTTACGAAATGTTTATAAGTGGATGTAACTCGTAAATATAACTGTTGTTTTTTTTTTTAAATACAAATACAGTTTAGTTACAAACTTACACTATAATATATAATATATAATAAAATATCTACTATCTTTAAGCACATATTTGTGGTGGTGGTAGAGAGTTAAAATAGCATATTAAGAACAATTTAATTATATGGTTTACACAGATAAAAATATACAACAGCATAAAATATAATGAAATATTATAAACAGTTTAATTGTACAATTGGAAAACAGATGAAATATATATATAAATATGAAAAAAAATGCAAAAGTAGAAATATAATTGCTTATTCAAGACTAAAGTACTGAAAAAAGACATGACTGAATTTTTTCTTTTAGTACTATAGTTATGGACTGTTTGTTTAATTATTTATAAAATCAGACTAGAATTTAAGATTTTCAAGGCCCTATGTTTTTAGAAGATCAAATATAAAATTAATAAATGTCTATAATTTTATTTTTATTTTTCATAAAACATTAAATATAATTCATAATAAGTCATTAATTAAAAAAAAAATTATAATATACCTACCGTATACATTTCTCAGTACACTAATAATAAATAATAAGTATTAAATCCTAAGAAGAAAATTAAAAATTTTCGAGTATTTTATTTTCAAAATTTAAATTGCTTTTTTTTTTACAAGTAAATATTTTCATTCATATTAAGGATTGAAGGAATTTTATATACATATTTGTTTTTTTACACACAATATTAAGTAATAATCTCAGTATTATGAAAATTTGGTGTAAAATTAAGGATCAGCCTCTAGAATGATTGGCATTTTTTTGTATTAAGAAATTTTAAAATCTATAGATTTCATTTAGAATTTAGGAATTTAGATCTGTTATTTACAATCTAAGTAAGTTTGATCATAAAATGGCTGGTGCTTAAAAGTATATTTCGTTTTAATTATTAACTACTATTAAGTCGACAACAAGCGGGAAATTAAATTAAGTTCTCAAGCATTTAAAAACTGGTATTATATGTGAATTGTGGCATAAATGCATAATATTCTTGAACCTTTTAATAATTGTATAGTAAAAGCGTACAATTGTACAAACTTTAAAGTGGTGATAATGATTTATATACTACAACCAATTTAATTGAACACCTATTATGAGCCAAAATGATGAATATGAAAATTACGGCATAAAAAGGGCTAAATATTAACTAGACAAAGAAATAATTGAATATCTCATTTAAAAAATTATTCTGAGAGACAAGTTACAATCACACATTTTCAATGACACCTCTATTCCTATTCTGGGAGTCATGATACCTATATCACTTCAACTAATTTAAATCAAATAATTCTAATATTCAAACTTAAAGATAAGAACATTATCTCTCGTTGGTTTTTTACGATATTTTAATTTTTAAACGAGCTATGAGTATGTATAATATTAATATTTAAAAATGCTCACAACTCATTTAAAATTTAAAATTTCGTAAAAACCTAACGATATAACATAGATAATACTCTGACCTTTAAGTTTGATAATAAGTCATTTAACTCTAATATTTAAGCTAAACACACAAAATTGGTTCTACTGAATGAAAATATTGTATTTTTATTATAGACAGAGACAATACATGCGGGTTTAGCGTCCTCTTAAAAGGTTATATATAAATCTATAGATTGAATTAAAATGCAAGTACATGTTCTTTTTATTAACCAGTAGCAAATACATTAACATTATTACGACTCTTCAAGATTAAGTCTCAAATAAATAGAGTCAACGCAAAATATACTTACTGACTTAAGATAATCTATTTCTGTTTCAATTGTCAAATTTGTCTGTTTCATTGCATCAAATAAAAAAGTAACAGTGTTATGGAAGTCAGTAGAATCGTTTTGTATTTTATGATAAAGGCTTCCATATGATTCATATTGAGGATCTATTTGCATTTCCTATAAAAGGGATTTTTCAAAAATTGTATTTATACATAAATATTTAAAAATCTAAAACATAGATAGGTACAGATTTCGATGCTGTTACTGAAACTGAATCAAACCCCAAAAAGTCATTATCTAGATCCAAGGGTAATAATTTATCAAACGGTACTTGATTACTGTTGAACATTTCTTCTTTAAGTTCTAAAAAAAAATATAATAAAATCATTATCAAAACTTAAAAAGAATTATATGAACTAGTAAACTTGCTGGATATTGTAGAAACATTTTTTTCATAAACCATTTGTAAACAGTCATTTTCTTGTATAATTTTCTCAATCATTTCATTATAATTTTTAATTTCTGAAATATAGTCTTCTAATTTTTTATTTTCTTGTTTTAGATTATCCATTTCTATACAAACAATCAAGATTCTTTACACTTTTAATAAAAGCCTTTTTAATACAGACTATTGTTTTTTATCGGAGAATTAAAATATAATTCAAGAAGGTATCTACATCACTAAACATTTGAAAAAAATCTTATTACGTAGATAAATTTTAATTAACTCATGAGCATATTATAATTAAATTAGGTTTAAATATTATATGTACATTTTAAAATAAAATAATTAGAAACATTTCTTACCTATCTTAAAAATTACCAAATGCACTGATTTAACAAAAAAATTGAGTCATCGATCAGATATCTATTACTATGAAACGATAGAGCCAATAGTCTATAGCTCCAATCAGGTGCCAATACAAATAGCATAGATGTTTACACATCAAAAAAAAATCAAGATCAACAAAACTAGTAGTATTACAATTTACAATAAGTGATTATTTGTTATTTTTTTACTCAAGCGAAAAATAATTCATCGTTAATAAAATAAGTAAAAATATAATTTTGAATATTTAAACAGGATAAAACTATAAAAGTAATATATATAAAAGTTGTATAGTATTATATTCACTCACCTTTTAATGCATTTTCATATCTAATAACATTTTTCATGTATTTAACAGAAACTTGGTCATTATATTTATTGACTAACTCAAAAGTATTCTTTATTTCATCATAACACTGCAGTAGAAAATCCATTTTTCTATTGACTTCCATCATTAATATTTAATATCTTAAAGTGCTTAAAAATTAATTAAACAAATTTTGAAACGAATCGATGTAAATTTTACAATATAGGTACCTACTATGATTTCAGTAAACGACAATTAAAATTTATACTAGAATAAATGTATTTTATTCCTTGAATATATATCTATTTCTATTTCTAATTACTTAGGATAAATTATGTTTTCGTAAGTTAATTGATCGAAAAAAAATATCATAATAATATGTAAGTCTTTGTATAATAAAATACAATATGATTCTTAGGATATCCACAACGTTGTTAGTTATTTATTTTAAATAATAGTCAATGACATGGTAAAATTTAGTTGATGAAACAAAAATAGTTAATCTAAAATCAATAAGTATTATTTTGTGTTAACGATATATTTTATTGAAGGCTTAATGCTTAAATCTCGAAGAGCTGTTATAACCCCTACAGTTATAATTAAATACTTATAAAAGTAACTAACAAAATAAACTAGTACGTTTAAATTCTAAATTAAGTCCTAACAAGTTAGAGTATTAATAAAAATCTATATTACACTTACTCGATTATAAGAAGTAAGGACCAATTAAATAATTTTCAGTTTACAACTTTTAATCGTAATATTCTGAATTGACATGAGTCTGCAGCATAGCAAAGTTAAATACCTACTTTATTTTAAACAGTTTGAAATAAGTTCACCTATTTGTGTAAAAAATATTTTTACGATTTACCAGTAATTATATAATACTATAGACTTTATAGATGTGCAGTTACTAAGATACCTACTAAAAAGTTTGATACCTGCAGAGACGTAACTAAGTAGGTATAGGTATAAATATTTTAAAAGATAAGATAAAAATCAGTGTAATTTTTACCGCTGTTGAGTATTGTTTATTTTTATTTATTTATTCAGTTAAAACAATTTCAATTAAATATAATTACAATAAAATACATTAATAATGGCTGATACATATACCAACTGAGCTATAAGCTCGTATCTGGTATACGGAGTTCAACGATATTACAATTCGTTTACAGTAAAATACTTGTACTTATATATTGAAATATGATATAGTTAAATAAATATAACATGATAAAATAGACACAGAAACAAAAGTTAACATCAGCATATATATCGAATATATTGTACAATTCTGATTTAAACACAATACACTACTTCGCTTCCATTAGATTCTAGTAGGTACCTACGTCGATACATAATAAGACGAATAATTATTTTTGATTTAATATTGTCCAAGAAATTTCTTATAATATTATAATAAGTACCTAATCTCTTATATTATAGCCAACTTATCGGAAGCATAAGACTGCATAAACTATATTGAATTGATACAGTTTATGAAATAATCTTAATTTTCGGAACTGTAAAAGTTACAATTATTAAATTATCTTTAGTTTTCTATTAATTAAGTAAGTAGATACTAGTTACCTACTACATATACCTATTATATATTAATATCCTTTATAGTGGCCAATAACGGTTGTCTACTGGCTACTCATAAGTCATAATGACATAATGTAGATTCTAGCTAGGTATAAAAGATATAGAAGATACGTGCATCCTTACCTATATAGTGATATACAAGTATAGGTTATACATTTATAACCAATAAAACAATATATATATATTATATTATAATATATCTACATGGAAAGTATCTGAGATGCAATTATCACTTTAGTATGTATAGTTTTATAGGTAATACCTATGCCGGGTTACATGAACAATCATTAAACATTTAATGAATAAATAATAAGATAATTGTTCCTTAAAATGATTCAGCAGCTCATAATTGGTCCATTAAATTGTATTGAACCATTAATAATTAATCAATTTTTCATGTAACTCAACACTATTATATTATTCATATTAAATTTAATACCAGTATATTATTATATAGCTTAAATTATATTTTATACTGACGGGGAGAGAATAATTATTAATAAGTAGTAAATCTGTTAAATGTATTAAATTTGTAAGAAATATTATATAATATATATAGGTACACAGTTAAATTCATGATAAAATAAAAAATTCAAACACACACAAATTCAAAAATAACTAGGCATACAGTGACAACTGACAAGTTTGCCTTAAATACAACGCGTAGGACGATGGTATATAAGTAACAAGCTGCAAGCAGGTGTGTATAGGAATATATTGGAAAAATAACACACGTTTGGATCTTTGACAATTTTTTTACCTATGTTCACTATGACAGCTTGTCAAGTAAGTATCTTTTACAAAACAAAAAATAATAAAAAGCTCGTTAATAACTAAAAATACGTAAATAGGTTTTTGCACGTAACTAAATTGCATAGCAGCTATTGATAGTTGATCCAATTTTTCTGCATGACACCACCTCCAAAGTTTGAAATCCTATTTTCTACACACCCAAATCGGTTAAATCATGTACACATACAAAAAACATGCACTCACACTATTGTAAAATCATTATAGGTACGTATTTATCGCTCCGCTTAAAATCTAAAATTAAGTAAATTTACATAATTACATTGAAATAATTGTAAATGGTGTCAAAGTAAATACATGCATGAATGAGCGTAACACATTTCCAACAAGCAATGTATCCTTTCCTTTTCCACCAAATAAAATATTGATCACATTACCAACGAAACAATTTCTATCTTATTAAAAGCTATAATACAGTAAATTAATTAAAAATAGCTACCTATTGTACTACGTCGAAAAATAGTATATTATAAATTGTTTTATTAAATTATCATTGTATAATAAATTAATAACTGGTGCCTACCACCGAATACTAATATCTTTGGTAGTCTTGAGTTGGTCGAATATAATACATAATATTATAGACAGTAAAAAATGTGAAAAAATAAATGAGTACTTCTTTTTAGTACCTATAGATAACATTATTAATTATGCATTTATGCAACGTAAAATTGTCTTGGTAAATAAAAAATAAAATATGTATGGGTGTATTAAGTACCTATATTCTATAGGTTTATTATTATAGCCAGTATAGCTAATAATTTTTTTTTTTGGAATTTAACCTGTTGCAACTTTTTAATTTTTTTCAAACATATACTCGTACTATAATAAATAGGTATGCTGCAGCCTGCAAGCCTGCACGTCGAATTTTATTTTTAAAAAAAAATTAGTAGGTATAATAAAAATAATATTAAAATAAGTTGATCTTTTTTGTACCTGCACCTAGTTTATACTTATTATATAAAACCGTACCTAAATTGTAAAACAAAATTTTGTTTTAAAATATATTTAGTGTATTATTTAATATTTTATTAAATAGGTATAATATAATGTTACCATTCGCAATTATTTAATTTTTATACCTATAGTCCATTATTACTTATTGTTCAGTAATTTTTCTTTTGGTAGTTTTTTGTAGATAGGTTCTTGAAGTGTTAAGCTCGGAGTCCACTTAATAAATTAGTAATTTTCTGATTAATGTACACTAGTACACTACACATCTATTATTAGAACTTAAAGACATTTCATAATTGCAGAGTAGGTACTTTTTTTATAAAAGCTTTGATTGATCCATTCCTCGAATGAAATGATTCGCTTGAGTGGTCTTCTGTTATAGGATACTTGTCATGGACGTCTAAAACTTCAAAATAATGATGGATAGGTACAACATATAAGTATACAATAACTATTAATATCGATATAATTGCTTAAAAGTTAATCTAATGTTTTTCGACTTATTCATCGGTAGATTGATCGAACTTCAACAGAAAATTCAATAATTTCAGTCGGCTCTTAATAATATTTTAAATAATCTGCTATAGTACAGCTTTTAATAGTATTGTAATCGTTTTGATGGAAAAGTATTCAATACCTATCTCATTTACTGGAAAACGGAAAGGCTTGTGACGTACTCTTTTAATAGAAACGAATACCGGCGGTATGGCTGTATGATTGTATGTATGCAGAATAACAGATAGGTAACATTATTTTTTTTATAAATGATTTGGGCAAATAATTATAGGTCCCAATTAACCTATTTTAAGTATACATATAGATAAATAGATTCAGTTATGCCTAAGCACCTAACTAAAATATGTCCTGTACAAATTATAAATTCTAATATTTTTTAAATGTTTGTTATGATATAAGTCCATTAGATATTTTTTTTTAAATAATAATATGTACCTAATTTTATATATATATATATATATTGAAATCATTATAATGTATTTATTAGGACTTAACCTTGTTTTACAAAAAAAAAAACAAAAAAAATGAAAAATTGAAAGCATATTTAATATCTATCTTGATAATTTATTAATTAAATAGATAACACTTATTTAAAATACAAATTTTAAGTTTTATAATTTTTAATTGTTAACACAGAAGATTGGACACCAATCCTCCAAAAGGAGTAATGTTCCATAAGTGACCCAGAATATGAAAATTCTAAAAATGACTACTACCTATATTCTGCAATTAGTCCTAAATAAAATTTTATTTTTGTTTTTAATAGTATCTAAAATCATAAAGTTCATTTTCCTACACTTTTTATAATGTGAAAGGAATTGAGTATTATCAACAAATTCCAGATATAATTCCATCAATACAAAATGTTAAAATAAGATCAGCTTAACATTTTTCTCAAATAATCTCTAATAGTTTAACATCATTTACATTTGTATTTGTGATGTAAAATAATTTGACATATCTTTTATGTATAATTTATTATTGTAACATAATTACTATTGTTTTTTTTTTTCGTAAAAACACTTACACTCACATTTATATTTCAGATAATAGAGTTCTACTATGATAATAGTTCAGTAATCTTAAAGGTTTTATTAATAAAATTGCATATATACATTAGAGTGTTGTTAAAATTTTCATAAGTAGGTACTACACTTTATTGTTGTTTTGTAATCAAATAAATTGTATACTAGTTTAAGATATTTTCTAACTTAGATTTTTCACTAAATAGTATTATTTTACTATGTATTATTATTTCATAAAAAAAAATGTAATATATTTTAAAAATAAATGGAATAAATTAATATTATAAAAAAACTATTTAAGTATTTATAATATAATTATTGACCTATTATTTTTTAAATAAATTACATTTTTTTATTTAATAATACATACCTAGTAAAATAATATTATTTAGTTTCATTAAGTAGGTGAAAAATCTAAGTTAGAAAATATTATATATTGTTAACTCTAATAAATATTCTGTATTGTTTATACCTAAAAACATTAAACATAATCTTTTAACATAACAATTGAATTATTAACATTGAAATATTTTTTAATATAAATATATATTTTATTTAACAAGATATTTGATTCAAATATTCCTTTCTGCAATCCATATTATCTGCAGGTCTATTATGTGGTGTCCAAACAGGTTCTCCTACAAAGAATCTTTTGGCTTTTATAAAATTCTGGAAAATAAAAATAAAAATAAAAATATTATTTATATTATCTACATTTTAAAACTAACAACAATTGGCATTTTTAAATTCTAAATTTTATTAAGAGAAACATGTATAATAGAATATTGATGCACACATTATATACAAAATAATTAAACATATTTAAAATTGTAAATATTGCAATTTGTTCAACTTTAATTTTAGTGTAGATACTTAACAGATTAAAAACTTATACCTATACTTTTTATTTTAAAAATAGCTACTTGAATAAGTGTTTAAAGTTTCATTATTTAACTATAAAATCATTATTCATTGAAGAAAAAAATAGTATTATAATTAGTTATCTGTTAAGCAGGAAAATATATTTTTGGAATTATCTTATATGATATACAATATTTCATTTGATACTTTTATTATCTAAAATATTCATATATTATACATACATTTGTATCTAATGTGAAACGATGATAAATTCCCTTTGGAATTATTAACAAATCACCAGGTTCAACTTTAATACGAATCCATTTATCATTTACACCATCTCTAACATCAAAGTAACCTGAACCTTCCAAAACCAATCGAATTTCTTCATCTGTGTGTAAGTGCTCTTCAAAGAACATTTTTAACTAAAAAAAAATTATTTACATAGACACATTTCATTTTATTCATATAACAATTTATACTTTGTACCTACCTTACTTTCATAGTTTGGTAAGCATTCTTTAGAACATATTATCTCATCCTCGTAAGAGTAACCTCGCTCCTTTTTAATTGAGTTTAATAGTTCATCATTAATAGGATCTGATTCATTAACCTGCAAGTAAAGTAACTAAAACTTAAATTAATTTTAATGTAATAATCATCTAGAAACATGATTTTTAAATCAAATTGTGAAAAAAACTACATCATTAATTTTAATCTACTATAATAATTTTTTTATCGTCCAAATAATTTTTAAAACACTAATCTATGATATTAAATCAAGTATTGCTTATTATTATCATTTGAATATTTGATATAAATAAGCTTTAAATTGTTCAATGTTCATGAAGTGTTAAACAATTTAAAATATAAAGTGTCTATAAACCATTAACATAATATAGTGAATTATATTATACTATTATAAACAAGACTGCTAAGAATGGGAAGATTGATATTATCTAGCACAAAGCACAGAAATTCAGAAAACAGATTTTAATCATTATTTATAATAAATATTGGTAGGCATTCAAATTAAACTAACATTTTTATATATTTTGTTTTATTCAAAATCGGATATGTAAAGCCGTATAGGTACAGTAGAACTCCGATTATCCAAAGCCAATCAACCGGACGAGAAAAAAACAGAAAAAGTTGGCTTTTTTAGTTTTAAAATATGTCAGTATGTCACATATTACCATAACTAAAGCTTATTTTGTTTCAGTTAAATATTTTAATAAAATTATTTGTTTATGGTTACGAATTTTAAATTATATTACATACATAGGTATTAACAATAAATACATACATACAATACATTCATATAATTATATAACCTTTGTCCTTTGATATGTAATAAGTCAATCATCCAAATATTTGCTTATCCGGATTACCCTTGACATTAATTAGTCTGGATCATCGGAATTCAACTGTATTAGGTATCACAAATATTATATTATAATAAACTTCTGGGCCACTCAGGAACCCAAGATCCTAAAGTCTTAAGTTCAAAAAAACAACATGGACTCTATGTGAACGTATTGATATGCACATACTCATAAGTCATTAGTATACTTTTGTAGGTAAAAATAGTTCAAATTTAATGCATTATCTAAGAAAATAATTTTGAAAGAGTCCAAGTATTTACTACGCATAAACTTTTTATATTTAGGTAAAAAGATCTTTGCATTTATAGAGGTTTTAAATAAAGAGCTATGTAAATTGACACATGACCCCAAAAATATTAGTGCTGGCCCTGATTAGGTAATACCAAAACTGTCAAATTTCAATCATATAACTACTATAACAAAAAATAAATCTTTAACATAAATTAAATTTCAAAAAAGTTAATATGATTGGGTAGAGTACAGCAGTTCCCAACCCATGGACCATGAACCATATAATATTTAATATTATATATGTTTAAAATAATATTATTATATATTTTTGTTATATACTTAATAATATTTCTGGTTATAATAATATTTAATCAATATTAACTACAGTACATTAAGCGAACAATTAACAGTATTGAACATTTGAATGTATTTTTATCTCATATATTATATGCATATAATATATATTATACATATGATTATAAATACATATATAGGTGTGCTATTTGTGGGCCTTAAAGATTTTTTTTACAAAATTGGTAGTCTGCACAACTCAAAAAGTTGGGAACTGCTGGGGTAGTAGATATTAACTATTATTCTAACAATAGTGCTACCATACTAAAAATACACAAATAAAAACTAAAAAATATCTTGTTAGACAAAATTTAATATTATCTACCATAGGCGTGCAGTGTGCACCTTGAAAAAATTAGTGTCTACTTTAAATTTTTGATGAAAAATTGTTTAATTACCTATTAAAAACTGATTATTGAGAGTAGGTTAGTAAGTATACGTAATATAATATATAAATTAATAATTGTTTTAATTGTATAATATAATAGATGATACCTAGTCAATAATAATATTAAATTCACATCTAATATTCTTCATTTTCATTATCAATAAAACAACGTATAAAAAATTTAAATTTATTATAAACTAATTATTATAGTATAGAGACATTATTTATCTAATTGGATTGTAGTAGGTCAAGTAACCCTTACTTAAACAATTCTGCACGCCTATGGTACTATCTACACAGAAAAGTGAAAACACCTATTGATATTTATCTATTGAACAAATAATTTAAAAACAACTATTGACTTATCAAGTAGGTATATAGTACACACTTTGAAATGTTCCACTAATGTGAGCTTAAATAGAGTATCCAAATCAACAAATTCAGGAGGTTGCATGTGGTGTTCTTCACGTTGATCACCACTCCAATTTTCTTTCATAAACCATGCTTGAACCATTGTGAAAAAGCTGACACAAAAACTGAAACTTTAAAATTTCATTAAAATATACAACAAACAAATTTTATGAAATAAAAAAATGTAAACTAAAAAAAAATGTAAAAAAATCAACTTAACATACAATAAAAAAATATCTACTACTCCTATAACAATTATAGGTAGGTACCTACACTTCAAAAAAATAACACACTGCTATTTCAGATGTTGAAGAATGCAGACTTTGCGCAGTTGTAATAAGTACTGCCCACAAATTATTACTTATTATATTCTACGATTTATCAACATTATGCAATTATAAAACAACTTGTTCAAATCGTTCAAGGTAAAATTGTAACATAATAATAATCGTCAGTCGAGTATGATTAATATTTATTATCTCCCGGCTCCCAGTGGCTCCCACTACCTACTAATAGTACTTACAAACCACAATAATTAAATGGACTGATACTACTCAGGGAATAGAAAAATGTGAAATATCGGCATTTTTTCGTCTTGATTAATCAAATGCTAAGGTTTTTTTTTTTTAATTTTTATTTATTGGTACGGTACCTTTAAGTATTATATATTACACTTATATGGCTACATACCTACTATATATTAGCCAGGTAATTGTCTAAGTGGTAAGTAGTAAGCATAGATATATAATATAATATTTATATTATATATCTATGATTATATCTTAGTCCGTGACACGCATAGATAATAAAAGAATGGATAGGCCATACAACCTTATCATGTGGGAATTAATTAAACATTATTTGAGGTTATAAGGTGCTTTTGATAAAATAATTTACCTTGATTGATAACCTTGAAAAAGGCACTTTATCGTCCGTCTCTCTCATAGAGTAATACTACTCTATGGTCTCTCTGTTGTCGTTCTCTCTTCCCCAAAAAAGACCGCGGCACGCTGTAGAGTGAGTATTAGCATGTCCTATCCATTCTTTTATTATCTATGGTGACACGGCTATAGATATTATTAATATATTATCTATAGCCGTGGTCCGTGATAATAATATTATCTATTTCGTGATAATAATGTTATCTATATCTGTGTATGAATCACGATTAAAGATAACAATAACATTGAATAGTGAACACTGAATACTGATAAAGTATTAGAGAATGCAACATTTGTCATTTACTGAGGAGTATGGACTGTGGAGCTTTCAAGTTTTAGCGTACTTTGTAGTCGTATAGAATAATATAGATTTAATTGGAATATTATAGTGTCTGCGTGTTACTCAGATTCAATTATCTATAAAATTTGATTCAATTTTCAATGATCCTTACTTTTTAGGTTTTTACAACACAATTGTAATAATTTATGATATTTATTAGATAGATTCCGAAGTCATTTTTCGACGACGAGCTTGTATACCATTGCTGGTGTTGCAGAATAATGAAATTTAAGTTCCATTAAAATAACCAAATTAATAAACTGTAACTCATTACCAGAGTTAAATTATGTCTTTCGATGATGGGGTACAAGCAACCAACTGTGACGCAACAAAGTGCAAGTATTCAGCTGTGAAGATGGGCTATTGGCAAGATGATTTTATACAGTATTTTGTTACTGGCTATGAACGTAAAACACCAGAGATTAATCGAGGATATTATGCACGTACCAAAGGTGTCGCCATGTTTATGGACAAATTTCTCAAGGTATTTACAAAGAATGTTGATCGTTTATATAATACTACACATTGTTTGATTGTCAAAACTAAATATTTTTAATGTCTTTGTGTTCTTGTAGAAAACTGGGTCAAATTGTCAAATCATAAACCTTGGTGCTGGGTTTGACACTCTATACTGGAGATTGAAAAATAGTGGAATAACCGTTAATAATTATATTGAAATAGACTTTGCTTCAGTTACGTCCAAAAAATGTTTTTTAATCAAAAAGAGTAAAATTTTATTACAGACCATTAGCCAACAAGGTATGTTATTGATAAGTGATATGACTAAGGACGGCTTGAAATAATATATTTTTTTTTAGTATAGAGAAATTAAAAAATAATGTAGTACAGCCATCAGGTCAATGACATATATCAATATGTCAGGCCACCGGGAACCTCCTGGAATCCCGGTGAGCCAGGTCACCTCTGGTGATGACCATCAGTTTTCTATTATTTTCGGTTTTTATTAATATTTGATTATTTATTATTATATTTAGAGGATGAAGTCAAAATCATAGGACCAGATTTACATGCACCTGATTACCATATAATCGGCACAGATCTTCGAAATCTGACAGAACTAGATAAGAAATTAACTCAAAGCGGCATCAATTTTGATGTACCAACAATGTTTTTAACTGAATGTGTTCTTGTCTATATGGAGCCAGAAAGTTCATCAATGTTGTTGCACTGGATTGCTAAGAAATTTAATGACATTTTTTTTATTAATTATGAACAAGTATAAAATTTCAGTGTTCCAATTTCTATAGATACAATTTTCCATAACGTAAATATTGATTGTTAAGGTGAACATGAATGATAATTTTGGACGTATAATGCTCGATAACTTACGCAGTAGAGGGTGTCAGTTAGCTGGTGTTGATGCATGTTTAAGCCCCCAAACGCAGATGGATAGGTCTGAATATCAAAATATAAATATTATTTATTTAGAATAATTTATAAATATTTCTTTGTCGAGTAGGTTTGTAAGAGTCGGTTGGGATAGTGCCAGAAGTTGGAATATGATAAATGTATATGAATACTTGCCCGAAGAAGATAGATATCGTATGGAAAGATTAGAAATGCTAGATGAACTAGAACTACTCCAACAATTGTTACAACACTATTGTATTACAATAGCTTGGAAAGGCATAACCATGGCAGACGTTGATCATTTATAGCAGTTACAGCGGCAGGTTATGAATGACATGGCTCATAACCTGCACATAGGATGTTGAACAAAATTACATCCATTTTTAAATTACATCTCATCATTGTCTTGTTTTTTTTAATTCATCTCATTAAATAATATTATGATTTATGTTATATTATATGATTTTGTCCTTTTGTTAAATGATCATAACATTGATTATAAATTTATAAATGTTTAGTAGTAACATTAAGTATAAGTACTTAGGTATAAATTATAATCTATAATTATAATTACAGTAAAAAACAACATACATTTTGGATAGGCTTGTTTATTTTGAGATAGAAGTTTAATAACATATTTTTAAGTACATACAATTAATCACAACAAAAAACAAATACATTTAGTCAGAAAAGAATCTACATAAAAAAAAAATATATCACAATTATTTGGCTTAAGTTAATGAGTTGTTAAAATGGTTCGTTGAATTATTAATACATTTACGTCAAAGCTATCTAATTAATACATTTATTTATTAATTAATTAATAACCTACTAATTTCTATTTATTTTACATGTCTTTCCTTATTTATTTATTTTATTATTACACTAAAGGATAAAACAATTAATATTTTTGTTTAAGTGTTTTGATATTAGACTGATTTTTGACATTGTATTAAACTACATTAAACCTATTGAATTGTAAGTATAGTTGTACAAATAAAAAGCTTTCATATACCTATATTATTTGGTATTTATTTGTCAGTACGATAAAACATACTCCAAACATTTATTTTTATTCTACGATGGAACTTTGAATAATTATTTGCATTAATGATTGAAAGATTAATTTCCATGACTTGCTACTCGCCTTCATTTCATCGAATAGCTGAACACAGCTTAGATGAGTAACTTAGCATGTGCCTGGAATATTAAGCAAAGGGAAGCCACACATAGTGGTCACAAACTTGTATTCATCATTTTAATATAGTATATAACTACTTGAGTACAATTTAAAAACCTTAAGCTCACAGATTCAAATATTATAATATAATTATATTTTAGCATTATGAGATAATACACTTCAGAAAGTACAAAAAATATATCTATTAAACGGCTGTATTAACATCAATTGTTTATGCAATATTAAACTAAAGTTAACATTTTAAACCTGCTATTTAACTGCTAATCAACAATATTTAAATACATAGATATAATGTTATAAATAGATATGAACTTATCAGTCATAATTTAACAGTTTAAAAAAATATAAGTATAAAAAAATTTGCACATTCAAAACTTATACTTATTCTAATTTAATGTTTAAAAAAATGGACGGAACACGAATGTTCTGATAAAGGTATAATCATTTAAAGACGATATTAAGTCTGTTTACTTTATTTTAGTATTTTGATAAGAGTTTTATTAAAATTATAAATTTTATTTTTAAGAGAACTTGTTATCAACAACCTATGATTTTTGCCTTATTTTTATTGGCAGTAAATATTATTTACATAATACATTATGTATTATATATATTTTTTTATTATTATTGTATATCAAAATTAATTAATATTCACTAACATTGGAAAAAATGTGATTTAAAAAAAAAACTATTTGAGCCTATTAATTTCATTTTAGTTATTAACTGAAAATAAATAACCTATAGTAGAGGACACAATATATTATGATATTATATATACATTTAAATTTATATACCATCAATTCTATCTTTAACTGTAGTTAAAAACAGGAAAAACAGGAACTAATAAAATTTTGGTCAATTATGGAAAAAACTTACAAGTTTTAGTTATCCCAAAACATAATACATCACCAAAAATAGAAATAATAGTTAGTTAAATTAAATTTAGAAACTATTGTAATGATAACTGTTATTAATACTTCAATGTTTAAACTTCAGTAATTCATTTTATTTTATTTTGAAAAATGTTATGATTAATGAAAATAGTCAGAAATTAAGATCCAATTAGAAATTTTGATTAACACTAATATTACATTTATAAATAAAATACATATCTTAAATTCATTACTTCAGAAAAATATTATAAAAAAACTATAAGAATTTTTATATTTCATTTACCTTTTTCCATTAAAAAAATCTGTCTATAATTTTATTTAAAACATGTATCAATTATTAAAAAAAAAAAAAAAATTTTTTAGCAATGGTTTGATATGCTACCTACAAATTAAATTTAATTTCATACAATAAGCTTAATTTTCAAAAATATTGTAAAAGTAGCATAACAAACAACTACTAATTTTTTAATTAAGTAGTAACATTGTTTAAAATAAAAATGAGATCTTAAAATTGTATCTACTTTGAACTAGTTTTACTTTTGTTCTAAATCATATAACAGTTTCAGAATTAACAGAAGCATTACTACGATAAGCTGGTGGAGGTTGGTCTGATGGAGCAAAAAAAGTTGAATGAGTGCTAACTTGTCTAGGCCGACCTCGTGCTCCATGGAAATTAGAATATGTTGAACGTGCTGATGTCGGACGTTCAGATTCTGTATCTAAAGCAGGATTTACAATGCCTCTGTTAACATGTCTTAGTTCAACTCGACATTCTGGGAACAATGGGTGGCTTGAATCATTGGAAGTTGATGAATCATTCAAACCATTATCTAAAAAATATATAAGATTATTAATATTTATAAAATAATAAATACATAAGTAATACAAAAATAACAATGAATTTTTTTATTAATGTGCATACTTGAATACTGTTGTTGGATAAGTCTAGAAACAGGATTTTTATGTCTTCGACTAGAGTATTGAGAGCTAGATTGTCGTCTAAGATATGGCGGAGGAGCTTGATGTGGAGGAGGTAGTGTACCTCTTGAAGTCACACTCCTTCGTTTTACACGTCTCGGTGTCATAGGTTTACTTTGGGAACTTTGTGCATCTAAATCACCATCTAGTACATAGTGTTAAATATGTTATGACACATTAAAACAAAATAACATGAGTAATATTATACCTTCACTGCCACTGATGGTGCTTATTTCTTCAATTTCATCTCCTCGACGTGAACTATACTCAATAGAATATATTGGCGTAATAGTTTTAGGTTGCTTACTCTTGTAGTAAATCCCTGAGAAAAAATATTTTAAGTTACAATAATTTTAATCTGTAGTGGAAAAACAACTCCCTATTTTTTTTTTATTTACGGAACACTAAACATACATTTTGACTCTCTTACACAAGAATAATTTATAATTATTACCTAATATCCAGAGTAGTTATTCAATTGTATGAATGACATAATCCATAATCCAAAACTTTTAATTTAAATCTTAAAACAAATTTTAAGTACAGTGAAAAATGTCTTAAGCAGATCCTCAGTTTTATAGAACCTAACCTTGTACAGAAAATCATTTGTATACTTAAAATTTAAAATAGAATGAAACCTTTGATTAACTAGAACCTGTTCAACATGAAATATTGATATATATTGGCATCTTGAATGATATTTATTTATTTATTTATTTAACGCCAAACGGCAATTTATATGTACATTGTAATAATAGTAATATGAGCATTAATAAAAAGATAAAACATAGAAAAGCAAATAAAACATTTTTAGAACTGGCAACTTACACTTCAAATCTCAAATTTAAGTATAATATTTATTATTATTTATCAACTAAATTTAATAGTTCAGATTTATATATAATAATTGTACCTTCATCTCTAGATTTTGAACAACATGATACATACAAGCTGCAAAGAATACCAAAAACCTAGAAAACAAGAAAAGTTTACAAGTTATACTTTAAGAAAAACACAATTAAATGTTATATGAATAATTATTTACAGCAAAAAGTATTTGTAAAGATGCTTGAGCCGTTTCAATTTTTTGATAATCCATAACACATCCAGTGATCAAATCTGGTCTAATTGGCTTAATAGCATCTTCTTCAATACCAGTGTGATTTGGATAAAAAAATACTCTACAACCAGGACCATTAGATTCCCACCAACTAACACTATCTGCACCAAGGCTCATCACATCAAAACTCTACAAAATAGTAATAATAAGAATGTTAATAAATATGAAATTTACAAATTGAAATATCAAGAACAGCCAATTCAAGAATATTAATTTATTATTTTTTGATTTAACTTAATTTTAATATACTTACACTACTAAAAATTGGCAAATCCAAATAATATAAAACTACAAATATATTCCAAATACACCAAACAATACTCCATGCTGAATACTATAATACAATAATACATTAAAAAATATTAAATAAAATCAAAATGGATAAACCAACTAATAACTAATTATAATGTAATCTACATATTATTAAATAACCAATGAAATAAAACATACTGATAATAAGTATAAAACATCTGACTGCACTACACCAAATATTCCAAAAATAATAAACAAAAGTTCGAAGAAGTTAGCTAATACAGATCCCCACATAAATCCAAGAAAGTCAAATGCTTGTCTTGCTCCAACTGAAACCTGCAAATAATAAATCATTTAAAAAAATATTTTATGTTCCATACATATTTATTTATATATGAATAAAAATTAAGGATTTAGGTACAATTAAAAATAAATAGAATAGTACCTATATTTCAATTAATATATTATTTAACTAGGTAGGTAGTGATACTTTGTATAAGACAAAAAAAAGTTACAATACACTTAATCAGCAATTGTGTAGGTAAATAAAAATATAACGCGAATATATGTACAGCTTAGAACAAAAATAAAATTAAGTAAATATAGCGGTATGATAAATAAGGCATAAATAAGTATGATAAACCAGGAGGAATATGGAAAAGATTATGGTTTCTAGTAGGTATTATGAAAGGGGACACGTAATATTATATTTTGGATAAAATTTCAAGAACTTTCAGGGAACCATTGGGAACAGACAAAATGAAATTGAGGTCAACTTCAGAGCGGTGAGTTTAGAGTAGGAATATTTTTAATATAGAGTGAATCTGTGAATAGTCATGTTGCGAGTGTTCTACTTTAAGTAAATACGTGACATAAGAAAAAAATCTGTTTTTAACACGTTTTAATCTAATCACATGTTTTGCTATGCAAGGATGCCAAATAATTATGCCATATTCTAGAATTGATCGAGCTAAAGCAAAATAGAGAATACGGAATCAGTTTGGAGACTTTGACATATTAAGTTTTACTGACAGTGATATTCATATGATGATCAAAGTTCAGAAATGGTGATATAGTAATTTGTTTGGACTAGTCTATAATATATAATAAATACATATATTAGAAGGTTTTAATGCAAATTAGAAATCATACATTATGAATATGAATTAAAATAAAAAAGTTGAAAATGTGTTATGCTGATGTCATAAAGATACAAACTTTAATATACATGATGATGACTTCTTCATTTTGACAGAATTATAAAACGAACAAAAATCTACTCATAAAATTAAAATATAAATAGGTAGGTACCTATACATTTTTTTATGGGTCACAAAAAAAAATATTCACTATCTAATACAGTAAACCCATAACTAACTGCTAACATTTAAGACACAAATTAATTATAAACATTTTATATGAATAAATTTAATATACTATTATACCAACAAGTAAAAGCCAACAAAAATAATTACCATTTGAAACAGGAAAATGGTGAGCAACAAATATTTACAAAATTCCATGAAATCAATGTATGTGTTCCAGGCTATGGGTAATTACTACGGTTTACAATCAATTTCCCGTTGTGAAGGGCAGGCGTCATCTTCGACTGCATCTTCACGACCAACTGAACGGTCCATTGTTGGTCAATCGCACTTCCGGTTAGGTAACCAGTCTACAGCGCATCGTGTGTACAATTATTGCATTCAAGTTTGGTCGGATAACGCACAATCAAACTCGATATCCGTCTAAAGTCTACTGGACTGAAAGTAAAGTATATCGTATAGTATTTACGTAACGTACAGATCGACCGAACGATTACAATGATAATGATAATAATAATAATAACTCAACGTATTTCGCATTACGATTTACCGAATCACTGCATCGAATTAAACGAAAATCACTACACTAAAATAACGAACGGACTATGGAGTAAGGTGTATTGGAGAACGAAAAGTGGGGATTGGGGAACTGCAGTATAGGACAGGACAGGTGCTGAGGTGCATGAGAATTTAGTATATTATACAGGACGCGATATTCAATACGGTAACTTGGTAGTTGGTACACATTGCGGTCTACCGCTCTGTACACTTGACGTCTTGTTTGTTGTTTGTTGTTTATTGTATTGTTGATAACCTGTCCAACCAGTGGTTATCAACCTGTGCATCGCGCGTCGCGGTTCCCAGAGGCGTGAAGGCGTCGTCGGTTATTATTCCGCGTTCGCAGTAGAAACTAAAAATCATGACTAATTAAATTATTTATTTAGTCGTGCTAAAAATAAAATTGTAACATAATTTATAGGTATTAGGTATAATATTTAATATAATATTATTATAATATCATAATATATCATAAGAAGCCGTATATTTTATTTCAAAATCAAAAGGAGCCGTGGACCCCAAAAGGTTGAAAACCTCTGGTACATGGTTAAGTTCAGTAAGTAGTAAGTACAGTAAAGTTGTAAGTATAGTCGGTTGAAACTGGACAGATGGGGGTGGCCGTAGATAAAAAATATTTTGTAAATTTAAAATATATTTATGGTAATAGTGGTACATGTATTTATCCGCGAAGCACAGTGCAGCCACCAAGCGATTTAAACAATATTCTCTGTACGCCAGTCAAATAATGAATCTGTGTAACTCACCGTATAAGGTTTCATTTGTAGACTATTAGACAAAGAATGATGGACTGAAAGGCTTGAATGGTGCAGGTTTGAGAAAGTTTAGAGCATCCTCAGATGGTTAGATTTACATATCATACGCCCTAATGCACTCGGCAGAAAGTTATACATCGTAGATTTTGTGTGAATTAATATTATAGCTGCAGTTGATTGTTTGGATCTGAGTATGAGTCGAAACAGATAGAAACTAGATTATTGAGGATTTTTTAGCCTCAAGTGGGCCCCAGCTAACCTAGGTTAGTCTTTTCTCAATTGAAATTTACAAATAGTTTACCTGAATTGTTGTAGGTATTTCGACTCCTTTAATTTAAAGTGAAGGTGTTAGGTAGATTATTTTTCCGAAATGTAAATTGTACATGGTAAGATTTTCAGGATTTATTAAAAAATTAAAATTCCTACTTACTTTTTTAGGTGTTTATTAAGTCGAACTGATTTTGAAAGTCATACCTATGAAGCTTGAGCAGACCAACAAAGTTTGAATTAGAAGGTTATTATGAATATAAATGTTAGAACTTATATTTGCTGTTTTTGTAATATATGATGAATAACACGTATATACCTATAGAGTATAGGCTATGGCTATATCAAATTGGGTGAAAAGTCACTATCTTAAGGCATAATTAGAGAAGTAAGAAGATATTTAGTAATGAGTATAACAACTTAGTTAAACGATAAACAACAGTATGTTAATAGTTCATTATTTTGCTATAATTTAAAAACTTTAATTGTGAGAAACTGGGCACTTCAACTTTTATATGAAATATATTATTATGATTTATGAATTACCTACATATGCTATACAGCACACGTAATAACATTTATAATTTATTTTAAAATATTTATTATTTATAGGTATAGGTACTATATAAGTCAGGTATGGCCAACCCGCGGCCCGCGACATTTTCAAATATTTACAAAAAAAAAAATTATTTTTGCGCTGATAGAATATTCTGGAATGCCCATCTGTATTATTAAAAATGTAATCGCAACAAAAGTAATAATTCTAATCTAATCTGATAAAAATATATACGAGTAGACACCAGCATATAGCAATTAATTGCATTGTTATAAAATAATAATAATAAATAATAATTCATTCTGTTTATTTCAAATAATTAATACACCAAAACTTATTTTATAATAATAATTAATTTTGTTTATAATGTTTACTCCATTTTTTTTTTGTATTAGGGCAAAATACTTTTATTTTTTTATATGTGGCCCGCAGGATTGTAATGTATTTACAAAGTGGCCCGCAAGATCATTTGGGTTGGCCACCCCTGATATAAGTATATTTTTATTTTTTACTATTTTATCGTATTTACAAAAAGAAGTTATTAAATTTTGAATCATTTAAGTTGATGTTATCCGTAGGTATAAAGTTAAATTTATTACAAGTTCGACATATATGACAAGGACGTGTCACATATGTATATGATAATTGTCAAATGTCAATTGATAATTAGAGATAGAATGTTGAAGATTAGCATTTTTTTCCTTTGATCCTATAGAATGGTATCTTTTCAAAAAATTCAGCTACCTTAATTCAGAAAATAATAATTTTATTTTTCATTTATTAGACTTTTTTAGCTATAAGTTCATTTTTTTATTAATTTTTAACATATTTTTTTTTATTCTAAGTCTTTTTCATATTAGAGGTTATTTTTAGTCATTTTTGTACAATGTGGGACATTATTCTCAAATTTAAGTTTTTAAAGAAACATTTTTTGAGCTATATAATTTTTTGATCAACATTTCACAAAAAAAACTTACCTTCTCTATGACAGCAATCGAGACTCGACACCAACTATACATCAGAGCAATTTTTTTAGTTCTAGACCAGGAGATTAAATTTTTTAAATTTTATTTTGGTGATATGTTTTTAATGTTTAAAATAAATAATCTGTAATTTAAGGCATTTACTTCGTGTTTCTAGACCGTCTTAATGAAAAAATTATCATTTTTTTTATTATTGTTTTCGCTTTAGAACATTTTTTATTAGATTCTGAACGGAGTGATGAATACATTTTACAATGTGTTTTTTTTTTGTCTCTGTATAGCATAACTAGTCGAAATAATGCTTCAATATGCTTTGGGGGTGGTTTTCGATGGCCAAGTGAATATCCTTAGTGCATTATAGAGGTCAAAAGTAAACATTTTCCAACAGTTTTAATCGAGAAAAATAAAAAAAAAATGACAGAAAACGGGATTTTTTACGCAAAACCAGTATTCGACCAAATCGATTTTTTTATGGTGGTATCTCAAAAACTAATCACTGTAAATAGTTGAAATTTTCACCACATGTTTGTATTATCGTTACTAATAATGGCTAAACTTTCAAAAAATGTTGACTTTTTTTTTTTGAGTTATTTTATACTTTATAGACCATTGAAATTTTCGATTTTTATGAGAATTTTTTTTTGAAGTGTCGATAAAAAAATTTGGATAACCAAAAAAACTTGAAAATTTAATACAAGGTTCCTTATGATTTGTTCTTACTGTAACTAAAAAAAATTAAAAATCCTAATTATCCTAATTTATACTACCTATTTCGTACATATCGGAACACTATTTCGGTATATCTAGATAAAAATAATAATGGAACATAAAACATTATGTTGAATGCATGGGCGCCCATTGGGAGGGGCAAGGGCGGGGGGCACTTGCCCCCCCCCCTGGACAAAAAATATTAAAAACTTGTAACTCAATAAATATTACCATAATATAATATAATTATCTTTACATTTGAGAATTTTTTATTTTGACCCCCACTAAAATTTTACTTATGGGCGCCCATGGTTGAATGTTCTATGATATAATTATAACATGTTGTATAAAAAATCCAAATTGCTAAGTATATTGTACTTAATGTTTCTAATAAGTAACAACTTATTAAAATGGAATAAAAAATATAGTATAAATCGCGATAGATTTTAATCTAACGTGGTATAAATAATAAAAAACAATTAAAATATAAAAATGTATGTAATATGTATGTAGGTATATAAAATGGAAAATTAGAAATTTCCAAATATAGTAATAACTAATGTGTAATATTAAATAAATTCATTATAAGAAATTACATTACAATAGTAAGAATTTATGCTAATAACTAATAAGTAATAACTGTAATAATAATATAGACACTTAGTATACAGCAGAGTGGTAACCTTCACTATTTTTACTTTATGTTTTAATCAACATCTTAACATTGATTTAAAAATAAATATCCATATTATACTAAATAGTTAGCACAGAATATAACAGGCTAAATTCTTACACGGTCTTAAAACTTGGAAGATATTCTAAGATCGTGGATTCTTATTGCTTATATTATTATCTATGCTAATTATAGAAATTACTATCAATGGAACTTAGATAATATCATTGATTAAATATACACATAGATAACGACTAACCAGCTGTATGTCTTCAACCACGGTTATAAACCGTATTTTATCAATTCTTATCGATTCGTTCAATCTACAGGCTACAACAACACTGTTCATATTTTTATAGTGGAACAGTGCCTAAAACTAATCTTTTATCATCATTGAATAAATCAACAAAGTATATTGCAACTTCCAGTGGTAATTGTAATAATAATTACAAGTTTCTGCGCATAATATTTGTAATAACTAATAACATTTAACAGTAATCAATAATCACAATATATAATTTATTATTTTATTATTTTAAGTTCTTGTAAAATGAAATAGTTAATTAATGTTGAGTTCTTTGTTAAGAAAAACGAATAAAATGTTTAATAACTAGCTGAACCAAACTAAAACAAATTGTTAATGTAAGTTTATGACGTTTATGTTATTATAAAAGGTCATCTTAATTGATGTTATTGTGTTTTTTCACCTGTATAGGTTAGACGTAGTTTAATCTTTATAACTTAACTCTTAAATATAGTAGAGATACAGTTGCTATATATGTATTATATAATTTATACATAGCAATAAACCTGTATTTTCTTTTTATCAAATATCTATTAATAATTAATTATAATAGGTAAAATAGTATAATTAATTTTTATCAAATATGTAATTTAGGTAAAACAAATGTCTATATTATACATATTTTATTTTACTCAATTCTCTTTTAGATGACTGTTCATTATAGTGTCATAGCCACTAATATTGAATTAAATTATTTTGAATGCATGTGTTTACAGATTTATTCACACTAATGGAATTGTCACAATCAATTGATTTAAAAAATGAAAGCAATAGACTGGGTACATTCACTGGTTGGCCAGTATCATTTATCATAACTCCAAAAAGTTTAGCAGCTGCTGGATTCTATTATACTAAACAAACTGACAAAGTAATTATAATTTATTGATATATAGCTATATTATTACAAATAAGTAAAAGCCATAATGATATATTTATTTACTCATTTTAGGTTAAATGTGCATTTTGTAATATTTGTATTTGTCACTGGGAATTTGGTGACAATGCTGTCGATGAACATAAACGTCACAATCCTAACTGTAGCTTTTTCCTTAGTCAAGACTGTGGTAATATACCTATTATTGAAGGGATTCAATTGAGAGGGGAATTTATTGAAAATCATAAGGAAACAGGTCAATTTTTAGTTTAATTAAGTTTAGTGATAAAACTATTTTTTTTTTTTTTCATTAGATTTATGATAAAATGTTAATTTCAATTATGTCATTGATTATATAATATTGTATAATGTGTATAAAATTAATAATATTTAATTGGTTATAGTTAGTTATGGTTAAGTTTCTCAGTTAAGATTTAAGGCAAATCAAAAATTACTTAATCTTTATTTAGAGTTAAACAACTTTCTTTTACATTTTAGAAGAATCGCCTAATAACTTATTAAATTACAACTTTTCATTTCCAATTATAACTACTTAGTTCAATTAATATTACTTGGAATTATTGAGTGTTTATTTAAAGAAAAATATACTTTATATGGATATGATTTAGTATTTTCAAGATGTCTAATTATTGTTTTTATTTAAGCCATGTGTAACAATAAAAGTGAATGAAAATGTTATCAAAACATATATTCTGTTATTTATTAATGTATACAGAGTAATTCTTTTATCAAACAACATTCATTATTTTAAAATCTATTACATTTTTTGAAAATATTTTTTACACCATTTAAAGTTAAAATAAAATAATATTTTTATCTTATTAATTATTTTAGTTTTTACTTTGAATGATAATGTACATTTTTAATTTAATATTCTGAAGCAAAATGTTGGTCTTCTACTTGGCTCTTCTTAACTTTAAATACTTTAAATTCATTAATTGTTCAAATTTCAATTTTTATGTATTGAAATAGTCCCAATTATATTTTGTTTCAGAATAAGAAATTAAAAATATATGTTATCGTTCAAAAAAATAAAAACTTAAAAAATACTTGTTTTATTTTCACTGGAAATCTCAAAAACATTAAAAACCCAGTTTACATGTATTATTGTAAATTTATAAAATTTTATTCTCATAAAATATTTGTTAAAACTGTTAATTATATAATGAATTAATAAATATTTTGTTGAAATAGGTGAACCAATTGATATTCAAGGTTTGGGTGTAAGAGCTCATAGAGTAGCTTTTCATCTAAAGTATAATTCATTCAGTGCTCGATTGAAAACGTTTAGTGGTTGGAGTAATGAATCACAAAAACCTGAAGATTTAGCTACTGCTGGATTTTTCTTTACTGGTACATATTTTAACATGTTTATAAACTCTTATCAGTTGAATTAAACTATATTTTCAAAAATATTTTAATATTTGTAATATTATATTCATTAATATTTAAAAAAAGTTCTATAGACCATTAATTAATAGACATAAAATGTATTATTATAGGTAGTAATGATGAAGTTCGCTGTTATTACTGTGATGGAGGTCTTCAAAATTGGGAGGTAGATGATAATACATGGGTTGAACATGCTAAATGGTTTCCAAACTGTGGCTTCTTAAATTTAGTAAAAGGAGAACAATTCTTGGATGGAAATTTGGTTGAAAGATTTAATGCGCTTTTAAATAGGCCTAGACTTGATGATACAGGAGAGGTATATCTAGCTTAAAATGTTAAATAACCTATATACTATATTATACAGGATGTTTCTGAAATGAATGAGGTTACTGGTATATGCGTACTTACTGTAATGGCCCAATGAAGGTTTTTTTGAAAAAAATTTTCTATCTTAAAAATCTGGGTTTTTTCAAATTACTTTTAGAACATTATCTTAAATACAAAAACAAATGCTCTAGTTGTATTTTTTGCAAAATTCTCATACGTCACATTGTTTTAGAGCTTGTTGTGCTTTTTTCGCGCTCAAATCGCGAATTAAAAGATTAATGGTGGCGATAGTTATTTGTTATCATTTAACATACATGATTAATTAACATATTGTTTTAATTGTAAAATAATCAAATTACTTTATTTACAATTGTTACAATTGGTATTAACCCAGATTTTTAAGATAAAAAAAAAATTTCAAACAAATCTTCATTGGGCCATCACAGTGAGTACACTTATGATAGTAACCTCGTTCATTTCAGAAACACCATGTAAATTTTTTTGATTCTTTCAACATTCAACATTCATTATTTTAAAAGTATTTATCATTTTTGTAGATAATCATGTCATTACAAACCAACATTTTTGAAAAAAAAAACATATTTTTATTATTATTATTATTATTATTTATTTTTTTCAAGTTGTTTTACTTCTTTTAAAATGCAGCATTATTTTTAATTTCATAAAAAAACTATATTATTATCCCCTAAAACTATAAAAAAAAAAAATAGCAAAATATATATATATTTTTTATACATAATTATAATTATTAATCTGAGACTTCTATTGATGTGTCTCCTGTCAAAATGATTTAAAATGTATTTGCATTTTTATTTTTATAGAATTTTAAATATACCAATTACTTATAAATTTTAATATACATTATATTTTATTATTACCATTTAGTACTGTTTTACATTAAACATTATATTTTTCACAGGGACAAGTGGTTAGTATACACCAAACAGATAATATCTCACCAAATAGTATAAGTTCTTCGAATAGAACTAATGAGACTACTGATCGACAAATAAGCGATCTTATGCTACTACCTCCTGCACAAGTAAGATAAAAAAAATTATTCTTATTTTCTTAATAATTATACGTATAACATTTATAATAAAAAATAACTAGGAAAAAAAATAAGAAAATAATATTTATTTATTGTATTAATACCAAACAGCAGTTATGTAGGTGAACACAAATAAAATAAATATATTTATCAGTTAATAGTTAATTAAAATTAAGTGAATATAATACAAAGCATATTAAGAATAAACAAGTAACTTAAACTAAACATTAGTTGATTGAAGAAGAAGATCTGAGAGAGCTATGTTAAGGAAACTTAGTATTCATTGTAAAAGATAGTTGAAATCATAAGAGATTGAGTATGGAGGTATAGAAAAGAATATAAAAGTGCTTAACCAGGAGACAAATGAATCTTCTTTAACTCCTCGAAGAGTTGAACCTGATTCAGAAAGTATGACATGTACACATAGATTATATCACATAATATAATTAAAATAACATAAGCCCTTCATGTATTATTTTTAAATTTGTTGTATACTCTGTTCCAAATAAGATGACTTGTGCACAAATATCCTAATCATGTTCCATTTACATTGAAGTAGATTATCTGCCACTGTGCGTCTGTGCGCATTGTGAGCTGATACAATGTGTAGCTCTTTAGCCCCGCCTACCATGTGCAAACACTAGTTATCTTATTTAGAACTGAGCGTTTGAGTATATAAATCTTTAAAATGTATTATATTTCAAAAACACCAATAATCTTAGCAGTTGAGGCATATATTTATGTACAAAAACAGTAAAAAGATATGGCTTTAGTGGCTTCTAGTGCTATGAGATGAGACACATTGTTTTATATCAGTTAACATTTCAGGGAACCATTTAGAACAGATATAATGGATTTATGGTTAAGTCAAAATGTGAGTCGAAAATAAAGATATGTTTAAGTTTGAATGAATGAGTGAACAGTTATGATGTGGATATTCTATTTTTAATAAATATGCGGCTTAGTATAGAAATTGATTTTAATATGTTCTAATATGGGGTGTTAAATAATTGTGCCATATTCTAGAATAGACCTAAGGCAATATTATATAATAATTTTGTTGTTTTATTATTTTATAATTTTTTTTATATTTTCATTCAAAATTTAACATTTCAGATGGCATTAGAGTTAGGCTTACAACCATCTCAGATTCGACAAGCAATTCGTAGTAATCTGCAAGATATTGGAACACCTTTTCGTCCAATGGATAATTTTATGCAACAAGTTTTAAACCAAGATCAAAATTCATTTTTTTCTGAAGGGTATTAACAAAACCAATTTCTAAAAATTAAATTAATAATTTATTTAAAAGAAAAATACATTTTAGAGATACATTGTCTCTTGAACAAATTCTCCGGAGAGAAGAACCAGAACCCATGGACGGAATAAGTATTCCTCGTGATGATGATGTTTCTGAAGAATCTAGTGACTCTAATGATGAAATTATTGAAGAGTAAGTTAACAAATTAGTATGATTTATATTTTATATATTAAATATATTAAATATATTTATTTCATTTTTTTAGGGTAGTTACTCGTATTTCTGCTTCTTCAAGTTCCAGTGATTGTGATTCAGAGGTAGAGGCTGAAGAAGTATCTGAATTATCTGAACCTGAAGATGAAAATGAAAATGAAAATGTTACTTTTGATACAAATGAATCTGCATTTATAGCTGATAGTGTTAATTCCAGTCTATCTAATGATATTAAAGTTAAAGGTATAATTAATATTATTTTATTTATGATTTAATTTTTACTGTACGAATAATCTATCACAATATTTTACTTAGTTATTAAATTTTTGAATCATCTAACTTTATATTCATTTTAGAAGATGCTGATGAACCAATTGATGAATCTGCAAATGTTAAATTATCTCAAAGAGGTATATTTATATTTTATTTATAGTTGTATCTACTGTTATCTAACTTAACTGAGAATAAACTAATAAACCTATAATAATTGACAGTTGTGACCTAATGAATGTGCAGTTGGTGACTTTACTTACTGGCTACCACACAGCAATTTCACACTAGATAGTGATGATTTTTGTTGCAATATTTACTATATTTTTACTAACAAAACTTTTTAATTATTCATATACTTATCAATCACATTAATTTTACAATATGATTAAAGATTAAAAATTCCCGGGCAGTGTATGAACGTTACCTAAAATATCAAATTTTTTTTTAGTCAGAGGCCAACAGTATCAAGAAATTTGCCCGCGCAAATCAGTGTGCGATACTATACCGATTATTATGATTTCAATTCATGACTTTGGTCTATATTGATCTACACTGGTTTCGATAGAAATTTGGTAAATAGAACAGTTTACCCCTCACATAAATTATTATCACATTTCATAGCCGAGAAAATCAGAAAACTGATAATATATATAATGTACATAATAACAAGTTAAATAAGGGTAAATATAAATTTGTGGTGAAGATGAATCATGATCGGTATTTATCAAAAAAAAGTAAACCAGTGTGCCTCATTTTTAAATTGATTCACTACAGCGAATTTCTAAAAACTATTCCAGTTTATTTTTTAAGGAGGAATCTACACTGGTTTGCACTGGCGAATTTCTTGTATGTCACTTCCAGTGGCATTGTTATCACATATTATTTCTCAATTCTATTAATTAGGAATAGCTGTTGTTTGTAGTGACATTATAATAATCTGCTTTTTTGTTTTTACTCCCTGACATTACTTGAACAAAATATTATGGATAAATGAACTAACTAAATAATTTGTTATTAAATAACTTAAATGCATTACTTCTTTTATTTTATAAGCGTCCTGGGAGTTTTAGGGCGTCCAGACCACAACTCTAATTTATAGGTTTATTATTTTGATGGTTAAAACATAAAAGGCCTTTAACTTAAAAGGGTGTTGTAGTTATCATAAGTAAAATTTTAATAAAACATTTAAATCTTATAGTTTCTTGTCCAAAGATTATAAATTCATAACTCATAATTAAATTTTTTATTTAAATTAAACATTGTGTAACTACGATGAAAAATGTAAAAATTATTATTTTTATAACATGCATAACCATTAAATGAAATGGATATATTTTGTTTGTATTGCATTTTGAAATATTCCAAAATAATAGAGTTCATAACTAAAAGAAATGTTTTCAGTGCATGATGACAAGTATATTAACATTAGGATTTCTAACTCTTGATTATAGCTACTATATGGTTTAATAATTAAATTAAATTATAATATTTTGTATTCATTTATCAAGAACATAAAAAAATAAAATTACGTCCAAATACTCATAACCAGCCCATTTCATTACTCTATGTTGTGTTCCATACAACTAATATGTAAGTGTTAAAATGTTATCATCAAATTAAACATTCAACACTACATAACACAATATAGTGAAAACTCGGCTCAATACACTCTGCTATAATTATAATGCTATCATGATTTTTATTACCATTTATCAATATCAATATTAAATGGTTTGGATCAAAATTAAGTTTTGAATAAACATAATTTTGATGATATTAATAATAAATTTCAACTCAATTTTTAAAATTATTAATTTACTAATTATCTCAGAATAACAAAATATTTACTAATTATATTTAAAACTGATATTGTTGAATACTAAAAACTATTATATTTTAAGAAAGGTCATCTAAAGTAAATAAAACTTTGTAACTTTGTACAACACTTTTATAACAATTTTATATAAGTAATCCTTTTTTAATAATTTAATATTATTTTTTTCTTCTAAAACCCTTTAATACTACTCCTATTGTTTTGCATGTGTATGTATTTTAAACATATTTTTTTTTAAACCATCTAAAAAGATCATTTTTCATCATTTCAACTAGTATCAAAAATTAAACTTTCATGTGTGAAAAAAAAATATGTTTAATGTGATAATCAATTTTAATTATTTTCATAATAAAATAATGGCTCATAATATTATGTATTATTTTATTTCAGATTTAGAAGAAGAAAACCGTCGATTGAGAGAAGCCCGCCTTTGTAAAATTTGTGTTGATCAAGAATTAGGTGTTGTTATGTTACCTTGTGCCCATTTAGTTGCGTGCATCACTTGTGCCTCTAGTCTACTAGACTGCCCATTATGTCGACAGACCATCAAGGCTACTGTTCGCACATTCCTTTCTTAACAATTGGGAATATATTTACAAATTTTTATTTTACACTTAATTCAAATTTGTTGGACATATAAGAACAACATGTCTGATGTATAGATTTCTTGTTGCTAATTATATAATATTATATTGAATGTTAACCACCGCTAAAAGAAAAAAGAAAAATTTAGTGGAAATTTCACATATTTTAATATGTGGTATGGCTGTTAATTTTGCTATACTTTTAATTATAATTATTAAGTAATTTTTTTCAACTTAATATTTCAATTTAGGTAGTACAATTTATTATAACAGTACACACTATACATACAAACTTGTATTTTCTTTAAAAAAAAAACTGTAATAGTTCTGTTTATTCCACTTCCACTTTTTATTTAGTTTGTAATCAATTTTAAATTTAGACTCTTATTTTTTTATTTCATTTAATGTGTACGATAAATTGATACGTAGCTTATATTTTAAATGCTTTTATTTAAAACATTGATTACTAAATTACAGTCAATATTACACAGAATGTTAAGAAAAAAATTGTTATGATTACAAGTATAACATAAATATATATTTAAAATAGTACATTTCATGATGGTATAAATTATTTCACCATGGTGATAGTATAATAAATAATGTTAAGTTATTAAAACTTAATAAAGTTAATGTTCTCATTGTATTTTTCTATGTTATATGATGTTCATTATTCATTATGTTATTTACCATTTTTTATTTAAAAATTCTAATTCTAATTTCTTTGATTTTTATTTAATTTTTCAAATGAATCTAAAAGTAATATCAAAAACTTTCAAAAAAAATTAAAAAATAAATAAGCAGATTGAATAAATGTTAATATGAAGATAGCTACCTACTTAAGTTGTTAAGAAGACATTAATACATTAATTATATACACACATTTGTTGTCAATATTTTACATATGTAAAACAGCAAATTTGCGTTTAACGGGATCAATTTTATACTGTTAACTTTAATATTGGAATCAATTTACCTATTATCAAACTTAAAGGTAATAATATATTTAAATTATTTAAGTATTATTTTATTTTAGTATTTAAATTTTTAAGTACCTAAGTTATAGTTATGTAAAATATTAAAACTTTAAAATTCTCGTGACTTTCTTAAAAATTAAAATATCAATAAATGCCTATAAGATTTCTCAGATAATATAATTACCTTTGAGTTTAATAATAAGTAAATTAATTCTAATATTAAAACTATAAGCATAAAATTGATGTCTGCTGAACTCAAATTTGTTTGTCTTACATTAGTAAGACATAGACAACACATGCGGGTATGACATATGTTCTCTTAACATTTCTTTTTTTTAATAAATGATTAGTCTAAATTAAAAATTATTATGAAATAGACTTAAAAAGTGATTATTGTTATAAATATGATATAGACATCTAGATTATTTTTTTTTTTAATCAATATTTTTCACTTTTTGAGAAAATCTGTGAATTAACTATAAGTATTTCTAGCAATAGTACAATATTATTGTTTTCCTCAAAAAAAAAAAAAAAAATGTCTAAGTTATTAGATGAAAACTGTTGTACCTATTGAATATTGATAATAATTGATTTAGTTATTTTATTGAATCATATTCTAACCTCTCTTTATACCACTAATGGTTATAACTTATATTGTAATAACAAAACAGATAGGTATTATTAGGAATTCCTTTTACTATTTAATTTGTTTTTAATTATATTTAATGAGAAAAAACCCATTAATGGTTTTTAAAGAACTCATTATTTCCTTTAAATATTTTATTAATTATTGAATCCAATTTATTTAAAAAAAAATAATGGTTGAAAAGATTTAGGTACAATTTTTAACATTTTTATAAGGGTACCTACTGGCTACTACCTAAATAACAATGCTTTTTGGATGCTACTTATCTTTATAAAACAATACCTATGTATTAGATTAAAACTTCAAAGCTTAAATAAAAAATCTAGTTTCTCCCTTCTCAAACTCACACCACTTGATTCATGCTTTACTTTTTGGATATTTTAAAATATTATAGAAATTATTTGAAATATTGTGTCAGTAGCAAAATTTGTGTAATTGAAGAACACAATATGATAGATTATTATATTTTTAATTGTAATCAAGAACCATGTGAATCATCATAAAAATAATGTTTTTGTGTTCATACTGCATAACGTCAACAGTAGAAATATTTTGAAATATCAACACGGTGTAAGATATTTAGATATTAAGATATCCCATATCGTCTTGCATCGTGTTACCTATTTGATATCCAGACCTTCGGTACTGGTCTAAAATGACAAAAACTCGTCAAACCAAGACGGCGTTAATAATCTTCATACGTAAAATTTTTAAGGACACGAATACACGATAAAAAAAATATGTGATAACTACCTAAGTAGGACGCATGAGTTAGTTTCAGATTTCTTGTATTATGTACAAAGAAAACACAAAATCATTCGTATTTCGTTCACCCCTCACATCGTAAAACTACAATAAAAGAAATCCATATAATTTATGCAATCCAATTTTCCCTCCCTATCTTACTATTTTGTTATTATGAAAAAATCAATCGACACATTTATTTTCAAATACATATAGTAACTCAATATTAAATCAAAAACCATACCTACCTATCTGCAGGCTGCAATAATATTTTACTTTATTAATGAAATACGTAAAATATACGTAGTTATTTTGTAGCATTTATAGCCATTTTTCTCTATCCTTTCCCATAATGATTTTATATAATTTGTGAATTTTTTTTTGACTATTACCTACATCATTTATTATATAGGTAATATTATATCAAATTATTTTAGCGGTAGAAGCAAAAAATTTTATTTTAAAACTATAGTTACGCCTGTGAGCTGTGAGTACCTAGTTATACCTACTTACATAGTTACATCTTACATACAATATTAAAAGCTTGAATGTGTAATTGTGATTGATTATTATTGTACTAAAGCCGGTCCACACTAGATTTATATAGTTATATCATGTATATTTTAAAATGTATTCTAAATTATTAGAAATATATTAGGTATTTGAAGACTTGAAGTCTATGATGATGTTTGGAAAAAAAATAACTGTACTATACATATTATTTTTTGGTACACCTACCTATATGACTTTTTATTCTCGTGCTTTTGTTTCGTTTGCTTTAATTTTTCAATTGCCTTTTTTTTCTAGATTCCTTACTTACCGTATACGCGCTGGTTAACTACGCATTATGTACCTAATATATTGTATAAATGTATTTCCTCTGCATACTGAGGGATTCGATTACAAATATGGTATACCGTATACCAGTGACAGCTGACAAATACTTTGTTATTATGCGTTCGTGGTCTATTTCAGTGGTGGTTTTTTCCCCGAGACAATTAAACATTCTTTTGCTCGGAAACTTTCGAGACTTGAAGTTTTTCTCACTGGATATTCGGGAACTCCGGTCTCGGGGCAACTGTTGACCGGCTATTCGTTGTAGAAGTCGTGTTAGCAGGCCATTAATCATTCAACTTAAAATATAAAATACATAATATTTCATGGAGACGGTTTATTATAATAATAATATTATCATGTTGTTTATATTATTATGCACGTATAACGTTATTGTTGTCAAATACACGGTTATAGTAATACCCCTACCATAGTCACCGGGTGGGCGAGGTGCATTCGTGCGCGAAAAACAAAACAAAAAAAACCGCACAAACAAAGAGCTGGCACGGCCCGTATCTGGGCGTCCCCCCCCCCAAACCTCTTTAAAAATTGAAAAATATTTCTCGGATCGCGATATTATAATATCGAAACGGGGATTTCGGCCGACGGATCGTGTGTGTGTGGTGCGTCTCTCTCACAGTCGTCGCACCGGTCGGGGGGAAGGGTGGTGGTTCCGCGTGAGAAACGGTCGGCACACTTGAAACACGGCCGAGACTCGAGACGCGCGTTTTACGGTGCACCGTAAAGGATGACGGCGACGATGTGGTGGTGGAGGCGGAGGAGGTGGAGAGGCCATTGCGCGGCGCTACGGCGGCCGAATCGACCGTCGGTCTCACGCGCCGCCGAGGTCGCATTCCTCGCCGTCAGACCGTGTCCTCCGCCCCGCCGCGCGCGTTCTCGTTCGTACACCGCGGGAAAGGACCGTTTTTCGTGTGGACTACGGTGCGGCGCGGCGGCGGAGAGAAGGCGTAACATTCTTTTGTGCGTCGCGCGTGCAATATAATATACGTAGCGCGCTCGCGACTCGTTTATACAGGGCGATCCGCTTGTGCGGCGCGGAGGCGAATAACGAAAACGGCCAATGATATTATATTATCTCGTTTTCACGTCTACGGCGAACTGTTAAAAAAAATAAGATAATATGTATTATATTATATTCAAATAATAATAAATATACATTCGGATTTCACATCGTCGTGACGTACGTACGACTGCGGACCATCGGATTTTCCGACGCAGTGTTTTTATTTTTATTTTTACCGCTGATTTTCCCACGTAGATTCAGAACCGCCCACGTCATTACAACCCGCGACCACAGTAGTTGTACTTGTAAACAACAACAACAACATCAATACCGACAACAGTCCAACTACGCTCTGTCGACCCAATATATAATTATTGGCCTTCGATCTCCCTTGCACGGCACTCGACTTATTGCAGGTTCCTACGCAATATTATTATCGCTGTCGTCTGTCTTTTCGTTTTCTCGTCGTCGCTCGGGTACGACTCCCCGAGTTCGGTATACGATACCTATGTACGAGTAAGGAGTAACCTGGAAAATACAATAGGATTACATCGTGTCTGCGTATACTCGCGTTGTCCAAGACTAGAAGACTTTTGTTTGTTCGATGTCCTCGTTCTTAGACGATGATACATAGTGGACATAGTGTGTGTCCCTTATTCAGAATTCCGATAAAGCGAGTGTTGACTAAAATTCGTAGTTATTCGTTTCCTGTTGTCATTTGTCGTGTAACAATAAACAATATAACTTCCGGCTTCGCCTATACTCGCCGATACTCATCCTGTCCAAAGGGATTCCGCGTGTGTTGTCTTTGTATTACAAGCGCACAGCATAAAAAATGTATATACTTAGCAGTTAGCGGTTTCAATTTAGTATGGTAACTGATAAACGATAAAGTGAATTATCAAATTTAAACATAATCTGTGTTTTCATTTATGTTTTTTACAATATAGATACCTACCTAGTACCTACTACCTATTTTTTAAGTTTGATATTGGGTTATATCACTCTATTGTTAAAGATTACTACACTAAATTATCTAAATTGAAACACAAACTTGTGACGTTGTATGTTTGTAAGATGGAAACAACACATTCGGGTGTGGCATCCTCTTAAATCTGTTTTGGACAAACTGTTTAAAATGAAAAAATTATACCTATATTATTATAACTTTTACATAATATTATATTGTAGGCGTGTATGTGTATCCGGTAGGTATATATCTTCACTTGTGATATAACATTTTAAATATTCTTAATATTCTAATAATAATAAAATAAATACATAATAATGTGTTACCGTTATTGTAGCAATGGCTGTCCTCGTGTTTCGATTATTATTTATGTTATATTTCGTACAGACCACGATGTGATACACGAACTGCCTCATTTGAAGAAAAGAGCTGCGAGAAATTTAAAATAAACAGTAAAATGATTAAATGCAAATATTGCATTGGTAAAATATGCATAATATTATAATAATTGTTATTTATTTATTTAATGATAGATTGAAACTTGTTTACTACAATAAAATATTTCGATAAGAATTAATTTTAAACACGTTATACAACCATAATAGGTATACTATATAATGTAGGTACACATTATTGTGGTATATTACAATGAATGCATACAATATTTTGAAGTTTTGAACCTTATGTAAAAATTATTTTCTTATTATTATGTGTTATTTTTTAAACATTTAAACGTATGAGTACGACACGATTATGAGTCATATTTATCACATAATAAGGTGAGGTCACAAGACTTATACGTTGACTTGGATTTAATTTGTCCAACAAAAATGCAATATTATATGGACGTGAAAAAAAAATTATATTTACACTCACGTCTCTACTGAACTTCCATAAAAATATATACTAAAGTATATTATATTTATACTTAATAGGTATTAGGCATATATTATTATTTAAACAACGTAATTTATCCAAAAAACATAATATTATAGGTGGTACATAAATCAAATTCCAATAACTTTTCTAACCTTACCTAACCTGGCTAATCTTAATGTAAAATTTATTTAAAATCATCTAAATATTTAAACAAGAAAGTAGAAACTGTACATTCGTTAAAGAGAGTCAGTTAAAAAACGTATTTGTGTTATAATATTTATTATCTTGATAAGTGAACAACGATGCATGTATACGAAATGTGTGTGTACCTTTATCTTTGTATACCTACTTGTTACTTCATATGTTTATAAAATATTGTCATGAATATATTAAAAGAAACTCGTCTTTTTATATAGATTTTATTTTCTTAGTATTCTAACTAGTCACGGCCGTGGTGTGCTGTATTCACAAACTTTATGTCATATGTGTTTAACATTTGTACATTAAATATAATGGTTGTTAAAAAATCAAATATATACCTACTCGCATTAGAACGATGTATTTTTTTACTTGTAATTGGACCCTAAACTACTTATAAAAATAAGTTTTTTTACTCACATTTACATTTAAATTGATAAAAAGGGTTTTTCAAATTGAAATACATTAATTGTAAGTATAGTACCAACCTATATTATAAACTCTAAATAAATAATAGGTACCTATGTTATACTAGCTCACATATCCTATGTATAATATAAATAATATAGTATATTATTATTGTATACATAATATAAAATATTATAATAAATTGGTATACCTACTATCATACACTATATATGTGAAAGCACACAATTTTGTTTTACCTTCTTTTACATATATTACAAAATAGAATAAAATGTATATTACATATTTAGTTGAACCAGCTGGTAAATAATATTTTTGGATCAATTTATTTCAAATTATTTTTTTGTAACATGAACGTCATGAACCGCTACATAATGCAAGTATATGATTTATTATATTGGTAGTAGGTACACACCATATTTAAAAGGCCTCTCAGGGCCATCCCATTTCATACCCATCCTCCATCCTTCTCTACCTATCCATACTCCATAACTCTTTCTTTCTAATTCTCCACCTAATAATTTCACATCTTTTTTGACAAGTCTTCCAATTAAAATTATTTTTTTCATACACTAGATAAATTATAATGAACTTTTATACGGCATTTTAAATACTTTAGAACAACTATTTATATCACATGTACGGCAATCTTATAGTGTGGCTCTTATGCAATATTATTATTACTACCGTCTATCATTTTATAGTCTCATCGTCACTTTATGGTATTGATAAATTGGGTATATTGTATATAATATGTACTATATACATGTATAGTAGGTACATAGCTATATAATGGTCCAACGGAAATGACGCAATATCCTGGCCTCTCTTTAATAGCGTTTTGCTTAGTTTCGCAATTTACCTAGAACAACGCCTTTTTCTACATTTAGGCGTACCTGTGAAAATATACCACATTAAAATTAAATACTCACTTATTTGTATACAGAGTGATTCTACAAGCATATTAAATCAAATTTTGATTTGGAATTTGTTAGTACACTTAATAAGGATCATAAAAATGTTTTGTGGTGATATTTTTTTTTTCAAATGAGTTCTATAATAGGTACGTTTATATCTATAATATAGGTATATAGTGTTATAGTATGTACACCCCATGTATAAATTATAAATTATTAAGCGATTTAATGTTAGTCAAATTTGTATTATTAAAATTCAAATGAGTAGTTTTTGAGATATCTAACTTTGTATACAAAGACTAAAAAGTCAAAATAAATAAAGACTTAGGGGAGGGGTAAACTAAATGATGGGTTTTAGCTGCATAATAAACTACCACAAAAATTCTTTAACTGCTGCAGCTTTCCAGTGGCGCAACTAAAGGGTGCAAAAAGGTCTTTAGCACCCCCAAAGTTAAAATTTAGCACCCCCTGTTGTTTATATCCAATTTTTATTATATCTTATTGAAATATCATGATTGTTATGTTTTTAAATTATAGAAAATTTTCTGAAAAATATTTAATTATTTGGTCGTAAGTCATAATAATATAATTCATTATAATTCATTCCATACATGGATATTCCCATAATATTGTTAGACAATTAACTATAAGGACGATAAGGTATACATTACGGAGAAATATATTGCTTACGATCTATTTTTAGCCAATATAGGTCGCATCAAAAAGCACTATATCTCTGTGGTGCATTCACATATTTAACACCCCCTGTTATAGAGGTCTAGTTGCGCCTATGCAAATTTCAAATGTGGGATTTATCTTACTTGAAGGTAGATACAATGTCTATAATAGTATACAATTTATTTTCAATTTGTAACTTTTTTTTACGAATTTAATACAAACAAATTTTATAAATAGGTAACTTAAATCAAACTAGTAGCTAGGTACTTTTTTTTTAGTTATGTACTTAGACAATCAGTCATCAGAGTTAAATACATTCCGATTTCAAATTCCATACAAGTTGATGATTCATATACTTCAATGTTTGACATTGATGGTTGAATTTCAATAAAAATGCCCATGCCAATGCCCATTTGCATGCCTGCAATTCGTATATTATATATTCACTACATTTTATATTAAAATGTAATAATTGCATTTTTTTCTGATACGATAAAAAAATATATTCCTATATATTATATATGTATCTATAGGTAGTAGGTACCTACTATTATATAATTCATTATAATATGTAGGATTTTTTTCCGACTTATATCAGTATTTACTATTTAGTTCTACAACTTTAAGTGTTTTTATAACCGGCTTAGTGCTCACTTTAAAATAATTATGCAAGAAATATGTAGTTTTATTATTTATATAATTAATTAGTATTTAGACTATTGCTAATAATTGCAATTACTAATACCTATATATTTATAAATCCTAATAAATTTTATTTACTTGAAGCGATGTATTCTACTCAATATAGGTAGGTAATCGTACACTTATTTAATAATAATAAACTTTAAACGCCGTGTATACTCGCATACAGCAACGCTAATTACAATGCACAATCGAAAGAGGACGAGGAGTGAAGTGACAAGATGCAATAACGGTTGCAAGCTGAATGCTGATGCAGGTATTTAATTTCAATGAAAACAAATTTGTGTGTAAGTAATTTTTGACCTTGAGCGTGCAATTTATTAGGCATATTAAACTGCATTTCCTATTGAGTTAAAAATATGTAGGTTTACTTGACGTCATCTAAAGACGATATCTGCAGTATAGTGTGCAATGTGTACTATCAATGATACCTAATGTACATATTATGCACTAGTTGCTGTTCGCATGCTCTACGCGTCTATGTTACTATACTCATTATTATACATATTAAGTTACTACCAAGAAGAGACAAACACTACCAATCTTGTGACAGTGTACCGCAGTCTATAGAATTTATTCAAGTATTCGACGATAACGAGCTTTGTCACTTCGGGTAAGCAATTTATTATACATGTATTTTTATTTTTAAATGTTTCTGAAGTTAAGCAGTACTTTAAGTACTTATACTTAAAATAATCATGCTTTTAATCTAGCAATAATATAGTTTAAATAACATACATTAGCTATAATAGGTATAATATATATATATATATATATATATATATATTTATCTATTCTCAAATATTCCAAATGTTTTTAAATTAAAAATTAGGTATTGAAAATAATAGTGAAGACACAAAATGAAATGGTATTTGCATCTGGGTATAATAATTTAAAACTTTTTAACTTTATAAGTATAACCTCTAAACTTGAAAATTTTTATTAATACCGTCTTCCATAACTTTTCATAATGTGAACTGTAATCTGTAAACGAATATTTCTATGGTCGTTCGTGTAAAATATACCATTCATTGACCATTTATATCTACTTTGTTTACTTTATTCTATATTTATAATTTATGTAATTATCAATATTATCTTGATGTATTTTTGTTAATTTAAAATTTGATTATATACTAATCGGGCATGGTACTGTTAAGGCGCAATACTTATTTATAATTATTAGTCATTAAGGTACAATCATAAGGGCATTATATACGGTTTTTCATTTTTCAAGAAGAAAACTATACATGCATATTGCATAAGTATATTTAAAAATATTGACATCCAAATTTTATAAGTGAAAAATCCTAGCGTATCAAAATATAATTCAATATTAACAAAAATATCTTATAACATGATGCTGAATGCTGATTAGTGATTTTTATTGGTTATCAATACTGTTAATTACAATTAGATATATATAAAGGCTGAAACTTGAAATTAATTAATGAATTATACACATGACTAATTAATTATTAAAAATATACTAAAAGATTATAAGTAGAAAAACGAAAAATTAAGTAATATTAATAATGAAAAAGGAATTAGGTATTCAATTATATTATTCCCACTTTAAAAATACAAATAGGTAGTTGTAGTATTTGAGTTATCTTCAAAAAAGACCGGATAAACATACTTTGAAATAGTAGTTACTAGTTGGGATTAGAAATAAGAATAAAATTATTTACTAATTTGCCACATACGCACAAACTGAAACATGTCGTCTAATCGTTATCTATACACTTGTGGAGTCGTGTGCTCTGCACACCACAAAAGGGTTTCTCAGGCCTTTCGGAGATCACACGAGTATTATTTCTATTTTCTCCTATCTACTTTAGTATTATATATATCCAAAACTATTATATGCACCCGTGTGGAGTAAAGCATTATAGCAATGGGGAGTATCACTTCCGACATTCGTATCTGCTACGTGCTAGTGTGCTACGTTTATTATAAAATTATCATTTATCGTAAACTTTTATCGTCTCTATTTGACACATGCCTGCAGTATGTCAAACCGAAAACGTAAATTATTATAATTATTATATGGCTCCTCGGTGTGCATATTTTATATGAACGTGATTGTGAGTATACTATAGTTTATAAGCATATTAGTATCACAATGATTCTTCTTTTTTTAAATGTCTTTTGCTAATCACCGGACACCCTGTATGGCTGTATTTACGAGAATCTTACTGCGAGCGAATATAATAAGTGCATATTTCGCAGTAAATAACAACTATGACGTATGCGGTATGCACATAATTCGCTGATTTTATAGGTGGTTTTAACTGTTTTAAGCATATTTTTGATAACATTTAAAAATACGAATACGAGTTGGCAAAAATGTGTGTGTATGAATAATTTTAGAATCAATGAGCAAAACCAAACTATACGCCTTTAGTCTATACCTACAGATATAATGTATGTGATGTTTAATATTTTGAAATATTGAATAATTAAATATAATAGTATTGAAAACATATCAATGTATTATATTGCACCATTAATATAGAATATTGCGTTTCGTACCTATATCGACGTATCGTTATTATAAATAAATAAGTTTGAAAAAAATACTGTACATTTTTCAATAAATAAAACAACAACAGTCAACAACTTAAATCTTAATATACAATATACCGAATCATTAATATGATAATTTCTTTTTAGAATTTATTCAAATAATATTCATATTAATGAATATTAATATAAATATTAATTTAATGTTGTTAATGTACGTAGTACGTTGTTAAAATCCAATAAATCTTTTTTTAATGCTGTTATCAATTACGCGTACCTACTACCTTTCTAAAAATAATATGCTCTTTCAATTTATATGATACGTCTATATTTTGGCCTTCTTAAATAGAAACAAATTTTGCTTTATTTAATTCACTCATAATTTGCATATTTGGGTACAACTTATGTAAAACAAAATATTTATGAATTTTAAATATCATGAGATATTCCCTTAAAAATTGAGTTTATTCCTTAAGCAATTGTTCTCTTCGCTATAATAGATCCAACAGGCAACATTTCAAAATAATTACCTTTAATTTGTTAACTTTTTACTTGCATCATGTCTCGTAAAAGAAAACTTACTTTCCCAAATAATATCATACAATTAAATGCGATACCTAATACATTATGGTTATTTGTGTTATTTCTGACTTATTTATTATATATTATAATGCCGCTTAACACTACACTTTGCTTCTAACAATTCAATTTCGATCAAGCAATTTTAGAAATTTTCAACAATTTGGCATTGTTCTCGATAAAAAAAAATGTTTTTCAGATATTGTATGTTTATATTTACTTTTCATACAAAGTTTGTAATTGCTATAATACTTTCATCATTCGATTTTTGAATCCTTTGAATTAAAAAAAAAAAAAAAAAAACAGAATAATTTTTTTTTTAATTTCCGGTCTCCTTAAGGGGCTTGGTTTTAAGAATAACTATGAATAGGTACCATTGATTATAATGTTATTAATTACATCCGTTGACGATTCTATTTTATTAACATAAAATATATTATTATTAGAGTAGCATTCATTTAACAAAATAATATTATAATAGTTTAGAAAATAACAATCGACACCCGACATGTGTGGATTTACAGACAACAAATAACTAAATTATAAATGGTGAGATGAGTGCAAGACATGTCTCATAATATTAATTTTATAATACGTTCTCGGTATCTATTCCGAAAATCGGCGTACTCTCTCTCTCTATATACATATATATATATACAATATACAGATCTAGACACAGTACAAATTACAAAACCACGTGTCCTGGTGTCTCAACTTCTGCTTGTGAGTAATTATTATTTCATTGATGTAAACGAATCATACATACTTAACGGATACCCAATGTTTTTGGTGAAAAAAATATTAGATAAAATCAGGATTTTTCATTGACATAATATTTACCAAATTTGAAAAATAAATATTTTGTCAATAATACTTTGTTTATAAACGAGTATTGAAGGTTGATACTGTCTAATTGTCTATCTTATGACGCTTTACCAGATTGTATAGTGACTGAATATTTTTAATGAAGGTTCTCAGAAACGATCAAGTCAAAAAATATAACGCCAATAGCCAATGATTAGGTACATACATTAATGAACTGAAAATACTATGTATGTATATATCATTATTTATTATGATGTTTATGTTTAACTGCAAGAACCTTGCAACTACTTCAAACGTAAAATTTTAAATTATATTTATTTATAGTGAATGCTTATATTTTATTTGTAACGTATTTTTGAAATTTCTTACAGTCATTGTGATTATGAAATACTTTTCAATAAAGATAGGTTAGGTATATTGGAAAATTTTCCAATTACAATGCTTTTGTGAAATTGTAAATTCGTGTTAATTAATTAGTGTATAATAATACTATGGCAGCTGTACAACTTCTACAGTAAAATTTAAACGATAATTGTAATTATATAATTACAATATAATATAATTTATATCAGAATAATTGGATTTTTCATCAGCACGTGCGCACAATTTATTTCAATAGAATAAATAATGTAAAACGCGTTACCTTCACTTTTAGAATATATACAAATACTATTGTCTGTTATCATTGTATATCCTGTAGGTATGAGTAGGTTATCTGAAGACTTGAGACAAAATATGTGTACTCCGAAATCTGAGTGCAGAAAGTCATAAAATATATAACGTATACAATAAGTACTATATAATGATGACTAAGAATCGTATTTACTGGTATTATTATTTATTTCTTAATAGTGGTTGGTGAGATGAGTGAGTAATAATTATATTATAAATTGTGTGTAACTAACCGATGTCCACTAATGCGACTGGCCTATATTATCAGTAGACTTTACTTAAAGAAGTTCAAATATATAAAAGAACAGTACTATATTTATTTTCTATTGATGAGGAGTGAGGACCACAAGTCGCAATTAGGTATCGGCTTCTGAATTCCTATCGCGGACTCAACTTTCTTGTTTGATGGGGATACGTAAGCATACGAATTTTCCTACTTCCAATTATACAAAAATGTATACACATTATTACCATTAGGCATTCACCATTAATTCAACTTCAATTTCATAACATCGATAGTCAACAATAATATTATTATTGTTATTGATCAAAGCTGACGGCTACATTTTATGAATACCTGATCTAAGCTATATAGTATATAAGATATTTAGAGTTATGAAAATTTTTAAATTGAAATATTTTTTTATGACTTCTTTAAAAATTCAGATATATAGTAAACAACCTTCGTGAAACCACAGATAATGTTCTTACCTTTAAATTTAATAATAGGTCAATTAAAATCCTCTTAATTTGGATCTAACATAACAACATCATTGTTGTAAAATATAATTTTGATAAAACAATATACTATATTATTATAATAAATAATTATGTATAAACCAAGACAGAAAATATTATTTTTGATGGGGTGGCACTGTGGTAGAACTGTAGGAGAACTAGACTCTTATATTTTGTTAGAAATCAGAATCGTACTTGCTCGAAAACTTATTTCCATGAACGATATTGCATTGAAAAGGTATGCATTATTGGATTACGGAATATAGTTTTGAACAAATATGAAACCAAACAAATATTACCAATTTATATTGTTTCAAATATTCCAATAAAATACGTTTCAACTAAATACGATTCCAAAATAATATTTTTATGTTTAATTACAAAAATACATACGTTTTGAAGTTGATATACTTTTTCAAGTAAAAACTTTTTACTAACAAAAGATATGTAATCAATATAATAAATAATTCCAGATAAATATATGTACTTAATTAAAAAAATATATTTTTTTCTATTTTTTTTTTTTTTTATAACAGCTAGTATATATATATACTTAACACATAATATATTTTAAACATTTATTTATGCATTGTGGCATTGTGCTACAGGTTACAGCAACAGCACATTCAATTATCATGTACCTAATACCTATTCGTGTTGTAGTTATGTCTATAATGATAGTCCATTGAGTAATGCTCGCGTGGGTTTTACCTTTTACTGAGGTTTACTACGTATTATTCTTAAACGATAAGCGTTGTACAGTAATTAAAAAAAAAGTAATTCCAGTTATCATTCGAAAAGGGGGATACATCATTCTTTATTATAAAATACTATAAAAAGTTGAAGTTAATATATCTTGAATCTTATTATTTGTTTTGTACCATTATGGTACATAGTACATACTATTTCGACATAATACAGTGTACAGTGTAGTGTGTATTAATAAAGCAAACGGATAGATATAAAATATCATATGACAATATGAGAATACTAAATTTATTAGGTATATTAATATTCATACTTTGAAAAAATGAATTATTAAATTTATCTAAACAACAATAATCAACATGGTAACATATAATATAATAATAATAATAATATAATAATATATTAATAATATGTTATATAATATATGATAAGATTGTTGGAAGCATTCAAATATTAAGAAGAAATAGAAATATTATTTTGAGGCAATTGTTTTTAGAGATTTCATATTATATCATATGAATACCAAGTACGAATTACCTATATATGTCTGTATAGTGTATACTTAAGGTCTTAGTTTGTAATGACTTTCGAGTTTCAAATGACCTAAGGGTCATTAAAAATTTGTAAATAAAATATAAATCATACACTTAGGTACGTAATTTAGGTACTCTATAGGTAAGTTAAGTTACTTGAGGCAATGTGACTTATTTTTATTATTTTTTTCTAGATTATATTAGGTTCAGGGTTCAGATAGTGTTGTTACATAGTTAAATTTTTATTATTATATATTACATTGTGCAATATTGCCAGTATTATATACTTAACTTATAATCGCTCGCATTAATTATTATAAAGAAATTAGAATAAATGAGTAATGTATTGTGTACCTACATATTTTATAGATATAGGTACATATTATTTACCATTCACTATTTCAATGTTAAAAAATATTTTGTTAGTAGGTATTAATTTATAAGTTGTGACATACAATTTTTTTTTTTTTTATAACAGCTAGTATATATATATACTTAACACATAATATATTTTAAACATTTATTTATGCATTGTGGCATTGTGCTACAGGTTACAGCAACAGCACATTCAATTATCATGTACCTAATACCTATTCGTGTTGTAGTTATGTCTATAATGATAGTCCATTGAGTAATGCTCGCGTGGGTTTTACCTTTTACTGAGGTTTACTACGTATTATTCTTAAACGATAAGCGTTGTACAGTAATTAAAAAAAAAGTAATTCCAGTTATCATTCGAAAAGGGGGATACATCATTCTTTATTATAAAATACTATAAAAAGTTGAAGTTAATATATCTTGAATCTTATTATTTGTTTTGTACCATTATGGTACATAGTACATACTATTTCGACATAATACAGTGTACAGTGTAGTGTGTATTAATAAAGCAAACGGATAGATATAAAATATCATATGACAATATGAGAATACTAAATTTATTAGGTATATTAATATTCATACTTTGAAAAAATGAATTATTAAATTTATCTAAACAACAATAATCAACATGGTAACATATAATATAATAATAATAATAATATAATAATATATTAATAATATGTTATATAATATATGATAAGATTGTTGGAAGCATTCAAATATTAAGAAGAAATAGAAATATTATTTTGAGGCAATTGTTTTTAGAGATTTCATATTATATCATATGAATACCAAGTACGAATTACCTATATATGTCTGTATAGTGTATACTTAAGGTCTTAGTTTGTAATGACTTTCGAGTTTCAAATGACCTAAGGGTCATTAAAAATTTGTAAATAAAATATAAATCATACACTTAGGTACGTAATTTAGGTACTCTATAGGTAAGTTAAGTTACTTGAGGCAATGTGACTTATTTTTATTATTTTTTTCTAGATTATATTAGGTTCAGGGTTCAGATAGTGTTGTTACATAGTTAAATTTTTATTATTATATATTACATTGTGCAATATTGCCAGTATTATATACTTAACTTATAATCGCTCGCATTAATTATTATAAAGAAATTAGAATAAATGAGTAATGTATTGTGTACCTACATATTTTATAGATATAGGTACATATTATTTACCATTCACTATTTCAATGTTAAAAAATATTTTGTTAGTAGGTATTAATTTATAAGTTGTGACATACAATTTTTTTTTTTTAATTCATCGACAATTAAAAACATAACTTCGCTTAAGAATGTAGCACTTGTTTGAATAAATTATTCACACGTTTCAACTGTTTCGAGTACTGAGTACTTTGTTAATTTGTATGAAAAAATTGATGTAGTGACGTACTGACGTTATGTACCTACTCTGTATTATTTATTTTGTAATCTTTAAATGTAATTAATTAATAATTCATAAGTGTAATTATCTGTTCAATTTAATAGCAGACATGTTATCTACTATATTATATATATTATTAATGTATAATATACATAAATATATATCATATGTACAACACTCGTGTACAGTTTCAAAATTATCTGATTATTAGTTTATTATAATAGTATATCTATATTGGCTACATTTATCATAATCACAGCTGCTAATTAACACTGTAATATTTTTATAACAGTATTTCGTGATTGTATATGTGTATAAAAGTTTGAAAAAGAAGTCATGTCTAATGGCATATACGAATAACACAATTGAATTGTTTTGAATTTCAAGTATCGCACGTTTCCAATACACATGGAATATTATGAATTATGATAGTAATATTATGTTTTATACCAGCGGTTCCCAAACTTTTTTAGTTTACAGTTTACGCCACCCTAAAAATAAAAAAAACAACTGCGTCTCCCATAAATAACAAATTTATAGTATTTTAACATACAAATATTTTTATTGTTATGACAAAATAACTCGGCTCGCTCCTCCCCTGTCAAGTGCTCGCGCTTCCTAAGGGAGGCGCGCCTCACAGTTAGGAAACCGCTGTTTCATACTATGTTCAATAGTGTGTAGGTGTGATGCTTACTCACTACAATATTATGTACGTTAAACACACTGCAGATAAATAATATTATAGGTATATACAATATATACTTTACTCTAGCATCGCAGTGACTATGTTTATACCTGCATATTATTCTATATATTTTCCAGTCAAAATTCCAGTGCTACAAGCACCTACCTTTACGTGATGATTTCCAAAGTGTAAAACCGACTTCAAACAAACCGGCCCCCATCTATGGCAATGGGACACTGTGTGTAAGGAGTATAATATTATATCGCTATATACAGTGTGATAAGTGGAAAGGAATGCAGACCACAAACGTGACCTCCTCCAGGTTAACAGTTTTCAGATTTGTATTATACGTAGTACGTGGTGGGTCGTCTGGTCTCAGGTGTATATATGCTTATAGTGCCTACAATAGTATACGTTATATAGTACACCTACCTACCGGCTACCAATATAATAGATGCACATGCACGCACGCACGCATACACGACTAGCAGCAGCTGAGGAGTTAGGAATGCAGTTTTTAAAACATCCGCGGTGGCTTGTATTGATAATAATATTGTATAATATGCGTATATGCTATTAAAAAGTGTTTTCAGAGGGTATTTGATATATTTTAAGGGATTAAGCCCCTTGCGGGAAAATTCCTCGCATCTTGTACCTACTCTGTATCTGTAAGACTGTAAAGCTGCTGCAGTGGTTTACATGTCCGCGCAAAAAAATAATGCATCCATTCTTTCCTCCATAACATAAATATTCTCACAAAGAAAGGAAAACGGGAACTCGTTGTGTACAATAGTAGCGTAGATATATAAATATATATTAAACACATTGTTAACGGCTCTTACTGTAGGTATTATATTTATTATTTGTATCAGTTCAGAATATTTTTCCAGTCTTGGTGTGTATAGTTTGTAAACATCGCTCAATAAGACATTCCTACAGATTTGATACATTGATATGAGTGTATGACTACAGAAAACATGTAGGTAGTGACGTAGTGCAGTATTTACACTATATAGCCATAACAAACGATCAATTTTTCTTTAGTCCTCATAAACTTATTAAACCATTTAAACCTATATTATAATATGTAACCTATATAAATTATGGCTATTTATTTCAATAGTTTAAAATTTTTCCAACAATCCAATACTTGACACTAATTGATAATCAATCTTTTTATTCTTGTGTTTTCGGTCGAATATTGACTAACCATCTAACTATTTAAATAACAAAACATTGTTAAATATACTCATAAACGTCTAATGAGTATATTTATATTCATAATCAATCACTCATATATAGTCATGTAGCCTAATAAAGACACACAGTCATTTAATCATATATATTAATGACTATTAATTATTATATATTTATAGGGTAATTCACAAAGTATGGTCAGTTCTAACTCCCATTTTTGCCTTTAAGAATGAAATTAATGAAATTCTGGTTTTTGGGTTTTTTAGTGCATACTTAATTATATGATCTTATTGTTATTTTTCAATACTTAATTTGTACATACTATTGAAGAATATCATGTTGTGACACTATATGGTTGTTAGTATATTTAAATCGAATTTCGAATGACTAAATTTGTATTTTATTGTGTTACTTTTTATATCTACCTACTGAGTACAATAATATATTAATATGACAATAGGTTTAAAATACATAGATTTTAAGATGTTGATTATCGTAATACATATTAGTATTAATCAATCAACATTTTATATTTTGTACAATTTAAAGTTAAACAAATATCAAATATTTCATCTTATACATAGGTTTTATGTTTTTTAAACTATAGACGTAAACCTATAAAATGAAAATTGGGGGCTTATGAGTCGAGACCACAGGTTGATACACTAAATTTTTTAACTTTGAAAATATAAATTAAAAATAATGATTAATAGTCAAGAAAAAAGTATCTATTTTAAGAAATTACTCAAACAGTCAAACATTATTTTATCCTTACTACTGGTAACTTGGTTTAAAAGTATTCATGAGCCCAAATAAGGTATTTAGAATGTATAGTTGAAAAGTTTTCCTTTTTTAATTACATCTTTAATTTTATAAAAATCTGAAAAAACTAGTGCATCATATGACACATTATAAATGGCAATTTATTTTTATTAGAGGAATAGGGTATATATTTATATTATACCTAGTGAAACCTCGTCGTCTAACGGACATCTCTGAATAATTGTACCTCGAAAAGCTGACGTATTTTTTAGCAATCGCTAAGCTTCTGTAGACTGAACCGTCTGAACAAAAATCATCTTCGAATATCGGAGTCCAAGCGGACACAACTTCAGCGACCAAGAGTGTACAGTATTTAGAGATTTCACTGTAGTCGCGTCCCAGCCTCCGGAGGCTTGGCACATTAGCTAAAATAATGTGATTGGTTATTGTTTTCTCGAGCGAAATGATGGGCTGTTTGTAAAATTAGTGAAGAGGGTCCGGGTGAGTTTCGGGGTATAATATTATACACAGATATCCCCCAAAACTCAAAAGGGAGAAAAAATAAACAAACCGTCGACGGCCGATAATCCGACCGTCGAAAATTCTGTGGAATGCGACTGGCGCTGAGCGCGACGTTGCCGTTTCACCGCCGCGTCAATAGACTGACCGGTTTCGGTCCCATATCGTCGGGCGGCAACGTCGCCGGCACGTTCCCCGGCGGACGTGCGCCACCGGAGCAGATGGTTTTCACCCGAACAACTGCTTCATCTAGACGTTTCTGTTGTGCAAGTACACATCTCCCCCATCCATTGCACATGCACATTGTATAATATAATATTAATAATAATAATAATTATTATTATCATCATATTGTAATGTATAATAGTACCTATGGGAGGCTATGAAGACATCGGAGCATGTCGCGCGTAGCTCACGAGACGACGAGACACCAGCTGCTTTATTTTTATTATTATTACGGTTTTCGGCGTTTTTCTTCTCTTGATATTAAGTATTCATCAGCACCGAAGAACTCTGCCTAGAAACTATGGTAGTTTAATATACTAAACGGTTTTACGGTCAATGAGATTTCGTTCAGGTTTATTTCCACTTCCCGGCGTTCCAGCAGCCCGTTACACGTTCTAATGTTCAATTCTAGATAAATAAGTATGAATAATGTATTTAGAAATTCAGATTTTCTAAATTCGAATGTACTGTTCTTGAGTAATATTTATAATAATGTATAATCATATACTAATATAGTAATATATTATACACAATGCACAACTACTATAAAATTAAAGTACTATATAGGCCGATATTACAGTCAAATTTATTGTGCTTGATTACATTAATTAGAAATGTATTGAGTATTATGTATCAATATACTTCAATATTTCAAGTATTTATAGTCAATGGTATGACTGATTTACTCGTACCATTATTATGTTTTTGTGAGTACCCATGGTATCATAGTGTATATTCACTTTAAGTACGAGTTTGCGTGTTCCTAAACAAGTGTAGTTGTACGAGGACTACAATAAGTAATAACAACAACAATAATAAAAATAATAACAAAAATAATAATAGTATAGAGTAGAGTTAGATAAACTCGGTCGTCGGCCGCGCACTTTCTCTCCGCAACACCGCAAAACGTATTTTTACACGACTACCTCTCGATTCCTGCCTATTACTATTACTTCTATGCAGTCTCTTTTTAGCTCATACGTTCGCTCCTACATATAGGTTGGAGCAGGTCAACGACAGAATGACTCTTACACCGATTCCGGTTACCCGATAATCGCTTTCTTTTTAATTTTTAATGGAATTGGCAGTGTCTCTTTTTTTTTTTGTTTTCTCATGATTCATTTAAATCTGGAAAAAGCTCATTTTTCGAATTGATAAATCAGCGCAAGCTCATCTCGTCCAACACTATTGAAACACTGAATCGTGAACGATGCAAATTTGATTCTATCCTTTTGGATTTTCTGTAAAATATACGTTTTAGCTACAGCCCGTTGTCCATTTATGAATGACGTTGTACACTTGAACACGTTAACGCTGTACTCTTCAGATTCCATTTCTCTAAACCAAATAATTACCAATTATTAAACCGACTTTAGTGTAATCGTATCTTGTGGTCAGCCGTCTATTAGAAATATAATATGATAAAATATAATTGTTTTGCTGTTAAAAATATACATTCACATTTTTCATTTTCATTTTATTTCAAGTTTATCAATGGTGTATAGCGAGGTGTAAAGTGAATGAAAATAATACGAGCAGTAAACTATGTATTATTTCTTCGCATTGAAATTCTAATGATTTATAAAAACATCAAAACTAAACACATAAGGTATTATGAATTCAAATACGGGCAATACACTATTATAGTGGTGAATAAGTAACTACAATTACCATTATAGCGATAGAAAGTTTTAATTAATTTTGAATTGTATTTAAACATGTAGTTGTTTCCATGTATGATTGCCTATTTAAGTTTAAGTGGATATTAACAGTACATATGCGGCTCGCAGGATAATTTTATCGAACAACTCAATGCCTTTTCGATTTCATAGTTTTGTATGTATTAGTTATCTATATAGGCCACATAAATGTGGTTTTTATAAAACTGTTGGTTTTATTTTAAACAGACCACCGTGCCAATGGTACTTGAATTTAAAAATAGTTGAATTGTTTTGTATATTGTGTTTTTGACTTTTTGTAAACAACATTGGATCATTAATTATTAATGAGCCCAATGGCTCAATATTATACGTAAATAATTTTGTGTTTTCCCACGTTTAACCATCGATGTTCAAGGCTCCGTATCGCTCCTACCGTACGTACTCGTGTAACATTACGCGTACGGATTAAATAGCACAAAGTTTGCTAGCGGAAAACAGAACGTGGCAACACTGTGTTTCGTACAATGAATAATGTAGAATTACTGAATGGATTTTTAGTTTTTTCCCCTACCGTGTTCCAGCTGACGGTGTCGGCCGGCGGCCGGCGGGACTACGTGGTAGGTCGTCTCGTTGCCGTAACCTCTCGCTGGAGAGCCTATATAGTAATAATATACTATTAAGCTTTCATAACATTACACTATTCTAGGTTTATCTACTTCGTACTGCCTGGGCTACGCTGATTTTCAAATCACTAAAATAATATTAATATTTAGACGTGTCTATTCCGTATATTTTTGTTTTCGAAAAATATAATAATATATTCATAAAGCATTCGAGTCTTCTGTGTTAATAGTGTAATAACACTAGAAACTACTTTGAATACTTAGAATAATAATTGGTATTGTATAGAAATACTGAATAATTATCAGCTGTGTAATAATTAGTAATTACGTAGTTGGCAAATGGCAATTTATTGTACACATTACGTAATATACTGGAATATGATATTATAATAATATGTTACGTTATTGTTTACGTGTCAACTATTTGTTGACTGTTAAGGGTACCACTAAAGATGGACAGCATATTTACAGAATATTATGCTGAATGTTGATTGTAATTTGCAATGTGGTTCTACTTCAATATTTAGTGTCTTCATCAGAAGCTTCAACCAAATTATGTCACACGCTTAAGTCTTATCAGGGGCTTACATTGTATAGAATGTAGAATTGTAGAAAATAAAAAAAAAATGTAATCAGTGACATAACATTTTAAAAATGTGTATGTTTGATATCGGATTTTTCAATTTACTATGCGTGGTAGGAGGGGAGGTTGGAGTTCTGGAGTTGACGAAATTTATTGAATATTTATACTTTTGGGTAATATTATATTTTATTATTTTGTATAAGCTATACATAATATTACATTTACCAGTCCATTGAATAAATCAATGAGTATTGAATCGACTTATGGCTCTGGAACTGAGACTATATTTTCTTCTTTAAAACTAATATATTATTATAACACACAATGAGAATGGAGTGAATGAATATGTTTGATTACGAGTATTTTTTTTTTTGATATGAGTCATGAGTTCGAAATAACCTTTGGAATAACTTTGAAGATAACATATTTTTTCAATTGAATGTTTTATTATGATTTAGGAAATAAACAAGACTATCAGTATTTAATTAATATTTAATAAACATTCAACTAATTAAATTCCAACAGATTCAAATAAGTGGTTAGTTTTCGAGTGGCGACCGATTGAACATAATGTATTGTATTGTTAAGGAATAAAATTGTTTTAATACATTTTCATTAAATCTGATATTGACGGTATACAATCAAGAATTGCATTTAACATACATTTCAAGAGATCGATATAGCATTTTACTCCGTACGAGTAAAATATAAACGAGGTAGCTAAAGTTGGTATCCTATTATCTCAAGGTAAAACACTTTAATATTATACATTTTGTAAAATAATTCGAATGTTTTGTATTGAATGGCTGTTTGCCATTTAGTAGTAATCTATATACATTATTCGAAATTATTTTATTTATAACAAAATATAATATATAAGTAATAATTAAAAATTATCATACAATAATATATGTTATGAACTTATGTTTTTACTCTATTATGTTTATCTGTGGTTTATTCGAGTGCTTACTGCAGCTATATCTTGATTTAAATAAAGAATTGTCATAAACACATTTCGTGTTTATCGGGACAATAAACACGTGCTTTTATCATTCTGTTGTTTTTTGTATGGAAATCTATTGCATGCAATACCACGTCTTAGCGGTGGTATTTACACCGTAAAATATATTATAATAAACAAGTATGAAGTACACAAAAATATTGAGGAAAATTAATACGGCCGTTTTCAAAATTGGAAATTACAGACGAGAACAAGGAAACTGTGGAGGATTATAATACGAAATGCCGGTAAAAAGGGCTAGCGAATTTTAGGGACGTGGACGACGAACTGTCTTTTTTATAATTAGTTATATTGTATTATTATGTTGTTGATATCCTGAGCTCGCGATAAAAAAAAAAAAAATAATAATATTATATTGAAATGCAACTACGATACGTTGTTACAATATTATTATTTATCATTCGTCATTCTAGCGAGGCCATTGAAACGGATATTGTTTGTTGTTACTATTTTCAAAAACGTGTACAAAGGGCAAAGGCAGTATACCCAAAAACCGAAATGAAAACGTTTTATTATTTTCGACGTGGTTTTAATGGTTTTATGTATCGACCGACGCGTGCTCTCTGGCTCCCTATTCGTCGACAGACGATTGTAGAGGGGTCTGGCACGACTGCGACGGCAGCGCGGCGAAGGTTCTCGGCTCGCCGTTCGTCGGTTGATCGTTAAACGTTGTTTCAGTACGGCTGAAATCGCGTAAGCCACTTCTCACCGTCACCGTTGAGCTCCGTGTGTTTACGATGTCCCTCCCGTTGTAGTTCCGTTCCCAGTTTTTCCCACCCGCTTCCCGACACTCCGACGTCGCCGTCGGTGTTGTTGTTATTGTCACTCGTATCGAGCGACATATCTGTGAAAAACTTAACAGCTGTGAATAATGCAAAAAACGTTATCCGCCATCGTTCCGGCGCTGTGAGGTATTCTAAAGTTTCGAAATCTGTGAAAAAGACTTGTCTAAGGGACGCCGTCGACATTCGTTCGGATTTCCCGTCGTTCGTCGCCACACGTCTAACTTCAACACTATATTTTCGTCCGACGCCATAACGCCGGCTAATACTTTGGATTAACGCAGCACACAAGGTAGAGTGATCTATTTTATTTATTTCTCTTCTGTTTATGCAATGGGTTTCCATTTTTTTTTCACCGTTTTGTCTTTTGGGGGTGCCATCGATCGCACCGGTGCTTGTTATTTGTTTCGCCGTCGTTTGGGTGCGCGTAGAACGGCTGATATCTATTTGCGCAATCATAATAAATAGTTTTTGTGAAGGTTATTGCGTGGCCACCGTCGCCGCCGCCGTAAAAGGCGTTCCATCTGGTATCACTCGTATGGTGATGTGGACGTTGTCTCCGCCGCCACCTCGTCCAACGTAACCTTCTCCAACACACCCGGCGGGGGCCTCCAAACTCGCGGGCGGCGACTGTGTCTGATCGGGTTATCGCGTGGGCAGGGTGTGGGTGGAAGGGTAGACATTTCATGTAGCCCGTATACTACCGATTTTTTCTAATCATTACGCGTTCATGGTTTTCGATGCGACACACACCGTGTTAACACCGGAAACGGATGTTTACGTTTCCGGTCCACCTTAGAATAGTCATGAATTTATCTTGTATTATTAATTCATACATTATACATAATATTGTATGATATCGATGTTGTTAAAATATTTGTGTACAAGGGTTTTAACGATCGATTGTACCCGGATAGTGGTTTAGGTTCGTTTCTGATCTCGCATTCTCGCGTCTTCAATCGTTCATTGTCGAATGTTGATCGTTTATCGTCTTGACACGATTGACGGGCCTGTTTGTGGTCGGCACGATTTCTTTGTCTTATAAATCAATATAACTATTATGAGATTGGGTGTGTTTCCGTGCGTTTGGACTTGATTAGGCTAATTGGTTTTAGGCGACAAACGCATAAAACTTGTTTTGTCAGTTCAGGCATTTATGAAAAAATAAACTATTGATTAATGATATCAGCTGTGACCAGTGAATCGTTTCCTTTTTGTTGTTATTGTGCTACTACTATTGGTCGTGAATCGTGATAGTTAATATCAACAATATGCACTGAAGGTCTTTTTACATTATAAATATAAAGTAACTAAATAAAGCATCATATTTTAGTTACAAACAAATTAAGCATTCCTACCCACTGAATATTGAAACTGACATATTATAATAGTACTGTTACTATCATGTATCTCATAATAAAATAGCAATTATTTAATATGTCTACAATAAATTATACCTACTAGTTTTCATTCATATTAATTTTTAATGAGTTGGCCATGTCATTAAAAGTGCAAACAGTCTTTGTTTAGTAAAATAATTTAAATTCATTCTTTAATACTGCATTGTTTATTTTAAAAGTAGGTGTCTGTAAATTTTTTGTATTTGTACCTACAATTTTTATTTTTTATAATTTACCTATAAAAATTGAATTGTATTATTTTTTAGTTGATAAAAAAACACTAGGTACTACTATTACTTTAAAAAAATGTGTACTTTTATAAATACCTACCTAAAATTAGTTCCTGATTTTAATTAAATTGTATAATGTACTAGATACACTTTGACCATTGTTAACGAGTTATTATAAAATCAATGACCATACTTATATTATTTTACCGAGTATTTTACTTATAAACTGTATACAATTTAACTATTTCACTATAATTCATTTTAATTTTTCCCTTAGCTTTATCTTAACCAAACATTATTATTCCCATTTTTTTCCTCTAAAATAGTTTCAATGTTTTTGTGACATAAATGTTAGTGATTCTCTAAGGAAAAGTCAATCAATTTTTTATAAAATATTTATAACTTAAATTTTTATCTTAAGAAATAATTACAAATCTCATGTATATCTATATGTTTTTCATACAATATTATAATAACCACTTTTCGTTATTATTGGGTTAATCAATATTTATTCAGTTGACTCTCGATAACTCTTCATTTTTTTTCAAGTTGCCGTGTTTAAATAAAGTTAAAAATTTAATTTATTAATTTTAAATTATAGATTTTTTAAATAATATCTTTATTTTTTTAATTATTGTAGACAATGTACTTGTTGGAATTACTAAATCTTTGGCTATTTTAGGTTTTTTCTTTTTTCGTCTTTTTCGATAATTTTAAGATAGTTTATTTTTCTGCAAGTGATAATGTTGTTAATTTTCTTTTTGAGCCATAATAACCACTGTATTTACAATTTACACTGTTACACACACAATAAATGATTAAACAAACAGATGACATAAAACTAAACTGAAATCTGTTACCTATATGAAGTTACCAAGGCTTAAGTTACAAATATTTAGTTGACTAATGGTCAGGCTTTACTAAAAAAGTTATAAATGAAACATAATCGCCTTAATAAACTATTTTTAGTACTAAATTTGTCAAATTAATTTTCAAGTTAACAAGATTATTTAAACATTAAGTGTTATTGTTATTTGAAGGGGAATAATTATTATTCGAGATATCGAGAATTTCAAATTATCAAGGTTCGAGTTAACGATAGTCGACTGTATTTTCATTTGGCAAGCAACCAGGCTATTAATTTTAACTGAAAGGGAAAATGTTGATGTTGATTCATTTAATATTAGACACAAATGTTTATTAGTTATAAATATAAGTAGGTACATATTTTAAGTTTTAACTGGTGAATTATTGAATTATTAATTAAAAAAATCTAGGTAGGCAATATTCTTTCCTATTTGTCCTATTACTCTAAGTTTGAAATTTTCATAATTTTTTAATCATTATATCAGAGTTGTGTAAATTAGTGTTTTTAAAATAATCTTGTGATTTACTAGCCTAGTTTTTATTTTTTGTATCACATTAATAAAAAAAAAAAAAATGAAATTTGGTCTCATAAAATACTTAGCCTACTGGCATAATATACTACCTAACTTAGTTATATATAACTATTAATTTCCTGAAACACTGTATTACCCATTTTTTTCATGAATTATTTGATTATTAGGTAATTCTAATATTTAGTTGTTTTATGTATGTTAAGTTCCTAAATATTACAATAATTATGTATTTTTAATGAAGTACATACTTTATTTTTGAATTTTAGATTAATTTATGTTTATTTACTTTTCAGATGACTCCATCTCCAAATCATAGAGCTGCACCGAACCCAGTAACAGTTAGAAATATTCTAATAATTAATAATAAAGTCATTAACATATCTAATGGGTGTCCAGTCATTCTAAATACTTCAAGTCCTGCAAATGAATCTACTGATAATTCACTTGAGCCAATATCCAGGTCAATGTCTAATGAAACACCTTCTTGGGATTTGAGTACATATGAAAATCGCTTGAAAACATTTGATGGAGTGTGGAAATTACAATTTATAACACCTAACCAAATGGCCAAAGCTGGATTATATTATTTGGGTATACAAGATCGTGTTAGATGTTTATTTTGTTCTAAAGAATTTGATTATTGGCAACCTGGTGATGATCCAACTGTTGAACATAAACGTCAGTCTCCACAATGTCCATTTTTTAATGATTCCTCAGGTAAATATAAAATAACTAAATTTAATATTTTTGTTATCTGACCCAGAATTTAAATATTTTGTGGTTTATAACATATTAACTATGACCAAATAATGTTCATAAAATGAAAGAATTATTATTAAAAAATAATTTCTAATAATTAAATTAAAAATTGCATTATTGTTAAAAGCTAGATTAGGATTGAATTTTAATATTTTTACTGTAAACAAGCTCTGAATAAATTATAGACTTACGGCTTATTTAGAATTTACCAATTTTTACGAAGAAAACTTAATAAAACACTTAAAAATGAGAATAATGTGGTTAGTAAAATTGTGTGATTGATTAGTTTTTATTTTAATAATAATAAAAAAAAAGTTTAAGGATATGAACATTTTTTTAAGATATAAATATACAGATTATGTTAGATAATAAAAATATATTATCCCACTACTATTACACATTGCTTGAAATAATTAAATATATCAATTGTATTTTTTAGCTGGTTATGATGTGTGTGGTCTATTTGGCTCTGCTCCTGCTGATGTCAAGTCTAATATTTTGTCAAATACAGCACAAGACATTTTAGAAGCTGTGGGTGTTCTGCAAGTAATGAAAAATCCTTCACATAAAGAATATGCATTGTTAGAAGCACGCTTGAAATCATTTGAAAAATGTATGATACCGTTGAAACAAGATGTTCAAACTCTATGCGAAGCTGGATTTTTTTATATAGGTAAAATGTTAATACATATTATATTATACGAGTTTATTTTTCATATTCATATTGTTTTAATATTTTTAGGTAATGGCCAAAATGACCAGATGTTATGTTTCTACTGCAGTCAAGGTCTTAAGGATTGGGAAGATGATGATGATCCATGGACAGAACATGCCAAGTGGTCATGTACTTGTAGTTATGTGTTATTAAGTAAAGGCTTAAAATTCGTTGAGCAAGCAAATAGTGAGATGTGTACTGAAACCTCTAAACTCAACATTCCGGTAATTTAATAATTTTATTAATCACCCTTGATGCAATTGGAAATTTACCTTAATATTAACTTTTAGACCTTATTCAACTTTTTTGCTGAACATAAGGATATGACCTTTTTTGAAAATAATCTGAAAGTGAATTCGACAAAAAGGTATGTGTTTATTAACTAAGTAAAACATTTTTTTATATCAATAAATCTTCAAAACTTTTTATTCATTAAATTTGACAAGTAGAAATTTAAATCTAGTTAATCGTTTATTTTAAGTCATTGAAGCTCATGAATATATTTCATAACAACTTTAATATTATTACGATATTAGTTACATTTTATTTTATTTTTTTTTAATCAGGATTCACATTGTCTGTCAAGATCGTAAACGGAGGTATTCTACCTTGAATTTCATATTTTTCGTGTATTTGTAGTTAATTACTTAGTTTTCAATACACTCAAATTGTATTTATTAATCATTTTAAAAAATCTATGAAATATAGTTTCATTGCATGTCTATAATTAATTTAACATGAATACACCAAACGAAAGTTTTTATATTTTTTTTTTCAAGCACTGTTTTATAAAATTATTAATCTGTTAATGAATCAATACATTAAAAAATTAAATAAAATGAAATTTTTTGTTATAGGAAACTTGATCAGTCAGAAATTTCTGACATAAGTCAAATTAAAATATCATCTGATGAAATTCTCCATCTTTCTCAAAAGCGAGACCCTAATACAATGCCAGATTCTATGCTATGCAAGATTTGTTATAAAGAAGAAATGAAAGTAGCGTTTATCCCTTGCGGTCATGTGATTGCCTGTATTCAATGCGCTGTAACACTTGAACAGTGTGCTGTATGTAGGCAACCTTTCACCAGGGCAATGAGAGTATACTTATCAATGGATGATAAAAAAGGTACAGATCTCGAAGAGTTACCATGCAGTTCATCACAGTGTTTAGAAGAACAATTAGATCCAATGACATGCAAAGTATGTCATAAAGAAGAAATGGCAGAAGCGTTTATACCCTGTAGACATGTATATGCCTGCGTTAAATGTGCGGCAGATATGAATGAATGCCCAGTGTGTACAGAAAAATTCTGTGCCACTATGCAAGTGTACTTATAGGGCTTTTAAAATTACCGTGACATGTGGTGTAAACCATTCTAGTCTTATATTTATTTTAAATATATTAATTTTAATATTCTTATTAATTTGTTTAATTCATTTTAGCTTTAACAACTTAATTTATAATGAAATATAATAAGCACCAAAGTGGGCTAAATCTATGTTGTCGTATTGTTGGTATTTATAATATTTTCGACAATGCACAAGGATCATAGTAAAATGTGAGACTGATTTCCTTAGAAGATGTTATACAATGGTTGTTATCTCTATCATTATAATATAGTAAACTTATGATCGGTACAATTATGTTATTTTTTATAGAAGTACATTAACATAATATTTACTATTTAATAATTATTTTGAATATAAATGTAAATATAAGTGTTTTAAAACATATACATGTAAAAACTGGTATGAAGTCCCTTTATTATAATTATTTTTAAATCAAATTAATTGTTTGAATATATAATTGTAGAGCTGTCATAAGTTACTTTTTATAGTTATTACTTATTTGATTATTTTTATTTCCATATTTTGCACTCAGCTTGAACGAATACAATAATTATAGCTCTTAAGTAGACACTCCGATGTACATTTTCTTTGTAAATAAAATTTTTTTCTTTTCTTTTGATTGTTGCTATTAAAACAACAATTATTTAGTGTTTTAAACTTTTAACTATAAAAGAATTATTATAGAATAAAAATTTGATTTTAAAATTATGAACTCTTTGTTATTTATTTTAATATATTATAACATATATTAATTAAGTATTTTTCTTAAATCTAAATTATAAAAAAAGTAATAATATGTATATTATTTTGTCAATTATTCTCGCCATCTATGTCCACAGTTGCAGCATTTATAGAAAACAGTCATAGGTTCATCTGCTGATCTAGTTTGAACTTGTAAAAAGTATGCTCTGCCATGATTACATGTATTACAAACTACATCAATTGAATCTACATTTTCCCACGCTGCTTTGCCTCCTAAAACTGAATCTATTTCCTAAAAAATAATACAAATTATTTAATAACATTGAAAAAAATTATATGTAAAATAAAATAATAGTTTTTTCTTTTAAAACTTAGCTTAAAACAAAAAAAAAATGTAAATGCATTTATAATTAAATAATATTCTAATGAGAAATTGGTTCAATGACAATCATTGAATATTGGTTAACAATGATTTGAAGATATTTGATTGAGTTGAGGACTTGGTAAAATATCTTATCAGTTTCTGGACCAGGCATGTTACATACATAGCTCTTGTCTTGCTTTGTAGCCTGTGGATCACCTATTATATTGGAAAGTTAAGTGAAAGTAAAAATTATAAAATAAATATATATGATTTTTGTTTTGTGTTGCAACTGTTAGAGATATATATTTTATAATATAATGTAATATTTTGTATATTATATATTTCTCAGCAGTTGGTATAGAATATTTTATTTAGAGGTTTTTTTTTGTGTGGCTCACAGTATTTTGTTCTATATTTTGGCCTAGTTGATAATTAATATTTGACATGCCTGTTTTAAACACTATACTAAATATGCCGAGAGAGTGGCGACCAGAATCAGTTTTTCTGCTCAACCCCAAATGTCTGCCATGGGGAAATCAGTTTCGATAACAGAGAGAAGCAGGAGGATGCACTCTGTAGGCGCATTCAGCGTATAGTACTTATCTTTGGCATTGCCATCTAAACGTAAAAGGTAAAACTTAAATTTAAATTTCAACTGAAAAAAAAATTATTTGAATACCAAACCAACTTGCTGGTAACCAACCTACTAAGATTACATTATAAATTAATAATTAATTAAATGATTTGAAGAGAAGTATCATATACATAGTAATTGCACTACTCTTGACTGGAAATATTTTAATAGTAATAACTATAATACATAATTACATGGAGAAGAATGGTAATCTTATAAAATATAAATATAGTAAATACATTATATACTAATATCACAATTTCATAGTCATGGATCAATAACTTAATATTAAATAAAAAACATTAATATCAAACATAAATTAAATTAAATTGTATAACAAATTTTGTTTAATTTGTAATTATATTATGCATATATATATATATATAATTGTTGCTATATTATAAATATAGTAATATTTTATTATGAATAAAAAAAAAGATTTTAATATAAAAAAAAATCAATAAAATATAAATTATTACGGTTTTATTTTTAAAAATTTCATGGTTTTTTTATAATATATTTTTAAGAAAATCAAATGGAACAGACATTCTATTTTTAAATCACAGTAAAAAATAATTGATAAAAATTAACAATGCAGTAATTAACTGAAATTAATTATACTTGCAAGAGTACCTATCTAGAGTGTATAAAAATTGTTACAAATTCTAGATCAGCAAGACATTTTTTATGGGTTAAAGTCGTTGGTATATTATTATTTTTTGAATTAATTTGTTGATATGTATGGGATTAAAGTAATAAGAGATCATTAAAATGAGACTAAGATTTTAAATCTGTTAATCTCTTGCTCAATAATAGTTTAGGAATGGGTAATTTATCGATAATTTAGAATTCAGTAGTGATACACTTTACATTGAATCAAACCTTGCTTGATTTTTCAATAAAACTTTAAACCATGAATACTAACTAACCTATACAATCTGTTAAACTAAATAACATTTTTCATATTTTAGTATTAAGTGATTTCATGAGAATCATCAGTATGTCGTACATATGAAAAGACAATAAATATAATTTACAGTCGAGTCTCGATAACTCAAATTTCTTTTTGTTCCTAAGGAATTCTTAATCACTCAATGTAATATTTGTAACTCGAAAAATACATAAGTCGAATTAATTTTTACCTCCCTCGAAATTCGAGTAATCGAGACTCGACTGTGCTGTATTTTTTGATGATAATAACGAATAGTTTTACTTTTAGTTTGTAAAACGATCGGGAAGCAAGCATGATGTTTTTGATTGCTGAGAAGTATGGGCATACTTGACATTTTTGTCTCATCTCGCCCATATACTCGTCCAAATGAAGAATGTTTGAACAGTTTGGACAAAAATCAATATAGAACATACTACTCTCATTTACCACTTTGCTGCTCATTTTGAAAAGAGAGAATTTAATTTTATAAAAATTCAAATAAAACTGTACACACTAAATACACAGTAGTTGTTTAACACATTACACACTACAAAATTTATATATTCTTATGTGAGTAAAAGTAATTTACTAATGCTAGTAGGTACCTACCAGACAGCAGACTATGAAAACTATAATCAAGTATAATAATATTCTAATTTTCATGCGGCAGACAATTGTAAAATAAAAACAGTTTATATCACTCACTGATAAGATAACAATATAGATAACAATATTTTCATTTGTTCGTGATATCCTATCACACCTCAACTATGGCGTGTTTAATACACGGTTTAAGATATACTTAAACCGTGGTTTAATATATTCTATGATCCACGGCTATATTAAATTATCTGTGGGCATTTTTATTTTGAAGGGGGCGCTAAGGGGCCAAGGGGGGCACTCATCTATCATTTATGTTATTAATATTCATATTATTAGTAGGTATTTAAATATAAAATTAACTAAATTGTAGCATTAAAATGTTAAATTATATTTTTTCTTTAATTAAATAGCTTATTAAAAACTAAAATGTAAATTTTTTGAAAAAATTTATTGAGGGGGGGGGTGGTATGAGATTTTTTAAATCTAAAGGGGCGTTGAGTAAAAAAAGGTTGGGAAACACTGCAATGTATTATAATAAATATATACCTAGTATGGCCATATACCTATTCTGTGATATAGCCGCCGAATTTATTTATATTATTTTTTTTTATCTAGTATTTATAATTATCTAATGGTTTAATATTATTTGAACATCTTACATTAAATTAATAACATTATAATCTGTACGACTGTACCTGATCTTGATTATAGTTTAAAAACTAAAAGTATCTAATAACATTAAGCTATAATATATAAGTTCATTAATATGATGATATTATGTTCATACTTTATTAATATGATAAATCAATATCAAATAATAATATAATAAATATGTATATTATGGTATTGCGAAAGCTTTACCACGGCATCACGCGCAGTGTTGAATCCAGGTATCCTTCAGGGGGCGAATGACCCTCCTGAAATTTCTTTCACACCCCCTGAAAAATACAACTTTCAACAAAATGTACTTATTTATTAAATGCACAATACTCGTTACGATTACCGCACCTAATGGTGTTCAATAAAATATAATTTATTTATATCAATGTTTTTATATCGTATTGCCAGTATAGGAATTATCTACTGACTATATCACCATTCAGTGAGCTCCCCAGAGAAATTGTCTGGATTCAACACTGGTCACGCGTCGTCAGTTATGATCTGAAGAAAAAAGGTACCTATATGTGTTATTACATCGTTAAACAAGAAAACGGTGATAGGTTAGTAGCTATAGAATTATTACATTTAAAATTTTTATCATGGGTTTTACATAAAAATGTAAAAATGTAACATAATATTACAGATTTAAACTTGAGGAATCATGAAACAAATGTATTTATAGTTCGCATTGTAATTTAAGATATATGCGCGAGATAAATATACAAAATGCTCTAAGTCATTAATCATCTTTATGTCTATTGCAATATATAAAAAAAAAAATCATTATTAAATGCATAAAAAAAAGTTTCGAAAATCTTATAATGATTAGTGATAACTATAATATAATATGATGTCTCGATAAACGTATTTTTGGCTTTGAAAGTTTGATTTTATGGGGGTAGGAAAGTCGTACCAATTTAAACATTTGAACTGCATATCCATTGAAAAGGGTTAAAATTTACTACTTAAGTATACTTTTAAAATATTAATATGTACAATCAATAGGGAGTCTTGATACACCTGATGCTCACCGTTTTCGTGTATTTTTCATTTTACATTATTCGCGGAGTAAGGATTGTCATATGTATTTTAAAACTAAGCTTGCATGTTTACAAAAATAATTTATGTTATGTATAGATACTTAAAAATACAGTCTTGAAAATATAAATACCTAATTATTTATTAGGAACCAGGAACGTACTATTAGAAGAGACTGGAAAAACGTATTCCTGGTTGCTTCTTCTAATTTTGAATCGTGTTATTATGTTATAGGTATTTTTATGAATTAATTAGCATAATTTGTGTTATTATAATTCAATGTTATGAAAAAAAATCAAAATCAGGATTAGTTTTGTTTATTATGTGTTTTGATAGGTAATGTGTTTTTACATTATTAACCATAGATAAATTGTAAAACGTAATTATTTATAATATTTTAATTGTTTTATTTTGAATTTATTTTTCTAGCTTACAAAAATACAATCATTATTATATCGGTGAAAATAATATAAATTTCATTGGCATCTTTAGGTACTTCATTTATAATAAAAAGTTGGGTGAAATGTTTAATTTCATAATTTAATTAACAGTTAGCTAGGTGCTTAATTTAAAAAAATTATGATTTATTTTGTAACCCAACTTCACACACGAGATATCGATTGTGCCATTTTAATAATAACCGTACACTAATAATATGCTTTAAAATAAAAAGTTTAGCATCTTTTAATTTTTTGTTAGTATTATTAGAGACTATAGTATAAATATTAATAGTGTAAAATTTACACTGTAAATAGATCATAATATTTTAAAAGAAAAAAAATGTGTTAAAATATTTCTTTTCAACTACTTTAAGTATTTTAATGCATTTTATGATTTGTTTCTAATTTTTGTGGGTATTTTTGCATTATTGTTGCTTAAATATTTAAAGTCTGATCATATTATTAGGGACTTAAGTAGGGGGAGGGTCGATGGAGTCCAAACACCTCTCTCTCTCCTTTAAAGACAATTTTGTCCCAAGATTATATTTAATATGTATCCATATTCCGTATAGATAATAAAGAAAATGACGTATATTGTCTATCATCTAAAACCGTAATCCGTTTACCACGTCAGCCAGTGATAATCGGTTTATATTATCACATATCACAAGTCCGTAATGTAATTTATACCAAATTAATCTTTGTGCCACAACCAAATTCAATAACACGGTTGGAATCTTCAAAAAAATACCTTACTAATACTGTACAAGTTATAGAGGAAGAGAAAAATAAAATTGAAGTATAGCATGTAATATTTTTGGATGTTAATTCAAAATAAATTATTAGCTAATTTACATAAAAATAGTGGATGAAAATTATTTCAAAAGTTTTTGAAGGAAAAGAAATATCAAAAGATGGCTTGCTGGAGGATATGAACGAAGATAACATTCCATATTTTAAATATACGCTTATAACATCTGTGGAACTCGAAAAAAGTTTTTATGCATTTAAAATTATTTAAACTAACAATCACCTACTGAACTGTTTTATTTGACAATATTATTGATTGTTAAGTTATCCAATGTAGTGACGTGTTGAATTACTTTTACTTAAGGAGCAAAGATTCTTACATAGTTACATACCATCCATGGGCGTCCCCAAGGGGGGCAAGACGGGGCACTCGTCCCCCTGGAACAATGTTATTACCACAGCAATCGGTAAAATTCCCATTAAGAAATAAGCTTCTAAAAATAGGTCTACCTATGTATTCAGATAAAAAAAATTTGCACCCCCCCCCCTCTTAGAAAAATGTTTGGGGATGCCCATGATAGCACCCAACCATCCATTTTATTAGATATCCCTACATATCAAAACCATTGAACAAATATTGGACTCAAAATATTGGACACAAATATTGGATTTAATGATTAGAAAACGTTTTCATTACATATTTATTTAGCTATAAATTGTTTGTAATTTAACTTCCTATATTTTTAAAATTTTAAGTACAATTTTATGGCATTTTATGCATTTTTTCATACTTTTTAGGTAGGTAATCAAATTCTGGCTTTAGTTTTAATTATTGGATTATTATAATTTTCTTAATATACGCATCAATGTAGTCAGATTGCCTACATATTGCGCCGGATAAGTATGGCACAACTATGTAAATTTTACAGATTATAAAAAAAACTTTATTTAATTTATGTGGTAATGCCTTACGGCTTATGTAAGGTTAGGTACGACTATACCGTATATAATGTTTCTATGTTATACCTAAACATTTTTATTTTTATTGACAATATTTTTGCTAGTTTGCTTACAAAATGTAGGTAAATAATTAGTTTTTAAAAAATTTAATTTTTACTTTCTATGTTTGAATAGAAAACATTAAATTTATAATTTAAATACCAAAAGCAACACGTAAGCTCAATACAAAATTTGAATTTTATTTGATTATAAATATTGAAATTGTATAATGTCGATATTATGAATGTATACGTTACGAATGTAACGTTTACTTAGTTTTAGTTTTATGTATTATGTTAAATATTCCTAAAATGAAAATTTAACAGTTGAAATTGCACTAAAATAAAAAGAATCACCAAATTTATATTATTTATACTAATAAATAATTTATTGTTGTATTGTTTGTTTTTTGAAAATTTCTATATATTATCTTTAATTCATAATTGTGGTGAACATGATTTTGGAAAATATGGAATTGATGGAATTGATGACCTTGACTTGCATGGAGAAAAAAGTTATGTACGATTAGCAGCACTGTGAACGGTATTGGTAGCACTGATGCATTGGCTTGACAACAAGCGCTACTGTGGGCCGGTGGTGCCGGACGGATAGACGTGACGCCATTTTATGTCGGTTGCCGACCAACGATTCTTTCACGTTGCCTCTTTGATCCTATTTCGTCGACACTCGTCAGTCGTTCAATCAATCATTAATACGCCAACCATCCACAATCGCCATTCAAGTAGCGTGTCAATTATCACAGACACGGTCGTCGGTGATGCACTGCTCTTGCTGCTGCTGAACCGCTGCTGTTCGTCGTCCTCAGCCGCCGCCTATTCTGGTTTTTGTCCGGCGATTTAGAGTTAAATCGATTCATCCCAATGGCCGCCAATAATTATTTTGGGTTTACACATGGCGGTACCCAATACGCGTAAGTTTATTTTGAACAGTGCTGGCGGTCTGAATAGTAGTTCTAATAGTTAGGTTGTAGTTGCCAAACCGCCGTCTTTGTAATTGACTCAATGCAGTGTGCACTAGGTTATAATAATAATAATCATCCTAACCGCACACGAGGTCGTGATGAAATGGTGATATTTTTTGCTGTGCTACTATAATATATAGTAGTTATTATTTTTCGCTCGTGGGTGTGAAATTAATTTATGACGTATAACGAAAATAATTTCTACCCCCAATGGTTTTGTGAGTTACGTATTTTTACGAAGAGACGAATAAAGTAAAATATTTGACTGGCCAGTGGTTCGATTGTGAAGTGACATCACTTTTCATTTGAGACATTATAAACTATTCCCTAAAAAAATGTTCGTTCTTTTTTAATCGCTTGTCATATTCTGCGCTAGGTACTGGTAATTTTAGCTGTTCCTACATTCATATTTATCCCTGTTTCCTTGCCCATTTTTATTGTGTTCGGTACATTCATTTGTGAATTTCAGATTTGTTTAAGTACTTTGTAATTGGTTGTTGATCATTTGTGAATTCTGACAATTAAGGTCACTGCCATGTTTATGCTTATAGTTGAATGTACAGTGACCTCTAACTTAGGCAGCTTAGTGGTTGACTTTTTTAGTCTTAATAAAACTAAAAAACTATGATGCTTAATACATGATTTTTGACTGAATTCTTTATTTTTTGGAAAGTGGGCTTAAATAATTAAGGAACTTGCTGTTATGGACTATAGATAACAGATATTGATAAGTAATATTTTATTATTGTGTCTAAATATTTTAATAATTTAACTAGTCTTATAACATAAAAATTGTTTCAGTACTGCAACTGGTTATCAGCCCCCGCCTCAAGCTGGATATGCTGTACCACCGGCCACTTATACAACACCACGAGCTGCTGCAACCGCATATGATGTAGCTTCCTATCAAACAGCTGCAGCAACACAGTCTGCTTATGGTATTCATTTTAATAATTAATTTAATTTAAAGGGGGCCCATAATTTTAAATTTTAGACATATTAGATATTGCTATCTATAAAATTTTGTCAATTTCATTTTTTTTTTTTTTTATTAGTTATATGTTTTAAATTATAGTTTGTGGTTAAGTTCTTAGTTATTTTATTGGTAACTTATAATTTATTGATATTTTATATATTTTTTTTAGTTCTATATATTGCATTTTTGTTGACCAATTTAATATTCATTAGTTATTTTAATGTTTGACAAGCTTCAAACATCAGAATTTTTTACTTTGATCGGTTTGTAATAATTTGTTTTACATTTTTGAGCCTAAAAAATTTATCTATGTATTTTAATGAATATTTAACAACTCATTTTTTTTAAACAACCATAATCCTTTAAGACAAAATAGCGTAAAAAAGCATCATTACTATTTCTAAAATATTTCATATTAATAAATAAAAAGAAGCTAAGATAATAAGAACTTATTTTAAACTGGGTATAAATAATTTTAAACAGGTGTACCTATTACAGTACAAATAAATTAATATATTAGTATTACATAAGACATAAAACTTAGAAACGTTTAATAACTTAACAACCTGAATATGTCATGTTGCAATGTTTGCCATCTTGATTATCTCACTGACAGAGTATTAATCTCCTAAACATTACTATACAATTTTGTTAATTTAGAGTAATAAATTTACTGAACTATTTATATTTTTAGCAAAAGCAGCTTACAATAGTGCAGCATATGACACTAGACAAAATGCTTATGCACAACAAGCATACCCCACTCAGCCACAATATGCCCCATATCAAGTAAGTGATATTATTAATTTAAAATTATTTAACTAATTAGAATGTTGTGAAAATCTGTATTTCTATTTTACAATTCTACTTATCTAAGATAAGCCATTTTATATTTGTTTAGTATTATCGCAGAGTTCTAAATATAACTGTTTTTTTTGTTAATTTTCTTTAATTTGTTGTAATAATTCTTTGGTTCTTCACAGATATGTTTCAAAGTAGTTTTGTTTTATTGATTGTTCATGATTTTTTAGTTTATTTTTATTACGTCATATATTGTATTTAAATTAAATTATACTCTTTTATTACTAAATGATTCATCAAAGTTAACATAAAAAATTCACCCTGTTAAGCAAAAATATTGATAATTACTTTTTTGTTGTTGTAATATTGAATTATTTGTGATTAATATTAAAATATTAATTTCTTGGTTATAGGTTATTTTAAGTCTATAAGTACTTATTTAAGCAACAAACAATAAAGTCATGTATATACTGTCTATTTAGAGAACGCGCTTTTGCGTATCCTCCTGCATCTCCCTGCTATCGAAACAGGTTTCCCTATGGCAGGGTGACGTTTGGGTATGCGCAAAAAAACTGATATTGGTTGGCCCATGGCACGTTCTCTTGCTGGATAGAGTATAGTTGTGTCAATAAGTATTAAGAGTATGAACCCTTAGCTTAAATTAAATATTAGATTTAGGACAGTTTTTATTATTGCTTATGGATATGAAATTTTTTTAAATTTCTATGCATTTGTAAACATGAAAATTTATTTACACATGTGTGTTGTTACTTGTTAATGTCATAAATGAGTATTAGTTGCTTAGTTGTCCAGCCGAGCGCAACCACGAATACAAGTTGCTTATTAATAATCGTTGATGTATTGGATATTATCGTGTTTCAGTTATAAGATAATTAATGGTGCTTATGTGCTGAAGCTTAGTATTGAGTTTAACAATTTTAATGCTTCTTCAAATATGTAATGAAATTGAGCTTGAATAAAATGTCATTTTTCATTGTACATTTTACTACCATTTTCTTTAATTTTGTCCTAAGTATGTTTATTAGTTTGTGATGAAATACAAATATTTGAGTATTATGATAAATAATATTGGCTTAATCTTTTCTGAAGGAATGAACTTATATTGGATTAAAGTAATTCACTTGTTAAGAATACTTTTTTTAACTACTTATATTCATTTATGTGAAATATATTCTTAATAAATGGAACTAAATATTAATGATGAAAAAAATGAAAGTATGATGATCAATGATTTATAACATTGGCTTAATCTTTTCTGAAAAAATAAACTATTTTGAATTTAAGAAATCCATTTAATATGGATTTTTTTTTTTTTACTACTAATATTTGTTATAAATATTTTCTTAATTTATGAAACTAATTATTTATGATGAAAAAAATAAAAGTATGATAATCAGTGATTTTTAACATTGGCTTAATCTTTTCTGAAATTTTATCTGAAGTAATTTTACATTTATGTTATATATGTTATTTATTTTATGTATATTGTTTCTAAAATGGCATGACAAATTGTAATTTATTTATTATGTAATTAGTGAGTGTTGTAAAAGTTATTTTTATGATGAAAAAAATGTAATATGACTATTATGATTAATATAATGGCTTAATCTTTTCTGAAAAGTATTTTTTATTTTATTTCTAACAATGTAATTTCTTGAACTGTTCTATGATATTTATCAATACATTTTATATGTTAGGTTTTTATGATTGAAAAATAAATGATGGATATTCTTATCATCAATAAATTGGCTTAATTTTATCAATAATTTAGGGAACTGATTAATGAGTACAGACTAATTTATAAATACATACAAATATAGGTACATTTATTTTAACTATTAATTTAAGACTAACATGTTATACATTTTAGGCAGTTACTACGTATACAACAGGAGTTGTTCCAAAGAAACAATGTCAAGCTAATGCAGCTGCATATGCTACTAGTTCAGCCATGCAACAAAAAGTCACTTATCCAATCCAGTCTGCAGCAGTTACTCCTAATCAGACTACAAATAAAGGTTTGGTTTCAATATTTTTTGTTATGTTGATGTGTTTGTAAGAGTATTTTTTTTTAAATTTATGCATGTAATCCAGTTAAATTCTGTAAATTCTTAATTTTTGGGAAGGATATTAAATGATCTTGATAATGTCAATTTTAAAAGATCTATATTATGTCCAGTACCTATGATAGTTTATTTATTCAACTTATAAAAATTAGTCTTTTAAAAACTAAAAAGTATAATCAAAAGAACTTCCGTTATTCAAACCCGCTATTATCCAAACATTATTTTGTTTCAGTTCATGTATCCGATCATCTGTCAAAAATAAATAATAATACATAATATGTACATTAAAATAAGTCTTTAATATTTAATAATATGTACCTATTCTTAATATAATAATAATAACATTCTTCATAATAAGTAATAACATAATATGTATTGAGTATTAATAAGTGTAATAAGTCAATAACAATAATATTTATTAGTAATTCTATATGCATTGGATAAATAATATTATAATATATTATTTTATTATCCGAACTCGGTGTGGTCCCAATTAGTTAGGATAATCGGGGTTCTTCTGTATGTATATTTTTGTCCTATTTTTTTATTCTGTTGATTTAGTGCAATAGTTCTCAACCTTTTTTGGTTCACGGCATGCTATGATAACACAAGTTATTGTGGCATGCTCCATGCACTTGACAACAACAATTATAATAATTCAAAATATTTTCTCTTTATCATATAGTATTCCTTTATTGAAATAATTTAGTTCTCTAATAGTATGTGTTGTTGCTATATTTTAAAAAAAAAATATTGCTTTCAATATTTTTTTACCACTATGATCACAAATATCAGACATTTCTCTTGGCAAACTTAGTTCATCTCAAGGCACAATAGTGTGCCATTGCACACCTGTTGAGATTCATTGGTTTAGTGTTATACCAAAATGTCAACAACTTCAAATAGTATATAAAAAAAAAAAAAAAAATCGAGTATTAAAAATTAAATTTTAAGAAAAAGTATTCCCAATACTAATTTATATTACTGTCCCCAGGCCCATTGGTTGAAACTTATAATCCTATACCAAATTGTAAACTAGTGAACCTCATTTAATCATTAATATATCTCTTTAAATTTTTAGCACCAACTGTACCAGGATATGAAGCTGTTTATTCTAATACAAATTTTCCTACACAAAATCAAAATCAAATACGACCTAATAATGCACAAAAAAGGCAGAATTGGTTTAAAAAAAGTACTACTGGTTTTTCTGGAGGTGCTAAAGGTGGTAATAGGGTAGGTTTCGCAAATCGATCTCAAGAAATTCATTATTGTGAAGTCTGTCGTATTAGCTGTGCTGGAACTCAAGTAATTAATAGTATTAATAATTTAGTACCTATATTAAATATTTACATTTTTTTAATTTATTGCCTTCAGACATATAAAGAACATCTTGATGGACAAAAACATAAAAAACGTGAAGCGAATTCGAAGTTATCCACTGTAAATGTCAACAAACCTTCAAATAATCCGGCCACTAAAGTGTTCCATTGTGATCTCTGCGATATTTCTTGTACAGGTGCTGATTCATATGCAGCACATTTAAGGGGTTCTAAACATCAGAAAGTAAGTTTCTACATGAAATAATATTTATATAAAATGATTTAATACTACTGACTCCAGTAGAGAGTTCTCTGAATCATTATGTTGAATGAAGACGTCATCTGGTTAAAATTTGTTTAAAATGTTTGGAACTACTAAAATTAATTAATTAATTAGTATAAAGTATTTATTAAAATGTATACATGAAATGATGATAAAAATACTATACCCAGCTCTCTGAAATTATTATTTGTTGAGTTTAATTTCTGATTATCACTGCTTAAATATTTAGATAATTAGTTATTAAATTGATGTTTATACTTTCATAGAGCTTGCACTATATGTTATTTTTGACATAAAATTTAAGAAAAGAATTTATTTAGTTGACTAAATTATAATATAATCTTAATGATGATATATGATTTTTCTATACCCAGCTCTCTGAAAAAAAAATGTGGAGTGATTAATCTGAAGTTTATATTTAGTTGTTAGTACTGTATTTAATTTTAATCACATATTTTTTCAGTATTATACATTTATAAGATGACATCTTATTAAAATTATATGATGATAATATTTATTCTATACCCAGCTCTCTGAAAAATAATAATGTAGAGAGATTAATCTGAATTTTATATATTGTTAAAAGTACTGTATTTTATTTTAATCACATATTTTTTTAGTAGGTATTATAAATTTATAAGATAACATCTTAATAAAATTATATGATGATAATATTTATTCTATACCCAGCTCTCTGAAAATTAATAATGTAGAGAGATTAATCTGAATTTTATTTATTGTTAATAGTACTGTATTCAATATTAATCACTTATTTTTCTAGTATTATAAATTTATAAGACGACATCTTATTAAAATTATATGATGATAATATTTATTCTATACCCAGCTCTCTGAAAAGATTAAGTGTTGAGTTTTGATTCTGATAGTTATTAAGATATAACGAATAGCATTAATATAATTATTGAAACAGTGATTACCAATTTTTGATATTTCTCATAAATTTGTTGAGAGTTTAATAAATAATAATTGTGTGTATTATCTACTTAAATGCATTTATATTTTATTATATCTATTATATTGTCTATTTAGTTTTATTTTAATGATTTGAAAAAAACAAATTTATAGTTAAGAGTATTTGTTGTATTTTACAACATCTTAATGATGACATTATTATATACCCAGCTCTCTGAAATTAATTTGTTGAGATAATAGTCTGAAAGTTAAAAAAAAATTTGTATGACGTATTATATTTCATGATGATACAATTATTCTATACCCAGCTCTCTGAAGAGTACATTGTTGATAATAATATCTGATACAAATATTTTTATTATTAGCATATAAATTGAAAGTGTATAAATGAATACTCAAAAATGCAATTTTAATTTAAAATTTATTCCAGGTTTATAACTTGCATACTAAACTTGGTAAACCAATTCCACCTCCTAATACTGAAACTGTGGCTGTTTCAAAAACTGCTACACCCAAAGTTAATTTTATAGCAGGTATATACATTTGTTTCTATTAGTTTAACATAAGTAATATAGTAATAATTCATAAACACAAATATTTATTTCAATGTTTTATAAAATTGAATAAAATAAAAAAAATTTTAGCTGGAAAATTGGGAACAGTTATTTCAAAAATAGAAGCTAATGTTTCCCCTGTTGTTACCGTTAAAACTGAAACTAAAAGTCTACCTCCTGTAGTAACTCCTATTATAACTGGTGAAACTGATGTTCTACTTGTTGGAATGGAATACATCGAAGAAATAAAAGATGAAACAGGTATGTTTAAATTATTTATTAGAAATAGTTTTAGAATATATTGAATTTGATACTTCTAGACATAATTAAACACAGAAAATGTATTGTTATTATAAATTAGATTAATAATTGGTTTGTTGATGTATCTAATATGTGCTCTAATTCATAGTAATATTGTTATTTTGTTTAGGTAAAATGGTGAGTTTCAACTGTAAATTATGTGAATGCAAATTTAATGATCCCAATGCTAAAGAAATGCATATGAAGGGTCGAAGACATAGACTTTCTTACAAAAAAAAAGTGGATCCTAGTTTAGTAGTTGAATTAAAACCAAGTTGGTTTGAAGCTCGTAGAATGCAAAAAGACAAACAGCATGATGGCCCTAGAGTAAGAGAAGACAGGTAATAATTGTAAACTTAAAATTTAAATGCAATGAATACCTAATGATGATCTAATTAGATGACGAGTCTGAATTTAAGTTTTAAACTGTATGAAACATGTTTTTTGTTTCTTATAGATGACATTTAATTTAAATGAAGTCATTAATGATGCTGATGAGTTATAAATACATTACATTATTTTCTCTTATAGTTTAGTATAAGTTTAATACAAATATTATGTGTGTATTTTTTTATATATGATGATCTAATTAGATGACGAGTCTGAATTTAAGTTTTAAACTGTAAGAAACATGTTTTTTGTTTCTTATACATAAAATTTAATTTAAATGAAGTCATTAATGGTACTGATGAGTTTTAAATACATTAAATTATTTTCTCGTATAGTTTAGTACAAGTTTTGTTCAAATTATGTGTACTATTTATATATGATGATATTTTAGATGACGAGTCTGAATTGAAATTTCGGATTCATAGGAAGCATGTTCTTTGTTTCTTATGGATTCAATTTTTTTTATTTGAAGTCATTATTTCTCTGATTTTAAAATATTAGTAAAAAATAAATTTAAGTTGTTTTTAAAAAAATATGCTAATTAAAATTGAATAAACTTTTAGGTCTAACTTTTGGGCTGATCGTTTTATGGATATGGAAGATAGATTTTCATGGGAAGATCGAAGACGCTATCAAGAAGAAGTTGAGTATTATGATTGGTATAGATCTGTAGGACCGAGAAATATGAGTATGGGCCCACCACCACTTTTTGGTCCTCCAGCAATGATTGGTGCCCGACCACCTCCTCCTCATATGGTATGTAATTAGTTTAAAGTTTATAATTGTAAAATAATGGTTTGTTATATGAGATGTGTTTATGTTAACAGATGAAGTTTGGAATTGGAATGAGACCTCAAATACATAATTCAATGCGCCGTTATGATACTGTTGATGATAAACATATTATGGCTAAGCACTCTAGTCTTTTCCCTAAGCAAAATGCTTTAAAAACTTTACAAAAAGCCATTTCTGACACAGAAAAAGCACTGAAACTTGCTACTGAAGATTTAGTGAAAACTGGTGAATATTTTAAATTTTTAAATTGATTGATTAAATAATAATTTTTTGTTATTAATTATATAATTCTAGAAGTAGTTGTCCCTGAACCAGAACCAGAACCAGAAGCAGAAGTTGCAGAAAGTACTGATGTAAAAAAAGAACAAACAAAAAAGACAACAATAGCTAAAGAAGATGGTCGCGATGGCTCGATGTGAGTTATTGAATCATGTAAAATTATTATCTAAAATATATTAAATGACAACTCTATAAATAGGTTTACTTTTACTACTGAAAAAGATGATACTAAAATAACAAAGACAATGACTGGTTCTATGCGTGTCGGAGCATTGTCTAAAGGATTGTTATTAGTTCATGATAATGAAGTAGACTTGGTAATCATATGTACAGTACCACCAACTGTATCATTATTAAACTCTGTGTTTGCTATTTTACCAGAAAAATTGAAGGTATTTGACTTTTTTCAATGATTGATTAGCTGCATTAGAACATCTGTATGTATTTATTGTCTATTTCTACAGATAGTTGCTAAAGATGATACATATACTGTAAATAAACACGAAGCAGATGCAAAACTAACAGTTGAGACCATTTCAGAAGAAGAAAAATATGTTGTAAATGTCATTCTAACATCACCTTCCATAAGAGAGGCTATTTTGAGTGCAGCTGAAGGAGGTAAGTGAATTATAATCAATTATTTATAGGAATAATATCCTCGTATATTTAATAGCTTAAAATATAATAGGGCATCAGGGCCAGGTATGTAGGGAAAATTTAAATTTGTAAAGTGTAAATACATTGGCATCTGTTAATGTAAATGGCAAATTTATTATGAGTATGTACTATTATTTTTTTGAAAAGGGTTTTTGACCATGTGGTTATGATAATTATTGTGTTAACATTTTTATTGGTTCAATTAAAAGAGCTCAATATACTAAAACAAGTTAGATTATTATGAGTAATATTTAAAGAATTAATATGGTGTGGGTCTCTTGAGTCTTAATTTATTACTCAATGAGATAGGTGTTTAATAATATCCATGAAACCTAATGTTTTATGTGTTAATTTGATTATTTAACATAATAATTTCAATTTCTAATAATAATAGCTTTTTTTTCAAAAAATATTATGTATATTTTTTATACTTAAGGCAGATATGAAATTTAACTTATTTAATAGTATTTACTATTTATGATAGTGGATTTTATAAAACTTTGTTAATTATGTTGTGCCATGAACTTAATTTTACGTAATTACTCTATATTATGCAATAACATGACCCTATACTTACCTATTAAATTTTAAATTGTACCATTGTCTTAAGTACACACATTTACAAGGAATTAAAAGCTAAAAGTGACTTGAAAGATTTGCTCAAAAGTTAAAACAGTTAAGTGTTGGACATTTAACCTATTGAATTCTACCTTGGATTCTAAGATTTTACATTTTTAATTTGTGATTTTTTTGTAAAAATTTGTCTGGTTGAAATTATTATTATAAATAATATAATATATATCATTATTTTATTTGTATAAATTTGTCTTTTGTTGTCTCTTTGTATGTAATGTTTAATCATACATTTGGTAAACACCCAATCGTGTTAGCATATCTACTTCAAGTTTTTAATCTATTTCTATGACTGCCTTATATATTTGTGGATGTGAGGAAAGTTGAAGAATATACTTTGATTATTAACAATTTATTCATGAACTATGTTGAAATATGTCGTTCAAATTATCTAAAATTTTCTATAGCAACAAACTTGCTGTAATCACTAATGTTTCTCCTATTTTGAATTGTAGTTTTTTTTGGTAGCAGTCCGGTTGAAATTTCTATCAAAGTGTTATGGGGGGCTGTATCTGCCATTTTTTAGGTTAAGTGATTAGTGTTTCTTAAAACTTATTCACCACATTATCATCGATCACTACATATTTTCTATAGTATAATTTATCTATACAAAACAAATTTTTATAAACTTTTTACTTGTAAAACTTAATAATTAATGTGTCAATACTCAAGTACTATGAATTCAATCAAGGTAAATTTTAATTTAATTTTATAATATCTACATACTTGAATTGTCCTATTGATAACCCACCCAATAATTTATGATTTAAAATTTAAATTTATTTGGACCACTTACATAATATATGGTATCATTGGTATTATATTTTAAATGTGATTTATTTGTAAAAGATTGTTACATAATTACAAAATAATGAATGTATAAATGTGTGAAGTAATAATTGTTTAAAATAGATATATTTAATACATTTATGTGATAAAAATAATCAAATAAATTAAGTTTTGAAGTAAATTTTAAATTATTTAATATATATGTAATGGTCAAACACTCTTTGGGAAATATCATACTGAGCACATTTTTTTTTGTTTTGTTTGGGGTTTTTATTGTAGAAAGCCAACAGACGGAACCAGTGGCCATTGTGCCTGGCGAACACGTTTTGGACAAGACAAAATGTTTGGAAGCATTGGCTGCCATCAGGCATGCCAAATGGTTTCAGGTTTGCCTATTTATTTATTACTTTCCAGCTTAGCGAAATTTGTCATATTTGCCATAAGCAAATATGATTTTTTTTTTTTTAAAACATAATAAATTAAATTAAATTAAAGTTTTTTTTATTATTGTAGATTATAGTATTCATGTTGTATGTATTTATATACATATACTTCTTGATTGTTTATACTTGAAAAGTACACAAATGTATAATCGTGTGCTTTGCGGGGCACCCAATTTATAACTGATGGTCAGCAGGGTGGTGTCCCTACAATACACGAATGTACAAATGAGATGGATGTGTGCGTTTGTATGTATGTGTATGTGTGGGTATGTGAGAAAACATGAAATAAATAAAATCGAAAGGGGATTAAATTTACCAATTTTGTGAGAAGTTAGATGAACATATTGCTTAATTTATTTCCTTATAAATCCTTTTATTTTACATATTCTTTATTGTCAAATATAATTATTTATTCTTTAAATTAATCCAAAGCTTTATGCTCAAAAGAATGTATTTTGTATAGATAGTGTTGAGGTTCAAAATTAAGCACACATCCTAGGTAATTCGGTATAAACTGTTATTTTTTTTGAATTTGGAATAATATTATTAATAACCGAATGTGTAAGGCTGGAAAGTACAAAAAATATGCATTTGCTGCTGATATATTGCGTGTTAGAAAGTCCCATTTCGATTATTTTACATATTGAGAAAAAATTACTTGATATAATATACTTTGAAATTAATTTCCTGGGATGAGCCAATATACTATTAATCAAGTTAAAAATGTTAACTTAATTTAATAAAAATGTTGTTTTCATAATTTAAATTAATACATTTCATTTTATAAATGTATTATTAATTGATTTGTAAAAATGGCTCATTTCAAATTGGAATTATTTAAACTAAATATTAATTAGATTATATGTTATTACAATATTTTAGGCTAGATTGGGTGTAATTCCTAATGGACCTTTGATCATTCGTATTTTAAAAGACTTCATTATGCGAGAACCTAAATGGCATCCTTTTACTTCATGGGTAATTGAAAGTTAAAATTTTCATGACATTTATTCTTGATATTTCAAAACAATTAAATTTAAAAAAAATGTTTTCAGATGTTGGAACTGTTTGTTGAACGTGTTTTAACTAGTGCCTTTCCTCCCAATTCACTCAATGCTGCTGCTGGTTTGAGCCCGGCTGAATCATTGAGGCGTTTCTTAGAATCAATTGCAAGTGGTGCCTTATTGCCAGGGGCTACTGGTATTCATTTAGTTGATCCATGTGAGAAAGATCCTGTTGATGCTTTGGCACCACTTACTGTGCAACAACGAGAGGACATAACACAGTCGGCTCAGGTAATATAATGTTCTAAGACTATTTAAGAAAGGTGGTGAGGATTAGCAACCAGTCTGTGAATAATTTAGTATACTTTACGTTAATACCTTGTTTGAAATTATTTTATAAATTTAAATATAAATTATAAAGAATACATAACTACACCCTTTGTCTTAGCTGTTGTGAAATCACGTAATTACAATATTATTCTTCAGTGACAGTGAGTAGTTATTACTGTAAACTTCAATTTGTTGTACATGATTGTTAATCGTTCAAAAATAAAGTATTAATAATTTTTTATCTTGATAATAAAAATTATTGAAGTTTCTTAATACATTTATTTGTTTATTTTTTGGGTTTAATAAAGAAGGTTGCTGATCCTTGTATAGTAATTATTATAATTAGATAAATAATATTACTGTTCGACTTTCAAAATAAAATGTGTTGGTAAAACTTGATTGTATGAAAAATTATTATTTTGTGTAAACATGATGATTCATTTAACCTAGCTCACTCTGATTGACATAGTCATGCTGATGCTAAATAATATTTATCTGACATTAATTTTATTATAATTGTAAATATGATTGGTATATTAGTTTGTTAAAGTTAAACTACATTTACTTGACTCGATAGTTTAAAAATTTAAACAATGATTTTTATAATATTAACATCTGATGATTTATATTTAACCTAGCTCACACTGATTGACACTTAGTCATGTTGATGCTAATCCATATTTTTTCTGACTTTATAGTTATAAAATATTTATATAAATGCTTTATATTTAATAGATTATTTACATCTGATGATTTATATTTAACCTAGCTCACACTGATTGACACTTAGTCATGCTGATGCTTAACCATATTTTTCTGACTTAATAATTGTTAAGGATAAATATATTTGTCATAAACTATAAATGTTTTACATTAGGGGTGGCCAAACTTATTTTGGTTACAATCTACTAAAAATATACTTCACCTTTGAGGATCGACTTCCATAGAAATTTTTTTTTATTATTGAATAACTTACTATAATTATTAAGAAACATATATAGCGCGTGGCCCTAAAAATAAATTCTTACATGATCGACTTAGAAATTGTCCATAATTGACTGGTTGATCGCGATCGACCATTTGGCCGCCCCTGTTTTACATATTAATTATTTAACCCAGTTTATTGTTAATTTTTGTCATATTGACATACTTTTGTTATATTTAATAAACCTAATTTTTAGTTAAATTTATTTATAGTAGTACTTTTTTTCTTATTATGCTGCCATGATGAATGTCTCATTAAACCTAGCTCACTCTGATTATTTTGGTTTGATGTATCATGACAGTTCTGAGCTTGAGAGGATGTTCTAGTAAACCAGTTGTTTGGCTTACACGTGTATAGTAAAGTACATAGAAATTGAGTCCTAAAATTATGTATATGTGAATTGTGTCTTTGTTTTTATAGAATGAGGATGTCTTTAAATTATTATTAATTTTTATGGAATTGTTTCTAATTTTAATCATTAATTGTTGATATACCATTAACTCAAGATTTTAGGTTTTTTTTTATATCAAGATTCATACTGTTTTTTTTTAAATTTTTTTACTTATATTTCCATTATTTAAGATTTAAACTTCGTATTTTGATGTTATTACTTCTAAACAATAGAAATAATTAATTTGGTATGAAGAATAAAGCATGCCATTAAATTTAAAGTGAAATCATTTAAATTCTAAATAGTTTCTAATTATTTACTATTGACAAACATTTATTGTGGATAGAACTTGGTCATCTTACTTCTAAAGCTCTAAGTGCAATTTAGGATTTGTGATGTATATAAAATTATATATTTGGATGCAAAGTAGGTAGAGCTATAATGTATTGATTTTATCTCCCTATATTTTTTAGATTCATATATTTCAGTTACATTTTTTACAATGTTAAATAATATGTTTTATTGTTATCTAATTCTTTTAATTAAACATGATACATAGCAATAGTACATATCTATTATAATTATTACTAAGTGTAAATTGTATTTAAAATAATTAATTTTTAGAATGCGTTGCGATTGTTAACCTTCAGACAAGTGAATAAAGTACTTGGAATGGAAATGCTTCCTGTAAAACAACAACGGTTTACTCGCAAGCGACGTCGTGAAGGTTCAACTAGTGAAGGGAATGAAACAGAAGATGGTATTATTTCATTACATTTTTAAACTATTTAAATAAAATTTGTATAACTAACTGATTTTTATATTTTTAAGTTGGTGAAAATAAGAAGAAAGACAAAAAAGAAGATGATAGTATAATTCAAAGCCAGACAAATGATCCTATTGATACTGCTGATGAAATTACAAATGGTATAGTGGCTAATATGGAAACTGAGAAGATTGATACTAAATAGTGTGTAAAAGTGAACTAGTCTTGTACATTAATTAACTATTCTTTTTTATGTTTAAGAAATTAAATTTTACATTATGACCCAAATTATATTGTAATATTACCTTTATACTTGTATTATTTTTTCAATGATTGACAATTCAACTGATTTTTTTCTTGTGTTAATCACTTATTCTATAATTCATACAAGTACATAGATTAAATTAAATATGTACTTTCACTATAATTTTTCTTCAATTTGTATTATTTTATATTAATTTATAAAATTTGTTGTATTATTATAACTGATATAAATTAAACAGTTCAATCATATTAATACACTTAAAGAATATAATATTATTTATTGGGACATAAAAAAAATATTCTTTTAGAATCCTTGTTTTTATTACGAATATTAGAATTGTCAGTTATATTTTTTAGTTAAGTGCAATAATTTATTTTTAATTTTAATGATAAAGTTTACTATTGGTTTTTTTTAAATTTATCTTTTTAAGAGTTTTTAGATAGTTAAAAGATCTTCAGATTATGTATGTAATCAAATATTATCAAACATGTATATTAGCTGTTGCTAATTAAAAGTTTTATTGTTTTCTAAAATAAATAACAAGAATATTTGTATTCAAATCTTATGTAATTACATAATTTACAAACTATTAAAAATTAATAATGGATTGAACATAACGCTATTATTAATTTGAAAATACTTGAACACATTACTGAATAATGCCAAGTTTTAATGTAATCAATTGTTTGAGTAAGTTAAAACTTAAACTAAACTTACTTAACTAAAAAGAGTCTAAAAATCATCTTTTAGAGCCATCTAAAAAGAGAAAAACACCGGGTGTTGACAAGTTAATCTGAAGCCTCACAGTCTCCAGCTAGTAACCTTCTGGCTAGGCTATGCACATGAGATCACCAGTGTTCTCAAAATTTGGTAGTTGATTGATTGACCTTTATGGCTTATTATAAAGCTTTTTAAACAGTAGATATATTTATAATTGAATAATTTATGTTATGTTAATTATGAATTTATGATAATTAGGGAAACTCTCTGTATCTGTACCTGTCTACCTGTGTACTGTATTATACATCTGAAGCACATAAATATACATAGTTTAGTACATTATACACTTCAAAATTGATTTATTTTTGTTTTTTAAATTTTGATGTATGTATCTAACTAGTCTACAAAGTTAAATAATTAATGACCATGGTAGGCAAGAAATTGTAGGTACTATCTATCAATCATAAAAGCACGTTATCTTGTTGCATAAACTGGTTGTCTTTTCAAATTGGGTTGGAGTAATATAAATAATATAATAATTATTGTCTCATTATCCTTGTTAATAATTGCTTTAAAGTTTAAACATAATGTATACATCATTATTAAGTCTGTTAAATTTTATAACATGTTTAATTATAAGTGAAGGACTGACTGTATAATTAATTAATTATTATTAATTCGGCATTTTGTGTAGTTAAATTTAGTTTTATTAAATAAAATATAACAACATTTTTAGATATTTTAAACATATACCTACATGAAATGTATTAATTACCTAATAGTAATAAATGTTCGGTCGCCTGGATTATGTTCATTGTTTAAACAATATTATGAAATTATTAATTAATACGTATTTTTTAAACTCTGCTTTAATTGTATTATGTGTTTCAATTTCATGTATGTATTTATCTAGATTAACTATTCATATTATAGAATTTTCGAATTGTTGAAATGTAATTTCAATATAACTAATTTTTTTGTATTAACATAACGTGAGATTGAAGCAAAATAATACAAATTGTATTATATTTTGTATGAGTGGAGTAGGTTACTTTGAGTATTAATAATGACCAGATTTGTCAATTTTATTTGACGGAAGAGCAAACGATATTTCCTGGAATTTTTACCGTTAAACACACGATAGTACCTTTTATCTTGGTGTACTGGGTGACACCTGGCGCCATTACATTTTATTGGCAGTTAAAATACTTCAATTTTCAACTATGAAGCGTTAGCACTAGTAAAATTGTTCAGTACTTTTTTTAATAATCGAAAAAAAAAACAAAAAATTAAAAAAACGGGAATCTTAACGCTAAAACAGTTTTTGACTAAATTGATTTCTTTATTTGTTATAATTAAAAAATATGTAAGACTAAAAAAACTTGAAATGGTAACGAAGTGTTTAAGTTATCATTAATTTAAAAATATTTTGATCTATTTTATAATATGTACCTTTAAGAAATTCGAAATTTTCATTTTTTTTAGTTAAATTCAATATATATTGTAGTGTTTTATAAGTTTAATTTAAGATCCCATATCATTTATTCCTGTTGGACCTATAAGAACCCATATATCTAAATTATAGGTAAATATTAAATAACAATATTTACAGTACCTACACTCAGAATTACAAGCTTATAAAGTTCGGATGATGCCAAATTTCGTAAAAGTCATGAACAATTCCTAATTGTTTAAAGCTTATAAAATGTTCAATTTTTATAGCTGGCGCTTGAAAATTGTTTAGAAAATTTCTCATAATTAGTAGATAAACCAACAAATTAAAAATATCTAAAAAAGTTGTTTTTAGATGTAATTTTTTGACGTGGGTAGGTACATAGTTTTAGGATTAAACTTAGTGATTATTCGCTTGGATATAATATCTGTGGTACGAGATTTTAAATCAAGATAATTTAATATTTTCTTTTAATTGTTTATTGTCTGCTTTTTAATATAGATTTAAATTGTAAAAAAAAAAATTATACATTTTTGGATACATTTTGAAACCATTTTTTATAGTGGGTGGAAGCTGTGATTCATTTGAGTTATAAAAATCAATTTTGATTATTTCAATGCATTACTCAGTGTATTAGTTTGATAACCATAGAAAAGAAGTTAAGTAGGTACAATATTATAAGTGTGAGTAAATGCAGGTCGAAACCTACCACGGACCACGGTAGAGACTTGTTCGTTTCCATCATCAGTTATCACTTAAAAACTAATTTTCAACTTATTAATAAATTGTTGTATCCGTTTGTATGTCTTAGAGTTGAGATCATCTTTTCCACATTTTTGAGTTTATTACCCTAAATTCTAAGAATATTTTACAAAAAAATTAGAAATTTAAGAATTGTAAACTATACTACTCAATAAAGCACACTGCGCGTTGGAATGTGTCTGCATTAATAATTGGAGCTAGTGTAGGACCTTAGGGATGTATATTTTATATTATTTTGTTTGGTTGAATTGTTATTGGCTACTTTTTTTTACTACAACGATAAATAGAATAGATAGGTGAAGGAATAGGAATTTGAGAATGTCGATCTGAATATGTATTTCTGTTTTCTGTAATTTTAAACAAAATGTATTAATAGTTTAAACAGTATTACTGTAATATTTAGGAAGAAAAAAAACCTTTATTTGTTATTCTTAATTTAGTTGAATTCCCTGTAAAAATCGCATTGAAAAAAATTAAAAATCAATGTTTATTTTATTTTTTAATTATTATAATTATAATTAATTGGAACTTGTAATTTTGAATATACAATATTTATATAATTACATAATTTAACAACATAGTCGTCACTATAGTCAATGAAGTAACAACTAATAACTAAAACAATGTTGGGTAAAATTTCAAGTATTTGAAACATTTGTTTTATTAAAATTAATTTGCTAAATGTAACATGCATAAATACAGTGTTTCAAAAGCTTGGAATAATAATTTCCATAATTTTGTTAATATTTACAATTTGTAAAATTAGAATATTTCAATAATATAGTCACGTTTACAAGAAATGTTATGTAGGAATATTGACCGTCGGCCAACATCAGAATAGTTCAATAGTGTATACATTAATTATAATAATATTATATATTATAAGTTATAATCGAGAAACAAATCGACGGCAGCAGCGTTGAAAACAATTTTTCTTTTACAAAAATTAATCATAACCGCACCGCGTTCCAGGAAAAATAGATGGTAAGTATAAGTACGAATAAAACAGTTTAATATTATAATATATTGTAAACCGCAATATTATTTTTTGTTAATGATATAATAGTAGTCGATAAACGATTTGTCAGATTTGTGTTCACGACTGTTGTCCGGGCGGTCGTTTCTCTCCAACGCAGGTACACCATAAATAAACATACATTTAATAACGGAAATAAAAATACATACATTTATAATAAGTCTCTAATATGACGCGAAACACAATGTTATATTATATTGGCAAATAATATCCAACGAATACGATCACAGTAGACATCCAGTCTGTTGATGAGCGAATACCTAAATTGGCGTGTAGATATTCATTTATACAAAAAAAAGTTATATTAATCGATTTAAAAATATCTGATTAGTTTATTTTATTTTTTGACGATGACGTATCGAGATATTCAACCAATAGCTTTGGCCCAGACCGCGGTCAACGCGGCCACCGTAACTATATGCATATGCTTTGGACATGCTGATGATCTGGCAACTTTGTTCTTTGAGCTCTTTCCAATAGGTATATCGCCCTGAAGCTCTGGAAAAAGAAAATCATAACGTTCAAAATTTAGCAAGTTTGGTAAAAGTTCTTAAAACTAAAATTTACCGTAATTGCTCAATAATTTACCTATGCGGTACTTAGGTCTGGCGATATATTATTATCAATTATTTAACATAAATCCGGATAGGTTAGGTTTAAAATGCAGCTTTAAATTCAACAAGACGTGCATTGTGCAACATTAATTCTACGTATAATTATTATAGCAACGTCGTTCGTAATTTTCAAGTACCCTATGGTTTCTGTGATGGTAATTAAACGGTGGTCTTAAGTCGTCGATGTATTTTAGTAGTACTTAGTAAGTGATATTGGAGTACCTATAGGATATTGAAAAACTAGTTATATTATATTATAGACGGTATCGCGATGCAATGCGCCTACGTGAACTTTCAAATGTGTAGATTATAAATTTATTAATATTATACATAAGGGGCATTTACGACCCCACGCGTTTTGATCGTAGCGCCATGTTATAATAGGCATACCTTCACACGGAAACGGTTTGCTAGTCATAGTAAATAGGTACGGCAGAGGCGACGAAGAGGACGAAGGAGATCTGCTCTATAGTGTCGCAGGAGGTGACGCGCGCGGAAAGAAAAATGAACGCCAATCACGTTCAAGAATCTTCCTGTGTCTAAAACCGTTTTACCTTATCTTCAATATATATCGAGACTTGATGGCTTTGCAGGCGCACACCTATACCTATAGTTATATGTAAATGTGAATTCGTTCGAGTACGGAATGTAATTCATATTTATATTCTTTCCCGATGCAATGTTAAACTACATAATATTATATAGGTATAGGGCAGATACATGTATAATACGTAATAATATGACGTTTAAACGTGCGGCTTACGCTCGGGGTTATTTATTTTATCTTAAATCGGGCTCAGACGTCGCATAATTTACAGGTGTTTTGGTTTTTATTTTTTTTTCTCAAACTAAGCGATTTAAACCCTTTTTCTCAACGACAATAGGTACTCGTTTGTTGTCATAACAGAACAATTATAGCTCATCTCTTGTTTAATTTAATTGCATAGTACAGTTATAATAACAGTATAGCTGTCGACGCTCTCATGATATAAAATATGCCAATACTTGGAAATAACCAATGTACCAGTCACAACTTACACTATTGTAACAATAACACCTTATTTATTAATTTATCATATATTTATATAGTGTTAATTATTATTATTACCTATGTGTATATAGGTAGTGTTACCGTTACAAAGTACAAACTGTGTTAAATTCAATTAAATATTAGGTATTATAGAATATTATATTTTATTGCTGCCGATAATAAAACATGGAAATTAATCTTGATCAGTGATCACGATTTTTAAGGAACTACTTTAGGTACTTAACATAAAACAAATATTGCAGTTATTTCAGCTCCTCTTTGGATGTGTTCATATATTATTCAATTGATAATCATTTGAATAGTTAACTTAACTGTTTCTAACTTAACCTAAGGTTAGAAACTAAAAATATAAATATAAGCTCTGAGAAACATAATTTGGATAGAAATTTATTATACTATTCTTGTCATGTATTCGTGTTCTGGAATTTCAAGGGGTACATGGAGGAGAGAGGTCCAGTACAGTTTCATAAGTCGGAAAGTGGTTCACACCCTCGGGGTTTTCTGGAAACTAAGAACTAATTAAAATAATAGGTTTGAATAATTTACCTACTGTCAAGGTAATTACAAGATAATTCTTTTCAAGGTAAACAATAAACATGTGTATTTTTTTGAAAAATGGTAACAATCTTAGGAATATATTTTTTTGATGATTTAAAGTGATTGTAAAAAACATTTATAAAAAAACATTTTTTATCGTTATCATTTTTAATTTTTTTTTTTAATGATATACATTTTTAATTCCTTTTTCTAAAATTGTTGTATAAAAAATAAGTCATACTTCGTTTGAAATAATATATTATATTAAATATTTTAATAATAAAATAAGTGCCATTACACTATATTATGTTTATCTAATTTAATCAAATACTTATGACTAATTAATTAATAGTTTTAAATTCGATTTTTATATATTAAAATACTGCAGAGGATATGTGGATCTAAGTTATAAACATAAGAGTACACTAATAAATTATCAACTAAGAACATAGTGTCATAGTATGATATATTTGTTGTCATAATATTATCACTGTTTAAGATTATACAAGGGAGTATTATTTAATATTTATCAGACTTTCACGTAATTGTAATTTGATTTTAGGTACCTATTATTAATATATATTTGAAGTATAATGCCAAAAAAAATTCAACAACAGAGTCAATGCGAGGCGGCTAACCACTTTTTCTCACCCACTCTGCAGGTAAAGACTTGTTTTTTAAATATTAATCACGAATTCATGAACACTTAATTATTTTTAATAAATACATTATGCGAATACAAATTTCTGTCATTTTATGCATGTAAATTTTATATCATTTGGTTTGTATGTACACACATAATAATATTATACTAATACACGTATTGTTCTTTGTGTTTGAAAATTTAAATATTCGAGATTTCAATCGTCGTTTGCTGGAAAACTACTACTCAACAACGGTTTACGGTGCAGTTATTATTTACACTCGACCCTCGTATAATATTCAGCGAGTATTGTGATGATAATAATAACAATCATCCGGAAGGGAAATTTATCTAACAAGTTGCAGTAGAGAAAGCGTTCAACGGGTAAGTGTGCTTATTGTGTGTGTGTGTGGCCAGTTTACGGTGGCATTTTCTCTCGTTCTTATCGTTTTTTCTCTCTACGAAATGAGGTATCGTGAAACAAATAGCGTCGGAATATAAAAACAGAAAAACCTCAGAATAACAACCCTTTTTAGAGGGTTACTGGTCGTTTATAACCCCGGATGTGGCCGTTCTCCATACACTCCCCATGCTGCAATAATATTATGTGATGTTGCACAGCGACAGACAACACCATAGCAATTTTTATGAAGTACCGCAGAGTTATTTCACGCCCTCTTCTAGTAAGTTTATTTTTCTCGAGGCCGTAAACTGATTTCATTCGGTCGTAATTCGCTCTGCTGAGAATCTAACGCAGTAAAATATCATTTTTATTTATCTTTGTACGTTGTGAATATTCAAATTGTGTTCTTTATCGTAAAAATAGGTAGCTATCTACCTATCTAAATCCTACCTATATTACTATATAAACGTATAATATGTATGTTGTACGGTATTTTATAGTGAATATTTAAACAAATTGTCAAATGAACAAAATGTGCATTAGGAAATATTAAAATATGTCTGGTGCAAAAAAACCTGCACGAAATGCTTCTAATTTATAACCGTCAAATTTGATAATAATTTTGATATATACTAGGTAAGTAGGAAAAAAATAATACGCCAATATACAACAAAAATTAGAGGCATTATTTAGTTTCTATACAAATTCGTAATTAAAGTTCTATAAACTTGGACAAGTGTACTTTTTTAATGATTAATTTTTATAGGCGATCTACGGTTTTAGATGACTTACAATATGCAAGAAACAACTAAAACGTCATATTTTTTTTATCATAGTATTGTAGATAATATTTTATGAATTTTTAATTTTATATTCTGTTTTTATATTAATCAGTACCTACCTAAGTTGATAGTTTTTGGTTTAATTTTTTTTTGTGTTACATATTTTTATAGTTTACTTACCTATATAGGTAACAAACGATAAGCAAGACAGTCAAAATATAGAATGACATTTAAACCTTTTATTAAAAAAGGAAACAAACCATTTCAAAATGGATTAATTAATACAATTCCTGTAATAATTACATTATTAAAATTATTCTTAAGAATATTAAAATTAGTTCTTTATTGATTTTGAGTTTTTGCTATAATAGTTATATTTGTTAATGTTATTGTAATTATTTAATTAAACAATTGATAAAAAAAAAATATTACTGCGGGAAATGGGTATATGGATTTTGTCCCCCTGGTTTCGGTATTGTTATTAATAATAGTATTATTTTCACTTGTAAATTGTGAGCGAAAACGAATGTTAAGCGAAAGATAATAATAAATGATACGTAACAATAAAAGATAAAATAAGTGTTTATAAAAATTTCTTTTAATGTTGAGGAAGTATTTGAACTCTGAAAAGCGTCGTTTTAACAAAATTAAAATATTTTACTTGCTTGTAGTTTATTATTTATAATCTTAATTGATTTGAACAAAACACTATTTTTTCTTTTAAATTATTAAATTGTTGATCGATGAAACAATTAATTGTATTATTTAATATTTCAACCATTTATTTTAGTCGATTATTATAATAATTTAGTTAGAATTACTATAATTTTTCTTTCCGCGCACGGAAAATATGAGTAGTCTTATAAAAAGAAAATTCCCTTAGGAATATACGAACAGTTATTCTTACCCAAATATTACATGGGGTTGTTGTTATAATTCCAAGGGGCATTGGTATCAATAAGACGGTACAGCTGAACATACCAGTAGAATTTTAATGAATTTTCTACGCAACATGTTTTCTAACCAACCTATATTTTATGCTGAGATCCCAAAGATGTTACGAGTTTATTTGTGTACGTATTAATTGAAATAACTGTTTATGAAATAAGTTTTAATTTGGAAACGGCTAAAGGGTAACTAAAATAAATTTTCTATAAAATTTAAAGAGACTATTCAGCTATTGTGTTGAATAGCATGTTAACGCTATCAATCGACAAAACCATGCTATGCCACAATCGACTTACTACAGGTAGAATTGACTCAAAAACGATTTCATATTATGCATAACTGCAGTTTCAGATTTGTATAATAGTCGAATTAGACTATTTTATTCGATCGTCCGTTCGATTTTTAATTAACAATGTTTTCATTTCGTGGTATGATGCTTGCTGACACTTGTTAAACTGTAACTGTCAAAATAATAGTACTATGAGGTTTTGTACTGTTGTAGTAATGTTATTAACAGAACAGAGCTCACTGTTATATGAATGAATAGTGTGTGTCATTACGAAAGTTATCATTGTGTGTTTGTCGCTTGATATTTAATTAGTGCATTTTAAAGTATAAAAATGTTATTACCTTGTAAGTATGTTATTATACTGACAATAATAAAATTAAAGTTAATTACTAGTTATATAATAATTAACATTAGCGCAAAGCGAAATGAGAACTTATGTATTTTAATTAAGTGATGTATTTTTTCGCGCCACTGTGTCACCAATGTGGCAGAAATTGTGGGTTATAAATTATAGAAGATAATAGTATGGCAATGGCACACTTATACCAATTATAATAGCTGCATAAATAAGTATAATTATGATGCATTATTTACAATTTGGGTAAATAGTTAATTTCGTTATTAGTCACGATGATAATATTTTAATACCTGCTGTAGTATTACAGTACATGTAATTCTAAAGTATTGTTTTGAAGTAATGATTTAAAAAATTTTTGAAGTTCACTAATCACAATGTATATACTATTTTAGAATTATTTTTTTTCTTTTATAGATCGGTTTATATAATATGATTAAACTTATAATAATTTATCAGATAAAGGAAATTGAAAAAATGATTAAAAAAATACGATGGTAGTATTAATAATTTTTAGTCATAGAAGATTATCTTTCAAAATTAAATTGTAAAATATGATGCAGGTATTTTCTCGATAAAAAAAGCACATATTTATACGTGTATAATACATGGATACCTATATTACAAGATATGTCGTCAATAATTATAGAATAAAGTTTAACGTATACATTTTTCACTAAGTGATAGGGGTTATTGTTGACGTGCTTAGACAGAAGATAGCTTAATATAACTATAAAAGTAATAATAATTTAAAATTAACTTGCATTCGTTAAATATAATAAATGTGAATTTTAGATTTACGATTTCAGAGACGAATTAAATTAAAACAATGTAATACCACACCATTTGTATGTTAACCGTTAATGTTATTAGATAAAAGTTTAATACCAGTTATCAATTTATACCAGTACTTTTAATAATAATAATTTTTCAATTCACAAATGTATACATTTTAACGTATTTTCTGGAGAATTTTAATAATTTGTTAGGTTTTACGTTTTTTTTTCTTTTTTTTGGTCATTTAATATAACTTTAAATTCATAAACCTCATATTTCTAAATATTGGTCAATGTTAAAAAAGAGAATTATTTAAGTTTATCAAATTAAATTAATTTGTTAAATTAGTTTTGTTGTTCTAAACATTCTATGAAATCACTTGGGATCATTAGAGTTACATTAACATTTTAAGGTTTTAAATGTATTTTGTTGATTTTAGTTTGTTAAATAAAGGACCTAACTTTTATAATAAAAAGTAGGTATATATTTTTAAAGAAAAAAGTTTGATCAAGTAATAAAACATTAAAATGTTAAGGATTTATTTTTTGACCAAAGTAATCTACAAAATAAAACAAGGTAAGTACCTTTAACATTTTATTTTTTGCAAATAATAATTCTTCTTACGTTGCGTAAATGATATCTTAGTTACAGCCACTTTAGCTATATCTATGTTTATGTTTAGGCTTCACTTTAATGTCGTATCTTATTCTTAATATGAGCTCCGTACTTTAGAATAAAAGTGCTTTTAAACCTGTATTTCGTTTGTCGTTTCGTTTAATATAATTAAGGCGATACGAATTATTATGTTTACTCGTTAGTGAATAATATCTTACCATAAATACGAATGTTCACATAACTGTTTAAAATTTAAAATACTTGTCTTATGTTATATTATCTACAGCTATAATATATTTATCTAACTTTATCAGCCATTATAAAGTAGTTAAATAGCGGCAGTGTGCTTTTTTCAGCTATAAAAATCGTTTATTGTGTGATTGGAATAAATTTACCCTTCGTGACTACACATTTTTTTTTTTTATATAATACTTAATAGGTGTCTATGTATGCACTTTGTAAATCAACATAACCGTCTCTAGTGAGTGGAAAAGTGGCTCTTTAATCATACCAATTCATGGATAAAATATTCTTATTGTGTATTGAAAAATAATATAATATGTGATGATGGTTTATAATATTTTCTTAATTAAACAAAAATAATAGTATATAAAATACATTGTACATTTATTTTTAATAATATTATATTTATAAAATGGTGATCAACCGAATTAGACGATTTGATAATTATCTACATAATGGTTCTAAGTACGTTTTTTGTTTCCTTAGAATTATGCATCCTTTTTAATTTAAATATTTTTGGTGAATTATGAATTATCTGATTATATTATAAGTTTGAGGTTTGTTCTTTAAAATATATAGATTGTTGATGAATGTGATTAACTGTTGAAGTGTAAAAAAAAATTATTGATTATTATTATTTTTTTTAATTTATAGATAATTCATTGGTAATGAAAAAGGATTATAATATCTGGAGCAGTAAATAAATGCTATAAATGATGAATGTTGATAATACAGCTAATATTTGATTACTCTTAATAGATATGTATAAATAATATAATATATTATTTATAGTATATGTTGTTATTATGTGTGTTTTATTATTTATCAGTTCAGAAAAATAACCATACGTTTTTATAGATTATTAATAAAATATGTATAACTGTAACTGTGGTAACTTACCATACACTCTTAGCGTGCCTTCAGAGTTTCCAATGGAGTTAGTTGATATGCAATTATAGGTTCCCACATCTGATTGGTCGAACATCTTGATAACAATATAGTACGCAGCCTTGTAGCCGGATATTGTTTCTCGAAGAATATGCTTGGGTCTGCGAAAAAATAATTGCAATTTATAGTAAATAATTTTATATATAGTGACACATGGAATGCCTGAACGCTTGAACTATATTAAGTATTCATAACATAGTAGGCTGAATAATTTAGAGAAAAATAAAGTAGAAAGAACAATTTTTTTACGTTCCTAGTATATAATGATACAATTGAATGTTTATACATAATATTCGTATATTATGATAGTAAACTAAAACACGAAATTTGTTGAATCTTTACGTTTTAGATCCTGAGCGGAGCGAGGAATGTATTGTTTTTACAATGATGTTTATTTCTTTTTTATTCTGTAAACACTTTTTCTCTCCCTAGACTTGCTCAAAAGTACAAGTGTAGCATATTTTCTGAAAGGTAATGTTTTTGAGCTAGTACTTTAGAGAGGTAATTTTTGGATTTTCGAAACGGTACTCGAAATAAAAGCGGTTAAAGGAGAAAAAACGTACGATATCACGATTTTGTAATATTAAATAATTATGGACGACTAATTACGGCTTTGTTTATCACTAAAGAAACGAATAAAATTAAATAAAAAAGATTCCCTCATCCGCTCAGAATCGTTTTTTATCGAATGCAATCATTGCATTCAAATTGAATACCTACAGAAAAATTCCACTATCCTGTCCGAGAACCGAAGGGACGATGGATAAACATCCACCACCAAAATGCGCTGACCTACTTTTTAGATTGATACTATGTAATGTATTATTTAATAAATTCGTTATTTAGGGTGTAAAATAAATTTAAAATATTTCTATTATAACAATTTTTTTTTTTTAAGAAGAATACATTGTACTTTGTTCATACCTACAAAACCAACATAAAACTCAATGTTTTAAAATGTCAAAAACATTAATAAATTGCGAAGCCGCGAGTTTATCAGTATAGATTGCTCTTAATGATTAATAAAAAAATATTTAATTCTCTTTATTCAGTTGTACTCTATACACTTCAAATGATAAGATTTTAAATGCATCAACAGGTAAATTTACAAATATTAATATTCTTAATCAATGTTAATATAAAAATATTTTACTTATTTGAACTGTTTGAGTATAATTTTTTTCCTCTATAAATAGTTCATAATATTATTAAATGTTGATTTAAAAAAATACGATGTGTGTTCAATTATTTTTTATTCTAATAATGTTACTGTTAATAAATTGTATTACCTATAGTAAAAATTAGAATTTTTTCTTTTTATAAAGAATGATTTCAGTAATTTTGATTTTGAATTTAGTAAAAAACAAATCAATGGTTATTTATACGAGAATATAGCTGAAAAAAAATAGCGATTTTGGAATATGATTCTAATATTAATAAGTTCTTAATTTCAAACAATCGTAAAAAGGATTTAAGCAGTTCTTCAACTGCCTTGTACACTGTAAGCTTTGCTATAACTTCTACGACAAATTGCGTACACATTTAGAGGCTAATAGCTATAAATTTATCCAATAATGTACAAACATTTTATTACATGTTCCAATACCTTTACTTAGGGTTTGATTTATTTGTGATGATTGTGCTTTATGAAAAAAAAGTAAAATTACTACTCCATGACTTTACGCCGTGGTCATTTTTTTTTATCAATTCTACTGAATGATATATATGAAGACATTTAAAATCCCCCAGTATTTTTTATTTTGATTTATTTTTTGCCATATGAGCTTAGGAGAATTATAGAAAATCAATTGAAGTATACAACTGTCGTAAATAATTCATCTAAAAATGTCCTTTCATACCTTTTTAAAAATCATTATAGAAACGAATTTTAAGTACAATAACTGTATATACGTGAAAAATGTCATGAAGTATTATTATTAAAATTAAAATTCTATAAATCGAAAACTGTTTAATCATAGTATGGGTTTTAAGGTACATAATTGTACAATTATTAAATGGTTACCTAACTGTTATTATCCATTTAATATTTTATTTTTTTTTAAGTTGTGATGTTGTTACTGTTTATTAATGAGATAGATTTATTATAATTATTTTTAAATAGTAATATTAAACTAATTACTGAAGCTCTAGTACTCAATTTTCGCATTCGGAAAGAATTGATAATTTAATAAGTTTTTTTCTATCATTACATGATTTGTGTAAGTTTATTGTACGTTATAATTGATGTACTCGTATATTGGTTATTATTTTTTTAAAATAACAATCATATAAGAGTTTTGTTGATTTTTATTTTAATCATCTTCAAACCCCGTTTTTGGATTGATAGAGTTTTTAAAAAGTTTGTTTCAGTGATTAGAAATATATTGTAAATGGTATCTAGTAAAAGGGATTTTTTGTTTAAAAGTCAAAAACATTGTTTTCTATCCATTAATTTTTTTTTTATTGTACGTCATAAAGTATAAACTATTTTAATATCTAGTTTGTCGCCATAATTCAAAGATCGAGAAATATTGATCTAAAAGGTTAAACATGTAAACCTATCTCAAAAATTATCGAAAAAAAAATTGTATCACCCATCGTTTCAATAGTTGTTTGGTAAGAATTGTTTTTTAGTCGTGATAGTTCATTATTGCTGTTAAATTGAGTATTTTAACACACCTCAATCCAGTTCTGATTGATAAACTCTAGGTTTCTATATCTTGTTTGTAGCTACGTATGATTAAATGGAGTATAAAGACATCAGTAGTTCAAATAGATCCAATTTAGCACTTGTCTATCAATTCCCGAAAATCCATCTAATACAAACACGATGGCTTGTTTAATGCTATTTAGTACATTCGCGCAATTAATGTTCAAACTAATTTGATTTTCAGGGATTGTCACAAAATTAGCAACGATATTCAATAATGCGTATAATTTACCTATACACAATTACTATTAGTAGGTACTTGTATTTTTTAACCATGTACATAATTTAATACGTGTAAATTACATATGTTTAGGTTTTTAATATTCATAAAATAAAATTACACTACCTGATCAAGGAAAAAAAAATTGCTTTTGGCGTATGAAGCGTTTTAAAAATTAAAAAGTATAATTGGAAACATTATTAAGTTATAACTTATTTTTTTTTTCTGTAAAAATTTCGTATGACATAACTTATTTTAGAATGTTCTAATAATTCATTTTTATTCAGTTACAACCTCGTAGTTTATTCTATATACGCGCGAGTCATTGGTATTAATATGTTAGCGTGTATAACTGAATTTAAATTTGGAAAGAGGGCAATAGCCATTTATTATGCCCTGCACTATATACCTGTCCTCCGCGCGTCAGTTACACGCCGAAAGTATGGATAATCATAATATGTACACGCACGATGGTTATTAGTTTATTACTTATTTAAAGTGTAAACAAATTGCGATTGTGTTAATTATTATTATTATTATTGTTGTTAATCAACAGCGGATCGGTTATGGTAGTAATTTATTCTGGTTGAAATCTGTCATAAATAGATCACACTTATTTTACTCACACGTGTTTTTAAATTAGACAACGATCATGGGCGGGTGAAGTTATATTTTGAATAGAATTCTCTTGGCAACAGGATCCTACTATAGTTGGGATTAATGTTTTGTGCGCGTCACCGTGACGTTAACTTGGTTCAAATACGAAGAATACTTCCAGTATTTTATATTTTTTCCCGAAAATCTAATAGGCCTAATATTATAATTATCTATGTATTTAATCAATTTTGTTCCTATTTCTTTTTTAATTGAATAAATTGTTTTCAATTTCTCGCGCTTATCACGAAATCAATGAATATTACAATTTAAAAGTGTATTAAAGTTTAAATAATCGTATAACAGTAAATATCGATAAGTACAACTATATTTTACATCATATTCAAAGTAAACATTTTAATATAAATTATGCTTATTTTTTTATGTTTGTTTATGGGAAATATTTAGTTAACTATTTATTACCTATAAATTACAATATGCTGAAATTAATTCTAATGGTTTATTTTTTTCGATATTAACGTTATCAATAATTCTCGACTTAGTTAATTTAATTTAATAACATTCTAAATTTCGCATTTTAAAATTAATTATTTATATGTAATACGAATTTAGAACAATATAATTTCGTGTAGTTTTACTGTTTGAAAATGGTATTTAGTATTTACTCAAGAGTAATTTTAACCAGACTTTTTTCACTGCTACTTTATTTGAACCTAATTATTCTAAGTACCGTATAATTCATTAAGTACTTATGTTTAATTTTTAAAAGTTCAGTTATCACAATGGTTTATATTTTATTACCCATTTTTCATAAATACAACGATATTAAAGAGTGTATTACAGTAATTTTGACGTTAAGTGAATATAAAAGTATAAGTTTTTATTTTTAAATATAAATATTATTGGTTGTAATGTATGTTGTAGTACTTACTAGCAGTATACGTTAAATGTTGAGGTAAATTAAAAAAAACAAATATATATATGTAATATGTATATACTTCGCTGTACGTTTTTAATTTTCCATCACGAAAAGGTTATTTTTCACTATACGACTATTATAGATATTGGAAAGAATGACCTGTGTTTAGTAAAGTGTTAAGTTATTTGATAATGTAAAAGTTTTTTAAATCCCAAAATCCAAAACTCACGAAGTTTAATCCAGTTTAACAAGTCGTATATAATTTAATCTTTGATTATGTTTATCATAATAGTTGTTTTTACGAAATACAAATCACGTTTTATCTAAAATTGTAATACTGTACAGTTATCATTTTTTATTTATCGAGGCTCTATACAAGTACAACACATCTTTATAGTTAAAACTAATAATATTTATAGAAAAAATATATTATTATTTTTAGTTTTTAGAAATTAAATTAAATAAAGATACATTGTATGTATGAAAAACATTTATATTTGAGTAGCTTAATTTTACCAATTATGAATATGTCTATAATTCAATAAATACCATAATATTAAATTAATACTTTGTTATATGTTTAAGTATAATAAGAGTCAAAACGTGTTGAAAATTTGATTTTAAGCTCATCATAAACAATGATAATATTGTTCACCATCTTTGAAGCTATGTAAATAGATAATCGTTAAATCGGAGTTACAAATGAATTAGTAAGATTATGCAGTAGTGTATTAATAGAGCTTATGGCTTAGTAAATAAATAAAGATTACACTATTATTTCGTATTTTTTATGCTGTTATTATATTTTATTATTTATTTCCGAGATTTAAAAACGTTAATTTTACTATAATCTCTGAAGTTTAGCACAATGACTATTTTTATGTTTATTTAATAAAAATAAATAAACATAAATTAAGAACGTATTAATTTTTCACTAAAAAAATTTGGTACGGGACTACGAAAAATCGAAAAATGGGAATTAAAATTGAAGTGGGTTTTTTTATTTCTGTTTTGAATGTTCACGTTTACCTTCAAAGATACGAATCGCGGTTTTGGTTTTCTGATTAATAATATGGTAACGTTTTGAAAGAAAAACAATGAAGATACATCTATGTAAGTAGGTATATACCTATAGGATTACCTATATATTAATATGTATATGGCTAAATAGTTTATTTGGAATATTACCGTTAAGGCATTGAATGCCGGATGGAATTTAGTACTTATCTATCTAATAGATTTTAAATCTACTACGATCATGCTTGCAGATAATATAATATAATATATTTTATCGTAACTTTGATAGATCAGATATATACGCACAGACAGGCGTGTGGAAGTAGAAATTCTCCAAATTCTGTGAAACACTAACTACAAGAATAGCAGCTATCGTTTGTGTGAATATTGATTGAGGGCAAAAATTATTAGGCATACGATACCTGTCGATATTCGCCAATTTCGCTGTTAGTTGCCAGACAATTCGGGCTAGAAGAAATCATAATGTGTTTTAAGTAACATTAGTTATAGACCGCCATCTGTCTCTTGATAATTACCGCAACAAAGATAGTTACAAATAAATTATTAATATTATTATCATTATTTTTTTTTATTTCCTTGATCTCTCCCATCGCTTTTTAATTAAAATGCCAATGGATTCTTAGTAAAATTCTATTGTTATTACAGTAATATAATAATGGCAGTTTTTTTTATACTCTTCAGGCTTTTTAACATTATCGAATTATGATATCATAACCTTCAAAAACGAAATATTAACATTATACATTTTTCAACTTTTAAACGAAAACATATTATTTTAAATGTCTATTTTTTAAACATTTTGTGTGTAAATTAATGCAATTTTATCAATCAAGATAAACAGTAAACAGGCCTTTTGAGTCAAAAACTTGTAATCGAAACAGAACTATGGTATAAGTTTTCTGCTTTGGAGACTAATAGTTAATTCGCTATTTTTGATTTATTTGTTTGTATTAATACATATAATATTCCAACCAAGTTAAGATTATGACCAAATTGTCATTGTGTTTGCGTTAATTTCGGTCAGATCTCCGCCGCGTGCCAACGATATAATAAAACAAGTCATTTGATTAATTGATCAGTTATTGGTAGTTACATTAACATATGTTGACTACTATAACGCATGATGACGTTGAAATAGGTCATCCTAATTCCTAACTGCTCAAGTGGTCAACTTCTTGACTTGGCCGGAGTACAATAATAATATTTATACCCGATGAACGGCGCATTGTATAGGCAATTTAGCTACATCACCGTATCCCGCACGATCAAATTACCGGACGTGAATATTTTGTAAATACACTATTTAGCCGGTAACTATATGGAAACTGAACGAATAAAACAAGAAATTGTGCTGCGTTCCAGCATCAACACCTATTATCGAGCATAGTCTGACCGTGCGTTATACGAATGATGGAAAATTCGTTGATTTAAAATAGGGAACGAGCAGAGCGACTGTTTTAATTAAACAACATTTAAGCTTTCCTAAAATAGCAGTAAATTATCTATACGAGTTGATTACTTTTTACTGAAAAGATACTTACTAAAGCCATCACTGAACGGTGAGTATTAATTTTTTTCGCTTTCAAAAATTATTAGTTCTTTATTAATAAACTTATAAGTTATTGCATACATACGAGTACATATATTTTAAGCACATCAACTTTATAATAATTAATTATTATTAATACTTTTAGTGGATTTTATAAAATAATTATATAAAGTCATTCTAAAGTGAATAAAACTTTTTATCAAATAAAAATAATTTTAATAAAATACCAGAAAGGTGTATATTTTTGTATTTATAACTTTATATTTATTTTGTTAAACTTTGGTTTGTGACGATTTTAAAACACAGTTATTGTTTATTACCTGACGAAGTTGATTGGGTTGAAAAAACAAAAAGTTAATAGTCAGATTGTTTTTTTTATTTTTCAAATTATGTTGTAACAGACGCCAGTGGATTAAAATACAGTTAGTTGACTTGGTTTATGGTTAAAAGAAAAAAATGTGATTGTCTTTCTCTGATTTTTAGTTTTATTGTTTATTTTATAGTTATGGATAACGATTAAATAGACAAATAGAGTAAAATAATATTTTTAATTATTCTGTATTCTGGTATTCTGTAGTATAAAATATTGCGGACAATTATTATAATATAATATAAAATATTTTGAAACGTTTAAATTAAAAAAAAAAAAAAAATAAAATTACTGACTCCAATATGATCATATATATGTTATAGAATATCACATAAACACACAATAAACATTCCATACGTATTTACGATCAAACGTTGTTTTATAATGCATTACAGTTCTACGAAACACTACAAAAATTTAAGCTCCCAAACTCTGTTCTAAAATAAACTCACTAATATACATGGATATCATATGTACTAAACGTTCCGTACAACCGATTAATTAATGTGAATATCTAAATAAATTTGGTCGGAAATTATTGTTACCTTAACTGGTTTCAAGGTAGACTCGTGTGTATAGAGGATATTCTTAAAATAAGATATTATGATTAATCAGTTAGTATCTGGATACATAAATACATTCAGTGGGCTAACGGTATCTTTACTGGTTTAACGGTAGTCTCGAGTGTATTAATGTTCAGAGAATAGTCTTAGAATATACGATTAAACATTTACTGTCTGGATATTGAAATGAATAAGGTTAGAAAAGGGCACCTTAAATATTTTTCCAGAAGTTTAGATTGCATTAATGTTTAAAGCATATTGTTAGAATATATAATTTAGTTACTGTAGCCATATTATACCGAATAAATTATATACTCAACCACATTTAATATACATCTCTGAAATAACGATAATGTCATATCACCTCACACAGCAGCAGTTGCAAGCAAGGTAAGTGCATTAAGAACATATACCTATATATATATATACATAAATATACGTTACACATATAATAATAAACAGTAATGGAGTAATAATATTATGTACACACGCCAGGAAAAAAAAAAGAAACTGCCAAACTATATCAATGAACTTAAACACTTGAACATACGCGGTTACCTATAATCCATAGTCTACAATGTCATCTTATCTCGTCACAGTGTTATGATAATAAAATAACTTCATCGATTAACATGTGCTACACACCAGTTGGAAACTTTACGGCATCTCTTTCGAAAGGATCACAACCGTCAAGCGTATACGTGTTATCATACCTTCATTAACTTATGTCAATTCATCAATCATTAAACCCACAAATCAAATAAGTTTTAAATGCCATTCTCATAGAGGTATTTAGAATTTTTAAAGCACTCTTTACCATACATCTCTATTTCCCGGCTTTTCATCGTCTTAGCTGATTTCTTCATTGCATTTTATTTTATTACAATTAGTCTGGAATTAAAATGCTAGTTAATTAATTTTTTAAATCAATCTAAAAATATTTCGTTTCAATTTTTAGTCTTATGAAATAGGATATTCGGTTTAGAAACTACAGGTGTGTAATAAGAATATTATTTTAGTTAATACGTTTTATAATCGACAGAGGTCACGCCGTGGAGAACGCTAAACTGCTTTGTGTATGGCGATATACAAAGATATGACCAGAGCCAAGGGATTCGGAATAGTCGTTCAAAGCGTCCAAGTTAAGTAGGGAGAACGCCGTTTCACACGTACTCATGGTAAAGTGAAAAATATCGGATCTTGCACTCTATGGATGCGGGAAACGGAGACGGAATGGGAAACGATAGACGATTTATCGAAAATGAAGTAAGCGAATGAGAAAAAAAAATAAAATGTTATATTAACACAGTTAATAATTATTCACGTCGCGAGTACTCAAACAAAGTCGATCCATCAACCGCCCCGATCGAGAGAAACGTGTTTCTCCCCTCTCTCCGGAGTTGGGAGACCCAGCCAGTATATAACCGCCATCCGTCCATCAGCTACGTGCGAGAGAAGCCACCGCAAACGCTACTCTCTACCAGTGGGCGACCAAACTGTTGGTGAGGGGGAGGGGGTAGACACTTGGCGTGTTGTCGTTGTTGTCGCCACTATATATGTATAAGCCACGGTTGTAGACTTTCAATTACTCGTCGGGAATAAAAGGAGAACGAACGAGCGTACAGCGCACACGTTAGCCCCGGAAGACGAGGAAGGGCGAGCTCAAAACTTTCGCTTGGCCATTAATCACGCGACAGATTAGTCAAAAACTTCTGCGCTCATCGTCACCACTACCACCACCACTGTCGCCGCCATCTGATGATGGTTTTCGAGAGGACGTCGACTGAGGGTGTCGTGCGTGTGTGCGTGCTCGCAGCGGAGAGTATAAAAACGATATCTTTTATATTATGTATGTATAGACGACGTTTCGCGACGGAAAAAGGTCACCCTCGCGCGTCCTACACCACAAACGCCGCGTATACGTGAAAATCCTGCTCCGGAAAGGAGCTAGCGACAACGTCGTTGGCGGCCGGTGGATAAGGGTGAGAAATTAGGGACAAATGTATAATTAATGACTTTGGCGCGTGGAACTAAACCGAAAGAGGTTGTTTGTTTTAATTTTTTGTTTTTCGTATTTTATTATATAACGTCTCCGACCCACACCCAATTTCTCCTTCAAAGGTTTTATTTCTTGTGGGTTCTTTTTTTAGTTACTATACCAGTAGGTATGATTATTTCTTGGCTAATCGTGTTCTTCTAGCTCTTTAAAAACACCATCCACCACCATCATGATTGCTTTTATATAATCTCGACTCTCATTAATCGTCTTATGTGTGTTTAATGATGCCGCCACCACAGAAGAAAATTTGCACTTGTGCGCTGCACAAAAGGCGTCCCGCTGCAGTCACTTTTTTGTGTGGTTAATTATTATTATTATTATATTTATCGGTTTTCTTGTACGCATAAAATCAAGTATTCATGTTTTGTATATGTATATTCGTGTATGTTTCTACGATTTGTAGTAGGAGTGTGGACTAATTTATTGCGATGGAAAATGTTTTGAGATTTCTCGTAATTATTCGAATTTAAGAATTTGAGTGAAGCAAGTAACAAGCGATTTATAGTGTAGTTTTATTTCAAATTTGTTTGTACATAATAAACGATTTTTAAGCTAAAAGATATTTTAAATAGTTTCTTTTATTCGGAATGCGTGCGGGTTATGTGTTAAAATGTAAAACTAAATTATTAAAATAATAGTTTTAAAATTGATTTCACACGAATGATAAAGTTTTCGCATGTTTTATAATAATACCATTTTGCATTTGTTTTCTATTGCAGTTTTTCACTGATTAGCTTTGTCTCTCACTTCAGTATTTTTGTGCATATGCACTATGCAGTATTGATGGTTTTCAAACTTTTACGAGTCTCGTTATTTTCGAAGAAATCTTATAAAACTTTAAAAAAAAAATGACTCGCAGTTATTTGACATTTTTCAGTTAATGTTAGATATTTTTTTTACATGTACTTTAAAAATGTTTTGTTATTCTAACAGTTCTAAAGAAATCATTGTGATAATGATAATGCTTTAACAATGATTATGGGTTAGGATTTATTAATTTAGCAAAGTATAAATATTGAAACATAAATTTAGAATAATTTAAACATAATCTATATAATTATAATATTTAAATATTTTTGGTTATTTAAAATGCCAGTTTGATTGGTTTAGTTAAGATGATTTTAATTTTGATTTTTACGAGAAATTAAACTTATTTTAAATATAATTTAAACTAGTATACTTAAAAACCATAAAAAATCATATTGTATATTATGGTTATTTTTATAATTAATATCTTCTATAGACTATATTATTATTAATTATCCATGTTTAAAAGTATGAAAACATTTTGGTGTAATTACAAAACAAAATAACGTAGAGAAGAGTTAATTTACTTTTATTGATCATTTTTAATTATTATTTTTTATGAATTATTTTTTTATTTTTAAGTTAATTTAAGTGTGCCAACTAAAAATCAAAGAGTTTTTTAGCAACAATATAAATCATACTTTAGAAATAAAATCAATCAATTTGTTTTTAGACTACTTATTTACAAGATGGGAATATATTTTGTTTTATCTTAAGTATTTTTGTACCCAATTATACTATAATTTAAGAACATGTATTCTTCAATAATTTTGGCACTTTGAAATACATTGACTTTAAAGGTTTGTTCACCTAAGAATCTTGTAGAGTGTTTATGATAAACTATTTGATTTAAGTAATATAAAAAACATTATTTATATATAATATTCACAAAAACGTCAAGATAAATATAAAAAAATTAAAAAACTACCTAACTAAAAGTATATTTTTAAATGTTTAAAATGCAAATTTTGATAAATAGCCATAATATCTATGTGGACATTTTTTTTGTGGTTATATGGATTTGATAACGTTTAATTATATATCTAATTATTAAAAAAATAGTAAGCAACAGTCGATTAGTGCTCGTCATGCAGACTAAAACGGTTAATTTTTTCACATTTGCACATTGCAGTATATTATAATATATTTTTCGATCTGAATTGTGTTTTCAGCAGCTTATTTTATAGTCTCGTATTTTGAAGATTTAATTATAACCTCAGTTTAGACTGTTTAGAGACCCTAGCCAAAACATCGGGATTGTCTAAGGTTTTTTTTTAACCCGTGTAGGATTATTTTCACTGTCATTTTAACAAGCGTTATACTCGTAAATCCGGATTTGTACGCCTTTTTCTTCGCGTTAACTGGAACATTTGTATGCGGTGTGAAGTTGTCACCACTTCCAATTGTTGACGTCTATGTTGTTATTCCATATAAATCCGTTTACACGTTTTATTAATCGTGACGTCCAATACCATGAACGCATGCTTGACGTGACTGGATTACGCGATGAACTACCCGCAACGCCAGAATTGAGTATTATTATTGTTGTACCTATTGTTCGGATTGTCGAATCGATAAGAGCATCCAGTTTATACATATCTAATTTGATCTATAAATAAAAAGGCAAACTACCTACGACTGAACAAATTCGTCAAAAAACAGTGGACATTTATTATAGTTGTTTCGTCTGGATTTTGACGGCTGTTAGTTAAATTATTGTCCGAAAAAAAACCATTAAAAAAACATTTTCGACGTTATTTTATTTAAACTTCATATTGTTTAGAATTTAATATATATTTGTTTATTGAAAATCTATAATGTTTTATAGGGTGTAAAGTAGAATTCTCTCTTTTATATCTTTCTCGCGAAAAGATATAAAAAATGTTTTTCCATCTGGCTTCTCACATGTCACTGTCCATTCATGCATATTATACTAAAGGCTTACATATACACACGTTTTCTTCTCGACACCTTATCTCATGTTTAGCATTCAAACATTTTAGAATTAAATTCTCCTCCAAGTTATAATGCATACATTTTTGTGTGGAATGATCTGCATAAAATAATGAAAAATATATTAAAATTTATGTTAAAATATATCGTCAGATAGATCATAACGTTTATCGTAATTAAAAAAAATTTAAATAACAGAATATTTTTTTTACATTTCAGGAATTAAAATGAAGCAATAAATGTGAATTGTACACAAATTATTCACTGAAAAAATCCTGAAAAACATTAAGAAAAAAAAATGTATAAACGGTGTATATAAATTATTTAAAACTATAAATGATTACGAAACTAGGTGGTATATTTTACATAATATTTACTTTTAGAAAAATTACTAAACGTAAATAAACACTGTTTATACTTTACAATTATTTTAAAATAACCTATTGACAGTAATTTTATACCATAGACATTGTATTCTATTTTTTATGTTCTACATTAATACAAATAATTCTTTTTTTGCTGTTGAAATATTTGTCATATTCTTATTTGGAGTTCTCGAATAAAATTAAAATTAAATTTTTTTTTTAAATTTTTTAAATTAAAATCATAGACTTTAAGAGGAAACAAAGTTTTTAAATAATAAGCACCTTAGAGTAAGATCTAACCATACGAGAGTGAAGAATGCAATATAGCTTTTCTGGTTAGTATATATATTTTAAGAACATACAATATTTGGCTGCTGTGTAAAGAATTGTGTTTTCTAATTAAATTTACAAGTAAATAATTTATTGTGTTGTCGAAAAAAAATTAAATAAACTAAATTCTACTGTCTCCTGGGAACATGACATCATAGTAGGTAGTGACGATGGCACATTGGCTATGGAAGAGGTGATTATTGCGAGGGTTGTAGTGGCTGCAGGGTTGTAAATTAACATATTTCAAAAGTATTTCGACAAAACGTTCAAGTATAAAGTATAATAATTACCGCTGGAAAAATAATTAATATATCAAAACTATTCCATTGTATTTGAAATATTTTGGAATTTCCTTCTATCAGTTTTTTCTATTCCTACTTGGTTATCGTCCTTGTTCTTTGTTTTTGTTATTATAATAAACGTTATTTTAATCGATGTTAATTATTATTGCGCTCATTGTTTGCTAATTGGAACAAAAACAAAAACTATGAGACAACTCAATTCCCTTGGGCACCGAACGGTAACAGTAATAATTGACATAAGACATTATTTTTAATTCAAACATTTCAAACACTATAGTACTAATTGTTGTGCTATTTACCTGATCTTTCGTCACATTGACGTTTTGTTATATTAATCATATTTATTTCTTTACACTAAGTCGGTGTTTACTGTTTATTTTGAATCATAAAATATATCGTGAATTCCCTGTATTAATAGATAAATCTTACGGATCAGAAATATTACTGTGTTTCAAGGTAAATACCACCATACTAGAATTTATCGTTGTCGAAGAAGACGTGATCGGATTATTAGCCACTGGTAAGAGTAATATCGAACAAAAAAAAAAAAATCATCTTTTCGTCAATATTTGGAATCTATAAAATTTATATCTTATAACCAGACGAAAGACAGTATAACCTAAATCGTACTTTTTTTGAAAAAGCATACATTTTTAATGGTAAGTTTAATTGAATTCATAATAGAGTTTTAAAAAATTATAAGACACGTGTTTCACTAGTCTACGTTTAACGAGTCTTATGTGGTATATTTTTTTTCTCGATTTATAGACAATAAAATAATCTTACCCATCCATTAACATTTTTGTTCGATTTCTGACCCAATAGTTGATAGATTTTGGGTAGGATTCCACGTGACATTCGAGCGTCACGTCTGTGCCTATTGGCGCTCCCAGTAGTTGGTTGGGTACTGCAATTACGGGCGGAACTGAAAATAAAAATATAAATAATTATGCATTACATTATTTATTATTTAATTTATTATATCGGAGAAAAATTCCGAAAAAAAAAATATAAAATATAAAATATAAAATTTTTTTATTATTATATTTTGCTATGCTAAAATCGTGACAATGTAAGAATGTGAGATTCCATCGCCAGACGTCACGATTCGCCGAAATAACACTAAAAATGAGTAACAAAGGATACGAGTGGACGGACGAAAAGCTACTTAATTAAAAATAGCTATCGATAAGCTCCAAGCGTGTTTCATACAAGCCTTACGGCGTGTATCCCCCCCCCCGAGTCTGTTATACCGTCACCACACAAAACCATGTATAGAAACGAGGCCCGCTGTCTCATAATCTATTTTTTTAAATTGATTAAAAACAAATTACGGAACAATTTGGGCCTAGTTGGACTAGATGGACAAAAATAACTTAAAACAAAATCAAGATTTTTTATAGAAATGCATACTCAATTTTTCGTTTTAAAATTAAACATTTCACCAATAACTTTTCACTTACAAATGACGTTCTCTTTACCTCACCGTAAAATTGATTCTTACTGTACTACTCTTCTGTAATTACGGATTTGGTATGGTTTGAGTATGAAGTATAGTAACGCTATAAGTATAAGTATAAGTAACGCTATTTAATACTTAACGTTGACATTAAATTACATAGTTGTGTTGTGTTAAGGTAACACTGTACTTGTTATCATATTATTTTCCGTTACTCTGTGTATAAGTCAGTCACTCTCTCCAGTTCGCGTAGTCTTGTCAATTAATCTTAGATGTAAAATTTGTGATGTATTAAATAAAACTTATAATAAAATAAAATGTCAAACAATATTTTGTTTATTATATTTAAAATACAACATGGTGTCAGGTGTTGATTCATTATGGGTCGAAAAAAGAAGGATCAAGCAGATAAATCTGGATCACAACATGATGAGTCAATAAACGAGCCGCAACAAACCACGTGCACTGATGCTCAAATTTCTACGAACACATTAACGATGTCGTCAGGTCTTATTGGTAATGTAAGTCAACTATCCTTAAATGGAAATTTATGTCAAAATTGGTCCGATTGGTTACAAGAGTTCAACATTTATTTGATTGCGAGTGGTTATGATAGTCAGCCAGAAATACGTAAAATATCAATATTTTTACATTTTATTGGTAAAGCTGCTTTAAAAATCTATAATTCATTTAATGTTAACATTAAAGAGTTGACATTGGATGATCTAATATACAGATTTAATGAATATTTTATTCCACGTAAAAATGTCACTGTGGAACGCCATAAATTTTTTACGCGCTACCAATTACCTGATGAAAGTATTAATGAATATGTAGCAGATTTAACAAATAAAAGTATGTCATGTGAATTTGAGTCTTTACGAGAAAGTCTAATAAAAGATATGCTAATCTGTGGTCTGAATACAAATAATATTAAAATTAAACAATGTCTATTAAAAGAAGATGATCTTACATTGGAAAAAGCATTGAAAATTGCTACGTCTATGACGTTGTCACAACAAAGGATTAAGCAACTGGATGTCATGGATGGGAGCAATGAAGCAGTCAAAGAAGTACTAGTAGTTCAGTCAAGAGAAAAGTTCAAAAGTCGAGGTCGTCATCAAGGGTTGTATGGTCATAAGAATTGTCAGTCAATATCTTCAGATAAGAATAACCAAACTCGTGAGTCATCGCTGTCCAGTCAATCGTCAAGGATCAAAAAAGAAAGTTCAAAGCAGTCATACGGTAATAATAATAATTTAAGTCCTACATGTAGTCGTTGTGGTCAAAGTCATAAATTTTCATGTCCCGCCAAAGGTATCAAATGTCATAAATGTAATTTGTTTAATCATTTTGCCAAATATTGTAAGACAAAGATTGTTAATCAAATGACACTTGATAAAAAAAATTCTAGTAATGATAATTTACTTTTTATTGGTTCTATAACTGATTATAATAAAAATGATGTTTGGCAAATTGTCTTACAAATTAATAACAGAGATGTGAATTGTCAGTTAGATACAGGTGCCCAAGCTAATATAATGTCAATTGAAATTTTTAAAAAAATGAATATTTCTCTCAGTAGTATTAAAAAACAATCTAATGTAAAATTAATGGCTTTTAACTCTAATAAGATATCCACTTTAGGTAAAAGCACTATTAAATGTTTTTATAAACAAAAATATTACTTAATTGAATTTTACATAGTTGATTTTTCATGTAATACTATACTAGGTTTGGAAACATGTAATAATCTTAATTTAATATCTAGAATTAATCTCATAAATAATGATAATGAGATTTCTATTTTAAATAAGTATGAAGATTTATTTGAAGGTCTAGGATGTCTACCAATCACTTATCATATTCATTTAGACACTAATATTCAACCTAAAATTGATCCTCCTAGGAGAGTTCCATTTAAAATTTATGATAAATTAGAATCTGAACTGAAAAATATGGTCAATATGAAAGTAATAGAAAAAGTAAATGCACCAACGTCTTGGGTTAATTCTGTAGTTATTGTAATAAAAAAGGATAATAAGCTTCGAATATGTTTAGATCCAAGAAATCTAAATAAGGCTATAAAACGTTCACACTTTCCTCTTCCTAGTTTTGAAAATGTTAAATCTAGATTAAATGGTTCATGTTATTTTTCCACTTTAGATGCTAGCTCTGGTTTTTGGATGGTACCGCTTGATGAGGAAAGTGCCAACTTATGTACATTTAACACTCCCTTTGGTAGGTATAAATTTATTAGACTTCCTTATGGTTTAAATTGTGCATCAGAAGTTTTTCATAGAATAATGACTGAACATTTTTCTGATATAGATGGTGTATTTTTATATGTTGATGATCTTATCATATATGCTAAAAATAAAGAACAACATGATCTAATACTAAAAAAGGTATTTGAAAGAGCCCGTCAAATTAATATTAAATTTAATAAAACAAAATGTCATATAGGTGTCCAAGAGGTAAAATTTTTAGGACATATTTTTAATAAAAATGGTGTTCAGCCAGATGATGAAAAAATCAAAGCTATAACTAATTTACCGTCACCAAAATGTGTAAAAGATTTACAAAGGTTTCTAGGCATGATTAATTACCTAGGTGCATACATACCTAATTTAGCCGCCGAATCAACTATTTTGCGTGACTTGTTAAAAAAAAATTCATTGTGGCAATGGGATGAAAATTATGAAAAAGCATTTTGTCATTTAAAAAATTTAATATCAACATTTCCTGTCTTAAGTTATTTTGATTGTTCAAAACCTATAACATTATCAGTAGATGCTTCACAAAATGCTGTAGGTGCAGTTTTGCTGCAAGACAATAAACCTTGTGCTTATGCCTCAAAATCATTAACTGAAAGTCAACAAAATTTTGCTCAGATAGAAAAAGAATTATATGCGATAATGTTTGGTTGCACTAAATTTCATCAATATTTGTATGGTCAAACAATTACTGTGCAAACTGACCATAAGCCACTAATTACATTATTTACAAAACCTCTTCATTCTGTACCTGTCCGTCTCCAACGCATGATGCTTAAACTACAATCTTATGATTTAAAAGTTAGATTTGTTCCTGGTAAATTACTAATAATTGCTGATACTTTGTCTAGAGCAGCACTTCAAATAACTGAAGTTGATGAAATTGAAGATGATATAATTTTAAATGTTCAAAATTTAATTTCTAATATAGCAATTTCAAAAAATAAATTAGACTTGATTAAAAAAGAAACACAAAATGATTTGGTATGTAAAAAACTTAGTGAAGTTATACAAAGTGGGTGGCCAGAAAATAAAAATTTAATTGAGGAAATAATTAAACCCTATTGGTCTTTTAAAGAAGATTTATGTATAATAGACAACTTATTATTTAAAAATAAAAGTTTGCTTATACCTATAAATTTAAGACCAGAAATGTTAAAAATAGTTCATGAAGGTCATATGGGGATTGAAAGATGTAAAAATTCAATAAAAGATTTAATATTTTGGCCTAACATAAATTCTGATATAAAAAATATTGTTGAAAATTGTGAAGTATGCATTAAATATAGAAATAATAATTCTAAAGAACCTTTAATACCACATGATATACCTCAAATACCTTGGTTTAAATTAGGAACTGATATATTTCACTTTGATAATAAAATATATTTATTGGTGGTAGACTATTATTCTAAATTTATAGAAATTGCACATTTAACATCTGGATTTACAAGTACTTCTGTTATTCAACATCTTAAATCAATGTTTGCTAGATTTGGAATACCATTTTCAATAGTGTCTGATAATGGTCCACCATTTAGTTCACTAGAATTTAAACAGTTTATGTCTGAATGGGATATAGAACATATCACTTCAAGTCCAAATTATGCTCAATCTAATGGGTTAGCAGAAAGATCAATACAGTCAATAAAGAAATTACTAAAAAAGTGTAAAGAAAGTAAAACTGATATATATATAGCTCTAATGCATAATCGAAATTCTCCTAAAGGAAATTTATGTTCTCCTTCTCAACTGTTAATGTCAAAATCAATTCGAACAAAATTACCTGTTTCCATAGATAACTTAAAACCTAAATTAACTGAATTAAGTGATAACCAAAATAAAATAAAAATAAAAACAGATAAAACAACTAATTATTATAATAAAAAAACAAAAAATTTAACACCTCTTGCAGTTGGTGAAAAAGTTTTATTTAAATTAGTACCCAATGGTCCTTGGATCAATGGTAAAGTGATTCAAATTGGTAAATTTCCTAGATCTTATGTAATTGAAGGTGAAAAAGGAGGCAAGTATAGAAGAAACAGAAAACATTTAATAACTTGTGCTTTAACCACTTCTAAACCAAATAATTATGAACAACCCAACTTAAATTCAAATATAAATAAAAAATTTACTCGTTCTGGTAGAATAATAATTAAACCTAAACGGTTAGATTTATAAGCCATAATTATTATGCAGTAATTACATATTATACTAATTGTTTGTTTTACTATATATTTTATAACTACCTATTTTATTTTATGTTATTTTTTTTTTTTTCCTTTATCATTATTATTATAATTATAATTACTATTATATATTTTGTATTGTATTATTATGATTTTTTTTTTTTGTGTTAAAAAAAAAAAAAAAAAAAAAAAGAAGGAAGATGTTGTGTTAAGGTAACACTGTACTTGTTATCATATTATTTTCCGTTACTCTGTGTATAAGTCAGTCACTCTCTCCAGTTCGCGTAGTCTTGTCAATTAATCTTAGATGTAAAATTTGTGATGTATTAAATAAAACTTATAATAAAATAAAATGTCAAACAATATTTTGTTTATTATATTTAAAATACAACAAGTTGTAGGAACCTAAATTTGTTGTGATCAATTTATTAATATTAATTTGTTTTGTACACGTGTGATTTACATGTACTTATATATCTAACACGCATATATTCTTTTGAATATATTATTATAATTTATAAGCAAACACAAGTTCAGAAAATTGTGATTTTTTATTTTAAATTGGCGATAATAATGTGTTTTCCTGGTATTTTTAATTTATTTTGTGGCGTCTAACAGTGATGTTTTATAAATAAATAAGGCCCTTATTACCGGTAAAACACGGATATGGCATCTACGGATTTTTTTAGAATCATGGATTTAAAGAACATAATAATTTTGGAGTAACAATTTTCGAAATCGAATTGGCTTTTTTCATTAAAACGTGTTGTACGTACATATGCAGTAAATTACAACTATAATAAATATATATATATACATATATTATACTATATTATTATAAACTAACTATAATAATAATAATAATACGGTTATTATAGGTATGGCACTGCAGGCATCTGGATTATTGTGTGAGTCGTCGATTACGCTGTAATACACGTGATATACGTTTTAAAATATAGTATCTCGAATTCGAGAAGGATAAAAAATACTCATTATATTATGCGAACAAATACGGTAGAATAACAATGTTAAATATACAAAAGCGTAATCGAATATTGTACGTCGAAGGGCGGTCGTTGCTCTTCACGTTTGTTATCCCTCAACGATTTCTTCCTAAACATTATAATATTGTATATCTAACACGGGGTGATTCACTGATCATAACCACCCTTTTTTCTTCTACAGTAATGTAGTTCTTAAAATCTAATGTATGGAATTTTGAAACCTATCGAAAGACAATATTTTAAAATTTTTGATATTTTTCTTATTACCTACCTAAGTAGGGCGCTGTGAAGATACAAACTTCTGTTTTTAAATCATAATTCTCCTTTTATTCAGTAATTCACGTATAGAATATTTTTCTGAATATTTTAACGTATCAAAATCAAAATTTGAACAAGTAATTTTTGAATTTTTTTTTATCTTTATGTTCTAAGGATAGGTCCACAATAATGGTTTTGTAACATTGTGGATTTGAAAATTGTTGTAATTTATATTATTTTATCAATATTTATTTACTTACAAAAATGGTTAGGTTAGAATATTAGATTCCAAGACCAATTTTAAAAACTATTATCCTTAATACAAACTAATGTAATAAGTGATTAATATATTACCTGTTCGAGTTTTGAATTAGGTACATCAACATTTTTCAAAAAAATTAACTACTAAAAAATGTACAGTAAAAAAAATTTGAGGGGGTTGGAGTAAAATAAATTCATTATTAAATGAAATAATGATGATTAGAATGCTTAGCTAATCACCTTGTATATATATTGTATTATAAATGTGTACGTATGTATGCGTGTAAGGCGGATATTGAAAATTTAAATCCGGTCGGAGTTCTCGGAGTTCAACGGTTTATGCACCACGTGTAATGACAGATGACGGTGCGCGTGGCTTGCGGATTTCATACTGGACTGGACTAATTTCACCGGAAAGCCCCTTGTGCTACAACAATCGAAATTATCAGCACATCCGGCTGTGCAGTATATGCTACCTATATAATAGGGAAATGCGCTCTTGGCAGTTTGCAGAATCCAATTTCGGTTTGCCCGCTGAGGATGGGTTCCCGAGTGTTTTCTGGTTATGTTTTTTTATTTGATTTTTTTTCTCGGCCTCGTGGGCTTTTATTGTTGTTCACTCGCCGGTGATTGAAAATGCACAATACGTGCAGGTACACGCTGCTGGCCTGATTACAAAATTAATGTGTTATCCAACTATGAAAATGAAAACACTTGGAAAGCGCGAGTAATTATCACGATAATTATCTAATTAACACCACTTGTCTTTTTGTAAAAATCGTTTGTATATTTTTGTTAATCTAAAACATTAATAAATGTTACAAATAAAAATAAGGATTTCACTATTCACTATACACATTTTATTACTATTTCATTTTATATTTAAAGATGATAAAACACGGTTGATGTATCGTTCATATCATTCAAAGAAATTATATTTTTAAATTTAATACGTGGAAAAAGTTTTTTCTGAAAATGATTACGCAAAATATTATAAATCACTATAGTAAAATATTATTGTATAATAATATTATATAAAAAATATGGTTTAGGTTATATAAATTTTATGAAATAAAGTCATAAACACCTACTGAGCAGAGTTTAGACTAACGTTATACTAGAATACGTACATTTATTTTGAAAAAGCAATCTTTATTATTTGCATATTGTACGTAAATATAAAAATAAAATTGCATTACCTACGGAAGAAATTGAAATTAAACGATTAGTGTTGTAATTTAGTTTTTAAATATAATTTTTAATTATTGGATTCTATTATTGGGTGTAATATAATAATAATTTATTATAGGTTGGTACAATACAAAAATATTTAAAATATTAAATAACTTATAAATGAACAAATACATGTTCCAATATATTTTTTTTTATTAATGTTTAATATATTAAATTAATGAAAATTCCATTTTGGCTTTTTAATTTTTCATCAGAGTTAAATATAATTGATAATCCTGGTAAACCGTAAACTTCAATTTAATTTTGCAAAAATAGGCAGTAAAAAAATCTCAACAAAATTGATTTATGATATCTAAATAATTGATAAGTGGTATGAATATGTTCTTTTTATTTATAAGCTTTAATATAATATAATATACCTAATTAGATTTTTATTTTGAATACTATGCAATTCACATTTAAACAGACCAAAATATAACATAATTATTCACGTTGTAAGGTTATTAAAATTAATTCGTTTATTTCAAATCGGTTTTTTTTATGTATTAGTTCATCAAATGTATCAAAACTTTAGTTCAAATTTATTATCGTACTTATTCGAAATATTTTTGTTTTTTTTTTAGGGTGCTCGGGACATCCATTCAGTGATTAAGAGCTATTTATCGATATTCCGACCAAGATTAAATTGAGACATTTTGTGTTAATATAGTGTAGACATGATTTGAACAAAATAATTGTTTTAAAATAATTATTTTTTTCACGATAGTGAAATGGTACTTGGAAGTTTATAATAATAATATATAAATACCTGGGTATGCATTTGATAAGTTAGAGTTACTATCAACAATACGAGTAGTGTTTACAGTATTTTATAGTGTGCACTGTGCATCATATTGCGTGTACAAGTGTACAATAACTATCGTATAATTATAATTATAACTATTCATGAGTAATAAACACTGAGATAACGGTATTTCCAGTTGCAAAATAAGCTATGATTAATAACCGCTCAAACTTTAAGGTCATAAATGCTACACAATACATAATATGTTTCGCTTTGTCGGGTCTGGCGACTAACCGACTAAAGTGCTAAGCTTTCCGGAAGTCGTGTTATCATTTTATATTGGTTTGACAGAAAACGATATGATCTACAGTATAGTAGAAAATTAGTATAAACTTTGATCGTTAGGCGCTTTTAATAATTTGTTTAAATCTGCTGTTATACATAAATATGTGACGAACAGTATGTGTACTAAAATAAAATAAGTACACTGAATAGTTGAAACCAATGCAACCGAACAATAATACGAGTATAAAGTATACATTTCTACATAGTCCTAAATTAGTGTCCTCATTCCAATAGGCAATCATGACATATCAAATAAATATATATATATAATATCACGAAAAAATAATATCGAAACTCTATAAAAATGTATTAATATTTGAAAATAGAATAGCCAGGCAAAATACAAAATTACATGCACTTACCAGTGCCAACTGATTTTCAATAATCATATTTTACGTCATTTATTGCTCACTTTAAAAATATTTGAAAATTTAATTCAAAGTTTCTTACAAGTTATTCATATAGTGATTAAAAAAATATAAGAATACATAGGCACATTTTTTTTTTTATTAGCGTTTGAAGTTCAAATATTAACAAAATTCGTAAAAATCATGAATAATTGAAAATTATTTTGTAGTTAAAAATTTATAAAAATTGTTGTATAAGTAGCTTAGAGTTGAAAATTGAATACAAGATTTTCAGTCAGTTATGCTTACAATAATTATAAGAAGAATTTGATCGTTGACCAATTAAAAAAAAGTCAACATTTTTACGAAATCCAAAATTCAAGCGTAAAATAACGAGTATTTACAGTCGAATAATTTAAGATTTTTGTTCAAGTTAAAAATTACTAGTCGTAGAAACTTGAAACATAGACCAGTTGCTTCAATTGCTATTTTATGCACATGATTTAATTTTAAGGTATTCAGGCCATTAAAATATAAACCACCTTATTAACCACCTATAGTGGAAAATATATACCCTAGGCTGACAAATCATCTTCGTTCAGAATTGTTTTTTGTACATAATGATTGCCTATCATTGCATTCAAATTTAACACACCCATTACAGTGACCTACCTACTCTATGCTCGAGGTTTACTCGATACCTACTGTACACTGTACTGTTGTTGAGCGTTATCCATTTGATCACATTTTTTTTTAAATTGCATACGTTACTTTTATGGATTTAGATTATAAGTTTTGTCTACTTCTAAATTTTTGTTTTCATAAAATTTTGATAAAAATATATTTTCTGAGCATAATTGTTAACAATTTTTACAATATTATAATTTTATACTTGAGTTATTTTGTTGTAATTTGAAAAATATTATACGTATTTCAACCTTTTTAAGTATGCCATTTTATTTTAATTAACGAATAACGATAAGAAAATATCACAAACGCAAAAATGAAAGTAGTAATTTAATCAAATATTTAAAAAGCAAACCGAAAGGATGATGACACGATCAAATAAAAAATATCAATAATTGGTCAATATCAATAAGTTCAAACAACTGTTCGTGTTTCTATATCTAACGTTGATAGAATCCGCGGATTCTTTATACAATTTATTAGCAGTTCTTTATTTTATAAATTATGCAATCAAAATAAAATACAACATTGAAATTTATATTATTGATGTATTTGTATTTGAATTAGGCACCACAAATGATTTTCTTAAAAAAGAAGTAAACAAGCGTTTTATCATAGTTTTAAGGCTGAATGTGCTTATTAAAAGAATAAAATAAATTTCATTACCTTTTGATTTTTTTCTTTATCTGTTACTTTCTGGTAGTCGTTAAATTCGTGTATTTACTTTGTTTAAACTAATTTGAAGCATTTCACGTTAACCTCGGGGTAGATAAACATCAACATTTATTTCTTTTGTTAAAACCAATTAAATAATAACAGAATCACTAACGCGATTGTGTGCGAAATCGACAATAATTTCTGTCTTATGTATGTTTCCCTGTTCAAAATGTCATAGGTATAAAATGCCTTTTCTAATTATTTTTTTAAATTATATCATTTGAAAACTCATTAGAAAAATTGATTACATTTTTCACTAGATTTTATTTATTATACAACTATACAAGTTTAAGTATTTCGTATTCAGATGTTATTCAAAAAATCTTAATAATGTCAATACAGAAAAGTTGCAAAATAAAAAAATCATCGTTTATTAGTTGAAAGTTTATTTATGATGATCAAAAATATCAAAGTGTCAAACCTTAATAGTTATTTAAGCCAAAAAAGAAAATATTTCAATTTATAATTCTTTAAAACAATTTACACGAGTCATGCACACACAAGACTAAAGGCAACTATGGCCAGTTTATTAGTATATTCTTCACGGAAGGTAAAATGTTGTATTGTTTAGTTAATCTATAATTTTATGTTTATAGATGGTAGTGTTTTATAAAATTGACTTTAGAGCCGATTGGAGTCGTTGAATCAATCACTTCTACGACAATGCGTGAACTAAGTATTTGCAATTGACCAAAGTGACTTGGACTCTGATCCCCTTTAACAGTGAAAAACTTTTGTTGTAAGATGTCCTCACTTATAAGTACACTTGCCACAAAGTATTCTACCATGTTGCAAGAGACGTTATTTAGTTGCTGAGGAAACGAGATAAATAAATCTAAAAGTTATTTGTCACCTCAGAGGACGATAAGTTTTCGACTATTTTCTTTAACACTAAATGATTCTCAGTACTAATGACAGCTATTACTAAATTTGTATTGATGAAAATTGTGTACTTAACTCCATCGAATTAAGTTTTGACAAAAATCGACATTATTTTAATACGATGAGTAATAATAAAAAATTATCTTTGATGATCGGTACCTGAAATTCGATAAAGTAAATCAAACTGCAATTCATTTCCGTCTATTTTAATGACTATTTTGTTCATACGTGCACCTTAAATATATTGTATACAATAATAATGTTTGCATAATAATTTATACTACAATGTACAATATTACATTGTTACTTGTTTTCAACGTTTATTATCGTTATATATTTTTCTATTATCGTATAATGCATCAAAAAACTAATTAGGCAGGAATGTACCGTACACAACCATTTTATTTTTAATAAGTGGTATCACATAAGGTGTAAGAAATATATTTACTACTTTGCTCAGAATCAAAAATTTGAACGATCACTTTATTGTCGTTGACAAGTGAATTTCTCGATAAAACTTAATTTTTTATGAGACTTTTTTTACGCTAAAAAATTATTGCTGAAAATCAATAGAACAATTTAAAATTCTTAGAACTATATATCCTCTTGTTTTGAAAAATAATCTCAATAGCTATAGAAATATTTAAGTGTTTATTAATATTTAAACACATAGAGTGGTTTTATTAAGTTACGTTTTTTGGCGACCTTACATATGCAGGTTTTTAAATGTTACACAGGATCTTTTTCGAATAATAATTGAATTTTTTGAAATAGTTTTGATAAAAAAAAAAAAATAATTTATAGGTATTTTATTGATTATCAGATACTATAACTTTATTATTATTTCATTTTTATTCAACTAACAAATACTAATTAATATTATGGTACCTAGTTAACTACCTAATTAATTAATACTAAACAATGAATTCCATAATAATTTGTAAATGTGTCAAATATACTTTGATATTTTTTTCTCAGAATAACTAACATAAATTTTAAATTATTTTTTATTCTTTTTATCTCAATACTGAATTAATTCTGTTTGTTTATCATTATTATATTATTTTACTCTATAATATAAAAGCTTACTTACAATTTATTTTGTCGATTCCATTAGAAAATAATATAGTTTTAAACGAAAAATAGCTAAACAATAACTATAATTATAATTTTCCATGTCAATTTGTCTAATACGATATTACACCTACCTTATTGGATCTTAAGATTCCAAATATAATTTTGACTAAATTTTTGTTCATATAAATGTTTAATAAACGATTTATAAAGTAGTAAATGTAACACATTGAACGTTTTATTTTCAACGAATTTTACTATGCAAGTAGTACATGGGAGATATTATCATATAATATCTTAATTTTTCTAAACTCGGAGATACCAAAACTTCAAAATTGTAATTCGTGTTAACGAAAAAACACCTGTAAGTGAGCAGTGTATAGTCTCCACTCTATGTACGATTTATCATTATATTATGTCAACAAAACCAATAATACGCTTAATTTAAAGTAAGAATGTAGAATAAGGTATAATATCATTCGTTTGTACATTTGAAGGTACAAAATAATATATAACGGATATTTTAACTAACTGTTTAAAGGGAACAGTATCAACTCAAGTATTTCATATAATATATATTTATTTTTTTTTGTTAACGGGCTGGACCCTATTCAACAGTTTAACATTATACAATAATACATAATTTAAAATAATTAATACAATGACATAGTTAAATTTATATAAGATAATAATTACAGAATAATAAGTATAATAATGATAATAAAACAAATATAAAAATATATAATAATAAATGTATCAGTTTTGATGAACGGTGCTCTCAACATATTAAGATGTTTTAGTTTTCAAATATTTGTATGTATTATATGTATCTAAAAACATTACTTACAAAAAAATTAATGTAAAGAAAAATTGAACTTTTCTGTGTATGAAAAACATATTCCATTAACACTCGGTGTATAGCATTGTATTGAATTCACCGGTTAGCTTGTACTTTGCAACAAATGAGTGAAATAAGACACTTATTTTAAGTGATCATAGATATGAATAATATTAAGTTCCACTGAAACAGATTAAATGAATGTGAAATCATATATGATTTAAAATAATAATAATTAATGCATTTTTTCAGAGCTGACTATTATTACTATTATTTTTTCTTCGTTTTTTCCTGGTAACATATGAAAGTGAACTTGTATCATTTATGTCAAGGCGAAAGTATACAAAGTTGTGATTGCAAAATGTACGAGATGTTTTTTTGTCAAACAACAATTTACGTTGATAAAATATTATTTTTTCATTTGTGCCAAGCAAATGAAAAAAAATTAATGGTGAACTTACTGTATAGATATGCATATTTGTTTATGCACATAATATGATAAATGATAATAGAAAGAAATAATATCCGTACAAGGGAAAAATAAAAACTCAAACAGCGCACTTGACTGAGTAGGGGACAATAATGTCTTTTAAATTCTAACACATTTTATGCTAAACATTTATTTTTTATTTTTGTCATCACTAATTAGAATCTACTTATCCAAATTCGATACTTATAAGAGTACCTAATACAAATTGTATGTACCTACATTTAGTTTATGGGATGTTTTATCGTTACTCGTAAAATTTAGTAAAATTATTTTAAAATGTGTATTAGTGTATTCGATACTCAGTAGTAATCAAACTTGAATTCAAACAGTATTTGTTGGGACGTTTTATTCGATGTAATGTGGATGATTAAGTTTTACCATATATATGTATATATTTTTTTTTTTCAAATTTATTTTCTTTTAGTAGCACATTTAAAAAGTTTTTATGTATTTATATATACATATAGCTTTGAAATATGAAATAACAATAACATTATAGTATTAACTATAGATAGAGATTAAGGTTATGTAAGACAACATAATATACAAATTCGATAAAACTATATATTATTATACATAAAAATTAGTGTTTTGTTCAAAATTTAAGTTAAGAGGACGCTATACCCGCATGTGTTGTCTCTGTCTTATGCACACGTAACATAGTTGAAACTGTTTTGCGTGGGACAACTTTACTCATTCGATATTTATATCAAAATTACCAAAATTTTTAATCGCATTGAGAAGAACTTTACCTATGTCGTAGCGTTTTAATTTTTTTGATAACTGGAATACAATTAAAGTTATCGGTTTGAGAACTTTAGGTTTCTTTCATTTAGTAATTAAAAATTATTGGTTACCACTATTAAAAAAATAAAAACACCACAACACAGGTAATGTTCTTCTCAATGCGATTTGAAAATTTTGGTAATTTTGATATAAATATCGAGGGAGTAAAGTTCTGCGCAAAACAGTTTTTATACTGTATAACTATGTTAATAACTATGTTACGCGTGTATAAGACAGAGACAACACATGCGGGTATAGCGTCCTCTTAATACAAATGTATTTTTCTTTTTTCTTAATTTCTATTTTTTCTCACATAATATTTAGATAATTTTGTTATTTTTCTATATTTGTAGTTTTTTTTAGTTCTAAGTAATTTTATCTTGATATTAAATTTGATACGACAACATTTACATAAATTATACATTATAATACCAGTTATCGAGACTAAATACTGCTTATCTTCCTTTAATAGTTAATGTTTTAGTTATATAAATAGAAGTATCATCTTTTATTATGATATATAAATTGTAGAAAATAAAACTTCAAAGTAAAAATAATGTTTAAAAATAATATTTATCCAATTATTTATTTCTGAGGATAATGCTTTATTACCTTTAGTTATTTGTCATTAAAAAAATAAGTGATATTTTAGTATAATTATTATTAAGTACAATATTAATAATTAATATTATATATTTACATTTATATAAGGTATTTTGAAGAATACACATGGATATTCACACTTAATTATATGATTGTAGTAGTATTATAATCTAATGATTTACTGGGTAGTGATATCTTTGAGAAACTAACTGGACATAACCACATGTGTAAGTACAAAAATAACAAAAGTCAAAATCATGGAATACGTTAAATTTCTAAAGTTATTTAATTAAATTATGCATTATACATTTATACGCACTGCAGTATAGATGACGAGTGTCAGGAAATGCACTTTAAAATCACGTATTGAACTATTAATAAGCATATACAGATTATACTTAAGATACAAATTTTATTTTATTGTATGTGTTTTGTAATAATAAAATCAATTTTTTTAGTTTTTTACAGATATGAACATATGGAATTTGCAGTTTTATTACTTGTGAGCGTTTTACACGAATAATACTAATACTGCTCATAAATCACATCGCTCGCAAGTTTGAAGGTTATCAACGACCAGATATTCGTTTAAATTCTGTCCGTTTATTACAGCTGGGTAAGACGACCATATGCTGGTGTTCAGATATCAATGATCGTAGTTGGTTGATGTAGAAGTACACGTTAGGTCGACATAAAATGTTCAGTACCGTCAATCGAGGTGACTTGAAACGATTTTGACATACTTTTTGGTATTACGAGCTTAAAAAAAATCGCACTGGACTACAAAAAATACATAAATGTGCGTATACCTCCCAAGAATAGAATAAGACCTAAAATTTAGATTTTTGACCAAAATTGGACTTAAAAAAAAATAAAAAGTACGTGTTACAAGTCACCTCATTTTTTGGGTGACTTGTAACAACTATGAAAATTCAATGGAAATATCAATTTAAAAACGTTAGAGTGGACTTGTAACAACATTTTTATTTTAAAAATAATCACAAGAACATTTTAAATAAATATTTAAAAAAACAGGTTGACTTTACCTTTTTTCAACTGTATAAAAACATAATTTAAAAAAAAAAAAAAAAATTATATAAATAACATGACAAAAACAAAATATAAAACTTTTTAAATACAAAAAAATAACTTAATACTAACACTTGAAGTCTAGGAAAAATCTCTTTTGGAATAGGACCTCTCCTAGCTCTTTTATAGGCTTTTAAAACTTTTCGCCATGCAATTTGTTAGGCATTTTTGGTGTTTCAAGTCACCCTCAATTTTTTTCTGTAAAATAAAACTTAAACTATAAAATTGGAAAAAAATATTTTTAGACTTCCAACTACAAAATTCTTCTTTTGAAGTGTCCTTTAAAGTATAAAAAATATACAAACTTTTACACTTGACTTCATTCACCGAGATTTGATGCACTTTTGAGAGCAATGATAAAATCACTATTATCAAACGAAATGTTTGGTTATTTTTTTTGGAGGTAATGATAAGACCAAACACATGGTTGATAATAACAATTATTATCACAAAAATGGTAAATTTAATTTTAATGGAGGTAGAATTAAATTATATCATTTTATCTCAGAGATAACCTGATAAGTTTAAAGAAAAACCGAATCGTTTCATTTCACCTCGCAGTTCCAAGTCACCTCGATTGACGGTATATAAAGACACTTATTTTCTGGTTTTCATAATATTAAATTTGGTTAGTGTTTAATAATATGCGTAACAATGGCTAATTAAAATGTTGTATTTTTCTTTTCTTTTAATTTCAAAAAGTCAAGTCAAAAATAGTATTCAAATGGTACAGTTTCATACTAAGTATGTTGTGTTTAAAATAAAATAATTTGCTTTTAATAACTTTTGATAAATAATATCTAATTAGTAATAGGTAGAATTATTAATTATATATTTTATACATTTTATAGATATTACTGTACTTAAGTTAAACTATTTTTTGAAAATGAAGTATTCACGATCATTAATTCTTATCTTAGATTTAAACAAATACTTGAACCTCAAGTACAAAATATAGTCTTATATATTATTTAATAATATATTAAATATGATTTTTTTTTATTTCTCTATAATATTATAGCCAATATTGGAGTACACGTGTAGGCCGTACACGTATATATCATACACAAAAATAAGATTTTTATGTGTGAGTACGCTAAAAAACTGAAAATGAAATAAGGTTTTTTATTGGTATTTTATATGTATTTGCTACGTTTTACTCATGTAACGTTATTCATGTATAATAAAATATCGAGTACTTGGTTAGTATATTGTGATCGCGTGTCGCACACAATAAATTATGTGTGCGGACAAATGCATTTTTTTTATGATTGCAATTTGTGAAGGGGAGTATTGTTCGTTCAATATGCAATGTATGCAATGTGATTTGGTCGAAAAGTAAAAAAAAATAAACATTACACGCGCAATTTATACAGTCCCCATTGTCCCGTACTCGTTAACAACATTGTTTGAAAAATTCATCTCGATCCATCCATCGCTTAAACACGTTTCGGGTGAAAAAATATGTGCCAATAAATATATAGATTAAAAAAAAAAAATCCGATTTATAAATAAATGAGTGCGTAACTTTTAGAAACGTGTTCACGTCTTTAAACGGAGTTTTATGAGTATTTGATGTGTGCATACGTAATATTATGTAAGTGCGTTCAGTTTGTAACCATCATATACCTGCAAACTACTATTACATATGTTTATCGGTAGAATAAACTACCATAAAGGTGCATTTTGGCATTAATATATTTTTACCCTCCATATGGAGATTTATTATTATAGTATATTTTTTTTTATCTGCATAGATATGTGTATTCGAAAAAAACGTATTACAGTTTAAAAAAATAAAATTTTCAATCCCCATCACTTTTTGATGATTTCACTATTGATTTTATCCACTCTTTCCTGTCCAGTCAAAGTCATCAATCGTTAATCATTATTACCTTCCTCGGCATGGATAAATAAATTATGATACACGGAAAACGTAAAGTTGATGGGTATTTAATTTTTTCATTAATATAGTAGGTATTAAAAAAAAATTAAAGTGAGCCGGAGCTTTAGATAACCAATAAAGAATAGATAATTACGTCGACAGGGTTATGGAAAGACTTGTAAATTTGGGGATTTCATTGGAAATTTCATAACCCAAAACGTTATCGATATACGATGTAACATTTTTTATACATAATAGATGAGTTTTAAAAATTAAATTATTGGTTCTATATTTATATTTATATAATATTTTTGTATACGCTGAGTAATGTAATTTAGTTTTAATATAAATCGTTGACACTGATTTAGATAACCTTTTTAAAATATAATAAAATTTTGAATTTACGCAAGTAATTTTATTCTATTTTTATATTTATTTAAATACATTATTTTTCAGGATTCATTTGATTTTTTTTTTCAATAACCTACATATTTTATTTTATTGAAAAAATTATAGAATAGTATATTTTTTATAGAAAGTAATAAAATAAATAATACATAAATATTATATAATATAATCAAATATTAGAGTGGTGTTACAATATATCAGTATTTCTCAAAGAGTGGAACGAAAAAGCATTTTAATCAAAAGTTGAACACTAGATACAAGGAGAATTAGGTCCGCAAATTTGTATTTTTAAAGTAAACTCAAATGATTTTATAATTTTACTAATAATTGAAGAATGGATTAATAATTTGATGGATTTTCTTCAAGTCAATTGGTTCTATCATAAACGTTTTAGAAGGGTTTAAATACCGAATGCGATTTTTATTTTGAACAATTGAACGGAATGGTTGTTATTATTTTTTATTTTTATTTAACAATGATTTGAGGACCGGTAAATTCAGCACGTCATATTTTCTACGCACGTGCGCATGTTACGTTTAAGTTTGTTATATTTATTGCAAACCGATGTTCATTTTGGTGGTTTATGTTCGTGCTATAGTGTGTAGTCTATTTATAAAACGGGACGATGATCGATGCTATAAAAAATCTACAAAAACTAACTACGATTGTCCTCGGTGTCGGAGGATGTATTATGATATATGTATTATATTTAAAAGTTGTTGAATGGACCAGTCAGAGCACTGTAGACGTTTAAAATACCTATAACGCAACAGACTTGTGGTAGTGTATGGGGGATGTCAGGCTGTGCTCGAAGGGAGCGTCACAACGGCCGGTGATAAGACGTGACGTGGTTGTTGGTTAAATATATACTCATAAACGGAGTGAGAGAGAATGAGTAGGAAAGAGAGAGCTAGAGAGTCTAACCGATTAGAGGACCGGATGAAAAATAAATAAATAAATAAAAGGGGAGGAAAATATCCCGAGGGGTATATACGGGTAACCTTTACCGTGGTGCAGACAGTAAACAATATATATATATAAATATATAAATATAATAATGTGAGAGAGTGTACAGCGGCTGCTGCTGATGTTATGGTTCGGGACCGTCACTGCCGTTGTCGCGTTGTCCGGTCGATAAACGTAGTAAACGTGCTGTGGCTGCAAAACGGCCGCATGCCAATCTCGGAGATCGTTTCCGTCTTCGGTTTTATTATTATTATTTTTTTTTCAAATCATTACTGCTCATCGTCTCGAAATATACGTTTGACCGTATAGAATTTTATACAGTGTGAAGTCGGGCACAAATAGACTTGGACTCGTGGTCGGCGTATATACTGCACATACTTAATATATATTATTTTTATCTATATCGAGTTTATGCCATTTCCCTGTTTAGATAGGTACGATGTAAGAATGACGGTTTACCCATAAACGTGCGGGACACGCATCATTTCATTATACGTGATCTATTTTCGTGGTATTTATTTGTATACCACGGGGACATGGGGACAGTTTTTAAATATTTGAGCTTCTGAGGAAAACGTTTTCGAGATGATAAGACACTTAAGATTCAAATTATTTGAGATTGAATAAAACCGGATAGAAAGAAAATCGAAGAAACAGAATTTATATAATATAAAATTAAATTTGGCTAAAGTTTTTCCTTCGAAAAAAAATAACAAATACCATATTTATGAAATAGTTACGGTGGCCGATATTACTATAGATCAGTGATCTTTTCGTCATAGGCCGGCTAATTTCTATTTTTTAATCAATTCATTCTGAGTTTTGTGTCCATAAATCAATTCAGTAATCAGACCTAGAACCTCAATCAACAAACGTAATTGAACTCGACTATCGCATCCATCGCCAGTCCACAAGTGTTCACTACCATCCGCTATTCGACTGCTATAGAGGTCGTATTTATGGTTCCTATTCCATTCGAGGGCTTCAAACGACCGTTTATCATTCGAACACAAGTGAATTTTCAACAGCACTACTGGCTAATAACGTTGGGCACCAATTGTTCTCCAAATCGGGGGATTATGATTTGGCCGTACACTACAAATAATTGTGTACACAATAAACGTTTCAGTTCGTATTTATAATGTATAATTATGAATTACGACGAAATCGGCTGACGCGTAAAGTATCTGTCTTCATTGTGTTCGTTGTGTTCGTTTTTTTTTTTTATAGATCTCGACATTTTATTTTGAAAAATATTCATCCTTATTTTAATTGTATAGCTGCGACGTATATTTTTACCAGATCCTCGGGCGTAATAGTTAGTTCTAACCTACGGAGAAATAAAATATTTTAAACGAGATTGATTTGGGTGATCTGTTAAAACCAATTCCACATTTACGTTTTAGAACTACTGTTCGGCTTACTAGCCGAACACTAAACGCACTTTATCTAAGCAGTAGGCATTGATCGCGCCTCCGAAAAAATATATAATTTCTTTTTTCTGTATCTGCATGTATCGGTGAGACGACGTTATTAGGATTTCTCGCGAACGTTCGCAATTTTACCATCTCATTATTCGGCGACGCTCGTCAGTCGTCGGTATAAATATCGTCGGCGGTTATCATTATTTTATTTTCCTCTTCGATAAAATAACGAACGGAAATCTATTGCGTTCCATCGTATAATTTAAGTACGGAGTTTGTTCGGTGTCTGTCGACATAATGTTACGTCTATATCGATATATTGTAAATTGTAATACTCTGATGCAACGTCAAGTGATGGAAATATATTCGTGTGTGAGTAAAATTGATTTCACGTTAGTTATTTTTCTTTGTTCGTCGCGCGTTAAGTATACAAGAGGATTCAGACATGTGTAAAAATACAATGTCTGTATACGAACGCGTAAAAGTTAAAATCGATTGGATGCTGACGGAAACGGTTGTGGTAGTTTGTATTTTAATTGAATTACACAAACAACCAAGTACTTAAGTTATTTAATAATTTAAACTGCACTTATGTGTAGGTATAATAGGTGGCTGATTTTTGAGAATACGTTCATCCCTCGACTTGTGTATATCACCACAATATTAATTATTAGGTTAAGTAGTTATTTATTGAATCTAATAATACGACTTAAAATAAACCAAAAAAAAAAAAAAAAAACAAAAACAACACGATAAAAAGTAATAATATATTATAGTTAAAACTCGGTTTATGCTTTGCGTACAAATTTCACTTAACATAAGTCAACAGTTTTACCCTCAACTCGATTTTCATGATATTTAAGCTACATAATTACGTAATTACAGAATCTCAAATATTTTCATCGCCACACTGCAGTTTAATAATTATAATGATGATGCTACTATTGGTCCATTGTTAGATATTATAAATTGTAACAATAATACTTGGTTTTGCAGCAATTGCAGAGAATCGATGATTATAATTAGATCATAATATCATATTTTATGAATATCCAACTATAAATAGAACCAGTATCTAATGTTATTGGATTTGATGTTTTAATTATGATAATATATTATTATTTTATACATCATAATGAAAATCACTCATAGTCAGTGTTATTTTAGGGTCACGGTGCGCTTATATGCGACCGATATCTATTATTTAGTACCTATGTCCTAGTGTCCTACACATCCGACCGTTATTGTGCATTTAATTAATATTAATTTATCTATGTAATAATCTGTTAAGTTATTTGCTCGTATTATTTCTTCTCATTTTCAGCATTGCTGTCATAGAATAGAATACTAAAATATTCCATGTTAAACTTTTAAAATATTCTCAATTTTATTATTAAATAATTATTAATATCATGATAAAAATATCTAATATGTGTTGAAATTTAAAGATCTATGTAATATTATTGAATTGTACAGTAAAGGAGTCTATGCCCAAAAAATATCGTTTAATAAAGTTATAATAATTATTGTTTAAATGTTGTGACGATTGTTGTTAACAACTTAAAACCATTGTATTACTTTATCCTTTAAGTCTGTCATAAGTCGCTTATAGTTGGATTCAGACTCGGGTGTGGGCGTGGGCTAACTGAGAATAGCATCGGATGGTCTTGTTGATAGATGTATGATGCATGTATATATTTTTAAAATTAAAATTAAATTAAATAGATATTTAAATAAATCTAAACTTAGGTACCTACTTAGTCAAATAGTGTGATATGAAATAATAGCAATATTTCAATAATTAGATTTATTTTTGATAAATATTAAAAAATTTGACAAGATTTTGAATACATCGGAAATTTATTTTTTGTGTGTAGTAAATTACGAGACATCTGAATCTTGTCAAATTATGTTCTTACATGTGATTTTTAGGTTTTCACCTTTATAAAAATGTTTATTTTTCACATTGTTAGTTTGTTTTATTTGATTCAAGACCTGTCAGAAAATTTAATATGTTATATGATTGAGGACAAAAGACATGTGTCAGATATTATTTTCTTTGACAGCTTTTATTTTACCTTGTGACAGTTATATATTTTTCAAAATTAACAAAAAGAAAAAATGTAAATTCAAGGTGTAAAAATCCTATGGAATTAGGCGAATATGAAAACTATATTGAACTGAAAATTGGTAATACATCTTAGATTTTCCAAGAAGAAAATACGACTTGTAAATAATAACTACGTAATAAATATTATTTTATTAAAAAAAAAAAAAAAAAATGATTTTTCTGTTAATATTAAATCTTCTATTGAATGTACCAAATACAGCGAAAATTGTAAAACCTGATATTAAGTGTTTAAATTTTAGAAAAATACAATTATATTATAAATCTGCAAGTAATATATAAGTAAATAACGCGATAGTATTGCATTAAAAGTTAAAATACATATATATATATATATATATATTATTAAATTATGTATGGGTCACTTCAATTAACACTGATTAAATATCGGACACAGATTGTATTTTATATAAATCATTTTTAAAATTTTACAGTAGTTCTTTTGATACAGTATAAATTGGTAACACTGGTTAACGGTATTATAATACTTTTTTTCTTCAAAATTTCAATATTATCAGATTCTAAACTCAGTAATACAATGTAACAATGATGTGCTTGTGTGTGTGTGTGTGTAATGTGTAATGCTTTAATTTTAAATTACAGGGGTGGTTCCCAGTGAAAAATTGAATATGTTTGGTGCATTATACAGGTTAAAATAATTTTTTAGCCGTTTTCAAAAAAATTGGAAAACCACAAAACAGCGACGGAAAAACTAGAATTTTTACACAAAACCAGTTTTCGACAAAATCTACTTTTTCAAATAAGTAGTTGTAACTCAAAAATGAATCACTGTAAATACTTGAAGGTTCTCAAAATATTAAGGCTTTTTTTGAGTTATTTATAGACAACTGTAATTTTCGATTTTTCTAAGTATTTTTTTTTTTTGAAATGTCGATATAAAAATTTTAGGTGCCCATAAATACTTGAAAAATTAATACGAAGCTTCTTTTCTTATATGTTTTTCTTAATGTAGTAAAAAAAAATCCAAAAACGTTAATCACAATTTTTTTTTTTAAAGTTCAAATATTTACAAAATATGTTAAAATTGCAAAAATGTACAAGTAATTTTGTATTTGATAATTTATAAAATTTTATTTTATATCTAAGGTAAAAAATACAACTCTAAGTTTTTCATAAGTTTTCTTTTAAATAGCTATAGAAAAATCTCAAAGCGTCATTATAGAAAAAAATGTTATGAGCGCCTGAATTTTAAATTTTTACAAAATGGCTTAGATAATGATAACGATTTATCCTCAAATACTTTCAAATATTATTATTAAATTAAAAAGAAAATGATCAATTTACTTTGATTAATTGTAGGTGTATTATAAATAAAAATGATGGGCATTTAGAAAAATCGGCACATGTGTAATAAAAATAAATAATATAACATTCTCTATTAAATTATCATCTGAATAAATGAATGATGGGAAAAATGTACTGTTCAAGTCGATTAAGACATCTAATGATGGTTAATTTAAGACAATAATATTAATATTGTTTTTTGATGGACGTTATTAAAACGTCCGTCAAGAGTGTATATATTTTTTTCGTTTTAAGGTAGATATCATTTTTTTTTACTTAATCGTCTTAAAAATACACAATTTCAGATTAAATATTGTATGTATTTTTTGTAATAATCAATCTGGAAATTCACAAAAGTGACTTATCCATCATAATTTGTTAAAGCTACTGTCGAAATATTTAGAGCGTTTATTTTACCCAAAAAAATTGCTTACGGGAAAAAATAAATCATATTGAAATAATAATATTGGATAAACCAATATATATTTTTCCTACGCTATGCTTTCAATCTAAAAAGATTACCGTTATAATATTGCAGTTGTCAATAAATTAATAATATTCAAAATAAACACTTCAAACGTGAATTCGAATCATCTGGAAACAAACGCGTATACAACACGCGAACCTATATTATTTAAAATTATCGGTACGACCTGAATGCAGCAAATACGTTACTATGGACTTTGAATATCGTATTCCGAATTGTAACACTGAGCCGCCATACGCTCGATGCAACGTAATTGTGTCTCTATTCGCGTTGTTCAATAATTCAACATTTTATTTTTTCAGGGTGTAGGTTTGTTGAACATTCGTTTACAGTCTACAATAAAACATCGGAGATAATCCGTGTTTTATATTTATTTGATATATTTTCATCCTTGTCGTTTTATCTCAGAATTTATATTATTTTTATTGGCGTTATTAGTTTTATATAAGCGCATCAGCATTAAATATAATATATTGATTTTAAGAATGTATTTGTTGGGCATTTGAAAAATAAAATATAAATAAAATAATAATCCGGATATTATTTACTTAATTACACTAACGTATCTTCTACCGTATAAAATAAATCGTATCGTTATGATTAATCTGCCATGGATGTGTATTATTGTGTATAAATATATAATGCATATTATGAAATAACGTAAAAAAGGTGTATAACAGAGGTCAGAGATACATGGTATCATTTTTAAATTTGGATGCTTAAAAACGCGTATTTATGAAGATATTAGTTTTTTATTTTGTAACTGTAATGGATTTAAACACATTTCAAATCAAATTACGTTTAATCTAGTTAGTTAAAAGTTTGGAAGCGACTATTAAAGTAATTATCGTTTTGTTGTTTTAGTTGGTTGCAACTTGCATTGTCTGTTCACTAATGTCAAGTGGTATTATAATGCCATTACGAGTTTTTACTGTCAAAATTTGGTTCTGGAAAATTATTATATACACGGACGACGGACATTAGAAACTTAATGGAGTGTTCCAGAAAATATAGACAGAAATTCATAAATTGAAGGCTGTAGAGTATGTTTCACTAACACTACTAATTACAATATTAAATTGTTAATACATATTTATGAGTTGATTATTTTTTTTATTAATATTTTATTATTTTATAAGTGATTCATTTTATTTGGCATATTTTCTTCAGAATAACGTTTATAGGATATGATGAAGATAAAATATTTGGAAAGCTATACTATGTAATATTATATATTTATATTAATAAACTCCATAGACATACTGTAAATGTGTAAAGAGTGTATAAATTTAATAAAGGTACGGAATTATAATTTTTTAGTAAATTCCATAACAACATTGTATAATAGGGTTAAGTAATAAGTATATATATATGCAGATTTACGAAGGTAGAAAAAAATAATAAATTTTTTCTGTAAACTTAAAAGGATTTTATTATTAGATTGCTCGATAAAATACAAAAAAAAAAAAATAATAATTCTCTCAAAGTCAATCTTCTATGGAACGTAACAGAATATAATTTTCAGTAAAATATTGTTAAAATTAAAATCGATAAGCAGCGATAAACGATTATTTGATTTTTTTTTTTTTTTTTTTTGGATGTTGCATGCTATAACTGGTACGTGTATAGCCGTATATTTTGCGTATTATTGTAATAGTAATAATGTAATGTATTCTATAACTGGAAAAACGGAGAAGTATTTTCTGGTAACTTAAAAATGTATTAATAGATTAAACGGTGATCAGAGTATGTTCCCAAAATTATCTTTCAACTAGTCTCTTATACTTGCTGAATTCATGAATGACGACACTAGACACTATTGACAATTTTTTTGTAAATTAAAAAAAATTTATATCTTACCAATTTAATTATTAAATAAGTGATATACCATATAAAATTATTATATAAATTTAATCACATTTTTAGGAAACTACGAGTAGTAAGACAAACAAAAATATAAATATATTATACAGTAAAAAAAAAGAAGTTTTGGATAAATGCTTATTGGTAAAATTCCTTCAATGACGTATTTAATTATTTTCTTTTAAATATTGAAAAGAGTATTTTGAAGTATGATATATTATTATATTTACTTTATTTTGTAACCACAAAATATAATGCTGCTATTACAATATAGGTACACTTTTTATAAATGCTTTTAGTATTAAAAAAGTTTTTTAACCGGGTTATTAAGAAAAGTACAGTAATAATATACTTGGCTTTAGTTTTATTTGGTTTAATGTATGAGTGTGTAATCAAATTAATGATTGGATCGGTAGATCAGTGTAGTAGGGTTTATGATAATTATATTTTTAATTTAAGATATAATACATTATTAATTATAGATATTATGTAACATGTACTATTTGTGGAATATAGTTCTGTATACACTGTATACCCAAGGTAGTGTACCTTCTGTGAAAGTCGGTGATGTTTAAATTAAATTACAGTGAAAAAGCGATATTTGAAAAAATTAAAAAAGAAAAATGTAAAAAGGTGCATATTATTTGCAAATCATTATTAGTTATGACTAAAACTGAGTTCTATAAAAATATTTATTTAATAAAGAAAAAAAAATACTACTCAAAAATTCGAAAATATCGATTTTTTAGATTTATTTATTCCTAATAGTATAAAGAAAAAAACAATTTTTAAATTGGTTGAATTTTGAATGAATGAAAACTGACCAAAACATTAATAAATTGTACTGTACTCATTTGAAGCACTTTTGGGTCTACCTGTTTTTTTTACGAATAGTTTGGATTGTTCGGAAACATTCTATTAATCTACCTTATAATATAAAAACATTGGTATTTTTTGTTATGCAAATTAATAATAATTACTTATTTATGTGTATAAGTTACTTACCAATTACACTATTGTTTGTAGTAGGCCTCTTGGGATGCAGCTGAACAAATATTTTGTCAAAGCCCCTTTGACTTTTATTTTTAGGATAAATAAATACTATTTCTACGTGTTCAAGAATAATAACTTTCAGTTTATTAAATTTAAATTTTGAAAAAAAAAGTTAGGTGATTTTTACATTTTTACTTTTAGTTATTGGAAAAGGTAGAGTAGTTAGAATATTAGCCATATACATTGTATCTAATATGTGTCTATGTGTAGTTTGTAACAGACAACGGCCGCCGTCGTCTAATATGATAATATTATATTATTATATAACATTAAAAAATGAAAAAAATAAAATAAAAAAAGTACAGATATCAAATTATAGATAATATAATCGTATAGATTATACGATAGATTATCGTATTATCTGGTACCGGCCCACTGTGCAATAGAATAGTGGCACACCGGGCAAGTCCGCTACTGAATTTTCGCATAGTTTCCTCATAAAAATCTGGTACTATTAAAATGACTGATTAGATTATTATTTTTTTACATTATATACTTGCTCGTACTTACACATACTTATAAATTCATTGTTTGCATGTAAAATCGTTGTCCTTATAAACGACGAGTCGACGGTGATAATCAGCCGTTCGATTAAATAAATAAAAAAAAAAAAAACCTTATTTGATTTAATAATACACCTTTGTGCCAGCCAACGTTTAGCAATTGTACGAATAAAACGCCACTACCTCGCCATCGTCATCATTGAATTTGTTTATTGACTCAGTCTGAATGTGAAATGCACGATTGGTTATTCATTTTCACGCAAAACCGCAACCAATATTAGATATTGGTTGCGGTTTTGTGCGTGAAAATGTAAATAGAACAGTAGTCAAAAATATTTCACGCGTGTCATCGTCGAACGGAGTAGACAAGTGAATCATCCATGTAATTTTGACGTGCAGTTTATAACTTCGTGGCTCTTAAAAATTTATTCAATTTTTGGTCGTAAGTTTTATCGAAAACGCTGTGGACAATAGCCACACGGTCATCGGGGACCACGTTCGATCGATTAAGGGGGAATGAAATGAATCGTCATAACTTTTATCTGAATTCTGAATTGATATCCAAATTATTAGTGAATTGATATTATTACTATTATTATTTATTTGACATTCGGTAAGTTAATAGCAATGAAGGACAAAACTTTATATTATTTTTAACGGGGTAATTTTGACTTTTGAAAACCTATCTGAATTGTAAATTTTCAAAGGAAACGTTTTACTTGATTGCTCTGTCAAAAATGTGACTTTCTGCCAAACACAGTTGTGTTCATGTAAAAGAAAAGTACTCAAAAAGCTTAACTGTAAAAACTATATCCCTTCAATTCAAAGTAGAAATATATGAATGCAATCATATGCATGTCATTTGAGTATGTTTTTGATCTACATGTATGTGAGATGAACAAAGTAAATATATTATTATTGAAAAAATGTGGTACAATATGATTTAATATTCCTAAGTAACTTTTTCTTGTCAACATATTTTTTTGAAAACCTTTGGAAACTTTTCTTCATAGTGTACCTATAAATGGAAAAAAAATTCCTATCTAACATGAAAGTTTTTACTTCATATGAGTTGATAATATGGCTACTGCTCAGAAAATTATTTAAGTACACATTTTGCGTGAGTCAAATTTCTTTTCGATTGTGAAGTTTCTAAGTGGTGTTATAATCAATGGTTTTTTGTTTGAAAATATATCAGCATAGTATATTATAACCTTAATTTTATTATCGTTAAACTGGACCACATATAATATCTTTCACTTAGCATATCTAGTGATTACACAAAAACGAATTTATAATATAATTAAAAACTTGCAATTATAATTAATATTGAGTTTCATACAAACTCGTATTTATTTTTCGATCGTGGCTATAATAAAAACTAACAAGTTACTACATAAGAAAATTTGATTTAGAAATAACTATTAGAACCCTTCATGTTTTTAATTTTAAAACTTAAATACCAAATAGAATGAAGACTGGAGAGTTTCGATGAATATGGCTACCGAAGTTTGAACAATGACGGTAGCTAATCGACTTTACGGGTTATGTGTTTTTTTTTTGCTCAGTTATATTTTCAAAGTTCCTTCAGTTTCAATAATAAACGTAAATTGCTTCAATTTTTTTTCTTTAATTCGTTTCTCATTTTTAATATATTCCCTAGGCGATCTGGCGATCTCTACGAGCGATTTTACAGAATAACTCTTACAGCATTTTGCCAATTAACAAGCCGAATAAACGCATACTTCAAAGCCAAGTGGATGTCATTGATTGTATATACTTAAAAATGTAATCGATTAAAATAGTTCAACAGTGTTATGGGTGTAAATAAAAGTTGAGTTTCGAATTTAAATTTTATCAATAGTTAAATATCAATATTTTCATAATGATTAATATATTATTATTATTTCGTCATCTGTTTATCTAACACTTTATCGGGGTCTGCAACTACCAAGCAGAAACCTGTATTAATCGAATTTTTAAAACAGCTATATGCTATAAACATCGTGCTCTAAACAGTAAGTATAACGAATAAAATACAGTTAATTGGTGTGCACGAACCATTTTAAAATAAAATACTGTTATACTGACTACAATACGCTTTGGGCCGCAATACTACTATTGGGATCTATTTTTTCTATATACCCGATTTTTCGTGCTCTATTCGCGTTCCATTTTTATTACACTGCGGTTTACCGTATACAATAACGATAACATTAGACTACTTTTCGATTTAATCCGCTCGTACCAGACCTACCGACCAATTTTGTTCACTAGTTCCTTTACCTACGTGCTTTTATCGACGTTTATACCTTGACATTACGTGTTTGTTTCATTCCGTATACACATACAAATCAAATCAATATTTAATTTATTACCGCTCGTTCAACTGCTGTCGAATAATATAATTACCTACGTACGATTATATAATAATCTAGACATCACGCGACGTGATAAAATTGAACAAAACGGGATCATTTAGATTCAGTCAGATGAATACACACAAAATATATCTAATATATGTATTAGGTTCTATAGAAATCGTTTTATGGGAAATTGCGACGAAGGTTTTGACATTTATTTTATGTGATAACACATTAATAATGATAATAACAATAATACTATCATTGCAATTGTAAGTTCAGATTTTTAACATGATAAATTATCTTGAATAAATATTGATCGATAACAAAAATCTTATAGATAATAAGTTAAACAAAAACTGTATCGAGTCGATTTACTATGTACCATTATTAATTATTAATGATATAATTATTTATATTAGTGTTTCTATATTAAAATACTCACAGTAAACGCTCAACGTTATCCTTTTGCTGACTGCGGGTGGTATACCATTGCTAGCTATGCAGAAGTAAACTCCGGTCTGTCTTCTGTCAAGCCGCCAAAGTTTCAGGTCGTTACCAACATATGAATTGTCTGCCAAAAAGACAATAAAATAGTAATAATAACAATAATAATAATGATGACATCCGTTAACTATCACGTACTAGTGGTATAGTGGGCTACCATACCTAATCTATACCATCCCCAACACCACCACCATCAAATAGTATACTTTTTTCCTCTTTCACGATACTACGACCACCTCTTTGCTGTGCTGTTTCACACGGATGACGGTCGTCGTACCATCCTCTCGACAAACCTTTGTTTTTTTGACGTTTTTAGGCGCAAAATCTTTTAGGAACCATTTGTGATAGAGGAAAGGAGCCGACGGATTTTCCCTTTTTATTTTTGCTTTTTGGTTTTGACATATTTAAGTGTACGCTGGTATTTTATACACCAAAAGGCTAGGGGTCAAGTACAGCCGCAAAATTCAGACGCTGTAGTAAAGAATAACAAAATATAATAATTTGCGTTGAAGGCTGTTTAGAAAAACATCGAACCTAAACTAACGTTTGTAATCGTCTTCAATATGTTTTCTTTATTGTTAAAGTAGTAAATTTCATCAATCATATGTGATCATAATGATTATAATTTATAAAACAACCTACGGTATTATGTGATCACATTTTTTGATTTACTACAATATTAATTGATTTAAACTGATGAAATGTATTGCTTTTGTTTTGGAGTTTTTAATAATATCCATTTCACTACTGTTCTAGTATTAATGAAATACAGAATTGAACATGAAAAAGGATTGATTGCAAGCTACATATAGTTAGTGGATATAAAATATGTTTATAAATATATAACATAACGATGATAATCGGTAGTATTAGTTTAAAATAAAAATAAAAATATATTATACACCGGTCGATGTTGAAGCATGCGAATGTGAACAATATGGTTTATATTGAGTAGTGTATGATTTTAACTCAACAATTGTAATTGAAAAAAAGGAAAAATATACATTTTCATTTTTACTAATTAAGTCAGACCATAGGTATATATATTTTGTAAATAATAAAAATATTTTTTTTTTAGATAAATAAGTTATCATATACAATTATTAATAATGCAAAAATCGTAATGGTAAAAAATCGAAACAAATTATGATTATTGATCACTCACAGTTAAAATTCGAAATCCGGTCTCTCCAAAAAATAATTAAATTACGATGATAATAAAACCATTAATTGTCGGTCACGTAGTTTGTTATCAGTGTATAATGTCAAGACTCTTTTTAATGCGAATGTGTTTTTATCCTAGTCGTGTTCTTTTTTTGGTTATGATTTTATACACTACCTAGCATAATTTATTATGAGACGTATTTTTATATATTTAATAAAACATTAAAAGTCATTTTGAAAATCAAACAAATTTAGTCATGGATGTATTTGTATTTACTCGTTTAATTTCCTTAGGATTCACTAAATTGAAAATATAAAAACCTACACCACTGTGTGTCATTTATTTTTGAAAAAAATCACTTGGAGATTGGATTTATAATTATGGAGTCGACTTGTCAAAAATATTCATTTTTTAATTATTGCAGGTATTTATCAAAACACTAATGATATATTATTTGAAAGATTAGTAATTAAGACAAATTATCTTAATAAAAATTCAACGATAAACAAGTCGTTTAGTTAGGTAAATAAAAGTGCTTTGGCATAATAACGATTGTGACGATCAACAATTAGAAATTATAATTTTATAATTTTATAAACCATGTATACCATAATTAATTTTGTAAATGATAAGAGCTATAATTGTTGCCTGTTGGTATTCCTTTTTTCAATTATTTGAAGGAGTTATTTAAGTATCATTTCTATTGTAATCTTAAATGATTCTTTCATTCGAATGTTTTAATACATTTAATTAAAATTGAATTTGTGTAATTATTTTCAAGTAAAGTTAAATAAAAAAAAAAATATGTTCAAGTTGCGCATATTTTGAATTGTGATTGTGGAGTGATATCAGCGAAGTTTTAGTGTATAGTGTAAAAATAATATTGAAAATAATAAACAAATTTATAGTTTAAATGGTTTATTTAATGTTGGTATTTTTTGTTTTAGAATATACAAGCCAGATTGACAAATAGTTATAACGTAGATGGTTGTTTTTATTTTTTAAATTAACAATCGATTCTTTGCAGCTATATTATTATTTATTTTTTTATATTTAAATTTGTCAAGCCAGGTCAAAAGTCTATTGTTTTGTTTTATAAGAAAAATGAAAGCAATAAGTTTCTGTTTGGCGTGTAGCTTTGTTCTAGACATTTTAATTACGAAATTTGCGTAGCGTGTATCGGAGATACTAATGCACATTATACAATATTTTATATTTTTATTATGTAACAATAAACTTAAATATGCCAATTAAATAACTTTTCAGCCATAATAGCTGAACAAAAATAGAATTAAATGCTATTTAAGAATATCAATAACTCTGTAGTTGTGTAAACAAGTGAATAGATTATTCATAGTAAATAAAAGTTTCTAACTTATGCTTAATACAGACGTATTATTTTTATTATTATGGATTACAGCAAATATTTAATGCTTGTAATTTTTTTTAAATAATTTTTACCATGGTTCAAAAGCTTAAGTCAGTGATAAAATGTGCATTTAATTGTGTTTTATTAAACGTCTTAATACTTAACAGTGGAATAAAATAAAATTGATTTTTTTTTTATGAAAATCGACAATAGTGTATAATACAATAATTGTGATGCTGGAGACCGTAATTCTTTCCGTTATATAAAAAAAAAGTTAATTCATGAACTTACGGGAAAAGCGCACTCGCGATAAGTTTTCCGCCTATACAGAGCATTACAATTAAAGTCTCGATGGTAGTTGCGTAGGTATGGCATGCTACTCAAAGCGACTTAAACGTACATAAAAATGTCCAAAGTTAACTTTTAAACGTAGTTTTATGGAGCTGCGCGTGAAGGTGAAATTTTAATATACTCATATGGTTGAGAGTTTTTAGAGCCGAAAGACATCAGCCGTTGTTATCTATCACGCACTTACCGTCGGCTCCTTGGTATATAAAACCACGCGAGCGGAAACCGTATATACGAGTAGATTTAGAAACTTTTACAAAGGGCCACAATAACAGTTTCGCACTACTTCCTCTGTGTTTGCTCGAAAAACCACTCGACGGTTGTAAACTAATATCGCGCACGCGCGCGTATCTCATTTAATGTACTCGGCAGTCTGCTTTTTGTATAAGCATTATACATATAGTACAAACGGGTATTGGCCATAAGACAACCACGCTCGGCATATTATATTGCGATATCCCGATAATAAATAGTGGCCAGCCGTTTTCTGTTTGCGATAACGCGAAACGATCAACCAATTGAAAATTATTATGCAATAATCAGAAGTCATGAAAAATATTATAACTTTTGATAATTTTGACAAGGTGAACTACCGTTTTTTTTTTTTAAACACGTTAAAAAATATCGAAAAACTTTGGCTGATTTTTTAACGATATTCCAAAAGTTCGGCAAAAAAATAAAATAAAAACATCTTGGTATTGATTAAAGACTTGTATTAAAAACTCGCGTAAAAATAAATATAGGATCTATAAAATATGTTAATATTATCGATATACCTATATATTATATATATATATATAACAGAAACATATATATTGATAATCGTTTACGGAAAAGTACTTTATACACGGTGATTCACCAAGCATGTTTATTCTTCAATAACGCAGTTATTAAAAATCTAATTTTTGAATTTTTAAATATATTCGTATATAAAGTCAATATTTTCTAATCTTGTGATATTTTATACTTCTTAAATATAATATCCTATGAAAATTTATGGTTTACAAATTACAACTCTTATTTTATATACTACACTATTACGCAGATAATTTTTCTGAAAATTGTAATGTATCGAAATCAAAATTCAAACTAGTAGTTTTTGATTTGTTTAACTTTGCAATTAAGAATAATAGGTCAAAGATAATAGGTACGGAGGACAATTATTTTTTAAGTATTTCATCATAAGTACAAACATATATACCTGAAAAATAAATCGTTCAAATATTGAATTAGGTATAATATGAATATAAAAAAAAAAAAAAAAATAATAATTAATAGTTTCCCGTAAAAATAGGGCATTGTGGATGGTTATTTAACAAATAGAAGTTTGTACCGCAATTCATGAAGAACATTTTTAAGTAGTAAAAAATATATATACTTAAGTACTTTAAAAATTCCAAAAATCAGAAATTAATAAATTTATTATTCATTAAAATATACATACATATATTTATATTATTATATTATTGAAGTTTTTTGATTTATTTAACATAGTAGTTTAATTCTAACTTTCCCCACAGGGCTACGCCATTGATAAACCAGAAACATTATTACAGATTAAGCCTGTAGTAATATCGGTCTAATATGCGTAAGAGTGCAACTACAAAAGATTCATTTATCAGATAATTTGAGGCGGCGAGGGATGGGCTGGTATTATTGTATATATATATATATATTGTTAGATCGAAAATATTGTTTTACGAAACCGATGCCGCCGGGTTAAAACGCTACAACGGTATTAAACAAAAATTTCATAGGAAAGTTTTCGCATTTATTTTGTCGTGTTTATTGACGTCACGCTCCGTTCGGTGATTTGTATGATTTTTAAAAAAAAATCAAACAAAGCGCGGTTAAGTGGCTGAAATGTATTCCAATAACTCCGACGCCACTGCCTCGCGCCGTTTGGGATTTGTTTGAATTTTTGATTTGTTTCGTTTTTGCCAAGGTGGAATAATAATAAAGAAAGCAAACCTTGCCCGTCTGTGGCGTCTCATTTTACGATAACTACCTATAAAATATTTCACACAAGTTTCCTTTTGTGTACCGCTAAAACATTAAATAAAAGTTACAAATAGCGTACGTAATTTAAATGAATCTCTAGAATCGCTAAGAAATGCGCAAAGTAAAAAGTTTAAAACTATAATTATTGTGGCCTAAAGTTCTGATGTTTGTCGCGTGTTAGTTTGTGTGTTCTTACTCAAAATGTAATTGTAGACTTCGAGGACTTACGTGAGTAACAGGTTACAGGATGACAATGGGCCAGAGGCGTAAATTCACTTAGGAAGTGCAGTATTTTTTTCTATTTTTTGGTTTTGTTTTGTCGTTTCTATTCGTGTTGAACTCATTTTATTTGTTTCTCGTCGGAGCTTAATGTCGGCGTCCGTCTTGTAACAAACGTATACGGAAGTACAATAATAGCCGATTTTCGTGGTAGCGCGTGTGTGCTTCCCATTACTGTTTTCCCTTGTTGTACTTCACTAATCGTCTAATTATTTTTTTATTTTTTATTTTTGTTAAAGAATTATTTTTACTTCGTATTATTCGTTAGATTTAAATTAATTAAATGTGACGCAAACTATGATATAATCATTAATTTTGTAAGAAAAAATTCTGAAGATTCGAATGATCGAATGCCTGATAATTATTAAGTAAGCGAATTAAATGTGGAATTGACAAAATTAAATAGTTAGTCGAGAGTTCTGTTTATACTCATATATATATAAATAAATAACTATTGAATTGTTGTTTAACATTTTACCCAGTTTCATTGTAAAATGTTTATGTAAGCATATCAGTTAAATGTAATAATAAATTCTTAAATATTAAAAAAAAAATAAGAAGTAGTTGTCGGAAACAACTAATTTTATTTTTTTGTACATAATCCATGATGGATTAATTTTCTTGTAATTAACGATCAAAATCAACATCCTTCATAAAAGTCAAACAAACAACATAATTAAACCTCGAGAAACTCAAACAAAAACTTTATTCAGGGATGGGTAGTAGTACTTAAAATAAATTATTCGAATATAATTTGTATTTTGTAGTTTAAATAGATTTGAACCAAGTAGGATAAAATAAAATAAAATGCATTTTCATGTTTTTTTAGTTATTGCTACAATATGATGTATATAATAGTTATATGATATATTAATCTTAAAACATAGTTAACCTAAATCAAATTATATATTATTATGTGTTATATTATGTGTTAGGCAGTCAGTCACATTGTTGAACACATAAAAAATTTATTAAAACATGTAGTTTACAATAAACTTGTAAGTTTTATTTTTTAGTGCTATTTATGACAATTAATGACATTTTAAAAATAATTAAATCTTTTGAAATATATAATTTAAATAGAAGAATTCCATAACATATTTAAACAGCAATAATATTATTTTTTTAGAATGTGATTGTTTGTTGTTGATAATTATGGTTTATGAAAAAATTATTTTAATAAATCCATTTTAAAACATAGATGTCGATCAATCAAAATTAAAGTTATATAAATCAAAAATTATGGAATTTAAAATGAGATAATATGGTTTGTAATGGACTAACTTCGTTGATAGGTACTATTGTATGGATAATATAGATAATCATGAAATATGCACTAAAAATTTCAAAATATATGAAATCGTGCAAAATAAACTTAGCAAGGTAATAAAATAAATTTACTATAATTATGTATATAGGTTAAATGGTTGTGTTGGATGGTAATAAATAGTGAGGGTAAAATATAAAAAAATGTAGGTATATGAACAAAATATAATATAATATATAAGTCGTCTCGAAAAAATAAATACAGATAAGCTTTATAATAAAAAAAAATATATATTTTTTTTAAAGAATTTATGTAAAATAAACTTTTTGTATTAAAACTAGCCAACCTGGCCACGTGTTGCTGGGACTGTCATAATTCGTTGAATTAGTGTTATACTAAACTATTTACAAAGTACTTAATTGATAACATGAAAATTTAATTTTATAAATGAGGTAAATAACGTTAATGTTTTTAATAATTATTTTTATTATTTTAAATTTTAATAATTAATAATTTTAATTTAATCCAGCACTAACAGGTGTACAATATTTTTGGTTAACCTATTTTTTCACTAATATGAATAGATTCTATGGTTTCCTTACACGTGAACATGCAACATATAATAGCCCATGGGAGAAACATGGATTTTTCATGTTTATGTGACAAATGGACATTGTTTATCTTTGAGACTTATTTATGGACATTGCGAAAGCCAAGTGAGCAGGAAATTGAAGCCTTTTGATGATACGGAAGATTCTGACAGTTACAGTGGAATATGTGATAATGTAATAATTTTTACTTTAAAATTTCGAGTCAAAATGGTTGCTTCAAGAACGTTTGTGGTGATCTTTTGATGACCGCACAATCGTACAACCAAGGTGGACGTAAATTACGTAGAAGAATAATTAGTGAACTGTAGGATTAGTAACTGAAAATCGTGTGGTGGCATTCATGATATGTTCAAAGAATTTAAAAATTAAGTTGGAAAATATATGGCTTCGTTTTCATCAATAAAATTGTTGATTGATATAAAATATAATATTAGATCATCTAATTAATATTAAGATTAACATTTTTTGCTGCTAAACCTAGATTACCTAGACTACCTCAATTACTGAGTTAATTATGATCCAAGTAATTATTTATTATTATTTGTTATTAGTTGTTAGAATAATAAAAAAAAATATGAATGTACAAATTGGTCATATTTATTAATATTATGTTATATTAAAAGTTCTTTTAAAAAATTTAACAAATATAGTTTTTAAATTAAAATAAATAGCCTAGTGTTATTTTTTCTTAATAATTTTGAGACTTTTACAATTTTAAATTGCTGCATTATTAATAATTCACACACAATTATTATTCGTTTAGTTAAACGTAAGAATTTATCTTCAAAAAAACTTTCAACATTATATATTTAATAGCTGATCCCGCATGGCGTTGCGGTGACAAATTAAATAAAAAGAAAAAATCCGACCAAGAAAATGTTACATCTCTTATGTATCTTTATAATCGAAACATAAACTACCTATTCTATATTTTAAATTGGACCAAATCACACATGAACAAAATCAAAATCGGTTGTGTAGTTTTAGAGCGCATTGCAAGCAATCCGTTGTACGATTAATTTGTATATATATATATATAGTTATAGATGTTATATCTAAAAAATCTATTATTATAGGTATTACATTTAGTCAAATTCATAACGCTTTAAAAATATATTTATAAAAATTTCGTATTCATGAATCAAATGTTTGTCTCATTAATATTCAATTTAGAATGAGATTTATCTATGCCGAAGGTCGTAAAATGTACAGACCTGATAATTACGTTTTTAAATAAATCACGAAAAATAAATAGGTAAAAATATTTTATTAAATACGTCGTTTCTGCTACTATCAGTTGTTATGCGATCATATTGTTATACAGTCTACGGCGTATTCCTATATATTACGTGCGTATTATACTCAAAGACCGAGTTAGTACATTGGGAGGACAGCAGATACGACCAATATGCCATTATGCTACACCTGAATATTTTTCAATGGTTAATGGAAAAAATCCAGATATAGTTTTGTCATAAGAATTTTTTGCTGACAAAGACATAATTTACATTTACATCACGATTTGTTGTCAAAATGTATCGTTTGAACAGGGAGTTTTGGAATCGAGTAAAAAGACACAAGTACATTTTTGTAAACGTAATCATGTAATTTCGAGTACATATTATTATGGATTAACAGACAGTTTCGTATTTTAAAAAGAAAAATATATAATGTAGTTTGAAGTTATTCTAAAAATTATAATATTAATTATCAGTAACTCAGCTCAAACCTGGTGAAAATGAAAAAAAAAATAATACGAAATGTCATGATCAATACCATTTTTACTATTGTTATGAAGACGTCGAGGACTTTAAAGACAATGGGACAATCATGAAGTTATTTCATTTCTACGTTATGAGTATAATATGGTCAACACTTCAAAAAAAAAAATAATAATAATAATAAAAAACATTATTATTCATCGGTAGGGTATGACTTTATTTTGATCAACTGAAATGTTTGCTTTGACATAATAATTTACACTAGGGAACGTTAACAAGCTGTCAAATAGAAAAAACATTTTCTGCCGACCGATTGCAATATTTTTCGAAAAGGGATAATTGGACAATAACGTTAGATGTTGGTGCTTAAATATTTTATTGGCATGGTCTTATGAATACTTTATATTTCTTGAATGTAGTTACTAAGATTATGCATTATAATATTTATATTTTTAATAGAAGTAGATGATTTGATATTGTAATTTTATTTGTAATATAATAATATTTAAAAAAATATTGTAATAAGAAATACGATAAATTAAAAAAGAAAGATACATCACGTATAAAATAATTACTTACATTCAATATAACATCATTATTATGATTGACTATTATAATATCCTTTAAACTAATAATTAGTCAGCATAATATTCAACTGTATTAGCTACGATTTAAGATAAATAGTCTTTCTTATGATTCTAAAAAAAATATAATTAAAGATTTATTAATTTGTTATTAATCAGTCATATTAAATATTAACTAAATGATTGTGTGATCAATCCGTTTAATCTTTTTTGGGATCATTATGATGGTTAAGATTATTAATTTTGTTTCAAGAATAATATGGTTTGATTTTACAATCAATTTAATCCACGAGAATTACATAGGCAAAACAATCAAACTTTTTTCAGTTAAAAAAATGAAACTAATATTAAACTGAATTGAAATTTTTTCAAGTAATTATTAGAATTTTATTTATTTATATTATATGATATAAATCTTCTTACATATATTTATTTATTTTTATCACCAGTATGTTTAATTACATCAATACGCTTCTAAAATACTATTATTCAATAGCTATTTCAGTGTAATTTAATATACATAATATAAATATATATAGGTATATATATTTATAATAGTGTTCATTAATGCAGTATTTTTATTTATTTTTTAAGTATAATATTGAAATGTAACTTACTGATGTTAGAAATGTCGTTAAAATATGTTCGTACATCAATTTATTTTTAGTGTTATTAAATATAATTCATGTTTTTGCATATAGATGAGTGTTGAGTAAATATTCAAGAAAAGTTGTATAAACTTTATCCAGAAATATGAAGAAATTATGAGCATTGTTTACTAAACTATTATACATACTACTATGTAGCTTCCAAACTGATATAAACTTGAATAATTGACTTCGAAGAATTCAAATACGGTACTATTTTTTACTGTGTAACTATAAACCACGAATTTCTACGAGAACGATAATTAATACCGAGAGATTTCAAAACTATAAGACTAATGTTAAAGAAATTTCATAACTTTGATGTAAATGTGTTTGTGCTGGCTAATACATCATTGATAACTATATAATAGTTTATTTATTTACATAAGATTTAAAACTGATGTATTTAAATTACATTATGTAAATTATTTAAGAAATAACTTTCAATTGTAAAATGTTAGTACCTACATAACTTAATTATATTTTTTATGAAACGATACTATAGAGCTTGACTAATATTAAATTATGGTCATGATATTAATATTATTAATAGTCTGAAATGTTAAAATAGTAAATAATAATTTTCGAAGAAATTCGGCGAAATAGTAAAAAAAAATGATAAATGTATAAAGAAATGTTAGCAAACTTAGCATATTCCTATTTATATGAATATTAATAATTTTTTGGTTAAACAACTTAGCTCAGAATTATTTTTCTCAATTGTTTATAATTGTATTAAAATTATATGTTACATAACGTAATCTCTGAGAATTTTACCTTGAACTTTTGTATTTCATTAAAAAAACAATAATTTGAAAAATAAACGTGTTATGTTTTTTTTTATAATTACACACCAAGACATTACTAGAATATATCATAATTCGTGTGTATAAACTCGCGGTGATTAACCGAACAGATGTTTAATGCGGTTAGTGTAATGCAAAACAAACAAGAAAAAATAATAACTACGAGAACTAAAATGACATAGCTAATTACAACGTTTTACGGCGGTGAAACAATTGTTAAATGGGAGACGGGTAACAGTCGGGTGAATAATACGTTAGAAAATATAAGGGAAATGTTCCTGACAAAAGTTTTAAACATCATAAATAACAGTTAAGTATAAAAGTTTACTAGGTAATATTATGTTCTGGCATAAAACCACCTCTAATAAAAAAAAAAAAATACTCGAGCAAGTGGGTCACCGTGTGTGTGGTTGCTACGTGGGTTGGTCAGTTGGAGTGGTTTGATATTAAAAAGAAATGCATAAAAGTGACGGACCGTCGCTATCAAAAGCTAATCCTTAATTGAAGTAGGGTTTAAATACTATACACGCACGTTTACGAATTTAAGAACTAATTATTTTCTATTGGTGTGTAATTAATATTTAAATTTTACAACGTTCAGCCATGTAATTATATTATGCATTATTAATGACTTTTTAGTACAAATTATTTGACCATTATCATATTACGTCTATTAAGATAATAACTATGCTTTGACCATTAATACTAGCGAACAAAATCTGTTTGTATAGAGGTAATTTGTACAAAATTCAAAATTAGTAAACATAGTAATTTTTATGTATAGTCGTTATCACGTATGACGCTTCTTGCATAATTTCTTTTGATTTGTGTATTTTAATAAATTATATTTATATATTCCTATAATTTTATATGCATTATATAATGCGCTATACATATATATATTTTATTTAAGTTTACTATGAGTGTGTTATTAACAAAAAATTATTCTAGAGAAATGTCAGACCAAAAATAGTATAGGAAGAATTAAATAAAAATGATTGAAAACCGGGCGATGGAGTATAAGCATTAAGAACTAAAATAATATGAAAATCCCGAAATATTTATTGCTTGTCTCCTTAAATGTTGTTTTGAATAAAATTGGGTTATATAAAGTAAATAAATACATTTTGATTTAGATCTTTGCAATGCAACAGAGAGCATATAATAAATTGTTACATATTTCTATTATTGAAATCAATATTTGTAGAAAGACTGTCATGGAGAAAAGACTGTCGAATCCGGAAGAACACACATGGTGATTGAGTAAAAAATTCTTTTACTCATTTTAATTGACCTATTTATAGAAATATTATTGTCTCAGCACGACAGCTTTCGGACGTATCATTTCTTAAACGGATGTGATCTTTTGTGAATCGATTTTGTAGGAATCTTGTAGTACATAATATTATTATTTTATAAACATATAATGCATATCTGTGTATGATGATTTGGAAAATAATGTTTTTGGTAAATAACCTTGTATATTTACATCAAAGTGATACTTATAAAATTAGTCAGGTATTTCTATATTTTTATTTATTTATTTATTTATTGTAGTATTAATATAGTTCTATAATAGTCGCTAGTAGAATAATTAAAAAAGAAATTTTAAGCATAATATAGTCTATACATAGTTTGTGTGATTCAGAAGTTCAGGTTTATCATAACTTACATTTATATTCTAGTAAAAGATATAAATAACAATATGGTCTAGTACTTACGCCTACTTGATTTTGCGATACTAATGATGGTCTAAATTAAATGTTACATTAAATAACAGCCGTTTACTTAATTATTTCTCGTTTTCACTAAAAATTATTAGGTACAAAGTAGATATAACATAGTAGATAACCTAATATGGGTATATTTATTGTTTATAGCTTCTTATCGCATATTCAGTTCTTGTCTGGAACTGAATATTGATAGGTTCTATGTACAGTTTGGGGCTATATTCTCCCGAATTTCCGCGAATTATATAAACTATATACAATAACATTTTTTTCACGCTTTTCGAAAACATTACTGTATTTATCTATTGTCATCCAGTTGAAAATAATTTTAAATCAAATTTTACCGTCGTCGAAATTCGTTACGTAGAAAGTAAATTTTTTTTTTTGAGTCTGCCTGTAAAGTATTAAAACGACGACACGTCCATCCCAAAATCAACAAATCTCGTGACTCGTGTGCGTAATACCAATGTTACACGTTTACGTTTTTCGTGGAAATGCGATCGAACGTCACGTTAAGGTATTAATCACGTTTTACGCATAAATAATAATTTTAGAGTGTTTAATAATACGCACGTGCGTCTGATGCTCAATAAACGTTGCAGAGATACATACAACGGGACGCTGTATATGTGTTTCGTTCGCGTTATCGAAAGAGCTCTCTTCCACTCACCAGACACAGCATTATAGTGTTTCGCGGGTATGACTATATCACTCTAATAATAAAAATAAGTCATTGCAATATTGGATTCAGAAGTAACCCAAGGGGGAGGGGAGCAAATTTTCAAAAATTAAATTACCTTTTTTTTCTATTTCACCTTTGTTTTAATTGTGAAAAAAAAGCAACAAGTAACGGTGATGGAATGTTGTATTTATCGTTAATCAATATGAATTAGTGTAACCATTTAAAAAATTTATAAAAATAGTATAATACTATAATCATTATGATCAGCAAAACCTATTTGAATTTGTGACGATAAATTAATAACAACATCCCGTCATACATGGGTCGCGTATTCGGGAAGTAGTGCTTCTATATACTTATTATGAATTGCCAGGAAAAATCATATCTGAATAATCAACGATTGTCCCATCGCCCCTAACTTTGTATCTGCCACTGAGTCATTGTTACGATATATACCAACCTTCAGGTGTATCGATAATACCATGACGTACGGACTGTGGTATTTGGTATTTATGATTATAAATATATAGGAAAAAATTTTGAAAACATATGACACTGAACTTTTTGTTTGGCGTATAAAATATGTATTTAAGAATCTCAACTTTAACTTTACAGTGCGTTAAAATATTAAACGGGCGGCTGAGTACTGCGTTGATTTTTTTTCAAACTAAAATCTGGATCGGCGGTAAAACAATTTTTTTGTTTTACTTTTTCCACGGTCTACACATGGAAGATTTCGTAGAATCAATACGATGTGTGTTTGCGTGTGCAAACGTTTGTGTATGTGCGCGCGGGGGGGGGGGGTTGATGGAAGAATTCCATCACAATACTGTGGTAATAATTTTACGCTGCTCACGTGGTCACCGCGACGACTACAACAAGTGAAAAATACTATTGCACAACCTCGCGGGAACGGTAACGCAATATACATATTATATTATATAAAAAATATTGTACGTAAAAATGGAAAACGGATTACGTGTTTTGCCACTCCATATTTGGTGAGTGGTTTTTTTTCTTCACTTATTCCGTCCCTCCGTCCTTCGCCACCACCGACGGAAGTTCGGCGAAAACTTTGCGTACCGGAGACCGACGATTACGGTCGCGAAAGTGAATTGCTTGGATCGATGGCCGGGGCGTGGAAAAGAAATAATAGAGGATAAAAAATAATAATAATATACAACCCCGGGGAAATCTGACGACCAGGCCGGCGGCAGCGGTTCCGCGTGGGAATTTCACGAAATTTATAAACATACGGAATATGACATTCGGCGTGCGCACGTGTGGTACCGCAGTCCTGACGCGTCTGCACACGTATTACGCCACCACATCAACTCCCGAATGTTTACACACCCACCCGGCGTGTTTCGGGTTTTTGTTTACGAATCGGGTTCATTCGTTTCGTTGGCATGTACTCGTACGACCATTGAGCGTATTATGCATATTATATTATTATGCCGCACACAAAACTGCCGACAATCGTGTTGAAATAGAAATCTCAGGGAGTGCGGTCTTAGCCGTGAACAGATCTGCCCAGTGACGTTTTTGAACCCGTCAGATCCGTCGTCAAGTCTCGAACTAAAAATAATTATTGACATTTTATTTAAGCACCGTCGCCTTGCGTCTGGCAGGGTCTGCGGACGACAAACCATTTAGACACTGACTGTCGTGCGAGTGTCATTAGAACGCTTAACAGTAATCAAAATGTGTTTGTCACGGAAAACGATTTGTACATTCATATATTATTGTGTTTCTTGTAACAATCTAAACGTCGACCACCACTCATCGATTCAATTATCCAGTATAATCGGTGCTACTGATTTTATTAGTGTCAGAATTTTACAACCGTAATATTATTACTCGTACATAATTCGACCGTTATTCCACAATGGTCGATCATTACGATTTATTTTCCCGACTGTTACGGCCAAAACGACCTATGTACTCATAATGTGTTTATGTATTCCTATACGTTAACTCACGCATTGACGTGATGTTGTTATTATTATAACGCGTCAGTCAATTTTGTAGAAGTTTTAATATGCGCGTATTATAAAGCGTAGTCAAATTAATGTAACCGCGCCTCGTAAAATGAAAGTGAATATGTTTTGCGGCATATTTAACGAACGTCACTATGAATAATGAAAACTTTAAAAGTTTTCCAAAGAGATGAAAGTGATCTAATTTCTCTGGGTTTTTATTGCTCGAAACAAAGTGTAATTTGACAAACTGCCGGATTAAGTTTTAAGTTTTTAAATCCGTTAAAATGCTAAGAGGCCGAATTCGATAGTGTTATACGTGCCGTACGGACAGAGCGGGTGGACGAGTGACGAGATGGGATTACAAGTACGCGTCCTCTTTGTTAATTTCATTTCGGCTCGCAAGTTATTACTATCGTCAACGTTGGCCGCCAAAAAAACTATAAAAATTGTACATACCATTGAGTTTTAACAGATTTATTTTTTGTTTTTTTTTCAACGCAAGAGTGGTGGTTGTGACAGTGGTTTACGTATCGTTGTAATAATTAATTAGATCGTATATATGTAAAATGAAAAGCAAGTTCAAAATTAAAAAAGTTATATCGTTATGAGACGTCGAAGAAAATTAAGCACGAAACGGAAAAATAACTTGTATTTTTGTATTCATAATGATGTAATATAGCCATATATAGGTTAGGCGAATCATCGCTAATGTACGTATAATATATTACATATTGACGTTTATACTTGTATAATTTAAAAAACAAAACAAGAAAATCAAATCATAATAACATTCACCAGACGTTTTTATTAATATAATAGTTAGATATTCATTTTTCTTGGACGTAAATTTTACCGGTGTTTTCTGCAAGACGTATTATTTATAAAAAAATCGTACGTATTGGCCGGTCTGTGTTTTCTACCCCACACTTTACGTTTCAAACTTTATGCAATTCGCGGCAGGGGTTGTTTCGTTTTTGGTCCCGTGGAAAAGCGCAAAATGGTTAGAAAGACGAGGACGATACGATATTGGTTTATGGCGATGCGAGTGCGTGCGTATTACTTTTAGTTTTTGTTTTAGCGTAAAATATTGAACTCGTGGTATACCAATATAAATTTACTTAAGATGTTTGGTTTCTGTTCAGACAGTGATTTATGTTCGTAAAGACTGAACGCGGACCGAATGCGCGTGAATTGAAAGTATTATGTATACATCGTACTACCAACTATCGGTTCGGTACGGAAAAGTTGTGTAATTATTTTTTATATACATTGACAAAAATGAAATATATAAATATATACATTTTCTCTGCGAAAAGTCACATAAATATAAAGTGACTACAGTAATCAATATTCTCATGGGATTACATTTGAAGTATGCATATTTAATATTTATATTATAACCTTAGGCGGATGTAAATTATATGAAAAACGATAGGTTTTTGGCGGAAATCATCGTCTGTTTGTTAGCTAAGATGTGGTTAAATTAATGTTATTAAAACGTCATCGGTTTTGAAAAAAAGAATGTTCCAAATGTTGTCCTTCGTCCCTCAAAGGTTAAGCATACAATTAGTAAACACCAAAAATACGTTAGTCGATGTACGAATGTAGAGCGATAAGTTTGATTTTTTAGGATGATGACAGATCATTTAAAGGTGCAGATATTTAAAAATCAGTTTTATAAGTTTGGTGAATGGTTATACACTTCAATTTTGAACCAAATGTCCAATTCATTACACAAGTTTGTAGAGTGAATAATAATAAAAAAATATAATCGTGTAAGATTTGAAACATAATTAAATATTCCTTTTAAAAATACGTAATAAAGCTATCTATAAAGCTTGTAGAACGAAATGCGATTTCTCAATACACTTTTATTTCTATAAACCCTATAAAATATTGTATTACTTTTGAATTGATTTACATAGCGTCAAGTTGAGTGGTGGGAAATTTAACATAGATTGTGTTTTGAGAATGTCAAAATCTTACCATTTCCATAATTTACCTAGCAATTGATAAAATGAACTTGTTTATTTTTCTATTATATTATATGAAATATATTCATTTTTCTTGTGCAAATTTAAATTACCTAGAGAATAACAGAAAAAAGTAATATAATATATTATTATTATTGTTTTTGAAATAGTTGTATCTAGCTACCTTGTGTTTTGTATATATGTGAAATATGTGAAAACTTTTTAAGTGTTACTTGAATTAATAATAGACCTTTAAAAAAAATATCACCATACCGTATAATATTGTAGATTTTTTTTTGTAATTATGTACAATAACAATTTTAAATCAGTAATTTTCAAAAACCAATAGTATCCTTAAGCATATATACATATATGTTATCAACATTATATTAATTTTTATTTTTAATCACAGATATAAATATGTTTATGCATAAAATAAAAAAAAATCATATTTATTATTGTCAGGAAGAAAAATAATTGTATGAGTTATAATATAATAAAAATTATGTTTTTACTTTTTATAGTTAAATGAAAAATCAAGAGATTAATCTTAAATGTTTAGAATATTTTATTTATAAAAAAAAATACATAATCATTTTTTGCTATAAAGTAAAATTATAAGAAATAAGAAAAATAAAGTGTTTACTTATATATACCTATTCAATCGAATCTGTCTAATTAAAAAAATAAAAATAAAAATAAAAACAAGAAAACAAATAATTAAACTAAATTTTTTGATACTTGCATAGTCGACTGATGTATAATATTTAGTTAATATTTATTTACACATTTCCTTTTTTTTATTCGGTATTCAGCGTTTTAGACGGTCAATTAAACAATATATGATATTATTGAGTAATTATTTTTTTTTATAGGTAGTGTATAGAAACTACTTTCAGGTAAATCAAGTCATATTTAGTTTGTATTATAAAACTATAGTGTAGGTTTTATTTTTATTCATTAGTTATTTTAGTACGATTGTACGATATACGCGTATTCAAATGAATAAATAAATTCTAACTTTTCTAAAATGTTTTTTTTCCGAAAATGATACAGACCGATTATATTACATTTTATAAAGTTACACCATTGTTTAATATAATTAGTTCTTATTTACGTCACATTTTATCGAAATTGTTTTTTTAACAGGATTCTTATTGCTAATTGATTATTTTAAAATACTTAAAAAAAAAAAATTGAATTAAAAACATTTTAAATGATGAAACAAAAAATTATAAATAATGACTAAATAAAAACGGAAATTAATAATTGAAGGTATTTTAAAAATCTAAATAGAAACTATTTCATTTTCTGAAAATCAAAAGTTTTGACTATTAAATCTAAGTTAAAATTAATTTCTTTTACATCTTCCAATATCTGAATTCTAATTGATATATTTATTTTGTAGTATATTTTAAACAAAATTGGCGAAGGGAAAAAAATGTGTAACGGTGTAAAGAAACTGATAATATTTAAGGGCATATAATCAGTTTCTTTTTTTTTAACAGAATAAGAATTCTGTTAAAACAGTTTTATTTAGTCAAATTGTAATGTGATTGTTTTATATTAGGTATATGTGTTATTATTTTAATAAGGTTTTCGATTTAAAAAAAAAAGACTACAGTGTACCTACTTTATGTTGTTGTTTATTTTAACAATTGTTTTGTACGATAGTAGTTTCTGTATTTTTTTTTTCATTTATTAAAAATCTATATAAGGTATTGAACTTTTTTTCCTTATTGTCTCTACATTACATTTCCTGGGTAGGTAATTTATTTCTCAATATTAAATGTCTACATAGCAGTATATATTTTCTTCTTTTCATAGACCAAATCGAAATACTAGAACACGTGAAGTAATGATCTTATGCTTTAATATACCGGTTTTGCTAGCATAAAATAACGATGAAATAATATAATAATATTGTACATCATTATACGTGTATGTGTAGTACAAAATTGCTATCAATCAACACATAAATATTATTAACTATTTGTTAAAACAGTTAACGTACCTACATAATGTTTAACTCCATTGAAATTTTCGTTATTGTTTTTTTCAAATGTACAATGTATTATTTGTTATTTTATATATAAATAAAAATTATAATTGAATGGTGTACGTGACTTTGTTCGTATAACAGAGTTTATTATTTAATATTATTAAAATTAGTAGAGCGATTATTCACTTAAAAAATGACCGGTGTATGGATTTTATCCTGTGAAATGAATATTATCAAAATGCGCTACGTGTAAGTGTGTTATTTAATTTGTTTTTTGGTTAGAGTCCGTACCGTGAATAAATAATAGTTCTGCATATATATATAATATATATATATACATATCAAATGTACACAAAGTAAATGTATTATAATTGTTAAAAAAGTCATATATATATATATATATATATATATATACTTAAATAACTTCTTAAAAACACAACCTAATTATGTTAAATTTAGCAAAAAATTAAAGTGAAACAAGTGTGTAGTTGAAGGTATTTTCGTAAAATTACCGAGGCGAGTGTTTATGTGTATGGGCGGTGGTCCAATAATCGAAAATGTCAGTGTCTATAGTATAATAATATAATAGCTATAGCTGACGAGTATAATAACTGAATATAGTTTCCTGTACATTTTGAAACTGTCTGCGGATCTCGCATTATATCCTCCGGGGAAACCGAGGAAGGGTTGTTGTTGGACAACTTGTATCGTTCATTTTGGAAACAGATATTGTCGTCACATAAACACGGCTTAGTTTCAGATAAGTAAGTAATTATCAATACTGTTTCATCCCACCACCACTACCTCCGTATGGAACTTTTGTTGGCAAAGCTCTTTGGATAATGCGACGAAGATTACGGTGCAATTTGTCTAAGTCAAAGATGTTATATGTTGCATAAATGGTTTTCATAAGCATTTAAGGTAGCCTTCTAAAATTAATTAAATCTTTCACTCCACCTATATGCCCACACATCCTCTCCGATGTGGTCGTGCAGCGAGGCTCTAAGACGAAAATTTAACTTTCTTACTATACTCATATATGAGGATATGGGATAATAGGCGATTAGAGTGCTGTCAGGAACACCATATAAGAAAGTTTATTGTATTCACTTTAAATCCATGTAACATATATATATATATATATATATATATATATATACATATACCTATCATATGCAGTCGATTTAAATAGTTTCCAAACAGAAACGTATAACATTACCACGTGTATACATTATTCAGTCAATTGACGCGTTATTATAAACACAATATATAATATGTCCGAAGACGGTTAAATTTAGCTAGATACAGGTGTCGAATATTATTCCTAGAAGATAACTCCCATTTTAAAATATTAAGACTTGGCGTACAATTTAGTATTAATAACCAAGTATACACCAAAAATTAAAAACTTATTTATTATTTTCTTAAGCTCGAAATCATTTTATGTGAATTTTTACAACAGTTAAAATAATAATTTCTATTTGTAGTTTTACCTACTTTTTAAATCACACAATAAATAGTATTGATATCTTTATATTTTTAAATAAATTATTTTGTTCTGAAGTGTAATACCTAAAATGTATTTAAAGTAATGTTTAAGAAAGCCGTATAATTCCAGAAAGTATGGATACATAAATAAATAAATAAATGGGATTTTTTCTAATTAGAGGCATAGAAAATATGATGTTATCTTAAATTTAAAAAAAAACAGATGGTCAAATGGGTAACGCTTTGCTGTTCAGTAGGTATCGAGTAGACCTTGAATATAGAGTAGATAGGTCACTATAATAGGTGCATTAAATTTGAATTTAATGATAGGTATCATTGTATACGAAAAACGATTCTGAACGGAAATGATTTGTCAGCCTATGGTATATATTTTCCATTGGGTGGTGAAAAATGTGGTTAACGTTTTAATGACCTGCATACCCCAAAATTAAATCTTGTATAGAAAATGGCAATTTCAAGTTTTTACGACTAGTAATTTTTAACTATAACGAAAATCTAGAATTAATTGATAGTAAATCGTCATTTTACACGTGCATTTTGGATTTCGTAAAAATGTTAACTTAAATAAATTTTTTTTAATTGGTTAACGCTCAAATTCTTTTATAATTATTGTAAGCCTAACTTAATGAAAATATTGTATTCAATCTTCAATTCTTAGCTACTTACCTAATTTTTTTTATAAATTCTTAACTACAAAATAATTTGCATATATTCATGATTTTTTACGAATTTTGTCAGTATTTGAACTTCAAACGGTAACAAAAAAAAAAAAAATTGCATAAGTACTCTTATAATTTTTGAATCACTATAAAACTAGATTTTGAAGAACTTTTGTATTCAATTAAAAAATATATTTATCGATATTTATAAAAAAAATTAATATTAATTTTATTATATGCATTTATTATATTTTTTTATAATGTGTAATTAATAATGATTTCAAGTGTAAAAATTAAAATTACAAAATAAAGTACTACCACATTTTAGTTTACAAATGAATTGTTGTATTTCTGTTGCAAAATTAATGAAGGTGTATTGGTATTACACAAATTTCATTGCATTGTTCTTACACACTGGTTGTTTATGAGTTGTTTTTTTCATAAAACATAATATCATGCTTGAGTTTATAAAACGATGTTGTTTGTAATTTTAAATAATTTATGTATAATGTATAAATGGCCATTAAATAATTTGTAGAGATCTTGATGAAAAAAAACGGAACAGAAATTATTATGTGCGTATAAAGGTATTAGAAAAAAAAAAATGCAATCATTGTAAGTAGATTTTTATCTAACTCAGAAAAATCTAAATTTGGTTTATTATACATTATGTACATTAACCGATGAGTATTGAGAAGATACAATGTCTCGTTAAAGATTTTCGTTTGGTTGTCAGGTCATCGCTGTGTCCACAATAATCGATATGGTATAAGTTTTGGGAAATATCGGTGTTCATATTAGATACCAAACTTAACACTACTATCGCGTCTTCGTAATATAACCTATAATCCGGTAGACATATTCTATTAGATGTACCATACACGCATGCATACACACTTTGCAAAGTTTTAAGGTGGCAACAGGGGTATTGGGATCGGAGAAGCACAAGGATTTACACTATAAATATATAATTATATTATAACTAACGCTGGTCAACAATAATATAACCGGAACCGATAATTTTCAGGCACTGTGCCGTGTCAGGTAGTAATAGGGTTCGCGCGCGTTAGTAAGAAGGAGAAGGAACATGCCGTTCCGTTGGGGCGTCGCGTTTTTGAGATGAGGAGTGGGTAGAAAGAGGGTACACCCGCAAGAGATAACGAACCCCGCTGCTGTAGCACCGTAATTATGCGTCCAAAACCGACGATCGTGGCTTAGAGGGAAATGCCTTTCCGCGTACGACTTTGCTGAAACAGCGTGAGTAGAGGACAGGAGATGGGTCAGAGAGCTAGAGTACTCGTTACGCGATGCACGAAAGGGGTCCGTCGACCATTTTTCACGCGGTCACTTACAACAGTGATGTGACTGTGTGTGTGTTTATTTTTTGACGGTAGGGGGGATGGAGTGAGAGCGTGATGTCGGGGCTCGTTTGCGACACAATGATGAATGGATCCTGTCGACAACCACAACAACGACGATGACGACGATGATGTCAACGGCCCGCGGCGGTGGCGTTAACGTTTTGTGCATCTAATTGACAAGTTTACTCGAACGTCTAAAAGGGAAGGAGAAAAAAAATTGACTAACTCGGTCGTCGAAATTTTGTCCTTACAGTCGTAATCCCTCGCGGCATGCCAACCGGGAATACGCGATATGACCACGCAGTGCGCCAGTAATACGTCATCATATCCTGCAGGACACCATATCTACATAATATTATAATATGCTGTACCGAAAATACCACTAGCGATTTTCGAGTTCTTGTACCCATATTATTTATGGTGCCACAGCGGCTATTCGTTATACTCATATAATATGATCTTATGGTCGCGTCTTCTCGTTACAGACGTCATGGCGTGTATATAATATCGTTATAATATTATTATGGTCTAGTGGGTTTCGTTGGTGAACGAAAAGTATAAGTATGATGTAAATACGGTTAACAGTAAAACCACTGCGGTGACAGTCCTTTGGTAACAATAATAATATGCCCCATACCGACCATACGTACTCGTATACTCAAATAATATACTAAGTACTGCCTATAAGCCGCCAACGCAAAATTACATCAAGTATTACAGGCCGTGATATTTGATGATATATTTTTTTTGAACGTGATAATACAAATCATAATAAAGAGTATTTTATTTTTAAACATCTAATTAACTTTATAACAATGTATTTTGATTAAAAATAAATAACATATGAGTTCATGTTTTTTAACTATAGATTTTATTACTTTTAATTTTTTTCTTCATAATTTGAAGTCATTAAAATGGTGTTACTTTTTTAAATGATAAAATAAATTTTTAGTTTCATATTTTTGAATATTTCAATGTACAAAAATCCAATTTCGAACTAATAGTAAGTAGTTAAATAATTATTATAACCAAGAACTAGGTATTTAAAGCTTAGACAAGCAAAGTAGGGACCTTCATTTAACGGGTTATTCATGTACTACTTTCGGCTCATCTAATAGTTAAGTACATATAATTAATTAGCTACTCGTTTTAATTACGCTATTTGTACAACGAAATACAAAAATATTCATTATCATTCAAAAAAAAAAAAAAAAAACATTAAAAAAAATAATACAATAAAGATAAAAAAATAAAAAAATATTGTTTTATGTTGGTTTTCAATAAACGTACGTAATAAGAATATCTATTTCTCAATTTGCTATAAAAACATTTCAAGATAATGATTGTTGAATGTTGACATTAAAATTAGTTAACTCTGTATAAATCAGTATTTGACTATTATTATTTATAGATGTGAAGTTTGAGAAATAATTCTTAAGTTTTTCAAAAACTGTAAAATTCCAAACAGAACTTAGTTCAAGTAATATTTAGTATGAATATTTAATACAAAATTCACCAAGTAGTAAGAATAAAGAACAAAGAAATATATTATTTTATTTACGTACATTGTATTGTTATATATAATATATATATATATCTAAATTAAACTTTTGTCATACTTTTCTTTTGTCTAAAGTGATAATAAACATATCATGATATTCAACTAATAAAATAATAAAAAAAAAAATCATCATCGTTAAACTAATAATACATAAATCATTTTTTGAATATTTTTTTTCACTCTTGTTAACGCGTGTAATGTAACAAAAAACGATGAAACATAAACAATGTTCAAAACGTCTTCGGATATAATAGGGAGGTTATAACATTGAATTGAATAAAAAAAAATGTTTTTAATGCTATTACTTATTGAGAAGGTAATGTATTTTACTATGCTGTTTTTGAAAGATTTAAAAAAAAAATACTCATATAATAAAATAAAACGAAAATTCCCAGTATTATCGTTGATAATATGAAAATAAAATATAAATACCTCTGTAAGTTTTTTTTATGTTTACCTATTAAAGTAATAAACTGGATTTGTGTTTTTGCATAAAAATTAAATAAAAGATTCATATTTTTATACTTTTACTGACTAAATTTTAACCCATCAAATATTTTGATATATTTATTAGTGATAATTTATAGATATCTTAAGTATTTTTAAAAGTATACGTGAAATTGAAAAGTTTATAAAAAGTTAATTATTAGTTAAATAAAAAATATGCAATTTGGATATTTTTTGTGAAATACTGTGTTTGAATATACGCGGTGTCCTGATTACATTTATAATGTTTATTATTTATTGAAAATTAACGTAATATTATTTAACTATTCATTATTATTTTTAAATAACGAACGGAAAGTGTTGTTTAAATTAATAATTTATTTATTATTTAATTTTAACTTTGGTATTTAAAAAAGTAAACATTTGTTTTCTTTTATAAGATTAATCGTGATAGAATTACAAAATAAAATAAATAAATAAATAAAACTTCGTGTATTTTAGATTAATTTCAAACAATGGCTCAATATATTATTGTTATTTACCTTTATAGAATAAGCGTTTGACGAATAGTGAAAATTCAATTAAAATAAATCTGTGTATATACTGTCAAATGTGTATCCCATTTTATAAACTTATCTAGTCTTATAAAATTGTGTTGTAAGTAATACTTTGTATGGTATTTGTGCATACATCAGAATTAAATAAATCATATACGTAATATTAGAGACCAGAGTTGCATAAAAACATATCATAATGTATTTATGTTGTGTCTCAACTCTTAGTGATAAAAACAAAAACTGAACTGTTTTATTTTTAAAAAAAATATTGCTTGAAGCATATCACTGGATTTATTTTTCATTATAGTTTAACAGATACGTATGGGTGATAGTGGTGCTATATTGTATTCTATCTAGAACAGTAAGTAGTTCACGTGGGACATTTCTTGTAGAGTTTATCAATTTATGTGTCCAAGACGATAAATAATAAATATATATTATTTGAGATTTTAAACTCCCATCGAAGTGATTTGTTTTTTTCTACATCTCGTTCGTAATATTATAGATATATTTATTTATGAGTTTTTATCTGCAGGCTAAATAATTATCAATTTTATAAGAAATAACATTAAAAAATAAATACATAAAATATATATATAAATGGAAAAGAAAAAAAATTTAATCAAGTTTCTTTCCGTACTTTTTTTACGCAAGTTGAATAAGACTGAATAAGACTTATAGTTATTGTTATAACACTAATATTGACACTTATTTTATATTTTATATGCTTTTGTTTTATATTTTTCTTCACAAGTAATATTAAATATTAAATAAGACACGATACAACTGATGGATTTAAATACGTAAAATAACGTAAGTATTCAATAAAACATTTATTTTAGACGTTTATTCAGACGTAGAGATAATGTTTAGGTTTAAATATTTTATTTTAAATTAATCAATCTATCTGATATATATATATATATACAATTATTATAACAAAATATGCTGAAAATAATTAATATCTTATACATATAAGATAATTTTGAGGAGTTATAAGAAAAGAACAGTTTAATATTAATATATTTATAAAAATCTTTTTTTTTATATTCTATCATAATTTTCTTCGGTTATTTAAATAAAATTAAAAGTTATTATAAAGTATATCTATTAAGTATAATATTTAAGTTGCATAATAATAATTAGAAAAAAAACTTGTATTAAAATAACCAATACCATCATGTTTAATTGTTATTTGAATAACAAACTTTATTTTATTGTTGAATTAACTTGTAAAATAAATATCTATTTTAATTATGCCTTAAAATTGGATTATTAAGGTTTTATACGGAATTTCGTGTAAAATTGTATATTTTTCTGTGTTACGTAATCGTGATGTTTAAGACAGTCAACATAATATTTGAAGAACAACACGGTAATTTATTGTATTCAAATTATTTGAATTTACTATGCAATATTTTCATGATCGTTGAGTTTTTTTTTATTGTGCATTGGAATCGCATATGAGTGATACTACTTTTTTTTTATTAAATAACAAAATCTTAATAAAACGTGACCGGTCAAAGGATGACCAATTAAATATAAATTTCCTATTAAATACTTATTAGGAATTTATAATTAAAAAATTTATAACTTAACGTTTTATAGTATAGGTAGCTGTATTTTAATCTTACGGAATTTGGTAGTCTGTAATGTTTTAAGGTCTAATGACTGAGTATTATAGTGAACTATTGTTCTAACATTATGTGAATTGGCAATAGACCTTACGGTTAATTTTTGTGAATATTATGTTATCGGTCAGTAATTAGTTGTATCATGTAATGCGACATAATTGTTATGCTGAATTGAAACAATTCGTCCAATTTCGGGTTATATTTAAAAAGGGAAAGTTATTTAAACCACTAAAATGTATATCTTCAATAATTTATTATCGATTAATCACTTTATTTGAAGGTACTAAGTTATAAATAAATCAAATTATTATATGCTTGGGAAAAGATATTTATTTTTTGTTCACATTTTTCTTTGCGATACATTGGTCGGCTGATATTGCAACAGTGGACCCGGTGTGTGCCATCGAATACTTACTAAGGAATTTGTGATTAAGATCTTTATCGTCGTTGTCCAACTTTGTTGACATTCCGGAAATCCGGAAGTCGAACGGAAACGGTACTCCTCGTCTATTCCTCTCTCTATATTGTATATACACACATATACATATATATATATATATATACGTGGAACTACACATATACACACCCGCAGATAAATATATAGTTGATTTTGAAATCATGCGGTCGGCACAAGACTACATCAAGACTCAGCCACCGACACTGCGCATTATATATATTTAATGAAATTATATTACTGTTGTAGCCAGAGATGCTATTCACAAAAATACGACTCTGATTCCGTGACACAATACGTATCCGGTAAAAAAAAACTTTCCGAAGATAATTGTGCAAGTTTTTTCTTTGAGTCACTGAGTTTTTCGTCTTAAGCATGACCAAACGAGACGAAAAAATTATACCCTTTAAAAATTCCATACACACATCAACCGAAATCAGCGTGATAATTAGCCCGTGTATCAGAAACTATCATTATTTTTTTTAAAAATATGTTTGATACCTATAATTTGTTGCTCACATTATAAATAGATAACTATGTAAATAAACAACAATAAACCTAACATATTTTTTTCACTTTTTTTATTCATTTTATAAATTACCTACTATTAATTTTACCAGCAACAGACAGACATTTTTTAATTGCATTGGATAATTGTCTGTCGAGTTTAGTCTGTTAGCTAATACTTAATTAACTATTGCATAAAAACTTAAATTAACCTTAATTAAAAATCTGTATTGGTTTACTATTCAAAAGTATAACAATTTGTATTTATAAATTTAACAACGTATTAAGTATTGAATATTCGAGATAACATTTTCACGAGTTATATTTTTTAAGATTGACGTGAATATTAAAAAAAATGATTTCACTGGTTTGTTTATAAAACATTTTTTAAATTTGGCATATTGGTAAAATAAGTTATATATGATTGTATCAATACCGAGAGTACCTGTACTCTATTAAAAAATAAGAAACGTAGTCCCTACCAAGTCAACCCATCTGTAAGTCAATCGTATATAGGGGTCACTCCCTTACGAAGTAGTCGGTTGCCGACAACGTTTCTTATTATGCACAGTTAAAAGACATCATTTCAGAACTATTTTAGGTTATCACGCAATATTTAACGAATGTAAATTTCTAATATGGTTTTAAAATGGTAGTTTTGAACACTTGTTAGTTTAAACACATTTTTAGACTATTCAATGGCAACCAACGTAGATAAAATAAAAGAATTTATTATTTTTTATTTGTTGTCTATATAATGTATACGACAGTTTTAAATTTTAATTGAATTAAAAATAGTTAATTCTCAAGCGGGATTCGGCTTTTATCTGGGGGCTAGATTTATCAAAAAAGAAATATATATATCGGCTCGTCGTTAACTATTCACTCGAAATGTCTATTAAGAAATCCGCCGTTTATATTTTATATCGCAATTGTGTGCATTTAATTTCGTGCCTCTCGTTGTAATGTTATAATTTTTATGTTCCCACTCAACTTACTCAATGACGGCGGTTACCTTATATATTTTTCGCTTTTCGTTCAGGACTTTATAAACGGAAACGTGTATAATATAATAGTATGACGTATACGACTTATAATAATAATAATTATAATGGTAATGATGCTCATTAGTTTTTATTATTTAAAATATCATACAGGTCACTCATACTCACCACAGTTACCATAGTGTTGAATGGTAACAGCTGGTAATGAGTTTTAAGTGCGCGAGAAGCATATCTATTGACACCACTGACAAAAGTCGTAATTATTTCTTCATATAGGAAGGAATTATGATTTATCTTGTAACTCTTCAGTCTACTTTGTTGTATAATAGTATACTACGACAACATTGTGTTGTACTTATTCCAGAAAAGTCAGACGAATTTATTCCAACCTAACGCCATAAACTATGTACGACGTGGTGTCACACGAGTACACGACAGTTTACTAATATTTACATCGATCACTGGCAACTGGTGGACTGGTAAAATTATATTTTAGATAATCTGGCGATTCTGTTTAAAATTTACATAAAAGGTAAAACGTAGTTGTGTCACAAAAGACTCGATTTTGTTAATAATTTTGATTTCGTCAAAATGCGTCCGAGGTAAGAAATATCTAACACCGATATCGTTGATACTTCTGTTACTGATACATATGTATTTTAGAGTACTCTTATAAGTCATATTACACGCACTATAAATGTTAATGTCAATGTATTGTTATATTATTTGAATATCATAGTATACATTCGACTTTAGAAAATACTTTCATCGACACGACAAAGACACGTAGTTAATATATTAGCTTGATATACCGAAATTCCGAACCGAATAATATTATACTATCATCACTACGGTCGTCCTATCCAATGGAATAATAACCCCGTAATTCGGACGGGATTTTATTTGAGTACAACTCGAGATTTATTTATTTTTTTAATTGCGTCATGTCATCGTGTACACAGACATTATAGTATCGTATAATAAAATCATCATCATCATAATCATAGTCATCGTCATCGTCGTTATTGCAGTGCGCATCTAGACACTCGAACGTGGTACAGATCCGCTAGTGGTGCATACATATAGTCTCATATTTTGACGTTCGCAAACGGCTGTGGCGGCAAGTCTCGTGCACTGTGCACAATGCTCTCGAATAACGTTCACTATACCTCTATATACACCACTGCTTCAATACACGTGATATTGTGTGTACGTACTATAATACCGATGCACACCGTGATATTGTGTAGTGTTTTGTGTGTCGATGACGATTATAAAATATAGACGTGAACGGTCGGGGTGTGCGCATAATATAAAGTCATTATAATACATCGACGGTCCCCCGTTTATTATTCTGTATTTTCGACACGACTCGCGATCGGCGTGATTTCGTGTCGCCAATAATTAGCGTGCGGTGTGCCGTATACAGTTCGGTTACGATTATTATAACCTATGGTAAAATATATATTATTTCACGTGTATAGTTAATAACTACACAATGTACGGCGGCCGGGTGTGTTGCGTATTATGTCGAGCCACACGAGCACTGACGCATATTATGATATTATTAAATCCGTCCTGTATACCATACGCGCAGGATAACATCCATAACCGGCCTAAAACGACAGAGTATTACTATCAAATACGTGTGCGCGATACCTATCGTGTTTCCCGATCGACGTCATTCTATTTAATTAATGCATATTATATAATATGTATATATATATATTATTATTTTGTACGGCGGCCATATTCGATATTTTTATACCCCCACCCCTACCATATACCGTATTGTCCACCGCCACTGTACGATATAATAATATAGTAATATGCAAACGTACCATATAATAATATCGTTCATGTTATGCTTTATGTATTACCGTGTAAATAATCTCAAAGGTCAACGTACACAACGGCGGAAAATCCTCCTCAATCGGCCAGGTAAAAATAAATAATAACGAAAAAACAAAACCGGATTGAATAGAGTCCAATGGGTTTATTCTCAGTCGGTTCTCATTAAATGTAGAATACCTACTTGATAATAAATATATTATTCGAACGAATCGATATATATGTTAATAAAACACTACGACTGCAAACACGAACATTTTAATTGGAAGGAAAAATAACAAGATTCGAGTAGTTAACGAGTAATTAAAAAAAAATCAACATTATTATGAAGTGATACCTAATTAATAAGGAAAACGTTTTTTAATGTCTTACGATATAATAATATAGTATGGACTTTATATTATATTGTGTAGGCGTTTTATTCGTTAGCCACTAAACATTTTTATTTTACATCTACTAAACGCACACGACATACATGGTGTATATTCGTCGCAGTTATTTCTCTAAGGGGTTTATCGTTTGTTTCCGTACATAGATCAGGTCCAAACGACACGTCCGTTGCTGTGGACTCTATGACTGTCGGGTACGCAGACTTACCCCCACCCCCACCCTTATCATTCTTACCATAAAACGAAAACGGAAACCATATAACATAATCACGTCCTTACAATGAATTTCATAAAAAAAAAATAAGCTTATAGTTCAAAAAAAAAGATATATTTGTATATAATATATTATTTGCAAATTTGCAATCATGAATAGTTGTACTATAAATGACTGTATAATATATGCCCCTAATAACCTACTTCAGAACTACAAGGAATATAAGGTAGGTATGAGAAATAGTAATTTATAACTGGTATTTTTTTTTTCAAATCAAGCGTTATTAGTTGATTTAGCTTAGAACAGCATACCTATTATAGTACTTTTATTTTTATTAATAATAATAATAATAAATTCTACTTAGATTTCGAATATTTGGTGCCATACATAAACTTTCGTATATATTATATATAACATCCAATATTTATTGAACCTATACTTATATCTGTTTACCGTTTCAATGATATCGATTTGATCATATTGAATTCTATTGTAGATAATACGACGTTAACTATTCATTATATTTCATTTTCGATTTATAAATTATGTATAGAAAGAGAAAACCTAAGGGGACTTTAGCATGCTAGCAGATATGATTTTCCTTCTTGTTTTCTTCTATATAAATAAAAAAAAATAAAAAAAAAGTAAACAAAAGTTATACTTCGAGGAAGTAGGTCTTTGCTTGAAAATATTTTTTCTTCAAAAACTGGGTAAGAAATAAAAACGTATATCGTATCGCCAAAGCAATAACTTACTATGATTTGGTATAAAAAGGTGGTGAGTCAATCGATTTGAAATAATAAATCCGCTATAAATCAAACGCTTAATCAGACACTCATTTTTTTTTTTTATAGTAATGGCGATATTATATTTATTATCAGGCGTAATAATTTTCGAGTGGTTAAGCGCATTGCCATTTTTTTTAATTTAAATATTACCTACAGTAACATCAAATATTATAATCATAATAATAACTTGGTGTTTTTGGACGGAGGGATGGAAACGTCTGCTGATACTGCGGCGTTGCTTATAGGTCAAAAATTATACAAGATTACTTTTTAGAATAACCGAGTAAATTAAGGTTTAAAGCTTGTATTATTGTAACTTGATTATTATCACCTCCGGTGGTGGAATTCTCACAAAGCTAACATTTAAAAACGAGTATTGTAAATAGGTATATTCTATGCGTGCACCGCATATGTAGGATGAGTGTACGTACTTGTGTTAGGGAACGAGAAACCGATAACGATTTCGCGTGTTTCGGCTAGTTCTGTGTGACCAAAGTCTGATAATAAAGAGTCACATATATTATACATATATCTACTACTACGACTATACGAACTACATTTAATGTAAAGTAATGTAAGGTACACGCGAACGTACACAATAATAACATAGTCTTATCGATGTATTCGGTGGTGTTATAATTTAGACGACGCGCTTTATCGTCCTGTTCGCGTGATTTATGCTTCGGATTTAATAGACCCACTCGAATAACCTACATCGAGTACCAAAAACAATTTTGAGGTTTCCACTTTTACACATTAAAACAATCAAATCTTTTTCGAATTTATTTTTATATTATTATTAACAAAACGAGAGCCATATCGATTTAGCGGTGATGTGTGCATTTAGATTATCACAGCACTTTTTGGAGTGATTTTTTTATGTTAGTTGAAAGCATATTATATGGATTGTACAATGGCGATTAGCTTACCTCATTGTATTAGATTATAACGTTAATATATATATATATAATATACATACAATATATTATATTATACATAATAATATTAGTGTGCAAAACTATTTTGCAGCCAGTGGTGGATCTATGGGGTCCAGGGGATCTAAGCTTCCTTAGAAACTGATTTATATATATATTTTGTATTTTATACTTGTTTTTATGAAAAGAAAAATAATACATTTGAAATACATGTTATTTTTGCTCTCCCCCCCCCCAAAATTTTTTTTTTTTGAAAATTGATCACTGTTTGTAACAAAGTTCCTTCACTACCTTCAGTACGAGGAGTCTTCGCTCTGTATTTTTTGTCATTATTGGATCTAATATCATCAACGAATGTATGTAATATATAAATATATAATAATATATTATATTATCATTGTTAAGAAATTGTAAAAAAGGTTGACGATGGTAACTTCAAATATTTATAATTTGTGCATCATAACAAAACAGTTCAATCCTGAGTACTATAAACCGAAATAATTATGATATCGATATGTATATTTTTCAAATTTTATTTTAAATTGTTATAATATCTTAAAAAAACAACAATAAAAGAGTTAGGACCTATGGATATTTAAAACATATTTTTATTATTTTATTTTTCGATGATTTTTAAATAATATTGGTAAATATATTTTCATAATAATTTGCACTTAATTATAAATATATATTTATTTTAAAATATTAGTTTTTAAATTGTTTAGATATTATACACGTTATTAGATACGTTGTGTTTGATACTGAGGACATGTAACTTGTAAACAATATTTTAACAATCATTATTAGCATGAAATTAAAAATATTTTGTCTTTCTGCGAATTCGACAATATATGGATATTGTTTAGGTACAATATTCAACATAATATCTATACATAATATTGTGGACAAATCTATTCCGACATAAATAGCTGCAAAACTTGGTTCGAAATGCATACGCAAATTTCTATAGTTTTGTCAACGGTAATTATTATTTACATAGGACTGAATTAATTAAAAAGCGTTATTTGTGCAGAACAATGTTTTGCACTATGGCGTTTTGTACCAAACATCATTTGTATAAAATTCTCTATGAATAAACAGACTCGACGATTTTGTGTGAACCCTTCATGCATATTTTTTATATAGCTTAATAAACACCATATTATACTGTTTGATTAATCGTAAATATAATAATTTAATATCCGCCTATTTTACTTTTTACATGCATAACTGTACGAATTTCATTGTATAATTCTGTAATTCGATGTTGTCTGCTTTCGAACGGTAATACTATCAATAAAATCGATTGTTAGAAAGTTAAAAAATTAGTGGTAATAATAAATAATTTTCAAACATTTTGTCAGCAATATTTTATATGCATAGCAATTCGGTGAGTCGATAGTTTGTTTTCAAATTTATGTTATATTTCACCGGTACAGCAAAATATAATAACCTTTGTAGAACACTGAAAAATATCGTTTTATGACCGTACGCATACGAATAGGATTTTAAAAACCAAATGGAGTTTTTTTTATTGTTCTTCATATTCGTAATTTAAAGCTTTAAAATTTATGGAACTATACTGAGACATACGAGAAATAATACTTATTTGGCACCAACCCCATTTTTTTAAAGGCCGATTCATCAACAAGCTTATTTTAGCTCTAAACATAGTATAATAGCATTACATACAAACCTATTATATATCTATACAAAAAAAAAAAAATGTATAATTATTCTTTTTCTCATGTGTAATGTGTATATAAAACATTACAATTTGGTGAACGTAACTTATTATATTAATTTATAAAATATTGAAATGTATTTAAATAAAAAAAAAAAAATGATTTATACAAAGAAAATACATTTTTATTCAATTATTTTTTCTAACGTAAATAGAATTCAATACTTCCGATAAAACGAACGTAATTATTTATTGGTTGCGTGTGAATATAGAATGTAGGTAGCATATTAAATTAGCTATTGTTGCGCACTCAATCGGCTGAACATTATAGAGGAATAAATACTACTATTTTAGAGTTAAAATAAATACATTTAAACGAGAAATTAATTTCGTAGTAATATATAATTACACGAAGTTATAGTTGTCAAAATGATATAAATGTGACTAGATTTTTGTGTTTTTAAAGACGATGTACTCATGTTATCGTTCCCAAACTATGTAAGTCCGTAAAACGATACTTGTAGTATGGACGTGTACTAATATTAGTGACTAATAATTGATCTAAAGGGGTTAATATTAACAATTTTCTGGCTGTCGTTTTTTTTTTTTGGGGGGGGGGGCATAATATAAAAATCGTTTTCTTCGAAATAAAAACACATCGATCAATGACCAAAGAGTTATATTTTCGGTCATATAGTGTATATTATTTTCGTATATATATATATATACATTTCGCTTTAAAATCCACGTAGAATGATCGTCGAGAGTCTTGACATATTTTTTCTACCCTCAAATATTAGTGTAATGCCTCATCGCACACGTATCCATATCGCACGACTACGTTTCAACGGTGTGGAAAAAAGCACATCGTGATCCACATACCAAACGATAAATGGAAAATTTCTCAAAAAATCGTGATCACCGTCGTGTATTAACTTGATAGCGAGAATATAATGTTTTTCGTCGGATTTTCGACGGCGACCTTTTTACGATTGTAGTCATACGATTCCGGACAGATTTAAGCTGGACCGGATTATCGTCCATCCGAAAAACGGCGTTTGGAGGCCGCCGCTGTTTTGTGGGCATCGTGCCTCTCATCTGCATGATAGGTACCTATCTCGTCGTCAGTTTTAATCGTTCGTATCCGACGACGACAGTAACGAAACTACTCGTGAGATTTCACGTGAACCACTATCGCGACTGCCGCGCCGGGTATAATTTTAATTTATCGTCGGGTGGTCGAAATTATGTGTATAGACCGTTTCAAGCACACATACACAACCACGCTCGTATACTTCCTATATATTATTATTATAGTTCTGGTCGTGAAGATGACATGTCGACGGGCTCGGTACCGGGGTCGAGCCAGCGGCGACTTTAGGGGTCGTATAGTGGTATATTTAGTTAACGTCAACCTTTAATCTCGACACTCGGCGGCTAGACTCGTATAACGGATTACCCGTTTCCTTCCACTAAAAATTGTGTACCGGACGTTCGTAACAGAAACGCGACGGAATAACAGATCGTTGTACGATGTCATGATGCGTAATATTATACCTATCGTATTTTATAGGTACGTGGCAAAATATTGTATATGCGTTTGACGACTATGTTTATCCCTGGCGTTGTATCAATTAAGCGGATTGGTATCATATACTCCATCATAATAATATTATTATGTGTGTAAGGTATGCTGCACAGGAGTACAGTAAAATATATCAATATTCAATATATTTATCATGTATTAAAATGCTTGCATTATTATCATAAGTGGCGTTCATTAAACTTTCTAATAGGGGGAAGATCATGTTGTAAATTAATATAGTATTTTGATGCCGGTATGTTATTACGAAAATAGATAAAACACGCCCACAGGCGACAACAACACAGAGAGAATTGACTAATAATGATAAAAATATTTAATATCTACCAAAAAATTGTTGTTGTATTAATAACGAATATCTATTTTTTATATTCATTTTTAGACGAAAAATGATGTTTTTGCAATTCCGTCACAATATTGACAAATACCGAAATTGATATTAATTTTAAATACACGTTGAAATTTTCATAACGTGCACCTATATTTTTCATTCTAACCATTTAAAAACTGAATTGTTCAATTTGTTTGTAATGCCTCTGATTTTAATAGTTTTATGTACTTATCATAATTATGCAGTTCTATTTGTACGCATAATAACTCGACTGATGTAAAAAAGGTCAATGGAATTTTTTATTTTTTTATTTTTTGTGCGTGGCTTTAGTCATTATTATTTTTTATGACAATAATCCGATCGAGTTGGTATCTAGGCAGGTACCACTCGAATAGACGATTGTATACGACAATCCCGTACATATAAATTATAATTATATATCGTAGTATTGCGTGGCTTCGTAGCACCTACATAATATTATATTAGCAGTACGATATAAATTTACCGGTTATTAACGTTATATTATATCGGTGAACAGTGGTATCACGTCTTACGATAATGATATTTCAAAATTATAATAATAATATTTGCGTGCGCGTTTGAAAATAAAATGATCAATAATACAATACTCACGCTTGACCAAGTCTCTGGAACCGGTGCGCAGCATCAGCGGCTGATTGTTCTCGCGCCTCCACGTGATTTTGGGTTCAGGGTTGCCTGTGGCGTGACACGACAGGGTCGCGTTCTCGGCTTCCATTAGCGTGAGGTCTGGGCTCGACTCATCGGTTATTATATCCGGAGGTACTGTAAACGATATAGATAGGTACATGTTATCATTAATAATGCAATGCACGTGTATGGAATATACATATGTATGAATAAATGAATAATATTACACACACACATCATGAGATTTCATCGATGTCCGTTACATATTTATATCTATATAGCTATTGATTTCAAGTAATACCGTCCGATGGGGACAACTGCGTATAACAATTTTTAAAAATCAATAATTTTGCGCAAAGTATTATACTTGTGTTATATTATAATTTTAAGTGGAGTTCGCTTCCAAAGAAAATGCTCCTAATTTAAAAATCACAGAAAAAATAACTTGGTATCCTGTAAATTCTCGCATTTATTTTAATTAACTATATACAATACACTTACGTAACGATTAATTTTATATCGACAAAATTATTTATATATAAAAATATTTATTATGGTTTCATTTTGTTTAGTAATTGTGTTTTGCGTATGTTCATCCAATGAACACAAAAGTAGTCATTTCACTTTACTCACTTATAATTTATATAGATTATTAATTGTTACGTGAACTAAGAGAACTAGATAATGTCAGGAATTGAGTAATAAAAATGAGTTTTTAAACGTCATATTTTGAATAATGAATTATGATGACTCAAATTTGAATGTCAAGAATTATTATTGCGGTTTGAAATAAATTCCAGTGATCATAATATGATCACTATAATATTATTATAGTATTAATTTTTTATAAAATGTAGTGTTGTATAGTTGTATACATTTTTTTTTATGTTTGACATATTAATTTTGATTTTTAATTGATTTCGGCTATACTGATTTTGAATATGCAAGGATTATTCATACACACAATATATTCTGGTCTGGTTTCCGAGTGAATTTAGTGTTAAACATATGTAATCCTTACTAATTTATTAACAAACACTCGTTAAATATTTAATTGAATTTTAAATATTAAAAACTTAATTAACTGTATATTTAATTCGAATAATAAGAATACTGATATTAATTACGGGTATTAATAGTAGTTTAATTGATAGACGACTATTCATTGTTATTATCGTTTTAATTATATATATTTTGTGACTGTTAGTTTTACAATTTGTTTCTTGGTCGATATTTTAAATGCCAATGTGAACCGTGCATAAGCCCGTAGTGTTTTAATACGTATGATGCTATCGTGTCTTCTATTGGTTTAAGGATTTGAAGTTTAACATGATGTAATTCATTCGTCATGATCTCTTCGTGGTATTAGGGGTTTATTACCGTTCGGTGTACACTCTATAGTATTCCGGACTAAATGGGATAAGGTGTAAATTGGACAACTATGGATTATGCTGGAATTAAATATCGGTATTAGTATTTAATTCCAGCATGGTATCGACAACTAACGGATGGTGTTACGTATTATAATAATAATAAATCACGTACAAAGAAAGAGTAACATTGGGAAGGAAAGTAAGATTATTGTGTATTGATATAATAATTACAAATATTATATTGTCATAAAAATAAAATATGAAAATAATCTGAATAACAAAAAAAAATAAATGAAGTCATTAGAGAAAAGTGTATAATTAGCTTATTTGTAAACTGTTGGTTAAAATAGTCCCAAGAAAAATGCTTTTTGAGTTTTTGTAAAATGCAAATGAATCAAAATAGCTATTACCAATATATTAAAAGATCGAATAAGAATAGTTCGTATATTATAGGAATGATAAGCGTTTTGAAATTTCAAATCCTCGGAAGTCGTTTACTATAAAGTAAATGTCGAATGTACGTCATTGAGTAGATTACTGTAATTTATGTGTTAAATTTGTATTAAATAATAAATCATTTCATATGAAGAACGATTTTTAAGGGAAAATTCCGTGTAAATTCTATTTCAAAGGATATTTGAGAATTTACTATTCATTATTTTCTATTACTTAAATGATATGTTAGAGTAACAAGATTGCTAAGCATATCAATATACCATAAATATGTAATTAAAATCATTAAAATAGATTTCGTTATTTTTTGTTTAAATATAACATTTTGTCGAATAGTGTTACTTCGTTGTTTATATAAATAAAATTGTAAACACATATTTATTATATTTTTAGATTATTGTAACTTGTAAGTATAGCCATTAGAGAACTCGTATAATATTTTAAAGGTTTTTGACCTAGTAATCAGCATAAAAAGTTTTATAAAATTTAGTTTTTGTATAAATTAAAAAAAAAAAAAACAAAAAAACAAAAAAATAAAAATAAAATAGAATTAATTATATCAAAAACTTCAAGTAGGTACTAAAATATACAGGAAATAATAAATTAAGTAATAGTAAAAGTTTCGAGTTTCCAAGTTCCTATTTGTTGTATTACAATAAAAAACCCTATGCAGAAGAATTAGTTTTTTCTATGTAAATACTAAATAGGTATACAATTTTTTTGAAATCTCAACTTCAAATGCAAATAAATTAATCGAATTTTACGCTAAATTTGTTTTTAATTATAAGAAGAATAATTTATGAGATATATTTTATATTATTTTCAATCCTGAACTATAATGAATTTGTAACGGTTGGTTCTTTTTTACATCAAAATGTCGTTTTTCAACATTTTTTATTTTCTGTAAGAGCAACTTTTAAGAAATTCAATCAAATTTTCAAGCTTTATTATAACTTGATAATTATTACTTTCTGAAGATTTTTAAAGTTTATTAATAGCTCAAAAATATGCAACATTTTTTTGAAATTATATGATATCTAAAATTTTTATTCTTAATATTTGATGGAAATTTATATTATTTTACTATAATTGGCTACTTATTTTTTAGTAAATAGTAAATTATTTAATTTATACAGTAATTTATTTGAGATTGTAGTAAAGGACAAAAACCTATTTTGTCGGAACGGTTTGCGTGTATATTTTGTATTTTTCGCCATTTTTTTTTTTTTTTTTGTTTTTAATTTTTACTCATGAAAGTATCAAATAGATTCAATTGTCATATATAAATCTAAGTATTTTAATATCGTCGTTGTTCGTCGGTTTACAAAGGAATTTGTACATCATATAAGTAGACAGTATTATGGATGAAAATCAAAAGGTTATAACTGCCTTTATATTATTAATAAAATATTGTAATCTATATATTTTTTGATATCTATTTATTACATTTGAAATATTGGTTACGATTCAAAGGTTATTAGTTAAACCATTTTTAATATTGATAAAACTATAGGATATTTTAGTTATATTTCGTGAAATTATCAAAATATATCAACGTTTTAATTAAACTAATAATACAATGAAATTTAATTTTTGCTTGCGTATACATATAACTTGCTTATTGTGTAAATTATTAAAATATATATTATTACTGAGCAATGTACAACAAACTACAGTAATAGAATTTCTTTTAGACATTTTTTTTTTTAAAACATCGGAGTCTGGAGCTATTACAAGGATTAATTTAGATTTAATTAAACGTTGTGGATATTATATACCAACAGGAATGGCAAGTGTATACACAATAAATGTTGATTACTTTGAAGAGTATTGTTTAAAAACTGTAGCAAAGATATTTATTTCACTTTATCCATGTTGCAGGTATTACAGAATTGCATCGGTATACATAAAACTGTATTACACAGTGCTGATGTCCTTCGATACATTCCTCTACTTCAAATAGGCCACATTAAGATATAGACATAGATAACATTTTTATACATGTATACTAAATTACTAAATAGGTATATAATACTACCAGCTGTATTGTTACTAAACATTTTATGCAATGATAAATGTAGTATTTGAAAATAATATAAGAGTGGATCTCTCGGTTTATGTCGAAAAACTCAATAAAAACTAAAATTGTTTTTAGAACCTTAAGAAATCTTAAAATAATGTAGGTACGAGGTACCCATAGTAGGTATCAAATTGTTATTTTATATGAATATACTATTTAAATGAAATCTACGTTTTATGTGAGTCGATAGTTAGTAGCTAACTACCTAAAACACATAAGAAACGATAAAAACGTGTGTATATTTGAAAATTATTGTATCAAACTAAATAAAGAGTTTAATAATTGTCAAAGACGAGGAAAATTAATAAAATAATAAAGCTAAACAAATTGTAGAATAATCTTTTAATTTAAATCGCTAGGTAGGTTTATTATATAATATTACATTTTTTAGATTCTAAACGGAGCGACGAATAAATTGATTATTTTACAATAATTTGTTTGTATTTTTTTGTGACTTCCAACAACATTTGAAACAGTAAAAAAGCTTCGATTAATGGAATAAAAACACTAATAACCGTAAATTCTTGAAATGTTTGCGAGTATGTCATTTATTATCTAGTCTAGTTATTATTCAGTAGTTTGTTTTACAGCCTTTGAGCATTTTGTAACACACTGTATCTACGTAAGCACATAGTTTTACAGTATGCATCCATGTTTTCCCTATTAAATACGAGATAATCGCTCGTAGATGGAGAGAATATTGCATACGTTACGCGACACCGTATTGCATAAATAGCCTCAATTATTTCCTATGGCGATTGTGTGTCGGCGACGGCTTAAATATAAACGATTTCATGTTTGTATACATATAGCTGCGTACAAAACGTCGTCTCTGAGCACACGCGATCACGTAGAACAATAAGAATATTATATTCAAATACTTATGCTACAACATAATATATTATGTACCTACCCTAAATATTATTATTATTTTATACTTGAGCGATAACATAATATATTATATTTTATATTGTATTATAATATTACAAACATACTTATTATTTATGAATTTTAATATTATTGAAGATTCTCAATGGACAAAAGGAGTAGAGGTTAGTAGATTATATTTACTTTTAAGTTTTAACGCATATATATTATTAAAATTATTTACTAGTCTACTTTATATACTATTTTAAAAAGTTTGTTATATTTGTGTGTATAATATATTAATAAAATAAATAACGAACTCGATATCGTAATAATCCATAATTAAAATATACATTTTAATATTCGAATTTTAGTCTATTTATTTCTTAATATAATATATTATTATTTTTAGATGCAATTAAAATGTAGAATTTTGAATTCATGTATAAAAAAAGAATGTGTTATTGTTCATTCTTTGGTTAAATGACAATAGCTTTTAAAATCCATCGCTATTAAGTATTCTCTATTAAAATGTAAAAGCGTATCAATCCTCGTTCGTTACGAAAAACACTAAGAAATAAATCTAAGCATAAGTGTATAATATAAATTACATAACTGCACAAATTAATTATTTTCTATCAATAATAAATTGCAGTCATGTTTAATCATTAATAACTATTTGTATGATTCGTCTAATATTTCAATTCCTATTTATCAGATTTTATTTAGTAAAACTTAGATATATAATATGATTTTTAATTTTTTTTTCTTAATTTATAAAAACGTTATGGCAAGATAATTAACGACAAATATATATTTTTAAATATATCAAGATAAATAATGAAGGCAGTCACCAGATACTTTAACGAAGGAAAGTTAAAATTAAAGTTAACTAATCGTTAAAAAATTAAAAATTAAGTTATATTAATAAAAACAGCAAAACGTCGTAAAAATAATATACGAGTATTAATATTTTTTATGTAAATAATACACTTCATAATATTATTGTAATAATTATCCTAACAAAATCTCAATACTCAATGAATATTTTCTTCAATTGATTTGAATTAAGTTACTGCTTATAATAAAAAACAAATTAGATGTATTTTAGAGGTTTTATTTTTAAACTTAGGTAAAATAACTAATAAGTTCACACATGATTTTGAATAAATTCAACATAAACTAGTTTCATAATAGAATATTTAATATTTGATAAATTGCATTATTTCCAAATTTATAGAAACAAAAAAAAACTGTCATAAATACAGTTATAATTCATATAAACCATAAAATATATATTATAGTTATTGAGATTTAATATTTTTGATATAGTAGCAGTCTTATTATAATAATCAGTATTATCTGTAAAAATAATTTGAACATAATGCTTTGGGTAAGTCTATTTTGTCATATTGAGAAAGGAATGTTTTTTATATGTTAAATTAGGATAATAATGCGTTTAATTGTTTATAACAAAAAAAAAAAAAAAAAATACAGTTAAAAAACGATAAATGTTTAATTTGATATATAGTTTGCAAAAATATACATTTTACAACACATTTATCACGAATATGGACTGTAGACAGTTAGGCGTCAAGTAGTTAATAATACGTGTATTGTTTTTATTTTAAAATATCATGTTTCTATGGCTAGGGGGTTACAAAGCGAAAGAAAACAACTCCGATTTGGACAGTGAGAATATTTGAAACAAATAACGAACAAACAGAAAGAATAAAAAAAAAAACAATGCTATAGCTACGGGCATTCTTAAAAGAGAAAACAACGATTTCTAGTTGTTTAAAGTTTCGACCAAGTTCGCGTTTTAGAAATCACTTTGACTGTCAATGCGATTTCGATAAGAACTAACGGGGAAATCGGTTTTGAACATTCCTTCGACAACAATTTCGAATTCTCTACAAAAAGCGCGTCTTGTCGTTCTGCCGTGGCCTATACCGTCACCCACGCCATCACAACCACGACGCTGTAGTTGGAACTCTAAAGAATTTCATTTTTAAGGTAATTTAAAAACTATTCGTGTAGGATACTTGAAGATATCGCCTTTTATCCAGAATTCAACCATACGTTGATCATATTATTTTACTGAATTTACTGCGCTGCTTATGTATTATCGAGCAGATGGTATACATTTTCTTATTTTCTATACTTAGTTTTTTTTTTTTTTTTTTAAATACATGCCATGGCGAATAATAAAATATGTCATACATAATATAATATCGATTTTAAATTATCTTTAACTATAATATTTTAAAGCGGTATGGTTATTATAGATTAACGTATTAATTACTATATTATTATGATCATAGGTCGGTAATATCTAATTACCTGTTTGAAAATTTACGAGTGGATTTATAAAATAATGTATACTTTTTGTATACACACCGAAATTGTATTATATTTTATCAGAATTTATTGGGATTAAATTAAATTAAACTTGCATAGAATGAGTTAAAATTTTTCAAATAGTGGTGAACAATATATGCATTTTTGTAAGTACAGAAATAAAGTACTCGATTTTCTTATCATCGAAAAATCTACAGATCAAAGAATAGAGGATTTAAAAACTATCGACCGACCGTGTGTTCCATATTAGTATTATACAGTATCTGCTGGTTTAGATAATCATCAGTCCGATTACCATTTTATGATTATTGTGTCGATACTCCACTATTAGAGTGACGTTTTAGCATATTATTATATTTAGAATTATATTGTTCGAAGAATTCAAATGTCGAAATGCTTTTACTTAGTATTTTACGAGCAGACTGGCTTCCTGGCTTATTATTTAATTTTTTTTTTCATTCTAACCATAATTTAACGCCAACAACATGGTTATTAACGGTCTAATTATATTACAGTCGTAGGTATTCTTAATGACTGATTAATTAAAATTGTTTGATGGTTTAATTTATACCTGGAAATGATTATACGTTTAAATTATTAAAACAAGACCCTACCAAAAAACATCAAACTAAAAAAAATAAACGTTTAAAAAATAAAAGAGCACACTACTATAATTAATGTATTATATTATACGTTTTTGATAAACGAAACGATTACGGTACACATTTTTATAGTGGTAGGTAATATTAAAACAAGTATACATATATATGTTTAATATAAAATTTTGATATGACATTTATTTTATTAAAATTAATTAGTTTTAAATAGTTAGATTACAACTAAAGCCAGAAAATAAAACAAAATCAATTAAGATTCAAACATAATATTATTTCATATAATTATTTAGGTACTATGTCTTTCTTTACTTTTTTTCTGAAGTCTTTTCAATGTAAGTTATTTTTGTTTAATATTTTATTTATTTTATGATAGATTAATGTAATTTTTAGTGAAAGTATTGCATTTATTATACTATAATTTAATAAAATGTTTTTGTATATATCTTAAAATAGCAAAAGTATGTTCATAGTATTATAAATAGATAATATCCTAAAGTGATAAATAAAATTATTGTGTACTGTAAAATCCATAATAATATAATAATATGTGTATTATATAAAAGTTTTAAGATCCCACGAATGTTTTTAAATTATAACAGAATAATTAATACATTAAATGTTTGAAATTTAAATACCAAAAGTTTTTACGAATTTATAATAACAAAATAATTTGCATATTTTTGATATTTTGACGAATTTCATCAAAATTTTAATTCACTTCAAATGCTTTCAAAAAAAAAAAAAAAAAATGTGGCAATAAATTTTTAATATTTTTATATTATATAATTATTACAAGAATAATTTTTTGGATCTTACATTACATTTTTAAAAATTTTGACCAAGCGAATATTTTTTTTTTATTAACATTTATAGAAAACAACCTGAAAATAATTGAATATTGTTTATGCATATAAATGACTCATAAAAGTCATAACAATTTGTAATTTTTATCGAATAATAAAAATGATAAAATAAATATTTAGTGAGAATTCCAAGTATCTATCTACTATTACATATATATATATATATTGAAAGTACAATAAAATATCAAATACTGTTTGATGAGGAGAAATAATTGTTTTATGGGTAAAAATTGTATGAGTATTTGGTAATACCGACTTAAAGTAAAATAAAAGATTTGAATAACTGTATCAAAAAATATTTCACGAAATTTATAGGGTGTAACTCATCTATTGGACAAATGCAATAATAGTGTAAATGCAATAATAATGTCGAGTTACACTCTGTATATTTCGTGATATAGCTATTCAAATATTTTATTTTATTTTAAGTGAGTATTACAAAATATCCATCCAATTTTCGTCCATAAAATAATTATTTTTCCTAAGTATTAACTACTAACCCTCAGAATAATTTTTCGTTTACGTTAATATTATACTACTGAATTCAAATTTAAGACACACATAAAAATAACCCATTGGATACCTTGTTATCTTGTGTACAGCAGAGTAGTATCCAATTATCTACCTTTTTTATTTTCTATTTTAAGTTGCATTTTATAGCTTTAGCTTAAAATTTTAATAGTTTTTACTATGCTTTATTATGGTGATTAATTGCAATCTGTAATATAAGTACATAGGTTTTTTATGTAAATATACAAGAAATAATTTTAAAATATTGAGTTTCAGGATATATTTATATATTTTTTTATATAAAGTTATTAGATTATTTATTGTACAATTATTATATTATTATAGTCATAATACTTCTTTCTTGAAAAGAAAAAACATATCGTATTCTTTAAGTCTTTTAATTGTTTATTGAATTCATGAAGTATATTTTTAGTAACATCAAACCTGTATAAAACTATATTATAATATGCAAAATAAAATAATATTACAAAAACGGCCGATTCTAAAACTTGTTTTGTGTCATTTTACTCAACAATGCCATTAAATTGCATACACGGAACGCCGTGTTACAAAAACTAATATTTCGTATCGCTAATTACATTCGTTTTACATTTGTGCATAATGACTAGAAGCGTGTGTGTTCTAGTGGTACTCATTTCGATTATTATCTGTTATATAATTCTGTGATACTGGCTAGATATTAATCATATTTTTCAATATGCTTTTTAATTAAATTTAATATAAATTTATTTTTAATTTATCATTTGTTTTATTAATTTTATAAGTCTTTTACCATTGCAAATTATAATAACTCTAGTGATTTTGCGTATCTATTAAATTAAATTATAATAACTTATATAATAAAAATAATTATATAATTCAACGATTTTGATTAAATCTGAAGTAATTTTCAATAAAAATAAAAAATATTTTAAATGGATGGGTTTCAAGATCATTCGGTTGTACATACTTAAAGCATCAAAGTGTGTGAACGGGTTTTTGATAAAGAAATTCCTGTATAAATATTTTAATCGAAATATATTTCAAAATGAAATTTTAGATGCACAACACATTATACTTATACCTACATAAATAACGAAACAAATAAACATTGTAGCCAGTAACGATTTAGAAGGAGATGATCTCCCGGGGATCAATAATGATTCGCTAAAGCATGCAGAACAGTTTTATTACATCTGTAACAGTCTTAGTTAAATAAAAATAAAAACAGCAGCTTTTAGCTATAGTGCGATCTATATGAATTAGGTGTAGAGTTAGTGATAGTATTTTGCTTACTCGACACACATCTTTATATACACAAGCGTTGCACAAAGTAGGTAACTGTATAAATACATATTATATGTATAACGGACATGATAACATATTCCACTGTTTAGTAATGAGTAACGGGTATGAGTCACATTGTGGGTAGTGGTGAAAAAGATAATAACAGCACATTTTGAGCAGGAGTAGGATATAGTGGCAATGAAGAGCAGAAAATGAGTTGAGAGCAAAGACTCTAGACCTAATGGTGTACGTCGTATCCTAGTATTTTGACGTTGTCTAGTCACGTTCGTTTTCCCGTTAAATCCAGTTTATGCGTGTATCGCACTATTCCCGACCACACCTGAGTTGGTAGCTTCCAGTCCGCGTTCATAAGAGTGATATTACTTCGTCTTCAAATGACATCGGTCAGTTCCACGAGTGAAAAAACCGGTCTTATCAGTATATAAACAGGGTACGTTTAAAAAAAAAATAATTGCATTTTAAAAACAAAAATTTTTATTGCATTTACATGATTATTTAGCAATTTAGCAAATAATTAAGTTAATACGCAGAACATAACATTATGCACATTATAGTGGTTATCTTCGCTGATATTCTTAGTAAAGTATTTTCTGGAATTTCAGTAAATGTTTAACTCTTAATTAGTCATTTTATGTGGAATGCTAAAATTACTATGATTGTTGGTTTAAAAACATAAAATGCCTTCAATGTGAATGGACCAAATACAATGAAGATTGAAAGAGTATTGGTCTATCAACACAGCGGTCATACGTTCATCTTTTTATAAATACATTTTTACCAGCCAATATAAATCCATATTATAGTGCATCATGTATTACGTATGTGGATAAACGGTGTACCTATAACTTTTCCATATGGAAAATAGCTACAAGATGATGCCACACCACCGTTTAAGTCGAAGTCACATTGCCTACCGATTAATTTGAGTTGAATCCTTGTCCGATTTCTATTTTAAATATTGTAGTCGTTATTTGATGCACGGAAAATGTAAAATCAATAAAATCGCTTGCCTGACTGATCAGTTGATTGTTCGATGTAGCAGCTCATGTGAAAATATCTAACTAGATGTTAGCTTACTCAAAATACCAATTAGTGATTATCAATGTACTACGAGAAATCCTTAAATTCGTTTAATGTGGTTTTATTATAAAACAATCAAGTACAAAAACGAAATAGAAATCTTAACGGCATAATAATAACTACAAATTAGTACAGTTTCATATTTTTGTTCTGAATATTATACGCTATAACATATTCAATTAGAGTTCGGGAATCGAAATGCCTACTAAATATGTAGATTATAGTGAAAATATGATTCGGAATGTTATAAAAGTTCTCTAAAATTGTACTACATTAAATTGGTCTATGATCATTAATTGTCAATGGTGGTAGGATTACGTGTATAAATTGTTATTTATACATAAAAAATAAATTCATTTTATAAATATTGAAATTAACAGTAAAATATAACGTAAGATTACTATATTTTTTTTTTTTGGTTTGATGGAAGATTTTATGTCATTTGTTGAAAAGTTAGTGATTATTGGGAGATGATTATTCTGGTAGTGAGGTCAGCTGATTTATCAGTCATATCGTTACCGTTTGTAACTATATGTGATTATAGTATCCATACAAAATATGTAATATTTTTGGGTTAATTTAAATATTTTGTAAACATTTTGGGCAGTTTCATTTCTAAGTAGGTAAAGTTGAAGTGTCAATAGGGTGTACTAAGTGAGTAACTTAAAATACGTCTGTGGTTTGAGGTATTGCCTGATATGACTATTTTATAGATGACTTAGGTTTTTGCTAAGAATATATTATTATGTACTAGTTTCTGGTGGTGGCTTGTAAAAGACTATAACTTGCGTAGAATTAGATACATCAGTATAGATTTTGGCGAATTGGGAAAATTTTTCTTGAATGATTTCATGAAATGTAAGGTAATAATATTTGAAATTGTTTCGTGTTAGCCGTGTCTTAACAGCTCTGCGTCAAACCTGTTTTATGTAACTTATTTTGGAGTATATTTACGTAGTATATTTTATAATAATATTCTATTATCGTTTTTATATTTTGCCCGGTACAGAATATGTGGTAGTCGTTAACAAATAATTTGTATTTTTGGGTTAAAGTATTTTTTTTTAAAAATGTTGTTGGTAGCTAACAAAATATTATTACGATGATAACTGACCATCGTTAAAACCTGTTTTTTATCACGTAAAATGTCAATAGTTTGCGTCTTGATATCTGAATTGTACGGTGTTTGTATTAGAATTAAAGCAACTATTTTATTTGATGTTGAGGATTATATTTCACTATAATATATTTTATGCTTTTTCTAAGTTCAAAGATATTAATATGAGTTTTTTTTTTGATATTTTGTATCTCCAATTTTAGTGTGTATAATTTGGAATATATCATGGGTTAAGTGGTTTTCGCACAAGCCACATTATTCATTAGTTAATATCATCTTGAAGGTTTCTAAGTGCCAAATAAAATTTTTAGTTTTCAATAATTATAAACATGATATACTTATAAATTAGTAAAGTTATTTGCTTGCAATTTATGCGAGTTATCTTAAATTTAAAACAACTTATGGAACAACTACGTATTGTATTATCTCTACATTGATAACAAACGATCTTTATTTTATGTGTTCCATACCATCCCTTGTTTAAACCTTTTATAAACCATTAGTTTACCTAACATACGAAGAATGTTTGCACATTTTTTTTAATTAGAATAGCTGTTTTATTAATATTTCATGTACTTAAAAGTTTACTGCGTCTACAATAAAAAAAAATGTATAACGACCAGGATTGTTAGAAAATACAAGTTAAAATATATTACAATTTTATAGTGCAACTTTCAATTAAGTTTATTTTATACTTTAAAGTTTGAATTAATTTAAAATTTTCCTACTCTAATTTTTTTTTTGTTCGCTTATTTGTATACCTATAGTTAAATTGACCAATAATTTAAAACTAAATATTAAATATTGCACTAAATATTACTTAAACATTATTTATACTAGACAATTAGTTTTTCTACATATGAAAATGATCAAATATAATTTTTAAATGAAATATAATATTCAATTATTGAGTGTTCGCATTTATGATTTAGGTATCTATTTATTTAGTTTATGATTAAAATTGTAAAAATTAAAACACTATTAATGGTCTTTAATGGTCTTGTAAAAGATCTTGGATTATGTTCTATCCTACTTTCAGAAAATATTTTATATCAATATTTTATCATGTTTATATAAAAATGAATTGATAATTTAAATACACACAGTACATTCTATAATTAATTCTACAATATAGTTATAGTAAGTACAAATATGATATTATTGTCATCACTCATCATATATATTTGTTAATTTTTAATTTCAAATATATGTAAAACTTTTATTATATTCTGTATAATATTCAATAACAATTTTTAAACATTAAAATTATTTCATGGTATTGTCTATTTATGGATTATGCTATATTTTTAACAAAGTAAAATAAATTATTATATAATTACAAAAAGCAATATGTTCATATTATATATATATATTAAATATCATAATAGAATGATCGAATTTCGCTTAAAATCTCTTTTTTTTTGTATGCAATAAATTATATTTTTTTTTATTGAATTTAAATATTTAACATATATAACACAGTGTCCTACTCAGTGACAAAGTACATTTAAATTAAACTGTACAACAGAATAGTGACTTACTTTTTTCTTTTAATTATATAACAATTCTTAAGTTTTTTTACTTTAATTTTTAATTTAAGTTATTTGTTATTTTTTGGTTTGTTGTAGTATGGTAAAATTAAATAAAACAATAGTGCTATAGTATCAAACATAATCGGCTGAAATAAAATAGGTTTTTTGTTAAAAACAAAGAGAATTTCGTTAAACATTTTTTAAATAACAGAATTTGTATTCGTGTAAACATTAAATATGACAATATTGTGTACATTTATTTCTGGTTATTATTGTTTCATAAATAGATATTCTGTCAAACGTTTATAATATTATGATTCATTTTAGTTATTATACTTATAATAATTATTGCTTTTATTTTCATTAGAATGATTGGTATTATTATTATACTTCACGCTTATACATAGACAGCTTTATTATTTGTTCAATGTCAATTAGCTTAAACTGAAATATTATAATAATATGCAATAAATTGAAGTAACTTTTACTTCAAGTAAAGTCCTTCAAAGATTAAATAAACACATTAAGTTTTGACACGTCAACTGATGTAAAATAAAGTCGAAAAATAAGATATTTAAAATAATTTCGATTTGTTAGATATCATTTTTATAAATTATTATGTTGAGAAAATGAAATTAATGTATTCTTCTAAAGTATTCTGTATTTTAAATTTTTATTGTTAAAAACGATATTTATCATGGAAAAAAATGAATTAATTGCTTTTAGTATAAAATATTTACAGTATAACTATTTTTTTTTTTTTGTATAAACTGTGTTCCACAATTTAAAAAAAATATTTAAATATGTGAATTTATAATGCATGTCAGATTTATAAACAGGAATGTAATAGACTGGCAGATATAGGTGTGATGGTAGGGGGGATAAAATAAATATTTTATATCTATTGTATAGTACAAGAGGAGGGGATATGCTTTTTCCCCTTAAATAATTTACTTATCATAAATTTATACAAGTAAATGCTATATAACATACTTTGAAGTGAACGCCTATGGTGGTAGATAGTGTATATTACGTGAAGATAAAACTTACCCTTTTCACCATTTTACCTATCATGTCAAAACTTTGGACAAAGCTTATTGTTAACTATTTGGTAAAATATTAAATATGGAAAGTATGATGAAATAATTATTTGAAAAAACTTCATAATAAAATTGTAAAAAAAAAAGTTTTTGTAATGTTATAATAATATATGATTTAATGTTGAAAAAAAAAGTAAAATATTATATGATATTAAAATGTCGATTACAATTATGTGAAATTTGATAAAAAATGTTTTGTTTTTGTGCTCATGTTCAGTGAAACCAAATTGATGAATTTTTAAAATATCAGAATAATAATATGTTTCATAGTTCTGAGAAAAAAATGTACTCAACACAACTTTATCTGTGATATATTTTTTTTCTTATTTTGTTGAGTTTACTATTCAGAATCTTTTATTTATATTGCATACATATATATTTGTTTTTGTTACATAAAATATATTTTTTGTACAATTTGTAGTCATGACTTGTCTTATATTTCCCTGTGGAAGCATATGGCAGATGTACTTATCGCATAAAATATGAACATTACAAAACCTTTAAAATACGTTAGGTATTTTTAAACTTCAATTACTGAAGTGAAATTATTTTTAATAACTGCAAACATCATTTAATAATATTTTATTTAAATGAAAATATAAAATTTCAATTTTAAATTGAGTTTTACCTTTTGTATTTTTACAGTCTGTCAATAAATAGTAATTACTAATTATTATAGTTGAAACTATATTACAATAATAATATTAATGTACCATAATTTAAGAGAACTACATACAATATGCCATACATGCATGTACAATTGATTTGATTTTAGAAATATTTTCTACATTTAAGGGAAACTGTAGAAAATAATTTTTAATAATAGTTATGTGTTAGCATAATAATTTAGAACATAACTGACTGAAATTGATATAATTGATATCTGATTTAACGTTCAACAGTTGAGAGTTACTTAACAATTAATTGTATGGTATGTATACTTATAAGAACACATAGAGCAAATCAAAGATGGCTTCAAGGTAAGGTGAAGGTCATAGACATTAAAACGCGAGATCTAAAGTCGTATAAAATTTATATTAGATTTTAAAATATTTATGTATTAAAACTCTGCCTAGTTCACATAATTAGAAGTGTACCTATGTGTTTTGTAAATATAAAATAAAATAAAATATATTATCTTAGATGTAAAAGTTATTCTATAAATTATATTAATTAAACATTATGATACGAATTACCTACATATTAGTATATAAAACTTGGTATTTATCGATAATATGTAATATATTGATTGAATAATTCATAAAAAAAAAAATTTCTCTCAGACATTTTTACCTCTGGTTCTGCATATAACAATGACATTGTTTGATGATTTGAAGTCGTAAATTATTTAAACGATACGTTTAACGATGAACATACATACATCCTATATAATATATTATATAGGTTAACTTGATGAGGTGTTTTAAATTGCACCCATAAAAAAAAAATTGGTCTTTTGTCGACCACGTGGGGCACGTGGAATCGTTGTGGTCGTCAATACCATTTCTATGAACACCACACTCGCACAAAGAAATCGATTACTTCTTTATAGGTGGCGTCAGAACTGCCTTTTCGAATAAGTTTCCGGTCTAATCCGTATATAGATACTGTGAGATCCCTTGCTGGGATAGTTGTACAAGAGAAATGAATTTCGATATAGAGGAAATGCATTTCCTCTATATGCGCGGTTGTGTCGTGCAATTTGTTCTCCCTTCGCACCTGTCCTACTAACAACATACGCGTAATTGGTCGCCGTTTTTGTGGCTAGAAAGAATATTCAATTTTTAGTCTTCAATTGTGAAAATACTGCATATTAGTTGTATAATATTACGATAAAATATACTTGTTCCATAACTTGATTTGATTTTAAAATTATTCTGAAGTTGTGAAATCATTCTTGTCAGTGAGACTATTTACACATAAACGCATTACGAGGGGTTTAAAACAAAAGTTATTCTATAGAATATGGTGTCTTAAGTAATAAAAAACTATTATCATATGATAAAAAAAAAAAATACTACTACAAATTTTATAAATTGAAAACGTAACATTTCAGTAGAAGACATACCAAAGATTAATTATACATGTCATTATTATGTTTTGTCAATTTATTATCAATTATCATACATACAATATAGTTAAAGTATTTTTAATAACTTTTCTCTATGTTGAATTATTAAAGAAAAAAAATGCAGTATTGGAAGCTTATATTATTTTTATACTCTTAAATATATAATATAATTGATTAACGAGTTACTATAAAATAGTCACAACTATTTAAGTTACTGTTTCAAATTTTTTTTTTTTATATAATTTCAATCTATTTATCATAAATATTTAATCATAGTATTTACACTATACTTTTGGAAAAATTAACGATTATATTTATTCAAATACTACTGGCTGAGGGAATGGGATTAAAATATTATGGGATAAGTTATTGAGTTATTGATAATACTGTAGAGTATAGATATATAACTCTTTTTTTTTTATAAGTAAGTTCTTATGTACGTTAAGAGTAGTTTAGTGGTAATCTAGAAAATCGGAAAGGAACAACCACAATAAAAGTTAGTATAAATTGTATTCTTTACAGTTGCAGCAATAATACGTAATCCCGATCATAGTAAATCTCGTGTTAGGTTAGTTTACTAACGGATGTATTGAATGATGATTGTTCTACTTTTTAACTGACATTATTACGTACAAAACTCTCAACCATTGTGCACCTTATAAATAAAACTGGTATGGTTTCAGTAATTTTCGGATAATATACAGGACTTATGAAACCATGAGCTTGGTGTTGGCAAACACATGTACGTTAAGTAGTAACTGTAGTGTCGGCCGAGGTGATCGTGTTTGGCAGATGGCCATAAGCATTGGCGACAAAAGTATCAAAAGACATGGAGTTTAAAATTTATGTTTATGATGTATTATTATTTATTGCAAATTGTAAGTCTGACGTTTGTTATGTATAACAAAAACGAAAAATGAAACACAATACAAATTCAAGATACGAATGAAAAATTGAAGTTTATAAATATTAAATAATATTATAATTTAGGTGTGGTATGTAGTGTGTTTGTTTATCTTGATCGATAATGACGTGAATGCGTTAACACAAAATCACATATGACATTCATTCGCTCGATCGCATTTAATTATTATTATCGTGCACTCTATCGACCATCTATTAACAAAGCGGCAACGTGTACAGCTCTATGAAATCGACCAATCCAATTAGTGCATATCTACTACTACTGATATATATACATAAAGCAGAGTCGAAGAGAAGATATATTTGTCTGTTTCCGTTGACCTGACGCGAATCATATCTAGATTCCGTCACATATTATATTATAAAATACTATCTACATATAATTTAGAGTTATAATATGTCGAATTTATATAAGTAAGCCATACATGAAAGTGTTAATGTGTTCCAGAGATATATTCGTTTTAATATGTGAATAAGAGTTGATGTAAAACTTAAGAAATAAAAACAAATACTGAATGTGTTAAAATATACTCGTATTGTATAGTTTTTTGTTGTGTAACCGTAAATTTAAAGCAATAATTTGATATGGAAATCAAATTTTAATATAATAAACATTGTGATATATTATAATAATTTAAAATAAATTAGCGAATTTCGATAATTATATAGAATGAAATGTCGTTCAGTTGTTGCGTAATGGTGATAGTATGATGTACTCGTTAATTAATAAACTACTAAATGCATTTAATAAAATATATATCGATCCGTTGCATAACAGAACCAAATATATTGATGCTAGATAGATTATATTATATGAACATTCTAAAAATTAATTTAGTACGTTTTCCAGTTATTTTCTTTGAAGGCAGCTAAAATTGAATTGATTGGGTTGAAAAGACTACCACAATCATACACAAGAATTTATAAGATTTTTCAGAGTACTTAGACAACCGAGAAGTTTTCGCTAGTCGATAGTAAAATAGCAATCATTGGCTAGTCCTTTTACGTGCGTGGCTTAAGTCTTTGATACATATCGATGGCTGAGTAGTTCAGCGTACACATTCTACGAACTTCCCGTTAACGAATCATCGCAAATACATAAATGAAAATTAAAGAAAGTGAATAAAACACAGTGATTTGTTTCAATATGTAAAGTTGGAGTAATAAATTACAGATTTAAAATTTTTAACTTAATAAAAATATCCGTGTATAATATACACTGTTTATATTATAATTAGAGTCAAATATGAATTTAATTTGGAAATAATTTTTTTAATTAAATTTTTAATAAATCTTACTTTTGCATATTTTTAAAGCATTAATTACATATAAATAAGTAAATTTATCATAAAAATCATAAATAATATAATAATATATGATTAGGTATTATTTTTGTTAATACAATATTTAGTTAGAGTGCAATTGTATATATATGTACATTGTACAATGTACATTTATATATATCTATTTGAATCTTTAATTAGTAAAAAATGATAATTTGTATAATATTTATAATTTTAGATTATGCTTATATTTTTAAAGTACATTAATTCATCACACCTGTTATTATTTGATTTTTAAGTTTTATTTTAGATTTTGAACTGAGCGATGTTTTTATTTATAATTGAGTGTTTTAATTTCAAACTTTTCTGTAACTTACACAAACTATAAACATTAATTAATAATGATAAAATAGTTTTTGGTAGTAAGATTTGATTTGTTTCAAAACATTGATTCGTAAAAATTAAACCTTTTTCTGAAATCGTTTTAAATATTTATGTGTTAATAACTTTAAAATATTTTTTGGGTAACTGAATGCATAATTTAAAATTTACGAAATCAAAATGTTTTTACTATTCAAGTAATATGTAAAACTCGAGTAATACAAACAGATGAATGATTATTGTGGCACCTGTACACATTTTACTTATAAATTTATTTAACAATAAAAGGTAAATAGAGACATCAGCGAGATGGTATATCGTATATGTGTGATTAATGTCGTTTGTTCTTCAAACCATAACGTTGCAAGACTCCTCCATGTTAGCCGAAGTTTCATTCGAGACACTGATCGTTAAGTTATTGACGTTTAATTAAGGACATTCACCGAGACACCGATTTACAGTGACTTGTGCTGCTGATCGAATTTTGTTTTCTTAGATTTTGATTTAATTTGTGATCGTGACTTCAACAAACACACAAGTTTATATACATATTACTATATTCATGTTTTTATGATCACTTAGGGTTGTTTGTATGTACCTATCATACTTAAAACGTAATAATAAACTCATAAGATTATTCTTTGCAATTTCAACGATATGAGTATAGTAAGATGGATGAGTAATTAGATAATTTAGTATTTACACTAAGTAAATTTATACTGAAGCTTATAATTAGGTACAGTCTGTGTGATCCAGATAATGAACATTTGTATTGGTAATGATTCAAATTTGTGAAAGATTTTCAGATTAATTTATTTCTGATATTGGCAAAATCGTATCCATTGTATCCATTGCATTATGGTGATTTAAATAGTTGTGGACCCAGATATAAATTCAAAAAAAATAATCTCTACAACAATCAATAAAAATAATAACAAATAATATAAATGTGCGAGTATAAATTCATAAATATGTAATATTATTCCAGATGCGACATTGTTTTTATGTGGTGTTATCATTATTATTAATAAAACTAATACAAATTATTACAAATATATGAATTTTTACAAGTGTTTTTATATATATAAAAAAAAAAGTTCTACGTTTAAAATGTGATGTATCTGAGACTGTTAACCACAAACACACGGATTTCAGTATTTCAGTCAACCGGAATGTTAGCTTTTATGGTATATTTGGAAAAACTAGAGACATGAAACATAAGGCTATATGTTATTTAACGGAAAAGCGACCGAGTCTATTCATTTAAACTAGTACCAATAGATTCAGATAAATTATCAAGTCACTAAATAATAAACACTTATGAAAAGTGTGTTAGTTTAAATCTTGATAATACATTTTTGGAAGTAGATCAGTGTAATCAGTGATAGTGGTTTGTCGTGAGCTTCTCCCGAACAGACGAAATAAATCATACGATTCGCAGTATTTGATTGTTAGTTCTGGGTTTTCACTTAAATCGACACACGCACTTCTGTTTTACGTCATATAGTACAAAAATCAATGAAAACGATAAAAAAAAAGCTTTTAGTAATATTTCCGTTATTGTAACATTTAATTTTTTTGGCCGATGGAAATCCTCGATTAAATATTAAAAATAGCTGTTATCTATCTTTGTGTTAACGTGTCTATTCTCCATGTCGTTCTTAAATTGCGACTTAACCATAAAACAGTGAACGCGGAAATCGTAACGCCTCAAAATCTGGTTATAGTTTTATGGCAACTTTCCGGGAAGCCTGCGGTAATGTTTGCGGACGCGATCCGTGTAATGGCGGTAAATCGATTTCGTGATTGGACCGTGGTTGAAATATCGGCGGTGCTGGTGGTGGTAAACTAAGATGATGACGATGATGATAATGATAATAATAATAATAGTATTAACAACTATTGTCGACAAAGCAAAATTAGTCCATCGACACCACAACAGTAATGTGCCGACCGCTGTGGTGATAGCGGTGGCTACATCGAGACACGCGAGCGGTTTTGGTGGCGGCGGCGGATTATGTGATGCACTGCACACATAGTTATCGTCTGGAAGGATTATGAAGAGGGTGGAAAATACAGTGGTGGTGCCGAAGACACGCCTGTGAAACTTTCGTTTACTCTGCAGGCAAACTTTTGCGTGGTGTCGTCGAGAAGGGTTAGTGACGACGAGCGTGTGGGTATACACACACAGACATGGGCACGTGATACCAGTAACGTAGTATAACGAGTTATTCCTCACTTGAATCCGACGCCCGCGTATACGAGAGAGAGAGAGAGAGAGAACCAAACATAATGGACCAGAACTAAGCCACCTAAACGACGGTCTCCATTAACAAATTAACCTTTACTTTGTTTGCCAACACCATACCCGCCATATCAGCCGTACAATAATAATAATAATAATAATAATAATATGATATTATTATTATTAGAGTATTATGCTCATAACGATAATGATAATAATAATAATCATTCTGCAGACTGCAGTGAGGTCGGAGGAGCAGCCACACTGGACCAACCATTATGTTGTCGCGTGTGTGTGTATGTAAGAGATGTAAGTCCACAACACGATGCAGTATGTATAATAACGGTAAAGGAGACCGGATAAATGTTCAGAGAGGTTAAGGTACTTTTGTTGTTATAATATAACCGGAAGAAGGCGACGACGTGCTAGCAAAGTCTTTCGGAACACCTCACGTCAGCAAGATTGTATAACTCGCGTAATCTATATTGCACAATATCAGTGCACCTATTTATACCATATACGTGGTTAGTTGAGCAATTATTAGTTTGAACGTTCAAAACGTGACGAAGATACGGTATTATCTCACATCTTAACATAATATTTGTTTAATATACATAGTAATTTTTTCAACTGCCATTATTAATAAATTATTAATTATTATATTTCAAAAAGTATTAACTATTATTGACATTTTCAACTTCACTTATTACATACATTGTTTTGAAATTGTATATTATATCCCATATGTATTTTTTTTCGGTATGAGTCTTTTATCAGTCGGTGAAATCAACCATATCATTTTTAAATCAACAAAATTGTAGTCGATCAGATACGTGTAAAAGTAAAATATAAATTCCTTAATATTTTTATCTAACTGTTTTAATTATTTTCCCATATGAAGAATAATAAATAATCTTATTATATTACACGATTTAAAAATGAATATCAAAACTATTTTTATTTTTGATATAGGTACATTAATTATTATTATTCATTCTATTTTATACTGATACCATAATAATGTTTAACAAAGACACCAAATATTAATATTCTTCATAACCTTAATATTATAGGTACTTTGTGCGAAAAACATTTAAATAATAATCACCTGAATGATTCACTAATTAATCCATAGTCATAATATGCTAATCTATGATATTTGTGTTTTATAATATTGTTGTAAACACGATAAAGGCATTTTTAATATTATGATAATTTTTAATGTAAATAACATTTTATAAAACACAATAGTATTCATGATTGAAAAAATGAACAAATGGAAATAAATAGCTGTTAAAATTGTTACCATACTATAAATATTATTATTCCAATTTATCTCAACCCCCAAATATTTTAGTATTAAATTTAAATATGGTGTTTATTTAGTCAAGTTAAGTAGGCTCTGGAGTACCAATAAGTAAATATTGATTTTTTTTCGTTGTGGGTTTAATAAAAATGTAATGAAAAAACCGTTTATTTAGATGATAAATAACATAATATTTACATAAAAATAACTGAATAATAATATTAATAAAGAAATGCATAAGACATTTATAAGTCGATCATTAAATACCATTTAAATTATTTCTACCTTTATAAAACATTTATAGTTATGCTTTAACGTGAGACTTTTTTTTTTAAATTTTATGTTTACCAGATGTCGCATTAGAGGGAATCGGTGAAACAAAAATGTTTATCACTGTTAGTTATAATATAATTAACTTGAAAAACTACCCTTTTATTTACTATTTGTAATATATATATATTCAATATTCATGCAACAATAATTATTTTATCTTTATAGTGAAAAATACGACCGGAACACGTTTGAACTGGCTTCTGAAAATAAAGTTGAAGTCTGCTAACGATCCGACTACCGTGCGTTATCGTCGTACAAGAGGAAAATTAAAATAATATAAGCACACGTGATAATAAAACCATCGATCGCAGCCTGAATAGCCTAAAAAAAAAAAGTGGTCGGAAAACAAAAAATTAAAATTAAAATACACACAAACACTCGATATTGACGGTGCAATAAATATAACAATTATTATTATCAGCCACGATTTCACGGTTAGTGTCGTGCTGGTATGTGAAAACGGACGTGCCATAATTGCATGCACGCACGCCAAACACGATTATGTCATTCCCCATCGAGAAGTTGGTGCCGCCGTGACTGGCGAAATGCGGTTAAAATCCGAAGCGGCTGCCGGCTGGGTACTTTCATAACTATAAATAATAATTATATGCAAGATGTATTCGACGAATGACAGAGTATAGACAACAATAGCTATATCGCCATATTCCAGAATGTCTGAATAAATTGTTGGAATGACACTATAGTAGCAAGAGTAAAATAATTTCAAAGGAGCCTGTCTACTCGGTCTAAGATTCCCAGAAACATTGATCAAAGACATAACCCAAACATATAATGTACTGTCAATATTAAAATAATAAGGAGTGGTATACGAGTTTATAGTGAATTAAACGATAAATTGAAGTGGGTTATTGGACTCAAAAATGTTCGTCTTTATCACGCGTGGATGATTTTTTTTTTTAAGTTTCGTTTGCATTACATCGTTGAAGACAGTACTGTGTCAATGTGCGGTAGTTAAATACTCGGTATGGGATGATATAGACTACATTATTATATAGTTATATAACTGTGTGATAAATGCTCGTTAAAATTCGATGAATTTTACAACACCCCCAAACAACATTTTTTGTTTTCTTTTGCATACATGTTCCGCATTCAATATAAACTTTAGAAAATATCTTATCGTATCATAATCAAGACAGACACGAAAGTAGACTATTAAGTTTCATATTAGGAAACGTGTATTTCTTGAAACTGTGATAAAATTATGTTGTATGAAAAAATAAAATTCTAAGCACTTAAAAAATATATTCATAGATATTTCAAATTATTTCATTTTAAAACAAAAATATTTTTTACAAATTATGTATTATATTATACCTATCAATAATTATTCAAGTATATTTTATTGTAAAAAAAATATATTCTAATAATACATAATGGTACTCCAATTATGTGTAGTTTTTAAAATTGTATATACAAATAATTACACAATAATTGTTTTTGTTATCACAATACTTTTTTTAACCTTTAATGTCTTAAATTTTAAACTAGCCATTAAATATTTTTTTCCCTAAGAATACATTTTAATTTTAATTTTTTTAAATACCTATAATGTGATCGACTTGAGAGTTTTCTATCGTTACGTTCTATTTGTGTCATCTTACAAGTATGTACAATTTAAACTACATAATTACAAAAAGAATTTAAAACATTTTTGAACAAGTTGCATTTGATAGTTGGTCCAACGAATTGTTTTTTTTTTTTTCATTCCAATGTTAAATAAAAACACTTGACTAACAGTCTTGTTAAAATAAACAGAAAATACGAAAAAGTCGACGCAAAAACTTTCAAAGAAGAATAGTCAATTTACCGGTAGGTTGTTCAAAATTAGTCAGTTGGTACAAATGTGATTAAACATCCTTTTACCGAAACTTATTCACAGATGTTATGGTAGTTTCTTGCGTATTTTCTTTTACATTTAATCAAAACATATATATTTTCCCAACAGGTATTTAATTAAAATGTATCTTTTGTTTTATTATTGAATAATAAAGTTTGATTAAATATGGATACACGTAACTACTTATATGTACATTAAAAATCAAATTTTATTGTACGAGCTATAAAAAATGTATTTATCATATTTTAATTAACCGAATTTAATTTTAAAACCGTTGTGTTTTTATTCATAAAATGACGTAATTAAATTGCTGGTCGTTCGAGTAAATTTTTTATATAGAATACTTACGTATTTTTTGTACTACAGCAATATCACATTTATTAATTACACCGAATAAAAATATCATACGATTTGAATAAACTCGGTGTTATTGATTCGATTGTAGAAGAAAATATTTACGTTTATATATTTATTTTTATGATTAAATTTGTGTTATTTTTAAATTTAAATATTAGTTTATTTTATAACACGCGTGTACAACAGAATAATATTTCGAAGAAATCGAGATAGCGCTTATTGTACTAATAACAGGGTAATTATAATTCTGAATTTTACTATCGTTGAAATCATAATATTAAAACTAATAAATATTTTTCCACTGAATTTCTATCAAATAAACAGAGTTTGGAATTTTATTAAAATTCTTTGAATAATATGAATAGCGAGAAATGACTTTGTCGTCAACTCGATGAGTGACTGTGCACACACATATTATACATTTATGTAGTACTACAACAACACCGTTTTAGGTTAAGTGGTAGGTTAAATTGCACACAATAACACAATAATACAATATTGTAAAGATGCTTTCACGTAAACGTTGTCTTTAAGTCGATACCGAGCCTTGAGTCAATAATAATCGTAAAATACATAAAAATTATAATAAAAACCCACATGTGCTATAATACAGTCAATAGGTTTTAATATTAGATATCAGCTATCATAATCGAATAACTTTTGTGTGCTACTTTTGAGACCAGACTGTGGTCATGTGGTTTTGTTTCGAAACAATTTTGGATAAACGCCAACGCATTTTATCCATTGTCGCGTTCATACAACACTATATAGACGTGTGTGCAGGACTCGAAATTATGCAAAAACATATCTTCCGATTATCGTAATAATATCCAGTGGGCGGGTTGTACGTATGCTGATGGCGTGAAGGGTATTATGTTATAAACGTGCCCGGAAATTATCTCACGAAATTTTATACAATATATTACACCGGTAAACGTTAGGAGTACACGATATTGTAATAATAATTGCATGCACGAGTGTGTGTCTTATTAATTATTTAGTCGATTCGAGTTGTACGTAGATAAATATGTGTACAAAGACAACGTAAAATATTTCAAAGAAGAAGGTATTATTGCTGCATATAATTATCTGGCACTCGCATTACGCGCAGAATTATCTCATATGTAAATTATTAGCAGAGTCAACAATTAACAACTAAAGTCGCGAACATACTCGCTATTCTCATGCATGCGCACTTATATCGAAAATCAGCTATACGGCTTTTAATTAAACGATGATACCCGATGACAACCTATTATGATACGGACTTCGGTAGTATTTTTACATACTCTTATATTGTTAACTCATACGATCATCGTTCGAAGATTTCAGATATTGAAGTGTATGTACGCGTTACCCGATTATTTTTAAGTTCTGTAGCTCAAGTTATTGGTTTTTTTTTGTAGCACGGCGCTCTGTGTATGCAATCTAATAGCAGAATTTTAGTGCCTATTAATTTCTAATTTACAGTCATTTTCATTATGGTTAAAAATATTATGTCATAATATTATAGAATTTTATTCTATTTCAGTTAGTTAACATGAGATAATTCTTATTTAATTAATCGATTTAATTTTTTATTTTTGTACTCTCATTTCAACATTTACGTTATGACTCACTACATACCTGTATAATATTATAACAATGAAAATATCTAATTAATTCAAACTTTTAGGAATTGTAAAAAATCAATTGTTTTTATACCATATCTTTAAAAATACATAAAAAATTAAATAGTTTTATAGATTATTTATTTTAAAAACAAAAATTTAAATAAAAAAGGCCTTGTGTGCTTTTTATATTATATTACAATTAATTAAAAAAAAAAGTTATATAAAATAGTAAGAGCTAAATAAAAAAACCTTGTTTTTGTGAATTATATATTTATATCTAATCTTATTGTATCAGAAAACGCGATACATTATTTTTGTTTTCTTTTTTTCACTAAATGGTCGGTAATTCTTATGATTAATGTGCTTAAAATGGTCGATAAAAGGTTTTGTGAAAATAATAATAATATAATTAACTATTTATTTTGCTTAAGCGTGTGTTATAGTTGAGAATTTCAAATACTCTTTTAGTTTCTTCTCTTCATTTCAAATGTATCCGAAATTGTATTTTCCGTTTCTGTTATTGCTAAAAATATATAAGTAGTCATAATCTAACGTTAAATTGCATACTTCATTATTGGTACAGAAAGGCTGCTACTCAAATTTTGGAAAAGGTCGTACAAATTCATATGGATTACGTGTTATAAACAAACGTTACAATGGACATTAAAGTAATTTGATCTATAAAAGGACGTACAAAATTGGCGTGAGAACAACGATTCAAATAATACTAGAAATTTAATCGTCAATATTAAAATCCAAACACGTATTTTTCCTTAACGTTTTGTAATATTATTTTTTACTTTTATTTTTATGTGGTTTGAAAATATTTTGTACTTGCGTTATGGAAAAAACCTATAAAATCCTCTTGATATTGTATGTATGAATATAAGAAAAATCTAAATACTACGACTTTGTAACAGATAAGCTCTTGGTTGACTTCATAAACGGTTTAAACAAACTTACCGATACATACACACGTAAACAACACAAAACGGATTTTCTAGGTCAAAGGGGTTGTTATAGGTTTATGCGTGGACGCGTAAATCTAATAGATACGAAAACTAAGTGGGTAATTCAATACGTGTGTATGTAAAACAATGTGTGCATGAGAATGGACAATTCGTGTGCGTATGTGGTAAATTCAAAGTGTTGGTACTTAAATAAACCTCGGAAATGATTACGGTGTAATAAGTGCATAGATTTAAAGGTATATTTACGTACAATAATACATGCTTGCGCCTAAGTGATGCACATATTATACATAAGTATATTATATTAATTATTTAATGTTTTAATTTTTTTTTTATCATTTATCATCTAGAAAATTGGGTTATTAGTTGTCTACATAGAAATATGGGCAAATAAGCGCCACGGACAAGACAAACATAACAATGTTATTAATGACAATATGCGTGTATATTAAATGGCGTTTGGCGGACCTGACAATAATGTCGAACGCTCATATTTTATTCTCTGGGAAAAAATATCCGAATAAAACATACGCGTACATAGGTGAAATGACAATAGATAATATGAAAAATGAATGAATGAATGTAGATAGAAATCCGCTATTCGATTGGTTGTTTACATCGTTATGGCTGATTGTCATCATCGTGTGACCGGACCGATGTTAACACAATATTACGTATAAGTATATACATTTTTTTTACCGATGGTATATAGATTAATTCTTGGAAAACGAAACAAAAATACAATGAAAACAAATATAATACACATTTGGTGCTTCATATACTTGACGTATGGTCTGACGAGTTTTCTATTAATAATATTATAAATAATATATATTTTTCTATACCTTATTGTACTCGAGTTGTAATTATTATTATTTATCGTTCTGATAATATCGAACTGCAAAGGATTCATCGACGCATAATGTTGTACATGTCGAAACGCACTATTATCGTCGGTATGGCTTTTTTTCGTGTCGATCCCAGTCGGGGCAGATGATGGGGCATGATTCGCATTGTGCGCTTTATTCAGTTTAATACGTATAATGTATTTATTTTTCGTTTCATCGTTGCATATAATAACGATTTCAATGTAATACTTAGTTGTCGAGTTTTGTACTTGAAGTTTACACATACACACACACTCACACACACACACTCAACTCGGTCGTTTTTAATACACCGGTACAATACAACCGTATTGCTACGCACAAAAGGTTTGATTTAATTAATTATATTATATGTATCGACGTGACACGAACAAGCGTAACGTGCTCCGACCGTCATTATATTACATTCGTGCAAATGTTCAAGTACGATATTGTACTGTGCGTTTTGATTACTGTATTTTAACATTTTTAACTACAGCTGTAGAATTAACTTTGAATGTATCCAATAAAACATCGTTCCTAAGGTAAAAGGGTGGATTGGAGGAGACGAGACATATTCACATAGTTACAGGTCAGTGACGACCCGAGAGATATAGCACGTGACTCCGACTAATCGTATGTTTTCGTTTCGTGGTTATTGGGAAGCGGTCGGAAGGCAATTTAAAGTTAAGAATTTTAAACGGATCTTGTGATGTAGTTTTAGATCAGCTCTGACATCGTAACGTTTAATTGACGTAACTATTCAAAATACTTTGAGTTTGTGGCCAAACCCATAAGCTCATACACATGCACATTATACATACATGCGTTTGGATGTAACTGACAGAACTTAAAGTTTAACATCAATGTTCCCTGCAGATGGTTTCCGATTTTGGGACGTTCACGTCGTATTTCAAAATAATAGTAATACGTTTCTCGTCATTAATAATAATAATAAAAAATCCCAAAATTATATTTAAAAAAATACCTAACAACCAACTTGTGTAAATCAGAATAGTAAATGTTTTAACTTTTGTACATCATGATAGGTAATGTTAAGTAGCATATACATTTATGAGTTGTATTTTTAAATTCATTATTTTTGATCGAAAATAGATAAAATATTTAGTTTTAACTTTTAACTGATTTTACTAAAATATATTAAAATATATAGTTAAATTAATACAGGTCAATCCAATTATGTTATTAAAAAAAAAAAAAGGTAAGCGAGTAGAAGGAGTTTGATTATCCAAGATTGTGATTAGTAAAGAAATACGTTGTTATTGATAAATGTTCTTATTTTATCAATAAATATTATATCTTTATTTAGTTTCAATTCTAATAATACAATTATTTCGTACATATTTTGTTATGAGCAGAAATTTCAATAGATATTTTTAAGTAATGATTAATTTCTCACTTTTATAATTTAATTTTCAGAGGTCTCATTTTTTTTTTTTTTAGTTTTTTACCTTATTGTTATACAATAAATTGAATACTATTTGAATACATGTTAAAAAAGTACGAAATCACAATAAAAACTTTTAGTTTTATAGAAATGTTATGATTCATAACGGTTATGCCGAATTATACAAATTAGAATTCAAAACTAAATTTTTATTTTGCATATTTTTGTATATTGGATCGTGAATTCATATTTAGCTATTATTGATTGTATATTTCAATGATATTTTGTCCAAAATCAAAGGCCTGAAAGTTTTACTTAAAATTAATAAAGTATTATTAGGTGAAAAAGTGCATCTAATTTGATGTCAAATGATCGTTTTCGATAAATAAGCATTTATTAACAGATAGTCAGCAAAGTTTCACTGAAAAAAAATTTAAATATTGTTTAATAATTAATTTTTTAACGACGAAGTATACAAAAAAAAAAAAAAATTGAATTATATATTTTATTTTATTTTTAAACGGATATTTTATGCATTTATTTCTGTGTTTTTTTTTTGTATAATTATAATTGTTCATACCTAATACACTTTTTAATTTGTAAATATATTTTTTTTTTTTACATATTTTGATACTTTTAGTGCTTATAAAACCATGTAATAGTTATGAACATATACTCTAATTTATAAGTAAAGAAGTTAAAATGTGCAACTGTTTAGATACGTGTAATCTAAAAAAGTACATTTGAATTAAGTTAAATATATATTTAGTGCTTGAAAATAAATTGTAGTTATGTTTAATATAAGACTATATTGTATTGCATTAATAATAATAATAACATTTGAATAAAAAAAAAAAGAAATCTAAGTAGATTATAAATTGTAATTAAATGGTCAGAAGAAATTGGTCCTCATTTTGAACGTGATTCGTGGAGGTAGACTTTAATGTTATGGTCTTAAGATATAGTACAGTACTATAATAGTGTTTTATTTATTGTCCACTTACCTAAAACGTCTAAACAGCTGATTTGTTTTTGCATTTCGATAGTGTTTACTTGGCACATGTAACAGCCTTTGTCAGTTTCTTCTACGTCTCTTATATGTAAATACCATGTTCTGTAATTCTCGTGACTTACGCTGAATCGACCGTTTGAAGCTACTACACGCTCATGAAACGTTAATATTGTTTGATCTTCTGCTTTCATCCAACCAATCTAAAACAAAATATTAAAAAAATTAATTTGATGATTTAAAATCATAGGTTGTACGATTTTGTTACCATTGTATCTATTTTACATCGTGGCACACGTGCAGTTAATTATATCATTAATATTTTTGTATAATTTTTTTTTTTTTAACCTTAATCAATTCAATGATTAATATTGTCAATATTTTTTGTAATTATAATTATTATGTTTTCAAACTTTGATTATTCTGCATTCGTTCTACACTCATTCTGTTAAATTTTATATGTTTCATTAAAAACTTCAATGCCTTCAAATAAAAAAAAAAGTTTTAACGAGCTAACTGTATTCAATGCAAATGTATTTTACTTGCAGTTTCGAATGGAATATTTTAAAAAATAATGTTCATCAAAGAAAATGAAATAATCGTATTATCGTTATATTCCAACAATACGGGTGTAAAAACAAAATTAATTAAAATAAACCGAGAAATCATTCAAGAGTAAATTTTAACTACCTATAAATCGAAACTAAGTGTGACTTGTATTTTTGATATTCTTGTAATATACATAATATTAAATAAGGTTTCATGTTAATTGTTTGTCTTGGAACTATGAGGGATACTAATGAAGTGCGGATATAGGAATTAGAAACCAAAGTAGGGTTATAAATGATATTTTTTATTTAAATATACGAACAAAGCGTTTAACTGTGACCATAAAATTGATTTTTATTTTTTACGGCAATGTTTACCTACAAAAACTGCTTCTTAAGTACGAATAGCGGCCGCCGAGATTTAGTCTTCGGCGTTTTAGACAATCGTCTTCGACGTCGTCACCGCGACGTTTTAACAATAGGGCTGCTGAATATCTTTGGAAGCACTTGATCGTAAAAAATAAAAAATTCTTCGTGAAATCTATTTCCATCGTGTATTCCGCACGTTTGCGTTTACTAGAAATGGAATAAATGCGAGCGACAAAAATAACCATAAAATATCGTATAAGTCGAATAAACAGATACAATAAATATAATATGAATAAAAATTAACGATAAAAACTATCATATCATAGAAGCTGAAGAAAGGGTGTGGTATTTTGTGCACGTGAGACGGAGAGAGACTGAGAGAGAAAGAGTAGGAGAGAGAAAGAGAAAAGATAGAGATGGTTGAATTTTATACAGAATACGATCTCGTTTAACGGGGAGTTGAGGGCTGGGCTATGTGAAGAAGGGTTGAAGTTTCATATGTAAATAATATAATGATGCAACACGTCTGGATTTTTTATTATTGCGTGTTGTCCGAGTACGGTCGTCTAGCGTTGTAATAGAATGCGTTCCTTACGGGGCACATCGACAGACAGACATGTTTGTCGTCATCAGATCCCCTTCACCTCGCGGGAACGACGTGCGCGTTAGGTTGGGAACGGAAACAAAAACGGGTGAACGGATGAAATCGAATTAGGGTGTGTATGTGTGTGTGTCTGTAGGAACGGACTCGTAACGTGATTTGCCCGGTCATCACGAACGATGGAAAATTACCGTTCAGCCGCCTCACGCACGGACGTCCACAGCCGGAAGTAATGGACAAGTTTTGCGCTGGCTAGCAAACGTCAACTGTGTATATTATTATTATTATTATTATTATTGAGCAATTATATTATAAATTTCAAATTTTATAGTTGTATATTCGAAGAGTATGCGTGATATTTTACAATCCAATCTCACAGTTTTAGTGGGCATATTAAATATTCGAAATTGGTTACTATCGTATGAACAGCCCCAACGTCGGCGTTCATTTATTCCGCTAACAATGTATGTTATTAAAAACACATACGTTTTTTGACACAGTGATTTGAGAAACTATAGTAAAAATTATATTACTGATTAGTCGATGACACCGATATACCATTATGATTTAATAATTATATTTATGTCGGTACATTGTGCATAATTACATATTTGTGTATTGAATTTCATCGAAATTATAATTTAAAGCTATCGACTATAATGATACAACAGTGCATTTATGAACGCGTTTTATTTATTTACTATTAATTTGGTCGGAACCAAAGGATTTCATATATGAACTTGAAGAAACTTGTACAATCAAATTAACGTCGAGTGTATCATAAAAGACATTACCTATTACGGAATCAGCATATAAATCACAGATTGTTATATTAATTATTGTCTTTGTCTGACGTTTCAAAGGTTGGTAATTAATCTGGTATAGTTTGTCGACTGTAGACACAAAATTATGAAATTCATATTATCATTAGCTATGATACTAGATTTTTTAGCTTAATTTCAATATAAAAAAGTTCTATTTAAAATGTATTCAATTTATTATATACACTTTATTTTACATTTGTTATTTACCTATAACACCCATGATTGTACTCTAAAAATTAATATATTTTCTTGTTAGATATCTAATTATTGAACTGAATTTAAACTTAGTTATAATTTATGACCATGAAATTGCATTTAAATTCGGTAGGTGATTAAATAACTGCAAATGGTTTTTTCTACTACGTTATATTCGATTTTGTCTATAGAATTAGTAGTACTACCATACCAGATGCATTAAGTAAATGACAGATAATGTAATAATCCATTGAGCTCAAAAATTATGGAAATATAAATTATTTCTACATAGATACACTTCTGTGTGACTCTACAACAACCAACGAACACATATATATTGCAAATTATACGGATTAAATTATTAATAAGTTAATAACATACGGAATACTCAATACATAAACAGTATTTAATTGAAATAATTTGTTTTTATTATTAGATTTACAGTCAATATTAGGTTTGTGGATGTACTAAAAAAAAAAAAAAGATTTCAAAATTGCTTTTTAAACGAAAATCATAAAAAAGGACACAATGTTGTAAAACTAACAGATTTCATGTTTCACTCTAAATATATCAATATTATATAGATGCAGTCTACTAGTCTCATGTGACATCATATTCTTCATAGTTCAAAAAAAAAAAAAAATAAAGTAAAATTTAATTTGAAGTTTACGATATCGTTGATATTGGTCACTTGCAAATGTAGATTTGACAAATTTTAAAATATTTGGACAGGAATTAGCGAAACCAGATTTTCACCATCTCACAACTACTTACATGTTTAATTGAATTAAATGCAAATCAATCAAGCAGAGGTGATTATTTTTTGATATTTTTCGTCTAATTTATTTTTTATTCTATTTGTATGCTCAAACTAACATGAATATAATAAAGTATATATTATATTTATTGTCCAGACACATTTGTTAATATTGTCATGATGCATTTAGTTGCACACTGTTTATAGTTAATTATACGTTATAAATCGTATACTTAATCAATTTATTAAAAAGCATACGACACATCAGAAAATTTTGCCACTTCAACAAGGTTGTTAAATAAACTATTTAAAAAAAAAAAACAATTAATAAATTAGAAGTAATAACCCCACTCTTTTTTCATTTGGTGTATATAGTCGGGGAGTAGGCCTGAAGGCCTAGTTTAGCCACTGACATTAAGATTTATTTTAATTATATTTATAAACGTTTTTTATTCATTTGATAAATTATTTTGAATTTATTGTATGTTTATTCTACGCGAATAATATTATGAAATTATGCATCGTAAATTATCTAACTTTGATAATTATGGGGTAATTATAAATTAATGAAATTCTTACCATACATACCAACATTGTGAGAAAATATAATACTATAATAGGCATTTATCAATATAATATATACAATTTTTCACTAAAATAAAATAACTATTACACAGATTTATTATGTATATTACGTGAGAGTTTTAAAAGGTTTATTCAAAGATTATTAGGTATTTTAGTTAAATTAGTTTTTTTTTCGTTTTACAATAAACCATTTACCTCTTTTTCAATACTATTATGTTAAAGTTTTAGTGCTCGCAATATTTATAACCTATTCCGAAAAACTCATCAAATGTTTTTTTTTATTGCAGACAGTCATGCTGTAATTTGTGGTATATTACATTGAATTCAACGAGTTCTGTGAGAATCTTTACGAAATTAAATGCCATTCATTTTATTGTGCTATGCGTTTATTTGAAATTTGAAAAATATTAAAATATATAATAATATTATGTGTAGTGTAGGCGTTAATAAAATATGATAATACTATACACTTTATAATAATAATAAAAAGATATTTATAAGTTAGTATTAGTTTCAACTAAATGTATAACCATTGAAATATTTTAAAAATAAGTTTGATACTTTTTGTATTAGAAATCACATAATAGGTTTATTAAAGGACTCATATTTATTTTAATATGTTTTTAGATACACTAAAAATGTCTTAATGAAACTCAAACGTAATACGAATTGAAATTTCTACTTTGATTTTATCAAGTTTTTTTTTTTTATTTTGTTTATTAATAAAAATCTATTAACAAGTTGAATAATTTTGATTTTAAGATATTATTTATTTAAATCTCTTAAAAAATATTAAAAGTTTTATGTATACATATATTTGTAATCTTTTTATATTAGCTCACAGTTAGAATACAATTCGATGGAGTAATTGTGTGGGATACAGAAGTAAGTGTTCAAAAATTATTTTGCAATGATAAATAAATGATTAATTTTATTAGAAAAATGTTCCTGAACGGTATGCTCAGTTGGAGGCGTTTGCTTATATTTTTCACATTTGTTTTACTGTTTTTATATTTCTCTAGATATCCTTTTGGAGTACTAAAAAAAAATGTATTTGGGCACAATAAAAGGAAGTCTTATTTTTCAATTTGATGACGCACTGTTTGGTACTTTTGAAATTGTTTTACAACTCTAAAAGTAGAAATCAAAATACAGAGGTTAATCATAGAATATACGATATATTTATCCTATAAATATTGTATAGTAAGTATAGTACTATAATATAAATTGATTGAATTACCGAAAAAATTCTAAATCATAGCAGAAAAACACTCTTGTTATTTTTGAATATAGGTATATCCCATTCTACCTGCTACTGTTGTAATTATTTAATAATGAACTATTAGTAATTTGACTAAATAATGTGACACAACATAACTGTATCAATTTAAGTAACTTAATAATAAATTATATTTCATAGATGTTAAGAGATATTTTCATATTTTTTTTAAATTGTATGATTTTAAGGTAAGAAAAACTTTTTTCCCATTTCAACAAATCATAAATCATTAACACCATTAAATACTATTATGTACATAATATTTGTGGCTAGGTATTAAACCCAAATGAAATCATACGACTATACCATAGTACAACAACTAACAGACACTGTATTTACAGTGCTATAATGGAAATAAAAATGAAAATCAGTTTATACATAAGAAATAATATAAGTACAGTTTTGTAGACGGTCGTCGCACAGTATTGTTTATTATAGACTATAGTTAATTCTCCAAATGTTTTATTATTATTATTATTTATTTAAATATCATGCATACGAGACTCGCCCCAACCATCTATTAGAGGTAAAAATGGTTAGGATTTACCCACACAACAGAGTTTATACTACTGTTGGTCAGTTTCAAACTTGCATAGTGACGGTACGTATTTAGATCACAGCCTTAGACTTCTCAGTGAACACACTTCGTTTCATTTAGATCAAAAAAATAGTATGCAATAATAATAATAATAATAATAATAATAATAATAATAATAATGATAAAACAGATTTTAATGTTTAAATATATAAAAAAATATAAGAGACGAGACAACAACTATACTATATTATGATGGGTTATTGTTGATAATATATAGGTATACTAAAAACCTTTTCAAAAAAATTTTTTTCCTCTAAAAATATTGATAAAAAATCAATTGTGTGCACTAAACGATACGATAATTGGTAGTGATGAAAGTGATGAGACTAAAAAAAAAAATAAAAATATTTTTTGTTTTCCAGCGTATTGTGTAAATGTATGCACGGAGTGATTGTTTTATCGAATTCCCAAGAATTTGAATTCACCAAATATTTTTGTTTAAACACTTTTTAGTACCTGTATAATAGTAGATGGACGATTTTAATGTATGTGACTTCAATATCAGTATGGCAAAACAAGCGTTAAACCAAAGCTTTTTCGTCGGAATAAGTTATTATTCAGTTCCGTAATATATATAATTATTATAATACGATTATAGTTTTGAATTGTGTGTGAATACTCAGTTGGAATAAAATCAATACAAAAAGTGATCATGTGCACTGATGCAACATTTCATAATATTACAAAATAATATAGAACCAAATGGAAACCATACGGTGAGGATAATAATTATGATAATAATATAATGACGTCTCTTTGATAATGCAGTGTGTCAAAAGCCCTGTGTGAAATAGTTTTCAAATTAAACTGGAAAATAATTTTTATGAATGAATTAGTTGTATGCGTAAGCAAATTTGAAGACTGAAAGTTGTATTGAAAGAATAATGCTATGTATATATTAGTAAATATATTACATGTAATAAATAATTTCGTCAGATGCGTAACACAATTTATTGGGAACCGAAGGCGAAAAGGATATGGACCAGCCATTTGTAAACTTTGACGAAAATTATATAGACTCGGGACGTTTAATACGATATACCCTTCGTTGTTGACATGTTCCTGTATTAAAAGAGTAAACCTTTAAACAGTTTTTCTATACACACCTTCCCGTTTATTGACTGGTGATTAAACAAATATTCACTACTGCATAATAATATTATAATTAAACGTATTATCATTAAGTTTACTTAGTATAATTTCAAAAGATACCCTCAGATATTTAATTTTAGGTTTTCAAGATTGTCGGATATATTATACAACGCGTTCAATAACGAAATTAAAAAAAAAACACTATAAAAAAGAGGATTTTGTATAAAACGAATTTGTCAACTTATAATACCATTATATATAACCACGTTAGGTTAGGTATCACACATATCCATTTATTGCATGTTAATGTTGTTCATATGAAGGTACATACGTCGATAACTAAATTTAATATTTATTAAAAAACCGATTTTTTGAACGGCAAACTTAGATAAAATATAATAAAAATTTGAAATAAAATGACACCGATTAAAGTACGTGAAATGGTCATGTGAAAAAATTAATATAATTAACTGATTTCTAAACATTTAAAACTTCACGTGTATTTGTACTGCGTAATATAGTGTCAATAGCGGTTTTAATACCATTGGATATGCGATATTTAATATAGATGTTCAAACATATTTACTTGAGTTACTAAAAACCAAGAACCTCAAGTAACTTAGTAAAAAAAAAATTTACCATGTGTGTTTTGTACTTCGGCTGATACATTTTAGAATACCCGTTAAACTGTGGCGTAGGTTTGTGAAATGTAAACTTTTACAAGGAATTGTTTATTCTCGAATTTCATAGTATTTCTTGCAATTATCATAAAAATTACTGAGAAACGGGCACTCGGGTGTATACAAAATATGCATGTGTACATTTTAAACTTAAGTTTAAACATTTTCAACGAAATTCTGTGACATGAATCATGATAAGGCACTTCTGCGTTTTCAGATAATTGAAAACCGTGTAATAAAATCTTGTAAAATAGAAAATTCAGGTATTATTTTGTATACGCTATTGTCCAGTAATACAAATACAAATTAAATGTGTTTAATTAAGTTACCAGTATTGTGCACGATTTATGAAGAATATTTATGCCAATTATAAAATATGCTATTGTGCATTTGTTGTGGGTGATAAACCACCGCATAAATTAAATTAAAAATAATTATGAACAAAATAAAAATACCCGTTTGAATTTTAAATATACCGTTTAAAGCATCCAAATCTTTAAGGAATCCTTAAATGTAATTAAAGAATAATAATTTTAGTGGCAGAATAATACATTTAAAATTAGAATATACTAGAAAAAAAATTATGTAATTATTATTTAGAAAATTGTTTGTAAAAATAATTCTCTTATTTTCTGAAGAAAAATACATCATCAGTTATCCTTTACCATCTTTACCCACAACACACCTACAATAAAATAACGCTCGAGTTTATCATCGCGATCGTATCGGATCAAACTTGCATGTTCGGAAGACCGAACGTTAACATTTTCACGTTAATGTTAATTCTTAGTCAATATTTGTATTCATTAATTATCATAAAATATACTTACATCGTATATGCATTACTTATTAGTAAACATTTACAACGAAATTACTATCTTTTGGTTAATTTGATCTTGTAATAGTTACACCAGGGTATAGAAACGTATTTATAGCGTCGAATTGAATATTTACGTGTCAGTCCACGTGGCAAAAAAACTTTTTATCGGCCGGACCCAAATAGCTCGACTTCAAAGTATAACGTGTAGGTTTTCAATATATTTAAAACGAAGTGTTCTGTGTCGTATATAACGTGTATTTTTTTTTTATCGTTAACCCGGTCCCTTACACCCGCGTATTCATCCGCTTTTATAAATCCGTACATTTACTCCGATCAACAAGTTCTCGCGTACTACGTCCTTTGGGAAATTCGACGTCTCTACCACCACCCACTCTTGCACAATCCTTCACTACCACGACCGTGATGTAATTTGCATATACACCTCGCCACCTACTGTTCAATCGACATACGGTTTTGTATTCCATACATCGTGCTAGGCTGCGAGATGCACGTACAATATACATGTATTGTATAGTGCATAAGTCAGGCATATACGTAAATTTCTTGTATTCAAAATTCAATGTACATTGTACATTCACTAATCTTTACTAATCAATAAACTATTAATAGTTAAAAAAAATACATTATCTAATGTAATTTTAACATATTCGTTATAATGATTCCGTCAAACATTATAACACGTAAATACTTTCATAAAAGTACTTTTATTATGTATTATTCAGCAAGAAGTTTTAAAATATTTAGGTAAAAAGTGTTTATATTATTGTATGAACATTTAGGAATTTATTTTTATTTTTATTAGATACATACAATCTATACTGCTTACCATAGTATGAGGAAGACAGAATACATGCTTTAAGTGAATAAGAAATTACTCAATAGTGACTTTTTGATTGAAGAATTGATGAAAAAAGAGGAAACGGCAGAAAATTTTAAAAAGGAATGAGAAGATATAACGAGAAAAGTGAAAATTTAGTAAATAGTGTGAATTAAGACAAAATATATTTGCACCATCTCCTTTTCAGTCAACGGTGAAAATCATTAGGATGTGTTGAGATGTTTAATTTACTAATTAGTGGGTTATTGTAATTGACAAGACGTGAGAAAATAATTGCTTGTAAAATACTACAAGTTATCTTCTTCGAACGTTTTAACATATAAATAATTGTGAAGTGTTTGATTTGGTATGTATAGTGGAGCATAAGTAAGTCGACGTATTCTGGTAAGTTTGGATTTTGCATACATTCAATTTCTTTGCCACATGAACCAATTAACTTTAGTTAATCACCATAAATCCAAATAAGTTTTAAAAATATCTTATAAATTAGTAGTTTGTTTTTTAAACTTTCGAGAACGAGAGTTTTAAATTAATTTTTTTGATCTTATGTGTTGATTCTAAGTGATTTTTTTGTCTACGGTGAGGTATAAATATTCAAATGCATCGGATGAAGGTATAGAAGTGTAGTAAAGGTGGATTTCGGTAGGTGACTATCTTATATGATATGTTTATATTAAGATTAGTATTAATTGTGTTATTAGAGAAAAATGTGTTATTATATATGTTAGAATTCTTACGATTATGTAGATTTTTATAGAATGAACATCATTTATAGTTTCAGGATGACTTTCTTAGCATTGTGCGCATCGAGGGGGTTCTTCACAATAGTTTTGTCAGGAAGATGAATGATGGTCATTTCGCAGCGTGCGCAGCGAGGCGAGTACTCACAATAAGCGTTCAAATCTTAATAGTTCATCCATTGAGAGATTGTTTTGGGCTTCTGGGGTTCTTCAACTTTTATTTTGGTGTAGATTAAGGCAGTGAATTGTAAAATGTGGTAGAAGTGAATCATGGGTTCCAAGTAGATGAAGAAGAGAACTAAAGGGTTTTTCATGAGTCTGTGTTACTTATCTAACTTAGAATAAAAACGTTTCTAACACTTATTATTTTTAAGTAAAATTATGTGATTGGATGTTAGCTGTAAATAACTACTCAAGTTGATTTTTTTCCTTTACATAATAAGTATGGAATTCAACATTTTTTCTTCTTAAAAATTTAACAAGTTCTCTATATGACTTGGAATCGGCAATTCGAATTTTTAATTAGATGACTGTTGATTTACACCAAGTAGTGTTAATATAGATCAGTTTAGTTAGTTCTGTACACATGCCAGGAAAATTAGTCACGCCTTTTATGAAAGTATATAATAGGTTATAGATATAATAATAGTTAAATTATTCAATAAATTAAATCTGTACTTTTTTAGCAGAGGACTTGAGTTTGTTCCGTTTAACTGAATACTTCAAAGCAATTTCTTGAATACAACAGTTTTTTATTTACGTATTGATGCTTCTACAGTAAAAATAATGGATCAGAGTTTGTGTTTGTTTGGAATTTTTTTAGACGTTTGAGACTTGAGTACCTAGTCGAATTGTTATTTGCCATGGTATCTAGCAAGGTCGTATTGAAGTTATTTGTCTTTATAGTATTATTATTCTGATTTGTTTAATTTACGTGTTAATAGTGTTACTGTCTTGGATTTATGTTTTGTTATTTATAGGTATTGCGTGAAGTAATAGACATTGTGTTGATAGCGTAAGACGATAAAAATAATTCGTTAATTGGGCGGTATCCTTCAAAAACGCAACAATAATAGGTAAGTGTTGCGTTAATGTAGATTAGAATATATGGAATATACTATATTATTTAATACTTCAGCCGTAGGAAGCATACATTTAGAGTATTTAAGCGCTTAAGTGAGAATGTCTAAAGACAAATAATTAAATAAAATGATTATAAGTTAAAGTGACATTGTTGAACAAAAGAGCATTATTACTTGAAATTTAATAAAAATAATGAGTTCGTTGAATGTAAAGCACTAATTGCTACGACGAGTCACCAGAAGATAACTCACGTGTGTATTGGTCGACCGTTTTTTTTTTTAAGATAAAAATAAGATAATAAGATAATAAATTATATTCTGCTCATCAAACACTATATATTATAATAAAACATAAAATAATATATGTAAGTGTGTAATAATGTATTAGACATCTATAATATATATTTTTGTATACAATTCAAACACATTTTTAATTTTAAAATGATTTAATTTTAGTTAATAATAATATATATTCCCTATACATATGTATATAAATCTAACTCATGGATTGCAAAGTAATTTGTTTATATAATTATTAGTATTACTGAAGTACGCCATATTATACTAATTTAACCCTCTATATTGTACCGATTATGATTTATTGTTTTAAAATCGATGAGTGAAACAAGATTAAGAAAAAAATAATACCGCTGAAGAATTGAGGTAGATGAAATGTCATTAAATTCCGTTATCGTGTCGTCAACCAACGCCACTGTGCAACAAAAGTAAAACGCTTTTACCGGAGCATACTTATAGTAGCCATTTATCGTTAGGGTCTTGTTAGTCTTTTCTGTATACTCATATGCCACACCCCTCTCGTTGTTCTTTATGCAACTCACGCACTGCAAGACCCCAAAGTTCAGATTATTTTTTTCTGTTTACATGAGTAGTCACTTCCAACAAAAGCGACCGATTATACCATATAGTATCAGCTCCTTCATGTATCGATAATATAATTATATTATTATTGCTAAATATACTGTCCTTACTCGACTGGACTAAAAACATTTTTCGAATTTATTTTTCTTGTTATAATATAGTATCACCGTACTTTATTTTAATAGCAAATTCGTTTGACATGAGTCTATTTTTATGCATTTAAACACGAAAACCGGGCGATAATATTTCATCCGATCACCCGATACGGTTTAACTAGGTATAAGGTTTCGATGTGTTTTTTTTGTTATTATTTTTTGTTTTTTACTTGTACATAATATATAAAATATTATTTTTTTCTTGTCTATACACAGATGTATCCACTGCTATCACAACCGTTATTTTTATAGTGGACGGATAAAACATACACCCTCTTACTCTTCAAAACGAAGAAACGTTACAAGTGAGGTTTACGATACGTTATTATTATTACTGTTATTATTTTTTCCGGTACCTGTGCAAACCGGCAGACTGTAAATAATGAGACTTAGAAACGGACGAGCGAACAAAAAAAAAAAACCATTATCTTCGGGGGGTGAAGAACAGGGATGATCGTCTTAATTTAAAGGGGTCGTTGGAGTAGAGTTTTTTACACACCACCCATCCACATGGTCCACTCATCTCATGGTGATGTTTTATAACGTTTTAGGTTATACGTAAACGACTCTAATTTTATGTTAGTACTGCTTTTATATATGCATATGAAAAAAATAAAAATAAAAAAGGAGCGAATGTCGCCGTCGAGAGTCGTTCGAACGTACTTCAGGAGGAGTGTAATCAATGCAGAACGTAAATAAGGTTTGTCCGTTTTAAATTTTTAATCATTTTTTTCCACGCGGGTCTCTTCATTCACTGCAGCTACTTTATTTAAAATTAAAATATAGTCTAAACGTTATCTTTAATAAAAGAACGATGAAAATAAAATTTGATCACGTACCTACATTTGATATATTATTGAACATAATGTAACACTACTATAATTATAAAATTTATTATACGATAAGCCATTAAAAATAATGAAATTGTAACTTAAATGCATTAAGGGAACTAAGTAAACCCATATAATATACTGAAAAATTAAAAAATAAAATGTGTCTCATCTTTAAAATAATGTACCTACAGTTATATTGACATTTAATGTCATATGATCAAATGTAGTTGTTTGATCTGCAATAATCATATTTTATTTTATTCATGATAATAATATGCAACATTATATTGTCGTTTAAAGTGTTTAAGCATTAAACACGCTATGTAAAAAAAAAAAAAAAACATTAAATGTTTAAAACTTTTAATATCAAGGAAGTATTTGCAATTAAATTTACATTAGAAATGTAAAGAGTTTAAAAGAATTTTGTATCCACTCAGAAACAAGTTAAAAAAAAAAAATAATACTGTTTTAAGACATTGGAAATCTAGTTGTGTTCCATATATACGAGTACATAATGCATAATATTAGATTTTGTATGTAAATATTTATGTTTTTATACTATGAAAAAAATAAAACGGTTAAAAATGATAAAATATCATTATGAGGTAGATATCTAATGTCTAAAAAATATTAAATTGAAACTAATTTATTTGACCATCATACGTCTGGATATTATTATGTTTTGTACTATTTTGATACTCATTAGACACAGACGTGTGAAAACTACCTATAAACAAGTATATCTGGTATGAATAAGCGATAAACGACGTTTTAAATTAACATAAGCAGTAAATTTTACAGCATAGACTTGTATTATATAATATTAGAACACAGTATATCCTGGATAATATTTTATAAACAAAATAATCTGAGTGATTTCCCGTTTATAAACATCGTCCAACGTGATTACTAGTATTATAACTGCATATTTTATAATAGTTATGTTATTGTTAAACGAGATATCAAAAATATATATATATAAATGTGTACATACTGCACTATATATTATATTATATAAAAAAAAACTAACTGACTTATTTATATAAGATGCTAATGTGAAAAAAATTATATTCCATGGTAAACGTTTTAATGACAATTATTTCAGTAAAATATTCAATGAAAATTTTAAGAGCAATATTACAGAAATTACAGAATTGCTAGTACCTACTATGGAATCAATAGAATTTTATATTTGTGTTTTTAAATGCTTATAAATAATATTTTACAATAATTACTCTTGGTTTGAATAGTTGTATTTAAAACAAAAATTGATCTCTCTGAATATTAAATTATAGAAATAGGAATGAATTCAGATGATTCTTCTCATTTAATTTTCTTATATTAAAATTATTTGCATGCGTGTTATCGTTGCAAACCATTAATTCTATAGATAACGAGAAGTTTTTCTCTATTTCAAAGTTGAAAACAATGTTACGTTTATGTGATTATAAAAATAATAACAGTGTTTAATAAAAAATGTAAAATTATAATTTATGATTGGTAGGTATCTTCTACCTTCATATTATTAGAACGTTGTAGTTGACGAATGTATCGCCATCGCATTCAGTAATGCTACTAAATTGCCTAAACGGAGTGCCGTGATAAAAAATCTTCATACTTGTATGTTTTTTATTTTTTTATGTTTTGCCTTAGGTACGATGCAACATTGTTCTGTTATCAGATACTTTAATTTTATAATCAGAAAATGTACAATTTGCAATTAATTATATATAATAAGTACAAGAAATGGCTATACATAAACATATGAATAACACAAAAAGTACATGATAAGGGAAATCATCTAGAGATAAAATCCTTCAGAATAATTTATTTATTTAACCATTTTAACAATATTAATTTAATAGATCTCGGCACCAATGCCTCTTGGGATGGTATAGTGTGTAAAACAAATAATTAAAATCACTTTTTGATATAGAAACATTGACTAAGTCACTATGCGTTGTACGCTGGAAAAATTAACACGTATGCATGTTAAATCAAAACACAAAAATATCACCATTGTCATTAAATATCGGATGTTTAACACTTCTTTTTTTTTTATATAATTGATGCAATATTTTAATAAACAATAATAACATTGCTATTACTATTACCATTATTATTTACGACGACTACCGTACGTCATTGGAAATATTATTATTATGTCGCCAGCGTACAACAATTTCCCGAAATGTCCAATATATAAACGGGCGTTCGATTATTATTATCGCCGAACAATGTGGCGAGGCATTTACCGCTTCACGCAATACGTATATTACACATAATATATTATATAATAATATTATTACCACCGTTGTGTAATCTCGGGCGTTATGCAATGTGCGCACAGTATAATATATTGCGTTGATATATTTTATATAATATTCGAATTGCGCGCGAAAACATGAGCATTTGTATCGTGCGTGACGCACGCACTCGCCACAGCCAAACGACCGAACGAGCGTTGTTCCACTCGGGCCGACTGTAATGGTAAAGTGCCCGAATTATATAACCGACAAAAATAATGGTAATAAATATCAAATTCTGAGTGTGGAATAAAAAAAAAGAAACACAACCCTGTGCAGTACTCTTTCACCCGTCGTCGAGCTGCACAGACTCACCCCTCTTCGGTTCCTTGTGAACGCTCCGGACGCCCTCCGCTCGCGTCTGTGCTTTTGTACACACGCTTGCATACGTGTTCATCTTTCCTACCCCTCGCCGGCTAGGCTACCCAGGACACCGCTTTTTACCATTTAAATATTGTAAAAGTTTGGGCATGCTGATGAAATATTCTTTTCTACGGTGCCGGAGAAGTACAAAAATAAATCTGGCTTAACCACCTCTCTCCACATCCATTACCACTTCTCATCCGACCGCTGTACCACTATGGTTTTGATTTATATCCGTGCACTTCTGTGTGTTACTCTGTTTCGTTCAAAGACACGCAAAACTGGAAATTTCCTGGATTATTCATATACACGTTTGGTGCGCTCGTCGAACTCTTGTTAACCAGTTAAATTGTTCCCTTACCGGAACAGCTTGGTAGTTAATATTATCTAGTCAAAATTGAAAATCTCTAAAAAAATGTGTATAAAATTAAAATTACAGAAGTGACTCAATTGAATTCGTATTCAGCAATGGAAAATATGTATAGTTTCAATTGTGAACTGCTTAGAAACGGAAAGTTTATTCAAATGATATCTAACTATAATTTCTTATGCGTCGGATATTATAGTTGTATTATTTATGTCTGTGGTGAGGATGTTAAAAAAATATCATATTTAAGTTTTCGATCATTTATATTTTAATCTTAGTTATCTCAATTTATTTCGATTGATACTGTCTAATTAAGCATTTTATATAATAATATTATACTTTTTAGTTTATATATTCCTTGAAAATGATGCACTTATAGGTTTTAATATAGTTTCGCTCTTTTGGCGATGACACATTTTTGTAAATATACATTCACTATAACAATTATTTATTTTTCATTATGCTCTCCATGTGAAAATCGTTTTTAGATGATGGTATTTTACATTGTTTATTACAATGTGTACAGTAATGACAAAAACGAATGAACATAATATACAGTGACGTGCATATAATTATTATTTTTCGCGGTACTTTGAAAATAGTAATAGTTATAATAATAATAATGTAAACACTTTGTTATCGTTTCATTTTTTTTTTTTTTTTTATAATTTTCAGTTTATAGAATATCGTTTAATTTGTGTGAAATTTTATATTTATAAAAAAATATTTTTATTTTACAATACGCGTATATTAATTAATAAAAAGCCTCTCAAAAACATCACACTATTTGGGTGCGTTATGAGAAATTTTCCTCGTGATCAGTTATATGAGAAATATTTTTAGATTCTGATTGTTGTCACAAATTAATTAATTTTATAATGATATGTTTTTTTTTGTCTGACATCATCTTTTGAAACAGTTATAATGTTTTGATTTTTAAAAAAATAGAGGTGGTTTCTGGTAGCACTGTGGATTTAACTGATAGCTTGGAAGGAGAGGTCAACAATTAAACACCAACAACGATTTTGTTTTATTAAAACACAATAACGTAGATACTTGATATTGTCTGTTTATATCATAATTGTCTACTTACGATATTATTTTCAAAATATTTCGATTTTCGACTCATTTTGAACAAAAGACTGTTTTTGATAATAAATTTATTGTTACGAAAGTGGTCAACTAGTAAAAAAAAATAAATATTATCTAAGCCAGAAATATATTTAAATACCAATTTACTAATTATTTCTATACCTACTAGTTCTAAATTGTTATACAATATATAAATAGATAACACTATATTATTCTTAAATACGTATATTTTGTAAGTATAGTATTATTAAATTTTTTTAAGAAAAATGATTAATGAAAAAATACTGATGGATCCCTTTTAGACTAATTATGTAGCCTTATTCGATATCTAGCCCTATTTGAAGCAAGTACATAATACACAAAGTAAAATAAACTAATAGCCAGAGTGTTGTTCAACAAGTTAAAATGATTATTTTGAAATTTTTTTTTACAAAATAAAATGAAATATTTGCGGTGAATTAATTTAAAATTTAAACACCTAGAAAAAAAATTTAAAAAAAAATATGTTTATACTATATTTATATGAACTTAATAAATACATAAATACAAAAGTATAATATTATTGTGATAACATATTTATTAGCAATTTTTAATAACCGTGATAAATTTTATAGCCATTAAAAGTTTATGAATATTATCATAGATTTTGTAATTGAATCGAGACGGATCGGAGAGACTACACACGTTTCAACTAAAATGTTTGTGTTTGTTTGTAAGGGTGGAGGTGAAGTTGGGTGGTTAAGTAAGGTTAGGTTTCATCACTAACAGTACTTCGATCCGACACAAAATTAAAAGTTTCACTCCAAAATACAATAAAGTGGTTTAGCGGTTTTGTCATCTGACGGACGAATCGTGCAAACCCCGTGCAGCAGCCGTCTTAGCGATCAACAGTTCAACACGAACGTTAATTGAATTATATTTTATACTGTAATATTATAAGAGTCAAGTAAACTAAAATGAAGAATTCTCAGATGAATTCAAAATCCAATTTAGTATTTTACAATTTTTTGTTTAAATATACAGAGTACCCGAGAGGTAGTTTTTTTCACGACCGCTAGAATTGAATGTTGCGAATACAATTCCAGATATAGGCACCTAAATAATCTGTATTATTTAATAGGTATTACTTTGGTTTTAATTTTTAATATCTTTAAATTTAAATATAATTCCAAAATAATAATACATTTCATTTCGTAGTATTGATGGATCAATGAATTTCGTTTAAAACGATAATTATCAATGGTTTTTATTCAATAAATATATCGTTTTTACGGTAGTTTTCTTCAGAATTGTCAAGTTTTAATATTTAATGTAATAAAACAAAATTTCGATTAAATAATTATTAAAATAAATAATTGTTAAACATTTTTATTAATGATTCTTTAATAATAATGAAACCGTATAATTATTTCAAGGATATAACCTCTTGCTCCATTAAATTCATTGTTGGTTACGATTTAGTATTCATACATTCATTTATAATATTACTTATAATACTATATTGATTATTGGGTTTTTAAGGTTTTTTATACCGAAATCTTGATGTTTGTGAATTTAATTTGAATATCTCAGTACAAATTCATTTTTTTTTTTTTATGTAATATACTCGTAGATTATATTATAACCAATAACACCTATTGTCGCTGCTGTAAATGTGTCAAGGTATTTTTTTAATTGATGATAATAAGAAAATTGAATCGTTTTATTTTTGGCTAAAATCAGTATTTGATAAAAATATGAAATATCTATGGTTATTTATATTTGAATTAATTACAATGGAATATTGTTATCAATTTCAGTAAAAACCAGTACAATGGAAATACTCCCGTTTATTCGTAATTTGTTTTAGTTGTTTTTTTAGTATCATTTTGAAGAGTGAGTTTATTTTCACTCTCCAAGGTATCAGCTAGATTTAATTTACTAAAATAAATCATTCTAAAAATTGAAGATAGAAGCATTTTTACTGTTCCAAAATAGGATTACTAACACAAGCCTAAATTAATAATGATAAATATAAAAAGAAAGGTTTAAAACCATTATTTTAACAACACATTTGTAATTTAACTCAGAATCAATAACTTATTAAAACAATTATAAACGAATCACAACAATTGTGAGAGTTAAGTCTTAATTAATTGATAACATAGTAAATATTAAAATTAAAAGAATCTGTAAAAAATTCAAGGTATTTAGATTTATTAAGAAGTTGTAAATAAATGAAATTCTTAGTATGATGGTTTCCAATTGTAATAATAAGATAATATTGTGCATATTATATTATGAATATAATGGCTTTTTGTTTTGAAAGATTTTCGTAACTTTTTGAAAGCTTTACTGAATAATTCTAATCTTTTGAATGTGTAAGAAAAAACTTTCTAAGCATTTATCTTGCAATAGAAAAGTATATATATATAAAAAAAACTACATCATAGTTCTTTAGAGAATCTATAAGTGTGTATTGTAGTATTGTCATTATACAAAATATGCTCATTTGAATTTTTGAAAATAAAACTTAAACAATGTATTAAAAAAAAAAAAAATAATAAAAAAACAATGTTAATAATAATAATAGTACATATAAGGATACGTATTAAGATGATAATATTTTTATCATATAAATATTAAAATATATATTATTTTTACTATAAAACGTATCTAATATCGAAAATCAATACTTATATTAACATTTACAATAAATTATTTAAGTACCAGATAATTCTTTGCCATTTTTCAACTTATTTACTTTTAAAAATAATTATTTTTCTTATAATATTTGATTTTAGTTGAAGATAATTCATTAATAATTTAGCAACATACCATTAACATAATTTTCTTGAAAAAATATAGATTTTTCGTAAGCATTTTATAATTTAGTCCGTAATACATATTACATATATAGTTAAAAGTATTTCAACATACACAGAGAATATTAATAATTTACAACAAAAAATCAGAGTTTTTAATATTTCAATTTTCAATTATAAATTGTGTAATATATATTTGAGTAATTTTTAAATTGTAAAAATAAATGCATTAAAAAGGAAACAATTAATTAGTTTACATTGAAAATTGTTTATCTTTTGTTTTGAGTATAATAATTTTTACCAACAAGATAGATGAACGGAAGTTTTAGAGTTGATTAACCTAATTATATATTCGTTTATAATATCATATAAGGTATTTAAATATTAATTATATATTTGAAGTCAATTATCAGTGTGCAATGCATATTTAATAATATAAATTAATGTAACAACAACAACTTCAAATGGTAACGGTAGTATTAACTTGATGGTTTTAGAATTCTACCATCATGATGTCTTAATAAACTGTTATACAATATTTAAAATGTCAGTGTTATCCTTGTTTGTGTTATGATTCGTACAACAAACGTGATGAATAGAAGAATTAAATATATATTTAAATCATACAACTAATTATAACTGTTGATATGAAGAAAGGTTAAAAAACACAATTTTTATGTAGGTATATAAAATATATTTTCAGTTGCACGGACGTATTTATTGGGTTTATATATATATATATAAAGAAAGTTCAATATAAAATAAAAGTTTAAAATGTAATTTTATCGTTGAAATTCAATGTTTATACAACATTCATACGCGTATACATCATTTGGTTTAGTTTATCTGATTTCTAAAAGCGTCGGAATGTTACCGACTTAACATGTAATTCTCTAACAGAATTAAGTATGGGTCGAAATTCTATTAGAATAGCATTTTTACTTATAATTCATAACTAATAACTTAAAAATAAAAACGTACTTATAAGTTTATAACACAACCATACACACATGTCACATATACGAAAACACGGAATCGATATAACACAAATTCATAAATCAAACTAACTAATTGTTCTGGGAGAAAACCTCATAGTAGATGCATACACGCAGTGCAAACAGGATGATATGGACCGCACATAATGGTACATATGTCATATTATCAGTTTGCCAATTATACTTAAGACAGCTAAGTTTTTCACGGAATATTATAAAAATATCGTGAAATATCTATAAATGGTTAGTCCAAATGAATGACGGCGGAAAAAATGTAGAAACAAAACGAAACGGATTCGTTGTCAGTTATAATAGAATCTAACGATGTTATTACTCAAATAAATAATTATGAAACTATTGTCGTTTTTATTTTATCATCAATTATTCTTATTATTCTTATTTTTCTTTTTTTGAATCTCGCCCTTATAATTTATACCACGTGATCCCGTGTAAACATGTCCGATGCACCGAATCCATATAGCGGTTAGGTGTAGGATAGCAACGACCGTACGACGGTGACGCAGCTGTTTTGGCCCCTTAACGATGACCGCGTGGCCGTCGGACCAGGTCGGGTGGTGGGCACCTGCAGGCTTGATTTGCATAATTTATAAAAGCGGTGTGTCGGCTGCTGTTGCCGCGGCTATTCACTCACCGTAGATTCCATGTACCCAGAAACGTGGGAGAGATATTTTATTCCTTGGCCGGTGGCGGTGGATGTATACGTGAGTTGGAAGCAAATTCGAAGATTTAATAAACCTTTGGCGGCGGCTAGCTCTGAATTAAGACGCGAGTCAAGAGAGAGATACACGTGAAGGAGATTGAGAGCGGTCGAGGGAGAAAATGTGAGAGAGTCGGAGAAATAGATAGGAAAAAATAAAAGACTCTACCACTGTCACCATTGTACGACTACCAGGCGATTGATTGATCCCCGTTGACCGATAATCGAATAAAAACGCGCGGAGGACAAAGCTGATTGAATTCAGCGGCGGTGGAAAAGGTTAATTGTACCAACATGCATTGGTGCGGACGATCGCTGTAAAAGGGAAATGAAAAACGTATATTATAATCAGAATTGACGAGAATATTATTATGGATTCGTATTACAATTTGAGTATGAGTAGTGATAATAATATATTGTTATTTAAAATCTGAAAGTCCTAGTGCATGTTCAATACATTTTTATATATATAATGCATTTACCGGCCGGATCGGTTTTGTTCATCGATGTCATTTTAGCTTAAAAAAAAAATAAAGCTTTACAGATCCTGTTTCATGTTTTAGTATTGAATGATATATATTTTGTTGCGTTTTAATTAATTAATTAATTAATTTGGTGAACAAGTTATTACTGAGGCTCGTATTGAATATTTGACTTCACTCGTATAATGTATTAATAATACCTTTGTATATATAATATAATATATATATAATTTATATTTTAAGGTTTCTTTTAAAAGTTTTTTTTAAAATTATTTTACATTAATCAAAAAATTGCGTTGGTAGTATTTAAATTGCCAATGTAATTCGTTCGTTAGATTGTAGTTGGTTCTAATACAATATAGTAATAATAGTAAAAATAATTCGTTTATAACTTTAATGAGTTATGATGATCAGACATTTTTAAGGCATAGATTCTTTTTTGGTCACTAATTAATTTAGATGGACAATAAAGTTGTGTTTTAAATGCTTTATAACGTTATGTGATACTCATGTATTTTATATTCTTACGATATTATAGTCATTTGAAGAGTTAATCAAATAGTATTTTGGAGAAAATCAACTCACTCGCAACGTTTGTGTGCATGCCAGTTTTCCGGCAAAACAACAAAGAGAAAAACAAACAAAACATTCAACTATGATAATATAGTGTGGATCTGGTCTAAAAAGCAAACTAATGATTTTAGGAGTGATCTATTTAATACAATACACTTATTATTTCAGAATTAGAAAACATTGACGTTTTTGAAAATATTTCTTTTAAATAATTCTAACGTTTTTAAATAAAATTAGAATATTTTGATTTTTTATTGTTATTAATGTTGTATATTTTTTACTCTTTTTTAATGGAAACGCATATTTTTCATATGAAAATAAGAAAAATATATTTAAAGTATTTTTATCTGTGAAAATAAAATTTCAGATAAGCAGTTTATTAAATATAATTATTGTTTTAAGTACAGATGACTGGAGTAAATCTTCAATGATAAGGTACCTTTGTATAACTCTACTCCGATCACCATAACTTTAAAAAATTATAACTCATACCTAATAAACTTCTTGCTCAAAATAAATTTGATTTTTATAAATCGAAGTACTAAAATACGATATTTACATTTTTTGTATTGGAATAAGTAATTAACGTACGTTGTTATTGAATAAAATCACAATTTTACAATTAATAGTCAGTAATGTAATTGTCATTTATATTTTTTAAAAGTTTGTAGTTTTTGAAATAATAAGTATTTTGAATTTAATGGTTTTGTGGATAGTATAAGACGTAGTGATATGCGTATGAGTTACAACATGTGTATAATAATATGGTGTGCAGTATTAGGTACCTACGTCGACTACCGTATGAATGTGCGATGGAATGATTGCGAGCATGAAAAGCCAAGTGAAACGTTGAAATTCCATGGACACGACAGCCTGAAACGCGAAGCGATGATACCCGAAAATCCCGTTTTGGCAGATGATTTAATAATAAAATAAGCATTGGGTCTGCGTTATACAAATCGCAAAAATGGACATGTGAAGTTTAAGTATACTAAAAAAATGTTCGTAAATATGGTTTGATTATGATAGATACATATGTATATGTCTTAAGAATCAGTCACGTTAAAATTAATAGCACCGTTGTGACTAAATAGATATCGAATTAAAAACAATAATAACAATAACAATAATAATATTATTATATCCACAGCTGTTATATTGCCCAATTTAAATTTTAAATTTTTACTCGGAAATTTTAATTTATATAGACATTAATCTTTGAACAATTAATAATTCTATTTTGTTATAATTTGTGTTTTACACTACGTGTTAACTAAGTCGGCCCCTTTTTGAATTTATGATTTATTTATTCATTACTAATGTAATTTTTAAAGATTGAATGGTAACACCTACAAAAAAATCCTTTTTAAATAAAACTGTTAAAATATTTGAACGTGAAAATTGAATATGAAGTATTTATTTTATCCTAACTGTCAATTGTCTGTCATCCAATTTTTTGAAACTACGTGTGACTGACGCGCGACGGTCGAAATGTTTTATATATTTTTTCTTAGTATTGTTATATATAATGATTAAACACAAATGCAATTTACGATTATGATCAAAGTAACTAGTTATATACATTTACATATTGTGACGATATTTTGTTTTATTAGTGTTTTTAATATAATATAATACGCTTATTAAAATATGATAAAAGATATTTTTTTGTTAGATGTATACGATTTTGGTTTTCTGGTCGAAAAAAAAATTACATGACTCTATGACTGCTATCTGATTACAATTTATTTAATAATAATTTTAGAAATAATTTTATAGTTTTTTAGAAAATGCTGCATAAACGTAAATACTAAATTATAAAAATGTTTTGAAACTTTCTAGACATTCTTTATATTTTAATATAGATTCAAAATTATAAATATAAAATATATAGTTTATTATTAACTATAAAATATTATAATAACATTATGCAGATTTTAAGTATATACCTAACGGTATGTTTTTTTTTTTTAAATTCATTGCAATCATTTTAGAATGAATAATAGTAATAATAAAAAAAATAAATAAAAATATAACAATTATTGTATTACAGATAAAAAAAAAAAAAAAATAATACTAATAATAAATAATGTTGATTTTTTTTTCATGTACAATTCTTTGAAAGGTGAGTTTGTTAACATTGCGTTAAATACGTTAAATAAATTTATATGTATTTTTTATTTTTTAATAATCTCCACTTTAGGTACTTATTGCAATGAATGCAATTTCGAGAAATAAAACCATTTAATTCTCAAAACATGGAAATGAGATAAATCATTTCGAGAAAATAGCTTTTCCAGAATATGTTGATCCCTAATATTTTCAAGGTTATTATTGGTAGGTTATAATATGTATAGTATTTTGTTTAATCCGTATTTACTCGGTAGTTTATCATACGCCTAACAAACAAATTTAAATACGATAATTACGTGAAAAACTACTCACCTTATGCGCCCCTAGATTTTCGATGGTGCATGATAAAGTGGCCCTTCTGCCAACCGTGGCTGTTACGTTTTGTAACGTGCCGTTGAATTTGGGATCCATTTTCGTCGAATCCATCTTTGGGATTGGTAAATTTGAACCTAAAACGGCATTTGCCAATTGAAGATTAGCGTCACGAATATATTATTATAATAATGGTGGATTATGTAAAAAAAAAAAAAAAATACAAAATGAGAGTCATTTCACAACGACAACAAAACGAGGTGTAATCATCGCCGTCTACCCGCGGTGCTTACACTGTTTTAGGTGACTATAACGCGAGTGCCCAAAGTCCTTCTCAGGGCATCGAGCCAGTTCAATTAACGAAATTACATTTCCCTAAACAACGAATAACAATAAACGTTCGCATGGTTTTCTTTTCTTTTTGTTCCGATGTTTTTAATGAAACTTCCAGTTTATTATTCCGTAGGCACGAGCTTCCCTTGCCGTTAGCTCACCGTTTGTTAATTAAACAATTACAAGTTCTAAAACATGTTTCTTTTGTTATTACTATTATTTTTCGCAATAAACTCGGTCTTTGTGTAATTTAAACAAATCGTCCACGGCGATTACAACGAAGAATTAAGGTACGCTGAAAACAACTATGTGCTTCACACGAATATATCGATCATCCATACTACAGTCTTTGCTTAAAATATTTAAGACCGGCCTTCGGTGGCGATTTTCATTTTATTTGTTCGTTTATAAAATAAAGACGTTGACAAATTATTAATTTTTTCTTTAATACGTTCAGAAGCTGCTTGTTTAGTTGGAGTTTGTGAATTACATAGGACAGTTTAATATTATTATACGTTTTATGGAAATAATTTATTGTCCGGCGAGAGAAATCAGTCTTATCGGCTTAAACTGCGAACAATTTCATACTTGGATTAAATCATGGTAAGAACGCAATATTTTTCTCCATAAGTTTTCTGGTCTATCGAAATATTAATACGATAATTTGATTATCGAATTTAGGAAAGTTAAAATGAAAAACAAGTACAGACAATTATTCATCTATACGCGGTATGACCGGTTCTAATAATAACGATTTTAAGAAAAATTCAACCACGGTAATAAACCACAGTCATTGATTACAAAGACCAATTATAATTAACAGTAAGAATTTTTTTTTACTCCCCGATTCACCTTTCCCACAACACACATACCCCTCAGTCATCACCACTCACCGTTTTAATGGTTTTGCGAGCAGTAATTTAAACGGATGTACGCAGTAAGTTATATGATTAGAAAAACTTCAAATCCACGTGATTTGTAGTCGAGAACACGTAACTGACTACCTGCCTACGTATCTACCGACCGACCTCTGGGTACTATTATTTCTTCAGTCTCTCGTTCTAGAAACTACCTACTATAATTCCCTACAAGATCGCATCTCCGGTGGGTAGTTGGTAATTATATTTAGTTAATTTAATTCCTAGAGTCCCGACAAAGCATACTCAACAACCGTATTTAACTCGATAATGATGTATACAGACAGGCATGCAGGTATTTATTATTTGACTATATCTTTATTGTATTGCGAGTCAGGTTTTTATAAACGTATAATTATATAAATATTGCTTCAACGTAACATTGTAACATATCGATGATAAATCACATAAAATAAAATAATTACTTAATACTTTTTCTGCGTTCCTATTATGTAGTCGATAAAATTACATACCGTCACAAGCATTTGATATGACAAATAATTTAATTTTGTTAAAGTGTATTTCGAAAGTGTGTTTCTAGATATTGAAATTTATATAAGATTTTATGTAATGTCTAATAGGTATACATTTTAATTAAACTGCGTATAGTAGAGATGGATATAGTATAGGGAAATTTCATTAATTATAATTTTTATAATTTAAAATTAAAACTCTCAGGCAAGAATGAAAAAAAAAAACTTTAAAAGGGTGAATTTGGGTAACTGTTATAATGTACCATTTTAAGAATTTTGTGCATCTCATCTCCAGGTAACCACTCCAATGGATAATATATTCAATATTAATTTGACAATACATCATTTTATACGATGAAAAAATATTTTTAGAAAAGATGATTTGAATTTTTTGTAACCAAGGTTATCAAATATTTTATTATTTTTATATCAAAATTATGAATTTAACAAAAGTTTGAATTATTTTTTTTAGATTTTCCTGAACAATTAAAAAAAAAAACATTTAGAATTTTCAATATTTATTTGTTGTAAACATATTAATCGAAAATTGTATTAACATAATACAAAAAATACTTGGTGTATTGACACAAATAAACTAATATAAAAAAAAAAAAATAAAAAAATAATTTTTAAAATTATCAACTAAATCTAATTATCAACAATAGACCTAGGTGTATCATAGTTGATGATCTGATAAATTTTAGTAGAAAAAATGAATCTTAAAACTAAAACACAAATTATTGAAAAACTAATAAATTTATTGCTATCTAAAAAATAGTTATTAAAAATAATTATTAATGTTTGTAATTAACTTTTTTTATTTTGTCATTTAAATTTTAAATTGTTGTAATTTAATAATATTTATTGAAAAAATATTAAAATAGAACACATCAGCAAATTATAATACAGATCCCCATTGTAAGAATTATAAAATATAATATAGTAAAACAGATAAACATTTTCTTCAATATTTTGTTGATTGTTTTTTTTTTTTTTTAATTCTGAACGGAGTTCTGAATGATTGTATACTATAATACAATGGAAATTAGAATCGTATTTTGATACAAAAAAATAATAATAATATATTATTAGACTCTGAACGGAATGATGAATGTATTGATTATATACATTGATTATGTATGTTTTTTTTTGTGACTGTGTACAGCATAACTAGTCGAAATAATGCTTCAATTTCAAACTTCGGGGGTGGTTTCCAATGGAAAAGTGAATATCCTTGGTGCATTATAGAGGTAAAAAGTAAACATTTTCCAACAGTTTTCAAAAAAATCGAGAAAAATAATAAAAAAATGACGAAAAAACTCGAATTCTTACGCAAAACCAGTTTTCGACCGAATCGATTTTTTTATATGGTTGTAATTCAAAAACTAATCACTGTAAATACTTGAATTTTTCACCAAATGCTTATGTTAGTGTTATCTATATACAATTAAATTTTTAAAAATTGTTGACTTTTTTGAGTTATTTATAGACCACTAAAATTTTCAATTTTTATGCGAATTTTTTTTTAAAGTCTCGGTAAAAAAATTTTGGATGACCAAAAAACTTGAAAATTTAATACAAGGTTCCTTATGAGTTGTTCTTATTGTAGCTAAAAAAAAATTAAAAATCGTTAGTCACAATTTTTTTTATAAACGTTTATAGTCGAAAACGCGAAATATTGCAAGTAATTTTGAAGTTGAAAAATCATAAAATGTTTTGTGTTTATAACTAAGGATTAAAAATACAACACTAAGTTTTCCATAGGTTTTTCTTGAAGTAACTATAGAGAAAACTCGAAGCATCATTATAGGAAAAATTTTAAGTGCGATTTAATTTTAAATTTTTATGAAATCGCGTAACGATAACGATTTATCCTCAAACGATTTTAAATATTTTTTATTATTCAAAAAGTATAAGTTGTAGATACTTGAAAATTTTATCAGTTATTAAGAGTGGCTTTTTCTTTACATGATATATTTTTCAAAATATTTTGAGTTTTTTGAGCTAATTATAGATAATTGAAATTTTCAATTTTTCCGAAAACTTTTTTTTGAAGTGTCGATAAAATTTTAATTTAAATTTAATTTTTTAATATAATTTTAACCTAAAATTTTTTTGGCTAAATCAAAATACTTGAAAATTGTATACAAAGTTCCTCATATGTTATTTTTATAGTGATTAAAAAGTTATAAGAATACATAGACACAATTTTTTTTTATTAGCATTTGAAGTTCAAATTTTGACAAAAATTCGTCACAAACATGAATATTTGCAAATTATTTTGTAGTTCAAAATTCATAAAATTGTTTGTATTTATATCTAACGTTAAATATTCTAGACTGACAAATCATCTCCGTTCAGAATCGTTTTTTGTATACAATGATACCTATCATTACATTCAAATTTAACCTACCCTAGTCCGAGGTCGACCCCACCCCCTAATGTACAGCAGAGCGGTACCCACTTGCCGAATTTTTTTTTTAAATTGATATTTAATTTTAAAAATATGACATAGGCCTAATAAAAATCTTACGTAGCCCCTCAATTTTCCATTACCTAGTGTTTAAAGTATTACTTTAAAATTATGTTATAATATAACTAGTGCTCAAAATGGACTATAGTAATTAATATACTTTAGTATAAATGAATTATTACACATATAAAACTGAGTTTTGTAGGATTTAAAAGTTATTATTTTTAAATTTGTCATTGCAGTATTTTCAGTAATTAAAATATAATCGATGTTTAGATGCTTTGATGTACGTGGTTTAATTAATCGAGTTCACATCAAATAGCTTAGTAAAATGAGCTTGTATAGGGTTTTATTCATCTATTTTAAAAATCATTAAATTTGTAAAGATTAAAATTAATTGAATTTTATAATGGAATCTTTAGACACGACTCTTAGTGCGGACAAAATGTTGACGTTTACATAACATTATCTTGATTAATATAAAATAGGAATTAATTTGTGTAAATATATATATTTATTTATAGAGAGAGGAAACCTTATATCTCGTAGATAAAAAAAAAAAAAATAATAAAAACATATTTTTTAATATGCTTTCAGATTCGCACAGACATAATACAGACATTTCCTTTTTATACTCTTCTATCGAAGCTTATACAAGAAGAAAAATATATTTAATCACTATAACTATTGTTTCAAGAAAGTCTAGTATCGGAATAAAACTGATTTGAGCTATAATCTGATGAAGTAATTTGGCCGTATTCGATTCGTTGTTCGTAGGTTTATTTAGTATTTCATTTCAAATATACATGGGTCAATGATTTTGTTTTCTTCTACTCTGGTTAATTGAAAAATGTTATAAAATAAACAAACAGATTTTTTGATTTAATTACTTTACAATATATTTCTTCGATAAAATTATATTCAATACAACTCTATTATAATTATATATATATATGGTATAACAAAACAATTGTGAAGATGATATTATAAACAGTTAAAAAAAAAACTCCCAACTGTAGAACATCGGCTGAATATTTTTGTAATATACCTAGTGAATAAAATATTTATAATGGTTCAGTAAAATATATAACGTACTCGTAGAAACGTATCCATATTTAATGTACCTACGTAATATTATGTTATTTATAACTTGAGCTTAACGGAAACTTTATAGACATTTTACATCGTCGACCACGATCGATTTTGATCTATTAAAATGGAGAGAGAAAGAACTCTTTACGATAGATTGCACAACGATTCGAAAAACAGTGTATGATCAGCAACGAATTGCGAGGCAACAAGTGTGTAAGTCGTAATAACCGCGGAAGAAAACAAGGTTTACGGGATAGAAATGGAGTAGACCAACGGTACACACGTAAACAGAAAGCGTTTTGGTGTGTAAAACCGTGGTATTATAATATGGCACGAGCCCGATGATAAAATATTATACCATTACTAGTAGTATTACCCGTTACAAATGAACCACCTATGTTTTTTTATGCGCGTAAACTCTCAATATCCTCGAACCTTTCTTAGGAGACTTTATGTAAACCTTTATGGTTTTCGGGGTTTTAGGGTTGAGCAGAACGGTCATTTGGAAAAATGTTAATCGGTTTTCCGCAGAGGAAGCTCTGCATTCGGGTCACGATTTCGGCACCCATATACACATACACACAAAAAAACACGTAAGCACGCGAGTCCGGTCCATTACGAATATTTGAACGTTGCCGCGACGATGTCATTCTCGTGGAAATTTGCAAAACAAAAACGTGAGGTGAAAAAAAAAATAAAAATAAATATTAGCACGTCCGCACCGAGTGAACTCTGAAACTGAAGATTGTTTACGACGACGGTTCTGACTTAATAAACTTTTTGTTCTTTAAATACGTACACAGTTGTTAAAATAGGTATTGTTGTTATTATTATTTTTTAGGACGTGCGGCAGCATTGGAGCGTTGTCTTTACGGGAGCACATTGCATTCGATTAAAATAAAAGTTTATGACCACGATTCTTCATTAAAATGAATACCATCGGGTTCAGCGTACGTATTTTTTGTTGTTATTATTATTATTATTTTTTTTTCTGTTATTTTTTTTAAACCAGCCTAAAAACGACCTGAACGGAAATGTATACACAAGCCAGCGGAGAACGTTCAAATTGATTCGTTTTTTTTGTTTTGCTTTTCGACAAGACAATTGTAACACATGTACATTTTTTTGCATTGATATTTTATGAAACCGATAACTTTATATTATATTTAAAACCGTACACGCGGAAATTTTAAATCTATTATTTTTATATCAAAAATCCAAAATAGGATGTAATCATAGATTTCCTCGCAGGTTACCGCAGTGATACGTTGCTCGGCTGAACTCATCCTCCCATAAGACAAATCTCGCATTAAAATCGTAATCTAATCTCTTCGCCATTGTCTACTTCGAATTTAGAATGTAAATTCTACAAAAACAAAACTGTTTGTTACCATTCAAAAAAATAAATAAGTAAGCAAATTATAAGGATAAAATATTTTATTTTTCTAAAAGCTTGTTTTATTTTGATTTTTGAAATTATGTACAATTTTTTTTAATCGTTAATAGATTTTAAAATAGTGAGTGTTGTTCAGTAAAAAAATCATCCAGTATAAACGGTAGCAGGTCTTGCGTTAAATGTCTGTTGCTCGGTCGGTACACTATAAATTACCAGTTCATACAATGTTTTGTGTACTTCAACACTACTGGGGATTAGCGCAATAATCTGGGCCAGTGTGGGTGACGAAATTTGGTATTTAAAATTTGTCACAACAGTGTGTGCATACTGCATACCATAGTCGTGCCGTAATTTAATGTACAATAATGTACAATAATACAATATAACGTATTTTGTTTATTCAAATAATGAGACTCTATATTTTCACTGATGTTTGGATCTAGATTTTCGAAATCTGATCATCGAAGCGTATAGTATATACTGCGTGCGTTTCATGATGATTAAAATGGGTCTGTTTAAACGTGTTTGAATTTTGTCGAGCGTCTCGTATAATAGAGTTTTACGCATAACAAAATATTTCACTATAGCTATCTTTCGTTAAAATTGAACACGTCAACTGTCTGCCATCGAACTATAGAAGAGGTATATAATTTAATTGACATACGATTAAATTATGCTACTGACAAAATATTATATTTAATGATAAATAAATCTGATCAATATGTTAGTAAAATATTAAGGTTTTTTGTAAAACAACTTGAACATGAAATGCTTATAAAATAAATAGTTTGCTTTCATACAGATACACATTGAATATTCTTATTATCAATTATCTTGATTAAATATCTAGTCGATACTAGGTAGTATGCAAATTTTCTATATTCTATTATGGATAAACAATAACGTAAAAATATTATGGAGTTTAATTTTAACATTCAAAATCGTTCTGTTGATTTTCACTGAAAAAAATATGTGTTTTATTTAAATTAATTTAGTTTTCAAAGAAATATAACTTACATTAGCAGACAATGATAGTTTTAAATTAATTATAAACACCATTATTATTACCCATCTATAGTAAGTTGCGATTAGCAAGTAAATGGATATTTGTTAAAGATACGTTTCAAAACATTCATCTGGTACAATAATAATATATAACGAAAAAATATAAGTCTTTATAGCAATTTGACGTATTTATAATAATATGAAAGTACAAGCAATCCAATGCTAAGAGGATTTACCTTTTCAATATATTTCAGTTTTTGTACGAATATTTTTTGTATGTGCTTTCAAATGATTTTTGAGGGGAAAAATCTTGAATCAGAATTATATATAAGCTGTTTATAATTTTATTTTTTTACTAAACACTACATTCTCTATTATGGTCGTCGTACTATATATTTTATATGATTTTTAGATTTTTATACTAAACTTCAACTAACTTTTTTTGTTATGCGCTGTTCATCATCTTGCATACAATCCCATCATAGGTTTTTCATAGGTAAATTCATACTATATTACGGTTTTTTCGTTTAATAGTAACATACGGTTTTTCAAAAAAAAATTTTTTAAAGAATATTGTCAGCGTAAACTTATGGAAGTATTTAAAATATTTCATTACGATTTCTATCGATTTACTACAAACTTCTTATTAAATGATATCAACACAGCAATAATTAACATAATGATGAATTATGCAGTGATTATTTAATCAAGTATACTCATAACTTGAAAATGTAGGTATTATTATTTTTGTAAATATTTGTCTTATAATTTTTAGTTTACACCATACAAAACTTAAATATATATATATATAAAATATATATTATATTTACTATTTATAATTTCATATTTTAAAGTAGAATACTTTTTCGAAGTATTTTGATACATCAAAATCATATCAAATTCGAACGAGTAGTTTAAGAGTTGTAAGTATTTAAAATTTAAGTTAGTGGATTAGTGATACTGGAATATATCGTAAAATGTTGATATAGTCTACTACTCCATTAATCATTATATAATTACTTAAAAAATACTTATCGGAAGGTTAGGTAATATATTGTAATATATTATATTGAAATATTCCGAAAAATATTTTTCTTCAGAATATAGAATTAATATTGAATGTTTAAGAATCTCCCTGTATAATATCATATAATATACTATATGCCCTGCATTTATAAATACCATATATGTAGAATTAGATGGTTCTCTAGAACCAGACTCGCCTATTTATTGTTAGCATTTACTTTCAACAAAATCTGAGTATCGTTATTAGCAAGTATAATAACCGTAGTGTTCTACTAGAAATCAATTATATTAATGAAATATTTTATATTATGATGTAGAATATAATATTAAATATCAAAAATTCAAGAAATACTTCAATTATTAATCATCATAGACTTTCGAGCACAGCGTCGACCTGTTTGATTCGCAGCATTTAATATTATAATATCATAATATAGTAGTGATTTAGTGTTAAATACTCGGTATGGTAGTCATCTGAAAAGCTTTTACATACAGGTAACATAATACTTATACAATATCGGATAATTTCACGACGAAAAGCTATATTTATACTCTTGGTGAAAGGTAGGGATTATTATATGACTAATTAATAATAAATTGTACGTGAACACTGCATATGTGCATTTGTTTTACACACTCGTGTGTACATACTCATGTCATGTAGACGAGTTAATTACGAGTTAATATGCAATACGGCTTACACTATTGGTTATAGAATAGAGTTTATTCTATAATCGAGGCTCATAATGTATAAAAAAACAAAATTATTGATGTAAATGTGCCGATAAATCATATTGGTAATGTGAAAGAATATTATTTTATAAATATAAATATTAAGGTATGGTAATTTTTTTGTAAGCCTAAATGTTTACAGAACAAACATTCAGATTAGGAAATTATAATTTATAAGTTTTAAGTTCAGTATTTAAATAATATTTTGTATTTTTGTTATGATTAGATATGTATTATTAGTTATTACACTGGTATATTTGTAAGAATATAATTTCAATTTACTTGCCATAAACGTTATTGTATTAATTGTGAAAGAAATTATTTGTGTGTTTTAAACAATATCCTATGTTGTTTTAAGTGTAAGTGAAAGAGTAATAAATATACTTATTGTATTGCTCTTTTGACGCCTCAAACTCTAACTTTACGGTACATCCATAAAACTGCTAAACAGTTACAAGCAATCTATAATAATCGCGTATACTTAAGATAAACACTATAATACAATATGATAAACGCGTATCTATATCAATACCTGAAGATGTGCCACGTTATCTCAACAGTACTTACGCATCCGGAAAAACAGAACCTATATTTACTGGTGTTATAGCAAAGATTGAGGGGGAATGTGCGGGCATTGAATATCTTCCAAGTCTCCCATGAAACGTTAAAAAAATATTTTTAAATATTTTCCTGTTTAAGTATTGATTATAGAATATGTGAATATTTCAACTAAATTTATTTTTAATTTTTAGAACACATTTAAAAATATTTGTTTCACCTAATTTTAATGAAGAAAACTTACATGGAACCACTGATGAAATTTTCAAAGCTTACGTAGATATAAAAATTAAATAATTTTTTAACTATAAAAAATGTAGAAGTTTTTGCAATTTTGTCAAGATTTGAAACTTAAATGTTTATATAAAAAAAAGTTGCGAATATTTCCCATATTTTTAATTGATATTAGCAAATTATTATGAGAAACTTTATATTATATTTTCAATTATTTTTACCTACAAACAAACATTTTTTTTTTCTGATTATTTTGTAAGTTACTGGAAATTATTAGCTTTTGGACTCCTTATAGTTTATTCGTATAAACTAGATTCAATATTATATTTAGAAACTTTATTCTATACAAAAAATGAGTACGTTGTTTGAAATATAAAAATTATCTGTACTTAAAAAAAAATATATATATATATATATACATATGTATATTATGGTAAACTCAATAAATTCTCAATACATCTCTTCGCTCAGAATTTAAAAAAAAAGTATTTGAGTGGACTTTAAAATCATTTAAGGGGTCATAAGTCCTCATAAGCCCTTCTCCTGGTCATCACCTTTGATTTTAACGTATATAATATTATATTATGATAGATAAAGTGTATAACATAAATAGATTCTGTCTTTACATTTTGATAGTGAACACTCGATTTTTAATATCCATTACACGATTTTACGAAAATGTTGGGTAATAAATTATGTCAACTTTGTGGTGACATATTTTATATTATAACAATAGGCACTCGATAAAAACCACAAACACCATAATGTATATATAACTGTTAGTGCACACGTTTTCGATATAATGTGAACCTCTTCTGCTATTATTACCATCTATAATAAAGTAAAATGCATTAATAGGGAAACCGGTTAATTAATAAAATCAAAATATACTAATTTTGTAATGTAAATGTTTACTATTTATTTAGGCTGAGAAATCTGAAAATCGGGACGTTCTCAATAATGTCAATTTTATTCGATAAATCATAAATATTCATTGAACAATTATTAATCTTTATATTAAAATATACAAGAACGATGAAAAATACGAAGAACTTCTTAACATTGTTACTGTAATCGCAACGTTATTTTCTATAGTTCAGTTAATCAGTTGTAGGTAGGGCTTAGAGCGCATTGTAACGATGTCTCGAACAGCACATCGCTACAAAGTTATTAATAAATATTGATGATATATAAAGACATGTTTATACTCGTTATATACGCGTTAATGTGTATACAATATATAATGTTACAGACGAACAACGTAGTTGAGTGCCGTTAAACTGTCTGAAAATCGATTTGGTCCGACTGCTGCTTACTCGTCTCTCCACGAGACTCATCGGTCTCACTTGACGCGGTGGATGACATTTTTCAACACTCGATGCCGTCTCCCGTCGAGAGATATACCACCGAGTTTATGTTATTAAACGATGTACATTTTTTTTTCTGTACGTCATTAAATTGTGCGTGGGCGCGGTAAATTTTATCTTATCGGCGAGAACGAAATGCGAGAATCGGACACTTATATTATGGGACGGCAAATGGCCGTGATATTAATTTTAAACTCTTATCTCTTGAATGTACTCTTTTCACGGTGGCAGCGAATAGAACGAAAATCCAACGCGAACCGCAATAAGTCGAGAAGGTATAAACCACCGAAAAACGCACTATCGAAAATGTTGAATCGTCATCGAAAAAGTATCGATTACGAGGGTGATAAACTTCGGACGACCTCTTTTATACTTGTATTTGAGCTAAAGCAAATGATCTTTTTTTTTGTATTGGTTGGTGGTTAACCGATGAGTATAGATGTAGTTTAGACTGCAAGAGCACACATGTCATGAGGTCGGAAAGTGATCGAGGTAAAAAGGCGAGAGAAAAGTTTTCGGGTGTATACATACGCATGTCGTACGTAGTGCGTGTATAATATATCACAAACGTACACGACGAGTAAATCTGATCAAAACTATGGGTGGCGGAGTATTGTTGAATTTTCGGTCAAATAAGGCGTAAAAACGGGTGGTGAAAAACAGTATAACTAGGAAAGGACGTGGGTTAGGACGTATGTGAGTGGAGTTTTCAGAGTGATAAATTTTTAGTCATTCCTTGTGCGAGTAGTAGGCGGACCATACAGTGTTGGTACCCGCGAACTACTACTACAGGCGTCTACTACAACAACGGCGTCTACGGTGGCAGCGGTAGTTGCGGAGCTGACAGCGCGTTTTATTGGGCGATTAATGGCGCTAATTCCAGGTACGGAGTGGCAGCCTCCCGAAAGCTGATTTTCCGAGGCTGGGCCTTCTCCTTAAAAACTGTGTATCCTTTCTCTTCACCCAGCCATTCGTCCCGTCGTTTTTAGAGATGAAATCCGAGATTTACACAGCACTCGGCTAAGTCCGAGACGATAAATCGACGTCCTCCGTAGTTTCTACACAGCGTTTACCTTACGGAGACGATGACGACAATGCTTTTCCCTTTAGCAACCCTTTCCACTCATCCGTCTCAGTACATTCTTCTTGCGTACACACACATATACCTAAAATCAGCGTAACGTTTAAGAACGACACACACAAATGTATATGTTTATACGTACTCGTACGTATACGCACGGTGGACTTTTGTCACTTTTGTTACGCCCTTTAATTTTTTTTTCTTCATTTGATGCGTGCGTTTATACGTATATTTTGTTGCGTGTGTTTTTATTTGTGATCATCGAGAACCACATGTAAAATTCGCCTCTTCGACAATGGAAAAACTCGATGTACCATGACAATATAAACAACAGTCAGCCGAAAGGGAAAAAATCCGATGACAAATCTAATCGTATCTTAAGGAACGTGTAAAATAAATCTACCAAGTTTCGTGAGACGTTATCCAGAATCATATTATTTAAAAATAGGAAAAATAACCATGCCAAAAAATTCGAAGATTACGTTTTTTTTTTTTTTTTTGATTTTTTTTCTAGTCAATATACTTACATATTTTGTGTTCAAACGTTTTATTTTATTTTTAGAATCTTAAGCTCATTGTTTTTAATTTAAAAAAGATATTACACTTATAATAACTAGCCTGCATAAGAAAATAAATCTATAAAACTATCAATCTATATTATGGGAATTTTTTTTTTATTAAATAATATCATTAAAACGAAAATAAACATATTTTAATTCAAAATAATTGTGTATTTTCAGAAAATGTAAATAAATATAAAAAAAATAATATATATAACTGGGTTAAATTTTTATTTAATGTGAACCCTGTGCGTCATAATCTATTAGTTTAGTAATTAATATTTGACAATAATAGCTAATAATCTTTTGATGTAAAGTGATTGCCAGGACGATTATTATTGGACATACGTATACACCTTTCAAGGTACTTAGTGTCAAAGTATGATACACTTATATTTTATGTTATGCTATTCATAGAATACAGAACTGGAAAATTATATGTAGTAAAATGAATATCAGAATGTCAGAAACACTTGAATAACTAATCAATACATACGAAATTGAAAACGCTATACCTAATAGCCAATGTCAAGATCAGAAAAGTATAATGGGATCATTTGGCTATCCACTAAATAGAATGTAAAATTTCAAATTAAAAATTCATTCATAATAATTATTATAATTTTCTATTTAATTTAAGTGATTAAAATTTAATATTTTTTATAGATAGAAAATTAAGTAGTTTTTGTATAAAAAGAAGCTAAAATGGCTAAATGCTTAAAATTAATACAATATGTTTATCTATACTAGGTAGTAATAGTAATAAGCAAATAATATACATAGGTATTGCATTTACAGAACTGGTATGAATTCTTCACGTAAAATTAATACAATAACATTTTTAAACACATTTTTTTCATAATTTGCATTTATTACAATATAACATTCTTGAAGAAAATGCCTATAATTTTGCTAATTTTGAAATTGGAATTAAAATTATCAATAGTAACTGTTATTAATTTATTTTAAACTTTTGATTTGATCAACATTTTTGTTAATTGTGATACTTTTCTTTTAATGTTATGGCTATTGTTTTATGAATAATGTATTTTTAAATAATTATTTTTATTTTAAATTTTATTTAATAAGACAAAATTAGAATATTATAATAATTATGTAATATTATACTAAACTAAGGTGTTAAATTGATTGACAAATACATTTTATAATATTATAATTATTTGGTAAGGTACTGAAATTTAATAATAGGAATAATTATTTAATTTATTATATGATTAAAAATAATGTCTAAAAGAATTTGATTTAATAGAAAAAAGGTTTCTATCTCTGGATAGTCGAGTATACCAGAACAAGACAACTGTATGTGGCATCTTCAAAAAGGGTCTTCGTTTTGGACCCTCTTCATAGAATGCCGAAGACAGATATTTTTCCCTCTTTCATTTTATCGTTATTATATCCCTTCGTATACGATGAGCCAAAAATATTTGAAGTACTTGAGTTTTAATAAACCAACAAAAATATTACATATCTAATATGATATGACAAAATAATTCAGTGCAATGTACAATTTATGTACAGTAACTGAAATGTTATTTCTATATTTCATTAAATGATAAATGCTAAAATATAATACTGACATAATGTTGTATTAAGATAATGCTATTATGTGGTTTGTTAACTATTTACTCAAGTATATAGATGAGAATCAAAAGTAAGAATAGGAAATATAGATAAGATTTCCATGGTTATAATATGTTAATAATTATTTGAAGAATAATATATTATGTATAATAGTATTAATGTAATATGTGTGTAAAAATGTAATTAGTACTTTGGTATTTAAAAAACGATTAATTTACCCGACTCAGTGTTTACAATAATGTGTTTCATTTTTTGTGAAATATAATTAAATTATTATTGACCAAATATTGGTGAAATAGACACCTAACTATTTTATGAAATAAAAGTCTGCCAAAAAGCGTAGAGTGTATTCGGTTTTAAAACGTATAACATTTGTCGGTATTCAATAATATAATATTGTAAACAATTTATAACAACAGCAGTAAGACTCTACTTCTACCTTTTTCACACATGGTGAAATAGCGTTTAATATTAATGCACACGTGGCGTGCGATTAAATGGACGTATCGTGCAATAGACCCATCGTAAAATGCCAAAAAAAAAAAAAAATACGATATTCGTATTAAGATTTGTGATATTGTTATAGAATCACATAGGCGTATTCGTACTATATTTGCATATAAATTACATGATATTTAATCGTATATAGTATATACACATATTTATTTGTTTAATAATAATTTAACCTTATCTTATTAAATTATATTTACATTTAATTTAAATTTACAACTCAATGCCAAAGTATGTGTTAAGAACAGGGCAAATTTATTACAAAAATATTATTTATTATATTTTATACGTGCATTTTTATATATAACTCTTATTAAAACCATTCTAAAACTTTTATAATAATGAAAAAAATAAAAACCATGAAATAATAATGAGATATTAATTAAATTTTCACAATTATTGAACATAGTACCTATCTGTTATATTGTCATTATACCATTTCCATCGTTTATTTGGAATCTGATCATACATATCGTAATAATTATGTTTTATCTTTATCGATACCTTTGTATTGTGATACGGGTTTTCCGATACAAATTGTGAGACGGGTCCGTAGGATCGAACGTAATAATAGAAAAAATAGAGATATGAGGGTATGTGTCATCCGGAATAGGACCATAATAAAATCAACTGTTCTATTCACGTAAGCCATTTAACTTAATCATTGACCCAAGTGATGGAGTTTTATGTGTATATACTATTAGCATACAGGTGCTCATCACACGACCACACATTACACGTATGCGTACGATGTGCATGAAAGTGTATATTGCCCTACACTCGCAGTTTAAATACGTTTGATCTACGTGAATACGATTAGTTTAGCGTTTCTTGAAATGTGCATAGTATATATATAAAGATCATACGGTGTCGTTGGGCGCACCAACTGCAAAGTCACGTTTATAGCGTCACCATCAAGAGACGACGCGTATAATAAAAGTTTATCTCGAGAGCCTCCCCTATAAGGACGCTGCGCCGGTACTCCTTGCGCGAATTGTGACCAGGCAACTGTGAAATAATTCAATTACGACCCCGAGACGTGCCAGTGTATATGTAGTGTGCGTGTGTATGCGTGTTAGTTGCGTCAGAGACAAAGAGGCAAACAGACGTTGGGCGAGATGAAGAGACGCGGTGACTAAACCGAACAAGGAACGGAAAAAACGATTTTATGTTTTCACGACAAAAATATACAGTTTTAGACTCTGAGTAGAGCGATGAACGAATTTTTTTTTATTGGGGTACAGAAATTATGCAAATTATTCGAGTGTAACGTTAATCAAACGTTTGCTTCTAACTTCCACTGTCATGAATGTTATCGAAACGGAAAATGTAAAGCTTAATTTCGTTTCCCATGACTTTTCACATAAGCAAATAGGTAGTCAAGAGACACATCGTAGCTGTGTAAACTGCATACGATATATATATATATATATAGTAGAAAGGTCGTAAGACCAATTTATTGTTTGACGTGTTATTATTACCACACAGTTTGACTTCGAGTGATTGTCTTTTAACGTCATAAAACAAACAAATTCATTTGAGTGTACTGAATAAAAATAATGAACTTCAATATAAACTAGTAAAATAAAATAAATAATCAAATAATCTTATTATACATGAGCAGTCTAAAACAATTAAGGTAGTTTTCTTATTTTACTTTTTAAACCTTTTCAATTGCTAACTTGGAAGTGGCTTCAGTATTGTCTTAAATAATATATTTTATTTTTATTTTGTTATTACGTGATAAAACATTTAAACATAATTGAACCGCTTGAATACATTTTAATTGTACTTATAGTACTATAAGTTAATCATAAAAATTAAATTATATGAATATTTATAAAGTTTAATTCAGTAATGGTTTTGTTAAAATTCAAATTTGGGTACAGACCATTTATTATCATGTCAAAAAAATCAATTATATCACTTGTCAATTACAACGTATATCAAAACAACAATTTTTTATATTATTTATTATTTAGTATTTACTTATGATTGCAATGATTATAATTTTTGAATACTTACATATTAAAAAATTATACCAAATCCTCTTCGAAATTTCCCCCATCTAACCTACCCTGACATTAGGTTAAGATATTTGAAAATAACACAGTGACTATTTATTTTGTTTTATATAAATTCATAAAAAAAGATATTATAAAAAAATATAATTATATTTCTCAGTGAAGTATTTTTTTTTTATAAAATAATAAGTCATTACGAATAATTGTACACAGTCAAATTGACATGGGTAATTATTTGTTGTAACTAAATATAAATAAACGGAATCAACAAAACAAATAAAAAATCAACAGAAAAAAATAATTTTGTTTTTTGAACGTGTAGGTACATGGTACCTATATATGAAATATAATTCACGATTACACTTTAGACATGTGTGACGAGAAGTTAATGTGCATGAAAACTGTACGTAAAGTATACACAACAAACACACATACACGAAAACGTATATATATATACACATATACATTTATATATATATGCTTGTGCTTGACTATTTGCTTGGATAAATCTTTGAGGTTTTTATATTTTTATAAAATGTACGTTATTTTTTTTTTTTTTTATCATTTGGTGTTGTTAATTTTCGGTTTGTTGATCACCGGACCGAATACTATAATAATATTCTTTTGCAGAACTGAAACCGTAATTTGTTAACGAATCGTATTTCGATTACGATAAAATTATCACACTCACTCAGGTCTTGACCACGGCGACTACTTTTGAACAAATGCATGACTACGAAGGTGTTTGAAAAATGTGATTATACGTTATGAAAACATTAAAAAAAAAAAAAAACCATAAAAATAATGAATGGAAACGAAATAATGTACAGAGAAAAAAATGATTATTATACATAGAAAAAAAAACTTGTCACATAACTCTACAGTCATGGGAGGTGGTGTGACGCGGTGGAATGGTGCCCCGGACCGACATCAAACACTTGCACATTAAAAACAAGTATTATACACATTACACACTATTTTATTATTATTATTATAAATTTTTTTTTTTTACTCGCCCTACACACTTTCCACGCCGTCGGTCCTGTGAAGGATTTATGCTCACGCGACCATTCAATTTGGTAACAGGCCTCTGCAGCGCGCCTGCCCGGCCCCCTGCAACACCCCATACAACTAGAGATATTTTTCGCTCTCTCTAGCAGGTCGTTTTATATAAAATATTATTATACATAACCACCGCACCTACTGGTCTCTCTCGTTAGTTACGCGTTTATGACCGCAGTTATGAATATTATTTAACCGAATCGTTTAACACGCGCGCGAGTATATTATTATAATATTACAGACCTGTTGTAGGTCATCATGGTAGCTACTGACGACATCACCGCAAATAAATTATGCCATCGACCATGGCGGCGATTCCCAAGAAAAAAAATCAAAGCTTATTATTCTGATCCTATGGATAGAGAATAGAGAGCACTGTATATACAAATATAATATTTCTATATTTACCTACCACTTATATTATTATTGGTACGTTTTGTATTATTTAAATAATATTATATTTTGGGTTTTTTATTGAACTGTTATTAAACAGAAATGTACTCAATAAATTTATTCATAAATATAAGAATTCTTATTTAAAAAAAAACTGTTTATTGAATTTTACATATTATGCAACATGAAAGCTGACAGAAAGAAATATTTATATTCTACAACTGATTCCAAGTATATCGCTATATGGTGCTGTGCTTTGTCAAATAAAATTATTCATAAATCATATTTGAATAACTTGCTGTCGCAGTCTTTTGATATTGATGAAATTCAGAAGTAAAAAAAATGACTAGGTGAAAAATAGGTTCAACTGAGATTTTTATTATTGGATGGAATTATAAACTCGATATTTATAATACGGATTATTATTATTATTACCTAACCTAAGTTAATTTAACAACTAAAAAATATCAGCTATACTATTTGCAATGGTTTATTTATAGAAGAGTAAAATATCTACCTAAGACTGATTCGATCGCTAGCCTTTCAAACACATCTCTGACAACTTACTATTTTATACATGGGTAAGCATTATTATCATAATACAAATAGTAATAGTAATAAAAAAAATTAAAATGCTCTATACACATACCTGCAGACACGTGATGGATTTAAAGAACTACTCTATACGCCTCTTGACCTACGCCTCTATGATTATATACAAGTCCATCATGTTATTATTACGTGTGGGAATTATTTAAATGCACCGTAGTCGCACCCAACAAGCCAGCCGTCATCGCAATAACGTATTCAAAGTGCGTCTATGTACTACCCTTGTACGCGCCAGACGGATGGTCTACATACGCGTTTGTTATACCTATAAGCGTATTGGGTGCGAAAGTTCGTAAAATGCATAGAGGGTTTTTTGGAAGATAAAAAAAAAATCGATAAAAATAAACTAACATGTTTTACGCGTTTTTTTTTGCTTGCACGCGACTGTCGATGTATATTTCATCGATAAATTTTAATATTTTTACTTTTGTTTGTCGGCATAGCAAGATGTATAGTTTCAACAAAAAAATATTGCGAGAACTCAGTACGCTCGTTTTTCTGCTACTTGTCTGTTGCCCATGTACAACTATTCGCAATCGCTAATAAAACGATAAAAAAACACCATATTTGACGTATAATGTTTTATATTAAATTTTAGACGATTCGATTATTGATTTATTCATTATTATTTTTTGTGAACATTTAGTGTTATAAATAGTCCAAACACCCACAAAAAATGCATTTTAATAACTTAGAATATCCATTTAAATAATTGATTCACCTTTCAATCGCATAATATATTAATACGTATCTATTATACATATATGTAATATTCTTAAACATATGTATACAATATATTATACATATTATTATATAGGAACGTGGGTACACGTTAGGACGTGTCAAAGTGTATTCATTTTGTTAATCGAAATTTTATTTCTTGAATCCACTGAGGTGTGAAATTGAGAAAAATACTAAATAATTAACTCTTGAATTCGATTAGTCTGCGAGATTTGGATGTTGGGTAAACAGTTCGGCGACTTTGTATATAATGTATACCCAATAGGTACCACTTCTTCATCACTCAACGCCCACTGAATTAGATGTATATTATATATGTGTATGTACGATTTTTTTTACGTGAATATCGTGCCAGGCAATCGAATTTGACGCCCCAGTAAGCAAACTATTATTACTACTACTGATTCTACTAGCTCCTATTGTACCTCCGACCGTTTCGACTTTTTGATTTAAAGAAGAAACACGAAATCGAAAACGCGCACCGAGTAAATTGATGTATCGGCAACGAAATTGAATTGGACGAAACGAAATGGGCGGAGGGTGTAGAAAAAAAAACAAAATACATAGATTTTTACAAACGATTTACCTTTTGATGTCGTTTAAACCGTAATCGCGGCTGGTCGGTCGTACGTGACGGCGTTCTCTTTGTTTATTGTTTGAAGAAAACCAAACACAAACTTTATTATTTATACTACCGGCACACGTCTTATAGAACGCTGAACGATATCCGGTGTGTGTTCGTGCAAAACCGGTGTCGCGAAATGTTTGATCTCCAAATATTATAACCCATATGTTGTTAAGTAAAGAAAATCCATCGACATCGATTAACGTCATTAAAAATTAACTAAAATCTGTTTAACTAGCATTGGTGATCAAAATTTATGTAATGAAATATTATTATATCCATTTTGTTCAATAGTCCCTTAAACATTATGATATAACAAACATCAGATTATAACTATAAACATTTAACACTATATTTTAAAATTAAAAAACTGACGATGGTGTTGCCTTATGAGTATTTTAATAAATGATGTAATCGTATGCAATCAAATATGTGTAAGTAAATTAATTCAGTGCTCATACCAGCGTTTTTTAGTCGTAGGTAGGTACGCTAAAACTAATAAAATGAAATAAATAAAATTCCATGTATTTTAAATGGATTATTTGTAAAATATTAAGCACCTATTAATATCTAATCATTAATATTAAATAATTTTTGGCACACAATAAATGAGTTCTAACCGGCCTGTCATTTGCAAATTTACAAGTCGGGTACGAGACAGAAAAGACAACATCTCAAACGTAATAGAAAATAATTTTGGTTGATTTTACGCGACGTAGTTTTTACCATGATGTGTATTAACTATTAAACATAATATTGTAATATTACATAATACAAAAAGTATCTGTTGTGAGAGTTTAATAATAATTTCTCGACGCGTCCATGCAAAATAAACACGTGTCATCACGTCACACTTACACGAGAAACGCCATATATGTAATATAGATAAATGCACATAGTGTGCATATAAGTGTTTGTATAGAAGTGGATTTAAAAGCTAATATAAGCGATGAAACAATAAACAACATGCTTTGATATTTAAAAAAAAATTAACCATTTTAAAACTCTAAAAAGAGCGAAAAAAAGAACTGTTATACATTTTCACTAATAAAAATTATTTTTACAAGTATTGGAAGTAAATACTTAAATGTAATTGAATATTTATAATTTATTGTATTTCTGAAAGTAGTATATAAGTAAAATGTAAATCAAAATAAAGCATACGTTCATGTTTAGATTACAATATTATCAATTAGCCGAATTTAATTTGAATAACTTATCATAGAGATTTTATCTGGTTATCTGTATAATATATTGATGATTTATAATAAAAATTAATTTAAATTACATTTTTGTAAATTCTTAATTAATTAATATAATATGGAGTATTATAAATAATAATAGTGCTGGGACGTGTAATGTAATTAAAATTAAACACAAAATAGCCGCGGTAGTTTTCGAATTAGTGTATTTTTAAATAACATATTTTTATAAAGTTTCAACAAAAGCTTAAACTCTAATCCTAATAATAAAAAAAACAAAACTTAAAAATAACGAATAAAAATGATTATTACTGTGATTATAGAATTGCGTGTGTAAGCTAAATAATGCATATTGAATTCATTAAGTGCGAGGTGGCACCGATGATTACAAGTGACCAACAGAGTAACATGACCTTCTATTGGTACGAGTTATGTCATAGTATAAACTAAATATAATAAATTAATGTAACGTTATAATCGATTTTAAGATATAACGTGTAATGCATAAACAATAATGTCAATTTATTAGTACACTCTTAAAATTATATTATAAATATTTTTTTAAACGTATTTATACACTGCTTGAGGGGTCTATACTAATATCAAGCAACAATACCGAATATAATCTCAAGAAAGAGAAAACTATAATTGTATACATTTAAATCACACAGTTAGAACCCTAACTCTATTTTCTTCTCAATTGAAGTGATCTTTGTCACTAATCTACTCAGTAAGATAATATACTTGCCTTCAACGTATCATATAGAATTAAAGTAATCTTTTAACTATAATTTGTGCATAATTTTACCTTATAATATGTTATTTACATGCAATTTCATCTTAACAATATCACCTTATTATCATTTTTATCGTGAGTTACGATGCGTTAAAAAAAATAAAAGAGTTTAATGACGTATGTATTACGATTGTATGTAATATAATTTACAATGATTATGGTTAGTTTGTAATATATAATTTTTTCATTTGTGTTTTTTAATAAATTAAACGTGTACAATATTTCGTTCACAAGTCCTGTATCATAATATACACTTTTATTATTATACTATATGAGTTGTAATATTCAGTGATGTTATGGCAACACGTGATTTCTAGTGTTCAGTCACAGGTGCATACTATTTCTTGTCAGTTGAAGCTAGAAAGGTCTTTAAATATTTCTATGGACTTTTAGATTTCAAGTTTTTAAAATAAAATTCGTTTCGTGTCGAACAAATAATACGTCGTATTGTACTGCATTTGTAATACTTTTAACTAATGATTAATTGACAATATTAAACACAAGTTTATATATTTAATTGTAACAGTCATTGTCTACAGCTATACAAACATACTTATAAATACTATACTTTAAATGTACTGACTTTAAACTATATCTAAAAAATAAAAAATATCCATGCAGTTTTAAGTACATTTTGGTGCTAAAATCTTGTATTTAAAATTATACTATATACTTATATTTTTGAATATTATTACGATACAGTTTAATGTTCTTAAAACTAACTTATCAAAATTACATTGAATCATCTACAATTAATTACATTATGCAACTATAGATGGTTAAATTTAAATACATATCATAATAAGTATGTACAATGTACATGGAATGTATTGCTTAGTGAAATGTATTATAGGTTTAACAAACATTTAATCATATTATTTTTAATTTTAGATGGACAGATATAGTTATATACTTCCAAATGTTGTTTTTTAACGTGATTCAAAAATTAATATAAAAGTAATATAGCTCATTTCAAAAAACGAAATGTTTTTTTTAATAAAAATGCAAATATTTTAAATTTTAATACAATTTTCAATAAAAATAGGTTTTACATTAATAAAATTAATTAATTTTAAGAAACATTTAAAAAAAAACAACTTTGTTAAATTTATTTTAATTATAAAGATTTCCTGCACAATTCATAATTTGGTGGTAGGAGGAGAAGTAATACACATCGATATCTTCTGCTGTATACCAGTGTTTCTGGTCTAATATATAATTATTTTCTGATGTTTGATTGATTATGATCATGAAAAATAAAAAAAAATGTTTTTGTAGTTTTAACGTTATTTGAAAAATTAAACGAGCAATAATTATGGACGTTTACATAAAGAACGTTTCGTATACTCTGCAAAATGAGACGTCACTGTCCGACGCAACTTTACGAGTTTTCTTCTTCTTTTTAACAAATTTAATGTTCATTAATTCCAATCAAACGTTTCATTTAACTTTGATACCTTATTGTAATAACAACAAACAGTTTTATCATATATAGCTTTGGTTTATAAGAAATTAATATATTTTTACCTTAAAAAAAAAATGCGTTTAATATTATAATAAATGTTGGGTTAACATTATTAATATAGTAGGTATAATAATAACCACCTAACCGACAGAAACGATCATATTTGATAATGTTATAACGTTTAAGAATAATTGGCGCTCAAGGGACGTAATCTCGTCGTTATTTTGCTGCAGTGTATACTATATACTTTTATTTCCATTTTATATAATGCTATAGCAATTAAAATCCTTTTGAAGAAATTAATTTAAGTATAAATAATTCACGTTGTAAAAGATTAACATTATATCAGTTTTCCGTTCGATGTCAAGAGTCCAATACACAATACACAAACCAGTATAAATGTGTACAGAATTCTGATGTATTTATCATGATTTATTATTATTATTTTTATTTTTCAGTATTTGAATATATATATATATATTATTATCTATGTATCGAGGAGCATCTAGAAGAGTGGGATAACCGGCATTATTTATGGGGAGTAACAAAAACCCGTAATAACAAAAAAAAAAGAAATAATACATATTACATTCGTTGTTCGATTCACAGTGATATAAATGTAATATAATATATTCATTTTAATTGAAAATACCTAATACGAAACGCATGGTTGCCTATCATGGAGTAAATTAATTCGTTAATTGATGATTATTATTAAAATTCATCTGTAGTTTTCAATTTAAATATTACGGTATTTTCATTCTACTTACATTTAAAAATAGTATATTGTTATTCGCTAAATGGGAAATTGGTGTTGTGTTATTTTCACTTTTATCCGTGTTTAACATTATTATGTTTAATACAATAATATATATTACATATCAGGAAAATTCAGTCTGAATTATTGTCGCATACCGTATTTTTATGTACTGATGTATTTGTCATAAAATGGTCACCTGTACATGTACATTACCTATTATGAAACCAATTAAAGACACCATGGCGATTATAATTATTAATACCGTTCACCAAAAAATACTAAAACATAATTTAGTAACGTGCTAAAGGCATGTTATAATATATTATTATGTAAAGGCCGATGAAAAATCGTATTTTCAAGTACAATGTGTTTGTTCAATAATAATCTTACGTCTAATAAAATCGAAACACAAAATTATTTATGATAACTTCCTGTATGTTGAATAAATATTATAATATTATGTTTTTTTCTTAATAAAAACATTTTAATGATATTTCCACTCACATTTTCCTACTATGTATATTAAAATGCTTTGTATTTGTATAATATGTCGTTACTCTGCTGTAGTTCGCATTACTGTCGACTTAGGTCATTTTTTTTTTTTTTTTTTAATAATAAATAATGATATAAAAATAGCAAAAAAAAAAAAAAAAACAACAACTCAAAATCTTAAAGCACATCAAGTCGTTAACAATTTTACCATATTTTTCATAAATGACCGTATAAACGAGACTGTTTGAAAAAAAATCCATCTTGTTATTTAATCTGTGCACGCGTATGGTTGTAAATTAAATGAAGCATATGTTTTATAGATCGAATATACCAGTGCAAGGTGGCAGCGATACAAAATAACATCGGCTCAAACTTATTGAATCACTGGCACACCGATGATCTAGCGGCCAAACACATTCACTTTTTCTGCATTATACTCGTCAGATAAATTATATTTTCCAGCTACGACGCGAGTCCAAAAAACACAAACTACCGTTCTTATTAAACTTCCCCGTGTAATATTCTTGGCTCGTAAATCCTTCTCCTTGCGAATAACCCGGAAAAACATATACCAGCTATTGCTATATAATATTATAAACAGCCGCAATTTAATATTTTATTATTTTATTTTTACAATAATTTATTACAGGACACGTACATACAGACGCCAAAAATTCTTAAAGGTTATTAGCTCACAGGCTGTATCATTAAAAAACCTATGACTGTAAGGTTACTCGGCATACATGAGGCGTACATTAAAACAATGATTTTCAACACATGCACCGTGAATAAGTTTATGGCGTGTCTCGAGGATTGGAAATGTGTAAGATTTTTTTTCTTTTAAATTTAAATCTGGAAGTTAACAAAAATATCAAATTCTGCATGTTCTAAATTGAGCGATTACTGTGATGCGTAGTGATTTTTCGTTAAAAAAAAAAGTTTCTGGGGTAAAAACGAGACGGTATGCAAATGTAGTATTTATTTTTAATGTTAAGATCATTAAATCATTCTGTGAAAATTTATATTTACTTAAAGATTGAACCACAATGAAATATGTAATATTATTAGTATTAGCCGATCTGAATATTTAAGTGTTGATGCGACTTGGTGTGCCGTGACCATTTTATAAAAGAAAAAATATGTGACGTATTTTCAAAAAAAGATTGAAAACAGCTGGCCTAGAGTAATATGTCAACATTTAACAGTAGGTAGGTATCTTAAATTATGTACATACACATTAAATTATACGTTTTGTGTATAAGAATATTTTCGCTTTTTTGCAGTGTTTTTATTTACGCGAAAATACAAAGAACAAACATACAAACTCGCGAACGTATAATTTCCCCGGAGGTGAATAATTGAACTTCGGTATCGCGCATATATTATAATAATATATTATGTGTAATATTTCCTACCTGTTCGATTTTCATCTGGACCTTTAGCCATATTGTACTGTTGCTGCACAAATGATAATGCGTTTTACTATGGTGGTTTTATCGTCGTAGTCAAAACTTAAAAATATTTGACTATGTCTACAATTATAATATCAATAATATCGGTGATTAAATCATCAAATGCACGTACCTATCGTTAAAAATCGAATAACTCAATTGCAAATATAAGTACCAAAATGTTAAATCGTTTCCGGTTATCCTTGAGTATCCTTGGGTGTCCTTCAGAACCTATTGCGTGCCACGTTTAATCGAAATTAACTTTTGACAACTGATTATAAGCCACGGACATAAACATTTTTAACCGGTTTACCGATTGTAATCATAATATTATTATATGATTTACAAATGTAGAACATTCATATTTTATTAAGATATGAAGACACTGTTTTTACAAAAAAACGTTATAGATAGTTTAATAGGGATGACAATAAATTTAAAAATATTAGACGCCAAGCAAACCGTGTGTTTTATTATAATATTATGTCGATTGTGGTTGATGGGATAGAGGTACAGAGTCGAGGTATTATAAATTGCCGGGTCGTCCTGCGTTGCGGGTTGGTAGGTGTTCGTGTTTTTGCTGAGGCATGGTGTGGTTGAGAGGGAGGGTAAATGCTTTACTGGAACAATAAAACAGAGTATAAACAAGAGTGGGCTTTTTGTTTTGTTTTTTTTTTTGGTATATTTTATTCTCTCGTCGCTCACTGCAGTGTCAAAGGATAGGGGTTAGCGAAATTAACATTTTAATATGCGTTAAATTAATGAGTGCTCCATGGGCAGGAATTAGGAGAGAGGAGCGGTAAACTACCCGTTCTCTCGGGACGACACCATCCACTCTTCACTCGCTTGCAAACGGTAATCGACCGTACACTTCTATACTGCTACAGCACTTCTGCATTTAAACGACTTTTTTTCGGGCTTCTCGAAATCGGCTCAAAAATCAACTCTTATCGTTATAATTATACATAAAAAATAATTTGTAAATAAATGTATACATAAATGTTATGCTGTTAACATATTGCATATAGGAGCGTGTACCTTTCGACGATCAAATTGTGAACTAATTAATTTCATCATTATACGTAGATAAAATTATACAATTCGACTAATTAAAACAATCATTTGAACTTATATGAGTTAATAACTGCTGTAGTTATGGATAATTTATTACTCGTCATCAAAAACAATATATATAACAACACGCTTATAATATGTACATAAAAGCACTTATACATTTTTACACGACTGTGGAAAGAACCCTCATCGTGCTAGGAAATTCGTTTTATTTTAAATTTATTGTTTTTAGTCAATTAATTAATATGATGTTACTTAATTTGTATAAAACCAGCACAACAATCAGTACATCAAAAGGTGTTTTTAAGTCCGGGCATATAATACTCCACATTTTCCATTGATAAATTAAATGGTTAATGTAAAATATAATCAAGATGATAAATTAGCTTAATGACAAATTATTAAATTTATAATTAAAGTTTTTTTTTTGTGTTTATAAACTATTTTATACACAAATTACCACTCGTATTATTAAGTTATTGTAATAATTTAAACAATGTGTATTCTGAAAATATTAAAAATATTCTAATAAAATATCCTGGGGTTGGTATTCCGAATTTATAATTACTATCAGTTTCTGCTAATTTATTTTTGATCTTTAATAATATTATATTGAATTTTACACTTTCTATCTAAAAAACTTATAATTATAAAGAAAATAGTTGATAGAAAACCAATTTAAACCTATTTAAATATATAATAAGAATGAAATATATATAGGTACACTAGGTACAGTTCGGAACGCTAAATCTAATAAAAAAGTCTGAGTTTTTTTTCTTTTTAAATAATATTATCTGATAAAACTCTTAGCCATCTCTATTGAACCGTTGTCGTCATATCATTTGAATAAATATTTTACATCATTACACGTGTACTGAAGATGAACCTAACCATTAGTTATAGACCGTCATCGGTGTACCAGTGTTATTTTATAGTAACATATACAAAAGATGAGACTCAAAAATAACGGTGGAAAAATCTTTATAGTTTATACGTATTACGGTTAACGGATTAGTGAGTAATAATATGAAAGTTATGTATAACAATATTTACTAGCCTATGTCAATGTTTTACCTCCAAACGAGGTCTATGAAACCAACATGTAATGCGAATCGTGAGTCCATACGTGTACGAATTTATTAAAATCATTGTAAGAAGACATCAAACATTATTGCATTACTCAATACATAAAATAAAATAATATATTATATTATATTTAAACTACTACTTATTTGTTATTGGATGACTGGACTTCCGACATAGGTGAATAAAACATTAATAAATTACTGTACAGAAACTAATAGAGTAGAATTTCAGTGTTTTAAATATTTATGTTTTTCCTAGTGCAATACATACACGTATAACAAGTACACCATTAGTATAAAGTAACTAATATTATATTTTAAAAAGAACAAAGCGAGAGAATACAATTTTCACGAGGAATACAATTATGACATAGTACTTATATTAGGGGTTGTGACGAATCATTATGTAATTATATATAATACATGTACAAATTAAAAAAGTAAAAAAAAAACGCTATACGTTCATAAAAAATAATTATTATTTTCGTATTGTTGAGAAAACAAAAGTTTAATAAAACGAAAATGTAATTATATGCGAGAATAGTCTGCAAACGAATTACAATTTTAAATACCCACTAGAATAAAATCATACACTTAACTAAAACCAAAATTTACGTAATTTACTTAAAATAAAACATTTGGTTTTGAAATGTTTGGAATTTGTATTTACTAACCATATTGTGCTATACACATATTATTTAATAAAATGCGTCCAGAAACATAAGTTTTGATACTATTTGACATTAGAAGAAAAATAGTCATTAGAATTATGGTAAAAAAATCATCTATTTTTAATAGTAATATAAATAAATTATCCACAAAGTGATTTCAAAACAATATTATGATAATTTTATATAGTTACCAATAAGTTAAGAGCGTAGAATGGCGTGTTTTCATTTTTAGTTTAATACAAGTTAGATGTATAATAATTAAATGATATTTCAATATTTGTATAGATTTTTTTTTAAATTAACTATACAACCGAATAACATATGAAATTAATATATTTTTTAGTTGGCAATGGAAATTAAAAACAAACTATTGAGCGTGAAAAAAGTATAAATGGTATCTATCATCAATAAGCTTGACATAGTGATCAGTGGTAGTCTTTAAAAAGCATAGTGTCAATTTTTCTATAATCCAATTCATTATTTGCAATCGGTGAATATAAGATAATAAAAAAATACTTACTAAATTTTAAATTCACATAGATCCATAATATGGTCACAATACATTAATAAGTCAAGAAACAATAGTTGCTGTACAAAGTTATAATAATATGTAATTTATGCGGAATTTGATAAAAACAATAAAAAAACATGGAGTTTATTGAGCTGAAATTGTAATTTATATGCTTATGTAGAGAATGAGTAGCTGTAAGTTGATTTTACTTACAATATAAAATTATCACAATTCAAAATTTTCAATTTGATTGTGTGATACACTTATATATGTGGTATACTGTATGCCAAAACTATGTTTTTGTTTCAGCGTACAATGTACATAATATTATCGAGTTAGGTAGCTAATTTTGTAAATTGAGTTAACTGCTGAACATTTGTTATAGTTTATTGAACAGAATATTTGTGAAAAGTGTACTTGGATAACGCAAAAAAAGTAGCTCATGGAAACTGTATAACACTGAGAAATACATTTTTACAATGCTAATGTTGACTGGTGGAAATATAAAAATGTATACATCGGTAAAATGTAAACGCTATGTTAACCAGTGAAAAAAAATACTTCAAACGAAAATATTGTATTTTAGAATTAATAATAGTAGGTAATCTTAAAAAAGTCTTTATTCGATGAAACCCCACATGGTTGAATAATTATGAAAAACACGAATAAAAAGAATAGTGACCTCTGAGGATACACTTTTTTTAAGGTTTTAGAATATTACGATACCATTGTTTATTTTTTATATAATATTATAGCAATTTTATGTTTATTGGAATACAAATAAAATGTTAACTTAAAAAAATATTTCAACTGGAATTGGATTTGTTTTTTAAAAAAAATATGTATACATTATCACGCTTAAATTGAAGAATGTGCTTCTGTATAGAAATTATATAATGAAAAAATATTATATAGTACCTATTTATACTTTTTAAATATGCATTTAATTTAAAAATGAAGGTTTATTTAGTTGAAATACAATTTAAACTATTCAATAACGTATCAAACAATTTTTATTCAGTGTTTGTCATAATTATTTGATTGTTTTCCTCCAGACGAATTTAATTTATTTTAAGAAACATGCGGAATATTTGCAAAACACACGCACGCTAATATAAATATTGTATAATATTATTATATAGTATGTAATATTATACATATCTCTATATTATATATGAAATAATCTGAAAATAATGTGTTCAGTAACGCTGTTTTGACTGAAAATAACACAAGCCCCAATCCACTTTGCCGATGAATGCGTTTCATAAATAAATAAAAAAAAAAATACTAGTAATAAAAACCCCCTGTAATCCCCTTACCGCTAAAAATAAAATAATAATAATAATATTTTCTGGACAATTGGTTAAGTAAAAAGTACTGTAATGTAAAGTCATATGGAAAACTTTTTTCTGTCGTATATATATTCTAAGAAAACTTGTATGTATATGCCACCTGTTCGGTAAACACGGCCGGAGGGTTTCTTCCATCTCCATTGGCTGAGTATGGTAACTTCTACAATTGCAACCAAACAAGTGAAAACCTTTTGCATTCTCTTTGATTCCCATTGTATTCAGAAAACACTGTTCCAACTTTGGGCATAAATCCTGAATTACGAAAGTACCGTATGCAATTTAAATAAATATTGTATATATTATACATCAGTATACATAAATATGTATTTACCGTATATTTAGTCTACTATCGCGTACATTCGATATGAGTTCAAAGTATGTAAATGTATTTTTGTTTGTCATTCAGAAATTCAGATCGTGTTATTATCGCATTGTTAGAAAAAAAATAACTTGACAACTCGTATCACATGAAGGGTACATACTTTTAAAGATTTCAACAGAAAATTAGGACAATGTTAAAATTATGTTTATATTTTATTTCAAATGATATTATTATATTAATAGTGTAAACTGTTTTATTTTGCATTATTTATTGTACAATTAATCAATGGGAGTGACACGACCAATATTTAAATATTTTATAATTATATTAATAGTTGGTATTGGAAGTCCAAATTGTATAGGTCTTAAACGAAAGTTATGTTTTAGGATAAGTTATGATCTAGAAAGTACTACTATCCTATGTATGTTGTAAACTTATACGCTATTAGCACAGAACAACTAGGAATAATACTTATTCAGTTAATTTAGTTCAATATAAGTTCGTAGGAAGGGTAGATTTGCTACATCTATTTGAAAACCAGTGGTATTTGCTTCTGGCATAAAGATAAGTCTAATTATTCTCTTTTTTTTTAAGCTACATTATTAATAGCACGTTTGTACAATTAAGAATTCACATCTAATTCCATTTTTATTAAATTAATTTTGGTTTTACTTAGTGAAATATAATACTAATAATTACTAAATCTAAATAGTATTTATAGTCCAATGAGTTTTCTTAGTTAAGAAAAGAAGTATGGGTGTGCATTTATTTTATAATCTAAGATAATTTTTTTATAATATGATATCTGTAATGTATGATCCCCTTACATTACATTAACCCATAAAAATAATGTAAGGAATTTAGATGTAACCAATTGAAACTACGTCATATTTATGATTTTTACAATATTTACATCTGCATAGTGTTAAAATGTATAATATATTAAATATAGTATACTTTTACATGTATGTATGTAGAAAAAAAATGTTTGACTGATAATAATGAGTACTATGCTTTGCTGTATAGTTGTATATGTTAAGTGGGTTCTTAGCGATATTTCCATAATAATAATTTATATTAATAAATTATGTATTATATAATAGAATAAGGTTAATTTAATTTTTGCGAAAAATTGCATTTATTACAATATTATTAATGTTATATAGGTAATTATTATAACAATTTATACCTACACCGTACTTTTTGATTGTTAGTAATTTTTTAGTCAATATCGCCTTGCCAAAAAATAGTGTGAATAGGTTCATGACATATGAGTATAAAAATATATTATAATATCTTTAAATTAATATTAAAAAAAAAATGTGTTGCATAATATAGTTAAGTTCATAGAATAAGTTAAAGTTTTAAATACCTATCATAGTTTTTTCTTATTTTTTTTTTTAAAAAAATATGTCAGTCAGTAAAAAAAAAAACAAACTATAGTTGTAAAATTACTGTATTTATTGTTCTAATCTAAATTTAAAATATCAAAAATTAGTATAATCAGAATCATAGAAATTAGATTTTTTTTCATATGGATAGATACTTTGGTGTGCGTGAAAATGTATCAATTTTTTGATTTCCTAGCAAGTGTTTTTTCATTTTATTTTCAGCTATTAGGTTAAAAACAACGAAATTTTAATGACATATTTTAATATCTTATGTTCTTAAAAATAATATACCTACTTCGTAAAAAAAAGAAATACCATTTTAGCCAAAAAAAATGTCGTTACTTTTTCTGGAACCTAAAAATACATAGAATCTTTCTAAAAAAAACAGTAAATATAATACTAACTTTAGGTAATTGCAATTTATAAAAGCTAACAAAATACACTTTAATGGTTAACAGGAATTTTAGTAATTAGACTATATATAATATAATTGGAAAAAATCACATAGTCGAATAACAATATAGTTTTTTTATAGTTATTATAATATTTAAATTGAAACTCGTTCGTCTTAAAAGAAAAAAAAATTCAAATATATCAAATTTCTAAGTATGTTTTCGAAGAATAAAATTATCTTCATAGATTTTTTTGAACATTTCAGTCTTTATAAATACTAAATAAATAGGTATGTAATATTTTATAATAACTCGAACTATTAACTATTGATAATGTTAATATGTATGTACAAATCGTTATCTTTTTTCTTTGTAGCACTTATTACTAATATTTACATCGAGTGTTAGCATGCAACGTCTTTTTTAGTAATGATGATTCAAAATGCCTGTATAGATATATAAATTATAAAAAAAAATCGTATTACGGCCCGGAACATTTGTCCACACATACACGTACATGAGAGTAGATTATAATTTTCCCTTTCGTCATATGTATGCATAATCGTTTCTATAAGAGTCAATAAACTTCATAATAGGTGTTTATGGGTAGGTTTTTTTTTACCGCTTATCAAAGAAATTTTAAAATATGAAATATAAATCAATTGGTTTCTTTATATACCGTCGGTAGGTATTGCTTAGTATTATATTTTTAGCATAAATTACACATGTACTGTACTAATACTACTAAATACTACCTCAGCTATAATACGACCTAGTCTTTCCTATTTTATTACAAGAAAATAAAAATTACAATAAAAGCACTTATTTGTTAATAATATAATGTTTGTGATAATAGTATTTGTTGTTTACACTATGCAGCTCATACAATTGGAATTGGTTAAATAATACTTATAATAGGTCATGCTATATAATATATAGTGCATTCAAAATATAATATAAATATAATATTACTTTTTTTCCGACAAAATTGGATGATACAGTTATTCTACATTCATTATAATTTCTTAATTGTCAACAACAAGGTTATTATCAAACATTACTATTTTAGTTCAATATTAGTTTGAAATTATATTAAACTTAACAACTAAAAGTGGGAAAGTGGGTACCGTTCTGATGTACATTAGGGGGTAGGGTTGACCTCGGACTAGGGTAGGTTAAATTTGAATGCAATGATAGGTATCATTGTATACGAAAAACGATTCTGAACGAAGATGATTTATCAGCCTAGGATATAATTTCCAGTGGTTGGTGAAAAAGGTGGTTTATGTTTTAATGGCCTGAATACACCAAAATTTAAGTTCTTTTATAATTATTGTAAGCTAAACTTATGAAAAATCTTGTATTAAATTTTCAACTCTTAGCTACCTATACAAACATTTTTATGAATTATACCTACAAAGTAATTTGCAAATATTCAAAATGTTGACAAATTTTCGTCAAAATTTGAAATTCAAATGCTAATAAAAAAAAAAAATTGTGCCTATGTATTCTTATAATTTTTTAATCACTATAAGAATAACATATGGGGATTTTTGTATACAATTTTCAAGTATTTTGATAGGGCCAAAAAAATTTTATCGACACTTCAAAAAAAATTTGCATAAAAATCGAAAATTTCAGTGGTCTATAAATAACTCAAAAAAAGTCAAAATATTTTAAAATTGAATCGTGTAAGGAAAATTTCAATCTAAATAACTGGTAAAATTTTCAAGTATCTACGACTTATACTTTTTGAATAATAACAAATACTTAAAATCGTTTGAGGATAAATCGTTATCGTTACGCGATTTTGTAAAAATTTAAAATTCAAACGCACTTAAAATTTTTCTTATAATGATGCTTCGAGTTTTCTCTATAGATACTTGAAGGAAAACTTATGGAACACCTAGTGTTGTATTTTCAATTCTTAGTTATTAACACAAAAAATTTTATGATTTTTCTACTTCAAAATTACTTGCAAATTTTCGCGTTTTCAACAGATTTCGTAAAAATTTGAACTATAAACGCTTATAAAAAAAATTGTGACTAACGATTTTTAATTTTTTTTTAGCTACAATAAGAACAACTCATAAGGAACCTTGTATTAAATTTTCAAGTTTTTTGGTCATCCAAAATTTTTTTACCGAGACTTTAAAAAAAAATTCGCATAAAAATTGAAAATTTCAGTGGTCTATAAATAACTCAAAAAAGTCAACAATTTTTGAAAATTTAACTGTATATAGATAACCTTATCATAAACATTTGGTGAAATTTTCAAGTATTTACAGTGATTAGTTTTTGAATTACAACCATATAAAAAAAATCGATTAGGTCGAAAACTGGTTTTGCGTAAGAATTCCCGTTTTTCTGTCATTTTTTTATTGTTTTTCTCGATTTTTTTGAAAACTGTTGGAAAATTTTTACTTTTTACCTGTATAATGCACCAAGGATATTCACTTTTCCATTGGAAACCACCCCCGAAGTTTGAAATTGAAGCATTATTTCGACTAGTTATGCTGTACACAGACACACAAAAAAAAAAACATACATCATTGTATATAATCAATACATTCATCACTCCGTTCAGAGTCTAATAATATATTATTATTATTATTATTTTTTTGTATCAAAATACGATTCTAATTTTCATTGTATTATAGTAAGTGTACACAAATTCAAAGTGAACAGAAATTTAACTATACAAGATTAACTGAGAGTAAGACAGTCAGTTATAAATTTGTTCTTGAAAAGCCCGAAAGCAATCATTATTCTTTCACTTTCAATCACTACATGTGTATCTATTTATAAGTATACATACTAATATATTATATATACTTCAGGTGCATCAGTGCGTCGTCTATTGTTTTACACTTTTACATCACTTTTGTGAATTTATCAGTGTGTGTGTGTTTATAGTAAGATGCAGATAAGAGTAGGTATAGTGAAACATACTGCAGGCATATTAAACAAAAAAAAAAAAGTAAACGGATTTTTGCGCGGTCGCATATTTTGTAAAATCACGCTGGTGGTTCCAATTCCATTCTATTTCCGAATTACTTTTGCTTCTCTAGCACCAAACAAACTAATTAAGTCATTCTCTGTTGCACGTCAATGTTTCTGATCCTCACCATCATCTAGCTCCTCCCACCATCTACAGACAATCACCGACGACGTTAAATGCGGGACTGTCGTTCAAAACGCGTATTCCCACCTGACAAAAAACCATTTCCAAGACTTTGACTATGCCACTTTCGAGGTAAATCACAAAAATAAAGTTTTCTTACATTTCCTCGGTAACGACCATCACCACGCGCGTCCTTTCCAACCCGTTTCATAAATAATAATAATACTGGTAAAATAATACGATAGAAAAATAAAAGGAAAAACAACGAATTCCTATGTATAGAGGAAATTGAAATTCCTAAAACGTTCGGAAACGAAAGATATATTTTATTATTTTTTTCCCCAAGTTCGTATAATGACTTCCTATTGTAAGGCAACTACTTTTTTCTATTTTATTTTTTTATTTTATATTTACGCTCGTGAATTAAATACAACGGAAACGATGATTCAAAAGACCGAACCTTATCCGATTTATTATCATTGTTGACGGTGTTGTGAATATCACGGTGAGTGTGCGCGCAAACAAACGTATTTTAAAAATAATTCGTACATTTTTCTTTTACGGCATTTACTTGGCCGTCTTTCCTATAAAACAGTAATTGACTTATTGAATCTATAATTCACTATAAGTTATTATTGTCATGAAAAATTTCAAAGAATTTCCCCGATATATAAACAAACTGTAGAGTTGTTAATGTTATAGAATATTTTTAATTTTTTTTTTTTAATAAAAGCTTAAAATTAATTTCATTTATTCCAAAATTAAATACAGACATTCTTACTGTTTAAGCGTAGCTGAAACTTCCCAGTAACTTGGTTAAATTTCTCAAGCTACAAGTTTAAGAATTTTTGAATTATTAAATACATATCAAAGTAAATAAGTAAATATTCCAATAAACAAAAAAACATATTTTATTTGTAACACAAGTTAATAGCAACAAAATTAAATAAAATCGAAGTGATTTTAATTTTTAATTTTTATTTATGAGGTTTTTGACATGCGTTTATAAATAAAAATATTATATTTAAAAGGAAATAAATATTCCATGTATATCACATATATATATATATATATATATATATATATATCAAGTGTTCTTTATAATTATAGAGAATGTTAATTGAAAGTATTTTACTTCAATTAGTAATGGAAGTAGAATATAATGAATATAGTGAATTTTTACCATCAACATTATAATAAGATTCATTTCACAAGAACTATATGAGTTTGATTTCATCTTATAACCGAGCTATTTAATATGGTTTTCAAAAATCTTGTGAAAAATACTCAGCTCTAACTAGCTTACCGTAGTCGTCATATTTTCAGCAATAAAATATACACCAATCTAACAAACTCATTGTCGTTTTAAAATCTTTTCTTTTTTTTTTTGTTTAGTATTAATTGTTTTGCATGATAAGATACTATGCATTGGGTAAAGATTATAAATGTTTAGAGCATGAATAGTAAAAACATAAGACAATTAATTAATCTTAATTGGTAACACTAGATATCGAAAATTTTAGGATGATCGGTATTTGTAAGACAATATTTTGAACTTCTTTTTAGAAAACGTTGAAAAACTTACAAGATTCAATACAAACTAATTATAATGTATTTCCATTTATATGAAATTGAATCTTCAAAAGATTTTTTTTACAGGTTAATATTTATGTTAATACTTCTGTGTATTTCATAACTTTAGATTTACACAATATATGTTGAGTTCTTATAAAAATAATTTTCTAATTTAATTAGGTAATTTACACAACTTTCCTTTTAGTAACTATTTATTCATCTTAGACCACAAAATGCACTTTTATAATTATAATTAATCGTATTCGTAATGTTACTTGAATTTAATAAACTATAAATTATATTAAACAATATCTCAACTTAATTTTTAACTTTTAATATAAAATTATATACCTACTTCAAAAAAATGTATAAAATAATTATTAAATAATACTTGATTATTTACGATATAAACTCATCAGTAAAATCTCAACCTGTACCAGAACTTAAAACATAATTAAAATAGTAAAGAGTAGGTTTTGTTCAAAATTGATAGAATTATATGACATTTTATTGTTGAATACTGAAGTTTATTTTTTACTTTTTTTATTAATAAATTGTGGTTCAACACTACAAACATAATTAAAAATATAGACAAATAATGGTTATGTATAAATGTAACAACTTATCGTATTATATATTTATATGTATGTGTTTTAAATTAAAATTACCATTGTCATTGGTTGTTAGAGGTAAAATAACCGTAATAAGCTGTTAAAAAATACAAAACTATCATCTTATACCTAATACGTTTATTATTATTATTAAAACTTATTATTACGAAAAGTACGATTGTACGCACAATTTAGATATATTTGGTTTCCGTTGTATTTTAATTTTAGCGTTATATTAAGCATTCTAATAATTTCTAGTCAATATAGTTATATAAACAAGACGGTAAAATACCTAAATTTATTATAATGTATAACTTTATTGTGTATAAAACTAATTCAACACTGTAACACAAACTAATAATATCAAATAATGTTGGAAAATATATTAAATCTGAAATTTAGAGAATGATAAGTCTAAGAAAAGATTGGAAGATGTACAATTTAATATCTAATATTTACATATATTATTTTAAATAGTTAACATAATAATAACGTTTGTTAAATCTTTTTAATATATAATATTTTCGTGTTGAATATATACATGGATTAAGATATAAAATAATAGTTATTCTTTTATTTGAATTTTATTTTTTGGCTGTATTGAGATAGTTGTGTACACTTTACAGTAACCTTTTTCAAACATTAGAATAAGATCAATATTGCCAAACAAACAAATATAATATTTATCATAATAGGTACCACCTATATACACTTGTAAATCATTTGTGTATAAATATTCTGGATATTATATTAATAAGCTCAGTTTAATTATTATTAATACATATTTTGTATTTGATGCACAGAAATATATATATTTTTTTTAACTAGTGTTATATATATTATATTATAGTTCCATTTAAAACACACAAGTACAGAAACAGGTAATTTTACGGCTAAAGTAATTATCAGCAGTTTTATTTTAAATAATTATGTTTTATTCTGAATTGAAATATTATTTATTTACACGTAGGCATTACACATTAAAATTTTATACCATACGTCTTCTTATCTCAGAGAGACACTTTAAAGGTACTTTACGTAATAATAATAATTTGTTGATTATAATTATTCATCATGAAAAGAGTTTTTAATTCCTATATAAATATTTTATTAAAATACGAATTTATTAATTTTAGCGCTTGTATAATACAGTTAAACTGCCTTCGAATTACTTTGTCTACACTTAACATCTTGAAAAAAAAACGTTTTTAAAAAATAACTGCTCCAAAGTCTAAAGCAGTATATTTAATCGGTGTGCAGTTAATTTAACGCGTCGTTCCATATTATTTTTTTCCAAAATCGGTTGTCTGATGTTTGTTTAGTTTTGTGAAAAGAACATTGGTTTACTGTGAAATATTTTTCAGCCAAAATTTACTTTATACCAAAATTTAATTTGATACGCGTTTTCCCGAGTACCAAGTTATATAATTCGATTTAGAGTAAGAATTTATCGGTTTTCTCTATCTTTTGTTTATTTTTACATCGTTTTCTACGACGAAGACAGTACACATGGAGGAAATAATACATATTGTACACGAAGAATACACGTAGAATTGATAAAGTTTAACGTGTGTAACCTACACCTCACCCTATCCACCAATCGTTTGGCATCAGTGGTTATACATGCATACCTTCATGAATGTGTGTATTTATATATGGTTACATATTTTTTGTAACCTTATATTATATTTTACTATATTACTTTTTATCCAAAATGTTTATTGGCTGTCTGATAATGATAATTTAATATGTTTATGTCTAGGATTTCAGTTGTCAACGATAGTGAAATAATATATATAAATATGTGTGTGTGTGTATGTATTATGTATTGTGTATTTTTTTTTTTTATTTAATCAGAAAAAATATTTGACAAGATAACATATTAAATAAAACATTAGATTGATTTATCTATCTCTTGTAAGCTTATGCTTGTGTTGGAGATAGAGAGTTATAAAGCGGTAAAATTAATTACATATTATTATCATATAAATATAAATAGAACATTAAAATAGCACAAATAAATCAGAAATAAACTCAAATAAAGATAAAATACAACAAATAGGTAAAAAATAATCATAAGAAAACATTTAACAATTACAATTATCATCTTATTATTTTAGAATTTATAATAATTAGTAACCCCAGAACATGTATTAAAGTGTGTCCATGTTTGTAAATAGTCAATCAGATATAAATTTTTTCACATACTTAGGTGTTACACAAATTATATTTTTTAATTTATTATTCATGGAATAGAAAATAGTAGGACCTAGATAGTCCAGAAATCTTTGACCATACAAAGTATTTGTGTAGGCTACAGGGGTATTATATGCTCTGTTTTTTGTCTTATTTTCTACTTTTTTTATATTAAACCAAGTGTTTGTATGTTTAACTACCCATAATATTGCAAATTTTTGGTAAATTAATTTAAAAGGCAAAATATTTAGCTCTTTATGCACAGTTGACCACACTAAATCTTTTATACCCACGCAAACTCGTATTATTTTATTTTGCTGCAGTTGTAGTGGTTTGATTACATTAGCAACAAATCTTTATACCATATTGGAGAACTGCTTGATAAAATTATATATATATATATACTATTCTGATGAGTTGCTTTGGTAAAACTGAATGGAGTTTATAAAAATGATGTAATGATATACGAAAGCGTTTAAGTAAATAATTGATGTGCAAATCCCATCTCAGATGTATTAATAATCAATTTGAAAATTGAATTAACTTGAATTATTAAGTTAAGTTAAGAGAATTAAAAATATTAAACTAAATATAATAGTTAACATCACATTGTTTATTTATAATAGTTTTAAGTATTAAGTACTTAATAATATTAAGGGCAAAACAAATTCACAATCCTGGTGTAGTTTAATTGTCTACTCAAAACGCCGCGTGAATATGTGAGCATTTAGTTTTTCTCATTTATTCCTAATAACATATTTATTGAAAATATCTAGAAAACACACAAGTCTCAGATAATCTCACATTTTGTATAGTATTTGTATGCAAGTACAGTACCTACGTTTTCTGAAAATTATTCACCAGGGACTAATATTCATCAAGTACCAGTCACCGGATCGACCCTTAACTCTTTAATCATAGCTGGGAAATGGGAGTATAATAATGTTTGTACATATTATTTGCGTGATCGTGTAGTTCGTTCTCAAAACACTGAACGGTAGAGAGAATAGATACAAGGAGATAAATAATGTGCTATTTTATATAATGTATTTATATATTATATAAATGTTTGTGGTTTAGTGCTTTTTGGAATGTTCACCATCCCTGAAAACAAATCGTGAAACGAGGAAAAAAATATTAACTATGTATATTGTTGTAATATAAACGCTGTAGCCAGTCGGTCGATCGGGCTACCAATTTTTGCCTATCCCATTTTGACACCCCGCACGGCTGCCTCGGCAATAACCGTCGACGAAATTTATGCGTCTATGAGAAATACTTTCAGAGGATTTGCTATTGTGCATGAAAAAAAATGATCGTTTTAAGCAATACTCACGCGTGACAATGAATGTGTAAATGTGTAAAATGAGTGTATGTATACATGAATATATAAATAACAAGGATTTTTGTCCATTTTTGATGATGATTTCACGCGACGTATGGAGATACCCGTAACTATTATATAGATATATAAATAATATTCAAAAATATTTTAAGTATTACTATGCTGGTTTATTTTTACACGGAAACTATTCCAACATTATTATTATTTCGATCAAACCTAAACTGTATACGCTGATTTTCAAAATTCCTGCATAGATGTTTAATTAATCCAATTTAATTATTTGTGAGTTAAAAACCCGGGTGATATATTTCATTTTTTTCTGTTATTTGTGGCATGACAACCGGGCATACTTTTTCAATCGAAATACCTCTCGTATACCAATATAAATATAACTTATTCAAAACATAATATTAATTTGACCCACATATCCAATAATGCACATATATTACATACAGACGCAATATAATATATATATATATATATATATACATATTATGTGTTTGTGTTATTCGTTATGTACACGAGAGTTTCCAGTGTAGTAATTTTATTAATTAAAAATATTACCTATATATCTACTATGCAGGTGGCAAGCAATACAACTTTTCTGATCATTTTCATCATAATTTATTTATTTTTTATCGATTTTAATAAATGTTAGTCAAGCGTACAGAAATGCTTATATTATATAAGTGCATATAATATAAATTGTTTTAAAATTTACTAACTACTGGCATTATTTTATTAATTTATCATACTCATAAATATTAGGATAAAATTTTGAAAATATGTCTCCAGGTACAGTAAAAACTATTTCTTTTCGTGAAATAAATATTTTTCTTTGATCAGATAATTCGATAAAACACACATAATATGTCGTTAACGTAAAATAATATGTAAATTATTCAAAGTCTAAATTAGAGTCGAGTAGCAAGCCATTATCCTATATAAATATATGGTTATTTAAAGAAACAACATATATTTGCGCAGTTTGTAGAGGTTAGTAATTCGTATTTAGGGTAGAAGGTTAAAAGAGAAAAATAAAATAAAACACATTTTGCTAACAGAAAATAACAGATTTTCGGGTGTAATCGTAAAAGTTGGTTATTATAACGATTTCGAATTCCAAACAATAACTCGTAACGCAGTGTCATGAAACATATAAATCTAGTAAAAAAATATTACTACAAAAAAAAAAAGATTGAACGCCTCCGACCGAACGAAATTATTGCGATGTAGTTGTTTTTACTTTTTTTCAGTGTTTTTTAGATTTTCCTTATGATTTTGCACAAATATTTTATTTCTAGATAAAATAATGGGAAATTCAAAATCGTCTTCCACAGGTATATAAATTATACGAAAAGAAAAATAAAGGTCATCAAGCATTTGGAAAAAAACTTATCAGGTCATATTATGATGGATAATTTTTACCGATAGAAGAAAAAAAAAATTATCGAAACCATCAGGTATTTTGCTCGATAACAAAAGCTGCACCAACCCCATGAATAAAATGTGTGTATATATATATTGAGACCCCTCGAAGAGTTTTGGTATAGAACAGTACCTACACTGGACAAAGAAGCGAGAAAAAACTCCTTGAGCGAAAAAAGATACATACGACGATAATTTATTACTTTAAGCCTTTTTTGTTCAACGTTAACGTGTATGAGTATACATTATTTTTTAAATGGAAATTAAAGTTCCAGAAATCTCATTGAAACCACCCACCCAACAAAAGACCCTTTAGTTTTCGATTATTTATATTTTATTATGACATATACTTGGGGAAGCTTTAAACGTTCGTTCTAGAAAATGTTTCACATACATAAGCTTTGTTTTGATTTAGCATTAAATAAAGTTGTATAGAATTAAATCTAATATTATGATTGGTTTAAACAATGATTTGTAAAATTATGTACGATAAGATAAGAATTTAAAACTTATTTTTTATCACAAATATCATTATTATATCTATTAACAGTAAAAATACAACTTTATTAAAAATGTTTTAAATATGTTAATTATTTTGTATTAATCAACAAAATAATTTCTATATTTTTTTTTTTCAGTAAAGTATATTTTAATTAAATTTATTTCTTTTGCAACTACTAGTAATTAAATAAATCTCAACTATGTAATGAAATAATGTTGGATAGAATAATAATCTTCGAATCATCATTAATGATATATAACTCAATATGAACGACAATTTTTTCATCTAAATTATAATATGCAGATCTACTTCTAAATCAATAAAAACTACCCTATAACATAATGCAATATATATTAATGATGGTTTTTCAATTTAAACATAAGTGTAAAATTTAGTCTATTGACCATAATAGTCATAAAATATATAATCGCAATCAGTATAAAACTATATTTTTCATATACATTTACATAAATAAGACTTCGATAAAGTTGCTTATATACATTTTTTTTTTAAACAAAACACTCTGAAATATAGTAAATGAGTATATGGCTGTATATTTAAGTGAAAGAAAAAGGATAAAAAGATACATTTGTTGAACTATTTAAACTAGTTATATTCATTAAAAGAACCTTATGTATGGTTATTTGTACAATATAATTATTTTAAGCAAATAATAAAATAAAATATAATAATATCTGTTGTAATTCAACTATTTCCCTAAAATTTAGTTTTTTTTTCAATATTGTTTTTTTCGTCTCAGACGAAAGGCTCAGAATAATAATATTGAAAAAATTGTATATGCCGTTAAAATATTTTCTTGGTATTTGTAATCAAATCCTACCAGATTTGCATACATAATAAAGATTTCAAATTGATAAAAAAAACGAGCCAGGTAAGAAAACAGTATTTAACATTTCATAATTTTTATTTATTTTTTTTTTTACTAGAAACTTTTATCCGGAAATGAGTTGCTATAAATTTGTTCATTTTTGTAGTTATAAAAATATGTATTTTTTTTAGATATTATAAAGATAATATTATGAGTCAGCAGCTTGGTAGATTTTTCTAACTTCCTAAATTTAGTCAGTCACTAAAGTGGGATATAACCATAATATGGTTTTATTAAGATCAATGCATAGTATCATCAATAGCAATTTGTAACTTTGTTGAGAAAGTATTAAGTCTGTAATAATTACAAATAATATGTAGTTGCAGTTATAAAGATTTTAGTTACTTTTTAATTTTTATATTTTTACAATTCTTTTATATAAAATATATTTATAAATTGGTTTTTAAAAAAAATATTTAAGTACTAAATATAAGTTTAGATTCTTCAATATTTAAAAAAAAAAAAAATACAGATTTTGCGTATAGATATTGGAGAAACGTTTGGAGAATTCTGATTAAAAGTTGACTGATTAGACAATATCTCATCGTGCAATATGACTTTATCCTGTATGCTCACCAAGCTTTCAGGTACACCAACATTTTGATTCAAGTTTCACTTTTGAACCTAGAAACTGCTTGTTAAAAATAAATAATATTACTGATCAGATGAAGCACTAAAAAATTAAATAAGTATAAGTTAAGCACAGACATGGTCTGAATGCTCGTGGCGTGCTAAGAATTCCGTTATTTGAATAATATTTTAAACGTGAATTTTTTTAATATGACAGGTAAGATTAAATAATTCCACATAAAAATATTATTGATTGATTATATTTTTGTCTTATGTTATTTATGTATTGGTATGGTATCATTATGAAATAATATACATTTACCTTTTCAAGCAATATTATGTTTTCCGAATTTCTCAAGAAATTAAATTTGTAATAGTAATAAAATAATATATAATATATATTAAAATTCCATCTTGCTTGTTTTTTTTATTATATACACAAAATACACAAAATATAATAAATATAGTAACTTGAAATGATGAAAATCTTCAAAGCTAATTCTATATAATTCGAAACTGTGTACATAGTTTTGGGACCACATTTAAATATTTATTCACATTTGTCAATTATTACCCATCAGTATTAAAAATGCATAACAATAAAATAGTATATTTACTATTAATATATAATATATGTGCAGTTATACAATAGGAATTACTATACCATAGTATGTGCCTCAATAAATCTAAATATACTGTTCTACGAATTCGGGCATTCGAGTGTATTTATTATAAATATTTATTCTCGCCGAAAATGATATTTCGAAAACACGTTTCGATTTTTACTCAAAATATGTACATATCCACTATCCCTCGTATTCGTTAAAATTTATTATAAACATCAACCAACGACGATTGACCGTGTCTTTAGTCATTCTATGACAGAGGCCAAAATATTATTCTACCGAGATGGTAATTATACAACGTTATTTTTAACCTCAGTGGTCGCGTGGAAAATATACCCATTATTTTAATTTTGATACGTTGTCGTTTTTAACGGACAATCGTATGTCACCGAGTAAAAGTTTTCCAATGTACATTCGTACAATATTATCGTCGAATCATGTGTAAAAACGAGCATTCGTGGGATAACGGTGGATGGCGGGAGATCGGTTGTATGTGCGTTATTTCGGTAATCATCTCGACGTGTTATTGATATGCGTGTTCGTAAACATGTTGCCGCAGAGTTAACAGCTGATTATTTTGTTTTTCTATGTGCGTTAGAGCTGTAAACATACATACAACTACTGGGCGTGAATAAAATGATATTGTTGTTTTAAACGTTCAATTGAAAACACCGTGATGAGCACTACACGGTGATTGTAATTATTATCGATTTATTAGCATTTCAAAATGCTCTATTCATTATTTACGCTGATTACGTCAAAATCATCACTTTGACCATTAATATCCAAAATGTACACACACACCCATATTCCAGTTCGACGACTATTTTTAGCCTAATTAATTGATTATTTAAAACTGATAACTGTTTAATTTATTTTAACAGCGTATGTTAGAGATAAATGCCAAACTGTTTAATAATAAACGTACATTCATTTACAATGGTTTAATGTGAAAAACAGATTTCAAACAAGAGTTTTAGACGGAATTCTGATATTTTTTAATAGTATAGATTGTTTAAAATACATTTAACGATAATCAACGAAATTCATAAGATGATTAAATTCAATAAACTCATTATTTTAATGTATTTTTGTAGTAGAAATAAATTCAAAGTCTTAGTCTTCTTTTTAACTTTAAATAATTGAAATATTATGTATAATCATATTTTTATTTAAACAAACATTATTTTAATAAATTAATTTTGTCGTTTTCGTTAAATTTAGTAACCAAAATATTTTAACCTTTGGCATTCATACCAAGACGACAAACCATGTCTTTAAGCATTTTTTATGACAATAAATATTCAATAGTTGTATTACTCATACTTTGTTAGATATTTGTTATTTTGTAATAAAAATAGATTTATACTTTGAATAAATTATCAAAATAATGAAAATAAAAAAAAGGTACTTTAGAAATTAACGGTCTTAGTACCATTGTATTAAAATTATTAAAAACAGTATAAAAACGTATAATTATATTTGTATTACTTATTAACTTATTAATGTTATTTAGTATATGACTGTCGACCTTATTTGATACAAAAAGAAAAAAAAGATATAATGTAAAAATGTACTAAACTGTAATATAACTTACTAGTATATTCAAACATTTTCTAAGCCAGTGCACACTACTATAGTAAGTGTTTATAAATAGACTTTGGAAAGCAGCAATAATACTGAATTAAGTTTAAAGTGGTGCGGTAAACCTAATGTAAACTACCAAACCTCTGACAAACATCAACTTAACACGCGGTTACGAGACTGACTACCACAATAAACATATTGAAATATAAGATAAAGTATTATTATAAACAAAAACGTATTCATATTTGTATCTACTGATGGGTTCTGGACCACTTGCAGATTATAAAGGTGTTTGCTTTAAGAAAACGCCTACAAGTTATTTAAAATTCTATTGCAATAACGAATTTTACTAATTTTAATTACCTATTTGGTTTCTTATAATCTAATGTAGGAATTTAAATTTAAAATTTAAAGATCTTTTATCAATTATAGTATGTTTTGAAATACGAAATCGTTAAAATTATAATTTAAAATCATATTTAATTAAATTTGAGTTAAAATAAATAAACAAATATAGTAATAATATAATTTTTGCAAAGTGATTAATCACTACAATGTTGGATTTTGATTATCAACTAATAATAAATATTTCTTAATTATATACATTTTTTGCATAATTAAATAAGAAACACTTATAATATTTTGCTTATAAAAAACTTAAGAAATATTCTATTCAACTTATAACATGTTAAATTTAAATTTTACCGAATAAATGCAAAATAGATATAAAAAACAATTATATGAGCTAAAAATCATAAAGTTTTATATACATTATATGGTCACTACTGTCGAAAAACTAATATTATATTTATATATTATAGTATAATTTTATTACATTTATTAATAATTTAGTTTGGAATAAAAAAACTAGTTTTTCACAACTCTTGAAAATGTTAATAGATGTATACATATAACATAGGTCTATAATTCTATAGTAAGAATTAAAAAAATGTAAAAAAAAATATTATGTTATATGATTGAAATTAAAATAATAATTAATAACTATATTTTATTTAAATTTATTTGAAGTTGTTATACTATCAAGTAATTGAGTAAAAAAATTAAATGATCAGCAGATGAGAGAAAACACATTCGACAGGAAACCTATGCTATTCATTTTTATACATTATATAATTAGTATTCAACTAAGTTTAAGATGTATAAAAAAGTGATTGTTGGATTACAAATTCTAAGATAATGATGCATTTTTTAGAACTCACACAAACACGAAACGAATGAATACTTTACGGAACTGTATTTGAAAATGAACGCAACTAATTTCCAGGAAATTAAAATAATTCAATACAACTAAAACAGTATCTAAATCGAGTAATTACTACAAATTTACATTTTCAGGTTTTAAACATGTTTTTTTATACTGTTTTCATAATCGACAATCTTTATGAATTCAATATCACTTAAAACCACGAAGAATAAAAGACACAATTGGTATTTTGTATAGATATTAATTAAAATGCTTTTGAATTATTAAAAACACTACAATTTAATTAATACCTCGGAATACGCACTAGTAATCAATTTATTGGCTTTTAATTTGAGAGGTATTAAATACAGCTGAGAAAGGTAAATTTCATTCATTTAAATATATTCCATATAAAATAACACACTTAAAATCCGAGGTGTATATTCGTTTCCAGATATTTGTAGACATTAAAAATTACAGTTTTTAATTAAATTACTTAAATTAAAATAACAATATCACGTATTTTAGTACTTAATTTATAATACTGATGTTTTATTTTAACAAAAAAGTTTTTAAAATAGATAAAGAGTTATATTTATTATTATCATTTATTTATTATGTTGTGTCATATTCATAAATTGCTTTGGTATAGATATAGTAATTTTTCAAAGATTTATAAAAAAAAAAAAATGGTGTAGGTTTTTTTTTTAATAAACTCCGAAAAGCATGATTTTTTTGTTGAAAAGTATAGATTTCAAATTAAATTCCCACATTTCATGTGTAAAAGTGCATTTTTATATTTGCATCAGGATTAATTCAAATAGGTTTTTTAAAGTATACTTTTAAGGGGAAAAAATACGTTTGAAGACCTAAAAAATCAGTTTTACTTTTTGCAGTATTCGAGTTGGACAAAAAAAAACATAGTTTATCCCTTCCTTTTTTTGCTATCCATCGACGACGTAATTTTTGGACAACTTCCAATAACTATCATTGCGTGAAAGAAAATATTTCAAATATGCATAACAAAAAAAAAAAAAAAACAAATGTGTACAGCACTCACCTAAGACGGCCATTAGCTGAAGTACAGCCAAGACGGTTAAAATGACGGTGGCGACCGCCGGAAAACCGCTCGGCATGATCGCGGGAAAACTCATTTCATTTGCGTCGGTGAAAATTAAACACGGCGGTGCGCGTGTAAAACGTGGTGGCCCGACGGGGAGAAGAACCGTCCGCGCACGTGTTCGGAGACGAACTACCGACAACAACGTTCGAGTAAGTCGGGCCCCGATCTACCGCGGCGCTCGACGTTTATGCCCGCCATCTGGATTGCCCCAACACCACCAACCCACACCAATGTAACGAGTACAACAAACCGTCGTTTGAAATAATTATTGAAATAATATTATTTATCATTATTATTATTTTGTGTTACATATTATTGTATTCGATGTTGTAATTTAATTTTTTTATTTTTCAGAACTCATAATAATGTGCTATTAAAATCAAATCCCGAATATGTTGATGTGACTTCTTTTTTCCACTATGCTACCCTTCAAACGTAATATGATAGGGCTTTATAATGACCTGTTATAATGCCCGATATCCACAAGTTTATAAAATATTATGTCTATACATGGATATGTCATTAAATACGAAGTATAACTTAGGCTCAGATGAACATTTTTAGTCAACAATCACTTTTTATTTAGGTATCTATTCAAGAATCAAGATAATATCATTAAAAAAAATAATAATTTTATTAGGTTTTGTTAGAAATATTATTAATTTAATTGGAACATACAATTATGTAAGTTTAATTTAATTGTGTTTTTATACTTTACTTATTTTTTAGTTTTTTCCTATACATAATATAATACTGCAATAAAAATAAAAATATATTTTTTTTAACAACACATTCAATTATGTAAATTTTACAAATTTTCTAATTTATTTAAGGATAATTGTTATATTGATCAAATGTACATTATTCAATGTACGTCGATATAAGTATCGATGGACAATTTATTGATTAGTAAGTATAAAAATATTAGTATATTGAGTGCTATAATTTATTGCATAATTTCAATTTAATGTATAATATTATAATTAGTTGTTTTAATTTTTAATACTTGTTAAATTAAGTAGTTTCAAATCTCATATCTCATAGACGTCATACAACTTGTTAAAAATAATAATTATACTAAATATATTGTATAACGACTACTAATACTAAAATATGTACGATTTAAAAATAAATTGAGATATGTGTTGATTTGACGATAATATTGATTTGTTTTTTTATTTTTCGATTAATATTTTTTCGGTTAGGACAATTTTCTCAAACTGATGCTGGTTAAAAATAATTTATAAAACACTTCATCAAAGATTTGATAAAACTCAGATCAAAATAGTTTATTTTGCGGCGATCCTAAAGTTTAAATCTAAAATAACCGAGATAGCTGAAATTTTATAATACATAAAACGAGAATAACAACTATGAAAATCACAAAAATACTGTAAAAGCTTCAATGAAGAAGACGTATCCCAAACGAATGTAGTAGGATATTTTAATCATCTTAAAGTTCTAAGATGCTTATTTTAAATATAAATTGAATGAAAACCTAATGAAAAGCTATAATACTATACAAATGGTCGTACTTGTATATTTAGATCATTGAAAAAAAAATGATCTATTTATACGTTAAATTGTTGAATTAAACGATAATTATATTTTACTGTAAAATCGAGTAGTTTGAATTTGAATATGATTATACGGGTTTTTGGAAACGCTTATTAGCTGGTGGAAATCCATATTTCAAATAATTATTTGTTTTGGTTAATAAAACACGTTTTTTTTTTTTTTTTTGTTCACGATTTTCTGTGCAATACATTTTTTTGTCCTTAAAGTTCTGTAAATCAAACAACTAAGTTGATTTTAATTTGTTGAGATTACTGTTTGCACACAGAATGTTTCAAATTTAATAAATCTGAGGCCACACATTTGTAGACGTTTCATGTACTTTACTTAACAAGGATGACGTGTGACGACGCAATATTAATTTTAACTTCACAATATTTTATGGAGAACAACAATATTCTTTGTATTGTTATTGGAATTAACAGCACTTTGGTTGTTTAATACTAGGTTTAACTGATAATATAACACTTATTAAAAATTAATTATACTTATAACTTTTATGACTGGATAACTAATATTCTAGGATAACTAAGTCAGATAGTTATTTTCGGTGAAGCGTTTTACTGATCACTGTTTCTTACAGTTATACTAAAAACGTTTTTTTCATAAACAATATATGCGTTTATAACATAATATATATTTTATCACATAATAAATACTTTCAAAATATTTTTATGTGTAACGAACTTAGAAATAAGATCATTTAAAATTGCATTTGACCATTTTAAGTCAATATGTTTTAAAATTGTCACTAATTGCTACAAAAAATTCATGTTATTATGATTGTAATAAATTAATTTTTGCACGTATATATGATTTACTTATATCAGCGCTGGGCTACTGATCAAAATAAAACTTCTCGATGTAACGAAATTGCCTGTCGAAGTCGCCGGAAAACGAATTACAAATATTGTTTTCTACGAGGTAGACATTACAGTTATACACCGTACCGTGGTCAGTAAACTAAATTTTAAACTGAGGACATTAAAAGTCACCAGACCAATGAATAATAACGTAATAATAACACTCGGTACGGATTCATAAGTTGTATTGCTTTTACATACAACGTTAAATATTTATCTACAAAGATTTTAAATATTTATAATTTTTTGTTAGTGGTTAATATTTTATCAAATTAATACATTGTGTCACACTAGTGGCATCATCTTATGGGAAAATTCTTGGTCAATATGACGATATATTGTTTGGTGTGACACAACGAAAAAGTTTATGAGTTTATGACACTAAAACACCTATATAGTATAGTTGTATTAATAGACAGTAATAGCACTAGCAGTATATGATAGTAGTCGTATAGAAGAGTGTGCGTTATTCAGTTTGTCTGTGCGTGTAAACTAAAGAAAATTGTATTTTATTGTTTATTATTTCTAACTCGGCTAGTTCTCCGTTTTTATGAGTTCCACGCGGACCAAACTACTCGAAGTTAAGCACTGGAAAATGTTTTATGCGTAGAGTAGATTCGACTATATACTTTATTGTGTTCACCACACTCACACGCGTGTATACAAATAATTATATAAAATATTATTATAATGTGTGTAATGTGTGTCTCCCCTGAATTTAAATTAACCCGTGTAATTGAAAACAATATGGTGTGTAACTTTTATAAAGTTACATGCAACCGATAAACTAATAACCACGACAATCACGTTTGGTGGTGATTGGATATAGTTTCTCAGCTGCAAATGTGTTGTACGATAATTTATTGAATTTAATATTCGATAAATTTATTGTATTACGATATTGTTTTTGTCAATATTTCATTGTATTGTTAAGGTGACCTCGTTTACTAAGTACATTTCATGTATATACAATCAAATAAACATTTTTTTTCAAATATGTTTTATTATAATACCTACATGTCATCTTTTTAATATAATAATACGTGTTTAAAAACCATGCAATTATAACAGCCAATAATAGTTATTGTTATTATTATTCGCATAAGAACAATACTACTAAGATAACAAGAAATATGATGCATATTTAGACGGAGGAAAATAAATAAAAAGTAGTTTTTATTGCATATTTCCTAAGAGATGAAATATAACAATAATTGTAATTGATAAATGTAATTAAAAAAAAAAAAAACTTATCGTTTTTTATAGTTACTTAAATTATCTCAAAAATTAATTTTGACAGTTGATAGGTATAACGATCACGAATTAAAAAAATGATCGAGTGGTATAAATATATATATTTTAATATATTGCTATTAATCATAATATACTATATATATATATATATATATATATATATAGTATATAAACCAAAATGCCGTATGATTTATAATGCACAGTATATTTATACATAATGAGAAAACAAAATACTAATGCTAATACTTAACATTTTGTTTGCGTATTAAAAAACAATACATAAAAACAAACAAGGATTAAATATAATAAAAAATATTCGTGTCCACGAGTTTAAATTATACGTTTAAAGTAGTTATTTACTTATAATAATTATAATAATAATTTAAATTTTTGGATAGTTGGCTGAGTGACTGTAGTACTTTTATGTTACTTTAATGTTTTTAAAAAGCTGAAATAACGCCTGTTTAAAATAACAATACAAATATTTAAGTTATAAATTAAATTGAACATTAATAATAAATATCACCGACATTTCAATAAATAAAATTCATCAAAGACGATTTGTGATTTGTAAAATAAACTAAATAATTACAAAATATTTATATTCGAAATAAAAGAGTACATCTTTGGTATCGTGGTATTTAAAATACTGGAATTTAATCTCTCACGTGAAACCCTATACAGCATCAGCTATATAATTAATAGAATATTATAACATATTAAGTACATAAAATCAAAGGTTTATAATGGATGACCACATTAAATCTGTAACTTTAAACCGACTTTCATAAAACTGTCGTCAATAGATATATCTAGATTCTTAATATCATTGTATGCTACTTTTATTAATAAAGTATTTTAAAGTTACATAAAATTATCTAATAGTGTATTTAAAATCAATATTTAAACTTAAACTATATATGATTTTTAAATATGGTATTAGTAAAAAATAGTTAAAAATTACTTTTAAGATAAATATATAATTATGAAAATAATTGATAAATTACACTATGGTAACTAAGAATAGAGAAATTATCATACAAGTAAGTTAGTAAATGCAAGAAGTTTACATAAAATATTAACTAAAACAAGAGGATCATTTATAATTAATTATTAATAACTGGTAAATTATATTATCTGCTTATCACAGCGATATAATAGCGGTTCACTACATAATGCAATTATTCCGTGGTTATATTATAAAGACACATTGTTGTAAATGTCTAAAAAATCAATTTCAGTTAACAAAACCATTGGAATAATTTTCATTTAAGTAAGTTGAATAACTTATTTTTATTTCGGTGTAGATAGCGTTGTTTTATAACAACAAATATTATTTTAACATATTATAATTCCACTAAGAATTATAATTAAAACACAATTAAGTATAATATATTAATAAAAAAATTCTTATAACCATTTATGTTTTAACTTTTGTGCATTTCCAGTTGCCAGGAACAATCACGTTTCTATCACCTTTTAAAATTTCTCAAGAATATATTTTCAAAAAATACTATAAACGTTCCGGAGTGTGTGCTAATCCTAATCGAGGATAATAATAATTATAATAATAATATAATTAAAAATATAGGCACCAAATTATTATCAAAACATTGTATTTAAAGATATTATATTTATGTTTTAGTACGGCAAATAGTATTTATAATTTAATAATATTTTAAAACAGATTTGTTCTAAAACATATTGATGCTTGATAAACATATCAAACCAATATATCCTCATTTATTAAAGTGTTTATATGATTAATTTACCTATAATTTATTTAAGGAAATAAATAATTTAAATAATTTGTATCGTGCCATTCTGTAGAATCACAGTAGGGATGACGGCTACCTGTACATATTGTTATGTTGGTATACCTATATATTTATATATCAAGGATTGATTGTAAACTCAACTAGAATACCGGTCAAGATAAAAAGGTATTAAAAGATCTAATGTAAACTCCACCAGTTTCAAAATTCAAAATCAAAAAAAAAAAAAATGAGAGTATTACAGGATGCTATAAATAGGTGCACTAATGGAGTAATATAAGACTTAGAATGTTTACAAATTATATCACATATTTTTAGTTTACATATATAACATACCTAACTATAAATTTTTGGATTATTTGGTATAACGATTATTTGTTATGATTTTTTTTACTATAATTTAAATATTTAATGTGAACGATATGATATTATATTATATTGTAATTTTTTTTCATAGTATATCATATTAATTTTATACTACTACTTGATTTTCTTCACTGTCGTAGTTTACATTAACTCAATTTTACCTGATTTTTTTCAGTAGCAGAGTTTACAAGAGTCTAATTTTACCTATTTTTTTTTCTGATAGAGTTAACAGTAAAAAAATGTACTTGTGGTGGAGTTTACATACGCCCATATCAAGAAATTTCTACTTTTATAATAAAAATTATCCACTGTCAAAATCTATTTGATTATAAGTACAATTACGAATCAATTAATTAACTAATTTGTTGGACGATTTTCAACACATATTCATCCATACAGTGAAAAAACGTTGAAAATCGCACTGTGCCGACTATACACTATATACACGCATGAATTAAACGTAGGTCACGATGACCCATAACACTGTGCATGCATATTGTAGATATTAAATTATCTCGAATAGTATTTTCCGCGACGGTTACAATCCAGACGGTTGCATTACTCATAATTTGTGCATTGGTTCCATTGAATATGTTGAAACCACAATTCCTGGCCACACCACCGAACAGTGGTGCATGTAGTGGTGGTAGAGTGTAGATCCAATTTAGAGTTTGTTCAGCTGTAATAATACCGTGTTAATTGAATTGCTGTTTTCGTAAATTTTACACTCACGCGTCACTATTAGCAACTGTAATAAATCGGTATCGCAAACGGCAATCGGTCACATGAGTTGGGAGTGCAGAATTGTTAACTCTAAAAAAAAATCAACGGTATGTATTCAATTTAACTTTATACATTGTGGGGAATTCACAACACTTTAGTCACTTCGATATTTACATTATAATACAACTTAGCCTTGTAATCCAGTCACCAGTTGCTATAGTTGCCAATACTTATCCTTTATCAGTACGTCCACAACTTTTATTATTAAATCTGCATCCACCAGTATTGCCATTTTTCGATTATAACACATTGCTTAAATAATGCAATTAATTATATATATTAAATGCATTAAAGAAAATAAGTAACTAAAATGTAGGTAGGTACATATGTATGATATTTACATTAATAAAAGACAATGGGGCGTGACGTAGCGTAGCGGACGTACCAATTGCATGGCGGCGTTGGTGTTAAGCGAGTGACTTCGTTGGTATTTCCCTAATGGTGTGACCACCTGGGAATTTTAGCAACATACACGTCATGTGTCCTAACCTAACCATTATAGTTTAAATAAATAGTATTCAGTTGTATCTCTCTTAATATTAAAAAGGTAATGATTGTGCATGTATGTAAAGCCAAATTTGTATTTGTGCAGAGTTTTTTTGGTATAGATTACAGATAAAAAAAATAGCTAATATAACCAGTTATAATTCTATGCCTGTATCGTATATTTTAATTAAAGTGTTGAAAAATGTTTATATTTAAAGGAGTTTAATAAGGTGTAAATCGATTGAAATTTGTATCTATAACGTGAAATGTCGTGCAGAATCAACTATAATTAATACACATAATACTATATAAAATTACATATCTAAAACGAATGACTTCAGACACAATACATCTATAGTTTTCATTGATATTCATAAAAATATTGTTAATAAATTTAGCAAGATCTTAGTATCATTATATGCTACTTTTATTTTTTAACACGTAATTAATACTGAGTATAGTAGACTTACGAAGAACTTATACATTATGTATTTTTTATTTATAATAAAGTTAGTTACTGTAAATAAAATATTAACTATCATTTAATATAGTTGTAAATCTCCATGTTATATTTTATAGATATAACATAAATAACTATATAACAAAGATGTGCAGCATTTATATTTAACAGAGTTTAAAGAGGTGTAAATCTATACATATATATTAATTTATAATTTCCAATGCCCTGCAGGATCAGTTAGTTATTACAAATATATATAATTCAAGTACGTTTACGTTTTGTATTAAGTTAAAAAGAAAATTAAATACGACGAAATACAACATTTAAATGAGAATCTTGAAACCAAATACGCAACAAATCAAAAACTTCAATGAAAATTACGCAGTCGATAGAGTTAAACCGACGAAGATGTTTCTTTAAGCGTTTAAAAATATAATATATGAAAAAGCTACTTTCAACGAAGTCAAGCGCATTTTAATGTCTATAGTATTATGTTCAATATTTTTTAAAGTGTAAAATATACGTTTTACAATACAAGATGACGATTTAATGTTTGTGAACTTATAATATTACAATATTGTATATGTTGTACAGATTTGTTTAAATTAATGTTAATGATATATAGACTTATATGTTGGGGGACTTTTAATAAAAGTTGGAAAATAAAACAATTTTTATAGGTAAAACATGATTGATTACATTAAAATATTTATATTTTATTTGAATTAGCTATTTATATTTTAGTGTTGTTGAAGGGTTTAAATAATTTCAATCATTTTAAGTGTTTAAAATAGAATTTTTAATATTATTCTTTTGACTGGTACAATGTTCTCACGGAGTTCTAGCCATTAATTTTAAACTGTTCAACTCGTGGATTGTTTATTTTACATAGAATCCTATAAAAACAAGATAAAGACAAAATATACATTAGAATATTACTAAAGTTAAGACGGACAAAAAATGAGATGGGAACTTTAAGAATAGTTTGACATTCCAAAGAAAAGTCTCTTTTTGTATTCAAATTTATAAATGCAATTTCCGCTTATTATTCCACACGAAAATATTATAATAGCTATTGTAATCAAATTAATTTCTTATGACAACTGAATAACTCTGGTACTGTTTTACCAAAAACAAAATACTTTCGGTGGCGCCTTGTAGGCAATTTTTATTTCAACAAATATTTTGCAAAAACCACAAAAAAATAATAATAACAAACTATAATAGCCAAATTCTTCAAGCTTATGCAATGGCTTTAACAATATTTTATTCATTAAAACTGTTGATATTTGATATTTTTATCTTACATTGACATACATTTCACTACGAATTAGGAATTAGTTAAATATAAGCCAGAATTTAAAAATCATAAGTTGTTAGTGGTTTCATAATTGAACGCAAGAATTCAATAACTGATGGTAGACTGCTTTGAATACACAATGGAATGTGTACATCGAACATACACTTTCAAATAAAACTCGTGCTTTTAAATAAAATGTAAAATTGTTGACGAAATAAAGGATTATCGCAGTTAAAATAACTTATCACGTCATAATTGATTATTACTAGCGAATATGGAATTTGGTAACTATTTATTGGATAGATCAAAGACGAAAAAAATATAATATTATTTGATTGAAAAAATTTTCAATTTTACATTAGGGATTTGTATATTGTTTTATATTTTAAATAGTTAAAACATTTGTCAAAAACCCATAACTTCATACCTACATTTTTCATTATACATCATAGATTATAGGTAGGTTATTAGATATCGTGCTACAAACAGACGTGAAAAATAACAAGACAGATAAGAGGGCAGTGGGTTCAAATCCCAAGACTTGTCATAAAACTTTTGCACATAAATCAAGCAGAATGCATTTGCGTAGGCTACAAAGTTTATAATTACAATAGTTATATATATAGAGAGACTGTACTTAATACTGCATGTAGCACTGTTACCAGACATAGGGTCGCGATGAGCCCAGACACACCTATATAAAATATTCACGCATATACTTTATTTATATATATATTGTATTTAACTCTTGAAGGACAAACCCCGGGAGGGACCATCATCTCCTTACATATTGGTATTCTCGGTCATCTTAGGCCAATAGCATGGTAATATACCGATAAATCGGGAAGTGTGTGTTATATAAATACACGTATCAAAATATGCAATACATTTATTACTGAAGTCACAGTTTAATAATATTAAACATGATACCCATATAAAATAGGTTCAAATGTTGGATTAAAAAACTCCGAAGGAATTTGCGTTAACTCATTAGATTTATCATAACGTTATTTATGGATCACACTATGTTTGCTGAATACCTATGCTTTCGATCAGATTATTATCTTGCATGATATACATGCAGTAAATTTTTCAATACCATTCAACGTCAAAATACTAATAATTACATATAATATAATGTATGAAAAACGTAGGTATAACAATAAAATTACAAAATTACAAATTATTATTATTTTATCAATTTGTGAAAAATGATTTATCATAAAATCGTTCGCTTTTTTAATTTGTTTAAATGACTCCTTCCACTTTAGTCAGTCTCGTTTAATGAATACTTTGATTTCTACAAAAAATAATAAAACAATTATACTTAAACTACATGAAATGTATTAACCATCAAAATATGTTTTTATAATTGATCAATTTACAATATATTAAAACACAAATATGCTGAATTACCTATAAAACTACTGGTTATTGATCGATAAGCTTACATTTAGTTATTTTTGATATAGTACCATATATATATTTGATTTCTCAGATTTATTGTTTTAAACGTGCATAGCTCAAAATTATTTTGAAAGAAAAATAATAATTATTTTTTATCGGTTTATTATTACCTTACGGGCACTGTGTCACATATAGAATACGGTGTTCAATTTAACGGTAAAATATTATCAAGTTCGTTGTGGGAAGCAGTGACCTAGATATTTTACATCTTACGTTGTGATCATACAAAGTTTGATAATAATAAGCGTGGACTACAAAGCTACATAGTACTTTTGTTAATTTACAAGCATAAACTACAATAATTACCAAAGTCTTCAGTACACAAAACACATAAAATGTGTGTGTAATAATTATCCATGTAGACATTATTAATAATGTAACACTAATACACTAAACAATAAACATAAACAAGTAAGAAAATGCACACTTTGCGAGTTTCTACATACAGTTTCTATAATATGTAATTCATTATGTAAGTATTAGATACTGAATATGACCAATAACTGTATACTATTATGCCTTATTGAGTATGTACTGTTACATAGGTATTAATTTTAGTGTATCTAATATTATTATTTTATAAATTTATGCAGTATTATATGATAATATTCAAAGTAGGTAAAGATTATTATTATTTATTATACGATAGTAAAATATTTGATTAGCTCAATGTGGATTAATATTAGTATTGTGTATTTTAACTACTGATTAATATATCATACATTAAAAATAGTACGTTGAGATTAAAATTTGTCAAATAATAATTCATAATATTGTTATTAAAATTAAAAAATGTATTAGATTTTTCCAGCAATGTAAGTCATAGTAACATTTATACGGTTTTTAATTTGAAATATAGATTTCCAAAACTATTTTTTGTAATTGTATTTAAAAATTAAAAAATTGGAAAATATTTATTGATTTTTATATATATTTTTTTAAATTTACTAAAATTAAAATAACCATTTATGTTTTTGGCTTTCAGTTTGAAAAGTGTTGAATAATACTATTTTCCTTAAAAGTTTTAATTTATTTCGATTTAAATAAAATACGTAGTTCATAAATAAAAAAAAAATGTATGTATCACATATTATGCAGTAATAAACATAAAATGAGAATTTGTCCATACTGCGTCAAAAGTTTTTACACCGAATACAGTTCCTTTAATTTTATTTTGTTTATTAAATTTTCTTGAACAGGCAGAATACAATTTTCTGACTAGAGAAAATTAAATTTAAAAAAAAAAATTGCCTTTTTCTTGGTAATGTAGTTTAAATCAGAATATAGTGTTGGAGTAGACAATTCTATAGAAAATTATGTTCAACAAATTTAAAATGAAATAAGTTTACTTTTTGTATAGTATGAATATTGATAATTATTTACAAAATGTTTCAAGCTTATTATTTAATTTATACTACAGTATTCATTATGGTGTAAAATCTAAAATAAATACAATTTTTTTATTTGTACGTTTAAATAAAAATGCCTGAATGTAAGTGATTAGTAAATATTTAGTATTTACATAAAAATTTAAGAAAATTATTAAGGTGGGAAAAATAGGTCTTGAAATTTAGGCCTATTAATAAATATCAATTAACTTCACTGTTAGTGGTTACATTTGTTTTTTATCATAAAATATACTTAACATTAGCCTCATACAAATGGACAGAGTTCTATAAAGTAATTTTGTTTATTATATTTTTATTTATATTAAGAAGTGCCTCCCTCCACGATATTAAATAGAGACAACTGTGTAAAATTAGTGAACATTATAAAAATGATAATAAAATAATTATTATTTCTACTTTTATAATATAATGGTAATTTTTGTATGCATCTTATTATGTAAGTATAAGTATACACGTTTTTTTTTTATATATATTTCATATTCATAAATTTATCTTTATCACTTTATGACTGTATGATTTTAACTTTAAATCCATTGAAATTACAAACAATTATGTTTTAATGAGAAATTTGGAGCTAATGTCATGGACGTACAATTTTCATCAGTTTAATTGATATTCGTTGTTAAATATGACGATAAATGTGTACAACGTGTACGTCAATCTAATGTCGAACGTGACATTTTGCCAGTGTTCTTGACGGTTAATTCCGCTATATTATGCTTACCTTTTCCGACACAGGAGTTTCAGATCAGATGTAACAGCTTGCTTAATCGTAACTGATGCACACCACAGACATCTATATTTCGATAAGTGAATCTATTAAAAATTTAATATAAAAGTATAGATACACATCTAAAAATAATTTCGAATAAAAATGGTTTATTTTCTTTTGTGGATCTATTGAATAACATATTTATTAAATACATTATTAAATGATTATTTGTTTTAAAATTACTTATCAGAAAAGACTCTTATAACAAACATAATTTAAAGATTATTGTGTAATTATTAATTTAGTGTTTTTTTTTCGCTAAATATAGTATAAAATAAATAGATTATAACAACTCTCTTAAGTTTTATTCTAACGCAAAATTGATAAATATAGACAAATTGAAAAAAATAATCATAAAATTAGAGATATTATTCAATATTATTAGTGCAAGTTATTTCTGATTGGCGACTATAGATGGTAAAATATTTGTATAATTGTTATTATAACTTTTTATGCGGCACTTACAGTTACTAATTTACGTGTAGAGCATACAAATATTATACTTGTTACTATAACAATCACTTAAATATATTATTTTCTTATAATAATACATAAAACATAATATATACAATATTTTATAATATATATAACTGTTATACATGAGCGTTTCTTTGTGTACTATTTATTACATCATTTAAATCGAATTTATTACGTTTAAATTTATAATTTTACTTTATATATTTAAATTATGTGATTAAATCGCAAATATCGTTGATTTAATAATAATTTTATTTTTATTACCTAATAAAATTAGAATTTTAGATCTTACATATTTTCATTAAAATTGGAAGAAATAATTTGACAAAATATAAAACATGATTAAAAGTCTGACCTAAAACATTTTAATGAATTGAAAAAAAAATTTTCATGTGAATTAAACAGTAGATATTTTTTAACCCACATCAGATTTAACTGGACTGTTTGTGGGATGAGAATATTACTATTTTTAGCCAGAATTTGTAGATCGGTTGTCGAAGTGACTCATTCTTGACAAAAATATAAAATAGCGACTTTCAGCATTGTCGAATTTCGACGAATACCTTCCGAGAGCAAACTGTATGTTGGATAATGCTCGCAATCCAGTAGTAGTTAAGTTGGGTTGAGATATAAATGAAAGCAACTTACCTAATAAAAATCATATCAGATTACTAATGACTTTTATATCATTACTAATTGATATTATTATATTATGTATAAAAAAAAATAAAATAGTTAAACCGTTACTTTTAAAATATTGATATGTTAGTGAGCACCGATGAAATTTTATCGCCCGGAAATCAGATAGAAAACAGATTTGTAATGCGATGACATCGTGTGCGCGACATTGTTTTTGGTTTATATTTTATTTTATTTAATATTTGGCTGGGAAGTCATGTGAAACAGTCAGCAGCAGAGAGTGATATTTATTATGAAAATAAATTAAAATAAATACCACACACACACACACATACACCACAGCACAATACAGTTTGTTATATTGATCTCCTCGTATGTTGATGTGTACAATATATTTTAATATACATAATAATACGTGCAACGCTAAACACTATTCTTGTATTAGTATGTGTTCAGATAGAAGTCTATGTGATGTCATATACCATAAACGTATATTATGTTAATGATTTAAGTGTGTGTGTGAGAGCGTGTATAACGGAAAACCGACAAAAACCAAAAAAAGAAAAAAATAACATAATTTTCGTTCTATGCTCTGTACTCGCGTACGGATACAATTTAATTTGTATGGTTAGGTGCATTATAATATTATATTGTTGTCACCGTCAGGTTAAAACGAAGTGTATAATATTTACAATCTACCTGCGCGTCGGAAAATCCGCGTCACTCGTTTCGTGTGGGTATGTGTACGCGCGCCTAATGGCAGCGTCGGTAAGAAAATACGATTTATGTGCATATAATGTTTGTACAATGTATTTGGTTTTGGACGCCTTTTAATGTGAGGCAATTATAAATGTCGGCTATTAACCATGTATAATATAACACATACGGTAATAATATTACGATGTGTTGCGATGACGACGGTGGTTGGGAACGTGTTTTTCACGCGTCATCAACTGCAGTATAATATTGTTATTATTGTCGTTATTGTGAATTCGTAGACTGAATATATTTAAATAATTTTGTGCACACGTTACACACCGGTAGTGCCGTACAGTTATTATAACGCGTCAATGAAAATACTCGCAGCTCATTATAATAATTATGTTATGTGTCACACGAATTTCCGTCCTATAGACTTACAATTGGCATATGTTTTAACGCGTTTCAATCTAAAACGATGTGGATTTCTTCTGCTTCTCGGTCCAGATATTATTATTATATCGGATGTATTTTTTTTTTTCAAATAAATCTCTGAAATACTGTCAATGCTATGTCGATACTAACGTTTCGACACCGGACACTTGTGGTTTATCGTTTCAAATACTTTATGATTATCCAATATTTCATGAAATATTAATATTCCATGTGTCTAATTTGATGATAATAAAAATTTATGTCGCAATACTGTATTTTATATCAGGAAAATATTACGGTCAGCGAAAGATCATTAAAGTTACTCTTAAAATAACACCGTTCCTGGGTATCTGTAATATTTATAAGTCCAACTACTGTATTTGCAGATGATTAAAATTTAAGCATTAAGATAATTTTATTTTTTAGAAATATATAATCTATGTTTACATATTGTTTTGGTAAATAATCAACTTCAGAGTAATTTTCATTTTGATCTTTGATTAAAAGTATATTTACTTAAGGTTTCATCCAAAAAAATTATTTTAAAATTATTTGATTGTTATTTTTGATTTCGATCATATTTGAAATGGTATATACTAAGTAGAGCGTTTTTCTAAAGGATAGTGTGACACTGTTAAAATATTAATTATATCTCGGTAGCAAGAATTAACTTTATCAGTATGATAGTATGAATAATTGTTTTCGGTGGTTGCATCAAGTTATTAACGGATACCGTTAAACCATTATTTTAGGATCCGCTTACATGTAGGAAGTTTAAAATACAGCTTATATAAAATGTATTTAAGTTGAAACTATATTTAATGATACATAAAAATATTGTTTTGTTAGACATTAAAGTCATTTATTTTAATTTTAATATTACGATAGGATGATATAATTTTTTCCGAAAGTATTGCATTTATTAAATTATTATAATTTAATTTCAATTCATAAAACTCAAAGTGAATAACTATTATTTTACAAGTAATAAATGTATTCAATTTGATATCCAAAACTAATTCTTTTTTTGAATATCGGAACATTTTATCGACAACTTATAGTGCATGCATAAAACTAATACATTTTCGCTCCGCTCAGAATCTAAAACATATTGATATGTATACTTTTATGCTTCAAGATATGTAAAAGATTGAGAAAACTAAATTTATGGGACTAATAATTTGTATGTGAATATATTTAAAAAGTTTAATTATTTATTTAATAAAATACTCATGGAAGTTTTAGATTAGAAGAAAGTATAAAAAGTAGTCAAGTTGGTACTTGCGGTGATTTATGTTGTAAATAATATGTTATATAGTCTTCGAACTGATATATATATATAAAAAAATGATAGCCATAAGATGCATTATTTCAAAAGAAAAAAAAAGACATTGGAAGAAAAACGTGTGTTGTAATATTATTACAAAAGTTTCGTAATGGTTTAATAAATGTTTTCGTTGCGTTAAGGCTACGGAAATATCACACTACACATCAAGTCAAATATATAATTATATCTAATAATACATTTTATAAATGCAAGTAAATATTGCGCAGATATGTTTAGATTTTTGTTATTAAAATCGACATAGAAACCTGAAACATCACCATGGTTCACGTATTACACGTCACTTATTGTATTTTTTTTTATTCATGTCAATTTTACAGAAATACGTTATACTAATAAATACCTATACTAATAAATAATATAAGTGTTTAATTTTTATTTTTTAAACTATCTAGGTACTCAAGTCGTTACAGATATACACATTGTATAAGAAATAGGTGATAATAATATTCACTAACTATAAAATCCAAAAATCATTATAGCAATTCGCTTTATTTTTTATTTAGTTTTAATTTGTATCTCTAGAAATGGTTTCGATTTAGTTCCATTAAATTATGTAGTACAAATAATGTACACATTAGATACATAACTTATGCATATTGAATAGATTTCTTAACTATTTTTGTCTGTATACACGACATTATTATACGTGTTTCAAACACGACCGCAATACCGCAAGTTCAGTAAGCTCACAACAGTCTAACTTAATTATATGTATTTGGATAAACAAGCTAAAACTTTATAGCTATTTTTAACATTATGAAAAAATAAGTATAGTCGATATAGACATAAATCCTTAATGTATTTATAATATACAAAGAGTAAAAGTGAGAAGGAGGTAAACACGCGTTTATTTTTAATAATTATTAATTAAAATTTGGAATAGTTTGTAGACTTAGAATTTTGAAATGCGCATCTTTGTATTTTTATTGATATTTTGTTAATATGTTGTATACTTTTACTCGTTTATTATGGTTTAGTTTCAAATTTAAAAACATGATTTAAAAATAAAATTCAAAATTATTACTCTTAATTCTGTGAAAAATAACATATTTATATTGAAATAATTAAGCTTACAAAAAAATGTTACACAATTTTTTTTTTTAACAACACGCATTAACAACTTGATGTATACCTTTATATAACTATACAACACCATATAATACTAAGTATAATACTTATAAATATGTAACTTGATGATTTGTTAATAAATTAAATGAATAATACAGTTTAACATTTTTAAATTGTACAAGTGTAACGTATTTACTATTTGATAGTATACATATATTATATAATTGTATTATGTCTATTTTCCAAATTGTCTTCTTTTAATAATATGGCATTATGTTGAACCAGTGCTAGCAGGACGATTGTTATTTAGAACTATTATAGGTCTGTATACTTATTACATATAATCAAACAATATATAGACGATAGACGGTCATCAATGATTGCATTGTTATTACAATGACGGTGCCTTAACAAAAACTAGAAAACCTCATGTTATAACACAATATGTATTATCGTTGGCTTACGCAAATGTACTATACAGTCTATAGACAATTAAAACCGTAAACGAATATGGCCTGTGTACGGCACCAGTGAAATAGGGACGGGGCTAACCGAGCGCACTTGATGAGGTGAGAAGAGGGTAATTCTCATCCCGGCAACACGTGGAAGAGTTGGGCGGGGTTTTCCTGGTTTTAAACGAGGCACTTATGCAATTTCCGCGCATTCGTGTAATACTTTCTGCCGCTGATGTTGCCGTGTTTGCCCATGGGAAATTAAAAGGCACCATGTCAAGCGGTGGTAGTGGAACAGACGGCAAAAACTGGAAGCAAAGCTGCAAGCATCAAATGATAATACTACTGTAACTACTAATATTGTTATTATAACTATTATTACTATTGCTACTATAACTATGTCTATTACTACCTATTTATACTACTATTATACTAGCTACCGTTGTACCAAGGAAGCCAAAGTATAGAATTGATGATAAACTTTAACTAAAAGTTGTGAACAAGAGACGTATGAATAATATGCCAAAGGAGGACTTGATTGTGTATCTGCTTTTTCTATCTAATTGCGTGTGAAATTTTACTTACAGGTATTATGAACTGCGTGTCTTTTGGTGATATTTTTGTTTATGAGTTGATTTTTTTTAAATATTACCATCTATTTTTCGAGTTAACTTTGGTGTTTTTGAGATTTTTTTTCATACAATATTTAATACTTCAAAGTTATAAGTTATAACTTATACTATTAAATTCTTAACATTTTTTTTAATCGAAAGATTTGAACCCTTTAAAATTATTATATTCATCTTCAACTGCATATTTACTGAAAGGGAATATTTGTTTTGAAAGTGTAAGTATTATAATAAAGTAAAACAATTATTATAAACCACCAGTTTATTTTATACAACCTTTAAAAAAACAAACTGATGGTGTAGGAGTAAGCTCAGAACATTTATGATATTTAACTTCACTATTTTATAAAGAGAAAAACTTTAAAAAAAAAGTACAACTATTTGTTTAAATGAATATACATATTTTATTTTATTTTTTACATAATTATGAAAAGAATAAACTGGTAAATTATGCTCTTTTGTATAATAGATTTTGGGTGTATCTGACTATGTCATTATTGTACACTTAAAAATATTTTAAGCTAAGACTATGTATCGTATATGGTATGTTAATTTTGAGAAAATGAAGTGTAATATTATATTTTAATTATTATTAACTTAAAAGTAAATACCAAAATACTAATGTTATACATATATCGGTGTGAATATTACTCAACTTATGTTATAAATAGTATACAATCAGTCTAAATAATTTAAAAATATGTCTAAGTAAATATACCTTTAGGTTAGTAAAAGATGCTTTATTTTCACAAGTTTCAAAATGGTTTTAGTAGCAAGCTACGAAAACCATGTAGTTAGTATTTTGAGGGTGAACAATTCCTAGTACTTTTCTTAATATCGGGAAAACAAAAAATAAAGATAAAGAAAAAAAGAATTTTTACGTAAAACCAAATCGACTTAATTGTTAAATAAAAAATAAAAACAAAAAACAAAAAAATAAAAATATGAAATTTTCATTAAGTATTTAAATTATTATTTTCTATACACGCTATAATTTTCAAAATATTTTATTTCTTATTCAGTTATTTATTTAAAATTTAAATGTTTGATTAACTTTTATTTTTTTTACTAGTTTTTTATTAAATTATCAATGAAAACATTCTCACTCGGGTATATATATATAGATTTCTGTGGTATTTTTTACTAAGTGTTTAAAATTTAATTGTCAAAATCACTAAAATTTACAATTTGCGATAAGGTTTTGAATTTTCTTTCATAAGTAATTTATATTTGATCTTAAAAGTTAAAACCTAAAAATTATACAATCATAATTGATACCTAATTATATTTCGTAGACATTTTAAGTTCAAATTTTGACAAAATTGTAAAAAATTAACAATAAAAAATGATGTTGAAATTTTGGTATAATTTAATAACATTATTCATGTAAACTTAAAACTTTTAGGTACCTATATTATAAATTTTATATTATGGATTTTTTTTTAAATATTTAGATAAATGAAATGATATTATTATCTATTCATACTTTTTACCTATTTACTCCAAGTATTTTACATAAGTCGGTATTAACTAAAATGTAAATAACAATAATATAATATTGTATATGTATTATACCTGCACAAATTATAATAATTAAATACTAATAATATAGTTAAAAAAATTTTTTTAGTGAAACTTAGATCAACATACTAATTTTAAAATTCATAACATTAATTACAATAACTAAAAACAAATCATAAATTGATGTATTTATGGTTGACAGACTGTTTCTGTTATGAATCGGTTATTGTATACAATAATATCGAATTGATTTAAATTTAACACATCAATTAAATTCGTCCCCTACTTATTTTGTTAGAGATGTATGGTTGTATCCAATAAAAAACATGTTTTTGTTTATTAGAATTCAATTTTCACAAATTGTTATCTTATAAAAATATTTAACACCAACTAATCGTATATTTTTTAATATATGTTATTAAAATGCATGAGTCAATAATTTAATTTAATTCACAATATTAATATAACCTAACCTGAACACAGTATTTTTGTTAAAATTCAGTTTTTTGAAAAATATTCAGAAGCAATTAGAGGCTCAGATTTAAATATCAAGTTACTTATGACAAAAAAAAAAAAAAAACTAAATGGATAAATGACCTGTGAATAATATATACGTATGTATGTAGTGTGTAGATTTAAATTTAAGTATAACCGGACATAGTTTTCTCTTTCTGGCAGTTAATTGGTATTTTTATGCATGTACCTTTTAGTAAATAACTTATTCATGTTAATCACTGCCAAAATACGTATTGTTTTTTTCTATAGGTATATAAATACCTTTCAGTCACAATTAATTATAATTCTATAATATTCAGTGTATATATTTATGCGTACTTTTATTTAAAAGTAACTAAAATATTTATTTTCTTAGATCAAATAATTTAAAAAATTAATATAATTTTCATCACCAATTGTTCTTAAAACAGTTAAAGTATATCAAATATAATATTATTATTACTAATAATATAATACACACGTTTTTTTTATATGTTTTAATTTAAAATGTAGACGGGAGTAGATATTTTTGCCATAAATAATTATATTTCCTTTAACAATTTTATTTATTTTATTCAAATTTAAAAAATATTAGGTAATTTTATCACGGTATTAAATTTTTCAGAATTCTGTTCATTATTATACCTTTAAGACTTAAGTGTATTGTTAGATTAATTATTGTGAATTTTAAAGAATAATGACAAAAAATATTAGGTAAAAAATTATATTAATTAATATTAAAATTTAAGATATGTAAAAAAAAAACGGTTTAACTAATTATACTTATATCTGATTGAAACTTAATTATTTGTATGCAATGATTATTATTAAATTAAATTGTACATAATATTTAACTACATTAGTCTACTAAATGTTTAAATACACTTAAAATGTATACTGTACTCTATACCATACAGACATTTCTAGTTTTTTAACTTAGATACTTACATATTATATCTAGTATAAAATAAACCATTGGCCACTAAAATAATATATTTTAATTTATTGACGATATTATAATAATTAATATGAACTGTTGATTAAATGCCAGTGAATAATGAATCGAATTGGTTATATTTTGACGGTAGATATACATATATGTAATATGTATAATGTATTATACATATATATATTGTATATAATTAAAATTTAAAATAGTAAATAGTTAGGGAACTCCATTTAAACAGATTGTTGAAAAAATGTACGTGGAACTAAAATCATGATAGATAATATACAATTGATATAATGAAATACGAAATTATTACAAAACATTATCATCGTAGATAATACAAATAATACCACTTTTTTTTTTTTTTTTTGAGCAGATAAAACAAATAAAACAAAATAACAAAATAAGAAATTGATTAGGTACCTTTCAATTAATTAATTTAATTTAATATATGTGTAGTTACTAAATATATAATACATTATATTGGATAATGGGTTCATAATGATGACTCAAATTCATAATATATATATTATCGACTGGAGTTTAACATGTTTATATTTATAATTACTAATAAGTAAAGAATAAAGATTTCACTAATTTAACTTGCATTAATATAAATATTCATTATTGTATGCATTTTAGTTTTTCATTAAAATATGTTTTTAAAAAACCTGTTCATAGATAAATGCAGTTGGGTATAACGGATTTATTCTATCAAAGAATAGGGCAATTTTCAGTAGTCATTTTGTAGCATCAGATTTCAAAATCGATCCATATCATTATCATTGTACACGGTATCTTCCCATGTATATTTAAATAATACTAACGTTCTATCTGATTCCCTAGTTTGTTACCTTTAGAAAAAAAAATATCTAAATAAACCAAATATTGAACAACATTTACATATTAATGAGATACTTGAGATACTTGGTTCTAATAATTAATTATTGACTTTTCCATTCAAAGTTACAGCAAAAAGGCTTTTATTTTATTTTATTTTTTTTAACATGAATACGAAATTTTGATAACTAAAAAAATGTAATAGAAAAAATTTTTGCAACAAGGAGTAAGGATGAAAAAAAAATAAACAAATTGAAAATGTTATTAAAAATTATGCATTCTAAAGGTTTAATCGAAAAACAACGTGAACAATTATTTAGTGGTTAAAATATTTTTTTTTTGCAATAAACTCAAAATAAAAGTAAAGACCAACATGATGCAGATTCCCTAAATAGGTTAACACATTTTCTGTTACGCTTTATTATTATTCACTTAAATATTAGTGTTTAAATTTAATATCAATGATTCAGGTTATATTTTAATTTATTTAATTTATATTGCACACACAAATTAAATAAATAATCGCATATTTAAATACATTCTATGCAATTCACTCACCGTCTATAATATTTATTTATTTTTATTTTATTTATCTACTTAAAATAATATTGTTTTAGAACATTTTTGAAGTTGTCAAATTACAAATGAATTCATTCTAAACTGGAGTTGAAGAGCCGGTATTTTTCAAGGAAGTTTATTATACACTTCAAGCTATAAGTTCCATGAAAAACTTGATTATCTCAAAAAAAAATTATGAGATGAAAGACTGGGTAAGTTCGTTGGATACTGTGATTATAGCAATGCATTTGAACTAGAGTAATCTGAAACACTAGTTATAGGAAAATTATAATTACCAATAGATATGTTTTTCAAAATGAAATACCTAACTGATTCTATTTAAACAGTACTAATAAAATTTGTCATTACATACGAGTATAATATAGAGTTGACTATTTAAAATGTTAAGCGTGATGAGTCCTACACAAATGCTTTTACTTAAAAACCTTTAGGATGCAAACTAAACAGTAACTATGATATCAATGGTTAGTTTAAGCATCCAGTAAGTACAATAAATTTTTTTATTTTCCAATTTAATTATATTAGAAGCGGAAGAAATAATTTTATTTCTAACAAATAATTGTGTTACTCACAATTTTAAATCTTGAAATTAAAAAATTAAAATACAGTGGTCGCCACTTATTAAACTCATTTTAAAACCGGATCATTTAATTTTAATTAATAAAATAAGTCAATAAGACAAACTATAGACCACGAAAAATAACAAAATACTTGTGTACTTAAAAATATTTATTGAGATTTAAGTTACAACACAACATTCTGTTTGATTAAAAATAAAATAAAATATTGTAATTATCTATGTATCTAATTAAATTTTGTTAAAAATCCATACAAGGCTAATTAGATTTTTCCTTCTTCGGAAAACTTAACAATCATTTCTGCGTAGTCCTTGTGTTGATCGAATACATCAAAATCATCTAATAGCTAAATATTTTTACGTAGAACTTGATGCACTTCTAGCATTGGTTTTGTTGATGATGGTTTCTCATCAGGGTAATTTTTGTCACTATCATCAGCCAAATTCTCTTTTCATCGTTTGACTGAATATTTCCACATATTTCTTCATTATTTATAAATATATATATATATATATATACTATATATATATTTAATTAGTTAGAAATATAATATAATAGTACACAGTTCCTATAATTTAATGACACTATACATCTTTAAATTCATTTTGTTTTCATTATTAAATATTCTTATCGAGCATGCAATTTTGTAAACATAGCGTTGATGGCATAATATGGTTTCCGAATTTAATAATATCCTGTAGTCGACTATCAAATTGTTTTGCATAATTATGGTTTTAACTAAAGATTTGAACCACTATTGCTTTTTGGTTTTCATATTATTTAAAATCAATCCATGTCAACGTATCCATTAAACTGGTATGATACGTCCATAATATTATATTATTCAAAAATATTTTTATAAATACAATTTGTGAATCATATACATTTTTTTCCTCATATTATTATTTATATATTTTTTCTAAATTTAAAACCTTATACCAGTTACGCCGTGATTTGGTTTTATGTGTAAATTTTATATTCTCAACTAAAGATAAGAAATATTCATATTACATCCCAGAGTGAATCCTGCGATTGTATCCTAGTTTTACCATTCTGATAGGCTATAATATAATATATTATATAATATGTTCCGTTCAAAATAGAAAGTAAATTTATAATCAAAGTCGTGATCGGGATCAAGAAAAACAAAAGGAATTTATAGCCAGATTGTAAAGATTGTAAACACCACAATAGTATTACGATTTATTTCAACAACAAAAATAGTGTCTTCTATTTTTGTTCATGTATTTTTTTGTTCTTACGTAATAATTATAATTATATTATAAATACATATATTCAACTCTTAACTCAAATTTATATGTGAACGATTTTACTTGGACTGTTAATATATTTAATTTTATACAACGCTTGTTATTCAATTTTATCAAAATAAACTGTTTAAATTAATAATTTACATATTAAAACTTAATATGGTTGCTTGTATGCATAATATTTTGAGTTTAATTTCAAAAACTACCGGTGAGCTGGATAAACAAATAATTTTTTCAAAGTATCTAGGTGATGTTCAATGACATATTTCAAGCTTTTTTACCAAACAGAAAAAGTGTTAATGCGCTATAACTTATAATGTGTGAATGTGACATGGGTTGAAAATCGCAGTATTTACATTTTCTTTTTTAGAAATATATCTTTTCACTAGTTCTTGTATTATATGTATAGAAATATTCTATAGAACATAATATAGATATACATATATTATAGTTCATCGAAATAGTTATCATCTCGAATGTTTCAGCATAATATTAATAATAGTATCAATATTATTGTTTGATTTATCTATGTTATGTATTCAATAATTATTTTCGATCATCTTACAACTTGAAATACATTTAGAGGCCAATAAACTGATGTATCGATATACTCGTATTAGACTATAACATTATATGATATAAAAATAAACAAAGATTAATATAAAGATTTAAATGTTATTCATTTCTGTCACCGAAATAAAAACAATCCAGAGACTAACAGACGACAATTTTATATTGTAATTTACATTTTTTATTTTTGTACTTTTGAATCTAAACAAAAAAAAACAACGAGTAGGATTTAAGTATATAGTTTAAACATCAGAAAAGTCAACCGAATCATTTTGTGAAATTCTTTTACTTTTTTAATTTGTTGTCCGACAATATTGCGTAATTGCACTGAAATATTTTGGTTTATTTAAGACTTGTATTGTATTTTGTTACGTTATATAATCCCAGACTAGGAAAAAGTTTCGCTTACCGGAGAGAAGAGTAATTTTCACGGAGGCTAAACAAATACACATCCAACTGTTTCCCTAGCAAAGATGGCTGACTCAAAATAACTAGAACCCTGTTTTACGGAATTTAAAATGCTCACAGACCGATGAAAAAATTAGCTTTACTTCGTTTTTAATGTTACATATTACTATCGTGTGTGGTTAGTTCATTAATTAAGTTTTATGACCCCGTAAACGACGATTCATAAATACATATAAACTTTATACATATCTAATGTGTACGCTGCGCTGCAGAAAACACTGAGTATCTTGAAACGAAAGCTCTTTTGTCCGAAATAAAATAATCATTTGTGGTTTTTCGTTTTACTTTTAACATCCTAATAGCATTCACCATGATCAATCGGAATATACTCCGAATTCGGGTATTATCCAAGACTATTCGGTGAAACCACAGATTCGAAAGTCAAACATTGGTTTCAATGACATTCAGACTTTTATTGAATCGTATAATAATTGAATAACTCTTTTACACACACTTTTTCTGCTGAAAATGTAGTATACTTATAGATACTTGTGTATAATATACTTGAGTGCCTAATTTCTATGCAAAAGCTGATAATTGTTTAGGATTTATTATTTCCGTTAGATATTATTTAAATACTAATACAACATATTATCAATTCATATCGTACTATTTCTTTTGTTTCTATGGTACTCTACACTTATACATGTATATAATATTAATATGTTATATTAAAAAAAAATTGTATATTATAAATATTGTCATTGAAACAATGAGAATAAATTATCACATATTTATTTAATTTTAAAGGGCCTAACTTAAATGATTGGATATGAGTAATGTACGAGTAGTATACTATATTTTTAACACTGGTGGGTCATGTTTCCCATATGTCACCATTACCACCACTTTCACCGGTATACAATATTATGACTGGTATCCGTGATGTAAAATAATAATAATAATAATATGCATACGCCTCTCTGATGGAATATCGCTGTCGCTATGCGCACCACACGATCGAGCGTGCACATACTTACGCCATTCCCCGGATGATGGATCCGACCTGTCACTATCCCGTGTTTTCCTTGTTATACATGGCTATTATTTATTTATTATATTTTATTCCGTTACGTCACCTACACAAATGAACACGAAGAAATAACACGGACGTTTGTGTCGCGTAGTTTATCTATATATTTCCATCACTAGTACCTACACAAAAACACGTAGTCTCACAATAACGGTATTTTTTTCAACCACCACTCCGAAATCCAATGTTCTCACGAGTTTTCAGTATACGTTTTCCGACTGATCTTATTTGCTTGGCCGCAGACCTATGGTATACAACACTTTGAACACAATGCGCACTTCACCATAAAACAAAGTTTTTTATGAAAATTAGTTTGAAATTGCAGTGCGTGGGAACGATATTCAACTCAATTCAAATTGCATACAAATTATTTGTAATTTAAGTTCAAGCAATTTTGTTTAGGTCATAATATTATTGTTGTATTGATGATGGTGTATATCATATATTTTTATATAATCTTTTTCTGTAAATTAATTCTCTGCGTCGTCATAACTTACCTAGGCAGTTTACCGAGATCCAATCCACTAACAGCCACGGTAATAACCACCCGGGGGATGCTTATTGTGTTGCGCTTCATTAATGGTTTATATGATTTCATTAATTTTTGTTTATTTATAAATAAATACAAATTTATATATTATTTATTAATTATAAACTAAATAGAACTATACCTAGCCAATAACACATTATGGTAGATGAGCATGCTCATACTTCGAAGTTAACATTCTTCACTGGTCTCATGAGACATATTTTTTATTTTTTCCAAAATAATAATTTATGTTTTATGACGAATATATTATACGTAGAAAAAATGGTATCAAGATAAATGAATCATGATTACAATCAAGTTTAATACATCAATACGCAAATACATAAGTATTAAACGGTAAAAAAAATAAAAGTTAGGTTAAAAGATAATTATTTATTTTAAAATTTTTAACATACAAAATATTGACAAACAACAATTTTTTTAAAAATGATTATACAAAATAATATGTTTAAAATATTTAGACTATTTATAATATTTTTATAGGCATATGCATTTTGTATAGGTACCTACATACAATTATTATACATAATAGTATAATATAATATTACATATTATGTGTTCACTTGTAGCGTTTGAACAATTATAAAATTACTAAATCGATTAAAAGAATAAATTATTCAACATTGTTATGTAATAAAATAAGGATGTTTGATGTAAATAAACGTTTTAACTAATAAAATGATATATCAAGCTGAAATAAAAAAATAACAGTTGCAGTATGTGAATAAAACTATTAGTAACTCGTGTTATTCTAGGATTCAATTAATATTTATAACTAAACAATTTTTCTTGTATTAATTATTAATCATTATATTATAACTTTTTGTATCGACATATTATATTTAACTTTTGTTCATAAAAAACTCATAATTTAGTTAAATAAATTTTCTTCCCTTATCGTTTCAAAAGATGCTGGTATTGTAATAAAGTAAATATATTTAGATCGGTTAATAAATGTAAAATTTGTAGAAAAATATGTTACCGGAAATGTTTTAAGAAGTTTTAACAAATGGAACAAATCATTGAAATCAATAAATGAAATCGTACAAAAAAGTGATTTAAAGCAAAAATACGGAGAGAAACAACAAACCAACTTGGTTAACATATTACAGGTATACCCATGACCCATATAATTATATTTATAATTTTAATAATAACAATAATAATAATTGGATGGCGCGGGGAAAAAGGAATAAGTACAAAAACACTGTTTTGAGAAAACTAAAACAAACTATTCTTTTTTATATAATGGCTTATTTCCTTTTACTCATAATCTTTATGAAAAATAAACCTATAATTTCTTTATTTTAATGCACGTTGATTCAGAGTATAATTATCTACAATAAAATAAGACTATATAAAAAAAATATCGTAAAAATCGACTTATTCCCTTTTGTCCAGCCATTGTCCAATATAATATAAGCATTGCTGAATATATTAATATTAACAATTCGAATAATTGCACCAATAATTAAATTTTAATACCCAATATCTGTCTTGTCCTTTGTCCAGTGTATACTTGTCTTAAAACTACTAAAATGTAAATTAATATAATCAATAAATTAAATGACTCTGTCAGGAACACTTTATAACAATAATAATAAAAAAAAACTTATGGGATATATTGTACATAAAATGTGTGTAAATAGTGATTAGTACATTTAAGACTACAGTTTTTATATAATAGATCAACATATTTTATAAGATATAAAACAAGAAATTTCTATCATTGTTGAGTATAATAGTTGTATAAAAATAATAAAATATTAAAATATTTGTCGCCTTATGTAACAAAATATATGAGATAGAGCCACATAGGGGATTCCTTCGTAAAAATGAATTAATCCTGATCGCGCTACTAGTAAATAAACGATATCTAAATATAATTCGATTATAATATTGCTTACAGGTTAAAGACGTTACTGAATTTATGGAAAATGTACTTGAACTCCAAAATCCTATGAACAGAAAAGAATCAAACTTAGTAATTTTAAATCACGGCGGGTCGTGGTTTAAATTTGCCTAAGCTTGTCTCTAGTCTATATGTTATTTTTATTGAATTTATAGAAAAATTAGTAATTAATTTGAATTTTTTTATATAAACATTTTTATGATGTTACAATATTTGAGTGCATATAGTATTAATAACATTCCACTTTTAAACGAATTTATTAATATTTTAAATAACATATTGCATTTAATTTATTATAACTAACGTAATAAGTTTATTTTTAAAGTGCGTTTTTTTAAACTTCTGTTTTATTTTTCAAAATTAAACATAACTTAATTCATTAACTCAAAATTTGTTTAATTTCACGGACACGAGTAGTATGAAAATGTATAGATTTAAAATCCGTAGCCCAACAGCTTCACATCCCGCAACATTCTCACTTCCCCCTCATCCCTCCCCACTTTAACCATTGACTCAATCATTCTTTATCATTGTTGTTAGTAATAAAAAAATTACCTCCAGAGGCAATCACTTCCTTTGACCCTTCTCTAAATGCGTCACTAATTTAAGGGTTGCTATCCTTGTGTCCATCGCGTTTGATCCCCTACTGGCCAAGACTTAGAACGCGTGCATGACGCTAACGTGTATGCGCCAAGACAATATGGACAGGTACCACCCATATTTGCTGTTACAAACGACATCGGTCGGGAACCCTTGTCTTTCTCAAAGTTTTCTCTTTCCTTGCAGGATTAACTGTGGGATTTACAACCTTGGATTGCGCTACAAGAGGGTTAACTTAGTGAAAATCCCTGACGACTTTTAAAATTGATACACTTTACCGAACAAACTTCAATAATTCATCTATGGACGGATATGCCTCCCGACTATTTGCTTCAAATCACTTGTGGGTAGAGATAGGCAAAAATCTAAACGCGATAGAAAATAAAATGAAGGAACCCATATCCGGTATTTTTAATGCTTCTAACAACGAAATGACTTCATCAAACACACTTACAAAGTTGTTAAGGTCCTGCAACGAATCTTGTGTCAAAGTCGATGCGTGTAACAATTTATCGATCAACGACGTGGCGGCCAATTGCTGTAAAAATGGTCAGGCAAAGTGGATAATGCTAAAACATAATTATATAATACGGGTATCAACATATCATCTGCGTTACCGGAAAGACAACCTATTAGCTATATCAATATTTGATACGATGGACCGGGCGTCCACTAACACCAAAAATCTATCCCAAAACGTGGGCCAAAATCCCCATTAAACCTGGGCAGTGGAATCTCCGGTAAACGGGAAAACGGTTTAACTGAATCATCAGTGGTTGTCTCGGTAGATAATAATTTATTTTGTATGTATTGCATATCTATAGTTTCCACGCCCTTAAGTCTAACATTATCCACCATTACCTTATATTTAATAATCAGTTCTTGAATCTTCGAGGGTAGTTCGACCAAATAATCATCCGTCTTAACGAATTGAACTAAACAATCTAGAACTGCGTCGTCCTCAAGTTTGAATTGGTTCCATAAACTATCTACATCAGTTACAGCCACCAAAAACTGTAAAGCTAACTTGGGCTCACTCGTTAAACTTAACGTCATACCACGTACGGCCTTAATATTGGAGACTATTGTAATACACCTAACCATTGAAAGTTATTTTAACCGCGTTATAAGTTTGATCATCTTATTGCCTGCCATCATGCCAGAATATAGGTACCGAACACATGCTATTTGGCTTTTTATTACAACGCGTTTAACTATGGCGTCACCTAACGCTGTGCTCTAACCTTACTTGGCAGTATACGCTCTAACACCAACCACCACCGGGTATCGACTATCACAAAAACTGGGATGTTAGACACAACGCTACCGAACTGTTAGCAGTTGTGGAGTGAAAAAGCTCGGTTTAAACATTAATATTAACTGAGTACGTTAGTATATTTATTTATTTATTTTTATAATATGCCAGTTTATATAATATAGCTCGTGTGTAACATTCATTCTAATTTAGAAAGGGAACCCCGTAGTTTTTTGTAGTCAAAACTGCTTACTCCCATAATAAATTTTCACACACATTATTATAACGAAATAATGGCCTAAAGATGAACTAGTCTACGGATTTTTGTTTTATAACTCATTGAGTAAAGTTAAAATATAAAAATCTATATTTTAAATACATTTTATGTACAAAAGTTAAAAGTTCCATATATTACTTACTCACCTTTTCTAGAATATATTTTCATAAGAAATACAAATAATTTAACTATGTATAATAATCGTTAATCAAATAAATTAAAATAATAACTATTTTTAACTTATACAATTTAGGATTTATTAACGATGGATTGATTTATCAATACCTATCTAAAATCATAGATAGATCGACTCGCCTGAGTTAGTTAAATTATATTTTGAATTTGTCTTTTTTTGTTTGGGAAAAATGATTAGCATAATTTTTATTTTTTAATATATATTTATAAAATTGTATAGGTTTTTATACTTTTAATAACGAGTTTTAAGTGACTTTAATTATATAAGTAAAACGGACTGTTTTTAGTTTTTAGTAAACGAATAGGACTGTAATGAATAAGCTATTTTCATATTAGTTTGTTCTATATTCATTATTCAAACCTTGTTAGTGAAGCTGATAATATTATGCATATAAAAAGTCTTCGAGATGTATGTGGTGCACGTTGATACTGTAACCGTTCTTAACAGTATCAATATATATAGTCGATGAAAGTTATTTTATCCAACACATAAATAATTTATATTGTATGTTATTATTTTGTGGTACTACGCGTATTTTTTTCCTTATAAGGACAGACATATTTTAATAAGGATTATCTCAAAGGTACACGAAGTATTTATTTTAACTTGCTATTATTATGGTCAGATTTAATCAAATTATCTTTGGTTTTATTCTATATGTTTGCTATACATAATTATTATATATAGTCTATACGATTGCATATAAAAGTAGAATTTAAATAAACACTTATAATATACTATTATAAGTAAGTACCAAGTCTAAATTTCAATTAGTCTATTTGGAAGTCAAACTTTTTGGTTTATTTTAAATATAATTATGTTTATATAAATATATTTTACTAGCTGACCCCGTGCACTTCGTTGCCCGTTAAAAATGCATATATAATATGATTCGAATTTTGATTAATTTGTTATTTACTATTCGGTTTAACGGTGTTCAAAACTTAGACATTTTCATTGACTGTTTTGATTCTCAAAAATCTTGTGAAAGCACCACTTTAATATGCGAATTTTGTAAAATGCTTTCTTATTACACACTAAATTTGTGATACGATTTTACGAATGTACCGTGTAAATTGTAAGCATCGATCTATCATTGTTCAGGCTCTACGTTTATCAGTCAGTGAGTTACTCAAGTCATAATATTATAGTAATTCTGCTTACTATTGCCGTGAGACTCTCTTATGATTATGAGAGCAGTATATTATCATGTAGACAATCCACACGTGGTGGATTGCGGACCCCGCGAGATGTGTATAAGAAGTTTATAATTTCTAACACTTAAGTTTCAAAGTTATGTCATTTTTTTTTTTTTTTTTACTACAGTGGGTAAAATACAATAATGTGCCATCTCGTGGTTTTTGTATTGTTGCCTGTTGGTAAAACAATAAAACTTAGTATAACTTGTTATGTTAGTCTATTGCTGTGAATTTGAAATTTACTGTAACAACGAATCATTAGTTCCAGAATATTATCGGCGCTCGCCACATATTATTAATAATAAATATTGAAAAAAAAACTATTCTATATTTTAAGTTGGACCATATTATAAATGGTTACCAAATTTTATCAAAATCCGTTCAGTAGTTTCGGAGTTTATCGCGAACATACATCGTGACACGAAATTTTTATATATATAGATGTAAACTCACTTGTAAGTATGTCCCTTTATAAATCAAAAATTGTGTAAAAAATCCATGTTACCTGGTATAATTTAATTTAACATAATATTACTGTATATTAATTATACTACTTACTTTTAAACTTTATAGCATCAATTTAGTTATATAATCGTATACCTATAGTATAAAAAAAAAAAGATTGATTTTATATTAATATAAGTTATTACAATAATGCAAGTAATGGACAAAAATGACACAACATTTGAAAATTATTAAAAGCTGTAACTGATAATATCTCATAAAATTAAAAATGTATATTTTATAAACTGTGAGTGTTATAAATGATTAAAAACTTTTTATTATGTCGACATAGTATACATTTTGTACAGATCGTTCCCATAGACTTATTGTTATGTGCTTAGAACACACTATAAATATAAACGAGTAATTGTTTATAAGACAATTACTTGGGTCATTACCTACAACTCAGTAACATACAACTCGTTAAATATGTACAGTAAAAATTACGATCGAACAATTTTTAATTTGATTAAAGAAACGATAAATTTAAGTAGAACGTCGTACGCTTAACAATGCTATTAAATCACAAATTTGTATGTTAAATTATAATTGTAAATTCTATTACACGTAGATCATGAAGCGTAACAAAAAAGATCATTAGATTTTTTTACCATCATTTCACGATTCAGCGAAATTATTTTTGTATCACAACATACGACTAACTTGTTATAAATACATATTTTGTAAATTTGTTGATTTTACATTTAACCTTATCATTTCCGATTTCTAAATTTAAATTAATAACAATTATAATATGTTTGATTTATTGAATCACATCAGTGCTTTAATTATTTAATATATATATTTACCTAAATAAATAGCAATCAAATATATTTTCTAAAATTTTACTCATTAAGCATTTCCAACTTTGAAATAGTAAAATCTTTGAAATACCATTTATAGATAATTTTAACAGTAAAAACACAATAAAAAAGTAGGTCAGCGCATTTCGGTGGTGGATGTTTGTGCTTCGGTCCTCGGACAGGATAGTGTAATTTTACTGTAGGTATTCGATATGAATGCAATGATTGCATTTGATAAAAAACAATTCTGAGTAGACGAAGAGATTTTTTTATTTAATTTTATTCGTTTCTATAATGATAAACAAAGCCGTAATTAGTCGTCCGTAATTATTTAATATTACAAAATCGTGATATCGTACATTTTTTCTCCTTAAACCGCTTTTATTTAAGTACCGTTTCGAAAATCCAAAAATAACCTCTCTAAAGTACCAGCTCAAGAATATTACCTTTCAGAAAATATGCTTCACTTGTAATTTAGGGCAAGTTTAGGGGGAGAAAAATTGTTAACAGAATAAAAAAAAAATAAACATCATTGTAAAACTAATACATTTCTTGCTCCTCTCAGAATCTAAAAATGTTTATTTATTCATTACAACTTACATGGCTAAATAATGGCAAATAATTTTAATATTCAAGTTTCTGCCTTAATTTAAATTTGATAGAAGCATTTATCTACTTAATACTGAAAGATATATATTTATAAGAAAAAAAATAAGTTTCAAACGAGATGATATTCACTACATACTATAATATTATGTACCAAAACTAGTAAAATTTATATTATATTGATGGTATTGATTGGTTCCATTACAGTTTTCTGGTTTTTTTTATATTTATACTACAAAATAAATAAATAAACAAAAAAAAAACAATTAGATTCCAAATAACAATTTAATCTGACAAATGTTTTATACCTTTTAATAATAATAATACAATCATTTATAAACCGAATTATTTATTTTATTATTTTTATGTTATTTAAAATATTTTAAACCACGCTACTGTGTAAATAAAAAAGTAAGATAAATAAGGAACACACCTTTAAAAAATTAAAAAGATATATAATACATTATACAATTATTTAATACGAATTTGTAGTTGGTAATTAATTATATTTTTGGGACATGTGAAAATTCTGATTTTTGGTTTAATATCATGTACTTTAAATATATATATATTTGGACACTAGGAATCTATATTATAAATATAGGTACCTAAAATATTTTTAAACCCTCAAAATCTCAATTTTAAGTATAAATAAATAAATATGATGGTTAACAATGATCGATATTGCAGAAAATAATATAGTAATATTATCAATTAATTTAATACGCATTTATAATAATGAACTATTATAATAATTGAGAAATGTATCAAAATCTTGATAAATATATTTGGATCAGGGAAATGAACTTAAAAAATCATACATTTTTGTGACTTTATTTTTATTTTTTATAGTTTCTTTACTCTTCACTTCTTAAAACAGAATCTGAATACTGTATTTAAATGTTTCGTTACTAATTAAGTTATAAAAGTTGTAAATGATACACACTTTCCTTAATTATAGAATAATATTTTGAAGTACTTAAAATTTGAAGTTATGAAAATTATTAAAAAAATAATAGAATAGAAATTATAATTGATATTTTAAAACTTGAAAGTATTTAAATTAATGTACTTATGCCATTATCCATAAAAACATAAAATAATAATCTAAATAATTGAAATTTTTTTACAATTTTGATATTTCTAGGAATTCCCGATCATGAATTTTTCCAAAATTTTATGGAACTGGATTTTGAATTCCTAATATTGTTATTTAAAATTTTAGAAAATGTTTACTGTATTCGTACCTATTTTGTCTTAATAAACACTTGATTGAAATTATATCCATTAAGTCTTAGAAAGTTCGATAACAGACACTTCATTATAGTAAAGCAAGTATTTATATTTAAGTTTATTGTGAAATAAATAAAAAGTATCCCTGTTGATTTATCTATTCAAATTTACTGAAACTCTCAAAACGTCGTGATGACCTATGATAGTAATATTGTTTCACACATGGTAACAATCATGTTCTATTTTCAAGTATTTTAAAAATGTATAAATGACAAGTTGACGGAAAATATTATTTACATAATATATATAATATATATATATATATATATATATTAATACATTAATATATATAATCTATACTCAATACTCATTATACTCATGAAGTATTTAAAACTACAGTACTAAATCTGAATTGAAAATTCTAAAATCTAACCTTATATTTTTTTAAAGAGTAAATAAAATAATTATTTTATTGTTCTATTTTAAGTAATATCATTTGTGTATCTTATTACCTACCTAACCAAATTATTTTAATGAATTTAAATTTATTTACTACATTCACCCACAAGTAATTTTCAAAACTAATGTTAGTTGGTTTAAAATGCTAGTTGTAATCTTTGTTGAATAGTTGACTAATATAACACAAATATATTATATTTATATTGATCTTTTCACGCTTAAGCTACCCGATTCACACGATGTAATACCAATGATTTTAGATTTGTTTGGATAAGCTGCTACATGGGATAAAAAAAGAGCAGCAACACATACCAGCAGTTCATAGATGTCTACCGTAATATAGTTAAATACTAATTGTTAAGTATCTGAGAAGTTGATAATGTAATATTATAATTAAACGTGGGTTAGTAAAAACTAAAACAAATCAATAAGTTTGTTCAACGCATATAACAATATATTAGGTCCTGACCACTATAATACATAACGTGTGAATAGTAGTGTTTAGTTATAAATTATAAAATTATATATTATATTTTTGTTCAGTTGCATAGTTTATACTCCCAGTAGTTACTTAACTTTGTGGCTTTGCAGTGTATAACATATATACAAATAATCTAGGTATGAATAAAACTCAATAAAAACGTAAATATAATATTAATATTACATTATTTAATAATATTTTATTTTATATTGGGTTTTAAATAGCCTACTGAAATGAACAGTGATGCAATTTGTAAAATAACCACTAGAACATGAAAAAAGAGGTTATTGTTTACAATATGGTATAAGTGTATTTTCGAATTTATTCCTGTCCAGCTTGAGAGCTATTTCCAAAAGCATAAATGAAAATATATAATTCAAATAATTACATTTTTAATTTATTATTATATTATATTATATTATATTAATATAACATTACATAATAACTGGATCAAACAATTATTGTCGTAGTACTTAATATTATTATTGTATCTTATTGACATATTGTATTTGAATTTTAAATCAATAACTCATTTTTTTTTTTTGTACTATTTGAAAATAAACATTATTTATTTCTATTGCATCCATTTTTTTTTTACGAAAACCTTGAAAAAGACATTATTAATTCAAAAAAAGAAATGAAAAGTTATTAAGGCATAATTGATACAAATACGCATACTTGTAAATAAATTTAACCACAGAGAACAAGAACTGTCAGTTTTTTTAATGATTTTTTTTTTTTTTTAAGAAAAAATATCGGCAATTATAAACAGAAATTATATGTCAGAATCCAATCTCAATTAAAGTTAATTTTTTTAGATAACACTGAAGACTGCGACAGAGGGAAATCTATGAATAAATGTCACGTCCTTGTATGATGTATTTAAAATAAAAAATAAATAATAGTCATAATATACATTAATTATCATCTATGTAAGGTATACGGTGGTTCAATAAAACAAACTTAGGAGAAACATATACGATGTAGAAACCAATCATCAGATTGAGTAAATTAGATTCTGAAAAAGTTAGGAAATCTAAATTAGCAAAAAAGTATGCACAATATAAAGGCAGACATGGTAGAAAAAACGCATAGAGTTGTGATACCTACTAAGAAGAAAATAGGTAGAAAAGTTACCTAAGCTATCTTTCTACTGTACATTAGGTATCGAGTGAGTTATACTATTATGGGTATGTAACACTCGAATTCAATGATATATACATGAAAAATCTTAAGTTTTTGTTTTTTTTCCTGATTATAAAAAAATTAATGTGACTTTTTAATTTTGAACTTTTTAAATTTTAATCTTCTATCTAAAACCATCCTCAAAGTTTAACAATCAAAACATTTTATCGACAACTGTTTATATTTTATAGTGTCATACACACAAAACAAAAAAAATAATATCACTGTAAAATGAATATATTCATTCACTCAAAATCTAAATACATGTGAAGTATATAATATTATATTGTTCTCGCTAGTCATTAAAATGTTTACTTATGATAATAATAAAGTATGACTTTTTACTCGAATACACAGTAGAAATAGTATATGATAAAGTTCAAACGATCAGATTTCATATTTACCTAATTTTTATAACAAATAATATTGTAATGAATACTATTAAAATCTAAAAACATAACTAATGTATATTAAAAAAAAAAATGTCAATCATCTTCATTATAACGAATTTTGGCCATTTTTAGATTTTTACTTTGGAGGTCCTGTAGATATATTTAGACGGTCAATTTAAAAAATAATGTTATATTATAATATGTGTGTGTATATATATTATACATGAATGATAGAATGCGCTAACGGAAGTGGTAAAAAATGTTGTGACTTAGAGCTTTTGTATATTGTCTTTGTCTGCGTGGACGTATATATTCCTATTGAATAATTCATACCCGTTTTACATGCGCTCACAAAGCTATCGTCGCGGTTGAGCGCAATTATATTGTATAGAGACGTTTTCTTCGAGCGAACTCAAAAGAATAGCCGAATCGAAGTATTTCGATGAAAAAAAAATGAAATTAAGCATTTTCTTTGACGCGGAGTAAAACACGGAGAAAAATTGAAATTTAATTTAAATAATTTTACTCCGTCTCCGTTTCATGCGTATCGCGTAGTATTCTTTCCCGTCGGCTCGTGCGGTGTATAAAGGTAATTTTATGGATTCGCATGTATATATATATATATATATTTACGTATAAAGAGCAAACCGTTGGCGTAAATTAATGGCATAGTTATTCCTCCTTTCTTAGGCGTGCGTAAAAGCAATAATGTAATAATACCATAGACACTGACGAAATGCTCATTTCGTTCTTTGGTTGCTTGTGCAGCGTAGTAATTTTTCGAGATTGTGGAATTTCAGTTGTATACATATATATTTAACTATTTTCAGTTAAAAATTCTAATCGAACACGCTGCTGCAAACCTATTGTGTTAATGAAACTACTAATGATCCATGAAGTTATGACACATTAGATTATAATTTATGTTGAAATAGTTTCGACGGTCGGCTCTAATAACTACGACATTGTGATTATTATAAATTAATTAATAACCACAAAATACAAGTATATACTAACAAATAGTTACGTCCAATAACAATGCTATTTTATCTTGAATTTCACCATAAATCTTTGGAATATTATATTCAATAATCTGACTGATAGAAATAAAAATGTATTAAAGTATTAATTCACAAACCAATGTCTATGAAATATTTCAATAAATATGTATAATATTTACTTGACGACCTAATTGAATGACAATCTTTAAAAATAGTTTTATAAATGTTTTCCCTAAATTAGAGCATCACTTTTATTTCATAACCTCATTACATATTATTATAATTTGGTATATAATATCGAAAATGTAATAATATGTACAATGTAATAAAATTGTATTGTATTATTTGACTATTTTCTTTTTTTCTGTTATAAAATAAATAATATAAAATGTAATTCTATAAACTTATATTTCGATATCGAGAACAGGGAAAAACATTGTTTAGGATGTATACACTCAAATAAGATTTCCAGAAGATACTGCGTCACCACTATAATATTCTGAACTTTACGTAGTAGTTTTATGTTCTACTTTGCTTGGACTACATGGTAGTGTATATGTATACTGAGTATCATGTTATAATATTACAAACGTTAAACTATTTCGTTTGTTTTCCCATCAATTATTTTAAATTGAGTACGTTGCATCGTCGTGCAAAAGTACGTGTTCGCAAAATCTGTATATTGAAATATGATAATTTTCTTCCTCAGTATTTTATTATAATACGATGTTGCACACAACTCAAGTAATAGATATAAATTAATGAATGCGTGTTGTGCAAATAAAAGAATAATACACGCATAAATATATTTGTTAAGTATTATTAAATGTATGTAATGTATATAATTACTATATATATATAATTTATTCTACTCTTGTTATTGTCATTACACAAAGGCTGAGTGTAATTTTATTTATAATATATATAGTAAGCAGTACATTCATATATTGTATTATATTGTAATAATTATCGAGTAATTAAAAATAATAGAGCACCAAGAAGATGAGGGACAAAATGCAAGGTATGAGTTGGAAACATTCAAATAATTGTTTGATGTACGATGTTGGAAAATGGTATCCAGTCAAAGGGCATAATATATTTTAAAACAAATTATATTTGTCATTTAATTCGAATTTAATTCAAAAGCTGTCATAAAATTGTAAATTTGAAGAATGATTTTAATCAGAGATCAGATTACTCTAAGTTAGTTACAACTTACAACAATAAGCAAGTAATGTTATAAAAATCATAATTTAACTTGAATGACACAAACCATAAATATTTATCATTTATGACACTTTTAAACTTTTTTTTTATTTATAAATCAATTATTTAAGATTTGAGATCTTTTCGCTAATGGTGTGTGAATTGACTGAGAAGACTTTAAAAATTGGTTCTGAGAATCCATTTTTGATAAGAAGATTTTCAGGTTCATAGATTTAATGACGCCAAATCGATATACTCGTATACAGCAGAGATAGTTTTAGAGATATTATTAAAGTATAAATAATGTATAATGTAAGATTGTCAAGATCATAGAAAGATCCCAAAATTGGTATAAAATTATTATTTAATTTGAGACTTATAAAATATTATATTGAAGTGTTATGATAGAACGTTGAGTTATAAGTTTATTTTAAATTAAATTATCTCGGATTTTTCATGTTCACGGTATAATGATTTGTATATTATGCATAATATTGGTAAAACAGTTTTTAAAATAAACTTTATATTATATTATTATTGTTATTATGTCCTATTTATGTTGAGCATTTTGAGCATTAATAATGTTACATCAAATTACAAATAGGTAGCTATTAATTTTCTAAGATTATAAAATATAATATAAAATCTATTATTAAATATGAAAAAGTATTAGAATGTAAGATATATAAATACCACTCATACTCCTACCACATTTTCTATTTCTAGATCTTTTTCTTTTTTAATTTTAAATTTCTCATTTCTCATAAAAAATATTTATTTTATTATTTTATCAATATAATTTGTTATTATCGATTTTAGTTTAAGAATAAAAAAAAAATTTCATCTCAATTTTTTGTCAGTTCTATTTTTAGTAACTCTAGATAGATACTAGATATTTAAACATTCCATAATATATTTGATAGTTTAATTTCACGGACCATCGCTCTCACAATCACTTCGATATTCTAAATTAGCATTATTTACTAAAATATTTACCGAGTTTGCTTTAATTCATCAACATTTATACGTTATAAAATGTAAATATATATTTTTTTAATAATAAAAAAAATATCAAATGACAAATAACGAGATAACCACATTATGAAGAGGCATACCAGACAAAATTATAATTAAACAATTGAATAAATAATAAAATAATAAATAGTTAAATAATTAAATATAGTGAATATATAGCTATTTTAAAAAAAACAAAGATAAATTTAAAGAAAATAAATTAACCAACATTACATTATAATATTAAACCTATGTAGAATACTATTGCGATCCATGCAGTCAAATCAGTACACTGCAGCGATGCTACTAAAATGCATAGCCTGAGCATCGTATTGAAAATAACAATAAAAATCGAGCTTTCTAAACTATTTAACCTTTTACAAGTGTACAAAAAAAAAATAATATGACGTATTAGGGTTGTGGTTTATGAGACACAATTAAATCTCAAGGTACATGGTATTCATATATTTTAATGCATGACGACGTGTCGAAACATTTGTGACAGTCTTATTTTTCGAAAAACCGTTTCTGACCAACGGCAGGTGATATAATAATTTATCAACGGGGTTTGTTGTCGACTGACTTTCACAATTATCTAAAAAACGGAAACACGATGAGATTTCGTTTTATTAAAAAAAAAAAACGTGCCAAATAAAGGTGTGAAGAGAAGGAGTGGTGATACGTATGCATATATGCGTGGTCGCCGAGTGAACATTGATTTATACTAAGCAAAAAACAAGACTATACAATTATTTAATGATGTGCAAGACGTTGTGTAGTATTATGATTAGGTATTATAAATATTCGAATACCTGCACTTCTAGTATACTACATTCGTAACAGTCGTAATTCTCGATCTGCAAATTATCCGAAGACTCGACGATGTACAGTGTACATTGTACACGCATTTATATCTATACATCATATACGATAGATTACGTTACACGTATATACGCGTACATACATTAAACGTAAATAGAACAATATACGACCCTAATCTCTGGGGGAGACCCGTTATTATGTCAGACGTCTCAGAAGTGGCGCCTGACGCGACCGAATGAATCACCGCGCGCCGGCGATTGGTTTAGTAGCGCCGTGTGGTGCCGACTGTCAGACCGGAAGATAATATACGCGAGAAACTGCGGACGACGACTGGGGCCACGGGGATGACGTGGAAGTGCAGTCGGATATAGAGGTGATGGCACTCGTATATTATATTATTACTGTTGTTCATTATTTAACTACCGCGGTCCGGCGGTTCCCCGAACTCGGTGTCTGAAAATCGGACTCGAGCTGATTTCCTTTAAAAAATTCAAAGCCCGCGGGTCGCGTGGTGCTAAAACTAATAATATGCGCATATATGTATAATACACACGAAATCGATTACAATGCGCAATATCGCTCCACTGCAGTCGTATTAAAATTTCAATTCCGTTGATTTTTTTTCGTTTTTTTCTCACGGTCTTGATATGCATTTTTCGAACAGTGCCCACACAATTGTATCAGAACGCGCAAGATAACAATGCAATACACTGTGCGAGTAGCGCTGTGACTTATTATATCGGGTCATCCGGATTTCTCGAAACGATAAAAATATACCATTACACCTACAACGTTTATGCAACAGTTTATTGGCAAATATTATTATTGCCACGTCAGCTATATAGTTTATACGCTCGATCTTCGACACATCAATAATTCATGATATTTTCTTATTCGACGCTATACCGCGTAAAACTCAGTGATCTTAAAATGCATTCATCTAACGGTAAACGATTAGATGCTAGGTCACGTCGTTTATTTACTAAACGAAATTAAAATATTTAATTTAAATAATAACGAATATCAGACATTTTAACTTTAACGCAAAACGTACATATAATTGCTCATAATAATGCACTGAATATTATTAATTTATCATTATTGGCGATAGTAGTAGCTGTATCATAACGCAGTAAATTATTTTGAAAGCTTTCGATTTAATTGAATTGAAGCATTCGAGAACTTGCAATATGATGATAATATAGTTTGCGTAAACTTTTAAGATCGGTAATTTTGTTAAAAAGTAATTATTTTAAAAATATCTGTTTTTCACGAACAAATAGAATAATATCTTAGAATATTACCATATAATGTGGTATATACATATTTGCACTATTTTTATATTCCTCATCGTTATCAATAACAATTACTAACTTTCGGATATTTTAAAACTCGAAACAATTACATTATTAACAAACGCATAATCTTTTTTCAGTGAATACAGTCGAAAATGCCAGTTGTCGTTGACAAATCTCTTGGTTATACGTTAGATACTTTATAAGTACTTATTTGTCTGGTATAATCGCATGTGTAAAGACGCACCGAGATGCACTTATAAAATGTACAATTACATTTTAACGAATATCGATCAATGGCTGTCTCTATCGTTTCCGGTATTGTATTTTTTTTTTTTTGCTTATTTTATCTAAAAATCAATTAGACACTATGTATACACACACCGCGCATGCACACGCATATAAATCAAACTTTAGAAAATTCCTGTAGAATCTTTACTGCGGTGCACTAATGAAAAAAGTTCAGTTATTTTCTCGGGACAAAGTACCCGCGTGCCGGTTTTACTCGATTTAATCTACGGGACGTTTTTTTTCCTCTCGACCTTCTCCTCCACTCGTACGGCCGATCGCGTATTTCTTTCCCCCTCCATCTCAACGACGAGTTTTTACCAGTCACCCGTCTATTTTCTATTTCTAAGCTTTTGAGTGCTCTAGCCGTTCGTTACCCCCGATACGACTTACTCCAATTCCACACCACATCAGTGTGACATGACGAGGGGACGGAAAGTTGGTTTCCGATGTCGGCATCTACACACACATACTTGGATGAACATACGCTCATAGATTTACTATATTACATTACTTTCAAACGCGTATACGTATATGTGGTGTGTGTGTATACATAAAGTATATTTGTAGTGATCGCTGGATGTATATCACACAGGTGGATCGTAAAACTTCGACTGGGTAAAAAAAGGCTTATATTCGTCTACCAGGTTTCATGTATAAAATGATATGTATCACAACTCCAATCATTATAATGACGATGTTGTTAAGATACGCAACAAGATATAACATAATATAAGCCATTCGGTCAATAAATATGACAAACTCTTTCCATTGCACCAGAAAGACATTGTCGCCGATATTAACGGAGTACGCTATAGAAAAAGACGATGCGGAGGATGTCGGACGCCACGCCTGTGCTTCCGGTGGTACAAAAGGACATGCGCAAAAAACTTTTGACTCGACACAAACGGGTTTTAAAATAATTAAAAACGATGCGGCGGTGTATTACGCGATTGCGTATTATTTATTATTACAATAATACTGCCGACGACGACCGGTAGGTACACAGCGAATGGTGCACGAATTCCATTGAAATAGCAATTAATTTCACCTTTAAAATCCATTGCCACTGCCGCTTATTGGTTCGGTAGGTTTTATTTAATTAAAATCAAAACTCGGCTGACTCGGCGGCGGTGATTCTTGTCTATGTCGTCTCGGGTATTGTGTAAGAGCAATATTTGCGAGGCGGCGGAGGATAAAGTTTTGCTTCGGCAACGGTACCGATTCCTCATTGTTTCTCTGTACTTCTTTAATTTTTTTTCTTGTTGTTTCTTTACGCTGTGAACAACAATTAAACGCCATACTACCGTTACCATTATCACATATTCGTCAATTGAATAGCGTAAAATATGAAGTATTCAATATATCTAAATGAACATTTTAAATGTTTCACAAAAATTAAATGACTATTAAATTAATAATTATTATTAAAATATGTGATTTGTTATCGTCTTCAATTATACGCATAGTATAATTATTATTCATTATTATTATTAATGACTAATTAGGTAATTTTATTTTTAAAAACTATATAAAAAAAACGTTTAGCTGATTGTATTGCAAAGCGTACAATACAATTAGATATAAAAAACAATGATTAGTTAAATTAATAATAAAGCTGAAGCTTTACATCTTTATTGTATGTTTTTGTCACAGGCAAGTTTAAAAACTAAAACTAACAGAACGTTATAACGTTAGAAGATTAGTGTTATGTGTACGAGTTGCTTTTGCCATATTAAGCTGATTGAGAGGGAGTTTAAAGAGAGAAATATTTTTTGAGAACTATCCAGGAACACGGAAATTAATACCAAAGATGATGCTGAGAGCATTATACGGCACTAAGCAGACTTCATTACATTATATCGTATCTAATTTAACTATAATATTATATATATACAATATTTACTATTAGTTCGTACACGACGGACTTATAGTTATCTTATTGAACAAAGATATTAAATCAGTAAGTCCGTAATGACACTATAGATTAGACGTATTCAAAATGATTTGATTTTGTGCGTGATTGGAAACCATTTAATGTTTTAATCCAAATTAATAATTTTGCAAATATATATTACGTGGTAATTAAGTTTTTTTAATTTTACAATAACGTAATTACGACGAGTATTTGATATTTTATAAGAAATAAATACTAAAAAAGTACTTTTTTTCTATGTAATATATAATATAATATATTTTGTAACTGAGTGATTATTGAATTGAACAAAACTGATTATTTCAAATTATGTTTAAGTTTTTAAAAATATTTTTTTAAATAATTTCTAGCCAAAGTAAACAATCTTTTTCTAAAAAAAAATATATTTTTTTTTAAGTTGCTTATTATTATATATTTATTTTTATTTTTTGAGTGACTACACATGTATTCATTTCATATTCTGAAGTAGAATATTTTTCGGAGTATTTCAATACATATAAATTTAAGTGATGACTAATTGCTTATAAATTATAGGTCTTTAAAAATTTTGTAAACGAAATAGTAGACCACATTTTGTGGAGTATTCCCGTAATTATTACTCCTTAGCTTATGTGTGTAAGCTTTAAATACTTATAACTCATAAACTGCTAGTCCAAATTTCAATATTTGTGACTCAAAATATTGAGAACAATATTTTGCTTTAGAATATGAAAATAAAAATATATGTTGTTGATAAAACAATAGAAATACTTAACAATTATTTAAAAATATAATTTTTTAGAAAAATGTTTTATTTTGTTTGTAAATAATGTAAAAAAAAAATATTTTTATATAATGCGTGTTTTTCAATAAAATAATCACCCTTTATAAAAAGTGTTTTTATTAGGTCACTGCTATTTTTATAAAGTATTTCCACATGCATACTTATTTTAATACTTAATAAATTACAGATCGTTTATTTTTAAAACAAAGTTAAAAATAAATATATAGTGAAATTATATTTTTACTTTTGCATAGGGTTAGGTTAATAATGTGATAAATCAATGATTTTTTTTTTTTAATTCTTAAAATATACTAAGCTGTAAGTTCTACTTGAAAAGTATATTGCGTAAAACTACACGCTTCTGGTTTTCAAATGATAACTCTTTCCACTCTCTTTTTCATTATAAATTATTTTTTACATAATTGTTCTCAAAATATTGAAAGAGTCATTTTTGAGTTATTTAATTTTCTGCATTGAAGGTCAGAATTTACAATTTATAAAAACGGTAAAAGTATAATAAACACTAGATTTAATTTTACATATATTTTATATTTTTATAAAACCATTATTTATTTATTAGATATATAGGTAATATAGGACGGACCCAATTTAAAAGTAGATTCACGAAAAGAAAAAAATATATATACATTTTCAAAATTAAATTAAAATTGAAACTAAACACATTGTGATACAGAAGTATAAGTAGACATTTATTTATAATTCACTTATTTTAATAACAAAAAGATAACATAACAAAAATATGGTTTAAAATAAAAAAGATGGATCTTTGCTGGCCAATTTCAGCATTCGGATGATATTATAAAGGACTATTAAATAAAACTAATTATATTAATAACCCAATGACCATTAATTTGAATTTAGAATCAAGTTAATTCAAATTTAAAAAAAAATAAACTAAATAATTTATGGTAAAAAGTGTATTAGAAATCAATAGATTGTATTGTCTCAAAAAACTTCTTAAGTAGGTGGTACAAGAAACCCGGATAGTTATATGTATATATTATATTAATGTATTTGTTTGTGAAATGATTTTATAACGTGTTAAGTTTTATGATAATACTCTACATTAATGTAAATTATTTTTTTATTTATAATATTAATTGACTAAATAACTTGCTACTAGTCAAATACCGAAAACAGCATGTCCTACACCTGAGGTGACGAATAGGTTGATCAAGATTGACTGGCCTGTTGCAACGTGATTTTTTAAGTCAATATTTAATAATTTTTGACTTTAATATAATTTTATTTAAATTTTTGTTTAACTTGTAAATATAAAATTCAATTTAAAACACTATTAATCAATTTATTGTTATCGTGCAAAAAAAAAAAAAAATTGAGAGGATAAAGAAAATAATTAGAATGATCAAGTTTGTGGTCGACTAACTCAAAAGTCAATTTTCACCCACCTGGAAACTTTAATGTCAATTAAAGTAAGCCACCCCTGCTATCTTAACACCAATTAAATGTCAATACATGATGGTGTATCAACAAGATACTTATACATTTTATTATTTATTTATGATCACTTTTGCAAAAATAAACTTGTTCGATTGAATAATTCAAATTATTTTTCCAATCAATTTATTTATACTAAACCTAACTCAATTTCAGCAATCGTTGGTGTAATTTCGAATAGGATTAAATATTGTATCGTGTGATTCCCAAATAGAAATGGATGTATACATTTTGTGATAATTTAAACGAATTATAATATAGGTTTAGATACGTATTTATCTAAAGTTATTAAATACGTTTAAACCGGGATGTGACTCCGCGATCGATGAAGAGTTTAAAACGGTCGATTAAAGTTTAATTAAATTCCTACAGCTACAATATATTATGTATAAAAATTCCTGTCTTTGTTTGTATTTATATATGAACACAATTATAAAATGTGAAATAGTATAATATTTTAAATGGAAACAAATAGCGCCTGGATGATAAAACCTTGTCTAGTGATATGTTTATTGAATTTTTAACATAGTAATATTTAAAAATAGTACAATATATATTTACTTAATTAACAGGGAATAAAATAAGAAAATTATAATATATACAAATGACTAAAATAAGAAAGAAAAAAAAACAAAAATAATTATACTACAATATCAAATATTAATAAAACTTAGGTATAAACAATGGGTAAAACAATTGACTTAAATAAATTTGTTTATATAAATAGTTTTACTCAAATAAATTGAATTATTAAGATAGTACACTAGAGATACTATCAATAGGGTTAATAAAACCATAAGAAGTATGATGAAACGTATTTGTGAATGAAGGAATCGACTAAGAATTTTATATTAGGATATGAAAGTAAAGATGTAGCAAATCTGAGCATGTATATAACCTTTTAAAATTGTGAATAGATAGGATATACTCGTATTAATTAATTCATCTCTATTATTAAAAGATACCAAATTTAGTCTAGCTTAAATAGAATTTAAAATAAAACTAGGGAGATTGTGATTAAGACCAAGACGTCTCTTATAGCCAATGAGTAACAAAATAAACAAATAATAATATAATGTTTTCTTAGTAACACATTTAGCTGTACTGACATTTAATTTCACCACAATGCACAACTTTTGACATTTTCTGTACATCTGAAGGATTGCAATCGTTATGATTTTAACACTGAATATAATTATATTAAATATTAAAATTTGATAATAATTTCAAGTAAATAGAATGGTTCCTTATAACTATTTTATAAAACTGTTTATAACTAAACTAAGAATGTGTATAAAAAAAATAATTATGATTATATAAGTTATGCATTTGTCTTAATTTTAAATTATTCAATATTATATACTAATTAAATTATAGATAAAATAAATATAAGTTTTGAATTCAACATTTTTTTTTGTCGAATTAATTTGACTACATTATATTATATTTGGTTATTAATAAATTGTTTAGTTAGTATTTTTTTCTTACATTATAGTTTAGTATTAATGATATGTTTGTTTCAATCATTTTTTTTCACAAAACCTCGACAACTATAGCCATTGGCTGGTAGGATTTTTTTTTATAATAGGGTAGGGTTTTGTGAGACATGGCTTCGTCGCTAAAACCCCGGTTGGTCATCTATCGGAGAGCTAGCAACGCCAGGTGGTGCTTAACCGCAGCACTATTCAGTAACTGCGTCAAACACCACGCCACATTTATGTTCCAGAGACAATTTTATAAACAATATTTCAGATATATTTTTCTATAAAGACCAGGTACTTCTTTTAGAATCTAAACGAAGTGATGAATGTATTGATTTTACAATGATGTGTCTATAATATGTACACCATAACTTGTCAAAATAATGCTTTAATTTAAGACTTCAGGGATAGTTTCCGATGGAAAATTGAATATCCTTGGTAAGCATTATAAATATCAAAAGTAATATTAGTGTCCATTGTCCAACAGTTTTCAAAACATTTTTTGGCATTTTCTTTACATCGGTTTAATTTTCAAAATACTTTGCTTATTTTAATGCTATTTATAGTGTAAATTTCGTTACACTCTATATAAATACTTATTACACATTAAACACATGATATAATTAATTAACACTAAATATACACACTCAAAACATTTTACACATCCGAATTATTATTTATTATATTAAATGACACACGAATGGAGTTCGCCACTAACGATCGACTCGAGCGAACCAAACAATACAATTATTAACAGCTATCTATCAAAAACTATAAGGTATATTTTAATTATATATTTCTTAGATATATAAACCAAACGTATTTTATTATTGATAAACACCTCACAATAATGCTCTAACCTCCAGTTATAGTTAAACATTTCTAGTTCGTAGAAACTTGAAACATACACTAGTTTTTTAAATTAGCATATTTTGTACAAAATTTAATCTTAGGGTATAATGCCATTAAAACATAAACCACTTTTTTCATCGCGCAGTAGAAAATACGAATATAGATCTAAGCTCCTAGGCTAACAAAATTTCATCTCCGTTCAAAGTCATTTTGTGTGGTATCACATGATTGCATACGATGCACCTTTTTAAGAACACAATTGCGTACAATAAACTTTAATATTTACTCCAAAAGTCAAACGATTTGCTATGAAACGTTGCCACATTTAAGTTTTTATTTTTGATCAGTAAAAGTTAAATTTTGAAAAAATGACTGAATTAAAATATTTAAAAATAATAAATTGTAAAAGTGTATTCAATTTCAAATTGTACATCTTGGTACAGCTTAAATAACTAATTTTTGACAAATATGTTGTAATATTGAATTTAAAAGTCAAAATGTAGTTATAAAAGTAAGATTTTATTCTATAGTAACATAAACAAACAATTTATTGTCGAGAATAAATACAAAACACGGCAATAGTGATTCAAAATTGCTGATAAAAATTGTACACAATTGTGTCTCACCGGTTTTTCGTATACATTGATACCTATTATGATACTAAATTGACCATCCTTTTATTATTATTATTATTATGTATTTGAAAAAATAAAAAACGTAAAATCTGTACCCAAAATAATCTTATGAGTAAATAGGTTTATATTTTTTACCATTTTATATGACATCGTGAGAAAAAGGAGCAGTGATACCTGCTGATTATTAACTGTATTTAATTTAAGTCATTTTGTATACATTTTAAATAATATTGTTATTATACCTGATTTAGTTTAAGGAAACGAGGAAAGTTTTCAGATATGATAGATAGATATGATTGATAGAGGCTATAGTTTAGAGATGAGTATATTTGAATGATTTAGGACGTTTTTATTGGATTGAATGTGATAAAATGATGCGAAAATTGGTATCATTAGAATGTTGAGATCATTGAACTAGGTTCTTAAAAATATAATTATAAAACAATTTAATATAATGTTAAAATCATATATTCATAATAGTATCTCAATGCTATTTAAACTTATTTTATATTGTGTTAGTTGAAATATCAGATTTTAATTAAAATTTACAATTTGATATTAATTAAAATGATATACGTTTTAATTAATTGGGAAAAGTTTATATTTGTATAAACTTAAAAGCGAAGTTGAATCGTACTAAAATCGTCTTCGATAACTTACATATTTCTTTAATGACATCACATTATCAGATAAGTACAAATTATTTGCAAACTCTTCAAAACAAAACAGTAAATAGTAGCTTTTGTGCAGCAACAGCTAATCATGACTCCAAACACCGGTGTAAATAACTTGTTTTCTTCAAATAAAATTATACTATTCTATTAATATAAGTAAGTAATAAGGAAAATTTTTAATAGAAAAATTAAGTCACTATTTAAAGTGTTAATAAAAAATTTACGTATTATATACATCTAATTGTTAAAAATTAATAATTATTATTAATTTTCACATTAGGTGTATATTACACAAAATTGTTGTTCTTGCTACTGCTGTGGGGTATAACATAGATACTACATGATATTATTATGTATATTTATTTTTGCACATATTTATCACTAATTGGTCGTCATATTAACGAACGCACAACGTAGGTGGATATACGTCGGTTAAACATCGAAAAGACTCAAACTTTATAATATTATAATCCTCATGTACGCATTGTCATCTCCTTCGCTCAAAAAGGACATAATATATAGTATGATCTACGTATGCTATACACAGATTACACAGTGAAAGTTTAAGTTAACACACACATACCTATTTCTATACTTTTTTTATTATATTATTATCTATTCGGGTCACAATAAAAGTACGGGAAAAGAAAAGACATTTAAAATTTTTTTTATTTAGATTTTCTGTCGGCTGATTAAATAGAAAAAAAGAAAAATCATAATTGAAGAAATAAAATGCCGTAAAATGACTTATGTATATTGTAGTGCGTGCTGCTTCTCTAAAAAAATCTGAAACACTTCTTTTTGAACACAGCTTTGAATCGTTTTCGTAGCAGAACTCATGTTTTTATTTTAGAACCTATTTCGTATTTTTTATTTTTTAATTCATAATAATTTGTGAACTACGTCAAATACTATACTAAATTGATAAAATGTTATAGTGAGACGATGTTATATTTTTAAATATTTAAGTAGATATTTATATAAACATAATATTGCATTTTTAAATTTATAATATATTACATATTATACATGTGTGGCGATTATAGTTAAGGTACATCAATTCATAATAGTATATAATAGTCTTCATTACATAAATTATCAATATCTAAGGCTAATAATAAAAAAAATATATCGTACTTACAATTTTAATCGGCATTGATCATGTTTATAATTAAAGTGTTTATACACGATTAAATCAGATTACATTCACATAACTATTATAGGTTTTTTTTTTGAATAGCCATCATTCTGAAATTAACAAAAAATTATGTTATTACCTATGGTATGATATATTTATAAAAAAATAATTTAGAATAATTTAACTATTAATCATATAAATATTTTAATAAAAGACATTTTACGATTTGATATTATTTAAGACAAATACCTATTATACCTAATTATATTGTTTATAAGTAACTGAATTTGATTAATGACACATTGTTTTTGACTAAACATCTTTTAATTTTAGTTGTTCATAATAATATTTCGAACTATATTTGGTACATACATCAGTTTAGTTATATTTTATTATACGTAGTTATTCTAGATATCTAATAAATAATATTATCTTTTTAAATAACAATGATTTAGTTATTTATTAAATGTTGCACATTACCTAAATTTATATTATACTTAATATACCATTTTTAAAACCATTCATACATTTATTGTAATAATTAATTTTAAGTTATCTTTCTAGTAGGTATGAATATTTAACTATAAGACAAATAAAATTCTAAATTTCACTTTAACAAATTTAAATCATTGAATAAAGATAACATTATATTTTATCACAGTCAAATCCACTGTGGCTACCAATTTACAAAACAAATTTTAATATATTTGAACATTCTTATCTAATTATTATTGAGTTTTTTTTATTATGTAACAGGTGTATTTATTACTGGTTATATTATGTAATCTATAATTTGTAAATAAATATGTAAAATCAATTTTATTGAATAATAATGTTGCAACTTCAATTTAATAGAAAACCCGTAATAATCTACTATACCTAATATTATAATATGATTTACACTCAAACAGCACGCTTCTAAATTTGTTTTAATGTCATTGTGTATATGCAATAATAGTACGGTATAGTTGTGCTTCGCTTTCGAAGTGGTTTTATTTTAAAAGCCATTTTATTATACGTTGTAATAACATTTGGTTCGGTTTTAACGATGGACGAAAACGATTTTTATATTAACATTTTTTCATTCCCTCGTATAATAGTAGGGGTATATACACCGCTTAAATATAATGTAATTATAACTCATACTATTATCCATTAGGCGAGGTATAATGATATGTGTATATTATACTCATAATTGAAACACGCGTAAAAAATATTTTCGATTAAATGGTTTAAATGGATAACAATAGCACAACGGTATTATTTTGGAATCCTAACAGTGGTAGTTAAAATATATATTATTATGTTCTCAAAGAATCGGACTGGTCGAGGACATAGTTTTACAAACGCTTTGTGGAAAAATCCTGCTGCAGGCGGGGACCCTTGAGAGTTGAGACTCGTCACCCCGTCTCTTTCTCTCTCACAACTCTTTCTACCAACAAATATTCTCCTCTCCGCCATCTCGGTCTGTCCAAATTCAACCACGATATAGTAAAAAAAAAAAAAAAACACTTTTATTGCCTTTCGAACGGGTCATCCGGGTGGTTTTTTTTCTCTGACGACTCCCCTGAGTATTAACAGCGTTTTATTATAAGCGTTTGTCGAACGGTCAGTGTGTGTGTGTGTATACGCGTACGTACGTGCGAGATGTCCGAAAAATGGACGGTGTATAATCTTCTGTATAAAATTATAATAAACTTTTGGAATCGTTTGATAATTTATCAGAAAAAAAAATCATAATAAAAGAAGAACCACCTGGTGTATGAATCGATTCACGAAACGACTTTTTATTACAACAGCCACCCATATACAAGTTGCTACGCGTATTATTCGGTTGTTGAAAAGTTATTGATATCAATAACTATTTTAGTATTGATGATAATTCGAGTATTTTATAGAAAAAATATATATATTACAAGGATAATATTATCCAAACCGTGTAATAGTTATAAATTAGTTATGTAGCTACAAGCAATAGAAATGTGTATCTCCAGTTCATGTCCACGTTGGATTATTTTTGATTATGTGTACACGTACACGTGTGTCCTCGTCTTGGTCAATTAATATAATATGTATATTCACAACAATTTACGTAAGAGTTTACCACATAAATTATATTTTATCAAAATTAAACGTTTGTTCATTAATGAGTTTAAACTTGTTTGGATATCTAATATTATGCTTAAATTTATTTTAATATTCTTTTCATTTATTATGTTGTGTTTATATAGTGCTTACTTAGATTAAATATAAGAATAGTATTGAAAATGTGTACTTAACCGATAATATCTATTATACAATGATGCATAATATATAATATTAAATATGTATTATCGTTTATTATTACCGATAATATTATTATTTCCTAAAATGCTATGTTAGCCTTATGGTAAAAAAATAAAAATAAAAAATACATTCATACGTACATACTTCTGATTGATTCAGTATCAGATATACCTAATATTATAGCTTATTAATAATGTTTAATGTTGAACATAATACATATTATAGAAATTATATTATTTGTAGTATAATATTAAAAAAGCAATTCGACATCAATGCGAAACTGTAACTTACGATTTAACGTCATAAAGTAAACTAACGGGTGGATATTATCATTATAAAAGTAGAATAACTCTGAGGGTTGAATAGTATTACCTATATAGGTGTGCAATTTTGCCGACAATATATCGGATAATAAAAATTTATTCAAAGAGAACTTTGGTCAATATTTGTCTCGGAAATAAGCAAATATTATACAAGGACTTGCAACAGATTATATTTATTTTATTCATACATTGAAAGCAGCAGCTATTCATATTCATCTATATCGATCATTCGTCGTTGCGAGATATATTTATGTAGATAAATACACATACCGAGTTGTCAAAACTCCAAACGTTTTTAACGTCACTCTATGTATAATGTTGTATGAATATAAATACCTAAAAAAAAAACTTTCAATATAATTATTTATTTTATCGTTGAGTATTTTTACACACACATAGTACAACAGTTCACAATTTTATTTACAATTACATGTTTACTCGCACAATACAGCAATAATACTTTAAGTATAATTCACATTCGGTTTAAATGTTATTTAATAAGTTTCGATAAAAAAAAAATCTTTTGATAGTATTTTTCGTAATATAAACATTAAAATTAACAAAGTTTATAAACGATTCAGATCTATAATACGACTCTGTTTTTACATTTTCCGCGAACATAATATATAGATACAGTGTAATATAACTGTCATATTTTCATTACCATCAATTGGTGTAGGTAGTATAACACCGTGTAGTACATATTATATATGTTATATTATTATTATCAAAATATTACAATAGTATAAATAAATAATTTAATAACCATTTACAATAGTTACACTAAGTTGAATTTCATCAAATCAAATTATAAACACGAGATATTTGTGATCCATCACGCCGTGAATGGGAATCTACTTTAAATCATTTCAAAGTTTTCCTTTCTTATATCTGGGTAGTCATCTAATGTGTACAAAAGTAAATTCATTGTAAAACATATTGAGTGAATATTTATAAAACTACACTTATTCTATTATTGGTCGGTTGGCTATACACTTGAATAGGATTGTAATGAAATCAGGCTCACTCAAAGTGAGGAAAGAAATTGTAATCCATAAAAATGTAAGATGGAGATACATATTATATAATGTAAACAAAAAAATAAAAATGTATCTTGATAGATATTCACATACATAATTACTATAATACCTTGTTAAAGAGATTCTTTTTCTTATTATTCAAAATTTAGGTTTTTGATTATAGCTTAACAATTTTTTATAATAAGTAGAATTACGCCTGCAATAAAATAATCTACTATGTAATTCTTTATCAAAGAAACTCATCATTCAAAAATCTATTGAAGTTTTTATATATATTTTTTCACATCATTTTTAATCAAAATAATACATTTTATTAAAAAATTATGTATTTTATCATTTTAATTCTTATTATTATTTTTTTTTTAATAAAATAATACATTTTTATTTGATATTCAAACGAATAATATTTTTTGGAGTATAACTATTTATTAAAAATTGAAATTCGGAACAGTAGTTTATAAGTATTTAAAGTATTATTGAGCGAAGTAGAAAAATAGGAGATACTACACAAAATGTTGGTTTACTATTCAGCTTATACTTTAACTTTAAATACTTATAAATCGGATATATCACTCGTCTTTTTTGATTTTTATATACTCATATCATAAAACCCCGAAAATATTCTGCTTCAGAATATGAAATTAAAAATGTATGTTGTCATTCAAAAAAATAATTTTCATAAATAATAAGACGTCTTGGTGTTTGATAAAACAACTGTCCTGTAGTATTATACTAATAATAAATAATATTATAATTTATAACTGAATAGTTTGTTTTTTGTTTAAACGCACTAATCTCTGAAACTACCAGTTAAATTTTCAAAATTATTTTTGCATAAAATAGCCAAATTTACGAGAAAGGTTATTGTTTAATTAACATTTCGCTACAACCTTTAGAAATAGAGAAAAAATAAAAAAAAATTCAGAAAGAATGCTAAGCCAAAACGAATGCGATGTGACGCAATGAGTCAGGAGATGAACATTTCCACAATGTCAGCAAATGATGAAATAAGTTTCAAAAAGTTAAATATAGCTATACAAGGAGTGGATGTGTGTACGAGGTAGAGGAAAGCTAAAACATTTATAATTTTTTAATATGCATATGTAAACATATCTACAAAATGGTATTTATTGGTTCTTAGTACAACTAAATTTGTAATATGTTACATAATATAATATATAACTTTTAAATAATTTGGTTATATTTAAATAGTCTTTAATATGTACTAAAATATTGAAGTTAGGATAATTGAATACCTATAGTTTATAATTGTTTAATACTAATAATCTTCCTAACATGGATTTAAAATGTATTATTTTATTTTGATTCGTGTGTTCATAATAATATGTGAAATGAATGCGGTGATTCGTTGGGGCCATATATAGACATTTCGATGTTTTATTTACATAACGAGTATGCTATCTGAATTTGAATCACACCACAGTAGACAATCCACATGTTTTTGACCTGATAAAAAATAATTTCCAACTTACTCTCTTTGTAATTAAGCGATAAAAATTCTAAAAATATAATAAATATTTCACTTTCATGTGACTAATTTGTATAGAAATATATACATTAGATATGAGTTAGTCATAGAAAGTGAAATTTCATTTGGCATGATAAATTCTGAATACATCTACATATAGTATATAGGATATACTAATCACGACATTAAAAAAAATAAGTAGGTACCTGTCAATTTTTATACGTAAAACTTTAACATTCTCTTGGGTGTAAGACTGAAATTAATAACTAATCACTGTTTTAAACCTCAAATAATAATAAAAATTTTAATAAAATAATAAAACCTATTCCATGTTTAGCTACATAAGATAATATTTAATTAATGTTTAATATCCGATTCTCATAACTTTAATTCTTAATAAAAAATAATAAGTGGTTTACCTACTCAATAATGTACAGTACCTATAATATTGTTATGAATTTTGAATCTTCAATTAAAATTATTCAACCAAATATGGAGTGGCAATAAACTATAATTATTATTTAATTTTTTTCAATTATAATAATAAGACGTCAATTTTAATTAAAAATATCCATTAAAACTATAATATTAAACACTGTAAACCGAGTACGAATAAAATATCAGATCTTTTTTACCACGCTGTATGTATATATTATTATGCATATAAAATATACCATATTACACGCCATCATATTATAACCATTCCATGTTAACGGGTAACAAATAACCTGGTGGTAAAATTATCAATTTTCTCCTGTTTCGACAAAACGATATATGGTGAATTTTAAATTTTTTATTTTATAAAATAGAGCAATTTTTATATATAAAAAAAAATAAATAAATAATACTACCTTCAAATTATTGTTACAACCTTTTGTGTTTGAATTCTACATTTACTATTAATGGTGACGCGACCGTTTTTAATTAAGCGTCGGATCAGAAGCATAAAGTTCTTTGGAATTTGTTGAACAAATAATATTATTGTCACAGCCAGGAAAACGTTTCGGAGTTTTAATAACCAGTGTACCATCCCCCGCTCCTTTGCCCCGTTTTTCTTGATTTCGTTATACGACTAGCGCTCAGTATTTTTCGGCTATATTATTTTACTAGTGGAGATAAATATTTGAGACTTCTTTGCAGTATTATCTACATAGACACGCACACACTAGCATACACGCACATTCAACTCACAAACACATTCACTAGTTGACCTCTTACAACCGGCATAACACAAGAGATCTGACTTAGAACTGTTGAACCACGCAAATTTTTCTCCGATCCTTTGTATGGTATATGTATATGATTTCTTATGGACGCTATAGTGTAGTAAATAAGCTCGGAACATATCGGCCACATTCGGTGTTTCGACACACGTGTAGTTACATAGGCGTTTTAGCGTATATTACACAATATATAATATATTATATACAGGTATTATAGGTATATACATCGCAAATACAATTGCCCTCCGTAATGTTCCTCGCTCGCCTCATCCCTCTCCCCACCGTTGACCACGCCGGCAACAACAAAGCGCGTCTTTTATATATTATTATTATACGGTTGCCGTTGTTTATGGCGTCAGTATATTGGCCTTAATTTTCCTGCCCGCGCTCGCTATAAAATACAACATAACGGTGCGCGCACTGCACCCCACGGCCCGAAGACGAGATTTAAAATCATCGTTATTGCTTTTGCGGTCGAGCCCCGACCCTTGGCGGTAGAAAAGCTCCGCGAAAAGTTAGCCCACCCCGGAACGAATCCTAAAACTCGGCCGGTTCAGCGGCAACGGCGGCGGACGGCGGACGCGTGCAAGAATATTAACTGCAGCAATCGTTACCTGGAGAGTGGTTGTTTACTGGAGATTTATTTTTACTCATCTGCGTTTTATACACCATCAGTGGCATAAAATAGCAAATTCGTTTTTACGGTGATCGTCCAACGACTGAAGCGCGTTTCAATAATGTATGTACACATACGTGACTACGCTATTTGGTGGACCATCCGTTCGTACGGTTCGGTTGTCGTAAAAAATTCGAGCTTGTCCTATCTGATATTTATATCTATATTATCACTACATTCACTTATTATAATATGATATAACCATAGTAAATAACACCACTGTATTATTTTTTGTCCACAAAAAACGATCGCTGAATATTTTTTATCAGAGCTGAGCTCTATTACATTTTTTAATATAGTAATAATATACTTATGTATAAAAACGGATTTTAAATTAATACAAAGCTAAAAAAATCACTTTAAATAATTAAATAAAGTAATAAATTTCTCTAGATATTCAAAAAACGCTTAAAAAAGCATCAAAAATGAGTAATAAAAATATGAATTAGTTTATTAAATTATTAAAAAAAGGTATTATAATAAAATAATTTCTACTCTCAAGCCTGATATTTTTCTTTAATTAATCCGTTTAATTATTAAATATAACGAAATAAAATCGATTGAGCCATATCCTTGGAAGAAATTATGTAAAATAAAAATAAATATTAATCTTTCAAATACGTTTATTTAGAACACATTTTTAAAAAATGTTTTAAAATGTTACTTAAAAGCAAAAAAAAAAATACAAGAAAAATACCATAAAAAACATTAAAATACAAAAAAATCAAAATACAATTTCTTGAGTTTGATTGATTCTATATACTATAAATCGAATTTATAGTTGAGATATAGCTTAGTTTCAGAGCAATAGAAAAAATTGAATGCTTTTAAAATCCGTAGTTTAGTTATATTGTGTGTTGGCTAAAAGACGATGGGTTGACGCCGAAAATATTTCACGATTGTGTTTTATTTTATGCCAAAGAAATTTTCCTTTGTGCTAAATAATGGCGGATAAGTGGTAGCTGGTAGGTAACGATTAATGTGCTACAATAATAACATGACAAATTATTATTTACTTAGTACTATAGATACTTTTACGTACAACTTCAATAATATCGAACACAGTGCACCACCAATGCACTGTACACATTGCCATCCAGTGAATAAGAGTTTCTATTTTACGTGCGATAATACGCCTTGTGTGCGACGAGCCTCTGAAGAAAATCGTAGCCTATAGTGAAAGAAAGTCAACAAATCGAAAACGAGTCTTATCGATTTGTCCGACGAACACACACGCATACACATTGTTTTTAATAGTTCTTTTCGATTGAAAAATAGTAAGCACGGTGTATTATCGCATCGCTACGCTGTCAAGTTCATGACTCTGTTATCTTCTTTCAAATCCGTCTTTTGATGCTATTTCTGGTTCAATTTTATTTTTTCTAAGGAACTATACTATATTTTATTATCTCGTTTCAAAAATGTTGTTAGAATTATGATGCTGGACTTAAGATATTGTGTAACGTTACTAATTACACTAGTATTATTTGGTGTTTGTACTATACGCCAATAGAATACGTTGAACATACATAATACATACATAATATTATGTTACTCTAAGGTAAATAAGTTTTTAATAAATGTTTTATATGTTCGTGCATGTACATTAAAAAGGATCTAAATATAACAATATACATATAATTATTCATTTCGAAGTTCAATTAAATATTATGTAATATTAAACACATATTTTTTAAAGAACTTTTACTAAGAAATTGAATAAAGTTAAAAAAATAAGGAGGGCTTAATTTGAAAATAATAGCCTAAATTTCCACAAAAAAAAAAAATAATATATTTTTTAATAATATTCAACGTTATAATTATTTGCATTGTATTTGCATACAAATTCGATTAAATTAGAGTGAAAAAAAAACTAACTTTAACTAGTAAATAAAGGCAAATAACTATGATTGTGTTTGTGTAGTATGTAGGACCTTGATAAAATTATATTTTTTATTTAATTATATTATTATTACATGAAATAATTACCAGCATATTGTTATGATTAAAATAAGAAATACAAATAATGTATAAATTATAATTATAAACACATTTTCAGTAAGTTGCAATCGTATCAGCTTTGTTTATAATATAATATGATATTATTTATAAATCAAGTAGGTACACGCTAATAATATAGTGTATACCTTTGTAATGTATATGCTTATCTTTACAATATAATCATGATCATAACGTGTTCCAAGCACATACACGGTATATATTGACATTAAATTGTTAATCCATACAGTATATTATAATATATTCAATGTTAGAAGCCACCGCGTGCCGGTAGAATATTATTTACCGTATGTATCAACCTATATTGAGATATTTGCTCAATCGTAACGAAGAGATTACATATTTACATTTGGAAATTATATTATTAATATTTACATTATATAATAAACTACCCTAAAATATAAATAGAACATAATAATATGTTAAACTCTCGTATTGTCTCATCTGAAAACACTGTTATTTAAACATTTAGGTATACATAACACGTCATACGCTGATCGGAACGGGAGGGTTTATTTCAACCGTATATAAGTGTAGTACAGCGCATACGCAGAAAACGGAAAACCTGCACAACAGTTCACTCTGTATTGTATACCTATATTAATGTGTAGTATAACAATATAAAAATATAATATGTTTTTTATTGCTAACAATGTTAACATAATATCTTTAAATGAGAAGTGTGCATGCGTGTGTGAGAACTTGAGAGTAAATGATTGTGCAAAACTGTATCTTAAACTTACAGAGAGAGAAAAGTTAAAAATATCCTCGGCCGTCTGTAAATGAACGAGGTGCGTTTAAAAACATCAATCTTGTTTTACGGTTCTCCCGAGACCAAATACACACTGTACATAATATATATATATATGATTGTAGTATTCTAAGAATAGCGAAATACTTTTAAGTATAAACTATAACGTTAGATTTTAAGAGAGCTTTTTTTCGAGCATTATATCGGTATACATGTTATTTAATGTAGCGACCTGCAATACGAGCGCATTATAATAATATAGCTCGAACATGATTATCGTTATTAGAACAGTTTGTGTTGTTTAAAACAATCATTATTACAATGAAAGTAGTATTTGACAATCGCGATCTGCCAAGCGACAATATAAATATATTGCGATATTGGAGTTATACGCCAACAACTTATCACTGAGCTAAAAACACTATTATAATATAAAAATAGGTATAATATTTCGGATAACTAAATAGTTCCGACTAATTTAGCGATGCATAACTATACATACTATCGATCGATCACCAAGCTTAATTTACTGTTTCCAAATCACTAACATTATAATATTCTACACGCCAGTAAACGAAATAAAATGATTGTCAACCGCATATAAAATTAGAAGCAATGATAGGTAGTACTGATAATAAGAATAATAATAATCACTTTACCAGGATCAATATTAAGAATTATCTAGACGTTTAGTGTGTCTAGACCTTACCACGATAAATACCACATATTCGTCTGGTAGATCCTTCACTGTCAGTAGTAGAGTGCCAATACTCTAGTAGTGTTTTTATTTCAATTTAAAGATTTATCTGTACATTTAGATTTCATTCGTTTCATTAGGGTGCTCAAAATAAATTACTTTTTTTATATCTTGTGTTCTTATTTGTACTTCATCTTCATCGATGAGAGATTGTCCCAAGTGTTGATATGGGCCATTTAACCATATTTTGTATCACCATTCTAGTATATTTCAAGTTTTATACTATATATATTGCATTGTAATCATCTCTTGGACAATAAATTGTATTACTATTATTGTTATTATTATTATATTACTATTATAACAATATTTTTTGAATTATTTGTAAATGATTACTATCTAAACTATAATTTTCCGTAATAATGATTATTATTATTATTTTATTATTAGTTATTACAATATTTAAATGTACGCTCGTTGACTATATTAACAAAAATTAATTGTCTTACAAGCACAACACGAAATAATTATCCGCCTGTGGTTAGTTTTTATTTAAAAACTATGTTTTAAGTATTATTATTAGAGCTAAGAATTTAATGCCCTAAAAATTAATTTAAGTTAATGTAGACTTTAAATCTATAAAATAAGAATTAATTTTATTTTTCCACTCGTAATATTGATTTTGACATCGAATAAATACATTCTAAAAAGAATACAGATTAATTAAATATAACAATATTCGATCAGAAAATTTTTTTAGCACCTTATTAATTTACTTGTTTAATTAAAAATATTTCTCCAAAAAAAAACGTATATTGTAAAGTTAAATATTCTAAAAACTATAAAATGATATAAAAAGTCAAAAAATTATCTTAAAATTGAAAATTTTTAAAAAATGCAAATTTAAAACTTATTATACTTATTATACATATTATTTTTTGAACTAAACATCGCGTAAATGCAAAGTGCATTAAAACCCAAACCCTAGTAATATTAACATATGAGTTGTGATCTTTGTGCAATAGCATTATATTATAATAGTATTAATAGTGATATGTTCGTTAGATATCTTAATTCATTGGTATACGTATTTAAACATTTTTAAATAATCTCCATGAAGCCTTTATTTTGTTTACTGGGTGCTTTCGATCTTACGTTTTATTTACATTGTACACAAAAATTACCAAAGTATATATTATTATTACTGGTAAACTAAAAGTAGACAACTATATTTGATAAATTAGTCACGGTGTTTATTTATTTGCAGTATTTTAAGGCATGCTTTTACATACATATGATATTATTTATTTATATTTATTAAAGCTGTAAATTCGATGAGCTTTTATTATATACCTAGAACTAGTTAACCTGCTACACCACGTGAAAAAAATATAATTACGTATAATAATAGAAATTTTATATATTTTAATTTTAATAAATTATTATCCACAAATCAGTTAAATAGCATTTGCGTATTATACTCGTTATTATTTATCAACAAATAGGGTTATCGAGTTATTATAATTGTATCATATAACACTCAAGAGATCAAATAGCTGTGTAATATTATTGCTATTGAGCTACACAACAGTTTAATTTATCCGGAGTTATTATTTAAATATACATTATTTTATCTATTGTTATTTTATCCAAATACTCGTAATTATATAATGCATCATTTGATTTAGTCTTACTAATTTATCTAACGCTAGTTTTGTGCTGTCATTTGTATAATTTATTCTTTGTTAAATTGCATACTGTTCTGTAATCAAATTTAAATTAAATTATCAATATTAGCATATACAGCTGTTCATAAATACGGTAGATGTCAAGTATCATTTGGGATAGAAAAGAGTGATTTTCAAGTTACATTATGGTTCAAAAAATAATTTGTTTACTATTTATTAGTAGTATTAATAGTTTTAATAGAATTTATTCCTATCATTGTAATAGAACTCTATTTTATAGTGTACCCCGAATACAAAAAGTTGTGCAGAAGAATAATTTGTATTTTAAATAGTTGCAGTTTTAACATATTATATTTAAATTTATATTTCTCAGTGAATAGTGTTGTGCTTACTGTTGACAGTTTTATATTCAATTAATTGATGCAAATAAAATTAATATTAGTAATATTAATAGGTGATTAGAAATTATAATACATTATATTATTTTATGAAATAGTGATTTTTTTCAATTGAACATAAAATCGTGATAACTACTTAACTTATGAAGCTGAAATTTGGTAAGTAGGTATAGTAATAGATAAGATAATATATTCGCTGAGAATATGTTTTGAGAAATTCAACCTATAAGGATGTTAAAGAATAAAAATAGGTAAAAATAGAAAAGTTATTTTTTTTTGGTTGGATTGTTAGTTAAGAGTGACATGTTCAAAAGTTGATCTCTTTCATAAATACCTATGAATCTATTCCATGTTATGCACCTATTACCATTACAGTATGATATTTTAAGTACAACATGGTCATGATGTGTTTTTTAAATAAATTTTATCGATTGTTTATAATAAAAATCACATTTAAAATAAGTTTGAATAACGTTGGTTGAGCAAACACTTATATTATGATTGAATTGGATATCACTCACTATATTATAATATAATATTGTCGCCATTATGTGGACAGTAATTTTGTGTTATCTGAGAAATATAATTGATAATCTATATTACTCATAATATGTAATAGCGAAAGGTCATATTTAATATTTGCATCAATATATTTATATCTTTAATTTTAAGATGTGGATCTCCCAGCCAACCACTCAACACTGTTCACTTCGTCGAGTTTCAAACTACTGACGAGCGCTGATTTTCAGGTGTGTGCGTTTAGCAGTATTGCGTGGCGGGGCGTGGGACACGCACATTGTTCGGTGTGGGCGTATGGTTACCAATACGGATTACCATATTATTCGTTATTGTAAATGATGTTGTCATACTTATCCGACATTAAATATGTCCACAGCTCTGTGAAACTATTTTCATATAATTTTTATACTAATATCCGACAACGACGGGTAATTCAGCGAGTTATATATAATATATAAATACATAGATTAAGTACAATTAAAACATTATATATATATTGTTAAGGCTCAAATGTATACCACAGAATAAATTAAATTTCATTTATTTCGTGTCAGTATTTTATTTCAAACTTATGTTTGCACACGGTGGGCGTGGCTAACGAGCTGCACGCCGTATAAGCTGACGCGACGACAGTCGTGGCAGACGATCTACTCTGATAGGTTAGAAACGCAGACTAGGTCTTCGGATAGGAAATTTCCCGTCTACTATCTTTGTATAATAAATTCCGAAAAAATAACTTATTACTGAAAACATCGAAAGACTTTTCATTATTACAAGACGATATCTTGCCCAGCGTGATAAGGCACTGATTCAATTTTCACCTCGAGTGTAATTCGAAAATTACATTTTTTGAACCCCGAGTGCAATTTCAACATTTTAGTTTAGATAAGTAGAGTTAGTATGCAGATTAAAAAATCAGTATTTATTACGGACGATGGACACCACTGATGATCGAATTACATAATATACATAGCATTATAGCATATACAATCATACATACACTCAACATCTGGCCAGTGTACTGTATGCAAGAAGTATTTTTGGTGTATGTGTTCACGGCCTATAATTATTGACTATTGTACTTACCCGACACCACACATATACATCTATACACGAACTAAAATAATTATTGGCACAATATCATCGATTGGTGTATAATTAGGTATTTAGAATTTAATTGACACACTAATTTCTAATAGCACAAAACATCAATCTGTCTATTACATTTATTCCCTTCCAATAAATAATAAGTGGAAATAAACATATGAGTATAATTCTATAACTTACAGTACCCAAATTTTGAAAAAAAATAGTTTATTAAAATAATAAAAAAAATAACAATAATATTAGGTGTTATTAATATATAGAACTATGTAATTTGAAATAAGGTCAAGGATCTCACTAAATTTTTATATTACAATTTTTGTATATTTTATATCATATTACAAATTATAAAAATATACACATTTTTACATTATATATTTATATTATATTACTATATTACTGTTATTTTTTTATTAAAATATTTTGAGTAATTATGTAAAAAAAGTTTAAAAGTTATAATGAAGGGTTCAATAAAGCAAAATATTAAGCTTGGAGGTACGGAATAAAAAAAATGTTGGGAATCGCTGATCTAGATCCATACTGGTAATAATAAAAAATAAAAATACATAAAGATTGAAGAAAAATAATTCAAAAACTGATTTAGAGAACTATACATTATTATAGATACGTCTTTCATTTTTTTTTTCAATACACGCGTCGCATAATATAACTTTGTGCTAAACTTTCCGGAATAATGATTTTCCGGTAACAATCTGCTATTGCACCCGAGTTTTTCCCGCTTCCGTTTTTCTCTTTTTAAGCAAACTACTTTCGTAACAACACTTTTTCCACAGACTTTTGTTGTTCATCAGTTTTTATATTTTAAGCAAATCGAGCATAGTCGGTGGAAGAGGGAATACTCTTGTTTATGTGTATATATATACATTATATAAAACTCCCAGTGTACTATATATGTATATTATTATACCTTTGCTCTCTCGTTCTCTCATTTCTAGCCGCCGAACGACTGCACAAAGTTTGTCAGCCAACTTTCTGTATGTACGCGTACACACCTACATTATTATACGATGCATACTTCACTGCCGCCATAGCACATTTACATTTTCAATTTTGCAAAATTTTCTTTTTACCCGTGATCCACTGAGCGCATGAATAGAGGAAACGTCTGGTAGGCATTCAGCCAGTTTCTTGGACCCATCCATAGACCAAAGTCCTTTTCATACTTCTTTAATATAATATTTGTAACAAAAAACTAAATAAATTGAATAAACACGTTTATTTATAACAAATATTAACATACTTCTTCAACTTGTACGTTTTAATTTAAATTTCTATATCGCATTAGTTGTATTATTAAGACTGTTAAACTGAATTCAAATAATATTAAGTATTTAATTTCTATCTATTTTTCAATTTTCTCGAATTTTGATGGCCAGACGTTACTTTAATCACAAAAAAAATTCTATTAGTAATTTTCATTCTATACACACACGTTACAATGTCATCGCCCAATCATAGAATTAAGATGTAGTCACGAATACAGTATAGAGTTGTGAGCTGTACCACCGACGTACAGTCCGTAACCACGTTCTACATCTAAGTGATTTCAAGCGCGTACTATAATTTCAAGAATTAGGAGAAAGACATTATTCTTACTTAAGAACTGATAATCTTATTGAGCGGCAAACAGTTGACCGCCACATATTAACTACCTATATCAAAATTGTGTAAAATTCAATTTCAAATAGATTTAACAAAAAATATAATTATTTGTTCAGGATTTCAATCGATTCACTTATGGTATTTAATATTTTTAATTTAAAATATGTAAAGTTCTTACATTTTGAGTGTATTAGAAAAAGTTAGAAAACATTGCTACCTGTTCTCCTAATTTGAAAAATAACTTTTAAGTTTTCTAAAGTGTTCATGTATTTGTACCATTTAAAATCATAGGTGAAATCGTTAAATTTATACTTAATTTGTTTAAAAAATAAAAAATCTTAAAATAATCACGAGTAATTTGTAGTTTTTATAAACTCGTACATTCGTAATATTATATAATTTATTCATTTTGTAAATACAAACAATTAGTATTACAATTAAAAAAACTAACCAGTAGGTAATTATTAATTATACACATAGCTGAATTTCAAACTAAAATATATTAAAATGTATAATATTTTATATAAATTTTGTATAAATTTTCCTCAAAAAATTGATTGCTTTTTTGTTTGTATTTAAAACACAGGGTATGAATATATTTTTATGAATATGGTGTTACAATACTAACAAAAAATAATTTTAATAATTATGTTTGCATCTTAATAAATGTTCGTATTCGTTTTTGTTATTTCTGTTTATTTCCAATTACTTTAAAATGTATTGAGAATATTAAAAACTGATAAAGTATCAATTACATTAAATTTACATCAGAAACCAAATGTAATGATCATAGTATTTATATTTAATATCTATAAGAAAAATTTTGATAGGATACACAATTAAAAATAAAAAACCACACTATATTGTAAATCAATATATTCATATTTTATCGTCCCACTTAGAATCTAAAAAAACTTTAAATCAAAAATGATATCATCAAAAACTTAAATTTATATTTTTTACTAATTCACAGTATTATTTTACCCACAAAAATAAATCATAGACACCAAATAGTTACACGGAAAATGTTTAAACAAAATTAAGTTACAATAAAATTTATACTAGTATCACTTTCCGATATTATAATTAAAATTATTTATTAATATTAATTTTTCAGTTTTTTTAGTTTATGTTACTTATAAAATAATAAACATAATACAAAGTCAATATAATTTAGTACCCAAGCTCAATGTTACATTTAATACATTTACAAAAGATACTATTATTTGTAATTTATTTTGTAAGTTTACTTACAGCAACATTGAATGGTATCTTCTTTCAATGATGTTTTAAATAAATCACCTTAGATGGGTTTATTCTTTAAAACGAAACATAATGTGTAATAGATATAACACTAAACTATCAAAATGATTAATATATTTCATGTTTATGTAATCGAGATGAGATGTCTAACAACAATAATACTAATAGGAAATTAAAACTGGCACCTCTTGTATCGGTTTCTATTATGTTAGATCATTATGATTAAAGCATTTCATTTTAGACGTCGAAGAAAAGAAACTGTGGTCGCGCCCCTCCCCCCACCAAATAAAAAATCTTTTATTTATCTTTTGTGTAAAAAGTATACCGTTTGGATTATATAATATTATATTATTTAAAAGCGTACCTACCATAAAAATTAATAACTTGGTTTTGTCTGTGCTTTTTGTTATCTATTATCGACAAATACCGATGAGTAAATAGTAATATCATGCATTTTAAACTTTCGAACCACAAGTTTGACTGTTGAACTGCTCGAAAATGTATTTATATATATTGAATTATTATATATATATTTTAATACATAACGCTATATCATGTATTGTAAATTAAACATGGAACACAAACAGGGTTGTGAACCGATCAAACCCCGATGGGGTTATGAAATTTTTTGTCATTTATCACTCGGCTAAAAAAATTAAATAATAATATAATAATAATCAAAAAGGTAGATAAATGAATACTGTTCTGTTGTAAGTACACTAACTGTCGAATAGACACTATTATGGATGTGTTAAATTTGAATTTAATGATGTATTGATATATCTCTATAGGTACCTATACGAAAAAAGATTTTGAGAAGAAACGATTTGTCAGTTTATATCAATAAGTATATTAAATATACTATTGTCACGGTATATTTTTTTTTTTGATTTATGTATTATTAGTAATTTATTTTACTTTTAGAACTGTAGAAGGTTGATATAAATTTTTTTTACGAAAATATTGCATTAATATTTTGCATTTTAATATTCAATTATAATAATAATATATTTTTAACAATAATATTCTATTAATTTATATAAATAACCTAAAATGTAATAACATATTTTTCTAAATACTATAAAACAGTAAAAATAGGTTAAAATATATAAATAAATAGATGATAACTTAAAATAAATCGAAAATATCATTACTTATATCTAGCAACATTCATAATAATTTAATTTATAAAAAAATTTTAAGTTTTTACAAATAAATTATATTATTATAAATAATTAATATTGTTTAAAATAAATAAGTAATTTCATCTACATTTGAATAATATACGAGAAAAAAGGGGGTAGGATTATTATAAAAAATAATTCAAATCGTTTATTTTTTAATAATACATTTTTGATTTAATTTACAATGTAATAGTATTTGTAGTTTATATAATATAATGTAGAAACTAGTTACAAATTCAAATTGTTGTATGTATAAGTATTTTGTCAAACGCAGTTGTGACCAGGTATTATGATATCTACCCGGGGATTTGGTATATAGACTCATATATCATAAATTGTTCTATCTACCTATACCTATATATTATTTATTAAATATAAATATTAGTATACGATGGAAAGATTCAAGTCAAACCTCTTTTATCGCCTTTCACCATTATACACACACACACAAACTAAACGGGTCCATTTTAATTAAAAGACGACACGAAAAACGAAGCTTAACTGCAGATTTAATAACCGAGTGTCGTGCTGAGTCTATATTAAAAACGCAACTGTAAATTATCGTATAAAACACAGATTCGATACAAACGAACGCCACCAACGCCATTTGAGAAAATTAATTGTAATGCGACGTATAGTGTCGTTTGCAGCTCGCGCGTTGCCCTTTGCCCCTTTCCATAGGTTTTTATTAATTTTTAACGGAAATTTTCCGTGAAAATAATTTCGAAACAATTTATCGTCTTTGCGGTCAAGACTCGATATCTCATTATAGTTCTATTATTATTATATCGTTTGGTCGTGCACGTATAAACATTAACGTCAAAACAGCGATAGGTACCTAGGCCATCGTAAATCAAACGTATAAAAATGACGGCCATAAGTCAATAGACATATTTAAAGCTTATAAAAGAAAACACATATAATATCCTGATTATTAATAAACAACAAAAACTTAAATATAACGATAGGGGACGTGATTTCATCCATTATAGTTTACATATTTATAACCACAGAAAGAGTTGGATTAAATTTTTGGATTAACTCATAAACCTCTGATCCTATAGGCTATAACTAACAAGGAGGTTAAATATTAGGTTTTTGCCATTCCCAATTATTCAACTATGTATCTTGAATACTTTATTCTTGCAACACACTGAGTATAGTAGAGTCGTAGAAACTATCAGTCGGTTAAGATATAAATTTCCAAAGTTAGTGGCTAGCGCTATAACGGTGCTTCTGGGAGCCATATTATTATTATGAGAATGTCATAGCAAATTATTGTACCTATTTAAAAATAAGCTGTTTACCAAGAAATGAAGTTGGTTTACTTAGTAGTTGTAATGTGTGCTATCATTCAGTCCACTGAATCACGGATTTCCGTTGTTTTACAAACGTCAGTGTTTATGTTGTATAATTATGTAATATTTACGAGATATATTCACACACACATACATATATTATATGTATACTTTATTTGCTTACGATATAACTAAGAATTAAGTAAGAAAAATATAATAATATTAAACACATTAAAAATTATTTTAAATTATAAAAAAATATTTTGAATGTTACTACCTTATTTTACGTAAATTATTATACTGGTTATTCAATTTGCATAAAAATTAAAAATAATTTAAAATCTAAAAAAATATTTTTTTTATATCTTATAATAATATACTTGAAGCGAGAGAACATTTTTAAAAGTATATTTGTTACATGCAATTTATATAATCTGTTAGTTACTTTATACATAAATACATAAAGTACTTATATATATATATATATATATATGTGTGTGTGTGTTACAGTTAAAATAGATAGCTTATGAAATACCTAGGTAATTTATGAAATAAATAAAACAAGTATGTTAAGTATGTAATTTATATTTTAACTAGTTATAGTAAAATATGATCACCGTTTACCGATAACGCTGTATTGCCCGTCTAATGTCTAATCTTTCGTTTTGATTCGGTCTATTCGTACAAATATAAATTATCGCTCAACTACCAATAGGCAATATGCATGTATATTTATCATGTTATTATAAAATTATCATTTAGCAATAATTTTAAATCATATTTGTTAACTACGTAGAAAGAATAAATGTTGTACAACTTTAAATGCCACAATTACCTTAAAATATTATAATATATTTTTAATTCAAATGTATTCTATACTTTAAATTTAAAAGGAAATCAAACTTAAATTGTGTAGAATAACTTGATAGTCTATAAAATAACTAGTTAAAGTATGATGTTTATGTATCATTCTATACTTAAATTAACTTTCGTAAGTAATTCATGAACTACCTATGTATCTTGTACTTGTTAATTCATAAAATAACGAAATTCAACACTTTAACTGTAACATACAAAAAGCAATTTAACTACAATAAAACAACATGAACGTGTAAAGTCGTAAACACGCATGAGTTATAACTATTACCTATAATATATTTTAAATGTTAAATAAAAGTGATTGATGTTTTATATTTATTATTCAGTGCTCGGTATTTAATATTGATACATTATTATTTAATACTTATTTCAAATTACAGTGTTTTGTTTATAAAATTATAGTCTAATAAATTATTATGTAATATTATCAATTATCATTAATAAAATACAAAGTTACTAATAAAATTTAATTTAAAAATTTTAATTTTGTAAGTATACCACTTTTATTGATATGTTATTGGTTAGATAAAAATTCAAATGTATCTGAACAAACCTTAGAATGCATTTAAGAAAACCATTACAAAATTACTTAAAAAATCATCAGGGAATGTTAGGTTTAAATTAATAAAAATACAATAAACGAAGCATAACGAATAACATAAATCATGAATTAAATTGATAACTGGTAAACGACAAATTAACAGGAATTTACGAGGAAGGTACGACTATTTAATATTTTTATTATCAATGTTTGTTTTATCTTATTACTTATCAATATCATAATAATATATACTAAATCGAGAAATGTATAAAAAAAATATTACACATTTTTTATAATTTCAATAAAATATTTCATAAAAAGTGAACATCTTCAATTTTAATATCTTTAATGAAAAATTTCAAATTCAAAAACTTAATAACTACCACTATATAGCTTTTTAAATATTTTACAACCCATTGGTAGTAGAGTAGGTACGTAGAATTTTCATATTTATAAATGTTCCCAATTTTCAGTTTTATAATGCTCGTCCTTCTTCAAGACATATAATGATATCAGATTCATAAGAAACCAGGCTATATAATTATTAATTATAATCTATTAATAAAAGCAGTATCGCATAAAATAAAATTCAAAGTATTATTGTTTTATTATTTTATTTTAAATTTTTTTATGGTTATTTTAAAGGTCATGTTATTTTATTTTAAGTCATTGAATTTCATTGATACATTAAAAGCCTATTTAAAGAAGTTTTTTTATTTTTAAATAGAACACAATAATTATATACATTTCTATTCATTCCTCGTATTGTAAATACTGTCTATAATACTCATATATCTTATATTTATTATAGGTTTAAACTACATCATTTATTCTTAAAACGTAAAATATGGCTTTTATTTTATTTTTACTATCAAATAAACAATCTTTAATTGTTTTCGAAATTATTTCTGTAAACTTTTTTTGTTATTTTAATTTATTATTAAAAATTCATTTTGAATACCGGACACTATTATTATTGTATACAATATTCACGATTCACAGAAACCCAGCGAATAAACGATAAAAACTCGTTAGTAAAAACTTAAAAAAAACACGAATACATCCACAACTTGATACAAAATACAACTATTTATTTCAACCACTCTCCCTCCTTCAAGTCACCTCTATACAATGTAACAGACGTTGTAAGGTCCGTATGCACTTTATCATAAAGGTTATATTCACAATTTTTTTTATTATTATTATTATTCACCACATTATGATACTTTCGTTAATAGTGTTATTCATACCAATCTTAGAGCATTAAAATAAAATTTAATGTCAAGCTTAAGACGTTTTTTTATTTATATATGTAAGCGTTTATTGTTAACTAATAATAGATAATAATATAACTAACTTATGCATATTTTTGAACTGAAGTTATTTTACCGTTAAAGTTACCGCAAGGAAACTAAACAATAATAAAATGTTATAATGTTTTGATTTAAAGTTATAATTCATAGATTTAAATTAGCAACCGATTAAAAGTATAATTATCCGAACGATTGTGTGTAAAGCAACCTAGCTTACCACTATATATTAATAATATTTTCAGTGGTAAATTATATATCTAACTATGTTAAAACTTTAATAAAAATAAAAAATAATATAACGGATCTCTAAAATCTGGATACATTTTTTTTCTCGATAAAAATGTTACTGTAGTAAAGTTATCGATAATAAATTATTTAATTGCGTTACCATAGAAACCTCGTTATATATTATTTAATCATATAATACAAAAAAAAAAATATGATATTATAATATTGTGATCCAACATTCTCCTTACAATGGTAAAACTATCAAGGCATGGTACTTGATAGTTTTACGATTGTGTATACTTAATCATTTGACTTATTTAAAAAAATAATAATAATTGTAGAAATTGAATTATTATAGTCACGCGTATTTGGGTAATGTTAATCAGAATTGGGATGGAGGTTCGAAATTTTGTAATTAGCCAAAAGCTATGGTTAAACCTATTAGTATTAAGCCGGTTAATTTTAGACTACATAAACCCGCAAGCGTCAGACATCACGGTGGACGTCGATATATATTATATATAATATAAATGCATGTCGCTGAGGATATCTATTCGTAGAACGTTTGGTGACAGTCCGATAAATAGTGTCACGCATCGTACGTTCGGAACCCCAATAATACATAATAATATTATACACACGATATTTATATAATATCGTACTGTATATCATAACAAAGGCGGAAAGAAAGAATTCCAGTGGCGTAGGGCGGGGAGTACGCGATACGTGACACATAATAATATATGCGTTAGTCGATAAATCTGTAATATCCGTTCCGCGTACTTTGCCATCCGTAGACCGCATTATAATAATATTGTGTATATGTCGTCTGCGTGGGTGGCGGAATCCGGGGACGTTCGATTGGATGGCCCGCGTATTTAATCGGATGCACGCAGACCGCGCCGCTCACGGGCGGAGTGGATTATACAACTTAATTGAACTGAAAGCACGTGTCGAACACCTAATGTTATAGTGTTGTGCGTACTCCGGCGTTCGTGTATATAATATTATATTTTATGTGTTCGCAAAGGCGGATACGGATTTCGCATCGTTTTAGATTGACCGACACTGCCATGCATCGTATTATGCCCGTCACCGGATACACGGGCAGGGAAGTGCGCGACGGGACAAGATAGTTGCACTTAAATCGGCCTTTGACGCCGCACGACGACACGCAAGCGACAGTCTTAATGGCGGTATAAATATTATATTATATGTACGGTCATATTATGGAAAACCACGACTTTGACACACAATCGTAATTGATCCCCAACGAAGTCGTCAGGATTTGATGGACACATTATTACGTATATATATATAATATAGTATAACACAATAGCTCTATACTACGTCAAGATGATTATCGCAAATACTCGTTGGCATAACGCACCCGATACAAATAGTTGCGCCACGATTTATCAAGACAATGTTACTAAAACTTTACTGTTTAAAACGAAAATACCCTTGCACTTATTCTCAAAGTTTTTTGGAAATGTATACTTAAAAAAAACAGCTAGTGTTCTATTGAAAGTGTAAAACGAGATTCAGAAATAAGTCGCGATAAAATGATTTAACTGCTACAGCCGTATTTTTCAGATTATTTTTATCAGTTCGTGTACCTTATTCCGTTTTTCTCTAACTCAAACATATTATTTCTTTAATTCTTCTTTTAGAGCAATATAGCCCAATACTTATCAATATCTATGTAAAGTAGTCTAAAATAGGCTTGCCAGCATTTGCAATAATTATTTAATCAGATCCGGTGGTATATCTGCATAAAAATTAAAAAATGCAATATTAACATTATTTTTTATCTTCTTTTTTAGAAATTACTATAAAATATAATGTTTTTTTATTTAAAATTAAAACAGAATAAATCTCTCATACTTAAATGATAGTTGATGCTTTTAATATTTATAATCATCGTCCTATTCTTTTTCAATGCCATATTGTAATGCTTTTTTGAAACTCTTGTGCTCCATAATACGCACATAACCAAATGCTAGTTGAGAAAATTACCACTTCCAACCAAAAAAAAAAATACCTTTAACATAGTTCTATTTACATATATATATATACAAATTATTTTTAAGATTTAATTCATAAATATATACTGTTTGTATGGTTTTAGCTCATAAATTGGGTAAAAACAGTAAACACATTGTGTGAAAAATATAAAAATATTTACATACATATATGACATAAAACAATAAAGTTAATGAATAATAGTAATTATATAATTAATACTCAGTTAAATTAAATAATGGTCAAAGACGTTAAATTTTTTAATTTAATAATTATGAATATTATTCATATAATAAATTATTATTAAGTGAAATAACTTTTTGGTCATTAAAAATTATCGTTAAATCAAAAAATAAACAAACACACTTCTGCAGTCCGATATAGTTCTTTAACAAAAGTTGTTATTATAATAATAATAATGATAAGTACCCTATTTGCCGGTATATACTGTATTAATACAAATTATAATTACCTATGGCTTCAGTACGGCTTAGTAGTTGTATTTCGATGGTATATTAATTATACGAAAATTACTTAACTAAAATACATATACATATTATATAGTTATACATTTATTTTTTGGGGGATGATGTTTTTTTTTTACTTCTCAAATTCAAATTAAAAAAAAAATATGTATATATATTATATAGTTCCCAATAAAACACATGTACTGCAATTACACAATACCTTTGAAAAATGTTTATATTTTTATAAAACCATGAACGATAAATTAATATTTTTTATTAGCATTTAATGTTGGCTATATTAATAAAGTAGGGTAATTTAAAAAACGTGTGGTTTACCACTCCCTTGAAATAAACTTATATTAAATATAAAATATAGGATGCTGTGTATAAATCAAAAACGTGTGTTGAGGCAGATAAAGGGGGAGAAATGGCAAATAAAATATATGATTTGCATTTACTTTTAATTTTTAAAAAATAAAAACAACTTTTTGAAATACTGAGCATTTAAACTTAAAAAAACTCGATGAACATTATATCTAGGAAAAAAATATTTTAAGAAAACATATTTTTCTTAATCGTATAACTAAAATTATTGTAATGTTATATAATACTACCTAGATCATTAGTGAATTAATTAACTCTACCTCTAAAAATTCTAAAAATGAAAACTATATATTATTAATATATTTATTTTAGGTTCATAATTAATAATATGTAACATCTAATAACAATTGTAAACATGTTAATATATTATACAATACATGAATAAGTTTTAGTTATGTGTATTTTTTTAAAGAAAAATAATTATTTGCTGTAATGAATATTAAGAAACATAGCGTTTAAGTCTCCAGCATTGTAATCAAGATTGAAAAAATAGTATTTCATTGCCAAATAATTCTGATTTGAACAGACATACTTTACAGTTTTTAACAATGTTCATAAATGGAAAATAAAAAAAAAAATTTTATAGCTGTGTGTATAAAAATAATTCTTCAAACTACATAATTTAAAACAAATGTTGGAAATATGAAAATATGAGAAAACATAATTTATTAATAATTAATTTTAAAAAACACAATGACAATGATTTTTTACTATTTTGTCGTAGGTATGGTTATTCTGTTTATTTTTATTTATTTATTATTTAGGTACAAGACTTACTTATCATAGCGTTGTATCAAAATAGTACACAATGTGTATTGAAAATTGAATATTTTATATTAATTTAATTGAGGAGTAATATAATATTGATTTTAAATTTAGTTATATTTTATCTAACTATTAATATAGAAATAGTATTCTGTATAATATTATCATAGTATAATACACGATTGGACAAAATGTTGAACATTTTTATATACTCCCAAAATAAAAATAATTATATTAACAAATATCCTACTAAAATACTTATTCTATAGTATAAAATAATACGTACAACCAAAATTTGAAACTAGATTTCAAATATTGTACCTAACTAACAGTTATATTTATCTCACATTTGATCATAATACAGAGTCAATATTATAAATACAATAAAAATTAAACCAAACTTTTCTGGTTTAATTAAAATACCATAAATTATAAAAGTTTTAACTTTTCTATGATCTTTAATTTCAAACAATATAAAAGTAGATGCATTTTATTTTTTATCTTTAATTTTAAATACTGAAGGTATTAATAAAAATTATTTTTTACAAGTATTGATTTAAAATATATCAACTATAATATATTTACTTTAAAATGAGAGAGAGTTATTTCGTTGTATTATGTGATTTTAGAATAGAATTAAACAGAATAATATTACTTTAATCTAAAAACAATGACGCGACATTTCCAGAATAACGTTATAAGAAAGTTTTCGATTGAATTATATCGTTAGGAATTTTTTAACGGCATCACGGAGCACAAAAAAATTAACACATGGTTTGAAATCGTTAAATTCCAAAGTTTATATTGAAAAATAATTCAGCAATAAATAGTTTATAATATGATATATTTTACTATATTGGTCTTTTACATTACGTCATTAAATCAATATATCACTGCAAGTAATACCCAAATATATGTTCCAAAGTAATCGATAAATGTGTCTAACGCGAAAGTCAAATACCTTTATCACAACTATAAATAACGTGTATACGTTCAAACGATAACTTCAGGCCATGGCATCGTCACAATGTCAAATTCGACACATGCATTAATACCGTAATGGAACTAACTTTAATTTCTCTCGAGTTTTATATACGACCATGAGAAGTTGGCATGCGTATTTATGTGTACATAAATTCAATGGATTTTATCTTTTGGTCAAAATACACAGAGCTAGTTTAAAGTTTGAATACGTCCTTATTTATTTATATAATCATGCAATTTTATTTTCTGTGACACGAGTAAAATCTTTTCACTAAGTTAAGTTAACGGTCCAAGAATACGCATGACATTTTGTGAACAACACAAATATAAATAAATTGACAAAATGTCCTTACCTTAATATTATGCATCATTGAACAGCACTAATTGACATTTTTAGCCTTTAAAACAAATATATTTTCAAAATCATAATGTATATTTAAAAGAGAATTAAATTAAAACGAGTAGCTAAAAACACACTTTTTTTTTTAATCGAAATATTATACCTATTGATTAAAAAACATGTCCAGTCATTAATTCAAAGTATCTGCTAATTGTTTAATTATTCAAATATATTTCTTTAGTATAAAAGGAGATATTATGCTCGCCATTTATTGAAAATTACCGATGACCAATATCGTTAACCGTATTTGAAGTTTTATCATTGTTTCAAAAACGGTCGGTATAATAATACAATTTTATCCTATACGGAACAAACGAAATCGAATTACATTTACATTCGGATGTCCGTATGTCTTACTTAAATATCGATCTAAATAAAAATATTGTACAGTCGGTATGACGTCACGGAAACTGCATAACTATATCGCAATTCGCACTGTGGTAAGTAACTGTATTGTGATAGTTTTCAGCTGCAGCAGTAGTATAATACGCGTGGAACCGCAAACGGCGTCTAAACACGGTCCAAATCACAATGATTTATTTTCGTCGTCTACGCGTGTCTTTTTATACGTCTCGCGAATGTATGAAGCTATGGAGGTAAGTTGTAGTCACAGCGGACCAACATAAACGAGTCGCGGGGATGCGACAGCATTCGTCTCGGCACCTATGTCAATCGAAAAAGCTGTCGCGGTGTTTTTGCGGTTCGGTGCCCGCGGTGTGATCGGCCGAGAAACGGTGGGCAGAGGGTCGGCGGACACGAGCGAAACGGTCCGTATACGAAAATTCCCTAATAAAATTCCGCGACGGGGCGAATTGCGAAAGTGTTGTTGTTGTTGTTGTTGTTGTTGCTGTTGTTTTTGTAAGCAATTAGAAAAGTTTGAGTCCCCTTCGGTTCGCCGGCGACAACGACAACGACGACGACAACGGCGTATACGTGTGTTTGTGTTTGGCGAGCGGTGCGCGTCAGAAGACCGATGGCATCGGCTCTCCGGCGGAACAACCGAACCGCGAACGTCCACGAACTTCGATACGCGCAATAACTTATCGGCGACAAAACGATAAATCGAAGGGAAGTGCCGTCCGCGTTTTAGATCCTCCGCGAAACCGCACGGACGACTACTGCTGCGCGCTATAATATATGTCATTCCGCCTCGGCACAAGTACCGTTGTCTGCCGAGCAATAATAATATTATGAACACACGGCTCAACACGAATCTGTGCGTACCGTTAATGTGCTATTATATTATAACAATGTCGTTTACGCCGAGACAGAGGTCAGCAGTGATGTCATATACGACGCATAACCATAGTCCGGTGGTTGTTCGGTCATTTCGCCGGCTGAGTACGATATTATATTATTAAATTATGAAATTATATCATTTCACGCGATATAATATACACTGCATAATAATTGTTACGTGCGTGCCCGAGATACCTAACATACTGTCGTTCGTCCGTGTATGACTCCAACGAGGCTCATAATATGTGTCAGTAAGTTTTCGGAAGCCAATTAGCGTTAACAGTGTTTCGATGCTGACCTGTACTGTTATAATATTACATATTATATAATATAGTATAGAATACACGTCTCCCTCGACGACCCATGTACACGCTCTACTACGAACATAAATTTACAGGACTCGTATCCATGCTAGTATTCAAAGGCAGTTGGCCAATCAAACGATCCTTGTCATTGATTCATTATATTTATCACGATAATAATTAAAAAAGAATCAAATCTATCTCGACTATTTTCGGAAAAAAGTCAATAAGTGACTATATAATTGGTCTTAATTAGTATCTATCATATAATGATAATATAAACACTTAATTGAATTCAGTAAATATCGAAAGGTAAAAATACCTACAATTATTAGTGTTTAAGTAGCATAAAAAAAAAAAAACAAAATTAGTTTTTAATTAGTATCAGTTTCGAAAACTGAATTTTTTTCCTGATAGTAAAAAAAAAATTATAAGGGATTTTCACTTTTGGCTTGTTTAAAGTAAAAACTAGATCAAATTTTTTTATTGGAAATTGCACGCATATTTGACAAATTTTATTTCCCCCAAATGTGTTGGCCGCTGAAAAAAAAATAATAATAAAACACATATCATTATGAAATCAATAAATTCGTAGAGCTCTGATCAGAATCTAAAATAAAAACTTTTTAAACGCTTATAATCGTTGTTTGTTTCTTTGTAAGTAATACGTAAAAAACAAAAGATCTTCACTTTGTACAATATAATATAGTTGCGTCAGTTGATCAGAGTCCACTGGGGATTTGTAATCTTCGTTGAACGCTTTAAACATTTCGAAAAAAGTTTATTATATTATTTAAACATTTTAAATGAAAATGTTTTATCACTTTAGGAAATTATAAGTTTTGAGAATAAATTAAAAACTTCAATCCCAGCATAATTATTGAGAGTAAAAAAAAATCTTTTAAATCAACTTATATATATCATAGGTAACTAAAAAAATCAACGATTACATGAGTAATGTAATATATAGTATGTTCAATGAGTTGAACATAGGAGTTAAAATATTTTTGTAACAAACCTGGTACTTCATTTTTAGTACCAAAATACTAATATGTATGCATATTTTATGAAACTTTCAAGTATCTTTGATTTTAAAATTTCTATATATAATGTTGCTTTACGAGAAAAAAATATTTTAAATAAAACCGGTTTTATGTAAGAATTTCAGTTTTTCTTGGTTTGTTTGTGGTGTTTTTTTTTTTAATTGATTTTTACCTTTTTTAAAGTACTAGTTATTTCAATGTTCTACCAAAAAATACTATAAAATTTGAAAAAATGTAAAGAAAACTACTAACTTATCATATTTTAAAACAAATAATAATGATGGATGTCATAACTTTACCCTGATTCTAAAACTAACAACTGATGATAAATGTAAATTTATCTAATTACTAAATGAAAAATATCAGATTTTATCATTATTATATTATTTACAATGATTTAAAAATTACGACACGTTATAGAGATTTTAATTTTGGCTGTATTATATTATCTGTGGTTAATGGATTATTATAAAATAGTTAAGACACACACGATACTTTTGCAGGCGGTTATTTAGCTTCATTTTAATCATCTCTTGCAAATTAAAGTCACGTTTTAGAGATACGGGAATCCTCCTTCTCCCTTATTTCGACGAGGGATGCTTGAATGAATAAAGCAAATTCATTATCTCCAAAATAACGCATTATTATCAACGATTAAAAAAAAAATAATATTAATAAAATTAAAAAAATACTAACTAGAGAATAAATTTTATCATTTATCATCATATTGTTATAACCAAAATAATATCGTGATTCCAGGAAATAATTTAATACAACAAACCATCCACTATACATTGTATATTATAATATAAAATATATATTAAATATTTACAACGTATACATAACAACCCAAAATATGTTTATTTTAAAATATACTCTTAAATAATTTATTATACTATCGAGTTTTGATGATTTCAGATTGTGATCATTATCCCTCGTATTATCATAACGATATAGCTTATTGTGAATGGATCCATGTTTATCTACGGTGTGAAGGGATATTCGCAGGTTTATAATAATATAATAACGATTTTGACGTAAAAATGTAATTATGAACTTGAAGTCTGTTAATAATGTGCGTGTGCAGTGTGCATTCTGTATCAACATTTAAATTGGCTAGTCGAGATTAAATATTCTTCTTAGACTAGTTTCCTCTGTGTTACACTACTACACTAGGACTACCCTCTCACTTTCAGCAACATTTCCAGTCGCAAGCCCATGCCATAACGGTAGACCAGTAGTATTATTATGCAGTATATTGTACGGTTTTTTATGCGCACTCTTACCCCGCCTACTTGATTTATTAAGTTTTCGTTCCGTCCAAACAAAAATCCAGATAAAATAAACAAAACAATTAAACAAAACATCTCAACAGTTTCTTGAACATATAAACTTTTTTTAGCTCTTTTTTTTCGGCGTTATTATTTTTGCACTTTCACGTTATCACACTCGGTGAATTTAATTAAAAATCTGTCGCGAATATGCCACCTACTGCGATGTCAAGGAATAAGCGCGGAGGAGTCGGTTTCAAAATTAAAAAGTCGCTCGGTGTGTTTGTACACGAAAAGAGCACGCCGCGCAAGAGTTCTCCAACGACGACAACGACGACGGTAAATCAAGAGTCGCTTCTCCTCGAATAGATGTTCATCTCTCGGAGGTACCCACACAAAAGAAAACTATTTAAGCTCGTCACGATAACGTGCGGGATAAAAGAACGATGTAGGCAGGATGAGAAATATAAGGAGACGTCGACGTGGCGCAGGGTAGGGTAGAAAGTTTTTTCTCCCCACCCCATGACCACTATCTTACCCCCACCCATACAGACCAAGCGAACTGCATGTTTGTTGGACTAAAATTCTTTTATGTTTCGCGGTAGGATAGTTATAAATCCTTCCGAAACCGGCCCGCGTAATTGAATCTCTTTTGTTGTCAGTTTGCGATGGATATACGTCTATAAAACAACCAGGGTGAAATGAGAATGGAGAGAAAAAATTAATAATATACGTTATTAAAGATTTGCGGGAAAACAGTATACATAAATATATGTATGTATCCTCGATATAGACATTTCCTTTTGTTACTATACAGTATACACTATCGAGCTACTGTTGTATACGTTATGCCACAGCGTTTTCATTTCATTATTATTATTAGTTATTTTGGTAAACGATTACATTTTACCGTTTCCGCGAAAGCATTTATAATAATCATAACACCCGAAATATTACCATTGATCATAAATATTTATAATAGTGGCACATTATATATCTATCTTCGAGAAAACAACATTTGATATTGAATATAGTTATATTTACACCGTATAAACACTCCTCATATTGCTTATATTTTAATAAAAAAACAAACCTAATGTATATGTGAAAGTGCGCACTGCACATTTTGAATTTTGAGCATGTATTTCAAATCACAATTATAAAAATATAATATTATATTAAACGTATTTTTGAAAATAATAGTATGTATAAATTTTCTAATATTTTATTACTCAATTAATTGATTATGTTAAGAAAAAAAAACATATCTTGTATAGAAACATAAATGCTTATTTTTAATTTGATTCGTGTGTTTTTTTTTTTTTATTATTGTATAGGTACTTTATGAACATTAATAAAAAAATAGTTGATTTGTATGATTCTTATACTTTTGTTTTTAAAATTAAAAATCTTATGTTGATGACCAAAATAATATACTGTTCGAAAACTATTATTGAAGAATGGTTGAAAACTCACAGTGGGCTAAAAATAAGAGCCTGGCCAATACACTTAACTGTACAAATACTTTAATATAATGTTGAAGGAAACGGAATTGAGAATAATTACAAAACATATGAAAAAATATTTTATTGTATCATTATAACACAATATACTAATAGTATTACAAAAATATGACAGTGTATTTTTTTTATGCAGTGTATTTTATAACATCATACATGTTTGCTTTTTTATGGAGAAATATTTCAATGACTTTAATTTTTCCTTTCTAATTAGGGCACTGAAAAATAGTTAGCTAAAGAAGGGCTAATTATTTTTGAAAAATAAAATAAAATAACTAATTCTCCTTTAGCTGACAACGTTTCAATGCACTGATTGGCACGGACTAATTAAATTAATCGAAATATTTCTCGGTAACATTGAAAGAGGGATAATTATTTTTGGTGTAGATTGGACCAAAGGTCATCAAACAATTTTTGGTGTGAAACACATTTGATTTAAGAGTGAAACCAGACTCACACGATGTGTCAGAAACGTTGATTATTAGTTTAATCGTCAAATGTTAGTCAATACTAAAGGGTGAGTTTCTTCAAGTGAAAAACATATTTATCCATAGTCAAATACTAATATACATATACTGGTAATGTTTGCAATGTATATGGTAGTCATTTATTGACTCAACAGATTTTCATTTAAATTTCAGAGATTGATTTTATAGATATATTAAACATTGAAAAGTTCCTTGGACCATGTTCGACTAGTGACGCTGAACAAACTTTACCTTTATATTTTTGTTGATAAAATACCATATTATTATAATAAACTATTATCATTAATAAATGCCTTATAACATTATATTATCAGATTTTGTTGATGAATCGAAACTTTATTTGGAAGTTCTAAAACAACAATATAATGACACATGTAGAAACAAGGTTAAATGATACGTGTATTAGATGTTTTTAACATTGTAAAATACGCTTTGTGGTTTTTATACTTTGCTTTTTTTAAAAAGAAAATAATACATTGTAACGGTGAGCTGAAATATAATGTATTATATTTTATTATTTATTTAAGTTAATAATATTAATTTTTACACCTTAACTGCTCTCATATCCAATAAAACTTTAATGAAAGAACCAAGTAATTTAGTTATTTAGATATACAGATTGTTTTTTTTTATCAAGCAACACTCATTATTTCAAAAAGTATAGATTTTTTTTATAATTTTTTTTTTTTTAATTTTTAGATAAATACATGTTTTTCTACAACTGTGTAAGATTTAAATTTTTTTTACATTATATTATCTTTTTAAAATGATCAATTTATTTACAGTTGTGAGTATATAGGTATTTTTGTAATAAGTGTCAAATGTATATTTTTTTAATTTATAATACAATTATCTGAAAGCTTTTATCTGAAGTCTATTCACTATTGGTTATACCATGGTGCTTATTAGTAAACAAATTAATGGAAATTATGATTTTTTTTTAAATAATTTCTAGTTATTAAATACGTTCAAAAGTTAAATGAACAAAAGTAAAAAAAAATCGTAACTTTAATATACCTAAAATCACATTACTTGACCCAAGTATGGTTTCAACTAAATAATGACGTGCACGCTATCTATTTGTTGTATATTTCAATAACTTTTACCACCAGATTGCATCGTTAATATGAAGCTATTTAAATAAATCTCAACAAAAATGTCTCCTAGATAAAAACTAACTGTACTATAACATTTTACTGTAAAATTCATATTAAACCAGACAGGTGACAATAAAATATAATAAATTAAAGTTGGTCTGTAAAAACTATGGCGATAAAAAAAAATAAATAATAATTTTCCCTGGCACCAAAATTATCCTGTCTATTTTTACCAAACTAAATATTTTGAAATTAATCATCATAAATTTAGATAAGTCTCGCAAGAAATTGACTATATATTTCTAAAATCGATACTAAACTTTCTTAAAACAAATACAAGAGTCATACATTTGTTATATTCAAGTATTTTTTTTTTTTTTTAATTATTGTCATTCATCGTGAGTTGTAAAAATGACACAGCTTGCACCAATGGCACCGGTTTTGTAAGCGCGTGACACAAACGGACTGAAAATCGAAAAGGTTTCCGAATACATATTAATCACGGTTCGGTGGATTTACTCGAAACTTTTCCGCCTCCTAGGCAATCCAATTATATTACATTATTCTCTCTTCTCTCGCGTTATATCCTGTATACAGACGACGTTCTTTCACCTCTTTTTATAATTTACTTATGCTCTCAAAAACTTTATAGAACAAATCTTTTCTGTTTTGTTTTACAGTCACTTATTTTTTTTCGAAACTGTTGGATTAATTTTAGAAATTAAACTATGGTGATGATTTGTAAATTATTAGATCAGCACAGATGTTAATTCTAGGAAGTGCTGCTTTACTACTAGGAATCCTGAAGGTACACCAAATGTCTTGGATTTTATTTATAAAATAAATTTAAATTACATTAATTTGGTTTTTTCATTTGAGTTATATTTACAAAGATATAATATAGTTTATAATAAATTTAATGATAATACAAATGTATGATTTATACACTAATACCTATTTATAGTTAGATTTAAAAGTATGAAACATTACTTTAATATTTTCTACAACTTCAGCTATTTTTTTCTGTTATAAATATACAGAGTAAGAACTCTATCAGTAATGGTAATCGGTTCTACACTATTAGAAATTAGCAATAGAACCCTAACTCTCGAACAAAACCTTTAATGAGAAGTACCTATGATGAAATTCGCATTAATATAATATATTATACCTAATATTAGTTTTTAAATAAAAATATTATTCTATGCAATTTATCATTGTACCTATTGAGGTCTTATTTGTAATACAATTGAAATTCAACAAATAATTTATTGTTATTTGATATGTACAACAGCTATAAAATATTTAACCTTTGCGGATATACCAAGGACTCTTATAATATATAGTGTCAATTTAGTTTTATTAACTTAAATATCATATTTAATTATTTTGTATGTAATTTTAAATGACTATTGCTCTCTGCGAGAGTTTTTCTACGTCAAACATTACATTCTCAGTTTGTCCAATAGAGCGCATTTCAGTTATATAATATTAGTTTTGTTAAAATTGATAGTGATTAACACTACTTAATCTCATGATATTATAAATATTCGTAATAGTATAAAATACTTTAAAATATAGTATTAGTGTTTGTAATGAGTAGTTAGTACGATCATATTCTAATATAATTTATTATATTTAACATTTAAAATTGTTTTAATGACCCATTATTATTTAAGTATTTAGCTTAAAAATAAGACCATAAAATATAGTAAAAAGAATAAAAAAAAATTGGAGTTATTGATAATTTGTAATTATCTTATGTTCTTATATTATTTTGGTTTATACTGTTTTTATGTATGCACCATGGTAGGTGTTTTGGTAGAACCATTCAAAATAATATTTGAATTTCATATCATTGTTTCATTGAAATCCAAAACTTGACCATTTTACCGTTTATCCGTCCAGTGTAAAATCACTATTAAATTGTTAGGTATAATTTGATGGGAGAAACATTAAAATTTCATTGTTACGCAACTCGTTAGGTACTTGTTACAGTTCTCGGAATAAGATTTACTCGTTCAATACAAAATGTTCGTAATTATTACTTCTGAACTACGTTAATAATGTACGCCTTGTTTTCTTTAACTATTGATTGAGTTTAATGGGCTTAACACAATCTGTGGTATGAACTTTTGGTAAAATCACATTTGTTTTTATTACGAGGCTGTCAAATCTTATTACAGATTAACCGTTTTAATCGAAAGATACTGTAGTAATACACGCTAATACTTGTGTATTCTTTTATATACGTTTATCTCATGCCTAAATTATTATGTATGATTTTTTTTTTTTTAATTAACAATATGCATATTGGTATGAGGTATTGTAATATATTAAATTTTAAAACAAACAATATTTTTACTGTTAAGTATTGTAAATATACAATACTTTATTTTTTACGATAAATAGACGAATTCCTAAATTTTAATCAAACATGATCATAATTTACTAAAAATATTTGTTTAAATTTCTGTTAATAAATACAGTTAAGTACAATAATAAAAAATAAGATTCAATTATTATTTTCATTTACGGAATAAGTATCTTGTACCTATGTATATAAATAAATGGGTTTTCAAAGAACAATTATCTTTACAACACAAAATTAATAAAAGTCAAAAAAATTAAGTAGAGAAAATGTTAGTCTTTTTAGAGAATGCAAAAAATCGTCTGTAAGAAAAATTGCCTCTTATGGGCTCAAAAACATAAATTACATTATAGGCTATAGTGTAATCATAATAATAATATAATATAACTACAATGACACTGGAGAGATTATTATCAACAAGCCTCTTCTCGGCATTTCCGAAACCATTTCGGGATAAGTGTGTGGATAAGTTGTGTAATATATTATTATTATAACGTCAAGCGTACACATGATGGACCTGTGGAAATCGATGAACCGTCAGCCGGTCGAAACCTAATTCAACATCGAATGGCCTACGTATAGTAAATTGTACACATAAAAATAATAATACTATAATATAAATTGTAATTATATCATACAAACGATGTGATCGCATAGTTATTAAACGTCGTAAATCGTGGTTATAGGTTTGCATAACCCGTGTCGTGAGATTTTAACACCCACTCAATTATAATGTTTATTACTCCCGATGCATAATATCTTAACTACCAAGTCATAGAACCTAGAATAATACAGTGAAATATATTTCTGAATATAAGTAGATGGTTTTTATTAAAAAAAATTTCAATGATATATGTATCTATTTTTATAAATTCGGTGCTGAGAACGTATTTTTTTTTTTTTTAGAGTGACTCGAATTTCAGCATGTTCAAATAGTATTTTATGGTTTTGAAATGTTGTGTATGTAGCAAATAATAAATTAATAAGTATATAATATATATATTATAAATAGTCAGAAAAAAATTAAAATATTGTGTTATTTCAGATCATTTTGATCTATACTTTATATACTTTATGAGTTATAAGTATACTAAAGTAAAATCTCAGAATTAAAAAATAACATATTTTTCTGGTATTATTCATTTTTTTTTTACTCAAATAAAAAAAAATAAAATAAAAGCCTTCAAAATGTGCATACATTGTTTTATAATCTAATAACTCAATTTATTTATTTTACTTAGATATTTTACATATCACGTGTTTTAAGTTACAAACAATTATAAGATTAGGATGTGTATTGTTCAAGTATAATTTTTGTAGATATTTGTGATATTTGTACAAATTACTCAACTTTTATCCTATCTAATCATATTTAATATTATACCATGATATTATTAATGATACATAAAAAAAAAAAAAAAAAATTACGATCCTAAATATCATACTAATGATTTACGACCAGTTAATGTAAAATTAAAACTTAAAAATTAAAAACTTTTTTTTTTTTCATCGCCATTAGTACAAAATAATAATATAATATTTAATATTTAATTTTCATACAATTGAATTATTTAAAAATATATGTACCTAATATCATATTTCTTCATATTCACTCATTACTGTAAATAATTGATGATAACTAATATTTATTGGATAAGCTAAACTAATAATGATAAAATAAAATATTCTACTTGTTTATATTTGTTTGTCATAATTAATAATATATTTACGAAAGAAAATTGTAAAGAACTGGATATAATATATAAATTAAATATGCTTTATGTTTATTTACTAAAAAATAGTATTGTTATATTATTTATTTTAAAAAGTCAAATTTATAAAAAAAATATATAAAATGTGATCTTGTGATCTTAAAAAAAAAATGATTCAAAAATGAATAAAATTTGCAATCAATTGGATGACAAAATCGAAGAACTCGTTAAAAGTAAGAATATATTTTTAAATTATTAATAAAAATACTTAACATATGCTACAATCTTCACCACCAAGATACTTAAGTATGTCCCCGTTGCTGATATATAATGAAGACGATCCATCACAGTCACGAGTACTTATATAAATAGAACCAATAAAAATATTTAAGTATTCAATTTTATTTTATTCTAAGGGTGCTGACGAGGAAAGGGGCTTCAGAGAATATATAGTAACACATTCGATGAATCCATTAGAGACAGCATGGGCTCCGATTCAGAAAACCAAACCAAGGCCGATACACTTATGTCGTATATATAATTTGTACGAGAAGGCATCAAAAAAAAACATGCGGGCGTACGGTTATGCATAATTATAAGTTTTCGTAAAACCATTAGGTCAAATGAAATTTTAATTCGAAATCAAATGTAAAATAATGATTCAATTTTTAGATATAGGTAAAGTACCTTTTTTTTAAATTTAAACAATAAATTCTTAACTATTAATGGTAGTATATAAATGCGGCTGACGCGAATAGTCTAAATTTTCAAGAAGTTTGAAGCTGTAAGTATGTTGTATGACATGAAGAGACGTGTATTATGATTTTTGCCGGATTATTGTTCAGGCCATACTACAGGGATGTATCTAGAGTCCTAGAAGCATGTACTGTAAGAGGCACTAATAAGTTTCATTTCTAATGTTAAAACTTAAAAGTGACACCATAGTCAACGTTATTTATAGAACGTTATTTTCAGTAGTTCTAAAATGCATAAAAATATGTTGTTTGAGCCTTGAATTCCACAACTACAACCATCCAATGATCGATTATATTCTCATATATTAAACATAGATTATAGGAAACCTAATTTTTAAAATATCCTAAATACAACGTATGAACATTGATTTTTTTATATTCGAAAGTTTGATAATATATCAATTCACTTTAAGGATATTGTTATATTCTCTGGTTAAAAACATAAAAAGAGTTTGGCTGAATACTAATTTTACTATTTGTTATTTTGTATGACAATGACTATATATATTCAGATGAGTAAAAACATTTCATTATTAATTATTAAAAGTGTTATTATGCAAATCCGATTTATTTAATTTCAGAATGTTTCATAGCTTACAGAATTTCCATAAATATCCGTGACACCGAGGAAAGTACTTCATGGACATGAATAGATTACAAGTACTACATTTAAAATATTTATTTTTATTATCCAAAACATAATAAATAATAATTGAACATACATAATACCATAATATTAATATTAATATATTAACAGTATTTACACTGTAAAAGTATAAAACTTTGTTACTTTTAACGAATAATCCTATTTTAGACATATTTGTATTTAAAGCTTATGTATTATTAACAACTGTGCATAATATTCATTATTTGGCAGTTGAATTTTATTTTAAAATTTTCCAATACTAGGTATTGTAGTAATAAATATATTATAACTCCATTATTATTTTTTTCTGTTGTAATTGATATTCCTAGATAAATAAAATTTGAAAACCATTGTTAAAAAATGAATGTTCTAATAATATCAATAATGTAAAAAAAAATTAAAATACATTGAATTCATTACCAGGAAAATTTATTGCCTTAGGTCCACCTTGACAAACTTGTTTGTAATTAAATGAACCAATTACTTCAGATAAGTTTTTAGTGTTTATTGGGTAAGTTAGTGGAATCAATCCTAAACTTTCAGGCTCTATTTAAACATTATAAACATAAAAGTTTACACTCACATCATCAGAGATGTTTTTCAATGACAAGTTGATTGATTTTATAAACAGGCTTATACAGTATTACAATTTGTCCATCTATGTAAATTGACCATCCAATTGGACATTGGTAAACTCAATGATTTTAATAATTCATTGAAAAACACTGGTTTCTGTTAACAGTGTAAACAATCGCATCAAGTCGGTAAATATATGGGAACAAAATGCCTTTTATTGACTATTAAAATAAAATATATATTTATAATATTATAATATGAAAATTAATTTTCACGGTAGATTAATCAATTAAGGTCAGAGGCACAAATCTTATACTTTTGTTTTGCCCCCTCCTCTCATAATTTGAATTAATATTTGCACCTCTGAGTAAGGTTATTTAGGTACTATTTATTGTTAAAACTATTACTTGTAAATCTGCTAAACGAATTTGTTTGCTTGGTATATTTGTTACTGTAGGATTAACAAAATCAATATTTCTTTTTAGAGTTACAGTGGCAGTCTTAAATTTTAAAAATATTATTTATTATATGATATATTGTAAAAATAAAATAAGTCAAATATTAATATAACGTACTTTTATTGGAAAAAGTTCTTTTCTAAATAACTCAGCTTTTGGTAAAGGTTTGCTTATATTTATTTGTTCAAATACAGATGGAATAGCTCATTTTTTAACTTATATATTGGCCTTTTAAAAATATTATAAACAATTGTGTTCAATATTTCACTTTATTACAATTGTATATTATAATTTATATTTTACATACTTCAGTAACATCAGATGGTATTGAATAATCAGTGATTATATCATCAGATAAAAAATGTTCAGAACAAGTATAGTTTAAGGACTTGAATTGGTTATTTATTGTATTATTTACTGCTGATTCCCAAGCTTTTTTATTATAACTATTCACTTTGAATAGTGTTATTTTTTTCTTCTTTTCTCCACTTTTACATCTGAGAATTTACGCATATTGAATGAACAAAATATGTATCATACGATTTAATATACTAGTTGAATGTGCTATAAGTGATATTTTATGATTGAACTACTATATTTTAGTCCGTGAACTAATTATTTTTTATGTATTCATTCATTGACTAACTATTGACATTATGAACATAGATGAAGCGCAAGCCATGCTCGTACTTTTTCCCCCGATATACGTCTCACCATAACCATAAGTGCCCGGTGATATGATTATCGTTTCCAGTCCATACTATCTTAGTCCGTGTGGCGACTATCGTCCCACTACTTGTTGGTCGACATGTTAGGGTCACCTAATGTCGCACCACCAGGTGGCGTCGTCGGTAGGTACGTTTGGTTGTGCACACATCCGTTTTCGACACAGTCCTCTCGTACCGCCGACCGATACGCACCTTCTCGCTCCGACGCTCCATCCGTTTACTCATTACCTACATTAATATTGTCATTTTTTATATATAACGAAAAATATATAGTTTTTTCCTTTTTTAGTAATTAACGCTGTCATTGAAATATTGTAAGTCTAATAAGCAGCCAGTTATTCGGTATTTTAGGAGATTATTATTTTAATTATTAACCTCAAAACCTCAAAAATTTTCTTTCGTAAAAACCTTCTCCAGACAATAACAAATACTCCTAAAAAATAATTAGCGAAATCGGTTCAGCTGTTCTCAATTGATGAATTTTTATATATTTTTGTCTCCATTTTTATGTATAAAAATTTTTAATTTCTTTTTTTACTATGACAACGATTTAAGTTTGTATGTCTATTGGCATGCATTTTTAAAAACATCTTAAATAAATGATTTATTTTATTTAAACGGTTGCCATTGACTACCAAAAATAATTTAGTTGACTATTTGCTGGATAGATGACGCTTCTGTAATTTCATCACCACCTCGTCATATTTCTCTAACCCGATAACTTTTTCAAATTTTTCGTCCGTAAGAACCTTCTCCTGACAATTACGACCCAAACAAAAAAAAAATGAGCGAAATTGGTCCAGGCGTTGTTGAGTTATGCGCTTACAACACTTTTGCGATTCATTTTTATATTATAGACTAGCTGACCCGACACGGCGTTGCCCGTGTGTTACTTTCTTTTTTTGCATTTTCGTATGCCGTGTGTTAATTTTTAATTTAATCTTATTGATAGTGCTAATATTACGTCGAATTCACGACGAAAGATTTGTAATGTGGCAGTTTTTGTGCCTACGTATTTTAAAAAATTCTCCTGAACAGAACCGTCACCCTGGTGATAGGGCGTTGTGAATAAAAAATCAAAAACTCTTCAGATCGGAGTTTGGTTTGATTCAACCTGATGAATGTTAATCTTTCCGTTTCAATTTTAACATACATGTCAACAACATATTTGTGATATAATCGCCGACATTTCAATATGTGATTATCTTCATTTTCCCGAATCATTAGGCGGTATGAATAATAGTTCATTGAACTGACTTTTTTGTTGGTTTCAGAACCTGTAAATAGATTTTGTTTTAATAACATTCAAATATAAAATTAAAATACATAATATAATGACTGAGATATTATCGCCATAGCTAAACTAATATTTTAGTTACCTGCAATGGGATTTATCATTTTTATTGAGAAATCGTAGCCATCTTCACCTTGCCAAAATATAATGGGATATTGCAGTGCATCATATGAGCGGTGTGTTTCCTTTATACGTTGTAATTGATCATTCCGACGCCGTAAAACAATATCACGGGATTCCAAGTTTTCTCCAACTACAACGATAGCAACTTCATCAATAGTTGGTGCATTAAAACGTCTTGTATGTTGACCTGCAGGTGTTTTATCAGCTCTGATTACAATTTTGTGATTATCGGATGGCATCAGATCCAGGGCAGTTTTAAACAATATAATCAATTGATTGTGCTGATGAAATAAAGTTTGTAATTGTTCTACAATAGACCTCTTTACTAAATTGTTATGTGCACAACGCAGATCAATTTCTTGTGGTGAATTGCCCATAAAATAAATTTGCAGGAATTTGTTGTCGCTATCTGACACTGGTAACAGTGAACCTGCTCTGTGATATATTTGCCCTTGTATCTGTAAATAAAAAAAATATATTATGGTGTGGTATAAATTAATGGATTGTCGGTGATCAAACTTAAATAATATTTGATCTTAAAAAGTATATATTTAGTTTTAACTAATATCTATCAAATATAAAATATAATAAAAGTGTCACTGAAACTGAAACACCATATAATATGATGACTAAGTGATATATTTCGTAATGATTAAGAAATTGAAGATTAGTGACACATCTTAACTTTGGTGACAGAAAATTTTGTTCGCTAAAATAATTATGAGTAACTGCTATAATACATACCTTGAAAGTTGGCATAACATTTTCCCGAACTACATTTGTTGCCCCAAATGAAGTCATTTGAAAGCAATTGTTATATTGTTGGATATTTGTCAAAAAGTGTATAGAATCTGTTCCTATTCCTGAAACCAATGAGTACAATGGTTCTGGTGGTGGATCCAATGGTATCAATTTCACTTTACCATTTGCGCAACACAATCCATTGGCTTCGTTTTTGTATTTTAATGCCTTACAGTGTGAGCAAACCGAGTTCATATAGAACCAATAACAACACATTGGTAGTTACTGTAGTCAATTGACACATGGTAACTAAAAGCAGCTCGATTCAAACTTGCTCGCGCTTCACGCGTTTGTGAATTAGATCGGTAATTAGCTTGGTTTGTAGCATTTCTGGTTCTTCTACCTAAATTGCTTCGTCTTATAGGAGGCATATCAAATATAAATTATTTTTTCACTAATCACGAACTAAACAAACACTAACTAACTAAACACTCTGCACAAAACACGATTGTTGGTTGCCATGGATACGATCAGTATCTTATATATAAAAATGAATCGCAAAATTTGGTAAGCGCATAACTCAACAACGCCTGGACCGATTTCGCTCATTCTTTTTTTGTTTGGGTCGTAATTGTCAGGTTATTTTAACTCAAATTATTCATATGTTTTTAACACTTATTATTATAATATATTTATATACATTGTTTTAATTTCTTAATATTTAAGTACTAAGAATTTGGGATATTTGAAAAAAATTGGTATGAATATATTTTTATTATTTTATTTATTGATATCGAATTTAATTAATCATATCCAATACGCATATAATTTGTACATACTTAAAAATATATTATGTTTTCACGTTATATATTGTTTATTATAATGATTTGAGTATGTTGTTATCAAATTATTTTTGTACAATTCTATTATCTTATTATATTTTATTTTTACATGTATGATAATATTTTATTAATTATTGTTATTATTATTATTTTTTTTTTTTTTTTTTTTTAGGCAGTGATAGTTAATTATCTGTATCTTCTCTTGAGTGATATGGTTTAAGGCGCCTAACGTGGATTATATCTTCAGTTACTTTATTATCTAAAATTAGTTCGACTTTATAATTTAGGTCATTGATTTTCTCTAAAATTTTGAAAGGACCTCTATATTTTGGACCTAATTTTGGAGATTTCCCTATTTCTGAAAATGGAAATTTAATAAGAACTAAGTTTCCCGGATTAAAACTAATTATTTTATGCGATTTGTCATGATATTTTTTTTGATTTTGTTGAGCTACTGACACTATACTGGGAATTTTATTACGTATTTCATTTAATTCAATTAACGACTTTTTTATATCATATGGTAGATTATTTGGAATTAGTTTATTGTCGATTGGAAAATATGGTTCAAAACCATGCATTAAATAAAAAGGACTGTATTTTGTACTAGTTTGTGGGGTAGCATTATAGCTTAACGTTACGTATGGTAAATAGTAAGACCATCTAGATTGATTATTATCTTCTATATAATTTTTTAGTGAAGTAGTAAGAACACCATTAATTTTTTCGACTAGCCCCTGTGATTGGGGGGAGTAACTTGTTGATAAAACTTGTTTTATTCCTAAATTGTTACATATATAATTTACGAGTTTATTTTTGAAATGAGTACCTCTATCAGAAGAAAATATTTGAAAGCATCCCCAATGAGATACTATTTGAATGATAAATTTAACTGTTGATTCGGCGGAGGCTGAAGCAACAGCTTTAGTAAAAATAAATTTAGTATTATTACATGCAGCCACTAATACGTATTTCTTTTTATTGCTGGTAGTTAAAGGACCTAAATAGTCAAACGTTAGCCTATCCAATGGTCTATTTGATAATTGTATAGGTTGTAATTGACCTATTGGTTTGCCTTCTGATTTTTTATTTATTTGGCATTTATGGCATGTTTTTATGAATTCAGTGGTGTCTTTAACCAAATTTTCCCAGTAATATTTATTTTGTATTTTATGAATTGTTCTTGTTATACCTGTATGACCTCCCGTAGGTGATTCATGATAAGATTTTAATATATTGTTAATTAAAGTTTTTGGAACTACTAGAATTGGCACGAAATTTTTAGGGGGGGTAAATTTTTTGTAGTATAATATTGCATTTAATAGTGTAAATCTTCGTGTTTTTCTTTTTATATTTTTAGAAATATTTTTGTTATTTGGTTCTATTATTGTGTTAATTATATCAGAGCAAAATTTGTCTTTAGTTTGTTCATTTTTTATATTGTCTAAATCTAAATTTATTTCTGTATGTTCATTTTCAACTATTACATCAATTTTATTAACTGCATTTCTAGATAAAGCATCTGCTATTAAATTCTCTTTACCTTTTTTGTAAATTATATCAAAATCGAAATCTAATAATTTAAGTGTTAATCTAGCTATTCGAGCAGAAGGGATTTTTAAATTTTTGTAGTATTGAAGACTTATATTGTCGCAGAAAACAGTAAAGTGTCTTCCCCATAAATATTCTCGGAAATAAGTTATTCCAAAACACAACCCTAAAAGTTCTAGGGTAGTTGATGAATATGTTTTTTCATTAGCCAATAATTTACGCGATGCATATCCTACTGGATGTAATATATTATTATTATCGGCTTGTTCAATATAGGCTCCTAAACCCGTAATTGAAGCATCTGTTGTTAGAAAAACATGTTTATCGTCATCAAAGTGTTTTAGAAGTGGTTCAGAGATTAAATATTGTTTTAATTTTTTAAAAGATTCTTCATGTTCTATTTGCCAGTCTATTTTTTTGTTATCTCCTTTTATAAGTTCAGTGAGGGGGTGTGCTATTTTTGCGAAATCTTTTACGTGTTTTCTGTAATATGAACACATTCCTATAAATGACCTAACCTCTTTTTGAGTTGTTGGTTGTTTGAATTCAGTTATTGCTTTTGTATTTTTATCCATCGGTTTGATACCTTCACGAGTTATTATATGTCCAAGTAATTCAATTTTGTTATTAAAAAAGAAACATTTACTTGTTTTAAGAGAAAAATTTAATTTATCCATTATTAATAAAGCATTATTTAAATTATTTAAGGCTTGTTCAAAGTCTTTGCCATATGATGCTAAGTCATCAATGTATATTACGAGAGATTTATATAATAATTCTGAAAAAGCTTCATTCAGTTTTCTCTGAAAGATACTTGAACTAACTTTTAGGCCTTGTGGGATTCTGGTGAACGTGAATAGTCCATGACAAGACGTAAATGCAAGTTTATATTGGTCTTCTTCTTTGACAGGTAATTGAAAAAAACCACTATTAAGGTCAAGAGATGAAAAATATTTTGATCCTTCTAGAGCTCTTAATAAATCTGTAGTTCTAGGTAAAGGATATTGATCTGTTTCTACTCTATCATTTAGTTCTTTATATGAAACTACGAGCCTATAAGATCCCTTTTCCTTCTTTTTTACTAAAAAGGCTGGAGCTGCAAATTTTGATGTTATAGGTCGAATGATATTTGCATTAAGTAATTTGTCTAATTGTATTTTTAATTCTTCACGTTGTTGAGGGGAAACTCTGTGGGGTGCATTAAATTTAGGATCCGTATAATTTTGTTTTAATTTTATTTCGCAAGGATCTATATTAGCACATTTTATGTATGAGGTGTCAGTTGTAAAAAGGTGAATGAATTTTTTTAATAATTCAACTACTTTTTTATGTTGATATTTATCGAGATGCTGGGATATATTAATTATAGTTCCTTCATTATCCATAAGTGTTTCTTTGTCATCGTAATTATTCGTAATTGTGTTTGGTATTTTTGTGTAATTATTTACTGATTTAATGTTATTGTTATTATTAAGAGGTTTTTTGATATTTATAAAGTCATTTGGAAGTGTGTCATTACTGATACTATTATTTTTCTTAATGTTATTTATTAATGTTTGTAAAGGCGGTACGTCATTGATGATAATATGTTTATGTGGTATTTTATTTGATGGTTTATCTGTTCTTGTCCCGGGGATCCAATGCGTATTATTATTGACATTATACAAAACGATTGCGGGCCTATTATTATAGTTTTTCTTTTGATAGATAATTGCTGTTTTATTAGTGTCATTGTAAATATAAGTGTCGTGATTATAATAATCAGCGATTGCGGCTAATTCATCATCAGACATCCAATAATTAGGCAGCTGTGTAATATTAAATAATTGTAAGATATCTGCTATAGAAGTAATTTTATTTAATTTGTTATCGTTTAAAGCATTGCATACAGCATAAATGCCACAGTTTCCATCGCCTGCGACATTTTCTCCGGGTTTATAACTTTCAAAAATTGATTTAATTGTATTACTATCTTTTGTATCAATTTTTATATTATGATCGTCATTTATTTTAATTATTTTACTCATATTATTATTAATATTATTATTGGGTGTTCTTATTTTATCATTGAAACTGTCATTAATATTATTTGATTTTTTAATTATTTTATGAGAATGGTAATGGTCGCGTATTAAATTTATGACCTTTTGATGTTCATGAGTTTTCCAATTATTAGTTATATGTGTTTTATCTTTATGACAAATGAGAAGATCGATATTTGTGTTTGAAAATTCTTTAAAAATTGATTGTTTAATGATTGCCCAATTACATTTGTCTACGCCTGAGGCAATTGTAGGAATAGCAATTTTGAAATCATGTAATTTTTGCATTGATTTTTTTAAGTTTTGAATAGTGAGTTTTATGTCATCGTATTTAGGTTTATGAAAATATTTTTGTTTTGTTACTAGGTGATAAATTATTTTGTTTCCGATTTTTATTGGAATTGCATCGCCTATTTGTGGGTTTAACTTTTCGAGTTGAGGCGTTGTGTTTCCAAATGTTGTTTTTATACGAAACGCTATTCCTTTAGACATTTTTAAGTCTGCAGATATGCAATGTGCAATCGAGTAGTCAGAGTCTACAAGAAATATATCTGCTATTTCCTCTTTAATATTATTAATATTTGTTTTAGATATATTGGTATAAGTTTGTATTGTGATTGAATCATTTAATATTAAAGTGTTATTATGAAAATTGATAATAGCCTTATTGCTGTGTAAAAAATTATTTCCTATTATTATATGGCACGTTAAATTTTTAACAATAAATACTGATGTTTCAAAATCATGAGAATTGATTTTAAGTTTAATTGTTGTGGAGCCATAGACAGTTAATGGGTTATTGTTTGGACCTGATAAAATTATGTTTTCTTTAATTATTTTATTTTCAGGGGGTACAAGCGTGTGTCTTATACAACATATATTGGCCCCTGTATCAATAGTTATAGGTACATCAATATTATTAAGTTTAGCGCGAATGAATAACGGTTCAGAAATATGATTAATTTTGTAAGTAGTTACTGGTTTTTTAACTGACGTTGAAGGGTAACAGCGAGTGTCAGAAAAACTGTTTAACCTATTTATTAGTTTTTTTGAATTGAAAATTTTCTACAAGTTTGTGCTGAATGTCCTATCATATTACATAATTGACAATTAATCGGGTTATTTTTAAATCGGCAATTTTCTGTAGAATGATTATTTCTAGAACAAATTGTACATTGCATTTTATCATTGTTATTTGAATTATTTTTGTTTTTAAAGTAACAAAATTCCATGGTATGATTATTTTTAAAGCATATATTACATTTTTTTATATTGTTATTATTTATATTGTTGTTTGGTAGAAAACTACGATTCTTTTTAAAATTGTTGGGCTTATTAAGATTATTATTTTGAATTTGGGGTTTTATAATATTTTCCATTTCGTTTTTAAATTTATTATTATTTTCATTAAGCAGATTTATTTTCTCATTGAATTCATTTGAAATTTGATTTAATTTATTGGTGATAATGTCAGTTTTTATTTCGGAAGGCGATTGATTTGTTTCACCCGTTACCATAAATTCTACCATTTCGTATTTTCTTATATTGTCTTTTAATAATTTTAGTGTTGAATTATCTAATATTCCAATGTATCTCGCAATATTTGGTTTAAGACCCTTCATTATATATCTAGTTATTTCTTGTTGGGCCATTTCAGAATCTATACGTCTACAAAGTGATTCGATTTCATTAATAAATGCCATAGGTAGTTCATCGTCTAACTGTTTTCTTTTCTCGAGTAATAATCGAAGCATATCTTTATGAGCAATGTGCTCGAATTCATTTCGAAGTTGTTTTTCTAAATCAGCCCAGTTATTGAAATGTTGATGTTCGATGTTTTCATAAAAAGTTAGTGCTGGGCCCTCTAAGAATGCAGGTATGTATAGCAATTTTTCTTGTTCAGACCAGCCATTAATAGAAGCTGCCCTTTGATATTTTTTTAAAAACGCATCTATACTATCAGATGAGGAATCGGAAAATATGTTAGGTTTAAAATAGAGTTTTTTACTATCCATTTTGTTCGTTTCGGTTTGATTATTTAAGTTTTGATAATTTTCATTTATTGTTCTAAAATCGTCCGAGGAAGATTCACCGTTTAAATATTTTAATAATCTATTTTTGAGTTCTGTAACTGTTCCCACACTATTTAAATTTCTTTTATTTAATTCTAAAATTAATTGAGGTTTCTTAAATTTGTTTATTTCATTTGATAGTGAGACAAAAATTGGTTCTCCTATTTCATTTTCCTGATCACTATTATTTTGTGACATTTATGAAAATTATTATTATTATTATATATTTTTTTTTTTTTTTGGTTTTTATATAACACCAAATAGATTATTTTATAATATAATTTGTGAAGATATAATTATAATGATTTTAGGGAAAAAAAAATGGAAAACTTAGGCATTAATTCGTTTTATTATAATTATAAAATAATATTTTTATATTAATTTATTTATATACTCTTATTATTATTTTTTTATTTTTTTATTTTGTAGATTTTTTTTTTTTTTTTTAGATTTTATTATTTCGGGGGCTTTAAACGTGGTAAGAGCCTCTAGGTGGGCGCCACTTTGTAGTGATTTGTAAACAAGGCTTACTTAATTAATCGGGGGAGATTGTATATTTCTAAATTTATTATCTATTAAATAACCATAACTTATATTACCTCTCCGATTCCCGTGTTGACTTGTCTGTTGAAATCGTGGCTTTCGTCTGAGATATAGAATTAGGTGACCGATTTATATTTTAAAGTAAAAAATCTTTTTCTTTGAATCACTATACTTGTTAATTGTATTTAATTTTTTTGATACACATTAATATATATATATTTAATTATTATTACAAACATTTATAACTATTTAACTATATCTTCCTGTCCAGACGATCTGCGTAGTCTTTTAAACTCGCCTTTGGCCGTCTGTACAAGAAGACAATAATCACGCGAATGCCCGCCTGAACGGCAGACTGGAATTCTTATAATATGCTATCTTAATGTGTGTGTGTATGTGTGTGTGTGCTTAATCTTAATTGCTAATAATTATTATAATTATTTTCTAAAATACTTAACATTTAAAAGATATGATGGCTTAAACGCACATCATTACATGTGTCACTAATCTTCAATTTCTTAATCATTACGAAATATATCACTTAGTCATCATATTATATGGTGTTTCAGTTTCAGTGACACTTTTATTATATTTTATATTTGATAGATATTAGTTAAAACTAAATATATACTTTTTAAGATCAAATATTATTTAAGTTTGATCACCGACAATCCATTAATTTATACCACACCATAATATATTTTTTTTATTTACAGATACAAGGGCAAATATATCACAGAGCAGGTTCACTGTTACCAGTGTCAGATAGCGACAACAAATTCCTGCAAATTTATTTTATGGGCAATTCACCACAAGAAATTGATCTGCGTTGTGCACATAACAATTTAGTAAAGAGGTCTATTGTAGAACAATTACAAACTTTATTTCATCAGCACAATCAATTGATTATATTGTTTAAAACTGCCCTGGATCTGATGCCATCCGATAATCACAAAATTGTAATCAGAGCTGATAAAACACCTGCAGGTCAACATACAAGACGTTTTAATGCACCAACTATTGATGAAGTTGTTATCGTTGTAGTTGGAGAAAACTTGGAATCCCGTGATATTGTTTTACGGCGTCGGAATGATCAATTACAACGTATAAAGGAAACACACCGCTCATATGATGCACTGCAATATCCCATTATATTTTGGCAAGGTGAAGATGGCTACGATTTCTCAATAAAAATGATAAATCCCATTGCAGGTAACTAAAATATTAGTTTAGCTATGGCGATAATATCTCAGTCATTATATTATGTATTTTAATTTTATATTTGAATGTTATTAAAACAAAATCTATTTACAGGTTCTGAAACCAACAAAAAAGTCAGTTCAATGAACTATTATTCATACCGCCTAATGATTCGGGAAAATGAAGATAATCACATATTGAAATGTCGGCGATTATATCACAAATATGTTGTTGACATGTATGTTAAAATTGAAACGGAAAGATTAACATTCATCAGGTTGAATCAAACCAAACTCCGATCTGAAGAGTTTTTGATTTTTTATTCACAACGCCCTATCACCAGGGTGACGGTTCTGTTCAGGAGAATTTTTTAAAATACGTAGGCACAAAAACTGCCACATTACAAATCTTTCGTCGTGAATTCGACGTAATATTAGCACTATCAATAAGATTAAATTAAAAATTAACACACGGCATACGAAAATGCAAAAAAAGAAAGTAACACACGGGCAACGCCGTGTCGGGTCAGCTATTATATTATAAATATTATAGGAAGGGCTATTTTAAAAAGAAAAGGGCTATTTTTAGGGTTTTTCCAGCAATAATTCTAATTTTTCTAGCCGTAAAAACCATCCTTGGACTTCAACGAACATTTGCGAACATTTGCGTTGTTTGTATGTCTATTTGCATGCATTTTTAAAAACATTTTAAATAAATGATTTATTTTATTTAAATGGTTGCCATTGACTACCAAAAATAATTTAGTTGACTATTTGCTGGATAGATGGCGCCTCTGTAATTTCATCACCACCTCGTCATATTTCTCTAATCCGATAACTTTCTCAAATTTTTCGTCCGTAAGAACCTTCTCCTGACAATTACGACCCAAACAAAAAAAGAATGAGCGAAATCGGTCCAGGCGTTGTTGAGTTATGCGCTTACCAAATTTTGCGATTCATTTTTATATATAAGATTTATTTTTTGATAACAGCATGATAACCTATTACCACTACCATGGTTTATTGGTATAGTATATTTTTCAATATCGTCCCGATTCGTACGGTTCTGTAAAATACTTTATTGTAAATTACAAATCTTTGTTAATAATCTTCTGTTATTTACTATACTTTAAAATACTATCCCGATTCCTACGATCCTGTGTAGTATAATCTGTTTTATATTAATCCTTTATAAACGGTCTTTGAGGAAATAATTTCCTGATAAAAATATTCAATGGTATTATTGTTCCGAAAAAAAAAAATGACATTTTGAAAAAAAATATTCTATTAAGTAAAAGTCTTGAATACTGTTCATAAAAAATATAGTTCTTTGAAAATATCGTCCTTAAATTAATTTTCCTGAAAACTAATTTCCCGTTTTTACGGTCCTCCGTTCAATCGTCGGAATTTTACGAACTTATTATTGGCGGTGTGAAAATAATACGTCATTGTAGTGAGCAGTGATATAAATATTCCTTGACAAAATTTGAAATATTAAAATCTGTCATATCCATCGTTGAGTGTTACGCGTTGCTAAAGAAGACAATAGAATTTTCTCTCAGCAACGGCCGTCTAGCGACCGTCCGTCGTTTGGAAACGAAATTCATTATTTCTACAAACGTTGTAACGACAATACATGTTTCCGGGACATTTATATTATATTCTATTTAATTACATTTTTTTCGTTACAACTTTTTACAGTTCATGTTTTTTTGTTTTCCTATTATAATTTTATTTTTTTACCTGTCTTATAAAAATATCTAACAAAATGGTGAGTACCCAATTTATTCTATTATAATAAAGGATTTTTTAACAAATCGTATTCAATTCTTATGACTACCGCTGTCTGCTAAACATTTTTTTTACTAAGTTTTACTGTCGATTTACGTATATTTTTTTTATAATTATTTATTAACTTTGTCTTGGTATTGTAATTTTAATTATCTCCAAAAAAACAATAGTCGTTTTTGATTGAAAAAGTTCATTGATAACATAAAACGATAATGTTTCAAAATAAAATGAATAATGTGCCAACTATTATATTTGTTTACTCTAAAGTTCTAAGTGTCTATAATAAAAAATGTATATCAACCAGAATATAAAAATATATTTTTTTTTCGATTTTTATCGATATTAATCGATTTCAAGCCCTGCTATTATCGATATTTGTATTATTATTTATATTATATTTATATTTATATTTTTATCTGCTAGAGGGCGCCACCGGTGTAACTCAGTTTTGGTCTCTAAATCTCTAACTCACAGAAGTTAGGTCCATAATTTATGCTATAAACCCGATCCCCTACATTCTCTATCATTTAAAAAAAAATTGAGCCAAATCGGCCCAGCCGTTCTAAACTGATGCAATTTCGAATTTTTTTGTCTCCATTTTTATATATATAGATAGATAGATTATAGATATATATAAAACATAATACAAATGACCACTTGGTCCAATACAATTACAATAAATAATAAATTTAATATGTCACAGCCAAGGAAAAATAAATACAATAAGTGACCAACAAATGCAAAATACTAGAGCATAATAATGGACCTTTAGTAACAAAATATTTAAATCATTATCAATATAAAGTTCTCAATTTTAAAAATACGAAAATTAAAATTACGGATGAAGCTAACTGTTATATACCTACTAACTATGGATGATGATGTGGTGAAAGTTGTAAATATAATATGCCAAACATCAAAACAAAATATTTTTATTTTAGGTTACTCGTTTAAAATGAAAACTTTTTTTTATAAAAAGCCTATTGAAAGTTCAAAATTGAATATTTATGTAGTTGATAAACTTAGTAGTAATTTGGATAGTTGGCCTGTGGAAAAAATTAAATGTAAATTTATTATCCTTAAATGTGGTAACCAAACTATTTCATTTCCAATTATTCACACTTATAAAGACTAAATGCTAATGTTGTGTTGGTAGATAGGCCTATATTTATTAACTGTAATTAATAATTATTATATAGTTAAACATGTATGTAAATATATATATATTTATATTAGGTATTATGGAAATAATCAATGTATAATAATATGTATGTATAATATAATTATAATATTTCATAATATTTGATTATATTATTTAAACAATAACTTTATTCTGATGAAATTGCAATTTCTGTGTCTTCAATTTAATTATATTTCCATGTTTAGTGTTAAGTTTTATATATTAACTGTATCAACTTGTATGTATAATATATACTATATACTGTATAGACTTTAAAAGTAAATTTTAATTTATTACATAAAATATTATATTTGTATAAAAATGTAATTTTCACATCATATATTTGTAATTGCTATAATATGTAATGTTAGTTTTAATATTTTTATAACGGACGCTGTTATTAACAGTCTATAATAATACTGTTTTTATTTTAATGAAAATATGATTACTATTTATATTTGTTGTATTTTCTGTTTATTATTAATTATTATACAATATACTGTCTGAATTTATCATATACTTTTTAAACTCATTAATATAGGTATAATACAAAATATTCTATAGGTACTTTATACTTTATATTTTAACAATAAATTGATCACATAATATCATTTACTAGTATTTAAATTTTTTTTTATGTACCATTTTTATGTACCTATACTTTAAAATTAATTAAAAATATTTTATTAACTGCAAGTTTAACCCAAAAATTAAATATTATTGTTGTTTTCTAATACCAATATTTATATAGGTACCTAAATTATAACTATATAGGTATATATACAGTGGCGGAGTGGTGCGCCGGGCAACCGGGAAATTAACATAACGAAAACGAATTTATGGTGTGAACCATGAATTATAAATAGTATATACACGATGTCACCAGAACACGATTCCTTACATAGTCGTCTCGATAGTCGTTTTGTTATAATAAAATAAAGATAAGCCATTAAACCACACAATCTATAAAAAGTTATTCAGGTGGATTATAATATTTTACTACGATTGACATAATACTTGAACAAAACAATAAAATATGCGACTATCATTGTGAATAACATCATAGGCTTGCATTTTTATTTTAAAAACCAAAATAGGTATTAACCACAGATTATTGTTGTACAATCTGTAATAATCGGAATAAATTCAAACAAAAATATATTCACAAAGTTTTTACTAAGTTAATGTACAATATTTTCGATTTGTTTTTTATTTTAATATTATTTATATTTCAACATGTACGAGTATTATAGTAGTTTACCAAAAACAAGAATAAACAAAAAAGAGGGTGTGCGATAATAGAACAAATGAAAAACAAAAAACTCTTGTCTATGACTGGGCAAAATTATGTGAACATGAATTAATTATATTTCAAAGTTATGGTAGTATATGTAACTCCAAATTGTAGCAATAATATACTTTAATTTAAATTTTAAATCGTTTTCTTATTTTTTATATGATGCACATATTTTATTAAGCGTAGAAGGGGGAGGCTAAGGGGTCTGTATGTTCTCCAGAATTGTGTTTAGCCCACTTTGTAAAAATGTACTTTTTTATACGTCCATGTAAGAGAACTAAAAAGGCTATAGCCCTATATTTAACAAAATTGAATAAGACTTTTAATATATGTGTTTAAAATTAACCATTTAAATTAAAATGTGTATTCTATATTTAAAAGCCAATCTTTAATTGTGATTTAATGGTGAATGCTTAATAAATATACTTTCTACAACTTTACTTAAACGTAAGAATTTATACGTTTGTTAAGCCTTGACAAAAAGTTTACTTTTAAATATATATAATTTAATCTAATTTAAATGTTTATTGATATTTTAAAAATTAATCTATTTTAAGTATTTAAAAATAAATATTTAATAAAATGTTATGTAATGTTTATATGTAGGTAGTAGGTACACCTTTAAACTTAAACTAAAATTCAACATTTATATAAGTTTTAACATTGAAAAATGCTATGTGGGTAATAATATTGTAAAAAGACTAACAAAGTTAATTAAGAAAAAATGTTATGACATGCCTGAAGATCTGATAAAATCATTTATCCTTCAAAGAACTTATATAAAACAACTTAATAGTACTTTAATTGCTACACAAAAAAGGCTGTTTGCGCCGAAGTCGCTTTTGCGATTGGTGCGGTTGACGGCAACAACTCACGAGATGCTGGGATAGGGAAGGGTACCCAAGGTATAAAAAATTAGGTATAAATACAATAATATAAATTTTAGAGCAAACGAAATAAATATAATTATTGCAACGGATCCTACACGCTGGACATCTAATAATATAATACAAATATATATATATATATATATATATATATAGAACAAATAATAAATAATGCGGGCCTGTACGCGAAATAATAATAATAACTAAAAGGAAACCGAACAAAACGGTTTCTTTTACATAATATAATAATATAATATAATATGTATAATAATAATAATATGATCTGCGCTGCTACACTGCTGTCCTGACGGATCCAAGCTGGAAAGGCGACAGCTTTTTGGTATAATAGACGTATAATAATACAATTATTGCTCGCCCGAATTAAGCCGGAGTATAGTGAACAAGTCAGGCCCCAAATATCTTGGGACTTATGACAATTGTCACTTCACTTCACGGTATATAATAGAAGTATAACGACCAACAAACGGGTCAGTTGACCACGAGGTCACCACAAAACTATAATAACGAGCGAACACGCCAGATTTGGTGACTGGTGACAAACTGTCACACACTTACAATTACGCATGTTGTATAAAGCCATAACGGTATGAAGACGACACAACGACTTAAACCAAGAAAAACGCGTTGTCCGTACACGCGGTTCAATCACAACACCAGCGTGAGGTGGCGAGCGGAGCAACTTTACCGTGGAGCTTCCCCGTCCGACACGTCGCTGAGATAAGATACGTCGCGTACTCGCGTCCGTGATCGAACAAAGGTCTTTTAATGATTCACAAGAAATCAAAAAAAAAAAAAAAAAAAATGAAAAAAATTACTACATAGAGAAATAGTTACATTACATACTATGACAACATTGTATTATTATTTATTATTTAATATTATAATGGATTAAAAAGTATTTTTAAGTAGGTATTCACAATTTACTTGATTTTTGTATTTTATGATTCGAACTAAATAAATATTTTATTATGTGTTATGTGTTGTACTGTTGTGTTTATATTGTTATTTGTAATATCGTCGTTGACACGAAACAATTTCCTATGTGCCACAACCTAATTTTTTAGGAGGGATGAAAAACGTTTTAAAAAATCACAAGTCATCAATGATTAATGAAAATAGATTTTAAAAATGTAAAAAAATATAAATTTTTATTCTAAAAAAAATTGATATAATAATAATAAACTTACATTATAAACAAACGGTTTTAGTTGAAAGGTTGTGGCAATCCACTTTCAACCAAAAAATTCATGATCTTGTTCTCGAGAAATACCTCCATCATTATAACTACCTCGTTTAATGTAATGAGCCATAGGTTATTCATCAACACTAAATACCGAATATGATAAATTAGACTAATAATAAAATAGCATTAAACCTACATTGGAGGTAAATCCTGATTGGGTATATCAAATGCATTATTGCTGTTGTTGCTGCTGTGTTTATGTCTCGAAAATTCTCTATTATTAATAAAGAAATAAAAAAAAAAACGACTCTTAAATTTAACATTATGAAATGACACTAAACCTTTTCATGAAAAATATGTTTTTATACTGATTTAATAATTTATAATTATTAAATCGCATTGTGAGCAATGATTTTAGGTGTATGGAAATGATGGATAAAAAACCTTAGTAAAAAAATATGTGTGTGAAAAAACAACTTACGATGTTTGGATTTCACATTACATGCATAATTATTGGCATGTAAAGATTTATGATGTGCTAGCAGATTCTTTGATGATGCTGTTGCAGGGATATGCGCATGTATACATAGGAACATGTATTTGTGTTTTGTACGTATATAGGTATAAAGATATATAGATATATGTTTAGGTATATACGAGTAACATAAGTATAATGATAATGTGTACTGTGAGATAATGGCTGATCGGGTAGTAGTGTACCGGTTGCGACATCTATGGCTGGGCGAGTGGCGGGTGGCGGTGGCGGTGTTAGAACTGTCTATTTATATTTACTCAAATTATTAAATTTAATATAGTCATAGTGATATGAAAGAAAATTCCAAAAACTATTAATTATATTAGATACCTATTACAGAAAAAATGTCAACTCATCAGTTCAGAATAGTTGTTTCAGTGTAAATTCTTATTTCATTATATTATACATTTACCATAGAAAATTAACCGATCATTTTAAATACTTCCTTTTTTATGCACACGTTATATGTGTACAATATGCATATTATGTATTCATCATACATGAATATTTTAATATTTTTTTGTCTTACTAACTTAAGTGTTAACCTAACCTAAAGGAGTATGAGCCTACCTAATTATTTCTGACTATTATACATTAAAGTATTAAACAACAAATAATTAAGTTGTCAGGTTTTAGAAATTGATAAATTCCTTGTTAAAACTTAGCCAATGATTTAAATACATACAAACTTATCTTGCCAAATTACTATGTAGGTATGTGATGATTCGTGTTGCACATCAATATCGTAGTTTATTATTTTAATTTAACAGTGAACAATGAGTAATACTAGTCAATAATTACACTCCGATGTAGCGAAATTGCCTACATAACACGCCGTGTAACTTTTATACAATAATTCGATTATTGTGAACAACGACTATTTAATATTTTTTAAAAACTAGAATCTTTCAAGCTACAATTAATACATCAGAATTTTTGAAATTAATACAAAATTAACAGTAGAAAAGAATGGATCTTATTGAATAAAATAAGGATCACCATTGAACGGTATATTATGTTATACAATAATAATAATATTATATTGCATGAGTTATTAATGAATACAACAAATGTGAATATGCTTGATAAATAACCCTGTTTATTAAATTCGTTTAAAATATAATGTATAAAATTAAAATAAATTAGTTATGTTTGATGGTTTGCAATATAGTATAGCTAAAACTATTAATCATTTTATTTATTTATTAAAGTACAATTTATTGTTATGGGAGATAAATTATCGATAATATTTTCGAAAGATTTTCAATTTTACATAAGGTATTAATTTATTTAAGTTATAACAAAGTATAGGCTATTAATTTGATTTTAATTGCATATTGTTATATTAAATAAACATTAAACGTATATATATATATAATATACATATATATTATATATATTATGTGTGTTTTATTTATTTTTATTTTTATTATTTTTATTCATACTCTGTGATCACCGATGTAAAAATTGTTATTTTACAATTGCATGTTGTAAATTATTTGTTTTATCTAGGATATTTTTGGGTTATATTTTTAAACACAATATTTATTAAAATATTTAATATACTTGGCATTGAATGAAGACAATTAATAGTTGGTAGACCAAATAATTCAAATAAATTATTTGTTAATTATGTCAGATAACTTTAAAATGTGTTTAAATCAAATTTGTATTTCTATAAATCAACCTGTATATATTTATTTATATTTAAAAAAAATAACACATACATAATATTATGTCTAGAACAATTTCTTTATACACATTATATAATATAACATATTTCACGGAATTACTAACACTATTTTATTATTATTATTATTAACATAGTTTTATTCATTATTTGTTTATTATGTGAAATTTTAATGTAAATCAGGTATTAAAAATTATATTTAGTTCATGTATAGTAATTATTATTAATAAACTTCCAGCTAAATAAACAATACAGGTATAACATTGATATGGTATTTACACATGGTACAGTTCTTAAATTTATATTTTTGTACATTTCAAAAATTTAAGACAATAACAAATTAACTATTACATTTGATAGTCTTCTAAGATATTTTGAATTTTGATCCTACCTTAAGGAAAACATTTGATTAACATTTAAGATTTTTAGTAAGAATATTTGTTAAGGAATGGCAAACGAGAATAATAAAATTCGGTGTAATTATGAAACAAAATTATGTTATTCAATTAAAGACAAAATAACCATGTCGTAAAATAAACACTTTTTTACGATTATATTTGAGCAGTTTTATTTCTCAATCGTTACAAAAATTTTTTGCGCGTAAGTTTTTGTTAGTATTATCAAAGGTTTATATTGAATCATCACTATGAATCAGCAAATATGATGAAACATACAAAACAAAAATAACAGGGGTCACTTAAAAATTTCAATCGTTCCAATTACAAAAAAAAAAGTTATGTTTGACGAATAGCATGATAAACAAGTTTTCAAAGTTATCAAACCAGTATCTATATCGATAAATTGTTGAAAAGGTTTCAGTTTTGATAGGGAACAATGCGTAACAAATTAGTCCGTAACGAACGATCTCGGGTATAGGTTATATAATAACATTTTCGTATTTTATTATCTTTAGATTGAACGACAAGTTTCAAAAAAGCTTATTAAAAAAAAATCAAGAGGGCAAGTTAACTCGTTATTATATGGATTTATTTGAAATTGACCAAATAAATGACTACCAGACTTCTTAATTAATTATTTTTATGTTTCAAATGATAACAATCGGTAATGTTATTATAAAATATATTTTTAGGTCGATCAACAGGGTTATAGAAATCTGTCTGATTGCATTGTATAAATCAAATTAGCAAATATTATGTAGAATGTAGATAGTTAAAAAATGTTCTTTAAACGGAATGATAATGATTCAATCTTGTTAGATGGAAAATTAGGATATTTGTGTATGTACGTATCAGCGATCATGTAATTTTCGTTTTCATTCGCGCGCCAATACAACCGCAGTAATTATTAGTATAATTATTATTGGTTAGTTTGCGGGTGAGGTAACCACATGTACCGCGGGTATAGGTATTCAGCTGTCACATTAATGTGATGACATCGATTAAATGGCCAGTGGAGTAATATACAGTAATTGTCTATGGTTTAGGGAAAGGCAATGAAAAAAATAAAAATAAAAAACGTTTACAAAAATTTAATTACATAAAATCCTATCGGATTTCTTTCAACACACGCCCCGAGTACGCCTCCGTTGTGTGTGGCTGTCATCAGTTGTGTAGATCTCCTTGCGAGATTCAGTTCAAAAGCCATAGGACTAGTGGCGGCGAAACAGCTAGCGCCAGTGACACGAGGCCACCTACGGCCGCGTCTACTGGACAACCAGTTGACCAGCTGGTTGTGGCGGCTGTCAGAAATGCCAACTCAGCCACGATGCTCACCGACTGGCTGAACGTTGACCGGCGGACTCGACTAGAACCGCGACTTGCCCGGTGGCTGCTGCTTTTAGTCTCCATCTCACCCGCCGATTCGACGCCATTTATCCGTAGACCAGTCTTATCGTCCGTTTTCCCACTAGATTTTCGGTCTCCTGGAAAAAAAAAATGAAAAAATTGATCTCCTCGTTGCTAATAGCACTAATCATCACGATTAAATAAAGTATTATACTTGACATTTCAAACAAAAAATGCATCTTTCATAATAAGTTTAAGTTGTTGTGTTTTTATAATCATAAAACAATTAATGTATTTTAATTATTTTTGTATTATTTATGTGCATATTTAAGTATGAAATATTTATAAATAACGAAAAACATTTTAAAACATTATTTTGTATCGTTATAATCGTTATTGTTAGTTTATTTTAATAAATATATAAATATGTTTTTTTCTCTTACTTTTTTGAATTGACTACCTATAATCATTATATTATTATATAGTTTAATCTAAACTAGAGTGTAGGTACTTATTTTGATAATTTGAATAATAAAAATTAAACTGGGGTAGTTACTAGGTTTTGTTATACAGTTAATTATGAGTGTAAATAATTCCAACTTTGAATTTGAGACGGAAAATATAATTAATGCTTTAATTTTGAATTCAACAATAAATCGTTATAAAATATACGCAGAAACGATGCTGATTGAAGGAGGCAGGTGGAACTGAATCTCTTTCTACAGCACGTTCTTGTTAATATATTATATGTAACTTATTAAAATGTATTTTTATCAATATCACTTTATAACTTATACAATAACGAACTTCCATAAATAGTTAAATGGCATGAATAGGTTTGTGGTATACAATTTTATTATTATTACTTTAAAATATTGTTCAAAATATATTTTTTTAAATAATATGTTTAAAAAAAAAAAAAATAAACTCATTATTTTAAATTCAAATGTCAAGTCTAACCATATTATTATCTAATCACATTGAAGAGAATTTTTTCGTTATTTAAATATATAGTTTTGTCAAAATTTAAGCACAAAACTTAAATGATTATTTTTGACATTTTTAATATTTTAATATATATATATGTATATTAATTAAATCATTAAAACTTATACATTAACTTGTAATGTACATTGTACATTTAAATTCTGTAAAATATATTTTCTTTCTGAACAAAGAGTCAACTTCTTTTCATTACTGTTTTTATATAAATATTATGGTTTTCCCCGATTCATTATGTTAATTTTTTAACTCTTATAGTAATTAGTAATAACTATTATTTAATTAACTTTTATTTCTAAAATAGGTAATAAGACCAATTTTATTACCCGAGAAGTTTTTTTTTGTTTAAAATTTTAGCAGGAATTTTTACTTCTTCTAAGTATAACGACAGACACATCAAACCAAATATCATTTTAAAATCATTGGATTTATCACTCTACTCAAAATTAAAAATATATTATTGTTTTAAAATAGAAACACAAAAATATCAGGATGGAATACCCGTCACAAAATTTAGATCGATTAATAATAAATATGTATTATGCATGCAATTCCTTGCTCTCCGGAAATGAAAATCTTGAGATAATAGACGTTCAGTGTCGGTAGTCGCCACTCGACGTCCTCCGACACATAATAAGGTTTTTCCGGTACCCGTATTCCATAACGTTTTTGCACTATATAGTTATACCGAAGATGAATTGTTTTCTCTGTCATAGAATAATTTCGACGGTCGTCATAACCACACACTTTCGAACAAAGGTCTTCGTTCAAATCCTTTAACTTTTATACATCAATTTCATACAGTTTTCTCAAAACCAAACCGTTCAATAGCACACACATTGAACCTAACCTAATCTAACATATTGATCTAAAATCATATAATTGTTTAGAACCAAACATTAGTTAATTATACTTAATCAAAGTCACAAAACCATAAACAATAAAATTAATTTAATCGGGTGTTTTAAAATACTAGAATGTAAAAATAATCCTAACCTAAGTTGTACATATTTTACATACTTTATTTTATCTTATTAAATATTTAATATTAAAATTAAAATACCTCATATATTGAATTATTTTTATAACTAATAGTTTAATGACAGTAATAGTTTAATTTTTAACTGACAATCATATGTGTATTATTTTTAATTATCGAACTTCATTTGCTCTTTTTAATAATAAAAAAAAATGTGTATGGTATTGAACGGTCTAAAATGTGTGGTTATGAATAGTAACTGTACTATTTCAAACGTCGACCAATGATGAAAAAAATTTTACTGTCTATTGTAAATAATAAATTGGTAATAAAAAAAGCATAATTGACTATACAATAAAATATATATATATTTTTTTTTTTTTTAATGACGTATTATAATCATCCTATCATTACATCATCCTATTTGACAAATATTTAGATAATTGCCAATTGTAAGATGGTTAGTATTTATAAGAATACATATACATCATAGAAATGATGATCAAAATAATTATAAAAGCTTTATTGGTGTAGTGTATATTGCCTATACTGCTTAAAATCTTACGGTATAACTATCTAGTTATATACTCATAAGTTGATCGTACAATATTTTAAGTAGGCTTTAAAGCAGTTTAATAATATAATATATGTGTACAAATGCGTGATTGTAATTCGTATTTTATTAATTCAGATGAGTTCTTGTGTAAGCCAAAATAAATTTGAATATTTGTTATAAAAGCAGCGTCATACGTCTAAATTATAGTTTTCGACGAAACATTTTAGTTTTCCAATTCTGTTTCGATTAAACTTGGGCACATACATAATAGTATGCTCTCCTTGAATGTCGCGTATTTACAAGAACAAGCAAAGACGTGAATATTTTACACGACGTGCGTAGGTTATTTTTTATTATTATTTCGTTCGCCTTCAACTACGGTCGCTGCATGCGATTTAAATAAAAACAAACCGTTTTGACACGACAATTTAGGGGGCAAGAAATTCTTAAGGAATACAATTTCGGCGAAACGTCATCGCCACCAACACCGTCGTTGTTATTACCATAACATTGCGACAACTATAATATTACGGCAGACCATAGTGTTGTGAGACGTTTTCGAATAATATTAGTAATACGACAACGAGCGTATTATATAGACGAGAGAAAAGTTTAACGACAACGTCTGTGATGAAATTGGAAGGCGAAGGTGGAGAAAGTATGTTTACGAACCATAGAATAAACGATATACGGATTGTATACAAGTCAAAAACCGTTTTCGGGTTATTATTACTATTACTATATCCAATGTTGGGAAGTACGTTTAGTTAAAAGGGTAGAACATGACGTGAAACACTCTATATTACACTCTTCATCTACTGTCGCCGACAAACGACCGGGGGGCGGACTTAATGAAAATTCCATTCTCCTTTATAGGTACCTATGTATAACATAGTATTGTGTGTCATCGGAGCATGATCGAACGCGTGTAACGAAATCTTAGTCCGAGACCGATCATCCTAGTGCGTTTAATATTGTTACAATCTCATGAACTCATAATAGTATATGCTTATGTATATGAGGGTATGTCCGTAACTTTTTTCAAAGTATGTTTGTGTGTATTTGGAGTTCTCTTTTTGAATAAAAATGTTAATGAAATGAGATTTTTGATTTAAAATTATTCATCATTATTACTTAAGGACATAAGAATTAGACAATTTTTTTTCTTCGGAAAAACGAAAATCTTCATGATTCATCTTGTCACGTAGTGTCATGTGAGAAAAACAAACATGAATATAAAACAAATAGATTTAAAATATTTTGAACACCAAAAGTAATAAAAAGCTTTATGTTTAAAGAATGGTAACAGATGATTGTTTTTCCAATGTGTAACATAAACCCACTTTACTCTTTTCATCCCGTAACAATGTATGGAATTTATATATATATATATATATATATATATAAAATAGTTCTAACAATTATTTTATTGTTATAACATTTCAGTGAAAATTACTTAAATAAAATTTCCATATTAATAATTACCTAATTAAAATGTATACGTTTATAAATGATAATTTAAGTATATCAATAATTCCAGATGCTGATTGGATTCATTAAACTTGTGTTAAAAATGGTCGGGGTTATAGTTATAAGTTATTTTTTTGTATTCACTTATAGTGTAATCGAATTTTTATGAAAAAGAAATCTGTTTTGATCATAATATATAAGACCTTATTAGTCCTATGGGAAGAGAAAATTATTAGATTTACATTTTTATAATTTATACTAGTCATATTGGTTCATTTATTGTAAAATTATCAATGAAAAATATCACTATGTACTTAATTGTAACAAAATAATATAATAATATTAAAGCATTAAATGAATACTAATTTTCATTATTTAGAAATTAATGACTTAAAATATTTTTGGTAGTTGTGGCCGAGACTCTGTGATTTAAACTAATTTATATATTTTGTATATACATGTAAGTTTATTTTACGAAATATTTCAAAATCATTTATAATCTCGTATAAGATGTAAAAATGAAAAATTGATTAAAGTGGCCAGTTATTGTAGGTCTAATGATATTTGTTATATAAGTATATATTTTTAAGATTATGACTGACTTTTACATTTTACAATTTAGCACGTTAATATAATTGTTAAAACATGATTTTGATTTATATATATTATATCAAGACATTTTTTAATATAATTTGCTTGCTAAGAAAATGATATTATGCTATTCTGTTGACTATTGTTCGTGGACAAAATAAAAACGATAATTTGAAACTATTATGCACGTATATAATGTTTTATCAAATCAATTCATTATACGTCAAATTAACATACAACGTATATTAATACCCACAGTTATTAAGTGTTTCATAAAATAAAAATACAATGCATAATTACTTACAACGATTGTTTATATTTTAATAGGGTTTAATTCTACAAGGATTATATTATAATATGCATCTGAATATGGCATTACAGAGCTTGGCGAGACACTCGTATCATAAATGAAATTCTGTTCTAGGCGTATTGCCACGGGGTGAAGGGGCCATAATTGAAATAGGTGTTCTTCCATGAATGCTATAGTCGCTAAACATGGGTATACAATTTACAGTCTTAGAAGTACAATTAATAACGTATGGTAACCGACACGGTTAAAGTATATATGCTAAATGTAGATCAAACAGCCATAAGTAGTTGAACAGTTTGCCATAAAAATAGGTGGGTGTACTGTTATGCAGTAAATGTCGAGTAGGTAACTGTGATGGATATATTAATAGTTTTAATTCAAGAATATTATACAATTGTATACGGAAAACAATTTTGACCAAAAACAGTATGCTTTGTTATGACTATTATTTAAAGTATTTATTATTATTATTATTATTAGTATAGTAAGATGAGTTCATCTTTGCTAAATTATTTACATTTAAATACATAATATTTATATATTTAAATTTTTATTTCAGTATAAATTATTTATGAGTAACATTGTCATTGTGTAAAATTCTTTAAAGCTGAGTCTATATAAATTGAAAATTTTATAGATTATTAACTGTTAAATAATCTGCAAATGTAAGTAATAATTATGTTTTTTTTAAATTTGAACCTTAAAGCTTATAAAAATATATGATGTAATTGTATTTTAATTTTAAATATTTGTAAATATCTATAAAAACAACTTATTTTTATGCATTGTTATTTCTCTTTTGACAACCAACAGATTATGCAAGGTATACCTAATAATTGTTAATTTTACTAATTTATTTTAACCAAAATTCAATCTGTCAAATCTTAAGAAAAATAATTAACAACATACAGTAAAATTAACTGTTTTATTTTAACAATCATAAACTGCGTTTTGTTACATATTATTTTTACATTTAAAATTTATTAATCAGACCATACCAACCGTGACGCTTGATGGTATTTAGACATTCAATATAGTAAAATTCCTGCTCTATGTTAACTAGAACTATCATATCGCTGATCAGAATATTGAATAATAAAGTTATCAAATTAAAAATAATAATAATCATTGTATTATTAAAGTCATTTATCCTCTTCCTCCTCACTTTATGTTTTATTATTTCTTAAACATTCTATGAGCAACGATATTCGTACTTTGGAACATACATTTTATTGAAGGTTCTAACATTATTGTTCTAACCTATAAATCTAAACTAATCTAATCTAACCTAGCTTTCTGATAAGAAATCTGATTTTATTGAAACTTAGTGGTATATAAAAATAGAAACATTCTACAAATTTGAAAAATCAGAAAATAATATTTGTTGTTTAGACTTCAAAAAATATTTTTATTACAATTTTTCAGTTATTATTTTCAAAATATTTTGACTATTTTAAACTTATCTAGAAACATTTAAATTTTTAGATTTTTAAATGTATGCCAATATAGTTTATAACCTTGATTATTTAATAAATACTAAATGTCTTATATGTTTTCTTATAACGGAAAAAAATATCTAAAATTGTAGTGTGTTTTTTTTCTTAAACGATTAAACTTCAAATTCTAACAAAAAAAAAAAATGAAACCAAAAATCAAATAGCAATTCTTCATCAAAGATTCTAGTTATTTTGTTGTAATTCCAAACAAATTAATTATAATTTATAAGGACTAGAAATATTCCAAAATTATGTATATTATAATAATTTTCTTTACACAATGTCATGTTCAAAATATTTAGACTAGTTTTAAGCTATTGATACAACGAATATAATATTCATGGTATGCGACAATCGGTTATTTCTCCATAAGTGATATAGTATGTTTTTGGTATTAATTAGTTCAACCTACAAAATTGATAAAATAACAGTAATAATAAAAAAAAATATTACAAACTAAGTATTTTTTGAAATAAACGTTTATCCATAGCATTCTTTATCTCGACCCATTGTTTTGTATCTATACCATTATATGTCGTTTAGGTAATTTAAATTTAAACATACATGATCTACAAAATAACGTCATGACGCTCATCGTCAGACTGAGCACATTTAAAACGTACTATTCTAACCAAGTAAACTGCCAGATTTTTTTGTAATTATTTTTGTATACGATTGAAATACATACACGATTACTGTTTATTATGATTTTAAAAGTACTGAAAATTCTATTTTATAATAATTAAATTAGAAAATTTAATTAATTTAATTAAAACACATTATAATTATGGTAGTTTTTTTTTTATATATTAAATCATTGAATAATTCATAAGAAATTTTAATCAACTGTAAGGAATTGAACATATAATCTATATTTAAATATATACGTGATAAATTTGTATAGTAATTTCTTTGATGTTTCCATAAAAAAAGGTTTGCTTTAATCAACTAAAAATAATTATACTTGCCATTTAATCAATTTTATAAATCAAGAAATAATTACTGTTTAAATATTTATAGTTTACTTTACCTGATATTTTATGATTTTTCCTTTTTGTTGCTGGTGATGGTATCACTGAAAAAAAAATCAATTGATCAAATATTTAATTAAACTATCTAGTTAGTCATTTTAAATAAATGTTTTCATGATTATGTTTGAAAAATTCTAAAACTAAGTTCATCAGTATATTTCTAAATATTATTAACTTATAATGCATAAAGAATATAATTACTTTAGATTAAATGATTTTTCTTAATATAACAATTTGTATGCCTAATCAATAATGTTAATTTATTTTTCTTTTTAAATCCTTCAAACATTTCATAAGTTATAAAATAATCCTGTTATTTTATAATTTAAATGTTTTACCTGAATCACTATTAAGCACTTTTCCCCATAAATTAACTAAAATATTATTTTACCGTCAATTTACTATTTTATACTATCAAAGATAAAAATACAAAATTAAAAAATGTCGCTCAAGATACAAAAGTTTAAAGCAATTTTTTAAACTTCTATAAGATTCGTTTTGTTTGAAAGTCGTTATAAACTTTAGGTTTTATTGGATAAATTTGGTTCAACAAAAGATTTAGCTTAATATGATAAGTTTAAATCATAATTTATGGTTTATATGTTATAAATAAATCGTATGTTTCAATTGTATACCTACATACCAACATTTTATATTTTTAAATTTTTAAATTACATACAATGATGAACTTATTAAAAAGATTTATAATATATTCATAATATATATATATATGTTGTTGTAGTAATTCAAAATAATAATCAATCTCATTTTTTTTTTCTGATTAATGGTCTTTTATTTTTATCCAACCTCTAATACCAAGGTAAATGATAACTTTTAAAGTCCAATCGTGTTATATTATTTGTCTACCAATAATAGCGTTTATTATTTTTGTCAAACTAACATTATAGATCAGAAACTGAAAGAAATTTTAAAATAAAGAATATTTGAATATATAATATATATACCATATACCTGCATATAATATAATAATAATATAATATATTTAATGTTTTCTTTTGTGATAAAAAAAAAAAAAAAAATACCTAACAATTCTGTAAATGATTTACAACTATTAGGTGATATAAATATAAACCATCGATTAATAACTTTTTGTACTTTTGTACTTTTACAATAATATGAACTACAGCCATTTATATTATACTAAACATTTTTGAAATGTCTTTGAAATAATATATAATAGTATACAATTGTTTACATTAAAACAAAATCGACGAGAATATTATAATTAATTTCTCGTAATAACCATTTGTATAAATATACAAAATGAAGTAAATAGCAATTTAATATAGGTATTATTTGTCATTATAACTGAATATCAGTAAAATTGATGTAGTTTCTTCTTTCATATAAATCACAATTTTTTTTTGTTTTAACACATAATGCATTACAGTATATAAAGTGAATATGGTACTATATAGTTTATATAGTTATGTCAATGAAAAGTGTATCACAAACAGAATGTTATAAATTAATTTATCGTTAAATTTACAAGCCACGATATCTCGTTTGTTAATGTCAACTGCTTTTAATTTAAACTACAATATAATTGCCACACGAATTTAGTTAGAATGTTCTTTATTACTTTTTTTGATAAATTTAAAATGAAAAATACTAAAATACAAAAAAAAAAAAATAATATAACAATAAAATTATTAAAACACATTATCATATGGATTTTCTCAGTTTTTTTTTTTTTTTTTTAAAAAACCTTTTCAACTTATTCATAATTAATTGTTCATCATACTTTAAATGATTTTTCATACTCTGATTTAAGATACTTTTGATGGAAATGTGTTATTATCTGTCATATAGTTAAATGCATTTAAACCTAACTTTAAAACGTGATAAAAAATTAAATAATTTATTATTTAAAAATACTAATATAATATTACTATCATTGTTTAATGAAATAAAAAATGAAAAGGTTACTTTGATAATGAGACAACATGATTAGAATAAAGCAATATACAATATTATTTTAATTTTTAAACATTTTAATAAACTCAAATTAAATGAAAATTACATTTCCCAATATATATTTACAAATAATGAGTGTTTATTCATTAATCAAAACAATATATAGGTATATTGAATCTATCTAAAATATTAAGAGAGATATATTTATTATTGTACAAGTTTATATTACATATTATATCATATCCAAAAAGTGAAATTGGCGATGATAAAAATTATGTTTTGAAAAAAAATGAAAGTAGACACTATTGCTAAAATGTTAGTAAAACATTAAATAGGTTTAAAGATTTATTCTGATGTTTTTTTATTTTATTTATTTTTAACTTTTGGTTATGAAAACAAATTATTGAGAAAAACCGTATTGGTAAATACCTTATATTTAACAAAATATAGATTTTCATAAATAGTGATTTTAAGAGCTGAGAAGCTATGTGTATATATTATAAGTTCAGTAAAGTAAAATTTAGAGATTACCATTGAAAACACTACTTGACTTTTCAAGAAATAGGTACTAAACATATCATTCCATATACTTTACTTATCTATGACATTTATTCATATTATCATTAAATTAGATTCGTATGTGTTCGTAAAACCTAACGTAGTTATATGGAATGAAATCAAATTTACCTGTCGAGGGAGCGACCATTCTTGTGGTAGATGGTAACGTCGTTGTGGTTGTGGTAGTGGTGGCGGCAGTCGTTGTGGACGTAGTTGTCGGAACAGTTGTTGGCATTATTATCTCTGAAGCAAAACATAACGAAAATAATAATAATAATAATAACCATTGCATACCTATGAACGTCATACAAATGTTATAAAGTATTACAGGAAAGGAGGCGGTTCTAAAACCTCGTCCTCTTTATACTGCTTTATAGAAATGACCCAATTTTTTCAAAAAGAATAATTTAATTAGCTTTGTATTCTAGTAAAATAAATTACTATAAAATTTACTCTACGTTTATTTATTGCACATAAAGTAAGTAATGTCCACGTGATTCAAGAAGAGACAAAATCAAATGTTTAATTAAAGGAAATAGAAGAAACACAGAGCTCGATTGTTTAATATTCCGTTACAGGAGCTGCACTATGTAGTATGTACTGCCTACGTGATTGATTTTTCTAAAAGCCTTCTTCTATTTTCCCATTATTTCTTTATCGGTGAACGAGGTTCAAAATACGCTATTGTTTATTGTGAGTAAGTTTAACGTATAATATATTTATGTGGAAAAAATTCAGTGATTTAATATACGTACTACGTACCATTTACTGATTAAAACGTTGATAAACTCATTACAAATTATCATATACATAATATATAATATTAGATATTATTAATCGAAAACGATAAATTTTTAGTACAATCATATGATATTTTAAAATACTGCGTTGAAAGTCGAAATGTGTTTTGGAACAAAAACAATTCGATAGGTTTTAAAGCGCCGGCGGATAAACAATTGTGTTAAAACCTAAGGCATGTGTAAAAAACTTATCAGTTTCCATGATAAGCAACACAAACTTTTAAGTGAACCATGAGCAATTATTCAAACGTACATATTTCTGAATAAACATAATACCGAAAATACTCTCATCGTATAAAACGCTTATAACAAATCTAAAAAGAGTGGAGGAAATTATAATTTGAGAAAGACAAATTGTTTATTTTTCTGTTAACGAAATACAAATTAGTATTATAATATTTTTAAACCCTCAATGTTTATATAATGCATATAAGAGGTACCTATATACATAAGATTCGTTCGTTTGAAAACTGCAAAAACAACATTTCGTAATAATAATTCTATTAACATTGATTATAATACGTTGTACAAAATGTATTTACAAACCAACTATTTTAAATCTGAATACAATTATGAAATCACAAGCAAAATTTGTATGTACGTAACGAAGAAACAAGTTTTTTTAACAACAATAAGATGAATACTAAAAGATGATCGTTTTTGTAGTGTTATTAATTACACAAAACCGACAGTTTATAATAATATTCTTTCATGAAATGTATAACCTAATTTATAAGTAACAAAAGTATTTATCATGATTTGCCAAAATACGATTAATTTATTTTAACAAATGGCAAAACAAACCACCAAGATTTGTTCATTGCATAATTTAATAATTTCAAATTAAGCTCAAATATGAAATTATAACTACTGAAAATGACGGAATAAAACAAAAATATTTACATTAGTTAGTAAACATTAAGTTTTATGAAAGATGGAACTAGTTGTCATTTCAATTCACAATGGACCAATTTAATGTCTACTTAACAGAATCAACCTTAGTTTAAAGATTTAAGCTAAGCAATGTAAACTTTAAAGATAGAACTCAAAATATCAGTATTATCACAGCGACTTCATTATTAGAAACTTAGCAAATCCTTATCAATGTAGCTTTAAAATGAAAAGAAATGAAAAAATGTAAAATATTTATTTACTCAATATAAATTAATGGATTTGTACGTTTAATAAAATAGCTTAATACATATATAATACATATTAAGTACATATTTTACTCAAGGAGTTAATACACTATTATTACAAATATTATACGATATGGATATGATAAAATAGTTAAACTAATAAGTAAGTCTACAGATTTGTATTAATGTGTAATTGTACGGCCAATGGTATAAAAAATTAGGTACCTTATATCTTCTTAGTATTTGATTTTTTTTTTTTTTTACTACTGTAAATTAATACGACAACAGATATAATTATTTTTAAAAATCACAAAAATCCCACTAAATGTACCTTTTGTTTACAACCAACTTCAAAGGATCCAGATATTCAAAAAAAATTTCAAAAACTCTCTCCAAGAGTTTCATCAGAAGATTAGTGACCACTATATTCAACTCGAGACTAAAACTTATGTGGGAACTACAAATCAAAACATATTCACAGAACATATTTCTAGTATTTTTTCGAAATTTATCTCTAATCTAAATGACTAAATCAGTCCGCTTATTATACTCCTTATAGATAATACTATCTTGTAATATTTTCCCTTTCGTTCAATTTTTCCTCAATAAAATCTTATCAATTTTTATTCTACTAAAAACAAATATATTATTCTTTACGTTTTATGATCGGATTTTACCTAATACCATGCTATTTATTATGTTATATTATATTTTATTATACTAGGTATTTTATGTCTTATACCATTCACTAATTATTACTTTTATCATAATATTTCGTTATTAAATTTTAATAATTGTAATTATTTCTTGTATATTAGGTATAATAATTGTTGAGTTGTGTTAATTAAAATATTGTAATTTAATAATAATAATAATAAAATATTCTTCATAAAAACTGTGAAAAAAAGATATTTTAAATCTAAGTTGTACTTTTTTTTGCATGAAAAAATAAATCACACTTTTTTGTAACATATTTTTATCAACTATTTTATTTAATATTAAATCAAATTTTCATGACCATTATAATAATATATTTTATTTGATACGAATTGTATTCTCGAATAGCATCTACTATGTCTTACCTATTTAGTTATAAATATTGTATATTCATATAACTAACTATGTGTATAAAAAATATTATTTTATTTTACTTACACGAATGATCAGTAATATTAAGGATTTAAATAAACTTTCAGTTTTCTATGTTTTAAACAATTATATGCACAATACAACACTATGGGTTTAGGTTAGAATGATTTATGGTCTCCAGAAACTTTTATTTGACACTTATTCCATTTGCACAACACTTTCACCATCTTTCGTTTTTTTTTCTTTTTCTTAAGCTTTACACGAATGTTTTCTAGTGACGAAATATTATGTGTACGCTCATGATTTATGGCCATAGTGAACAATCGTCCAAAATATTGTTCTTTGTCCTTTCAAATTTGGTGTATTTGAAAGTTTAGTTTATTTTCTATGTTATATAATGCGTTTAGATAATATGAATAACAGTTAATCATTTTAAAAAAACGAAGTTGAAAACATGTTTAATTTTAACATTTGCTTAATGAAACAATAATAATAAAAAGAAGAACCACTGAAATTTGCAACAAATAATCTGTATGTGGAATCACATAATATATAGTAATATACTTATATACGTATTATTCATAATATTAAAATTAAAATTTCAAGTACCTAGATAAAATCGTATTATTTAATTTTTAATCCTTAAAATGATAATTTAACGTTAAAATTATATTAAACATTTTTTAAAATATATTATATACATTTTATATGTTATATTATAATAAAGGTTGTAAATATTATATCAATAATTTATTGATTTTTCGTTGATGTTGAATGGTTGAATGATAAATGAAATAAAATCAATAAACTATAAAAAAAACATTATTTTTCCCTTAAAAATTACTTAAATGACACAAGAAACTTTCATAACAAACTAAATTAATCATTAGTATGAGCCGTCAATTATTGTCATGTTTTGAAAGTAGGATACTTGCAGTAAAGGGTAATTTTGGAAAGCACAACATACTTCTTACTCGAAGGGTAAAATTTGAAAATAGTTTGAAGTAATTGTTTTGTCAAATTCTCGATAATAGATGAAGTAACTTTTTGGTTACCTATAAGGACATGAATATATAAAACTATTGATAAATATCATCCAAAGATGGTAGATAATTCAATGATTTAATAATAATAGTTGACTAAACTCATAGTATTTTTATTATTATTATTAACAAAGTATCTATATAAAATAAAATAATTTTATGAAATATTTTTAAAAAAAAATTTTATTTATGTATGTGTAAGTATGTAAGTATATTGTTTGTGTTACTATTTATAGTTCTTAATACTACCGTAAAAATGGATTTATCAAAGATATATTTTTAATTTTTTAGTTATACTGTTATGATTACTTGACTAAAATTAAATTAAATTCGATTATTTCCTTTTTTTACTTCAGTAAATTATGATAAAAATATATGTTTTTAAATTAAGTATCTCATACATTACATGTAAATATAGTAAGTTGTACGCTATAAAACTAATATACATAATATGTCATTTTCTGCTTCAATACATAACGATAGGTAAAAAAAAAAAATGATGTGAATTAATAATTAAACCATAAAAACAAAAATTAATTTTAAGACTTTTTATTTTAAGTATTCAAGATTTTACCAAATTTAAATAATATAAATTAAATCAAAAACTGTATTACTGGATAGTGGATATATGTAGCTATGTATATATATAATAAAAATAGAATATTAAATTATGGTAACATATTCATTAATATATTAATTTTGTGCAGTTGTTTCCTTTGTATTTTAATGTTCACAGTTCTTTTATTTTGCAAAAATTGATAAAGATCATTCATATAATAAAAAACACAGTTCTTTAGATTTTGAGTACATCTTAGACATATTATCATATTTCTTATATACGCTATTTACCATTAACCGTTACGGGTTAACTCGGATATTTATTTTAATACAGTTTTAAAAAATGTTGATTAGTATCTACTATTATGTATATTGTAGTTCAAAAAAGTGGTTAACGATTTATTTATAAAATTTTGCAGATAATGTATTGTAGCTGTATAACAGCATCATGATGCTCAACAATCTAAAAATGAAAACTTCATCATGTAAAAAAAAATTAATTAAAATAAAATAAAAAAACTACATTAATTTAAATCCTTAAAACGAAGTATGATTTAAACAATGATTTGAAACAGTCATATGGATTTAATCCGTAGAGTATTTTAAAATGAATGCAGCTTATCAACTCTTCCCAGGAGCTCCTGAAAATATCTATTGGAATTAGTGATCCGTCAATCAGACGTCAATACCACAATGCAGCTTTTGAATACATTATAACGATGCCATATTTAATTATCATAAAAGTTAAACATAATGTGTAAAATATTATATATTTAATATATATAAATAAATCAAAGTGTACTGACGGTCAAAACAAATTTATCAAAGATAAATGCTATACAATTAACGTACTTACACGAACAAATTACCAAAATATGTTAATCTTAATCAAAACATAGTTATTAAACAGAAGTATTAGGCTTTAGTTAATTTTATATGACGTGCAAGATTAATACATTTTTGGTCCTAATGTAGAATGCCGCTTAAATATGTGTGGAGAGGAAAAATGAAATATTTTAATAATTTTCAAATTTTTCCATATTACACTCAAGTATAACAAACATTGGACATCACCACTGTTCACCAATCGGTAAAGCACGATTCCGCACATTTTATCTTTTCGGGAACATGATTCCATTCGATTTTGATCAAATAATCGATTATCAAAATGACCCCAAAAACAACACTACTCTTTCTGGGAAATGTTGATATTTATTATTTATTATTGTAAATTTATCTTATTCTCTTAAATAATAACGTTATAAAAAAGTTAATGAACTTAAAATGTCAAAACTTAAAATTTTGTCAATTGAATTCAATGGTACAAATTTTATTAACGAGTTTTAATAATTACAAACAAAAAAAAAAATAATAATAATTTGATACCTTGGTACTTGTTTACTTGTAACAAATACTTGAAAAATATTTTATTATATTTTGATGAATCAAATATTAGTGATATTCGTTGATTGTTTGATCTAAACATTGTTTGTGGTCTAATACTATTTTATTATATCCTTTAGATGTTGATCTTATTTTTGTGTAAAAAACGTACGTAAAATTCTATAACTTAATTAAATAATCAAATACCTACCTAACCTTATAAAAAGCTTGGAAAATTGCATTAAAATTTGAGTACAACATATTTCCGAATTGTGTGGCTTAAAACGTTTACAATTCCATTCATTGATGAGTGTAGTACAGAATTATGTTCTACCCCTAACATTATGACAGTATTAACTCCACTTTTCAATAGGGTAATGTTATAGCTAAATGTAATAATGATTGTTATACTTATATTATTATCAAGATATAGAAACGGGTTATGAGAAGGGCACTGTGCAAAAATTCAAATTTATAGTGAGAACGGTCCTCATACATTTTTTCTGCACCCGTGCACCGCGAATGTGTCCTGCAGGGTGTGGATATTATGATAATGGGTCTGTCGTATTTGTATAGCATTGCTGGCTTCGTGAACGGTGGATATTACCAACACCTGTGTGATAACGCCACCATGTGTCGTCAGTAGGGGTCACGCGTCATTTATCCCTAGACGGGACATTTTAGAATGGACGCTCACGAAAAAAAAATAAAATATTAATAAAAAACTCCAATAAAAAAAAAAAAAAAAATAGTATAACTCAACCGAGACATTTTTATTTGTCGAAAAGCACTTTACGAAGGATAACAAACTGTTATCCCCTGTCTTAATAAATGGATATATATATACATTATTCCTGTTTATTTTATATATTATATGAATTTAAATTAAACGTATTATTTTAGCAATAACCAGTTTAACTCATTTCATTCAAATAGATAACAATTATATATTAAATATAACATACAGTATGGATAATAATTATATACCTATTTTAAAAGTATAAATAAATAGATGATTCTTAATTTAAGTAGGTATGTTTTATAATTTTAAATGAATATACTGTTTAAATATGGAAGCCTCTGTAAGCTACCTAACTAAATCACTATCAAATAAGTAAGTACAATATTTATTATTTAAGTAATATTATGACCACTATTAATCATTTTCACTATTAATTATTATTACATATTAATTATCTACATTTTTAGGTTATTATACTATTTTACTCCAATACTGAGTTTCGTAGTAATATTAAATTCAAATTGTAATGCATAGTGTAAATAAAAAAAAAATTGTTTTGAGTTGAACATGTGTCCATAAAACTTTGTTGAAAATAAAACATCACAGGTTTGTCTAATATATTATACCTCATAACAGTTTATTATCAATTATGTATTTTAAAGTTTTATCGAATAGTATATACTTACCAGTTATCAGGAATGACTACCTTTTATGAGTTTTGAATTTCAAACTTATTTATATATATAAAAAGAAAACATTTTATTTCCCGTCTTTAAGTTTCAATGTGAATCGAATTCTTTTCATCGTTATTTATTATTTTATTTATTTTTTTTTTTTATGACCAAATGATCAATAGAAATATACGATAGCCAATAAACGGTTTTGGACCATTTGCCAAAAACCCCACTAGGCGATTCGGCTTTCCTCGTTCTTGCACGCAACGACATTATTAGGCTCCTACCAGGTGTAGATTATTACCCACTGCGAATATTGGAACTCATTATCGTTAAAAGCCCACAGTACTTTTTTTTGTTTATTTCTCACTCGGGTTCTAAAATCATTGTTATTTTGTTTTCAAAAACACATTCCAAACCTTAATCGTTTGAACTTCATAACACCATTATAACTTTTGTTTGGAAACACATAAACATAGTATGTACCATATAAATATTTGTTAACGTATAACAATTATTATTATTTAATTCTGTAATAATACCATGCCTTTTAAAATATATATATAAAAAAAAAATAATGTAAGCACACGCTCGTTGCAGTTTATTTTCAAGATTTATGTGGATAATAGTACACATATTGTATTATAGAAATTAAAATAATAAAATATTTTACAAAAGCAAACAAAAAATTTAATTCATATTATCGGGTATTTAAATTTTTATATATAGTTAGTAGGTACGATATTCTTTACCAATATTACTCAATTATTCTTGAATAATGTATATAGAACATTAATTAAGTTTAGAGATACATAGATTTCAATTTTTATTTAGAATAAAGATTTTTAGAATACTGCATAATATCAAACACATTAAATTCGCATATATTAGCTTTATACTTGAATTTAAGTCATAATATACTAAAACTTTCATTTTTTTTTTTATTACTTTTATTATTACCTTCAAATCCATATACTTTTAAAGTAATAATGCCAATAAAAATGAAAAATAGTTTAAATATGAAGATTTATTGAATTAACTTTTAAATAAAACTGTATTTTTATACAACACATTTCAGTAGGTACTTAGTTCTGCGTATTAAACCATTTTTTATTTTTTTTTTTTATATATATTTATATAAACATTATACGGTGTATTTTTCTTAAGTATTTAGCTTATGATAATTTTCAAATTCTTCTTCTTTTTGTTATAATAATATCTGACAATTAGTAATACGTTTGCATACACATTAAAAATACTGCTTAATATATTTTACTTAATACTAGAATTAGTTTAAATCTTATATTAAATTCACCAAAAATAATGAACACTTATAGTCAAGTATTTTTATAGTTATATTGTAATTTGAACAAAAATACTAATTATTGTTTTATGTTATAAAAAAAGCTAAGTATACCAAATATATTAGGTACCTTCTCAATACTAAAATTATTTATTTGCAAAATATGCATTTTTACAGGTGTACCTATATAATTGCAGGGTTAACAAAATCAAAAATATAAATTTTCAAATATTATTTTAAGATATTTTTGTCAAGTTAATAGTTACAGTATTTAATACCTAATATTTTTGGTATAGCTTTTTATATACACAGGTTTACGCAAAAAGTTTTCGTTGCAAAATTACTAATTTTTATTCATTATTAAAAAATATATAACACGCTGAAAAAAAATCGTTGAAAAATAAACCAAGTACCTATATCGATGTACACTGCATAATATTTTAATTATTGTTCAGAATATTTTATACAGGTAGTAATCATGCAACCGAATGACTGCACAACAGACCAACTCGTACCTACCATCGTGGAACAATCGAAGTATGCATTAGCATCCTCACCGCACGGTTATATGAACAGTGGTTGGAGCACTGAAGAAATAGTCGGCGACCCGTTTAAAAAACGTGGTTACCGTCGGGCATATTTTATTATCATTTTATTCATAAAAGTTGCCACATTATACTTAATAACTTCACTTAAGTTATCGTACTTATTAACATAATTGTTTACAAAATTATAATTTGTACAATATTTTTGATATTTTGATGCGTGCTTGTAATAAATAGTGGTCCAGAAGTTGGTAAATTAATAAACTTCGTTGAAAACAACGAAATGTACGCGGTTTAAATGGGCAAACTCTGCTTTTAGATATATTACACTGTCGAAGCGCCGCTATATATTTTTTTTTTTTACTTAGTTTGTACCACCAAGAGAAAAACAGACGTTTTTTTCACAAAGTCAAAATGTAATTAATTTGATGGTAATCGCGGTATTGACATAAATAAAATACGGGTTAACCAGTATATCAACTAGATATAGGGAAAAAAATATGCTCCAAAATATTTAGTACTTTTTAAAACTTGTACCATAGCTTTACAATTAAAAACCAAAATAAAAAAAAAAAAAACTTTGGATGAAACAAATCACATTTCAGTTGTGGTATAAGTATTTCTATATTATACATACAAACATATTTTGCATGCATTTAACAAACTATTTTCTGGATTGTGTAAATAAAATGCCACGTTAGTGATGAAACCCAAATGTAAGTGTATCATTGATGCGTTAATTTCAAACGGATCAGTATAATACTGATATCTGATAGGTAAGTGCTATCTAACAAGTATTTTAACAAAAAAATAAAAGTGGACTTTTGTATGGCGAAATATACCCATTCAAAATTAACGGTGCTTCTATGTTTAGAAACATTTTTAAAAAATGCCCATGTCCGTACAACTCTTACAATGTTTCAATAATATTGTATGAACATAATGCCGCACAAATATTTTGGTATATTTAGTCTATTTTTATGTACTGACGGTAAAAAAGTTCACATATATATGTACAATCTCTAGCATAATAAGTTTTACGAGATCGTTTCGTGCCAATCAATGAATTTATATAACGGTATAAAAACAAAATAAAAAACTCAACGCTATCATACGTGGATGTCAATTGTTATAATACGTATATAGAGTTTATCGAAAATAACTAAAAATTTTAATGTAATCACAATGACTTTTAGTAGGTATAGTCAATATATTATTAAATTTATTTTGATTATAATAATATTATAATATGAAAGGAAAAATAATAATATCAAACAGGATAAAGTTTATTGCATAGTTGCAGTTAATTACATTAATTATCCGTTATTTCTGTCACAATCTGCATATAAAAATATAATATTCTAACATCTATATTATAATATGTATTATAATAATTTAATATTATGTATTTAAAACGACGTAAGCGTAATACTTTTTGTGGTTTTATTATTGGCATATACCTAAGTTGTATAAATATTTTTAATTCTGTATAACAGTATTATTTGTATCGTGTTATATGTGTTTATTATTATACGATGGTACTGTAAACGCAAAATACTATCAATTATTATGCAATTATGGTCCCAAATATTTTAATGTATAAAACCTAGTGTTGCAATAATAATAAAAATCAATTACCTGGGTTGGTTATATTATACTAATGCATATTGTAGATATGAACAATAGAAAGGGTCAACGTAAGTAATGTGCGGGGTATAACTGTAAAATATTATTATGTTATTTTATCATAAAAACAATCTGAGCTTAAATAGTTATTTAACCAGAGTGCACAATTATGAATTAGGTGTTATAATGAAAATATTAACCCAACTGTAGAAATTCACCTTTAAATGATATACGAATCATTCAAAACTGAACAATCGTGACATTATTTAGTATTTTAATAATTAATATTTTATTAAATTTTAACAAAATTTGTTGAATTTCACAAGGTCATCAAATTCGTTTCAAAATATAATATTTCACAAGCAAAATTACTAACAATTAAATATGGCTCTTATCAATATTTTTTTTTTACAATATACGTATAAAAATAATATGACCTCTTCCAATATTATTTGCTTAATAAATAATATTCAACTAGTTAATAACAATAAAATTATTCAGTGAACTTACTGTGTACTCGTACTGAGTTATTTGCGTGTCCCATAGAATTTGTCGCTAAACATGCGTAAGTTCCCAGATCGTTTAAATCCAAATTCTGAATATTGAGATACATATTTACTCTGTAGTTGGTTTTAACTTCTTCTATATAGTACTTTTGCCTAAAACATAACATGTAAATAATAGTAAAATTAATTAATTATTTATATAAATGATAAATTAAATAGATACGTTTTCGAAAAAAAAAAATTGTAAAACGGAGTTATAATTAATTTTTAAACTGAACTATTAGATCCCAACTGATGATCTAATAATTATACACGAAACTTTATATTTAACTAGACTGGTTAGGCACACATGCTTGTTTTGGCCGAATGATTATTATTAATAAATGTAGCATTGTAATAAAAAATAGTTAAGTGAGAACGTGTGATGGGATAACATAAAAATATAGAACAAACGTACGTAAAATGGCACATATATCTTGATTTGTGTTATGTATAATGTATATAATATACATTTATATGTATAAAATGAGGTTCACAGCACAACATAAATATCATAATGGTGGTTCACATTATTATATTATTATATTTATAATATTACTAAAACACCGATAACTTTCATAATTTAGAATGATAATTTGTATTTCATTGCAAGAGATATCGTTAAACAAGAATTTAGAATCTAACATTTAAATTATTATATGCATAAGATGCAAGTCACCTACATTATTTACTAATAGTACATAAAATAAACAAAAATCAAATATAAATGAGTATAATTTTATTACGAATAGATTTATGACTGTGTATGTATTTGTGTATAATACTTCGAATTTTTTTTTTTATTCTAATTGACTAAATATCAGCAATCAGCGTCTTTAAATGGTTTTAAATATCATAACTACTTTTTAGGTAATGATGGAATTACAACAATCATTATCATCGAAATCCAAAAATCACAAAATATATGTATAAATGTGTAATATTATATGTTACTAAATAACTTGGTACATGATAGTAAGTTAATAACATGTTTTATTATATTTTAAAATATTTTTCCTTACTTACATACATACGTATTATAATTAATAATGTAAATTTTAAAGTTAAATAAATTTATGTTTTTATAATTTTTATACAATTTGGCTAGATGTATGATAAATTTACAATTAATATAAAGTTATTAATGATAAAAACTATATTGTTCTATAACATACGTTTAAATGTGCATTTATTTTAATTGTATAAATACTTATTGTGCAAATACAAAACATGATATGTGACATATGCATGTTTTATTAATAAATTAAAATACAGAAACATTCACAAATCATAATAGATCAGACCAATTTTCTTTAACTTTAGTATATCGATAGTACTAATCAAATTTAAAAATATTGTAGGTCCTTTATAAGTTATATTTTTCTATAACCACCATGGACACCCCCGCAAGACTATCATCAACACCAGTTGACCATATACAAAAGTAAGTAAATTATATTTTTAGGCTTCAAACTGAATACACATTTTATTAAAACAAACGTAGTCCTATAATTTTAAATGTATACTGTATTAAAATATTTTAGTGAACATCTATTAACTTAAATATTGTACGTTATTATTAAAAAAAATAAAAAAATACTTTTTATTTACAAAATTAACAGAGATGATAATATTTGAGTTGAAATTAAAATCACCTTTGACGTTCATAAATGTAACAATGCTTTCTTATTATTATTCCTATTATACTAATCATAGAACAAAATTGTACTTTAAAAATGTTCAAAAATACAATTTTTATAAATAATGCTGTTACAAAATAATTTTGTAGTTTTCATTCATATAATAGTGTTGAATGAAATTCTTGTTATGGTTAACATAACGTCATATACATAAAAAATAATATATTAATTTTCTTTAGTGTAATATGCAAACAACATAGAAAAAGTATTAATAAAAATAAAATAAGTTAATAAGTGGCTTTAAAAATATAACGTTTGAACAAAATACAATTCGTTTCTTTATATTATTCTTATACCTACAAAATAAGTACTTAAAAGAAAATAGCGAAAACAGTTTTAATATCTTAAAAGGTTGTTTTCTTGCTTTATAGTATAAGGATTCCTTATATTATAATAATACAATAATGGTTGGGATTTTTTTACCATTTTTACAAATGTAAAAATGAAAATAAAATTACTTCTGGTGCTTTTTACACCACCTGACCCATAAAAACTTTGTACTTTTTGAATAATTTTAATCTCAAAAAAAAAAAAACTTCAATTATTTATTTTCCTTTTAATTTATCTATTCTCTTCTGTAGATTATAATATAATGAGCTTTCGTGATTTTGAAATAATATAATACATAGTATTTAAATTACTGCTACAAATTATACAAAACTATATTCCGAAATCCATTTCTTAAATTAAAAAAAAAAACACCTTTGTTTTATTTATTTCTTTATTTTAAAGATTTATTAGTAGAATAGTAAAACAGATTCAATAACTAACCATACTGTTAAAAAAGTTGTTTTCTTTTTGTTTATAAAAAAAAAAAAAAACTAATTTAAATCTGATTCTAATGTCAAATATGTATTACATTATTAAATTAAAATTAAGATAAAATTTAAATATTATAACGGTCGCGGTGGTTTAAATATTTTATTTTCACCGACTTTTAACTTCATAATAATCATTATGCTTTAATAATTATTACTTATTCTTAGACCATAAAAAATTTGACTATCTGTATAGACCAATGGTCAATGTTGATTAAGAGTAATTTATTATTAGTGCAAGAAGTCGAAAAACAGTTTGAATTATGTATCTTTTAAAATAAGATAGGTAAACGAAAATTGTTAACTTTTTTTTATTACATATTTTAATGATAAATAACAATGCTTATTATTTTGTTATAACTTAAAAAGTATTATCTGTGGTAACGTAAAACTTTTTAATTTATTATTAATTATTATACTAAAATCAATACGTAATTGAAGGGTTCCGTGCAAGAACAAGATAACTCCATTTTTATCAATTGTTCAGAACTTATAGCACTTAAAAAAATACTATTTAGACTAATTTTAATTTAATTTTATTTTTTCTATCAATCTTTTCACACTGTTTTAAAGTAGTATTAAATTCATATCCATATCCATAACAATGATTTATTCGAAACCTACTATATAGCATAGAAGTATATATTTGCAATCATTATTATTTTACACATAGTCTAAGAATAATGTTTATTATTGCACGTATTAAATATGAACACAAAAATGAATATTTTGTTGAAAGTAGTTTAAAATGGTAGATGTCTCGTCATATTACGCTCCTAATATTTCAATTTTATAAAACCACTTATTTTTTGTAATTGACGAAAATAATGTGAAAATTTCGTGGGTTTATTTAAAAATTAAAAGTGAGAACAGGTAACAAACAAAAAATAATAAACTCACATAAAATTATCTGTATTCTATTCGTTTTAACATTATAATAAGTTGCTTCTCTCTGTAATCATTTAAAACATATTGGTGAATTATAATTATATATTACATAATATTTTTGTAATTAAACGCATATTTTTTGATTTTGTGTACGTAGGTAGCAAAATAATAATATAAATCTATCCTATAGCCCTAATATTTACTATAATATAGCGTTGGCCGAAAGGTGGTCGTATATCATACAAAACCATCGTTTAACACACGATTTTCAAACCTCTCTAACCCGCCCGTCGTCCACTGGAGTTATCGCGACAATATAATAATATTTACACACACACGCACTTTATATATATAATATAAACTCGATAATGTATGATACGTTCGGATGGCGTGCGGGTGCAACGAACACACACACACACACACACACGTTATAATACATATTATTATACCGACTACGATGATAATGCGGGACCGTATAACGACATGTGGCGAAAATAGAATAAAAAATATAAAAAAAAGTGCGACGGCGGGCGGCAAAACTGCATCACGGAAGAAGAATGATGACGGTCGGCCGGCGGCGCGACGCGCGTTAAAAACGGTTTTACGCGTCCGCAATTCACGCCCTAACGCCGGCACACACGTAGGCCCGCACGCACAGCACACAACATATATAATATAATATATATAAATACAAATAACAATAATAACATACGTCGCCGATATAATATATGTATATACGCTGTAGGACAGCGCATATAATGTCTGAGCATTCGGATGACGGTGGTGCGTGGTTAATGGCGTGAAAATATGTGCGTGAGCGCGACTGCCGGCCATCCGCTCGCCCCCGCAACGGTCGCGTGTTTTATTGTAGTGTCGGACGCGCGACCGAAATTTTCCCGGAAAATCGCACACGATATATTCGATGCCGGGCTCGTTTAATTACGTCGGAACAAAACGAAGCGATTATTCATCAAACGGTCGCCGTCTCCCACCAGCCTACCCCAAACACCACTCTCCGAAGAGCACCAAAACGCACTATATTTTAACACAGGACGATTCCCTCATCCGGTAACGTATATAATATTGTAATTGTATCGTTTAGATAAAAGTTCTGTGTTTTTCGACGATTACCAGTATATCGCTGACCGTCTTTTCATGACAATATAATAATATCATGATACTCGGGTAATATTTTATATTGCTATTTGAAAATTATTCATTCGAGCCTAGATTAAGATACGTCAACGTTTTCAAACGAGGGTTGTTTCCCCATTATATTTTATCAACCGGATGACTTCTGTGGAAAACGTATATGCACCTTAAATCAAAAGAGTAATTTTTAAATAGAAATAAAAAAATCTAAATAATTAAAAACATCAGTCACATAGTTTAATAGTTCCAGAAATCGGGTTTTGAATAAAAGCACAGTTTAAGAAAAAAAAAGAAGGTGAGCGTGCGGTTGACGAATCATCCAGTATACCGTCAACTCTATCGTAAAAATAATTGATTGTTATTTCCCTTCCTTCTCGCTATTCGATATTATATACTCGCATGACAATATACCTATTATAATTACCATTGCAGCATATCAGAATCTACGAGGTCATTAGGGACGTTCTTAATTTATATTGTAAGTCGTATATGTAGTCGTGTATATTATACATAATATTGTTATCATGGTTGACGAGATTTTTTTTCTCTCTTGTATGACCTAAAAAATATATGAGCATATTGCTTGCTCTATCATTATGATCGTCTCACTGAGTACGTATTTAACATCTTTGTCAGATCTACTTTTATAGTAAATCCCGTATTATTATTTACTTATTGGAATCGAGAATTGGATCCGTTCTCACGGTGATGTAAATAAAGAAAATAAGACAAGTAAGCATCTTTCTTTTGTTTATTAGGTATCGACTGTATCTAATCATTTGATAAATAACTACAATATAAATGTTAAATATGAATTCAATGATAAATAATTTGACACGTCTCAAACGGTTCCTGTCCATTGTTTGCTTATTTCCAATTGGCTACAGTCTAAAAAGATTTTACGAACGGGTAAATTCCCAAACTTTTCCCGCCCAAAAAAAGTTTTACAAACAGGTAAATTCTCAAATTTCTGAAAGTTAGGTGACTGATCACCAGATTTTATCGAACTATAAACCATATTTTTAAAACGGAATACCAAAAATATCGAACATATTATTACTATCGGAAATATCAAAACATTAAACATAATTTCTATAACGAGATTAATTATATATTGTACGTAATCGTGTACCTATAGTATCATAATTACCGATGATTGAGTGTATTATGTATTTTATTTTATTTTTATTTTACATAATATACATTCTTTCAATTATTTTTTTTTTTACGCTAAAATGTAATATTAACTTAATGAAATTGAATTCACAGTAATAAATGATTTTTTTGTATAATTTTTTATATTCTAGTTTATGTACATAGATACATTTTATCGACACTTTTTTTGAGACAGTCCTAAATATACCAGAAGTGGGAAGGAATTTGTGTTATAAAATATCGGAGCCTTTTACCTGTTCGTAAAACTTTTTTCGATGGGAGCCATTTGGGAATTCACCTTTTTATAAACGGGAGCCGCTTAAGAAAAACGGGAGCCGAATGGGACACATCCATATAATTGCATTCTAAAAACGATTCTAAACAGAGATGTCTGACAGCCTATATTTATCACTAAGTACAATATATTATGATGTGTTTATAATATTAATATTACTACGTAGGCATCAGTGCATCACATGTTGATTAGTGATAACCAAAAGCATTTAATTTATTATATTATGTATAGTATACATTGTATACTTGTATTATAGTATTCAACATCATAATATAGTATTGTTATTAAGTTTTGAGTCAATACCGACTTACTTAGAACGTTGTGAATAAGTTTGTAGAGCTATAAAATAAATAATAGCTTGGAAGTAATTTAAATATTTCAAAAATAGCATTGTTCATAGTATGGGTTGTAAAATATAATAATAGTCAATAAAAAGATTGATGAAATTATAAATTAAGTAATAGTATTTTTAAATAATGACAAAATAACTAAAATCATTATTATTCATTTAAATATATAATTTTATCCCAATTTTAACTTAAAAACTTAAACTTTACCTATATATATGTACAGCGTAGTATATTTTAGAGGAACTTAATATGTTACATTTCAAGAATTGGCTATACAAAAAAATAAAAATATTTTATATTATTTCCAAGTACAAAATAATTTTCAACTTGCGTGACTTTGATAAACTTTTAATTACAATAAGAAAAGCATGTGTTGGAAGAATATTAATAATTTCAAATATCTTTAATCAGCTCAAAATGACGAGCCATCAGAATGTTATGAAATTTACATTCATTATAGAAAATGATAAGTAAGTTTATATCGGATTACTTAAAATGTATTGAGTTAGAATAAAAATCTAAAATCTTTTTAAATAATTTTTAAAGTACGAGTATATATTCTATTTTTTGACATGACAATTTTGGGAACTCATAAAATAAAATTGTTGAAATTGTGGTAGCTTTTTATTATAATTATTATAAAAAAAAAAATAGTATAAACTTATATGGATCTTGCATTGAATAGGTATTCAAATTGTATAAATAAATATGTAATAACAACTATATATATTTTATAATCACTACAAAATAATATTATGCAAGTTTTGCTGTTGTAATAATAAACATTTCTTTATTTACGACAATAAATTCTATTTACATATAATTTAATATAATGTCAATATAGATATATAGTGTTTGATGAATTTGTTGAGATTTTAACTTAGAAAGGTTAAAAATATGAAAATACGAATGTCTGGTATATTAAATGTATACGTAAACAAGTTATAAGGAACCTTGTATTAAATGTTTAAGCTATTTTAACAAAAAAGAAAAGTTGTATTACAGATAAATCAAAAAAATTAAAATAAATATAGGTATACAACACAAAAAAAATTAAATTATTTTTAGATTAATGTATTCTCTGGTAAATGCCAATAAGTTATTTGGTGAAATGTTGAGCCTGTAAATTTATGTATTAATTGTTGGATTACAGAAAAAAAAAACAAATTAAGTTTTGAGAAAAAAATTTTTTTCTCAGTTATTTTTAAAATTAAGTTCTTAAACTTTTTTTACTTTAACAAATATTTTTTAAGTACCAATCAAAATAATTATTATCATAATCTAAAACATTAATTTCTCAATGGTTGATATGTATAATTTGTATACGAGAATCTAATATATACAATCCGTTCTATTGCCTAAATATCTTACAATCAACCGTAGAAATGCTTAACAAATTTATAATACATCCCAACTTTAGATTATCAATAAGTTAAAATGATGTTTTCGCTATTGTTCGTTGATGAAATTCTCGCAAGTTATCTGCGTTAGCTTACTTGTTCTGAGGCAGGACAATAAAACGTTGTTTCATTTTGGACATCTGCTTAAAAAACCGTTAATGTTATCGGTATTGTTTATCGGTTTATTATTAATTCTATGGGTTGATACCCACGAAGGTATGCTCTTAATATTATCAGCATGTTTGGATAATTTAGATTAGTGTATGTGGGGTTCCCTTAGTGAACTAATAACATTGAAAATTCAACATAATGTATCTAAAGACGAACTCTCAATCCTGATGGAAAAGTTACTATACAAATTGAAATTTAGTTTTGCATTGTTCCTATACACAAAAGTGGCGATGAAAATTCTCATACAATCTATGTATAATGATTAGACCTATTAATCTGATTTTTTTTTTTTTTTTTTTTTTATTTTGTAGATATTACATCTTACATAATTTACAATAACCTGTAAAATTGCTGTACACTTTGCTTCATAAGTAATTTATTTAAATATTTAATATGTATATAAAAAAAAAATGTAAAATAATTATAAAACCGTGCAACGATATATATTTTAAAATAATATATTTTTTCTCATCACTATTTACATACAGTTAAATTACATTGATTTTGGCTTTCAAGTTATTTTGGAATTATTTTAGTTTTTGTTTAGTTATAATTTACAATAATTTATTTTTTATTAATCTATTTTAGCAACTAAGTTTATTATTATTAAGAACAATATTTGTCTGCACATTTTGCTGTAAACATCTATATATTAAATGGTAATTTATTATTATTATTATTATCATTAGGTATTGAGAATTAAAAGTTTAAGTGAAGTAGTATACCACAATTTCACAAATTATATCACACTAATCTACTTCACTTTCATAAATATTTAACTTCTTAAACCTGGTAATTAATAATTTATTTATAATAAGAATTTCTGAGCAAGAATTATAATTTAAGCTCACTAATACTAAATCATGTTTCATTATAAAACTGAAATGTTTAAGGTCAAACAATATGTATAAAAAAAATAATCCTAATTGTCTAATATATGCGTAATATATTAATTAAATTTTTGAATAGTTAAATTTTTATACAATTGAAAAAAATATAATAATACTTGATGTAAATTCAAATTTTATTCATAATTATAATTTAACAATTTGTTAAACAATATTTTCGTTAATTTCAATATTATATAGATTATGATCAACAACTTAATTTTTAAAATCTACTTAATTGATCGTCAAACATTATTTTACATTCATGACATTTTTTCCATAAATCATGTCCAAAGAGTATACTAAATACCTGATAGATTGAGCTTATTTTTGAAATGAATATACGTATAATTCAATAATAATGGTAATAATACCACGATTTCAACTTATTTCCGTGATATTATGTAAAACTTTGACAGATATTTTATTATATTTTTCAATAAACAAATTTTTCTTTCGGATGATCGATGAGACAGGAAATTCTGATTGGATAACTAATTTTGCCTTTGCCTTTACCCCAAAATATGACCGTTGTAATTAATTGCATGATAAGGAGTGTAAGACGTGACTCGACTCAGCTATTGAACGACTAATAATAAACAACAAAAAAGAAATATAAACATTTCCACCCTGTGCGCTGTCATCTTCATCTTGTTAACAGATTATACGAGCAAACAGAGCATTTTCCATTTGCTTCTTGGTAGTTTTTTTTTTTTGCTTTCACTATTTTTCTCCATTTCAAAAACAAGTGTTAGTAAAGAAATGAGTAGCTTAATTAAGACTGGGAATCGCGATTGTTTTCCAACCTTTTACCATCGAGTATTTGATTAACAGTATTCCCATGGCAAACATTTTTGTTTTCCGAATAGGTAGATAAATTATAAGCGTCAGGTTTTTACGTTAACATATATATTATCACAATGCCTGGGAAATAATAATTTTTATCAGTTAGTTTGCGTACGTACATACAATTTAATACCTTAATGTATATTGTTTTTTTTTTTTTTTAGTTTGCAATACCTATTGTTGAATAACAATGACACACCTTTTTATATTTACACATAAGCTCTTAAGAGACAAGAAAAAAATGAACACATTAAGCTTTTTTTATAGTCAAGTAATGTCTAATATCATATAACGCTTAAAGACTTTTAATTAAAATTATAGATTTTATAATTAATATAAACTTGTATCACACACGGTAAATTCATTACACTTTAATTAAGTTAACGAAGTATTCGTTTTCTATATTTTGTACGAGATAATTAACTATTCGTTGTAGCTTATTTTATATTATACTTAAAAATTATGTATAAAGCGATTTATTATGGTTATTATTATTATTTTTTTTAATAATTTTAGTAATTTTAATAATAGTTGCACGTATTATTTGTCATTTAAAATAATTTAACCATGATGTATTAATGATATAATAGTTAATAAAAAAAATGTGAATTAGATTATCTTACAAATAATAAATCATACATTTTAAATTATCAAAATAATTAAGTTGAGATTTTGGATAATTATACAAGGAATTTTATAATTTACTAAAAAAATAAAAATAGATATTAACTTTTTTTGTTATATTTTATAGGTATGGTATTTTTTCTTCCTAAAATCTAATTCCCTGATTTACGCATAGTTCTTTTACACCAAAATTATATTTTTGTGAACAGATGTTTTCCTAAATCATTATTTTGAAACCATATACAAATGTAATTAAATAACATTTCCATTATATTTGAATATAATATATTAACTAAATTTTCCGGCTTCACCCGTGTGCAGTTTTTACTTTCTCTAAATTAAATTCTTAAATAAACACACACAGTTATGTTTTAAAGAAGAAAAATACTATAATCAATATTTATAGTTGATCAAGAGTTAAATAATAGTAGTAGCTAAACTAAAAATAAACTTGTGAAAAAAAATCTTTAAATTATTTAAATGACATGCTAAAAACCGTAATCTTTAAATACAATCACCCCTCCCCTCCTCCTCAGACAAAAAAAAAAAAAATGAAAATCCGGCGACGCTACGTGGTGATACTCGAGAAGATATTTAGAACTACTCTGTAAAAAAAAAAAAATTAAAATAGATTTAAATAGTGTCTTCACAAAATTGTAGCAAAATAATACAATTCTCCCCTTAGACAATAAAAAAAAAAAATTGGGCGATGTAGTAATGCTCAGGTTGGTATTTGGAATAACTCTGTGAAAAAAAATGAAAAAATTAAATAGGATCGTCACAAAATTGTAACATAGAAATACAATTCTCCCCTCAGACAATACAAAATGAAAAATTGGCGATGTAGTGACACTAAGGAGGGCATTTGGAATAACTTTGTGAAAAAAAAAAAAATTGAAAAAAGTTAAAAAGTGTCGTCACAAAATTGAAACAAAAAAAAGGCCTGTTCTCTTATATATTTATATATAAAGAATTTCAAAATGCCTTAAAAATATACATTATAATACAAGAAAATAATAAAGATATTATTTACATGTAAATTAGAGTTTTTAAAAAGCCACATAATCAAAAGAAATAGTTTTTACAAAAGTGTGTCTACTTGTTTTTTTGGATTTATTCTTATTATTGCCTTTTCAGTAGTTTTTAATTCTAAATTATTTACAAATGTTATTAGTAATTTCTATGTGTTATACATACGAGTATATACACCTACCACTGCTAAAAACTGGTTGAAAATTAAAATCGATGGTTCCTAAACTTTTTTTTGGGCTAAAACAGGAGTCATACCTTTTTTGTTTTTGGTGAAAAAGGGCTGTAGCGAAAATCGCTAATATTATTTTGGCGGAAATGGGTAATACTTATTATAGGTATTTATTTAGCTAGTATGAAATAGCATCATGTTTAAACTATTAACAGTAATTAATTTTTAAGTGGCTATACGTAAATAGTTCAATAAATATATAAATAAACATTTAGTTCTTACCCTTGAGGAATCATTTCTCCTTTTTCGTTAGTCCAGTAATTGACGGAAATTGGAAACGACTCTACAAAACACTCCAGTCGTACATGTGTATTAAGTGGTGCGCTTACCATTTGATTCGTCACCCAGACTACTGGAGAAACTGAAATGATTACAAAAAATATAAATAAATAAATTGTATTGAATAATCAGAACTATATTATAAACTTAAAAAAAAAGTAATGTATTTGATCAAATATTTATGGATTTATTTATCATTTTAGTTGGAATATTGAATATAATAAGGGATAAAACTCCGAATATGTGTATAAGATTCGTGTAACCTTAAGTCATTGATTGCAAATTGAGTTAATTTGATACCCCGACAAATTAAACACAATTGGTTTCTTTTTCATCACTCAGTATTGTTTTGTAAACGTATTACATTGAGTTAAAATGTGATTTTATGTTGATAATGAAACACGTATAACCCAAAGACTAAAAAGCAGATTCTTGTATCAGATTTAAATGTATTTAAACCACATAATAAAAAATATATAGTAGTATCCAATTATTTAATGGAAAAATTAAAAAAAAAATAAATCTTTATTGTTACACCATTTTAAAGGTTAAATATAATATTTAGAATAATTTTAAATCTTGTTATATCGTACACATCGTTGAACATAGAACATTTCCAACAAGTTACCTATAAACTATAGAATTGAAAATTTATCGAAATGTGTGTATTATTCTTCAATTGAAAAAAAAAAATAAAATGAAAATCCAAACCATTTAAACTGCCTAGTTGATACATACAATATAAATATAAATAATATAATTTATAAAAATTACTCAAGATATAATTTATTGGTTTGAAAAAAATACTAGCTTATTGTATATTATCTAAACAATCAAATATCACATTTAATGAAAACGCTGCATATTATGTCAAATTATTATTAAAATTAGAGCTTCCTATAGTTAATTTGCATAAATAATACACATTATACAGAATTTATATAATAAATGTAACCCTTGTCACTTAATAAATAGTATGCTACATATTTTTAAGTATTTGGGTAGTAGGAATATCTTCGATTAAGTGTCATTAATTATTAAGTATTCAATTATTCAAATATTATTATTAATATATCATATTCTCCACAAATTATGGTCTACAAAATTAACACAAGCTGAATAAAATAATATCATTTGGGAGTTACGTATTTTTACTAAAACAATAATAAAATAAGGTAAAATAAATTTATTTTAATAAATCCGGACAGAATTTATTTTTAATTATAAATTTATAGTCAACAATGTTTTTACTCAACTGAATTGAATACCTGTTGAAAGTTTAACATTACTCTCGTTCGCTATATTCATCGTTAATGTAACTGCATAATATATAACATCGTTGTACTATTCATATGTTTATATTCACTCTTTGTTTATGTGTATTGTATATTATAATATTTATTATTAAATTTACAGTTATTGGCAATTGGGGAAAGTGCTCCAAAGCAGTTGAGCACCGTATTGTAAATAACCATTTGGTCAACAAACAGTTTAATGAAATGTCACCAAGTGTGTTTGAACCCTGGACGGTGGATATATCGTGTAATCCAGTATTCAAATTATTTAATTAATTTTCTGATAACGATTTTGTGGTTTTCTGAATAGGGATTCGATGTTGACCGGATGTCGAATACTCACAGTTAACGTTTAACGTGATCCTCTTGCTAACAGCCGGTGGTACATCGTTGGACGCTATACACAAATAATGTCCCATCTGACTGCGGTCTACTTTGTTAAGCAACAGTGGTTCTCCACGTACCTTATCCACTAGTCAACAAATAATAAACATCATTCGAAATCAATAAAATATTACTAGGTATTTCAAATAATAAAAACTATAACCCTAATACACTGAATTTGTACTTTTATAACTTTAAATTATTTTAACAACTATTTTTCGTTAGTAGTTACCAACTATAAGAGCTCAAAGTAATTTGCGTATGAATAACAAAATGGACAATACATAATATATATATATATATATAGTAGGGAACTAATTTAAATAACTGATAATGATGGAAATATAATGAAACACATTTAATACATATCGAACGTATATTCTCAATAAAACATACGGCAAAAATCTATCTTCCATATCTATTTCTGAAAATATAAATATTATTATGTTTATTATTGATTCTGTTCAACATAAACATTCGTAAAAATACATTACCTATAGTGTATTAAAAGTGTATAACAAAATATATGTAAATATGCCAATTGATAAGCTTAAGTAGGTCCTAGTAAAATGTGTTTAACGAGTGATAAAAATTATAACAGTATTTCCCTGTATTATCCAAATAATATTAGTAATCCAGCAACAATTTTTAGGGATATAGAAATATAATTTACAATATGTGAGTAAATCGGATTCCAATTGTAAAATAAACATCAAAACAAATGGAATAGGAAGAGAGTAATTAATGTTCTGTTTAGATAATATAACGCTTTAATTTTTATCTATTAAAACTCACAACAAGTTTATTTTTTCACTGACGTGGATTTACAATTGTACGTCCATCAGGAAATGTTACAGTAAACAATAATATACTGTATATTTATAAAATAGTCCGTTATGGACATATTTTATTTTGGATAAATGAAGCACAGACGGTATTAATAACGTCGAACAATACTCAATGTCAATTTCAATTAATAATTATTTACAAGCATACCTTTCACAAACATAACACTTTAACATAAAATGTGAAAAATAGATATCAAAATGTGTTAAGCCATTTAAACTATAGTATTATACTATTATGTGTACTTGAAGTACATATTTTAAGGAATTGTTTGTATTTGATACACGAAAATAATAATTTGTTAGTGAGATATGTTGTAATTGTTTTCTATAATACTTCATTTAAATTACATTTATTTATTTTTATTTTAAGGTAGGTCAAAACAATTATATTTAAGTATATTAAATTCATTTAAGAAATTTTATCCTAGGTTTATGTGACATTTAAGTTATACACGTAGGTACTGATGAATGGAAATTATTTAACTAAATAGAATATACTTTACTTTAAATTAAAAAAAAAAAAATCTGTTATACCAACCAAATTATACTAATTTAAACTCATTAATTTTAATTCATTCAACCTTTATATTAAAACTGCATCAACATAGCTATATACTACGTATTATAAACACAAATGCATTTTTAAAGGAAATTTGTCTGTAAAATAGGATCAAAAAAATACCATATAGACGTTTTAAAAATAATTAAATGTTAATGTTAGTTTGAAAATGCAATAAAAATAACCAAAAACAATATTTATATGATTTATTAATTATTATTATTAAATTTAAATAATGAACATTAATGTATTTTTATAAAAACTGTATGTGAAAACAGTTAAATATTTGATTTATAATTTTAATAACGATATTTAAACACATTACTATCACTATGCTGAATATTAGTATATTTAGAAGAAAAAACGATATTATCATATTATAATTTTGAAAAATAATAATAATTTAAAAAAAATTACTAAAAAAATAAATATAATATATTGTAAAGCATTTTTACCTTTTAGTTAAAACTGATTTTATTTTGTTTTTAGCTATTACATACTGAATAAAAAAAAAAAAAAAAAAAAAAATCAAATATAAAACACTAATGAATTATTAATTCATATATGGTTTATTAAAAGTATAATTCAAATAGTTTAATATTATTCTCGAAAACTCTGCATTAATATTTTAAATATGATACTGTACTTGTACATAAATATACATTTTAGAAATAACATGAAAGAAACAAGTGCTCTATTATAAAGTTAAAATTTACAACTGGGCTATTGACTTATTTTAAATTGCTATTATCATTTCATGTCACACCAATATGAAGTCTATAGAATATTTAATTTCAACCCACTTTACCAATGAAAAAAACAGATCGGCCAAGTGCGCATTATGTAGGGAGAATAACATATTTAACTTCATTAGAAGTTTATTCTTAATCGTCGATATAATAATAATTAAAATCATGATAATCTTAATAAAAAAAAAAACAAATGATATCTCTTACAACTTTTACACTATTCCGATCAACTCATTGACCATTGTATGCATATATTTTGTTGCTACCAACTCCAACAATATCGAATAACCAAGACAAAAATTTAATGATTTAAAAAAAAAATATATAAACGTAGTTATCGACATTTATCTCGTTTATTTATTCATTAATTAATTTCCCCTTTTCACTTTATTATATTAATATTATATCCATAGTCTATAATTAATAATTATTTCTCTACCTCAGAAATTATGTAGGTACTTAACGTCATTGTAATATTTTATGTTATTGTACCATGCATACCTTAAATTGTCTTGGATGTTTTAATTATAAATAATAATACACAAGTAGTGTCACAAATTGTTGCTTTTGACTCACATTACCCATGTCTGTAACTCGCAACATCATCACATTTAATTTTTGTACTAATTAGTACATACTACGAGTAGTATAGCGTATTTAAAATACGGATTACAAAATATTGAATTAAAGATTCAACTATACTATTTTAGTATTAGCTTTAAAGTAATATTATATTAAACATTGTATTAAAATTATAAAACTACGTAATTACTCACATAACATTGTTTTTTTTGATTTGTTTTTTATAGCTATTTTATGACCATCCTCTCGCTTCCAAGTAATTTTTGGTAGTGGATTGCCTTTGGCCTTGCATGCCAACGTAGCGTTTTCTCCTTCCTTTACAGTGATGTCAGATATAGTTTCTTCGTCTTTTATGTCTGGTGGAACTAAATGAACAAAAAATAAATATAGCATTTATCATTATAATTGCATATTAACGTAATAATTTTAAATTTAATTATTGGTTATTAAACAATAGGTAAGCTTATAAAGAAATGATGTATACAAATATTTAAGATTATTTGAAAAACATAAGAAAGTAGTCACAAGAGGGTTTAAAATATAGTATCGGCCAGGAGTGAAATAGATACAAGAATGAGTGTACAATCCGTAAAGAAGAGAATAGTCATATTATTATCTATGATAACAAAAAGGTAACAAATTCCAAATCAGCAGAAGCACTACACCACTATAAATAACCTAACCTAATGTAAAGTCTAAAATTTTACATTTATGAAATATTTAATTATAAAATATATATATATATTTATATATATTATATATAGATGTATGTTTAAATCAAAACATTTTTAAATGCTGAACTCTCATAAAACCAATTGAAACCTGTAAATAGTTGGGTTTAAAAATCTGTTATGGTCAAAAATTAAATGGAATTACCACATAAAACTCGCAACAATTAAATAAAGAAAAATATCATAATAATATGCTTTCGAAAATCTAACTAATACATTTTAATCCTGAATCTTAAACTAGCGTAATTTATCATGCATTAATAGAATCTGGAATAAATTATAAAAAATCTATATGAAGAGGAACCTATTAAATAATAAGAAACTCATTTAAAAAATATAAAACTCAATATTGAAAAACATTCTAAAAACGTACTAAAGAATTAAAAATAACAAAATTAATTTACCACAAGAAAAACATTAGTCGTTTTTCACAAAATTGTGATGAAATTTATGTAAGATGTCTGTACTAAAAAATCTCACTTTTGAGATAGAACATGGATATAATACTTGACAATAATTTATTATCAATGTACCAACTACCAATAGTATATAGTATAAAACCAGAAAAATCCACAAACTTATATATACATTGAAAAATCTATAATATAGGTATTTAAAAATTGGATATAGTAAGTAACTTATTTAAAATTCTTAAAAAAAATACAATCTGACAACTAGAACAAAATATAGATTTATAACAAATTAATAATAGCTGTCATTTATATATATTTATAAATTGCATAATAATTTTAATTTTATTAGGTTTATATTGTATTATTTAATCCACTTTAAATATCTTCTTGTATTTTTAAAAATAAATAAAAAAAACAATTAAATAGGTACATTAATACATACATATTAAAAAATTCTATATAAATAAAATTTGTATTATTTATAATCATATCAAATTCGTTTATAATAATTCGAATAATATTATTCAATATGTTTATTGTTACACTTAATAGGTAATCATAAAAGTTTTTTTTTTTACTAATTACTTTATTTATAATCGATTTCTGAAATATCAATCAAAAATCTATAAAACTAAAATCATCAAAATCACACACACAATGCTTGGGTGTAAAATGTGTGTATTTAAATTAACTTTAAATATTAAATAATATTATAATTTTTATGATTTCATATTTTATACAGCTCTATAAATCAGCATTTTATGTGATTATTAGCTTAATATATTATATTAAACAATATCGTATAAATCATCTGGGTTTCGTGTTTCTTCTTGTTATAAAGACCCTTGCGGAAGATGATCTATACAATTTATAGCTGCGTCACCAAAGATGCTGGTATGACACAAAAACAAACCTTGTACACATTGAAAAAACATATCAGTTAATTTTAGTTTTATCACGTACAGTAAACAGAAAATTTAAATAACCCCCGTACACATGCTGTGTTTAAACTCTGGGAACTAACGAGTAACTAGATGCTCTTCGTTCATGTTTACTCTGTACCGTAATAACATCTATAATTTAAGTTTAACAGATTATCCACTTCTTATGTATCCCTGTGTGGTGGTCACCAATATATATGTTTACATAACCCATGAGTAAGCATAACACCATACCCTAAAAATATTGACACCTTCTTAACACATAATATAGATACCTACATAGTTTGTACCTAACATTTTAATTTTATAACAATCAAACGACAATAAATCTTTACATATTTTAATTTTCTATCTAGTTTAATTTTTACATTAAAAGCATAATATAAATGAATATTCAAGTTTTACACATCAAAATAAACATTTTATAAGCTTTTAACTACAGTTGTACAATTTATATATTTTTGTGAATATGACGAATTTTGTTAATATATGAATTTAAAAAATATATAACAATAGTTATAAGAAAAAAAATAAGAATGTTGTTTTTTAATATTTTAAAATGGATATTACAATAATTTATTAAGAACGTTGTGCTATAATTTTAAGATTTTTACCGAGTACATTTTATAATATTGAGTTTTAAATTACCTAAATATAAATATCTGATGTATATTTCAAGTATCTAATTATAATTATGAATTTTTGAATTACAAAATAATAAGAAAATTGATTTTGTCAAAAATTTATTTTTAAAGTACAATAATTCAAGATTACTTTATTATTATTTTTTATTTATTCTGATTATTTTGAAAAGTTCAATGAATTGTTTGCTTTTAATCCCCTATAGTATCAACAAGATTAAATTTTATTCCTCCCTTAAATTTGAAAACCATGTATTTAGTACATAATACGAAAATTTACGATAAACAGAAAAAAAGGCACACCATTGTAAAATAAATTAATATAATCCACTGCTCTACTCAGAATCTAAATGTTGTAAAAAATCTATTGTACACTTATAACCAAATTTTACAGTTTTATTATGATTTGTTAATTACCGGTATGCTCGGATGTAAAATATGGTTGATGGTTATTTTTATGGTTTGTGTAATATAAATGTGTCTTGTTACCATATTTTAAGTTGAAATAAGAGATCTATGAAATCATTGATGTTAGATACTGTAGACCGACTACAGAAAATACTTGAAAATATTTTAATAATCTTTAAAGTGTGTAAATAAACACCATCTTTATAAAGTTCATTAAATTTTAAAAACTAAACTCGTTGAATATTTTGCATGAGAAACATAACAAAAAAGTCAAACATAAACTTGGACTGTTATTTTGTCGAAATGGGTTTCGAGTACGTGCCAAAAAACCTCTTTAAAAGTAAAAATATTTGTCAGACAATAATTGCCATTCAGCTTTTTCTTTTTGCCACAAGAATAGAATTGAGATCAAAACTTCACCAAAACCTAGTAAGTAAACCTGGTAAGTATAAAAACGAAAGACAACTTTGGAAAAATAACTATTTCAGTTATGGACCCATTGAGTTTTGTGTTATGTTCCTGCCACCACGCCACTATACTGAACACGTGTTCATAATATAGTTATAATATTATGAATATTAAATAAAAATGAAAGTGCAGGTTGTTTTTTAAACTTAAATCGTACATTTTTTATAGTGTGGTATTTTTTATTCAGTCCAGTGGTGATCATTGTTGAGAATTATTGTATTTAATTGATTTTCTGTAATTATCTAACATACATGTACCATAAAATATTAGACATATTTTTTGCTAAACATACCAATTAATTCAATGAAGCTATACGAATTCTAAAACAGATTTACATTTTTTATCAAGTTTACTTGAGATCAACTTTTCTACATTTTTGATTGTAATTTGATAATTTTTAACTACTATTTCTAATACTACGTTTTTAGGAATTTTGGAAGGATAATATCAAGAATATGGGAAAGTCGATTTTAAGTAGACTTGACCTTAAATTGTTATCGCTTCACTAGGTATATGAATCGATACATTGAGCAAAGAACACGTTTAATATCGTATGTAACACTTGTGATAGTTAAAGATAGAAAATCACCGGGTAAAATCTATTTAATTAATAACAAAAATAATTTTTATTGTAAAAAAATAAAAAAAAATACATTATTAATACTTTAATTTCTCATCTTAACTCGTAACGATGTGAGTAATACGAAATTCAGAAAATGTATAGGTCAACTACAATATTAATGATGATACATATAGAAGTTAACGAAATTGATTGTCATTATTGTCGTTCAATAAATGGCTTACAACCAAACTCTGCTAGAGAGTGTGACAAATGAGTGAAAAGGTAAAGTATAGCGGTTACTGCAACATAAATGTTTATTGCCACAACAGTTGACCGTATCGTGTATTCTGTCACACCAATTCCAACAACAAAATCATACCAAAAGTGTTTTCAGTATAATATTAAATTGTATACAATTTAATTCTTTTTTAAGAACTTAAAGATAAAACCACTAGTGTAATAAATAATACAATTAATTTTATTGTATTTGACATTTTCTTAAAGCAACAACATCCTTAAGTTATTCAAAGTAACTCATAAAATAAAATTGCGTTATTTTTTTTATGCACAGACCGGCCAGATAATTACATTTTAAATTTTAAGACATAGTTTTTTTTTTCCAATATTAAAAATTAATAAACGCCTTATGAGCACTTTAGTTAACGCTATAATCGTTTTATCATTTTTTAAATACCATTATTTATACATAAATATATATATATATATATATATATTCTTTTAATTAATAATAACATAATTTTTACTAGGTATGTATATTATTATACCTGCGCCTGTATATATGTATATCAATGATTGTTTACATTACTTTCATGTAAACAACGGAATACGTAGTGACGGCGATGACATTTTAAATTCCGTTTAATAATAGGGACATAAATATTATGACAATCGGAAAATTTTGAAATAAATCGTAGACAGAAATAAACTCATTTGAATGTTGTCATACACCGCAGTAACTGAAAAGCTTTTATGTTTTCAGCAACTGCAGTAATAAATAATTAAACGTTGTGTTTGGAATATTTTTTTCGAGCATCATAATCAATAGAAGTGTCAGCCGACTGAACATAGCAAATTTAACTAAAACTAAAATTAATATATTATAAAAACCAATTTTTAAAAATAAACAAATAAAATAAATTATTCAATGAATATGTATATTTCTACCGGGAAATATTGTATAATTAATATTATTAAAATTACTTTAATACATTTTTTGGAGTAGCATCACAATGTATACTATATAGAATTAAATATGGTAAAACCATTTTCCATAACAAAGACATCACATTACCTAACTATCAATCATTTAATGGACATTCTTTAACCAAGACAAATATATATTATATAATATACAAATATATGTTATGGTAAATTATGTTATATCGGAAAATAACGATACTCACCGGTTATTAACGTTATTAACCATGAATGTGGGAATTATCGTTATTTTCCAGTGAATACCTTAATAACCTTATGAGATAGGAAATGTTAGTTAAAATAATTAATAAAATAGATTTTAACCAGACATGTTAAGGTGGTTGATAAACTAATTTATTACGGTAGGTACACTAGATAAACTAATAAAACTTTATCGGGCACACGCATAAGGAGTACCTATTACAATCTACATATTATACTATGATGGTTGCCGAACATTGGTTAACCTTAATACATGTACAATTATTGTCGTCTTATGATATCTGATATACGAATTGTTCGTAGAACTTAAAACGAAAAAAATAAAATTATCCTTGTGAACAAACGGTATTATAATAACTCATTTTTGTCTACTAAGTATTATAGCGATCTTATTGAACAAATTAGAAAATCAAAAATGTATTTAAAAAGTAGCTATTAATATAATTCTATTACTGGTACTTAATGGTACCAATACTGGCATTTCAAGACTGATTGAAACAATACACGTTGTGCGTGTCACGTCGATGAAAAGTTGTGTAAGAGTAAATTGTATGCAGTGCAACTTTTAAAAATAAATAAATAATAATAACAATGTATTATTTTTATTTTTCAATATACCTATACACTATACAGTATACACGTAATTTTTCGAATTATGAAATTTGAGTTTCAAGATCATGTCGGATCTTAAATAATAATTATTAATAGTGTATATTTGGTCATCAAAGTGATTATCTGGTTTATAACAATAATATTACTTGTGTATTTGGTTAATAGCGATAGTAACCGGTCAATAACATGAATTTAAATTTAATATAATTTACTCTAATATAATAATGTAAGAAAAAATATTTATTTTTTTTATGTTAATAAAATCCATTATTATTAATTAATATATTGATATTAAGTAACATATTCATAAACTATTAAAATTTAAAAAATAAAATATAATTAAAATTATTTTTTTTTTAATATTCAGAATCAACCATAATAATATAATATAATAATACTTTACATAATGATTAGTATTCAAAAATTACAATTAAAAATCTAAATAATAACTTAGTTATGTATAAAAAATACATATATACTAAAACAGATTAAAATTCTATGTTTGCATAGTTATACTTACAATATAAATGTTATTACATTTTTATTTTTGGAAAATTAAAAATTATTCATGAGTTTGGTATCTGTTATTGTTTTACAATATTAACTATTCAAGTTTGTGATGTAAAAATAAAAGATAAATCGCCAAAAATTACCTTTTACGTCAACACATCCAATTTGTTTCTTCATAACATTCGTGTTTATTTGACACATATAACATCCTTTGTCGGATCTTTGCAATTGCCGAATTTTTAGTCTCCAATATGTATTATTATCCACATCTATGTCTATCCTTCGGTTTTCCGTAACCACACGTTCATGTAAACTTAATATGGTTTGGTCTTCTGCTTTTAACCAGCCAACCTTTATTGCATATAAAAAAATAAAAAAATATAAATATTTATTAGTTACAAAATTAAAACAACAATTACATGGTATAAATTATTATAATATAGTTTTTTTTTAGATTCTGCGTAGAATATAATTATTTTACGATAATCAAAGCTGAAAAAAAGTTATTGTGTCTGCTTTTAAATAGGCTTTGAGTATAGATACAACGAATTAAATTATAAATCAGTGATTTAATTTAATTCCAAATCTCAGTTATTGTATATTTAATGATAGCTATTAAGTTTTTGGTGAATGAAAACAGAATGGTCAATAAAAAGATGTGCGTTAGGTACAATTTATTTATTTAATTTAAAGAGCTTATTAAAACATAATGTCATCATGCGTATATAAAAACAAAAAACATACCTAGTTTCTAGTATAAGCAATTATAATGATTTGGTATAATGTATGATTATTTAAGTTTTAAGAATTAATATAAACTTAATTTTCTAGTGTTTGTATATGTTTTGTTAAATACTCCCAAGCCGAGCCCATAAGATTTCATAACTTAATAGCTATAATGATAACTATTTAATTCTGTTTTGAATTATTACTAATACGTTTCTGTATATTCCAAATTTTTTAAAAATAAACAAATTCAAAATACTGAATTATACGTATATGTGCATTTTTTTTTTTAATGGATTCAGTTAAGGTACAAATTGGCACCAGCCACCAGTGTAGGCATAACGCTAGTGAACATTCCACAGAGATGATTAACCTGATTATAGCAGATTTTATATAGAAATTGGTATATTTTGATCGTGGTCAAAATTGTAAACTTTTCTGATATCTTTAAAACAAATTTCTGAAATTTTCTTCAAAATCAGTTGAGTTGTTATTGAGTCTATAAATTACCAACATAAAGACATTGCCTTTTACTGTGCATTTGAACAATAAAAAATAAATAAAAAATTATTTTCTTTTATTTACCTCATATTCATTATTACCTACAGAACTATAATAATTTATCACTATTACATTTTACTTAAAAGCGAACAAACCTATTAACTTCATGAGAATTGATAGTTATAATATCTACTATAATGCTTATATGATTAGTCATGTAATTTTAAGAACCAATAATAAAGTGTTTTTATTTTTAAATATTTTATTCGCATCACCTAGAACATAATTTTTATTAATATATTAAGAAACGTTATATAATTTCACTCTTTATTTTATTATAATACAACAATTTTATAAATGTAGAATAATAATAATATCACGAATACAAATATTGTTGACAAATAATTTTCAGCCATAACTCGGTATATTTTTATAAAGTTGGAATTGGCTACAACTTTTTATTGTAAATTTACTACTGTAAGAACCTTTTACTTTAACATTATAAACATAAAAATACAAATAATATACATTTAATAGTTTACATAACGTGCAGGTCTACATAGTAAAAAATAATGAAGTATAAAAAATACCATACTATAGTAATATTTTGTATTAAATATTTTATTTTCGTTACAATATTTTATTAATATGTTATTATTTATCTAATTAAGATGGAATTTTTCAGTAGGTAAATCATTTATTTTTCATACATTCACAATTCATAATACATCACAATTTTCTTAACATAAATAAACAGGCAAATTAAAAGTATATATGTGTAATTGCGTTTGAAATGGTAGTATTAAAATAGTCCACATTTCTTAATAATTTTTCATTTATGCACCCCTTGCATTCGAAAATATGAATTAACGCTTAAACGCGTACGTTTCTACGTTCTTTTTATGTTTAATGTTTATTAAAGTGGTGTATTGTGTTGCTAAAAATGTATCCAACATTTACATGAACACATTTAACTTATTATTATGCAGCGTCTGTAAAATAACAATAAATTGTTTTTTTTTCTTTTTCATTATCTACTTCATTATTATTTATTTTTAATTAAATAAAGACATGTCAACATTTGATATCGTATAATATTTCACTCTAATTAATTTGTTCGTAATCACCTTATTAATTTTAATTTATAATATATAAATCAAATAACCTTGTATGACAAAAAAATCAACAGATGAATACCAAAAATATAAACTACATCAATAATTTAAACAAAATTATTTAAATCATAAAAGCAAACGTTAATGTCTGTCCTTACTTCAGATGTTCAGATCGTTCCAAATTTGTATATTCTAGAATGGTTAAAGCTCTCACTGTCGCTGAGTATTAGGCAATAGGCGCTGAACTACTATGAATTTCAATAGTTATAGTTAAGTACATAGGTTAGGTTAAGTAGGTTAAGTACATATTTAGTTAAAATAATAAACACGACGACCGAGTATTTGAATCACTGCAAAACAATAAACTAATATGATTACTGGCTATCGACGAAAGACTCCAACATGGCCATTATGGACAGATGAATATAAATGAACTATAATATGGATACATAATATTACATATTATATTATCTTAGACACAACAATATCACTCTTTGCGTAATGCATACGATGCATCGTACGGCGTTCATACAACGAACGTATTGTGAAAACAATGTCTCGATAACTGTTTTGAGGGTAACATAATATTTAGTTTAAACATTTAAATAAGCCGTTGGTACATTCGAAAAAGCACATATATTCCAAAAGGTATTTATATTATCAGTCAAAAATCCATTGCAAAATTAATGGAATTCATTTATTCGTCACACCAGTTTTGGAAGTAGGTACCATATGTGTTGAGCGCTATAATTTTAGATTTTAGTGAATTTCGATCATTTCAGATTTTTTAAACAGGTTATAACGCTGATAATGATCATAATCTCACTAACGTCAGCCATTTTAATGGTATTTTTTTTGTGTTTGTATGCTATGTTTGTTATTAAGTGTGTTTGGCATAGTAAAAGTCGATATTGTAAAAATATGTTGTACATACAATTATATTTATTCTTGAAAACTCTGTTATGGTTTTTTCTCCAATCACATTATGATATTATCTATTAATATTTTTTTCTTCTGATTTTGAATTTAATAAATTTCAAAGGTTATTACAAAGTATATAACATTGAGTCACAACAAATAATTAGAGTTCTATAGTGTACTAAATACAATACTGCACTATATGACGAGTAATGTACATTTTGGCAATAATTTATGTATTGAAGAACGTGCATATTGATATCGATTACAAAAGTATTCAGCAATAATGAATCATGCACGTCATATGTAATTTGAAAATACATATTGTATTTAATAGAAATAACAGTATACTAGGTATAGGCAAAGAAATTATTGCTAATATTTATTAAAACTAAATCATAAATTACGTTAGTTTATATAATTTCGGGTTGGAGGGAAGGTATCGCATTCGCACCATATGCAAATAGAAAATACGAGTACGATGCAAAGTATTGTTTTTATAATAAATGAAATATTATAATTATTAATACAATTTAAAATGTATTATTAGTTACATAAAATACTTAACATCTTGCGCGTGGTATACCATGCACAAATTGTAAATAGATGAAATTAATTAGATTACCTTCTTAAGTAATTTCAAGTAGTTGGATAAATGTGTCAAGAGTATCACAAACAACTAGTGATATCTACCCAAGTTTTAATCTATTTTAAAATTCACACTCTTAGTATCTACATTATTATATTATTATAGTAACTCAAAAAATTAAAAACGATTTAATACAGTATTAAATGCAAATACCACTAAAAGTTCCGATCTTGAAGATATATTAGATACCTGCTATATTTTAGTCTTATTAAGTATTAAAAAAAATATATTAAATACCCACTTTAAAAGTTAAAAAACAACTTTTACCAAAATACAAAAAGGGAACTAATATAACTTAACAGAAATTAAAAATCATTGTATAACTATAATATACATTTGAGTTCTGAGAAAGCCGAGTTACATTTGTGTTTGATTATTTTTGTTTACAGTTTTTTTTCCCATTAATTGAGTCATATAAATTGAAAAAAACATAAATAACAATTGAAAAAGTACACATAATAAATTTAATTTTTGTATGAGTTATATGCACGACGACAAATGAAACAATGATGGAGGATGTATATCGACAATTAAATTATATTACAATAACATAAAATTAACGTGGTTTTGTTTTTCTATCGATTCGAAACATATATACAGTCTAATGTGGTGTTATAGAGTTTTTATTAAGATAGTACAATGTTACTATCGTCTATTTAAACATAGTACCGGCTATCCCATAATATAGAATCTGATATAACTCAGCATGAGTTTACTTTTTCAAACTTCCCTAATAACACGACTTTTGGACAAATTAACTATAAATAGTTTTAAAAAAAAATACCTATTGATTATTATGTTTAACAATATTAAAAATATAATTATAATTATTTTCAATTTGTATAAGACACGTTATATTAATTATTGCAATTGTGTATATGTATTATATAATAAACTACCCAACACTTAAACTACGTATCAACTATCAACTATTACTTACTAAATATATTAACTTGTACAAAACAAATTAAGTGTAAGTTAAAAACAAACAAAATATTAAAAGATATTAAAAGACATAAAATAATTAAAAAATTAAACGGACGGAAATAACCAGCTATCAAGGATTTAACATTGACAAAAAAAGGCGGGCACCACTATGTTTTACGGTAGATGTCTAGTGGGCTACGCTGTGATGGATGTGTTATTTTTGAATTCAGTGATAATATATCATTGTATACGAAAAACGATTATAATCAGTGATGGTCTATCAGTCTATATTACTGAGTATTCGTGTATTTAGTGTATTAAGTATGTTTTATTACAAAAACAAATTGTGACTATGTGTTTTAATTATTTTATACATCTATAAGAACAACTATGTGAGATTTTGTACTTGTATCATTAATTTCAAAGCTTTTCTATCAACGGAGCAAAAATATTTTTTATCGACTTTCACAGAAATAAAACAAAAAAATAAATAATTTTTAATAACTATAAATAGTTCAAATATTTTAACAATTTTAACAAATTAAATCCATCTTCTACCTGAAACCACCATCAAAATTGTAGATCTGAATATTTTTTTGATTATTTATTGCGTACATACTGTATACTCTATATTACCATATCATATAAATTAAAAAAAAAAAAAAACATGATTATAAAATAAGTATATTCGTTGCTCCAGTTGAAATTTAATATTTATAAGCTTATAGAATAAATATATTTGTATTAGAAAATTGAGTACCTATACAATTATTATAGAAAATTGATATACAAAGTTAGAATATAACATAGCATTCACTAATATTAAAAGCAATAGGTACTTTATTAAACTATAAAATAATTGTTTGAATGAGTACAAATTGTATCTTTAATATTTAAAAACTATTTATTTATCATTTGGATAAAATTTTTGCATGGGTCCCTCACATCAAAAACTAAAAAAAATAATTTAACATACGCTTATAATACAGTTCTTTTTTAAGCAATGAATCTAAAATTAAAATTTCTAGAGATAAAAAGAAATCATAACCTAACCTGGTCTTATAGAATTTAAATTTAGGGTCAAGCAAAACGTTCCAATATAAGATCTACTCAGTCTATAATATATCTTGGGTAAAAAAATGGAGCCCTTTTGTATATTTTAATCAATAATACGCTATATAAGAACTTATTTATACAACTGGTTAACAAACTGTTAACCTGGCATAACAAAAAATTCGTTTTAAACTAAAACTATTGTATTATATTGCAATTGCAAGTAATTAAATCAAAATGTTTACTTAAAAAAAAACAAAATAAGAAATTTCATACTTAAAATTGACAATTTAAAAATAAAAATATGAGCCTAAAAAACTTATTTCATCTAGGTATACATTTTATATTGTTTGACAGTTGTGTTATTGGGTTCAAAAATTACTTTGTCCATCTTTCGTTCGTTCAGCGGACTTTCGCCAATCAGATTTCGTATTCAAAACGCGTATGCTCTACACAATGGCCTTACAAGACGACTCCTTTATATTTCGATGTTTCTACCTCTTTGTTTGTCGATAAAAGTAAGTGAAAATGATCAGAAAACGTGAGGTATTTTAAAAATGTTTGTACAATATTTGCACGGAAAAATCACAATATGGTTGTTTAGAAAATGGCCCGCAACTGACTCAAGTATTTTATAAAAATGGAGTTATTTTATAGACTTATGTAATGTACTAAACACACCTATAAAATTCTATAAAAAATAATTTTATTCGTAATTTATATAATGATATATATATTGTTATTTTTAGTTTACAGTTATAAACAAATATATTATAACCACCTTCATGATATTCGTTTTATAAACTAAAATATTTGACAGTTATATTTCTAATATAATATAAATAATATACTATGGTAGTTGTTAATATTATTTTTATTAATGAATAACAGTGTATATTATTATTTTTTCAATATAATTAACTTGGTTACAATATATTTTATTTAATATAATACATGATAATAAGCAAATTAAGATTTAAACAAAGTAATAAAACAAGGTGACATAATGAAACTATATGGATTTCTGCATGACCATATAAAATGTTTCATATGGTATTAAATGGCAATAAACTACCTATACTCTTTATATATATATATACTATGTAAACCACTGAATCTTGTTACAAAACAATTACAATTTATGATCTTTTGTATTAAAAGTTGATTTTAAAAAGATTTAAACTTAAACCTTCATTTATAAATTAAAAAAAAAAAAAAATACTTCTATGGAATTGGCTATGTTTATATGCAATTTTATAACTGAAAGCTTGGTGTTGTAGAGTACCTGACCTCTCAAATATTATTAAAGCTTGTATAAAAACATAATATTTGTTTTATGTTTTTGAGTATTTTTTTGACTACCTAAAAATGAGTTGACATGAGTACCTTTTAAAAATCTTTATCAATTGAATTGTATTGAAAAATATTTTCTGAGAAATGTACATCATTGTAATACTATAATTAAATATATTTTAAACTGCTTAAAATTAACTGAAGTATATATTTCTTGTAAACTAATGTTGAAAATATTGCATTAAATTGTAATCAAAAACAGTTCTAATTATTATTTTAAAATAAAACACATTCATTCATTGTATTTATATATAAGTAAATATTTACTATACACAGAATAATGTATTACAAATTATGGTTTGAATGAAATACATAAGTTATGATATTTTTTTAACCCAAATTGTTGATATTAAAACACCTAATTAATTAATTAATTTAATTATTTTATATAATGTCGATATAACTAATATTAACAATCTTAGAAATCTCATCGGTTCTCTGAAATTCTAAAAAAAATAATTTTGCTTATAAAGTTGATGAAGTACATTGACATTTTTGTGAATAATGTATTTTAAAATAGGAAATACTGATTTAGGTTTGGATGTTACTACGATAGAACTTGGTCAAGAATTACTAATTTGACCTAATCCAATAATGTAGCTTTTATTTACAAGTTAAAATATGAGCAATTAATTTGCCTTTATTTCTTATAAAAATGAATTTATTATCAATTTTTAATTTCAAAAAAAAATTTTCTATTTCTGATTCTAAAGTATCCTAGCAACTTAATTGAAAATAATTCGGATTAAATGATATGTCTAGTTTCTTTTTCTTTTTTTAATTTCCTGTACTCATTACTCTTTTGGGGTGTTAAATTTAAATGTATAAATAAAATATTTTTCTATGGTGAACTATTTTTAATCTTTCTATATTCATAAATTTTTATATTAAAGTTGTTTTAGTATGATATCAACAAGTATTTAATTATTATGATAAGTGTCTTTATAAATTTCTACAATATTAATACTTGAGATATAATATTTTCAACATCATCCATAAATAATCGCAAAGTGGTTGTGATTTTGTCAGCATTAGATTTTTGACAGAACTCAGAAGTTATTCACTAGATGGTAATTGAATTTCGATTTGCTTATATTACTGACTGAATTTAGACATGTTTTCGTTTTATTTTAAAAGCTTTTCTCTTTTAGCACCTTATATGATTTTGATTTACTTGCATTCAACTTAACTTGAGAGAAAATGTCATATTATACCTGAACCTTAAATCTTTTTGAACTATATAGTTGTTAGTGTTAGTTATTATTTTTATTTACTTATTATATTCATTTTATTTTATTGAAATAATAATCATTTTTAATTTAAATTGTATTCATTTTAACTACCTATATAATGATAAAATCCATATACTTATTGATAAATATAGAATATAAATTTGAAATCTTAATATGAATAATAAAAAAGTATTTTCTAATACTTGTAATATTATTAATTTAATTCATCCATATATTTATAGTATTCTTAAAAATAGAATAGAATGTTTACCGATAAAAATGTATGCTTTCAATATTAAAAGTATACGATCTATTCGGAAAAAAATACAAAACAATTCAAATAGGTATATCAGGAATATAAAGATACTCTAATGTTTTTTTTAAATAAATTCTGAAAAAAAAAACAATGAGCTTACTAAAGTAAAAATAAATTATAACTATTTAAGTAACATAGGTTGCGCATAAAATATAAATGGTAAAATTTTAGATTGTAGGATATTAAATACAGTTACCAATTTATTTTTTAAAATTAAAATGCAATGGTTATAAATATTATAATAATTTATTTTATATTTTAAAACAAATCAAAACAGTCCTGATAAATTATCAGCCATTCTCGTGACATTGCCCTTCAAATGGACGGAAAACATAAATTTATAATTAAACGTCACTGCAAGAGTGCGAGCATTAAGCACGTCTTTTTTATATTAAATAAATTCAAGGAACGCTAATAGGAACAAGCGTATATAATACTAACGTATTATTATTATTATTATATATATATATATTTTTTAGTTATTCTAACCAAATTCTATTGTTTAACATAAAAACACCGTGTGCGTGACAATAATGCTCTGAATACAAATACAACGATTTCGCATCATGGTACAACCGTTGACCGGTGGATTACGCACGGGCGCTGCAATATACGAGAAAAAATCAAATAAATATGACGTTTTATAAGTGTTATAATTAGAAGAACGTTTGTTAGGGGGAGATATGCAGATGTGGTTTTTCCGGGCACGAATGGTCTACAAAAAAAAACTTTCTTAAACGAATGTTACTGGCCGGCGATATAATAGTAATATGTTTATCAATAAACAAATAAATAACGATCAACACGTGTTTGGAAACTTCTCAGAGTCAACCAACTGTGTGTATAATATTATGTGCAACACTCGGGGCATTATTGTTATATTATTCTGAACACCCGACGATCCCTCTTATCCATTTCGTGTCCCACAACCACCCTCATTCAATGTTCAACGGTGGCGAAGTCACTATTGCTGTAAGACCGTGAATATTATCCGAATAGTCTTTGGTGCTGTCACCCTTGAATTAACACCCCTCCATCATTAGTTGTAGCTTAATAATTAGTTAAAATTATGACACTAAACTGCAGGTGAATATAATATGACCAAATAATATTATCGTAAAAAGTTCTGTTTAATTATTATATTGTAATATCTACGTATCTACATTTATATATATATTTGTTTTTTTACTGGTGTAAAAAATAAACACATTGAAATCTACCATGACATACTACAGTATAAAAAAAAATAATTACTATGTATTTTCAGAGGTTGGATTATGTATAATGTATATTATATGCATAACATTATAATATAGATACTAATAAAACCAATACATTCAACGATTTACCTAGAATCCAAAAATATTAAAGAGTTTTTCAAATAGCTTTTATTATAATTTATATTCTATGATTAGTATTATTATTTTTATTTTTTTAGTAATTATTATAATGCGTTAAATCACGCTAATATTAATAATTAAACTTTTACATAAAGTTTAATAGACATTAACGTACATATATAATATGTTAATATGATTAATGAAATGTTAATTATTTTCAAATACCTGTCTATGATAAACTGTAATGATTAAATAAAAGTTATCTCTTATTAGGGAAGTAATCAGATTAATAAAAATTGTTTAAAGAACTAGAATAAAGATAAAAATAATGAACTGCGTTTATTTACTTTCAAATCAAAAAATATTCAAATGGTAAATTTACCTATTTAAAAACTAATGAAAATATATTTCATTATTTTTTTAAACAATTTTATGAGTTCAATGACGTATTTGTATGATATAAAATACAAACAATAACCAATTAAATAAATATACTCATAGATATCTAATAAATATTTTTTATCTTTTAGGTAATAATATAAATAATTAAATAATTAATTTTTCATTTAGACTTTCATTGCAAGTCTGTATGAATTTAATTATATAAAACAACTCTAGGGAAATAAATGTGGAAAGAGAAAATAAGATAAATGAGAAGGTTTTATATAACGAATTGGACAGTTTATGACCCTTAATTCCCAAACGTCCAACAACCACTGATATTAAATTAAAAAGTGATATTTTATTAGAATACATGTCTTATCATAATTATTACTGATATAATAATAGTTTTAATATCTCTCTCTCTCTCTATATATATATATATGTAATAAAACCCACGATATCATCAAAAATAAATATTGCAAAAATGAAAATGTTTTCATATACTAATATACGTAATTTATATAATCATAGTCTTCACAGTTACTATGGTTGTATTATTATTGTATCCTATTTTAAAATTGTATTACTTGAAAATGATTAATTTAATGCTGATAAAAACATATTATTATCACGCTTGTATAATAGAAACATGGATTATTTTTTTATAATAATTGTATAGAAAGTTCTACATCTTCCGGTTATACTTAAGGTTTTGAAATATTTTTATTTGTTCTAAATGAAGACAAAATATGTATTTACGTATTATTCACATGTAAATAAATTTAAGGTGAAAAGTGGATGCAAAACTTAAATTTAAGGTTGTTTTTCAGTGTGTGTTGGAAGTCAGCTTTGTATTACTTAACACATGGTTCTATGTTATAAAAGCATATATTTCCATAAAATCAAATCTTTTTTAAAGATAGTTTCAAGTCTCATAATAATTGACTTTAACATATAATTATTATATTATAAGTAGATAAATAAACATAAATTGTGTACATAAAATATTATTAGGTACACATAATATATCTATTTTTTTATGTGAAAAACAAATAAATACTATTCCGTTTATTATTTCCTTAGTATTATTATGCTTCAAAACAAATTTGCGTTGAATTGTTTGTTTAACATACATTTATCGATTTTATGTATAGTAACTAATAAGTAACAAAATAGTTTTTTTCCAAACTTACTTTGTGTTCTCCGATGTTTTTCACAGAACACACCAAAATCGCTTCCCGCCCCAAAGCGACAGTGACATTTTCCATGGGATTCAAAAACTCTGGCTCTGGCCCATCCTTTTGCACATCTATAACACAATGACAACAAAAACATATGAGTTGATTAAAAAAAAGAAAAAAAAATTGTTTTAGTTTTGAACTTATTTTACAGATATGTTTTCTGTATTAAACTGAATTTGGAACTACACATGACACATCACATTATATTATATATATATACTAAATGATTCTTTAAATGATACATAAAAATCAAAATTAGGAAGTGTATTTTATGAGTTACAAATACTAATTAACTCAACACTTCTTTCATCAATACAATAGTTACTACTCATAAATTTCTCGTTAACAACTTCGAAAATTATATTGCTTCAGAATATAAAATTAAAAATCTATGATGAAAAGAAAAAAATGAAAAAAATATAACAATAAAAATATTATGAAAATTTATTTATTTAAATGAACATTTTGTTTTATTTTAACTGTATATTATTATGTAAAAAGGATATTAAAAATAAAAACATTAATATATTTTGAAATAATAAGTGTCGCTTAATAAAAGAATCGCTAGTATAATATTATGTATATATTATATTAAATTATATGAACGATATATTTTTTATTCTGATAACGCCTAACTGTAATCGTGTACAAAATATTATTTTTATTTTTTATTTTATTCAATATACTTTTATTAAATTGGTACTAGGTACGTATACAAATCATAATAATATGCACTTATCAATTGATGATAATTAAAACTTTATCAACAGCAACTAGTTACGTTTAAATTACATCATATTATATTATTTTAATTCAGTCGATCCTTTGACCTTTGATGATGACCCCCCCCCTTCTATAACAATATCACATTTTACTCGCTCTGTGGCTCAATTTTGGCGGAGTTTTTGCTGGAAGAGAGTTAGGTTAGACGTTAGGTCTTATTTTGCTTGACTAGTATTGAAATATGGAGATGATGAAAAACGATTTCAGCTTATGTGGCATAAGTTTAGCGGCATTACACGTACTCTCCTCTTGCACGTACTTCAATGATGTAAATTTTGGTTTTCTGAAAGTATGCTTACACTGAAAATACTTAGTATGGAAAATTATCTTTTTCAAAACGATTCAGATAGGTAGGTACCTACGAATGTAAACATTATGCGAGCGTGAAACACGGCTGAATCTCTGTCGGAAACTCTTTAATTTATCTCCCTCTCGTCAATCTACCATCACTACGGTCGATTCATATTATACCTGTTATACGCATGTCCTCAAACTCACATTTATTCGAAAGTTTTAATCAAACTAACGACTTTAATTAACGACGATAAGTCTGTACAGACTCTGAACGCGAGGCTCGTTCGTGACTTTAACTCATTTTCCTCAGTAAAACGATCGTTTCGTCGAAGAGGTTTATCTGATGATCTTCATAGTGGTTGAGTATCGAATGTTTATTACGTAATAGTTATTATAATCTACTGTATATTATCATCAGCCTATTATGAACCGCGTATATTTATCTCACAAAGACTGCATGTTATTGATAAAAAATGTTTTTTTTTGTGCTATCTTACCGCCTACAATACTGCAGCATTAAGGTAAAAAATGTTAAAAAACCATGGTTAATAAAATCCCCACACAACAAAATAGTTTAAGCTATATACGTTTATTATAAATATTTGTATAGATGATGCAATGCAATATATAGCATGTACACTATAACGAGTAGTTTTTCGTCAACAAAGAATTTTCGAGATGAATTGGTAACGATTTTAGTAATATTTTAATATACTGTAGACAATTACATGAAGTCATAATTTATAAGATGTAGATGATTTTATTAAAAATAATTAATATAAATATGTTGGTAGATAGTGTAATTATAAAATATAATGTTTATTATGTATTCTGGATATCATTGTATAGATTCAAATTAAATACACAAATTCAAATATGTAAATTAATTGACTCTACATAGCCAGGGTAATTACTTATGACGTGGAGTTTTTATATTTAGTAGATACTATGATATTATATATTTATCCAAAACATACGTTATATATATATACTTATTATATGCGTTTGAATGCACTTCAATTTAAACTTTAATAATATGATACATTTGACAATCCACAAAGCTGTAAGTTAGTGTGTGACATCTAGATTCCATACAGTTTTAACGTCACACTAAAGCAACATTTTTCCGTATACACAGCTGTCATTTTGTGGCCGTGTCATTCAACTCACTAATTTAAACTTAAAATACCTATAACTCATTCATTAACTGTTCAAAATGGTTTAAACTGAATATAAATACAAATTGTTAAAAAAAACTATCTTTATTTAAATATGAAATATAAATGTTAACTGATATATAGGTATATAAAAAAACGGAAATGGATAAAATTTTACAAAGACTTCAATACTTTTAGAGAAAATTACGATTCACTGTTAAAATAATCAATTTATCTTGCATGCGTTTAGTTTTGGTTTTACAAAAAAAAAAATAAATAAAAATTCTGGGTTCAAATGGTGATACACATCTATGTAGTAAGTCTTAAGTTGAGTGATGAACTACTGTATATATATATATATGTATATTTGTGGTCTTATATTGGTGTCGTGTCTAATCGTTTTCGATTCACAGATATCGGCATACGGTCTAATCAACTATACTCCTAACTAACTGTTGAAGTGTTAATTATTTACATTTGATTAATAATGAATAAATTTATTCAGTAGTTTCCTATAAATTATGTTAACAAATTAGCACGATTAATTATAAATTCATATTAACTCGAGAATATCAGTGGAAAACTAGTTGAACTTAATATGTAATATGGTTAAATCTGCTTCGGCTTTACTTAATAATTTTTTTATTTCATTATGATTACTTAGTTGTCTTTTAAAAACTGTACAGATATTTTCAAATTTAATGAGTAAATAATTTTTTTTTGCGATACATTTCAGGACACTGTTATTTTCTGCACTAGTTAGGTAAAACCATTTACTGGACAGAATAAATAAGCTTATACAGACAAGTCAAATTAATAAGTATAAAATCATCGTGTTTAAAATTGTTATTGATGAAGTGTAGTAAGTATCTAATCTTATTGATTACAACTAAACAGTGTCAATGAATTAAAACATTAAATTAAAAAATAAAAGCCGTTACGTACGTATTTTAAAATTAATATTATGTTGATTTCTATATCGGATTATTTTGTATCTTTTCTATTAAATTTATTGAATACATAGAATCATATAAATAATAAAAACAATTTAGATATACCTATAAGGGCTATAAATTGAATATTTTAAATGTTAAATTTATTTAATTTAAATAATATGTATACTTTACAAAAAATTAAGTTGAACTAGTTTTCTAATATTAAACAAATGTTAATAGAACAATCAGTATCTCTAAATTGAATTTATTATTTTAACAAAAAAAGTTCTTGTGAATGTGCGTATATACAGTTTGAAATTAAAATTACTTTTTCTATCATGGTTACTACCATTAATTAAAAAACATAATTATTACAATAACGATAGTATATTTATAAGTGCTACAATAGTACTACTTTAAAAATAAATAAAGTAAATTAATTAAATATAATAATGTGGTGGTATAATGATATTAATGATATATGGTAGATACCTAAATAGAAATAAATATATATACTGTATATAAATATGTATACTCCTGAAAATAAATATTAATTTATAAAAACTGTATTTTTGTATTATTTAGTAAAATAAATCTGATAATTGTTGTTTTATTAGGAAATTTATGATTCTGATAAAACTGAGCCAAGTGACGGATGTATTGATTTTACAATAATTTGTTATTTTTATGCGTGTATCTTTTGTAATTCGATAATTTTAATATCCATTTAAAAATTTCAATGTAAACATTATAAGTTATAACACCTTTTCAAATAACTTAATTAGTAAATAAATTATTCAATGATTAAAAATGAATACAATTATAGGTTTAAATACATGAAAACTAAAAATGTAATACAAGGATAAGTTATTATGTTCATGGTCGTTTAAATTGTAAAATGTATTTAGACGGAATTGGATAATTAAATATAAAATAGTGATATCTTCTTAATATATTTTTAAATTTTATTTATATTTTAAAAATATTAATTGTTAGATGTTAAATCATTTCACTTTTGCTTAAATTATAAAATTTTTAAAAATTTTTCAAAATATATAAATAAATTTTAGGTTATTTATACTATGCAACTAATCACACTATTTTTTTATACGTACATCGGTATTTATTAATATTAATAATATAATAATAATTTATGGTATCTTAACATTATAATAGCTATTGTATGCTATAAAAAAAAATATCTCAATAAATATATTATAATATGTTTTAGTAGTATACATATATTAAAAATTAAACAATGCAATATCCTTAGAAATAAAATCTAAATATATGACAATTTCACAGTCATTTATTGTATTTAAGAAATAATTTATCAATGCATTTTGAATGTGCACATTTAAAATAGAAGATCTGTAAAAGTGACGTCCTCAATAATAAGATAAACTCAAGATTTATTTGTAAAGTAACTTACTTTTTTTTCTTACAATTTTTTTTTTTTTTTTTTTGAATACAATCACGATAAAAATGTATTTTGTAAAATGAAAATAATTAGTAAGATTTAAATAAGTAGGTATATAAAGATAACGTAATCCAACAGAACATAATTTAAATAATTACTATATTATACATTACACCTGTAGTTTATATTTGATTTCATTAAAAATTATATACCTACCTATTCATAAAAATATGTATACTGTATAGATAATGCATTTATTCTAAATTGAATATTATGTACATAAATTATTTGCAACAAAGATTTAGAAAAATTAATAAGAACAATATATATATATTATAAATATAATTACATATTTGCACACAATAACCATATTTATGCATTTGTAATATACTTGAAAAGTAATTGGTTTAATCCTACATGTTATTTTTTTTTTAGTTATTTTTTTTTATATAGATCATTAGTATAAAATTATGTTATTTATAATTTGATTTATTTATGACCATTGTATGATAAATGATAAATATATGTTTATTTGACATAATTTATTTTTAATGAAAAAATGCAATAGTTTTATTTTATTTATGTGTTATTTTAATCTATTACAACTGGACAAAATGTATAGTACACAAAAAGAATATAGTAATCTGAGAAATGTATTATCATTTTTTTTTACTCACACAAAAAAAAACTCTTACAGAAATAGTTATATATAATATTATACCACTGAATATTAATATATTATAGGCGATTGAAAATTAATTTTTATAGTCGATCGTTTATGTTGTTCTTCTAAAAATATTTTATTAATTTGCGATACCTTTCCATAAAATTGTAGTCGCTTTGTACTTCAATAATTTTGCTTCACATAGTCACACTACTGTGTGAAAAAAAAACATGAAACATGGGTTATAAAAAGGATTTGATTTCATTCTTGGTAAACGCGTACGCTTAGATAAATCCATGTAATACATATAATAAGTATATAAATCACTTCTTTTTTTTTTCATATAAAATTTGTGCATATACGTATATATATGCATATCTATATATTATTAAACAGGAACGTGTGGCATACGTATTACACATACGCATATGCCAATATTATTATAATAAACCTTTAATGATGTACGCTGTACGACTGGAATGGTAGGTATTAGTTTTACTGCATTTTTTCGATTCGCTGCAAGGGTTTGAATATAACTACTTATGAACTAACATCATCCCCAATTCATCGAACTCTGTGCTATTATTATAAGTCTTCTCTTACCAATATTATTATTTTTTATTTTTATTTTAACTTAACCAAGTCAAGCGTATTTAGTCAACAAATATTTATTTTTATTTAACCATCATGTGAAAAGTCCATTAATTTTTTCCATATTGCGAAATTCTTTAATCATTAAACAATTTCAAATTAAGTTATCACCAAAAGTAATTTATTATTGTAAAATTAAATATATTTATATTATGTTTGTACAAACGTGATTATGGAAATATTGTGTGAGCGAACGTTAAAAATAATGTAATGTATACAAGATAATGTCATTTTTCATAAAAATACAACTTTTCATTTTGTATAATTATTATATAAAGTATATCATAAGGAAAGTATGTATTTAACATATTTTCCGTATGATTTAAGTTTTCATAAATTATATAGATTCTGTATAAAACAATAAACGTTTTGAATTTAATATTAAAATATATATGTCTTATGTTAATTTGTAAGTGATAAAAGAACGTAAAGAGGGCTATAAAATAGGTTTAGTGTTAAAAATATATAAGAATGGCGCTTAATTAAATTAAATACGGAAAAACGACTTGAGCAAAATTTAACAATTTAAGTCAAACTAGATAATTGTTTGGTATCATTTATTATGGCAATAGTTATTGTTATTTTTTTTTTTATCAACTTATTATATTGCATAATACTTGTAAAATTATTTTTATAATGTATAATAGGTATTAAAAAGGTAAGTATGTAAACCGGTGTTTGAAAATGGTTCCATGGAATAGAAATATATTTTCAAGAATTACAACTAATTTATTATAGAATTTTACTGAATAAAATATTAAGTTTCACAAACAATAAAATAATTGTATTTTGAGATTTACCAATCAGGTAACTGATACAATTAATTGAACAAATTAACTGATATTTTATTATATTTTTATACAAATTAATCCAATAATTATTTAAGATGTTTTATCATATTATGCTACTAATTTTAAACAGTGTTCTTTCGATTATTATTATGATGTATAATTCAAATTTGATTGAATCAATCAATAGTTATAAAAAGTTCTTGTAAGTTATTCAACGCTTATTATAAATTAATTATAAGTTTTTGTTACCACTTACAATACGTAACTTTAAAAATAACTTAAAAATTATTTTAGAAAGTTATGGAAAAAAGTACCTATATGTTTTCTAAAAGTTAGTTAAATTCTTCACTACTGTATTGAAATACTATTACAAAACCTATAAAACTCTAAAAAAATCATTAGCTGACTCTTTAAAAATAATTTTAATGTACTCGTATCCATAACTTGTATAGCCAAACTCTATCGAACATAATATTATAAAGAACTTTTAACAATATTTTTAACAATAATTCTTTACTTAATGTTTTTGCTAAAAAATACAATTTTTTCAGTAGTTTACATTTTTATCTGAGTTTAATATTCATAAAAGCATGATCAATTTACAAAATATTCGATACGTTATTCTTTGTTAAAATATGTATTAAATACAATTTAAACAATTGGTTCAATTTATATTGGTGAAAAAGACATATATTTGTCTTTCTTTATACCAGATAGGTAATTTATTTACATCAATGGTCAGGAAGTCATAAATGTATAACATTATAGTTAAATTTGCGTACAAAAAAAAAATGCACAAAAGGCTACAGTGTAGATTTTTCTTTTTAAATAAGCTACTTGACGTTCTCGTTGAAGAATGTTCAATAAACCACTGCACGTTGAATATATGAAGCATAATAGCCTATATATACACATAAAAAAACATGAAACTTCTTTATAAAATATTTAACAACTATGAAATACAATATTCAGCACTTATGGGTGACACTTACCATCTGAATTCATAATTTGTGTTATTTTTATTAGTTTACTGAACAATATGCATTATAAATCACTTTATAAAAAGTACGTTTATGTAATATATTACTGTCTACGAGACTCAAAGATTTTTTTTATACGCTTAAAAAATATGTTATATTTCCAACTCAATATTATCGAACAAATTTATAGAAAATATCGAAATTGGTTGAATAGAGAAGTTATCAATAGAATTTATTATTTTTTAATGTTAAAACACACAATAATTTATAAATACTAGTGTTTAATAAATTATATTTAATTTTTTTCTTGTGTATTTTTAGAGACTAGCAAGTTATATATGATAGTCAATGTTTGTTAGTTTTCTTTTTCGCAAATGTTGGATTTTTCTGTTATTTTGAATTTTCTGTGTAATTTTTGAAAAAAATGTTCGATAAAAAACTATTGTGTTTATACAATTTAGTATTACTATGTTATTTTCAATGCACTTATATTTTAGACACTTCAAAACAATGTTCAAACCAATAATTATTTTTAGAGTTTAATATTTAGTCACAAACCCATCATTGATTTAAAAAATCAAAACTGTCGAAAACTTTTGAACGTAGCTCGTTAAACGAATTAAAAAAAAAAAAAAAAAAAAAACCCGATAGGTTTAGAAACACCGCGGTGATGGCGTTAGCGGTAACCCGCCAATCGTTTCTCCAATGAATAATATATACGTATAACCACCCAAACTCTGGCCATAAATATCCATTATCCACTTAAATTGCGTTTCCGTGCGCACTGCCGCGTTCGCCGTCCCGAAGCGGTACTATCAACCACAGAAATACCTTTATCTAAATTTAGTGGAAGGGGAGGACTGGCAAAAATAAAACATCAGTAATTCATTAAATATTCTAAACGTTGTCTGATGTTAAAGAGACCACACTATCACATGCTTAATATAATGTTAATATTTTGTATAAAAAAACAAATATGCACATTTGAAGTAAGTAGGTGTGTAATAGTTTTCACGAATTCCCCGGTTAACACTATTTTGTTATTTTTTCACTACAGTTCTTATTATATAATAATATTTTTTTTATATAATCATTTTTTAACGTCGTCAGTTGTATGATTATTATTGGACCATACTACAATTATTGATGGTAGGTGGTTGGTGTACGTAAACGATAGAGCTGATTAATTCATGTGTCATTCAATTATAGTCAGGACTTTTTCTGGTTATGTGGTTGTGGGTGATTGATAAACAGTAATAATTTCACGAGCTACGTCCATTAATTTTTTTTTTTTTTATTCAGCTATAAAAAAACTCTGTTGTAGTCTCCACATTAAGTCCCTTGAAACAACATATAATATACGTGAATAATTGTGGCACTCGGACATTCTAACTTCATGCATAATATAATATCAACATTATATATATAAAAAAATAAAATAAAGATAAGTCCATCTGCTCTCAACGTTATCAATCCTTCAACAACAAACATATAATAATGCACCATCGTAAATACACTCACTACATCATTCTTCACTTGACATTACAATGGCAGAATATCACTTGACGAGGACGATTTCAATCAAATATTATTTTATGTTCTTGAAAAACATGAACATATAAACTATGTTTTGAAAAAATCTTTTTACTGTTTTCAGTTATTTTATAAATTATAAATTTTAATCTATAAATATTGTGAATGAATACTATAATTACGTCGTAATTAAAACATTAAACTCTATAACCAAAAAAAAAAAAAAATATATATATAAATATATTATAAACCATAACGTTTCGAAACAATCAATTAGACATACTAAATCTATACATTTTATTAAAAATATACTTAAATAGTGATAAAAAAAAAAAAATAGTAATTAAATTGCTGTTCTAACGAATCTCAAGAGTGTCAATCACGCAAATTTGATACATCAGTGATATTTTTATTTTTGTAACTGTGTTATTCTTGTATGTTTATTTTATATAATAAATATATTAATATTTTATACTTATTATACATAACTTGCACTGAAAATTTAAGTATAAATTTAGTCTCTGACATATTTTTTTACATAGATGATTTGATATACTTATACTAAAATATAGAAATAACTTAAATGTTTTCCTATTTTGTGAATTAATTTATTATAATAATCATATATAACCTAACTTTAGCCTATTGAAATATAATATATACTAAAAATATAAAAAACAAAAAAATATACTAGGTCTTTCTAAAAAAAAAAAAAAAAAATATCAAGCAAATGAAAAGCTCGAAGTACTATTTGTAAAGAACAGATACAAGAATAGTACAAATCAGAAATACTTAGTGATCACCGTGAAAAAACCTTACTTTTTTCAAAGCATACTTATATTCCCTAGCATGAAAGTTAAAAACAAAGAATAATTTATTAGCTAAACTAGTAAGTTAAGCTTAGTGAGCTAACGCCAAAGCGTATTAAGAGCTAGAGACCTATAAATTATCTACTTTACTACTGAGTATTTCTGCCAAGTTTGGATATCAAACTTTCACAGTAAAAATTGGAAATATGTTAAATTGTACTTTATGACTCATATCAGGTACTACATTAAAATCAAACCTTAATAATTAGTTACTTGTTACGACAAATATCGATCTTCATCTGGGCGTGAATAAATAAGTGAAAGAGCAAATTTAAAGTCAACTTAAAAAAAAAAAACGATGAACTGCTTATCTGTCAAGAACCGTAATGATTTTAAACTTAACTTTAAACTAATTTGACATTATAAAAAAAGTATTAAAAGTACTAACAATATGATATTATTACATTTGAAAAAATAATGATTTAATATTTTCAATCTTGTATTTTAATATTTAAATATTGAGCAAGTTATAATGGAAAAATAATTAATAATTTTCAAGCGTGACAATTTTCAAAGAATAGACTTATAACAAAAATTATTACAGAAATTATTTATATAACAACACAATATAATAACAAACTCAGGTGAGGCATAATAATATATTATTTTTTAATTTATTTGATTATTTGAATTTCTAAAATGAAACAATTTAGTAGATATTTTAGTAATTATATTTTTAATCTTAAAACTTAGATTGTTTTTGATTTTTAAAAAAAAAAAAAATACTGATTATTATTAATGTATGTATAGGTAGATAGAAATATATATTTACTTTTGTTATTTTTATAATACAATATTCTATTTCTTATGAATGTGTATTATAATATTATATTGTAATGAATTTTACACGATAATAAAAGCAAAAAAGTCTTTATGATTTAAAAAAAAAATATGAATCCAATTATCTATTATAATGGTAATATAATATAATAATTAGGAAGAACATGTTACGGAATAAATCCTTAAAAAAAAAAAAAGAAGAAATTAACAATACTTAAATGCAAATTTATTTATTTTTATTTCGTTGATTCTTGGATAAAAAGTGTACATAATAATATAATCTATACCTATTCAGTATCACATTTGTGTGTCTGTGTGTGCGTGTACGTGTGTTTTATAGATGTTCTATATTCAAACTTCCATGGTTAAGCATGGTAGATTATTAAAAAAAAACTTGATTAGAAAAATATCTGAAAACAGAATTTTTGTGTGGAGATACAATTCGTAAAATACATTTGAATCTCATTGTTTCACAGTTCTCAATTTAAGTAAAGCGATGTCAAATGATGAAATTCCTCTGAGTTTGTGAACGGAGCGACTAAAGAAGAAATTCGGATTCGTCGTTGCGCAATAACTTCTGAATGAATAAACCTTAAATGCAATTTGTAAATATCCACCACCAACGTTTCGCCAAAATAGTAAATACAAATCTAGACAATGAAAAATTGTTTACTCTTAAAAACACTTGAACTTTAAAAGTCCAAGCAAACAACAAAGATTTTCATCAAGCAGGAAACTTTAACGGCCTATAATATGACTACATAGTTGTATTAAGCACTTAAACATAATATATAAATATATAATAGTAATATAAGTGTTATCATTTTTGGATATAATACGTATTTTTTAACGTTTTCCCTTTAAAGGTTTTGAATATTGCGCTAAAAATGTATAATAATATCTATTATTAAATCTTATAGCTTGGAATATTTATTTTCTTATTTGAAAGTATTTAAATTAATTCTTTTTTTCTAAATAACAATCAAATAACAATCATTTAAAAATAATTTTGAAAGCCGTGCTAATTTTCTAGTTGTATTATATACTTCATTTTATATTGTATATTCTGCGTTAATGATCTTTTGAAGCAAGATTTGTTATCAACAGTTTACTCCCAAACTTAAGAGTCAGTACTGACTTAAATATAGAGATAAATCCAACTTCACCAGTACAGTATTATTTATATTTTTTTTTTTGTGAGGGGTTTTTTCTTTAAACAATTATTGTCTTCGTGTTTTTCTCAAATATAACTGTGGCAGTTAAAAAAAAAAAAAAACACATATTTTTCCACGATGTCACATGTAAATAGGGTCTCTTACAAATTACACCTTTTTTAAACCTTTTGTTTATTATCTTCTCTTTTAAAATTTGTGGTGATACCCAAAACTGTGGCTAAAAGTCGTATGTTTTAAAACGTTACAAACACTGTTGTGCATACACTAACCGACTACCTTTGAAAAAAAATACTTTTGTAACTACAAGTAGTGTTTATCTACATTATGTATTAGATTATCGTGAACATTAATTGTACTTTTCACATTTTTTAAACAATTAGGTCATCTTACATAGCTATTATAACAGTAAACAGCTACTATATACTTACAATTATTGTAGTTTTCTTTACATTTTTATTTGGACTTAACTGTATCTGCTCTTAGTTGTGTCTTGAAAAATGTATTTTTTATTAAGTACAAAAAGTTTTGGAAGGTTATAGTATATGATGCTCTTGTAAAAAATTGTCGTTTCTTTATTTGTTGTTCAAATGAGTTGATTTTTACTGAATACTTGTTTGAGTCAATTTATGATATTTCATCACCTGTCAATTTACTTTGAAATGCCTCTTGCAATATTATAGTGTAAAATAAGATATAAGAAAGCAAAAAAATAAAAATCAAACATAAAAGTGATTGACATAAGTAACATAATTACATTTGTGATATTGAATGTCATAAACTTTGTTTTTATATTATTATTATTATTAATATTACGTCTGAAGTACTAAGTGATGTTGAGAATTAATTTTTGATTTATATACAATTATGAGATTTCTGTTTTTTTTTTTATAACTTAAACACTCTGAACATTTCAAAACAATCTATTAAATATACATTTTAAAAAATGGAGAAGGTAGTTAAATTAGACTGTATAATATACTTTATTATTCTAATAACAAATTTAAAATTAAATCGAATTTCTTATAACTATTGATTGTCTTAATGTGGATAGAAACATTATTTATATTCCTTAATCCAAAAAATGTTATTTATTTGATGGTTATTATTAAAGCAAAAATGATATAATTCAATTGGCGCATAATAGTATGTATGCTTAATTCTTTACATCATTTCAATTTTTAATTAGAAATTAAATATAAGTAGTATTGAATACAATATAAAAAATACATATTACATATATATTTAAAATAATTGCCTATAATATTGAATTCAAATTTCGTTCATAGTTAAAAAAAAACATATAATCATACTATGGGTCGTAAAAATCCTATTAATAGCAAAATATATTATACAAAAATCAATGATCTATTTATATAGAAATTATATTTTATGATGATATTTTGCATTTTATTCGTTGCGTGCAGCTATCGCGTTAATAAAGAGAATCCTTCTTTGTTATTGACAATCATAATGTATAACGTATAATGTATATATTGTAGGTATAGAAGGTTTTATTTATTTTTGTCAACAGTCCTCAAATATGTGGTCACTACGCGGGATAGCTAATAGTTTATCTAAAATTCGTTTGCCAATACTAAGTATTGAATTATTTTTCATTATTTGTGTAACAGATGGTGTACAAAATTAATAAGAAGCAATATCGTAAAAGTTCCTATTCGAGTAAGTAGCCACTTCAATTGTTAGCCCAAACAAAAGACTTGAATAAGCGAGTCAGGGAAAGATTTAATGATCATCCTGATTTGGCCACTTTGATATTTATATTGACGTTTTAGACAAAAAGGTGGAAGGTGGATCGTCAGGGATTTTCTCCTAAACCTGAGTTGTTATAAGTGGGTTAATTTTAAGGGACAGTTTGGTGTGGATTTTTTCGTACTATTTATTTTTAATATTTCTATAACTGAGTTTGTATTAAGAAGAGTACGTCGTAACGTACTACGGAACAGAGATTATATTAATCAGTGAGATATTCATTTGTTATTCATTTTGAGTTGGAAATTTATAAATTGTATTTGTTATTTAGATAATTATATAACATGAATATTATTTCACATAAATCTAAGAAAAAAATCTATATGCATTATTATGATCGTATATTGCTTTATAAAATTATATTTTCAAATTAAATAATTAAAATATTTATTTTTTGTTTTACATACATTTGATAATACAATTATTTTTTTAAAATGTATTAAGTTTAAATAAATCAGACTTGTATCAATTTATGATAAAAAATATCAAAACTTTTTTATTACAAATAATTTTTTTTTATTTACAAACTATATTTACATGTCATAAAATAAGTATATTTGATGAGATTAAAATTACGGGAAGTTTAAGTCTCTCTTTGGTGGCACTCAATTAGATCAAAACTTGTATAATGATTTTTCGTATGTAAATATTTAGTTGTTATATTATACTGTCCTCGTGAATCATGATTGTACGATAATATAATCTATACTTACGAACATTATATCAATGTTGTAGTATTTTTATTTTTAAAGAAACTGATAATCAAAACTATTGAAAAATGTTTAAAGTCTATAAATTACCTATTGTATTATTTAACAAATTCTTAAAATATTTGAAATTGTCTAGAAGCACAATAAAATTAATTGTAATGCCATAAAAAAACACGAGTAATCGTTCGTTGAGTTATTTACTGATTTGGCAATTATTACGTTCTTTATGAGTGCTTCTTATTAGTGAAGCTCGTGCACCGCCAATGTAAGTACTACTAAGACGCGTGTGCGTATTGAGTTAAGTCTTATTCAGCAAGAATCGTTTATGGCCTTCTTAGCTATTTCCCTGAGTGTAATATTAGAAATGGGAATTTGGTGTACGATACTTGCAAAGGTAAACATAAATAAGGTCTCTACATACCATTTATTTTAAACTTTTCCATTTGTATCTTTACTTGCCATCTATTAAAAACCCCTTTTCCTTTTTATTCGCACCCATCGCGGCCCACCACGAATAATTTGACCTACTTAGTGTTTTGAACGCAGTAGCCAAATAGAAAATCTAAATAGCTTTTCTCACTAACGTCCATCCACCTTCATTTTTTAGCACAAGAAAACCTCTTATCTACTTCATTTTAATAGGTACTGGTTGTAACTTCTATGATTACGATATGTTTCAAAATATTATTCACGTCGTTTTCTGAACAAAAGGACATCACAAACCATTAAATTTATATTTCACAATAGCCAGAGAGCTTTCACCATTAAATCGTTTTACAATTATTATAATAAATTGTTGTATGCTCAATCATTCTAATTTGTAAATTCGTTATAAATAATTTATTTGCATTGATGAATTTGTGAACTATTTACCTTTATGATTTGTATTTTCATTATTGTATTAATTTATCAAAAAAACCTATTTAATCAAGTATTTGTACAATTTAAATAAAAAAATTTAAGTTCCAAATTTATTACTTATATATATATTTATATTCTATTGACATAAATAAAAACTGGTATCTTAATATTTTTAGCATTATGTTAAGATATACTTGTTATTTGAACTAAAACACTTTAATAGTGAATTAAAAATATAACAGACAGTTATTTTTTAAAACTATATAATACTTGTATGTGGATTGTGGGTACATCTATACGATCAAATCTTAAGTAATCACAATGGGTTTTTATACAGATAAATAAACTAGCACGTATTTAATTAAAATTTGATGTGATTTTATTTTTGGATTTTTGGATTTATCTACCTTTTGAGATAATTCGATTGTCGACATCAACAGCGTATTTGTTTTGTTTCTATAAATTAGATTTGTCTATCGATGTTCCTCTTAAACATATATATATATATGGTTTTTGCTTCTTAAAACTCAGACACACATTTAATTCTTTATAAAATGTCATCGTATTATTTTCGAATTTTTCAATAACATGAAATATTGTTCTACTATTTTCATTGGCCGACAACGAAGCACACACATCATTTTATCTAATTTATTTTAACACCATGCTATTCATTTGGAATTCCATTCTTATAATATAATTCTAAAAATATAATATATTGGCACACTAAATTGTGTTATATTTAAGAAGAAACATGATATATATAAATATATATATTTATGGTGAACGTTCATAAAATAAATTATATTTATTCATAATTTATAAACGCATAAAATATTTATCTGACTTTATTTCTATCTTTTTTAAAATTTATTAGAACAGGTTGAAGTCTATATAAAAGCACATCAAATAGATTATGATATAATAGTAGAGAAAAACTATTTCGATATATAAACCGACAAACATTAAACGCATACTACGAAGATTATTTGCTGAATAAAAAGCATCATAATAATCGATTCAAAAGCCATTATATTTTATTATTTAAAGTCAAAATATAAATAGGACGCACCTGACAGTTTAGTAATAATATTCTTATTTTATTTATTTTGCATCGCGTTTTTCCATGACACGTGTAAATTATTACTTTTTCGACCACATTCCAAAACTATGATTTTACCGAGACGGCATGATAAATTCTTATCGTTTAGTCAAAATTAAAAATGCACATTATACAACTATGATGATACTATTCCTAAAATTCAAATAATAGAAAACAATTCACCGCATGTTAAATAAAACCATTAAACGTGATCAGAATTGAATTGATTATTTATTATATACATATAACTGTATAACCTGTAACTTCACTGATATGCATTGAATATCGGCGTATGACAATATGAAGTGATTAAATGCTGAACTAGCTCAACTAAAGCTTGGAGTGCACGTGTGTCATTTACGAGCAAGGACACAATAATATATACGTAATATTTAATGCAGTTATAATATTATGTTACCATTAATCTGATAATTACACATATGGCTACTAGGATAGATGTATTTATATATAGGTTTATATCGATTAATGTAACCAAACGTTTTATATTCATTACATGCCAAAATGAAAAGTAAGCTCTCAACCAAAAAAATGTTGTTTATTTAATATTTTTTCATCCCCTCTATTTCTATAAACAATCGTATTTTAAATTAACATTAAAAGCAGCAATCTTTGTATTACAATAGGTAATTCACTATATAGCAACATAACATTTCACATATATATGTAGTTTGCGTTTTTTTAAGCAAGCGCAATTTAATATTACATTGTATAAAAAATGACCTAGAAATATATTGTAACTATAGTTATTTCACAGCTTTAATTTAAATAACTAAATTGCAATTATTTTATTTACGGAGTGATATTATCACACTATTTATGGTAAATACATATTTTTAATTTTTAACATTTTTATATTACATAATACTAACTCGTTTTCCATTAAAGCCTACTCAGACAACAATCGTTAAATACCGAGGTGGTTAATCCTCTTGTAGTGTACGGTTTTGCTAATAAGAGTAGCAGTTGCATATTATTTACATTGTCGTTTAATACCCGCGGGGCGTAATAATGCACCACGCTAATGTAATGCGACACAGACTCCTGGCACAATAATAAATAAATGATAATGATTCGTAATGAAACTAATTTTAGATGTGCGGCGTAAAAGTGGTCTACAATTTTGTCCAATTTTCTAAGAAAAATTTAAAATTATTTAAAATTATTACTTCTATTTTTTTAATGAGTTTTTTTTTTTTTAATTAAGGTAGTAAGCAGTATCTTCTCACCTCATATGTTTGATCTAATTTCTTCAAACCTTACCTATATTAAGAAAATATTTGTGCTATTAGAGTGAAGATGTCAGTTCAACTTTCCAAAACTGTACTTATAAAAATAAAGTATAACGAAATTGAGAAGTATTTCAAAGATATCCAATAAATTAGCATCAATATTTGTACTCGTATTCAAAAACAAAAGGACGAAGTTGCAGTATATTTGATAAAATATAACATAAAAAAGTGAAGTTTCTCTGCTGTATAACTGGTTTAAATTATAATTCGTTAATGAATAATGATTACTATGTACAATGAAATAACCATAATTAAAAAAATAAATACCTTGACATTGGTATTTTTCTAAACATTTCATTAATTATAATATGTTAAGTCTCAAGTTTCAATGAATGATAATAAAAAAAAATTGATAAAATAAGTAAAATCGTTTTTTTTCCATTTAAACATTCAATTTTGTAAAAAATTAAACTTGAAATACAAATTTAAAAAAACATGTATAATATTTAATTTTATATTGTTTAAATCGTCTTTAAAGTTGAAGGTGGTCTACCAAAAGCTTAATTCTTTGAACTAATTTTATTATAAGTTAAAACTAAGAAATTTAAATGTATGATAATACATGATAATACAGAATAATAAAATCTTAGAAAATTGAATATGTTTTTGGCAACTTGACATTTGGTACTTTCGGGATTCCGTGGAATTCGTTAACGAGTCAAAAAAAAAAAACGTTTTAAACCTTAAAATAATACAAATACTAAAAATTCTACTGCACGTACATTTTAGTTGCATATAGATATTTCCACAATTAAAGGCGAATATAACTGTTGGAATTTAATAATTATAATAAACATCGAGAACAATCTTCAACTCAATAATATAGAAACACTAATTGTCTTTGATAACGTTTCGGTTATACGTAATATATGTATACAGTGTATAGTTTAAGTTCGTAAAACGTACACTGACTACGTAAAGGTATAGATATAGGTCCTTAACGAATACGTAAATGTATGTAGTTAAAGTTGTTGTGTCTCACCTCAAATTACCTTTGGAAAATGACCGTACAAGTGTGCCCTTTGAAAATTCTCCATAAGTTTCTCCGAAGACCGAAACTCAAGAGCAACCTGTCTGAAAGGACATGTAGTATATATGGATTTATGTATAAATATATGTATAATATACATGTATTGTAATATATGTACAACTATTGACTCAACCAAAATTCCATGAAAAGTATACTGCAGTAAAGGAAATTGATATTGTCCAGCAGAACAATAACTACCCCTTGTTATGATTATTATAGCATCATCCAGATGATATCGAATTTATGCTGTTAAGTATTTGAGAAGTATTAATATAAGGAAAACTATATATTCTATAAATTGTATACGCATAAATACACACTTATACATGCACACAGATATGATTTTAGTATTATACTGCTTGAAATATTTCAAATACAACTTGTATAGAATATATTATTATTGATCGATCGAAATCGAATACTTAATGATTTTACTCTGAGTTAAGTAGCTTTATGTGAATGTAGTAGTTTTAATAAGTAGTTGTCAGTAGGTTATTAACAACGAACTGGCGATTAACCAATATAACGCTGCTATATAGTTCAAAATGAAAGATACCAATCCTAAATAAAATAAATATTATGGATATAAATACATATGTACTATTTAATTAATATATAGTAATAAAATTATCATTATTATTTTATCATTCAGATGATATGCAATAATTAAATAACTATCAATAACTAGAACTTACATGTATTTAATTTTTGATTTATTGTTTGGCACTAAAGTAAGAAAATTTAAATTAACTGTATTAAGTAAAACAAGATTATTTATTTTATATTATGAATGTATCTATTTTACAATGTTGTGAAATTTTTTTTTTTGTTTCTTGTAGGTATATCATCAGTTTGGGGTAGTAGAAATATTTTTATTTTCAATAATGAAGGTAAAAAATTGCATCTTATAGGTACCTGTTTAAGAATGTTTTAACAAAGATTTTCAATACATTTATTTTTAATCGACAAAAAAAAAACAAAAAAATAATAAAAATGGCAAATTTTACAAAAATCCAAATTGCTTTTTTGTGTATATCGTAAACAAACAAATTTAAATAATTGGAATTATCACCAAATATCTATGGTATTATTTTCGATTTATAGGAAAAGAATTTAAAATATTTAACCATTTTGATTTATTTTTAAGAATGGGAATTTTTATTTTTTTTTCAATATAATAGTCAATTGCAAAATATTTCAGAGATAAAAGTATTTAAAAAATTAATTTAAAGCTCTTCGTAAGTCATTGTTTTCTCAATTGAAAAAAATGAAAAATTCTTTCACAAAACTTTTTTATACCTAAGTGTTTAAAGTTAAAATTTTTACGATATTAGAAAAATGTAATTTTACAATATTTATTACTTATTTATCATAAAACAAATTTAATATTTTGTTTTATTTCCAAAAAATATCACTATCAGATACTTGTAAAATTGTCATCAAATTTTTCTATAATAATTTTTATTAAAATATTTTTTATATTCTGGAATTGTAGATAAAAATCTACGTAGGATCAAACTTTTGAAAATTTAATGTAAAATATCCTAAATAATAATTTTTACGTGTTGCAATTTTGCTCTTATATTTGTGTAAACATAATAAAAATTTATAAACACAATTTTTTTATACATATATAATATATATACTCGTAAGTGGTGTTTAAAATTAGAACTTTGACAAAATTTATAAAAATTCAAACTTTTTTATAGTTCAAAATTAATAAAAACTTCTTTTATTATATATCTAAGTTTTGAAAATTGAATACAGGATTATTCATAAGTAAATTATATAGAAACAATTAAATATAAAAAATATAAAGGTTTATTAAATAAAAAATATTTTAATTGAGTAATTAGTAGATGAATTTTGCATACACTACATGCATTAGTTATACGTCCGGATTTTGATCACAAATGATGTAATTCACTAATCACTTCATCTGCGGTAAAATGTTATCTATTGTTCTTGGATTAAGCTATTATCAACCGGAAGATGTCAACAAATGAAAGTCAACTTAATACCTTCTGATTGGTCAGCGTTTAATCAACTTTTAGTTGTTCACCATTGTTATATAGAAATACAATGTGGCCTAACTAAAATATATTATCTTACTTAAATTAAAATCTATTACCAATTTCTATTTTGACATTATTATTAAAATTGTATTAAATTACCTATTTAATCTCTTGTAGAGATTAATGTATCTCACCATAATAATTACTAATAATATAAAATTTACAATTAAATATCATAATTTTTGTACAGACACTTATAAGTGATTTGAATACCTGTAGAATATAATATATACTTTTTTCAACTTTTACCTATGTAATAGTATTTAATTTATAATACACATAAAAAAATAATTTAATCGGAGTTATATTATGTATAATAAATATTAATAAAAAATATTATCTAGTATAGAGGTTCCCAAACTGTGGGTACTACTTTTTGTATACTTTTGGTGGGTCGCACTATATTTTTAAATATTACAAAAATATAATCATCTATTACTTTTCGTTGATGTTCAAAGTTCAAATTCAGTTTTATCGTCAATCTTTATCTGTGAGTGTGACAATTACGAGTTTACAGCGGCCATGCCAAATCGACACAATCAGATTAATAAAGAATAGTTATTGAAAATATAACGATTTACCTATCCAAAACAAATTAGTAGATACTAATAGTAGTAAAATTTAATAAAATAGTTTGATTTTTTGTTGTACCGATGGTAAAAAAAAAAATTTTCAAAATGGGTCGTTCAATAAAAAGTTTGGGAATCTCTGATCTAGTATGTTAACTATAACTTTCAGTTTAAGTTTGGTTTTTTATATCATTAATTTTAAGTATTTAATATGAAAAGACAATAAATTCTATAAAATCATAAGAAAACAAGCAAAATCATCAAACATAAATGGTATACCTATAATATAAAAAGTATTATAAAAATAATAATAATAATAATTTATTGTGGAATGATAAAAAATAAATCGAAATAAAATAAAATTTAAATTTAAGTCACAATAATTCATGAATTTAGAATAGGTTCGACATATTATTTCAGTATACATTATTGTTATTATTATTTATCTACAGTTATTTGTATTTTCTATTTCAAAAAACTAATTTATCTTTAAATAATTTTAATTTTTAAACATCATCATGAAATGATGTTCTATACTGGAATAACTGCTGATTTTTAATAAGATTACACTCATTAAAATATTTAAGTTGTATATTACTAATTTTATCATATTATAGACTTCAATAAAAAATTCACAATACAACCCATAATAAAAACCAAATAATTATTATTATAACCTTTATTATATTTTTATATCATATTAAGCACTCCATTGTTCTGCGATCAAAATCTTAGCGTGAGCGAGTGCGGAAATAATATTTAACGTCGTAGCAAGCAATTTCATAAGTGTAGAAACTCTGAAGCAAGAAGTCGGCTGAGGCGTACGCAACGAAAACAATAATTTACCTTAACTACCGCTACAAGTGGCCGGAAAACTTAGTACATTAAGATATTCTGTTCGGAAGTACGGATAAGAGTGTGTATATTATATACCAACCTACGTAATATTATGTTATATACTTACATGGCTAAAGGTATCGGATTAGATGAATTAGGATTTTGTGTCTAATAAAATTGAATGATGTTGATGTTTTTTTAGGCTAGTCATTTTTTGGTATGGTGACAAAGTCGATCACATTTGAATAGGCTAGTTTTAAAACCACTTGCAATGTCTAAAGATACTGTTGAATATAATTAGATAATTATTTCTGACAAATCTTTTATTTACATTTTTAATGAAATTTAATTTAATTTAATTTTTATTATTATTATTATTTATTTTTTTTTTTTTTGATACTATTAATTATATAGGAACTTATAAATTATGAAATTATTTTTATCGTTGAGAAAATAAATGTTAAATCATGAAAAATCATTGTTTAATAATACTAATAAATTTTTTTTAATATAATTTTATTTAAGATATATTTAAATTAATTAATTACCCAGTTAAAACAGCTACTGTTATGGAAAATTAAAACTAACTATTTAAAAAAAATATATTTTTTTTTTGTATGCGAACGTCTTGTTGAGTTTATTGATTATTCAGATAAATCCACTGAATGTCACTAGTTTTGAGACGTATGCAGAAAAAATGAACTATTGCGACAAATAAATAAAATAAATAATAACATTATTTTTATAATTCTATTGTTTTTGAAAAAAACGTTATCATGTTCTTATGCACACACTATTTTAGTTATAGGTATTGGACGAGTAATAGAAAAAAAATAATCTTATATGTAATATTTATTACTGAATTTCACATGCGATGATTGTTTTGTGATCTGTCGATAATATTTTGATTTGTTTGTCGTCCATGTATAGCTTTATTAAGTTAACTGATTATGAAGTATTATTATGCGATTATTAACCGGTGACAGTAACGTTTTAAACCGTTAGGTAGAAGAAAAAGAAAAAAAAATAGAGATAGAAAAAGTAAATAAGTAAATAAAAGTGAAGTGTATAGATATGTATTATATTTTATAGTGTTGGATATGTGAACGGTTAGTCTTGCTTCTTGCTGTACGAGTGATACGGGTGCGACGTACAAGATGGGACGTGGGACTAATAATATGGTCGCAATAAAAAGCATGCGACCGGAAAATCCTATACTATACGATGCGGTTTTTTTTTTAACGCGTTTTTATTATATTTGAGTCAAATAGCTTGAAACGAATTATTGTTGTTATTTAGTTGTATTATGTATCAACAGTGTTAATATAATACATATAATAATATAATATTTTCTTCATTTATTTTATTTAATAGATTTTTGACCAAAATAGCTCTCTCGTATACATCGCGGGTTCTATATTATAATATGTCATCGCATTGGTTAGTTGTAAATTTACTATTAAAATGTTTCAAAAGTATATTATCATAATAATTACTAGTACAAATAATCAAAAAATATATGAAGTTTTGATTCAAAATAAAAAAAAAATTCGTGTCAAAAGCGCTAACGAAACATATTATTTAGTTTAACATCGAAACGGATATTGTGTTAATATACAATGCTATGACGTAATAACAGTATTATTTAATATTATAATATCATGACTGTTGACAGGGTTTTGGTGAAAGGTACCTATATTTTGGTCTTGTCTTGATTGTCTTGAATAGAAATGTAGTAAACATAAATATAGTATAAAAAATGATCACTAAAATATTTCACGAAACAATGAAATGGAAATTATATTATTCCATATTTTCCCTTTAAAATTATATTATAATAACACTAACATAATATTTTATAATAGACAACCCATAGGGTTAAATTTATTTAATGTATTATTTCAAAAACGTAACTACGTGTTACAGATGGTGGTGATAAAATTAGGGTTATTTTTTGTGTATCAAATTAATATCGTAATCAATGTGGTCAATAATCGGTGTGAAGAGGAAAATTCCATGTAATATTAACCAATGATGATCAAATAGTATAACGAGTAATTTCATACCACTGTGGTAATTAAGTAATAACCACCGGGTAAAATTGTAATCTTAATAATTACGTGTTGCTATATGGTGTGTTTTCGTAAAAACATACCCATTATATTATTATATTTGTAATTCGATTATTAAATTTTCTCTGTTGCCAAACGCATTTTGAAACATTTATAAAATATTATAAAGATATTTTTGTTCTTAAACTATCGTTTTGAATCGCTATACTAGGTATACGATATAGTAGTAATATTGCGATACGATTATTGTAATAGGCGTATTACGAAACCGTGAAATTAAAATCAAAAGACGAGTTGGACCCGTAAAAACTGAAATAACATTTTAGATGACACATTAGTATCAGACTTGGCCATTCCAATTAAAAGCGACTATAATAGTACATCGCTAACGATTGTATTCCAGCTGCACTTAATTACCACTATATTTTTAATTGCGATTTTCACTCATTTTTTACGACTATTTTTCGCATTACACAAAGAACACTAAAACTTGTTGAAAAGTGTGTATTATTACAGTTCAGTGTTAATTTATTTATTGATTTCACAAGTGATTGTTAATATATGTATTATATAATATATTTTACTATGTATATTGACTATAAACTTTTATATTATATTTAACTGCATAATTATTAAGTAACAATAAATAATATTATAATAATTAATATTAAATATAATATTAAAATACATACTTTTAAACTTAAGATAAAAATAAAAAAAGGCCAATAATAGTCGCAACATACATAAACGCATGTTAATCATTAAAATATTATGTATGACGTATTGACGTATAATAATGTTATAAAATATCGTCAAAATTTCGATTGTCAATTTTCATTATTATAATTTTGGTATCTTATTATTCATGCATATAGTAAATATAATTTCAATATTACCCCATGGCTCGAATCCTCGATACCGGTATGCATAAATATCATCAGGTATATATATTTATGTATAAGTAGGTATATCGAGGCGTATTCTATATATGCTTTAAAATCGCCATGGTATTATAACACTTACGCGTAGAAGTTTAATAATTTTCATAGGATTTAAATTATTCACGAAACCCGCGAAAACGTAAATTTGCGTAACAATGCGGGATCGGAGTGAAAACTATACCTAATATAATACTAGAATATTATTTTCGATTTTACCTCGGGCTCAAGTCTATATATAACGTAGTGACAGCCCTCCCCCCCCCCAAAAAAAAAAGAAAAAACGAATTCTCGTGCAGGAAAGACCCATTTCTCTATATATATACTTAAGCGAGTGGATCCGGAATACAGTAAAAACTGTTATACACCCCTAGAGGCTCATCACGTTTGCAGTTTCATACGGCAATTGGAGCCAAAAGTTCTTGAATCAAATCCGTGTTTAACGGTCTTACTATACTCCGCCCGATTCGATTCCTTCCGCGTATTTCTTATACGACTGAAAACTCCGGCTGCAGAGATATATAAGCATTTAAACATTATTGACCTCGCGTGCATGTAATGTGTGGGAGTATCTACAGGGTGACGGGTTTATCTGCGAGCACCCAGTATTTCTAAAACAATTCATTGTTTTTAATTTTAAGATATACCTACGCAACCTACGTAACAATACAATTTATATTATCTTTAACTTGTTCATCCTTAAATAGTTTGTCAAGTGAACTCGCTGTAAACTTTATTTTTAAACTACAGCATACGTGCATTTGTAATTTAATACTCAATGGCACATGATTTTATCTCAAACAACAGTTTTAAGACAATATAATAGTTTTAATGAACTTATAAAACAAAATCATTTTTAGTACCTAAAATTGTTGATACAGTAAAAATACATTTTAAAACACCATCATTAAACTTATATGCATTAAGTTAGATTTTACTTCAGCTAAATAATTTGATTTAATTTACAACTGATTTTTGATTCTATTATCATTATTAAGATAGAATCCGGGTATTTAACAATAAAGGTTTACCGTATATAGTGTTCTGAAAGTTTCAGCCGAAGTTTTTGAGAATACTCACGATACCAAATGTAGAATCGAAAAGTTTTAAGGAATATAATTTGCAAAATTAAGAGAACTATTTTAAACTTAGTTGATTAAAATATATATGTTTCAAATTCAATTCAATAATAAAATTAACGTCTTTCTTTGGCACGTTTACGTTGGTTCACATTCATGAAATGAAACATTTAAGACCATTGTTACTAATATAGGTAATTAAATGTTAGAAGCTACAAAATACTTCAATCAACAAATTCTGTATTATTATATACGGTTTGTAATATAACTAATAATTATGTTTTAAATACATACTGAATAAATGAATATATTTGTGAAATGACTGTGATATAAAATTGGAATTTTCATAAATATAAATAACATAAAATAAAGGGATTTTATATAAATATTATTTCTGACAAGTTATCTTGTATAGTTTGACTGTGTAAGTCATAATCGATATTCTAAGGGCTATAAAATTATTTTAAACATTTGTCTTAATTATATTAAAATACAACAATTTTCAGATTTCTAGAAATGCTAGGAGTATAAACAGTGAAGAACTAGCTAATGATAATAAATAATTGAGAACCGTGTTGGTTGTAGTGAAGTACTTAAATTATCTATATTAAGCCATTAAAGAAGACGATTTTAGTGATTTAAACATATCATAATCAACAGTTGACATTCTGTAACACTTTTGGTAGTATTTATTTTAAGATATTTTTAAATTATTTATGATAGGTGATTTTAATAAGAACAAAGTATAAAATGGGCTACTCTACGAATATTCAAAAATATATAAATATATTCAATTTATATTTTCTTTTTACATTTAGGATCTATGATTTTTGTGCAATAAGCAAATTTTAAAATAAAAAAGAAATACAAAACAATAGGTACAATTCATATAATAAAATAAACATTAAAAAGCAAGCGTGTATAAAAGTTATGGCTATATTAAGTTATTTCAGCTATAATGTATGATGGTCTATGCAAAAAAAAAGAACATTTTATAAGTAATATAAAACTTTTTAAATTATAACTATATTTTTTTCTCTTAGTTTTAAAGTTAAAGTAAAATTGTTATCTATATTGTTGGAAGTTAATTAAATCTATACATACTATATATTATAATATTATATATATTATACATAACAGCAATATGATTTTCTATAAAATACAGTGTTTATGATTCTTACATATTTTATATTTTACTAGAAAAACTTCATACGTAGTATTTGATTCCGTTAAACAAATTAGCAAATTATATACATATTTCAATATTTTTTGAAATATAAAAAGGTATATGAACATAGTGTTTAAAAACATTTTATTAATGATCTTACGTATAACATAATGAGAAAAGCACTATATTATAATCGTCTATAACATTTTATTCATAATATAATTGGTATTTGGAGAAACTAAAAATATATATTATTATCATTCATATTTTTATGCTACGTAACCGTCCAACAATATTATACAGATAGGTATATTATATTTAATTTCATACATATCTTTACATTTAAATGACAAATATAGTTTTATAACATCTTTTTTTTATGTACAACCAATAATATTGGATTACAAATTATTGTAATAAAATCTGTATACATACTTATTATATCTATAATGTTTATCAAATCGTATTAAATTTACATTTATCTTTCTAAAACAAAAAGTTTAGGGTAAAATATAAAATGTTAATAGTATTCGTTAATAAAAGAAAAACCATGTTTCATAATCCAATCACGTATTTTTATTTTTATTTTTATTTTGCATGCGCCTCTAAATTAAGTGCAATGATTTACAGCCGGCGCAATCTGAAAGCATAAAAAAGGGTGCAGATTGTAAAGAATAAAGATAAATAAATGATTTATGCATATCATAACAATTTTTTTGTTATTATATTCTTATGAAATAAAATACGTTTAAAAAAGTATTTTATACTTTAATGCCAATAACGAAAATCGTAGTAGATTGTAAAAAATTCAAAAGATTTTTATCATAATAATTTATTACTTATCTACCTACCAAATAAATAATATGATTGATCATAGAAAATGAAAGATTGGCGGATTAAATTAACGGTAATTGTATTAAGTTTTGATTATATAGATTTCGTCATAATAGTTTTTAAAAAACGAATTTGTTTTATAATAATGATAGTATTATTGTTTAGAATTTAGATATTATAATAAAATAATTATTTTAATAAGAAAACATTTTTTCATGAACATATTTTAGATCATATTTAATAAATCCAAAATCACTAAAAAAAATTTCCAAAAGGACCCATACTAATGTATTTCAAAAATAAATAATCATAATATCATTTATTATTTCAATGTGTCCTAGTATTTGTATATATTTGAAAATGCATCTTCGTAATTGGTAAAGTTTTATGACAAATTACTTTTGGAAACAGATATTTCATACATTTTTCTTTTTGTTTATTATGATTTGAACTTGTCAACATATTTAATTAAGTACTTGTTTATTAGTTTATAAATTAGAACACAGATAATGACTAACAATATCATATATTATTAGGTAACTGCATTATTAAATTATCTATACGATTTATAAGTCTTTTTTCTTACTATACACGTAAAAATATTGTGTTATTTTCTCTCTTAACCATAGACTGGTTCAAATAAAAAATATTTAATTTACTAGTAATATGAATATTATTGAAAAGTTTAAGAATGTGTACTTTAAAGAATACTACAAAAAAAGTTGATGAAATACGTAGTCGATCATTGTAAATGTAGGTACCTATAACTAAATTATGTGCATACATAACATAACAAAATACAATTTCTTTATATTTATAATAATAGCATAAAAGATTTATAATCAAGATTTTATTTATTACAAATTAAAAACATAGGTAGTTAAATAAGTTTAAAAAACTAAAACAGTGCACCGACGAATGTTAAAATATTCATTAAGAAACGCATTTTACGCTGGTTAGTTGTTTGAATATTATATTAAGGATGATTTCTAATGAACTAAACTGAAATATTTTTTTTTCACTGAAATAATGCAGTATACGTTGTAAAAAATCTGTTTAAAATACTAGCAATAAAGCCATAATAGATGCCTTTGAAGTTCAGTTTAAAATAATTTTGATCGTGTTTTCCTGGTTATACGATATTCACCAGAAAATGCTTAGTAAGTCATCAAATTTAAACTCCATTTTGTTTTAAACGAACCGTTACAACAACATTTACATTACATTATTTCATCTCCCGGCTTAACGAATTGACTTAATACGTATCATACAGATTGAGGTAGCGAAATAGAGTGCGGATTCTAGATGGTATTGGGAAAAAAAACTCGGGCATTATTTCATTTTAAATTAAATAGAGATTTTATTGAAATCGCATGACATCTGTCTTTGTACTCTGTTAATACGGTGACACGCTCATGTTATTGCACAATACCTTTACTCATAACAAAGTTCTGTTTTATAATTGCCATCGGAATCATAAGAAATAAGACTTGGTCGTCGCATTATATAATAATAAAATAATTGCTGTATATATATTATATTATTTCTTGGATTAATATTTTTTGAGTACTCTGTACTTGACGCTAATGTCCGATTAACATTATTATGTTATTACAATTTTATGTCTAATGACGCCGTTTAGATAAGATAAGATACCGATCGGTTCGTGTATAGTAATATTATATAATGCACTATAATATAATATACTGCTACATTGATTTTGGATTCTAATTATTACTATTCGAGGCAATTCTACTGTTCGATTTTAACGTTAGAAGTCCTATAGAAAGCTAATGAAGATGTTCGAAGGTTTTCAATAAAATTGAGACGAAAGTAAACGCCTCCTGTTTCATCTCATACGCGTATATATATATTATATATATATTGTTATTATTATAATTATACACGACTTAGGTGGTAGAGAACTTTCAGAAACTTTACGAGTGGCAGAAACAATTTATTATAATATTAAAGAGCACAGACATCAAAATACACCATAGTCCATTATTAGAAACAATTTGAACGCGCTGTAGTGAAGTGTAATGTAAAAGAATCTCTGATTCATTGAATCTATTTAGTAAATTTTAAATGTTACGAATGCCTTCTCATAATGAAATACGATGAAATTGTCTTCAAATCTTGATACAAATAGACATGTGATTTTTAGCACTGAAGCTCTTATAGTATTTTTTTTTTAGTTAGCTAGGACCATTAATTAATTTAAATCAGTATAAAGTCTCGATTTTATTATAGCAGCAGTTCTCAACCGGGGTGATATGGACCCAGCTTTAGGGTGATACGAAAAATCAATGAGAAAAGGAAAAACATTTTAAATAAATACATTTTTGCAAAAAAAAATCATATTATTTTATTCATATTCATATTAAAGTTTTAAACGTTTATTTCTGTGAATAGAACTATTTTTTTTAATAATAGAATAATTTTTAAATATACTACCTATATACATTATACAGCTAAGATTGTTTATTATTTTGATGTTAGGGTGACGTAGTGTTTGATTCTAGAGGTTAAAGGTGACATGAATCGAAAAAGGTTGAGAACTTCTGATCTATAGCTTAATCTATCTATATAACATATGAGAGTTTTAACTGTATTAATATAGTTTTTTATTTAAATTCAAAGAATTTTTTTTTTACAAATAGATACTGACACATTAAATTAGAATAACAAATTATTATTTTTGTTAATAAATAATTATACATACGTACAGATAATTTCAATAAAAGCTTTTTAGTACTGTTAACACATTAAATTAAATGCATGTTTATGTCTATTATATTATGCTGAATTTATTTTGTTCATTAATATGTACGTTATACCAAACATTTTATTATTCACGCGGTGAACTGAAAAACGCTATTTAAGAAAAGGGAAAAACCGTATTCTTAAGATGTAATAATGCATTTCATTTTTTTTTTTTTCATTATTTATTTACCTTGTTTACCATCAGGAATATTTAATTTGATACAAACTGGTGAAATGCAACTGTAAAAAATCGAACTTATTAAATTACCATAAAACACGACCCGTGCACAACAATAATTCGAGTAGGTACCTAATTCGATTTTTAACTATTTAATATTCTTTACGCACATCAGACTCGAAAATATTGAAATGTATATTTGCCTTGGGAATCGAATACAGTAGTTCTATGAACGTATATAAGATAAAATATTACGGATCCACATTCGTATATTAAATATATTATATGTATAATGCATGTATATAATGAATACATTTCACAACATTCAAATATATACAAAAACCCACGTTAATAAGATAAAATAATATTATTCTCTGTTATTAGCCTCTGAAATTCATTAGAAATGTCAAACAAAAAATAAAATATTATATTATATTATATTGTGCGAACAGAACAGACGAAAAACGAATATTTTATTTGATTCGCGGAATAACAACTTACGAGGAACATTATTTTGCATTTTAAAGATTATCGACTTCAAAACAAAGGTGTATGATACATAAATTTAAAATAAATGAAAATTCAAATGTTCATATATAGCACAAAAACTCAAAACATTTTAAACATTAAACTACATAAAACAAATTACAATAGGGATACGATTTTTTAAATTTCAAAAATAAAAATTAATATTGTCAAAAACTAGAGTTAAATTAATCTTCTCTTGTAATTATATATGAAACAACATTATACTATTTAAATTTCACTATAACAATACATTGATGTTATTTATCATAAATAACTGGATACTCATACATAGTACTCATCGTACATTAATTTTATATTATTACAGAGTCCTAACATATAAATATAACAATATTTTAATTACTTTAAAATTAATAATAATTATAGCGATAAAATTATTTGGCCTGCTACATATTCGTGTCCCATAGCAGTCTCGTTTCTTCAGTAAAATTAAATATTTATAATAACATTTTATTTAAAAAAAAATGTTAAATTTTACTCGGTATATAAGTGTTTTGTCTAATGTTATTAATATCTTAATAATCTAATATTCCCTGATTGATATTAATCTGTCATTAGTACACTGAATTAGAGATAGACAACGTTTTAATTATTATCTACCACATGACACTCATTTTCTAGTAAATAGTTTTTAGTTATTCCTGGTCATTTATAAAAAATACTTTGAATTTTCTACTTACCAAAATTCAGTAACCAACCTCAAAATTGAATGTAAAAGTATTACTCTAAATGATACGACAAAAAAAAAATAAGCACACATCATTGTAAAACCAATACATTCATCACTCAGAAACTAAAATATTTTGATTTAAAAAGTTATAACTTTTTACACTGCACGAATTCAAGGAATAAAATAGAGTAGTTTAATAAACCCATTTTTTTTTTTTTTTTTAAGTAAACATCGTATAAATAATAAATACAAACCGTTACAGTAATTTCAGAACAATAGAAAAACTATTATTATTATTATTTTTTTTAAATGAATAACTATTATATTTACGATGTTTGATATTACACCAGCTGGTCGATGTTACGTGTATAAAAATCCATGGCTCAATGAATTCAATTTGTTCAAAAATTACTTTAGGAGTTTTAATTCTAATTTTTAAAAGTTAGGAAATTTATAAGTACATAACATATTATATAGTTTAATTAACTAAGTTTTAAACCTTAAACTCGGATCTTAGTGGATTACATTTAATCAAAAAATACCTATATTTTTCGGCAATTTATTTATCAAGTTTTAAGTTTAAGTTATTGAATAAGACTTAAATTATAAGTAAACCCAATTTATTATAGTTGTAAAATATATTATTTTATATTTTTACAAGATAATTTATATTTAATAAAGATATTACACTGATTATATTGCACAATATGCTAATTTAGTAAAAATAGTTTATAGCAGATAGGCACATGGATTTATCATAGCTTTCATTAATTTTTTCACAATGAATAAAACGGAATAATCTTTTTTTTTATTAGATAAAATACAGCTTGAAAAATTCATATTTTTTCTAAATATTTTGTGTGCTATTATTACAATCACATTTTGAAATAATAAATTAATATATTTATGTACTAAAAATTTAGATTATACATATTAACTTATAGAACAATTATATTTATAAGTGAATACTATATTATACATAATATTTATGTGTATTTTATACAGTTTTTATATTATGTCATCATAAACTATATAAATATTATTATATCAGATTTTAGATTTAAAGTAGGTTTATTACTTATAATTTTAATTGTTTATACTAAATAATTAATAAATTAATTAATAAATATTACTAATAATAACACCATTATTATATCTAAAAAAAATTAACATATTTCTTGTAAAATGTAATTACTATGTTGATCAGATTTTAAGTTATGAATGATTTTGATTAAAGATTCCTATTTACAATTACTCTAATTTCCCATGGATACAGTAAAATTGTACACTGGACAATTTACACATTAGTTTGTATTTTAATTTTTTTCTATTCAGCGTTAATGGAATTTTCATGATATTTTAATTTAAAAACAGTCAGTTTATTTTATCTATGTAAATATGCAAATTATTTTTAAGATTAAGACATTCTTTACTACTATGAAACATTAAATAAATTTCTCTTTTTTTCGAATTACCAAGTGCTTCTGCAGTATTGATATTCTTTAATATTCTTGAGATAATTATAATTTTTAAATAATAATTATAAAACTAAATTGAATCATATATTTTTATTTTATTAAAATTAAATGAAAACTTTTCCAATGGTGTTGGAAATTTATATATATCTATGTATATTAGTAATAATATTTCTTAAATAATCAGACATTAATGGTTGTTAAAGATTTTGTACAGGTTATATTTTTTGTTACAATAAATTATTTATATTTATTTTAGCTATTGTTTGTTAGCTGTCTCACTTTGTTCTTTAGCAATTAGTAGAAAAACTTAAAAATATTGTATCACACTCTAACAGCTTCTATTTGTGTGCGTTTGATGATAAGGTGCTTGACTGTTAATCGGAGTGTAAAGGAAATCATTTGGTTTTATTGTTTTTACTCATAAAATAACGTTGTATGTTGAAAAATGTATGGTATAAATAAAGTATACATTTTTTTCAAATTGAATAATGTGTAGAGACAAAAGTTTGAATTTAAATCATAGTTTAATATGATTAAATATCCTTAAAAATAAAGTTATATAGGTAATAAAATAATATATCCTTATAATATTATGAGAATATTCATGTAATCTATTCGTAAAAATAGTTATACATTATACTTACTATGAAATATATTACAAATAACACACACAGAAAAAAAATTTAAGTCATCAATAAGTGGTTAATACTTAATTAATTTTAATTTCAAGTTCCAAACTTTATTTCACGCTGTATTTTATGTAATACGAAAAGATTATATTTATTCTAGTCTTATTACCTATTTATAAAAAGTAAAATTTATATAATAAAACGTAATAATAATATAACAAAATCAATATTGGGATGAAATATAATAATATACATTTTGATACGATTATGGCATAGGTAATAACTTTCCAACATTTTAATTTTATGAAATTATTTCTTATATTATTAAAAATACTTCATTTGTTAATTTTATCATTATTTTTTTTTTTTTTTTTAATGTTTCCTAAACTAAATTATATATGTGTTTATTTATTTTTGACAAAATAAAAGTATTGTAACCGTCTACAAAAATGTGCCAAATCTTGAACGAACATTTTAGTGAAAACCAAAATTAATCTCTAAAAAATTAAAAAAATTCTTGAATTCAAATATTTAGATAATATTTTAATATAACATTCTTTTAATTATGTTATTGTTTATTTAAAATGTATAGTGTAACATAAATGGATATTTTTTCATGTGAGCCTTGTTAATTTTATTTTTTATTTGTATATCATAGTATTTACCTAATATTGATTGTAAATAAAAAAAAAAAAACAATTTAATAAAAAAATATAACATTTTAAATATCTTTACTGCCTTTGTTAAAATTCAATAATTATTAACTATACATTTTATTAAATATATTTTTCTAAATATTTAAATTAGATTAATTTTCATTTTATGTTAAATACCATTAATACTGTAAATTCTTATTTAAACCATATAGCATCCGCGAAAAGTACGTAAAAATTACTACTTAATACTATTGTATTGGGGGTCAAATATTTAACCAATGAACGTAACATATTGTTAAATATTTACTAAACACTTGCTTATAACTTAAAATATGTTGACTTTTTTTTATGTAATATTATTTTTTGTACTTATACATGGCATACGAATGTAATCAAACTAACAAAGAATAAGACGTTTGCAGTGGTTTGCATTGTATTGTTTTGTTGTAGTGTTTAATTTTACATTTTAATGAGGGGAAAAAATACAAAAGACATTAATTACCATTTACCATTTTGAAAAAAAAAAATGCAATATTGTTTAAAAAAGAGAACATAACAATTCTATATTTTTTATTATTAGAATTAACTAGCATCAATTTGAAAATCGTGTATTGGATATGTGTAATACGAGGGCAGAGGTCAAACTATGATCGTCTCTGATGGATTTATCGATTTTTAACGTTAAGTACATCGATCTTCGTATGTGTATGTATAAACATGACCGATGCAAACGTTTAAAAATATTTATAAGGTTGGTATTGTTTATCGGTAGCAGCGGACGTCGATCCAGACAGTGAGAGATATATCGTCTCCGCTATCCTCTACTTATTCTGTGTGTATGTTTGCGTGTGTGTGTGTTTATGTATGTGTGATATATTTCTTGATTTCGTGGCCGCCAATGGTTCGACAATGGCTCCAAGTTGCGATTTATGGCGAGAATAATCGAAGAACGGAAAACCGTGTGAAATATACACGCATTAGCAAACACTCGCGTATTATATACGAGTATATATAGACGATACAGCATAGTACGCAATTGTATAATAATATATTGAATATATTGAGACCTTTCTGAAATCTGGAAGTCCGGTCAATTTTAGTTCGATGCGCTCAATAATAATAATGTGAACGAGTAGTAAGTACAGTACAATATAATATATTTTCCTTTTTTTTTTTAATTAAAATAAAAGTTTTCACTGTTTTCAGTGTAAATTTATTAATATATAAATATTGCCAATTAAAAAGAAAAAAAAATCTACAAAGAAGGAAAATAAAGAAAAGTTTTATGACTCACGAGAATATGATGAGGTATCATAATATTATTTAAAAAAATAAGCAAATCATTATTTTTTATGAGACCATCCATTATTTAACAGGAACGCTTATTCCGATAGCTAACTGATTTGGGGAATAATACTCTATACCATTTGTGAGAAATATTAATTAATTATACATTATATTATAAATCCTATAGTCACGTAAATACATAATCATTTAAGTTTAATAATAAAGTTATTCTTATAAGTTATAATTAATAAGTACACCTTAATACATATTTCTATAAATCACTTAATTATATTAATACATACAGTTATACACTTAAGTACGAAATAATGTATAATATTTATAAAATATCTTGATTGTGTGTATATTTTTATTGTTATTTATATTTAAGTAAATTAAATTAATTCCATCATTATTTTTTTCCCCTTTAGTCATAACATATTATTATTTAAATATAAATAAGTATAATGTATTTGAAAAAAAAACAATATGATAATCTCTATGAAGCTATGTTTATTGTTTAATACTTTTTTGTTAGTATAAGTACTATTATTTATAATTATTTATGTTTTAATATGTGTTTGTGAGTAATAAGTGTATAGAATCTTAAAAAATTATTATCTATTTTTACTTTTTACCAAAAAAAAAATTAAAAATAGGTATTATACAATGGAGTAATTTATAAAAACATATCTTAAGGTGTACTTATTAATTATAAGAAAAAAACGTATACAATTAAACTTTAATTATTATGGATTTAAGTGGCTAGCAACCATAATAATATAATCTATAATTTATAAATATTTTAATACATAGTATGAAGAACTTATAACTATTTGATTTACGGAATTCCACCGATTTAGAGCGACTATTCCCTAAATCAGTTAGCTTTCAAAAATATTCAACCAAGAATAGTTTCTAAGATTATTACGGAACAATCGCCAAAGCTACTATTAAACAAGAACAAAAACAAAAAATAAAAACATAAATAGAAGAACATAAAAAAATACAAAAGTTTACATATTATCTAGAATCTAGATAATATGATGATTTAGACAAAAATATTCATTGAATAATTCTATATACTTAAAGAAAACCAGCAGATATCTAACTTAGAAATCTAATATGAATGGCGCCACGGACGCGTTTTCAAAAGATATCAAAACGGTAATCATATATTATACGGTATTATATAAACAGTAACGTATATACTATATAACATATATATATATATATATATATATGTATATACATATATATATTATACATATGTTTATACAACTCGGCAACAGGCAACCATGTACAAACATTATGATATAGGTAGACAAAATCGCAGTTCATAGAGTAAATTTAAAGTAATTTCGTTACTCGTGCAGAAAAGCTGGATTCGAATGCTCTCGCGCACTGACAAGATTACTATACTGCCAACGCCGCGCAGTGTAAGCGTCGTAAGACTTACGGCTCTCCGGGATGTTTTACGCGTTCACATATACATAATATATTATAAATTATCACGGGTGGTGGAAAATTTGGCTGTTGTTTGGTTCGGGTCGATATTATTTTATAACTTATCTAGCATATTGGATGTATACCTACGCGTTCTAGAACCCCATGCCTGGTTGGATAATTAAAACTATACGTTACTCCGCACTGAAGAGCGTGGGTACAAAATTAATGCACACAACTCGCTGAAAACTTTTGCCGCATAGGTGGTGATAATATACGTAACCTAACCTCGAAACACCTCAACGCTTTGATTGGAGGGTATTTGTTGAATAAAGCCTCTGTTTTTTTTGTGGAAAGGATATATCAATGACAACTCTATCGTGAATGTGTTTTGCAAAAAAAAAAAATAAATAAATAATGTAAATAAAGTATTTACAAAGAATTAAACGAGCATCGCCTCAAAACAATGCATAAACAAAGTATATGCAATCAAGTGCATCACAGTGATGTGATTTCGAAGTTTGAAATCATATAACTTACAATAAGGTACATGTATTTATAATTATAGTTATGTTATCTAAACGCTTATATTTTACTCTATTTACAATTATTTATAAAAAAATATATTATATATATATTAAATAAATATGAATTTTATTGTATAATAATACGTTTTATTTAACCAATTGTTATTTATTTTATAAATTAATTTGCACTTATCAAGAATATAAAAATATAAAAGTATATTTTTATTTTTTTAAATCTAATATTTAAGTATATAACACAATTTTCATAAAATCATAGTTCACTTAATTTCTAATTTTTTAATAGTCAACATGTGAATTACTTCATATTCTTATAGACCATTACAAATTAATGTGAAAACTCTAAAAATATTTCTTAATAACATTTTAATTGTTTACAATAATTTTGAAATTAGCTCTAATACAATATTTTTTCAGTGTATGTTCAATACATTTTTAAAGATAAAGCTTATTTTAGGGGATTAGTGATAGTTTAAGCTATTTAGTTATTCAAGATATTTTAATGTACATTTGTAAAATACTAATATTTTTTATGATACACTAAATAATTATTAAATAATATTAGATAATAGACAGCAGTTATACAATTATGGCATATTTCAAGTAAATAATTACCATGACGATATTTTAATAAATTATTACTTGTAAACGAAATAATATTTTAATATTATAATTTTTCATTTTTTACTATTAAATTTATTAATTTTTAATGTGTAACATCGTTAAAAATATAAATTATTTATCAAATATACATTACATAAAACAATATTAAAATACCAAAGCTATCACATTTGATGTTTTTGTTCTCAAATTATTAACGAAAACAAAATGAAACAACAATTGAGCCTATTAAAATTGAAATAAAAAAACATTAGAACAATCTTTATAATAGCTATGTGGACATAATATAAATACCATTTTAATACAAAAATAGATACCATATTATAATAATTTAATAAATAAATTTCTAGGTAAGAGTAATTATCATTTAATTGTAATTTATAAGATACATGAGGTGATGAGTATTGTAAACTTAGAACGAAACTGTGTCTTTTCACAAAATGGTTTGTTTTAAATAGTTTATTCAAGAGACCGTTTTATTTAAAACCATGATAAAAATTGTCAATAATAATTATTAAATATAAAAAATTAATATATTCGATCTGCGTCAAGTCTCTTTATTTGTGTTAGTTTTAAGTGGAACACAAAAATAAATAGTGATAAGATTCAGTTAATTATCAATAATTGTATCATGTATAAACTATGTTATTTTAACTCTACTGACAATAAATAATATTAAGAATAATATAGAGATTACTATTAAATGACAAATAAAATTATTTTATTTTTAAATAATTCTTAATTATAACGCAAATATATATTTTTAACTTGAGTAATATATCATTGATAACTTAACCTCTATGTACAAAAAAAATTTAAAAAAAAATTAAGTACCTGAGCTAGAATCAATACTCAAGTATTTCTCTACAACATAGACGATTATATTATAAAACTTTATATAAATTGTTTATAAAATAAGCTGCATATACCTACGACTCTAGTGAATAATATTATACAAGACGAAATCTACTAATACCACAAATTCTTACTAATATATAGGTATGTGAATATAGGCATTAAATAGAATGGTATTTCTAGAAATATTAAATTTGCATCGAATACATGTAGTCATACGAATACGATGAGTAGGAAAATGTTTTAGACTGTAGAGTGTGCATATTATTGTAATAAATCGTCTTGCTTAAATCCTAATGACAAACTTATTCGTACAGTAAAAACACCGCACTGAGTATATATATATATAAATTCACGGTTACACGGTACTCTTGTCGTAGATATTATTTTATATTATTATATAAATCTGTTATTTAACACCGCGGATGGCAAATTTAAGTCCACTTCGCGTTGCTTTCGGTAAGAATAGAAAAGGGATTTTCGTCAACGATGGTCGATAAATCTTTTTTGCTCCTCCTACCTTTTTTTTTAAAAAAAAGTATGCACATCTTCGTTTTTTTTCGAAGTAATATTTATTTATATGCATACATAAAATGTAAAGCCAGTTTATATTTAAAACTATTACCTCTCTACCTGTGCACCAATATATGAAAAAAATCTAAGCATAAGAGTGAATTGAGGAAAAAAATCTTTCACTAAAAATATCTTTAGATTTCAAAACAAATAAAATGCTTCTCAAAAAGAACAATTATTTAAATCTCAGTTATAGCAATATTTAATATTGCTTTAAGCCTGGATTTTATGGATCAATTGAAAACTTATCAATAGTTTTTAGAAGTAATATGAGTTATAAAAGAAAAAAATATGTTTCCAAATACTAAATAGTATGCAAGAACAAATGTTAGATACGCAAAAAAATATGTATATATACTTAAAAAAAATATAATTCAAAATTCTGAAAAAAAAAAAATTAAATTAAATTATCTAACTTATAATATGCATTAAACAAATTTAAGGTATGGAAAAAATATATTTATGTATAATATGTTTAAAAAAAAAATTCTTGAATACTGATTGAAAAGTTTAAAAAACTACTGTAAAATTTCAATTGTGTACAATAAAATTACTAGCAAACAAACAATAAATTATAGATTTATATGATAAGTCTATTCCATTACTCATCAATGATAAAAATGTATTTCGATATACATGATACATATTTAATGCGTATTGTACCGTTATTATAAAATCAATATTCAACTGCGGCGTTAAAAATAAATACATTCATTAAATAATATTAAATTTTATTTAAAATAAGTAAATTAGAAAAAATAATTTTCTTTAGAAAATATAATGTAAGTGTCACCAATGGGTGGCTTCTTTCTTCAATTTTATCATGTCATAGTTTTACTCTGAGCCTATATGTTTATTGTTTCTTCTGGTACAGATTGTATATTACTTATTTAAAATATAAAAAAAAGAAAATATATAATAATATGTAAAATATACGAATGAAAAATAATAAATTATGCACATTTTTCTTAAAACTGATAAATTAAATACGATTCTTTTATTTTTAAACTAAGAATCGTATATCTTTTATTTCTTGCTTGTTATACTACGAATCGAAAAAAAAAATAGAAAGATATGTAAGTCCTACAACTTCCGAGCATTACTTATCAACAATAGTTTTAGTTATGAAACCCTATTACTAGTTAGCTTCCTTATATTTCTTAAAGAAAAATTAGTATCTTACCTTTCTTCACCAAAATTCATGAATATTTAATTTTAATATAAATTTTGTTCCGTAACATTGTATTAAATTCTCAGTTTAAACAGAGTTATTCTCACTTCATAATACACCTTTTTTTAGATTCTGAACGAAGTGATGAATGTATTGATTTTACAATGATGTGTGTTTTTTTTTATTATTTTGTTTTTTTTTTGTGTCTGTGTACAGCATAACTAGTCGAAATAATGCTCCAATTTCAAACTATGGGGGTGGTTTCCGATGTAAAAGTGAATATCCTTGGTGCATTATAGAGGTAAAAAGTTAACATTTTCCAACAGTTTTCAAAAAAATCGAGAAAAACAAAAAAAAAATGACGGAAAAACGGCAATTTTTACGCAAAACCAGTTTTCGACAAAATCGATTTTTTTTTATGGTTGTAATTCAAAAACTAATCACTAAAAATACTTGAAATGTTCACCGAATGTTAATGTCAGTGTTATCTATATACAGTTAAATTTTCAAAAATGTTTGACTTTTTTGTGTTTTTTATAGACCACTGAAATTTTCGATTTTTTTGAGAAATTTTTTTTAAAGTGTCGATAAAAAATTTTTGGATGACCAAAAAGTTTTGAAAATTTTCAGGCCATAAACATAAACCACATTTTTCACCAACCACTGGAAATTATATCCTAGGCTGACAAATCATCTTCGTTCAGAATCGTTTTTCGTATACAATGATACCTATCATTGCATTCAAATTTAACCTACCCTAGTCCGAGGTCAACCCCACCCCCTAATGTACAGCAGAACGGTACCCACTTGCCCGCTTTTTTTATAGATTATTTGATATATTTTTTTAATTATTATAACTTTTGAGACAAAAGTATTGTCAAATTGCTATAACGATGTTCCCTATATAGTTAATATTTGTCTAACCTTACTCAATAGCAGAATGTTAAAATATATATTAGTTTAGTATTTCCTTTACTTACTTTATTTTATTTTCGAAATCATGTACAAGAAACATTGTTAGTTTAAATTTGTATTTTAAATGAATTAATTGTATTTATTTTTAAATTTAACTAAAATAATAAGAAAGATAATTTGAATAGCAAATGACAATTGATGCTTTATTATCATAGTAAGTGTTCATCAACCTGACGGTGAAAAATGCGCGATCGACGTGCCTAGTCTACTAATTTTTTTGTAAAGATAACTGCAGTTCGACTGACCACAAAACATGCACGTATACTGTTTGACGGATTTCTCTCTTTATTTTTCACGTCAATATATAAACTAAGAATTGTATACATAATATTGTATACAATTTACGAATATTATCTTTATTTTTCAATACTTATGTAATGACGATAATAATATAATACGTGTTGTACTGTTGTCATCATGCTAATATTGTTAATCTAATAGCACATCATGTAAAAGGTACAGTGAGTATCAAGAGTATCGTATCACTCGTATATCCATGACACATTAGAAATATATTTCATAAGAAAATTCTCATAAACTTAACGGTATACAATACTTTTTGTAGAGTACTGAAGAAAAAAAATGAATTTTAATATTATATTGGCATGCCATGCAGATAATTATACTGATACGTAGCTTTTGGGACATAATATATATACCGTGGACTATATGATAAAATAACGTTTAGTTTTTTAGTATTACTAGGAAAATGTACATTAATTTTTAAGAAGAAAACAGAAATTTTCTACTTTCTATAGTCAAATTGTATGACCAATATATTTTATGTTAATGAGTAAATAGTGTTAATTAATAAATACAAATTTACTGATTGTTATTAATAGTTTATATTATAATTATAAGTTTAGTATAACTATTAATAAAAACGTATACTACAATACATATTATAAAATTCCATCTGTCCGCTTACTTTATAATAGAATGTAATAGATAAGATACATAAAATATAATTAACTATAAATTGTAGTTTTATTTTAAATATAATAAACATTGAGATACAACAAAATAAATAATATAATATTTGAAAACTCGAAGGCTCAAAAGTATGGCAAGAATAAGTCTTACGAGACGATTGCCTTTCCTCTTAAAACTGTCTCTGATTATATGAATGTGCTTTATTTTGCCGTACGCTTCTTTTCATTTCTCATCCAACATTCGTTTATGTTTGTCGATTAGTGGCTGCGCCTTTCCCCGAATTAAACGTTCACGAGTTATTAAATACAATATTCAGTAGAATTAATATACAAATTTCGTGTTTTATTCGAAAAACTTTTCCATACTTACCTCCACAAACAACATAATTTTTACTAAACGTATAAAGTAATAACAATCAAAATGCGTATTTAAACTTTTTAATAGTGTTACATTTTCGTTTTTGTTTAACTGTAGTAAATTATACCTCGAGGACATGGGAATAAACCAGGAGCTTTAGAAGTAAACGGAAAAAAAAACACAACATACTTATAATGCGAACGTTATGCCCGTATTATGTTTGAACCCAAATTTTTACCCGTTCACGGTTAATAACGTTTCGTTGACTACGCGATGTAAAAATAAAGTAAAATACCTACACTAAGGAAATTCGACGTTTACATATTTATAATTGCTCAACGGAGTTTTTTTGTATAATCAAAATTGTCTAAAGAAAACTCATTGCCGCGCGTCCTCTGAAAATAAACAATATTTCACGTTTTTCAAATATAACGGTGTCTCAAGCTCCTTTAGGTCGGTTGAAAATATAGAGATATTTTGGCTTATCCAATTTTTCACAGGCTTGGTTGATTAAAAGAAGAAAAAAATCTCGTTGGATTCAATCTCTTGCCATGGCACGGTAAAATATATTATCATTATAACTACGTCATAACAATAACGTGTTTTCTTTATGGAGCACGAGGAAATTGCACCTATTACAACAAACTGTTTGAGACGCGCCCATACACACTATGCATAGCAACGATACAGATATATTGTGCATATCTAAATAATAAACTAACACTTTTTTTTCTTATTTACACCGCCGGCCGCGTATAGGCCAGTTGTGGTATAGTGAGGCCCTCTCTTAGCGATGGTACGCAGCAAAGTTCAATTTATTCTGACCATAAAAATACACATGAAACCGTCATAAAAAATGATATGCATATAATATGTATATCTGACCAACGGGTATTAGTTGTAAATTATTTGATCGGTATGGGATAGCCGTTCTGATGTATTTACATGTGTATGCATATATATGTGTATGCATATATATGTGTGTGTGTGTGTGTGTGTGTGTGTGTGTGTGTGTGTGTGTGTGTGTGTGTGTGTGTGTGTGTGTGTGTGTGTGTGTGTGTGTGTGTGTGTGTGTGTGTGTGTGTGTGTGTGTGTGTGTGTGTGTGTGTGTGTGTGTGTGTGTGTGTGTGTGTGTGTGTGTGTGTGTATTATGTATCCGATGGTACGCCCCGGAAAATTGTGATAAACGAGGGATGGTGATAAAATGTCGCCAGATTGAATCGACATTATATGCATACTTACGAGTTATCGTTATTTTATGTATGTATATGAGAGCGGTTCACTCATAAAACGCAATATTTCGTAATGCCGACGGTCTTGTGAGTAGAGACCACCGGCGTAATAACCACGAATTAATATTACAATTTATGATTCATTGTATTCAATACGAATACTTGCGCAATATGCTTTACATTTATAATATTACAATATAAACGTACATACTAATATGTACTATGCTGTTTAATTTGTACAATGTAAATATTAAAAATAACTATTAAAAAACTATTTTCAGTAAAACGGACACAATAATAATCGTTTGAATAAAATAATATCACGTTTTATTACACAATCCATTTTTAATTTGAAATATTTTAATATTATGTAATTTAAAATATACATACGATGCTTCTGACAATATGTTAGCTAATATATTATTTTACAAATTGTAAACATAAAAAGTTTTAAAAATTGATAAATATGATGACTGCAAAATATACAATTCGAATTATCTATTGATTTCTGCGTTAGTTTGATAAAATTAACGTACGGTTGCACGAAAATCATATTATAAATTATAAGCGATTAAAATGTTTAGTGTTAATGGTAGACACTTCGCACGCGTATTGTAGTATATCATCGGCTCACTTTGGATGAACCGTGTCACGCAGGGTTGTCATTTTAGACGCGAACCAATATGTCTGATCCAATAGTATGTCTGATCATGAATAATTGCGTTTGAAAAAGCATTCTGATCGGCGGCCGTTTATTACTGACTAATAAATCACATTTCGTGTTAAATACGTGTAATATATTATGGGCTCATCAAACTTAATCGTTTTATATGACAGTTTATATAGAGTGAATCCTTCTATACATAATGTACAATAACTATATTTCATACGTAAAGTATTAGTGTTCATGTGTGTACATGTCTATATATTAGTAACGACAGTAGCAGCTATAACTGTAAAAATGATTATCATAAACGAATAAAAAATTTCAGTAAAAATACGACCCTTGAAAAATATCTCAGTTTTCTATATTACACTTCTGCGCGGTGAAAAGGTTTTGATTTTAGTGTGGTATAATATAATATATATATATATATATATATATATATACCATGATGTATGGGTATAGATACGCATAAAATATCGTATTGACAATAAATGCAATAATGCAAATAATAATGTTGTCCAAAAACCTTCATAATATAAGATTCCAACTGAATTTTAAACCTAGGTATAGTAATATATACTGAAGTATAATAATATACGTTTAAATGTCATCGTTATTATTGTTGTTTTATTAATAACGACTTTTTTTTTCTTTCCGGCGTGCTGCCATAAATTTCGTTATTTTATTCCCAAACATCTTTATGGCGTAATAAACGGTCCGGAGCTATAATATAATATGATATTATAGTACATAATACTATATCGGTTAGGTTATAATGCATCAAAAACCTTCCTGTAACGCCTCATTCGAGTATTTAAGTCGAATCACGTTTTTTTTTTTAAATTCTTGTCGCATCAACAGTTAAAAATACGTCTATAGTCCGTATTTTCAGTGTGTATCATTAAAATAATATAAGCCCATACATAATACTATGCAAAAGTAAAGAACGGGAGTAGTTTCGACGTGTTGGTTTATGCAATTTATGGTGAGTGGTGGTTGTCGTATATAGGAGGCATTCGAATGTATCGCATAGTCAGGTGGACTACCATAACTTATGTATATTATTTTTGTGTCATTTAACATTAACATTTTTTTTTTATTAATTTCATGACTTTATAAATGAATAAACAATAATAACATTACTAATTAAAACTGTTGACAAATTTCTTTGACATATCCTATCATTTATTTTTTCTTAATAAATATGAATTTATTTATTTTGTATTTTTAATATATTTCCAACTGCAGCAATTTAGTGTTGTTAGCGTTGATGTATAAATATAAAAATATTACCAAACATTTAGCAGTGCTTGTATATAGTCTGTTTTGAAATGTTTTATTTCCAAGCAGATATATAGAATATCTTAATTTAAAAATAATTATAACTCCCTTAAAAAATAAAATATCATGAAAATAATATTGTTGGTTTTAAGGTTGATAAAATAATATATATGTTCTGTTATATTAAAGTTAATAATAACACAATATTGGTTCTTCTGAACTTAACTTGACTATGTTTGTAAGACGAAGGAAACACAATAACATTATGTTTATGTGTTATCCTCGTAAGTCTTTAGATGTCTCATAATATATTATTTGTACGACTGTAAATACGACAAATCGGTAAACTACAGTGAATTAAATTTAAGTTACCAAAACTTATACATTATGGTATAATATTATTTTACTGGCCTGCGCTCATCATTGAATGAAAAATAATATGTAAAATTTAATACTTAACGATTCAAAGCAAATGTATATGCAAATATAATAATTTTGAAAATTGTATGATCTATAAATTTAATAGTATTATTGTTTAATAACTACATTTTAAATTAATAGTTTGGTTTATTAGTAAAAATTGTTAAGCTCTTATTTGAGAATAAAACGCAAGCTCAGGATTGTCCACCCCCATGTATTATATCGAGTAAAATTGTTAGTTGGTACAACATTATTGTTTACTAACTTGTTAAAACCAACTCGTTTAAACTGACTTTGTTTCAAAAATTAAAACTTTTCGATACGTTTTTAATTAGTTCAACATTGTTGATTGAAAAGAAAGGAAAAAACTTATTCAGTATACCGCACATAGTGGTTCAAGACTTCAAATACGTGTTGAATGATTTATAAATTGTATTTTTGTAGCCATGGATCGAGTGGGAAAATTGTAAGTAAGCTCTGGAAATACACCCCATCCACCTTTCCTAAGGAAGAAATGGACAAAAACTTTTTAATCATTATTTTCTCTAATGTCTTCATCAGCCAATACCCTACGCAACGTCTTAATGAATCCAAGGGTTTTAAAAAAAAAAAAAACACATTATAAAATGCGTTTAAATAAATCAATAAAAAATAAAATAAAAACCAGACCTGTAAACCTACATAAGTATATATATATATATATATATATTTAATACATAATATAAAGAGAAGCTTTGTAAGCTATTTTCTAAAGAAATACACGTGCAAGTAAATGAAGTAAAATTCGACGAAAAAAGTTTACATTTGGATTAAAAAGTTGAACGCCCGTAATCACCGTCAACTAGGCTACTAACCCAAGCCCAACTCATCGTTTATTTAAAAGTTTTTTTTTTTTTTTTGTCTCTTGTTGTTCATAAACTATAAAAACTCTTCACAAAGTCATACACACACATATACATTTGTACCTGTGTAAATAATAATAATGATAATGATATCTAAGTACATACCTGCTGTGGACTTTTGTAGATATTATATTATGCTGTAGGAATGTGCCATTTTCTATTATTTTTTATTATTGTAATTCATTTTGGTTAGTTATGTTTGTGTCAGAAACGTGTAAGCATATCATACTACACACACGTATGCACACACATAGCTATATAAGAGTTAAACAAAAAGTAATTCACTATAAAGGCATTTGTAACAACACAAAAAATCGCCTACAGTATTCGAGTTCAAAAAGAGTATATTATATTATACAAGATGGTATTCTTTTTATTCATTGAAAACTTAACATATTTATATCATACCGACAAAGGTACTTTAAAAAAAAAAAATTAAGACGTACCTACTTACATGCCATTCCTGTTAACAAAAGATTATTTTGTAATACAAATTGTAAATAAGAATTACATTAAAATTATATAAAAATCCTAAAAATGTTAGGTTCATGATAAAAAAAAAATCAATGTGTTTTTATGTAAATTTGATTCGGGTTATGCATAAGTAATATTTTCAGAGGTAATACAGATTTTTTATTTTGTTTATCAACAAGTATTAAGTCTAAGTGCAGCGATTTAAGAGTGTCTTTTTTATCATGTTCTACCCTTCAACGTTGTTAACATTATAATATTTAATTCTATAGAATATTATAAAATTATATAATGTTTGCAACTACTTTATCTGAACTTTATGATATATTTGTGGTATTTATAATATACTATTATCTTATTAAAACGAAAACTGTATCTGATATAAAAAAATATATATGCTTGTTTGAAATAACTCATTTTAATAAGTGTAAGTATTTATTTATTATAAAGTTATAGTTATTATTTACTAATAATTATATAGGTATTCGTTTCTTAAAAAAATGTTTTTTTACAAGAATTTTATATAAATACACTATACTATTATAGTGACGCGTTATAAGTATTTTTACGGATTCGTAATATATTTTTATTAAGAAACTTTTTCAAGAATAAACGAAAATGATCTTGAAATATATGTAATTAAAATTAATCATGAATAACAATTATTTGTTTATTTGGTTAATATATTAATATTAACCATAAAGTTAAAATAATTTAGCTTTTAATTATTATTCATGGTGTTTAATAATATTATGTCTGTCGGTATTGCTAGGTACCTATGTAATATGCATATAAATGTATAATATATAATATAATATGATGCCTTATCGATACAGCGATTACGACTTTATCAACTGTTTTTTATTTTAAATAATAAGTTCTCGTATAATATAATATCTAACATCTTAATTAAATAAAATAAAAAATACGTATAATATTATATATATATATATAAGCTCACTCGACTGTTGTTGAAAATAAGGCACTATTGTTGATTATTTTTTTTAATTATTATTATTTAATTAAAACAGAAACTGTATATATTAAAATATAATAGAATATATCTGTTGGTAATGAAACGTTTCGGTTTCGAGTTCACACACACACACACACACACCCACACATATATATTTATGACTAATACATCGTCGATGGTTGTAAATTAGTCTTAAGAATATGTTAATTGATTTAATCGGATTTAAATAAATTGTCTTAGGGTTTAACCGTTTTGGCCGGAAACCAGCGTACCTGACGTCCGATGCACCCCCGCACATCCTTCCGGTGTAATAGATTCATATATACAGCGAAATAAGACCGCCTCGATGTTTTTGGGCCAATTCCAAGACCATATTCAATACAGTTTAGTGGAGTTAGACGGTGAAAATTAATAAAGGGGAGTGTCCGGTGTAAAGAAATTCACGAACATGCCAATTTTGCCACGTTAAAAAAAAAATAGTACATCTCCGGCGAAGGCAGCTTTTAAAAATCGATTTATATGAATACAAGTTTTACAGGTGGTCACTTAGAAACAGAGTTTTGGAACAAATATATTATATTTCAACATTGCGAGAAAATATAAAATCGTAATATATTATTTAATAATTTCTGGATTTGTTCCCGGATAGTAGAAGAACTTCTTTTTACGGTAAGTAAAAACTTATTTTTTGAATATACTTTCCACACAAATCTATCAATAGAATGCATCCTTCACATCGATTTAAATTAACAAAAATTATTCTACGATAAATTTGTACCCGAGTTTTGTGAACAAAAATAAACTTTTTAAATCTTGTTAAGTGGGTTTGAATTGAATTTATAATATCTTCACGAGGATTTAACAAAGCGTGATACTATTGCTCGTGAATAATAAAATAACATATTTATCAGTTATTATTATTATTATGTACATATATATATATCGTTTACACTCTAATCATTTGCAATTTAATACATATCTACGCTGAAATAATATTATTAACCAATTATTAGTTTTTAGAAAATTTGGGAAACGTTTTTTTGTTACTTGATTACAATAACTTTTTCATGATATACGAATCGTGATAATATGTACGCTATAAACGATAAATAACCTTTAAGTATTATAATGTCGAAAAACATAATGATTTATATTATAATAATTTGTATTTAGTGTATCGATTGTCATAAAACAAAAAAATAAGTATACGGGTAAAAAGTTGTTATCACGCGCACGATAATATATCTACCGTACATTTCTCCGGGGAACCACGACGATGACGTCAAAGTTATAACAATAAATTCTACCAATAATGATTATTATTAGGTACCTGTTATTGCAATGTTACGCTGAATTGAAAACGTGTGATGGTAGATTATACAATATTGTTACGATAAAAAGTACACCGAACCTATAGTAGGATGTTTCAGTTCACAAAGCATATACATAAACTTTTAATATAGAATATTAATAATATTCCAAATTATTTCAAATTATTACCACCCCTGAGTGTTTTGGGGAAAACAATAACGCTGCAATAATAATATTACGTCCGTAAATCCGTTTAAACAGAATGGTTCGATTTTTAAAAGCATATTAATCTCTCGTTCGGTATTGTGTTGTGGTTTTGCGTACCAACCATAATATTATTATTGCGCAAAAATACGTACAGTCAGTTGGAAATCTCAGTCATACTAATATATAATATTATTATTACTGAGCACTTGTTCGGATGGAAATTCTTAATACTTTTTAATTTAAAATATTATCGATTGTCACGATTATCTCGATATTATACGTAACATATTAAAGGGTGTGTTTCGATGACAATAATTTATACATGAAACGTGTTGGTTTTTCATAATATTTTAACCACAATCTGTGTGCGTATACGATATCAATACCGGGTAAATAGATGTCGTCATATCGTTTAACTGATAGTAATAAAGAAAAAATACAAAATATAATTATTATATCAACATAGTTTGACAGATAGAATACATCGATAATTAAGTGATTTTAAAATTATTTATACGTGTACACCGTTGTACCAATGTGTACACTTTACAGAGTGCAGGCGTATTACACATTAAAGGTGATTTATAAAATAATAAGAATAACAACGGCTGCTTAGAACATTGTTAGTTACAATATATTTAAATCACGACGTGTTCGTCTAAAGATTTTAATATGAACAGAATAGATGACGATCGTTGTATTTTCCGACATGAATGTCGAATGAGAATAAGAATAGGATCTATTGGTTTTCTCGGATAGTGACCAGTATTCGGACCGGTGGGAAATTATGAAAAATCAAATGACCAGATATAGCGGTAGTCACCTTGTTATCGTGGTTATTGAAAACAATATGTCATAATATTATAAAAACACAGATCATATTGATTTCTCCCGAAGCGATTGAAACGACTGCAGCGTACCTACAAAGTTCAAAAAAGCACATAATCTCGGTCTATTTTTTATTCTATGTATTACAATGTCATTATCTATGGACATATTATATATTATACTTAAAAACGTACAATTTTTCCATTCTCCGTTCACGAGATATGCGAGTATACAAACGTCCAGTTCAAAGCGTATCGTTATATTATTGTTGTTGTTGTTGTTGACTTTTTTTTTACAAGTACGACCCCGTAAATCCGACTGTGGAAACTTTTGCACCAACCATATAATATATTATATCGGCGGGAATCGCACGTACAAAATAGAGCGATATTATAAATCGGCAGCGGCGATCAGATTTGGGGGATTGATAAAAAATCCCCAGAGGATTACGTAAGGGATAGGCGGTGACGGCAGCGTTTTTGTTTTTACTTGCCGTACTTAGGTAAACGTATGTGTACAAGTCTGAAACAGTAAAAAATGACTGCGTGCCTATGTATATGGTATAATATAGGTACGCCCGATGTATGAAAGACTAAATCGTTCGACTTTATATATTATATAATATGCGTGTGTGTACGTGCAAAAATGTCCCGATGTAAGCGTTGTTGAAAAACGAAAGTCTTTTGGTTCTATGACGAAATAAAATGAACACAAATACTAGGAAACGTTATTCTTCTTCCACTTTCACACGTGCACAGTAATTGTTTTAACCTGACTTAACCCAGTTCTAAGAATTTTCGTTTGTGACTTATTGTTGTAGTTGAACTCCGACGGTGGCTATACAGTAATATTTCACGCGATCCCGTCGTGAGAGCGTTTACAATATAACGTCTCGTCACGTCCGTTTGGAAATTATTTATTGAGGAAAACCATTTTCATCGACATCATAATGTAACAAGTAATAAATTATATGACGTATAATGTAATAAAAAATAAAAATAAAAATAAGTTGTATAATAGTTACGTTAAAAATAATTAAAGCAATAATATTGATGTTTAATTTTTTATTCTTTATCTGAAAAAAAACGACAAAAATATATTTTTTTTTTTATCATTCCTATAAAATTATCGAATATAATATACTCATATTATATAAAAACGAAACTACATGTACGCCTATTCACCACATTTCGTTTACGACCTAAAGAACACTGCACACATACTGTGCTTAATTCACTCCCACATATCTGTCCGTCATTTGTGTAGTGGTGGAGTGGATGATCCACTGTTAAATCCGTTAAGTCCGTATTATTTTAGGATGAAATTAAAAAAATAATAATAATTTAGTCCCATCGTCCTCATCGTCGGACTCGAATCACGTTCAAAAGGTCCAGACACGTTTCAAGCTCGGTGTCTGTCGTAGTGGTGGCGACAGCAATACACGTTCGCATTCACACTCAGTTCTGCAGCCACAGTAATTGAGGTAGTCTATTGTATCTGACCCAAATGGTTTCGCCGCCCAGGTTTTTATTAATTTTATCGAAACGAAGTTTTTCAAAGTGTGTTTACCACCCCTACCCCCATATCACCATACGCATGCACACTCACGCATCTCAGACCACAAGAATTGACCACTCTTCCGAGAATTACCCCAAGTAACTGATGCCCCTGGGTCCAGTTTAATTAAAAGTCTTTATTCGCCACGCCCCAACTAAGTAAACTCAAGCGTAAGCACGTCTGAATGCAATAAAGTAGTCATAAAATAATTTTTATAATAGAAGAAAAAAATAAATGCAATGTATTTTATAAAAATGACAATAATTTGAACATAACATTATATAGTGCATTTAATGATAACGGCAACGCAGATTATTTCAAAATCATGATGTAAATTGGGTTCTGGATTTATATTATTGTTTTAATATATACTTCTTTTCTAATAAAATATTTAAAAAATAGCCTTGTCACTATGATTATTGAGGTTTCTCAAAGAGAATAACCAAAATGGTACCTCTGAACTCTTCACAGTTATCGATTTTATAGTGTCCTACATAAGTCATAATATAATGTATCATGGATTCAAATTACTACTATATTATACAAAAATAATCAAAATCTCCTCCGTGTCTGTCGTGCTTGGTTAACTACTGTCCCATTATCGCCATGGCTTTTCAGAGGAATAACCGAAAACATAAATTTGTCAGACTTATTAATCTTAAACAGTAATCTTTGTTCATTTCTGTTTTGATTATTGTTTGTGTATTTTAAACATACTAACGGTGCATAAATATTAAAGTTTAACCAACTATCTACAATAATAATGTTTAAGCATTTTTATTTTTAATAATAAACTGTCATTAACGAAGTCCATTTTAATTTTAATTATTGCTTTTGAGGTTGTACAACTAAGTATATCTAAAATATCAACTGTTTTTTAATAATATATTTATTCACCAATAAATAAATAATAACTTTGTTCTTTAAATTATAAAGTTAAAATGATTTATACTCGTTAAAAAAAAATAGTAATAAACAAAATAAGATATCTATAAAAATAATAAAAATTAAGATAATGCAAAGACTACTTATGATTTTATACAAATTGAATTTACTTGTTAATATTTTTTTTTCAAATAAAAGTCAAACAGTTAATTATTTTGTTCACTGATTGCAAGCATTGTTTGCGTTATTAAAATGCGTTACGTTATTCATTACGTACTCTCAGGCTATTCTGAGTTTTTTTGAAGAATTTTTGTTATAATTTAGTTCTATAGTATAGAATGTGGATAATTAATGACGACTATTAAATTATTTATTGTTGTGATCATACCAGAACTGCTGATGACGACTACTGCAACGATCAGCAACAAAGTCCTTGAGATCCACGAGTCCACTGCGACTGCGTATGTATACGGCCGCATGTCTCCGAAGATTGGACCAGCTTCCGTAATTTAGGCTCACATCTATGCGCACTGCAGATGTTCCACGTTACAGAACTTTGTCGGAAACCTGAAACGACCACCAAATCGAAACTACTTTATTGCTATATTTTATAAAGATATACGAAGCTGGAAACAGAAATACAGAAATAATATGGCACTGCACATATTTATAGTAATAAATGAGTATTTGCTATTTTGCAAACGTTGATTTTTTTTTTAGTCATTGCTATATAATATAAATTACACATTATTTTCAAGCTGCATATTGTTTTAATTAAGTACTGTTTTTTTTTTAATATTATTACTATTATTCGTAACATTTCTGCAGCATTATATCAATGTACATGCAGTAGGTACTACGATACATTATGATGTAGGTAAATTAATTACGCATTGGAGCAGTGTGAGTCTTTGATGTAAACATTAATCGATCTAAAATCCCTAATACACGCATGAATCACATATTATACAATTATGTAACATATTGTTATATATTTTAATATATATACGTATATATTTTGATGTGGTTCGTAACGTAGGTACTCAAGCATTTATGATTCAACAATTTGGTCTCCCAGATACTCTGATCACGTGGGGAAATCTGGTCACGAATCTATTGTTTCCGGTTGTTTTATAAATACATATATTCAATAATATAGTTCATTTCTTCTCAGAAATTGTCTCATCGATCGTTTCCAATATTGTCATATGAGCAGTTGTCATTCGGTCAGTTTCTCTCGAAATTGAATTATAATGATCAAAAAAATAAGTTCTAGAAATAATGATTGCCGAAGTATCAAAGTCACATAGTACAGACGTTATTCGATCCTGGTATGAATAACAATGATGTATATATATTAATATATATGTTATGTGCGATTCTATGTATTTCCCGTAGTAGTATTTATTTTCCAGTGACCTCAGTTACAGGTTATATAGTGAGTGCACTGATATCAGCACAGATCCTGAAGTATCAATATTAAACTTAGCTTATTTTCGACCCGATAAACCTAATCTAACCTAACCCGATGAAATCTTATATTATGTTAACGCTGCAATAATTGCAATAGTTTATTATTTTTATATGATATATTATAACTGGCGTAAATACTATGATTCATAACGATGTTATGAATTATCGCGTGACTTGTTGTTTATTCCGTTATCGTATTAAAAATAATGTTCATTGGATTCATATGGTACAAACATAGTACAACATACGTGTATAGTGATATATACTTTTGTGTTTTCATAAATTATATAAAACATTACTAAGTATCAAAAGAAGCATATGATATTAATAACGATAATAAAAATATAGAAAAGTGGTAAATAATTGTTTGTTTACTTGGTAAATGCTCGGCGGAATTCCAGTAAAACATTATAAGAGTTCCGGTTGCTTGTCGTTGTGTACATTTTTATAATTTTATTATATAGGTATATCAAATAAATCTTTCTAATCGTAATAAACCCAACATAGGAATTTTTTTTTTTTATCTCAACGTTCATTTTGTGCCTGTGTAAGTGTTTTTTTAAGAATATAAAAGGTTAAAAAACCTAACCTATTTTTTAGAATAACGTCTATTAAACGTATTTTCTTTCTACACTCGCAAATGCACATAGCTAGATACGTCAGTTTTATTTTTATAAAATTTTATTTTATCAAACCTCCAATGGGAATTCAAACAAGCATTTTCACCTGAATTTATATTTACGTGCATATATTACTATTACAAAAGACTCAAATTCGAGTAGGTTACAGTTACAAATTAACTAGTCTTTGATCAAAAATGCTATTAATATAATGTGTTGACGATGAAGGTAGTAATATTATTGTATTAAAAACCAAAAATATAGTGTACAGTTATATTGATACTCTATAAAATTATATAATATAGTTAATATTCAAACAATAAAATCGTCATGTTGATTTTACGTGAACAATGATCCCCAGATTGCTTCATTATATTGCAAAAAACATATTTTAAAATTGGTAAACATTGATGAAACATGTTCTTTTATTATGAACTACATTATTTCTACACATAACAATGCGAAAACTCAATCTTTGATTTGATTCATACGACGTTATATTATGTCTACTTACTGTATAGCAATAAAAGTTGCAGTATACGTAACATGTAATAAATAATTGTAGGTATATTAGATTAGTAAATGAATAATAAAAACATTTATATCAATGATAATTTATTGATAGGATATACATAATATTTATGGGACTGAATAATAATAATACAATAAATCACAGATTATTAAACAAAAGTATAAAATAACATTTTTAGATTTTTTACAAATAAGTGTACTAAACCAATACGTTTTGTATACATAATTAATATAAATAAATTTAGAAACACATTTTGAATTTGGAAAAACTAAGTTCATAATTAATTTGAGAACATTTAATAAAAACAAAAATATTATAATATACAAATTTTAATTAAAGATAATAATATGCAATTACTTGTAAATAATCTACTGTTTATACAAACATATTTTTTTAAGGTTTATAATTTCGGTTTATTATTAACTTATTGTAATGATGATTACTATCTAGCAACGAATCATTTAATTTTTAAGTAAGCGTTACGGTTTTTTTTTTCATTCAGACCTTAAAATATTTTAATTAAGACACGTAAAGTGACTTTCGATGAATTTAAAAATAAAATAAGAGCAGTTATGCCATCTCTACACTAAGTGGTTCTTCGAGGGGAACTAATTAGGAATTAAATGTTTTATGAACTATATTTTTTAATAAGGAGGATGAAAACTTTAAATTGTAATAGTAATAAAAGTTATTTATAGTTTATAAATTAAAAATACTTGAGCTACTGTTTCGAGAATTGTATGTATTGATTTACGTGTACTTTCTTTCTGTTATCTATGCCTTTTCTTTCATCTCATTGACCATTATCTTGGCCTTTACTTTGAAAATATTTGAAAATAACTTTTCTTGAAACATGTAATGGTAATTTACTAAAATATCGATATCTCTTTCACCTTTTTGTAAATTGTAATCTCATTTTTATTATTAAGCTTAGTATACTTGTACCTATAAAATGAAATAATACAAATTTCAAAATAAATTGAACACTTTATTTCTATACGCTATATTTTATTGTCACGTTTTCTATTCAACATTAACTGTTGACAGTATATCATTTATAAATTTATAATTATACTAGAACAATAAGTAAATTAATTTAATTTCCTTCAATGTACCTATTAACTTTTAAAATATAGTATAATAGAAAGTAAATATTTTATCATATTTTATATACATGTAAAAAGACTTTTTCTAGCGTAACAAATCTCTAAACGCATATTACATTGTAAGATGATGATACACAAAGCGCTTCTGGACTAGCAAATGCCATTCTTTTCAATACATTATTACTGTTGTCCTTTGAACTTCATGTTCAACAAATGTAAATATATACATCTATTATATTATACAACGTCTTACATTTACACAGAATGAAATCGTTTTACAACTTAACGATAAGCCCGTTGTATTTATATCATTGTCTACGTATATTTTAGTTAAAGATTATTATTAATATGTATTTTAAAATGTTTTTCACATAGTACGAAGAACGTAATGTTGATAATATAATTTTTGTAGTATATATTATTATGTGTCAGTGCACATAAATCTATCATGTAAATTGTTATGTTCAAAATAAATAAACAGTGATTTTTGTTCTTCCTTTAAATTTATGGTAGTATAATAAATCAACTTATTATTGCGATATTCTATTTTATAATAGAGCAAATTATAGGGTATATAATCAAAAGTAAAAAATATGCTGTAACGCAATATCGTTAGATATATTTTAATCGTTAATATTACAGAAAACTTACAGTACAAAATGTACTTAATATGAACATTGTAACTTTATAAATTTAAATGTAATATACAACTATAGAAAAACCATTAATCGTGAATAACATAATAATTTAATTGATCAGCTTTCTACTGCTTCACATTATTATGTCTAGTACACAACAAAGTTATAGAATATTGACAGTTATTCTATTAACAACAGGTATCGATGGTAAGTGATATTTACCATAAATTTTGCAGCATTGTATTATGAGTTGAGTAAGAATGCATGCATTACTTATCGGTGGTACCTTTTTCACAACACGACTCCTTACATTATTTTTTTTTTTGCAACATTTCCAATCGTGAAATCATACAATGTACCAATACGGGACTGAAATATGATTGTACACTTACAAGCATATTTGCTAAATTAAAAATTTCATAATGCACTTCAATCAACACGTGTAGCTATATCAATACTAAACTGATTTGATGCGGATTCAATTACACAAAAAATACACAAATTACAAATATATATATAATATGTTACATAATATATTTTAAACCTTTCGGTAAATTAAAATCTTGGGATGAACTAGCTGTATAATTTTAATATATCTCCGTCAAACGAGGTGGATACGTTTAAGGAACATCGTATATATTTTTTACCATAATATTTATCATGCATTAATAAAATCCTATGAAAATTAAAAATATATTCTACTAGGTAAAAGTATTTAATTTTTTTAGAGCAATGTTTCTTCATGTATAAACCAAATTAAAAGTTTAAACAGGATTATAGCCTATTAATATTGAGAAATTCTTCAGAATATAAATTAAGAATAAACTATTCACATCGCATTGGATTTATTTGATTTAAAGTTTATTATTTACGAGATTATGGTAGATTGGAACACATAATAATATACAATGATATATCCTTATAATTTTTTCTATGTATATGTTTATATTATATCTATTAGTTGTTTTATTATTTATTTATTTTTTTTTAGAGTTCTATATTTGTTTAATTTAACTAGACAAGACTTTAACTTTCCAAATAAAATAAAATTCCACAATATATTGATTTGTAGGTATCTAAAAAAAATATTATGAGTTGATTCCCGGAGGAAAATTATAAATACCCCAGAAGGGGGGAGCAATCAATACTGCATGTAAGTTTGTATTATATAATTTAAAGTGTATAGACTATTATTTTATGAGAAAATATAAATTAATTTAATTTTTCTGAATAACCAGAAATATAAATTAATATATTCCAGCCATTAAAAATTAGTATTTAAAATATTATGATGGTTTTCAATATTCTGTTTACAGTAAGTGTTCTCAAAAATCGAATATATTTAGTAGGTACATTTCATAAATTTCACTATGTCGCTTATCTATATATATATATATTGAAATATTATAAAATATTATAATAATATAACCTCGCGGTATTAATTTTATGTAAAAAAATTGTTTTTAGAATAAGTGGGTACTACTCTACATTTTGACAAGCAATGAAACAACTATGCATAAATGGTGTTATTTTGCCTATACAGATCGCCGTGTTATCTTTAAATAATACAATAAATTAAATTTATTAGTGAATACGTTTTGTTCAGTGGGTAAAAAATAAACAGTTTTTATTTATATTTTTTACACAAAAGCAATCATATAATCGTTATATATTATGTATATAATACATATTTTATTAAACAGTAATTAATTTGCAACTCATTACAACAATATACATAATACCTATTATATAAAACTTTATTTCCAACACTAATAATTATATGTACTATTGTAATCTGATTATATTAGGAATACTAATACAGATTAGACACATATTATTATCATATAAGATATTACTCCTCAAATTTAAACTAAAGAAATTTAATTTTTTTTTTTTTTTTTTGTCATTTTGGATATTATAGATTTTCTCAATTTGGTATTATTTTTTTATTAAGCTTAAAATAAATGTTAGTGGTATTTTTAAACTTTTAATTAAACTAACATATCATGTACTTATTAGTATCATTAGTTTTTTAATCAAACAACTTCCAAACCTTAGTTATAACTAGTTAGGTAAGGTCTTAACTCGTAAAGTTAACTATGATTCTACAGAAAATGAATAATATATATAATATACAGTTTTAAATATTTGTTTACATTATACATATTGTTATGTAAATAACCTATAAAATGTGTTCTTTGGACTAGAATTTTTATTTAATACATTATTATATTATTATATTTTTTACATTAGACATGTATAATACTGTTTCAAGGATTTATTAACACAAAACAATATTTGAAAAAATATAATATTTATTTTCTACTCGTGAACATACGTATTTATTATGTGTTGGATATAGTGTACAATAAAACAGTATAATATTTACTAAAATATTAATTAAATTATATATAATATAATGAATAATAATTATCACAAATAATGAGTGCATTAACTCTCCTTTATTATTTTATAATTACGTTATAATTAATTTGATTTTAACTTATTATATTTATATATTAACTGAGTAAATTTAATATTTTGATTATTGAATTATCATAGTTGTCAATAGATTTTATAAAAATAAAAATAAATCTTCATTATATTATATGGTCGAAAGAAAGTTACTGTATCGTTAAATATAATATGTATTCAAATAACTTACACAATTTGCATATATGACACACTAAATTATAATTTTTCTTTTACTTCAATTCAATGGAATTTTATAACCATATGTTAATAATCGCCGATGATAAGTTAGTGTACGCGTAAAATAATCAATGAGTGATAATATGTATTAAGTATATTGTATAAAGAAAGAAAAAAAATAAAAAAAAATAAAAAGGAAAGTGAACAAATGGTGAATACATTCGTGTATTGACGTCGAAATGATCACAATATTATAGTATTATAAATACAAATTATTACCAAAATTAATCGGATGTGTTTTTTTTTTCAAATTGCTTTTTTCCTCGTAAATGTATATTAAAGGAGGTACCTATATAAAGGTGCATTTTTTTTTTCAGTAGATATTCGCAGTCACGGATTTGCGGCTAATAATATAATAATATCATAACGACCGACCGCCACCGCCAGTACCGATGATTTATGTGCGCGAGTGTTGTTTTTGCCAAAATACGACAGGTAAGTCGAACGGTTTTTGAAGCGAAACCCGACCGGCAGCCGTGGTGGCAGTGGTTTTGGACCAAAACGCGCGAGAGGGTGTCCGGGGCCGACGCGATAAATCTTTCCCACCCAAACCCCGAACAAGCGCGCGAACACGCCCACTCCGCGTTCGGCCGCAATGCTCTACAGTGCGCGCTGGCGAGTGTGTGTCGTTATTATTCACCCGACGCCGGAAACGATAGCAGCGCCCAATGTTTTAATCAAACGCATCGTCCGATTTACATACACGAGCATGTATATGACGCGAATAATATATTTTGTCTGTTTAATAATAATGGCTATAGGTCGTTGTAGCTGTGCTCCGTAACCGTATAATATTAATAATATTCCTCTGTGTGTGTGTGTCAAATGTAACTAATATTGCGGTAGATTGAGTATAGCACTGTATCGTATTATAAACCATACTTATCTATTATTTATATTAAGTTAGTATGTCCATGTGTGTGAGTGTGTCAACAGTTGAATACATTGCACTCGTGCTCCGAAGCTTTGGACACGGAAAATCCTACACACGAGTATGACGTGTACATCTCGATCCAATTTTTTAAATTTTGAATTTTAAAGACAGGCTCGGATATTTGGGTCATGAAAAATCAAAAGATCTATATTTTTTATTTGTATACACGGTGATCATATAATGTAGATGAAATAAAATGTTGACTTTAATCATAAATAATTGGACACCTGTATTCTACATATTTTGGTAAAAACCAACAATATTAAAACGTTGACATTATGATATTACAGTTTATTTCAATGGATTTTAAGACAAAATACATTTTTTTTATTTATTGTCACTGAAAGTTATAGAAAATCAAATATTTATTAATTATTATCATCGGATATAAGTTTAGAACTGTATTTTATACTTGACAAAAACAACCCAAATAACTATGTTCAAAATGTGTCCAATTAATATTTTAAAAAGTTAAATAAGGTATAAATCCTTGGATATTTAATTTATCACGGTACCCACTGTGCAAGTTCAACTTATACTATGTATTACAATACACATATAAGAATTAAGTATTATATACGCGATGATTTAACTAATTTAGTGGTAGTACGTACGACCGAAAAGTATAAATGCCGTTGAGGATAATGGATGTGGTGGAGAAATAACAATGGAAATTACCGTGTACGGTTGTGTCCGAAAAATGTTCACGCATTTTCATACTTATTTATTGACAAACTTGTTAATTACAGAAAGTTAATATCGAATTAAACAATTATTGATATTAATTGATTTATGTAAAAAATTAATTGTGTTTGTTTCTTATTTATATATTATAGTTTAAATTCTTTTTGCGAAATACGTTACTCTAAAAAGTGCGTAGAAAAATATTCTATTGTAAGATGAGACAGTGACACCAATGAATCAATAATAAAAAAATAAATTAAACATCGATTTTGCTTTTTTATCGTTACCCAAAGACTATAGATTCCACCATGTTCTATGTTTAAAATGATTAACTATAAAGTAGTTGTCAGTTAATTGATTGTTGTTATGAAAATAAATATAAATTGTATTTAAAAAAATGATTGTGTTTGATCATTGGATCGTTACCTTGTAATTTATTGCGTTTAGAACATCATACACATACGTACGTATTATAATATTATAAAAAAATAAGATTAAATATAAATAATAAATTTTGATACCAATAAAGGTACTAATTAGTTATCTCAACTACATATGATTTTCTGAAAATTCTGTTATTTCGACTGCCCAAATATTTTGTTAATCTTATTATTGTAGTTTTATGAACATTGATTAATATTCTTTATTATTATTTTATTGTCATGATATATTATATAAATGCTACCTTTACGTCTGAGTACAACATTTTTTTTATTCATATATTGAAACCTGTTATACTCAAATATCATGTAATGAAAAGGATGGAAAACGATTAAATCAAATAGATCCATGTATACCACAATCGAACGCGCATGAATTCCTCGCTTTATCATCACCTCATTTTCCATCTTCCTTTCTATACGGTAAACATACGTATTACAAAAGATTTTACGCTGAACTAAATTCACATTAAGACCTACTTATTTCCTGAGTGACAGCATTGTCAACCCTTGATAATTATTTATTCCGTTGATCAAGACTAAATTCGAACCATGATCTCCGCGTAGACGTCACTGTATTATAATTCTCGTCTATAAAGTAAAATATTCTCAGAAACTTACGGAGGCATATACACGTAAATATGTACACAAGCGATACCTATAAATTGATGCAGCTCCGCCACTAGACGAATGGTTATATTAATAACTATTTACACCACGCAGTCGTAGAACACGAGTAAATTTCAATATTATACTATCCGCTTTTACCACCAGTTCAATCAAATACACTATACTTAAACTTTAAAAGAGAGGTTTTTAATATACATACATTATTATTTTATCCTCAATAGAATGTACAGTCGGCTTATATATTATTGTTAATATTAAAGACAGATCTCACGCTGATAGTATTTTATGATATTTGGCCAAGAATAGGACTGAGTATAAAATATTTTGATTAATTCTTTTTTATTGTTCAAATGTATGATCAATTGGTTGATTTAGACGTGTATATTACACTCTTCTCGTCAGCAAACAGAGAAATAAACTAGACTCCATGTCCAAAATACCATAACATCTAATCATCATAATATGCCCGATCGAATAGAGCGTGAAATACACATACACATTTCGACACACACCCATTAACTAATATACACATAAACACGCATATCCCCAAACGACACATAAATTGTATCCTATTAAATAGCGTACTGACGTTAAACTTTTATGTTGTGGCGTTTGAATTTCACATACTTATCGCACACGGATTGATCACAGACATAGAAATATTATGATAAAAATATTGATTTTCGATGGACGGCCGAGTGATATAGATCTATTTCACACGGTGTAATTATTAACGAATAACACCCTGAAACGACAATGATGAAGTGTGATTAAAATATTTCGATTGTTGTTTAGTAATTTTTTTACGTTGTAGTATAATATCTCACCAAAATTACAGTCGTACTTTATGCGCTATTCGTGGAGACTAGAATTGTTTGAAAGATATGACAATTATAATTATATACATTTTTATTATAATCGTGTTGTTTATGTTTTCGAAAAACCGCAGTACATTAATTACTCTATTCGGTCACTGGGAATTAAAGTCGTCAACTCGACTCGTATACGCCATTTAATTTGTATAATGATGGCTGTATATTATCCTATTGACGTTAGACAATACCAACTCGTGCAATTATTACACACGAAAAAGTAAAGGACAAAACATACACACGGTTGATGGCTAAAAGACCGTTTGCAGTGGTATATATACGTGTGTGTGCGTGCGTGTGTGTGTGTTGTGTGTGTGTGTGTGTGTGTGTGTGTGTGTGTGTGTGTGTGTGTGTGTGTGTGTGTGTGTGTGTGTGTGTGTGTGTGTGTGTGTGTGTGTGTGTGTGTGTGTGTGTGTGTGTGTGTAGTACGACTACAATATAATAGTCGTTACGCGAAAACAACGAAGCGAGATATGTACTTACAATGGTCACGACCATGTCAATTATAGTGTTCGGATAGATGATGGTTGTAATAATTGAGATAAGTACCTACGACGAGGACTTATAGGTCAACTGTCTTCCGGCAGAAATGGTATCTCCACTACAGCAAATTAAAACATACATTTAATATTTTACATTGATGATATAAATTCTGATCGAAAGTATAATAAATTATAATACAGTAAATGCACGTACATGGCTTATTTCAATAAATCAATAAATAGTGTACGATTTTCGTACCTAAGTAATAACAATAACATAATAATATTATTCCGGTTGACGATGAAATTCACACAAAAAATACTAATATGATCATAGTTATAATAATAACAATAATAACAACAGTAAGCAATATTATAATTATAATAATAAAACCACACAATAAATAAAATGTAATTTATTGTTTGATAATACACAGTTTTGTGTTCAGAAAAACATCATAATATTACGTACCTAATAGGAGCTATCAATAATATTATTAATCATTAATTTTCTATATTTTTTGTTGTTTACTGTTCAGCTTAAGTCTAAGTTAGTGTCATCTTTTTCAATTGCATATTCTCGTTTTCTAAGTTAAGAGTTTCAAAATTCTTGAAGGGCGCTCTTTAGTTTTAATTTTCGTTTAACGTTCATTGTATAATTTCCATTGAGCAACAAACATTCTTCAGTTATCGTTCTCCTTAAACAAACGCGTGCGTTATTCGTTGAACGTTTTAATTGCATTTTTATATTGCAATGGTGGTTCCCGGTCATTAAGTGAACTATTAATTTTGTTTTAAAATAATTGAAAATTAAAACACGTTTTTCTTATAGGTGCCTATTAAAAATGTATTATGTCTTTTAAAACGTAATTATTTTAACTAATTAAAAAATATACACTATGTGAAAAATTACATTTCAAATTATATAATACTCGTGAAACTAACACTACTTATTATATTCAATATTATAACTGTAACCAACTATTTATTTTTATTTCACTTAGAACCATTTTAATTATTTAATATTGTTAAAATAATAATTATAATAATTAAAGGTTGCGGAAATTATAACTATACATTTTACTGTTTGGTTTTTATTTTTTTTTTAAGTCTAAATGATTTCTTAGTATTTAAGTTAACTTTGTTATGATTTAATACTAAAATAATTCTATAGTCTATTAAAACTACCTTGTATGAATTGTATGATATTTTAATTAGCTCAACTTAATAAAATGTTCACTCTGTAATATTAATGCATAGTTTATTAAACTATCATAAGTTCTAATATTTTCATATTTATAGCCAAAACTGTAGTTATACACGATATTCAATTTTATCATTTACAGTACTATGTATTTTTATTTGTTTTGGGCTATTATAGTGTTTTATAATAGTTAATAAAAAATAAAAACTTCGTTAAGAGTATCACTTATTTATTTTTTGGGAAATATTATAACATTTTATATTTATGGTAACTCTACGAGTATATAAGTTGTGTGTAAAAATACTGTGGATGACTACGTCAGAAGTATCAAATTAAAGTAAAAAATATAATAGTTTTTTTTTTATTGTAGATTTGAGTAAAGTTGGAATTGTATATGGTATAATATGAGTACGTTTGGACCAATACAGAAAGCCTCACATCATTCGGAATTTGCGGATGTATAAGCATATCTAATATAATAATAATAATGATGTGTTGTGTGGTGTTGTTCGACAATTGTGTGTTCTTCAAGAGTGAATAGGTACCCACATAAGTGTTTGACGGTATTCATAGTAGGTATGTAATATTCGAACTGAGAAAACTCTTGTAACGTTATTCCTATTAATTGAAATACGAATATTAATTAAACTAAACGCAACCAGATTCCTTATTTTATTTTGGTTTCATATTATAATTTATTATAATCTTATATTATGCTGTTAGATTAAACAAAAATTATAAATGAGCAAATGATAATATGTTCTAGTACGACAAACACCAAGTAAAGATTCAGCGCAAAGATATGGGAGCCTTATATTATTTTGTTTACAACACAAATACAATTAGGTACAATATAATATTATACTGTATTCTAAATTTTATAATTCTATTAAAATTGTATTATAGGTTATAAATCGAATAAGTAAATTACTGATTATCCCATATGTAAAGCGACAATGTGAAATTGTGACTGAATTATAGTAATATCTGTAGAATTAAAAAAAAAAAAAAAACCGAGAAATAATGCTTGGTGAGGACTGAGCTCATGAATGTTCCTCGAATCCATCTATGACACAAACATAATAGTACAATATTATATTATAACATATTTTAATAATATGAATTAATGATTAAAAAGATAAAGTTTACTAACCTAACGAAAAGTGTCTACTGATTTAAAACGATTTAGCTTTCAGTCTAATTTAATTACATAATATAATATATTCAATAACGAGTTAATTTTAAAATTCAATCCACTTAAGTTAAATATAAATGATACGTACATTTGTTATTTACCTTTTAGTATTTACTTATTTAAAAAAAAGTTTTATTTTTATATCCAAAGACAACCTTAGTCACATATTTAAATATTGATCATATATTTATAAATATTTATATCTAAATTGACATCATTAGCCAATGTTAATTACTTTGAAATTATAACGCTGTGCACTAGTCAAAGGTATATTCAAAACAAAATAGCTCAATACTTAACGGTTCATAAATTTTTATTTAAAATTAACTTATAACTTCAGCTTAACTAATTTAACTTTTAAATGTCATTAAAAATCAACTTTCAAATCGTTTATTTTTTTTTAACTTATATATTTATTATAATTCAATTAAAATAGTTATACATTTATTTGAATGGCGTTGAAAATCACTTGTTTTTCACAATTTTTCTTACTCAAATTTCATATTTTATAATGAGATTTACTTAATAAGGATTTATTACTTATACCTTTGGTTTAATAAATTGTTTATAATTATAATTACTTGTGTCAGTGGTTCCCAAATGTGAACTGTGACTCTTCACTAATCGTGTAGGTATAACTAACAAATTAATTAAGATGTGTTTACAATGGATGATTTCTCATCACGATGTCCATGCCACAGTCCATTTATTATACTTGTTTATTTATTAAGTGGCATTCAAATCATCAATGTAGATAAAATATATTGGAATACTAATAAATTAAAAAAATGAACTATTTAATACATTGCGAATTAACTTTCCTTGAATAATTTTACAAAGCAAAAATAAATCTAAAAAGGTACCTATACTCTGTCTAAAATTCAAATATATTTTATTGTATAAAATAATAAAAAAAAAGAAATACAAAATCACATTTATTTATTGAATGAGAGCACTCTTAAATGTTGTTGTTTGAATGTATAGGTATATACAATGAAATTTTATTTCTTATTTTCTTAAAAAAATACCACAGACTCTAGAAATGTAAATTTTGCAAATTATGTAAAAATATGTAATACAAATGCGATTTAGGAACCTTGGTGATAACAATAAAACTCCCTGTAGATTTACAATACCTACGAGAGCTATTTCGTGAAGTAAAAAGATATATGTAAATGTATATTTGGAAAAAGTAAGGTCGTTAAATTAAAGACCAAAAATAAAAATTTAAATAGTATCATTTAATTATCTTCCCATTTGATACAATTTAGCTATATTTTTGAACCTATTTTCAGTATATAAGTTGTATACATACATACTGGGTATTCAATAAGATTGATTAATCTTAATTTCCATAATAACCTAATACCTAAAATAACATAAAACACTGGTTTACATTTATAATATGAAATATTTAATAATATCTTAATAGTACTGTTCATCCGAAAATAATGTAATGACTGTTTTCAAACGTATTGATCACTCTGTATATTAATGTTATTAATAATAAATGTATTACTTTTATCGTTATTATATATATATATATGAGTATAATAATATTTAAAGGATAATAGGTAGAGGTATATACCATGTGTTTACAGATCGCTATATTTTTATTTTTTAGTTTAACGATAATTTTAAAACCTGAACTGCCGCAAAAAATCTTCTTCGTTGCTAATTCAACCGTTAAGTGTTCGTCTTCAAACTTGATATCTTAACTACACTGTAAATTCTACCTTGTCAGCGCTAGCAGTCTACCTAGTAGTTTCGTTTTGCTAATTCATAAACACACTTTACATTTTATTGTTTTGGGTCATACTTGTCGAACCGTTGATATCTATTGATTCTTAATGGTTCTATATATGTGTATACAGAACCAAAAGTATCTAAAACATTTTAATTTATCCAGAATTATTTTGTTATAAATCAATATATCATTAGTAATTACGAATAATCAATAAGCAAAATAATAAAAAAAGATTTATAATCAGAATATTAGAACTGATATTTCATAAGAAAATTTATTTGTAAAAAAATAAAGGTAGCCTACAACGGAATGATAGAGGACCAAATATATTATAAGATGGTCTGGAATAGGTTTATTGGGTATATATTAAATTTATAAGAAGCTTTAGGGATATAGACACAGATAATAATCATTATCTGGTAATAATGAAATTTATAACAAGACTAAAAGTATATTTGAGAAATATAAAAATGAAATCGATAGATATTATGTTACAATATAAAAACAATAATAATATAGAGTAGTAAAAATGTTAAAGTCAGTTAAAAAAATAAAGTAAAAAAGTGCTGGTTTTCAATTCAAATTGTAAAGAGATAGAAGAAATTATTTATGATAAATATCAATGAAAGACACTGATCGATTATAATATAAACGATACAAAGTGAGTTTCAATAAAACAAAAGAAATGTATCATGGAAAAAAATAATAAGATAATAAAGAAGTATTTACTTATTCATTAATATTATTGTATAATAATATAGTAACTGATTTAAATATACAGGTTTACTTTTAAGAACCATTTACTTTATATCATATGTAAAATATAACAACATTTAATTTTCCTACTATACAAGTTATTATTAAACTATAAGGTATAAAGGTTATATATAATAATAACAAACAAAATATATTCAACGATATAAACAAACAATTTAATGATATAATAAATTATATGACTTTTAATCCTATATTAGGGCTTTTATTTTTTATGTATATTTTTTTTCCAACGCAGTTATGTTAAATACATGGTTTCTTAATGTAAATCTAGTCATACATTTTTCATGGTATTTTTTATAATTTTTAGGCACAATAATGGACATTTTTCATTTTACATAAACTCAAAGTACACTCAAAATTTAATTTACGATCATATTTCATACATAGTACTAAATATATTTATATGATGTGAGTCGTATAAATTAACTGTGATATACACCTAACCACAAACTCATTTTAAAATAATTGTTTTTTTATCGATAAAATAACATAATTTTATAACTTAAATAAAAAAACATTATGTTTTTATGTTTGGAGTCTAAACAGATAGATGTTTTCAATATAGCAATTCACGTTTTGTAGTCACGTAAATAAAAAAGCTTAGAATAATATTTTAAAATACAGTTATTGTGTATAAATATTTAACATAAATTGCCCTAGTGTTCAAACTGTTGCATTTAAAAAATAGCTACTATTATATTATTTTACACAACTTTTCTTTTTCTTTTATGAAATTGAGATTTAGCTTCGCATTCCGTATGCAGGCCGGCACGGTTACAATAATTAAATCCAGCCAAAAGCCCTATGGTTTTTAAAACATTATTATATCGTTTGCTTTTTGGTCATTTGCACAAGAAATGCAAAATATAACCCGTTCATTTGTCACCTAAAGTGTATGCTGTTTATATATATATATGTATATTCCTCTAGAATAATAATATATCATTATTAATACGTGCACATATGCTTATAATGTAATTAGAAGCGTGGACAAAAGATATTATCGAGGTGCCGAGAATAAAAATTGAATTACATTTTAGTCGATACAATTTATGTACACAGTGCGTTAAACTTAATTGAATCAAACACTAAATTCTCTGTCAGAAAAAAAGAAGGTTTTTAGTGATCTAGTGAACAAAAGAAAAAAATTACAGTCGAATAATAGTCATATCAATATATGTTATTCGTATATTTTTCGTTTTCTTTCTTTTTTTTTTTACAGAATTTTACATAATTAATGAACATATCTGAAAAAAAAATGTTTTTAGATTTTGAGTGGAGAAATGAATGTATCGATTTTATAATGATGTACTCTTTTTTATGTATGAGTAGATGATAAGTTGTTGATAAAAAGCTTCAATTTTTAAAAATGGAGACGAATTTTTTGTATAAATTATATGTTGTGTGTAATTAAAATGGGTAAAATATAAAAATTGCCATTTCTTATATTTATAATATTGGCCAAAACAAACAAAAAATTAACAAAAACGGAAATTTTTACTCAACCCCAATTTTAAACAACATAAATTTTGTTTTTATTTTATGAATCTTGAAAACAAATAACTGTAAACACTTGACATTTTTACTAAATGTTTATATTATTTTATTCTATTTACAATAAAATCAAAATTTTTCAACTAATTTTGAGCTATTTATATGCATAAAAAATGTTCAATCTATTTTATATAAAATATTTTTTATATAAAAGTCGATTGAAAATTGTTTTTGGGTAGACATTTTTGGAAATTTAATACAAAGCACTTCATAGGTTGTTTATGTCTTAGTTAAAAATATCAAAAAATAACAATAGGTAGTTAAAATTTCAACTAAATATTATTATTTTCATTTTATTACGATAAAATTTTAAACATGTTTTACTCCGAATTATTCATATGCATAAGAAATTAAAATTTTTTTTATTTTTTTTTTTTTATAAATGTCGATTAATAAATTATTTTCTGCATACAATTTCTTAAAAAATGAAATACATGATGCTACAAAAGTTATTTTTATATCTATATAAAAATATTAAAAAGAAATAGGCACTTTTTTTTTAAACATGTATTGTAATTTAGAATTTTGACGGATTTCGTTTTTTAAATTATATTGTATTCTAAATTTCATAAAAACATTTATTTTTGTATTTAAGTTTTGAAAATTAAATACAATTTATTAAAATAAATTGATTTAATAGTGGTATATCGAAAAAAGTATAAGTTCCCGATCAGTATCACGATCAGTATCAATGATGTATTATTTAATTCAAATTTAATACATCTATAATAGCGACTCACTTGATACCTAAAGTATAACAGAGCGACCCACTTACCTACTATTGTTTTTTCTTGATTTAATTTTATTAATTGGTTCTTTTTTTAAATGTATGAAATGTAGAATGTATTTTAAATTTTAAATTTCATATTTTTTAATTGAATATTCTTCTGAACATATAACCTTTAAATACCTACATGTTGAGTTTTAAGTTATCAGTTAATTGTTAATTTGTTATAAGTATTTAAAACTTTTAAGTTTCGAAGAGTGGAGTTATAAACGTATATTTTGCGTAATAGTGCCTCTATTCCTCACCAATCCGCTTATTAAAACTTTTAATATATATAAAGCTATAACTAATTAACTTCTCGTTATAAATAAATGTTCTCAGAATTATATTTTGTTTTGAGATATTCTATGAAATACTTTTTCATTCAAAAAAGTAAAAATATAAAGTAAATTATTGTGATAAATATAGTAAAAATACAGTTTGAAAAAATAAATTAACAGTTTTTGAGGTAATATATGTAACGATGTCTTTCTGGCGTGGTTTATAAAACAAACTCAAAGTGTTTAAATTTGATATTAATATACTCGCATAGAAAACAAAGAGTATCATTATTATTTCCAACGAGCGTAATCAACTATGGTTTTTCTCACTTTCATGGGAAGAAATTAAAAATTAAATAAAGAAAGGAAAAGTTTTATGCCAGAAGTCTCCAAGAAACTTCCGGTCTGAAGAGTTTCGTCCTATCTTTAACCACTAAATTTATAATATCATCGCACGGAGTTTTCGATTTTTACACTGTAATAAAATTTTTAATACGTTCTTAAAATATTTCGTCAGATGAAGGAAACAAAAATATTTTATAAACGCTCAAAATCCGAGAGACCATTTCGTATTATAATAATGTATCAACCAAGCACGTTAAATTTACTGCACATACGCCATTCCATGTTTTATTGATAATTTTAACATTAACTATACTTTGAGAATAAACTAGGTATTTTTATCAAGAAAAGATTACACAAATTACTCATATGAAACAATGCATGAATGTATGTAGGTTTTCGAATTTCGATGGCATTTTTATTGTATAAAACTAATAGAAATTAATAATTTTATTGTTTTTTTTATAATGTTTTAGTGAAAAACTGTAAATTTTATTGATATTTTGTATGTAATATTCTGATTTGATACATTAAAACAGAACATAATGTACATCGTATTATAATTATTGTTATCACTGTAATCCATTTTATTGCACTTGTACCTGAAACAATATTAACGACGTGTTCTTGAAATCTCTAGTTTTTTGAAATTGACATTTTTAGTGTTCTCAGAGTTTAGTTAAAGCTCTACGGAAAAACACATTAAGGCCGTTATAACGAACATGCGGATTCAAAGTAGCAATTTTAAAGTCTACAAAACAATTACAATTGATAAATTCCACGAACAGATCTGTGCACGACCGGTGATACATTTAATTCGTTAATCTGTATCTTCCTCCCGTGCGTGAAGCATCTATTAATAACAAACGTGACTCGAAGAAAAAAGTCGATTTTGTTTTAATAACTTTAGTTTGTGTTGTTCAATTAGAAATAAAAGATCCGATTTAAGGAATAATACAAAACTGCACGGAGGAAAATAAATCCACTGAATTACGCGAGAGTAACGTCAAACGTTCTGATCGAGGTGGTGCAGCTACGTTATTAGGTTTTTATTTCAACACTTAATAGTTACAATAAAACTACATCAATTACATCCAACCCTAAAAAATATTCAAACAATTTTCAATTCGTGTATATTAAATCAACGTGCACATGCGTCAGGCTCCGGGAAAGCGTTAAAACTCGTGGTGGACGAAAATATTATTAATATTTTATATACGTTTTGTAGGTGTATTATGTTATTATATTACGCGGAGTCACCCAGCGTCGTCGCCATCCATGCAGTCTAAAGCTCTTACGCTACAGTTGTTATTTTCAGACCGAAAGAACGCGGTTGCACATTAGTTTTTAATTATATTACGACTCTCGAGCATATATTATTTTATATTATAAAATACACATCATAATCTCGGTGCACACTGCTGGAACACGGAAATTAACGAGTTGGCGTTCGAACGAAACAAAAAACTATAAAATCATGCAACGTGCATAAAGATACATGTAGACATATACATAATGAGTAACTGTCTACCTATAACAGAGCCGAACTGTATTATTATGATTCTATATTTTTCAGGCTGATTTCTCGAATAGCTGTAAAATAATAAACGAAAAAGTCCAAGCTGCATTGCAAGCACTGCACCCATATAAAATTGTATACATTTTATAGCAGCGATACAGTTTGTATAGTTTCTTGTACCGACAACAACATTTCGAAATTTAATACAATATATTTTGCCACTGTACGCTAGTAACATCAAAAATAATTTTAGAAATATTTTTGTACATGTTTCTTTTTCTTTTTAATTATTATTGCTATTAGCTTAAAACATATTTTACACTATCACACCGTATTGTAACTCAGTGAAAGCTTTTACCATTAAGTGAAAAAAGGTAAAGGTTTAAAAGGACCAGCGAGACGTGAGGATTCTACACAGAGTCCATATATATATATGCATGCGACATCGACGACAACCTCGTATTTTCTCCTAGTCCTCGACTAATCGCGCACACTAATTCTACACGGTTCACGATCGTATATTATAAACATAATAATAATATTGCCAGTGTGGCGAAGAAAGACACCTACCTAAGAATGGGTTATGGCTATTATCATAATAATTGTTTCTGCTGAACAAGGCTGTTGGATTATCGGTGTGGCTCGCGCAATTGTTCCTTTGGGAGTGGAGGTCACTCTCCGCTGCACCACCAACAAGACGGTAATCCCCGGCACGTGCGTACTTTTTCTTTGCCCCGAGTGCCGAGAAAGCAATAATAATAAAAATCGTAAATATAACACAATGTAGAGACAGAACTCGAGTGAATCGCTATTAACTCGCTCTGGTCCGACGGTTAAAATAGTGTTATTGTGTACGTACATTGCTACACCGTTCAACCCGTGGTGTATTTTTAGTTTCCCACCTTTGCTTTTGGAAGTAAGCTCCTTCACTTATGTGTAACGTTCATAAATATTAGTAGTTAGGTAAATTGTATTTCCATCTTATCATTTAATGGCAACTATTAAAGTCACAAAAAATACTGACAGCCACTTTCGGGTTTCGTTAAGAGAAGAAACGAAAAAAATAAAAAAAATAGCGAATTATAGTTTTAAGATTTTATTTTTGACAAACGTCAAATAATTTTCTTACCGCAATCACATTATAATAAACACATCAAATTTAAGTAACGGGTGCATCAGTTGTATACATATTATATTATTCAGAGTACCGATGTAATATATTATGTATAAAATAATATATCAAACAATTTATTTTATGTTCAGAAATTTTAAAGTAGTGGTCGAACAATATGTTAAATCTGTTATAGTATCTGGTAGCAAAAGTGAAACTTTATCACCAAATTTTCTGATGTATAATTTTGGAAAATTATTCAAGGCTAAAATATGATGTTTTTTGTTTGTTATTTGAACAGGGACAACGCTGACTCAGAGACTTCACACCTTAAATGACCGAAAAGAACAAAATATAAAATTGAACGCAATATGAGCCGTCGTATAAGTCTTGCCCTCTAAATCACGTACCTGCCATCGAAAGTGTTCAGTATTACTCATAGTATACAGTTGCATATTGCTAAATGTAGGATGCGTTGAAAATGATAAATTATACATAAATCGAATCGTTTGCACTGGACAATTCTGTACATGAACGGTCGACGTGGCTATAAACTATAAAGTACCCGTCCGATATTGTTCGCACGAGTTTAGTGTTACTACGGCTTGGCCACTATGTGCGTGGATTCGCTATAAACGCATAGAATTTGCCTAATATTGTATGTTATACGAATTTCGCGAAGAGGGTTTTATTACATACGAACTCTGATCACACGCACTCGTAATAATAATAATACATGTATAATACGTTATTTTGATTATAAATCACGAATTCGTATTACTGAAATTGTAAGCGCTCGTAGTCTCGTTCAATAAGCTCCACTAATTTAAAAGATTAATTCTACTAATTGGACCGATGGAAACAATAATAGTAGTGTATGCAGTTCACGAGCGGAACGGGCCGACGAGGGCGAAGGGCAGCGCGCGTATGGTTATTCTCCTGCTAATCTCTAAGAAATAATCGACAGATTACTGTGCGCAACGATGATGTATTACAATATTACAATAATATTATATACTCGAATATTGATGTATCGACATAATATTCGATATAATAATATATTGTAAACGTGGATCACTTGATGGCAGTGTTGCGAATGTGATCGGAGAGATTATTATTGTTGTCAGACGGGATCGTGAAATTCGGAAACGTCAGACCGTTTAAACCACGTCGATCAATTTTTATCTACTATTCCTTTTATTTATACGGTTGACATGTGTGCACGATAATGTTCCGTATGTAATTAACATTACCATTCGTGTTCAAATCAAAATATCTTAAATGTTTTAAGAATTATGTGCAGCGTGTGTACAGAAGATATCACACATATACGGATTTATGGAGTATTTCTTCTCAGTTTTCTGTGAATTGCATTTTAATTTGCTCGCTGGTTTGTTTAGTTCTCGAATATAGAAAGTACGAGAAATTAAATTTACTATTTTATTGGTAATGCTTTAAAGAGGATTTAAACCCGCGGGATTATACGATCGCAAAGTAATGAATATGCAAATGCACGAACTTACTAAAGGTCTCTGCTTGTCATCTAAATATAGTTAAAATATATTAAAATATATATTTGGCCTTATACAGAGTGATTCTCTTAACATACGTTATCAATAAATATTCCTAAAAATGTTTAAAAATCTAAAACCTAATAATTGCGCTTAACATTGATTATGGTGATTGTTGAGCAATAATAGTATTATTTAGATTATTTGATACTCAAAATTATAAGAAATAGAATGCATTAAAATAAGTGGATAGTAAAATAAAAGGTTTTGACTATAGTAATTAATTATATAGAATTTAAATTAAAAAAAATAATAATAATAATAATAATTAAGTTGTTATTTTTTGTTATTTTTATACATACAATGTATGAGTAGTTACTTTATTTTATTAACTGCTAATTCTTATCAAACATTACGACAATATCAAATAATAATTAATTAAAATAAAATGTGTATATTAAAATAATTATATTTGTATTTAATTAAAGCAGTATGATTTGAAGAATATGCGAATATAATAAGAAAATTGGAAAACAATAATATGACACAGCATATTATATCAATTTATGATAAGTATGACAAACATCAAAGTAGATATATTATATTAAATACCTACTTTTAATATTGACACTTCCATATTATTATGGCCAAAATAAAATAATTTATAAACAACATTTTGTAAACATTTTATTAATTTGGTTAAAGTTATCAGAAATATTTTATTACAATATGATATAGTTTTGTTGAATAATTTAAATTTATAAGAATAGATTTTTCATATTGCCTACATACATAATGACGTTTATCTAAGCTATTAAAACTTTTACTAGTAAAAATCTGTTTCAAATCATATAAAATATATTACTACTGCTTTTAAGGAGACAAAAAAAAAAACTAAATGATAAATTATTCATTAAAAATTGATACACGTCTAAATATCACGAAAATCGAACTACTTTATTAAATTATTAATATTAGCAATGAATTAGTCTAGTTTCATTTTTTTTTTTTAAATTTACATTTTATATAATATTTGTCAAATTGATTTAAATTATAAGAAATAATAAATATTTTTAAATAAATGAAATATATAAGTGTACCTATCATTACTTTTTTCTTGAAAATTAATATATTTATGAGATATTTTATAAAATCGCATTTTTTTTCTATTCTCTATACTTCATTTTCTTATATTATTTTTGCTAAATGCTATTGTTTTTAAAATAATTTCAAAAATTAATAAAGTTTTTCTCTTTTACTATATATCAACTCTAATGTGGCACAGTAAAGGCTCGAGTATAATACCTTCAACATTTTACCAATATTACTTTCACATATGACCTAGTATAATTTAATAGGTATTGTCCCAAGTATTTTGAAAAAAATAAACATTTAAACCCTGATGAATTATGTATATTTTTATTTATGGCATGATCATTAATTATACACAAATTCATGCACTATGTACAATTTGTACAATGCAAACGACGAGTTTACTTGAAATGAAATTCAAAAAATTTATCGTTTTTAGTTTGTAAATAAATATTAAAAACGGTATTAATGATAAATATTGTCGTGGTTAAATTTCAATTCAAATTTAACTCCAAAAATTCAACGTGAAATTGTTGATGTTATTGACCGTTATTAATTTGTTATGTAAACATATTTTCACTAATAATATTATATTGATTTAAGTTAACGTCTTAAAAGTGAATCTCAAAAAATTTATCATTTTTTAAAAATTAAAGAAAATTAAGATCACAACGATAATTTTGTTTGTACTTGAAATCACATCGTCAACCTATAAAGAAAACATCGTAAAAATTAACTTAAATAAATTATCAAAACGTTTTGCAAAAGAGCTTTATAATATAAATTAATAATCATATTTAGATGATGAATTAGTAATTTCACTACATTATTATTTGGTACAACTACTGAATATAATAGCTATTCAAAGATATCCACTTGTATATTTATAAAATACATACAAGTATTAAATAAATTTAAAAATAATTTTGACAAAAATACCAAATCCTATGCTTGTGGCTGTTGATAGTTATTACTAATGACCACCCTGATTCCTATATTAATAAAAACAAATTTAAATTAAAAATGTAAATAGTAAGAAACATTCCGGACAAATTTTAATAAACTTTAAAATCCTCAAAACATTTTATGGAACTTAATTATTACATTTTTAAAGAATCTTTATATTTTTAGAACAAATAATACGACAAGAGAATTTTATTTTTTATATTTGTCATAATACGATTTTATTTTTATCATATTTGATATTATTTAGCGATTGGTATTGTATAATTCGATCTTTATTCTTCTACAAACCCTATTATTAACCATCTGACTGTTAGCTTTTTTATTTTTGTTGAGTACCTACAGAAAAGTCATTTTCCGGAAGGTCGTGAATTTTTATCTAACCATTTATTTTTATTTCTGTAACGTCTGTTTCGATATCTAAACATTATTTATATGATGCATTTATTATAGTAATATTATAATTTTAAAATAAATAGATATTTTTAAAAAATATTATAAAATGAAAAATTTATTGTGCAGCAATTTTGCGACATAATAAATGTATATAAAATAATAAAATATAAGATCTAAAAAAGATTACTTCCTTTACATTTAGGTGTTTTCACTATAATTTTTATAATAATATTATTTCATGTAAACATTAATACTTGTGCATAAGTGCATATTTTTAGTTGATAAATATTTGTTTTCAAGGTTTTTATAACCATGATGAATTCAAAATAAATATCTATTACAGAATAAATGTTTAGTATTACGTAATAGGGTAATAGATAACATAAATTGTATTGTGTTAAAACATTATATTAAAATGTCAAATAATCTTTTCAAATTACCGGACGTCCGATCATAATAAGCAACGCAGTTATTTGTGATCAAATTTAATTGATATTCTACCATTATACGTGTAGACTGTAGAGGTAATATTGTATAGCATTTAATAATACAATGTATGCAGTATTTTAACAATAATCAATGCATTAAATGATTACGTTTAAACTAAATTATAACTTATATTTTTACAAGTATAACACTCGTATATTTTTTTTCTCCTAAAAAAAAAAAAAAAATGTTTCTATTGAAGTGAAAAATAATTAAAATTAAAATGTTAAACCTATAATTTTCTACTAACCAAGTTCCAACTGGATAATAATGAATGTATAAGGGTATTCCAAGTAGCACAAAACGGCACCACGCTTATTACATTATCAGCTAATGAAACGGAGACGCTCAAACTGATGGAAATTAGTTTTAGGGCAATTATGTATTTGTGTATATTTTATATTATCCCTGAAAAAGAAATAAGTGAATTAATTAGAACACCTTAATGATAAATTTAATTGATCATTAAACAATTAAAACAAAAATTTAATTTATCACACAACACATCGAATGATTGAAAATGTACTGTTTAATTTTATTGTAATATTTATCAAAGGATTTCAGTATTTTTTATATTATAACTAATAAATTTGATAAACACTATTTCCAATTATTTATTTGAAAGTTGTTTATTTGTTTAAGATTCTGGGAGGAGCGATAAATGTATTGATTTTGCAACGATGTGTATTTATTTTTCTATTTATTATCTCTTTCTGAGACAGTAAAATTCTCTGATTTTCGAAAATGGGAGTATTTTCTGGTAACAAATAGGAAAATTGGATCTAGTTGGTGCTTTCGAAGTAAAGAGGTAAAGAGTAAAAAATGTTTATTATAGAAACACAAAAAAAAAAATAGGAAAAGGGGGAATTTTTACGTAAATTCAATTTTTAATAGAGCCAATTTTGTTTTTTTTTTTTATGTAACTTAAAAATGAATAACCGTAGATACTTGAAATTTTGACCAAATATTTTTATTAATTTTTTTTTCACAAATGATAATAATATTTTCATCGTTTTTGATTGTTTATTAGTTATTTAAAGATATGACAAATTTTGAATTTTGAATTTTTTTTTTTATAAATATCAATTAAAAATTATTCATTAAGTCAAAATCCTAGAAAATTGAATACAAGTATAACAAGTATTCTTATTTATAAATAATAAATATACAAAAAAAAAAAAAATAAATAAAAATACATGAACATATTATATTTGTTTATATACTTTTGAAGTCAAAATCGTAAAAAAAAAAATTAATAACTTTATCATAAGAAATTAATAAAATAACATTTTTGGTTGTATTTAATTTTTAAATATTTAACACATAATCTTACAAGTAAATTGCATAATTCTAGAAAATCAAACATTTATTATAAGATCAATTTTTTTTTTTTTTTTTTTTGAGATATTTTATATTTAAATTTTTATATGTTATTAATTTAAATAATAAATAACAGTGTTTATTATTTTTTTAATTTAAAAACATAATTCGTAGGGACTTAAAACGATTTAGTGTATTATACTATTATACATTTTTATATACCAATGTATCCTATAAGAAAAAAAAATATTTTTTCCTAATACAGGTATCACAAAGTCCATTAAATGTGTGTACTATGTTACAGAATTCTTTAAAAAAATATTCAATAAGAAACAAAGATATGTTTTATACGCGCTTTAGGTTAAACAAATAAGTATGTAAACTGTATGATAAATTTGTAATAATAAATTTCCTATACAGTATACATACAAATAATTTAAAATAATATTTGTATAGTTCAAACTTCAAATGTTCGATTGGATTCTTCAAATTAGATTTCAGTAGATATTTTATACAAAATATAAATCAATTTTGTGAAAATAAAAATAAAGTTTTTTGTTCCACGAAAATAAAAATAACTATTTATAGGTAGTTTTTTATTAAATTGCAAAAAAAAAAAATATCAAAGATATTATCACGAAAAAGTTTGAATTACCAAAATTCAAACGAGAAGAACAATAAAAACTAAATATTTTCAATACTTTGTTATCTTTGCAATAAAAAAATTAATAATTTCTTCGCGGATTCTATATATTTAAAAAAATATAATCAAATTGCCCTCGTCTAGTTAATTAATTTCAAATCGTTTCTATAAAATACGAATGTATTATTGTTAAAAAAGTACAAAAGTATAATAACTGTGATAAATTAATTAATATAAGTATATAATATCATTATTTATCAACTATAGTATTATATAAAAGCATAGTATTAAAAAGTAAATTTAAAGAAACAATATTTTGTCGAATAAAATAAATCGATAATATTATTTTAAATGCAATGTTGCGTAAATTCTGATGAATAAACATATCATCCAGTAATTACTTTCATTGTCTTGATTTTTAACTTTTTCTTTTTACTTTATTTAATTTCTAATTAAATATATAATTTAGTATTGTATCATTTTTTATGTTATTTTATTAAATAATTTACGCTTCAATTGCATGTAAACAATTAAAATACAATTTAATGAAATATAAATACATAGTTTTTATTTTACATAAAGCTATATATAACCTGTACTTTCAGCTATTACAATAAGTATCTATGATATTAGAAAGAACAGAAAGATTTATATGTTTATTTGGAGTAAGAAGCCACTCATTTGTTATACTTGACTGGGAATTATTTTAACTTTTTTAATTTCATAATAAGTCCTAAGTATCTAATTGTGTCAGATAAAATAATAGAAAAATGAAATGAGATATTGGAGCAAAAATAGTGACATAATGTGAAAGTTGTATGTACTGATTTATTTTGTTTAGGTTTTATTTGACATGTATTGTACCATTCAGACATTTAGTTGAAATGAATCTGACGATTTATTAGAGGGTATTTATCTATCAATATAGGTAATGTTTTTATCATTTACATAATCTGCTAAAATCATGCTGATTTTAACTTAATTTTAAAATTATAAATATTATTTTTGATCGAAATAAATTAAAATTATTTGCAATTATTTTTAAGTTGTTAATTAAAAATTAAGTTGGGAAAAATTAAAATTTCTAAGAGTTGTTTATACAAATTATGATTTGTTTGTATTAAAAAAAAAGGTTTTTCAAATTTGTTTTTGTAGTAAGTGCACAAAATATAAATAATTATAAAGTTTTTAAAGACTGTTTGTAAATTGTGATTTTTTTTTAAGTAGATTTTTATACATTTTTTTTTTTGTTCTAATAAAACAGAAAAAGTCACGTACTTAGTATTCAACAAGGTAAAAATGTAATTTTTAATAAGAAAAATAAACAATTTGAAAGGTATTGTTTATATTGTAAAAAAAATCAGTAAGAACACTAATAATTACTACCTACTTTGGATATTTATTCTTTATCATCCTAATAAGATTGACACTACTTGTCCAATGTAACGAATATCCCATTGCACATAACAATTATTGTTATCATTCACCATCGATTCAACTAATTATAATACGGTTACGGACATTTCATATGGTGTATATATGTATGCGTAGACGATGAAAAGTTTATTGTGCAGCAATTTTGCGACATAATAAATGTATATTATAATCAATTTAAACATACAATTAAATTAATTTAATGCGATTCATGTTTGTTTGTATGCATATTATAAATGGTAAACTCGTAATGTATTATTATATATATGCTAGAGGTCACAAGATTCTTATCAAACTTTAAAATTGACGACGCAAATAGGAGGATTTTAATTGGAGTAATTTTCCACTATTATCCGGGCTAGATGATCAACACTCGACCTCGGAAATTGGTCAGGTGCATAAGAGGTGTGTATAAATATGACCATATGTTGGTAGAGTGATTTTACTGAGTGTTTTAACTTCACCCAAGTGTCTTCTCTACTGGTAAACGTAGGCTATATGATAAAAGTCAACACCGAAAAAATAACAAAATGAACTCAAAACTGTTTATTTCCGTGTTCATGTTCATAACTATCGTAGGCGTTTCAATCTCCGTGGCTAAAGGAGACGATGCTGTAAATGCCGAAAATAAAGACGATGACTCTCATCTGGTCAACCGAGAAGAGATTCAAAGATATATGTCAATGATGGAGAAAATCAACATAGACCAAATGCTGAACAACACTAGATTGATGTCGAACAACGTAAAATGTTTTCTGAATGAAGGACCGTGCACGGCTCATCTCAGAGAAATGAAAAGTAAGAGTGTATAGTTTGAACCACAAATAATTAAAGTATGATGACTTCACTATAGTATAGTAGAAATATATATTTTATGAATGACATGTATTTCATAACCAACATATTATATAGACGTTAATTGTATTAACGTACATTTTTTTACATTAGTGTTTTTCTTTATACAACGTTTTTCTTAGAAGACAAAAAAATATCAAGGATTAATGCAGAATAATTTAGTTAATTTTAATACTTAATAATTTACTCTGAAAGAAGAAAATATACAGTTTAAAGTTTGAAATTACTCTGTTAAGCAATTCGGTATTTTGAGATAAAACTTTTAGGTATTATTTTTAGCTTACTATTTATGTGAATTAAACTCTGAGCTAGTCTAATAGACGTTGAGTAAACCAAGTTAGGTGTTCTACATAGTGAAGGCATTTATTAATTGATATCAATTGACAATAATGATATTCGATGATAAAATATATTTAAAATAAGTATGAAAATAGTTCTGATGAAAATAGTTAATTTTTCAATTTTTATATAATTTTATATCCAAAACTGTCATTATTCAGTATGGAATATTTAGATATACGACACAAACAAATTATATACTAACAATTTTGCCAGATCTAATTCTGAAATTATGAGAAGTTTTGGGTGTACTCGAATGAATAAGCAAAGACATTTCGCTTGTTATTGGCTAACGATCCGAACGAAATCTTACTTTTATACTTGTATACAACTTTTAACTGATCTTACTTCTAACTCTCTTGTACTATCAGAAAAACAAAACTGCAATAAATGGTTTAAATTCGATTTAATCGATTATAAAAAGGTCCTTTTGCTTAAGGTTCACATGATTAAAAACTCTAAAAAACACGCTCAGTAGTTACTATGATTGATTACTAAAAATGTTCATGTCTCACATCGGCTAAATAGTTATTGTTATTACAATTTATCACTTGCTATGAATACTATATTTATTTCAAAGATTGTATACAGCCTAATGGATTTTTCTGTTATAATGCATGATTATCGTGTTCACTTTAAAGGCTTACTTTATTATACTGAAAAACATTTAAAATCAAAGAGAATATTTTACAGAACCGTGATGTAAAATTAGTGTATTGTATTAAAAATAAGTCAAAATTTAATATTATTATTGGTAAAACTGTATAAGTATTCATAAAAATAACATTATAAGATTAATGTTTTTCACTAAATAAAGTTTCAATAAATAATAATTATTTATAATAATTTACTTTGTGTCTCCGATATAAATTTGTTGATATGACAAAAATAAATCAAAAATTAAACTGTCATCGGTTTTATGTACTTCTTTATAATACGTTATGTTTAATAATAGAGTAAACGGGATTATATACAAATGTAAACCTTATTCATCTGTGATATTAATACTACACACGTTTAATTCACGAAGACTATGTTCACATCATTTTTACAATTATTATTTATGAAGCAGCATATAGTACTTATTTGTTACAGAAACGTTTATGTACTCAAAGTAAACATAATATTAAATACTGTGTATTTTTCTACGAAAATTCAATTCAATTGATTACTTTCTCGCTGAATTTTTTTTTATTTTAAAACGCTGTTTTTTCATAATATTGCAATAAAAGAAGTACAGTAAAAAAATAAAAACACCACATATATGGGACAATAAATTCCCAGGATGTGTAAGAATTTGCAGGAATCATTAAAAAATTATGGGAAATAGCTATATTTTAAGCATCATAAAGCTAAATAATGACGTTTATTTAATAACATATTCAAGATCCACTAAACTTCCATTTAAAAACTTAAAATACATACAAATATAAAAACAAAATATAGGTTTAATGTATACCTATTACGTATACATCATAACTGTGTTGACAGAATCGATAATATATATATTGATGAAATCGCTTTGTCCTATAACTTACTATTCTCTGTTTTTTTTTATATTTATACAAAATAAAAATTAACAAAACTAATATTGTATCTACTTATTAATAATAATTTATTTAAACAAATTTGTGATAATTGTTAATAATTTTAACAATAACCTTTAAATTGATCCTGTCTTCTGATGAAGATTAATATGAAAGTCTTAATATAGGAATTATTGAGTCTAGATTGTTAACCGTATATCTTATAGCTTTGAAGTTTTGAATATAGAAAAAAAATAGGGAGCTATTTTTTTTTTATCTACTAGGTATGTATTTTTGTCATAACATTATGAATATTTGATAATAATAATATAATTATAATAATTATTTTTATAGCATAATGTTTTTTATTGTTATTGGCATTCATATCAATATGTTACGACAACAATGAATAAATACATTTGTGTAACTTAAATTTCGATTTTTTTTTTTACAGTATCTTTTTTTAAAACTAACATCTGTAAACTACTAAGACATGATTCATCAGTAAATAAATAGTTTTATCAGTAATATAATATAGTCGTATACCTACTCTTATATAAGTATGTATTATAGGTACTACCATAATTACTTTTTTTCTGCTAAAAATATTAACTATATATTAACTATATTTAAGCATGAATAAACAATAACCATCATGTGCTTAAATAAAATGGTATAATACATTTTAAAATTATAAAAATATAAATGAAATAATTAAGTTAAACATACATAAAACAAGAAACGTGATATCTATAACAAAAAATAATTAGAGAAACAAATTGTAATTGTTGACAGTTTTTTTGTATCCCTAGATCTTTCTATTTTTTTTTTTATACATTGTTTTTAATTAACATGTTTAAACAGCAATCCATGTATAAAAGTATTTTATCATAATTAAAATTCTGCAACATCTTAAAAATCAGTGACGTTATTGAAAGTAATCATTTTTTTTTTACGAATTAATAAAGTTTATATTTTAGTTCGTCGAAAATATAAAAATGTATATAATATTCTTAGTCAATTGTGGTTCTTACTAAAATATTAAATCTTTTGGAAAGATAGTGTATTCTTCGTTGTTATTTTTTCAAGTGTATTATATCTATTCTATAATACGTCTTCAAAAGAATGTACATATTTTATGTCCCATTAAACTAATTTATTATTGTATGCATTTTTTTCAGAAATGGTACCTATGTTAGTCAAAGATAGTTGCTCGTCATGTACCAAAGAGCAAAAGATTATGATGAAAAAAGCTATGGATGCGGTTAAAGCTCGTCGTCCCAATGATTACGAAAAACTTTCCAAATTTTTCGATCCAGAAGGAAAATATGAGAAGAAATTCTTAGAAAACTTAAACGAATCGAAATAATACTTTTTTTTTTCAAATAAAATTATATTTTATATTTTATTAGATGGTATCCAGTTAAATTTAACTGTCTGCAATTACACCAATTAATGTGATTTCTTTATTTAATGGAATGCAATTATTATTATTATATTAGTAGTTAGAAAATAAAGAAGCGATTATACAAAAAAAATGTATTTAGCTTCATTTTAGAAATTACAAAAAATATTGGTATTATAATTAAAATAAAATAAATTGAAAATAATTCTTATCATAGGTTTGACCATAATATAGTTTATTTAGTTTCTGTATATAAATACTCAATATATATAGTATAAGTGCTAAATGCATGGAAAATATATTTTATGTACCTACTAATTTATAATTTAAAACGAGCCCGTGTAAAAATCCTTAAAACTAATTGTAATATTTTACAATTCATTTATATTGCATATTTTGATTAGACTTTAACCTAAATTATACTTTAGGTTATACTTATAAAGTATAGACAAGTATTTATTAAAATAGTAAATACTCGATTTTATTTTACATACATTTCGCAATGGCACATATTTTTCTGAAAACGTTAACGTTATGAATATCCAATAGATTACTGGCTGTAATTATTATTAAAGTCTCTGCTCTCGCATGCGTGGAGTGAAGAGATAAAATGAAATGTTGACTGCCGTAATAATAATGCTACAATTACGGTACAGAAAAGGATCGACGTATTAAAAAATATTATGAACAAACACGAGAAAAGCATTTAAAAAAAAAAAAGAAAATATTAATAAATACTTCAATATTATTAAGAGTACAGTTATATATTTGAAAAAAAAACATATTAGGTTCTCGATAAAATTGCAAATACTGGATAGTGTAGTTTGCGTTTATAATTAGAAAAAGGGCATTTCAATAACAATAAAAAACACAAATAAACAAAGAAGAATGTCAAATTAGTCCAACGCCTCTTATATAAAAAAAAAAAATCGATTTAAAATTATTATTCTACAAACAGCTAAATTTCTAAAATTTAATTAAAATAAATGTGATTTTAGAGGTATCCGGTCTATTGAAGTGCAATAAACTATATTTAGTATCTTAAAGTTTTTATCTCATTAAAAATGATGCACATTGAACACTACTCCCATACACAAGGTGCTCGAAAATAGTTAACAATAATTACATTAAAATACATGTTTGAATATTATTAATTTTAATACTGTACACTTGTTTTAATTTATATTGTTTTATACTTAGAATTGTATTAGTAGTCTTATTTGATGCAACACCGACATTTGGACAGGCGGCTACTTGAGTCGGGAAAAATTTGTTCGATAGAAAAGCAATAATAATAGTGAATGTCGGATCACGTTTGACTGCGCGGATTCATTATTATTAGTATACTTATTCACCCCATTCGAAATCTCGATTGTACTGTAGAAAAAGAAACGTGACAGTGCTTAAATTTGATTATATACAACATTCATTTCATAACTACAACCATCGTTATGGTGCATATACAAGCTAATATTATTAAAACTCGTCACGGTTTTGCCGTTATTTCCATATTATATATAAACACACTTTTTTGACTGATTTAAAAGTGATCGAATAATAGTATTATTTTAAAATTATATTTTTATTAGTGTTTAGATTCAAGGACGTCATCTACAAGATACAAGGGTGTATAGGTCCTCAATCATTGTTTAATGTTAGTTAAACAAATTAGTAGAAGGTGTTTAACACGAATTTCTGAAATAATGCCCCAGTATTTAATATTAATTATGGAACACCTGTTGTAGCTATTTATATATATATATATTTATTATAACATTTTCATTATCAAAATATGAGACTCCATACACTCGAATTAATTTAAGTATTTATAATTCAAAACAATGTCCATCTTACTAGATGAAACAGCCAATGCTTGAATATATTAAACTAAATACTAGGTAAATGATGCTTTATAAAATTGCTGCACGCCAGTACTACAATTTTTTGAAACCTATAAACTGCTGTCAACAATAACTTAAACATATTGAACGCCGATTTATTTTTAGTTGTACCTATATTAATTATATAGCTCTCATTTCTCTCACTTTAGTCTTTTATTTGACAATTTTATTAAGCCTTTATTAATCAGTTTTTTTTATCACATCTTATTTTTATATATTTATAATAATTAAAATTTTTTTTTTTTTAACTAACGTGAATTATTCTTTTTTTTCTCATAATTATGAATATAAAAATAAAATTGACTTTAATAATTAATTGCCACTATATTATTGGTCGTAATTTAATTATGTACTAAAAATTCGTTATATTTTCACGCTAAAATTTTAACTTATAAATTAACTAATATTTTATGATATTAGAGTAACTTCATATTTTACCTATAAATGATTATCTTAATAATAAAGTTGTTGAAACAGTTTTAACGTATAATATTGATATTCAATTAAAAACATTTACAAATATATATAATATAGAATAAATCGTGAAATTATATATAGTATATGAATGCATTAAACAGCATTTTTATAAGTATTAATTCTTAAAAGCTGATTATGTACAATTTATATTATAAATTAAATATCTATTTAATTTAATGGTTTATAGTAAAATTTTAACTTTGAACATTCTTGATTTTAGCTATAAATCACGTTAAAACTCAGAGAAATTGCAATGGTAGTTTGTATACTTATAGTGCACAAGATTTATAATTTACGCTATTTTTTGATACACTATTTTTGTTTTTAAATTTGCACTCTAGAGTGTAATTTTATTGCTGATAACAGAAAAGTTGAAGTCAACTTGTGGTAAACAAAGTAATCGTTTCCGGTTACTTTTAGAATGGTTTTATAGTGGTAGATGGTTTCATATGCGTATCTGTCAAGGGAATTTGAAAGTAACATACACTTATTCAAATATTATTCATATATCAGGCATTCAGGCATAGTTGAATTCCGAACAAATATATACCCTGAACCAAATAATATATGATTATATAAAAATCGTTTTTATATATTTTTCCAAACTATAGCAACATCTACACATCTAGATTTTTAGAATTTATTTAACGGTAGTAGATTTATTTTCACGGCTTGTTTTACATGCCATATTTTATATTATAATATTATATTATTGTGAGTTGCGCTTTGCACTTTCACAATTGTAATTCTCTTTCTGAGTTTTAGTATATTTATACAAAGTTTGAACGAAAACATCTTTCATTACATTAAACGAGCGTATTATTATATTCTCAAAAGTTTTTTTTTATATCATGGATGGAATATTATTATCTATGGTTTTTGTATTTTAATGTTATATTCATTGAAAACTATTATTTTAAAATAATATATAAATGTATGTATGAATACATATATATTTATATATATATATATATATATATATATATATATAAAAAATATCAAAAATCCAGCAGAAGTCAAGTGTTTTTGATTTTTTATAGTTATAATTATTTTTTATATATAAACACATTAAATTCGACTTGGGAGTAATAATCACGGGAGTGCAGACCACGGATCAACTAGCTATATGTTACGCGAGTGATAGATTGAGAAAACAAATCTTCTACCTTGACAACTTAAAATGTTATTTCCATCCAGGTCGGTGTAAACTAAGGTTAATAATTATAGGCATTACACTCCTTTGAGAATACATAAACACGGTTAGCGATTTAAAAACTTGAATGGAAAAACGCACAAAAATGTTCACCTTAAAGAGGTGAGATTTTTTTTTCCATCTGGATTTAATACAACTATTCAGATTCTCTTCTAAATTATAGAATTTAATAAACAAGTTTAACGTTTAAATTCTACAAATAATTAATTTATTGTTAAAGTTTTTCTAACTTCCAATAAGGTAAGAACACAATAATTTGTGTTTTAATAATAACGGGTTAATGGTAAACCTAACGTAGTAGAACTGTCTATCACAATTTATGTTAATATTTTATAAATCATCTCTCACGTCCAGAATTGTACACTGTTACATACACTGGCTTTACATTTTTGAGTTCTGATTTTTCATACATATGCAATAATTTATGTTGCAATTATAGCAGATAGACAAAAAACTATATAGGTAGTATATAATATCGAGTATAACATTATCATAATTATTATCTTATTGTATGAAATTTATATTAGTATTTAACAGAAATAATATTAACAACGCATTCAGCAGTTCATCATAATTATATAGATAGCACATTGGTAATATTTCAAATAGTTCTTGGAGTATTTCCATTTATAAGACTACCTAAGTATATTTTTTTCTAAGTATCAGAGTACATTAGACTTACGTGATGTTAAATAGAATTAATATATTTTATAAAGTTAGTAAAAACAAAAAATAAAAAATATACGATCAAAAGAGTTACAGCTATAGACTAGGATCAATGGTTTTTAGCCAGGGAAGAAACTTAATATAATGCACGCGGCTATTATTGTAAGATAACAATTATTAAAAAAAAAAAAAAAAAATACAAAAAACCATGGAGTTTCTCTGCTTTATTTTGGATATCAAGTGTACTTTGTAATTTAGTAGGTCACTATAATTTATTGATGTGTTAAATTTGAATTTAATGATAAATGATTGTAATGATAAAAAACAATGTTCTGAATTTAGACTGTGGTTAACCTATTATATATTTAAAAAATAATTCACAATTTTGACAAATTGTGATAAGATTTAAAATTTAAACTACTCTAAAACTAATTTTATTTTAATATATTTTTGATATTTTTTAATGTAATTAAAAAAATAATTATTTTTAAATCATGAAAATAAAAGAAAATCATTTTCTTTGAAAATTGGTTTTGCGAAAATATTTTTGTCTCTTGTGGTTATTTTTATAATTGCTGGGAAATGTCCACTTTTGAACCCTCAATGTACAAACCAGATCTATTTCGGTATCAGAAACTTCCTACAACGTTAATGATTTCAACATATTTTTCATTAAAAAAATGTCTTTAGACAAAAAAAAACTCATACACACACACTTACATAGATGATTTTAAAGCTGTCGCTCCACCCAGAATCTGAAATGTATATACGAATTTCTACAAGGGCAGCTTAGACAAGTCACCCGTATAAGTTTCCATTCGAGTTTAATATATTTTATAGGTGAGATATTTGTATTTCTACAAAAAGTTATGTATATATGACATATTATTAAGCACGTACAGTTTACGGATTAACATCGTTTATTTGTACTCAACCAGCGTGGTTTCTCATAACGGTTCGAGGGACATTACATCATATTTGATTCTGAGCAGAACGCTGAATGTATTAGTTTTACAATGATGTTTTATACATATATTTTTTTTTAAATTAAACATCATATACACAAAATTTTCTCCCATTTAATATTTTAAACAGTTATAATCAATAAAATTAAAAATTAGATTTGATAATTAGTTTTTAGTCATCCATAACACGAAATTCTATAATACAACCGTTATCTTATAGCTTATTCCATACGAATAAACTTAAATAAACCTAGCATTAGTAGTGGTTTTTTAATCATGTATTGATATATTATACAGTATGGATATATTTTTTTGATTTCCATAATTATATATAAATGGTTATTAAAAAATAGCAAGCTATTTTTCAATAATATATTGTTTTAAACTATATTTCATAAAACATTTATTCTACTTTTAACTTCTGAGAGAAGTGAATTTCCCAGTTTTTTTTTCAATATATTTCATGGAAAGCAGCTACACAAAACATAATATGGAAAATTGACGTGACCTTTACGTTAATATTATATCCAATATGTCAATAATACGCATATTATCATAACCGGTGTAAGAATTTCCACTTGCATTTTATTCCAAGTACTGTAATATGGCAACTTTGCCGTCTCTGCGTATATCTCGTTTTTATACTCACGCTGCAAGAAAGCGTACGCGTCCGCTTTTGTTAAACAGTAGATCCTTTACTCGGTAATGTGCAGAAATCTACGTTCGCACCCGTATAACTTATTATCGTACTATATGTAATACGCATCTATTATACATTATATATATACATGTTATTTGTATTATTCACTCGTATATTCAGTGCAGCCTGAACCCTAAAAGATTAGACGCTTTAAACGCGGATAATGACGGATACGACGGAGGAGGACGCCCGCGCCGGCGCGAGGGTCTTAGATCTTTGTGCAATTTCATTAACATTGCCCAGACTAAGTGCAAGGCCCCCGTGCAAGTTATCCAATATACTTAAATAATATCATTATATTACGTGGGACGACGGAGCTCGCTTTTAATGATCATCTGGCGTGCGCCTGTTTGCCATTTGTGGAAATTCTGTGCGTACAAATCACTGACACCGCTGCGCGCTTATACGAGTTGTGATTTTTCCCTTTTCACCCATCGAGTTAACCACCTGGTTTTGGACGTCCTATGGTCATTCTTTGACAAACTTTTATTGAGTTTCAGGGTATTGAAACGATAATTTTGTTACAGAAAACTAAATATTACGGAGTTTTTTCGATCGTCACAGTTCGTTTATCTTGGAATCTCATTGTACGATCCCTAACCGTGTAGATAAATAAAATTATTATTTATATTTATACCCCAATAAAATAGGTTGTACGTTAAGTCACATAAATTCGAATCATTCTGTCACGGTACAACCGGAAGTATTTGTATGCAATTCTTGCAACACTTCCTCATATGAGCTTGTTTAACATATTATATCGTATAATCATAACATAAAAGTAAATAATTTAATAATTCTTCTTTATACAAAACTATATGCGTTTCGACGGCATGTTAGTTTATTTCACGCACACTCGACCATGATAAATTGTTCTGAATAAGTTAACGTGACCAGTAGAGCCGTGTATACATCGACATATAATACAATGCGTAGTATATAGACTTATAGTGTGTGAAAGTACGTGAAGTGGAAAGGATGAGCCGATGAAAAAACGTAGAATTATCTCGCCTTTTTTTTCTTATTCTTATTATTTTGTTTTACCGTCCTGCAGTATCTGAGAAAACCTATTAATCCAGGTGTTGGCTGCAATAAATCGTCTTTTGTCGTCCCAAACGCGTCGCGGAAAAATCTAGTTGATATATGTGTCGCGGGGCGCGAGTAAAGTAAATACGAGATTTCCGACTACGCTCGCCGACGGATGGGGAGGGTGGGTGAAGAGCTGAAAAACGACGAAATACCATCGTCCTCAAAGATGTATACTAGTGTTTTCTATACGCATATATATAATGTATGCACGTGAGTGCAGATAACGCGAGCGCACCCGGTTGGTTTTCCAAAACGACTCCAGTTCATGGCAGCGATTTATAAAATATAGCGTAAATGTATACTATTATATTTTATTTTCTCTATCTCTGTTTGTTTAAGAAATTCGTTTAAAAAAACTGTCGTAATTAAAATCTTATGGACGTGTTGGGTCAACATATACATTATGAAGTAGGCAATGTTATTAAATTATGTGGCGCACTTAGCTATGTTTTAGTTTTACCTCAATGCATTTGCCGTGATGGTGTTATTTTTTCGGTGTAATTTGGCGAAAGAATAGTGACAACTCACGTTACTCCACATGAACCTGAAAAAAATTACAATACACCTATATAATATATATTTTTTATTCAAAATAGTAAACACAAACATATACGGAGATAATTAGTAGTATAGGCTAACCATCATATAAATACTTTGTGAAATAATGCTTTGATATTAAATTACTCGTCGCTGTATAATTTTTATTCTAATTTGGCGACTGAATGTTTTAAATTTAAAATATGTATAAAATCTGTAATTAAGTATATATTTTATATATTGTTATATAATAACTTTTGATTTTGTGATTCTTGTTTGAAAAAAAAGTTAAAATAACTGTTGTTTCAGAACCAGGAAACTGATACGATGCGTTAATTTATATATAAATATATATTGTTTATATTATATTGTTTTATGGACTCTGCCACGTGATATTTTCGATAATACAACAATTCTCGAACATTTATTTTTAGTCTATTTTGGAAGGGCGCTGTCAAATATACGGAAATTGAACGTAGGTAACCTAACCTATACACCACAATAAAATTTGTTCATACTCTAAAAACTCAAAATTTTCAATTTAAACAACAATACTAACAAAGAAGTCATAAGTATGAATGAAAAACACCCTCAATTCATTATATTATTAATTTGCCTTTAAATAATATTTGATAGAATTACAATGTTTGTTTGTTATTTCATTAAATAATGTCCTATCATAGAAAAAACAAAATCAGCAATACTATAGCTTTCAAATTTTAATTGTGTGTGTAAACTATATTTCAATACTTCAATATTTATTTCATTATAGTTATAAAATATATACCCATATAGGTAATATTATAATATTAAATACTTAAGTTAATTTCAAATTATACTATGTATTTATATTAATTGTAGATAAATAAATAAGTAATAAATAAATAATATTCAAACCAACATTTAATATGTCTGGTTCAAAAGACTTTTGATATAGAAATAGTAATATTTTTAGTAGTGCAATTAGAGACATATTGATATATATATATATACATACATATATGTACATAGTTAATATTTTATTTTCTCTTATTTCTTTTTATCCTAAACCATAAACAATAATGCAAGTATTTCTAAAGAAATAACGCCGCTAGTTACATTAATGGCATTTGTGGAAACCCACTGCGGGAGACCGATGTCCGTTGTGCTACCGAAGTAAATAATTCATAGTTAACCCTGTCTTCAGACCCGTGGAGTGGTCTAAAACGAAACTTTTTTTTCGTTTTCGCTCAAAGACCCGGTGGACGAAAACCGAGTATACAGACAGAATCCACAGGGAAAATGTATGAGATACACTCACAAAACTCTTATATACTAGTTATAATATACATATATATGTATGTGTGTGTAGCTTTTACAAAACTTTGGGCGTATATAACGTACTTTAAAAATTTGAAACCACTCCAATACGCAAAGGCAAAGATGTCAATTTGTGGTCATTGCGTATTTAAGTTTTGACGACGATTAAAGTTTCCAACCAGGTATCATCGCATATAAATCAATTTTATCAACTCGGCAAAAGTGTTGTGCTGAATATTTCAAATGCAAATTTTTATTTATGTAAAACGCTATTTTATGCAGCCCCAATGTATCCATATAACCATCAGCTACTACTTCCCACTCAGATCATTAGACAAAAAACATAATTTAATGGTTCAAACATAGTACCCGTGAAGTAACTTTGTTAAGCAAGAATAAATTAATATTATTAATATAAACGAAATTGCGAGATTAATCAAATTTAAAAATCGGATAATTAATAATTCCTAATTCTTATAAAATATACTCGTTATATAGAATAGTGTTTATGTTTAAACACATAAGGTTTTTATTACAACGGGAAGCCGCCATCAATAATAATTACAACTTTTAACAATAAATGATCACTATAATACTATAACTAATAATAATACGATGATATCAACAAAATAAATCGAAAACCATATTTTTATTTATATACACATAGATTAGTACAACATACTACATTTATATATACATATATGAATTGTATGATCTATGTAAATAAATAATATTTCCTAAGACTTTGTAAATAGTACAACAGCCCAGTCCTAAAGTTTTCATAAATAATTTATAAATATAATGATTTTATTTAAAATTATAATTTTTTTTTATAAACGTGAGCTAGGCTAATAACCAAATATGTTGAAGTCGATAATAATAATAATTGAAGATTTAGTTAGATAAAAAAAAAAAAAATGTAAAGTTAAATTAACGTAAGGAGTAAGGAACAAACCCCTGGAGAATAATAGACTTTCTCGCGTACCAAGAATTATATTTAGTAACCTAAACTGATAATTACGTGCTCAGATAACGTAAAATGGTTCCACTGTTTTTAAATTGCACTAAAAAAAAAAAAATACATGACACAAAACCGTTGATAAACATGGTATTTAATACATATAATAAAAACGAGACTATAATACGAATTAAAAATTGCTGGTCGTAAAAAACAAGAATGTGACATGTTTTATTATTATTATTTTTTTTTTTTTTTAATTAAATTGTTTACAAGCTTTTTGAGAACGGAATAACGTAACAAAGCGACAAAGTATACTCCTATACTCGTGGTATACGCAATACATATTAGACAACAATGATCGAAGACGAGAATTCAAAGTTCTCTATACTTTTCCCTCGGCCCCTTGAATTCGAGTGGTACCACAATATTCGTAGTGAAGTGTATACACGGCTGGCATGTATACAGTTATCTGGGTTGATATTATCAAAGTTTCAAGTCTTGGACTTTCTTAGAACAAAAACACTACAAAAAAAAAGTTGAAGGATACGTAGGTTACCTAGCTTATGCCATTAAAATAAATAATAGGCATACTGTAATATCGTATCGTAGGATTTTAATACGTATTAATAGGTACTCTTTATGATGATGAATAACTGTTACATACCATAAAAGGTATTTTTTAATTATATTACTTGTAATGATGTTTTATTATTTACTCGTAATATACAATCTACACAAAATCGTAACTAAAAAAAGATTTTGGGGAATCTATCACTGCATGATCTGCCTAAAAATTAAAAAAATATATAAACATGCTATACTATATGACTATGTTAATATTATGTTTATATTAGGTGTACTTTTTAAATGTTACTGTGTTACTTTTTACTGTGTATTATTAACATTTATTACACATTCATATACTCGTATACTAATATATACAATTTCAAATATAATCATACAATTTCCGATTGGTGTTTATAAATAAATAAATATTGTCGTTAATATACAATACAAGTAGACATATTTTGATATTTTGTTTTATCAGTTTACTTTAATTACCTATACCACTATAAGATTTTCCTTCAATGATGTTTGTGTTATCATACTTTGATGTAGGTATACTTTTGTTTCAAAGTATAGTATAAATTATTAGAATATATTTATTATTGAACTATTCAATGTTCTCTTTTGATGAACAGATGATTTATACTATATTTTCATATTTAGTATAATAAATGTTCTGTTTAAAAATATGGGCATATTATAACTTATTCACAGTGTAAATTATAATTGTATACTTGTAGTGTCATCTATATAATATATTTTAAATGTTTTTAATTAAATCTACAGGTATACATTATATATTATAGTATTAATATGAATAATTATTTTTTTCATAAAATTCAGTTATTTTAAATCCTAAGAATGTGATTAAAAACGTCTACAATATCCAAAACAGAAGAAAAAACCTTTAAGTAAAAAAACAAATAACATATATATCACGGTTTTTTTTTTAAATACACTATTTTATAATTTGTATTCATCATTAATATGCTAAAATATTATAATATAAATGCATACAGCATTATACCAATCGCTAGTTGTATTTTTTACTTTCTAGGATTAATAAAATTTTCAGTTATAAGGTTTCGACCAAATAAAATATTCTATTCATGTACTTTATTAAAGCTACAGACATACTTAATTCCTAATTCCTTTTGGATGTAGACTTCTCTAAAAGGAATTAGCTATTACGTAAGTAGGTACTTACAAGAAATATATAAACATAAATAATATGTTACGGAAAAAGCAGGAAATTGAATATTGTACAAAATGTCCGATTACAGTTGTAATAAAGGTATAAACAACTCTAAACTGTTTGGAAAATGAGCATGATAAAAAAATCAAGACGTCAAATTGGATAAAATATTAAAATTATTAAACACAATTGTATTAAACATAGTATTTTATTATTTGATTTCATTAGAAACAAAACAAATTAAAAGTATTATTATGGACATATCTCATATTATTATTTTTTGTAAGAATCATTATAAAAATTATTGAGCAATGAACTTTAAATATTAAAATTAAACTGGATAAGACGAAATTATACATTGAATATAGTTAAATATTAACTAAAATAAAAAAATATATAAACTACAAGTATATTTAATATTATTTTTAATTAACTTGAACACTAATCACTAATATGAGACTAGAGTTACAAAGTAGAGTGTCATTTTTCAATTACATAAAATTGTACACGTACAGTCCCATGAATGCTTAGTCATCCAAGTCAAAAAATATCCATTGTGTACTATTTTTGTATATATTGCTCGATGTTAAAATATTTCCAGTTTGTTTTTTTATTTTTATAGTTTTATTAAATTTGTATTTTCCGCTGGATTCTGGACAAGGTATTGAGCATTGTTGATACAAAATGATAAGACAGCCAAACTGTTTCCTTTTCTATGTATTCTGATTAGTATATCTATAAATATTTAAAAGTTTTCTGAATAACACACCATAACCTTAAAAAAAAAAACATGCCACAGAAATTAAACATTCAGCAAAATACAAATATTAAGAAAAAAACTCAAAAATTCATATTCTTATTTAGTTATTTACGCATATAAATATCATGGGAATAATATTTTCTTCTTATACTATTTATTTATTTATTTATTTATTGTAAATAAATATAACTTTAATTCTATAGAAGGATAATAAGTCATAGTTTATCTGATGAAGTTGAATTCATAAGAAATATTTATTACACACATTAATGATATACTGGTACGATTCCCGTTATATATACATTTTAGTTATAGTTAAGGCTGCACTTAATATCAATCGTGTGCCAACTAATACCGTTATGTAATAACAATACGTGATATAATATTATGAATAAAATTTAAAAAAAAAACGTTTTCTATGTATTATGTAAGTATTTTGTTAATTTTTTTTTTCTTTAAAGACTTATCTTTACTACTCATTTTCAATGTTAAATATTATATAAGTAAGTGTATTTATATATATGAGTATATAATATTTACTTGTATGTTTATCATTTAAATCAATTGGATAAATTATTCGAAGCTCCGATATGGTCGGGGTGGTATTGTTTAAACTTTCAATTTGCAAAAATCCTGAAAAGACAATTACAGAACAGAAGCTATTTAATTTAACTCCCTTTCTTGAATCATTAAGACATCATATACTCGCTACTGAAACTTTTGTTTTTAAGTTTCATTATTTGATTAGTTCGTGTTCAACGGAAAACGCGTGGTTTACTTGCTAGAGTAAGTTTTCGTGTGAGCACATTAAGGCTGACGAATCACTTAGAATTTAAAAAGTTTTGCAAAATCCAAAAACCAAAAGCCGTGCAAATTGTAAAATATTACATTTTTCTTGTTAAAAAAAAAAAAAAATCATGTACGCCATACCTACTTTATGTACAATATCGTATAATTATTAATTATGTATTGCTTTAATAAATTATAGTTGATCAATATTTAGTTTGAAACTTTTTTTTTAACTATTTAAATTAATATGTTAATATTTTGTTTTAAATAATCCAATATTCAGAAGTTTATGCAATATTAATATGGTTTTTTCAAAACACTACGCTTAGTGTTGAAATTGTATTGTTTTATTAATATAGGTTTAGTTTTAATGATAGTCATAATAAGACATTAATAATATCAATATAATATATGACGTGTACAAATATTGTGCAATGAATGGATAATAGAAGTTTGTATTTATATAATTTTCTCCATTCAGAGTATTGCCAAAATGTTTATCATTTCAGAAAAACAATATCAACTAAGACTACAATATTTTATCCGCAATAAAATGAATGAGTATATAACGGAAAGTTATATATTTTTGTTCAATACATTCTTCTTTCGAATAAATATTGTTAAAACTTTTCAAACGTGTTTTATTATTTATTTATTTTTAATTCTGCTATTGAAAAATGTCATTTATACAATTTTCTCATTCTCTAAAATGAAAAACTTTTAGTTTGACACTACAAACGATGATACCAGAGAACGAAATATTTGAGTGATTATATTATCAATCAATGATAAAATTAATAATAAAATATGCGCGAGAGCGTACAATATACATTATGTATTAAGTATGATAGTAATGACTAATAAGATATTCGTTGATGAACTTGAATAATCCCACGAGTGCAATAATATGTGATGTTATACATGCACACGTGCCTATTATACGTTCATATGCACCATTAATTTAGCAGTATTATACACCGGAGAGTGTATGGAAGTATATGGAAAGTATAGCCGTTATACTCTCATAATTTATGTGGATTAGAAAAAACTTTTTCGATGTAAATATCGAAAATCTGCATACGACGTTTACCGGTTGAATTCGTCTGCTGGCACCGAATGTTAAATTTACACGATAGATGTTATACATATAATATATTAAGATCGAGTTTGTTGTTTTATCATTCTGCGAGGCTCGTAAACACGTATGCTACACACGCATACGCCGGTCGTATAAAATAATAATAATAACAAATATAGTAAATATAATACGATACGATATAAACTCGACAAGAACGGTATATTGCACGTTGATCTCATGGGTACAAGACCGTAAAACGAATCCACCGCCGAACATATGCATTAGGTTATTAGTGATTGTACTTATTATACGCAACATACCAGTTATCATATTATATAGAGTAATTTTTTACATTTAACGTCAATATCGTTAATATAACGATAACTTAACGTTAATATAAAAAAAAATTATCGTATCGATGTTAAGTATAACTAATTACTAATAAAACGTATGGAAAATAAGAACCGTTGTGTTTATTTGACGCTGTTTTAATAATAACTGCGTTAAATTATATAATGTAGAATGAACGATAAAAACAACAAGAATGGTTCTGTCTTATCGTATCTTGAATTAATAAGTGACTATCAATCAGTATTTAAAGATAAGAACTTGTTGATGTACAAGTTGAGTCATATTTACCAAGAACCATGTCCTTAACCTAAGACCATTTTCATCACAGATCTCTATTCTATCTGTTTGTAAAATCACATGACTTAATAATATTAACCTATGTGGTTATGTATTTGTTTGCTTTGTATATTATTATTTTCTTAATTTTTGAAAATTGTTCTATAATGATATCTAAAAATGCATTTTAATCTTTATGAATATGATACAATACTACACCTCTATTGATTCATTTCTGATCTTCACCAATCGTATAACCTAATTTTCAAATAATATAGAAAAGGAAGGAAATATTTATGATTTAAATAATATACAATAAACATAATATATTTTACTGTTGCGTGACTTGGCATTTGAATTGTATGTATAACATATAAAACAGTAGTATAATACACAGAAATACAACTAAAAAAAAATTAAATTAAATTAACATTTAAATAGGTTTAATATTATAAAATCATAATTTTACTCCTTAATGTATTTTATATTGGAGCACACGTCATTGACCAATAAATATGAAATAATCATAAATTAGTAAACAAGACATGAGTGTGATGTGCTGTAAAAAATCCAAATTTAATATCTAATAATATAATTATCACAAATGTTTAGACTTGAGAAATTGTCAGTATTTTTTACGTGGTATAATAATATTACTATTATTAACAGTGACGCAAATAGTAATTGTTGAACTAAAAAAACAATCCGTAACATTTTTTTAGAAATTATGCATTATTTTGATTATTAAAATTTATGACATGGCGTCCAGTGTAGGCAATTTAGCTACACCGCCGCCTTACATTTATATTTCAACTACATATTAATTCTGCCCTGCTAAGCAAAAGTGCCGTAACTCTAAAAAAAAATTAAAAATGAGATAATACTGTATTACATTTAATATTATAGTTTTAAAAGTTTTTCTTAAGCAAAAATAACGTAGTTATGATTATTTATAGCGTTGTATAATTATAGCATGTTTAGTATAAATATTAAAACAATTATATCTTGGTGAAATAAAAATTGAATAGTTTCATTGCATTTATCAGGTATATTCCCAAAAATAACTGTAGATATTACTTTGAAACATATTATATTTATTTGTTTAAATTTTAGAACTACAAAAAACTAGTAAACATAAAATGCCATTATTCTCAAAATAGCATGGAGGGAAATTACGGTATTCTTCCTTAGCACGGCAGTATTACAATATATTATAATTTATCATAAATATAATAATAATAATATCTTTTGTACTATAATATTAGAGATAGTACATTATATTATATTGTTCTTCGTGTTACTTAAAATACGCTTCAAAAACATAAATCAATTAAAAAAATATATATATTCTTACTTTTTTTTTTTAATCCTTGTCCAACAGGAGACAATTATATAAAATGTATTAATTTAACAAAAAAAAAAAAAAAGAAACCAGTAGATCATTTTTTACCAAAAGATATTTTAAAAATTTCTTAAAATATACAATTGTTTTCAAATCGAATTTTTACAGCAATCCATAGATATTTTAAAATTTAAAGTATTTATAGCTATGACTTTCAAATCATCATAAATTCCATATTTTCATAAAATGACATGTTTTTAATCATACTGTATAGCATACGAAATAATTATAAAGTTGGGTACAATAATGTAATATTAAATAAGCTATAATATAACACACAGGCCAATTTATCTCCACTCTTAATATTTGCATGGCAATAATTCAATAATTAGTATTCAGTCATAAAATTGATTAAACTATTAACACATAATCGTTAAGATAAATATGTCACCAAATGTTGTTATCCTCTATAATGTTATATAAATGCCGAATATAATTTAACCTAAATTTTTAAATTGACTGTAAATTATTATATTATTACTAAAATATATACCAATACATATAAAATATTACATGATTATAAAATAAAAATAATTATGTTTATTTCTCATAAAATCCAGTAGTTTATAATAAAAATTCAGATTAAAAGTAGACATTAATACTTGTATATTTTTACATAAGTAATTATAAAATTAATACGATATTTACATTATAAAACAAGTGTTTGTTATCTGCTATTATTTCAGAGAATAGTGATTACTTCGGCTGTAGAAATAAAACATTTCAATGATATTTTAAAATTTAAACGATGTCTATACCATAGTTTTTTTATTATGGATATTCCTACCCTTTCCCAATTTTTTTTTTAGGGGGCATCGGTATATATTTTTTGAAATTCGTTTCGTTGCTCAATAGGACATTTCATAAAATGTATATAAGATGTATATATTTGGAGGTGAGTTATTCTTGTAAAATATATTCAGTTCAATGTTTATGTTGTACATACTTGTCCACTAAGTTTCGTTATTATTTATTTTTGTTTTTTATTCGTGGGATTTTGGAATAATTTAATTTTTTTGTAATTCTAATATTGTATATTGTTAGTTATTATAAGTTAAAACAAAAATTATGTATGAAATTAAAAAAAACAATAACAACAACTCTTATTTTTTCAAATAAATCATTGCTTCAAAAGTGCTCTTAAAAATATATTTTGCAAATATACATTCAATATTTTTTTTAAATTTCTATAGACATAAAAGTTATGAAGAATGTTTTTTTATTTTAATTTTATTTATTTATTTTTTTTTTTTTAATCAAATATCATTACCTATAGAAAAGAAATTGAAAAAAAAATAATAAATTTAAAATACTTTAAGTTATGTTAATATTTTGGAAATTTTATGTTCTATGTATATACAATGGCAATTTATCATCATACATATTATAAAAAAAAGCGTAGTATGAGTTTTTATTTTTAATTATTTTATTTAGCACATGTTATATCATGAAAACATTAAAAACCTAATAATATCGGTATTTTTAAAAATTGTTAGCATTTTTAAATATCTTAAAAAAGTGAAAATATTTCAAAAATAATAAACAACATGATACTTAAAAAATTGTTCTATAAATGGTAAGTATCTACAGTTATTCTTCTTGTCTGAATGAAATAGAATTATTTTTAAAATCATTCTTTACAATTAATTTTGAGTACCCAAAGTAGCAACAAGTTTTAATTTCCAACTAAAAACCACCTTTGAAGTTGAATATTAAATCAGTTTCAATTATCTAAGAAGTAATGACTGTATCAAAAATGAATCACACTTCAATACATCATTGTAAAACCAATACATCCATTGTTCTTTTTAGAATCTTAATTTTATAAAAGCATAGTCTAAAAAAAAATGTCATTGTTAAAATATGATTTTTATGTAATCAATCATCTTAATATATGTATAAAAAAAAAGTAATCTGCTGCAAAATTATCTGAAAATTAAATTTATTTTTACGTACAGTAGATACCTTTATATCTTTATATTTTATTTATTTATGAGTTACATCAATCGTAATATTTAACATCAATTAAGTATAAATAAAATATAAATAATATCAATAAAAATATTTTTTAGTTTAATCGTTTTTATTTAACATAAAAGCCATTTTTAAGTTTATTTTTATCATTAAAATACAATTTTTTACAGAAGACAGTCTTATACTGATATACAATATAATATTTGCAAATATTTTACTTATAATTAAAAAACAAATAATAATAAAAAAAGTTTGATCGATAGTCTTATAATGTTGGTAGGTATAATACCTATACATTTTTTTAGAATGAATTTTCATCTAAAATTAATTTTTTAGTTGTTTATTAAAAATATATTTATATTGTATTTATCTCCCACTGAAACGCACATAACAATATTATGTGTAATATTATTTTATATGATAATTATAATATATACGATATATTATTGTATACATTTAATGACTAATATTAATTTAACATGTATTATAATAATTTGAACAATATATGTGTTGCTAGATTGGAACACTTGTTGACCAACAGTTTCTGCACCACTAAACACACACACAAAAGGACGTGGGGCGGGTGAACACATTCTTTTCTTCCTCTTTTTTTCCTTGTACGCTTCCTTCCGGTATGTTCCCTCTCCATCACCTTCTCAAACGGCCAACGACTCTTCTCCGGCGTTTCCATTACTACCGTTTCCGGCTATAGTAAACACACACGGAGAATAACCCCTCAACGTATATTGCCCACACACTTATTAGCGGAAAGTAAACTATTTTCGTCTACTGCCGATAAATTAGCGCCTCTTGTGTGTATATATATATATATTATATATAATAAAAGCTTTTCAAGATCAAATTGATATTTTCTAAGTATATAAAGTATTAGGTTAGATCAAGGTGATGTTTAACGGGAGTTACAATAAAGTGATATTAATACTTGCAACTGTAAGTACTATTAATATCATTATTTAGCATCATTAATTAATTTAAAATCAATAGAAAAAATACACAATAAAAAGTTCCTCTATCGTGGAAACTGTATATCTTTAAAAGTTAATAAGTTATTAATTTTCAAAACACCAAACCTGTCTTATCAAATGCATACAATTACCATCTACAATTTTTATATAACAGTAATTTCAACACACTCAGGTGATACCTATTTATTGAGCTATAGAGAACGATAAATATAATATATAAAATCCATTAAACACGATCGAAATCAACTGTTAAACCTATACGACGTCTTTAAAACTAATTGATATTTTCGTAGTTATTTCGCAGACCTATAAATAAAGAAATAACCACATACAAAACTGTTATTATTATTATTATTATTATTACCGAGTCGTAAATAATTTTTTTCGTTTCCACACAAAAACGTTATGCCAGAAAGATTCCTGCTGATTCGCGAACAATCTATCGCCGTCGGCTAGTGATAGTAGTGAATTGGGGATGATTGTTGGTTGGTGGTGGTGAGATGGTTGCGAGAAGAGAACGGTGTATTATACATATATAAAAAGAACCCTGTTGGAATCGGGGGCGTGGAGAAGGGAATGCGAGGCTTTCTAAATCGTAAACCATAAGTCATTCAAACGTATCGTTATATATATATATATATAGATAGATATGTGTGTATGTGTTATTATATATAACGAACAACGCGATCCCAATCATGGATCTCGGTATAATACTGATGGTCTTTCCATTACAAGTGACATATTAAACTTTTATATTGAATTTATATACTCGACAATTTCATATTTTTAGAATTGCCGTTCACAAATAACATGTAATAAATTTATTGACAATTGCCGCATGAAAATGATAATATTACTAATAACAATAACAGTAATAATACTCTATGCAATTACATTATGCCTATACTAAATCTAGTAACTTTTCGACATTTTAAATAATTGACTAAACGAATGGACATAACTGATTTATTTATATTACGATGTCTTAAATTAATTTAAACCTGAAAAAAAAAACACTGTATACTCATATACTACAGTAGTCACGCAAACTTCACTCATGTGACAAATTAAATTACCAACAAATATTTGAGTCTTTAAAATGATTATATTTATCCTAAAAGTTTTGAATTTTTTTTTTATCCATCTTTTTAATGACTGTATATTATATAAAACCATATATAAATATAGAATTCTGGTCGTATTCGGCAAATTAATGTTTAAATGATTCATTAAAAATAGTTGAAAATAGTTTTTAAATGCTTTATTACTTTTTGAATGTATATAGAATGTATTAACGCATGAGTAGGGCTTGAATTTGAAAAAAAAATTTCGTTTTACGTTATTTTGAATAAAAATGTGACACAAATTTTGAGTTTATCGTTATTCAGAATTAAAACGTTATTCAACTTTTGCGTTTATCGTTATTCAGAATTGAAACGTTATATAACTTTTGCGTTTTTTTTTCAGAATTTAAATTTTAAACGTATTTACGTACCTGTTTCAAAGTAACAGAGCAATAGGGCATCACTATTAGCAATTGGCAATACAATTATTCTATTAATACCTTAATATTAAATTTTAAAATTTTTTTAATAATATTTCAATTATTATTTTTTTTAATGGCTTACTATAATATATAAATTATGTGTTGCGTTATGTTTTGTTTTATGGTATACTATGTATTTTGTTAAACGTTATATTTTTTTTTGTGTTATTTAATTATTTATGTTTAACGTTTACAAATTTCAATAGTTTTTTTTGTCAAATATGACGTTATAATCATAACGTTATTATAACATTTTCAAGCCTGCGGCATGACCATTTGCCAAGGTCCGTTAAGTGTATGAAATTATAGAAATTCGATGATTTATATCACTTGTGTTACCTTAGATTATTCAAAAAAATATTGGATAATATAATTTATTCAATAGTTATAGTAGTTATTGTTAACACTTTAATAATTTGAATATATATAAAATTTATAAATATAAATTATATTAATTATATACCTACATTTTTTTTGGTAAATTAATGGTGTTTGGCACTCTCTGGCATGTATTTTGTATATATATATATAGTTAAAAATTATTTTATTATAGCAAATTTTTCTAATAGAAATTACTATCATTATTTTGAAGCTTCTATAAAATGAAAGCAGACATAGTTAAAAAAAAATAAAAGCGTTAATGTGCCATTTTAACAGTAGAATCAACGTTAAGTACTAATAATGCACATGTATATGTATATATGTATATCTTATATATTATATTTGATTTTGAATAGTTGTTACCAAAACAATAGATTTGAGCATAATGTATAATTTGGCATTAATCCTTAAATTGAAAAATAACTATTCGTTTATATTATTTATTTAAACATTTATAAATATTTTATCTAACGATCAAACACTGGGACTAAGATTTTGCTTTGAGAAAATATATTAAGTTTCAAATTTTAAACTGTAGAAGAAAAAAAAGCATCACAAGTACAGGGTTTCTTTCTTTTGTCCATCGAGTATTTAATAACAGTGAAAAAATCTTTCGGTACTTTGGCATTACGACGCGAATATTTACCTTTTGGAATGGTTTTTTTTCATTTATACAAACTGCGAGCATCTTTCACAAAAATGAAACATGATATTACAATTTTACTAGCAAGTAGCAACCCAAATAATATATTTTGTTAAACCAACTTTATTGTACAGTGTACACACAACTGTTTTAAATTAAATATATTTTGATCAACAATAATTGAATACTAATCACTGCTATTAAAAATAAATAATGTGCATAAAAAATTGTATATAAATCTAAAAAAATGTGTATTTATAGATGAAAATTTTAATTTTTGACAAAAACTTTGCATATAACTGAAAAAAAACTTCAGTATACAACATACAACAAATCAAACGCCCCCTTTTCATGCAGTATATATTATTACGATGCAGCTATCCATTTTTTATCTCTAGTATAACTATAATTTTTCCTCCGTATTGGGAGAATTGCATTGTAAATGTTTATAAATTATTGTATTTAAAAAAAAAAACGTACTTTTGTTAATGAACTACACTCTCTTGATCATTACTTTTTTCAAATTGTTAACATAGTTAACGAATGTAAGTAAGTACAAAAAACATAAATGTCACCTAAAAATAATATATATGTCCTAAATTTAGTTTGTTACTTCTGTGTTATCTATTTAATATCGTGCCAAAATCTTTACATCTATAACACCATTTAAACATAATAGCTTTTATGTAAGTTCGTCGTTTACCAAATGGCTTATTTCAATACGTCTAGAAAATAATGAGAAGTCGAGAAACAATCATTAAGACAGTATGAAAATATACTAACAAAAAAATAAAATAAAAAAATAACTAAATAAAAAAAAATAAAAAATAAATATTTTACGATTTACTTAAGTTTTTATAATGCAGTTCAAGTAGGTAGTTAAAAGATAAAATATAATAAATGATCGAGTCATTTGAAAATCTAGTAATGCGCAGATATACGACAGCAGTATATTGAATGCCCACTGTATAATTAAGTACACATCGATTAGGTTTAGTAGATTAGGCTTGTATTACACTCTTTCCGAATAAGTTTGAATAAGTTTGAATAATTTGCCTATCCATTTGTAGATCACTTACAGAAGTAACTATAGCAGTGACTTATGTATTTTAATTCATTAAGAACACTAAAAGTCACACATCTCACGTCAGATATAATCGATGATTGTATATATTAAAACGTACTTTTATTAAAAAATAAACTATTTGATATAAGCGAGTGTATAATGATTAGGACCCGGATTTATATGCATTTGTATGTTTTTTTTTTTAAACTGTCCAAGAGGAAGTTAGATAAACTACAAATTTTAATCTTAAACTTATGTATTGGTATGCAAATTAAATGTTGCATATTTTTGCATATTTGGACCATTTTACATTTTTATGCATATTTTATAATTTTTCTAAAATAAAATGCATATTTACGAAAAAAAATAGTATAAAAATATTAATACTAATACTTAACGCTATGTTCTACTTAATCATTATTATTTATTATTACACATCATTATTAATAATTTAAATTGTATCAAACATGTACTACATTTTTTTGTTTAAACTTCTCATAACAAAAGCAATTAGCCATAAGACCAAAATGTAAATGAAAACTATTCATGTTTTGAGAATTTGTTCAACCACTAAAAATGAAAAATTATGCATATAATCATTTAAAACACAATTCATATCATGTAAATAATCATTTAATGTCAAGAAAATTTGCTTTATCAATTAATAATGTGTTATTATCGTAGAATCTGTAATATTATATATTACTTTAGCAAGAAAGCATAAAAAAAAAAAAAAAATTAAAAATATATATGCTGTTAAAAGAAACATTTCTAATGTATAATACACGTATACAAAACTAGTTAAGTAAGCTTTATATGTAGAAAAATTCAGCATGTGAATACTGCATATCAAGATTTAAAGCCAAATTCTCCATCTCCAGAATTATAAAGTATGAATGTAGAAATAATAATTCAAACAAACGTATTACAAAGGAATATTGTTTTGTTCTGCGACCATATTACAATATTACAGTTTACTTAGATTGAAGAAACTCGAGATTTAATGTATATTTGTATAACAATCTGAGAAATTCAGATGCGTTGTTAATTTTTTTTTTTTTTTTAAAAAGAAAGAAAGATCTCACCAATAAGTGAGTACAACGTTAAACGAAAACGGATAATTGCATCAAATTGATTATAACCTGATATAATATTAAATATTTTAAAATTATTGTTCAAAAAATCTTAAATTTTCATATTATTTTTAAATTATAAGTATATATTTAATATTTAATATGCATTTTATTATTTTTGATACACTATAATACAACTATGCATTTACACAAACTAATAACAATGAACAACTCAATTACAAATACTTGAAGTATACAATTGATATTTTAATTTTAATTTTTTTCTTTTAAGTTAAAATTCATTCAAATGAAAAGTCTTTTGTAAATTACAAAATAGTTTTAAACATATAAAAATAATAATAATTAGGATACGAGTAGTATTGAAATGGTTTATTTATACAATTATATCTGTTAACATAATCAGTCTGTATACAATTTTGTTTATATTATATGATGTTAATATTATAATTAGCTACACTATCATTGTAAATCACTTAATATTGTCGTTTACTAAAAAGACACGTAATACCCACAAGATTAGTGAATATAATATTAGTGAAATATCTAAAAATAATTTATTACAATTGTCTAAACCATAATAAATTATGATGTTCTAGGAACACATATTATTCTTACTATATTATTGTGTTTTCTTGTGTTTTGTATTTATTCGTTAGTATAAAATATAAATAGGTACTATATAAATTAACTTTTTTTTTAAATAGCAGTATCTATTGAAAAAGGACTTGTGTTCTAAAATTGTTTTAATTTCTACATAAGTAAGTAGATTATTCCCATTTATCATGATTTTCATTTTATATGATACGCAGTTTAATAGATTTCCACTGTATAATACAAAACTATTGTAATCCGAATTTTGATAATTATTCTATTCTCGAATCCAACCATGCATATATAATGTTCACTTTCAAAATAGCAATGTTGGTGATTTGGTATTAAATTGATTAAAAACTGCAAATCCGGGTGAGATTCTAGGAATTGCAAAAAAAGAGGCAGACACATTAATATTGTTTCCATATGAGTAGTACCTATTGAGTAATTTTAAACAATTTAAAATTCAGTATTATTCAATAAAATATTTGATAATTAATATAAAAATCATATTATATTAAAATGTTTTATTTTGTAAAAACATTGTAGGTACTTAAATTATTTTAAATAGTTAAAATACTAGAACATTTTAACAAAATATTTATTCATTAATTTTTTGTATATTATATAGTTTAATTAAAACAAATCGTTTTAATTGTATTTACCAAAGCTTTTTCGAGAATTTTGATGTATTAATAAGTTAATGGACAATTTTTATTTTTTTATAAATATTTAATGTTTAAAATAGTTCACTATCTTCAATCACGACATCAAATTCAACCTACTATTTTGTTGAAAAAATGTAAATATATAAAATATTAATGTATGATGACTATGTAAAATTTAAAGTTAATTTTAGTTTAAAAATATGATTTTTTTTTTTATTTAAATTAATTTGCTTATTGTATAGTATAATAATATACAAACTTAAAATATGCAGTAAAATAAAGCAATATGTATAAAAAAAACTGTTTAATATTGAACCACATTGCTCTGTAAGTACCACGTTAGCGGTGTTTTAAAATAATTAAAACTAATTAATAGATATATATATATAATATATTAATACAATATAAATGGTCTTTATACATATATAGTTAATACTGAATAAAAATTGCTTAGCATACATATACAAATCTCAATAATATGCTTATATCTCGAAATATTATTTAAACTTATACCACTTTTATATATATATATTTTTTTTAATGAATATGTTTAAAAATACATTAATTATTTTCTCAAAATCATAGATGGTTGTACTTAATATTGCTATATGTACTTATTATATGTTTTTAATAAGAACAACTTATATTTAAACAGTTTTAACAAATTAGTAACCTTTAGTAGTTAATTTTCAGAGTTTTAATATTTAATAGAAACAAATACGTTTTTCCGGGTATATATTATGATGGTATACTTGATGGGCTATTGTTTTGAACTTGTAATAACGTTTTGATATTGGGAAAAAAAGTTTATTATTAATCTCTAATATTTTTGATATTACTCGTATTATAAAACGTTAAAAGAAAATGTTCCGCGGTGGTTACCTTTCTTACATACAAAAAAAAAAATAGTGTTAAAGAATTTTTAACCGACGGCCTGTACACATTTCCCCTCTTTGTTTTAATATGGTACGGCTATAGTTGATCTTTTTTTTTTTACCATTAGTAGACATCGAGTGCCTATTAAACAAACTGCAGTGCACTTTTACGGTGGATAACGTTGTTTTACCTAATAATTAAATTATTTAACACAGTTCTTTTTTCAATGTTATCGTTTTGATTAAAATTATGTTGTACACAAATTGAAAAATTAAGCTTGTTCAAAAATTTTATATAAATTAATAATATAGGATTCCGAAATTTTTAAATAGCGTGTTTTAATGTTCTGGCTGAAGTATATTCTAGATCAGATATAAGTTTGTTTTGTGAAGTTGTGAAAGGAAATACGGCATTTTATTTTATCTATATATTAACCGTATATTTGTATAATATATAGATATATTTTATAAAAAGTTTTATTTGGTAATAATTTTTAACAGATATAGTTGTCGCAATATTGATGCTAAATATAACTACCATTTATCTTGATTTTTTTTTTTTTTTTTAATTGTTGCTACATATTTTAGAGAAAATTTTGATAAATTTAATTGAATGTTCGCTTTCGTATTTCAAATATTTTTAGTGAAATAAAATAAAGTCTTAATACATGATTTATTCAATTCAAATTATAATTTATATTATGATTTATAACTTATTGTTAAATAAATAAGAATCTTAAGAAACTTAGCTTCATGTTTTATAACATTTTTTTTTAATAAGTTCATAAGTCCCAAACCTTAAATATTGTGATCATTTAAAAATTTCTTTATTGCATGGTCATGTTGCCATACAAAATTATTATATGTATTATATTTCGTAAACTTTTGACGACCCTTATAATATTTCACTAGCAACCTGACTGTTCAGACCTACAATAACTTTATTTTAAATTTGTGTAACCGATTACATTACTATGTCTGATAATTTACTATATGTCCAAACGTGACACTGTTTTAAAGCAACTAGAACTTTTAACTTGCAATTGTATTTCAAATAAACAGCATAATAAATAACCATGCCAAATTATAAGTATTTATTTTTTTAGTTATAATTATATTACAGTAAACTCGTGTGCAAGTTGTCCACAAAACTCGTCTTATATTAGTTTTTATTTATCTGTATAATGCTGTAATACGATTAATGGTACATTATTAGGATGGAAACATTAGTTTGCATACATTTCATGATCAATTTGAAGGTTTTAAAGTTACACCTAAATTTTGACACTGTACATATGGAAATTATATTCATTTACGCACATAAAAATAAAATTAAAATACAAAAATCAAGATAGCTCTTTCATAAGAATCTTAATACAATTAGATTAGTATATTTTTTTAACACTTTCAATACCACTACATTTAATTTCAGTACTACTAAATGAGATCAAACAGAATCTTAAATTAATAATGTATTTGTTTCTAGAACAATATTATAAAAAGAATAATAATAATGCAACAAATATGTGAATTTTTACTTGTTAAAGTTTAAAAAAAAAAAAAAAACTTTAACTTGATTATTGTAATTGATTTTGAAAATGCTATTGGTTGAACTATGAAAATGTAATAAAAACTAGTTTATCGGTAGAAGTTATAAATTGACTCACGAGCTAACGCTACTGACGACAAGGTTAGATTACTAGTTGCTCAAACTTTTATAAAATAAAAACATTTATAATGTATAATACTTATATCAGTAGATCGTTGCCTACACAAAGTTTGAAACCCTAATATGTTTTGATCTGTTGCTACTCCTAAGATAACTGGAAAAGAGATAAAAAAAAAAAAAGTATATAAACTGTGATTGAGAATCGAGCATTCGAATTAAATTACTTATACTTATTAAACTTGTGCTTACCTACAATGCGAACTGTTTTATTTTAAACCTATCTTGTTTAATAATGAGACAGTTAGTCTATAAAATCCATCGTCGATGGTAAGTAAATAAAAATAAAATATATTCATAAAATGATTCTAACCGCAATTGTTATAATTTACTTCTATAAACAAAATTAAGTATAAATAAATATTATTAACGGTTTATTGAATACAGTTATAAATGTAATAAGATGTTAATATCATTTGAAAGACTTAATAAAATACCAAAGGACAAAACTAAAAAAATCTCGTTATAAATTTATGATACATATATATTTATATTGAGTATTTAAGTTACTTTTATTTTAATTAGAATATTGTAATATTAGTCTTGAAAATAATATTTTTTACAAAATCAAGAATATGACGTCCTCTATTATGTCTTAGATTTCCGTTTTATATCACAAAATAATACACTTATTAAATGTATATCATTTTAATTCATCAAAATTCGACATAAACCCAATGTAAAACTAAAAAAATTACAATTCTATACCGATACAAATAAATTAGGTTTTTATTTTGCTTTGCATACAGCTTTAAACATGTTTACAAATGAAAAAACACGAAGAACGTATAAAATGGTATAAACGCTTTCTAAAGACGAGTGCTATAAATAATCATAATATTTTTTTATTTCCATAAACAATGTAGTTTACATTGGTTAGTTCAATTAAAATAATAATTTATCGAAATAATTATTACAGTATCTGACGTGAAGTATTTCATCAAAAATCTCACAATTTTCAACATTTTTCATATTTTTTTTTTTTTTTTAGACTTTTCATTTATTTTTTTTACAAATATTTGCTATTCAATTATAGTTTAACAATACTTATTATAGACTATTGTTTAATAAACATAAGCACATCATGTTTAAATTATAACTGGATTTGTTTGAATTATTTCCAAACGGTTTGTAGACGCATATACTTGAATGTAAACAGCCACTTAACTGATACCAGTGATAGCACACAAAACAAGTTCAAGTCTCTAAACTAGCTTTTCTATAAAGTCTGTATATGTTGTTACGACAGAAAACCAGAAAATTAACATTGACTTAAACATATTATTGGATCGTCTATATACCACGGAGTGCGAGTTTCAAAAGCGTCTAATCAAGATTCTTCCATTTTTTCGATAGCGTTTCACAGCACTGTAATAATGTATACTGTTTACAATTATTATTTGTATATCAGATATAACGAATGATCTCCTCAAGCCAGAAATACGAGATTTTTTCGACAAAATTATTATGCACTAAAAAGACTCGGGGAAAATGATGTCGATTAGGTACTCGACGGATGACACCTGTTATTGCTTTAACGAACTAAAAATACGGTTCGATGAACTTACCTGCACATGCATTTGTGTTTCAACGTCGTATCCGAGATTTGGGTTTCGTTGGTCGAAAATTCGTTTTGAAAACAGAAAAGACGACGAATTTGGGGGAGGGGAAATTCCACAAAAACTGTACGACTTGATGCTACACAAACGTCGTGACTTTTTTTTTTTTTAATATTACTGATTGCAACTATACGTTCAATGCAAAACCACTATTAGGTATGAGTCTGAGTGTTTGTCGCGAGACGGACCACATGGTGGCGACGATCTAATGGAAATAATATAACGTGGAGGGATGAATATGGTGTGTGCGAAATCACGATCGACGATTCGACGGGAGCATATTATTATAAGGTACGAATAATGTACGATCGACCTTGCCGTTGATTCCGCGTCGTTTTTCACGAACTTCCTGTCGGTGGCACGTGAACGAAAAGACACCACACACGTACTCGTGCAACGGGCGGGCACACCGAGTTAGATACCGCGAGACGACTGTTTAGCTCGCCGCCGCCGCCGTCAACGCCACCGACGACCATCACCACCGCGGGCGGCGGCGTCGGCGACACGCTCCGCGGCGTTTTTCGGTTCAGACGTGCGCAAGCTCCGCCCACGTCACTCGTGGAAAAAAATCCACCGCTATCGTCTACTCAGCGATGTGCGGGGGAGGGTTAGGTAAGTTGCCGAAATTCACCGATTACCCAGGAAAAACCCGAGACGTCCCGTCGCCAGAACTCAGCGTCCATACAGCCACCGTCGCGTTTCACTGTCGGGGCCCCTCCCCGCACCATCCGTAATTTCACCCCGTTCGCCAGTCGGCGATACCATTGTCACCCGAACACTGACGAAACCGACGACTGTGGAGCCGATGTGTAAATACACGATCGGTTTAACACGTTCGGTATTTTACTATTACACATACGTGCGAACGTTAAAATTAAACATTCGTACTTTCTACTGGCCAATATCACATTCCGTACAACGGATTTCGATCAAGTCCCTCGCTCGGCCATTTTTCCACAGGTCTTGTGCATACTAACCACGTGAAGTATTCTTACTATTCAGTCAAAAACTATTCAACCATCGTTTGAATAATAATGAAAAACAACGTCTTTTTGGTTTCACATTTTTACCTCCTCCGGTTTCTCCTCCTCTAAAAGTAGTGATATTACATATTTTTTTTCTAAAAATCGTTCGTTTTGTACCCGCTATAGCTCTGTCCTTATAAAGTACATTCTATATAAAAATAAGTGCAAGTTAAATATTACTTATAGCAAGTACCTATATTAAAATAATTTAACTTGTTTGCAATCCTTTGTCCGGCGACATAATTAGTTATATCGTCGATACTCCGACCGTAGGTACGTCAATGTTTCTTTGTAAATATTACCAAGTGAAGATTTTCGCATGTGCAATAAATAATTTACTATTATTTGTATAACGTTTTTTTTCTCGAAGTATATAAAGTCAGTCCTGATAATTTTATAGTTAAAAAACACTATGATTTTTAGTGTGTTTAAGTTGTAACCTATTATTTAAAATTCATGTAAAGAAGTAAATATTATTTGTTTTTTATATTATCAGATTTAACTATTAAAGAATGGTTTTCAAGATTCCTTTGGGATAATAGTATGATATTAAATTTTTCAAAATATTAACTATTCAATTTTTGTCATAATATTGTTGTCACATGTTTTTATTACATGCTGATAATAATTTATTATTAACCTAAAAGTTAATTTATATATTTAATAGTTTAATATGCTATACATGGATTATAAATTTATAATAGTTATAAATACCTGACAACACCATCAAAACAACAAAATATGAAATCCGTTTAATACATTTCATGATAAAATACAATATTATGCTTCTTATAAAAATATTATTATTGAACCTGAAATAGGTTAATAATGTTTTTCTCTTATTTCATTCCTATAATAGTTTTTGCTCAAATTTTACAATAAGTTATAACCACTTAAATTTAGTATAGTTACCCAATAAACTTGCTTGTTCGTCCGTCAAAACGAATAATAATATTTTGTGAATATATTTATTTTATGGTAAATCAATAATGATTATATGTTATTTCAAGTACCTACATAACCAATCAAAAAAGTACGAAATGTTATACATAGAAATACAATAATGTGTTTTTAATGTAAAATAAATTATTTTAAATCAAAAATAAATAAAACCCGACCATTACATTTGCTTCAATATAACTTGTTTATAAAAAATTAACTTTATTCAAATCATATACAACTAATCAACAAGTTTTAAAATTAATTACAACAATACCCTTCATGTTTTTGTTTGATCAATACTTCTTAAAATATTAACATATTTAAAATTATCATCCACGATTTCAACATTCATCTACTAGTCTATTTTACATTTTTATTTAAGATATCATCTTTATAATTGTGTTGTCATTTAATTAAATTATAATATTTTAGTAAATAATAGTTTACATACCAGGCGTTCCAATATTTTCAATAGGTAATATTTTTAATAAACTAATGTCACTATTTTACGAATATTTTTACTCAAATTAGTTGTTTATTATTGTTTGTCCCCTCTTTCTTCAAAAGCACTTCATCAAATATATATCTATATAATTTTTTAATAGTTGTTCTCTTTTGAAAGGACCTAATTCATTTAATTTATGCTGTTTTGATATGTTGCATAGATGCACGATAAAACATTAATAATTAAATAACAGTGTATTTTTGTATATTCTAAGTCTGTTACGATGCGTCCTTGCAGCACAATTGAGTGCATTCAAACGCTCGTATATAATAAATTATATTTCTTATAATTCCTACATAGCACATTATTCAGAATTTTACAGTTATAAATTAAGTAGACTGTAAAAATTGTATTTAAAATATGATTACTGTTAAACAATTTAAATAACAATAAATCAAATGTATTCTACTTTTTTACTTTTTAATAGTCTCTGTATCATACGTCATCAATATATTGTCGTATCATATTATTTTCAATCCTGAGTTGAAATAAGTTGTTCCATTTCATTAAAATCATTTAATATTCTATTTAGCTATTGCTTATGGATGATAATAATATTTATGTGTTACAATACAGGTGAATAAATTGATTGATTTTTAAATATTTTTTATTAGTTAAATAATAAAAGATGATTAAAATAAAATAAGTACAGTCCTGTGGTGAATCTTTATTAAAAACAACAGCCGTCTTTCGTGATTTGTTTAGTGTAGGCGAAGCACAATGAAATAATTAATACTAACATTATTAATCTAAAAGGTTACCAAAGATTGCCATTGATTCAAAAAATATAATATATCTTTGTAAAAATTAAATCAGGTCTATAAAATAAAAATAAAAAAATCGATGTAAATGTAAAATTTCATTTTATAGATGAACCTAACATACGACTAATATAAATATAAAAAATAAAGTTAATAGTGATATAAGATATTAAAATATTTTTTTACCTAGTCAGAGGGTTTCCACACTGGTAAACCACCTTATTCCCGTTATTGATGTTGTTATATTTTGTCACCAAATTTACAAATATTAAAGATTGTAAATATATTTTTGTTTGAATTAAAAAAATATATAAAGTATTTTTAGTAATATAGACTGACAAATTATTCGATGTCCTTGTTCATAATCATTATTTATTTTCAGTGATTAAAACATCTATAATTAAAACCTGCCAAATGGCAATACCTACATTCAACTCTACATTAAAGCAACTTTCATTTTATTTTTTTTTTAAATTTCAAAAATGAAAAAGAATAACTATATTATTTTTTTTTACAAACTACGCATTGTAAAACGATAAACCAATGCGCGTGTTACGAAATAATTTAATATTACAGTATTGTTTACATAAGAACAAAACTTCATCGAAAATCAATACATTTTATTTTCTGACTTTCACTGCGTCGTTAAATATTGTATACATATTATTTATCATGAAAAGTTTGAATTAACTTTGTTTTGAAATTAAAAAAAAATATATATATATATTATAAATAAACTAAATTTAAGATTTATAAATATGTGTCATCTTAAATACATACAAAAAAAAAAATTGTATTATTATTAACTCAATGTTTGTCGTAAATTTTACTAATAGATATTAACAGTTTTTTAAATGTATAGATATTTTTTTATTTTAATAGGTATGATTTTCAAATACAAAGTTACTCATCAGTTTTTCTTACAGAAACTTAAAAATCTCTGTGACATATATTTTTTTACAACAATTAAAGATCGAATTTTTATGAAATTGTATACTTATATGAATATTATTAGTTGTAATTAATTAATTATAACTTAATAATATTATGCATTGTGACTTGAAACTTTCCATCGCTACGAATACATTATTCTAAACTTAACACAATAAAATATCCATTATATTGAGATTAATTTTAAGCTATCTATATTATATATCTATTTATATTTTATGAAATAATATGAAAGAATAAAATAATATCTAAATTGTTATGATAAAACACAAGATTTTATTTTCTAAAAATTAGTTAAATCTATCATATTACTAATAAAAAAAAAATAAATAAAATATTGATAATAAAATTATAAACAAATCTCATATAACTTATAAAACCAAAACACTTGGATGGCTAATTAAGATATAACTTACGAGATATGTGGTGATACAATATACCTACATAATATAATTGCACTTACATTTTGTACACAATTAATGCAATTGAAATTCTAAAATATAAAGCACATCCTTTACTGATGATACTTATGTTACACCGTAACATGTGAACATTAAACTTTGTGTATTGTGTACCCTAAAGTTTCGTCCGACCAATACTCATTATTATTAGAAAAAATAACAAAAATTATCCTAATTCGGAGGAGCAATCAAAATCTTTATTGTATCAAGATTCTTAATGAAAAATATTATTGTCAACTCCACTATGCACTTGTTTATGTTTAACACATATTTTTGATATTCATTTGAGTAACTACTACTTGCTAGCATAGTTTAATGTATATTGAATTATTCATCGTATAATTAATTAAATTTACTAGTTGAACATTTCTCTCTGCTAAACCTAGGGCCATATTCCTTATTAACTTTTTTTTTAAAAAAAATTTAAAACACAATTATTATTTGTGTGATATAATCTAAATGTATATTGATAATATATTGATTATTATAAGAAGAGTTATTAGGTATATAGTATTATTATTTTGATTTTGAGCAATCACTTAAAATCATTATTATATTAATTTACAAATCAATCATAGAATCAAGGTACTTAATTGACCATCGGTGATCTGAAAATAACCTATGGTAGCTACAAATGTTGGAACATTTAGACATTAAAATGATTTACTGTTAAATTATAAAGTTCTATGAGTGATCTAGTTTTTATTACAAAGACATAACCTACATTACAATGTAAATAGTAATTACGATGAAAATCATACATATTATATGGTGTTCAAATTACTTCAATTTTATAAAAATAATTTAAAATAACGTGGGATAAAAATATATAATATCAGTTCAATAAGTGAATATATTAATCAATACTAATTAAATTATGTCATAAATATATATTGCATAGGTATATGCATTGCAGTGACTTTGAGCATTGAACATGGTCTCGTGAAGATATACTGAAAAATATGTAAACTTCATATTTAACAATACCTACTACAAGCTAGGGGATTAAATAAATATACATTTATTTTGGATAACGTTTATGTATAAAAATATAGACACAAAATACAATAAAGTCGAAGAATAATACACGAAAACATTAAACCATTTAAATCACTAAGCAACCTTAACCAGAAGCCAGGACGCGTAAACACACGTGCAAACCCATTGTCCATCATGTCATATTATATGGAATATAATAATTCACAGCGCCGTTTAATAAGTGTAGCATTGTAGCGAAGGGTCGTTGTGGAATGTTCATTTTAGAAGATTTGTTTTTGGAAGTTATGTTTGGACGGATAGATTTAAGTACGGTGTTTTAACTAACGAAAAAAATGTGTTTAAAAATTATAAAACAACACAAATTTTATTATACAAACCATTTTTTTAAAATAATAATAATAATAAAATAATCATAAAATAAATTACATATTATCAACAAAAATTCGTAGCGCATTATAATCGTTTCAATAAAGCCATACATTTAGTTAATGTGATTAATATATTAATAATAATTAATTACACACTTTTTTTAATTAATAATTATTTCTATTCATAGTATCATAATAAATGTATAATTACATTTTACATGCATCATCCATTTTAACATTAGAGCCTGTCAATAGACGATGACTAAAGTAACCATAATACAGTATATCATTGATATGTTAATTTCAACCTTTTTCAATTACAGAGATTAAATGCCTTTAAATATGGGCGTGTCTTGAATTTTTTTTTATTAAAAGCAAACTTTATTTATTATCGGTATAACCACGTATTAAATTTACTTAATCGTGGTTTAATATATTATTATAATACCTAGCTTAATATTTATAATATATAAAACTCAATACCGTAATTGAAAGAGTAAATCCTATGAACACATTTTTCCTTCAACGTATATTTATCTACATATAGGATGATTCAATAATCATTTTCAATCTTAACTTTTCAAAAAAAATAAAAACAAATTATATAAGAATTAAAACATTTGGAATTAGTAACATATTATATACTCTTTATATGATAATAATTAAGATTTGTATACTATTTAAAGAGTATTCCAGATTTTGTGGTGATAAAAAATTCTTTATTTTAAAAAAGAACCAACTTTTTTCAAAAAAAATTGTTAATTTGTTAGTATTTTTTGAGTACAACATAAAATATATACTCTAAGAATAATATAGTTTTACAAAAATATTAAATACGAAATTTAGTATTTAATTTGTTTTAATCATTCTTATTATATTCAGACAATATTCTACAAATTTTAAATATAATTTTGAAATCATCACAGATGTCTCCTAAATGACTAAATCTATCATCGTAGATCTGTAGTATAGAATATAAATTAAAATTAGTAAACACAGTAAAAAACTCAAATACGTATCACTTGAATTTTTATTTAAATACATAACATTTTTAGTAAATTTATCTATTTAATTATTTATTGTAAATAGGTGATTAAAATATTTAAATGGATTTTCGATAATTGTTATTTGATTGATTATGAAATAACATTGTGTTAACATTTTTTGAGCAGATACTGTGATTTTTTTTATTCTCTTCCCCGCCTCATCATAATTTTTATGTTTACATTTATAAATAAGCAACATACACTCGAATATTAAATTGATCACATATTTGAAACAGTTCTAAATGTTTTTCCTATTAGAATTTAAAAATCAGTTTTAAAATTTTGTATAATATATTCCATGTATAATATAATATGAATAGTGTGTGTGTATATATATAATATATACTATATATATATGTTGTATATTACATTAAAACATGGAACCATAGATAACTCTTTATAATTTGTGAATCTTTTACAATAATAAATTGTTGAAACCGTCGTTTAACTGAGAATCGAACAAAACCTATAGAACTGGGTGGTATACATGTAGTTTCGATATCACATTGAACAATTTGAAAATAATGAAAAACTACATACGATAATTTATTTTTCCATCCATAGTTCCATGCGAGGTTATTTAAACAAGCTGATTAAGAAATGCATAGTTATACGCATGATATCAAAGATTAATGACGTGAAATTGAATCGAAGTCAAAATACATTCTATGACACCCACATTTTTGTGACCCACAGTCACAATTTATAATCAGTTTAAAATGAATGGTCACTAGTTAATGTGAACAATACCAATAGTGAAATTCAGTATGATATTCTGTTAAATAGTCTTTATCATAAACGGATAACCTATTCGAAGCTTAAATAGTTTATAAATAAAATAAATATAAACAAAAAGAAGTCAAATTTGTTGAGTGTGAATATAAACTTGGAAGCTTTGATTTATTGTAATTATTTGCATAAAACTCGTCATTTTGATAATTATTATTTTTATTGTTGTTTTTTTTATTTTTTTGTTAAATAGCAACTAAAATAACAAAACATGACAGTTTTTAGGTAGGTACGCACATCCAACCGGAATATAAATTTGAAGTATTTATTGCTATCTATAGTATATAATAATGAAATACATAGGTACCTGACAGTCCATGCATTAATTTTAAATATTTTTTATTTAATTTTGAATATATATTATTTAAAATAAAAGTTTAATTTATAAGTCTATGTATAATGTAATAGAAACAATAAGATAATGCAAGTTTCTTATCAACATTAATGTGTTTATCATAATTTCATGTACAGTGTACACGTCTTGTTTGATTTTTTAGATAACATAATAATACTAAATACTTTCTACATAATACTTTATAATACAAATTATTTTTTAGGTTCCAAATGGAGTGATGATTTTATTGAATTTACAATGATGTGTGTGTATTTCTTTTTTTTTTTTTTGAGTCTATACATACAAATAATAGTCAAACAAATGCTCAATTTTAAAGGTGGTTTCGGATCCAAAACTTGATCTAGTTTGTACTTAAAAGAATATTTTGCATCTATTCTTATATTTCTATTTGTGTTTTAGTCTATTATAAACATTTGAAAACATCCGTTTCTTTTTTGTTGTCGTATTCTTTTTTTGAAAAAGTCGATAAAAAAAAATATTCATTAGAAAAAAATTATTGAAAATGTTATGCAAGGTTTTCGATAAGTTTTTCATTAACAAAATTAATAACATTAAAAAATATCGAAAATATATTATAATATACAATGTATAGCCACAATATATTTTTAAGACCAATCAAATTTATAACTTTTATGAAATTTGTAAAATATCGAAAGTTTTCAAATTATTTTTTTAGTTAGAAATTAATGCATTTTTTTATACTTAGTAAAAAATTAAATAAATTATTTATGGGCATTTTAAATTCAAATTCAGAAGAAGTTACATATTATGTTATATTTTAAAAATATTACTTATATGGACATAACATTTTTACGAATATTGTAATATTTTATACACACAATGATAATTTAAAATGCAATTCTTTCAATAGATATTAATGCACCTTAGTGTATTAAATACGAATGTTAAAATAAATGACTTTAACAAATAGAAATATTAATAAACATATTATAAAATATATTTAGTATAATATACACATCCATAATATAAGTTTATTAACGTAATATACCGTCTTTTTTCGTTTTTTGTATACAATAATGATGTAAGTATCATTTATTCCAAATGTACACATAAAATAACGTATTAGATACCTACTGTACAAAAAAGCGATACCACGTGTTTGAAATTGTATTTGAAATATCATAGAAGTGTATTTAACTGAATTTAATAAAATAATATACTAATATTTGTTGCTACAAACTGATATTCTTAGGATGCTTAATTAAGTTTGATATTAATATTGTGTAATTAATAATAAATTATATCATAATACAGTACAGTTATTACTAGAATTTATTTTTTTTTTCAACTATATATGTACCTACTCACATGCTTACCAGTTGAAAAAGTAACTTATGCATCATCACAAGTAGTTATTTTATTGTGGATGATAAACAGGTGAGTACGGTTATAATAATTGTCTATTTACATTGAATATTACTAAATAACATATCAAATTAAAAAGATTCTGATAATTTTCAATCAATAAATGAATTATTTTTTATTTTATTAAAATAGTCAACACTATTATCATTGATGTATTTCTAAATGTTATTTATACTCATTATTTTTTTTAACAACCCTATAACTGTATTATATTTTTCAGTTAATGTACAATATTAGTCTAATCATCTAATAAAAATAAATAGGTAATACTATAATATATTGAAAGATTACTTCATTATTTACTAATAAATTTTGTTTTAAATTATTTTAATTTATATAACAATGTAATTATTGTGATTTCTTCACTTCACAATATTCTAGAAGACGTACTTTAGTATTTTAGTATTTTCGTAAAATTATGTAATCCTTAATAGATATTGGAATAGGGATCGAGATATAATATACCAGTTTATTACAGTAAAAAAAAAACTATAATGATACTAATTATTATGTAGTTTTAAAACGGGTCCTGATGAGCTACAACAAAAAGTTGTTAAAAAGTAATTTAAGTTTAAAACAATTTATTTTTTAATCTTATTTATAATGAAATTAGGAAATTATATAAAGTTAAAAAATCTTTTACTACAAATAATTGAATTATTACAACGATTGGTAAGGTACTTTAACTGGAAATAACTAAATACTTCCTCTTAAATTAAAAACCAATAAATTAAATTTATAATTTTATTTTCAAAACTAAACTAAACTTTAAAATATAATTTATATGATATTAATAAATATATGATATAATAATAAATATATAGCCGTTAAAATGTACATTAGAAATTATTTATTTATTTATATTTAATATTTATTATTGTTGTCATTTATTGCGTTTAGCAAATATATAATACATGTAGAATCTAAATAAGTCTGTATTGACTGTATTAGGTAAGTACCTATAATAATAGTTCTTTAATAATTATCATATAATAACTGTATGGCGTTCATTAAATAAACAATTTTAAACTTCAATAACTTTTGTATAGTTAAATTTTAGTACTATTTTGATATTTTAAAATAATTATGCCATGAATTATCATCAACGGGTAGTATCTCTGATCAGGTTAGTTGACAATGTCATTAGCATACTCACAAATATTTATTGCAAAAGTGTACTTACAAGATTTTATTTTACAAATAAAAATGAAATAAAAAATATATATTTTATAATATGATGTTATCTCATTATTCAATATATTTCTTATTTTATTTTTATTTTCTGAAACAACCTATACTATGAATTCTTGGAACCAGTATTTTATTCTGAATTATGTGCAGTTTATTTCAAACATATTTGAATATTTCATTCGGAAATATTATACTAAGTATTCACTTTAACTGTGAACAAAATTTTAAAATAACTTATCCTTAAAAAAAAAATAATAATAATAATAATATTTAAATATTATAATTCACCTAATTCGACTCAGGTTTTACAAGTGAACTGGATACAACAACATATGATAAAATTCAATAAAACTTTTTTATTATTTCTTAAGTAATTATTATGCATGCCATTTATTGTAAGTATATTTTTAGGTTTAATAATCCTGAAACATGAAAAAAAAATGGATTTGTTTTTAATACATTTTCCTAGAAAACCATACAATAATAGACCACTGAGAAGATCCCGATTGAAATGGGAGAACGTAGTAAGGAAAATTGTGAAAGCGTTCGGAGAATTCAACTGGAGGATAAAAGCGTTGAATAGTAAAAACCGGAGACAAGGCTGTACATCCGAAGGGCCTTATAAAATATTTAACTGCTTTTTTTTATTTTACAGTAGCCGACTTACTTAATAGATGGAATAGTCAAGCAGAATATCATCGAATTAGTATATTTATTTAAGATTTAAAAAAAAAAATCTTAGAAAATCTTATGAATTTAAATTAATTTTTTTTTTATTTAAAGTAAAATAAATAATAACCACTGGAATAAATACAATTTGTTTAACAATAAAATAGTAATAATCCTACTATAATAATGACAAATCGTATTACAGAATATGTAATATATATATAATACTTTCAGATAAATTAGTTCTAGTAACTAAATATATACTACATAATAATTTGACGTATACAAATATTTGAATATTACTATTGTGTTAGTTTAAAGTATATTTTACTTCCAATAATATTAATAATAGTTATTTTACATCAAAACTCAAAACAAAATTAATATTATATATATCCTAAAGACTAAAAGGATAAATTTGTTATTCTTATTTTAAATTGTTTCAGCATAGACAACACTAAACAATAATATATAATAACAATCAAATTTTATATTATTTTTTTTATTATGCTATATTATTAAAAAGGAGTAGGTACCATTAAAACTTTAAGTATAAAATAATAACGAACAAATTGATAATCATATATTATCGTATGATTGACTTATATCATTGTTGTTGTCCACTAAAAATTATCCAACAATGATAAACGTATTTTTTTGTGTTTAAATTTACAAAATATATTTAAAAAATTATAATAGTAAACGTAAAAAATAAAAACGCTTCACCTCTGGACTTAATGTGCTTTGAAGCTCTCGAAATTTCACAGTTAAAAATGACCAAGGCTTACGAATAGAGAAGAAGTTTTGTTGCACATTTAACCGTTTGATAAAAAGGGGTTTATAAGAAAAGAAAAAGTTAATAGAACTTCAAGTGTGTTCTTAGAATGTTGAATTAAGTTGATAACCACTTTGGCATCTGACTGTAATCCCTATAAAAGTGCTTACAATGTCTTTCTTGTTAAGTTTGTAAATTAATCAAATGGGTCCGTATATATTATAATGGGCCCAGAACAAATTGTTGACAAGAATCGTGGAAAATATATTATGGTTAAAACTAGCTTATTGAATTTGTATGGTGGTTTACATATTGAAATTTTTCATGAATTTTCTTCAGTATTTTGTTTGCCAACACTAGCCTATATACTAAAACATGATCCACTCTCGCTCGTTAAAACGGCTGCAAATGATCCACCGAAAAATGGAAGTCAATGTGGGTGTGTATTTTAATTAAATTGGGGAATTCCTAATTACTAGCATGCTAAAATCGGTTTGTGTAAAAAACCTTAAACACAATGATATTGTTTCTTTGTCGAGAAATTCCATTGCAAATTAATTCTCATCCATTTCCATTTTGTTTCTCACTATAGCACTGTTTCTCTCTTACCCTGTCTTTGACCCATCCACCCCACGTATGATTTGGGTTTGGGCTTAGTTTCAACGGCCAAACAGATGCAAAGCCTTTGAGAATGTCGCGCGTGAATAACGTGAAAGTTTTTGTATTAAAAACGCCGTGACGAAAGAGGAGGAACACGCTTAAAAATGTCGTTACGCCTCGCAAACACGTCGTTCGTTTTGAAACTAAAACCGATAATTTACGACTCTAGTTGTACACAGCAATTTTTAAAATGAACTTCGAAGCCGACGGTGCCACTGCCGTCTTGCCCCCCTCCGTGTCAATCGTCAAAATTACACTTTTTTCGAACAAAAACTCTCTACGGTATTTTTTTTTTTTAAAACCTCCCTTCTCCGTCACCACCAAGCACCGAAGGTAGTTGACATTGTTTCACAAGTACAACAATTTTAGAAAACAAAACTAATGTAATTTATTAAACACATACAAAGATACTATTTTTGTGTTAAAAAATGTTCAATATCTAATAAAGTAAATAGATGTATATTGTAATAGGTTTTGCTATTAAAAATAGATAATTAACTAAAATATAAATATAGGTACCTAACTCATTATATGCAATCACTTTAAAATCTCTATATTTATTAAAAATAAAATAATAACTATAATACACGACATTTTTAGCAAGTAAGTTTGATAATTGATGAAATTATGAATGATTCTGAAGATTATGTTGGTATAGTCTGACTATCAAGTTTATACTATTATTTTGTTTTAAATAACATTTTATATACCTGCTTAAAATAAATAATGATTAACTATTATACATAGTTAAGTTCTGATTCATTTGAATAATAATGACCCATATAATTACTAATCAGTTAGTCAACTGTTGTATATAGCAAAAAATTTTCTCTTAGTAATTTAAAAAAAATAATACTCAGACTATGGCTTTGGACGTTGATTAAGTACTAGTTATGAATGAGGATGTAAACCAATTAAATGAAATACTCATTTTAATTTTTATATAAATTATGTAACTTATAATTAGCTTATATAATAATATGTATCATAACTTAACACTATAACTTATTTTTGGAGGGAGAATTAATCCTTAAACACCCTTTCAGACAGGGATTTAGATACACAGCCTTTTTTTTCATAGTTGTGTTTAATGGTTTGAGTTCTTTAATAACATTTTATATTTATTTCTTTTATTATTATTATTATTATTTTTTTTTTGCATTAAGCACAGGTTTGTTTTGCAATAATAAAGTACACATTCATTGAAATTTCAAACTAGCAACTGAGATAATTCTCATCCACTAATCATGGATATTATAAAATTCTTCTAAGATATCAATAATAATTGATTTTATGATCATAACAAAACAATTAACTTAATGTACTGTACATATAAACATGTTCAAAGGATTTATTTTTACGTTTGTAAAAAAAATAACGCGTATGTTTATTTTTGGAACACAACAATCCAATTTTTGAATGAATCGTCAGTTATTCATTTAATTAACCGATCACATATTCACAAAACAAATTGTAAATAATACATTTTAATACTCCAGTCAGAATGCTTAGCGGCGTAAGAATCAAGTTTTAAGATCTTAACGTTAATTTCTTAATAAAAATTAAGGTACCTAGTTTTTTAATACTTGTTGTGTAATAAGTTAGGTTAGGTAAGATGAATATTGTTTTTCTAAAACAACGAACGCCTTGAGGTAAATGGTTTTCAAACAATCGGTTTGGTAACTTGTTTAAATTTAATAATTACAAAGTTATTTTTTATTAGTTGTTTGCTTTGTTGATTTTAACTAGACCATTCTTTAAAGCTAATTTCGATTATGTTTATTTAAGTGAATGATACATAATATACTTTTTGAATCTTGTAGTAATTACTGTGAAAAAATACTGTGATTGTTATAACAATCACATATTGTTATTTTACAACTTAGCACGTCTTTAACAAGCTTAACAGTGGTGTAAAAAGAAATATAGTTTAAAACAAAACACTAGTATTTTATATTATGTCAAATAACTTAAATACTTTATAATAACAATAAAACGTATTTAATTGCTATGGGTAACTTCTAATATTGGGGGAGACTAAGTACTCGTGGTAATGTACCTGTGCAAAGTCCACGACAAGTATTAGTCTTACAAATTGGCGAATAGCAATTAACCAGTTTAGTATGGTGACTATATTTTGAGTTTCGAACACCTTCTGAATATCTCTAGGTGTTCCACCCATATTTATATGGTTCCTGTCAATCACAAATAGTGTGGTGATTATTAAATGTCATACCGTATTTATTATGTATATTGGTAAAAACAATTTGTTGTTTCCCCCTTTGACACATGGTTTCCGGATGTACATGTGCAATATGTATTGACTATTTTTTATTATTACCTAATTTTTATGTTATTATAAATTTTACTAGGTACCTATATGATATAGCATATATTATAATACATCGTATAGATTATAGGTACTATATTAGAAGTTCTATTAAATAATTGAATTAATACTTATTGCAATAATGTCATTAAGATTACTACAATTCACTAAATTTTACTGTATTTTAATAATGTAAATTCTAAACATTTCACTACCTAACTCTTATTGATTTTTAAGTAGACAATGCATCTATTTTCCTCGTTTAATGGCTCAGTTATATTGTTTTTAATTAGCATTATCAGGAGTTGTTGCTGTAAAATGCGTCCCGTTTCAAATTTTTTAAGTAAATTGCAACCTGGTTATATTTTGTACATACGTAAATTGTGGCCTGGGTATACTTTTGTAAATGCCTATCTAAATATTTTTTATTCATATGTAAATTACTTCTAAGGTTTTTCTTTTTAAATTGTTCTTAGGTTTCTGTCGATTTATAGTTGGTTCTGAAATTTGTAAATGATTATGATCTTTAAAACTGTCAATACAAATATTATTATCATTGAATTAAAAAAAAAAAAAAAAAAACACTTACACGTTTTATTTGTGCAACACATCGGATTGATAAACATTAAAGAAAATGTTAACTATTATATATTTTAAATTGTACAGCCAACTGGAAATCGGAAAAATTCACGTACATTTCAAATATACCCGGGACGCAATTTACATATGTTTTAAAAATATATGGGCTGCAATTTACATAGTATATAACTATGAATTTTTTAGGTGGACGCAAATTATCGACTCTGAGCTGGAGCTGGCTGCGTGTTACTTGCATTCCCAAAAAAGGTATACTTTTCAGGTTGTAAATTTGACTGGTAACTTACCCCCCGTTTAGGGGATGCAAGTCGGCTATATAATAATTATTATAGGTATTATCTACTAAAATCACTAAAACTGATAGTATCATGTCACTAAAATTGTTAGTTCATAAACTACTGTCTAATTAATCTCATTATTTGTGGGATGGGAAAAATTCAGTTTATATATACAGTGCAATCTAATAAACCATATATGGTCAACCTAACCAATGGTGGTTTATCATAATAATTTGGTACATTATGATACATTTATATTTTTAAATTAATTAATTAATAGCATTAATACTACAAAAACAAATTACAGAAAAAAAAAACATTTAGAATTAGAATTCTTAAAAAAAAAACGAAATTTCCCCATTAAATGTTATAATAAATGTTTTATTTGAATTTACACCATATTTGAATTGAACTAATAACTACCCATTATTACCATATTATGACAACTTACACCATGCATTTTGTATACTCATATGATGTTATGAAGCTTTTATATTATGATTAATTAAAATAAATATCAATATTTTTTTTTTTAGTAATATATGGATTATATCAATATTATCGTGACGCAATTAGGTTATAAAAAAAAGGTATACCGGGACGTAAATAGGCTATGGCCCTTTTTGAATCTTTTTTTGCGAGAAGCAACTCACCTACTGATAATAATATCGGACGCAAATAGTATGCTTCCCCGGAGCTCATACAAAGATTTACAACAGGTGATCATAATTTCATATTATTAATTTAGATAACGAATATTTTGTTAACTATTTTATGTGAAATATGACTATTGTTTTCATTTTCAAACATTTAAATAATATGTGATCACAATAATTTATTTTTATGTCAAAATTATATAAATTTACAACGTCCAAAATTAAATTATATAAATAAAAACTATTTTGTTATTTAAGTCATTTTACTGTCTTAAATAATATCTTGTAAGTCATTGAATTTAATTTTTATTATTTAATATTTCTGCCATTAAATAATCTATAAGTTAAAATAAAGAAATAATGTGATATTAAGGATGGCCATCAAAAGTATATTTTCCAATGTTTAATAAAATTTGTTTGAAATTTGATGTTATTAAAAAAAAAAAATTAAAATCAATTTCCTACAAAACCTAGAAAAGAGAATAAGGAATTCAAATATGTTTTCAAAATTAAAATCGAACTTTTTTTACTGGGCAAATTTTTCTTTCGCTTATTAGTTTAAATTCACGAAAAAACGACCAACTTTCAACAGCCTTAATAATGACTGTAATTTGTGGATATTTATGAAACTTGGCAGAGATAATATATTCTTATGACACTGGTTAAGTTGATAAAAACCTGTAAAACCCGAAAACGTTATTTGTTTCTATGTTGTCTTCTAGTCATTTAATCTCCAAAATACGTAAACAAGCATAAGTCCAATATATTAGGATATATAAGGATGAAAAAGATAAATTATTTTCAGTTTATAAAAATATAAATATGTTAGATAAGCACAATCCAGTTATGTTGGTCATTTATCGTTAAGAACGAATATAATATATGTAGATGTAATTATATGGACATCTCTGAATGAACTGGCTAAAATGAGAAACTTAGTATACGCCATACGGTGAGAATTTGAATAGTGTGTTATCCGAAAATAGTTTAAAAACATAAAAACTGTAACATTCATCATAACTTAGTAAATTTAGTTAATTTAATTTGTAGTATTATAATATGCTTTTAATACGAATAAATAAACTGTATAATATAATTTCTGTGAAATTTGTTCAAAAATATATTATATCCGTTATTGATTTTTGGTTTAATAGCTAAATATATTATATTATATTATATAATATCGTTGTTTTACTTATTAACTCATTTTGTAAAGAATGTAATTGGTACAATATTTATAAAGTACAGATGTGATCATTAAGAATGCTAAGAAACATTTTTTTCATTCCTCAAATAACTACATGTAACTTAAAATCGTGTTTCTTAAAAAAACTATTCATAAACAAACGTTTTTTTCTTTTTAATTGTCTTACAAGACCGATAATAATTTTTACAAATTACGTTTTTCTCTTTTGATAAATTACACCATTATTTTCATAAAAATAAATAAATTATATAAAATATAAGCCAACGAGGAAGAGAAAAAAATGTAATGAATTAGTATATGACTTTTATGATATTGGTATTCTTTTAAGTTTGATCTTCAATTATAATTGTTTCAGCCAATATAATTTAATAATTGAATAACTTAACAAAAATATGATTCTTATAGAAGTTATTTAAAAAGCAATAAATTCCATGCAAAACACGATCATTTTCAAACTTTTTTGAATAATATGTAATTATAGTTGGTATATAAACAAACAAGTAACGTAATTAAATGTAAATATTTAAAAGAAAAATTAATAAAATATCTGATTGTGGACAGGGTAAAAACAAATCAAAAATAGCTTCGTTCCACTTTTATGGCAACGCACTTACTTAGCGTTAAGTACACAATGAGAAGAGAAAACAAAGACTTTTAAATTGGAACTGAAAATTGAATTACTTTATTTTTATTTTTTCTATGTCTACCGTTGACATGTCAAATAACAAGTAATTACGAAAGAAAATTAGAAAAATATACAACATTGAGAATAACACTTGAGTGAATTAATTATGTCAACTAAAAAGTATTATTTTATAAATCATACTTAAATCGATATTATAATACAGAATTCTAATCAAATTATTTCCGAATACATATAATAACAAATTAAATTAATTATAGTTATTATATTCATTATTATTATTTTTTTTTTAAAGTGTGTATTAGTAATTAAATTTATTGTCATAACAATAAATACATAGTATATTATATTTATAATTTATCATTATGATATATATCTAATTTACTAATTGTATATAGATTGTAAATATTATACGATTAAAAATATTCAGACCAATACAAATTGATGGTCTAAAACATCAGTCAAGCATAATTTTGTTGTTGTATTTGTCAAGTGTAACATAATACGTATGTGTTTAAATATCCATCCTCCTCTTACATGTTTTATTAAATATCAATTAAATAAATCCAAATAAAAGGACTGTCCCCTTAGGAATTTCACTAATATAAGTACTATAAACCACCTTAACTTGCATTTATTTCATACGAAATTCGATTTTAATATATGTTATATTGTTGTTATATATAATGACTTTTTAATGATATATTTTTAGATCACTGCATTTTAAAACCATTTTTCATATTACTTAATGTTTATTTTAACAACATGATTTTTATATACGTTATAAATAAAATATTATAAATATTAATAATTAAAAAACAGAATGTACTTATTTATAAATATACATTTATTTATTTTTTATTTTATAGATTTAATGAAAGATGTCTGAAGATTAAATATATAATAAAAAAATTTATCCCATACAAAGATATAAGAACACTTTATTTTGGTTACAATTAAATGCTGTCATTTTTCGAAGTATAAAAGCACCACTGAGAACTAAAAAAATAAATAAATAATTGTATTTTTATTTCGCACAGCGTAGATGATTATAATATGACAATAAACCATGTAGAAATAGGTGTATTCTAGATGCTTAACGCGAATAGAATATTATTCAAGAAAACTAGGCGATGTTTCCATAATATCATATTATTATTATTATTGTACTATACACATTTGTAGGTAATCATGATATTTTGATGAATGACGTTCAAATATAATACACAGTTCTATGTTTTTTATTTAAATTCAAATACATACCGTAAATCACCGTATACGCATACTAATACACATTGACACACGTATGGTATTACTACATGTATTTTCTACTAACACACTCATCACATAGATGTCTTAGGAGTTTTCACGGATACGAGTTTATTCACAATGCAGTACGCTTTTGTATACGTATTGAATTATGATGTGTGTATGTGTTTGTGTGTAAATAATTTACATTAGTCTGTTGAGCATGAGAGATGGTAATTTTCAGGGGTAGTGGAGATTTATGAATCACTCTGCGGTCGAAACCCTTCTTTGCACTGCAACAACTGCACCGGTGTGCTAGTCAAAACTTTTATACGTTTGTATAAGGTAAAACTCTACTGTGTGATCTAAGAAATTTTAACGTACACACACTTACACATATACACACACTTACATATATACTATACATATATATACTTCAAATTTGGAGAATACTGGAGATAATTTCGTTTTGGCAAAAGTTATTGTTTACTCGCAGCGGGGCGATAATGGTTGTTGCGAAAGGGTGTGTATATATTTATGAGAGGGGGAGCGCCTATACGTATGCTGTTTGGTAGCTAGGTAGTTAAGTGTGTTTAACGAGCAGAAAAGGAGAGGAGTATTGAACAATAACACCGGACGTTTTGTTCCAGTAAGTGCAAAGAAATGTGTAAAAGAATTTCGGGAAGGGATTAGAACGTGCAACGAACGCAGTGGTAAACGACCGGTGATGATGGTGGGGGAGAGTAAAAGTGGTATGTATTTACGTGTGTGCAAAAAAAAGAGAGAGAATAAGTTAGATTTTAGAAAAAGACGTGGTGGTGTGTATATGGACCAGGGAAAACCATCTCCTGTCATGATTGATCGCAGAGAATTATTCAACGTGCCAACAACACGCCCAGCCAGTCGATAATAACATCGTGATTGAACAGCTTACTTATTTTTCGCTTCACAATTCCCTTTTCTCCCTCTCTCTTACTTACTCTTTCACACACTCTTGCACACACACACATACGCATATAATATACTTTCTTCCTAGTCTCTCCACTCGTATCACCCATACGCGCATACCAGTACACAGCCCTACCCTTCTTTGCCTTAAACGTTAGTACCGACCACCACTGGTAAACCATAAATAATCTCGAAAATAATAATAATTCTTCGCCGCGCAAGTATAGTACTTTTTTCATAATATATTGTCTTATAGGTGATACTAATATCATAAATGTAGAGTCGCATGAAGCATGTTTTAGAGTTCGATCAATTACAATAAATTTTAGTGTAGTGGTGCACTACGTATATGCAAGAGATGTGAGATATTTTTTTTGATTTTTTTTTTTTTTTTAGGCAGTGTTAAGAATACATGATACAGATCATAGTGCCACCATCAATGGACACGCACATTAAACCACACGCAGACAACGCGCCATCTGCAATAACGATTGGTATAGATTGTATATATTGTCACAACAAAGCAGACGGTTAATAGAAACGAAGTAAACGATAAAAATAACGACTGTGGACAGTTCGATATTGAACAGTAACTATAGACAAATGCTGACTGGAGTATTATAAAAGATACAAAATTATTAATAAAATATAAAAACTCACAAAAACCTGTTAATTTGCAAGTTCCGTTTTAGAGCTATTTTCAAACCACGTTTCCGTCCTAACGCTATATTTCTGTTTAAATTTTCCCATTCGTGACACAACATAAAATGCGTGTACTATTTTTTTTAAATAATTGTTAATGGAAAAATTACGTTATTCAGAGAACACAAAATGATTTTAAAAATGTTAGAAGAGACACAAAAAATACGTTGATTAACATTAAAAAGCATTGACAGTTTCAAGTACATGCAGATCTATGTAAACATTTTGATTTCTTAAATTTTGGTCGAGACAATAGTAATAATAATTTAACCTGATACTTATATTATATGAATTCTTGAGCTAGAAAAAAAAATAAATAAAAACGGTGACTTAAAATAAAAAATAAGCCGAGACGTTGATCACGAAATTCTGTCAAAGAACAAAGTTATTAACAATACAACTTGAAATGATATTTAAACTCATAGAAAGAAAACAAATTTATTATCTTTTTCAATCAATTGTGTGCATGAACTATATTTTTAAGTAAATCTAAAAAATAGATGTAGCATTTTTATTTCAAATATTATTTGAGGAACTTACCGTAAATACTATTGTACTTGGAAACGTAAATAAATGAATAAAGATATAGGAATATTTCATAAATATAAAATAATGAATTATTATTATTTAATATTCTAACGACAGGTAATGTATGACATTTTAAAGAAAAACAGTATTTATTACACTCGTTGTTTTTGCTAGGAAGTCTGATTTTTTTAAAAGCTTTGAAAGGTCTACTTTTTTTAATTTTACACTATTTATTGTTCACGGTTACTATATAGGTAAGTAATCAATCAATTTAATACAAACATATTATGATAGACGTTTCCTCCTGTCAGTAAAAATGTTTTAATTAATATTATAAATATTTTACATGTTTAATAAAACGTGGTTAAGTGCATGCAGATTAATCTCGACAATTTAACGATCGATTTTTTGAATTACAAACTCATAGAGTAAAATTAGGTTTTTTATATTTTTATTTTAAAATTATTTTAAAACATGTTTAAATTAAAAACAAATGTATTTTCGTGATTTTAAATTATATATATCACAACAATTCCATAATTTCAATAATTTAACAATTCAAATATTTTAAATAAATTTATTTAAAAAAAAATACAATTTTACTATGGTTCTTAATATGGCTAGTATCCTACAATATTTTTACCATACTTGCAATTTTTGTGACTGATTTCAGATAACTTTGTTTTGATCTTATTGTTTTTTAAATAGTTTGTAGTTATGTTTATGATTCTTTCAGATATGGGAAGCGCATTTACGAGAATCATAACAATAGGTTCTTTCGCCTCTAAATAAAAAAAATATTATTTATATAAAAACAAAAATACATATATCTGCAATACACATAATTTATAATATAAATGTTTTAAGTACTTTCTTTGCAGAACACCATGATCATGTACGATTTAAAATCATCAGAATCAATGATAACACCGCGTGGAATTATATAACCTATAATAATTAACACGAATTATTATATAATATCGTTGGATTAATTAATTAAGAATAGGTAACCAACCTTCAAGTCCTTTCATTTTAGCGTTTGATTTTACCAAGAAACCTGAAGAAACAACTAGTTAAAATACTATGAAGGACAAAATAATATAAATGTAAAAATAATAAAACTATAGAGCATCACCTTAAATGGCGAAAATAAAACACCGAAAAAAACCAAAGCAAGGGTTAAGTTAAGTTAGTGGACTAGTCTAGATTATAGCAAACGAACATAATATCGATGGGTAGATAGTGGATAATTTTTTAATGATTTCTAAGCGTATAAGCAAATGATCAGTTATTGACTTATTGTTGAGTACAATTATAATAGTGTGTCGTGTATTCGTGTTTTACATAATTACATGTATAATATCATAAAAAATAATATATTAAATCGCTCTCATTAAAAAAATTTAAAAAAAATAATTATCTATGATGATATACATTTAGAGTAGAAAACACTGCAGAAAATACATTATATTTTTGGCATACGGAATAGTAATGTAAAATCATATGATAGGTATTACTTTTTTTTTTTTTTTTTGCTCCTGATAGGCTAAATCTTATTTAACTATTATTCCTTTAACCTTTCATTGAATGACTTTTTTTTCTACCTACTGTAAAATCACCTCTCCATTAAATTTGTAAAATTTACAATATTAAATAATCTCCATAATGCACATATTTCTTGTTTTTTTTCAAATCTTCTAAGATTACTTTAATATTCAACAATTATAAATTAATTTTATTTTCAAAATGTATATTCGTACTTTATTTTATCAATGGTAAAATAGCATATTTTATATCTATTATTATATTACTTGTATACTATAACATTTAACTGTATACAATGTATGTATAAACAATATACATATATCATATTCAAATTAGTTTTATAATGATATACATTTAATTGTCAAGATTATAATACTATAATAAATTTTAAATAAAAAAATAATTCACGATACTTACTTCGTAGTATTATTTCATTCATGTTTAATTGTGTATTTCCGATGAATGAAGCCGTTGCCATTTCATATGTTACAGAATTTTCTCTAAAATAATTAATTAATTTTTTTAATCAATAAAGGCTTAATATAATTTTAAATAATATTAATATAATGACCCACAGTGTGTTCGTAGAAAACGTGACAAATGAAATAATATTTTCTTTCATAGCTATTGTAAAATCTATTCCAATACATTTGCACGGACTTCTAATATCTAAAAATAATTTAGTAATTTGTTATTAGATTTATTTTTATTTTTTATAATATTCATATAAACATAAAGTTTATTCTTTCACGGCTACTTAAATACAAATCAGTCATATTAATAAGTTTTCAACTATAATTTAATTCTAAACATAGTTTCGTCAGTTATTAAATGTATCATAGTTTTTAACAATGAAATGAGTACACAATATTCACTTGTAAATTGACTACAATGATCCGTGGTTGATGGAATTGATGACATGTGAGTGGTATACCATCTGCCAGCAATCTTGAACAAAGAAATTTTTTTAATTAACTACCTAGATTCTTGCATACTTTGTGTAGGTGAGTTTATAATTTAAATATATTAGGTAACAATGTAAAAAATATTATTTTATTATACTTTTTTTATCGTGTCGGTGTTATAAGCTTTGAATGTCCCACATGTCGATTTCATATAATTAGGATTTTCTAGCCATTTAATACTTTGCAATTGGTCGAATGGCACACTTATCAAAACTGTATCGGGTTTCTGGATATTTAAATGCAACGCAAATGTTAGTTTTAAATATCCAAAAATCGTTGCGCTTGATAACAATACTCGTATTGTTGGCTTCATGGTTTTTACACTAAACCGTTTGACGCCATACAACAGTATGCTTTGCAATATTGTGATATGCATTTCATAGTACATAAATCAATCTACAGCACTTGAACAAACAATGATATGATACAACGGTTCGTTTAATTGATTGGTAATTATTATAAACCGATAAAATGCTGTAATGCAGCCGTGTGCATATATAATGATATAATATTTTAAGTTCCATTATACAATGTCATTTTGCTTTTACAGTGTGTTTGTGTTTAACATATAGAACTAGGTGCCATTTTTTTTTTCAAATTTATTTATCTTCTACTAGTCAGTTCTGCTTAATAATTGTTGAGCCATAGAACATATAATTATTAGCTAGGACGCAAGTTTTACAAGTTAATTATACACTGTGTAAATATTTGTGCATTACGTATGAACGTGTACGTGAGTAAGTAACCCATATTTTTCAATAACTCTTAAAACAATATTTACATATAGGTACATTAATTGAAATGCATACTGACCTAAGATAGTTGACGCTATAAACTCATAGATGTATGAATAATATTTTTTTTATTGGCGAATGTAAAGTGTGGTAGTGTGTTATCTCATGATAATATAAGTGAAGTGTGTATCAGTAGTTGACAAAATATTTTCAAAAACAATGAAGTAACAATATAAACTTCCCCGTATCGACAACCATCGATGAATCGCCATTTTATCGAAAATATCATATCATTGACAATCGCATATAATTTTAGCAATAAACTTTCTCTACTTATGTTTGAGTAATTATATACCTAATATATATAATAAATACTATACATGCATTTATTTATAAAACTTAAAACTATAAATACTAGGTGTATATATAGGTATATAGGTATATATTGTAAATCGCACGAGTATTGTGATTGATTTTATTAACGACTTTCTCATTTTACATACGCATAATCAACTTTTTCGTAAAGAATTGTAATACTTATATTCGTATACAAGCAATTTATTTAAACGCAAAATCAATAATAGTCTCGTATTTTTACGACTGAAATTATAATAAATCTACCTATGGAAATGCGGTTGGTATAAAATTCAAATAAATAAATACTTCTAGTACACAAATCGATAAGAAATGTAAATCAGTCCCTAGTACATAGTACACGAATGCACATAGCCATAGGTCATTAGGTCAATACATATTAATATTAATAATAGAAATAAATTAAAAAACAATAAGATTGTTTAATAAAAATATATAACATGAATAATGTATTATATTTTTAGGTACTTATATTTTACTACTATTTGTTTTAGTATAACTTGATTTTTTTTTAATGTTTAAAAATGACGAAGCTTTATAACAAAAACATTAATAATAATTAAATAATACACATGGAATACAACAACATAAGTATAAAAAATGCACCTTTTTTAAAATCGTTTACTTAAAAATATATTTAGTATAAATATTTTACTTATTTCTAAAATGTCCATAAACTATTGATACATTATTTTCTATGATATAGGTAATCAGTATAGGACTATTATCTTCTACTTAAATCTTCTACCCTCTCGTAAATGAAAACAATTTCTTTATAGGCTTGAGTACCTATAAGTATTGCTTATTGATTATTTACTAAACATAGTGACAAATTTATGAATTTATGAATTTATTAAAGTATATTCAATATTGTATTATTAAATATTAAATAGATATACTATTCATTTGAATATAAAATAATTTGTTTTTTTTTTCACTCCAACTTTTAAGCAATAAAATACAAAATCTATTTGACAGTAACACATTTCCCTGACATTTTATTTAATGTATTTACTTTTTAATACACACATTTTAATAAATATACATTTAAATAAGTGTAAGTGTAGCTATTCACTGTGTAACTACTATTATTAATTGACAATAATCAATTATTTCATTTCACCGTAATGCATTTGATAATAATTGGGAAGCTTTTTATTATTTAAATGAATTCTTTAAAGTTAATAGTTTAATCGTTGCATCATGTTATAAAAATACAATACATTTTATAAACCTATAATTTTTAAAAACCATTTTGAATTTTCCATCATAAATAGTATATATTTACACAATATGTCATTCACTTATTTTTCATTTATTTTTACCTATAATTATTTGAAATGCGCAAGATCAACCTTTTATAATTTTATATCAATTGTTGACTCGACATTGTAATACGCATCTATATATTTTATACGGCAATACTTTATCTAAACCTCACTAGAAATTTGTAATTTAGCATGAAACTTTATTAAACACAAATAATAACCAGCATAACAATAATGAATAATAATAATATTTTTAGTGCAAAAAACATTATTGTGATTTGTCTGGCAGGGTCACGAAGGGTTACAGATTATTTATGTTTTTATTTTGTAACGTTCCTGTTTTATATTCACCGTCGACCGGGCACAATGCATCAAGATTACAGAACAAGTCAGAGGATCTGCTGATAAATTGAACAAAAACGTGCAGCGCAACAATTGTATGGACTAAAAAAAATACCAAATATGACAGTGTGTATGAATTTTGAAGTTGAATAAAATCAAAAAAATATATATACTACCAATGGGATGTCATAAATACGTCTTATGATAGTGGATAACAATTATGATTGTAGATAAGTGATTTTTTTTATGTATATTTTTAAAATTGTATATTCTCATCGATTTCCTCTGTTTTAATAATTATATTGTTTACTATATCAAAATTCCTTTAGGAATCGGTTTTGGATAAATAAAATGAAAAAATTTAAAAATAAATGGTATCATCTACACTAAAAAAGTAAAAATATTACTCAAATATAGGGTTCCACGACGTTGCCGAAATAATAAGTATAATATTTACATTAGTTTTAAATTATCCAATAAATTGTGTTCAATAAATACTTTGTCATCGTATTTAAAAGAATTTATATTAATGCATCATTAATACAAAACTCTTGTATTGAAATCATATGAATATTCATATACAGTGTGATTCACAAAACATAAATCATTTTTGTTAATAAGTTTATTCAAATTATGATTTTTTTGTTTCACAGAAATGTAGGATAGATTTAATAAATTAGGTATCTAGTATTTAATATAATTGGTCTTTTTTTTTATAAATTTGAATTATGATTTTTATAGATCAATGTTTATAAAAATGTTTTGTAAATCAAAATTACCTACTTACTAAACCATTTAAAGTAGAAAATGGTAGTTTTTATTCGAAAAAATATAGAAATTTATATCTCTGCAAGACACTCCTTAAGAATTATAAAAATGTAAAAAGTTTGAAAATGAGGTAATGTTAAGAATATTTTAAATAACTACATTATTTATGAAGAAAAAGGGTTTACCATGCTTGGTGAATCATCAATAAAACCAATATATAAATAAGTTTTTATAAAATAAAGTTATTTATTTTAAATGGACAATTATTTTAAAGTCATACATGTTCTTAGGTTAGTTCAGGGGTCTTCAAACTACGACTCATGGGCAGAATACAGCTCGCAAACAAATTTTAATCAGCCCGTGGCCGTGGCCCCCATAATTTGTATTTTTAATAGTATTGAGTAGGTATATTACATTTTTGTAGAACATGATTAATAGAATAATTATTTTCAGGATTATTTTCAATTGCAAAAATTAAATAATTTAACAAAGAAAACAATAATAAAAAATTTACATAAATAATTCATAAAAAAACTTATAATTAATACTATTTTGTATAAGTGTTTATTATGTTTTTTTAAGTTTACCTACATTTATAATTGTTATTCTAAAGTTTTTCTAAAAATGTTTACAACTAATAATTATTGAATTTTGATCGAGTATTAAAGTAGTTGGATCGAGTACACTTCCTAGAATTTTATCCGGACAACTCAAAGACTTAATGCGGGATCTGATCATCCAATAAACATAACTGTCTATTTCATCAACTACAAAAATTCTTTTCATGTCATACTCAATGATATTCTTGTAAATCAACAACTCATTGTGCTGGATTTATATAAATTTTAATTATTTAAAATAAAGTTTTAACTTTATAAAAAATATGTTTTTTTAATTAAAAATGAGTATTATAAGATAACCTATTATAGGTAATACTGTATATAAAGTAAAGCATAGTCTTTCATACATGTTCATATTTTCTCTCATTAATTTTATCTTATTAGTAAGTGCCCACCAAATACAATTTATAACATTATGATCAAATACTCAACATTTTTAGACCATATTTTAGGATATTTTATAATTTATGAGTTCAAAATTCACACTTCAGTCTTCAGCTAATATTTTTTTTTTTTTTTTGTGAATGAAGATTGTTAATTCTTTGATAAATTAAATTCCGTATTTGTTATAAAGATAATATAGACTGATTTCAATAAAAATTGACGATTTGTTATTGAGATTCAAATATAGTGCAAAACAAAGATAATCAATTAATAATATAGGTACCTATTATGTTTTTTTTTTTTGTTTAATATCACAAATACTAATAGTAAATATCAATGATTAAATACTTTTTAGTGCATTTTCATATAATATTTTGTATGCATAAGTTTATATTTTTAAATACATAATATATTATTTAGTAATTTAAAAAAGTAATTTCAACCTAGGTCAAATGGGGAAAAAATCTATAGAATATTTGGCTTATAATATTAGTTTGAAAATACCATAATTGTTAGGTACTATTTTTTTTCTAAATTTGTGTACTTTTAAAATATTTATATTTATATTTATTTTGAGGTTACCAGTGTCCAGTGGTGTTAAAACTTGGTAAATAAATTCATAAGTATAAAACACCTTTATATTAAAATACCTATCCAAATCTAATGTACACATTTTTTTCTCCCTGCACTCAAACTATATAGCTAGCTTTATAAAAGCTAAAATTAATTTTACGAGTACCCTTACACAAAATGGCACCATATACAGTCCACTTAATTCATATTTCTAAACTTTACCACTTGCTATTTTAATCTAACAACTTAATCTCAATTAAATAAAATACCATAGAGTAGAACAAATAAAAAACATTTTTTATAAAACAACATACATTTAGTAAATATTTAAAATTTAGAAAATATATCTATAGAGCATCGTTTAGGTTAATTTATTGGCCTTTTTTTTTAACTCTGATCCAACCAATAAGTTACTTAAGTACTCATCTCCCATAGTTGATCTAATATAAAACTTGACTCTCTTATGTGAAGAAAAAAAACCATACATTTGAAGCCATAATTATATGTACCTTCTTATTTTTTGAAATAAGACACATTGGTAAAATACATTTTTTTAAATACTAAAAAAATATAAAATGTATTATATAACAATAGTATAAGATAAAAATAAAAATGATTGTCAAGTAGGTAACGCTCTCCTGTTTAGTAGGTTACTATTATTTATGTGTTAAATTTGAATGCAATGATGGGTATCATTGTATACGAAAAAAGATTCTGAACGAAGATAATTTGTCAGCCTAGGATATATTTTCAAGAGGGTGTATGTTTCTAGTTTTTACGACAAGTAATTTTTAGCTATAACAAAAATCTAAAATTATTCGAAAATAAATCGTTACTTGACACATAAATTTTAGATTTCATATTAATTTAACCTTAAGATATTTTTTTTTAATTGGCCAAAGCTCAAATTCTTTTATTAATGTTATATGCCAAACTTATGGAAAATCTTGTATTACATTTTAAATTCTTAGCTACTTATACAACTTTTATACATTTTAACAACAAAATAATTTGCAAATGTTCATGATTTAACGAATTTTTGTAAATATTTTTACTTCAAACGTTAAAAAAAAAATTGTGCATAATATTATGAATTCTTATAATTTTTGAATTATTATAAGACTATAGTTTATAAGAAAGTTTGCATTACATTTTCAAGTATTTTGACTCTGCCAAAGCAATTTTATCGACATTCATACAAAAATAATTATACTTATAATTAAACTATGTAAAGAAAATAAAAATCTAAATAGCTGGTGAAATTTTCAAGTATCTATGACTTATTCTTTTAAAATAATAACAAATATTTAAAATTGTTTAAGGATAAGTATTTTCATCGTTAGGCGATTTCGTAAAAATCAAAATTCAGACGTTTATAAATTGTTTTCCTATAATGATGTTTCAAGATTTCTCTACAGTTATTTAAAGGAAAATGTATGGAAAATTTTCTGTTGAATTAAAAACCTTAGATATAAATACTAAAAATTGTATCAATTTTCAACTACAAAATTAGCTGGACATTTTCACGATTTTGGCATTTTTCATAAAACTTTGACCTCTATAAAAAAAATTGTGACAATTATTCTTGATATTTTTGAACTACAATAAGAAAAACTTATGAGAACCTTTTTTTAAAATTTTAAAATTTTTTTATCACCTTTTCAAATCAAATTATTTAGAAAAAATTGAAAATTTCAGTTGTTTATAAATAGCTAAAATAAGTGTATTTTAAAAATTTTAGCTTGTATAAAATACCTAATATAAATTTTGGTAAAAATGTCAAGAATTTACAGTGATTAGTTTTTGAGTTACAACAATATGAAAGAATCATTTTTTTTTTTTTTTTTTTAATAACTAGTTTTGCATAAAAATTGAATGTTTTCAGTTACTTTTTTTTGTATTTCTCAATTTTTTTGAAAACTGTAAGAAACTTCTTACTTTTGACCTCTATAGTTCACCAAGGATATTCAATTTTCCCTCAAAAACCACCTCTGAAGTTTTATTGAAGCATTATTTTGACAAGTAATGCTGAACATACATACACACACACAAAACATCATTGTAAAATCAATACATTTCTCACTCCATTCTGAATAAAAAATGGTTGAAATAACGTTATTAATTCATAAAAAAAAAAAAAAAATAATTAAATTGGTAAAAATATCCACCTTTTACCACACTAAATGACGCTTCTAGTAAGGGTGTTTTAGTATTTAATAAGCCCAACACGCTTATTGTATCATATGTATATTGAATTTAAAAATATACTATTGAATGTTCATAAAACTTCATATGAAACAATATTGTATGGTATACCGTATGGTACTTCGACGAAATTAATTCAAATGCGATCGCCGTCGATTCGACGACGTTTATTGAATATCGATTACATCAAGAGTATATATTTGCCGTAAAATATTGTTTGATGTGGTACTTTAACGCAAGGTCCCGGAGATACTTTTAAACATTGGACATTATATTTAACGACCGTATTTTATCTGCGCGCTGTTTGCGGAACTCAATGGTAAACTATTTGACGCCGCGCCCTTTAACCGACAAAATAAATAAATACAAATAGATAAGAAATAGATTACGTGGTTAAACGCGTGCAGAGCACGGCCCTTTATGGAGATGTACTGCACACCGTTACGATATCAAAGTCTCCCGCGCAGACCACACGGCTGACATCAAAGAACTGAGGTCCGCATCAATAACACTGACTATAAATCGCGTTTCTAAAACGATAAAATTCTTAAGCGTGATACTACGCTTTATTATTTTATTATTCACTAAAAAATTGTAGAATAATGCCTAGCATCACACGTACTATGTATACTTTTACAATTGGTAAATCCTACCAACATTATACACACAACGTTCAACCAGTCGCTTTAAAAGTAAGTATAGCCAAGACAATAATATGATATTTATCCTGGGTCTAACGATTTGAAATATTTACGATGACCAATCCGAACTGAATTCCATTCAACAATGGTTATTACTAAATAGTTACGTTTATTTTCGATTTCAATACCGTTTGTTGAAAATTGTAATGTCTTGATAAGATTTCTTTATATATATTATAATACTCGTAATAAGTTAATAATTAAAAACAAAGAAACAATAAATAAATAATGTATTAAAATATGGAAATATGAGTACATTAATTATCGTTTCATAACTTATTTCATTATAAAATTAATGAAAAATCGTACATAGTGTGTAGGTGCTTTTTAAACAACACGACGTCGTGCATCTGTGCATATCTCATGATTCTCGTCTCACTCACAAACACTATTAATTAAACAAATGTGATAAGTGCATACATAAATCGTAAATTCCAGCGACGGTATAATAATATACTCGTATTAAAACACCTTAATATGTTTAAAACATTTTAGTCGTTTGAATACCCTTCTATAGTACTCATAAAAATGCATTTTAGACGTCTAAAGCCCTCTTTAAAGATCGCAGACGATACAAAAGTGTTTAAATATGCAAAATAAATGTATGTATTTCCGAGAGACATTACTGAACAGGATAATTGAGTCATAATTTACTTTTAGGGTTTTGTCTTTTCCATCTCCGTACAGCGTTTTAAACAATTTTATACTTTTAATAAATTGCTTCACGTGATACTTCGTCTGTTATTATTTTTTTGTTAAAACGATCGAATGTCTAACTATTCGACACTATATTATTACGCTAATTGATAATAATAATTATCATTATCGTTAAACGTGTAGACTTTAAGTTCATAAAAAATGTACAATATTTTGTTTTTCAACAATGGATCAATTTTTAGTCATCGTGCTGACGCATACTATTTGAAACATCACAAAATAATAATTGTATGAAGGCAACCGTTATAAACAAGTTTTTTTTAATCTATTCGTCAATTTATTTATTTATTCGTGAAGAAAATGATAGTTACAATATTTTTTCTCCATTGTTACAAAATACAAATAATGTTAAATTAAATTAATATTCTTACTATCGAAAAATATGATATATCTCAGAATCCATCTGGATAATTATATATTCAATAAACCACCTGCAATTAGGAAGCCACTAAAAAATCAAGTTTCTATTAAAAATCGAACTCATTTTAATATGATTGCTTAGGGACAGCAAGAATTTATATGTGTTCGTTTACGATGTTTGCAGGCAGACACTTTTGTGCGAAAAAAGGTATACCCTTATATCAAAGATCTAACTTGGTATAACTTTGCGTGAACTCAACCCACGTTATCCCGAAATGTCAAAACGTGCACCAAACGATGCGTATTAATTTTCTAGTATTTGCAAGTGTTTTTGTGACGTTTGTAAGTCGCCACGATGTAGCAACAAACTAGTTTTTTAACAATTAACTCAAGTATTTCGTTTAAATTATAATCTAAATAATCTGAAATTATTCAATATGTAGTTAATAGTTGTTTGAAACCAAACATCATTGTTTTTCAAAAAATACCTAATCGAAAACAGACTGTTAAATTTAAAAAAAAACAAACTCAAAATATCAGTGTAGGTTTTTAATGTACAACATATTCTCATAAGTATATTAATAGTAAAAAAGTCACCTTTGGCATCTCGTTATAGTATAATATAAAAATCATAAAATGTATACGTATGATAATTTAAAGTACTATTGAGTAATTTAATGTGACCACGTTGCGATTACGTTATTTTTATATACGTGGTGATTGTAATAACTAGCAATGTTCAATTTTTGACTAATAATTAAAGGTTTAAAAGATTTTTGATAACCAACCAGAAAATATTTCTTTTTTTTAAGAAATAATGGTTTCTTAGAGATAATTATTACGGTTTAAGACTTTGAAATGAGTTTTCAATTAAGTCGGTCGATGTACTTTCGATTTACTTTTAATGTAATATCTGTATATGCTAACTGTTTCATAAAATGTTTAATTCTTCACAATTAATGAGGAAAAACCTTTCATGTTTTAAAAAAAAAATGCGAAATCACTCCAAAGCTATAAATAGAAGTACGTATTGAGTCACTTCCAACGCGATTCCTCTTACGCGTCGTCTGGGGTTAAATAATTCTTTTATAAACAAAAAAAAATGATATTGAAAAAGAGACTAAAACCATGTAAAAAGAGAGACTAAAACCATGTTAAAGAATTCAGATTATGAAAATGTTAATGGAAATTTTCATTAATAGCGTTTTTCATCAAAGTTTCTTTTATAAATATATTATTCATTTGTTATTTTAGTGTTTACCTAATGAAATACACTATACTGAACACGGTTTTTAAATGAAAGTAGTAATTAAGTTAGTAAAAATAAAGATGTATAGTTAAATACATTTTTGTATAATTTTTTCAAAATAAATCAATACCTTACACCTATTTTTATTGATGATAATTGTATAATCATTTATCTTCATTATTATTATTATTATTTTTTTTTTTTAATGTAAATGTGAGTACATCTTGTCATATTCATTATGTATCATATACTATTTATTCTTCCCTAAAAATTCATATTTCTATATTGGTATCTGTTACTTACAATCAAAACAAAATTATATATGTATAATGTATATTAATACTTACATATTATAATATTATAATTGTATGGTTAGCTGGAATTTTTTGCTTAAACTACAAGATAAAACTGCATAAACTATTTATATGAAAACAATATCACTTTAACTTACTATATTGTTTTAACTGTTTTTTTTTTTTTACTATTTAACAATTTAAAATAGTATAAAACATACTAATCATATGAGGTAGATTATTGATATTATACGTTACTATTATTATTGTGGTTCGATAACTATTCACGCTTATCTTTATTATCGTAAAATACCTGTAAATATCCATAAACATGATGGTAAATAAAATAAAATATGATTATATTTAATTATTATAATCGATTTTCATATCAAAGTTTAAGATTATCGTTTAACAAATCCAAATACCAAATAAATATAAGTACTATTATATACTACTTATATGTAAATGAGTGATAATATTAATTGTTGTGTCAAAATGAAACACGTGAAGTTTTAAGTCCTCGAATTGTTTGTAATTCCTGACACATTAAATTGACACCCGTAATAATATTATAATTTATAATGATGACGATAACAATATTATTATGTAAAACGCTTTCCGTCAGTCCTGGCACCGTTAAATCTTGACTCTGTTTAATTAGACGACTGTTGGTTGAGACGTAAGCCGATTATTCACTGAGAGCTTTGATACAGTTGATCAACACCTTAGTTGTTATTAAATTACGCATGCTATACATTTATACGTATGCATCGTGCTCAGTGTTCTATAATTACATGCGAATATTATACACGGCTGGAACGTTTATTGGCCTGCCCTCGTGTTCCATCAGTTGCAGTCGACATTATACATGCAAGTTGTTGTATTAATATAATTACCTGAAATTGGATTCAAATTATATTATATCCTTAAGTAGAATGGTTTTTAATTTTTAGTAGTAGGTACGCTAAACAAATATAGTCTATAGTTTACGCTATTTATGTATTGGATATTAGATTTCTTTCTTTACTTAATAAACCCTGAAGGTTTCACAAAAAACTTTTCTACCATCTGTTATATAATATGTTTGAAAAGTTTAAATGTCGAATAAAATGTAATATAGTTTTTGACGTGAACTGTAAAAAACAGTAATAAAAATAACAATAAACTCTGAATTTGATTAAAATATTAATATATATTTTTCATGCGAAACATTATGACTAATGTGCATATATTATTGTAAACATGTTTAAAAAGTTTGTGTAGTCGACTACAGTCGTCTAATTATATCACGCAATTAACAACGGCGTACGATGCGACGATATTGTTAACATGTAAACTGTAGGTACACAAGTCGGGACTTTCAGAATATTAAAAAAATAAAAACAACCACGATAAAACGACAGAATCATTACACTAGATATTATTTCTCATCACGATTACCAAACCAAACCGTAAGTGGCAAAGAGGAGAGGAATATATTTGATAAAATACAGATTTGTATATTGTTTCTTAATATGAAAATACGCTTTAATACGCTTTTGATGTACCTACAGACCGGTGTCGAGCGGTGATTTGTATTCCGTTCGTCGGAATACAAAACACACAAAGCGTGGAAAAAACCAGAACAAAACAACGGAAAAACTTTATCAATTTTTTCCGGCACTCGACGGGGAAAACCCCGATCCTTCATTGAGTACAGAGACGGGACCCAAGCATTGAAGCACGGACACACTTTGTATGCTAGTCGGGGGTCGGCCGCGCGCGTGTGACTGCCGCGCCCCCAACCACTCCGGTCACGTCGGTTCTTAAACATCGGATATGCGTTTCTCTTTCTCTCCCTGTCTGTCAATATCTGTCTCTGTTGGTCTCTATGTCGATGCGCTTGGCTATCTCTGTCTGTTCGGACGTCTTTCATTTTCCGAAACCGATTCATAAGATACGCACGCGGCCAGCATCGTCGCACCGCAACAGATGTGACTCGTCCAATATAACGCGTTTTTCGAGTGAAATTCGAGAGACATCTCGCTATATAATATATCCGTCAGTAAAACATGTAACACAATAACAGTACGTGATAATAATATATAATAAAACCATGTATTTACTGTACAACGTGAATAATATCATATACCGTAGACGATGGTTCGCGTACTCTGTTGCTGAGGGGCTACATCGCATTCCTTCGTCAACCGGTTGAGAAGAATTTTCAAATTTCTCATCAAAGTCTACACATCTATTATTTGCAGCCACTTGAAAATGTATTACAGACATCCACCGATCGTCCCAGGAGACGATGGCGATTTCGCTGTATTTCGTTCATATGCTGTGTTTCTTGATTACAGAGAATAAATATGTTTCTGATAAAATTTAATTCAATTAGCCGAAACGTACGTACGTTTATTAATTGTAAATAGAGCTTTTAGTTTGTTTTCAAAACGTATTTACGGTGATCATGGAAAAAAAAAGCTGGTTTCAATATTTCAATACAAATGTTACGAACAATATTTAAACGAGCTGGAACTTGTGTAGATTAATTTCCACATTTCGTAGAAAATTCACTCATTCATCTCGTTTTTATTTTTTTAATTGAATTATGACGTTCATTTTTTTTTTATTATTATGTAACTATCGGCAAATAAAAATAAACCTTTTTTTTTTACTAAAAGTCTAGAAATGGTTTTTTGGATGTATTAATATGGTTTTAATTAAATACTTTATAAACACAACCATACATAAAAAAAAAAAAAAATAGAATAATGAACAAAAATAAAATGTGAATATTAATTATTAATACTAAATGTTTAATATTTCAAGATGATTTACAGTAACCATCATGTATAATATTTATATATTTATATGCTTATAAACTAAATTAATATTTAATAACACACTAAAATCAAATAAATATCTTATTTTATTGCCAATGTAGATTCAACTCACTGCATTGTTTAGTACAATAGCATACTATAATAAGTGTTGAGTTCTCGCAATACAATTACTTGAAACATTTTGTTACAATTTAATTTCAACCATCAAACTCCATTCAAATTAAAACATAAATTCATTAAAATAATTAATTCAACCATAACATAATATAATTTTAGCGATGATTATTATAGTATTATTATGTTATTATTTAATTTGAAAAATCAAACAATAGTATTTATACACTAAATACTGTTTTTGTTTTTATAAACCTATGTTCAATATAATATTCATTAAAAACCATATAGACTTTTTATTAGTTACATTATTTGGTTTACGACCTTAAGAATAATATGATTGTTCAACTGTTATTATTGTCGAAACACCATCAACACTCACTAATTCAAACATATGACTTTCTTAAAAGTATGAAATATTACTCTGTTATCATATTTTTAATTGGAATAATATTTAATTTATTAAATCTATCCTATTAAACTTTAAAATAGTTAAAATTTTAATGATAACTAATTGAAAGCTCATCCTGCATTCTCATCTTCCTAAACACCATTCAAGTTATGAAAAGATAATATTGAAATGCTTAAGATTTTTTTATTTTCTTATATCAGAATAAATCTATTGACTACTCCTAATGCATTGTGCCTTGTTAACTTGAATGAATATTATTTTAACTATACGAGTATTCTGTTTCTATGTCTAAACGTTTTAATGTGTTATATATATTAATTAAATATCGATAATAATTATTATTTATTTTTGTAAATTATATGATTTACCTATCATCTCACATTAATCGCATGAGTTAATAGAGTATAATATTCTTCTTATATAATTTACATAAGTTCTCAGTAGAAATTAATTAATTTATAGTAATGATTAACTTTTCACTGTAGATTAAATTAAATCAAATAAATAACAAAAAGCCATTTGACTAGAGAGCACTTTAATAGTTTAATAATTCTGTATATGATGATAGTCTATATCGTGCATTATGGTTTATTACACTAATAAAGTCATATTTATTAACATAATATAGATGTTTGCAACGTGATTCAAAAGCTAAAAAATATTAATAAAATTATATTATATTTACACCTTAATTTTACTAAATGAAGACGGGTACCCTAGTACTTAAGAAAAGCAATTTGTGTATTTAAGTTCTATAAAAAAAAATACGTATAATTTACGACATACCGCTTTTAATATCATATTTACCTTGAATGTTTAACAAAATTTATTGCATTTTAATTTTAATAAGCAATAGTTATTTACATTTATTGAAAATCTTTACTAGAATTTTTATTATAAATTAAACATAAATGAATATATTGTAATACGTAATAATAATTAGTAGATAACATTATTATTTACTATTATTATATTATGCAATTATATTTTGGAATATGGTACATAAAAACTATAAGCTACTGAATGATAAGTAATTTGTTCATAAATATTTATCTTATTTCTTTTTACTTAAAAAAAAGGTTTAACTACGGATAAAGTATACGAGTTATCTTTTAAACTTAGAATATTACTTAAGTTTTATGTCTTCAATTTATTTTTAAAAGCAATTAAAAGCCGGTATAATTAAAAAAAAAAATGCATAGAAACTATAATCTTTAAATTTATGTTTTAAAAATTGTATAGTATAAAAACATACTAATTTATCATTTCTAAGAAAATAGTATGTTATAATTTTATAATTTAATGCAAATTTAAATTTTTTATTACATTTTAGAATTAATCAAAAAGAATTATCCATTCATATTATTATTTTTTCTCAAAAATATAATTGATTATAACTTGAAGTAATATGGTTCTGAATTTCATATACAAGATACATATTGATATATTAATTTACTTATGCCGTTGTTTTAGTTGTATGTATATTGTATATACATAAAAAAATGAATAATGATAAATATTTGTTATAGTATTATGTATTTATGTCATATGGTAATATTTATATTTATTATGTATTAAGTGTTTATTATAATATTTTTGTCGTTAAAATCAAAACACCACCATCAATACACACAAAATGATTCGTAAAAAAAATTATATAAAAACCAAAGCATAAATGAACCACATTTAGGAAAACATCCTACCATTTAAGAGGTGATGATCTCAGTAAAAAAAGCTACAATAGCTATAGTAGCATATTATGTAACTTATTATCAATGTAAAACACAATATATACCAACAACTCAACATTTTAGATTCTGAGGGGAGCGATGAATATATTAATTTTACAATAATGAGTGTTATTTACCTTTATTTTTATATCAACATCGCCTTTTGGGGCAATAAAAATACATAGATTTTCAATTTTAAGAGCTACTTATAATAAAAATTTAGATGTGGTTTGTACTTTAAAAGTTTAAGAATAAAAATTCGCAAATAAATTTCACAGTAAACTGAAAATATGAAAAACTAAACATAACTGTAATGCATTTTACTAGTAATCGGTAAAATATATATATTTTTTTTTAATGTTTGATCCTTTTTTAGTTTGTTTTGATTTTTTTAAATTTCGATAAAACAATTTTCGTTGGTTACATAATCTTGGAAATATATTACAATGTTCCTCAAGTTTTTAATTAAAAATATAAATATAAAGTTATTTCCATAAACGATATATACATATCACAATATTTGTTTAAGCATTCACAACTTTAATGTTAACAAAATTCAATAAAATCTCAAAAATTAGAAAATTATAAAAAATGATAACTAAAATTGTATAAGTCAGTACAAAATTCCCATACATTTTTCTATTTATATACAATATATATATATATAATAAAAAGTTAATTATAAAATCACATTACTTTTCTATGTTTGTTTAAAATGTTTAAGCCGTTCGTAAGCTTATTAGCTTATTAGTTATACATTTTTATAGTCAATAGGTATTAATAATATAATATAATTATAAAAATATTGGTAATATAGATATATCTTTTTTTTTGTTTTTATTTTAGAAACAAATATTTGTTTTATAAATTAGTTAATAAATATAAAGTTCCTAATGAAAAATTTTCTCCACTCAAAATAATTTTTCCGTGTATACTGATATATCACTGTCCATTGAACTCAAATTTAACAAAACCATTACGGTGACCCGTTCGACATCTAATGTACAGCCAATTAGCCAATTATAAATTTATCTAGCTGTAATGATAGAATTATAAACAAAAAAAAAGTGTTTTCAATTATCCTGATACTTGTGTATTATTGTTTTAATCGAAAGCCCGAGAGATATAGACACGTCAAATATGCAATGCTGTTGTTTTTCGTAATTTCAAACTATCGTAAAGTATTATACGTATTTCAACAAATACAGCAGCCACCGTCGCGAGATAACAAAATAATAGTAATAATAATAATAATCAGATACATAAAAAAAAAAGAAAATACGAACGCATTATGACGGTTCTGAGAGAAAAACTTTGCCTGTCATCGGTTTTCCTACTCCCTGTGTCGTCTCAGCCATGCCCACCTCCACCCAGTGCACTCAACCACCATCAGCTCTCGTGGCGGCCGAGGTATTTTATAATATGGTTCACGGGATACGCGATGGTGGCGGTGGCAGATAGGGTAGACGGAGGTCGGATCTCGATTACTATAAACCATTATTACGATGTTCGTTCGTCTGGATTATCGTATTTCTATAGGCCCATCAAATACCGGCGGCACAGACAGGACGCATGGATCCAGTCCAGAATTTTCCCACAGACGGCGGCGATGATGATAATATTCAGATAACATAATATAATCTTTCCCAGTCTGCCGAACACACGCCGGGCAAGAAATCCCTATATTATTATTATCATTATTATTATTATTATTATTATTATTATTATTATTATTACCTATTAAAAAAATATATACCAAACCGAATTATTATTGTGCGCCGGCATTCTCTGCAATCACTGAAAATCCTCGGGTTTATTATATTATTTATTTATTTATTATTATTATTATTATTTACGATGAAAAATGCGCTAACGACAAACAAGAGTCTCATTCGTACAGCATAAAGTGTATACTGCATATACATTATTCCCCAACGGGGAAAACCGCGCTGTAAACCTATCGATAACTAACATCGATGCACATTGGCCTAATAACAAATTATAAAAATTTACGAACAAAGGTTTTATTTTTACTACAAAAATCCACGGATGATTTCGCTATCAATTATTATGATAGTCCCAATCTACAATGAACACTCAAGTACCACGATTATTATCAGGTATAATATTGTATTATTTTAAAAGCGTTAAATTATGCATGATTCCGAAAAAATGGTACCATATTGCCAAAATATGAAAATATATAAATAGATACATGAAATCGGTTCTAGAACTGAGTTAGTCGTGACTCAGGAGTTTACCCCAAATCGATGGTCTACTTCTATACGGACATAACAATTTTAAACAGTTATAACTAATATTCAATAATCATTCAAAGTTCGATTTTTATGCATACACATTTTTAATTAAGTATTCTGCGTAGGGATAATATGAAATAATAATAAGTAAAAAAAATTATGTTTACTATCAAATTATAAATACTAAAAATAATAAAGATAAATAAAATTTTAAAATATAATTTATTTAAAAAAAAAAAAAATGTTCGATGACTTCAAATTATAAAAAGTAATTTCATTTCATTTCAAAAAAAAAAAAAAAAAAATTAATATTTACTTATCAAGAATTTGCATTTTTATGTTTTAAATACTTACTCTGTATAAGAAATATGATTTATGATTAATTTCATATGAATATGTTTCAAAGTCTCATGACTTATTATTCAATCCAAAAAAAAATAAATAAATAAAAATGTTACACATTTATAATAACAGAAAAACATATTAAAATATGTAACACTACGGCACTGTGAATATTCAAAATAATACCATGAATTTCCCTTTATCGATGTGTACGAATATTTTTTTTAATATTGTTTTAAATTACAATCAATAAAATCTAATAAACAAAAAAACAAATGAGATTTTTTAAAACATTTACTAATCAGTTATACAATCATCGAATGAGCATAAAATATTCCCATTCTATTTCTACAACCATTCCTGAAATCAAATGATTCATTTTATGACACCATCAAATATAAAAAAAATACACATCTGAGCCCCTGGCACCCTTGAGAGTAATTCAGATTTGAAACAAACAACTTTAATTTCAGCACTCAAGACATTCTCAGTTACCTAACTTTTTATTGAGTTCAGTATTTCAAAATGTTGGACATGATAAACTTCTATTAAAACTTCTACCTATTAAGTTCTTAACTATCGTTATAATGCATTTTTATTATTATAAATGTATGATTCTAGTGAAATAATTTTAATATTATATTTTATGTTTAATATTTTTCTGAAAAAAAAATCATTAAAATAATTAATTAATAATCTACATAAATCGAATGTTTAACTTATAGCATTTTATGTAAATAACTAATCAATTCAATTTTATTAAAATAGCAATTCATTGAGTAATGAGTATAATGTTGAAGGAAAGTGGATATATATAGCTATAAATAATGTACTATAACCAATAACTAATATAGAATATACCAATTTAATGAATTGAAATATAGAATAATATTATTTAGTGTCTATAAGAAAAAATGTTTAAATGAAAAATTATTTGTTTTAGTAAATGGTAATAAATTTAGATCACTATATTATTTTATAAAGACGAATTTATGATGGTTAATATTTAAGAAACTACTTTATATCACAAAAAAAAAAATTAAAAATATAAAGCGATAAAAAACATTTTTTATTGTATAGTGTCACATGTTTTGCTGCAAAGGAAAATGTAAGTTTTTTATTTGTGGGCACCATACAATTTATAGGTATTTGAAATTATTAAAATCATTAATCATCTTGTTCACATATTTCAAACTATAACAATATTCTGACAGAACGTAATATAATATTCAAAACTATTCACTGATGAGTGAATAGTTACGCTAGTGCATCACCAACGTAGATGTACTCGTACTAACGTGGTTGATACTATAATTGTGTCAACATAATTAGCTGAGCTCGATTATTTGAGTGGTTAAAAATTATAATAATTGTCTGTAATATTAAATGTATGACCATTAAGTAATTATTTCATAATATTGGTTTAAAGCAATAATGAACAAGTCATTTGTAGAAACAAATAATAGTCAATAGTCATTGAGCTAAATCAACCGAATTGGTAAAGAGGTGAACATTGCTTAGTCTCTACCCTCATACAGCCACATTACACTAGTAGGACCAGATAGTAACTTAAAAAAAAAAATTCATCAATTTTTTTAAAATACATAATATATTTATCGATTCAATACATGCTTACAAATAACTAATCTATTATTTGATGTTCTATTTAATAAAATATAAAAAACAATTGCAGACTTGGCTAAGCTTTTAGTTAAAAAAAAATAATAATAAGTGATTAGAAATTGTTAATGGCTGCTATTGTTGTGGTATCACAAACAATTTTGTAGATAAGCATCAGTTTTTTTTTACAGACCATGAAACCTTTTATTGTTTTTATCCATTTCCCTTAAAAATCCAAGTCTAATGAGTTCCACAAGAGTAAGGTTTTTTCTATAAGTTCTCGAACAATAGTATATCCATTCAGTCAATAAAAACATTATTTAAAAAAAAAAAAACACATAGATTACTTTTAATCCAGCAAAAAGTTGCTGCCGATATCCATTGTCTAACAAAGAGTGTTGAATTTCTAATTAGACCTTTTGCCAATCAATATTAACACCAAATATACTCTATTATTTTATTTTAAACATCGAAAAAGAACTATAAATTGATTGGATATTTACCATCATAAAAATTATTTCAGCCAGACATTATATTTTCTAGATTATATAAAGATATATTTTATTATTAATTGTTAGTATACACATCTATATAAATGCATGCTATTAATTGAAGATACTTATTATTTTGAGAAAAATGTTACGTACAATAGATGTGCCATACATAATACAATTCTATCTTTTTATACTGCCCATATTCTATTTTGTACCCAACATTTATTGAAAAAACTTCTTTACACATTTAGTTTTTAAACGATAACCTATGTTTTTTTTTTTAATTTTACACTCTAAAATAAAATAATATTAATCAAACTATTGACTTTTATCAAATACTTAAGTCCTGTTTTAGATTCTAAGAGAACCGATAATAAATATAAATATATATTAATTATGTATGTAATATGCAACACTAAATATACTCAAAAAATGTGCTTATCTGCAACTTTAAGTATGATTTCTGAAAACAAATTTGATAAAGTTTATATTTTAAAGAATTTGAAATTTAAAATTTCTAAAAAAATAAATAATGTTGCAGGTAATCGATTTTTTTTTTTTTATTAAAAAAAAAAACAAATAACCATAAATATTTAAAAATGTTCCTCGATACTTTATACTATAATTTCCTATACATGATAAAGTGTTAAAGTAAAGTATAAATTATAAGCATACAAAATTTCCAGTTTTATTTAGTTTTTTTTTTTTTAATTATTGTTGACAAAAAAATGTTTGCTGAGTAAATAACCTGAGAATTTAATATATGAATACATATAAGTAGTTATTATATTTATATAAAACATAAAAACTATATAAGCACAATAAATTTATTTATTTTTTACAGACAATTTAAGTTCAAATTTTGACAAAATTACATATTTAAGCGATGAGTAATAAAATGTTACTCATCTTGTTAAAGTTATAAAAAAAAAAAAAAAAAATCAGGACTTAAAATGTTAATTTCACTATATGCAGTGATATTTTCAAAATATGTATATTCACATATTATCTATTTATTTTATAAACATATTCCACTGATATATAATAAAGTGGACAGTGGTATTGATTCAAAAGCTATAAATATTTGTGTTAAACATTTAATGAAAATTTCAAAAATTTAATTTTATAATTATGCAAAATATATTAATACATGTTATATAATTATACAAAATTGATTTTATTAATAACCGAACTTGCGTAAAAATTCCCATTTTTCCTTAACGCTTTCCTCTGTTACACACACACACATATGGTATAATCTATAAAGTATTAATATTATATCCTATTATGATAATTAAATATTAATAATAGGATAAATTTAATGTGTTCGATAAAAATTAACTCAACATACCATAATACTACAAGTAAAATAAATTACTTTAATAGCAATATTGAACAAATATAATTTAATGAAATGTAGTTAGTGGTATTGGCTGACTGGCTTTCTTCGTTAAAAATCATTGTTCATATTATTCAATTATATATCATTGAATTTAAATTCGATGTATTAATTATGATAACTCACAGACCGCAGTACACCTACTTTACCACAGAATAGTAATCTATCCATCCAAATTGTATTTCTTTTAAAGTATATAAGTAATTTAGCTTAGACAAAATAGCAGAGTTACATTAAAGATAACTAATAAAGGGTTCAATATTTTATACGTTTATATTTTTCAATATACTTAATGTTAACTATGGAAAGAATTATTATAATATAAGTAAATATATATTATTTTTTAAACCACGTCGTAGTATGATTCAATAATTTTTTTTTAGAGGTTAAAATCGTAATTGTGAAAATACAATTTAAAACAATTTATAAATGTTACTTTAATATAAGATTAAATTAAGTTAATGAAAATTGATAAGAGTTTGTTATTTAACAGAATGGCATATTATTACATTGTACTGAATGACTATATAGGTACCGTATTCAATAGCTTTATGAAAAATGAATGCTGTACCCTATAATAATAACTTATAACCCATAATCGTATTAGAAAATAATGAAAATGGTTTACTTATTTAATATGGACCTATAAGTATATGAACAGATCATTCTGGCTTAACAGTTTTTCTATTATCAACATGTTTTTATTATTTATGGTTGTACATTACTTCTACATTATTCTTCCTATATTTTCAAAAATAATAATTACAATTATATTAGAGTTTAAAATATTAAATTTTACATTCAACTGAATTATTTGCAAGGTGATTTCCAAAAGATTTTAAGTAAATATGGTTTATGATAAAAAAAAAAAAAATCCAACGGAAATACAAGTCACAAGTAACAAAAAATAAACATTAGAAATTATATTTAATTATTATACGATAATTCATGATATTATAATATTATATTATATTTTTAGCTAAATCATCTTATAATGATTTTATTGTAAAACATCATTATTATTATTTATACATTAATTTTAATTATATTTATTTTTTTCATATGGAAAATCTTATACGCTATTATTATATTGTATCACAAAATAAAAAATAATGAAAATTCATAAAAAAAAAAAGGTGAATTAATTCACACATTTTAGCAAAGTAATTTTAATATAAATATAATTAATGCAATATAATCGTATTAAATTGACATGACGATGATAAATCTTTCAATGCAATATAATTTAAGAAAGAAATAGGTAGTCCCATTTTAATGAAAAGTTCTTAAAAATGTATAATTTTACTATACTAACTATTTTAACTCACAATTTATTACGATAATATTATAATGTTATACGCAATATACCACGTGTAATGTACATCGGTATTCATCATTTTAAATGGGTTTTATTACACAGTATATTATTATTATATTTACACAGGAATTTTGTGATAAATATATGAAATTAAATGTAAAGTTTGGATTGCTTATGTATTTTTTAGGTTTGCATAGATTTGTTAACGTTGGCCTTCGATATAGATTCACATGATATTATAATAATAATATACCTAATGAACATCTTATGCATGCCGTAGAAGCCATATCAGTATTATTAACGGTGAAAGAACAGAAATATTACTAAATATCATAATTTCTCAAATAATAATAATAATTACCAATAGAGCGGTGGTATTCGTTACTTTCCATTATTTTGATTTTTTTTTTTTTGTCGTCTGCGCCCTTTAAACTTTGAGTGTAAATAATTTCGTTGGCCTTTTTTTGTCGCGTATACGCTATACTGTCTGTGACGTTTGTTACGTTGACATCTCGGCAACTTTACGGGTACCGTTAACCATAGCACTATAGTTCCGGCGGTCGTACATTATTATGTACCGTAATAATATATTGCACGATGATAAAACAATAATGACTATGACGATGATTATAATATTAATAATAATAATAATAATAATAAGCGATAGCACAATGTGGCAGAGGAAAAAACGCGCGTGCAGACTGTTTGGCCCGTCAGCTAAAAAAAAATACAAAGACGCCCAGCCGAAAACGACTAACTACGCGACGCGAACTTCGGTCGTCGGATCCGTGGTGTCAGGGCGTGTGCGGTTATAATATAATATACACTTAAACGGTTTCTGCTCACACCGTCCCACCGCTCTCTCCCGAAACACTCGCACCATGACCACTATATATTTCCCGGCGGCGAGCGAGGGGATGGAAAATTAGCGCATATTTATATGCGCCACACATACATAATATTATTTTAACGTTAATAAACCGCCACCCGACCTTACCTCTGAGTGCGGCAGCCGTAAGACCGTCATATACATAGGACGGTATATCGCTATATTACAATAATTATTCTATATACGTATACGCACTATAGTCGCATTCTCGTAACTCGAAACTACTTTTTGCCGAGACTCGCGACCCCGTCCGCGAAACGCCCGATCCAGATCCAGCATCTGCTCGCACTCGACCCCTAGACAAAACGAAAATAATGGCGTTTATTATCGTATACTATCGTATTATTATTATTATTAATAATTCGACGCCACCGCTTAACCATTTGTGGGTAAGTCCGAACACCTCACTCGACATTGTCGTCGACTGGCGAGACTTTGCAGCCCACGCCCTTTTTGTATCTGGTATACATATAATACGATATTGCTTACAATATTGTTATGATTATTATTACTATTATTATTCGTGACCATATTGTCAGACGCAGTATATGAACTCGGAAAAAACCCGCATAGTCGTATTATCACAAAGAAAATTTGGTCCTGCGTTTAATTGCCCAATCCGGCAACAAGATAATATTGTGATCGTTTTTTTTCTTTATTTTTTTTTTTTTTTTTTTGCTTTGCGCTTTTGTCTTGTTCAATATCTATATTTTTTTATTACTATTGTTATTAGTAATATTTTTATAATCATTATGGTTGCTATCAATATCACAGCACACAGTAATTTCTCTATTATTATGATACAATAACAGTGTATAATTGAAACAATGAACAAACTGAAATATCGTTGAATCTTGCCTATATCAATTAATTTGTAGCTCAACTCATAAACGTAATATTTATTAATAACGACAAAATCAATGAAAAATAGTGAACTGAATACCCGATGATCAGCAGGATAATAAAATTAATGACTAATGAGAATTGATCATTTTCAATCATACCTTGTTTCAAAATTAAATTGTAATTAGTATTGTAAGAATATTATATTAAGTAAGCCATTATATTTTTTTAACTACATTTGAATTTGTATATTTTTAATAATTATAAATAATATGTTATGAACAAATATTTCAGACTTTTTCTTCTCATAATATCACACAAACAAAATAAAAAAATTACTTAAAATATTCTTTAAATCCAAAGTTTAAAATAAATATACCATCGCTTCTAATATTTACAAAATATAGTTTCGCTAAATTAAATTCAAAAACTTTAAAAATTTGTTTTGTGCGTAAATTTGGCTTTTAGAATTTTGGAATTGTGCTTTCTTCATTCACACAAAAATGTATGTTTAAAGATTTATTTCTAATGAGATAAATGTTTTATTTGAGGTAAAAAAGTTTTTTGTATTCAGCCATTCGAAAAAAAATAACAAAAGAAAAATAAAGCCAATTAGGTTATTTTTACTACTTAATATTTTATTTTAAATTTTAAAGGAATATAATATACTTAAAATGATTATAATTGATATTTTCTGATATATAAATATTATATATTTTAAATTATATTTTATATTAAAAAGCTACTGTTATATAATTTAGTGTTTTTACAGGAACTATAATATTCATGTTACGCGATAACTGTGTAAAACGATTACACAAAAGAACAAAAGCCGGAAAGCTTGGCGTAAATTATAAAAATTAAAACTTTAGTTGTAATTTTTTTTTAAAGCATATAACTTTTGAAATTATTTACGATATCACCGCTAATTACCACTAAAGTGTTATTTAGATAATCGATATCGCAGTCCGGAATTGTCTGGAGAATTTATGACTAATTTAAAATATTTTTTTATCCTCTTACATAGCATTGTTATTTTTATATGTAGGTCATATTAAGTATAATATATTTGTATTTACTTAAAAACTACTAATCAACGAATCAGTAAAATTGACTCTGAGGTACTTAAAATATCATTTATGAGGACAATTTTTTCAACAAAGAAAGGTAAAAATTACTTATTAAAATTATTTCACTATTAAAGATTAATTTTTACAGGTTGTAATAATATGATAAAATAACTAGATCCAAGTCGTTTTATTTCTTTCAACTAATCACTTGGCATTATGCACTGGGCGCCGTAGTAATAGGACGATTCCAATTAACTTCCAAAAATGTTTCTTTTTTCTTCAATTACATAATAGGTATAATTAATGAAAATTCTCAGCCAAGTTTCCTTTACATGCAATTTGTTTTTAATTGCAAAATAACAGTTGTGTAACTGTAAATATATTTGTTTTAAAATATTAGTTCTTTTTTGTTTTTAACCTTGTCTTTCCGCTGTTTTCTATCGTGAAGATAAGAAGCTTTTATTGTTGCTCGCAGGAAATTTGCTTGTGTACATGAAATGCACAATAAAGTGGCATCACCAAGCAAATCTGAATAATACAAGACACAATCTTTAATTATAGATTAGTATCAAGTATGAGTTAATAAATATTAAAAAAAAATACAAAAAACAGTTGGACTCTAGTGAAATGTATACGAAAAATATATCTAACTAAATAATCCGTTTCAACTTTTTGTTGAAAAGCGTACATCTATAATATTAATTTGTACTATTAAAACACACGAATCAGATATTATAAGAGTATTTTTATAAAAACAAAATTCTCGTTTGATGCATCCTTATCGTAATATTTGTTACCTATATTCCTACCGTTGCGCGCATGTGAAGCCGATTAAAATATAGCGTTATCATAATATTATAATACTACACATTAATATACTACATAAAGGTTTCTAAATAGTATATCGTGTTTGTTTTCGTATAAATCCCACTCACTTACTATCTGTATAATATAATATTTACTCTTTAGCCAGACACGATCTGCCTAAACTTTAAAACTTACTAAACTATTTGAATACTTAATGGAAATCAGTAATTCTACTTGTAAAATATTTACATAATTACCTCTATATAAATTGGGTATCTCAAATTTTAATAAAACAAACATTTTAATGTATTTTTTTATTTCAGTGAACTAAAAACCACTACCTACTCAAGAGTATCTGAACTATAATATTCTAACCGTACCTAAATAAAATAGAGTTAACTATAAAATATCCTGAAAACAATTTTTTAAAAATTAATTTACTTATAGGTATATCATACATTATAAATCATGAAGGCACAATATGTATTTTCGTAAGTTTTATGTATAGTCGATTATGGAAATCTTTTTTCCATGCTCGTTTTCGACTGTCAAAAATAGATAACCTTCAGTCACCGGTGTGCCCTTTTCTCCACTTGTAAAATACTATATTAAACTATTATCATATTATGCACCATCAGCCGCTTGTCGTCCGCGTATAATATAGGTATATAACTTTATTCGCGTATGATAATAAAGGTAACAATATACAATATATAAAGCACCCGTTCGACTACCGAATCGTCGTTGTTTTATTTATGAATCAGACGGCTGCAGCAGTGCTCAGCAACAGCGTTTACCATGCGAAACCAGCAGGCGATTATTAAAACACCGTACGCCGCCGCCGCCGTACGTGTATATAGTGCCGGCGAAGGGCGGTAGGAGATAGTCGTGATAGAGGGGATGATGGGTTAACCGGTAAAGTTTTTGAGGACTCGGAGTGTGTCGCGCGAGTGTCCATAATAATATTATTGCTGTTATTATTATTATTTTACTCGCAGTGGAAATATAAACGAACGGGCGGCGACAGCTGGTCAAACACGCGCGTATAATACACTATTACCATTATTATTATTCGTATATGAACCGGCACAGAAATTGCCACGGACTTAGGCCCATCGTCGTATAAACGCTTCGGACCTTCGGCGACACCCGCTGTGCAAGTGCCATCCGCCACTGTATATGGAAAGTAATTTTTTGTCACCGTTATTTCCACATTTTCCTCTTATTATATCCGAATGGAAATTTTCACGCACAACTCTTTCCGCACCCTAACGAATTCCTTCTATTCAATTATTTATGAGCCCGCACCGCGCCCCGCAGAAGCGCACGTGTGACGGTGACGTCGGTAGCTGCAAAATAAGCTGACTTAACCTTAGGAGAATTGGGGCATTTGATCATAGTTGGGACCCTCGGTGTGGTAACCACTTCGTATATTATGTGCGCTTACAATACCAGTCCATCTTTTTACGCCGATAAAGTGAATTATTTTTCTTATATTTTATAGATTTTTTAATATATATATATATATATATATATATATATATATATATATTCTGTTCAAATCATTGATTAAACCTCCCATTTACTTTTAAATTATTTATAAAGAAACAAATAATCCTAAGTGCGTTTACTCTCTAAAATAAACTGTAGGTTATATTTCATGTCTCTCGCTGTAGTATAACGGATTTAAAACATTCGACGTCTGCTCTCCGGTTCTAATACTTTACAAAATCTTCGGACATATTGCGTTTTATTTGTTTTTTTTTAGCTCCAAGCCATATTAATTTAGATGAAGGAAACATCCAAGAAACATTTTTTTTTTTTTTTATATATTTTTGTCCCACGTAAAAGTACTATTTTATGTCGTTTTTCGTGAGTTTCTTTGGTCTTTATTTTTTCTTTTTTTTATGTAAACCTATGTTACGTTAGGGTCTGTTAAATCGGACTTATAATACTGGTAGACGGAAAAACTAGTGAAAAACTTTTAGAAACCCCACAAAAGTCCATATTGTCCTCTTAATGCGCACGTTGATTTCAATGGCACGAAGTCAATTTGTTTATTGCTGAACGAAATATGAAACCCTTTGTAACTGAATTCACCATCACAATAAGTCATCCAAGCGACATAAGCTCTATTACACTATCTTTTATGATTTATGGCTATGGAAATTATGTAAAGAAAGATTTAAAAAAAAAAATTTTGATTGTAATTATTAAAAATAAGTTATTTCAAATACAATCTAGAACTAATGTGTACATTTAAAAAAAAAGTAGATTGAATAAAACGATACATTGATTGTTTACACGTTATTTGAAGTAAGCCTTATATAATATGCATACAAAAGAATAACTTGACACATTTTGTGTTAATAATATCACACTATTTTACAATAATAATGTTTATTTTAAATAACTATAGTCTTTTTATTTATGCATGCCATTATAATAATGTTTTTACTTAAAAGTTTTACACTGATGATTATCACTTCAAGTATTCATAAACCCATAAACGTACGTTCATCATTTATGCTATTATTTTCCTAGTAACTTATCAAGTATAAATGTTCTGAAATTATCGTCATCGTCTTAATGATTTCGATGTGATAATAAAAAATGTCTTTAATTTAGTGTAGAACTTATTAAGTTAAAGTTTACGTAATTATAATAACAAATTAGCTAAGCTGAATAAATTGAAAACAAATATATAAAACTTGACTAAAAATACTTAAAAATATATTATTTATAATGTGTACACATTTACCAGAATAGCTCTTAAGTAAAGTCTCAGACCTCAAAAATATAATGCTAGATAACACCACAAATAATATTATACGCCGAACAAATATACTGTAATTATATTTTTGTTATTTATACGTAATAAGTAAGTTCGTATATTGTATTTAATTTTAGATACAAATATTAATTGATTTATTATTCAATATAATAATTATGTAAAATATCAAGCCAACGAATAATTTATTTTACATATTTTTCAATTAAGTTATTTTAGAGTTAAAACATCATGGAAATTATATTTGATATACAGATTTTCAGTTCATACTCAATGTTTACAATCATTATTTAATACATTTTAGAAAATATAAGACTATAAAGTACAATGTACAATTATATATGCATATAGTATACAACTTGTATCCTATTGTTTAAATGAATAACCAATCATACATCAAATTCAATAAATAATATAATCTGAAAGATAATAATAAAAATAATAAAAATTATATTTAAAAAAACTAAATTCAACTTTCTTTTCCTGGCCTTTTACTCTTATGATTTAAATTACTGCGCATAAGCTTCGTAATCTAGTACAATGTGTTTCTTGGAGTATAAGTATTTTTGTAAAAAAATTACTTTTCAAGAAAATACGATTCCAGAACAATAGTCGATGTAATCAGTAGAATATAAAAGCATTTGACCATGTCTCTGAACACGCTGTTGTTAGTGAAGACTGACGACTATTTTAATATATATATTGTATATCGTGTTTATGTCTTATGTCTCTAAAACGAAAATATTAAGAATTTTAGATACGACCGCTGTTTTTGCAAAGCAAATCGTGATTTTGATCAATTGAAAGAAAACCATATGATTTGCATAACCTTACGTATTTGGCTTGATTCTACAATCGATGTTTAAAAATAAGATTTGTTGATTTTTAAGTTTTTTGTTTATTAAATGAATCAAGTAAAGTAAATATTAAATGTCATGCTCGTTAAAGCAAAACTGTCAAAACGTTAGTGAAATACCGTTAACCCTACAGTGAGCTAGAAGATATTCTACTGATTAGAACAAATTTATTTGTGGTTTTTTATTTTAAAAAAAATAGTGCTTTTGACATACTAAATTTAGAAAGAAAAAAATAATAAAATTATTTATAGAAACTTATTGGATACATCACTATAACTTTAAAATAAAAATAATATTTAGTATAGAAATAATTGAATTTAATATAAATGCAAAGCGATTTATCATTTTCTTTGTTGGCACAATATTATTTTCAGTATAAAACTATTCTTTAATTTTCCAAGACTTGACAATTATATTGACACATATTATTTGTTTTGAAATTATGTTTATTCTAGAAAAATAATATCATAAAATATAAAAAAAATATATTTAATAGAAATAAATATAATACTCACAAAGAATAAATAACCTTTAAAATATATCTCTACATATTCAAATTTAAATTAAACAAATAGTAAGTGTTAATTTCTAACAAATTTTACTACAACTTGTCCATATTATGGTATAATTATTAAATAATATTTGTTAGCAAACTTTAATCTTTTTTTTTTTTTTAATTTAGTTATTTAGTTATTAAACATGAAAAGAAAAAAATATAAACTAAATATAGATAGGTAATAGATGTTTATCAATTTACGTTCTCAGAAATCTACCCTAATAAGTCTTAGACTCTTAGTGTATCATTTTAAACATTTTTAATTTAAAAAATAATTCAAACTTGACTTATAGTCTGTATATGGTTATAATGATACAACTTTTTACTGATTCATCATCAGTAGTATATACATTATACACATTATAGTGCTGCCACGACGCTACGTTAAATGATTTCTTCGAATTTAAGTTCCACAGAATATGACATTTTAGGTATGTTTAAATATGAACCATTTTATAATGATCAAATGTGTCATACTTAGATGGACTTATAATTTTAACTTCTCTAAAAATAAATTTTTTCTTCAGTTATTTTTAACAATCTGTATTGATTTTGAAATGTATATCATTTAAAACCAAAATTTGATTTATCTAAATTCAATAAAGTAGCTTAAAGTAGCTCTTTTTTTTAATGTTTGGGTATTTCGATCAATAAAATTGCTTGTTAATACTACCAATATATTTAATGCATATGATTAAATGAATAATTATTTTGTAATTGTAATATTTAAACAAGTATCTATTTGTTTAATTCATAATTTATGTACAAACTATAAACAAATTATACTCAGCTGAGTGGTTATAAAGTAATTATATCCATAGATTACAACGATAGGGCTGTACTGGATTAAACTGTATGAATACAATGGTACATGTCCGTTTGGATACGATTCATGATCACAGTAATTTATTGATATATTTTTTTTGTTTTTATTTATTTATTTGTTTTTTTTTTTTTATTGTTATGATAACATACATAGTATAAAAAAAAAGACAGTATAGGTATTTAATTGTAAACGCTAAAAAACAAATCCTCGTTGCAAGGATTTTATACATAGGTATATCATTTGAATTCGAAGAGAATGGATCACGTTAGTTATATTTTGAATCTACTAATGAACTATGACAAAACGCATCATCACACATTTTTGATACACACACTTAGCTCAAATATTTCTTCACTAAACCTTAGTAGACCTCTACCTCTTATTGGTTGACCATATTACTGTTTTATTATTATTGTATAGTAATTATTATTTATATTAAAGAAAACCAACCAGTAAAAATTAAAGAACTAAGTAAAGGCAGAGTGTGGATGCATATACTATATGGTCATACTACACTGGAAAACAAATCATTTTAATTTTTCATTTCAAAATGCTTTTCAAATAAAAAATACATAATTTTCCTTTTTACTTGTTATTTTTTTTTTTCAAATTATGTAAACTGTATAATAAGTACTTAACAAATATTTTATGGGCACATTTATGAAGTTGAATATATTAAGTATATATGTATGTAATATACATATGGCACTATATGACGTGTTGGTATATAATATATAAATGTTTGAAAGGTTTCTTGTTCATATAATTACGAAGTATTTGTTTGTCAGTTTTAGTTGTTTCTTTGATATCTAAAGAGTTTTACAAGTTATTTTCAGAAAACCCTGTGTAGGATTTCATTAATTTGTAGCATCCTGCAAAGTTAGATCATCTAAAATACATACACGCAAAATCGCAAACAGTTTGTTTTGCGCTACCGAGAAACGTTCATATTAAATTTTCATTTGCTAATTATTTCTGTCAAAAACAAACGATGAAAAAAAAAACCTAAATGTATTTATTTTGTTACGATATTTGAAACGTTCGCGTATCAACTTCATCAACTTCACGCAATAAATAAATAAGCAAATAAAATAAATGGAAAATACAGTCATGTATGGAGGTACATAGAGTTTCATATATAGGTAAATATATATATATATTATATATATACATATAGTCTGCAAACACTCCTTTCCATTTGTTTTCACATGTATTGTATAATGCGATTCAATAAGTTTCTGGGTAATCGTTTATAGTTTCCGTTTAGTTTTGGTTACAAAATTATATGTGACATCTCGCGATATGGAAAAACTTTCGGAGAGCAAATACCACTTATTTAGGTATGAACCAGTAAAGAGTCAGAGTACTTATTATTATTGCTATTATTATTTAACTTACAAGTAACTTTTTTGAAAACTTACAAATTGCTTAAAAAAAATGTTTAGATCAGTTGTCTGAAATGTATGGAATTATTACTTAAATTTTAAGTAGATAATAACGATTTATTCTCAAACAGTTTTAAATATTTGTTATTATTCAAAAAGTATAAGCTATAGATACTTGAAAATTTCACCAGTTTTTTAGATTTCCATTTTCTTTACATAATTTATTTTCAAAATAGTTCGCTTATTTTAAAGCTATTTATAGACATTTTATGAACAATTCATTTGTTTAAAATTTATTTTTATAAATATCGATAAATGTTTTTATGGCTAAGTCAAAATACTTGAAAATTGAATTAATTGAAATTTAATTGAAATAATGAATATTTGAAAATTATTCTGTAGGTATAATTCATAAAATGTTTTGTATAAGTAATTAAGAGATGAAAATTTAATATAAGTTTGGTTTACAATAATTATTATAAAAGAACTTACATTTTGGTGTATTCAGGGCATTAAACATAAACCACCTTTTTCGCAATCACTGGAAATTATATTCTAGGCTGACAAATCATCTCCGTTTAGAATCGTTTATCGTATACAATGATACCTCTCATTGGATTCAAATTTAATACATCAGTTATAGCGACCTACTGTACAGCAGAGCGTTACTCACTTGACCGTTTTTTGTTATGTATTTAGTATGTATTAACAATTAATCATCCATTTTTAGGTAAAAAAATGTTCACTCATAATTTCACTTCATTTATAATCTAACGGCTTCTCATTAATTAACATTTAAAGATAGATAATAGATCTGTATTATGGAAATAAACTTGAAAATATTGGAATTACGTCTTCAACTATTAGTTAATTGTTAAGGCAAATCAATCAAAAAAAATGAATTTTTTTTTTGAGGGGGGGGGAGGTTCAAAAATAAATATATAGGAGTTTTTAAATTTAATATTAATTTAAAAATAACTTGGATGTTTTTGTGCCTTTTACAGAAATTTGAAATTAATAATTGTTTGCTTTTTTTTAAATTATGAATGATAAAAGTATTGCTTTTGAGTAAACCTGATTTAATTTACTGTACAATTGAGGTGTATAATATCTTCACTTAATTCAGATTCAATTCGGCTCATAAGACTCATAGCATCAAATATTAAAAAAAAAAAACTATATTAATATTAATTTGCATGAATATTTACTGCAAATGTTTACTTCAAATATTTTAAGGTTACATTTATTTTACATAATATTCTAGTATAGATATTTCATATTTTTTATCCGATTCATTATTTGTGATTTTAAAGTAAAAATCATAAATTTAAGATAAAATAACTGCGTTTATATGCTCGAATTAAATATATAAGAAAAAACAATCAAAATTTCTGATTAGAAAAAATATACTTTTGCAGCAACAAAAACCTGTCTTATATTTCTTTAAAATATAGATGTAACGGATTATCCAGATATTAATTTTTTTTTTGATTGATTTTTGGGAACGGACGTTATTGTACACGATTTATAAGTTTAAGGATTGATGATCCCTGAATATGACAGACCAAAAAAAAGGGTTTAAAACTAAATGTATAAATATAGGTAAATATTATATTATGTATTTTGTATAATATGTATATGTAGTATATACTGTATACGTAAACTATAACACGGTTGATACAATACCTATAATGTTTAAATTTAAAATTATTTATTTAGTAATTTGTAGGTGCTTTCTCAAATTATTCAAATTGCTATGATTTTGTTTTGGGGGGGAGGGGGGTTCTAGATAGAGTTTACGTTGATTTTTCTTTGTATATATTTATTTAACCATGTTTATTTTGTATGTATTTGTTTTATGTCAGTCTACATTGTTATAGACTTTGAGACTTTCGATCAGACAGAATCAGTCGATTAAACGATTGCAACTAGCCATAACGCCACTAATCCATCAGGCAACTGATAATTGAAATGCAGCTTTTTGTTTTGCGTGTTTATTCCTCACATATCATTATCACTTGCACGAGCATCCATACTACTCACTCACATCCGGTAGTATTCAATTATACGCCCTGTAGTACGACAACGGATATTGCCGTACTTTTGTATGTGCATTTATATGTAAATAGTTCTTTTACAAGTGAAATGGGAGAGTTTATTAATTTGCAAAGGACAAACATATCATAAAAAAAAAACTTTTTGTTTATCGTCGTTCATACGTAGGTATATCCAAAAATTTTAATTTTAAATTCAATTAGACTTGAAAACATTTGGAACATATTGTGAGCTAATTTAAAATTATAAATACAGTATTATTGTATTTTTGTTTCATACATTTACGTTGGTCTAACATGAACACTGCCAATAAAAAATAAAAGCACAGCTCGAATTCATTAAACATTTATTTCAAGATTTTTAAATAAAACTTTATTTATAAATTCATGGTCAACAGTGATTTGATAAAAGTAATATGATTTTTTTTTTTATTATTTTCATTTTGAAGTCTCAGTTTTCTTAGAAGCTACTTTGTTCATGACCCTAGATTTCTGACAATTTTAAAGATAAAACATTTAAGAATTTATACTGCAAATATCATTGTGTATCTTATGTCAAATAAGTGTTTTTTTAAGTATTAATTTCAAATTTCAATGAATCTATATTCAAAAATATTTTGCAATTGCATAGAGAATTATAATAATATATATTTGCCTTAAAGTAAATTATTTTCTACGACAGACGTCATAAATATGTTCTCACTAAATACTGTTTCACGTCATACCAAAGTAACATAAATTTTTAATTTTAACCTTTTTAAACTAAAAATAAAATACAATTTTCTATTCAAAACCCGCCCTAAATTTTAAAATCAAAAAATGTTATTGACTTATCGTGTTCACAGCCACAAAAAAGCACAAATCATTATAAAATCTATGCATTCATATACTTAAAATCTAAAACTGATTCAATCATTGAGTATTATAAAATTTTTAAATTTTAAGGAACTATTAAAATTATCTGGTCAAAACCAGAACAATTAAAGTTTACTATTTAATAAAAAAATAATAATAATAATAAAAATAATATACTTAAACATTATTATACAAGTAATTGTACTTAACTACCACCCTATAAAATAAAATTAATTGAGAGAAAACAGTATTACTTTTACTTTAATTATATCATTTTCTTAAAACCTATAGTAGAATAATAGCAATTAGTACTAATTGTTCAATAAAAAAAAATTCTATGGGGTGGCTATAATTAATAACAATATAAAATAAAATAAACATAAATTCTCTATACATGAAGTCATTACTACCATGGCAGTTATCTTGTCGTCGTTGGTTCAAAAAAAAAGAAAGATAAACTTGCATGAAGTTTATTTTTTAACTTATTACAATAATACCTGACATTTTATTTTCATAAAATACTTTTTTTTTGCTAGTATTACTACACACAAATGTCCATTTACACTTATGGAAAATATAAAGAGGAACTAAACAGAAATGTCTAAATTATATACAAGCATAATTGTCCTTAATACAAAATACTTATTTAACAGATACATTAATCATAATAGTAAGCTCACCTTTTTAAAAATATCAAATTAATTTAATCAAATATATACATATACATCTTCGCATAAATATTAAACAAAGACTATAGTATTTATACATTTTCAATACAATTTTTATTTTTTGTTACAAGTATGATTATAAAATGTATCCACTTAATAAATACAAAACAATATTTTAATACATTTATTTAAACATTAATATGAAAAAAATTACTGAATTTTGTTTGTTATGAAAAAAATACGCATAAAGCGTTAACATCAACTCGTGTAAATAGGTAATATCTACGAAAATTAAAAAAAGAGATAATGATAAAATATAAAAATATAATATTCATAATATAATCCATCTATAATTGAAAATTTACTACCGTATATTATGTTAGCCTTTTGGTCAGTTATTTTTCCGTAAACATTATACTTCATGCTGTATTAATAATAAATTAATAAATATTTTTATAAGAAAAATCAATTATTGAGGCTAGTATTAACTACTCATTTTTATTTCTGTAATAAAAACATAGACACGAATTAAGATTTTAAAAGAGAAAAATGCGAGACAAACATTAATATATTAATCTATTAACGTCTAAACGTAATAGTGGTTTATCTATATAATACGTCATCTTATATACTAGTATTTGCAACGAATAATATTTATAGATTATATTATCTTATTAATTATTATAAATGTTTAAATTTGAGCAAATATTTTCATTTTATTCTCATAATGATTATTATAACATAATCGTATAAGTGAAATACTTATTAAAGTATAATATTCTCAAAAGTTACATTAACTAAATAACAGTTAATAACTATGTTACGTAAATATAATATATTCCATCATCACAAAATTTTAAAAAATTTCTTTTTTTTTTTTAAATGTTTAAAACAGCATTTTAAATAATTATATCAAATTAGTTCAATAATAATGCATAGCAAATCTCACAACATTAATGTGGTTTGAAGTGGGACAAAAGACTATCTAAAGACTTCACCTAGTGTCGAAGTTAAATTCTACCTAAACTTTATTAGATAACGGATAGGTATAGCCACTTGGGTTTTTCAACACAAAGTATATATCTGGCCTTCCTATCTTTGAAACAACTTTCCCGAGAAGAGTAGTATGTCAATTATATACTTGGGATATAAGTGAACACAAAAAGATTAGTGTTTGGAGAATAATATGTGAATTAGGAATACTCATGATGACATTATAGAAAATAATCTTTGATCAACACAGATATATTTAATCATATAATATGATGCTATATAGGTAATGTAACATTGTGTTTGAGTAGTTATCATAGCAATCTAAAATTGTGTGTCTTAGTCTAATGTCATGGACAGCGATTACCACTGAAATTGAACTGTCACTTTAAAAGGAACTTCTGAGAAAATTCACTACACAATTTGGTCTGCGCATTCTATACGCGTTTGAACAAATTCTGTGTTTTTATGACGATAACTGGATCATGTCACAAACAACAATGTCTATTATAGCATATACTGCCATGTCTCATTACTTATAACTCTTAAGATCACCTTAAGTTATCAATAAACTTATAAAACTATTATTATGACTGTTTAAATAAGTATTATAGTGATGTATTCAAGCGGACGGGTGTTAAAAGTTAATAGCTTAATACATTTAAACCAAGTTAGGAAACAAAGGTTGTTTTAATAATTTACTCTATTTATTATAACTTATAACGATTTAGTACATACTAATAAAACATGTACTACTACAAAATTCAATAATTTAGAAATGATTCTTCATCCATTTATTTAAGTGATATCTGAGAGAGAGAGAAGATAAATTACATAGAATAAAGTTGGTCGTATTATACGTTTCGTCAGTTGCGGTTTCTTTTAATAAATAATTTAAATAGATCAGGCAAATTTACTTTTTTCGTTTCTATTATACATATTATTATCCGTAGGCTAATATCAAACAAGATAACTGAGATAATCAAAACACGAACTCATTTATAAGTGATTATAATATACAGTGTACTAAAAAACATAAAAATAAAAAAAAACTATATTATTTAGGCTAAAAAGATTTAATTTGCAGTAGAATCGAACCTGATCAATAAAACCATTTAACCCAATCTAAAATAATTGTATTAAAATTAAAAACAAATACAAATATCAAGTAAGTGGAATTCATTTAGACACAAGCGAGTGTAATATATTTTTAATGTGGTATAAAACTTTAAAACAATGCTAAACCATTTAATTTATAATACGAATAGAGCTGAGCTATTTTGAGTAATTGTTCAGAGTTTAAAATTCTTAATTTTATAAATATAACTTTGTATTTTTCGTTAGATTTAAAAAAAAAAGATAATAAACTAATTATCTCAACAAAATATCTAGTCATCTAGGTACTCAACAAAAACTCAATTTGCAATCGATAGAATAATAGTACCACCTACTAGTATTTAAGAATTGTATACATAAAACAACGTTCATATTTAAAAATGAATCAAAACATGATTTTAAGACTAAATTTCTTCTCTACTTAAAGTTTATAAAAAAAAATCATTAAGAAAATTATTTAAGTAAGGTATATTCATACAATATTCGTTTAAAACCTATTTTCTGAAATTATTAGTTAACAATTGATAACATATTTTGAGCTAAATACAAAAATATATGATGTACATAACCTTTAATAACTAAATAGATTTTCACATTGTTTTTGAATATTTAAATTTTGGTTATTAAAACATAACCTAATCTAACGAAAAAAAATTTAAATATAATATTTTACAGCTGTCATAAAATTATTTATAAAAAATTATCACATAATATAAAAATTGAACGTTATAAAATATTAAAAAAAATATATATTACTTTTACTAATATAATTTTTCTTTTAATCGAAGTATAAATAGTTTATATCATCGTTATTTTATCTATTAACACTATTAACAGTGACAAAAGTTTAGAAGTAATCAATAGTTATTATCTCATATCTTGTACTTACTAAAGTATGATTTGAAAAGAAAATATTTCAATCAATTTATTATACAATATAAGCATATTCCTAACTAGAAAAAAAACAATTATCTTAGTAATTAAAGGTATAAGATACAGGAAAAAAAAATATCTATTTTCACGTAATTATAAAATAGCTTTTTAATTATTGTGTTTTATATTTATCAACTATAAAATACAAATAATGATGGAAGATGGTTATTGATTTATCATTTTTATTTAAAGTTATACTTATCATCATACTTTCACATGAAATTCTTATGTTTTTTATTAACGATACAATTACAATAATGAATCTATTTTATAAATAAATAATTTACTCTTTATTTAAACTATGAATATATGAATATATGTATGTTATTTATTAGTTATTTTCTTTAATGGGTCACTTTACATCAACCATGTTTTAGCTTAATAAGTAAACTGTAATATTTTGTGCATAGATTTATTCATATTTTCATTGAATTCTACGTTTTTACCATTCTTTTTAAAATTTAAATTATTATTGTTTCTATTTTAATTACTTACAGACAGTAAAATCATTCGAGAATCAGAAGTAATAGAATCTCTAATGTACAAATTTACAAAGAAAACAAAAATCAACAAAAAAGTTATGAATAAATATAAAAATATTCTTGAACTTTGACTAAGAAACCAATTTAAAAGGTAAAAATTAATTAATTTTTATGAGTTTTACGATAATTACAAATTACACATCTGTACAATACCTACGCGATGTTTTAATTCAATAAAAATGTACGATCTGTTGAACAAAATTGTACAATTTATTAGTATAAATATACTTTTCAGAATAGTTTTAAATAAGTAAAATATGACATGGCATATTATGTGTTCGTAAACATGGTTTAGAAGTAAGTCACATAATAAAATAAGTGAATGATTTATAATAATATATTATTATTATATACAAAAAAAAATAAGTAAACAAAAATTCATAACGTATCAAGCTGCGTACTGCTAAGTTAAACAATATTCACATATTTTTAACGATGATTAAACGATTTAAAATGAGATAATATACTTCACTTATATACATATAACAAAATATTCATATAAATTATAAATTGAATATCTATATCGTAACAAAACCAAATTTTAATAGGTATGTGTAGTTAATATTATTTTTCATATTACAAAAAAAATGTTAATTTACTCTGTCGTCCAATAACAATCCATAAAACATTCCATCACCCTAGATGTTAAAATCACGGTGGAAAAAATAAGACTGACTAACGTCACAAACCTTAAATGAACAATGTACAAAGATAAAATATATATATACTCATCACGTTTGCACATAGAATAGCTACAGTGTAGTCCGGTATAATGTAAATGGATACGAACCAAAAATTAATAGAGCTCAGATGATTAAGTCAATGTTTATGGTTTATGGTACAAGATATAAAACGTGAAAAATTATAACGAGTAAAATGGATAAAATGCGATTTTTCATAGACATACGTGGAGAGATTGCAAAACAGGCGAAATATAGTAAACGTTCTAGAAATATGTGGATTATTAATGTGTTTAGGTTCCGTATTAATAATATAAACTATAAAACATGAAAATGTATTATTGTAATATAAAATACTAATATATTTGGGTGAGATGAGTTCAGTTCGTCAAAATAATTTATTATTTATTCTATAGATCGAAATGTGTTTTACAATTTTTTTTTTTTTTTTTTTATTGAATTACTTCAATAATACAAACATTTTATTTTGTTTTTAGGCTTTGAGTGATGTGAGAAACCTATATGCTTAACAATGGTGTTTTTATTTTATTGTTATGCTACACAGCGGATAATATGTTTTTTTTTACAGAAGTCGTTCTAAAAGTTTTAAGTAACTTTATCTATAGATTGGAAATCGAATCCAATTGGACTTTTGAGAAGTCGTTTTACAATTTTATAGATAATTTTCTTAGTAGTACAACAAAAAAACCTATGAGAGTTTAAGGAATTTAAACATACATAAACTAGCTATCGTTGAACGTAACTCGCCTCTGCCCAAAATTGTCTTCTAAATACAATAATTTATCATGGAATATCAACATAAACTCAACACATGACTTCCAGGTTAAATATGTAATTCTATTAAATAATTTTAAAAAAGGTGATTAAGTTAGTGAAACAAATTAACTCAGTTAAGTTAATTTCAAGTTAAGAACGTTAAACCATATGCATATGGTTAAGAAACAATAGTAGAAAGAAAATTAAATTTTAAAAATTTAAAATTTATACGGAAAAAAATATTAACATTTTAATTAGTTAATGCCACTATTGAAATTTAATAATTACTTTAGAGTGCAATAAAACCTTATTTTCGAATCTATACAGTAGAGCAAAAAACCTATTATATTTGAAGTACATTGAATAGTTATTTATTAACATAATAAGTATCTTAAAATCATAAGCTTAAATAAATATAATGTTTTATACTACCTTCAATTTTGTAAGCTACTGAAAATGTTTTAATTTTAATCTAAATGTACCAATCATATTATATTTTCTGCCAGAAACTACTCTCAGAATTAAATATTGAAGTATTTTTAAAAGATGTTAAAAAATACAAAAAAAAAAAATTTAACATGTACGAATGAAAGATAAAAATGTTTGTCCATAAATGTATTTATATGTTTTGTTTAAATATATATGTATTTAATGAATTTATTTGATTCAAGTTAATAAGTTTTTTAACCTATTTGTTTGGAAAGAAATTAAAAAAACTTTTTTTAATTTTAATTAGTACACTCAAAATGTACCGTTAATATTCTCTATTATTCAAAAGTCATTGGGTAAAACGTTTGCTATAAGCAAATGGAATATTTTAATAAAATTATATTCAAACCATTAAAGTCTTTTCTACACTAAACCTTGTCACTTTGAGAAGTTAGATTGTATTTTGTAAGTTTCGTGTTTCGTACAATGTTTAAGAATTTCAGAAAATATTTTAAAACACTCATACTATTGGCATGTCAAAAATTATGTAAACATGTTTTTGAGGGTCATATATCACTTCTATATCAATAAGCTTTATTCCAGTACACATATACTTATTGTAGGTAAATCAACACATTTTAGTACAATCATATAGTTTTCAAAATGCTCTGCAACACTATCACCAAATCATGTCTTAAACGATAAAATCAATAATATCGTTCCAAATTTAAGGTGCTCGAAATAACGTAGTGTTGTTAATAGTCACAAAGCAGAAAACAATCACAGTCACAACCTTGTTTTTGCATATTCGAGAAAAAAAAATGTATATTATTACATTCCAAAAGTTTAACTTAATTCGCCATCTGTACCGACGTCTGCTGGATCGTAGGGTATACGCCGTCATTTGCATAGGTATACCTATAATATAAAACATACTGTGACCTGAGATAATCGGTTTGATTATTTTCGTGATACCTTCCAACGGTGGTTGAACGTGCATTATACATATACATATATATAAACCCGCAAAACAATAATTTAAATTATATACACCACTCGCACACACACACACACACACACACACACCACACACACACACACACACACACACACACACATAATGGAACGTGATACATACTATAATATTATACATATTATAATAAACCGAGTGTGGTGGAGAAAACGTTTCCGCCGCGGAGCACCGTTCAATTAGTATGCTGACACTTGGTACGACATATAATAATATAATATCCGCGATATGCGTAATATGCGTGTTGTAACTCATCCGCCACGCGGTGGCGTTAAACTTTGAACAGCCCCCCCGCACGCCAGCCCACCCGCCCCGCACACACACGCGCTCGCAGCTCACCGGGCAAACCGTTGCCGCACACGTCCCCGAACGGTTCTCTCTTTCTCGGCTCGTCGAAAGTAAATTATTTCGCTATTCGCGTTCGACGTGTATATATTATATTCCCGGCGGTGCCGTTGCCGTCGTCAGCCAGTCCAAAGACGCGCGGGCGTCGCATTCTCGTCGCCGTCAGTTCTCCGTATATAATCTTCTCTATATCCACCGCCCATCACATGCACCGTCGTACGACTGTTATACCCCGTCGTCGAGCTGAGCTATTCCGTTTTCGGGTGGCGATAAATCTGACACCATAAAATAACGAATAGTGTTGGAGAGGGGAGGGGGGGGGGGTAACGGGAAACCCTCGAACGTCTCTATAAATCAGCCGCGCGCCATATATGTGAACAGAGTGGTAAACCTCAGTTTAATATAATGATATACATAATATGAGGTACTCGTATAATAATAATTGTACCGGTTGCGAAGACGCGCATAAATGATTTTATAATACGTATTATTTTGACAGTGGCATCTATAATGATATTAAAAGTAATAGTTGGGTTTGTGTATGTGTGTGTGTGTGTGTGTGTGTAGGTGTGAGTATGTATATGTGGTTATGAGAGGGGAGGGTTAACTTGCATTGTGACGAACATTTTCACACACTTTCGAATCAGATTTACATAAATTCTCGCATAACCCTCCCCGATTATACTACACGCGATTATATTATACAACTCGTATGATATGCACGCGTTGTGACATAAATATTATATTTCTACCAGTAATTTTCGAAGCAAACTAACTACACCAAATCATTTTATTGAAGTTTCGATTTTTAAAATTGTACCATCGTGTAAATACATAACTATTCATAAAATCAGGATTTAAAAAAAATACAAGGAACTCTCACTCTTTGTGTTGTATAGTAGGTTTCAAATGTACGTTGTGGTTGAGTAAGTTACTGTAATGAATGTATCTTATACATTTGAATTCGATAACATATAATTATTATTGTTAGGTAACGAAAAATAATTCTGAGTGGAGAGCATCCTTGTCAGACTATGTTTCCAAAAGTATTTTATAAGTATTTTAAATTTTTCTATTAGTAATACAGTGGTATTATATTACACTGTTATTTTTCTTTTATATGTCCAATTTAATAATAATTTATAAAACAAAAACCCATAAAAAATATATTTGACTTTAAGCAGAACTTTTTTTTTTAAATTTCAGTTAGAAAAACGTATGAGAAATGTTTTAATACATTATATAACTTTTTTACCAAACATAAATATTTTTATCAATAGATTTAGACAAAAAAACTAAAAATTTAACTCTTTTAAAATATTATTTATACGGTATACACTATACATAATATTAGAAAAATATATAAAATATTTTTAAAATGTATACCACTATACCACAAAGTGTTGATATATAATAAAAAAACAAAATCAATTTTGTTGAAAATTCATTTTGCGTTCTTTGCATATTTTTCTAATTTTCAGTCAATTTGTATTTTTAGTTTTTCACTATTAATTTGAACATCATAAGAATTTTCCTATATCTCATTTCAAAAATTTCAACTAAACAAAATTTGATAAAGCACCCTAGAAATTGAAAAATTCTTAATGCATAAAAGGTGATGACAGAAACAGAAAAAAATATAAAAAACACACATCATTGTAAAACTCGAAGTCATCGCCCCACTTAGAATCCAAAAAACAAACAAATTTAATTATAAAAAAGATAGGCAAGAAGGTACCGGTCTACTGTACATTAAGTGTCGAGTGGATCTCGTTATTGAGTAAATCACAATAATGGATTTTGTTAAAATTGAATTCAATGATAACCCATTGTATACGATGAAAAGCGATTCTGAACGAAGACTGTCTACATTTCAGCAACCTTGGTTGTAAACAATTATTTTAATAATAATATTGGATTTAAGTAAAAATTGCGGGTTTTCCTTAATCTTTTGTTTGTTTTTCTCGTTTGTATATAAAAAAAAAAGGTGGTTGAAATATTTAATTTTTACCTCTCTAAAGTACAAGTTATCCAATTCACTATCTAAAATCACCCTCGTAAATTGAAAATTAAAGCATTTTATTGATTACTTATCGTATACTCAGACACAAGAAAAACCATACACACACATCATTATCAAATCAATACGATCATTGCTCAGATCAGAATCTAAAATCGAAGAGAACATATTATATTTACAAAAATCACTCAACATAATATATACGTATTATGCCTATTAAACACTAGAACTCGAGTCTGTGTGTGTGTTACTTTTCCACTAACATATTATAATATCATTATTATACATTGTTTTTATATCACGTTTTATATTATTATCGCGATATTTATATATTTTATATTATTACCATTACATTGTGTATAGACGCTCGTTTTTCCATGTATTGTTTATATACCTATTTATAATATATTATATTATATATATATATATATATGATGCGATATACTCGTGCTTTAGCACCCGTCCACGAATGCACTGTGCGTGAAATTAAGTGGCGAGGTGTGCGCCCGATGGTATTGTCGTATTGTACACTACACAATATTATATATAAAATAGTATTATAATAGGCGCGCATATACACCATGGAGTAATGTAATATACGTCGTGCATATACGTATTATTATATGGTCGTGTGCGCGTGCATAATGTCGGGAAATTATTATTTTCCCGAATTTGCGCGTTCGCGGCAGAAGGATTGAACAACATAATATTTTTGCACTTTCCATTCGCCTATATAGGGTACCTGGCTGTTATGACATACATATATACACAGGTTATTATTATTATTGTTTTAATATTAAAACTGCCCGTATTGTAATTTACGGTTCGTTCGCACAATATTATTTGAACTTTTCAATTATTATTGAAATCTGTGATTCTAATATTAAAACTACAACTCAAACACTGCGATTAAACATTATATTATATTATTTTGCGTAAATATATGTGTGTGTGTGTGTGTGTAGGTTTCCGCGTGTATTGTGTTTTTAGCGAACGTGGTGAACCTACAACAATACTTGTATAATACAAAAATAATATATTATTATAATATGATGCAAGGCCGGTGCAGCGGGTGAAAACAAACCAAGTGCATAATACATATTTTATTTTATGTACTATACAACGAAATAATATTTAACTACGACAGCTACATATGCGCAGCATTACTAATACCAATAAATGGCGTGTATTTATCAAACAGTATATTTGTTATGAAGTGCTCGGCGGGAACTATCCCTTTGAGCGTACTTATTACATATGGCCGACACTGAATATATTGTTGATACTACTACTACTACCACTACTACTGGTAGTGCTAATAATAATAGTAATAATAATAATAATAATAGTAATAATGATAACAATAATGTAGTATTTAAAGTTAGCTTTAATACGAATTCGAGCAAAGCGCAATGGGCTTTGCACGGCGGACTGCGGTTCTGATGCTTCTTGGTATCGCATCAAACCGTTCCTCTATCATCAATACGATTTACGGTCGACTACGTACTAATCGTCGAAATACAAGTCATATTATACTCTATAACCGTAACTAAAATATTTAATAATCCCGACTGTCAAGTCATTTGAACAAACACCTTCTGATATAATACACACGTAGATGTAACTATATTATTTCCTAAGATTTCGTCAAGTAGAACTCGTGTTTAAATACTCGATCAGTGTACTCGATTCCGTTGGTATGTCGTATTTTTAAATGCGTATATATCCAAAGAAAATAATGCACTAAACTTGCAGTCTATAGGGACATATTGTTTACGTGGATTTAAATGGCGAAAGTGAAAACCGAACCGTAATTTTTTAGAAAAAAACACGCAGCCCCGTTATTTTTCGGAGAAACCTTTGCCAATTATTTTAATGTTGACATACGGTTTTAAAACGTGTAGAACTGTAAGCTTACTAACCACAGACCTTACACGAAAGGATTTAAATTTCATTACACTACACGGTGTGGAATTTACGGTAATATAATATATAATATATTCAAACTTTAAATTTAATTTACCACCACAAATTCTGATATACACTTGGAGAGTACACCCAAATTTTCAAAACTAAAATTGTATTTACTTTATTATTGTGGTGGATTAAAACAGTTGTTGTTAGTCAGAAGACATTTTAAATTTATAATCATTATAGTACATAAATACGTTTCGAAAACCAACACTGCCGAATATTGATCAGAATTTGATCTAATTGGTCTTCGTGCTTATTGACACTGTATAGATAATCTGTAATTTTAAACGCACGTGGCAAATTTTTACTATACATTTTCGACAGTTATTGCCAATACTTACAGTAAAGCTTGTCGTTTAGTCGCTTTGTAGACAGCATATGTCTGTCGTTTCACGCGCACAATATATTATTATATTGCATTAATAACGCTTTATTTTCATCTAAGGCGGTATAACCGGCGGCGACTTTTCGATAAACACACACACACTTACGATATTTGCGTGTCCGCTCCTATAAGTCATCACCAACAAGAACTTGACATACACACATACACACACACACACACACATATACAACATATATATACAACGTTTCGTGTACAAACGAAAAAAAACCCTAAGAGAATTCCAATATCGAGTACAGTCGTATCGAAAAATTCTTACCCCCGGAAACCACCACAACGGCAACCGACAGTTTGATACCGGAGGTTATACTAAACACATACACGCGGTGCAGCACATATATTATATATGTGACTAGAAGAAGAGTGAAGCGCGACGGAAAAGGAAAAAAAACGGTTTCAATGAGTTTTCAAACGTCAAACCGACAACACTATATAGGAATTTCGACGTCGTCGTAGGAAAAGACGGAGCGAGTAGGTGAGGGAGGGCTCTAAACCTTGTTTCCGGCGGGGGAGGAGAAGGAAAAGAATAATGGTCGGAAAAAATTTTAATGAATGTTACACGTTACTGTGCTCTCGTGTGATTCTTCGCCGAACGAAATGATGATAAAAATAAAAATAGAAGAGAAGAATATTGTTGCAAGTCGTCACGTCCACGTCGTATTTCTAAATTAAAGAAATCCGACCGAGTGGAAACGTTAATTTCATCAAATATAAAGCCGTTTGACGCACGTTTTTTAAGCCAATATATAGCAGCCCTTCTTCGCTACTCCGACACACACGCGCACGCATAAACTACTCCAAACCTATTTATACACTTCCAAATCGAACATTTCAAAATGTCGTCACACTGACTCAACCGAGCCAATATCAACGCAATAACGGTATTAAATTTACTTAGGTATCCAACTTTTCACTTCCACTAATACGTCTTGTATAATATATTTTTCGAAATATGCATCGTACATTGTTGGTACTTGTATCATTCGAAATAAATGTTGACGTTAGCCAACCGTCCGTAAAAAAATGTATTCTACATTTAAGTATCTGATATATATATATATATATATATATATATATACACTTTACAACAACTGAAGCCATCTAAGGTTTAATAATGATATGGCTGCATGAGCATTTAAACGATGATATTATATATTTCGTATTATATAATAATTTATCAGGCGTATATGATAGACTTATAATTGAATATTACAGCGTCAATATTGTATAAATTATTTTACTCATTTTCGGTTTTGCCATGACTGTATTTTCAGTGTCGATATTTTTTTTTTATTCTCGTCATACTAACTTCTTTTTTAAATGATCTATTAATAATAATATTATACATGATGTATTTTATTATAACATATACAATATTATACAGGGGAGAGTGGAGGAATGTAATATAATTAATTTTATTTACATTTTAAGTTATCTAATGAATATGTTCAAAAAACTTTTGAAAAACAAAAGAAAATATTAACTTCAGCTACATGATATTCTATTTACTGAAAAAATCTCATAATTATATGTAATAATATATAATATTATGATAATAAATATATTTATATTTAATAATACATAAAATAATTATTATTGTGTATAATAAATTTAGTTCATCGCAAACGAAACTTAAATATAATATGCAAATAATTTTCACCTTGATCAACAATATTGTTAACCTGAATTATTGTACTCCATTGATAAAAGCATTTTTTTTTTTAAGTTGTTAGGTGGAACAAATAAAATAACAAAAATATAAGCAAGAAAATGATGCAAATAAGATTTTTGTATCGAAATAAAGTGCGTTTAGAACTATAATAAAACGAATAGAAAACTATGTTTACCGTTATACTTCTTTTAATACTTCAATAAATATACAAACACCAAATACAATACAAATATGTAAATAAGTAGCACATGTAAAACAAAATAGACTAAATTATAAAATAAACAAATAAAACACAAAATGAAATGCAAAGTGTAGGAAACAAAAAACAACACATCAAAATTGCAAAGAGAAAATGATGACTGGTTAAATACAAATCACTTCAATAGTAGTAGTATACAACTTTTTTTAAGAACATTGCTTCACTTCACTCTCAGGACCCACTGCACTTCTATTAGCTATTAACTGATTAATGATATTAATGATTCATAAAAATAATATACGTAGAACAACTAAAATAACATTTAAGATATTATAATATATACTAATATATACCTAGTATTTTTTTATATTTATTATTATATATACATATATATTACAATATTTAGTAGTATAATAAATAATAAAAGTGGTAACTAAATAAATTAAAATTCAGCAAAAATAGCTTTTTTGGAATACAACACAATTATAATATTACATTGAATAATAACGTACCTTAATGACTTCTTACAATTTTAACTTAAACTAACCTAAAATGTATACGAAATTCTGTTAATTTATATATTTACATTGCTATAGAATCACATTAAAAGTAAGAAAACGTTTATATATAATAAATAAATAAGTCATACAGATTTCATATTGATTTTTCTAAATATGATTGAAACGTTTTACATAAAGATATAATAATCTTTAAACATTAAAAACATTACAAATTGTATAACCTACATTAATTTTTGTATAATTTAGGTAAAACATGAAAAAAAATATTAAATAAGAACATTGCAGAAAAAATTTAAATTTGATGAATATAGCCCAATGAGTTAAATAAAATAAAATAAATAAACAATAAATATAATTTATAAGACAAAATGATAAAATTCAGTGATTAAACAGTAATAAAAAACCGTTAGTTTTATTAAAATAAACAAATTATGATATAGGTACCTGAAAAATACACTTACTATATACCTGATTTTCTATACACATCGTTATGTTACCAAGTAATTTATGATACTGGCAAATCAACTAATAGATAGGAAAACCAGTGGGTCTAGAAGAATATTTCCTTAGGCCGTTGAAATTAACAGTCAATATTAAAAATTTTAGTTAAAAATTAATTTATTATATTTAGTACACAGCCTATTATACATTCGATAAGATAACCCTTAGGTAAAACTTTCATAAAATGTTTAGTTCAAAGATTAAATATCTTGATATAACAGAACACAGTTAGTGAAATTTACAATGTTAAATAAACTAGTGTGTTCTTTTTCAAAAAAATAATTAATAAACTTGATAGAATAGTGAGGTTATTATTAATTTTTACAAAAAGAACAAATGAACCATACACACTCAGACCATTTTTAAGGTTAAATTAATAGACAGAGATTGAATATATTTTTACTTAATTGCGTTCACTGTTGAATACGTCTCACCACTGCTCAGAAAAATCATAATCAATTCACTTAGTCGAATAAATTATTTTTATTTAAATTTTATTTTTAAGATGTCATTTTTTAATTCCTCTTTACTTAATAAAAAAAAAAAAAAACCTGAAAATGGAAAATATTTTGAGTTAAGGTAAGCTACGTCATATTCAGAATGATTTTTTTCAGATACAATAATTTAAAAATATTCCTTTTACATAAAAAGTCATAAAAAAGTATGTTTCCCACCTAACTTTTGTATTACGTGTACCTATCTCACTTTTTTTGTTCATTCTTCACTTGTTAAAATATGTTAGAATATAATATTTCATCAGGTACAAGCATTACAACGTGCATATTAATTTGTTAATAATTCAGCAAATTAAATGAAAAAAAAATGTAGAAGAATTAAAATCTAAAAATTGGTCGATGAAAAAAAAAGTTATAATTTGTTTTCAGACAAATCAAAATGGACTTTGAGAGATGTATTTCTAAAGTAAACACTTACCCACACATCGTTTATGCCTTGGTTAAAACTGAAATCGTCTTCTTTATGTAACCCAGTTTAACGTTAATATTATTAATGATTGGAAAGTGACTTTAACAGTATTTAACCATAATAGTTCTCTATATTTTGTGATAGGCATATAACTGGTTCATCTCGTGTGAGTTTGTTTATATTTACACCACAATTGCCGTTACCGATGAGTACATACTCATTGGAAGTAAGTATTCCATCAAAATAGTGAATTTGAACCATCTAATTTGTAGATTTATTTGAATGCTGTATACAAACAAAATAAATATAGGTACTTTCAGAATTAAATGAAATCCGTAGGTTATATGAAATAAACTCGTCAACTCCGTTAATATAGGATATCGGTGAATCTTGTAATATATTGCTCACCTATTTGAAGTGCACTCAGTGGCAGTGCGTCGAATAATAATAACGGTATGTAGTGCAGTAATAGTTCCTGGTATATTGCCTTTGGTGGTTATCGTCTTATCGACTACCCGCCACGCCTGAATAAGGGTTTATGATGCCCGTCGTTATGGCAACACCATAGGTATCAAAAACACCAACCAAGATCTTCAATAAACCAAGACGTATTATATATATTTATTTATATCGTCATTTGATATTGAAAATTATCATACACGATTTATGATTCTTTAATCAATTTTATTTTATTTCATATTATGTTTGATTTCATTTTGCACTGCACAGCATATGATTGTATAAACATGCTACATATTCTGTGGCATTTATTAGTCATTAGACAAATCCACAAAGTAAGATTTATGATTAGATCTTGTGCCATTACCCTGAGGCGTGTAATGCCTTTGACGTACTCAATTTTGAGGGGGTGGTGATGACGCGTGCAGCTCCTGTATGGGGTTAACAAGTGGGTATATTATGAAATGGGCGTAAATACGGAGTCTTCTTGGTGGATGTCTAGTGAAAAGCTGCACAGTTGCGGTGAAACATGAATAATTAACTCGTTCCATAATGTACGCGTCGAGACCTATAGCTAACACCTAATAACGTGACAAAACTCTTGAGTTCGGAATACAACACGATTACCTACTGCACATGCAGGTAAACACCACACAAGATTAATTTAAAATTGTGTGTACAACAAAACAGTGTTTTGTCACAAGAAAGTAACATTTCCCTGAAAACTTACTGTCAAATAATATGTATTTCATGACAAAGCCACCCGCCTACATAATATGATCGTTTTTTTTTCTATTAAATTGTCAAACCTATAATAATATATAATGTGGATATTATATGTTTTTTATTTTAGGTGTTTTATTTTATAATATTATATAAATATATTTTTGTTATTATTTTCTAGGTAAGTACTTCTTTTTTCTTCTTTTTAATTCGTTTTTATTGCACTCCTAAAACTCCAACAATATGAACGCGATGGTTACAGAGTTTTCATTCCCGGAGCGTTTTCAAAGGTATATATACACTATCAAATTTTACCGAGCGAATATTACAAAAACATTGTACCGCTGCAGATACGCAGGTCTTTATTTTTTTTCTTTGCTGCAGATTATTTTTCTTAAACTATTATTATTATGTTTTACATTACGATAACTAGATATTCACGAACCATTACCATTTAATGTTTCCATCTAGTTTGCAAATGCTGCAAAAGAAAATAGAACGGAATTCTACTTTCTTGTATATTATTGTGGTAAGCATCTTTACAGAGTTCAAAATGTTTTAATCAATCAAACAAACAAAATAACTTCAACTTTTCATAACTAAAGCAATGAATATCATGCACTATTTATTTTTTTTTTTATTTTACTTTGTAGAAGGAATCAGTTCGATCGATGTTTGCTTTTCATTAGTAATTACTACAACAATACCTAGTTAACATCATGTAAACTTTGATATTATACTGCATATTTTTTTATAATTTATACAAATTTATTTCAAGTTTTTAACAATTTTTACATAGTTTATACCTAGTTAGTGAAAATTATACTTTAGTTAATTAAATTTATATTTATAGATAACAAGAAATGTAGATATTTATTGTTTTTATAACAATCTACATTTATTTATTTTTAGAATTTTTTATCGCATTATATAGCAGAAATGTATTGCAAAATAGTTTTGACTTTCATATGCGTTATAAGCTTTACAGTTACAATGAGAGTATTTTTTAACTTATTTGCTGAGTTCATATACAGAAAATACATTTGAGTTTAAATAATTGTTTAAAATATATGTTTCAGATTCTAAGTATACCAATGAATGTATTGATTTGATAATAATTATATATATATATATTTAACAGAAAAATTGTATACATTTTCAAATTTTGAGGGTAGTTTTTGGTTATAAATAATACTATAACGTAGTTAGTTCTTCAAGGATGTAAAAAAAATCAAGTATTTTCTTAATATTATTCATAAAAAAACATACACTTTTTACAAATTCAATGTCAGAATACAGAAAGAATTTAATCATTCAAAATTTAAATTTTCACAAAACATGAAAAAAACAAGCAATTTCTAACCACACCATTTTTAAACATTTGTTATTATAATATAATACATGTTATAGTATTATGTATAAGATATTATAACGATAAAATACAATAAGCATATAAGGCGTAAACTAAATTTCATTTAAAATTAAAGTGAACAAAATATGTAGATTAAGTTAAGTGTATAATAATACGAACCCACAATACAACTGATATTGAATTATTATACTATATATAGCAAAATTAAATTTATTATCGATTCAAAAAATACATAATGAAGTATCTCACCATTTGATTATAACAAACTTTCATATTTTAAACATTTGAAAATTTAGTGTCACAAACTATAAAGGTCATTATTAGAAAAAAAAAAACGCTGTTTTCATTTTGGCTAAAATGTAAAGTTATGTTTAATTATAACTTGATATGATATTTTTGATCTTATAAAAATTAGATTGTATATTAAAATTCTATTAGTTTTTATATAAATTTGACTGTTTAATTAATACTTTTAAAAATAAATAAATTATACCGTGGATACTGTTTAATTATATACGGAACAATTCCAAATATGTTTCAACCATAAAACTAACGTAATTTAAAAAGAAATTTGATATCAAAATATTATATATTTAGTTATTTAAATAATTATCTATATTAGATTATTGATAATAATTCAGTAATATGAATATTTGATATCTGTTAAAAATAATGCAATAAGATGTAGGATAATAATAATATGATAAAAAGATATACCTAGTTCGTTATATTATATATTTTGTATTGTTATTGGATTACTATTGTAATGTACCTTATACTATCATTTTTATGACTAAAAATGTTTGGCCGAAACGACAAATGGTTGAAATGAAAATGTATTTTCTTGGCCAAAACGAAAAATTTATGGTTTCTATTTTTCAACCGAAATGATGTTTGCCCAAAATAATAAAGACACATATGTGGTAATGTGCTATATAATAATATAATATATAGTGGCCAGTTAATACAACGAACGGAAAAATATAATATATGTTTGTACATTGTTAACCGATGTTTACACGTGATGCATGTACGATCGTTGTCGTTTTCATGGCGGTCGCGGTCCACGCGTTTTACCTGAAATAACTACATTTACTCTTTTACTATTTTTTTTTTGTCAATTTTTAATTTTATTTTGTGAATTTATTATTTAAAAGCTCCACAGTTCATTTCCCATTTCGACATTCCCCGAGAACGACAGACGACGTCAACTGTGATGTCTCCAGCATAACCCCGTCCACCTCACAATTATATTGTCCGTTTCTTTTGATCCCGAGACGACTCACCGCGTTCCTTTGACCCCTCTGTAAATTGTCAAAAAAACTTTGGCACTACAAGAACGGTAAACAATAATTAAGTTTTATTGCACCACCCATCATCGTGGAACATTTACAAAAATAGCTTTCGTCGCGAAAAGAAAACCCTACGTCTCATCGTTTGGGCAAAACATATAAATAAAGAAGTCTTTTGGCCGTTTTAAACGTACCTATATATATAATGTAAAATGTCTGCGGAGACGGTTTCCGGGCGAATGGTTTGAAATTCGTATACACATCGCCGTGCTCCCTCCTGCTTGTGTATCTTCCGCGTACAACCCCCGAGTTGACGAATCGCGTGTACGAGCGTTTAAAAACATTAGGCGCTATTACAATAGCACTATGTAGCGTGTAATGTATGTGACAGTTGTCGTGTGCTCTGAGTCACACAATATACATTCCAAAATGTCTTATTATTTATATTTAGCCCCCCGAGTAACTCTGTTGATCCTTGTATGCGTTACACAACATGTACGTACAAAATAATATGTTGTACCAGACAAAACGTTTACCATCGTTTCAGACGACATATATTTCATTACGAAATATTTTATATTTTGTATTATGTTTATTTTCATTAGGTGTTAACGGATAACAGTTGTCCAGCTTTTGTATAACTATTGCATAGGTACGACCGATGTCGACAGTTGATATGATGACATAACGATTTAATAGAATTTGTTTCTATCCCACCTCATCTTTTAGGTGATTATAAATTTAGTGAATAGTATGGCAAATACAGTTTTAATGTAATACATAAAATATATAGTTTTGGATGAAAATATATTTAAAATATTTTTGATATCAATTTTTTAATTCTTTCTATGTAAAATTTAGAAGATATTTTAACTTGATTTATGACATAAAGATGTTTATATGTCACCAATAAATAGCTACCTAATTGACCCACTGGTAAAAACATAACTACTTCAAAATATTTAAATAATTAAAGAAATGTATTTTCAGTTGGTTAATTTTATTGTTTTCTGAATTTACTCAATGTATTCAATTTCTGGATGTTACTATTAAGTAATGTTTTTGTCTACAGTGATTTCTGATAAAATATTAATTAAAAAAAATTATCAAACACTTTAATTTGGCATGATAATAATAAAATTCATATTATGATACCACCATCAATAAAAATAGGTTAATTTCATCACAAAAAAATGTATTTTAATTTTTGAGATCATAACTATTAATACAAAATAAATACTTTATTCTCTGGATAATATTCAATAATTTTGGTTAGTTAATCCTTCGATAAATTTCACTATGTTTAACACTTTGAAAGTGTATTTAAAAATAACCATCAAACACACAAAAGTGATTAAAACTAAAAATTAATGAAAAACATATATTAATACAATGTAACTATTATTTTCAGAAGACGCATGTTATTCACATTTATTGTTAAATGCAAATTATTAGTTAACAAAAAATATTCCAATACCACGATACTAAATTTAAGTATTTTGTTCAAATCGTATAAATAAACAAAGGAAAAATTTAAATTATTTGATAGATCTAAATTATTAAATTTTGTTTTTTTTATCAGTAATATTACCTAACAAATTGCTTCGAACGTTCCTGTACGCTCACATTTCTTCAACTCTGTATATATAATTGAATAATTTATTAACTTTATGAATTATGAAAATAGTTTTTAACGAGTGACAACTGACAACTTGCAATAAGCACCATTGACTATTAACATATTGCAACTTATTATTCTTATAGTAGCTATTTATTCTACTTTCAAAATTACTAACAAAAATTGCTCACTGACTATACTATTAATAAAAGTGTTTTATTTTTATTTTTATTGCGTATTTAATTTTAAATATTACACTAAAACCACATTTTTTTTTTTTTTATTCCAGATAAATATTTTTGTGCGCTCTATTTATTACTTTTCTTTTTCGTTTTATATTTTTAATTGAACAATCTATAAATATTTGTTTTTAAAATAAGATCAAGTAATTTAAAGTTAACAAAAAATAATAAACATATTAAAATAATATTTTTAAGACTTGAGATTTAGGGAAAGAAGCCATTTATTGATGGAACTTCATGACATGAATGTAAAGGGGATTAATTATTTAATAGATTACGACACTATGTTCGTCTTAGGTGCTTTTTGGGGTCACAGAAAATAGTGGGGATAGATAGCCTTGAGATGGAGGGGTAACAGTGGTTGAGTAAATTTGAATGAAATCGCTTGTAAATTTTTAACAGACTGAATTGAAAAATCTAGGTGGATCATTTGAAAAATTGTGTGGGGCTTTGGTTATTTAATGGATTCATTTAGGTTGGAATAATTGGAGTCTATGGACGTTAGAAGAGTTGGCTGTTCTTCATAACTAGATTAAATAAATCTATATTGGTTTAAGGAGAAATTTTTATAAAATAATTTTATTTTTCAAAATAACGCGTTTAGAAGACAGTAAAAAACATGATTTGCGAAATCAGTTGTTTAGAGCTAAGCGTTTAATATGGGTAAAAGTTGCCCAGGTTAGAAAACGATCTAAATTAAGACTTAAGTAGCGGACACTTTGGGCAGATGTCAGGAGTAGATATTTAAGATAGATAGGACAGTAGACAGCTTGTCGAAACATGAACGTCAAATAAATTAATTTCGTTTCATTAGATTTTACACCTCCCAATTCTTTAAACCAAATTAATGAGAGGTTGAGATTGTTTCGAATGAGTTTTGAGGTTGTTTCGGGAAATTTTGGTGGAGAGCTAAGAGTGTCTTTTCATCGGATAAGTCACCATTAGTTATGAAGTTAGTGATAAGCTGATCGTAGGTAAATAAGTTGAATAGTAGTAGAACTATAAAATCACTTTGTGGAATACTAACACAAATTGGAAATATTTCAGATGTGGACGATTTTGATTACATGCCGAAGAGCTTATTTTGGAGGTAAGATTTATAAAATAAATAACATATTTTATAGAAAGAATATTTTTTAACTTTAAAATGAGGTATTTATGCCAGTCTGTGTCGAAAGCTAATGCCACATAAAGTAATTATTCATCTGTGCATATTATTATTTTTCAAATAGATGTTGTCAATTGAGTAGTTGATTTAGTTTATAGTAGAATAATTGTGGTGAAATCAAAATTGACAGTTTGTTAGGTGTACTTAAATGATTAGAATGATTCTATTTAACATTATTTTTTTGAAATTTTTAGAAAAAAACGTGGTCTTAGCCTTAGCAATTTTGAAACTATGGTATTTTTCGTTTATCGTTTAGTATGTAGTGTGTAAAAAAAGATAAATTTTCAAAAAAATATAAAGGTCGCTTTCATAAAAATCGATATTGACAAGAGAAAGAGATAATTGTGTTTAATTTGTTGAAATTTGACATTGGTAAAATTTCTAACACTGTGTCCTATTTATTCTATTACTGATACAATATATTCCTCAGGAGTGGATCGATGGGGGTTCATAATAACAGCCCTTTTAAGTTTATCAGACTGTGATAAGTATGATAATTTGCATTATTATCTTTTAATACTATACTTAATTATTTTTCTATAGTTGTCTAATTAAATTTTGAGATCAGTAGCGTTTGACTTCCCGGAGAAACTTTTGGGGTCGACGTTATCCTTGAGGAGATTGCATATAGTCGTATGCAATCATGGAAGCCTTTCATAAAAATATGCGGAAGTAAGACGATTTTTGTGCTTTATTGGTGTTGTTTAGTTTCCCCTGACTTGAAACGTCAACATGATCGTCGGATTCAATTATGTTCTTATCGGTGATGGTAGAATCGTTTGAGAAAAGCATAAAAAACTAGTTTGGTTTAAAAAAACAGTTTTGTTTTCTTTAGCCTGAGAATCAGTAATTATGATGGAGAGGAAAAACATTTTAGTAATTATTACTTTTATCTATACTTAGTATCTTCCTATTAAAGATTTTATTTTCCATGATTTTAATCGGAAATACCTATGGTTTTATTTGATATAGCGCAAATACTTTAACAACTACAGTCCAAAAGTCACCGCATACGACGATTCCTGTAATATGTTGTAATTGTGTAATCGTTGATTTTTGTGCTAAGTATGTGTTTTATGATATTTAAGATTAAATTAAATATATAAATGTATTCGATGGAGAAGTTTGCTTGAAAAATTGAATAGATTGATCCTTGGTAGAGTGATCTAAATGAACCAAATAAAACACTTGAGAATTTTTTTGGTTTAAAATACAAGTATAATTGACCATAATTCGAGAGAGGCGTGAAAATATGTGCGCACTGCTCTTTCAAGAATATTTATTACTTAAACGGAATAAATGCAAGTGCAAACTCTTGTTCACTCAAAAAGAGTTTTTAATAGTTAAGTTTTGGTAAGTCAAATGCATATACAAACAAACCTTGTTTCATTTCTTTGAGCAATGTTCTATAAACTCTAAACTAAGTTACTACCCTAATTTAGAAAGGTTATACATACTTACCTAAGTAAAGACTGACTATTTCTAATTAGCTATTTTTATACTACATAAAAATTATTCGTTGAGTGACCATACTTTTATATAAATCATAACTGAAAAATAAAATATTACGATATAAAATAAATAAATTATTATGTTCATATTTTCAAAAAAATAAATAAATAACATAATATTATTCTTAATATACAGTAAATTTTAATTCATATACATAATATATACTATTATAATATACATGGTTTAGTTTCAATAAGTTTAGACGGGATATTTAATTTCTACATTTGTATAATCAAATTCATTTTGAAACAAGTATTGTGTTTACTTCTGGCGATGTTTATTTGAGTATACTATTATTATTTGATATTATATTGTTTGTTATTCATCAATAATTTATCTTATGAATGAAAACTTATAAGACGCACGAATGCATTTGAATAATTTGTTTTACAGTTTCTATCTTTATGATAAAAATTGTAATATTTAATTAGATATCAATAAATAATAATTATAATTAAAACCAATTATTAAATTAAATAAAAATTTTCACAATATTTAAAATAAAATAAAAATTACTATGTTTCTCGTTTTAAGCCAAATTTCTAGCATAATTTATTTAAAATTATTTAATATAAGTTATAATTTATTACCAAAACAGCAGTATTGATTTAAGTATGATGATGATTTTCCAACACAATTCTAAATACGTAGAACTATTTCTTAATAATATTTGTCACTTTCTATAACTTTTTATTTGTTATCTTGATAAAAATTCATGAAAAAAAAAAACAGTAATGAAATAAACGAGTTTCTTCAGTTCGTATCAAATTATTCATTAAAACAAGACAAAAAATAATGTGGTGTTAAAAAAAAATATTCTCATTTTAATAAAATATACAAAATACATAGCAATTTAGAGGATACTTACGTTTTCATTCAAACTCATAAAAGATAGGATTTTTTTTCAAAAAAAAAGTGCTGGCATTTTTCTTTTGAAAAATATGTGACGTATGAAAAGTTGTCTATTATAATAAATATATAAACATTTTTTAAAATAATCATGAATGAAAGTAATAAAATCTATTAAATCTTTAAATAATTATAACTTACACACTTTATATAATATTAATTAAATTTTTATTAGTTTTACAACTAGGTAAAAATTACATAATACCTAAAATTAATAAGAATACTTTTAAAAACGTTTTGTACATTTGAACAGATATACTTTCTTTGAATTGGCATATTTTTGAATTTCAGATAATTTCCAAACCTTAATTCAAAAATATTATCATCATATTCTTTATTATAATTTTTTGTAATATTACAAATTTCCTTTATGGCAATATAACCTAATAATTTTTAATTTTTTTAGAAACCAGATACCCTGCACTATTAACGATAATATAATATGTCAATAAGTTTGTATAAAAAAAAAATGTATTCCACTAGGTTTTTATACAATTAAAACTCGAAACAGTATAAATCACAAACGAAAACTGTACGTTACTGCGTCAAAGATCAATTTATTTTTTTGACAAAGCTTTTAGATTGTTTGGACATCACATACAAATTAATATTATATTTACTTCAATTTAAGGTCTACCGACTGCTATTAATAGTCAATTCAACTAGGGGTATACGAATAAATTTCCACACTAACCCCTTAGGTTTATATTTATATTTGATCGCTGTTGCCTGTATAGGATTTTTACACGAGTGTTTAGTCAAAAAACTGCACCGGCAGCGAAGGAGAAAATAATAAACTCTTGTCGATTTTATATAAGCTAATAACAGTGACGGGCCCACTTTACGGGTAGCAAACAAACCCGCCGCCGGGGCTGGTGCAGTATAGGGGGTGCAAAAAAAAAGAAAACTTTACGAGGGTAGGCGGACGATAAAAATATACATTGCGAATATATGTATGGTGGCAGTGGATGGTGGCGGCAGCAGCGGTCCCGTCGAAGTAGCTTATGATTACTTATACATGTACCATAGACTAAGTTTCCTTCGGCAAGATAAATGTTCACGGGAGATTTTGCGTGTGTGTGTGTGTGTGTATGTGATGGGTTAAGCCTCGGAATGCCTATATATGCGTAAACTAGTCAACCGCTACCACCGACGTAACATCCCTCACATATTTCCGCGACAAGGAAACCGTCGCTCGACCGGAGTTGGAACGCGGGGAAATAAAAGTGGAAAAAATAACTGTCACGTCGAATAAACGTCACACACTACATGCAAACATATACAAATTGTACAATATATCATATTTCCCGAACGGGGCACCCCGGCGGAGGTGGTTAGGGTGACTGCTCGCTGTGTTTGTGGGTGTTGGGGTGAAGAGGGGTGGGTACGGATGTGACGGCTAATACTCTCTTCTACCCGGGCATATTCAATGACGTGCCAGGAATCCGTCAAACGCAGAAGGAGTTTTACCTGCTTATATTATGTACGGCCTCCGTGTATTTATCAAGGGGAGACTTGGATAAAAGACGTACGTTTCAAACTGGTACATATATAATAATATACTTGTGGATTTATAATGTATATGTGTGAACAATATAGTCTCTCATGCACGGTCGTAATCGTAGGGAATGCCATAGGTTGGTGATGATGATGATGATGATGATGATGATGATGATGATGGTAATAGGGGTAATAATAATACTTTGAAAAACAATAAAATCTACTTTATGGTGAATCGTGTTTAATCAATAATTACTAAGAGCGTAATATCACACTCGCATAATAGAACAGGTGTCTATGATAGCTCACCAATCTCGAGACAAGAATCATCTATTGATGGTATTCCGTGTTATAATGGTATATTATAATATTATAGTAATATAATTGTCAATGACTCGATCTACATTACCAGCCCACATCCTTGAATTTAATCACACGTTAGCCTGATATATTCTATAAGTATTATATAGATATATTTTCATAGATATGATCCAAAGATCTTCGGTACTTTAGTGTTGTGAAAATAAACATTTTTCAGACATTCGATCGATTTGCACATCTTCATATAATCACTGTAACCTCACACAATAAATTTTTGACAGACAGTCTTAGCATGAAGGATCGATCTATTTTTTTATATTTTATAATACAGCTATTCGCAGGTTTTTTGCAACGTTGCCGCACGATAAACGCGTTAAAATAACACGAATAATTCTTCAACACTAAAAGGTCACAAATTTAAACCACACTAAGTTTAAAACTAAGTGACAAAATTTTACACGAAAATATTCGTCGTCAAATAACACTAAATATTCAAATTGAAGTTTGTACACAATTACTTACAGCCCTTATTTTCGATAATAACTTAGAGTCGTCTTATTTCAATTTCTTTTTTCTCTCTCACGCGCGCCTAATGTATTATACCCACTTCGTGCTATTCTACAGTGCTATATCGTGACATCAGTGGAGGGAAATCAAAAAAAAAAATCCCTACCAACATGACAGGTAACGAATAATATTGAAAATTGGATTATTTGGAAATCATGTGCGCCGTGCGCGTCGTTATTGCACTCGCAGGTCGCGAGGAATTCAATACACCCATCGTCGCAATCGGACGGATTTTAAAGAATTTCTATTCGCTTGGTTTATATAACATTTCTTATATTATGTTATACTATAATATACATATTCTATATGATATATAACTTAGATAGATAATAATAATAGCAATATATTACATTATATAAATACACACCACTCGTTTAATCACTTATTCACTTACCTTCATTGAGATCATAATATCAGTTATTTTAACTCATCTAACTATGTATAATATATTTTGGTATCTGTATATGTATCTTTTTTCTCTAAAATACACATCGATAAATAACAAAAAAAAAATAATAATAGTAATAAAACAATCTCGTACGAAGGACTGAGGCAGTAGCAGCAGCAGCAGCAACAGCGACAGCGACAGTGATGGTGTATATGTACAACAGTGATGTGAAAACCGTATATATGTATGTAATAATAATAATATGCAACCACCCCCATTTATGTATATGTTTACGATACGAGCAGATAAATCGACGTCTGAGCAAGCAGGAAAATAAAAGTAAAGCCATTCGTCGTCGTCGTCGTCGTCGTCGTCGTTTGGAATTTATAGCGATTTATCAGTATTCTCTTCGGTCCTTGTAGAAGGATACATAATATATCTATACTTTGTACGTACATTTATAAATACATACTCACATAGACTGATAACACCACGCGTATACGTCTAGACGTCTGGTCTAAAGGGTTAAGTAAACGAAAGGGTTAACACAGCGACCAACCGACTAGCACACCAAACGTCAAGCGTTGTATAAACGTCTCATACTTATACAACAAAATAAATTTATAGCTATAACTTATATAAGTCAATCAAGTATCATAACAGAAATTTTGATTTTAAAAGTAGAAATATATATAAAATATATATAATAATAATAATAATAATACTCATTTATTATCCTATTGTCGCTTTCAAAGTACCTATTAGATAAATTTTGAACCACAAACTTCCCTCAAAGTTTAAAAACGAATCATTTTTATTGTTCAAAAAGATATGCAAAGATAAAAAAAAAATCAAAACTACGTATTTGTATAATCAATACTTTCATTTCTGCGCTAATCTTTAGGGCAAATCTTTTGCCAAACTATTAGCTCCAGAGCACCTTTTTTTCTCTGATTCAGTTCTATATTATAATACTATTTCAAAATGTTAGTCTCCATCAGCCAACTTCTACTAGCAACAACGATTATGTAACTACCACATCTCCATTAAATTAACGTAGACTCGGAATTTATGTAATGTATCCTAGATTTTATTCTATCGACTAGCTAAAAAAATATGAATGTGTCAAAAAAACCACAATTTATTAGTTTTGAACTGAACCGTCTTTGATAATACGAAATTGGATACACTAGAAATCAAGTATTTCATGTCAGGTCACACGACAATTGCACCGCATGATCTTAATACTTATTTTTCAGAAAATGAATAAAATGCATTGCATTTGTCATACATTGATCCTTTAAACTCGATGCAGGGTTAAAAAAACTGACCCTTAATATTAGCTCAACTGCAATAAATAATGATGGCATTTTCACCGAATATGTTGACTGCATGAAACTATAACGAAAGCTCTAAACCAAATAACTACCATGCCGCATTAATACTAAGCTATATCTTGCATAAAAATCTTATAATATAGATTCTCCAAAAAATCCTCATTTTTATTTTATTTCTTATTTGAATAATTCAAAATTGTAAAAGATATAGCACATCTTATTCATTTTTTAAATGTTATCTTCTTTAATATTTGTCTGTATTCTATAAAAATTAAATTCATTAAATACGCTTCATAATGATAATTGGTAGTTCCATTATTATTTAATTATTTATTTGAAGTTCAAGACACCATTGTTTACCCGTTATTATATTATTTATCGAGTAGTACATTTTGTAGAGTCATAAAAACCATAACCCCATACTATAATAAATTTATCATAAAGCAATAATAATTTATAATAATATTATCTACATATTATACATGTATAATAGTTTATAAGATTTGAAATATTACCATTAATAGTTGGAATTCTAAATAATATTTAGTTTTATAACAGCTAGAACTGTTAGGAGTTAAAATATATTGCATTCATAAATATTTATAGTATTTTAACGCCTGACCATACGAATCATGTCACGTTACGAATGAGGATTGTAAATAATGTTTGATTGAAAATAATGCAATGGTCTGATATTCGATTGGCTATATTTAATGCGTAAGTAATTTTATAATGAAACGTTGTCACGAAATATTGGTCAATAAAACATTAATATGAACATTAAATTTATTATTAATAAAAAAGTACGCATTTTGTATTATTAATATGTCATTTCGGAGCCAATATACCTTGACCCATTAACATCGATAATTCGCAAATTTAGTTAGCAAATTTATCTTTATAAAGTTATCAATTATCTTTTTTTTTATTAAAGCAAATATATATAAATATCAATAGTTATTAAAAAATAAATAATAAATAATAAATAATATATTTCAGTATAATAATAATATTAGGTAGTAACTTATCACAATGATATCAAAATATTGAAAAAATAGAAGTTTAAAATGATAAGTAATGTATCTATGATCAATTATATGTGATTATGTAATAAAAATATATATAATATTTTTTTTTTTTAAGAGTACAAACAGGGGGACATGAATTAATTTTTTAATAATTATCAAAAAAAAAAAACTCTTATAGAGATTCTAACTATAAGTAGTTAAAAAAAAAATGTTTGTGTTTTATGAATTTTATCAAATATTTGAATAAAAAATACTTATAAAAAAGGCAAAGATATTTATTAAAAAATAACTAAAATAAGTCAAATCGATTTATTATATATTAACAATATTAAATATTATTAATTTAATAAAAATACAATACTTCAGAAAAATTGAGACACAAAAATATGATTTAATATTCAGAAAACGAATAAGAATATATTGCGCTGTGTATGCACGAGTATACCAACCTCATATTATGTTATATAACTATAATATTACACAAAATGTAATAAGCTACATCGTAGTTCATTTACCACAACTTTAGGTTAAATACTTCAAATGAAAAAAAGAAACATTTAATCAAAATTACAACCCAATGACGATTAAAATTGTTGTTTTCAAAGTTTTCTGTTTGACAAGTAATACGCTTTATTGTAATAACTAGTGTTACAATATAATATATAAAAAGGGATTATCGAACACCGTAAAATATATGAAAAGGCACTAAAAATATAACTTTTCCCGCTCGTACATGATACAAAAAATACATTTTTCTCACGTTTTCTCGTAATATTATACAAAAGCCTTAAGATATTAAGACTAAAATAACTAATGTGATATTGTAATGCCTACAATTATTATTACTATTATTTAAATTTAAATTTATTTAAACATACATTTTTTATTTTTAATAATGAAATAAAAATTTAAATTAACTCATTTATATTATTTATATGATAGTTGACAAATGAGTATGGCAATTTGTTAAATATATTGTTCTCAGCATGTTCACTTATAATGCTTTGATATATTTTTAAAAAAAATTTAAACAACATTAAATTAATTCAATATAAATAATATAATAGAATACATAAAATAATAATGATGTAAAACAAACAAAGTTTAAGAAAATTTCAAACAAATCTTAAACAAAAACAATTAAAATAAGTTAATGAATATTTTCAACGTCTGGGGTAGAAATTGTTGAAGTGAAAAAACCAAAAGTAAACAATAGCACGTCAATACATCAAATTTACAAATGAAAAAAATAAATAAGTAAGAAAACTTTAATTATGGTATATCAAAATAATCAATAAAAGTTTCTCCAATTACGTATTTTATATTTGTTGAACCTCGCAAATATAAATGATCGCATCAATTAGTATAAGAATACAATTGTGAATTGACGTTACAGTGTCTTAACATATTATATTTGTGTGTATAGAACAAGTTGACCTTGAGTTATTTCATTCATAAAACATTATCATTTTTATCTTCCTCACATATTATATTGAATTTATAATGACGATAGTTATTATGATATATGTTACATAGTTAATGCTCTGCAATGCGAAACAAGGACAAGCTGTTAAATTTTGTGTTATAATTGTCTGTTGGTAATGTGTTTTTTCGTTGCAAAACTTTTTATGACAGTAAAAATACTAAAAATCTCTCTTAAAAACTATAAATAGTTACGCAAAGGTTATACTTACTTTAAATAAGTATTTTTTTTTTTTCATTAGTGTTACTGATCATTTTAAAAGAAGCTTTAAAATGGTGTAAAAATATATCAAACATGAGTTTTCAAAATCGTGACCATTTTTAAATAAACTTTAGTAAAAATAAGATAAATATTATTTAGAAAATGAAATAATTTATTTTTAACAACAGCGTTTATAGTATATATAGTATATCACATCTTGACAAAAATAATTCATTACACCAAATACTAATCATTATATATTATTAAACTAAATATAAATATAGTTTTCATGATATATCACTTTTAAACTGTTTTAAAAGTTTTGGTTCTAATCGGACAATGAATATATTTATTGCGTAATAATATTGTTTTTTTTTTTTTTAAAAAAAATGCTTTAATATTCATTTTGAGAAAAGCTTATAGTAGTGAACTGAATCTATTGTGAAATATTTTTCATATTTTTCCCTTTTTTTGTTATTATATAATATATTTGAAGTATTTGAATTTTTTTGATTCATCATATACGATAAAATATTTGTTTGTGAGTTAAAAAACTTCAAAAATATGACGTTCCAAATAAGCCGTTTTTACAGAAAAAATATAATCACAATTTTTGCATAAGTGTTTGAAGTAAAATTTGTTAAAATTCGTAAAAATTGACAATATTTGAAATTATTTCATAGTAAAGAAAATTTTAAAACACTTAAAAATCAATACTAAAAAAGACAATACTATATTAGTTATTATTTATGTGTAGAATTACACATTTAACGTATTGTATTTTTATAAATAATTTTAACAGTTTTTGAGAACAGGACTTTTGATTTAATTATAAAAACACACTACTGTAACTAGTGTGCTACACATAGAGTGCAGAATATCAAACGCTGCGATTCAATAATATTCATGCTTAAGTTCGCTGTAGTTGTAAATTGAAAAAAAAAGAATTCTCATAAAGGTTTATACTTTAAAAATTGATTTAAACAAAAATATATTCCATACTCTAAGTGGAAATAGAAAACAATCGGTTTTGTGACAATATAAATTCTAACAATAAGACATAAGGAATATCTAAAACGATTTACAAAACCTTTCCAAAAGATAGTAAATCACAGAAAGATAGAATAAAATTTAAAGTAGAAGTAAAAGAAAAAAACAGTTAAAATCGACAGGCGCAATTTAAGGTCTTCTCTATCGTTTTTTGCATAATTAATTGTATGAATATTTCTCTAGAATATGTACTCTTATCGTGCATATAAAATTAATATAAACGAAGGATATTTTAATTTGTTATGTTCATTGTTCACAATAGGAGAAAAAAATATGAAAATCGCTTTCATTATTTTTGAAATTAACACACTATGTACAACTCACGTATTAGAATAAACTACAGTATGTGTATGTAAAAATCAAAAAAAAAAAAAACATATCACAATAAAATTGAATTAAATTACCAGAGACGAACCACTCAGTTTTCTCAATGCAGTGGTAGTAATGAGTTATGACAACAACAACTAAGTAACAACTATATTATATTATTAAAATGTTTTATAATTTACATACTGAAAAGCGTATGTGTGTGTGTATAAATGATGAATGAAAACCTCGACATCGAAATTATTCTCAGTTTACGTACGTGTAGTAAGTGAGTAATTCGGGCAATTAAATCCTAGGCACGTATAAAGGATTAGATGGTGTGACGATGGCGATGACATGGTACAATGACGCCTTGACATATTTTTTCTTTTTAAATATAAAAGCGTGAGTTCAAAAACGGACTTGGCGGGAAAGAATGTTATAATTTAATAATGATTATATCACTGATAATATACAGTTCTACGCGCGGTGACTAGTAAAACCGACTTTGCTTTGTCCACGATAATACGAATATGTGTACGTAACATGTAAGCTCCAGTTAGAAAAGCGATAACATAATATTATACACATATTATATCATACATTTGTACAATATTATATTATAAGTGTGATAAAGTATGAAAATCAATAACTTGTGACTAAAACCTTAACTCGTTATGCCACCAGCGTTTAAGGAAACTAAAGTGTCTTTGTAAAAGTAACTGAGAATAATGAGTTTAATTCATAAAAAAATGATATGAATGATATGATAAGTAATGACATTAAAATAAAAATATTAACATTCTTCCCAGTGAAGAATATATTTAATCAAAACAATGATAAAATTAAAATTAATTGCATAAAAAACTTTTATGATGAAAAAAATAGTGAACATTTTAAAATATCTATAATAAAAATGATGCTTTTTTACATTTTTTGGTTTAATATAAAATACACACGAGGAACTTTTTTTATTAAATTTTCAAGCGTTAGCAATACAAATTATACTTTTTAAAATTTTGAAACTGCAAACAATTTTTTTCAAATTTTCGTTATTTTAACGAATTTTGTCAAAATCTTAACTTCATATACTTGTAAAAATAAATTGGGCCTGTATATTTTAAATGTTATTACATATATCTATTAAAATAACTTAAATCTTGAACTAAATTTTCAAGCTTTTTGATACCTAAAATATTTTTATCGGTATTCATAAATTAAAACTTATTTTATAAAAATTAAAAAAAACTTTTTTTTAGAAATTCTTTAAAACTTAATGAAAGATCTCACAATATTGCTAAGTATACTTAGTGATAAAGGCTGAGAAACCGTCTCCGTTCATAATCGTTTTTTGTATAGGTACAGTGATATATCATTAAATTCAAATGTATTACATCCATAATAATGACTCACCCGACACTTAACGTACAGATCCACTTATACATTTTTTTACCCGATTATTTTAAAAAATCTTGGAATTTTGAATTTTGACCGTTTAAAGCACAAAATATTAAATATCTCAAACCATCCAATTTGCGACTACGTATCGTATACATAAAAAAAAATTCCAAGGATTTTCGAAGATTTTCTAAATAATTTTTTCATAAAATTAAGTATCTCTTGATCACTGAAACGTTGATGATAATTAGAGTTGTAAGAAAATTGAAAATTTCATTTCCAAACGCTGGGTGATCTTGACATTTATGGCACAAATAATGTGTCTAGTGTAACATGTGATTATATATATCATTGTTTGCTATTTATTATAGTCTTCTCGTGTGCATTCATATTACTAGCCGCTCTTGTGACTGCATCAGTTGTTTTTGTCAGTAAGTACTAAATATTGACGTGACCTATCGGTGACGACGTACGTGCCGTGGTAAAACGGTACCACATTCCTATAGTAGTGTCGGGTAAATTTGGTATTTTAGATTGTGAGCGGAACGAAGAATGTAACTATTGGTTTTACAGCAATGTAATTTTTATTTTTTTTTCTGTCATCGTTTGAAAATCGTGATGTCAGCAGAAAATTTGCTTCAACCATCCTCCTTCACATTGAAAATGATTTCTGAGACCAAATTTTATCTATTTAATACATCGAGTACCAAGATACTATTGATTTGTTTAGTCGTTTAAGTTTTTTCAATTATGTTAATAAATGTTTTAATTCTTTTTCACAATGTTTGACATTTTAAAACAACAATCGTTATGTTATATATATATATAGTAGTTAAAAAATATCTAAATTAATTAATAAATCGCAATTTTTTGATTTTAAGAGATTGATGTTCAAATCTTTACAAAATTCGTCAAAACCATAGAGATTTACAAATATTTTTTAATTCAAAATGTATAGCATTCTCGTAGGTTTTTAAAAACGTAATTGTGAAAATCAAATAGGTACTAACAGTATAATTTGATATTCAATTACTTATAAGTAATATCATTTTAATTGAAACAATTATACAAATAATAGTAATATTTTAATTAAAATGCCAAGAAGTATTTATAAATAAAAATACAAATACACTATCTGCGATCATCTTTCATATTGGTTCAATCATTTATCTGAAAATGTAATGTACCTATTACTATGATCTGCTCAATGATACACTCGAAGCCAAAAAATTTAAAATGTTGAGTACCTAACTTAATGTAACTAATAACTGTAATGACGTTATTTTGGTTGTAAGTAGTTGAACACATAATTTTTTCATGTAACGAAAATAATTTTCAATATTTGTTGAGAATTGATAGTAAATTTAAAAAAATATATTTTGATTACGATAAGTATTTATTTGTATATCTATCATCACCTCGCTATGATTTGTTACACAGGCCAAAAAAAAAATTACTTGAAAAAAAAAATGAATTCGACATATCGTTGTCGGTGTTGTGTCAAGAGCTCTTGGGTGTTTTATAATAGACAATATAATATTATTATATATATACTTTTTTATTATTATTATTATTATTTTTTTTTTAGTTGGCGTTCAACTTTAATTAAACGCTTAGTATAAAAAAAACATAATATTGTGATTTATGTTATCACAGAGCATTATTACAAAATATGAACGAAATTAATTTTCGTAATATCAATTAATTGGAAGTCGGTAGAGAAAAACCATTTTTTTTTTTTTTAATGAAATAATGAATAAGTATTTATCATATTTTTCATATATATTTACTTATATAGATTCGTGTTAACGAATGAGTAAATAAAATATCGTACCTATAACATAAATTTAATAAACATATTAATTTATTATAATGCATTTATCAATCAACTCAAATAAGCCAATAGAAATTCATAATATTTACCTATTTAATTATTTGAGTTAAAATATTATGGTTATAAATACTATTTCAAGTCTGAGAAACATAATTAAAAACTTAACTTTTATTTAAATAACTAAATACATCCGAAGTAGTAATAAATCGTTGTGAGTGGTAAATTTAGATATTATTTTTAGTTTGTTATTCTCAATCAGTACAATTACATTACATCAAAATCGTTTTAACTTTATCACATATTTGTGTAAAATCGTGAAATTTTATTGTGTTTTTTTTCAATAAAATACAATAAATTTTAATGGGGAACCTTTTAAAATAGTGTAAGTATATACTTTATACTTAACATTTACTATAGCGTGGATCATTTTTGCATGAATACTAAAACCTAATTACTTGCATTAAACATAAGCACAAGTGCCAAAACAACTAACTAAGGAGAAGATAGGAGTAGATCGTTAACCTATGTGAAATACTTTAAGTAAATAACGATAGAAGATTTGTTTTTTTTTTTTAATATTTATTATCCAACGTGTTATACATCATACTACTACAGTTGTTCTACTATACTATGTGTGACGTTTTAATGTTATGTATACACTATATTTGTATATTATAGTAAACCAGAGTTTATAAAACGTAATATTATTAAACGCACACGTCACCGTCTCGTTATTAAAAAGAAAAAATGGAAAATCAGAGGTAGATTAAAACGTTCACTTTCGTTTCCCCAATCGAGCAGATGATGAATGTCGAGAAGAATCATATACATAATAAAAGTGGTCAAACATTAATGTGAACACACAGTATAGTATAGATCTATTAAAAATATATTCGTTTTTATATTATTATAAGTAAAGTCCGGATTTAAATTCTCCAAAAAATTCCTTTTAAACGCAATGATACCTCAAAAAATGAGTAAAACTACTTTTTATAGAAACTGCGTGAACGATAGTAATACAACAGTTAAACGTTTAGTAATTTTTTAAACTAAGCTAACAATAATTCAAAAATTAATAAATATTACCTACATATTATATTATATTATCGGTACTGTAAAATAAATGCGATAGCGATGTTATCCAACTGACCAAATATTTTTTTTCTCTAAGTTTCGATATGAGGTTACATCTAATAATCGCTCGTATTATACAAAACGATTATCATTTAATATAGATAAAAAATACCTGAAAACTATATTAAACCAAATATTATAAAAACAGTATATTATCTTGATATAATATTTTTAATTTTCTAATGTATACTAAAATTTGTGCAATATATTATAATATATACACCAAACAATTAATAAAATAACCAAAAAAAATGTTTTTAAAAAATGCTCTTAAAATAGAAAAAAATTTAAGTACAACCTTCAAAGTATCTGTTACATAAAAATATAAAATGAACTATGTACTTGGAATCGATTGTTCTAGAGCACTCGAAAAATAATCCACTTTGCATTGAAATCTGGTCCTTAATTATAACATAACAATATTAAGTAAACTAACGGATGGGACGTCCTCGATTGTATTTCACATCACGTTTCAACCGTTTCGTATATTAATATATTATGATATTATTATATAGTTCGTTATACATAATACATAAACAAAATATCATACTTGTTTTATACGGTCAAGAGAAAGCGTATAGTGCAGTAGTAGCAGCAAACGGTCATTTCCGTTGCACAACCGTCTTGAGATAACTCGCGAGCTTATAATAACGATATTACATTATTAGGTCGTCGTTCGAATTTCCCGGTAGCATTGATCCATTACAATAAAGTGGTTACGTGTTCAAACCGTATGTAAACAGACGAAAGCACAACGTCATCGTAACGTTCGATTATTCACTTTTGGCGTAATATCACTCCACGACGGTGTATCATAATCGCACAGAGATTATCGTAAACAAAAAATACATGCATATATTATTATAACAATTACCAGTAGGTACTCAGTACTGTGCCACATGAATATATTTTTTTCAGGACAATCCTCCAAACAGTTTTAGGTGAGTGAGTTGTTTTTTTTTATAGAGTAAATGTTTTTGTATTTAAAACTATCGTCAATGATCAAATAATATACTATATTGATTTAAAATTCAGTTTGATAGCGTTGTACAATTTATAAATTTTACTGATTTACTCTGCAAGTCATCTCGTCATAAGTATTAAAACGCATGTTGTATTTTCCTACCTATTTAATAATGAAGCCGAAAAGATAATAATATAATATTGATTGAGTAAATGTATAGGATATTTATTATTAGATGTTAAAGGTTATATTAAATTGTTTGATTATAGATAAATGAATCATAGTATTTATATTTATTTTATTATAATAATAATAATAAATAAATATAAACATTTAATTTTATGTATTAATGTATTATAAGTAGGTGGTTAGCTTTAATATTTTCACTGATTTTAACTTGCATAATACAATATTATTGTAACCTGTACAGTGCAATGTGCCTATATGACATTGAACATACATCACAACACTTATTATACCCTACAACACACGTGTAGGTAATAATAAATTACTTATTAGTTATTACAAGGTTAGGTTACGCGTGAGGAGAAAATCTAATGGTAAATACTATATTATAATAATATTGGAGTGTGGAAAATAAACTAAATAATACGTGTTGATATAATTGGATCGTATTGGCGTATATTGAAGTTGTGGGTGAAAAAATCGTATTTATTGGCATTGAATTATAATAATATACAACTGCTTGACGAAGGTTTTCTGTTGATCCGATTGCGAAGAGGGTGAATGTGAAGTGAGTACTGAACTAGTTATACGCTTATACATTATAATAATAGATTTCTACGGGTAGTTTCAAAACGAAACTGCAGCTGATGCCGAGTTTGTTATTATATTATTCTAATGTCGACATCGAAAATAATATGGACGATAAAAACACAATCAATTCATATGATTAAAATTACCATCAGTCATTTATTTACATAAAAAAAAAATAATAATAATAAAATAAAATAAAACAATAAAACTAAAATAATGCTAAAAAATAATAATTAGAACAACGGCCGTACGGTAAGCATAATAGGTTCGTAGTAAGTGGAGACGAGTGACACTCATAAGATTTAATATTCGATTGTTGTACTTATATATAATATATTATTTAAAATGTTAATATAAATTATGCCAAAAACCGGTGGTCATGAACAGGAATATTGTGCATGGACGCCGCATCGTGATTAAAATCCGCTCTGGTACTGTTTCAGCATCTTTGTGTACTCCTTGGGATAATTCTTCTGAATATGGGACATGACACGTTGAATCTGTTTGATTTCCGACTGTGAACACTTGACGCACATTCCTCTCAACACTAGCGGTGCGTGAGCTGAAAACAATAAAATGCAATGCAATTAAAATAAAATGCCTACAAAATCATGACGTAAGTCAAAGAATAAAAAGAAAGAGAGAGAGTCAGAGTGACAGAAATAAAAATATTTGTACTTTTGAGTTATAATTAGGTATCTTCATTGATATTATTGGAAACTATAATACATAGTTATTTGTCTGGATGAATTATATGACTAACAAAATGTCAACGAAATCTATGAATAGATAATAGATACACATAATAAATAACAATACATACAATTCATCAACTATGAGGCGCAATGAGTGATAAATTTAAGGTCAGTCATTAGACTACAAAGATGAATGTAGCTTTCAAAATTTTCATCGTTCGTTATTTTATACTATTAGGAGTTAGGACCACCGAAATGTAGTATAATTTTTTACCATATTGACATGTCAAAATAAAATATTTCCGAATAGACAAATATATCATAACACTCGTATTTCTGAGTTATTCAATTAATATTTTGTTTATTGTTATTTTTGTTTTTTCGCTATTATATTTTTAGGTAGTTTTATTAATTTAACCAATAGGTAAATACACTTAAGTTTAACACACATGACATATTATAATATTATGTTCAAGTTAAGTGGTACCTATATAAATTTGTTGTGATTAACATTCTATCCACCATGACCTAACTGTAGTTATATAAGTGTCCATTATAAATACCACGAAATAATTAATTTACTATTCGAAAGCAGACTCCCATGCATTGAGTCAAAGGTATTTGAAATAAAAATAAAAGCCACTGAGTAGGTATATGAGTAAACTGAGAAACCACTTGACCTAAAACAATATTCCGGTAAATAACCTATTGTCGTTAGCGTACGACACAAACCAATGATGTCAGATTATAATCATTCTAAATATTTTAAACGGTTTTCAAACGACATTACTATAAATAGTATTTAACAAATAACTAGGTATTTAGTTTTATGTTAAAAACCGAAGATACTAATAACAATATTCGATTGAAATCGACTGACCTAACCAAACACTTTTACCCAATCTGCGTTCATAAAATGGTTTATACCTTGTATCAGCCCCTAAAATATCTAAATATTCGTATCAAATAGTCCTAAATTGGCCAAATCTCACATATAAATAATAACCAAAAATATTGTTTAAAGCACACTTTTAAGTTTTGTGTTACACATTTCACTTTTCATTTAACATAAAGTGTATCGTACTACACAACATTTTAGCTGCCTTGGATGATTATTATTGTTTCTACTGACCTTTAATTTTTCGCCCAATAGGATCACACGGTCCTTCGCCTGTAGCGCACTTGAGTTGCCTTTGCACAAATCTCCTGTCGCTAAGCGCTTTATCGAGTACGTCTTCGCTGACATTCGGGAGCGATGAGTCTAGCTGAATTGTATCTGTAGCTCGTTTTACAATATTTGTCGGAAGTGGTGCAGCTAAGGTTTCAGATTTGATCACAGCTGGTTTGTTTTCCACTTTCACATCTTCCGGGCGGGCTAGAGCGGCGCACACGCATATGGCGATTACAAATACCTTGTGAAAGAAAAACATTTTTAATTTGTGATAGTTAATAATCGACACATAATATGTTATTATAGTTTGGTAGTTCGTATATGAACTTTTAGTCCACGAAAATTGTATTACATTAAACAAACGCTGTTAAGTAAACAGCAGGCGAAACATTTTCATGATTGTCTCGGATTAGGTATTGTGTATTGCCTTAACTTATATTACTGTACTGAAGTATTAAAATGTTTTCTCCGGGGATAAATGTCTTAACCATTCTTAGAATTATAATTCCTTATTGAAGTCTCAAAAACAGCATGTTGACATTTAAAACTATTCTTCGAAATAGAAACGACGAATATTCCCCAACATAGCCAATGGGATTTGGAAGTCATCCAAATAAATTTACGAATGTTATGATTTGTGCTTTAACAATTCTTCGTACCATTCACCGAGTATTATATTATTTTATAACCATTTTCATAATCAAATTTACTATGTATAATAGTAGTAATGTAATCTCAATTTAATGTTTTCACAAAATTTCATTGAACAAATTCTTTACCTTCCACGTGCTTCATGCTATTGGTATGACGGAAAAATAAACTTAATTTGTAAACTTTTCATTTTATCAACCCTTCGTGGTAATATTTTATTAAATAATATCAATGCCTGCAGTAAAAATAAATAAATCCAAATACTATTGCAGGTACTATCTACCTCCTATCCCAATATATCATGGTAATATTATAGTTTATAATCAATTTAATTATGTACTATGGCCAGTGGCCACGTGTTATATATGTTTTCAAAATGACCCGAAAAAATAAATTATAAAAAAACTGCAATTTATTTCACGTTGTGTTTTAAAAATAATCACTTTACATAATATATACTAGCTCATATCGTAGTTGATGAGAACATTGAGTACAGTAAATTGATGATAAAAAAAAAAGTTTACAATTTAATCGTTCACGGCTACTGCAGTTTATATAATTCGTATAAATATATGCGTAAGCTCATCGGTCGTATTTATCTCTACTTTATTCGGTTCATTCACCAGGCAACGAATTTTCGAGTACGTTTATGTAAAAACGTCACAGACACTCCAACGATATCGCCCATGTTAATTCACGGCCGTAGATCACACACCTACATATACAACTGCCATAATAACTTTATTTAGTGGGCGGCAGTTTCAACCCCTCTGGAGTGGTATATAGTCAATTTATAGTGCAAAAATATTAGGTTAAAAAAAATATTTATGATATGAAAATTGCCCGGTGACAGCCGAGCAGATGAAATCGGTCCTGTTTGGTGACGCAACCCGTAAAATTGACAAGACCTTTAACCACCTGCCCTGCCGGAAAAAATCGGTAAAAGGTAGGTAATACTGTTTTTTTCGCTTATAATTCCACCAAGTAAGAGTGAAAGCAAGGGAGAACTTTCTCTCCCCCTTTTTGACGTATTTTTATTGGAATTCAATTTAAAATAACAGCAAAAGTGTCTTCGCCCGGCTCGGGTAAGTTTTTATAACCTCTAGAACCCCGACATAAATGTGTACGTGTGCACGTTTATGAGTGAGGCAGTGCCAAACCCTAAACATTAACAGAAATTGTCAAGACAGAGTTTAAAAGAAATCACGCATAACCCAAAGTTGTTTTCCCGAAATAAATTATCTTATTTTTACCGATAAATATTTATGATCTATTGCGAATAATTCGAATTTGAATACCTAACGATCGGCAAGATTTGATAAAGATTTTCACTCTAAACAAAATATAAAAACAATGCATTGTTATAACAACGTTATTAATAAAATCATACTTTTTATAAATACGTCGATAACGTGACATCAGTTTATTCATAATGAATAAAACATGAAAATAAATATAAAACATTATTAATATTTCATTTTAAAATTATAAACATTCCCCTATTGACTATAAGATTTTGAATAAAAGAAAAAAATAACTACGGAAATTTCAAAATTGTATTCAGGTTTTTAAAAATCAAGTTCAATGTGCTCAGTAAATGAAACACCGTTTAATAAGTTCAGTTCACATTTTTTTATTATACAATATATAATACATATTGTACATTTAATAAGATCACAATATTATGAACATTAAATAATATGAATATATGAATGGTATATAAGTATTAAATATAATGAATATTTTTTACGAATACTTTGTTATTTATTTTATATTATTTGTATTGATAAAAGCCAACTCACAATTTAATACATATCAAAAATTCGTTGACTTCAATAATTTCTAATTTCATTTCAACTATTTACTATTACACATAATTTAGATAACAATTCAAAAAATGCACGTGTGCCTTACGATTAAACTTCCTGTTTCATTTTTAAAATAAACGATAAACTAGAGATAATTAGTAATGTGATTTTGTTACCTACATGACTGAATTACATACTTATTGACACGTCAGTGTCGATAGACTGATAGCGGAGCTATTTATGTAATACTTAATTTTGATTAAAAACTAACATTTTTTTTTAAATAATAATTTTGAAGTGAGTTTCAATGAATTACTTATTTTACATTAGTCAAACATACATTTAAATATAATTACTATTGTACTATACAAGATATTTTGTTCATATTATGTAGTTCTTACATTTTTGCTATGAGACTGTTCAAGTCCAAGTAATATAAAAAATTTAATTTATATAAAGTGTCAAACAAATAATTATTTTTAAAACTGAATTTTTCGTGAAATATATTTTTTTTTTTTTACCAAAAACATTAATATTATTAACATTTATAACGTAATTGTAATGATAAATATAAAATCTACAGTAACCGAAGTACAATGGCACAAAAAAGCAACTCATCATTCAAAAGTTAAAAAAAAAAAATTATATACATTATTATGTAAGAAAGAAAAAACGTTATTAAAAGTAGTTTTTAATGATTTTGATTTTTATAATTTATTTTGTTTATGGTTAAATAAGTAACATTTTTGCATGAAGTAGAATGGAGTAGAATAGAGTAGCACATGAGTAACTCTCAACATTTTAATACCCCATTCTACCTATCTAACTTTATTTACCTACTTCAAATAATTTAATAATTAACTTATTTGAAATTCAATTTTTTTATATTGAAATATTTATCATCAAAAATCATCCTCAAAATGTGAAATTAAAAATATATGCCATCGATCACAAAACTAAACACGTAAAAATAGAATAATTAATTCTTTTTTTAAGAATTGTAGATTCACCTAAAACACTGTAATTATATTTTGTATGTAATATATACTTCATACGATAAATAAGTTTGAAAATAGTTAAAAATTCGTTGTAATAATAAAATTGAGAAAATTATAAATAAATAGCAGTTCTTAATATTTTTTAAATACATTTAGATCAGACAGTTCAAAAGGTTATAAATGTGTTAATTCACTTAACCACAAATACAATACATTTAAAATAATAATAAAGGTGCTGTTGATCAAAGATCAGTCTAAGTCTAACACTACAATAGTTATTAATTGGTAAAAGGGAATACTCAAGTACTGATATATAGAACTAGGGACTGGCTCTTATAACTTTGAGTAGCTGTTTTTGAACCCAATACTGATCAAATTATCCTTCTGTTATCGTCATATTATCATATTTTCACCAAAATTGAAAGTTTACTTTGAAATGCACATTTGGAATTCACCATCGGTACTTAGAAATTTTACGGTGACAGCAACAATTTTAATTTAAAATTTACCCTCCTCAAAACTGTACTATACAACAACATTATTATTGTCTATACGGGTACTTACAAATACCACTCAAGAAACATGAAAATTAAATTACATGTTTTAACAACAACTTCGTAGGCTTCACTTTACATATAAAACACTACTCCAAAAATCGTAATTATAATTATTTTATTTATTGACCCATACCAATAGTTTATACACAGTCAACCTATAATAATAATTTTAAATTTATAAATATAATTTAATTTTTATTATTGAGAATTCAGGTTAAATTATTATTATTAAAAATATTTCTCTATAAACTTTTCAAAAACAAAACCATCCAATTATTATTCAGCATTGTCCTTCTTCTTGCGAGTATAATAGTTTATAAGATAAAACCTTTTTTTCTTAATTTTATACAACGTATAGAGATAATTTTTTTCTCCTAAACTGTAAAACATAGTAGTCTACAGTTAGCGTGATGTCAATACGGGTACCTACTTATTCTTTGATGGATCAAACAAAAGGTTTCTATAAACTAGTCAGACGTTTTGAATTAAATAAACTGAAAGAATATGATATATATTTTATTGTGTACTTCAGGCAGAGATATCTTAATGACAGTCAAATTTAATCACATAAAGTATATAAGTTATGTCTTTTATAAAAAATAATAACCATATATTATAAAAAAGTAACAGCTCTAAGATATATGAATAATTATTAATGCAATACATATAGATGTAGGTATATAAAAAAAAATAGGTAGATATACATGATTGTATAATAAACTGACATGATTTACGTTATATTATGTGAAATTATAATTTTATGTTACTTTAAAGCCTGCGTGTTATTATCTTAGAAAGTTATAAAAAACAATGTTAAATTTATATTGTAGGTATTTTCAATTGCTAAATAATTTAATGGAAATATATTTCACGAATGCATTCATTTAAAAAAGTAACTGATGAGCACGAATAGGTACAGTTGACACCTTATGGTTTATACTATTAGTTTTTGCTTAAGAGCGTAATTAAAATTAAATAAAGAAACACATTAACGAGAACATAAATACAGTAAATATAACATAATACACTATATTTTAATATACTTCAAATTTTAGACAATACTAGAACCATTTAACGATAGTGAAATTTAAGACTTAATGAAAAATCAAATAAGTATTTAAATTATAATAATTATTTGTACAACTTAAAAAAACTCTCTTTCACATTTATTGGTTTAATTTTTCGTGGCTTATTATTTAAAATATATATTAAATTTTATCAAGGAAGTATTACGAATGGGTGTATAGTTTAAAAATACTTAACTGATGTTTTTTTTCTTATTAATAATAATATATCTATAGCTTTACACGAGCTGAGTTACTACTTTATGTTCCAGCAAAGCACTCCTTGTCGCACTTCACTCCAATTATCAATAATCTTTTAAGTATTTCAAATTATTTTTAAATATATCTATATATTTATAAAGGAACATGAAAAATAAAAAGTTTGTATTTTAAGAATAATGCTGTATTTCGTTATTATGCTAGCTGTTATGAACCATGAATATTCAATCGTGAAATGAAGGTACATTTAGTTGGTGTTAAAAAACTCGTTTTTTGTACAGCTACTATACATCAAAAGCTAACAAATTATAATACGATCGATTCCTATTTCATTAATTGTCGTTTTTCGATGCCTTTAAATAACAACAATTAACTATTTAAAATGAAAAATACAATTTCTACAGTCCTTATTGAATTTCATAACCCTGAGTAATGTCACCAGACATCTAAATATTAAGATTTACACACAGAGGTCATCTTCTCGTGAATTATAAAAGCCCGTGACCTTGATTAGTTCATTATTATATCATTGTCCATCTATAAACGTATTATTATTTTTGATATACATCGTGAGGGCGGAAACGTTAGTTTCATCGTCAATGGTATTTTAAAAAATGCCTATTGAACATGCACACGTTAAAAATATCGTATAATAATTTGTCTAAATTTTTTGCATAACCATATTATAAGTAGACAAAATATATAATGACAAATCGTCAGTAAAAAAAATCTAAAGCTATAATATCGTACTGATAATAACAATTGCTGAAGATATTGTTAACAATTTTATACAGGTACAAAAAAATATATATATATATATTATATAGGTAAATGAACGACTTTAAATTTTTAATTAAAATAATTTTTGAGTATTTTGTGATAGATAACAATAATAATTATGAGCCTAGTTGTTGCTGAAACTTATCAAGTAGGTACTCACTTTCATGGTGACACTTGACGACGATCGAGACATACTTCGAGTGTTCAAATGGTGACAATAATGACTCCAACTAATAATGTAATATTATATGTTATACAATGTATCACGGCTATCGGTGGTAATAGTACTGGTAAAGGTAGACGCGATGACCGGCTTCTTATAGACTTTCCCTACCTCTCGGGATGCAAGGACTGTACTCACGCACGTATGACTCGACGTCCACTGGTAATGAATCATGTATCTGCGATGTGTTTTTGATGTATTTCTTTATTATTTTTTTTTCGTTTTGTTGACTTTAAATCATCCAAATGAACTAAACTAACAAACGGTCAATCGACGATGACGGATTTCCCATATACATACACATAGCGAACATTTATATTTATACCTATACCTATATATATAAATAAATAGTAATTCATCAAGTATATTCACCTCCATTTGCTCGTTTAATAATGTATTTATATCATAAGAATTTTTAAGTTTAGATACTTAACATCATTTTCTTTAAATATCTAATATTTTTATGTTTAAGAATTTTCTTACATCGATGAAAATTTTTTTTTTAATGAAATCCATTATTTTTTACTGTGATAATTGTTAATCTGATTGCTTTTTCAAAAAATTAGAGACATTTAGGTATATATCAACATTTTAACGAGTATAGTTTCTGAATTATAAAACTTTATTAACGAAATATTAAGAATAATATCTCATAATATAAATAATACAGATTGATGATTTGGTAGTATCGTAATTATATTAGGTATATTAGTTAATATTGAAACATTATAATTTTATATTTTTAAAAATTATCGGAACATAATAAGTAATTATTTAACAAATTTTTCAATTAGGCTATCTATTACAAATGTGTTCAACAATAAGATGATTAGTTGGTAGATAATACTATACACAATAATGAAAAACAAATACAAAGTAAAAATACCTCGCAATGAAAGCACTGGTCTTAATAATATAATAGACTAAATAAAACATCTATTTTATATTTTATTTAAAATACTTAAACCATTATTAAGGAATATTATCTTTCAGATACTAAAAAAAATGAACATGCTTGGTAAGTGTTTATCATGAATTGTTTTTAGAGTAATAAGTAATAATCTGGAAATTACTTGAACTACTTATATAACTATCCATGTTATCAATACCGAATACAATATTATGCAAATTAAGAAAATATATTTTTAATTTAAACGATTAAAATAATTATATGAATATTCGAGTATTGTAATGTATCATAAATTTCAGTTATCGTATCTACTGAATGAACATGCTAGGTTAATCATCCATTACCTTGTATAATATATTATATACGATTTAACACAAATAAAAATGCTACACAAAAGACGAAACATTGCCTATAGATAAAACGCTGTTTCCTCGTCACTACTACAGTAATAAAAATAAAATACACCTTTAACATCGATAAGGCACGTTAGAAACTTATTAATACAACTAAATATTATGTAAATTTATTATAATATATGTACTTAATCTTAATTATTGAGTTTATACATATTTAATACATAAATTAAAATAATCTGAATAATTAATTCGGTATTTTTAAAAATTATTTCAGTAGGTATTCAAGAGCTCTGTTTATTTCCTATAATGATTTTAAACATTATTTTTTTTATTCATTATTAAACATAGGTTGAAACGTTTACAGAAATAATCAATATTTTTATAGATCGTTTTTAATTAAAATTATTAATATCCTTCGAATATTCAAATTTCAAACAGCCGTGTCATAGTTACAAATTAAAGACAGGACGTAGTTAATAGCTATGCACGAGGACACTGTATAGTGTGTGTATTTTGTATTTAGCACGGTAATGCGTTGTTTCGATATTATTCATCGTATTATTAATGATATAATACAACTAGGTATAAACTCATTAATGATCAACCCTTCAATATTCCCTAACGCCGCTCAACATCCCTCACATACGGTTTTAAACAATAAAATAATAATATAATTCAATTACATTGCACGGAATTCGTTAAATTCATTTTTCCCTGTGTGTTATTGTAATAGCAGTGCATTATTGGTACTGTCGTTGCATAAGTTACATAAGTCAAAGCTATTTACGTTAATATGCGTACAAATACTATAGAAATAAAGTGTGCCATTAATATATCATATCATAAAATGTGTTATTACGATTATATCATGTATGTGAGAATAGTAGCGTTTTATGCAATTATAATAATATATTATTATTATTATTTAGTTTGCTAGAATACTCGTATTATGCAACTCAAAACGCAGTGTATAATATATTATGATTACTCTTATATGAGTACCGATCAGTGATGTTAACGATGGATGTTATTGACTTCGATCGTCTTATTAATAAAGTCTAATAATTCTTAAAAAAAGTTTTAAACCAAATAAATTATATATTAAAAATATTTTTAATTATTTTTTTCCATTTAATTGCATTCTTTTATTCATATAGATTGTAAAAGTTTAAATTTTAAAAATTATTTACTAAGTTGAAAAGTTTAATTCCATGTTATTAAGAAACGAGACTTTAGTATTCAGTAAATTTACTTTTTAACTTTAAACTATAAGTACAACATCATTAGATCGAAATAACTCTAAGAAACATTATTACATAAAAGTACTAGTACCATGTACCAACAGAGATGTTTTCTTATTTAAAAGATAACTAATTCTATTTAACCTGAGTGCTACATACACACTGAACTAGCAATGTGTATTTAAATAATATTATACTCCTACACTGCTACATGCTCCACACAACTATCTTGAATATTTTAATGTAAAAAAAAAAATGTTCTTTTTAGTATAAACTTATTCCGCAAACATCACGTAAATAGAACTTAAAATCTGTAGCAGTGTACGTTTGTAAAGATTACAATATGTTTAAAAGTTTTCATATGCCTGGTAGGTAATTGTTATGTTATTCTTTAAGTTGCGCGCATACAATATACACTCAAACAAAGAATCTAAATCCATCAGAAGCGTATTTACACAGGATATATCAGTATATGACTAATGGATCAAGACCCTATTTTTTTTTAATAGTTTTTTTCAATATTCCAAGAAGATATTTATTCATGTATGGATATTGTTATAATACAGAAAAAACAGGCATCTGAAGTAGTTAGCGTTTAAATATTTTAACCACAAGTGCCGACAACTTATAAATAACAATAATCATGCTTAAATGAGCAATGTTGATTCTGAGAAAATATATATAAGACATTCTGAATATAAGCACTAAAAATGTACCTATAGTCATTGACACAATAGGTAATTAAAATATGTATAGTCTAACGATCAAGCACAGATAAAAATAAACTAAATAGTAAACCGATTTGACGATATGTCACCAAAATATCAAAACTATGACATATGAAGTCTTTGATGAGTTAAGTCAAAAAATAGAAACTGAGATGTTGTGTTTTAAATATGTTAATAACTATGGTTAATTATGTAATAATGATTAAATCGCATATATATTTATAATTTTTATAATACAAAAAATAACAAATAAATAATGTTTTAGCGAAGAATATTTAACCTCTCAGGTAACGGTTTATATACCATTTTGATAACGTATTTTGTATAATGTAATAAACTTATCAGAACTTTAACTTGTATAATGAGAGGAGGGATAGAACTACTCTTCAAGTATGTAAGCACTGGATAAAAACATATTCTCTCTTCATCAAAAACAAAAAGTTTGCTACATATACAATTGAGATTCATATTCTTGTAGGTATAATAAAATAATTAAAATATGACTTAATCAGCCAAAGAACCAAACACTTAAAATTATTCAAATGCTATATATTATTTATTAACATATTTTATACCTGTATTTATATATATATGTTTAATTGTTGTACTTTATATCTTTCAAAAATATACTTCCGCAATAAAAAAATGTTTGATAAAAATTATATGAATTGGAACATGGCGGGTTATCAACATACAAATTCTGTGTCGGTGACTAATTTGAATCCATGGTTATAACAATAGGTATAATATTAATAGTATGTGTAAAATTATAGATGTCAATTCGTCATAATGAATTAAAAAATACTCATTTCATTGTGTTCTAAATGTGTAAATTTCTTAAATTATTTAGTGTTCTGTGTATATTGTATAATTTGTATCCTAAATTATAAATAATTTTCTAGTATATCATATATTTTGTTATTAGCTATTATAAATTATAATAGTTATTAATACAAAAAATTAATTATCTTTACACATATAGAGGTCTTAATTTTCATAAATTTAAAATTATATTATTTTCATATACGATTTATGCACTCCTATTAACACATTTTTTCCCTAAACCAACCACAATGTATTAATCTTGACCACTTTTTGTTATTAATTTTATAGAGGATCAAAACCCTCGTAATGATTTTCATTTTATTCGTCCTTGATTCTCACAAAATGTATTCTCCAATCCGATTTTAAAACAACAATATTCTATTGTATTTGTAATATTCATCAAATCTATTGTAGTAGGTACTGATTAATATGTTTAATGGAATCTCCCATTATATATATTTGTGTGTGTGTGTGTGTGTGTGTGTGTGTGTGAGTGTGTGCTTTATGTGCCTGGTTTATCGTCAGTGTCGTCAATATTAGATTAAAAAAAATATTCAACAAATTTTCAACAGGAAATTAGATATTTAAAGCGTCTAAAACCATACGACTTAGTTTAAGAATTTAAATTAATAACAGATATGAAAGTACGCCTTCATTAATACGTATTCACTATATAATATTATTTATATTTAGTACATAATATATATATGCACATGGTACATTGTACATTTGTTAAATATATTTATAAATACCTTTGGGTCATTTAAGTGATAAAACCTAGAAAGCATTTAAAAAAAATACACAATCCCATCCATACGGCTGCACTCCATGTAATATAAGTGATTCAAGAGATATAAATTAATTTTATTAAATTCTTTATAGGTATCAATATTTACCTACATCATTCTACGAATCAATATAGTTAAAAGTATTCCATATTGAATTCAATGTCTAGTCACACAACAATGTTTAAATTATATAAACCAATATAAAGTGTAAACAAATAAACAGATAAGTAGGTACATAAAACAAAGCTCAGCGGCCGACGTCTCACATTATTAAACAGTCGCGTTCCTTCTTTAACATTCATAGTCGCGTAGGATCTATTGAATCCAATTTTTAAAAATATTAAAGTATTATAAGAAATATCACTTTTTTTAAATTAAAAAAAAAATAAAGAGTTACTATTAAACTATATTTTAAGTCAGTAAATACAAATAAATGTTTGATAATAAGAAAATCAAATTAAACCATAGGTAGGTACTTTGTTATTATTAAATGTTATTAATTATGTATATTAAAAAAACTAAAATGAATGAATTTAAAATTTCATACAAGTATAATATTTTCAAAAAGAAAAAAATATTTTAATTTTGAAATATTATTTTTAATACAATATACAAAATGTATTCTGTTCCATACAAAACACAATTTTTCAAATATAATTTAACTAAAATTTCTTGAAACTTCAACTTGACAAGTATACTAAATTCGTTATTTTTATATTTAAGTATCTATATTATAATCATTTTTAATCGTTAAATTTTTATTATTACATTGTATTAATATTCACTATCATAAAAGTTTTATTCTAAATCAATTAAATATTAATTTTTTTGAAAACAATTCTTACAATATACTGTCTTCGTATAATGTACATGAATGTTTTACAATATGTTAGACATGAAATTTTTGTTTGTACATCACTAATTCTTGGATAAATAGCGCATCTTCCTTTTATTATTTTATATTTAATTTGAATGTACCTACGTAAATACAATGTATTTTTATTCAAGTTTGAAATGTTATTTTTACTATCAGAATGTTTACAATATTAGTGATTATATTAAATTTAGATTATTATCTAACATGTAGATAAAAGTATTTTATTCAATTACTTTTAACCAACTATTCTCTGCTTTTAATACCTTTTAATAATAAATGTATTTAAAATCCTGTTTTTAATATTGACAAGTACACTCGCGGTCTTAAGTACCATATTTTTCAAATATATAAGTTATTTATACCATTAAAGAAGTGTTCGAAATGTTATTTTTTAATGAAAACTATTTTATTTTAATGTAAATTATTACGAAAATATTTTTTTGAATATTTTATATACACAAACAGAAATTTAGGTTCATCAATTTAAATGTGAGTTATTTCATTTTTTGCATTAAAAAAAATATGATATAAACATTATTACATTAATACTTAGTTCATAATAAAATGTTAAGACGATATGGAAACAATGAATATTTGAAAATTATATTATATATTTGTATTAATTTATCAAAACAATTGAAATTTAAGAACTATCTATGTATAAATGTATAATAAATAGTAGACGACTTACATCTGTTTTAAATTCCATGTGAAACATAGTTAAATAGTATTAAAGAACTATTATTCTTAAGACATGTACTAAAACGCAGTTACTATCTTCATATTTGTTTGAATTTGTACTTGGATAGATACATCTGTATAATATAATTCATAGCAAAATAGGTGGTTTTTTTTTGAAAAAATACATCAACTCTCTTTAAATAGTATATACTCCTAAAATCTAAGAATTTGAAAATATATAGTCCTTAAAACGTATTCTTAATAGTTCACAAATCATAGCTTGTATAAATTTATAAAATATAATAAAAAGAAAAAACGTGCTTGGTAAATTACTCTTTTATTTTATATATTATTATTGATTATATTTATTTGTCTAATATGATTAATTTAATAAAATTTGACTGGTTATCTATTATACTTTTGAATTAACTGATTCAAAAAGGTTAAGTTAACATATGTGAAACTAATAATACAAACAATGGACAATAAACATATACTACAAATAACTTTAGTTGCTTAAGAGTACCTATAAATACATATTTATTGATATTATCAAACTAGTTTATTGTTTTTGACAATGCGTATGTAATAATATATAACTAATCTAAAATATACTTTATAATAATAATAAAGTACTATAAGAAAATTATTCAGTTGCCTTTACTTAATTATGCAACAATTTAAATTATATATTATATACATATATTTATAGAAATGTCATTCTTTTATAAATTATTTTACATACGAAATATAGTGATAATAAAATAAAATGATATAAATCTAAGTTATTTTTCGATATTTTAAATATTTTTCTAAAAGTATTTTGTTTGGTTGATCATATATAATATGCACGTTTTGCCTAATTGACTAATTCACATCAAATATGTTAAGAAATGACAGGTATTTAAAAATAAATTTGTTCTCGAGGACACTCAAAAATAATACTTATTCATATTTTGTAGAAGATAACAAAAATGGTGTAATAGTATCTATAAGTATAATAAAATATGTATTTTTCCAGTAAATAATATGATTCATAACATGGATAATAATAATTTTAATGCACTGATTTGTGTAAACAGTAAACACATTCCTCAAATGACGAGGTAGAAAACTAAAATAAAATGGATTTTTTTTTGAAAAATAATATTTTTTTTTTTTTTGATAAGTCTATTTTTTAAAATTCATTTATAAATTAAATGTTTTTTTTTATAAATCTAGGTGGTTAAATACTAAACAAAATCATTGATAAATGTATAAATAAAAGTTTACTCACAACAAAGACCAACTAATATTTTCAATTATTTCTTTGTTTCCTGTAATACAGGATAAAATATTATGTTTGAACTAAAAACAAATGTATGTGATTTAAATTTGCTTAAAAATAATTGAAGTTTAAAATATTCTTTATAAGTTATCACTGAGTTTAAATAAAAAATGTATACCTTAGTACATTTTTAAATATATCATAATTATAAAGTATAAATTAAAAACTGCTAAATTGGTTTGGTCGCTCTAATATATTCTTTGTTTCATTTAGTACAATTGATATTTACTAATAGTATACAATTATTAAATTATTACAATATAAAAATATAACATTTAAGTATTAAGAATAGGTTTGTGAATTCTTTTAGTAATTATCTATAAATTACAAGAGAAAGTTTTAACATACCTATATTATTTTATTTTGTAATAATAAATTTATCGCAATTTACATTATTTCAATTAACAAAACTTAAAACACTCTGAAATAGTTAATTATATTTTGTCTAATATTTAACTATTGATGCGTCAAACATTTATTAAAAGCATTCAGAGCTAAAATTGAAAATTAGTTATTATTTTAACAAATATATATATCAACACATTACACGAGTATACGTATAAGAATTTACCACGTTTTGGCATTGAACAATGGAAGTCAATTTTTGTCCTAAAACTATTTATCGAAAATATTTTAATATTATAGGAGTAAAACATAAAATAAAGAAATACAAATGTTTCATAAATAATTGTTAACAAACAAAAAAAAAAAAATTGAATATTTCACCAATACGGACACTAATCACGCGTGTAACTACTCATATTAGAACAGATAAGGTTAAAAATATACAATTATATTATATTTAAGAGCAATGAAATATTTCTAATGAAATTGGATTTAGAGTAGACATTTTTTTATTGTTTTAATATGTATTATTAACAACGTAAAAAATATTGATAATACAAATAAAAATGTTTTAAAATGTTGAACTTTAAGTAAAATATATAGGTAAAAATCACTAATTCAATCGACGCTCACAACATCATAAGTAGTAGGTATGTAAAAATATTAACTATTATGACATTATGACAAATCGTATTATTATTACAAATTATTTATATTATGATACGGGAACACAATTAGGGTGTTTTATAAGAAAAAAATACAAATTTTACAAAACTAAATAAAACAAAATGATTAATAGCTAAATCAATTTATTGAATATTTGTGTCTTCAATTTATTTTTTAATTTAAAGTTACTGATAGTTACTTTAACCGAAATTTTCTCAGATTTTTTGTCATTTAAGTTTTCATTATTTATTAAGTCCTGTAAAAATCTATACAACAACTAATTATTACTACATAGGTACTATGAATAGTTAGTTTCATATATTTAATAATTAAAAAGTATTAAATGGCCAAAAACAATTAATACTGAGTACATTAAAAAAAAACTCATATAACCTAAATAGTAAATTATAAACTAAAAATTAAAAACTCAAAGTTGATAAAGAAAGTGAAAGAAAAAAAATTAAATTGATCGCTATACTCTGTCACGTCATATTATATGGTTTATAGTTTTATAGACTACTAATTAGTGCATAGATATATACATAAAGTGTTATAGTATAGTGAATAATATAACATTATTATGTATACTAGAGTAGTATAAGTAATAAAAATAATATTCTACTTCTTTATTTTTATTGTTTCATTTAATTTAATACACTTAAACACAGTTCGATTCAAATATTGTTTATGATCAAATTAAATTATTATTAGCTTCAATCGCTTTCATATCAATTTATTGTTATTATAGTTATAGACACAAGTTTCTTCTCAGCTGGGACAATTACATACATATTTTCATAGCATTGTTCGTTCCTGCCAAGATGGTATTTCCTTTAGGGGTTACAATAGTTGATAATTAGTTTTAAACCTTACAAAGCATGAAATTATACTTCAAAGTTTATCCATGTCCTTGGACACTCATTATTTTTCCCAAATCATTTCTGAACGATCTGCATTACACATTACACATAACTTACAGCTCAAAAAGGTCAATAAACGATTTTCCATTAACCATCCTGCCTTAGGGTCATTACGAATATTTATACATTGTAAAAATTTAAAAGAATTTTTTTTTTTTAATTTTACTTTTGATAAATTATATAGGTAGGTTAAAATAGTATTATCTAATCACCTACTATCGAAAGTAAAAAATGCCGCTGTATACATTGATTTGGATTTATGCACTTGTATTTATTCAATTCCAATATGTAATGACGATAGGTACCGACGTACCGTTAATATAATAATAGTTAAGGAAGTAATTCCGTATAATATTTCTCTAGATAATTGCATAACGTTGTTGAATAATGTTTATGAAAATGAAATTACTATGTGACGGCAGATAACTAGCGTGATTTAATAGGTTTTTGAATAATGCCGATTAAATCCATGTCTCGTTATTTTCCTCATGTCTTTTAATTGATAGTACTTGTTTGACAATTAATGAAAAATCTAACTCGTATAATTTAAAGATATTTAGGCATTATATTACATATTTTATTATAAATACATTATTTATTATATATGTATATTGTATATGAATGTAGTATGTACCTATAACAACTACGCGATATTGTGTAAATTGTAAACTCTCCACTGACTGTCACACGTCTTGTGTCTTATCGTTATACATATACGTCATCAAAACGTGTGATAGATAAATGCCGGCCTAAAGGCTATAATATCACCTCATACATGTGCTTGGTAAAATGTATATTATTCAGCAATAGGTACCAATGTATAAAAAACTTTTATTTATAAAAAAAAATATATTTTTTTAAACACGTGTCCCCGAAATAGAAACGTGATCGGAATGTAATATCTAAAAGTTGAAAACAATGAGCTGTTTTTGTTTAAGTTGATAATTATCATATTGTGTATGCCCCACTGGGAATCAATTTCACAAATTGAAAAACTTTCGAAGCGACTAAGTTTTTGAAACGTTAATACCACAGGTATAGCTGCAGATTAGACTATATCACTATATACCAATAGTTTACGACGATATATATATACCTACATCATTTCTCGAGTATGATATTCTTTTTCCCCCTTTTAATTATAACCTAAAATAACCCTAACCTATGCTCGTCACGAATTTTAGTAATCATTATTTTCTTTAGATTAAATGCTGGTCTGTTTTCCACTATAAGAACGTATTATAATTATTCTGTTTGATCATCGATTCTTCATCGTCGAGTAACACTTATATTATTATAACTACTTTGTTTGTGATCTTCCGGATAATTTCTAATTGATAATCACATAACACTTACGATAATAACAAGTTGAATAACATATCGTTGATTGCGCCCATCTAAAACTATATTTACCGTTTATCTGAATAGGTTATTGTCAACTAGCGAAGTGTTCAAAGGGAAAGGCGCTGGAAAGTTATATACACTACAATGTTATACAATAATATATAATATACAGTACTTAAAAATACATAAACTGAGAAATAATCTAACCACGAACCGATCGTCATTTTATTTATAAACATTTTAACAAGAAACGTATTTTCTAAAGTTTTATATGAAAATTAAATGCACATAATCAAATGATTTCTCGAATGAGTTAAAATTCAGAGATCATTACAAAACAAACAATATAATTGTTGTTATTCTTAATACTTTTGCTACAATTACATCATAATATACGAATCGTTGCTGTCCAAATTTCGTTAAGAATATATATTTTTTATTCTCGCTTTGAGTTAAATTTATAATCACTATGTACATTTAAATAACTATTTCCACGCGTACCTACACGGAACACGCCAATTACAATAAACTTCAATAATATGTAATAGTAATGTAATCGAACCTAGAAAGATCCATACCAACACTGCGCTCGAACTGAAAGCATATATTCAAAACATCTAGAATTATTATTAAGTACAATACCGTGTAATTTTGTATAGTTCAAAAATAAACCATATTTGAAGCATTCGTAGTCCAAGTATATAGTATATAATGACCGTGAGTTTGTAATTTACGTGCACACTTTCTAACAATTATGTATAGTGATATAGTATAGTTGTATAGATAAATAAACAAGGTGTGCAGTATAACAACATTCAAGTGACATGAGAAGTGGACGATCACTGAATTTGAGTGATCTCGTGGTATTTGTTAAATTTGTTGTTTTTTTCTTATTTTTGACAGCCAATTTACCAAAATTTCAACTACCATGAACAGTATAAAGATTTTTGTCATGTTGATTCCAGGGTTAAGCACCTTCAAGTTTAAAAAGTTGGGTTCTACACAATCCAAGTACACATACAAATCGACTATAAACGAAGAATTCAGAATAATAATAATTATCGTGTCAAGGTGAAAATATTCAAGCAATAATATACACTATTTACTAAGCTAATTATTTATGCACGCAGTACATATTGTTTTTTACACGAATCTTAAGAATTAATACTACCTGTAAAGAAAATAAGCTGAATATAATTTGATTTATTTGTTTATATTTTTTTATATTATTATCTGCATAAAAGATAAAAATATAAAATTATAATTTTTACATCTGAATTTTTTTTTTTCAAAACGATAATGTTAATTTTATAAAATTACAAATTAGAAAGTGTGGTGTATTTATTGTTATCACTTATTACAATGTTATATATTTTTTTAATTGAATATATATATATATATATATATATATATATATATATATACATATATGTATATATATATACATATATGTATACGAAATCAAAAGGTTATTTTTAACTCCAAAATATTTACTAATTTGAAAAACATTGTAAACTAGCCTGGAGAAGTATATATACTATTTGTTCGATTTGCATTCTAGAATATTTTATGAAATTACGAATAAAACTTTTTAAAACATCCTACATAAAAAAAAATGGTGTATTTAGTTTATCCCAAGTTTTAAAAATTGTACATACTTAAGATAAAGAGTTGTAGAAATAAAGATTTCCATAGTAAGGGAAACAAAGTTGTCTTGTTATATAAACTAATCCTTCGTTATAAAGTTTCGGTTTTACTTACGCAGAATAAAATGAATTAATGATGACAGTCTATAAATATCCCGTACATTACGAAACTTAACCAATGCATAATAAGCACTTAAAAGTGAAAATACTTTCCCATACCTTACCTAACTAAAAACTGATCTAGTTTAATCAGTATGTTTCTGTGACTTGTTGGTGTATAATATGTTAATTTTACCACTTGAATTAAAAGTATCTAAAATTAAAAATGATTATATACAAATTATTTTTAAGCTGCCATAATTATTTATACTGAATATATAATATTTATATAAATAAACAAATATAACAGATTGTGTTTAACATTATTATAAACATTGAATATTTTTTTATATATTTTTAATGCTAAAATTATATCATATTTGCATTGCCAAAATAAAACTCATTAGAAATATGTACATATGTTGTTTAATATTTTCAAAAATATTTTTAAATATGCCTAAATTAATTAATTTGTTAAAAATACCTTAAACATTACGTATATTATAACAATATATTATATTTGTAATTTTAGACGGTAAAATATAATATACGGTATAATACATATTATAATATATTCAATTGTTTTTTATAGAAAAATAAATAAATCTTGATATTTAATTTAAATAATCATCATTTTTCGATAAAATAATTTATTTACATAATATATTATTATTTTACAAGTTTTTTTATAAATATTGCCACTTTTTACTACACGCCCCATGATAAAACATAGCTTAATTCTCGATTCGAAAAAACTTTAAATAACACATTCTTAAAATAAAACCAATGGAGTACCTATAATATAAAAATCATATCAGCATTTGTTAAAATACAACTTTTTATAAGCTGTGAGCAAAGTTTTAATTTACACAAATTATACAAGACGTAACTGTTTAAAATTAAAGGGAAGAAACAATTAAACTATCCCAGAGTATTCAAATGTATTTTTTTTCGATTATGTAAATTTATTAATAATTTTAACAAAATCACAAAAATAGATTTTTAACATAGAGCAAATTAAATTATGTATTTATCTCACTTTTAATGTAGTGACCTATTTCAAAAATGTGTCTAAATATTATTTCGCAACCATCGATGTTGTCGAACTTCTACATTGTTTTTATCGACTCACGATTGTCTTTGATGTTCACATTCGCGACACGGTCTAAGTATTGGCTTAATTCCAACACGGTCCAATTCGCTTGGAGCTGATGTTTTAGTGTCATCGAAGAACTCGCTCCTACGCCAGCTTGCACTTATACGTATACGAACCTAACACGAAAAACGAACAAAATATTTTTACTGTTAACTAAACAACTGTCCAATTTCGGTGGAATAAAATAATGGGGAGAACATTTATATACGATGATAAAATATAACTCACCTATACACGCAGTGGAGTATTTGAAACTCGGGCAAATATATAAATAGGGAGTCGCTTAAATTATTCGACACAATTCTTGATACAAATGTCTACTTTTATAATCGAAGCCTTACATTAATCAACTTTTCGAATTTTTATTAACTAACAGAAGATTACATTCAATTTTATTTTATTGCCAATTTGTTTGGTATGAAGCTTTTCAACTTACGGGAATTAAATGCTTAATTGGTATACAAATTATAGTATTTTACATGAATTACATAATTGCTTACCAGTTATCATAATACATATTACAGTGTAATGAAAATGTTCAGCCCTAATATATTATTAATTGGTAAACTTTTCATTGTCATAGTGTTCAATATCAAAATGAACATTATATATAATAATAAACCTTATCAATAACACATAATAGTTATAACATGAAATTAATAAAAAATCACGTGCTGACTTTAGCCATCAAGCACCAATACAGAATAATAAAACAAAATAAATGTGTTGGAAAAAACTAAATACTGTGCAAATCGGTTACCAAAGAGAGGTGAGTTTTTATCTGCGTGCCATATATACGTAAACGGCTACAATACATAATATTGTACGGTTGTTAGTCGTTACGAGCGATTTTATTGTAATAATTAACTTGGATGACCTTTACGCATTTCGATTCGGCCACGTCGTCTTCTAATGGTGTTTAAAGCTTTAAATATATTGATGAAATATAGCCATGCAATTTTAAACATTAAAAAGAACGTCTTCCTTAGATTAGAAAAGTCACTAAGGTCCTTTTAGCGTTTACCCACCACATACTCTGTTTCGCGCTTCCCGATGACTCAACTTCACATTTCCATATCGATTCATATGCATAAAGTTATTATCATGTTATCAGTACAGATTTTTGTCACTTTTAACCATAATATATGATGGTACACCTTCTTCAAGCACTGCTATGATTCTTCGTTGTCATCCAACAAATGAAAAACACTTCTTGTTTTTGACCTTCATAAACAACTGATAAACGCAAATACATATCCATAGTGGCTATTTCGGTATATCCAACATCTCGCCACTCAGTCTCTGTGAGATCCTTTTTATCAGTGTTTCTCAATCTAGGGAGAAGGGGCGTGTATACGTTGCTAGGAAGACGCACGCAAGCAGTCATCTCGAAGTAAAATTTGTATTCATTTAATTATTTTTATTTTACAATGCAGAAAAACAATAAAAATAATAATAATGACTGGTTATCGGATATCAATAAATATTACGAGTGGTTATATTATTATATAATTATTATCATCAATTAAAAAGTACTCATTCCGATTATTATATTATAGTTTATTCATTAAGTACACAAAATGATGATTAACTTTTCCGATTTATAAGATCTATCGCCAAAGAGGGATAGAATAGAACATGCAAGGAACCACTGATTTGTATAATATAATTTCACGATGTATAACAAATGTATATTTGTACGAGTATGCGTATAGTAATATTTTTTATTCGAATAATTATGTTAAACAATTCTATAACATAATGTATTTTATTTGAACAATTAATATCTAAATTGAAATTTCCATAATAATATTAGGCATTCATAACGATGAACTGAAGCAAAAAAATTTAATTATAATCAAACTCAACTATAAGTATAGTGTAGAGGAAACTTAAATCCCTTTATTGTTATAGTCTCTATTACGGTTATAGATCAAATGACATATTTTCCAATTCCAGCCCGTAATATTGAAAGTTTTACCCGAACAATGTATCCCGCATGCTAAGATTATATTGTCGATGTCATAAATCATGCTGATAAAATAAAAACAATTTATCATTATAAGTCAAGTATCAATAACAAAATTTTCATTTTAAAATTTAAGCCCTTAATCCTGCTTTACGTCGTTAAATCCAGAATATTGTAGTATAGCAAGAAAAATAAATAATAATGATAAATATATATTATTGTTTTAAAAATTAGTGTCTCAATGTCAAACGAATATATTAATATTGTACAATATTAACCTTATACTCGTAAACGTGATGAATTTATATAAACAATTCGAATTACATACACTTATAATAAGCAATATAAATCAATGATTGCAAATACTTATTTACGGTGATAGTATAATAAATTATGTACTCGCAATAAAACAAAATTTATAAAATAATTACATCATATTACACAAAAAACTTATTTTCGGACCTTCTGATGTTTCTAAACGTTTTCTCTGCATTAGGTAATAATATTTTAATTTTTAATTTATACTAAAAATTTTAAAATAGAAGAAAATGTTTTTAAACTTTTTCTATGAATTAGGTTATACTTTAATTTATATAAAAAAATATTAAAATTAAAAACATGTTCCAATAAATCTATAATTACGGAAGAAATATTTCAAATAATATTTTACGATATTATCATAATTTACTTATGAGTTGAATTTAAATATTATTATTAAATTAAATACACTAATATTTATTTTGTTTTACACTTGTTAAAACTGAAAAAATAATTCTGTTCTAACATGAGTTATTACAAATGCACATTGCACATTGCACAAACATTAATTTCAAAACCGATGCATAAATATATAACCAGAGATAGTTTAGGAAAACTTTTCACGTCGGGAATTCCTCTTCGTCTAGGTTACTTTTTTTGACAAGATCTACATAAAACCATACTTTGAAAATTGAGAGAGTAGGCGAAGGTTAGACTTTTCACAGGCAATACCAGTATATTTTAAAATAACTCATTGTTTAATTCCATTCAAAAATACATAAATCAGACTTTTTCAATTTTTATACAAATAAAAATTTAACAACAAAATAATAGTCAATTAGAGGTAAAAATATAATTTGAATTTTATGACTAATTAATATAAATTTAATTTACATTGTATTTTATGATAGTTAATCTTAGGTCAAAAGGATGTAAATTCTTAAACTTATCAATACGTAAGCTTGCTTAACTTTCAAAATTTCTAAAGTGATTTCTGTTTATAACAAGGTTCATAAACTATACCTAACTAAAGAGTAAAGAACAAAACAAGCTGGCTCCGTAAACCGCAGGGGATACCATGGCATATCCAGGATCCCCCCTGAGCATGCCCATGTATAAAAGTAAGCTTTAGGAGTTAATATAGATTTTATAATATTTTTTAAGAATACCTATCAACATTATTTTTTAATAAATAGCTTAATATTATCATGGAAGTTGTAAACATCTTGATATTATTCCTAGAAGGGCATATTAAAAATATTTAAAATAACATGTAAATAACTTTTACAATTTATTTTTTAAATAATATTAAATCAATGTAAAACTTAAGCTAAGAAATCATTAAAATTCATCTTTATTATATTATTTAAAACACAATTTAAATGCAATAAATGACCACCATAACGACAGTCTGCTTATTAAATTTCATTGTTTTCAATAAATGTTCAAAATACAAGTTAGGAAGGTACCTGCATTTGTTTTTTCTAAATAAAATCAAAGTTTTAAATGTTATTACCAATTACTTTATGCAATTAATATTATCTTTTTCAAACATTTCTTTTTTTTCTTTTATGAGCCCGTGAGGGATATAGTTTTAATTTCTATTCCTCAAAAAAATACATTTGATACGATATAAAAGTTCATTATTTTAATGCACTTTCGTTCAAAGAACAATAAAATAAGGGCGTATATTGTCATCAAAATAATATAAACAATAAACATAGTTTCATAGACCATAGGTACATTAACAATGTAAAAACAGTAGTGTTCAAATGTAAAATATGACAATATAACCTAATGATACTATAATCATGTGGATCGACACTCACGCACTACACTCAAAAATAGCATGTGTTATGTGCGAACCTGAACGGCATGAATTATTGTAGGTAGTAGACACCCATATACCACGGTCCGTAGTTGTTTCTATGAAACAGTTTATGAAAACGTGAAGCGGACGGATACAAGAAACTTTATGCATAACAAGAATATTATTAAAGTTTACAGTGGGTTTTCATCTTAATTATTAAACAACTACAAACTCTTTAGGCGCTAATGCGTCAAATAATTCGTTTATACCTCTAAACCCAACCTAATACGTATTTAATCTGTTTGTTGCACATGGCATAATGTTGAGAAATAATTGAAAAAAACTACAAAAATATAAACAGATAATCAAGAATAATACGATCAACGAAATGATGTATAACTACGTCCGTTTTGTAGAAAAAAAACAAAAAAAAATTATGAAAATAGATCAAACCACAATCGCAAGATAATGCATTAAGTCTAACTGACTATTTTGGGACAAAACCTCTACTCCGTTTTATCGTTGTTCGATGACTTTAAAACATACAAATTGTAGGATAAAGGACACATAAAAAAATAATAAATAATATATACAATTGAATAAAACGGCGATAGGTACCTAATCAGTTTTAATTCGTAATTATTATTTAATACACAATATACATTATACACAAATACAATAAATTGTACTAAGACCAATATCCTGTCACTTTTAGGACTACTAATTAGTACTCTAGTTATACATAGTAATATAAAAGCAATTGACACTAATAAAAATTATTTAAAAAACGCAAAACTAGAGATCGAGGGCCTATACACATTGCCGAAGTATTTCTTACTATAACTATAAGCGACATTTAATTGCGTTAATCGTGATAACATGGCTATACTACTACTAATGCTAATAATAATAATAATAGTGATAACTTGGTACAAGTTTACAACCTGCTAAATACTGTACACAAGCTATACACTCTCATTGATATGGTGCGAGACAAAACGAGCTTGATAACACAAGTACAACACAAGGGTACAGAGGGTACACTTGTCTCCACCACTAAGATAGACAAGAATATACTGGAGAACGGGCTAGAGTGTAAAAATGGGCCGGTTACCCCTACTCCTGTACGGCAAGAAATTATATTAAATTGTTATACCTAATCTACATATAAGTAAATAAATAATTATTTTCAGATAATTTATATTATTATTTTTGGTGAATATAAATTTTAAGTTCACATTGAAACATAAAAAATGGTACCAAATTTAACGCAATATGACCATTTATCCCAAACTAATGTTAAGTTAAAATATGTGGTCTTTCAATTTTATTTCCATGAAAGTTCAATTTAATGCCATACGGTGGTAAGGGTATAGCCACTATAGCAGTAGTTTAGACGGCTCGTTTTTCGTAAAATAATGAACAAGGGCGAGTCCACGCTTACGACATAGTTTCATAATTAATATTTAATGATGTTCTCGGTAATCTAGTTATTCAAAAAATAATATTTAATAATCATTTAAATATTAACCAATACTAATAATAATAATAATAAAAACAATTCCCATGTGTAATACCACAAAATGCGAAATATATATTTTTCTCTTAGTTTTTTTATTTTATAAATATTACATCTCAATTGTTTATTATTCACACAATATTATTATAATATATTATATCAAAAGTAAATCAAAATGTATAACTATAGCCAGTAGCGTGTCCAGATTTTTTTTTTTTATGTAGAAATAAAAAATAATTTAACAAATTGAATTATTTTAAAATGTTCACATTATCATGTAACGTATATAAAACATAAATTATTGTTTTACCTACTTAAATACTTAATTGTATATTATATCTATGCATAATTTATTATCAATTCATTAATCATTATAGAACATACGAACCTATTATAATACGTTATAGCTAGGTACGTATTAACGAAACTATTTTAATTGGTTTTTAAATCTGCCATTGAATTTATCCTCAAATAACCAATCACTTTATCTCTTTAAGAACACGGTACAAAAGAATCTCATTTTAACTTTTTTATAATAATGTAGTCATAAGCATTTTTTAAATATTCTTAAATGGTACTTTCAAATAATCGCCCCGATCGAATATTTTGTAGTCCCAGTTCTTACAACAGTACATTTTGTCTCAATACTGATCAACTTGTCTATTCTATTTTTGTATGCTTTCCGAACAAATGTTTTATTAATATATTCTGGTTCAATATAAAATGTTCTTTCAACCAATCCATCAAGCTTGATGTAATCAGTATACAATTCCTTGATCGCATTCACGTATAGAAGTATAGGACGATTTTTTTTAGTAATAGAATAATATATTCTACGTAAAAAATACATTTTAACATAAAAAAATAATTATGGTTTTTTAAAAACAAAACACCTGGCCTTCCAGAAACTTCTAAAATGCTAACAAATCATTGACCATCTCAAGATTTTCGAAAGTTTCATTTTCATTATTTCTTTTAAAGTTTTAAATAAAGCGTTCCCTATCGTATCTCTAAACTTTGAGATAAGTACATATATACCAAAAACTCTACCTACTTATCTAAATTTTGAAGTATATCTGGTAAAATATATTCCCAATACCTATACTTTACATCTACTCGTTAAAACAACTACAAATAATACTGTTTATATTATATAGTAGGTACCCTACTAATTCAACAACTGGCAATTAAGTATTTACGATTTTCAAAGCATTAAAATTAAATTTTCCAACAGATTGTGTCCACCGTTTTCTTTATTTAATTTGTCTATATAATTACACAACTTCAGCCAAACAAAATCACTATGCTCAAAACCAATTAAAAATGATACTAATAATACAACCAACTCAAAACAATTAGAAGTTTGCATATTATATGTTGTAGTAGTAGACGCAATTTTGTTGTCTGAAAATGTGTGCGTTTAATTATTCTTGAGTTTGTATTTCGTTAGTTCACCTAACCTATTTCTTGTTATTTTAACCTTTAAGGTTTAAGCAGTAAATGCGTTAAAGCCAAAACTTTAGAATAATATTATTATACATGCTAGGTATTAACACAAAACAAAAAACCGCAATTTAAGAACTCGATCATATTTTCACTTTTTACTTTTTAGTATATAATAATAGGTGCAGCATATTATAAGACGCGATAGACGCATACTCGCATACAATTTTATATCGACCAAATACATTTTTAAAGTTTTAAATAATAATTTACAATATAATATTTTGTACCAAAGCAATAAACCAAATGACTGTTTCTTGTCGATGCAATCAAATCGGAGTATACTAATCACTTTTGATTACCTTTGACAACCTTTGTGGCAGTACAAACACATTTCTAAAAAATACTCATCGTATAATATATAATATCTATCATCACATCAATCATCGAACACATCTGGGAAGAAGAGAGCTTACTCATTGAGATAATCACCAAAAACAAGTCTAAAAAAGAACTAAAAGGCCTTGGCAGAGATGACACGATACAGTTGAGAGAAGAAAATAAAACTGTTACTGAATATGGAAGCAACGTTGGATAAAGGTGAAAAATTGTGTTGGGAGCAATGGGAGCTGCGATAGTACTAAACAGTAAACGGACTGTTGTAAGTTGAAGAAGAAAAAAAACTTACATAAGTACATAATATATCAAAGTAGTTTCTACTTATTGTTTTATATTTTGTACGTTATCAAAAAACAAAAATAATAATAATAAATATAGACATAAAAATAGTTGGTACCTATATAGTCATCAAAATTTGTTTGATTAAAATGTATCATGTATATCTCAATTTATCTTAGTAATATCTCCATCGCTATACTGGAACTTGAGATCTGGCTGTGCAAAGAGATAAAATATAATTACGTACGTTTGTCCTTTTTGCAACACGATTGTGTATGAAATTGTAACTCAACGTTGTTAAATTTATTGATTTGACTATAAACCTGATGAATATATTATTATTAATTGCACTAATAAAATATAAAGATTGACAATTATGTTTAAACCTATGCTGCTTTAACCAATCGTAGTTGAAAATCTGATAGGTAACATCATACGAAATCGTGTTTTATCCGTAACAATTACCAGTACGTCAATTCATTATTTTGTGTATCATAATAACAAAATAATATTCAATTTCTAATTTATATGATCTAACGTGAAAACCGCATTAATTTTAAAGTAATAAATCAAATCGTTTTTTATCTATGTATATTAAATTTTGCAATAAAATTGTAGCCATACAAAACCATCAGCTTTTTAATATTTGAACTATTTGTAGAAGTTCTCGATACTTTTTTTTCAATATATCATTGTTTAAATAATAATAAAACTGTTTTTCGCATTCCAAACAAATATTTTATTATTTACATATTCGCAGATTAAATAATATATTATATTAATATATTTCATTTATTTGATACATTTAATCGAAAAAAAATGTTATATCCATAATGAATGCACTAGCATGCCTTTTCATAGATTAGTGTGTTAATGGTTATTAAACGCAAAATTCTCAAATGTAATACTTTAAATTCAACGTAAAGAATAAACCCACAATTTGCTTTTGTCTAACCAAAAGTCTAAAATAGTAAAATGTATATTATAGTTTAGCAAAATAAAAATAAAACATCGAAAACCTATAATCTGAAAAATATTAAGACTTAGTATAACAGGCAAATTACATTTTTTATATCATAATTATATTAAATTGTTAATTAATTGCCTGTTATAAATTACATAAATTCGTATTATTTCAACACATTTTCGATAATTATCAATTACTACACTGCGATTGTTTATTGCATTGCAATTTACATTACAATAATAATTTACATTAATAATTGCCACCTTTGAGTTGTACCAGCTAGTGCAGTACAAAATGAAAACGTTTTAAGAACGACGATACACGAATTCAGGTAGCATTGTTACGACGTACAATACATTAATACCCAAACACAGATCATTGGTTCCCAAAATAATGTTTCTGCATACGAATAAACAATAAAAATACAATGCAATCTATTTATTTTACATATTATTGCACAAAATAAATATCAACTGGTTATTCAGAAAACTTTTAATACAGTCAACTCGCATTATAGTATAATAAAAATGTATTTTTCACGAAGAAAATCAATAATACGTTTAAATATCTTTATGATGTACAAAGAAAAATTATTAAAATACATTATAAGTAAGATATACATTGTACATACATATTACATGATATATACATAGTCGAATTAATAAAAAAAAGCAAAAACAAAAAACAAAATTATGATGTTATAATAGTTAATTTTTATAACTAACTAATTATTTTTATAAGCTCTTATATACTTTAATAAGTCTTTAAGTAAATCTTCTCTTAAAATTGCTTTTAATTAAGCATGGACTTATTATTTTTCATAGTAATATATTTTATAATGTATTGATCAACAATTTTCCTCGGATAATGTATAAATAAACCAAAACAAATTAATATTTTTTTAAATTAACCAGAATAAATGAATCCCGCTTAGACATAATATAGACCTTGCAACATATATGTGATACCAGTCTATCTAAACATACACTTATGTCACATATACGTGACATGTGGTTGTGAACGTGTTAATAGACTAGAAAGTATCGTTCGCGTTAGCTCGTGTAAATCACTATATTATGCTAGTATTCTATTTATAATCTATTTTTTGTTTAAAATACGTTAGATTCAATCGGAGTATTTATTTAGTTAATAACCATAAATAATAGTATTTCCTTTAACTACTTATACATATCATGATATTAATATGTTATATTATTATCGCACAACCATTTATAAATAATACAATTCTTATGGGCCTCTGCTCTTTGCCCCGATACTCGTTCCGCTCGTTAACCATCTAAGATTTTTTCGTAAAAATAGGTTAAATTGTCATATTGATAAAAGATAACGAAAAACCTTCTTCGAAAGTTTAATTTAAAATTTATGATACCTAGAAAAAATTTCACGAAAATATACTAACTAATAATTGGAAGTTCTACTAAGTAATAATTTATTACTAATAAATAATAATTATGTAGAGTTCCTGCAGGATTCCAGGGTATTGATCTTTAAGATTACAAGCGGAACGACGGATGTATTGATTTTACAATGATGTGAAGTTTTTTTGTTGATTTGTGTCTGTAAACAATAATTAGATAAACTTTTAGAGTGGTGTCTGATAACAAAGTGAATATAGTTGGTAAAGAGATTAAAATTTAAAATTTCTTTGAATTTTTCAAAATAATTGGAAAAACATACAAAACAATTTTATTATTGAAGAAAAACAGAAATGTTTACGCAAAACCAACTTTTGACAAAATTTATCTGATTTTTTTAATAGAACTCAAAAACTAATAAGTAAATAGGTAGATACCATTTGTTTTAAAATTGTCTTTTATTAATATCAATAACACAATTTTCTTTTGGTAAAAACGTTTGATAATTTAATAAAAATGTATTCATAATTTGTTCATTTAACATTTAAAAATATTGAAAATACATAACAACAATATTTTTTTATAAAAATTTAAATTTATAATTTTGACAAATTCGTAAAAATACATTGTAAAATCAATACAATATTTCTTATTTTAAATTAAATCTGTCTGCAAAAAAAAAAAAAATTAATAAATCATGTTAAATAGTTTTTATGACTTTATGAGCATTTCAAGCTCATATTTTTACCACATTCGGTAAAAAAAATTTTTTTTCAGACGATACTTGATATTTTTTTGTAATTAAGAAACAAATAACCATTGAACCATGAAATACCCTTAAATATTTAAAATGTTCAAAAAATGTTAATTTGATAATTTTCTATACATAATAAAATAATTTAACTCTTTTTGAGTTATTCACAAACATTTTCCATTTTCAATATTCAATTATTTTTAGTTTTATTTAACTAAATGTCAATCAAATTGTTTTGAGGGATCAAAAAATTTAGTAACTTTAATACAAGAGCCCACAACGCTTTTTCTCTTAACTATATTAAAATGCTTAAAATTCATAAGTTCAATTTATTTTCATAAGCAATTGAAGTTAAAATTTTAACAAAATTTATCTAAAACACGAAAAATTTATTAAATCTATGAAAAATAATATACATTGTTTTATTATAATTCAAAAACGTTATTCGTGGGAACTTTTAAACATTTGTAAATATCATAATTTTTACTATGTAATGATATTTTAAAAATGTGTAAATTAATTTACAGACAATACTTATTTACGTATTTACACCAAATGTGTGAATTATTTTACAGCAAAGTGATATTGATTCAAAAGTTAGTTTTTTTTTAAACCAATAAGAAATCCAATAAATAACATTTACATAAATCGATAATGACATTTTTAAAATTATTCAATGTGTCCAAAATAATAATATATTAATTATTAAAGTAAAAATAAAATTATTTATTTTAATTATGAAAAAATCCATATATGATAACGCCATCTAGTTGTTGAATTATAAATAGTTACAAACTCATCATCATTGATTTTCGAATCTCAGATGCCTTAAACAGTTTGAACAATTCCAAAATAACCACATTAGATGAATCTCCAACACTGAATTGACGGTTATCTAAGTGACCAAGATGTCAAGAATAATTCAATATTATAGATCAGCCAGCTCGGACCAATAGTGCTGAAAAAATGGATTTCACAGGTAAAGATTAATACCAATCAAATCTTTATCCGTAGTTGCCAATATCAGTAAAACAACTGCATACTAATTTGGATGGTAACATATTATATTATGTGCATGGAGAAGACTATTGACTGATTTGTTGCGATCAGTTTCATCACATGGTTCAGAAGTTTGGGAACCTTTGGTTTAAAATATTATATATGCTATATATAGTAATAGTTATAATAAACTTATAGTATCGATACACCAACATTTAACAATAATTAAATATTAATAATATTATTAATATTAAATAAATTACTATTACCAAAATAGTAGTAAAATATTTAAAAATAAAATTAATGATTTTTTTTTACAAAAATATAATTGATCTCTTGGTGCATAATCATGACCGACTTTTTAATTAATGCATATTAAAATATAACATTATATATATAAGCATAATACTTCATTTAAAGATATTTATGAAAAGAGTATGTTAAGTTGAATAATAATAGTTTAAAATTAAAATAAACTTAATTTCTTACATTTCTAAGTATTTAATACTTAATAGAATGTATAACTTTAAATTATTTACTTATAAGTTATAATACTAAGAACTATATTCTTAGCAGTTACGGTACAGTGATTGAATAATAATATTATATTATCTATAAAATTTTAGTGTTATAGGAATAAAATATTTGTTAAATGAACTAAATTCATCATAAAAATAAAATAAAATATATTACATTGATTCTTTTATGTTTCTAATATTGATTGCATTATAATAAAATACCATAAAATGTTTTGATCTTTAAAAAATATAATTTTCTATTTCAATTTGGATGTATACATTATACACACACTTATTTTATTCAACATTTAGACCCTGTATGGTTTTGTATTTTGAGTATAAAAATCATACTCTACTCATAATTTTAACTAAATGATTAGTGAGTATACCAGTTTATATTGATCAGTCCTCAAAAAAAACATGCTCTGGTGGTGTCAAGCCAGTCATATAATTTTATCTATGTCCATTTCCTAAAAAATACATTAATCAATAATTATTTTATCATGAAAAATTAGGACAAATAATTTGATTTTTTAAGTCAAATTTGTTGGTCAATACAAATTGAAATAAAATAATAATCTACAATTAATTATAATTTTCATAATCATTTACAAAGGTTTAATAGTTCTATTTTCTCCGTGACAAAATTAACTCATACTTGATTGTGATTTAATACACATGGTAGAAGATAAATTAATACTTCAAGAGGCCAGTTCTATCCATACTTGTTCAACAATGGACAACAATCAGTGGATTACAATTTTGTACCATTGGTATTTCTGTGATTGTGTGTTTACGCATTGAACTAAATTCTTCCACGAATCCTATTGACAACACAAACATTTTGGTATGGTAACCTATGTATTTTACTCATAAAAGCTGTACGATAATACCAAATATCCTCTATTTGAAAACCCTTTCGATGAAATATGCAGTTCAAGAGCCACAAGCTGCACAACGACTACATCTGTAATTATTTAACCCGTGTAATAAAATAATGATTCATTTTTTTTTTTTGAAAAATATATTTATTATTTTAAACCATGACTCATTATTAAATTAAAATTTCATTTTTATAAGTTATGTATATAATACAGTGGAACCTCGATAACTCGAACCTCTATAAATCAAATTTTCGATAACTAGAAGGAATGCCTTGGCCCCTGCCTTACATTGATGAGTTATTTAGGTTATCTGTAAGTCGAATTTTCGATGACTTAATTTTTTTTGTCATCAACCGATTCGAGTTATCGAGGTTTCACTGTATACCTATGTACACTTCACTTACAATTAAATTTAACAATTATTTTATCACTGTATCAAGCATCAATACATATAGTGAACAGACTATAAATAAATATTTTTATAAATATACTATGTCATTTTCTAAATATTACGATTAGAGTAATACAGGACTTTTGAGACACTGTACACAATTTTTTTTAATAATAAACATGATAAACAGTTAATATATTTACTGAGTGAACAACTTCAACGAAGACTGATATAAATATTTTTAATTTTTTTAACTACATCTTAGGTACTAAAGTATATTAAAATGTACAACCTTTTAAAAACAATTATGAAGTAGGGTAGTAATTTCGTATTAAAAAAAATTATTTTATTGTACATACCTACCTAGTGAATTTAATTTTATCCAAAATTACATTTCGGTATTTTGTTAGTCAATTATTCATACTCTATGAGTCAAATAAATTTTATTAAAATATTAACTGACTTGTATATAAAGTTTAGCTCTTGTTTCTTGGATTATTGGCCATTTGGGTAACCGTCAATGTAGTGTTACAGATTTAAACTATTCAATGCATCCGAAATTCAAGAATTAATAGTGAGTTTATGAGGGTTAATAATTCATCCACTAGATAGCATTCTCGTGTACGATTTTCTTTTATAATGTAAATGGGTATAATATTATAATTTTTATTGTATTTTTATCAATATATTTTTAATTTCATATTTTCATATTCCGAAGAAGAATTATTGTATTCTGAATCATTGTATTTTTTTGTTTTTACAAATATCAAGTTTTAGATAAATAATTGATCTGTTATAACTTATAAATTTTATTAATATTAAAAGTTTTAAAAAAATTACATAAATAAAATTACGTACGTACATATAAACAATATACGATCTATATAATATTATGTTGGCGCAGGACACCCCCACGATTGATGTAAAAATTTAATGAATATTTAATTTTCAATTTTTAGTAAATATAATATAAATAATAATATTATATTTTTATAAACAATAATATTCGCCCTACATTGAGCACTATACAGTAAGTAGATATCCACCTACAATCTACATACAACATATTATGCTTACGTTAATATTATTATAAATTTAAATAATTGATTTTATTATTTATTGATCTATTCGTGGTTTAATGATTTTAACATGGTTAATTCATCACTGAAAAAATTAAAATGTGTTTTTCAAATGCCTGTAGTTTACATTTTATTAATCAGATCAAATTGACTAAAATTTTGGCTGTAGGTAGGTAGATCGTATATGTGTCTATAGAATTTTTGTGATGTATGAGTGCATTAACATTTAACATGATATACGTTCAATGGTACTTAACCCAATAACTCAAACAATCGTTCAAAGAATTAGGTAGCTTATTGAGCAAAAGCGCATAATTATTAAGCTTTCTTTTCTTTTCAAGTGATTCAATATCAAAATTGGTTTCTTATTGTTCAATAAATATGTCTATTATGTTTGTTTTATATACAAGTACCTACTCGAAAAAACCACTTCGTAGTAGGTACGTCCAATCTCAATTATTATGCAAAAATAGTAATATCTTGATGAGGATTCAAAATAACTGAACTCTTATTCATATTAAACAAGTATATTTACTATAAATTTACGTTATGAGAATCAAATAAATTATTCGATAAGCTTTTTGAAACAATACTGAAAATAGTGAGATGCAAATATTTTATATTTCAATAATAGATGTTTAATTGTTTATTCATTTAATTAATACTAAAGCAGTAAAGCATATTCGGGCTAAGAAAGTACATACAATGATATAAATAAACAACAAAAAATAATAGTTATTATAGAATATTAAAATTAAGTTTTATATTGCAGTTATTTATTCAAAACCTAGACACAAATTCACAATAACAGCATGGTTTAAGTTTGCTATCAAAATCAAAAACATAAATGCCGCATTCACTTAACATAGAAATTATAGACTCATTAAAGCTAGATGATTAAAAATGGAATGGTATATAAAAAGTAGTCGTATAATGAGTATTAAAACAGAAACATTCCAGTTCATATTTTAAAATATTTTTATTATTTAAAAATTTACAAATAAAAGATGCATCATTGAATTTATGTCTGGATGTACGTAAGAGAGCGCAAATCAAGTTGGAGTCCTAAGTTATCAATCGAAATATTTAATCCAAACTCTTATGATAGGTGTCTTAAAAAGCAAAAATAAATATTATTCAAACATTGATCCAAGTCAATTTGGTTAGATCGAACGAGTGAGCAACACAAGGTTTTCATGCAAATAATATTTAAAATTATGCTACTGATGTAATTGAATTCAAATTTAATAATACATCTATTACCGTGACAATTGTACTAAATATACAATAGATTAGTATCCATTTTGCAACCCTTTTTTCGATTTATATTTTTGATGAGTCAAAAACTTAAAAATTAAAATAAAGTTAACTCGCACAGTTACGCATGCATGTATTACACTAGTTACACTGTTTTTACAGAAATTAAGAGATGTGACTTATTATAATAATGTGAAAAATTAAAAACTCAGATAATACCTATGTGTATATCTTGTCACACACGCTTATCGAAACTTAGTCATAACTTAATTTAGCTTGAGTGCAGTTAGACATGGATTGCGAAACTGTCTACGCACGTAATACAGCGGCGCACATGTTAATGAAATCGCAAGATAACAAAAAATTGATTGTTTGTTCAAACACGTTTTCAAAAATCAACCTACGAATGTTTTGTCTCCGTCAATTATCAAGATAGAACATTTGGAAGGGTGTCACGTTTCTTCGACCCCAATGACCCTCTAACTACTGCACTGTGCGATATAATAGTTAAGTATCACGTTTTGGTTCACAATAATTAGCGATATTTAAAATAGGTACCACTGTCCATATAAATTCTGTCAAATTTCTTACCGTAAAAGATCGTACCTACCTACGTATGATCAAGTCACGCTAATTTATTGATAAATTAATATTAATTAATACTGATATTAATCTTTTGTTGAAAATTAGCTTACAATATTTGTACGTATTATAAATTAATAATATAAATAAATTATATTAAAATATATCCTTTTGAATAATAAATAATGGATAATTCACTGTCATATTATTATAATATATGCAATGTAATGAATGTTCATCAAATTTAAATTAAATTTATTACGATCACTCACTAACTTATAAGTTACAGGTAAGTACTCCACAATTACGTAGTACACTTGACGTCGATATATATCTAATATATACCTCGTGAATTAGAGCGACATTTCAGTTTTTTTAATAAAAAAATCAAGTAGCAATAAGGTAGGTATATCGACTTGATTAGTAATTACTAATTACTATCAAACGTACCCTTATAATAGATAGTCTATTTTTTTTCTGTTAGTGTCCTACACGTTGTTTGCTTATGTGTTTATGTGTGTGCGCGTGAGTGTAGGATGGATATAACAAACAAAGATAGTAATGTAATAATGATTATTTGATTATAATAAATAATTTTGTTACAAAAAAACTGAAAGAACTGACAGCGATTTTATGTTCTTTTTGTAAAGTTTTTACATTAACATAATATGTTACTGGAAGACATGAGTTATACATATTTTTGAATGCATGTATGTACGTATATGCTTAAAAATAGTAAACGTTCGTACAATAATGAACATTCCAAGTTGAGTTATTAAAACATTAAGTTCTATGACAATAATTATTCTAAATCGTTAAGCTTAAAAATTAACAATTATTTATACAAAAAAAAAAATACAATTTACGACTGACAGGTCAACCCTTATATTTATAAATTAATTTAACATTTTAAATAATAAAAAAAAAAATTATCTATTATTAGGATAAGAAACCAAATATTTGCCTATCAAACTAATACAAAACGTGTTTTGTAAACGATAATAATGTTTGAATAGCGATAAACTCTAATAAAAATCTTTCTAATCAACTAATACTAGGCCAAAAAATACCTATGCCTACACTTTTTTATTTATTTTTTATTTTTTTTAACAACAATTTCAGATTATGATTTATACTATAAACTACTATTTTAAAATATCAAACAAATAAAACATTAAATCTGTCTTAAAATTAAAATCAAATTCAAAACATTTTACACGGATATTGTGCTTGGTGTAAACATGTGACATTGGTGCAACAATAAACTGCCAACATCGGTAACCCATTACAAAATTCATAAACCGTAGTAATATAGGTATAATCATAATAATAATATTAAATATTAAACACGATATATAAAACCGAAAAGAAGATTAACGGCGCTATTAAAGTGTAGCATTTTCTAAATGTGCGTTTAAAATATGTAAAGAATATCGGGTGGTATATTTTTTTATTTTAAACGAATTAATTATTTATTTTAATTTTATGATAATATGATTTCATAATATTATACTTCAATTAACGTGGAAACCATAATATTAGCGCGTGTTTTTATTGTGCAGTAAAGATTTAAAATCGACTGGTGAAAAGAAGCAATATATAATATTTAAACAACGACTTGATAATATTATCATACAAGTATAAATATCGCATTTAAACTATTGCACAATTCGAAATTTTAGATCGATATAAATTTTATGAGATACAATTTGTTTACTTTATACAAATTTGTGCTAACATAATAAACAAAAAATTATTACATTAATTTATAATAATATATGATTTCAAAAATAAATACAAAATTCATGACGAAAAGAAGAATACAATAATAAGAATTTAACAATAAAAAAAAAAAAAAAAAAAACAATTGCATTTGTGTGAACAATATTAAACACACACGCGTATATATATATATATATATATACATATAATATATATATAAATATACTTAAACGACTCTAACAATAATTAAATAGTTTAATATAATATACTATTATTTATATACACGTAATTATATAATAATAATAATAATAATAATAATAGTATTGTATAATACACAAAAACAAACGACGCAATTTTTTAACGATGAAAAACTCAATAGCGTATTTATTTTAATAATTACGAACTACATAAATTCACTGGTAGATAATAATATGTTAATATAGTATAGAATACATGGAGTTCCACAGGTAAAATTTACTATCTATTTCTCTGTTTATAATTTTTTAAACATTTGCAAGCGAAAAGGGAGTATAAAATATATTTAGGTATAAATAACATTTGTAATAGCAGACTTCGAGAAAGTTTGGAAGAATCGAGGAAATCGTTAGCAATTTTAAAACAAAATACTAAATTATTTAAATCTAATACCTTATTTCTATTAATTTATTGTCCTGGTGACGATACACTATACTTTTTTTCGTTTAAGAGGCCAATTGATTTATCGCGTCAATAGAAAAAAATCTCATGAAAACACTCGAATATCAATGTATGAGCGGTACAATTTAGCAAAAATTCTCGGGAAATTCTTAGAAATATAGAACTTAACGGATATAATAGGCCTATGTGGCCTATATAGGCCTAGTCTACCGAGGTTCGATTTAAATCATATTATACAACATAATATATTTTAATCGTAATCAATTAATTTTCAGTTAATTTTTTTTTAATGGAAATACATTTGGAACCCACTTTACCGTATACTATATTATTGTATATTATCATACTGAACATTGCACCACGCCGGGCAATATGATTATCATAATTCATAATAGTATTATCTATAACATGTGTTGTATATAAATTTATTATATATTATTATTATTATTATTATTATTATAGACAATACGATTGCACATTACCAACAAATTATTGTCTATTTTTTCTATATCATTATCAATTATCATATTAAATTCATTCCCAAGTAGATACATAATAATTTTTGACGTACAAAAATATTTTGGTATAGTTATGTTTATATTACATACATATTATATATATATATATATTATATTATGTTATATATATAACAGAAAATCTATTATACATACACACATATATAATATATTATATTATGTATAAATAAAATGTATACAATTCACACATAATGTGAATATGTGAAGTGTATAAGTATGTAGGCCAAATACTATTATTACAACAATTTAGCGGGGCACTTATATAAATTCGAGCGCTGGCCAATAAATGAATAATATAATAATATAAATTAAAATAACCGTTTAAAAGATCTTTTATAAAAAAAAGAAGAAAAAATTATAACAATATTATCATACACTTAAAAATTATTCGTAAAACCGTAGACGCTGAGGAATTTATCGTTCAGCCGAAGTACGACGATCACGTTATCCATATGGCGGTTACCATGCTTAGTAGTATTAAGTATGAGGTGACGAGTAGCGCCGAACTCGAGCCGCACTGTTTGATTTCAATTTCCTAGAAAGTAAAAAGAAATATCGATTAAAAAACACGTAATATTATTATGATATTATATTATATTAATATTATATGATAATATTATATTGTTCAATATTGTTCATATTGGTGAGAATAAGATGTAGCTTAGCAGTTGCAGGCCCTCAATTGAAAATTAACCTCTCTTCAAATGATTACCTGGTTGAATTATAAACCTATCTATTTAAATATTAAAAAATCACTAAAGTAAAAAAAACACAAATAAAATATGTAAGCACAATATTAGCTCGTCTATTTTTCTATTATCTATAACTTTTATTGATTCTATTAATATTGCCTCTAAAATCATAAATTATTTTATTTTATTTTATTTTAATGTTTAACAAAAATTAACCATTTTGTAATGCAGGCATAATGTATTGTATTTTTTTTTTTTTTTTGACCAAATAAAATGTATCTGTGTTCTATTATATATTTGCTTTTTATCAAACTTTTTTTAATTTTAACTATATAGATATAAAAACTCATAATATTTGATAAAAATATTACAGGAACTGTTTAATAACTATACATTTTTAAAAAAATTATAATAATGTATATAATAAATACATAATAAAATAACGTTATAAAAAAATTTAAGTTATTGTTGGACTGACGCTAACACTTCATCTATATCGTCTGTCAGTTATAATATCAATAATTATAACAATAATAAGTAAACGTTGTTATGACTTACTTATTAGTTATTGAAACACAAGTAGATAGGTACGTGATTATTATATTATGATCGAATATTAGTAAGCGCTTTATTTATATATATATTTTTTTTTTTTTATCGGCTGTTAATATTTAATAATTAACTTATTTATTTTTATATTATATTTTAGCGTGTCGCTGTTGAGATTATGCGGCTTGAGACTTCTTTAAATTGAAAAATCAACATAAACATTATAAAATTATATGAACTTCTGAAATAAGACAAACTTATACTAAAAATTATTCATATTACACAAAATAACAATATTTTTAAATTTTAACTTTTTTGTGGGGAACTTTACAATTGCACCTAAATCGAAAATCCTTTTTTGGTTCACCAAAACATTCAAAATAAATCAATGATAGTTAATAAACTAATTATATTATATTATCCAATTGTACATTACACGTTAGATATATAAAATTACACACATATAATACAACAATAGCAGTAACTAGCAAATGTAAACGATTCATAGTGCAACGATTTATTTGATAGCATTTACGTCTACAGCACGAATCATGAAACACGATAGTATATTCGTTATTGTTAATAAATTAATAAACTAGGTAATAAATAATTAATGTGATTTTTTACTGTCACGATACATAATTGTAAATGTAATTACTGAAGCTATGTCTATTTTTAAACGTAGATACTCTACATCTTTATCTAGGTTCCAATAATGTTACTTAATTAATGTGCATTTTTAAGCACGTTTTCTTATTTATTTGTTAATTTAATTCCATTTTATAATATTAAATACCCACTAACAATCGACGGATATCGGATTCTAATTTACGGAAAAAACGATGATCGTTGGAACTTACGATTAAATCTATGCTAATCATTTAAAGTTACAAGAAACCTGTGAATAATAAAGTTGATATCATCTGCTAGAACTTAATATATTGAATGTCCATGTACAATAATTACCTCGATTGTCAATAATTTATACCACAACCGTGGTGACTGTCATAATACTGTGAACTGTTCATTCTATTATGGTCATACATAGTTTTCTTTAAGAGTCGAAAATGAGAATATTTTTTATGTAGTATAAAAAACATGTAGGTACCGGTATGTGTTCTAAAATATTTCGATTTCTGGAAGAAAATTGCTTATTTTGGTACTTGGAGAGAGATTATAGATACCTACTAAAATTCCCATTACATTTAAAAATAATTGAAAAATGTTAATTACTTTATTCTGTCTATAGATAAAACATGCCACGGTTCAACGAAAATTGGTTCTTTGCTCATCCATACGCAATTTCCAGTATTTCTTAGCAGTAGAACTGATCACGATAGACAGAATTGGCATATTATTTCGTTTGACAGAGTATATTATATTAGCATTTCTAGATATGATTTAACTAGATTGGTTTTTTATAAGTTATTTATAGACATTTAAAGTATTTTAGATTTACTTTGTTACATTTATTATTTTTACTATTAAAAAACTTAAATATTTTAATAGAAAGTTCCTCACATTGAGTTATTTTTAGGTTCTACTTGTGGTTAAAATGTAATTTTCGCAATTTCACAATACTCTTATAAAACCGTATAGTGTATATTCATTTCTCAATCAGAAAAAAATAAAAAAGATTTTAAAAATTATAAACCGATAACAGAGCTGTAGCTTTTAAGTTTTTTTATAAAAAAAATATATATATATCGACTAAATTGAATTTAAATTTTTTTAATAAATGGAGTGGAGTTATAATGAAATAATATTCAAATTTATTATTTTTTTAAATAATACCTACATTATAATGTATAGGTATCTAGTATCATAAAATACCTTATGGTACATATTGAACGAATCAACAATAATATTTTACAAAGTAGTTATTATTATTAACATTTTTCTAATATTTTATGTTAATTTCAGATAAAAAAAAAATATCTATGAATGTATATATTTATTTGGCAATAACTTATAGATTAGGTACCAAAATTTATAAACGTTTGATAAAACTCTGAGTGTATCAAAAGCAATGACTCAAATAAAAAATGTATTTGTATTATTTATAACAACAACACTTCAAAATATTCAATAGTCTTCTGAGAAAAACTTAAGGATAAAATATTAAGTATTTCATTCGAGTATTCCAAGACGTGTATATAAGAGGTGAATATTTGAAAAATTAAACACATTACACGGCTGTACTAGTAGTCTGCAAGTTGTCATTCATTTTGTTTTTTAAACAAGATAACTTCAATAATGGCTAGGGTATTAATTTTATTGTCTGTTATTTTGTTCAGTGTCTATATGACAGAACAAGCATACTTTTTGGAAAAAGACTACATCAACAAAATCAATGAAAAAGCATCAACATGGACGGTAAGTTGAACAACATAAATTTTATATTTTTAGTCGTATTTCTATTTGATACCTATATTAAGCATTGTGCGTTAAGGTATTTTATGTTCAAGTCAATTATTTTGTTGAATCACATATTTATCATTTTTTATACTTGGGCATACTCTATAAAATTAATTATTTTATTTTGATGTTAATAAATTAAGTGTTTAAAAATTAATTTAGCTTATAATTGAAAATGTACAGTAATTTACAGTTTAATTATAACAAAATAAAACATATAAGTACGTATAACTATAATATATAAAAAAAATCTATTTCAGTACTAACTAATAATTATATTTTATGTAGGTACATGACTTAAATATTGTAACATTTATATATTTTTTAAACGATTTCATGAGATTAAAAGATTTTTAATATTTATACTATTGATGAAATTATTAATTTTATTATAATGTATTAATTATACATCATGAATAACTGAACTGCTACTCAATATTGTCAAATAAATCATATATTTTAAACATTATTATTTTTTATAATTACAGTAAGTATAAAATAAATTTTTAATTAATAACTATTTTTGCTTATTAATTATAGATAAAAAAGCTTAAATTATGTAGAACAACAAAGTATATTTTTTTTCGATATCATCATAAACTATGTTTTTCATACGCCTAATATATTCAAATTTCAAATTTTTAACTCATTATTATCATATTTATATAAATATGCATAGAAATTTTAAATAAATTATGAATTTAAATGTAAAAAAGCGTGGTCAAGTGGGTAACGCTATACAGTGCAGTAGGTATCAACTGGACATCAGGATAGATTAGATCACTGTAATAGATGTGTTAAATTTTATACGATGATACCTAAAAAACGATTCTAAAAGGAAATGATTTGTCAGTTTAGGATATATATTTTCCACTAGGTGGTGAAAATGGTGGTTTATGTTTAAATCACCTGAATGCCTTAAAAATGCCAATGTTAATAACTGTTGTATGTTGCAAGTTTCTACTAGTAACTTTTACCTATAATAAAAATCTAAAATTATTTGATAGTAAATCGTTATTTTACCAGGGAAAATTTGGATTTTCTAAGAATTAAAACTTAAAAAAATAAAGTTTTTTAATTGGCCAACGCTTGCTTATTTTATTATAGGGTAAACTTATGGAAAATCTTGTATTAATTTTTCAATTCTTAACTACTTATACAAATTGTTCATAAATTTTTAACTACGAAATAATTTTCAAAAATGCACACATGATTTTTTTTCAATATTTGAACTTAAAACGCTAATGAAAAAAATTTGCTTAGGTATTTTTATAATTTTTGAATCACTATAAGACTAACTCACGAGGAACTTTGTATTACATTTTAAAATATTTAAACTTAAACAAAAAAAATTGTAGACATTTATAAAATAACAAATATTTCAAATACTTATAAATAGCCTTTAAATGCGCAAGATATTTTGTAAATTAAATTATGTAAAAAAAATTCCAATCTAAATAACTGGTGATATTTTCAAGTACCTATTTATGATTTACACTTTTTGAATAATAACAAATATTTAAAATCATTAGAAGATAAATCGTTATCGTTAGCGACTTCATAAAAATTGAAAATTCAAAAGCGTCATAACATGTTTTTCTATAAAAATGACACTTGAGTTTTTTTTATAGATATTTAAAGGTAACCTTATGAAGAATATTATGTTTAATTTTTTCAACCTTATGATATAAATAGGTACTAAAAATTGTATGAATTTTCAACTACAAAATTACTTGTAAATTTTCGTGATGTTGACTTATTTCGTAAAAATTTGAACTTTAAACACTTATAAAAAAAATTGTGACAAACGATATTTGATTTTTTTTTAACTACAATAAGAAAGACTTAGGTATGAAAACCCTTGTATAACATTTTTAAGATTTTTAGACACCAAAATTGTTTTTATAGATACTTCAAACAAAAATAGTTAGAAAATTTCAGTTGTCTATAAAAAGCTCAAAAAAAAGCTTAAATATTTTAAAATTTAACTGTGTATGTATAACTAATATAAGCATTTGGTGAAAATTTTGAGTTTTTACAATGATTCATAATTAGTCACAACAATATAAAAAAATCGATTTTTTTTTAAAACTGCTGGAATCTTCTTACTTTTGACCTTTATAATGCATTAAGAATATTCAAATCGAAAACCAAAAACTACCCCTGAAGTTTTAAATTGAAGCCTTATTTCGACAAGTAATCGTGTACATAGACACTAAAAAAAAACACAGACATCAATGTAAAATCAATACATGCATAATTTTGTTCAGAATCTAAAACTAGATATCGTTCTGCTTTGTGAAAGATTGAATTTAAACTACACTCTGTGTGAGTGATCGAGTAGATCACTGTAATAAATGAGTTAAATTAAAATTCAATAGTATTCATTACATACGGAAAACAATTCTATGCAGAAATGATGTATTACCTTTATTCAATACTTTCATTAATTTAAAATAAAAAATTAATAATATTTTCGATTGATAAATACAAAATGTACTTATTTTAATTAGGCTGGTTTCAATTTCGATCCATCCACACCGAAAGAAGACATTTTAAAGCTCTTAGGATCAAAAGGTGTACAAACTCCAAGCAAAATTAACCTCAAAATGTACAAATCAGAAGATGAAAACTATGATAATCTTTTTGGCAGAATTCCAAAGAAATTTGATGCAAGGAAAAAATGGAGACATTGTACGACTATTGGAAAAGTCCGAGACCAAGGAAATTGTGGAAGTTGTTGGGTATGTTGGTATATTATATTATAATATAATATATATAAATAATTGATATTATATTATACGTATTATAAGTTAGTTTGAGACAAAAGTCCAGTATTAATTTAACTTAATATCTCCCTTATAGGCCTTATCTACAAGCTCAGCGTTTGCTGACCGTCTATGTGTAGCTACCAACGGAGATTTCAATCAATTATTGTCCGCAGAAGAACTAACTTTCTGCTGTCACAAGTGTGGATATGGCTGTAATGGAGGATACCCAATAAAAGCATGGGAACGTTTTAAGAAACACGGTCTTGTCACTGGAGGAGAGTATAAATCAGGAGAGGTAAGCAGATAATCTATAGGAAAGTGTTTATATATACTTTAATTTATTTTTTCATTCGTATATTTTAAGGGCTGTGAACCATACAGAGTTCCTCCTTGCCCATATGATGAATATGGAAACAATACTTGCTCTGGAAAACCGATGGAACAAAATCATAGATGTACAAGAATGTGTTACGGAGATCAAGACCTTGATTTTGATGACGACCACAGATACAGTACGGTTTCTTCAGATATTATGTTTATTATATAATTATTTAAATATAATATGTTTTTAAAACCAATAAAATTATTATTTCAGCAAGAGACTCGTATTACCTTACATATGGAAGTATCCAAAAAGACGTTATGACTTATGGTCCCATTGAAGCATCTTTCGACGTTTATGACGATTTCCCCAGTTACAAGTCAGGTAAGTTCATAATCATTGCAATCAACTTTTATATCATTTATACATACATTTTTGTTTGAATAACTTATTGAAATTCCTAAACTCGTTAACATAAATATTACTAATTCTAGGAGTTTACGTTCGATCGGAAAATGCTTCATATTTAGGAGGACATGCAGTAAAATTGATTGGATGGGGTGAAGAATACGGAACCCCATATTGGTTGATGATGAATTCATGGAACGAGCAATGGGGTGACCAAGGTCTTTTCAAAATTCGACGAGGCACAAATGAATGTGGAATCGATAATTCGACTACTGGTGGTGTACCAGTAACTAATTAAATGCATCATTAGTTCAAACAATGTTAAATATTTTATGATAAAATAAAAAAAATTGTTATCATTCAAATATCGTTTTTATTGGCTATTATAGAAATAATTGATTGTGCAATGGCATAACACAATCGTTATTATTATATTTTTAAATACTGAATGGAAAATAATAATATTAAGTCAATAACTGAATGGTAACTTATTAGTTTAACTGTAACTTCAATAATCATTTCATTTTATAATTCGGTTATTCAATTTAATTTTGGTAAGGTGCATTCAGTCCACTTCAAATAGAGTACTTCACTTTAAATACATTAATTAGTGTTTTGTGAGATGTCGTCATTTGAAGTCTACGTTAAATTCATCGTATCATATATTTATGATTATTTTATAAAACAGTAATATAAATCGCTAGGTATTTTGAAATATATATATTTTTTATTTATTTAATACTACAATGTGTCAGCATATTGCATGCTATTACAATTAAAATATTTAAATTGTATGATTTTTATAGAAGCTTCGCAATGATTAAAATCATAACTATCCACAAAAAAAGCGTCAGGCCATACCACGAGCGAATAAAATGAACTTAATATTAAAATCATAATAAAAGGTTTTTATATTTATTTATAAAAATATAAGCTAGTGGGTAAAAAGGAAAGCTCTTCAATATTATGAAAAGAATTTGATTTTTATCGCACCTATACTCGTATACAATACGTATACTAAGAATATAAAAAAATTGCACAATATTCGTAAAGCATCATGTTAACGAACAAAATCAAAATTTGAGGCCCACCAGGCAATTCGATACCGTACCTAACTATAAATCATTAATAAATGAAATTATAAAAACTTTTTTCTGAGTACTTTACATTTAAAAAAAGAAATAGCATTTCTAATTTTAGTATTAGGATAATTAGTACTAAATGTTAAAAGACTTATAAAATATTAATACTACAGTCTACAAAATTATTAAAACTCACTTCCGGATGATAGTTAATGCACTTTCCTGTGCGCCTCCGGAACATATTTTGATCTTGACAATTATACACCGGCTGTCCAGATTCATCTGTTGCCATTCGAACCTCTTGTGGTTCAATGCTCAGTTGTTTGCTGCCACAAGGACACAAGGTATCCACCACTAATAGTATTAGGTTACTATGGGGAATTTTTTGAACGCTGAATGGCCTATAAATACGAAAAGTTATTAATATATATTATATCAAACCTTAAAATTTAACTATGGGTTTTTCTATCTATGTAAAATACGAAAGTACTCAATTAACATTTCATAGAGTCTAAGAGAATAGTTTATGAATTACTCATGATGATGTGAATATTTTAACTCGATAAAATGATTGAATATATTTATTTTATTTTTTTATGGATAAATATAAAATAATAGCTAGTTTGTTTAATTTGTCTAAGCTTTGTCCGTGTTATGTTGGTAATAAATAGTATACAGTCCAAATAGAAAACATATTTTAATACAAAATATTATGTTTTCTAGAAATGAAAATATTTTTTAATCAACTCATTTGTACATAGAATTTAAAACTAGAATAAAATGATAATAAGCCAAATTATTTAAGAAGCAATAGTTGTTTCATATCTTAGACATTGTAAATGGGTTTCTTCGCGTAATTTGGCAATGATCAATTATTTTGACGTGGTCAAGTTTAAGTAGGTAGGTATAAATGGTATAATGTATAAAGAAAATAGCAATACATAGGTAATAGCATTATAATACCTCTCGCATCCAGTGGCGTGGCAATTGGTCAATTTTCCTTTGAGCGGATTAAACGACCCACTCATGTTCAATCTGTTAGGTTGCAAGACATACAAATCGACTGATTTACGACACGTTCTGGTTATGCCCGGTTGTGTTCGATTGTACACTGGGCTGAAATACTCGGCGTTTTTCATGCTTGGCACATATAGCGGTGGATGCGGAGGCATGTCTTTGTAGTCGTTACCAGAGCTCCCCTGATCATCGCCGCCACCGTCTGTCATTGGCTTGTCACTCTGGTCCGTCGTTTTCTCACCTTGATCTGGAACAAATTCATCTGGGCCCAGATCGTATTCCGAATAAATTGGATCTGTGGAAAAATGACGAACTGTGTATAATATGTGAATACCAGAATAACAAATCGAATCAGCACGAGATATTTCTTTTTGGTAATTATATAATAAGAAGTATAATAAAATATATACCTTCATTTTGAGCTTGAATCCACTCCGGGAATAGAACGTGATAGATGTTAGTCTCAATTGCTAACCAAGCTAATCGACCTAATAACCACCTTACTAACCAAATGACCGGCTGAAAAGGCTGAAAAACAAACAAGAGGCGTCGTAAATGAGTCGATCTGTTTGTTTATTGATAGACAGTGATAAGCATTATTATTATTATTATGTTTGTATGATTACTCGTAAAGAAGATGCTGAATCAGTTCCAGGTTCGATACCGCTGTGACATGCGCCTTGATTATCCACTATAGTGATTTTCTTGTAAATACCATCCTGTACCAACGAGTCCATAATCGTTCCGTCTGTTTGCCCGAAAAATTGGCCGGTATGATGAGATTGTTCAGATATTATGATGAAACCATTGTTATCTAACACATAGCAGTCGAGATCATCGGAAGCGCACGTCTTCTTGCATCCAGTCATGCCGGTACACTTGCGAAAGATACAAAAAAAAAATGTAAGAATTTTGTAATCATTTTACTGCTACTTTAACACTTACTGCCGAAGTGATGTTGATGAAGTGTGAAGCGATCGATGAATGTTGAAATTGTATGCCAACAACCGCGGCTGCAGCTCGATGACCTTTATTTTCGACGAACATCGCGTGGGTAGCTGTAATTAGTGGCCGATCGAGTCCAGCGCCTGTAACGAAGTTTAGTAACTTAGGTTTGTTTTTATCTTTTTACATTAACAAGATACCCAATTGTAATTTTCCAAATATAATTTTTGTGTTTGGCGATCAATAAAAAAATCAAATAATATTTAAAATTTATAGAATATATATTACATACACTATATTGAGATGTAAAAGTAATTGTATAAACAATAATATTATTTTTTATGTTTAAATGAATATTTCAATAGTTATTTTTCATCGTTTACAATGTCATCAATAGAAGAAAAAGAAGTATGAAAATTACAAATGGAACGTTCTTCAGTATCAAAAAAATCAAAATAACCGGAATTAAATGGTACTGAAAACACAAAACTTTCTGGTTCTATGTTGTGTTGATCAATCGCTCTTTTGTACCATACCTCGTCTATGGCTTTTTTATTTGTTTCACTAAAATGTCTAGAATAATGAGTATAAAATTAATTATAATATTAAATAATAAAACATTTTTAATCGTAAAAATTACGGCTCAGGTCCTCTGTTGTTAGCTGTTCCATGATCTCGCCATCTCAATAATCCACTCCTTGTCGCAATAAATGTAAGCGTTACACCAAACATATGATGTCCTTGGCTACGAACGCGTGCAACATAGTATATAAAATTACAAATTAATACAGGACGAAACAGTACTATTTAATACATATTTTATTTAACTTTATAATATTATAAAAAAAAATACTCTGAAGAAGCCACAGTCACGTAGTTTTAAATATTTATAAAAGTTAACATATCCATAACAAATTTTAATTTTTAATTGATTTAAAAAAAATTACCAAGTAAATATTAGATAAAATATAGATACTATTTTAGTTACTTCTTCAGACGTTTATTATTTAAATATTATGTGGGAGTGAAACCTCTTACCAAATCCGCTGCAATAATAATTCAAAATATTTTCTAGGATGTGGAACTCTTAATTATAATATTTAAAAAAATATGTATTTCAAAATCAATTGAACTTCATATTTTCCGAAAAACAATCCTAAATTACGTTAGGTACTGTCACAAACTGAGCTAATAAAATATAAAATCTACATAGTTCAGTGCAAATAGTTTGAATGTACCACATGTTTCATCTACTTTACCTGTGCAGAAGTGCCATTAGTGTGGCTATTGGGCTTTAAAATGTAGACAAGGTTAGTGCAATTTTTAAATAAGGTGCAAATATATAATAAATCATAATTAATACAAAATAAAAGAGAGTAATTAACTATAACTTACGGTAGTATAAATAAAAACCGTATCGATAAAATAAAATATCTACAAAGTTATATATTTGTCGTTTTTAAATAGTAGGTACCATTTTTTTTAATAACTCATACAAGTTATGTAAATGTTTACATATTTTAATATAATATAAACCTACTTAGATATTTTATTTTATGATATCATACGATTTTCAAATAAAATCAAAATAAGTAATCATGCTTATTGCTTATCAATTAATATTGGTGCATATGTGAATATTTAATGTGTTTTAATTTAACTTATAAAATAATACAGTTTGTGATTACACAATAAAGTAAGACATCAGTCATAATTTGTGATTTCAGTGCGTTAGAATGCGTGTTTAAATATAACAGCCAAAATATTTCTTCTTGTTTTTTTTTTACCTATTTTTTATATTTTGCATTCTGAGTAACGCGTTTGTAGATTTACTGAAAATAAAATGTTTGAGAAATTGTAAATCTCTCTATATAAATATATATATATATATATTTTTTTTTTTTTTTTTTTATTGACTATTACTTTAATTAAACTTTCCTTTTAGCGAATTATATAAAATAGTAAAAATACTCAATATTTTAATATTTGAAAATCAGAAAAACTTGAAACCAACAAAAAAATCATTTTTATAAACTTTTAGATTAATTTTTTTAAATTTATAAGATATACTTACTGTTTATCAACCTTAGATATTTGACTTGTTTGTTTTTCCAGACTATCAGTGACTAATGCATCGAACACTAAGGATTGTAAAAGGTTTTTATCGCCTGTAATTAAAAAAATCTCATTAATAAATCTATAGATAGGTACTTTAAGTTATTATATAGGTATCATTAACAAAACACTTACAGTAATGAGAGTCTTTTTCTTTTCTCCACGTGTTATAAACCTGACTTGTGCCTGAAAATGTTCACAAAAATCAATATTTTTAATGTTAATTAATTCACAAAATAATTACCAGGTTCTCTTTGTGGCATTCTAGATCTTAATGACATCCATTTCCAACCAGGACGTTTGGTTCTGGACAAAAAATGCAACACTCTATCCTCGGGAGTTTTAAAGTTATGTTCATTTCCATAGTTATATTCACAGTAAACCCTGTAAAATTCGATTTCAATAATGAGACATGGATTGATATATAAAAGTAAAATAGCATTTTAATTCAGTGTTGAAGTAAGTATGTACTTACCAATCAGGATGAACTTTCCAATTTTTACCTTTGAAATATTCTGTAACTGAAAAATGAAAACAAATAAATTGAAAATATCTATACATAAACATTAAACACATATTTTAATACTAACTATTGAATTGAGTCAACTTTATTTCTTCTTCTCCAAGTAGTTCATACATTCCATAACTTTCTGGGAGAGCAATACCCAAACTATAAGGTGTGTCTTCGATTGAATGATAAAAGTATTTATATTTTCTAGTAGATACTCGTCTCTGGAAATTAAAAAATTTAAAATTAAATACTTCAAAATTTTAATTTGTTTAATAGAAGATTATTTTGGGTGGGTATAACTTTTAAGTTTAAAACTTCTATAAAGTTTTATTTTAGTTATAATTTTCTTATAAACTCACTATCTTATTTGTGAAGTTTTAAATGTTTTTAATAAAAGAAATATTTTTATTAAAATAATTTATAATCTACAACTTATTTTTTCTGTTTTACAAGAAGCGTCACAAATTGAATAATATATAATAATTTTTCAAATTTCAAAAATATTTGAATTATATCATATTTAAACACTTTTAAACAGATCTAAATTTATTTATCTAAAATATCGTATGTTGATTACCATATTATCCAAGTGATTTTTGACTTTGAGAGTAGTTTCACCTTCCCGTTGCTCAATCATTTCTCTCCTCAACTAAAGTATATTTATAAAACATTTTCAAAAATTGAAAAAATATTAAAATTAAAATAATATAAATACTCACTTCAAGCAATAGAGTGTTATTATTAGTGTCCACGTCCGGTAACTCAATCTCACTCAGGTCGACCGTCTTATATTGAGGTCTGACCGAATCAGATTGCTGTAAAATATTATTTATATACATAAAGTTATTAAATATCATAATGGTCGTATCAATGATAAAATTGTAGGTATGAGTTATTACCGTTGGCCGGAAGTCAGGGTGGTAAAGGACATGTCCATTATTGTCCAATATAAAAGAGTAACCATTGGCACCGAGCTTAAAAAATAAAAATTAATAAATTAATTATAAAAATAATTTTAAAAATCAAAAATATCTCAAATTTTCGCATATAAACTTTATATTTACCTTATAGGCCGGAACTAGTTTCTTTAGGTCGTCAATATAGACGTCCATACCAACCACACCCAATAAATTGGCGGCTCGTTCCTGTCAAAACGAAATTTAATAATAATATATAAGATATCATAGAAAGTACTCAGTATATTTACCGAATGGTTTCTCCTGTCAAAAACGGGCGCAGATACTGTTGTCATAAGTCTGCCATCTATAGTGTCAGTAGCTTTTAAATTGTCAACCTGAAATGTTAAAAATTGAAAATCAAATACAAAATATAAATTTTTTCGAAGTTATCAAAGATACATACTTTGCTTGCAAGATACACTGGTGACCAATATACCGGATGATCGGTTTGATACATGATTAATGGTCTTGCCATAACTAAAACATAATTTAGTACTTTTTCTCGAAGATTTCTTTGGTCTTCGATATGTTCGAAATAACCTAAAATGTATTAAACGTATAAACTGTAGTCTGTAATGTAAATTATTTATAAATAGTGTTTTATAATTAATTTTTTCACTTTAAGATTTAGAACTAAGCGATGAAAGCATTATTAATTCTATAATGGTGAATATTTTTTATTTTTTGTGGTGATAAGTTGTGTGTGTGTGTGTCTGTCATTATGTTTTTGAGTATTATAAATTAATAATGCTTCAATTTGAGTGATTTTTGATAGAAAAATTGTACCTAGTCATACTTTAAGGGTCTAAAATTAAATTTATCAGGCTTCATCGTTAGTTTTTTTTTATAGTTATAAGAAAAATATATTTAAAAAAACAGTTATATATATTTTTATAAGCAAAAAAAGTTCAATATCACGAACATTTTTAAAAATATTTTATCGTTAAAAATGTAAATTGCTTTTCAATTAGTTTCACGTAAGGAATAATTATGTATTTTATCAATATTTGTATGTAATGGAACAATTAATGTGAAATTAGTCCTATTAAAAAGTATGTATAATACGTAAAATTTAAATGTTTACCTTTATTGTTGCAAGCAATCCAATTCATATCAGCAGCGTTTGAGTCATCTTTACCAATTAAATACGTAAAAACTCGAACCGGCATGTGTGGTTTATTATGTTGAAGAATTTCTTTATAAGGTCCAAATGGACCGTCAGTAATTATCAATATAGCTTGATTGCATTGACTTCCTTGACCGGTGCGATTAAACTGTGTTTTAATATAAAAGACATTATTTAGAGTATATTGGTAGGTAGCAAATACGAATAGAATTTCGCCCATTATACTAATATCCGCCCTATCTATCTTCACCCAACAAATTAACTCCTCCCCGTATCAAACTATAAGTTTCTAAATTAATTAATTCAAAGGTACTTTATGCAGTATGTCGAATGCACGGGCTAAAGCTCCAGTGAAGTTAGAACTGCCAGCAAACTTTGATTGTGCCACAGCGGATCTTAAATCTCTTAAGTTCTTCTCGTTGGCCTAGAATTTAAAAGAATTAGATATTGTTAAAAATAGTAACGCGTATAATATAGGTTTACTTGAACAATAATTTCTTTGAAACATGGCACAATTTCATAGTTTGATGACTCGAGGGATAAAACATTAACAAAATCGTTAGCACCCAGAGTATCAAGTGCCGCTAAAGTAGTAGCTCTTACAAGACTAAGTTTATAGTCTGATAATGCGATTGAAAAATCAGCAATTATAACTATATCTTTGGCACTGGTTGCAGCCTCTACAAACCACGGATTAAGTCGATAGTCAAACAATGCAGATGGTGATAATCCTGAATATGAAGGCCATCTCAATGCTACAATAAAAAATATAAATCATATAATGATAAATATATATATATTTACACTAATTAGTAGCCTAATATTTACGTTAAAACCTTTAATAATTTTTTTGTTAAACTAAAATATGTTGATATCAAAAATAACTCCTTAACACGTCTTAATGTGAATCTTAACATGAATTCGAATAAGTTAATTTTAACCATAATTAGTAGTAAAAGTAGCTGGACAACACAAAAATATACTTTAAATGTAAGAAGAGCAAGGAAATCAATTTGATCACTTATCAATATTCTTATACAATTTAAGTTGCTTGATTACAATTTGATGAAGTTCAAGACTTAAATTTTGTTAAAAAGGCGCTATTTAATGTAATTTATATTTCTTCAATAAGAATCCTTTTAGTTTTGAGTAATTCAATTTAGTATCAATAAGCACTAGTTTAATTTTATTTCGTTCATATTTAATCAAGTTGTGTTGATTAAACTATATTATTTTTTCGTTATAGATTGATCACAAAAATGAAAAATCGTAATTTAATCATAATTAATAATGTCTATAAAATATTTATGTCATGTTTATAGTATAACAATAAATTATTTTTATTTAATACTTTATTTGATTTAGTATTATTGAAACATTTTATTGGTTTTGTATGAATAATATAAATATAATTTCGTGAATGAAATCCATGTAATAAGATTTGATATAATATATCAACGACTAACAAAAAAAAAAACTACAGTATTCGACATTCGTGATCAAAATATGTAATATAATTTGATTTTATTCTCGTTAATCGCGACACTAATATACTTTAAGAATAACATAGTGAAATTGCCTACCTAGAACGTCAATAGGTAAGTAAACAGTATACACTTACTTGGAAATCTTCTAAGTGTCCCTTTTGTGCTACCGAAATATTGCCACGATAGTACAGGATCCATTTCATAATTGCTTACGAATATTGGATCCAAATGATCAGTCCACTGCATATCTCGAACTATAGTTTCATCAACTGAATCTTTAAATGTGATAATATAATTGAAAACATTTTTTTTTTTAATATTTAAAACGAATTATTCAAGAGTAACAATATTTCAATACTATCTATTTAAAATGTTTAAAAAAAATACAGTAACTTTATACAAGTATAATATTTATAAATTATATGTTTAACTAAAATATAGTATAGGTATACTCTTGAATTTATGTTTCTGTTATCTACAGTAATCTATATACGTATTTTATCTATATAAATGTTTTTTTTTATTTTTTAAAAACAGAAATTACCTGGATCTACATAAGTGCTCTGTAATAGCACACAGTTTACAGTAGTATTAAATGCACATTGATCATATCGGTCTGTTGATTCAAGACTCTTGTAATCCCCAAATCCATCGTTTACATAGCGCTCACTCTTTACAGCAGCCTCTTGATTAGCTAAAGCAGATTGTTCACCAGCCTCCATTAGCCTCTAAAAAATATGAATTCAAAATGTGTTTATAGAAAAAATATTTAAATTAGAAAAATACATTTACATATTATTATAAAATTATTTCAAAAACAATCCAATTAGAAAATTAAGTTTTAAATAGTACATGGCGTATGTTTGTGTTTTTCAATAATATTTTTGAACTATAAACTATTATTCTAAAGTTGAAATATTGCAGACTTGGGTTTTGGACGCACTCAAGGCATTATACTTTGTGGTGTGTGAAAATATTCTGAAAGGAAGAAGAATGAAAAAAGTTGCTAAACGGGTACAAAACTTTCGAGACAGAAATAAATCGAAAAAACCTGTAAAACAATAGTCAAAGTTGATGGTTGGTAATTTTTAAAACTTTATTCGGCAACAACGGTTTATTAGATTTGTAAAAAGTACGCTGAACTTTCTTTGGTGACCTGTATAAATATTGAAAAAAAAATAAGAATACTAACATATTTTAGTTATGTGAGACACATATAGGTACGTATGCATTGATCACATTATTTTATAAGTTTTTTACTATAATTTTTCTATGTACCATATTCTTCATAGCTGTGTAGTGTATACCCTACATTTTATAGTCTTACTATAAAGTTATTGAAGTAATTATAATATTTATTTCACTAAAGTATAAAGTTCTAACATTGTTGTTTTAATTAAAGCCTAAAAAATATATTTTTTATTGGTATATATATACGAATTATTTATTTTAGTGGTTTTTTTTTAAATATTTTTTAAAAATCAAATAATTTTATATTTTTTAGTAGTCTGTCAAATACAAGTAATTGTATATTAAACAATTACCTAACCAATGTAATATACATATAAATATATTATGATTCGTAAAATACCAAAGTTTGAATTGTTTTATACTTCGATGTATTATTATTATTAAAATAATAATTTATATCAATAATTTAACAAACGTGTTAAATACAACCGACATTTTTTTTATTTTATAATAAATGTTTAAATTTTAATTCTCAACTTATATATAATAATATATATTTTTAATTTAACTTAAATTAAAATACAACAAAATCAAAAATGTTAAGGTTATAATAAAAATATTTTTATTAAAAAAAGAAGAAGAAAAAAATAATATGCGCATTTAAAACTACCACAACTACCAATGAATTTTAGAGATGATTTAAATTAAATGAAAATATTTACACTAACAATCATCGTTACTGGATAATTCTGACAGGCATCGTCCAGTAAAGTTTTTGTGAAGGTTTTGAAAAGCCAGATCACATTTACATTTACGATAGTTAGTGTGATTTTTCTAAATTTATAATACCACAAATGTTGACAGTTATTTACCAAGTTTTAATTTAATTTTTAAAAGATCGTATTTTAACATGGATTAAATATATTAAATAATGTCGGGTTTGACCTAAAAAAAAAAACAAGATAATAATAATATTATGTACATTAAATGTAAAATTTGATTGTAAAATAAAAATACATTTTTATTCGTGAAACATTAGAAAATGTATTTTAATTGATTTCATCTATTTCTAAACAATTAAATAAGCATATTATATACAACTTAATAATTGAATAGCAAAAACATTTAGAACTATAATATAAATATGAAATATCAATAGAATCTATTTATTTGCAATTACTAGAATCAAAAACAATTTAATAAAATAAAAAATGTTATAACAATACTATTAATTAGTATTGGACAATTAATAGAATTTAGACAAGAAGACCTTTTGTATAGGAAGTATATAAGAATAAAAACTGAAAAGATAAAAGTTTTTTGTTGGAGAGGTTTTTTGTGCTTTTTCTAATTATGTTAAATTTACAATTTTTATGGGATTTAAAGTTTAAATAACGTAGAATTTATTTAATTAAATAACGATGTATTTTTTACTTTATTTTTAATTAAATTTGTAGCTTTAGAGTTTGACATTTTAATGCAAGTAACTCATATATTAATTACTATATTCAATAAATATTTAAATTCTTTAATCATTAATTATTTTTATAAAGAACTTAAAAATAGTCCAAAATGTACTGGAGTAAATCAAATTTTATTGTGTTAATCAAGATATTTTATAGAATACAATGACATATTATTACATTACCTATGCAATGAATTATAATAACATTATGATACTGAAAAGTATTTACTTATCACTAACTATCCTGTACTTAACTAGAGGTCAAACTTTACCATGTATCTATATCCTGTCTAGCTGTTATATAATATAATTATATATATTATACATCTCAATTCTCATATAATAAAAAAATACAGCATTTTTCGCTAATGTATTATAGTAAGTGTGAAGTTTACCTTTTTATTGAGTAAAATGTAATAAATATGTTAAATTTGAACTCAATACTAAATCATTGCGTGTAAAAAATGATTTTATGTGCAATCGATATTACTGAATACATTATATTGATTATATTTATATTTATAGATATTAGTTATTTATTTTTCTATTAGTAAGAAGATGATTTGAACTAATTTTTAACAAAAATGAAACGCAAATATTAAATAATATTCTTTCATATAGAATCGTTATGTTATTGATTGCTTATTACTATAAAATAATTATTATATTACTCTTGTCGTATAAATATAGCTCAAAATTAATAAAAATATATTGAAATTTTCATTGTGCATAATTAATAATAATATACTAACTATTAGAGATAAAAAGTTTTATGTTCTTACGTAAAATATTATTTTTTTAATGTTCTGTTAAATATACAATTTCATTGAAATTTAGGAACTTGAAATATTTATAAAAGTAAATTATATTTATATATTTTCTATATTATTATAAATTTCTTATAAGAAAATTAGGATAAATAGGAAATTGTATTAACTTTTTAATTTTTTGAATGCCCCGTATAGTTTATTAACACCCTAAAACAAAATGTTGAAAAATTTAAAATGATGTCTTTAAAAAACTTGAAGTTAAGTCATTTTATATGGAAAATTATACTTTAAGTAGTAATGGAATATTCTTATATATGACACAATTTTAATCATATTTTATTATAGATGAATTATAGAATATATTATTATAATTGTTTGTACTAAGTACCTAATTATAATCACTATTCATTTCAGAATATTACTTTTTAAATAAAATGTTGCAAAGTATTTTTTTTTTTTTAGGGTAGTTCCGTAAAATTAAACTTAAATATTTTACTGTTTTTACGATAATTTTTTTTTCCAAACGTAATATTATTTATTATATGTCTTAAATAAATTATTTGACATTATTATATAATAACAATAACATAAAAGTTTGGCTTTTCTAGTTTTAATTTTTCTACAAAAACGTAGCAAATTTAAAAATTTAATTTTGTTGCCTTAAATATTATATTCTAAAATTGTATTACACAATTATTTTCGAATATTTATTACCATACACATAAAATCCATTATACTTGTTTTAATTACAAATCAATTTTTGATTTGTTAAATTCACACACTACGATTGCTTAAAATGATGTAAGGAGATAATATATACAATGTAGTGTATATACCACACAATTTCATAACGACACGATTGCTTCAGTGGCTACACCATTTTAATTGCGATTATTCTTACTATTATTATTAAAATACTGTTTTGACAGGATATTAAGTTAATAAAACGAGTATAGCGTACAAATCATAATGGTTATGCACTGGTAACGACTTATGCAAATTAAATGGCAAAGAAACGAGAGATTTCAGGTCTGTGCAAAGTGCTTTATAATATCATTCGTCAGATGGCATGGGAAGTGTGGAGTCATTAAGGGTGTTAAAATGGTGTGGTTCTCCTTTTCAACCTCGAATCCTGTTAATTAAATTCCTCGACGAGTTGTGCACTGTGTCTGTGTTTGTATGTGCGTGTGCGCGAGTGTCTCTTCCACGTCTATTTCTATCTCTCTTTGCCTCAGTGTTCCTGATTCTCTCTTCCTGACTATCTCTTGGTGCCAAAACCATTCGACAAAGCAATCGGTTCCAAAAATCTACACACAAGCGGGAGAGGAACATACAGTTAATGAGACAAAGAGTGAGAGAGGAATATAAAGCTTATTGTTACGACCCTCAACCAACACACCCATTGAAGCTCTAATTACACCCCACCTTACACCCAGCCAACGCTAAGTTAATTAACGTTTATTGATGTAATATAGACGCCATATTGAGGATGTGCAATAATGTTTTAATCGGTTTCGAAACTCGTCATATACGTCGCATTTAAATAGTGTAAATGTTGTATGTATAATATAAGAGTACCTACATCTGTACCTATGAGTATATTTAACGATGACAAACCACTAAGTGGAACATCATTGTTTTAAATAATGCTGGTTAATTGTATACAAGTTTTAGGAATTCAAAAAGGATTGTGGACATATATTACCATTGAAAAAATAATGTAAGCATTTATAATTGAGTACACTAAACTTAGAGTTCAGAAATAAATTTAATTTAACATTTAAATTTGAACAGTAAAAGTATATTTAAATGCAGTTTTTAAATTTAGGTAATTTCTAAAGATTATTTATATATAACTAAAAAAAAAAACAACAAAAATTAATTTACTCACCAAAACAGAATTCATTTTGATATCCATCATATTTTTAACTTCTGCTGCCAAATCACGAATAAGTAAAAGTCCATCTTTTCTTCGTACTTTAGATTCTCGCTCTCGATATTTCTATTACAAAATACAACGTTAAAGGTTTATTTTTTTTTTTTTTAATATATTCAGAGAAAATATAAATTAAAAACAAAATCTATTTATTTATTTAGAATAGTATTCGAATTATTTTATCTATAAACTATAATAAATCAGAAATTTCGATTCTGAATAAAACTAAAACATTAGGTAGTACTGAATACTAATTCATGTCTAGTTATTATTTTGATTTTCAAACTTTTAAACGATAATATGTTAAAAATATATTAAAGTTGAAAAAATAAATTAATTAATCGATAGAAAATAAATAACTATTTAAAACAAAGTAAAATTGTCATTTGTGTGCAATTAATGCGATCGGAATATACTTAGTTTTAAAATTCTGATTTTTTTTTTTTATTACTGATCTTTTTATAAGTTTGGCTTCAGTGGTTACTATAGTTGCCACTTACACAAAAAAAAAAATCGATTTATTAATTTTTTAACTTTTTTAAATATTTACATATTTGTTTTAAGAATTTCATCTAATGAAACTGATTAGTATTAGTACTTAAATAAAGTTGAAACTTACTCTCTGGATTTCGTTCATGTTGGTGATTTGTCTGCCAAACTCCCACAGATCTACACCAAATTTTAGCGCCCAATTTTTTACTCTGAAACAGAACACATGTATGTATATTAAATATATGATAAGTGTAATACTGGATTTTTAAACTTGGGGCATCTATAAAGGGTAATATAGATGATATGTCTGGCTACTTGCCAGACCGTGTATTATCATTTATTGGTGGCGGGCATGTATTTGTGGGTCACGCGTAATTTGTACGTGACGCTTGTTAATAGAATATGGTCACAATGAACGTATGTTCTATCACAACCTACTTGTAAAAAGGCCAAAAAAAGAGCAAAAATGTTATATCCCACGTGTCACTGAACTTTGACGTATACGAAACACCAATTTCATTACGACGAATGTAATAATTCGATATTATGCGGGTATAAATAATGTTTGACATATTTCAGACTTCAGTATATTTAGTGTTACAGATACGTATTATAATATATATTGCACTAATTAAACAGAAAACCTAAAAATCTGTTCGAAAAAAACAATATTAAAAACACAATTAAAGAAAATTATAATCTACGTGGATATGTAAACTTCTTTTGTAGTTTCCACTAGTATAAATATTTAACATTACTAATTGTTTTATTATAAGAAATTATTATATTTCGATAATATAACATACTTGATGTCCAAGTAATATTAAATTAATAACATTACTAAAATTTAAACACGTTTTAAATAACAAATAGTCTGCTATATAGTAATTTGTTCATTATTGTGTTTGATTTAAAAAAGGATTTCACTAGATAAATTGCTCTGATAATTCAATTCACATAAAATAATAATATGCAATTATCCAATAAAAGAATCAAGATCAAAACTATTTTAGTTGTAATAATACAATAAAAATACAGTCAACAAAACAAAATCCATTAAATAAATAAATCGTGTTATATTTATTATACAATCAATATTCAATTTAACATTTTATCGTAACACTTAATATTTTTGTTTATTCTAGTACAATATTTTTAGATTAAAATATTATATGCTATTCGCGTTTATAATTATGGAACAGTAAAAAATAATTTTATTTATGCGATAATATTAATTGGATTTCTCAGTAAATACTGTTTTTTCACCTTTCAATTTAAAAATATATGTATATTCAAACGTGAAAAATTAAAAGTTGTAATATTACGAAACTTTACTTTTTTTGGCAGTTTTCTAAAAACTACTGGGAATTCGCTTGTCTTACAAACCTAGAGTACCATCTGTGTCCGCTTTCCAATCGATAGAAAAGCTATATTAAAGTTTAGTTGAATTTTTACTTTTACAACTCCGAAAAAAAATAAACGTAGTTTTCTGAAACAAAATGAAAAAAACGCACAGCGAAATATCATTGTACCTAATTAAAATTTAGATCGACGCAAAATATAAAAAATTAAATTAAAATTGTTATAATTTATTTAATCAATACAGTGCGTCTCTGAAATAGTGGTTTATCAATTCTATTATTCAATTATGGGGTAAATGTACAATAAAATATAATATATAAATCCCACGAACAATATAATTAAAGTATTATTTATCGTGTGTTTACAAAATGACCAATTTATCAATATACGTAATGCGATCACTACTCGTATAAAAGTGGTACTTTTAATTGGCTTTTAAAAACATTTCCGCGAGTAATACCGTTGTTGTTATTGTTGTTTAAACGTGTAATACACAGGACTTGATTTAGTTTCCATTATTGTTATTGTATGCGGTATTGTAATTATTGAGCATCATTTTATTATATACACGAGTTTAGGTGGTGATTATTAATAACTATGTACGAGAGCTTCGTAACTTTTTATTACCAACTCAATGAAAACTAAAAAAAAGTCTGTTTTCAAGCCACAAAGTATTTTAAAGGGATAGATGATAAATATTACGCCATCTCTACGATTTTTCATCGTTTTGATTTTCAAGACATCCCTTGCAAATATAGTTCAACATGAAACCAGTGTTTTATAGAATAGTATAATAGAGATGCCACGCGGAGATGTAAATGAACTTCGGGTCTAAAAACCCTTTGGCATTTCATTTGTTTTCTGGAATTACACACTTGAAACTATCGACATTAATGTTGGTAAACACTAAACAACGTATTTTCAAATCACAGTGCCCTGGAAAATATTTATCGACCAACTACCGAGTTCTTTATACGCCACTGTGCAATCGTGTAACATATATGTCAGGCATTGCATAGAATAACCGCAGCCCATGAATCGAGAGGGAAAAAATAACGAAAAATAGAAAGAAAGAGAGAGAAAGAGAAAGAAAGACAATATTATATAGAGGATCGAGAAAGAAAAAAGCTATATTTGCGAACAATCGGTGCAAAAATCGACGAGAGTTGTGGCAGTGGAACGGAGGTAAGTATACGTGTGGTGAGCAGGTGGGTGTGCGGGTGGATTGTACAGTGTGGGGCACGAGAGGGTATTATAATATATATCTAAACACGATATAAAACGTGGCTATAAGAAGCATTAATCACACACGGCGAGAAACGCTCCGGCGGGACGAATGCAGCTATGTGTACACACACGCACATCGGGTGGGTCGGCATATAATGTTTTGGCGCGGTCGGTGACGGGGGGGTAGTAGTTGCAGGATGGGGGTCGCCTGTCGACGTGACCCCTTCGTATACGATCTCGAGCGGTTTTCTCATACGCCGCTTCTACTACGACTACTACGGCTGCTACTCCAACTACTACCACGACCACTACTACTATTACTACTACTACTACTACTACTACTACTACTACTACTACTACTACTACTACTACTAATACTACTACTACTACTACTACTCTTCCCCCTTCACATCCGACTACCACGATACTCTCTCGCTATACGCATATTAGTACGTTACGGCGTGCACGGAGCGCTAGCGTCTCTGGCCGCCGCGCAGTATCGATCGCATTCGACGTGTACACGCAGAGACCCTCTGGATTTCGGTCGACATTGACCTCCCATCGCCCCGCCGAAAAAGGTGAGCGTGGGCGCGTGCGCCGGTGAGTGACAGGGTGAGTCGGTGCGGGTGCAGGTAGTACGCGTGCGCGACCTGCACCGGACAGTCCCTGCACCCCGAGCTTTTCCGGCTAGTCGCCGACGCACTAGTCTCCTCCACCGCCACGTGCAAAGATTTCCCTCCGCGCCTCCAGATCACGATTACATCCGTCCCGTCGATATAATAAAATTATAATATAATATATATTACGTATAAGCAATTTGATTTTTTTTTTTTTTTTTTTTTATTATTTATTTATTTATTCTGCACGACCGTCAAGTTTGTTTTCAAGCCGATCTCACATCTGCGGCGTACAATAATAAAATATATAAATATTATAATACGATAATATGTATACACGCAATGTATAATATATATTTTCACGAGAATAATACAATCACGAAATCCAAATCTGCGCACCGAGCTTACCGTGGTATAAAAATATAAAATACACAATGTAAAGCTACATATAATATTATATATAATAATATAGGTATACAAAACAATTCAGTTAAGTGTTAATTTTCACATTTGGTAGGTGGCTATATAGACTCCAACTGGAGCGGCGGTACGTGTATTTTATTCGACAGTATTAAACCGTATACATACTTTTACCTAAAACAATAATAATTTATAGACATGGGGTAGTGTTACAAAATGTCCATGTTTCAACCTGTACTCTTGATTGAAAATATGACAGATGGTATCTTAAGTAGATGATCATTTTCGGAAAATTATAAAAATCTTCTTTAAAAACTATGATAGACAAACACTCTTTATGAAATATTTTTTGGTTGTTGTACCTATATATTATATTATTATAATAAATAAGAAAAAAAACAATTTTTTACAGAATATTAATTTATGAGTTTTATAATATGTAAACGTGGTATAACACGTTTTGTATTTTTACAATATTTTTATAAGACAATAGCAAATTTGAATTTCGCAGAATTTATTGAAATTTATAGTATCTGCGATTTATACTATGTTTTAATGTTAAACTGTTAATAAAAAAATTGTATATATTATATAAATATAACCATACAATAATAAAATTGAAAAAGTCGTTAAATGTACTACTTTACTGTAAAGTGTAAATAATTATAAGTCAAGTGAGTCGCTTTAATGGATGACGTGTTAAATTTTAATTCAACAATACAATATTATCATTATACACGTTAAACAATTCTGAGCGGACTAGTCTTTCATATCAATAATATTATATTTTATGATATTATGATTTTGATATTACTATTATAGTAATTTATTTTACTATTAGTATTGCAGTAGGTTAATCTAATTTTTGCAGAAAACGTTACATTTTTATCAGAATTTGGATTTTAAATATTACAATATAGTATGTATAAAAATATAGAAGTATATACCATATTATATTATTAATGATATGTTTTCCTTTTAAGTCAATTCTTTTTCTTTTCGTGTCAAGTCATTTTTTTTGTAGTTATATTTTATAAAAAGTTTTAAATTTAGTAAGTTGCCAATTTCATAGCGTTGTCATTAATCTCATCCAAATGTTCTTTGCTAAATATTCCTCCAAAGTAAGAGTATTTATATATATAATGTTCATCATCTTGAAATTCCTTTCAACTTCACACCTGTCATCTTCCAACAGTCACCATTTGAACAAATTCTTTCTTATTCGTCCACATTCCGCTTTAATTCGCTTAATTATTTAAATCAATAATATCACTTCAACACAAAAAAATATGTAAAGGTTCAGGGTATAAGTAAGTATTATCTTAAAAATCATTTAATATTTTGAAAATAATTAAATAATATTGTAGATATGTAATTTTATCGATATTTGAAATTAAAATGCCATTAAAAAAATTCTATTTATGTATTGTATATTAATACTTTTTTAAATTTCTATGATACAACATAAAAGAAACCTTATATTAAATTTTCAAAATTTTAGACCTAACAATAACAAAATTCTTTTATCAATTATGATTTTTTTTTTTTTTAAGTCGAAAATGTCTTATACCTAAACTAGCTCAAAAATAGTCAAATTATTTAAAACATAATTATTTCATGAAAATTCCAAGTAGGTATCTACAGCAATTTATTTTCTAATTACATAAAAAACACCAAATTCAATTTTTCTAAATATTGTTTTTACGAAAAAATTTTCAATTTTTTATATTCTAAGTGGAGCGATAAATGTAATAATTTTACAATGATGTATTTTTTATTATAGGTGTATAGATGATAACACTATAAATTATCGATAATATGCTTTAGTTTTTAAAAACGGTAGTGGTTTTAGATGTCTAATTAGATCTAGTTTTTTCTTAAGAAAACTTATTATTTCTTAGTATTTATTTTTATAGCTCGTAAAATAAACAAAAAATTAAGAATAATTTTATAATAAAGCAATATTTTTTAAAAAAATTAAATGACGAATAGCTGTATCAGAAAAAACATTTAACTTGGCGATATAGGCTGATAGACCGTTTCAATTCAGAATCGTTTTTCATATACAATGATAGATAATTGAATTCAAATTGAACATGTCTATAACAGTGACTCACTCGATACCCAATCTACAGCAGAGCGATAAACATCATTCATTTGCACCAAATCTACTTCTGCCTACTTGTTTAAATTATATAGTTTGAGAACCGATTAGAGTTACTTAGGGACTACCATTAAAAGAAAGTTATCATTAACTCCCAAAAAATTGTTTAACTTTATTTTTGAATAAATATTTTAGAAAATATTTTAACTTCAATTAAATTAAACTTATTATAATTAAATTTATTTATATTTATTATGAATATAAAATCAAATATTTCTGACAATAAAATTCTATAAATTATGTATTATTTCAAATAATTGGTGAATACCTTTCTTTAAATTGTTATTCTTGAAATTGTTTTATTTTTGTATTCGTCTACTACCTTTATTGTATTAATTAATCTTTTTACATTAAATCTTTAAAATTTTTGCATACCTAAGTTTCAACTGTTAATTTGAATGTTAGTATACGTTGTTTTGAATATTCAAAATTAAATTTTTTTTTAATGTATTAATAAATGGACGTAATTTATAAAATAGTTTATTAAAATGAGCTTGAATAGATTCAAAATTATTTGTTTTTCTAAATATACTTGCACTAAAATTGAGCCATATTGTTGGTGGAAACAGTATTTTTAAAAACTTGTGTATAATTTTTAGGGTTTTTATTTTTCAATAAAGAAGAAAACAAAAAATACGTAAAAGTTGTTTTTTAAGGCTAGAAGTTCTCAAACTCCATTTCAATAATATAGGTAGAAATAGATTTGGTGGAAACGAAAAACAGATTTTTGGCGGAAACGATGATTGCCTAGAGCGGTACCCACATATCTGTTTTATTTACCTCCCCTGCACCAATTATTTTGAAATTTACTATTCAATTTGTTACCAAAAACCACCATCATAATAGAAAACTGAAAAATTTTTACTATCCCAAAAAGTGAATACTAAATACAGCAAAAAAACACACATCATTGTAAAATCAATACATCTTTTCACTCAAAATCTAAAATACAAAGAATTGCAACTCCCCAATAAGCAAATAGATTAAGATAGGGAGCTTAATTTGAATTAAGTTTAATAACAGTTTGAAAAATTATAAAACTAAATAATATATATTATACATTATAAATAATTATAGGCTGATTTGTCTAAAATCAACATTTTTCATCTATAATTTAAGGGTATTTGAATCGATGAAATCATAAATATAAATTTAAGTATTTTACATAATTGAACTGATATTGAAATAGAACTTTTCATGCCAAATAGCTAATAAAAAATCGGTTAACTTAAATTTATATTTAACTTGAAACATGTGTTATGTATGTGTGTGTGTGTGTGTATGAGACACTGGTAATAAACTAAAAATAAGAGTACTCATTAAATTTTTATATATCTACACGATGTACTAGAAGCCAATACTATATTTACTAACAAAATGTTTATAATATACATCTTTCTTTGACGTACCTACTCCAAATTCCAATTGTACAACCAGGGCTTTTTTATAGCACACATTTTGCTATTCCTCTCCTGACTTATACAAAAATAATATCGTCGCAAGCATAGCCGCATAGGTATAAGATATATACCTAATACAAGTATGTACATACTTTATATAAGTCATGACTTATTTTCGCATTTAGAATTTTTATCTATATTTTTATTGATATTTTTTTCGCAAACATGTTGTTTTGACATTGCGTAGTCATCTCTACATTCTTACAATACATACTATTTCATGAGAACTTACCATAACCGCTATGATATCAAATTTCTATATTTTGCCCTCACAAATTTTGCTATAAATATAAGTCTTTTGTATGTATCATATTTTAGAACCAGTATTATACTACTAAATTAAAATATCATCATTTAAAAACAGTTTTTCATGGCTATTATAATAATATATAAATAAATATTAAATGTATGCAATATTTTATTTAGTAAAATATGTAGCACAAATAGTTAGAAGAATATATAAAAATTATAATATTAATTTTAAATAATTAAGTATGAAAGACTGTTTTTCATAAAACATTTAATTTAACTATAAAATCAAGTATATTTTTCATGAAGTTTTTGTGCATTTTATACTTTTTGTATTATTTTAGTATAATAACAATAAACCTTAATTTGATGTATTTATTTTTATAATTTACGTAATAAAAACATTTATTTTTACCTAACCCAATTCCGTATCCTATAATATTCAATTATAAGCAAGTAATTTATTAATAGTATTAAGTAATAGAATAATAAGAAATTAATTAATTTGTTCATTAACTTAGAAAACTTGGCCACATAGACTACATATAGAAACTTTTCTTTGAACATTAATATTCCATTAATAAACTTTATAAAATTTATCAATTTTCAGAGTTGTTCTACAGAAGTTTTTGCTTCCATTTTGTTCTTATACTTTTATACTTCATAGATTTAAAAATAATTATAATTTATAATTTATCACCTATACTCATAAAATGAACAATGTTAATAATTTAAAAAATGTAAAAGTCAGATTACTATTTTACTTGTATTACCACAGTTTTCTTGCATATATCATTTTCTAATGACATACGTCATAATATTCAAGATTTTAAGATTCTATAGTAATTTAAAAATTAATCATAAATTTATATCATAATGCATTTATATTTATATATAATTTATCTAAAATCAAAATAAATTAAAATTAGGGCATAATAGATGATACTGTTTTATATTTATAGAATATATATATATTTGTATTTACACCTTATATCCATTATATAATTAAACGAGTATATTAAATATTCAATTTAATATATAATTTAATTTATAAGCTACTAATTATGTTTGCATGTTTTTATTTTGAAAATACAAAATTATTACGCCAATGAAATAAAATTACATACAATCTAAAATTGCTTTTTATAAATGATTTAAAATAATTAAGTCGATTCATATTCACTTATTGTTAATAAATAATAAATATATAATATTATGTACTTGGTAGATCAATTTTCATGTTTTTATAAGATTTTTGCATATATCTATACTCATACAAACAACTTTATTTTTAAAATGATTTAGGCGTATTAAATTTAAAATATATTTATAAAGTGTCACTTTATAACAATAAATAGATATATAATATATATTATATATTGTACACACTAGGTACTACGTCGTATATAGGTGAGTTTTTCTTAAAATTGTTATTAAACGTTTTATGATATACGTAAATTGTACTTTAGTACCCATAAATCCTAACCCTAACTAAGTTCCAGCGAAAACGACCATTAATAATAATCACAAAAGAAAAACAAATAATAAATAAATGTCACGCGGTTGTTCTATTAGGGAGGGTAGAGACTCGAGTATTTCAAAAACAAAAAAAAAACTGTACAATAATTACACAAATGTGTGACATAAACTAGGTAATGAAAAACAGAAAAAAGAAATCCATTGAGTTATTATAGCTGTTATTTTATTGTACATCATATTATTATATATAAGTCCGGTGTTGCCACCAACATAATCCCTCATCCTACATCGGCATGGAGATTGTGGCGAACCGCCCGGTGTGTCGCAAAACAATATAAAATAAGGATGATATCCACGACGCCACTATATAGCGCCGCCGCCGATGCTGCATCTACCGCCACCTCAGCCACGGCCATAGCACCACAGCGTTCACTATCCAACAACGCCACTGCTCATCCACCGCCACCGCGTAAGAGATAAAATTTTATTACGGGTTTCGTAATGGCATCTGTTGCCCCCGGGCGGTTACAGTGCAATATTTCACTGATTCCGTTCATTATACGGGCCACTATATACGGACGTTACATGCGCGGTACACAAATAAATGCCCTTTTAGAAAACCACCGGGGATCAAATTCAAGATAAAATTAATGGCATACTACGCTACGATGGCCATAAGCCTGCTGTATCTAGCTTTAGATTTTCTACTACCCCCCACCCCCACCCCCCAATCCCTATACACACCTCCAACCTTATTTATATATCATACGTCCATATACCACGTCTCTCCCATATGCATATGCACCGTGGCCACCCCTCTCGTCCTCGTAAAGTATAATAATATGTATTATTAATGTATACGTGCATTGTACATAATATATCATTTCGTGTATAATCGTTATGGTCATTATAATAGTCGCATTACACTCAATATATATACTAATTTATTGCAATATTTGCCGTCTTCGGTTTGTTCAATAATGTTTATTATATAATAATAATTAAAATAAATAATGATTTATTATGTATAATATTTAGATGCCTATTATAAATAAATAAAATAAAATAATATTGTGGTTTTATGTACTACAATGTTATATTAATGTATATCATTAAGACTTATTTAAAAATAAATAAATATACTTTAATCTAATATGTTCTTTGCATTTATAATATTCATACATATGTCACTACATATTACATAGTAAGTACCTATAGTATATAATGTGTAATATTGAGGGTAGTGAAAAATCGTGTTAACACTTGCTCGTTTTATTAGTGCACTTAGAAATACGACGGTCGAGGGTAAATATATAAGTGTTCACGTCCAGGGATTTTAGGGGTTAAAAACCCATTTCGAAAATACTTTCAAGTAAATTATAATATTAATTGTCAACTATGAAGAAAGATAGCACGTAATAAATATGAGTATAATACCTAAATTCACTGTAGTAAATTATTCACTCCTTACAAAAATACATAATCAAACGCCTTTGTTCTGTATTAATTCAATTCAAAAATTATGAAAAACGTGTGCACACGTTATTATAACATATTATAATTATAAATTTTACTTGTACATAGATAATACAATTTCATTATTATATTTTTGTTTCGTAGCAAATGTATCAAACCAAATAAAAATTAACTATAATACTCGTACATTAATTTAATATCATTTTAGATGTATATTGAAACAATCTAATAAATACCTAGATAACTACTTATCTAATTAATTGTAAAATATATTATTACACTATCTATAATACATAATAAAGTAGCGAATTTAAGAAATGTTATAGTTTTGTATTTTATATAACTACACAAAAAATAAATAAATACAGAATAAAAATTTTTAAATCTTAGATATACATCGTTATTTTGCTAGTATCGGTCTTACTTTAATTTTATTTGAAAATTGGAAAATGATTCTAAATTTATATTTCAGTACACTAAAAACATGATTATCATTTCAGTGACTCAACTAGTGGCGTTGAAGGGTTTGAAGGAGATGAGGGAGTCAGTAGATCCGGACTTCTCCTTTAATCCATATTTTAGACTTCAATATTCATGTCAAGTAATATATTTTATTCGATATTAATGGAAATTGTAATAATAATATTCAACAAAACTATACAAACATAACAACCTAACAAATTTAATAAAATATATATAATATTATATATTTATACAACCCATTCATGAAATATTTTAGTTGAACAACTGAGTAAATTTCACAAATTTAAAGGATAAAATAAAAATATATATCATATCATCCATCTAATATATATAGTCAATACATTATATTTTTATGTGCATTGAAACATATTGTATTATTGTATAATGTATACGCTATATCCAAAACTGAAAGCGGGTCAGACTCTGGTCAATCAAAGGTAAAATGGTACATGATATACTGAAGATAGTTGTATAAAAATATACTTGTATTTAAAATGCATGTTAGAATTATTAAATTCATATCAAAAACATTTTTTCCGTATAAAATATAATATCGTACATTTCCCTCAAGTCAGAATATTATTATTAACTCTGAAAATAATTTTCATGGCTCAAATAAAATGTTTAAAATTGAATTTTTTTCATATAATTATTCTAACTATTATTAAAATATAAAAATAAAAACAATAATTAAAAATGATTTAAAAATGAACACGAAAAGTTTTACAGAATATATGTAACACCAATTATGTTAAACAAAAGATTCAATCTTTAGTCAAGCTGTTTCCAGTCGAAATACACCACAATTTTCATGTTAGAATTATATACTAATTAGTAATTACGTATTAAAACCTTTTATTCTGAATTTCAATAATGATAATTGATATCATCAGTTAAATTTAGTTAAAATATTTAAAACTAAAAGTTAAATCCATTTTATAAATTAAAATTAATTTTTAAATTTAACATCCATGTTTACAATACAATGTAAAATATTATGTACCCATGTATAAATCATTTTTATACATCATAATATAAATTATCCAAGTTTAAATTAAACATAAAACGTATTTTGGTATCTTTATTAAAAATTCAGAAATATCACATGATTAAATTTAATTGAATTTTTGTTAAATTGCGATCCACATTAGGTTAAATTTAATTTATTTAATAAAACTATATTCTCATAAAAATTTTTCTTTTTATTATTTTGTATATTTTACTCGTAATCAATAATTATATAAGTTATTTAGCTTTCTTAAAAAACAATAACCTAGTTTTAGTAAATTATTAATGTATTTTTCAAAGATGTTTGTACCGATAGGTATATTATAATGGATCATTTTAATACAGTTTTACTTTATCATCAAATAAATAGGTAAATCAATTAAATATATAATATAGTATTTGTATTATATTAAAATATACTGTTATAATTTTACGCATTCGTATACATAAAAATCTACAAATGCCATCATAAAATACCAAAATATTTCAAATATCGCATTATTGTTTGCATTACTTGGTCAAAACTTTTACATAAAAATATTACTCAAAAACTTTTAAAAATATGATAGTTTATGGTAGGTTACACAATATAAATATGGTATAGAAAATAAACTTCAAATTATGTACTCAATTTACTATATCAATAACTGAAGTTATTGTTTGTTTTCATTCAAAATTAATTTAATATTGCATAATATTTTCAATAATTGTTTGAAAAATAGATAAAATATAAATTTTTAAATTATAACAACTTAAAAATAAAAATAAAAAGTTGACCTTAGTAAAATAAAATCTAGTAAATAGTGACTATTGTCTTTCTTTTTTAAAAATTGTGAATTCAATTTGTTGGACATTGTTGGAGCACTCCCAAATATTTTTGAACTTTATTTTTTCGACAAACAGATTTACGCTGCTACCTTTACTTCACTGCACAATTATTTTCAAGATATTGTTGAAAGTTTTAAAAATATTATTTGCTAAACGTTGATACCATTTTTAAGCCCGTACCTCAAATACAGGTCTAATCATATGAAATTTCCTCCGCTCCCATGTTATTTATTTTTTACTTTAAACTAGGAGTTGATTTTTAAATCAACCAATTTACAAAATATCAAGGCCCTACATTAAAATAATAATAATAATAGGTAACGTTTGAAGTATACATATAATTGGTACTCGATAATAGTACAAAAAACTTAAATTAATTATAAAAATCCATAAATATAATTTAAAACAATTTTAAAATATAAATTATCAGTTACTATTACCTTAATAATTTTCATAGTCACCCAACTGTTGATATTATATTTATTAGAAAATATCAATATTACTAATAAATACATAATAATATGTACTTGTATAACACATAACCATTAATAACTTTACGATCATTACCATAATATTTGAAAGTAACATATTATTTATTTTTGAATAAATACTAACCTTTCAGTTACCGTCGCGCGTCGTAAATAATGGCAAATTAGACTTCTTTATATAATGTTCCAAAGTTACGATATCGCGGTATTCCATTTAGTTTACAATTTAACTTATAATCATTTAACTATGCAATAAAAATTACTTGACATAATTCATTATAATAGTCAGCGACAATGATCAGTAAATGTATCTACCAACTTGGCTATCTACTTCATAATTAAATTATATATATATATACACGAGGTCTATTAATATATATTATTATACATTTTAAAATAAAGTATATGTTGTTTATATATACATATACAACACGCCTTTTAAAATAATAAAATATATAATTTTGTATTAATTAATATATAATTAGGTATATTGTCTTTAATTTAATATATTATAGATTATTATTATTATTATTATCATCATGTTTTATAGTTTTAAAATCTATTTTATTTTAATAAAATCTGAAGGGAACATAAATTTAAAAAAAAAACAAACACAAATGAAAACATGCTGCAATTACTTATAGTATTGTAACTTGTAACCAAATAAATAACACCACAGAAAACATTATTTATTTCTACTAGAAAACAAGTTTTTAAAAATATATTATAGAAGCATACGTAAGGTACTATACAATATAAATATTTGTAATAAATATGTAATATATAATATAAATATATTATATATATATTGTATTATATATATTTAATATAAAATTTGTATATAGTATTTAGTACTATTTACTCGTATATAATATAATAATGAATTTTGTTTTACATACAAAAAGTTATTAAATTGAATTTTTCTCCCATTTGCGATTCAATTTGATTTCATTAATAAAAGACTTACCAACTCTAATAATATAATTTAGCACAATATTCCATATATTTTAAAATTGTTCAGCCGTATACGAAAGATGAAAAGTATATATTACTATTTTTGGTTAATAAATGTAACGCTTAAATAAAACAAAGTTAAAATAAAATAATTATTTAATCAATTGTTTTTCTATGAACTTTAATTAACTCGATCTCAATTTATTGATTCTATCTAGTAAAATATATATTAATTGTTTCTATTGATATTAATTAAAAGTTTAAAAAATATCTTCAAGATATTTATCTGTATTAAAAGTCCAATACTAGTTCCAATCTTGGATAATAAAAATAAACGAAACCAAATTCATTCACATTATTATTGGTACATTATTACTAAAAAAAAAAAGCTATTTATCTTTAAAATTATGAATTTAATGTTATGTTTAAATTGAAGTATTCAGTGATTATTTATCAAATTAAAACCATTACTTATATAGTTATATATCAATTAAAATTAATTATGCGAAATACTTAGTGAACTGCCCGACTGCATTATTACTTCGATATAATTTTTATTTGTACAGCCAAAGCTTAAAGATGTTTAAAGTGAATTTGCTTCTATATAATTTAGAGTTAAGAATATTTAACTTTTCTTTAGTTTATATAAAGTTAAAAAGCTCGAGACTCAGTACTGGAATCAGATTAGTGAATTGTTTATTTATACTCACTTATTTAGTATTTTTAATCCTGTTGCGAAGAGTTTGGAGCTTAAATATGGTTTTACACTTTTAGAGTTTTTGGAAAATTATATAAGTCTTTAGCATTACTAATTAAGATAATATTTAATATGAAATGGGCTGTTGTCTGATAAATATCCTTTATAGTATAAAAATAAAATTATTTTTATAATATTATGTTAAAATTAAAATGCTTGATTTAAAAAAACCCTACCAAAACGAATAATATAATAAATAACAAAAAAAAAACTTATAAGTTCAAATATTTCCAAGAAAAGGATATAACATTATTTACCATATATCTGTTTATAAACAAAGAAACTATATAATAATTTGTTTGATACAAAATATAACAATAATAACTTATTTATATTTCTTGACACAACCAATTTCAATATCATATAAAAATCAAGAAAAATATTCGAATACAAAGTAAAACCACAGTTATTTTATAGAACTTTTATTACAATAGATAATTAAAATTAAAAAGTATTATATAATATATATGTTTTAACAATTCATATAATTAAAAACAAAATCACATACCTAGTCAATTATTAATATTTATATTATATGAAAGTGAATTCTTAACTAGAAAAAAAAGTATATCTTAATTTTTAAGGAAGAGAAATGAATCGGGTGATTTATGTGAGGTGGTAACTAACATTTTTTAGTAAATGTATTTTAATTTAATATTATTTTAAGCTCGTCAAAAAATCAAGTTTTCAATCTATTTTTAAGAGCATAAATATACCATCCTACCAAAAAAACTGATATTGAAACATAATTTTGAATTTAAATTAGATATAAATACTTAATTTCTATTTAAAGTTTGCTGCATAGTAAATAATTTTTGTTATATTCTCAATTGTTTGAATAATTTAATTATTAAAACTGTACTCATATTACCTAATATTTATTAGCTGGCGCGTTGTATAGGCAACTTTGATGCATCAGTGTGTAGGTGGTTTTTAACAGTATTCTCTATAGCAGCAGTTCCCAACCTGGGGTACGTGACATAATCTCAAGGGGTAAGCGAAATAATTATTTTTCATTTATTTATATTCTAAATTGATATTTAGGGTACGTGAAATAGTGGTGAGCGAGGTCAAGGGTTACGTGAATGAAAAAAGGTTGAGAACCGCTGCCCTATAGTAATCACTAATCGTTGTATAAAATATCTTTTAGGTTTTAGATTCTGTGCGAAGCAAATTTAATCATCGTTATAAAGTTATGTATACATTTTTTAACAAGTTATTCGAAACTATTCTAAAAGTTGCGTGTAGTATTTACCGTTTTCCTCGTGGCAGTTTTGATACTTCTCTGTTTATTTTTTTATGACGATATTTTTATACCCCATTTTAACAGATCATAAGTAATAATGTACCTGCACTATTTATTATTGTGTGGATTGTATAGTATATTATTATCAAGAGTGTATAATATTATATTGAATACCCAACATGTTATTATCTATGGATAATACATAAATAATCGAAGCACATTCAACGGCATCGAATTTCTAAAAGGATATAACAACAATTGAATAGAACTCTCGATGGATCAATTTCGACACGAACCGCTTAACATAATGGTTCTATAAATAATGACCACATAACACGAATAGGTACCTATATAGTATATACACAATACATGACAAGTAAACGTCCACGTGTTTACCAAAAAATCGAAATTGACTATCCGTGCGTGTTTTCAATACGTATCTAAAAAAAAACACTCAAACACGCTGTATACCACAATACTTGTGCACCTAATATTATAATATAAAAATCGTAGTAAAACACAAAAATGTATGCACACTGTAAGCAAACTGTGATTTGCACGCATGTCAGTAGTAAAATTAATTAACGGGTGATCGGTTCTAAATTATGTGTACACATCGACACGGGCGGAGAGGGAATTATAGTATTTATGCTCCAAAGTGAGCAGTTGAATTTTTAAAATAAAAGATTTCATAAAATACATTTTTAATACAATTTTAAGAAATAAATCTTTCAGCGCAGTATATAGGTAGATGTGTGCAAGTACATGCTGACGTACGAACAAACGTCGGTTTAGAGAAATACAAGACTGTACATCCAAATTTAAAATTATAACATAGTATTATAAGCCGAATCACACCGTAGCGTTTGCCGTGTAGGTATATAGGGTATTATTACCATGATTAAAGTAGGTATCTCGATATACGAATATTTTCGGATACCACCGTTAACACGATATAACTATCGGGGACTTACTCGTTGTGCGGTATGTCCTCCGCCTGGGCTCGGACGCCGGGCACCGGCGACACGACCGCAGCGACCAACAACACGAAGACGTGCGCGACGGCGACGACGGGACAACAACAACACGCGCCACCGGCGAAAAACATGGCGATTTGACCGGCGGTACGCACGCCAACTCGAACGCACACGACGGCGGCGACGGCCAAGTGTAAAACTCGCGCAAAACGATCAGACGGCAATGACGAAACGAAACGGACGTGTTTCCGGTGCGTAACCTGCAAACGGGAAACAAAAACAAAATCAAATCGGCTGACCGCGGTAACGGTTAATCGCGGGCGAAACGGCGACGGTCGCAGTGACACTCGTCGGCGCGCAACCAGGCGGCGGTGACAACGTCGTCGTCCATGGCGGCGGCGGCGGCGGATGTGTGTGCGGCGCCCGTGCGGTGTGTATACGCGATGCACGTCCGCGACGTCTACGCTCAAGTATATGAGTAGTAAAAGTATTATTATACGCGAAATCCGGCGGCGTGCCGGGGCGGCGACGGCGTCGCGATCGGGGTGCGGAGGCGGCACCGTCGTCGGGGGGGTCGGGGGCGGAAGCGGCGGCGGCGGAGGAGGCGTGGGCGGCGCGTGCGCCCTCCCTCGTCACTGCCGCCGGCTGAAAATTTCCTTTTATTATATTGATTCTGCAGACAGATGGGCGCACCCCCTCCCCCCGAGCGCCAAACACACGCCACGCACACACACACACACACACACACACACACAAACACGTATACATAAACGCGTGTGTAAATTGTAAGTATGATGCGCTTGTGTGTGTGTGTGTGTGTGTGTGTACACCGATCACCCAAAACCAAACCCTTCCCGCGGAGTTAACATGCCCGCGCACTCACCGCCCCCCGGGACGGGCCGCGTACGCGACTGAACGGAGGCAACGCGACAAATTGAACTCTGCGTGTACGACAAAATTCCTGTATACGTATATACTATATACTCGGCCAAGCGGGCGGTTGACAGCCATTGAGAGCGGAGTCGTAGACACGGCCACCGACTTCAGACAGTCGGAGGATAGGTATATTATATTATATGTACATTGGACGAAATCATAACGATACGGAAAATACAAAAACGAAGAACGCGAAAACATAAAAACAGAAACATGATTAAAACTCAACAACCGCGTATTTTTAACCCTGCCGTTAAAAAAACTTTTTTTCTTTTTATTTTAATCGCACCACCGTCCCTTTTGTGTGAATCTTTCGCATTAACGTGTATATTCGACTCAAACCGCAACCACCGGCGTCTAAAGAATATATTTTAACGGGTTCGCGTAGCGGTGACAGCTAGTCAAAGCGGGGAGCGTCTGAACGAGGGGAGAACACGCGTGTGATGATCACTTGAATGGACCGGCAGAACGCGTTTCAGCCAGACGTCCTCCCGTCCGACAGAAAAGTACGATTTGTCTGTCGGCTGTTCTCTACTACGCGTAGTATTCTGAATAATGAATTTCTTTTCGACACACACACACACATATTTATATACAAATATATATAATATATATATATGTATAATGTCGGAGATATAATAGTAGATCAACGTAGAAAGAGAGAGGGAGAGAAAGAGAGAATAAGACAAATGAATTAGCTGGAATACGATGACAGGCCGTATTATAAAGTATTTATACTCATAATGCCCTTGCGCCGAAACTCATGTTCTTCAGTTAAAAATAATAGATTGCAAAATGTTTTTCGACAATTGAATTTAAAAAAAAAAAGCAGCCCAATACTCAATAAATACCGTTTTATCTAGACATTTACATAGATAGGTATATCATGTATTATAAAATTAAAATCTAAAATTGTATTATTATTTTATTGACTGTTTAAAAATAATATAAACAAATCCTTAACATTTTAGCTTTTGTTTAAATAACTGTTTTAATTACAAATATAAATTAATCTGTGCAAGATATGAATGTATGACCTACTATTTATTGGCCAACACTTATTTATTACTTCGTGTATTTTTTTCATTATAGGTACTACTGCTTATAGAACTATTGGAACACCTCAAAAGATACAATAAACCAGAAAAATACTTATAAGAGAAAGTATATTACATTTTCATACCTTAGCCATAACAGTTGAAGATTTTATCAATTTTTTACTACCAAATACTTTTAGTTAGTAAATGTTTGTGATTTTATAGAAATTTTTATTTCAAATTCATATCACGCTAAAAATTTAAATTATATACTTTTATAATTTTTATACAGATATTATAAGATCAAGTTATTTGGAATCTAGCAGTAAATCTTCATGAATCTTGAAATAGCAAATAACTGATTATCGAGATTTTTGGAAAATCATGATTTATAAAAATAAACCGAAATTTTCAATTATTTAAAAAAGCTCAAAATAGTCAAAATATTTTTAAAATTTTACCATGTATAAGGAATGATTATATAATTACTTGGTAAAAATGTCCAAGTTTCTACAGTTATTATTTTTTTTTAACTATACAAAATAAAGAAATCAATTTTGTCAAAAACTAGTTTAGCCGTTTAACGTAAAATAATGAAAACATTTTACTTTTGAGCACCCAAAAAGTTACCAACTAGATCTAATTTACTCTCAAAAACCATCTACCTACAATGTTAAAAATCAAATCATTTTTACTGTCTGAAAAGGTGATGATAGGCAGAAAAAACACACATCATTGTAAAATAATGTAATCGGTCAGCTCAAATATCAAAATCTAAAACATTTCTCAATTTTACAATTAATCATAATATTATAATGATTAAAAGTTAGAACTTTAAAAATTGTGATTGTTGCCTAATATAAATTATATACATGTGCAAAATCACAGAATCAGTAAAGAATTTCAAACATATTATAAATTATAATAGATTGGTAGATATAGGATGTGTTATAATTAATTTTTTTTAATGATAATATACCTAATATTTTTTTAATCAAAACGTTTTGGATATTTCAATAAGCCAATCATTCTATCAATTCTCCACTAGGAAAATCTATTTTTAAAACAACATCATAATATTACCTATTCATAAATCTTACCACATCTTAAACTATAATAATAAATTAATAAAAAACAATTAATAATAGTTAATACATATTATAAAAAGCATTGACTTTTAAAAATTACATCATTACTTTTTGGAGCGCATTCTAGTGGACAAGATAAATTCTGACTATATTTTTTCGCTCCGATCGGCGACCTTCCGGCATATAGCAATATTTCCGCCGGTTATGTTCGGCATCCTTCCTCTTTTGATTATATCTTTCGGAATGTGATAAGTACCAAGTCTGGTATCTACGGAGCCGCTATCTTCAAACACTTAATAAATAATAATTTATGATTTTTTTTTTTTTAATTTTTCAATGAAATAATAAAATGGAAATAATATACAATTTAGACATTGTTTTAATAATTAATCTTTTAATTCATTCAATAATTTTGACGAAATGTTCTGTTAGGAATTTTGAAATCATTAAAGGAATCCCAATTAAAAGTAAGTTTAACCAGTTGATATTCCATACAATGTTGAATAATGTATACTAGACACCAATTATGATTGGTACCTACCTATTGTGTGAATAAAAATAATATAAATATAATGTCCTATATTTTAAATAACATTAAATGCAAAATTTGATGTGTGTGGTATTTACAATGTTACAACAGCCTTTGATACCTTTGTCTTTATTTTCTTCGAATTAAAAGTTGCTTTCATTATTATTTTATTAATATAATTATTAATTGATTAATTGTGGCAAGATAATTAATGTATGTAGGTACCTATTCCACTAATATAAAAATAAGATTTAGAAAAAGGCACTAAATAATTCTGAAAAATGAGTTTATACACTGATAGGTTTTGTTTATTGACCTTTTTTTTTTGGTCTATCGCGACAACCTTAAAAAACTCAAAAGGTCGATCACTAGTCTTTTAAAATTGGCCACCCCTGATAATATATTATATTTAATCATAATTTTTTTATAATTGTTATGAAATTGTTTTGTAGATGCCAAACTATATGCTTATGGCGAGGACTTTACATGTTTGGATGGCACTTTAACTATTCCTTTCTCATATATTAATGATGATTATTGTGATTGTATTGATTCAAGTGATGAACCAGGTACCTCGGCATGTCCAAATGGCACATTTTACTGTACAAATAAAGGACATTTTCCTCTTGTTGTGCCGTCATCACGTGTAAATGATGGAATTTGTGGTATAATATTTTATTATTTAATATAATATTATATACAGAATATAATCTCTTTTAGGTTTTACACATACACCATGTATTGATTATTAAACATTAATACCTACTTTATATATATCATAAATTATACTACTTGTATAATTTATCATCTATAAATTATAATACATAATTATTTGGATTTTAGGATTACCTACTACAATATTAATATTACATAAATTACAAATACCTATAGCAAATATAATGACTGATTTAAACTTTTGTTCTTGAAAATTATATTTAAAATATAAATTTTATCTGAATACTATTTAAATTGAATTAAATAATTATTAAACATTTAATCTGAATAAAACATAGTAAAATAATTTTTAAATACATAATTATTTTAAGATTTTATTATTTATTATTAAAATTTAACTTATAAAAGCTCTTATTCAAAAATATAATCAAACTTAATCCTTTTAAAATATGCAATATGCAACTACAATCCAAGTGACGTATTATTTAAACATACACAAATATATTATATTAGTATTTTAATTTTATTTACTTTTACTTTAATACTTGATCAATCAAGAACTATATAATCATTATAATGTGTATTCCATTTTAAATAGATTGTTGTGATGGGTCCGATGAATGGGCTAATAATGTCCAAAAAGATGCTTGTCCAAACACATGTAAAAATCTTAGCCACGCATCTAGAATTGAAGCAAAGAAAATAGATGATTTGTTTGCTCTTGGATTTGAAATAAGAAAACAACTTATTGCTAAAGGCAAATATCTCCTATCACAAAAACAGGTCAGACATTTTATATATATTATACTCATTGCAACCAATATCCAATATAAATGCAGTTTCCTTTATCCTCACAGTCCTACCCACAATTAAAAAATTAAAAATTTGTTTATGATTTTAATTAATATTAATTAATATGATATTATTTCAAAATCATATACAATTTATTACATTTACTAAAATTTTACTTGAAATATTAAAGTAAACAAAAATTTGAAAAAGTTGATAAATTGAAACAAAATGATTATTTGGCTAATAATTATACATTATAAAAAAAAAAAAAATGAGAAATCCCATTTAAAAAATAATATTTAGTCCCCCTATTATATGTTATTGTACAAAAAATAATAACAAAAAGGCTTTATTAATTATCAGTTACAGGTTGGTATAGGTACCTACAAACTATAATAATTTAAGTATAGAAATAACTTAGCAACAGATTTTTAATTTTTAATTCATCACAACTTGAAAATCTTGTATAATTATGAACAAATGTGATTGTAAAACCCAAATTTGTAATCATAATAATGTTTATATACAACCACCGAGAGGTAAATCGTTTGCGAAACATGGAATTTATATTCGTTCAGATATTCCTATGCAGTACAAAACCGAACAAAAGATATCTTTTAAAAACCAACCAATTAATGAATTAATAAAGATTAATTCATCTTCAAAAAGTAACTGCATTGAAGATAATTTAAAATTTGGTTTTCAATGTCCATCAGAAACAATTCAGCAATCCAGTTATAAAAAATGGATAATTTCAGATAAGTTAGTAATTAAAAAACCAAGAGACTGTTATAATTTAATTGGATGTGGTTCAATGAATTTAAATACTACTAAGCAAATTGACTTTCAAAGAAAGAATATTACCCCACAAAGTAAAGAGTTCATAATAGAGTTATTTAATTTATTAACTTTAATAAAGCTAAAATAATACAATTTGAATAAATAGGTAAACACTATGAAAAACCTTGTAATATTTTTAAGTTAAATACCCCAACTGAAGTTCAATCAACAACTTATCAAACATCTTATAAAGATTCTAAAATAGAAAAAAACAATGTTGACATGTTCAAACCTAAAAGTACTTACATGGCTCCATCAAAAAAAATGGAAACAATGACAACAAATAATTTATATTATAAATATTGGGCCAATAATTCAAATAATTCAACTATAAAAATTAGGAACAGTTGTGAAACAAAAAAACCAATGGATTATCAAACTACATACAATCATTACTATACTGAACCAGGAACATATACTAAAGAAATTACATTTTCATCAAATGATGATTTATGTATAAAAGAGTGTTGTGATTAAAAATAAATCAATAAATATTCTAACGCATTAAAATAATGGTATTTTGAATTGTATTTTATAATATTATTAATAATAAGTAAGGTCTAAAAGGATAGAATATTTAAATGTAGGAAGATTCAAATATGAGTTAATTATATAACAGTGATCAATCATACATTTATTAGGACTTTTTGAAGACTCATAAGCTAAGTGCATTAAATAAATAGTTAGAGCTTTAATTTTTGGCAAGTCTGGAGGCAGTGTAAAGAGAAATAGAACAAGTAAAATAATAAAATAGTAAATCAAATACTATAGATTTACTATCTATTCTACAATATTTAACTTAAGTCTATATTATAAAAGTGAAGGAAGTAAGCATTAGTTGAATCATTGATAAGTTATTGTATAAATCTGGAGTTAAAACTAATTTTTACTAGCTAAGATTGTCAAATCTAATAAATAGAAAACAGGTGATTAGAAGAGGATCGAAATTGTTTTTGAATATTCAAAGCATATACATGCAAAGGAAAAAAACGTCTTAGAACTCCTTCTAAAATAGATGAGTCTGTGACACTATATTAAAACATATTAATAGAAATATAGGTATAAATTAAAAGACAAAAGACGAGACCACATTAACATTACTTCTCTGCAGCATAATTTATTCAATCAAAATCACATATCAGCAGTTTGGAGAAAAATCTTGTTATTTTTTTTTATTGAAAATAATTAATTTATTAGTATTATTTATCTGATATTTGTAACTGAGTGATAAGCAAGATCTAAAGAACAACATAACATTTATCTGCATTAAGCTCTACAAAAAAAAAATAGTCTAATTGAGTTAAATATATATGACAAGGTTATTGAACTCACATTGTAATAGGACAGATGCATTAAAGGCAAACATAATCGAGTAAAAGATTTTTAAATAATTTACCTCAAGGAAGTATCAGTTTGTAAAATTTGTTAGATACTATTAATAAAGAAAGCAAATAGTAAAATCAAAAGGTTTCTGTATTTGATGTTACCTGAAATTAAAGTCAAAATTATAGACTTAAACCGTACATTTTCACCCACTTTTGCTTATCCAACAATCATGATTTGAATCAAGACAAATTTAATTTGCTAAAATTCAATTTATAGAGTATTTCTTGGAGAATGTTGATTATTTTATTTTATTTTATTGTCAATTAAAATATTTGTGAAATAAGTAAAAAATAACATTTTTAACAGCCTCTAAAATAAAATTATAAAGAATAATAAGGTACATGACAACAAAACAACCAGGTCTCAATCCACATTAATTGTCAAATAGAATAGAAATTGAGCAATAATGTTAAAATACTGTGAGATCAATCATCAATGAATTAAATAATCTTATATTAAAATGATGTCTTCATGACTAAAATTTGAAGAAAAAAATTGATAGCCCCAAAAAATAAAGTAGATAATTCATAATTATTATTATTTTTAAATATTAACAAATTAATCACAATAAATGTGTTAAGAGGACGTTACACCCGCATGTATTTACTACTTTTTGAAATCTTAAATAATATTTTGATTACAGTTGTTACTAATATAAAACAATTTTATAAATACTATCAATTTCTTTTGTTCTTTAGGATAAAATTATCCCCCTCATGGCCAAAATAAAAGATGCCCAGTTTAAAAGAAGTATTTTATTTAATGACAAAGAAGTAGCTAAAGAAAAGGAAGATAAAACAATAGAAGAGGAAAAATCAAATCAACAAAATAAAGCTATCAAAATATTTAATGAAATTGATACTAACAAAAACAATAAGTACAATTATTTTAATACTTAAAGTCTAAATTATAATGTGTTAATAGAAAATTCATAAAAAATGTTGTTTAGAATTGAAGTGGAAGAAGTAATTGCTTATAGTATTTTTGATCAAAACAAAGATGGCGTGGTATCACAAGATGAAGTTAATGTAAGTTTAGTACATAAATTAAACTAATAACATACATATCAACAAAAGTAAAATATACCTAGTGTTTTAATTATTTAGTTATTGAATTAAATGATGTGTTTCATTTAAAATATTTATTATATTTCTATAGTATTTTATGGAAAATAAAAAGGAATTTGATCTAAAAGATTTTTTATCAAATGGCTGGAATCGTGTAAATCTTTTAATTTTTACAAAATCTTTTGATGAAAAACAACATCTAGATAAAAAAAATATCAAAAAGGAATTTCTAAATCAAGATTTTAATTATAATTCCGAGAATGAAACTGAAATATATAATATTGAAGATATTGAAGCTGTAAGACTTAATAAATTATTATATACTGAAAAAACCAAAATCATAATTGATGGTAATTTATTATATCTATACAATTTCTAAATATTTTTCATACTTTTAATCAATACATATTATATTAAAAATAATGTATAAAATATATAATCCAAGCAATTATAGAGCAATATAGAACAGCAGTTTCATTGTTACTCATTAAAGATATAATTTTGACAAAATATAGGTTAAAATTGTTCAAAATTGAATACAGTTAAACAGTTTGGATTTTAAATTATAAAACAATTTTTTTTTTGTTTTTCATGAAAATTATAGTATAGTGATCAGTATATACTCTAAATCAAGTATACCAAATTTTAAATATAAATTAGGCCAAAAATATTTAATAAAATAGTATGCAATTAATACAAAAAAATTAATTTGCCACTTAATTTTCCAATGAAACTGGTGGCTTGCACCCACCAAAATAATTTGAGGATGCAATTGACTTTCCCTCATAGATGAATATGTAACTTACATCATATATTTTGTACAAATTTATTTACAAATTTTTATTTCAGAATCAAAAAAAGCTCAAGTACTATTTAAAGAAGCTGACCAAACAGTAAAAGATCTTCAAAAACAACTATATGATGTACGGAAATCACTAAGTAAAAATTTTGGTTCTGAAGACGAATTTGCTGCTTTAGATGGACAGTGCTATGAACTGACTAATGATGAATACGTGTATAAATTGTGTCTATTTGAGAAGGTAAGACAAAGTATTTATATATATTTAAATTGCATCTAAGGCAATAGTTAGTATATTAAGTGGATGTTATTGAGTTTATTTGTTATAGATTACTCAAAGGCCAATAAAGGGAGGACCTGAAGTAATCTTGGGTGTCTGGAAAGGTTGGACAAACTTTATCAACGATGAACCTCAATACCACACCATGTTATATGATAGAGGACAATACTGTTTGAATCATTATCAAAGGTTTGCTTATGTAAGTTTTGTTACATGTAATATGTACAACCATTGGACCTATTGTTTTATGTACAAATATTATAACACATTTTTCATCGGATAGTATTATCAATACTATTATAATATGATATTAATATTGATCTCATATTATCATTTTAAAAACAGGTTCACCTGAGTTGTGGCTTAGAACCTAAACTTATATCGGTGTCAGAGCTTAATCGATGTGAATATATAATGGAATTTGAATTGCCCTCAGTATGTGTGATTCAAGATATTAAATACTTAAGAAAACTTGAACGTGAAGAATTATAACTGTCAATATATACTTAAACCATAATAAATTGTACAGAGTGATTTTTATTCCTCATTAACGTATAATTTGTAAACATGTTTGTAAAATAATGTACATAACAAGTATTAAAGATAGTACTATCGGGTACTACAATTAATACAAAAACCAGTCATAATATACCATACAATGTTACCTCTATTGTTAATAAAATAAAATTGTTAGTTAAATTACTTAAGTCAATTATGTTCTTTATTTTGATTTTATTATTAACAACTTCAAAAATATGTTAAAGGTGTTGGAGCCTTGGAGGTAGTATGTTTTTTATCTTCTGACAAGAAAATTTCTCATCCTTCTTGAAATCATCAAATTTGTATAGTTTTTTTTTTTTAATTTTTTAAACTTTTAACTTAATACAGGTTGTATTAGAATCTTCTTAAAAAAAAAAAAAAACTATTTTTATAAATTTGAATTTACATCTCAGTATTTACAAATCTATTTCGCTGGTGTTATTCAAAATTGGTTACCAATATTATCTAAATGATTGAATAAAACTTTCCTCTTTCAAGGAAAAAATCATAAAAATTTGACTATTAAAAGAGACATGGTAGTGTTTCCTCTTGTTGCTTAATATTGGTTTTCAAATATATTGATTTTAATGGTTGTATGGCCAACATACAACATCACCAAAAATCACCTAAGCTTTTGATCGTTAATAAGGTATATTTTAATTTTTTCATATTAAAAAAAAAACCTAGTCTTATTAAGCAAAATGCTTGGAAAATCTCTTATTATCAACAAGTTATATACTTTAAACAAGTTAATAGTAGTCGATATAGTATTTATGTACATAATTTTAGTTCTAAATGAGTTTTTATTATAATTGCTCATAAATGCAATGTATAATTATTAATTAATAATTAGTATTCACTTGAATATAAGAACTCAAAAGCAACAATTTATGTATTTAGTGTTGTCTATTGATTTCAAACATTGTGTTGAATTTTCATGTTACATACATTATATCAATGTAACTGGGAAATCACTTACATTTTTCAAATAAATTATCATAATACTATACACCATATGTATTTATATAAAGCCATTAAAACGTAGTGAAAAATAGTAGTCCTATTATCATTACATAATACCATAAATCACCCATAAACCCACATTGATATCAACAGTTTTAGACCATATATTGATAGTGAAACAATGTAACTAAGTATAACATTATAAAAAAAAGTATACTAAGAGTTTGTTTACAAACATTCAAGCTGGACATTTCCAAGAGTTAACTATTTTAATAGCTTCATATAAATGTAGTAATAAATTAGAAACCAAGGTTATAAAATATTAATTCATTAATCACACATTTTAAAGGAATCAAAATTCACATTTTTTAAATATATTATCAGATAGCATTATATTATAATAAGTTTTGGTAATAACATGCTGATTGTATCCTAATATAATGATCACAAAAATTAAAAAAAATAAATAAAAATACTAATAAAAAATGATTTTCTTAACATCTCGATCGAACATAAACTTCGACATGAAAAGCTCGTTAAATTACAATATATATAACCGTAGTCAAATTATGAATATTATAAATGTCCAATGAGGCCTTTGTTGAAATAGTTAACTTAATTATAGAATTCTTTTTTGTTCTTTTGCCATTTATAAAATTATTCCCAAAGGCCAAAGGTCTCTTTTACTAAGTATTAGTCCTGTGTTTTAAACAATTTAACTAAAAAAAAATTATCATTAAAAAAAAAATAATAATAATAATAATAATAATAATAAATAATAATAATAAAATTGAAACAACTACAATCATAATGAATATTTAATATTAGGCGTGTATAAAAAATAAGACTTAAGAAATAAATACTTGAATAGTGAGTATAGTTTTGGCACGGATGTCCTACTTATAATCCCTGTAAGTCATCTGCACCTTCTGATCAGGTCAAACATATATTTTATTATAAATACATATATATATATATATATTATATACATAAATACATAAAACAATTATCAATAAAATATACATATGCTACTTCTGATCACAAGGCAGAGTGGAAATAGAAATCTAATAAAATAAGAAAAAAAGTAATTTGAACAGGAATTATAACATAGTTTTATATTGACCAAACGTATTTTTAATTTAAAATAAAGTTGTACATTTTAACTAGAAATAATTAAAGTATTGCATTTCGTTGCTTTTATACTATGATTTAAGTAAAATAAAAAAGAAAATAAAGTAGTTAAACCAGTTAACTGTTCAAAAGATATGATCAATAGTATTGTTTATTGATGTTAAACAATAAAATCATGTACCTATTGACAAAAAAAAAAAAAAAAATTGTAGTAAAGCCTATGCACAAATCAATAGCTCCTATGAATACTGGAAGCACGATTTTGAGAAAAATAAATGGGGCAGGAAAATATTTTAGATAATCGAATAACACTATAAATATATATTTTTTAAATTTTTATTAATAATAAGACGATAAAAATAGCAATATTAAAATCGGATCTCAAAACAAGATGTCAACTTGTTAAAGGGGTCCTTTGTATAATGTTCTTTCTTTGAACATAAATTTCTATTGATCGGGATTCCAAAAGTTATTTGTTTTTTGTTTATCATTCAAATAAATATATTCAATACATGCTTTTAACTGAACAATATTATAAATGATGAAAACACACTTCCCTGAGCCTAAAGTGTGTTTACATTAATTAAAATATGACGAGGACACTCTTGTTAGGTCCTTTTTTTTTTAATTTAAATAAAAAAATTCCATTTGTTTCACTTATATTCAAAAGAGGTAACAGTGCTTGCGTTTCCTTCTTGGTTTTGCTTTACGTTTTTCTCGCAACCTTTGTTCTTTCTATAATATTAATAAATAATTATAATACTAATATATACAACTATTAAATAACTACTTACATCTTTCCTAATTTCTCTGACCAAAGTGTAAAATGCTTCATCAACTCCTTGTCTCGTTTTAGCAGATGTTTCAATAAATGGTACACCATATTGTTTAGCTAAATCTGACGCTGCTTTAACATCTATCGCTCTACTTTGTAAATCACACTTATTGCCTACCACTGAAAATTAAATTTAATGTAAGAAATTAATAAATCGACATTTCAAACAATTCATATTTTATTAGAATCTAAATATCTGAATGGATAATACTTCAAAATAATGTTTAAATATTTTCACAAATAAATGAGATTTCAAAAGAATTAATAATTTATTACCATGATAAGAGTTCAAATAATGATGACTTTGATACTTACAAACCATTGGGACATCCTCTGCATCTTTTACTCGTTTTATCTGTTCCCTGTAATTACTGATATCTTCAAATGATTTGGTATTATTAATAGCAAATACAAGAAGAAAACCTTCACCGGTTCTCATATATTGATCACGCATAGCACTATAAGAAAAAAATATATCATTAAATTTTTGTACTCAAAAATTACAAGAAATAAAAACTCACCTATATTCTTCTTGACCCGCCGTGTCTAGAATATCGAGTAGACACGTTTCTCCATCAATTACTACTTGTTTACGATAAGAATCCTCTGAAAATAAATGGAAAAAATACTATTATAAATCATGATTCCATTAAGTATAAAAAATGAATAATCTAAAAAATTATCAACAAAATAAATAGGTAATTACCTATTTAAGGTTCATTAAATATAATAAAAACTAATATAAAACTAACCAATCGTTGGATCATACTCGTCCACAAAACTGTAAAAAAAAAAAATAATACATATAAGCTAACTTTTAACTAAATCTTAGGTAAAATATTTAAACTAGTTATTTAAGAAATTAAAACATACTGGTTCTGTATTAACTGTATTGTTAAGGCACTTTTACCGACGCCACCAGCTGAAAAACAATGTCAAAAATTACATAAAGAATAATATAACATAATATAAAATAGCTACTAAAAACAACATAGCAGCAACAATTATTCAATTTTTTGTAAAATGTACAACTAGTAAGTAGATAATAGGTACACAAAAAACTGAACTAGACACTGATTATGAGACTGATACAAATATGTTTTTATGAAGTTTTAGTAGGTAATTAGTATGTGTTCATAAATAGTGACTAAAAATTATTTTCGAATTAATAATTGTACATAAGTACAGACCTAAATCAAAAAATTACTCTTAGTTGAATGGAAAAATATATCAAGCGAAATTGATAAGACAGAAGAATATATAAAAAGTAATGCAAAAATAAACTTTAGTCCTAAAGAGAATTAAGTATAAAAAGTTTCAAATCTTTGTCTAAAGAATGTCAAGAGATAAGATTCAGGGAAATTATCTAAAGATATAGACCATAAACTCCCATACAAGATGAGAGTATGATGAACTAGTTTGGGTATTATGTGAGTGAATTTGAACGAGTGTGCTGATCAAATTGTACAGGGCAATTGGCAATTTACTGGTATCGGAGAAGAAGAATACTTGTTTAGAAAAAACTCTCAGATATCTAGAAATCAGCACGAGTAATACACATAGGTAGATACTATAACCAATCCACGAACAATGACGCGATCGTCGAGGGTCGGCGAAACGCTAGCCGGTAGCCATTGACATGAACAAATCGTTCAATCTCGACAGATGCCAAGTATAGGGATCGAAAACTCAGACAGCACAAGATATCTGCACGTAGTCGGGGTTTGAGGAGATTAGCTATGGACTGTAAAGGTCCAATATACTAAATCGCAATACGTCCGTGGGTAGTGCAATAACTACTTACCACCGACGACGACCAGTTTGTATTCAGTCATTATTTAATTTTAATCGGCGTTCGGTGTTGTTGTCGTCGTCGTTTGGTCAGTCAACAGCACAGCAAAACAAAAGGCGCTCTTGTGCAGCGTTGTGGTCGGTGGTCACTGGTCCCGTGCGGTGCAACACCGGTCGGCGGCGGCGGCGACGGCGTTCGGCTTGACGACGGCGTCGACTTGGACCGCGGAGGTGACGACAATAATCACGGGTAACGACAATATCGCGGAAAAAATACGCGAAACACACCCCGACCGTAATGTGCACCGATTAGCGAAGACGGAAAAAAAGGTGTTTTGGTTTTTTCCTTCTTTCTTTTCTTTTTTTTTTTTATTATTATTCTCTAAAAGGGGCGTGACATTTATTTATTTATTTTTTGTTTACAGCACAGCCATCTTTTGTACGGCGCACGCAGCCTGTCCAACTGTCCGCTATGTACGTTCCTCGGCGCGCGCGTCGCAGTCGTCGTCGTCGTCCGTCGTAACTCGTTACTCGTACTTCGTAGTCTTCGTCATTGATAACGTAATGTCATAATCATAATATAATATTATAAAAAATATCGTCGTGCAACCGCAATGGGTAGCCGCTGTTCGGTCGTTCGGTGAGCACTGAGCACCGGTAGCCGGTAGGCTGCAGCAGTTGTAGTCGACCCGTGTGTAGGTTTAAAATTGTATAATTCAATATTCGGTATTCCTAATTCAAACGAACGTGATATCCTTACGAAAAACGTCAAATTTGAAAAAAAAAACCCTGATTTATTTATTCAATTACAACTGTAAGTTGAAAGCCTATAAATAGTTTCTACTTAATATCGGGTCCAGACTACGTAATGTGGTCAGTAGAAACTGGCAACGCCGTTGACTTATACTTCTTATAATTTGAAAATTGTTATATTTATAAATAATTAACTATATAAATGCAATTTACAATATTATTGTACTTGCTACTATGTATTATGTAATGGTAATTGAAAGTTTTGTGCTATAACCAACGGGCTACCGTTGGTGGTGGTCCGCTAAATCCATGAGAAACGTTTGCGATCGTACCTGATTGCTGTTCGTGTCACACTGGAGACTAGCGACGAATTTCCGTCAAGTGATAACACCAAAACAAAATAGATAATATTATTATTGCGCTGATAACGTACTTTTCTCCCCCGCCTACGATAATGACTCAACTATTCAATGATAACATACATCGAGCTCCGATCTGAGATCTATAATTGTTGAATGGGTACCTTTGTGGCTTTGTCTTTTGATGTACAATTCCACTTCACGTCTTCACATTTGTTCTAAAAAAGTTTCATCTACATTTTTTGTGAGAAAGATAGTTGATAAAAGAAATTGGAACAAGTAAAAATTCGATGATGGTGTTTTAATGGAAACAAGGGCATTAAAAAAATGTTAATTTTAAATAAAACTTAGGTGAAACAAATATCTATTAACACCACTGACCACTAAGATAGATATCATCCTAGTTTGGTATTTATGTTTTTTAAGACCGTGGTTCGTGATTTACACAAAAATGTAAAAAGAGATATAATAGAATTTATTTGATCATAATTTACACCACATTTACCATGTGTAATTTACACTTCGGTAATTCACTATAATATAATTCTAATATTCTATGGCCATTGGCCTTCAATTTCATCGCTGATTAATAATAATTTGATAAACACAACACAGTATTTTTTCATATTGCACACTGCACCATAGATAAAGAAATTGTCCTTTATCTATGCATTACGCGTACGCTGTAAGACCGCCCACTCACCACCACGACCTACCGGCACAGAAGACAGAACACTAAGCACTAAGCAGTGACCACTACCGGAATCATAGATTAGAGATAGACCGTAATTCCGAGCTGGTTCGGCGTTCCCTATTCAGTATTCGTTTAATCTATATTTTAATTTATTTTAATCTATACCTATTCTGTAGTTTAACTTCGATATTGCTATTTTTTACTATTTAGTATTAACTATTCACATTTCACATATTCACTAACTACTACCGAAATTACAATCATCAGCGTTAGTTGTTGTTTTCTCAAATTCTCCATCACTCCTTGAATACTGAATAAATATTATTAAACAGTTGTTAGTTGTTACTCGTCACTCGTCAGGTGGCCATGGGAGGACCTAAAGAAGGCGTTCAAAAACAAATACAACAAGACTGGGCGAATCGCGAGTACATTGAGGTGATCACGGGCAGCATAAAAAAAATTACAGATTTTCTCAATTCATTTGGTAAGCACATAATATTATTTTGATTGTGGTTGTATGATAAACAGTGTTCTGTATCCATCTTAACAACACTCCTTATTCTGTATTTTAATCATACTTGAGTAAGCTCTAAAATACTTCAGCATAGTTTTTGTTACCATGGACACATATATTTATAAAATATTGTTTGATCAATCTACATTTAAGTTTTTAACCTGTAGTCTTATAGTTTTTAATTTTTCAACACTATTTTTTATCATTATAATGAAAATAACATATTGTACAGATGTCGACAGATCAGTTGTATTAAGTAATTTTGAGAAAAGAGGCTGGGTACATGTTGGCCCTGATGATGATTGGAATTTTTATTGGGCTGGTATACAAACATGTCGTAGTCTATTTAGTATTGATAGTGGCTATAGAATGCATGACAACCAAATGATCAATCATTTTCCTAATCATTATGAACTCAGTCGTAAAGATATGTTGGTAAAAAATATTAAACGTTATAGACGTGAACTTGAAAGAGAAGGAAGTCCATTAGCCAAGCGTTTGGATGGAAAATACTTATATTTAGATTTTATTCCAGTTACATTTGTACTACCAGCAGACTATAATTTGTTTGTAGAAGAATACCGCAAGGTTGGCCCAAGTACATGGATTATGAAACCAGTCGGAAAATCTCAAGGAACAGGAATATTCCTTATTAATAAATTATCAAAATTAAAGAAGTGGTCTAGAGAAGGCAAAAATAATAATTTCAATACATCTACCATAAAGGAATCATATGTTATATCTAAATATATTGATAATCCATTACTTATTGATGGTAAAAAGTTTGATCTTCGTCTATATGTTTTGGTCACATCTTTTCGTCCATTAAAAGCATACTTGTTTAAGTCAGGCTTTTGTCGATTTTGTACTGTCAAATATAATACAAGTGTTGCTGATATAGAAAACTTATTGATCCACTTGACTAATGTCTCCTTACAAAAACAAGGGGATGAATACAACAGTATACATGGCGGTAAATTAAGCATTCAAAATTTGAGACTATTTTTGGAAAGCACAAGAGGAAAAACCGTAACTGAAGCACTTTTTGATAATATTGTTTGGTTGATTGTTCATTCTTTAAAGTCAGTGAGTTATATAATGGCTAATGATAGACATTGTTTTGAATGTTATGGATATGATATTATAATTGATGATAATTTAAAACCTTGGCTAATCGAAGTAAATGCATCTCCTTCTTTAACATCTACTACAGCCAATGACCGTATATTGAAGTATAAATTGATTGACAATATGTTAAGTGTAGTTTTACCACCCAGTGGAGTTCCTGATGTACGTTGGAATAAATGTCCATCTCGAGAAGCAATGGGAAATTTTGAGTTGTTAATTGATGAAGAGTTAGCAGCAAAAGATAAACCTGGACCTTCGACTAAAACTGATCTAAAGGATAGATTAAAGCGAAAAGCCTAGACATTGAAAAATTAATTAGTGCATTAGATAAATAATGTGTAATTAAATTCAATATTAAACATCTTATTTGTAAATATAACAATTTTAATTGTACCTACTCAATATATTTAATATTAATCAGGATCTGATAAGTTTATTAGTTGTATTATAATTTACAAGTATTCACTATTGAAATTCCAACCTAATTTGTAATTAATTAGTCTGTAAATTAGTCATACATAAATTTATACTTATTTTATAAATATTAACTAGAACATTTTTGTTGTAAAATCTATTCATTGATTAGATATTATTATTTTTTAAATTTTTTTTATAGATATGTCATGTCGATCCAGGTTAGCTATTTTAAATGAAAAATTAACTACACTAGAAAGAAGAATTGAATACTTGGAAGCACGGGTATATAAATTATATTTGTATTAATGTGTATAAAGTTATTTAAAAATATATTTTATCTTTTAGGTTACTAAAGGAGAAACTCTTTCATGATGCACTGGCTTCAAATAAATTGAAAATACTTGTAAATTATTTTTAAATTTTCCAAAGTAGTGTAATTTCACTAGTCTTAAGTAATTTGTATTTTTTAATCATGAAAATTTATTTTATATGTTTATAATATTGTATAATTTAAGATATTAAACTTTTAATTATTAGGATATTGTTTTTGGTCTTATGTGTTTTATTAACTCCTTATACTATAAAGTGGATTTATTTATTTATTTTTATGGTACATTTTTAATTTATTTAAAGCAATTATATTACATTTATCTTATGGTTGAAAAGCAGAACTTCAATTCTTAGATTACCGAATACATTAGTTATAGGAGCTAAAATAGGCAAAATGTGCACAAAAAATCAATAAAAAATGTACTCAAAATTAAAAAAAAATCATTTTATGCTATTAATTATATGCACAAAACAAATGTAAAAATATTGAAAAATAAATGTTTTGTGTAAATTTAATTAATATGACAAAAACTAGTTAGCAATTTAACATATTTTTAAAATACTATAAAACATCAATTGTGTAAAATAAATTTACAAACAAATAAACAATAAACAGATTTATGAAAAGTTAAGTCGATAACAATCAATGATTAGATAATCCTTCAACATATTAGTGCAATATAAATTAAATGCTCATAGCATTGTTGTTCTCTGCTTAGTCTGCTATAAATAGAAAGCATACAGAACAATACATAACTTTTATAATTTTTGATCCTTAGTAATCACAATAACTATTAAACCACAACTTAAATATTTCTCTTGAACTATTTCTAAGTACTGTTACATATGATACTACCAGTTATAGAGTTTTTTACCCTTTTATGTTCAAACAGTAAAACTGCTTCTTAGTTCTTAATTTATACATCATACATTAATATTTATTTTATAGAAATGTCAACACATGCCAGATTATGTTATATCAAGTGGACACGTTAAAATTTAATCTCAATCGCTTTCATTCTCAAAAATTACAAGTCATGATATTAGGCATAGGCGTGCGCAGGGGGTATACAGGATATGCAGCTGCATACCCTGAACAACACAGCCTATCACACATACCAAAGACCATTTTTCAATTTCTACCCCTCCATTGCCCCTCCTCTGTATCCGCATAGTGGCAGCTTTCTGCATACCTTGGAAAAGTGGCCTGCGCACACCTATGATATTAGGCTAAGCTTGTTTACATTTTAATCATATTTTGACATCAATACTCACAAATTATGTAAAAATTTGGGTATTAGGTATTTTTAAACATATTTTTAAAAATGTAAATTTTTATTCTTTTATAATATTCATGTTTGGATAAAAATAATTTAATACCACTTAACAACATTGATAGATATATAGATGGTTCTAAAATGTAATGTAAACACCTTATATTTAGTGGTCAACATTAAACAATTGTAAGAAATTTAATAATAATTCAAAATAAGTAGTACATATAGATATAATATAGGTATATTGGTATATAATAGTTTTAAGTCAAAGAAAAATTATAAAATAAAACTTAATATGTTATAACAAAATGTGTTGTAAAAATTATGACACTAGGTAAACTATAACTAGATAATAAAATAAAAAAAATGATAAATTATTAACAGAAATAATTGTTAATTTTTTCAAACAAAATGTTGGTACCTTAAATAAGTATTAATTTTGAATATAAATTATAATTATTATTTACAACAAACATAATATATATTATATTGTATTAATCATTAAATATGTCCTGTATATTTTCATAAATAATAATGTATATACTTCAATTAATTTTATATGTTAATCACAAAATGATAATATAATAACACAAAAATATTATGATAAATGTATAATAAATTAATAATGATAGTGAATAAATTTATATAAATATACATAGTTCACATTTGTTTTAAAAGTTATCATTTTCTTTAATATTACAACTTGGTATTTACTATCCAGTATAATTATAAAATTATTCTTTTAATTGTAGTCAAACAAATTTTTAATATTAATTTAATAAGTCTTGTTTAAATAAAAATATTTTAAACCTACATTATTATAACTTTATCATACTTTGTCAAATAGTGGAGTAGCCAGAGGGGAGGTGATAATGGGTTATACCCCCTTCTACAAGTGTCTATTATTTAGTATAATATACAATCATTTTAAGATGTAAGACGTTTATTTATTTAAAATGAAAATTTAATCCCCCCCTCCAAATGTTTGTAAGGCTATCCCACTGTTGTCAAACGATACAAAAAAGTAGAAATAAATTTACATACCTAGTTGATTTTTATATTTACTTGGCACTTGGCAGTTCATACCTACTGCCGTATTAGGTATTATTTCTAAACAAACTAGTATTTTTATTTTTGTTTATTAAATTGTCTATAAAAATGAAATAATTATACTATTGTCAGTTATTTATTTTATTCTGATTATTTATTTATAGGTATGAAATTACAAGAAAAATAATGAGCTACATCTATAAAATTATAACTAATTGGTAACAAAACAAAATATTTAAATTTTATTTAAATGAATGAATCTACAATCATATAAATGTATTAAAATACACTGATATCCACAGAAAAGATTTAACTCACTGTCTTCAAAAATAACATTCTATTGTATGACTAATGCAGTAACAATAGTTTATTATGCTTATATGTATAAATAACATTCCTGAGTCATTACTCTTTAAAAACCATATAAATTATAAATTGTATGCATACAAATATATTTAACCGAGGGAAAATTAATGTATATTATATTAAGGTATAATTATAAATTAAAATAATAAATATATTATACCAGTAGTTTATAGAAAAACTTAAATGTATGATACCATTGCATATTATACATGTTATTATAATCTAAACATTCTAAACACTTCTTAATATAATATAATATTATAGTATTTATAGTTTATATGTTAAGGGAGGTTAGGGGAATTGGCAAAAGCAAATACTATTTAGTCATTTATAATTGGTTTTAATTCTACTTTTAATTTAAATAAAAATATCGTTAGGATATAGTAATTGTTATAAAATTGAATTTTATGACTTTAAAATAATTGAGATTTTAAATAAGTAAATAAAAACTGAAAAGTACTACTGGTTAATGCATACAAATCAATGACCACAAACGCTATTGTATACAGCATTATATTATTAAATTCATATATATATTGTATTTAAATATCCAATTATATAAATTAATGTTTGGTAATTGGAATGGGTTAGGTAAAATAAAGCTATTAAAATCTAGTTCGAGGTACAGGATATCTTAAAATGAGAGCACTTTCAGCTGACATAATAGGCAATTTGTTTTCACTATGATAGTTTACTAAATGACTGACACTTTCAAACATACGGTCTTTAGTTCTAACTGCACCTTCCGGATCGATTAAAAGTAAGTGTTTCTTCACATCCCCTTGAAGACCTGTTAATACATATTGTCCAGGAGATCCTTGTGATTCTCTAACTAGAAAGTCACCATCCTATTTACACAAAAACAATATTATACATTTTTCTACAAATATTTGTCATGCATCTACTTGTAATCATTTATACTTTTTAATTAAATATTTATAACTATATACATTTTATTTTTATTTTTACATACCTAATGACATATAAATATAAAAAAAAATTATTATTAGGCTTCATATCACTTATCTCAGTACTTAAAAATTACAATTTACAATAGATTAATTATAAACTCATTATTATAATGTACAGGATCAAATGATAATTTTTGCATCATAAAATTGGCTTTTAATATAATATTTATTATAATGAAATACTCATTGTTATATTTAGCAAAGGTTAAGTTTTGGTTTATATTTATTAATTATAGTAGAATGTCTTATAAGTACTTATGTATGTATCTTATTTAAATATACTGCATTGTAATAATAAACAAAAATTAAAAAATAATTATATAATTTTTTATAATTAAAAATGTCAACTATTTTGAATACATCCAATTAAAAATGATAATTGATTAAAAATATAAAAATCTTAAAAAGCAATTAAGATGCTTAATAAAATACAAAATACAAATTAATTTATGACATGCAATGGAAATTGTACTGATTTTTTTTTTTTACTTTTAAATGAGATCTATACCTATACGAAAAAATAAATAAATATGATATAAGAATGTCTACTTATAAATTATTAAACTAATTATAGTTCACAATAAATTATACACAGAACGTTATACATTTGAGAAATGCAGCCACCAATTAGTGACACTTTTATTTGATTATTATTATTTTTAATTAGTTGACAAGTAAATCACAACACCATCTTTGTTTTAACCATTTAGGAAAGTTAACAAGAATTATGGGAGTAGCAAGATTACTAACAAAAGGGATGAGATAGTGAGCAAAAATGGTAACAAATATACAGGGTGCAAATACACAGTCAAATCCAACGATTTGAAAAATTAAAAAAAAATTTTATTAATTTTTCGCTAAACAAATAAAAACCTCACAAGTGGAATTTTATGTTATATAATATTTAAAAACTTCATTTTTTAAAGATTGTGTCACGTAAATGCCTTCCTTGGTTAGCCACACATATATCAGTATTTTTGTAATACTTTTTTACCACGAACGCACGCTGTTCACTCAACCAATGCTCTATGATTACTAAATTCTAGGTATTTAAAAGCGATAAGAACATTCCCGAAATCTCTATCACTTTAGCCTTGTCAACCCTTTTTAAATCGTCAGGTTTGACTGCTGCGCCCTGTAGTATGATTTTCTTATTTGTCTACTAACAAAATCATGAGATCAGAATGGATAGAATGGATAGGGACGTAGGAAAAACATTTAATAATATAAGTAGCGTGATATTTTTAAAGGATGGCATTTTATTTATATTAGACTTTTTGTATTATTCCAGAGCTGGTAGATTATATGTCCAAATAGGTTTAAGTAGCAATTTATTATGAATGTGTGTACATTTATTATTATTAAAAAGACTTTTTAAAAGGAGTAGTTGTAGATTTATATTCAATCTTTTGGATTTAATATGTTGACTCCAAGTCAGTCATTTATAAAGGGTTAGACCAAGTATTTAATACTCAGAGCATTTGAAATTTGGGTGTAGTATATAGACATCTGGACCGAGGCGAGTCAGATAGTCCATAGTATGATAGTATGGATAGATTTAAATTGGTTTATTTTAAATCTCCAGCTGAAGTACCTACCAATGTTTCAAGAGTTGGGATTGAAGATTTTATATGACTAAAGAAGAATTTGAGTGATTAGGTATAATGACTTTGTCATACACATAATCGATGACCGGTATGTTGAGTATAATTGATCAGACGTAAATATTGTAAAGGATAAAGAAAAAATTACCAACTTGAGGGGCACTGGCAGATTTGTTGGCCATTAAAGAAATGTATCACCGAAATAACCTAGGAAATTACGATAAAAGAGGTAGAATTCTATAAAAAGGAAGTAGTTGGTTGAAGAAACATTTTTAATTTATAAAGGAGAATTTTATGTCAAGCTCTATTTAAGGTCTGAGAGATATCAAGAAATACATATCATGACATACATTATAGTTTTTTTCTCTAGTGAGTAAGATTATAGCATCAATAACACTATGAAATAGTTGTATAGTGTTATGTGTGCAGTACAAAAACCAAATTGAGAATCAGGAAAGATGAAATTATCAGAGAGATTGATAGTATTCATTGGAGTATAAGTTTTTCCAGAATTTTTTCAAAAATGGAAGTAAACTTATAAAATGAAAAAATGATATTAAATCAGGTGGTTAATTAGATTTTGGGACTAGGAAAATGGTAAAAAAATTCAACAAAATTGAGAAACATAATAGTCTTAAAACAGAGTTAAATATATGTAAGATAGGTGAATAATAGCTATTTTAAGTAAGTATCTTGGTCATATCTAAGGATTTCTTAGAGGAGTAAAAAATAAATTTTATGTCATTATAATGATATATCATTGTTTTTACTTTAATTAGCAGATGGCTTCCACGAATACAAAATTAAAACTAAATTGTCATGAAATGTGGAATAGTACAAGCATAGAAAATATTAAACTTAAAAAGAAAATATGTACTTAAAAGAAAGCTATATTGGTAATGGTCATTTTCAATGGTAAAAACTTGTCCATGGAAAACAAACAAAACGGTATCAAAAAGTGGTTTTAGAGTAAAATACCTCTTATGAAATTTATAGAGAATAATAATTAGGAGGGGATCTCATGGGAGTTTTTTAGAATAACTATTAAAAAAGTTAGTTATTTTAAAAATGTAAAATTAAGGTTTTTGTTCCTTTAATTACAAGCTATGTATTTAGATTAATACAAAAGTACAAAACCCCAATGAAGTTCCCTCCAAAATATTATTCTCAATAAATTTTATAATAGGTTTTTTTACTCTAAAACCACTTTTTGATGTTGTTTTGTTTATTTTGCGTAAACATGTTTACGTCATTAGATTTAATTTTTATTGCTGTCGTGTGCTGCTACTAGCAGGCATTCTAACAAAAAATTGAAAAGGTTGTTGGTAATGGTGAAGTACTATGATAAAAGTAGATTTGTTTGAATATAATATAATATATTATATTCCACTTACATGTTTTAGTAATGCTTCAGCATGCTGTCTTGTAATGCTACCATGAAACCAAATTTCATCTTGTAATTTTGGTGCCATAACTGGGAGAGGTTCATGATCCACAAAAGGTTCTAAAATATTTTATTCAAATATAATATAAATATAAAATAATACATATTATTTATTTTTAAAAGTTATAGTGATAACATAACATACGCATATCAAATACATCACGGGGTTGTGAGTTGTGGTTTTTATTTCCAACTACAAAATCATTAACATAGTTATGAGCAGGATGTGGTACAGGTGGCGGAGGTGCTTCACAATTCAAATCTATTAAATTATTTGAAACTAGTCTTTCTAAAATCATAATTTATTCAGAGTTATTAATTATAATAAGAAAATAGTTAAAAATATTAATTATTAAATTTATAAACCTCTACTACGATGATCATGATATGAGGGAAGTGGTGGTACAGGTGGTGGTCCAGTTTCTGGAGGAGATTTTCCAGGTAAATCATTATAATATTCTCGCTCATCACGCGTACTTGAGCTTAAAACTGGTGCAGGTTTTGTCAAAAATTGTTTAAAACGTAAATCAAAGGCTTGGCCAATAGTTGTAATAACATCTTGTGCTAACTCGCCTTCACCACACTCCAGCACATAACATGCACGCCAGTCTTTAATGTCTTTTGCTACAAATGCAACAAAATCTATTGTGTCCTAAAATAAATCATAACAAATAAAGAATATTTAATAAATAGATCATTTAAAATTTAAATATTCTTACAGTATCACCCCCAGATGCAAAAGATATCCTAGGCATATCATGTGTAGAAATTACAGCATGTGAATCTCTAAGTTTTAATGTCAAGCATGTACTAGATATAGACAACGTAACATTTGATCCTGCATGATCCATAATTGAATGATCACCAATAAGTCTTGAAATTTTTTTATCCACCTAAAAAATATAACATTTTTTAAATAATAATAGTATTATAAAATTAAAGAATTTTATTCCATTTTTAATTATTTAAAATACTACAAAATAAAATAATATAATTTACTTTTCGTTTTTTATCAGCAGTTTTTAGTCCAGCTGCTTCACAAACTTTATTTATACATTCCCTAAGAAAAATATATTATCAATAAAAATTAATTATTTTTAAATTTAAATAATATTTACTTACTTGGCTACTAAAAATCGTGTATCAAAATCCAAACTTTTCATAGATGTCAGTACTTCCAAACAGCCAATATACTAAAAATTTTAATAATAATACCAGTTTGTAAACAATCACACATTAAAAATGTTAAACAAATAAACTCAATAATTATTAAAACTTACTCGAACTTCGTAGCAAACACTACTTCTCGTAATAACATTGTCAGGATGTAACCAACCTCTAGCTGGTTTGTTCATGAAACTTCCCCATGAATCTGGCATTTTAACTAACACAATTTATAACGTACTTCTGAAATTGTTTATTAATACGATATAAATGTTAGTAACAAAATTGTACATTATTTAATCAATAATATGTTTAAATACCTACAATTACTTACTAAAGAAATATTTACTCAATAAAGCTTGGGAACCAATCGTATTCCATAATCACAATAAAGACTTCAACAATCACAGTAATATCAATTTAAAAATGCAATCTAGATATTTTTTGTGAAACAAAGAAACTAATGTTTAAAGTATGTAACTTTTCTTACGAACACTTTTATTAAAGTACTCACTTAACAAGTTACTACCTACAACTACTCAATACATTTGTCAACATCTGGAACAATGTTAGTGGAAAGAGTAATTTCATTCATAACTGATTACAATTTTCTTATCATAGTGTTGTGCTAAAAGTGATATAATCACAGAATAACTGATTAGTGATTATGAAATATGAATATTAAACCATAGTATTGTATATGTATATTATAATTTTATAGTTATTTGATTATTTGAAGTTAAGTTATATAATGTAATGTGCCACTTATTTAATATTTTTAGGTACAATATTACTAGGTATATTGTTATATTCTGTAATTTTATTAAAATCTTGAACATTTTATATTTTTGTTAAGTAATCATAATCATAAGATTTTATAAAACATACACATAAGTTTAGTTGTTATCTCCATAAAAAGTTACTACCTTAACTTACTAAATAATAAGTTTAAAAATCTACCTTGAATCTACTTTGTTTTATTAGAAAGGCAATAAAAAATGTTTTCAAGAAAATATCTTTTTACCGAGGTTTTTATGAAGTCATTAAGTTCAGTTTTTACAAATTGTTATTTTAAAACATTAAACCAAGTTAACAACTATTCAACATTTCATAAATGGACATTAGATTATTTCAGAAACCAACCACAATACAAAAAGTTTGTATTAAAAAAATCTATAGTTGAAGATAACAAATCTTTTAAAAACCCTATCATTTTAAGTACAACTTCTACTGACGAATTACTTATGAAATATTTTTCATTAACAAATTTTTCCCACTATGAAATTGATAAAGAACTGGAAAATAGAGTAAATGATATGTCAATTAACCAGATACTTGCCTTAATGGATGGCTGTTTATCTGGAAAAACCCAGTTTCACAAAAACTCAAAATCATTTAAAAAATGCATTGGATTAATGGATGAATTATGGTTTCGAAGACCTGACTTAACTACTACACAAACTATACAATTGATTTATTATGTTAGTATAGACAAAAATAAGTCAAAACATGTGGTTGAATGTGGATTACAGAAATTAATGAATGAAATTAATTATTTGAAAACATTAAGTGATGAAGAATTAAGTGTTATAGCTGTGGCAACATACAAAAGTAGTGCAAAAGTTTATGATAAAATGCTGAGAATATTTGCCTACAGGGTTGAAAAAAACTTAGATAATCTCATACAAAACCCTTTAAATTTTGTATCTTTAATTAAACCATTAAAAAAAGCTAAGTACCATGACCCTGTACTATTGGCCCATCTAATTAATACTTTTAATAGTAATAAAAATAACAAAGTTTTAGAAGATGTAACTAGTAGCATTCATCTTCTTACATACTTTGCAGATGCTAATTGTGGTGATGTTAACTTTTTGCAATACTTGATTGATTCTATTGGGAATATTATGGTAAGCTAGACTTATTTCAGCATTATTTTTTTTTATTTACTCATCTTAAAAATTATTTTTGTTTTCAGATTAATGATCGTTTGAAAGATTACCGAATTAAAGATGTTTCTAATTATATTTTTTCAGCCAGTTACTTAGGTCTAACTCCAAAGAATCCTTATGTCTGTAAAATAATTAATGATTTCTTATATGTTGTATTTAACTCTAAAGAAAAATGCCAAAAGATGTCCAAAGCATTAATAGGAATGTGCTTATCAATGTGGATGTTGAATTATAAACCAATACGATTAATGCAGTTTATATTTTTTGAAGTACCTGTTGCAGCATTAAGAAGTAAATTATGATTCTAGTACCTGTATTAAATATACAGAGTGATTCTTTTATCAAACAACACTCATTATTTCAAAAAGTATTGATTTTTTTCAGTTTTATATTTAAAAGTAAAAAAACTATCAACTTTTGATTTTAAAATGACAACCTATACATATTAATAATGGTAACCGGATAATTTACCCCCGACTGTTTTTGGCATAGTAGGACATTTTCCCCCATTTTTTTTTAAGTTTATTATTTAATAATTTAATAATATTTATTATTTATTATTTAGTAAGATATTATTTTTTTTCATAAATATAATTAAAACGTAAAAAAGTTGTATGTAAGTAAAATAGATTAAAAATTTCATTTTTTTTCATAAATATAATAAAAATTGTACAATAAAACGTAAAAAAATTATATAAGTATAAAAGGTTAAAAATATTTATGAAATATAGTCTAAAAATGTTGACATAAAAATGATATATTTTGTAAAAAACATTTAATTTCTGATACTTTTTTTATATCTAAGCGCATATTTTGTAATCGTCTTTCATATTTATTTGTTTTTTTTTTTTGTTAAAAAAAACCATACCTGTTTTATTTTTTAATAGTTAATTAATTTTAGATACTAGCGAATAATACAATATGCTAGTACTATTACTTTTTTATTTAGACAGTCTTTTAAATATAATATTACTATTATTTTATTGTTTCAAGTTGTTGAATTAATCAAAAATATACATCTACTATAATAGGTAATTATAGAATAATTGATTATATTTATAAAAAAAAAAATTATATTTTACTGGAAAAAAATAATTTCTTATTAAATATTAAATAACAAACTTAAAAAAAAAATGGGGGGAAAATGTCTGCATCGAAAATATGTTGGGGGGAAAATGTCCTACTACGCCAAAAACAGTCGGGGGGAAATTGTCCGCCATTCATTAATAATTACATAAATTAATAAAGCCATTTTTTTCATGAATTTTCACATTAAAATTTTTAACTTTCGTTGATCTGTAGGAGAGTTATAGTTGCTCAACATTAGTTGGTTTTAGAAAGTTTTTAGGTGTTATACATCAATACTAATTAGTCAGAACTAGGATTTTTATTTGTAGTACAGTAGCTATAATAGTAATGATTTTGATATCGTCGACCCCATGGTGTAGCGGAGAGTGGTGATAATATTTGTACCATGATAGAAATAACTAATAAGTTATTAACTAGTTATTAACTAAATAGTTAACTTATTAGCTATTTCCATCATGATTTGTACCTGTTACTACCTGCCATATCTTATTGTCAATTGTCATATTCATATAATTATAATTAATTGGACTAATATTACTATTACAAATACTAATGAGTAACACAATTACTACACATTATAACACATTTATACTCAATAACTTCCCAATACTACTCAACTTTGAAGAGCTATATCTCATCAACGGATTAACGAAAAATGAAAATTTTTATGTGATATTTCATAAAAAAAATAGCCTTGTTAATTTATTAAATTTTAAGTATTGGTTATCATTTGAAAATCAAAAGTTGATAATGGTTCACCTAATAAATATAAGGGTATAAATATGAAAGTGTTTTACAATTCTAGAACAATATGGATCTTAAATTATGAAAAAAAAAAATTGAAAATATCAATACTTTTTGAAATAATGAATGTTGTTTGATAAAAGAAACACCTTGTATATTTATGATTTATTGTTGTTAATTTATTTATTTTTTACAAAGTGCCCAATGCTCACAAACAAGATAATAGACTCAATCTTTTATTAACGTGTGCTCATATTGAACATCCCAATTTAATTAAGGGATACCATCAATTAATTGAAGAAACCACTAACTCCATGCCTGAACCATACAAACATTTAGCGGAACGTCCATTCTTGGTAATGGTGTATCAATCTCTACAGACACTTTCTCATGAATTAAATATTATGAATATGGAATATAATTTCAGTATACCTTACTTGAGAATACTAGGAATAAAAACGATTAGAACAAATGGGTTGGTAAATGTTTTATTAATAATTATTATTTAGATATATTAAAGTGATGGTATTTAGTAACCATAGACCTGTAAACTAAGTTTATAGGTCTATGTTAGTAACTGTACAAGCACTATAATTTAAAATCAATGTTTTATTTGAAAATAACATCTAAAATATTTTTAACATAAGAATGAATGTAAATAATATATGTGATAAATTCTAGTACAATGGTAAATCATTTTATTCAGTAAATAATTCTGAGTGAAGACAGCCTGTCAGCCTAAATTCCTACCACATAGGGCCGGTTATAGGCATAGGCAACGTAGGCACAAGCCTACTGCGGCAAAATTTATATTTATATATAGAGGCGGCATAAAAAAAAAAAATAATAAAACAAGAGGCGGCAATTTTGATTTTTGCCTACTTATAAAAATTTGCTTGCACCAGCCCTGCTACCACATATATTATGATATATTTGTTAAAATTTCTAGCTTAACTATAGAAAATTAACATTTTTAACAACATAATAATTTGAAAAATGTTATGAATTTTTCAAAATTTAAAGTTTAATTGCTTATAAAAAAGTATTATGACTATTTATTTTGTTTTAATCAAATAAAATAGTTATCAATATTTTTAGAGAAAAAATTGAAGTAAGATTATTTAATTTAAAGAATAAAAGAATGTTTAAAATTTTTCCATGCATAGAAAATGCTTTTATTAATATTTATTGAAAATTTAAAGTGTCTAAGGTTATTCGTTCTTAAGTTACTCCAAAAAAACAAAGTTGTTTTTATAAAACGCTTGCTTTTTATAAACTTTTATTTTTTCATTATTTTATATTTTTGTTTTTCCTTGTTATTTTGAAAAGTTTTGGGAATTTTTTACTTGTACCAACTAAATTAAATTTGCTAAACCACCTTTTAATTTGAAAATCAAAAAAATTTTACTGCCCCAAATGGTGATAGTAAAAAAAATGTTATAAAATAGATACATTTATTGATTTGTTCTTAATCTAGAATAGTAAATATTAAATATTAATATATGTTTACTTTTCAGTGAAATCATTTATGTAGAAGTTTTGGACAATAGCAATTGTCTTTATGGTACATCAATTCCAAATGGTATGATGAAACTCAAATTTCGTCTTGAGTCAAAGTTAAATTTTTGTGTTATAAAAGTAAGAAAAATATTTTTAATTTATTAAATCAATTTAAATAATATACATTTATTTTTTTTATTTTATCTAGGTAAACCATAAAGAAAAATCCTTGCATAATTCAATAGCATTGAAATGCCACCTGAAGTCATTACTATCCAATAAATAAGGAACTTTTTTATGCAATAAAGTGCAAGATTTAGGTATTTTTCTCAATCAGATATATTTATATGCATTCATAAATTAATTATTACTAATTAATTAATAAGTAAATATAAAAAAAAAAACGAATACATGAATGTAAATTCTAGTATTCATTGCCTAATATCACTACAATGAAGGTTATTTTTAAAATTAAACTTGTGCCATCGAAATATGAATTATGAATTTCTGTTTTTTATACTTCAATATGTAAATCTACTGAAAGTGTTCAAAATATCTAATTTTATACGAGAGGATATTAAAAATAAATTATTTCATACTTGGTAATAAATTGTTTCTTTATTAAAAAATTATTTCTAATTTTACAATTAAAAAATAGAAATGTGGAACAAATGCATTTTAATTTGCATTTGATTTAGTTTTCAATTTAATTTTTTTTTTTTTTAAATCTGGTTATTTTAATTTTTAAAGTTGATGAGAACAAGTTAGAAAAAATTCAAAACAATTATTAATTTAATTTTTAAGTTGTAGCAACTAGCAATTATTATAAAATAAACTCATTACAAAAATCAACAACTAATTCATCTAGCAAACCAGACAAAACAACTTTTAGCAATTATAGGTACCTACTAAATTTTGTAAACTGATTAAACAATTTTTTTTTTTTTTGTATGACTTAAGTATACTCTGGTAAGTGGTGATTAAAAAGACTATAAACTCTATAAACTATAATCCCAAACAAGATGGCCACTATGATGTTTTTATAAACCAAACTAGAACTTTTAAATTTTTCATAACTTGACCAATTACGCATTTATTATGAAAAACTAAGTAATTACCTTGATAATAATTAATAAGAAAATAGATTCCAGACTTTAAAGACTAGAAGAAATATATTCAAAATGGTAAATACCAAATTAAGATTAAAAAATAAATAAACTTCAATAATTAATTCATTCAACCAATTATAATTACACCATAATGTTATAACACATGGGCGTACACAGAATTCTTTTATGGGAGGGTTTACCATTTATGAAGGTGTATGTATAAAATGTTATTAATGCAATATTCCATGTAAGAAATCATTACACATGTTTCACTTATGGAGGAGTTAACTCCATCCCCGATACGCCTGAATGTACACACAGAACAAAAAAATTATTATTGCATGTGCGACAGGTACTCTAAAGTCTAAATCATAATATATGAGTATGTGATATAAATGTACCAAATACAGAAAACATGTCCTGCAACGGGTTATCTGAACTGTGTGTATATTATTAGTATACACTATACTACGTAATATAATCAACTACTTATATTTAATATATTACAGTATTGCACATAAATATTGTGTGTTTAATTAATTTAATCAACTATAAATATATATAATAATTATAACATTTTAAAATATACCTATTATTATTGAAATTAAACTCATACACAGCGGGGTTGATCCCATACCCTCTGAAAATTGATCCTGAATACATACTTGATTTAAATAAATAAATATTATGCATCATGTTTGCAGAAGTAATTAGAGCTATGGATTTTCTCGTATCAAAAGATAATGTATTGGGGTACAGCTAAATAGTCACTAATCAATGTCACAGAAATGTACACTGCTCGCAGACAATTGAATTGCTCTACACCTATCCTAGAATAATCTGAATAACACATGTTGTGCAGGGAAAAAGCTGAGATTTATATCCTTCAACTATACAGTAAAATCGGTCAGTGCCATAATGTGTAAATGTATTGAATGCTAAATTAACAAATTTAATTTTAATCTTATATGCATTCAATATCCAGCCACCCAGGTGTAGATTTAATGACTTAGTCATCATTAGCCATGAGATTATTGCCTTCTGTCAAAAACTCGCTCAGAATCAGATCGTCCAGTAGGATAAGTTAAGACAAAAGTGTAATTTCAATTCCATCACAAATAAATAATTGGAGGTATAAAAAATAGATGCTTGTGTGTTTCAGACAAAAGTTTCTTATAGTATTAGTTGGAACCAAGATGATTGAAAACCTCCAAGTAAAGAGGTATAGACAGTTACATATTTCAATTTTTCATTAACTTTAAGAATATTATGGAACTAAAAACAACTTATATTTTTGCTAACAAAATGTTTAATATAATATTGCAGAACAATGAACTATTGACAGCAAGAAATACTAACGAAATATAGTTTTCAGTTTTATTAATAGCTTATCGTCTTTACTGTAGCTTAGTTTCAATTTGTGTATAGCATGAACATCAAAAAACGAAAGTGTTCAGTGTCTCTTACTAGGCGCAGAAACACACCGTTTTATCACGCTTTACATGGATTACAGGTAATAAATTGGATTTACAAAATATATTTATTATATTAGAAAATTATTAAAAAATGTATATATTTCAAAATGTTATCGCGATAATAATTTATAATAATTAAATGTAATTTATTATTTTAACACACATACACCTAACATTTTATATTATTTTTTGATTTAGTTGTTGACAAAACTCAATTTAAATGTAACGGCTGAATTGGAGCGTATATTGGACAATAAGCCAGTACAATCACCAATTGTATCAACTCTAGCAATGAGATGACAGTGTGCCCTCCGGTATGTTGGGGCACAAGCATGTCTACGATGGCATGAAAGAAAACAATGACGAGTACGACAAAAAAGAACGAAAAGTGCCATTTTGTGTGCTTCAATGAAAAAATAGTTTTTGTGGCGAATGTTGTACTCATTTAAGAATTATAGTTTGAAGTTTAATATACATACAATTTTAATTGATTAGTAGTGTATTTTATTATTAGAAAAAATATATAACTTAACTTATAAAATTATTAATGTAAATTTTGAACATAAAAAAAGAACAAGTTTTAGGAAAACAAGTAAGCGCTGATCATCAGTTTAGTGTTTTTAAGATATTAAAATCAAATTAAAAATCTTCTCCTGGAACTCTGACGTCATCTATTTTCAAAATCATTTTAACTAACTGTGCAGCCAAAATGATTTGTTGTTTCTTGCTATGAAGAGTCTCAATAACATTTTGTTCTTTCATATCTATAAAATTAATAATCAAATAAATGTTTTTATAAATAAAGTATAAAAAATAAATTTAACAAATAAACAACATAATTTACCATTAGTTCCAACAAGCATACAATCAATACCAAGAGCTGGATTATTTTCTTTGATTTGTCTGGCTCTAACTTGAGTTAACGTATCAATTGGTGACAATCCACTGTTCTCTGCTAAAGCTAATGGAACACTTTCTAAAGCATCTGCAAATGCCCGGTATGCATATTGCTCAATAGATGAAATCTTGTCTGCTTCAGTAGAAACAGCAATAGCGCATGAAATTTCAGCTGCACCACCACCATAAACTATGCGGTTATCTTGCACCAAATTTCGAACAACGCATAAAGCATCATGAATACTGCGTTTGGCTTCTTCAATAATCTAGTTTAACACAGAATAACTTAAATTGATAATACACACTGGCAATGTATTAATTTAACTAACCATTTTATTTCCACCACGTATAAATATGGTAACAGCACGTGAATTCTTACATTCTTCAATCACCAACATTTTGTCTTTAGTAGTACCAAAAGAAAGTTCGCTAACTTTACCAGCGTAACCTAATTTTTCTTTAGAAACTTCTTCAAAACGAGGAATGATTCTACCTCCAGTGGCAATTGCAATTAACTGTAATAAGTTAAATGAAATATTTAGTATTTGATAAATATTAGATAATGAAAATATGAAATATATTTTATAATATTAAATTTTAGTATTGATTCTTATATTTGATAGTTATATATTTAAAGAGATTAACTTCTAAAAGTTAATAATAAAAAAAAAAAAAGTAAATATATAATAAGTAAATACTCCTTACTTCTATCTCAGGTCCACCAACCCAACGTACAGCAGGCAATTCATGTTTCAATAACAAATGATTTGCTTCATCATCAAAACCCCATTGACAAATTGCTAATGTAGCACCAGCATCTTTCACTTTTTTAACCATTTCATTGAATGTATCTTGTTCATATTTTCTTAATGCTCTATAGTCTTCAACTGAAGCGACATCCAACTTATGCTTAGTCTTTGGCTTAGGTGGCTCAAACGGACAAGTAAGAATGGCGAGATGAACATTTTTAAGCTCCTAAAAATACATAAAATAAAACAATTAGGTAAAATAATATTAATATATTCACAAAAAAAATTGAATATTATACAATTTTCTCTTACCTTTGGCATTTGAGGATGTGAAAAGTCTTTATCAACTACAACTCCTTTCACTAACATTGTGTCTTCTAATCTTCCTCCTTCTTTTCCTTGGACTTTGATCAACTCAAAATTGACATCACGTTTATCAAAATCTGCTACAGATATAACTGCATTTACAGCTATTTCAGCCATTTGACGATGGCACTTGTTAATACTAAAATGATATGAATTTAAATATTATACTTACATCATAGGTATTATTAAAAAACAAACTATAAGCCAAAGTAAATTCATTATTAACGATAATTGGAATAAAAATTACTAAAATAAAATATTTTAATAAATTAACAAGTTATTTTAAAGTATAAAAAATGTCTATACTCAATTCAAATAATATCAATGTAAGTTTTAATTTTTTAATGAAGAGCAAACCTTAAAACAAGTAATACTCGATTAATTTTTTTTACATAATTCGGTTGTAATAAAAAACTTGAATAAAAAGCAATTTTAATGTTTGAAAATGATAAATTAAAATGTAATAGGTAGGTAAATTAAATTAAATCTTTATTATCAAAATTAAATAAAAAATGCATAATACTTGATCAAGCTTAATTTTAAATTTGAATAGAACTTAATTCAATATATTAATTAATTAGTTTTTATATTAAAAATAATTTTGTATCTATGCAGCGTTTTAAAAATTATACCTTACTAACTTTCATTAAAAAATATTGAGTGATAAAGTGAAAAAGAAATTATAACTAGACATTGTTTTAATAACTATCTTCTTTGGATAATTTTTTATTTAGGAATTTTACTCTTGCAGTTCGTGAAAAACATACCTTATAACCCTTAACTATTTCATCAATAGTAATTAAATTTACAAAAGGAAAAACTATAAATGAAGAGGCAAATTTGAATACATTGAAAATTATAAAATATTGATGGGTATCTGTTGTTTTAATTACTAATTAATTTAATTGAATTAGTACATTTGAATGAAATTTATTTTGAATAGTTTATTAATAAATATTTCTTACATTTTGGATCCCAGAGTTGTCATTGCTGTTTTAATAAGAGGTTCCAAGTTGTTGATATCAACTGGAAATGAATCAGCAATAGAGTCTAAATGCTTGCAAGCACTTTGAGCAGCCAATTCAAAACCATCTGCAATTCTAATAGGATGTATACCCTGATCAAGCAAATGTTCAGCTTGTTCGAGCAAAGCTCCGGCAATGACTATAATAGAATAAAACTCATTAATACAAATTAGAATTGCACTAGAAATTATTTAACACTTTACATACCTACAACACCAGTAGTACCATCACCAATTTCATTATCTTGGGATTGAGACAACTGTACCATAAGCTTAGCGATCTCATGATCAACATCCATCATATTCAAAATGGTGGCACCATCATTGGTAACAGTCACTTCACCATCAGATGAAACCATCATTTTATCCAAACCTTTTGGACCCAATGATGTGTACAACGTCTTGGCAATAGACCGTGCGGCCATAATGTGAGACTAAACATGATAAAAATAAATATTTTACATTAATGCTATTATTGGATTAGGCGATGAATAGATTTTGTGGACTTGTACAACATTTCAAGTCGAAATAAATAAGTAATAACTACCATGTGTGTGCCATAAGACACTGGTATGTCAGAGCACACCTGGTCACATACACATGATTGTTCTGAATCAAAAAACAATGTGCAACGGTACAGTCAAATAAGGAAAACAATAACATTGCCATAACTTTCGTACTATTCTCAGGTCGTAAGAAAGAATATGAAAGCACCACAAACCTTCAACGCATCGATGCCAGTCAGCCTACGCTGTTTGTGTTGGTCTTTGATGATGATGAACGGCGTACCGAATTCATCGAAACCCAACGACCCGGGTATGAAAGACATGATCCCGTCGTAGAGATGTGTAGCTCATAAACAACTTGACTCGACGAGTCGAGTCGACTCTTTGAAATTTGAAATAATTGAATGGACCGGATCAGTACTCGCCCGGAATAGTGAATACTGAATAATGAATATTCCTGATATTTTTTTTTTTTTTAGGTTATGTATTTATGTTCGTGTAGTTTCGCCCAGACGACGGTTCGACAAATTGAATGCCCTTCCAATCATAAACCCACGGTCTATTTCTACATCAAAGACCTATAAAAGACCGACCCATAGACCTATCTCTTATGATTAGGTCTATGATTTTAATATATTCACAGATATAGTATTTATAAATCTGTAATTATTCTGGTAATTTATCCGCTTGTGATCATTGAACTTACTATATTATAATATGAATATATATTATATTATTTATATATATAGTATTCAATGTTTATGATTCACGGTAAAACTGATAAGAACTAAGAAACGAAATCAAACAATCCTATTGGTTATTTACTTTAACTACCAACTATTTGTATGGTTATGATTGTTTTGACATGCTGACCGACGACCGTTATTTATTAAAAAATTGATTATACATCAGCTAATCTTCTAAGTTCTCAGTTCTCAGTGTTCTCACTGTTCTTGTTGTCTTTTTCTTAGTCTCTTACTTTCTCAGTTCTTACACTGAGTTACACAGTTAAGTACGTTCATAATTTATAATTTTATATATATTATTTGCATAGGATACACTGACTGCAGCTGAATGTAATATTTTATATTTTATACTTCATAATATTATAATAATAATAGGTAATTAAATAATATCGCATTACTAAATCGATTGCAAACTGCAGATTAATGTTTATCACTACTAACCTGTCCTTTAACTCATTAGTTATTAATATTTCTTCAATTATTATTAAATAATTATTATCAACCGTTTTTAAATAGAAATTATAAATCAAAGGAGAGTCCAGATTCGTCATATTTTTACTAAAACTTATGAATTATTATCTAACAGGTAATTAAAATGCAACTAAATAATGTAGAATTATTTAAGAACGCTACTTTTGTATGTGTGTTGTTTCGCTTGTTTCTATTTATCAACATAATATTATGTACTACAGGCACTACGGAAAATTTATATTCAATAGAACTAATTATGTGTTGTTAGTTTTAATATTAGAGTAGTAAATTTATCTATTATCAAAATTAAAGGTTAGAACATTCTCTATATTTATATATTTGCGTTTTTAAATATTTTAATTTTTAAGCAATAACATAACTTTTAATAATTACAATACAATAATATTATTTTGCTTGAAAATTTAAATATTTAAAAAAAAATCCAATGCTTTAGCACAAATAATCTTTTTAACTTAAACATTGATTATAGGTCAATTTCAAAGCTAATATCACACAATTAGTCAATTCTTTGTTTTATAATGTTTATAAGGTGGTGATAACACATGTGGGGGGTAGTGTCTTCTTAATGTATTATGTTCTAGTAAAATTTTAATGTGTGAACTTAAATGGCACTTATTTTATTATTTTTATACTTTGCTCATTACAATATTTTTTTAATTCCTATTATGAAACAGAGTATTTTGATTCATAAAAATCTATATTCAAACAACTGGTTAATAAATTATGATTATTTAAAGTTTAGAAAAGCTGAGTAGTAAACTTATTTTGCGTGGCACCCCCATATCACTCCTCTCAGTTAAACTAAACATTCTAAACTTGAAATGGTCATAAGTTACAACTCATAAACTACTTATCCGAATTTAGATTTTTATATATAAAATATTCTAAAATAATACAAAGAATATTTTCAAAAATGTATAAACATTTCTAAAAAAATGAGTGTTATTAATTAATATAGCTAATATTAATTTATCAAACTTGCATTTGATTTTTCTTAGGTAGTATGTCACAACAGTTTTTGAACAGTTTTAACATACTTGAAGAGTATGAAAATATTCATGCTAAATGGTGTGCTGAATTAATAGCAAATGGAAGAAAAACACTTCTGTCATTGCGTAATATTATTGATAATGATCTGCTAATAAATTTGATGGACAGTTTTATGAAATTTGTCTCCTTACTTTCTCAATGTGATCCTAATTCATTATCAGTTGAAAAAAGCACTTATAAACCAAGTGATGTAAATAATTAATAAATAAACATTGAACTATTTTAATTTATCAAGATAATTAATTTTTCAGCCAGCTTTAAAACATCAAAATGAAAGCCAAGATTTATTGCCAAAGAATGATATTATTAAGATGATGAATAGTGATCTTCAATGTCCAATTTGTAATGAATGGCTATTTAAAGTAATTTGTTTTAGTTATTCACTATAATTTAATAACTCAATTTTTTAACAATTAAGATATTATTATGTAGAAATATATAGTTTTGGTTGTTCATTATTTTATAATTATTATGAAGTAGCTAATTGTAGTATGTATAGATTGTTTTTATATGTTAAATACTTAATACTTAACAATTTAATTAAATTTAAAAAAAATATATATTTTTAAGTAGATGTCAACATATAATTGGTTGTTTCTAATATCAGAGTTAAGTGACCTAAAACCAAATTTAAATTTAAGATCTATGTAAAATGGCTTTTTTGCGATTTTTCAATTTCAAATATGAGATACACAATATGGCTGTAAAATGTTTACAAATTTACAGTTGAAAAATGCTTATATCTTGCTTTAAAATTTAATTATTTTAAAAAAGCCTACTCAAGAATACAATTAAAGTTCTTAATCTTAAGTTTTTTAATAGGTAAATTCACTCTAATACTAAAATTAACATTATACTGTTGATTCTGTTAAATGTAAATTTGTTTTGTTATGTGTGTCAGAAGGAAAATAAATAGTACACTGACTTACCTACTTTTAGTAAATAAATAAAATATAATTTTAAATTATTTTATAGGCAACTTCTGCAAATTGTAATCATACATTTTGTGAAACATGCATAAAAAAATGGTTAAAAATAAATAAAACATGTCCAGTTTGCCGTACGCCAATTCAATATACTTCAACTTCTATAGTAGTAGACAATTTTATCACAAACTTGTGTCACTTATTTGGTGGTCTTACTAAGGAACGGCGTGAATCAATAATGAATACTCGTTTAGGTATTAAATTAAGTTTACTGATATTTTAATTTACATATATTTAATTTTTATAATATATTTGATTTCAGATGATAAGAAAAAAACTAATACTAACATTACTACAATTGATGAATTAATTAATGATTTCAACATTGATCAGTCAATTGAAGTTGATACATTTATTAGCCAAAATGACACTATTTCAACAATGTCACATCCAAATACAGTTCGTTTAATTCCTTATCCTCAAACACCTGTATCTAGAGAGAATTCAAGACAACCAATAGTTGGCCCTAATACACCTCATCCTAACACAGTTCAATTATTACCTTTTCCTCAATCATCCATAGCATCTGTTGCAAGCCCACGTTCTAATCGCATTCAACCAACATCTGTATTAAGTCCACGTGCTAATCGTCTTCAACCGACTTCTCCAGTATCTGTGATAAGCCAGCGTATTAATCGTATTCAATCGACTTCTCCAGTATCTGTGATTAACCAGCGTATTAATCGTTTTCAACCAACTTCTCCAGTATCTGTGATTAGCCAGCGTATAAATCGTATTCAACCAACATCATCAACATCTGTTGCCAACTCAAATACTCATCGCCTTAGAACTAATACAAATATTGGTTCATCATCATCTCGATATCAATCAAATATAGGCAGTTTACCATTTTCTTAGAAAAATTCTCATAAAATATCCGATATAATAAATGAATACATTAATACAACATAATTCAAAATATTCATATACAAGTAGTCCACAATAAGATCCTTATTTATACATATAAATTAAATTTATATCATCTTAGTGAACCATCAATAAATCCATTAGAAAAAATTATTGAGTACTTATGGATTGTAGTTTTAAATTATTGAGGGGATTGTAATTAATATTAATATTTCCTATTCTTAATTAACTTTCATTATTTGTTTTTTTTTTTTTTTTTTTTTTTTTTAATTTGTGTATAGTTTACAGTTTTTTATTATTATTTTTATTTTTATTTAAAGTATACTTTTTTTTATATATAAAATGATCTAACTCCTTGTCTAACTAAGAACCTTGACACAAAATTGCTGTCACAGAACTGACTATTGTATTAAATGACAAATCTAATCATCATATTTATCTTATAAGTATAATGTATTGTAATGAAGCTGATGATTAGAATAAGTACCACTTATATTATTTTTTTAATTAATTTTATTGGAATAATAATAAAAAAATATATTTTGAATAATTTGAGTTTTTGTATTAGTATTTATAAAAAAGTTATGACTTGTTGATTAAAGTAGATTGAGAATAACAAAATAATAAATTACAGTTATTTGATTTGATTATGATGTACAGTAGGTATAAGTATTATTTAATACCATGATATACCTAATATAATTATTTTATTAGAATGCTGGCATATGAAATATGATCTTTTTATAAAGCAAGTGCCAAGTACTTCTGGTAAGTGGAAACAACTTTAAAATAGAATCTAGAAAAAAAAAAACATTTTTTATCATAAAATTGATTATAATTCTTAATTAGACTATTGTCTACATCTGTGTTATATCACAAGTGAATATGTGATATTTTGTGTTTGTATTGAAAATGAGTACCTATGTAATTTATAATTTTTTTATTATTTATGATTGAATATCTGAATCAGAAAATTGTATGACCATTCAAATGAATAATTCTACTATCATAATACACAAAGCATTGGATACTACTTGGTTATCATAACAATTCCTTGGAATATGACTCGTGTAGACTTATTTATGTTCAGTAAGATATTGTAACTTTTGTCTAACAAATTATTCAAAAAGAAGTATAAAATATTAAGAAAACACAATAGTGTAAAAACGTGGTTTTGTACTTCAAGTAAAATAGCTTATTGAAGAGGTTTACGAAAAAATTACTTATTATAAAAATTAAAACTAAAAAAAACTTTAACATGAACAATTGGAATACAATTATGAATTTATGATTCTAGAAAAAATTCTCTACAATTCTTATTATAGGTTATACTTATATTACGTATTACTGAAAGTATGAAATCATGTTATTATGCCAATGATTTATGGAGTGATTCAGTGGCGTACGTAGAATTCGTTTATGGGGGGGTTACCATTTATGTATATGTATAAAATGTTATTAATGTACCTAATATTCCAAAACATAATTATACCTACATGTTTCACTTCTGGGGGGGATTAAACCCCTAAACGCCACTGTATAGATTCTATGATGATGTGTCATGTGTGTTTTTTGTGTCTGTGTACGGCATAACTAGTCGAAATAATACTTCAATTTCAAACTTCGGGAGTGGTTTCCCATGGCAAAGTGAATATCCTGGTAGATTATAGAGGTCAAGAGTTAACATTTTCCAACAGTTTAAAAAAAAAATCGATATTTTTAAGTATATGGTTGTAATTCAAAAACTAGTTACTGTAAATACTAGAAATTTTAACCAAATGTGTATGTTAGTGTTATCTATATACAGTTAAATTTTCAAACTATTTTGACTTTTTTGAGGTTTATATTTATAGATCACTGGAATTTTCGATTTTTCTAAGAATTTTTTTTTAAATGCCGATAAAAAAAATTTAGATAGCCAAAAAAACTTGAAAATTTAATACAAGGTTCCTGATGGTTGTTCTTATTGTAGTTAAAAAAAATCGTTAGTCACAATTTTTTTTTATAAAAGCGTTTATAGTTCAAATTTTAACGAAATCACGAAAATGTGCTAGTAATTTTATAGTTGAAAAATCATAAAGCTTTTTGTGCTTAAATCTAAGGTTAAAAAATCAACTCATAGTTTTTCATAAATTTTCCTTCAAATAGCTAAAGAGAAAACTCGAAACATCATAATAGGAAAATTTTATGTGAGTTTGAATTTTATGTTTACGAAATCGCATAATGATAACGATTTATCTTCAAACGAAATTAAATATTTATTATAATTCAAAAAATATTAGTCGTAGATACTTGAAAATTTCACCAGTTATTAAGATTGGAATTTTATTTACATGATTTAATTTTAAAATTATTCCGCTTATTCTAATGCTATTTATAGGCATTTGAAATATTCGTTTTTGTTTATTTTTTTTTATTAGAATATGAACTAATTAATTAATTCTACTAATTCTTTGTTTCTATTATTTTCGTTTTGATTTTTTTTCCGTGGTTTTTTCTTCTTTGGATTACTTCGTTGGTGTTTATCGTTATTATAAATTCTAAGTTTTTAAACTTTTACATACACTATATTTTATCTAGTATTTATATATAATGTGTTATGTATTTTACTGCCTTATGCCCTTATTTAATGTAGTCCTTAGACGATTGTAGACAAAAATTACTATGAAATTTGTTTTTGTATTTTATATATATATATATACATATATTATATAATATATTTATTACGACAATATAACTATATTATAATATATGGCTAAAATTACTATAGGTACATTTTTCTTTGTTTACCTATACTTATTTACATTTATATATAGTTGTCCCAACACGACGTTGCCCTTGTATTAGTTTCTTTTTTGGCACTTTCGTAGGCCGTGTGTTTAGTGTTTACTGTACAAAATTAAAGACATGAAGTATCTATATTAAAATTCAAAAGTGTGTATTATTATAATCATAAAATACTTGGGTAGGTATTACTCGGTCAATTTATACGAATTATAAAATAAAAATGGATAAATATCTATGACTTTATATGTTTAGGTCTCAATTCCAAATACATTATAAACGCTCGGCATTATATTGTTACTATAGTTACTATAGGTCACGGTTTAAGATATACGGTATATCTTAAACCGTGCTATAGGTACTATATACATAGGTATATAGTATATAGTACATAGGTTTTATGTATGTTAAATACTTAAACATGTATCAATCAAACAATTCAAACAATCCATAGACCAAAACCCTGTTAATAATAAGTAATGTGTAGTGAGTCCAACTCCAAAACGTTCCGACACATTCCGTAGACAATATTTGTTGCAGAAAACCTATATGTGCATTAAAAATTGACGAGAAAGAGAGTGGATAGATGCTTAGTCAACAAAAGAAAAGGTGCACCGTCATGAAAAGATCGTACGACGCACGAGCTCTGACTCTCTGAGTACAAGAAACTGGCAGAGTGGACGCACGTGGAACGCCAAAAACACACTTGTTGTGCACTGATTACTGATATTACATAGGTAATATAAAACATAAAATAATTGCACCAGACACCATTGCAATAGTGCAGTCATGTGGAAAACGTTAAACAATATCGATATATATATATTATATATAATAGAAGGTTTTATTTTTATTCACGATAAAAACATATTTTTATGTCTTATCTAATCATATTTGTTATCACTAGTTATCAGAAAATCGACTGCAGATAAGACAGGCATAAATTTTTTTTGAAATTTTCAGTTTCCGTGGTAAAAGTATCGATTTACTTTTTATTTAAATACGAAACTACCCAAACTGCACAGCGTACCTGGACACTAGGTATGTTTATTATTTGTATCTGTATTCTGTACTTGTCTCTATGTATTTATAAAAACAAGTTCCGTAGATAATTTGTTTGCCTACAATTTATTAAAATAATTAATGTTTAATATATTTTTAATTAACACACTGATCTAACTGGGGCCAGTCTAAAGTTTTTTATTTTCACTTTCTAGTTAATCAATAAAATTTAGATTTAATTTAAATGATACGTCATGCAAATTTTATTAAATCCTTTTCCGTAATAGATAATATTATCTAAAGCCATTAGCTATGCATCTGTTATTGGTGTACAAAATAACTGCATGATCTTGTAACATTTTTATTATTTTTAATTTTACTGCGACTTATCATTTCCGTATAATAGATTTTTGTATATTGTTTGTTTTATTAGTTATAATTTTGTTGGGACTATTTTATATGTTCACTGTTCTGTAAAAAGGTCAATTACATTGAATGATTATTATTTATTATCTACATGATAATGTCAATTTAGTCAAATAGCACAATAAAATTCCAAATTCTTAAAATTTCCAAACTATAGGCATTTGTAACTATCATTTTTTATAGTTTCCTGTAAAATGATGATAAAAAATATGCAATGAATTATATTGACCATGTTTTATAAAACTTACTGTGAAAATATATTTTTCTTTTGCAAATCAATCAAACATTTCTGATTTTAACATTAAATACCTATCAACTTAGGTATTTAAATTAAAAATAACAAGGTACATACTTATACACCAATTGGCATCATTCAGAATATTCAAACAATTTTAATTCATACCATTTAGCGTCATCCAAACTGAACGTGTTAAATCACTTGTTGCTACTGCAGTATCTATGTTTAAATTTAAAAATTATGCTTATTTGTTAGTGGTTAAAATAGCTAACCCGTGACTTGCGAGGCATTGTATGATATGTAATGTATTGTTTAAAAACTATAAATAATCATTATGTACCAAAAATTTGTTATCTTAAAAATGTATTTTATCATTATTGAATCAAGCCCAAATGACATGTTATTTTAATATTAATTAAATAACACTGAATAAACAATACCAAAACTATCATTTATTAATTTTTTATATGATGTACCTACCAACAACTACAATCTTAAATTTACTTTCAGACTCAAGTTTATTATGGCCTTTATTATTCGAAGATTTTATTCATCAGTGATGGAAAAGACTGTTATGATATCTAAATCAACAGATGTATTTGAAAACCTTGCCTTGGAACATTGGTTCTACCGACATTCAGACTTCACTAATAAATCTATGTTGCTATTGTGGGTAAACAGTAATTGCGTTGTAATTGGCCGACATCAGAATCCTTGGTTAGAAGTAAATTTTGATTCAGCTATTAATGTACGGATAGCAAGAAGAAATAGTGGTGGTGGAACAGTATTTCACGATAATGAAAATCTCAATATGACATTTTTCACAAACAGGGAAATTTATAACAGGAAAAAAAACTTAGAATTAATTGTTGAAACATTAAAGAGTGAATGGAATGTTGTGACAGAAATTAATAAACGAGAAGATATTGTTATAGAAAATATGTACAAAGTTAAGGATTTAAATTAATATGATTTCATTATAATGAAAATATTATTTTACAGCTTTAATGTACTAAGGTATTTAATTTATATATAGATATCTGGCACAGCGTCTAAGTTGGGAAGACCTAATTCATACCACCATTGTACATTATTAGTAAATTGCAATCGAGAATTAATGTCAAATCTATTGAAAAAACGTGAAGTAAATTGCATAATAAAAGTTAATAAATATTACATAACTTCTAACATTGTAATGTATTTTAGAAAAATATTGAAACCAATGCCACAGTCAGTGTAACATCAGATGTATTGAATTTGACACAAATTAATAACAAAGTGTGTATCAATAGATTAATGACTGCTGTTGGGTTACAATACCTAAAAACAGTAGGCAATAAAACAACAACAGATCAAGGATTTAATTATGTCACACCAAACGAACAAACATTCCCTGGTATTTTTTTTTCATTATACTGATTAAAGATAAATACATAAAAGAATTTAACAACACTGTGTTTATATCTAATAAGTTGTATAAAATATTCATATATACTTTGAATTATTTTTTTTGACATTTTATTATTTATTTTTTAAACAGGTTTTAATGAAATAAAAAATGAAATGGAAAGCTGGGAATGGAGATATGGACGAACGCCAAAGTTTAATATAACTGTTAAATGCAATGAACAGTCTGTTATTTTATCTGTAAAAAGTGGCATTATTGAAAATGTTGTTACTACCTGTAATATAAAGTTAAGCAACTTAGTAAATGAAAAATTTAATATGAATATAGTGGAAGAGATAAAACGACGCTTAGAAACAATAAAATAGTAAAGTTATAGCAATATAATAATCTTTTTTTTTATTAGTTACTGTAGTAAAATAAAATGTTGTTGATTTATATTTTGATTAAATATTTAAATTAATGATTACCTATGTGACACAATTTGATTCCTTATAATTTCCATTGTACAGTTTGATATTTCATAAAAACACTTTATTTTTTTCTTTTGTTCAGATTCTTGAGCCTTGAATGTATATTTACACTTAATGGGTTATCAAATACATATTTCAATATTTGGCTTCTTATTTATTTTAGTCATATGTGTATACTTATAAAATTATCTAATATAATTTGTATGTTAAATGTGTTTTTTCTTTAAAATAACACGCCATCATTACAATAATTAAATTGTATGAGTTTTAAAATTAATGCACATTCTTGTTAATGATTATTAATCATTAAGTATAGTAAATAATAATACACAGTAATTTAAATTTAAAAATCTAACTTTTTTTAAACTTATGTTTATTTGTTCTTTTAAAATGATAAAAATCATTAGGAAAATCACAATAGGACAAAAAACATGGTATGAAATATAGTTAAAAATTATTATACTATAATAAGATATACATTTCATTTAATAGATACATTTAGCATAACAAGAATAAAGAATATTTATTTTTCTACATCTAAATAATCTTAACCAATTATATTAGGTTGGTAATCTATATTATAATTATTATATTTAATAAATAGTAATATAGGTATATATATATATAATCCTAAGCCGTGATTAAAATAATTTACGGTTGAAGACTAACATCACAATCTATGATTTGACATTGCTTTACAGAGAGCGTGCATAAATAATACATAAAAAGCTTAACAACTAGAATATACAATATATATTTGATCAGTCAATCCGAATAATAATAAAAATAAAATAAACAGTGAAACTCGACTAGTATCTAGTCTATTGTTCGTTTAAAAATGTGCAAGTTTACTATTACCCTGCACTGAATGACCTTGCATTAGGAATGAAATATAAAAGTGAGAAACATTGCTTTTGATTGACTGTATCCAACACCACTGACAACCAACTACCATTAGGAACTTTTCTGCTAGGAAAACAAATATTGGATAATAATCTAATCGTGATACAAAGAATGATAAAGTTCCAAAATTCCAAGTATACATTTATTAATTTTTATAATGTTTGTTTGGTATGTAGAAAGTGGTAAAATGTGATGGGTTACTAATAAAAAAAAAATATATTTATAATAATTATTAAAATATTCGCTTAAGATTTACAAAATGAAATAACTGGAATTTAGTTTATCTAGTACAAGTTTGTCATTTGATGGTTCTACGGGATACATTTTTAGTTCCTTTAAATTGAACCACATCATTGTCTTCTTGTGAATAATCACATGAAACGTCTTTATCTTTCTTTGTTGGATTTTCTTTACGTTTTATAAATACACGCATCATTGCTGCTGAAATCAATAACACAACAACGAAGAAGCTTGTTAGAGGTAACCATTTATTTTGCGTTTCGTCTTCAATTTCTGACAACATTGGTTGGTACTCGTGAATTTCTCTAGTAACGATTCTGGCTGGTCTTGCAGCCACAGGGCTGTGAGGACAATTCGCCTCGCGCACATATCTGGCCCACGTACGCTGTACACTAGATGTGAGTTCTCTTCCAGGTCTTCTTAGTTTAGCTTCCTTAATAGGCGTGCTCTTAGGATCGAAATTGCACACTAATCCTTTAGTTTTTTTATTGTTTACATTGGAAGCAATTGATTTCGTAGAACCTACCAACACGCCTATATTTCCTTTAGACGATGCAGCCCATTCCCACATATCCACAACATAACAATCACATTTCCAAGGGTTACCAACCAGTCGTAACGACATAAGTTGATGATTATATCCGAATTTATCAGGTTTAATTGCTGTGATATTATTGAAACTCAAGTCCAACTGTTCCAACCCAGTTAGTGACTCTAAAAACTTCATAGACCCTTCTTCGTCACTCTTTAATTTATTATCGTTCAACAACAATTGACTAATGTTAGGAGTTGTAGTGAAAGCATCAACAGGTAAATAACTCAAGTTACATTTACTCATATCCAAATTCTTTAAACCGGATAATTGAGGTGGTAATATTGGTCCTTCTTCGGGAACTTGAAGAGGATTTCCTGAAAGTCTTAACTCTTCCAAGTCTGGATATGTAAAGTTGTCGTAGAATACTGTATCATTAAGACGACTAAGTCCACAGTTATTCAACTCTAATACTTCTAAACGCGTAAGATTTTGGAATAAACCTGATTCAAGGCTTTTAAGTTTATTACCAGACAGGATAAGCGTTTTTAAAGCGGACATTTTTAAGAAAGTCGTTCTAGATATTCTTTGTAAGTTACTGTAACCCATATCTAAATGCTCCAAGGATTCCAATGGAGATAAAAGTGCTGTAAAAGCATTGTTTAAAGGATTTCTTGATATGTCCAATTCTTGTAGACTAGTAAATTTATGGAAAGTATTAGCAGGCAACCTTGTTAATCCACAGTCTCTCAATGAAAGTTTCACTAGTTTTAATAAAGGTGATAAAGCTACTGCTAAGTCTGCTGCAGATAAATGGTTTCCAGATAATATGAGAGTACGCAATTTCGTAGCATTAGCGAATGCATCTTCAGATAAAGGTCCTTTTAAATGACAATAACTAAGATCCAGAAAATCTAAATGAACTAAATTGTGACCTAAAGTAGTAGCCACGTCAAGATCAGATAATTCATTTTCAGCCAACACTAAACCTCTTAGCCAAGTATTATTGAAAAAAACATTTTCTGGTAAATTAGACACACCTGATTGCCTTAAATCGAGATGTTCCAATCTACCTAAATTACCCAATATTAAAGTCCAGTCAACATGACTTTTAAGACTATTTCCAGCCAATTCTAATACCGTAAGGTGTCCAAGGCTACTAAATGCTACGCTCGATATGTGTGTAAGATTACAGTTATTTAGAATAAGATGTTTCAAACTAGTAAGAGGATCAAATATGCCTGGTTCAATGATATGAAGAGGGTTTCCAGAAATATCAAGTTTGTCTAGACCGCTGATATTGGCGAAAAATTGTGGTGACAATTTTGTTAAATGACTATTTGCCAGGTATAGGTACAGCAAAGACTTGGAATATAAAAATGGACCTTCGACTTGTTCCAATGGATTTCCCTGTAATTCTAACGTAATTAATCCAGCGCTATCCCTGTAACAAATATAATAAATGTCGAATAAGTTTTAAATAATTTATTCAAATTAACAAAAAAAATATTTTAATAGGTAGTTAAAGTAAATATATTTTTGATTCTATATTATTTGTATTGTAATAAGCCTATCTATTAAAAAATTACACAAGTATATCATAATATTAATTAATGCACTTATCATTATAAAATGAACCAACAGTTTTCGTACAGTTGGTAATAATAATTTCACTTTTTGTTTAAACAAAGATAAAGCTATACGACAATACAAAAATAATCGTGTAATTAAGAATGAAATAACATAATATGTTAAGATTTTTTAATATTCTATTTTAAGATAAGATAGATTTAAATAGATAATTAAAATATTTATATAAATTTTTTTGTTTAATGTAGCCGTTTAAAAATTTAATGCATGTTTAATGTTAGTACGTCACCCAACAATAGAATCGACCTTGAATAAGCAAACATGGAAACTGTGACTCAATTTGTTTAATTTAAATACGATTGAAGTTAAATGCTGAAGTAAGAGCTCGTGTCGTTTTATAGACTAATATATTTTATGGAAACGTATACACACAATAATATATACCTATGTATTAAATAAATGGCTAAATAGGTATCTTAAAAAACTTACACAAATGCTTCAGGATCAACATAATTGATCAAGTTAGATGACAAATCTATATCCAATAGGTAATGAAGTCCAGCAAACGTTGTTTTTTGGATTTTTGTTAAAAAGTTTTCGGACAACTGTAATGTCCTAAGTTTAATATCGGCTGGGAACGGTTCGATTTCTTTTAGGAGATTTCCGTTCATATTAAGTACGTAGACATTGCTGTCGAGTCCTTCATATGGCATGGATGTCAAGTTACTTTCCGAACAGTCTGTCACCCAGTTAATTCTGAAGAAATGGCAATCGCAATCTTCTGGACAGTCAAGTTGTTCAGATAGAATGGCTCTTGTATTGCATACGTAAGCCAAAAGTGTGACAAACACTAAAATGGATATACGTGTCGCCATGTTGCGGCGGATTTCTCAATTCAAACTCTGAAAAATGAATAATTTAGATTAAAAACTTGAAATTTAAATATTTAACTTAATATTAATATGTAGCTATAAGTAATATTAGAAATTCTAATCTGGTAAATTTTGCCAATTATTGTAAACAACCGTATCAAATTAGAAAAATTGTTCATGGAGTTCGATGTTATCGATTCGTCAAACGTTTCGTTTGGTGTCAAGGCATTACCAAGGACTTGGCACAGGTCTCAAAACAAGTAAAAATTCATCATTCATATTACGCTCTCCAAATATTTACAGAACATCATTCTACTAGCAATTGAATGGCCCTATAGGCACGCCCTATCATATGAACGACAATATTAGTATTGATTTAATTAAATCTGGCACGCCCCGTGTGAACACTGAACAGTTGTCCGACACTATTTGAATTTAAAATTTAAGTTCTAAAATCTTTAGATACCTATTATAATACGATTTAGATTAATATATTGTAGGGAACAAATAAACGTCTCTACCGTAGTGAAAATAATGTTCATACTATTCTTATATTAAAATCATAATGACTATACGATTATCATATTATTAATGTCTAGTAATAATTATAATTTATAATAATAAAAGATATACTCCTTATAAAAATATAGACATATAGCAATAAATATCATACATAGTTTTTAAAATAATGATTGTGAAATAATGAACTCGATTGAAAATACAGATTTTTAAGTGTTATTATTATTGTAGCCACTATCTGGTCATCAAACAGTATGTTGAACTATTAAGAATTATGTATCATCACTGCAAGAAAAATGGAAAAAATAATAACCAAAAATAATTAATTTTTAGTTAGGTATTAAATATAAAATAACAATCGGAGTATCATAAAATAGACCAAATCGAAATACCGAATGTCGTATTTATTTTTATGAACTTTGATGAAACATTGTCATCGATGTAACGTGGTTTGGACGTCTATATACCTACCTATACGTGAATACGAGTTCACATAACAGTCACTTTAACGTCCTTGATGTACCCCCCTTTCCATCTCACGTTTCAAATTGATTAATTATTAACGACATGTGTACAACAGTAAATTACATGATTTACAAGAGAAATTAAAATATACCTATGAATTATTATCGAATATACAAGACAATTGTCACTGAAGTAATGAAGTGAAAGTAATATAGTCCCTGACAGATAGAAAACATTTAAAACATATTATAACGTTTCGCCAAATTAAAATTAAACCATCAATACTCAGTACCTACTACGTTACTCAGTATAGTATACCTATGTCATATATACATTATTTGTATACGTACAATGGAGTTCCAACATAAATTAATTGACAGCAAAAGTGCAAATCGGCTTCATATAATCTTTGAGACTTTTGACGGAAAGGTGAGGTAATTTCATTTTAAATGAGACTAAAACTTTTATTATAAAAATTATAACTTGCGGTTAGTAGTTTTTATATCTTTATAGAGGTCATAATCCTACTACAATATTATGTTAAAAAATTATCGTTATAATAATGAATAAATTTCCCTATATTACACCATGATATAGCACAAAATAAATATCTTTAACATACACAGGGTTCAGGTGATGCTTTAAAGAGCTTAGAACTTAGCCTCACAAAATTATTGGATACTATCCACTATACACAGTAAAAAATATTCAATTGCCAAGACCTCAAAGCGTGACAAAAAATTTTTTTACATGTATAATTTTAATTATTTGTTTCAAGTTATAAATAATATACTTACACAATTCAAGTACCTACATTTTCTATAAGTGTATATTTTTCCATATTAGCAGCCATTATAATTTATAATTGCACTGTGAAGTTAACCTCTTAGTGGTATCAATGTATCATTTTATGATATTACTATTATAGAATTAAAATATTTTCATAAATTAAGTAATTTATACATTTTAATTAACTTTACCTAAAAAATCTGCCTATAAAATTAATATTTAATCGTATATGACCATAGTCTACAAGAAAAGTATTATGCATCAAAAACCATAGAAAACAAAAAGTTTTGATATTTTATTAAACAATAGCTACAGTAAATAAATACGTGACTATGTTAAAAACAGATTTAATTATTCAATATTTTTATATTACATAAAACAATATATGACAATTGGTATTTTGTATCAAAAGAATTATATGTACAAATATATTTCCATCTAAATATTTTAGTTTTTAATTTAAACAATATTTTTTGTACAATAACATTCACTGAATTGCATTCAAACTATTATTCGTGTTTATTTTTTTAATGCTTAATATTGTTATAATATTATTTTTATATTTTTTTTCAGATGGACCCTGTCCGGCCTTCCCCCTATAATTCTTTAAAATCTCAGCCTATGATCTGAAATTAAACCATTCAAATAATTATTCATAAAAAGAAACTATTAGTGTTAAATATATTTGCAAATGAGTCCATCTATCCTTTTGTAGTTTTGTACCTTTATTGTCATAGTGACATCGTACATAATATTATAATAAGCGTCATAACTTTTCGACATTCAGAAAATTATTCAAGAAGTTTTATAAACAAAACAATCAAAATAAAAACATAGCATATACATGAACAATATATGTATTAAAAATATATATTTTAATGTTATCTAAATGGATTTCGGTAGAAAATTTTACAAAATTATGGTATGCGGAAAATACTATACCGTCAAAATCGTTAGCAATAGTTATCATTTCTAAACATGCATTGCGCCTTGTCTATATATAGCTGCGTTCTTTATTCTTGGATCTTTGTCATAAATACGTAATGCATGCAACATTTTTTTATCCAAAATAATACTTATCTTATTTTATAAAAATAAAATATTTTAACCGAATAATCGCAAAGTAGTTTACGTGTGATTTAGATAAAACAAAAATATACCTATCTTTTACCTAGGTGACTAGGTATTTAATACCTCGAATAAACATATTAAGAGAAATTGGACTGGTAATTTTCATACCAAAGTTATTTATACCTTAATATCCTTAAGTCACAATTTATTTACGCACGCATTAATTAGTTCGTTATTATTCTTATACGAGTAACGAGTCAACGTGCATGCATTCGTCTACCGTCAATAGACAATAAGACGTGCGTTGAATACATACAAAATCAATTACGATTATAGGTATTGTAGATAAGTGGTATTAAAATATAGTACAATATTTTTGTACAAATTTCAGGTTTAAGTTTTCCGAACTTACGTATACACTATTCCTAAATTAAAAATATACATTTAAACGAAATTATTGCACACGTACATGCAGGTATAAAATATTATTATAGTAAATACGTAATGCTATCATTTTAAGTCATATTGTTTTTTGACTACTTAAAACGGGCAATTCGTTTCAGATACGACGTCATAAACGTACTCACAGGGAGGCAGTTGACTATTCTGTGACCATTAATTTTTCTGTAGGCGTACAAGATGATACTTATAACTTATAAGTTATAATATTATATATTATTTATAAGGTATTAATACATAAAATAAAAATTAGGTATGTATACTATATTAATTGTTAAAGTTCGGTTCAAAAAAAGTAATATGTATCAACCAGTTATAAATTATAATAAGTATTATATAACTTATCTTATTATAATATGATATTATTGTTGGCTTAGTATGGAAATAGAAATATGACTACAAATATTAATCATTGATTAGTGATTACTATATTAATTACTTATAAGGTGTAGAACCTGTTACAATATTCAATTGTAAATGTGTAAATAATAATAAATATTGATTTATTTTATGCGATATGTTGGATGATGGTTAGATTTGTTAAAAAATATTAATCTCTTTTAAATAGATATTAAGGATAAATATTTGAATACTTGTACATCGAATATTTACGAAATATAAGTATGCTCTGTCGATATAAAGTTAACACATATATTTTATGGATGTGGTATACTAGTATAGGTATTATGCCGAAAATCTGCAGGTATAGCGAGCGTACCTACTTATATAACCATATTTTAATAATATAATATTTAATTCATTTGCGGAAATAAAACAGTCTTTAATAGCCGTTTTGATATTTGATATACGTACGTATTATATAGGAAAACGCATCGTACAAGTTCGCGGGCCGTAAATATAATATATACCTACACATTTTTAAACTTGTTATTGTAGTCTGATCTCGTGGACCTTGGCGAAATTAAATTACATCCGTTTGAAATAATAATAATAATAATAATAATAATAATAAAACTCGCGCAACAAGTATCTACATAATATATATACATACACAAGCACGCACACGTATGTACTATATAACTTATGTATATAATAAAGTTGAAAAAAAAATTTTCTAGTTGGCGAATAAATTTCCCGACACACGACGTCACGTTCATGTGTATGTGCGTGTGTCGTATATCGCGATGTTCAATTTTTTTTTCTAAAGCAAAAAAAAATAATCTCTACCGTCACTATAACAGCTACAATAATATTATCTACACATAGGTACACGTAATATTATGTCGTATTATAGGTAGGTACGACATAAGTGGCGCAGCGGCGTTCTGCAGGTGATGGCGGCGGCGGGTTACGTCAGCCGCGAGGTGGTGGCAGCATAGATATTATTATGATATAGGTAGGTTATATATATATATATATGGTGGGTTATATACGTGAATTCCGAAAACCAGCGTGCATAAAAACATTTTCGATTTCACGTAGATCGCTGTGGCACGTACGCTCACAATTGTTTTTTATTTTTCATTTATACATATTATTTTTGTTTTATGGCTAATTAAATCGGACGAGGTCGCCGTCGCCACTGCCACCATCAACTTGCATTGCGATCGTATATTATGTTATTATGTTTATAGGTAGTAAGTAGGTATTCAGCAAAATATAATAACGTTTCAATATGTATTCGTACACGACGAACGGCGCGTGCGGTTGACAAAACATATTATATAAACTCGTAAAATATTGTGTTCGTACGATGTCAATATTTTACTTTATGTGGATGACGTGCCTATAATAAAAAAACGAAAAACAAATCGAAATCTATTTGGGTGCATCCGACGCGTATTAATGTGTTATATAGGTATAGGTGTACACTATTGGATTTTAGTTCGTTCGCCCCGCGACGCGGTTGACCTTTCTCTGGCGGTGGGTGTGCTCAGTCAGCGCCGCGTAATATATTAATTTATTATATTATTAATTATAACACGCTCGCACCACACATACAAATAATATTATATATATTAAAGGTACCCATGAGATCCGGAGGACATCACATGCGCTGTACGCGAACACAATTATTATTATCATTATCACCATAACGGTTAGTAAAAACGATAATAATCATTTTAAATAATCGGCACACGCGCTGGACTCAATATAACGTCAGTACAGCGATGAACAGTTATTAGGTACTCATTAATAAAATGGCGAGGTGACGCTAAAACCGTCGAAGAAGAGAGACCGACCGGATTCGAAAAACATTAACCTCAGCGATACCGAATAGGTTTAACCCAACGACGAAGGGGGGTGCGTAGAAGTGTCAAGGGCTTTTCAAATGTATCGATTATTTATTTTCCTGTGCTGTGGCCGTTTGCACGATTATTGCAATGCCGCGAGTACGTATTCCGCGCCCGTTCAACACACCTGAGCCGTCCGCAGTTATTCCAGATAGAAAACGAAATCGATTGGGTACCTTTATTCAATTGGTACATATATCGATCTCGACAGAGGTGCTGTGTTTGACACGCGTGTGCACATAACACATAACGATCATTCGTTATGGCACGTTATATAACACAGACGTAAGTATAGCCGCGGTAAACACATAGGTATTATATTATAAATATATTAAAATTAAGTAAAATATGTCGTGTGTGCATGTATAGTATAGACTTACCCCAATAAAAAAAACGGTTTGACGACTCGGGTGATGATGAAAATTCGTATCGATGTGGACCGGTTCGAGTTAAAGATCGGTGTTAACACTCGCACCACGACTTATACCCCTTTTTATACCGACTATAAATTCGTAAACGAAACGTTCGCACCAAAGTGTTGGTGCGGCGATTCTTGTTGATAGCGACTACGACCACCGCAGAGGGACACACGACAACTGGTGGATGGATAGTGGATAATGATTTTGGACTCAGTGAATCGTTCCTTGAGCGCGGAACAAGTCAAACCAGCGGGACCCTTGGTGGGGGGTTGATGTCGATGGTGGGGCGGCTGTGCGGCGCAGCGGCGACGTTCGCGTGTGCCCGACCACCGTCGTCTCCCACCGCCTCCGACGGGGTTTTCGCAATATCGCGCCGCCGCATGACTCACGTACCTCTACATAGTACATACTCTATTATTATTAATTATTATGCTATTATTCGGCAAAGAAAAAACCGTTTTCTCGATTTAAAAATTAAATCAATCTAAAAACGATCGTCAACGAAAGGGACACTGGTGACTGGTATATTATTATACTATTATAATAATATATTATAATATTCGTTTGCAACCAATTATATTTACATGTAATTTATATAATAAATTAATAAATAATAATTATCTATCAACAAGCTTGTGGTACATAGACGATACGTAGGTACACATTTGTAGCTTAAGGTAGGTATAGTTAAAGCAATTAACGATCGAGGAGTTAAGAATGCGAAGTACTGTTTTTTTTCATGTGCGCAGTAGTGCCGGCGCAGGACAAATGAATGTGAATAGATTTAACAAACGTGCGAGGAGTTAAAATATTCAACTGGGAAATGCCTGATTAAATTTGTAGGTATACTAGTCGTAGAACTATTCTGCTGAAAATCATGCAAAATTCAATTTGCTGAATTTTGCTAAATCCTAAGTGATTCTTCACTTGACCTGAACCCCACTAGTTGAAGAGAACCTGTACATTTGTAAATCGTGTACCGTGATAGCGAGTGGTAAAGCTTTTAAGCTGATTGAGGTCGACGTTTTTTTTACATATAGTTGGACATGCGGGATATTGAATTCGGGTAATTTGGGTATGTGAAAGAAAATCTTTGACTGAAGCTCTGTTTCCTATGTATGCTATTAATTTAAGTTTAGTTTTTACAGGTTGTATACAAAGAAAATTTTATTATTTTAAACTTTTAAAGAATAAAAATAATAAGTTAATAACGTTTTACACATTTATTGATTGCATAATTGATATATACATTAATAATACAAGGGTAACCACTAACCGCTTGAATTTAAATGTCAAGTTACTTAGTAATGTATGGATTAAATTAAGAGAAATCTCAAAAACCAATGTTAACACTTTAGGTAAGATTTAAAAGATTAAATGCAAAATAAGTATAATTGATTATTTTTGATTGTTTCTTTTTTTATATTATACCTAGTTGGTATACGCCATACCCACATGGTAAAATTTGTTTATCTAATAAATGGTTTTTATTTTAAAGTAAAAACATAGTTTAATTTTTTTAAATAGACGTTATCATTTTAAAATGTACTAAAATTTAACAATTTAATATTAAGTGATGCTTTTTATTTTTAGAGGATACTTGAATAATGGTAATATTTGTTGATTTATAATCTATAGAACTAACACAAATTATATAAAAACAAATAAACAATAAATTCGAAAATTTACTAGGATCGAATTGTTTTTAGAATTTTAAAATATTTGAGCCTTATGAACAGCGGTCAGCGGTCACTATTCCGATATTATAAATATGGCCGATATGAGCACGATGGTCCGTGGAAAAAATAAAAGTTTAGGTTCTACACTATAGGAGATTGATGTGATGATTGTATGTATATTATATACTATTATGTATTTATGTGTTGGTCTCTAAACCGGTTACTAGTAGAGCACTAGATAAGGTCCTATTTAATAATTATAGTTAGTTATTGTTATATTATAATATGAATAATATATCTTAATTCGTGCTATAGTATAAGATAGTAGGATTATTTCTATTTATGTAGAAATATAAATATGTGAAAAATGCTATTGGAAAGGTTAAGCCAAAACAATAATGATAAATTGATAACAAATTTCGGGTGTCTAATAGGGCGAATGTAAGTTTCTACACGAGACCTAGCAGGTAAACAAGATACATATGTTAGTTCCTACACGATAAAATAAGGTACATATGTAAGTTCCTACACAGTAAAAAGCAGGTACACGTGTAAGTTCCTACACTAAGTATATTATAAGTTATCAATTTAATATCAGTTATATCATATTATAATACTGTCATACATTTTAACCCTTTATTCTATATAATAAATAATTCTTTATAATATTTAATAATTTACCTAATAATAATTCATCATTTATTGTAAAAAAAAAATATAAGTAGTGCATTTTATATAATATTTAATAATTTTAAAAATAATAATTGTAATATAATAATAATTCATCATTTGTTGTAAAAATATAAAGCAGTGCAACAGTAAAACAATATTTAATAATTAACCTAATAAATATTATGAATTTAATAATTTTAATATAATAAAACAATAAAAAAAAAAAATATATTATATTTTATGAGGTTTATTTCTGAAGCGTATAGCTTTACGTAGTCATATTGATTAATTTGTTTAGTTGAATATTTTTCTATTTTTTGATTTATAAAATTTTTTTTTATCTCAGTTGTTTTTATTTTTATGTATGTATTAACTTGAAATAATTTGAGAATTTCGATAATTTTAAAAATATGCGGATGTTGATGATAAAAATTTGAATTAAAATCCGATAGAAAACTTTCGCATGCGTAAATGCGTTTGTCGTGTGTATTCTATCAGAAGATTGTTTAGCCCATATTTTCGGTGGAAAAATACTATTATTATTTGTAATATAATTATCAATTAAATAATCACAAAATTCTGTGATTGCTGAATTGTCAGGTTTATCTGCCATAAAATTACAAAAATTATAAATCACATTGGGAAAAACTTTACCTGTGTCGTAGGGTTTAAATTTTTTTTTTTTTGGTAACATGAATAAAGTTATCGGTTTGAGAACTTAAGGTTTTTTCATTTAATTATTAAATATTATTGGTTATTTCTATCAAAAAAAAAAAAAATAATAATAATAATAAAATAAAACGCTACGACACAGGTAAAGTTATCAATTCACTATAATATAAAAACTAACAGCATATTTTTGAAACTGTGGAACAAAAAATTGCTATGTGGTACGTGTGTAAAACGGATAGATAACACATACAGGTATGAAGTCCTATTAAAGAATAAGAAATAACACTATAGTAAAGTTTGTAAAATTGGAACTATAATATTACAACAGTATTTAGGTACAAGGACGAAATTAAATGTAAAAATAATTTACTTGTGACTAGAATATTAACCTGATGCCTAAATGACTTTACAATGAGACTGTTTAATAATAAAAAAATATATATTTAACCAAATACGTAATATCTTAGTAAAGCTAATAAAGGAAAACAAAGGCATAATAATAGATATCTACTGTTATAGTCTAAAATAGTAAGATATTTAGATTTGATTAATATTTTTATGAATTTAATATGATAATAATTCGTAGTTAGGTAATAAACTAATAAATAATAATTATTAAAATAAAAACAAAATAAAACTACGTAACTTCGTATAGGTATGTAATGCCGTGAATCACAATAAACAATAATTATCATCGACATCGACAATAATCCATATATTATGTAATTGCGAATTAGAATTTAATAATTTAAAGTAAATCACACATCAAAAATAATTCTCATTGAGTTTATTTTAGTTTATTATTATAGTTTATTAAAAAAAAAAGTTTCAGTTATTTAAGTATTTGTTTGAATTATAAAATCAGTTCAAAAGTTATAAATGCCATGGTGCTGATAAAATTATAAACAACATTATTTATATTAATTTAATTTCTCATCATGAATTTGTGTCTCGTAGCATACTGCCACTATTCTACGAGTATTTAATATAAGTATGCCGAAGAGCTAGATGATTTAAATAATATACCTATACGGCTTTACGTGGAATTTATAATTGGTTAGGGTGTCTATAGGTATCTTAATATCCCGTTTAAAATGGAATCGTCTCCTTGTCCCGATAAACATAGAACAATATTTTTTTTCCGTTTTAATTCCGACATCTCTATAATATAATAATTAGAGACATGGACGTAAAAGAAATATTTGTACATAAAATAAAAATAAATATATATACTTATATGTCTCATTTTATTGAAACTAAAGTTAATAGCTATAATACTTATAAAAAGTAGTTTTTGTGTAACGATTACGGAGTAAAAACTAACTATGAACAGTTAGTAGTTGTCAGCAATAAGTACGAAACAAGTTTTTTATTTTATTAGGTTATTGCACGGTGTATAATATTATGAACATATATAATAAGGGCGATTTTTACTACCTAATATGATTGGAGAATATTTTCTCCAAAATGTAAAAATCATTATTGTTTTTTTTTTAGACCGTAGTCAGTTTGTTCCGTTTTTTTTTTTATATACATAAATATAGTCACCCGTTACCACTTACCCTATATTAAATTGTAAAATCGTATTCATTTTTATTTTATAGCAAAAATATATAAAAAAAACTATAACATTTTTTTTTTGTAATCTTATTTTGATAATGAAACATTAAATTTCAATTACAGATTAATAAATTATTTATTTATTTCCTTAAGGTTTTAATATAATTTAATTTTTTTTTCTGTTGTAAAAAATTTTTTTTTAGATGTTGAAAATTGGAATTCAAGGTTTCGATGGATTTACAAAAACATATTTATTTCATACCAACTTAACATTTTTCATTCTTTGTTAAATATTATGAAATATAAATAATAGAAAAAATTTTTAAAAATGCGTAAAAAGTTAAAAATAACAACCTAAAGGCAAAAAGATTGTAGTCATAAAAAATACATCTTGTATAAATTATCTGTTTTTAATAAATCATGATATTTTAAAATATTTATTCTAAATTAAATTGTTTCTAGATATTACTATATGTCTATATGTCTATTATTATTATATTAATCATTTAATCATCAATGTTGATCACCAGTGACTGGTCGGTATAATTAGTAATTACCATACCACTAATTACCATATTTACAGTGTATACGTTAAGTAAAATACGTACATTAAACTGACCAATGTCTCTCTCTTCTATCCATTGAATTAAAAAAAATATAATATTTATGAGTTTAAAAACGTGCATGAGTTTGTATAATCATTTTCAGAATTTGCACGATCTTTTCTTTACGATTTACTAAACAAATTAATCATTAGATGTACAGTTTAATTTATTTTAGTTTAATTACACCAACATCTCAGTTAATTTCGTGGGTAGTAAAGAGTCAAATCATCAGTTCTTTTGATGAAAAATATTACCACTTACCTACCAAAGTGTTGTTTTTTGGAGCCAATTCAAATTTATTGTTCAGTTCGTTCATATACTTGTCAAATATAATAGTATCGTTAATAATATTTTTTCTATTTGTAATATTCTTGTATAAAATGATTTAACTAGCTGCATATAAATTACAAATAGGTAATTGCCCATTTAGTATTACAAGTAGGTGTATGTACATATGGTTAGGCTTATGAATTATGACTCATGACATCAATCCAAACACAATGAAATACTTTGACTTAAAAATACATAGATATTCGAACTGAGTAAGACTCGTATATCTACACGGTACAATCGAGATTTATGCTTGTGTTCTTTCATTATTATTGTAAAAATTAAAAACAGTAAACACTAAGCAGTATAGACAGTAGATTGTTGTGTTAATACATTTTAGGTAGGTACAGGTAGTATGTATAATTTATAATTTCTATAAGAAAAAATAATTAAAATTTTTAACACCTATGATAACTTTATTATGTACCTAGATAGGAATTTACCTTTATGTTACCAATATAGTAATATATGTGAATATTCAAACGGATATAAATCACACATACACGTGTCGTTATTCCTGACCTATATATTTTCACAAATTATAGTGAAGTTTAATACATAGTTAGTCTTAGTTTAATAATGAAGTTATATATTTTGTAATAAATTTAAATTTCAAAAATACGCTCAATGTCTAATTTCTAGATCATTAATTAGATATTTAATTCTGAAATTCCTGACCTAACAAACTTTGCAAAAATGGAGTAACTAATTTATAATAATATTTTTATTTAATACTATAATATTATAATAATTAACTAATTGCTCATTAATTTAGAAATACGGACAACATTGATCAAACCAATCCAATAATTTTAATATAGAAATCTCAAAATTATTATACACGAATATAAACTTAATAGAATAATTTAATACGATTATAGCTAAAGATTAGATAGGAACAAAGCATATAGGAGTAATTGAGTAATAATTAATATTTCTTCATTAGCCAGCTTCGTCATTTGATATGGGAGTGGTTAAACAAATATTTGGAATGACAAAGAAGGAAAAAAATTAAAAATAAAACCAACATTATATTTTATTATGAAGGGAATTAAAAGCAGAAACTTTACAGCTCGACTCAGATAACATACCAGCAGGACGTGCATATAGGTATTATCTATCAATCTCATTCACCTTTGGTCAACATACTATACAGCTCAACTCGGATAACATACCAGCAAGCGCATTTAGATATTATCTATCAATCTCATTCGCCTTTGGTCAACAAGATGGTAAGAGAACCGTGGCAGTATGCAGGAAAAGTAGTATTACTACATTGAGCACTTACACTCAATAAAATATTAAAACGGTTTGACTCCTGACAGTCATAACTTATAATACATTAATAGAATAGCACCAATTAAAATAATGGATAATCATACAGTAAACAAGTCAAAAATAGATTATTTTATTTTTTAATTTCATATGGCAATAACAAATTAACAATAAACAATAAAAAGATATATAAATTTCTCTTCTAGTTACATAACTTACACCAAAAAAAAAAACAATAAAGGAAAAATTAAAAATATATTTATCATTAAATTGATTGTCAGTTCATTCAGTTCTATCCAACAAAAGACAATCGCTCGATTTATTTTATACCTATATAGTATATTTAATATATTATTTATAATAAAACACTTAATATTTTGTTTTGTTTTATTATATATTATGTATTATACTAATATATTAATAATTATTTTAAAATAAGTCGTAGTGATTACATGAAGTGTCTACCTATAGTCAAGAATTTTGAATGAAGAAATTAAAAAAAAATAGCGATTGATAGGGACACCCAGGAATTAAGACACTACTAACGGATAGATGCCTGAATAAAATCAAAAATACTTATTAGTATCTATATCTATATCTTATTATATATCTATAGCACTATAGTTTTTAAATACTACTAAATTAGTATTTATTTTATTCTATTTTGTACCTATAACTAATAATAAGTAATAAACTAATAAAAATTAAGTATTGAACATTATTATAAAATCCAATCAAATCCAACGTTTACTAATATTATTATAACTTTAGAGCTCCGAAAAAAATAACAAAACATTTTTCAATAGACCCAAATCAATTCCTATTATCTATTGTATGTACTAATAGTAATTATCACTATTTTATTATATTCATTATTATTTCCTTTAATTTTAAAATTTAATCCATTTACAATATTATTGAAATAAAAATAATATTTGAAATTTTGTCTTTGTAGTTGTTATTGTTGACATAGTATCTCTGCATTAGATGATTAAACACGGACAATAGGAATAATTGTGTTTCTTATGCAGAAAATGTGGTTAAAGGATAATATTACAGTGTGTAATATTTACAAAAGATACTTTCCTAATTTACTAATTATGTTTGTAAGCTATGCATTTTACATTTTTACTCCATCTAGATAAATATAAAATAGGTATCAATTATAGATTTATCTGAATAATCTACTCTATGTTTGTATACTGTATGTTAATAACTCATATAGTTGGATTAAATATGAGAAGTGATGTCCCAAGTATATTTTAATCAATATATTATGGAGAACTTAGTCCCGCCGAAAAAAAAAATAGTTCAATTTTCTCCTATATCAGTTATCTTGGATTAAGTAAAATATTTCATTTGTGCTACTACTAACTTTATGCTTAATTAGAAAGAAAAAGTTATAAGATAGCTGCATCGTCGCCACCGTAACTAAAGGGGATAGCCAACGCGGCACTTGGTCGTGTTATTGTGACCTTAAGATAAAGATACTTATAACTTAAAGATTCTAGCTCCTTATAGAATTTGTACTAATAACACAAAAACCAACAATATTTGTAGTTATATTATCATTAATTTAGTTACTATCTATTGATGCAGTGATGTGTAATAAATACTTTTATACTCAAAAAATGTCTATTTAATATTTAGAGGTGTTCAAAATTCAACTGGCTACCTATAAAGTTATATTGTCATACACTAACACCACATAGTTATAGTACCTAGTTATAACTTATATTTGTGTATAATAATAAAAATAAATAAATCTTCATTGTTGTATAAAATGTGTAACTACAGAACTATAAAATTATGGGGTAACTCATCCACCGCAAAAAGTTTAGGACTCTAACTAGATGTAGGAATTCATTAATTTAATAAAATAAAATAGTAAACTAAAAATTAACTTTAAAATAAAAAAAAATAAAACTAAATCATAATACATTTAATTTAGAATGCGACAGTAGTAAACAACACGACGAATATCATTAAAATTAAAACACGAACATTTATCTCAATAAATAGACTGCATAGTTAAATACAAGTACATTTATAAAACTTTTTAAATTAAACATTTTTTCAATATAGACATATTTAGGTTCGTATTACTTTTATACTGAGAATAAAAAATGAGTTAGTTTAAATTTGCTCAAATTAACATTAAAGATATATTTTAAAATGTTAAACAAATAATAAATAATCCATTTAGCCCATTTAGATATTTAACATTTAAAATAGAGCATTAGTATACGTCAACATTAAGTTAATAAGGTTTATCTAAAATATATCTTATTTTTTAATTAATAATTATTAAGACAAATTAATTTGAAAAAATATTTTAATTATATCTTGGCAGCATTATGACAAATAATATAACACTAAAATTAATAACTAAGGCCAAGCATACAATCATAATATAGTTCACAAACCATTGAAACTCACAATGTTTTTTATTAGCTTTAATCTATAAAACGAATTTTTAATTTTATCAAAAATATTATTTTGATTATTATGTATAACTACCGTCTTCGATTAAAGTCAAAAATAATACCTAAATATTCAATTGATTCGACATTTTCCATGTTATCGCATAAGGAAAAAATTATTAGTCATAATACTACAATTATTTTAATTCTTCTAATGGCGTAGTTACAACATTATTGTTATTACTTATTACTATAAATTAAAAAAAAAACATTTACTTTAATTTATTGATGTTTAATTCCATAAAGTTATTATTAAACCATATTTTTAGTAGCTTAATAGTATAAATTTAACTCTGTCCAGTAATATTAATCTATTAACTTTCCTTTAATAATTTAGAAAATATATTATTGCCTCAAAACCTAAGTTAACTTAAATTCAAGTATAAATTAAAAATAAAGAACCCAATTGGATACTGTATAACGATACACCACACTTGATTCCAAAATAATAATTGTTTAAACTGTTCACTTTTACGGCCAAGAGTCTATCTAATAAACAAGATATAAATTTAGAAGATTACCTCTGATACTAGCATAGGTATTTAAAATTCTTCATTATAGTAATTTATGATTAATAAAGTTAAAGCTTTTTTAAAGTCAATAAATAAACCAATAACTTTAATTATCATTATTTTTTTTGAGTATAATATTTGACTTGGATCAAGGTATCTGTAGTTAATATTCCTGATTAGAAACATCAAATTGATTATTTAAAATAAAATTACCTACAACAATTATTTAAAAAATATATTAGCCTACTTTTAACACATTTTTCAAAAATGTTACTTAAAAACAAGGATAATTTAATTGTTCTATAGTTTTCACAAAGTTTATTTTCAGATTTATGAAAAGGCAAAACAATACATTTTTAAAAAATATTTATGAAAAATATCTTCTTTGTAAAAGAAAACAATAAATGATATAAAGGCCACTATATACTAGATAATTAAGAGGCTGTTCTAGTAACAAAATTCAACCATAAAAACTTGCTTTCGTACTTTTTTATTCTTCTCAGCCCTCAGTAGAATTATGACTTTTTTACCAAAATAAAGTTGAAAAGTTTTACTAGACAACTACGGTTTAGATCAAAACTCTTGAGCGTTGTATACGTTTAATTTTTACTTGCAAAACGGTCTCTAGTTATGCCTTGAAGATAGATAGGAGTAGCATATTTTATAATACTAATTAAATAATAAAAATAGGCATGAGCAATTTCTTAATAAATTACTGATATACTGTCAAATAGATTAATAGGTGGGTTTCAAAAATAATTAAATCGGCACTCGGTATTAAAATACCGTTATCGCCGCATCGATAATTATTTAGGGGTTTTGCGCATCTATAAAATAAAAGGGAAAAGTAAACAAAAATACAGGCAATAGTCTTTCATTATTTTTGTAAGTCAAATTAATATTCAAAAATAATACGATATAATATATCAGCGCAAAATAAAAATACATATTGTTATATTAACAAAATAAAAACAATAAGAACAGTGATAAACTCTTCCGATAAGACTCTGCAGAGTGGAAAGCTTACACTTCATTTAAATAGGAAGAGTTTGCAATCGCTTAACAAGATTTTGTATTACCTATCTTATTATCATCATTTAAAAAAGTAATGCATTTTCATTGTTCATAACATAATATATTTAAATATTTTATCAACATTGCATCAGCCTCATACTATATAATTATAAAAAGATAATTATTTAGGATATCACTTATACAGTTATATAAACATAGACGATAAACACATTGCCATAAAAACTTTAAAATTCCAGTATGATTTAATACATATAATATAATACAGTATTTCAACTCAGTTCAAGTGTACAAGTAGTACGCAGTACAACACCAATAAATTCACAATAATATTTATGCAACAGATTGGACCAAAAGCATTATTTTAATATAGTAAAATAATTAAATAGGTATAAATACGGTTTTTAAGATATTTCCAAATTCCAATACATTAGGCACTTAGATTTAATTTCGTGGTTTAATTAATTTATAGGTAATTATTAGTTGCATATTATTATACTAGTATTTATAATCAATGATATTACTTATTATTTGTTCTGTATAATACTATTACCATTTTCATTATATACGAATTAATCCAATATGACTAAAAAAGTATAAATAATAATCTGTGTTATTTTATTAAACTTTTTTAAGTAAAAATGAACAAACAATTGCCATAATAAAAATAGTAGCGAGTCTAAGAACAAATAACATTTAATAACAAGTATTTCATAAGTCAACAAATTAACAATATTAATAACCATATTTTGGATTCAGAAAAATAAATATACCCTGCGCCTAATATGGTTCGACTTCATCACATCAAAATGTACAACACTTACAAATTGCATTTACCCTGACATCATTTATTTTAATTAACTTATTTAATATTAAAGGCTGGTCCAATTCTAACATGTTTTATCTTTTGCCAGGGCACTACCCCTCGATGTTCGTTTTCGAGTGGTTTGGCATATACGTCACTGGCTAACTCATCCAGTGATATTTCTGCATCTTCCTTCGATTTCACAACTGCTTGATCAATTTCTATTTTTATTTCACTATCAATTTTCTAAATAAAACATAATAGATTAATATGCAATAAATTGCATTTACACGGCATATAATAATAATTAATTATATATTCATATTCATATAACTATATAGAATATACTAAAATAGTTACCTTGAGATCGTCAACGGTTGCTAGGTTGGTAGAGAGAATTTTTTCTTTAAACGATGTAATTGGGTCTCTAGTCATCCTTACAGCTTGAATTTCAGCTCGAGTTCTATATGATGTGCCAGGATCAGACATTGAATGACCAGAATACCTATAAGTAACTGTTTCTAAAAGTATCGGACCATTTCCATTAACACAATGATCCACCGCAAACTTTGATGCTTCTCTAACGGCCAATACGTCCATGCCGTCTACCTAAATTTTAATAAAAATTAAATATAAATAATATTATATATATAGTGACTTAATATCAGTTGTTTCCAAAAAACGTTGATAATCTCATTCACTATAAAACCCACAAAATAGCAAGGAACGCACAAACCAACTAAGTGTTAGAAATTAGTTTTCCACGATTTTTTCATTATTTATTTGTTAAAATACGGTGTCCGTTTAAGTCGATTTTGTCACTTTTTTGTATACCATGTCCCCTTGTCCAGATAAACTTCAAGACGGAACAACAATTTTTTCTACAGTTTTTCGAATGATGGCGTCCCGTTATCTACATACTATACCTTTTTTTTACCATTTAAAAACCCGAGAGGACTATCCACTTAAGGTATAACAATAAATTAATGAAGATAATTAGGCCATTCTATCACAAATTCCAAGATCATTATTTTGAATTGTAGATATAAGTATCAAAATAATATTAATGGTTAACGAGTCCGAGTGATAATAGCAGCGCTATCTGTCGTTTTAGTTTTCAACTTTTTAACGAATTAACGTGTAGAACTTTTCACGTTACTGTTTACTTTCACCACTAGATAGCTCAGCCATTTACGATATTTTTCTTTATTTTAAAATTTATGACATTCGCGGTGATCATAATATCGTTGACTTGTAAAATTTCAAAATATCTCACTAAATCAAACCTAATCATTTAAAATGCATATCTCAAGTCATGATCTTATCTAACGTCGTATAACTATTAAACTTGTTAACTATTTTGTTTAATTATTAGTTAGATATTACTTATTACTAGTTATTAGTTATATTGTAACTTGTAACCTGTTTTCCCGAGCACCTTATCTCCGAATAATTATTTAAGTCGATAAATTATAATTCGCATATAAAATGCAAATTAATAAATAAAATTAATAATAACATAATGAACGATTTAGAATAGGTAATAATTAAATATTAAATATTAAAAAAAAGTATAATATGTCGTTATAACAATGGAAAAGTGCGATAAAGGCATGATACCCGTAATTTTTTGTAAATACTATATCTTTATCGCACGGAATAAATTATTTGAATGATTAGAATGTTTAGCAATTATTGCTATTATTACAACTATTATAGTTGTATTTTAGTTTAAGATATAAAATATAATATTTAGAAAATACGCCACAGTATAGATCATCATAATTACAATTTTTTTAAATTTTTCGTCAGGAAAAAACCGTTCGGAAAAAAACGAGTTTTTGGACTTTCGGACAAAACACGTTGGGGAATTTTGATTTGGGAAAAACGAAGGGTACCGTGTAAAATGGCAATATAGTTAATAATAATGAGTCGCTACTTTTTTTAAAAATGTTCTGTTCGAGAAGTGTTAAACCGTGATCAAACATCAACGAAGCATCATTCAGAACTTAACGACGAGTTATTAATTTCTAGTATAGATAACAATCAGTGGTCCATCCAACTAAAGGATCAATGTTTTTAAATAAATATTTTTTTTAATTTCTAAGATAGTATTGATAAAAATTATTTGGACATGATAAAAGCATTCGAAAAACGAAGATTACGAGGTTGTAGAAAGCCTGTCATCGTAGCACATAATCTTTACATTTTTAAATGGCAAAGTAGCTGAAATTATGGTAGCATATAACATGAATAATATAGAACATAAGTGATAATTAGGTACTAGAAATATAGGATGAATCAAAGTTCACACATTTCTTTTAAATAATAAGGTTGAATATAATATATACACGGGAAATTTAAAATAACTACCTGTCTACCTACCAAACGATAATAATAATAAATAATTATTCGATTGTCAAATTATAATCATTAATCAATTATTATCGATCATTTGAGAAAAAATATTTAAATCGAATCTTTAAATATCAACGAACACTAGCTAATAGGGTTGTTTGGTTTATGGTTACACTATTTTTACCCAAATTCCGGGTATGTAATCGCCCCTGGTGTAGTAAGACGTGTTTGAAGCTGACCGCTCCGAACTTGTTCCCATTGCATACCCGTTATTTTCACAGACAAATACGCAGGGCAAGTTCCACAATTTAGCCATATTGTATGCTTCGAACACTTGGCCTTGATTTGAAGCACCATCTCCATACAGAGCAAAACATACTCCTCCAGTGCCCAAGTATTTTGCAGCCAATGCAACGCCTGCTCCTAAAGGAACCTAAACAAAAATAATATGATCAAAATAATAAATATGAAACATTATAATTTATAAGTATAGGTATTTTTATTTTTAATATTTGAGACAATAGATTATAATTTCCAGTAGAAACTTATATGATAATAATTTATTTATAAAACTATGATATCTTAATATCCTACCCAGTATAGTTATTAGATATTTACTTCAATCCATAAGTTCCAAAGATCTCTATTTATTTGTATTTTGGAAATTTTGAATTATTTGTTTATAAAATAAAAAAAACTTTAAGCAACAGTGAACAAAATAAATTTAACTTTGAAAGTTTCACAACTTTACACGGAAAGAATAAAAATTATAAAATAAAAGTATGAATATTTGTAAAAATTAAAAATAGCTGAGGAAAAAAACTATCATACTTTTTTGATGATCTTCCTAAACTATTACCACAAAGCTATAAGTATTGACATCGTTTGCAGCTAAATATTGTTTTAATTATCTTTAAATAGCAATGTTGTATTAGCAGTTAAATTACGTATACCAAAATATTTTATTAAAAATAAGTATTTAATCACACAGATACGATAAATAAATACTACAAAAGTCATTTCTAACTAACATTATAGCTATTTGTAGAATTAAAAATATTGTATTTGCTTTTATTTTTATGTACTCATTAAAATTAATAGTAAGTTTGTCAAATTAAATAAAAGGCGCTTAATCAAAATAGTTATTAATTCACACAGTGGGACAAAAAGTTTTAGTTTTTATTAACTTTGTACCTAGCCACCTAGGTATGTATTATTAAATTAAATAAACATATTCAATAATATATTTCTATATTTATTTTATTAATTAATAGTACTAATGATATTATAAATTATTATGTTTAATATTTCTCAAAGTCTCATTTTTATTTGTTTTTGATAGGAATTATAAGAAGAAATAGTCTTAAGTTCTTTGAAAGACCGTTAAATAAAAAATAAAAATTTTAACTGAAAACTGAAAAGATATTTTTGTACAGTCATGCAACCAATATAATAATATATCTTTTGTGTCTAAAAATTCCACGATAAATGTATAGGTATTATAAAATAAAATAATAAATATTAACTTAAAATTGAATTATATAAATTATTTTTTAAAGGTCGAAATGTAATGAATAATGATACTATAAAATAGTAATTGGTAATAGTTTTTCAATACAGGATTTAATTAAAAAAAAAATAGTTTCTAACTATATTATAATAAAAATAAAAATCATTATATTAACCTGAGCTCCAACGATGCCATTTCCGCCGTAAAAGTTTTTGCCATACATGTGCATGGAACCACCTTTACCACGAACAACTCCACCGATTCGACCAGTGAGTTCGCTCAGTACCTCAACAGGTGTTGCACCCATCAAGTATGTCCAGCCGTGAACACGGTATGCTGATATTATTGAGTCCTGTTCGCGGAATGCTGATTTCATACCTACGGCGCAAGCTTCCTATATGTTTATATTCAAAGAAATACTTCAAAAACGCTGCTAATAAAACCGATAGACGTTAAAATAAATATTTTAATACGAATACCAACTTGTCCAGAGTATAAGTGACAAAATCCTCTGACGATTTTTTCTTTATACAAGTTACCGGCCGCCGTTTCTATACGTCTGATATACTGCATCTGTTTGTAGTAATTTATGGCATCTTCTTTACTTACGGTTACTGTAGTACTAGGTCCAGATTCTAATTTGTGAAGTTTGAACGGCTATACACCAAAAAGTATTATTAGTTGCCTATCATTTTAATACATGTCAATGAAATAATAAAATACATTTTGTATAATATTCGAGTGGAAATTACTTAAATACATTTTGTACTTTAATTTTTCAAGAATATTGATGACGAAGGTATTACATCAATACATCATTATTATTTATCTGGAAATTTAAATTGTGAATTTAGACTGATCGTAAGTTTTAATTATTTTATTTTATAAAAGTTAAACTTTTTATCTACTAATATCATTCTATACATGGGTTTCGTAAACAGCGATCATTTGTAGAAAATAAAAATAACAGTAAATATTAGACAAGGATTATTAAAAATTGTATAATACGTAAAACATGTACAATATGATTTACCAAACATTTTCGTCCACAATTTTTCATAAATTTATTCAAAATCAAATTTTAGGAATTTTTTTGAACATAGTTGTAGGTATTTAAAAATTATATTTTCAAATACTTATTTTTTTTACCGTTTAAAGAATATTCTGTGGTAGTATTAACTAATATTTTACAAATTAGAATCACCTTTTTTACTGTAAATTATCAATTGGTAAATTTATTTTAAACATTTTTATTTAAATACCTAAATTAGAATTATAGGACGATGAGTATGTACTTAATTATTTAACTTAAAGTACCTAGTGTAGATACTTATTAGGATAATAATCTATAATAACAGGTTTTAAATATAATGGTTTTGTAGTTATATTATTTGAAAATTATAGTAATTATTATTATTAATTTGTTAAAATCTTCTGAGTATTATAATTTATAAAAAATTAAAAACTAAACTAAATATTACATCTATTTTATATTTTATATAAAAACTATTTACTGTATTTTCGATTTAAATATTATCAACATTTTCAATCAAAATCTACCGATTGAAAATATTTTACAATAAAAAGTTTGAATTTCATTTGAAAAAAAAAAGTTTATATATAACCATAAAATAATCCTTAAACTGTAAAAAAATAGTTTTTAAATATATGGTATTCATAATTGATGTTTTAATATTTTTATCACTTTTTATTTTTAAATTAAAATTACGTAGTACCGGCACTTTTCAGTACCAAAAACTTGTTAAGTAACTATATATATTATACATAAGAAAATAGAACATTTACATGCGGAGATAAACGTTGCTAATATTTTTTAAAAATTTTAGTTAAATTAGAAAGCAATATATTATTAAAATTTATTATGCACTCAGAACCCCAAATGTATGACATTTTCACATAGGTTTTCTAATTGTATTTAAAATGTTACAAACTTTTATATCAAACGTGGCATCAGTTGCAAGGCTTCTGCATTGCCATGTCGGCGTTAACTTCTATAAAAACAAAATTAAATTAAGTCATTAATTAAACTAAAAATATTTTGTTCAATATTTAGAAAAATACCTACTTATAAAGTTGGTATATTATACATAATTATTAACATTATATGACAGTTAATAAATATGTTATTCATTAGCTATACTGGTGTGTATATAGCTAACTATATTTTTGTTATATAGTAAAATAATAAATATGTATACTGTATAGACGTTTAGTGTTATGTTTGAATATTTCTAAGATTAGTAAGTAGTAAAATATCGTTTTAAATTCATTTAGATATTACAGTATTTACAATTTAAAATAATTTATAGATATTTATTATAATTATTTTAATAATGTGTAAAAACTTATTTAAAAAGTTGCATTAATATATTATTATATAACTGATATAAGTTTATTGTTTTTTTTTTTTTTAATAACAAATTTATTGGCATGATAAATTCTTATTTCAAAGTCAACAAAAATTAGTTCTGTCCCATTATACCATAGAGTAATATATATTACTCTATGCATTATACTCAGTAGATGACTAATTATCATAGACCTTATACTCAGAGTATAAGGTCTATGCTAATTATAGATTTTTTTAGCTTAACTGTAAATTACGTAGGTATATAAATGTATATAAATAATAATCTAAACTTAATTTATTATTATCAAAAGACACCTAATAAAGTCCTTTAACAATTGTACAGCACAACTAATCGAAAATATAAAATGCTGTTTAAACATTATTAAACGATTATGTATCTATAGTTTTCGCCTAGTATAGTACAGATATATATATACCAACATTATAAAGATGCGTAATAAATATTTGAACTTTCATAGCTATATTAATTCACAACTAGGTAATAATAGTTATCGATCCGCAATTACTTAATGTGTACTTAAACTGTCGTTTATAACGCAGATACAATATCATAGTACAAGATGCCTGTTGACATAATCAAATGTTTGGCTTTGCGCCCGCGCGTATACGAAAATAAACGCTGCGCGCTACACCGGCGTTTGTTATTCAACGTGCGATTCTATAGGCCCTCGATAGGCTCATTTTCGTTATGTTCGAAATGTATTCTTGAAGTGGCCAGTGGAGTATCTCTAGAGGGAGTAAATCCACATCTTTTCTAGCCTGTTTACTTCAATTATTAATGTATTTGTTTTATACATGTCAGGTCTACTCGTCAAGTAATAATTTATGAATTTCTATTACATATCATTATGTTGTAGAGTGCAAAATTGGGTGTGATTATATTACACTATAACTAAATATTAGAGGTTGAAATCTTGTTTTTAAATTATAGTTTAAAAGTAAAGTTAACCTATACGTTTCTGAAAATCATTCCTTTGAGGCCTCAACCACCTAATAATAAGCTCCGTGAACTATACACCTACTTGGCTACTTCAAATACCGTACTACCATAGTATAACTATTAACTGTATGTTTGCATAAGAACTAAATGTGCTTTGCACGAGGCAAGTATGAAACAAATGTGAAATGACAAATATTACATCTTGATTTATTTGAACATACTCGTATATTTAAGGGCTAATATCGTGTATAATCAAAAGACAGAATTATAGAGTGATCTTGAGGGGAATCCCAAAAATGTTCATAATCCTTCACCACGAAAATAAAAAAAATTATAAATATATATCATGTATACTATTTAAGAAAGATAAATTTATAATATTTACTAATGAAAAATACAATAGATTGTGATACAGATTTTTATTTTAATTAGTTTATGTTTTAAAAACTATTCTTAATGCAATAAAAGTAAAAATTTTAGGTCAAAATTGTTTGTATTATTTTTCATACTAGTAAACGTTATAAAGTTTAAGAAGTGGCATGAATAAATATATATTATGTACTGCTTTCAATGATTAAAATTGGCTCCTAATAAAATAAAATTTATCACTATCAGTAATTTGAAATATTTCAAGTTTTAATTAGTTTTCTCAATCTCTAATTTTTATACCCATTTTTTTTTTTTTTTTTTTATTGCAATCTAATTTAATGTAATGTTTAGTAAGTAATACACCCGAATGGTGATGATTGCTTTCTTTTATATAAATATTGAAGTTAAAACTAAGAAAATGTACTTAAGAAGAGCTTACTAAAAAAATATGAAAAATATTATTTAAATACATATGAATCATAAAACGAATACATTTTAACCATATAAATTAAGTATAATGTTAAACATATCATACATTTATAGTGTGATTTGATGCGAAATAACGTTAACGTACCTACCTATCTATCCTTTTTTTATGGTATATACAATATACTTATGTCATTTTTAAAAATTCAACAATTATATTTAACAATATTTAATAAAGACTTTAATAATTTTTATTTTCAGTTGTTTTAGAACAATTTATTTTATAAATTTTACCACAGCAAACTAAAAAATAGTTTATCAAATATGGTTGTCAAATGTCAATTAATAATAATGATTTATTGTAATAAAACTCTATAAAGGGTATTTAAAAATATTAATTTTTCATTTTGAAAGAGGTGCAGAAACAAAGGTCTTATATAGTTCTGTGTGTTCTACTAATTGAAAGCAGCTCACCCTAAAAATTAGATAATAAATAGATAATAATATACGGCGCGCGGTGCAGCAACCCCAACTGAATCCAATTCCTCCGTACGCGTACGTTCACAATTAATATGAATATATGATACGTGGTAAACAATGTATAAAATGTGATATTACAGAGAGTATCTTTGTCAAAAATCGAAATAATACCCCTCTGTAGTATTACGCAATACGCATAATAGGACAACGATTATAATATGTACTTATCGCCGCATTACAGCAGTACGGGTAACCTACTTATTTTTTATGAGTATTTTACACTTTTGCACGCTACATTATGATAGGTACCTATTTCGAGATTGTACACAAATAACCAACAGACTGTATTAACTAATTATAAACGAGTAATATTAAAATTATATTTTTAATCGCGTTTGGAACGATATTATAATATCAAAGTTTACCTGCAGGGTGTTGCGGATAGCGGGCACCTTCGTAGTAGTGAGAGTTATCATTGTGCATGCGGCGTCGGTGGATTGATAATAAGAAAGTCAAAATGTGTAGTAAAGTTCAATAGCGTCCGTAGACCTAGCCGGCTACTGTGTAAAGGTGGTGGAACGATGCGCGGCCAGGGCGTTACGGACACTAGTACGACAACGCGGGCGCATCTCCGTTCACTGTAATATTATTATTACTATTGTTGTTACGTATTTCTGTCGTGGCGTTTTGTGCGCTCAAAGCGCCCGTTTTTCGAATCGATGTTAAGGCAGGTCTATTTAGACGGCGATGGTAGTGTTGTTAGATGGCGCTATCGGTCGTTAAGGACCTTTTCGATTCAATAATATTCATTTATCATTATGACACCTTACATATTATTCCATTTGGCCGTTTAAAACATAGGTAGGTACTTACGTCGTCCTTCGATGGCACTATATGATAGTTATACGACAGCGCTTTTCAACCTGTGGTATGCGGAAAGCTCATAGGTGGTATACGCGAAGAAAATCACCCTTCATAAAAAACATAATTGTAAACATCATTAATAAACAAAAAAATGGTCAGGTGGTACGTAAAAATTGTCAAACTGTGTAGGTGGTACGCGAATATAAAAAGGTTGAGAACCGCTGTTATACGATATCGCAGACTTTAATGTACAATTGCAGGGCTTGATCAATGAACTGGTCACCAGTTAAGTACCCCCAATTTAACCATTGACCGATTGGTGCCCTAGGCCTACTCAGCGACTCAGCCTATTGGTTAATCAGGCCCTGGACAATGGACACAAACGAGATTCTTCTGTGAATATTAAGAGTGCTAAAGGTACTCAATTGTCGAGAAATATTTGAAAGGCACTTAAGGCTCATCTATATGATTATCATTTAAAAGCTAACATTATCTAGTATAAATTATTTTCTTTCAAGAGAGTCGCAACAGAAAATAATTTTTATACATATATTTATTTTTATTTTAAAATACAAATCAATTTTATTATTATTATTGTTCAAAGATGTTAAGTAATAAGCAGCAAAGTAAAAATAAGGTAAAATAAATCAACAGTTTAATACATATGAATTCAAAAAGTTCGATAAGCAAAATTCACAAATTATTAAATAAAAGAAACAATAGTAAGAAAAACAACGTACGTTAGTACGTCGTTTTTTTATTACTATTACCTATCTATATTATATCATATTCTGTTTGTACAATTAATTTTTGTTTTACCTACGTAATTTGATATAGTTGTGATCTATTGACCTATTGTTATTTATATATATCAGATCTATACCTATTATTCATTATAATATTACCTAAATTCATTTTTAGACTACAATTAAGTAAAACTTTTGTCATTACTCATTAGTCTGTACATATTTTATTATTATATATAGTTTATAAAAGTATATATATAAGTTAATATGTATAAATAAATTATAAGGTTAATATTAAGTAGGTCATTTTAAATATTTAAAAAACATACCTATTGTATATACCAGATTGATTTTTATCATAATAACATAAAATAAATATATAATTCAAATATATTATTAATTCCTATTATTCCATAATTTTCTGATTAGGTATAAGTATACATGCTATTTATAAGTGAGTGTTTAACGTTAGAATCATATCTCCATCCGGGAAAAAATGTATAATATGATATATTTAATCTCCTACATTATTTACTCCTATGGGTCCTATGGCATATTGACATATACCCATTTGAAAATTTACAATAACCTCCGGGATAAAAAGTCTGAAATAAACACTAGAAGTTGTTCATTGTATAATTCATGAGTAGAAAAAAAAGACTAATTAAAAAAAATTGGAGTTTCACGTTTCACTGCTTCAGCAACAATGGTTTTTCATTGAAATTATGAAAAGTTAAGCTTAAGTAAAAATATAATTTTTTTGCTTAAAAATTAAATGTCTTCTATTAGGTTAAGTTTTATAGACAAATACAAGTGTGGAAAAAAATAAAATAATGTATACGTATTGTATATTTACATAATAACATTAATCCAAGGAATTAAACACCTACCGAGAAAGTGAGAACCCTTACTCAAAGACTTATAAACATGTGTAGATACCTACTAAACGCAGATAGGAAAAAGTAAAAATAATAACAAAGATAACAATTTAAAAAAAATGGTAACACACTCTTAGTTTTCATCGTAAAAACATCTGTGGTTACCATTCGTGGTTTTATATTCAAGCACAAAATTATAGAAGACTATAAAGTCTACAAGTTCTATAAGTATAAGTAGGTATAAGCCATAAGGTATATGTATATAAGGTTTAATCAGACCTATCATAATAATATGCACAGATATAAGGTATTATCTCTTTCAAATCATGTTGGCACTAGGCAACCTATGACAGGTACCTAAATGGGAATGTGGGACACGTAGCTCATAAGTCATAATATTAATTCTTATTTATTTAAACACATATTAATATAATTTTACCTACATTTTGCATCTACACACAAATTCACTGTTTATTTAAACAGATTTTGAAAAATACAATAATATACCTACAATTATAGGTATTAGGTAGGTATAAGTATACAAGATCATAATAATATATTCATATTGTTGTTCTATGAAAGAATGAAAGTATGAAATTATTCAATAGTTTAAAATTTTTATAAACGTATTGTAATTACTATTTTCTTATCATACATTTATGATAAGATAAAATATTGATATATTTATGTGATAACAATAAAATACGAAATACGTATAATAATTAATAAATATTAAATACCAACTGGAAAATAAAATAGTTTTTTTAGTTATTACCTTTTACCAAAAATATTTTTAAATTACATTAAATTTACAAAGGAGTTTAGAAAAATTTATTTTAATGTTTTAGCTTAATTGGTAATTCTTGAAGTATCTAGTGTTTGTAGATTGAATATTAGTAACTACATATTCCAAAGAATCATGACAAGTTCAGCAAATAAATCATCATCAAAAAATTCTAACAACTCCAAATTGACAAGTAAAGAAATTAGAGAAGAATACTTTAATCAACTGCGTTCATGGTTGTATACTGTAAACAGTTATCAATGTTATTACAATAAATTACAACAAGAATTTTTACAAAAAAATGACCATCAAATTTTGAAAAATCCTAAGGAAGTTCCTAAAGTTGTGCCTAATGCTGTACCGCCTGTTTCTGAAACAACTGAAACACCAAGTGTTGAACCCAATCAGTTTGTGGGTAGGTATGAATTATTCTTAATCTGTTTTAATTAACAAATGATTTTATTTTTTAATGTGGTTTATTTAGGGATAAGATGCCAAATACCGTCTTTATGGAAGCGTTTTGGAGCTGAATTTATTGATTTTTTAATATTAAGTTTTATTAAATTCTTAATTGCTTACTCTCTAGTAGATTCAATTTTCGATATGTAAGTATAAATTGCATTTTACTATTTGAAACAAAGTGGTTAGATTTTTATATTGTTTTTTAAATGAGTAGGTAGTAACTAAATCTTTATCTGTTATATAATCAGGTACATAAAATGATATAATGCACACACATTATTAAAAATCTATATGTTCAAAGGAATAACATCTGATGTGGAACTTATTTTAATTTATAGTAGTTTAAAAAATATTATTAATGTAAAAACATTAAAAATAAATGCAGTGTAATCAAATTTAAAGAAAATCTAGGCAGGGTACAAAAATTAGGTCATTTTTAACATGTTAACTGCATATGAGTATATGACTGTTGGTGGTCATCCATAATTTTCAAATTTTTATATTACATGACCGCCGGCAACTATAAATGAATTTGGTTTTATATTATTAACTTTTCTATGGCGCTACAATAATGCACTAGAATAAGAATCATGGTGTAGTGGGAATTATTACAATTTTTTTGATACAATACATTTTTTTTTTCCAAATATATAGTATATACAAATTTGGAAGACATTGAAAAATATGCTTGGCGTATAACAAATATATCTTAAATAACTACCGGCTGTCATATGGCAGTTAATGTGTTAATTATCAATAATAATAATAATTTAGTCAAAATTAACAACCCTGCCGCTTACTAAAATTTCTTCAAAATTATTTGATAGTTAAATAAATGAAAAAATATATAATAAGTACAGCTAAATAAATTCCACAAAATGAATACGTATTTTTTTATTTATGTATCCTAGAACATTGTATTTAATTATTCCATATTATCATAGTTTTATTCATAAATAAAAACATTTCATAACAATTTATACTGTAATAATGAAATGTAAATATTCTAATATTCTATAATATATTCAAACAAAACCTAGCTTATGGCTATTGTAACTTAAATGTATTATTATTAATTTTTTTTTTATTTGTTATTTAAAGCTAAGGATTCAACAATTAATACATTTTAATTAAAACATAAAGTTGTAACCTAAATTAAATGACAAATAAAGTTCATAAATATGTAAATACTTAACTTAAAAATATTAATATAATACTTAAATATCTTAAATAAATTGTTGTATTATTTTTTATAAATATGTTAATGTGTTTATTTAATAATAATAATTAAGATAATAGCATATTGATAAGTCACAGATTATACTTCTTATACTGAAGCTAGAATAGATATGATTTACTTTATTCATAAAATAAATTATCTTTTTTTAGTGATTTCGCTAAATATAACAGTATTTTTACACGAGATGATGTTGATTATACTACAGCAGTAGAAGTGACATCGGAACTATTATTCATAGAAGTAACACACCGAATAATAGTTTGTCTATATGAGGTAATTATAAAATTAGAATAACTTTTAACTACTTCTACCTATACACACAACTATTGTATATTTAAATCAAAATGTTCATAATATCATAGTAAAATTCTTTTGATTTTTAGATATGTTGTCTAGAAGGTAGTACAATATTTAAAGGAGCAACTGTTGGTAAAGCTCTATTAAATATTACAGTTGTTCGAGCGGATAAACTGTTTTGTATAAGAGGTCAACCAGCTGATGTTATTGCTTTAACTCCTGGTGGCATTATTGGTTGGAAACGAGCAACACTTCGTTCAATCACTAAAAATTTATTTTTCGCATTTTTGTTTCCACTTCCTTTTATTACAGCAGCAGCAAATCAAAACAGATGTGCATATGATGTCTTATGTGGAACGATGGTTGTAGAATTTGTACAACCACTTAGATGTGAGCAATCTGAACTTATTCCTATTGGGTAACAAGATTGGTAATTAATAAATAATAATTTATATAATATGTATTGATTATAACTCTAAATATAGGTTACATTGAGTAATTTAATACTTTATTGTAAAAAAAATTTATAATATTATCTAAATTTGTACATAATATGAATATTGAATATTGTACAACTTAATAAAATGTATAATTTTCTGTATTTTTAGTCTAAGTTAACTTATTAACTAATTATTAATTTTTGTTTTGTTTATTTAAAAATATTATGCAATTTAAATAATATAGTTTATGAGTGTAAATTATTACTGGTATTAAAATTGAATTATATGAACTTAAAGCATAACTGCATAGTTTATTATTTTTTTAACACTAAATGTTTATGCTTTGTGTTATAATTATTTTTCTACACTTTTAATTTAAAAACGACTACAAGCTTTATGTTTTATCCATAGTAGCATAATAAGATAATTATCATTTATCAACTAACAATTACTAGTAAAAAAGTTTGAAATTGAATTGCTTTAAATTACAATTGTGTTTATTTACCATATTTTATTAAATAGTTCTTATTATTTATATATCGTGTTCACATAGGTGAAAACAAAAATCTAGAACTGTAATGCAAATATTAACCATTAATCAAAACTAAACATTAAATTAAGTTATAGTACAAGTTACTAATATTTTTTTTATATTTATATTTTACTAATGACAGTTATGTTTTTGTTACAGGTTATATTATTTGTTTTATTCTATTTAAAATTTCTAAGTTATATTATATGAAATATAAGATATTAAAGTTCTAAATCTTAAGGCTTTAGCCAACAGCAGCTTTCATAGAGTATAACATGATCTATGTCCTATGATTACTTTAAATCCTAATGATGTATTGATATTAGGCGTTAGCAATGGGATTTCAATTAACTTCCTTCTCAGAAATTAAAAATAAATAAAATGTCAATGGGCCATTATTCATTGCTCATTAGTATTTTACATTCAAAAATGTTATTATGGATAGTACACTTAGGTCTTAAAGAAATACCTATTAGGAATAAATAAATCTGCTAGTTATTAGGTATATTATATTATTCCAATATTACAACATAGTATTTTTCGGCCTTGAGTGAACACTGAATATTATAAAATATTTTCGAATAATTTATACCTATTCGACCAATAGACATTTATACATACAAATGTTTAAATTAAATTAGTAGGTATTTACGTGTTGGTATAAGTAATACGTGTTTGTTACTATACCTACTGCATTAATAAACGTGACTAAAATGTCGAATAAGTTGTTAGGTATCAACTTATGTATTTTAGATTTTGAGCATAGCGTCTATAATGACGTGTTTTTCTATGGAAATTTTTTTATATTTACGAATATCTAGTAGAAAAAATTTAAAAATGATCTGATTTTCAATCTTGATACCTTGTCAGTTGTCTGATGAAAAAGAAAATCTAGTAAATATTTTTGGAGACCAAATTATTAAAAATTACCAATATTTTTTTAATAATTGTAGGGAGGGGAGGGGAAAATGGAAATATTTACGTAAATCAGCTGTTTTAGACAAAATTTGATTTTATTATTTTGTGTAATTCAAAAACAAATTACCGTAGAATGTAGATACTTAATTTTATAACCAAATGTTTACATTAGCATTATATATATATAATATGGTATAATTTTTAAAATATTTTGATTAAGTAATAAGTATGAACTATTTAAAGACAAAATTTTTTTTTTAGTTTTTTCTGTGTTAATAAAAAAATTTATGTAAGATATGATATTCGTATTGAAATCAAAATATATATAAGCACTTTTTTAAAAAACATTTGAATTTTAAATTTGAACAAAATTAGATAGGCACTTATATTTAAAGAATAATGGTTTTAGTTATTTGATATTTCGTAGTAATTCAAAAATATTTTTCTTGGGGATCTGAATTTTGTACGTAGTTAAGTATATGTTACAAAGATATGTTCTAAGCATTTAGATTAATTTAATGTTATTGTCTATCAATATTACGAACTTATTCACACTGTTATACAGTAATAAGTTGGTAAATTAATTCAAAATTTAATACCTATTGCAATAATATATTAATATATGATATAGGTACCTAAACATATACTTAGTACTTATTATAATATTAATATAATACAGTAAATTCAATGTTTTTGGTATAAACGTATTCAACTTGCCGTATTAGATATAGTAGGTACCTTAGGTAGTATTAGTACCTACTAAATACTAATATAGTAAAATAAATTACTATAATAGCTACGGAATTAGTTTTCGACTTTCGTAAGCAATAATTTATCATTTAATTCAAATTTAACCCATAAATTACATTAGTTTACATATACTCAATAACGATTTACATTTGATGTTTACAATCTACTGTACACTATACAGCAGAATGGTTACCTACTTTTCCTCTTTTTAAAACTTACTTACCTAAAATATAATTTTAACTTTTCTTTAGACTTAATAGTTCGTGATGTAAAATATTCAATAGGCCTAGTAAATATTATTCTATGATAATATACATAGCCAAATAGTTACAATAGATTTTAAAGGTATTGTGTTTCTATTTTATATTTATTTTATTATATTAAGAAGATATTACATTCACATCACCGTCTTACAACAATACAATACAACATACCTAGGAAATTTGCGTTTACTAGAACCAATTTTATGCTGTTAGCTTTAATATTGAAGTGAATTATTGACCCATATACCATCAATTTTAAAAATGCTAAGATTATCAGTGTTTGCACGTTAGTGTTTTAAAATATTTTTGACTTTTAAATTAGTTAAGAACTTTAAAAAAAATAGATAGGTATGAATTATTTCTCAAAGATGCCTTAAATCTACATATAATTATAAAGTTATAACTTCCTTAAAAATTAAAATGTAATACAATACATATAAATTAAGATATAGGTAGATACTACCCTATATGGCTGCAATAAATATACAGAACGATATGTTTTTAATATTAAATAGTTAACTCATTAACTGATGGTAACTAAAATTTCATTAACAAATAAACAAACTATAATACAAAACAATCAATAGTTAGATAGGTAGAAATTTAAACTCAATATAATTATTACCTACCCAGCTCACAGTCCTCCCTAGTCACTATAATATAGAGTCGGGTATTGCCCACTTGCTCCAAAAACAAATCAATTCGTTACGAGACAGGTAGGTATAGACTATTAATGCCAAAATAAAAAGGCTATGTTTTTCCGACAACCCATTTACGCCAAATTTATCCACTCAAGTACCAAACACTTCACAACGACTAAATGTAATTCATATTTAAAAACGCAGCAAACTTAGGTAGTTAAGTACCTACATGGTTACGTCAAAAGTTATAACTTATAAGTTGTTTTTTTACTATTATTATTATAAGAGAAATTTACAATCTGTACAGTAATAAAGTTTTATGTTATAGTTGTTTTTATATATGTCTATATAGATTTTAAAGTTTTGTGTACTATTGCGTAGACAGATTGAAAATTACAAGTTATAAAATTACTGATACAATTTCTCTACCTGTACATTTTATTTATTATTTTGTACAATTTTGGTACTCATCCTCTAGTATTTTACAACAAGCACAAGAGAGAAATAAGAAAATAGTCACAAATATACAAATATTAGCGTTTATAGCCTATTATAGGTACTTCTTTTAAAAATGTTTAATGGTATCATTTTAAAATGTAATACCTATCTTGGTTTATTCTTGAATTTAAAATTTTAATGTATGACGCATCTTTAAATATGAATTACATCAAGTCGTTACTGAAAAATGTTTAAGCAATGAAATCTGGCTCAAGTAAGTTGTATATTGAACAAATTATTTTTTTTTTAGCGCAAATGGGTAATTCTCATACAGTCGAGATTGTCGTATACGCAAAAGATAGGTATCTCAATTTTTAATACCTATACAGTCTATTTTGAAAAACGAACATAATTCATAAATACCTTACTATATTATTGAATATTAGTAGGTACTTATACTAAATTAAACAGAAATGAGTATTGTACAATAAGTTGTACATTTACCTAGTTAGGCTAGTTAGGTACCTATATTGCTATACTTATTCCCATTTAAAAGTACCTAATTCATCATTACAAATAAAAATAATTGATAGATTTAATTATTACACAATTTAGCAATAAAAACAAAATACTTCCATTTAAATATTGTATATTCAGCAATAATTCTTAAACGTATAGATAGAATAAAATTGCTTATATGCAATTGTGCGCCGCAATAAGAATAATAAGATAATAATTTTGTGTTGCATATTATCTTCATTAGTTCTTTCTTATTTTTTTAAGTTCATATTTTATGTTAATTCATCAATTGGATTTGTATGGAAATTAAATAGGTTGATATAATTCGGATTTTAAGTCTTATTATAAGTTGTACCTAATCTGCAGAAGGTTAGATGGAGATGTGTATCTATATAGCATGTATAGTGTGTATTGAATTGAATGTACCTACCTACTTTGATACTTATTATAGACACATGTATTTAATGACTATAGTCTTGTATTCCTACATAAATTAAATGAGTTAAATTTTTTCTGTGAGCTGAGTTGTATGTATAGGCCACAGATGGATTAACCTTTATATATTATATTATATTCAATATTGTATGTACAAGCTTACATGCTTATAGATATTTTATTGCATTGATCCATATTAGGTAATAACTAATAAGTACGAAGTTTCAACGAATATACATCTATATAATTGATTTTATAATCACATGCAATAATGTCATATCGGGTAGAATATCGGGAAATCGTAAGTTTCTACACGAGAGTAACAGGTAGACAATTACATACGTTAATTTCTACATAATAAGTGATGTGTAAGTTCTTACACAAAAAAAAAGGTACGTATGTTAGTTCCTAGTTTCCTACATAACGGAAGACAGGTAAATGTATAAGTTCCTACACTACGTATATCATAAGTTATCAATCTTATATCCAATGGCGTAACTGATGGCCTGCAGACCCCGCGTTGCGGGGGGGGGGGCGGTAATTTGGGACCTTTGGTTATAGGGTTATATTTGATATAATAATCTTTATAAGGAACCTATTTTTAACATTTTTTATTATTGCGGGGGGGGGGATTTTTGTGTTACGCCACTGCTTGTATCAGTTGTATCATATAATTACTATCATACATTTTAACCCATTTTTAACTTTAACTATTATTGATTTGTTTTGATATTCTTATAAAACGGTAGTTTAACCTATTTTTTTTCCAAAAACATATCGTTTATACTTAACAATATACAATAACTAGGTATTAAAATATTATTATATTAAGATAAATATGATGTAATTATATCGATATTGATATTAATATTATTTACTAGTTATTAAGTAAATATCGATTTACTCAGTGTCGTAGACAGGAATTTTTATATGGAGGGGGGGGGGTTATTATAATATAATAACATATTCTATTATTACCTATACCTAGTTAATTAAGAAAAAATAACACATAATTTATATTTTTATTTTGGTAATCTTTATAATAATCTATTACCTACTATTATTGATAAACATTTAAAAATATACAATGTATAATAGTAGTTTTAAATTTTTTAAATAGGTATATATAATTACATACTTTCCATATTGTAAGAGGGAAGGTTTGAATCCCTAAGACACCTTCCCCGTGTTTACAACCCTGGACTTGCCTACTGTAATGTGAATAAGTTAATCGTTAATAACAGCTTAAAATTAATTTAAATATTTTGAAAATTTCATCTTATATACTGTATAGTAAATAAGAATATAATAAATAGTCGCTAAAATTTCCTGAAAATAATATTGGTTGAGTTGTTATAAAATAACCAAAATTGTTGTTTTTTATTTAAAAATTCAAGTTATGGACAAAATTTGAGCTTGAAATAAATAAATACATACTTATAATTTAGTTTTGTCATTCTCGTTTTTCCGTAAATGTTATTTTTCCAGATTATTTTAAAAAGTAGGTACCTATTCTGATCATTTTTATTTTTGGGTTATAACAGCCATCATAAGTAATTATAGTAAAGTACTAAAATACCAACTAGTACTAGATTCTACTTTTTGTCTAACATTAACTTTTAAAGCAGTAAAAATGCTTTAATCTAACATTTTGATTGTGTAAAAGCTACTATACTAGAATCCATAAAAATCAGTACAGGAACGTAAAAAATATAGAATTTTAAAAGTAGCTGTAGCATTCACTGATTTTTATGTCATATAATCACTCATATTATCTATATTATTTCAAAAAATGTTGTCGAACATGGCCAGGAATCTATAATAAGAATGCAGATATGTTAAAATATATTGGTATTTAGTAATAATAATAAATAACATCTTGATCTTGAAAATGAATGTTAAATATATACATGTATATTGTATATACTATTATATATTATCAAATTATTATATGAATAACTCAATCAAAACCTAACTATTGCTTTTATATTATTAGATAATTTTGCTATAATCAGTTATCATTGTCCAGTACTCACTGGTATCTAAATGTTGAGTAATGACTAATGAATATATGACATGACTGCAGATTACAGTTAAACACAAATTGAGTACCTATGCTATAGCTAGTAATGTTAGGTTCTGAGTTTCTGACTGTTCTGAGTAATAACAAATATTTATAATAAGCTATATAAAACTAGTTATAATAATAATACAATAACAGTGTATTAAACGATAAAATAAAATATTTCAAAGCATGATCTTATATTTGACTTGAATTTTAAAAACTCAAAAACATTTTTTTTTTGAATTGCATTCCATTTCATGAGTTCTAAATTGAATGATAAAGTTTTTAAAGAACTGACTCTTAGTATTTTTACCTATTTCTTATTGTGAATAGAGAGAGAGTTTAAACAAATCGTAGTAATTTAAATTACACCAAGCAAATTTGCAAATACATAGTCCTCCACTCCTCCCATAAGTAAATATTGATAAAAATGCAATAAATACGTATAAATTATGCATTTATTAAAACCTTAATTCACTATTACTATCACTATCAATAAGACAATTTTTTAGATAAAAAATGTTAGATAGTTGTTTATCTGACTATAGATGTATGTCTGAATTCAAAAAAGGCGGGTGGGGTGCAATACAAAACCATTTTGTGTTGCAGCCGCTCATATACGAAAAAGAGTTAAAATATTGTGTAATACTAAATCCTTTGTGCAGTAAAAAGAACACAAATGAAATTCAAGGTCATGCGTTCGAAATATTTCGTGTTACTTTTATCGTTGAACACACTCAATAATAAGTAATAACACTAATATATGTTGTGGAGAGCCTACATAGCTATACGGCTGCATTTACGTCAGAATAAACTATTTATTTTTATTTGTATTACCTACGTCCTACTTATATAGTTTTTCTCAATAATTACCAAAGTACAACCTAACATAAAGGAGATAATAATATAGCCTTTTACATTAAATTGATATCAAATATTACATTTGTTACTTATAACTTATTTATGTTTGTAAATATATGTAAATTCTATAATGCACCTATATAAATAGTAAACACATAAAATGTTTATAGTATGAGCATACTGCAAACAAATAATTCACAAGTAGATAATAACATTTTTGGAAAAAAATTACTCATCATGACTCATAAAGTCATAAGTCATCATTTATATTGATCTTTTCACTGTAGGACGTAGGCATATTGAAATGGTAAAGAATAGAGAGAGAAAGAACATTTTAAAATGTCTCAATAATAATATTTAATAAGCTATCAGTATTTAGTAGTACCAATCTACAGATTAAAAATTAAAACTGTATTAAAGTATACTTTCTAATAGTCTACTCATTATATTAATATTATGCATTTACATAATATTTTATTATACTGTTAAAGACAATTATAAACATGTATATAAATTTCCTATATACCATCATTAAACACTTATTGATAAGTGATAACATAATTATAATGAAATTGATTAATTAATAAATTAAATAGTTAATCAATGTATTTAATTACCTATAACAATATATATAATATCATAATAGATTTATATATTTTATGAGTATAAAATAAAAGCTATGAAATGATTATGTTATTAAAAAATAAAAGTATACACATTATGTAACTATATAGCTATATAATATGGGTAGGTACCTATAATATAAAAATGTAGATAAATCGTACAACAGGCTAGATTCAATAAAAAAAGTGATTGCTTCACTCGCATTACATATTCAATACCAAAATTCAACAACTAAACTTAAATAGTTAAATGGTATAGTATCTATATTAAATCTATCTAAATAATGGATATGAATAATTATATATAAATCCTACTTTGGAAGAAGACGTGATATTGAAATTTTAAAACAATTATAATAAATAGTATTAACATTTTTCTTTTACTAGTAATAGTATCAATTATTTCATCTTAGTCAACTCCCCCTCCCCTAAATATTGCCCTTGGCCAATAGCAGTAAACGGACAAGCAGTATACCTACGCGACTTATTGTACATTCTGACGGCCACTTTTTAGACGGCACAGCATATCATTCGAAATTATTGTTCAGCACACCGAATCACTTATCAGATACATACCTATACAAAGGTATTGTAGACTTCGTTCAGAATTTGTATTGTATTACCTATGTATAATAGGTATAATATATATACCAACGGTAGCTGGTTGCTTACGGCATGTCGCGGCAACATCAATGCACCGTCTGGCATTTTCGGGTTCGTATATAGACAATTAAAAACTTCATGAGCCACACCTTTAAGATAACGATGAGCAGTATTACAGTTTACGAGCATCAAAGAATATAATATTGTATAATTATCAAAACATTTTTGTTTTCGCATTTTGTCGTCTTGGCAGTCTTGGGTATGGCTCAATCACCGTATCAGGTGATGTAAACTATGGACTAAGGACGGTTCTTATATCTGTTATAAATTCATATTTTCCATAAAAAATTGTTGTTATTATACTACTAAAGCTATTCATAATATACCTGTTACTCATACTATAGTATCGCTATATAATAGGTACCTATAATTTATACATTTATATATTATCTATACGTCAGAATATTTAATAATTATTCTACAGAAATTTTCAGAAACTATTCATTGTTGAAATAAGTACACAATTTTTCTGAAACGTCATAGTTAAATATTCTACTTATGTTCTATATTAGTCATATATTTTGTAATTTATTGGCATGATAAAATACGAGGCCTCTGCAGTGTATACATTTATTAATCAGTAGCCAATAATAATTGTGGGCATTAGGGCACTGAGTACAATATTCTAATAGTATAAAATTATAAGTATCTATAGTCAGTTAAATACTTAAATAAATTAAATAATATATATATATTTTTATTAATGGTATAAGACAATATTCTATTTAAACGACCAACATTTATAAATTCTTATAAATATAATACATATTGAGTGCATTGTGCATACATAATAAATCATCTTAATACACAATATAATTTAGTGATTTGTGTATAAACCATAAATATATACATTTATATATATATATATATATATATATATATATAATGCAGCGGTTCCCAAGCTTTTTGAGATTATTACCCATAAATCAGGTTAGATATTAAGAAATAATATCCCCCCAAAAAAATCTAGTAAAAAAATAATAACAATAATAAAATATAAATATTATTTGAAGGTAATAAAATTATTAGTATCATTAGGACATAAGATAAGGTAATCTCTAAAATTATTAACAACATACCTATTATTATTTATTACAATTACTTTTAAAATCGTAGTAACATCAACTGATACAGAGTTAATAAAAATAAATGTAAAGTTCATACAAAAAAAAATATTCTTCACCCCTCAAAAATTCGTGTTTTACCTTTTGTGGGGTAATTATCCCCAGGTTGGGAACCGCTGATATAATAGGTATCGGTATATAAATATATATATTCAATATTTATTTATTTATTTATAAATATAATATAATATTTCTTAATATTGACGAGTTTGGAGTTATACATAGATACCTCCAAAGAGTAGTCCCTTTTTTTAGTCCAAATAGTCCAAGACACTTAAACTATGGAATAGTCGAATTGCACTTGAGTTGAAAAAAGGTAATGGTCGAACTGCACTTGGGCTCAAAAAAAATATTTCTACAAAATAATCATGCATTTGAAGGGTTAAACGTTTAGAAAACACTAATTTCTTTTCCCACTTAGGCTTAGGAGTTAGGACAGACAATGATTTTAATCGTTGCTGTGGTTAGAACACAATCTTTTACACGTTTCTTTTATGTAGAATAATAAGTTGTAGATTCCATCAATCGCAATCATGGTATTGTAAAATACAAAACTTGCAACTGATCACAAATCTAAAAAATAAATTGGAAAATTATGTATTAACACAATTAAAAATAGATACTTATATTTTGATGTAGAATACTGTACAAGATCTTCAACTACACGGTACCAGAAAAAATAAATGATGTTGAAAAATATATTAACTTTTATGCTCAAAGCGAATTACTAAGCTAAAATATTTAATTGATATTGTTATTAGTTTATTACTACAAAAAAATTATCGAAATGAAAAAAAATGTAATAATGACAATAATTATATTTGACGATTTAAAAAAAAAATTATATATTAATTATAATATTATATTAACAAGATGTATGTATAAAACTATAATTTTTAACCACGCCAACGATTAAAATCATTGTCAGTTCTAAGCCTGTAAGTGGGAAAGGAAATGAGTGTTTTCTAAACGTTTAACCCCATCAAATGTATGATATTTTTGTGGAAATACTTTTTTTCAACTCAAGTGCAATTCGACCATATCTCTTAAAGTCTTAAACTAAGTCGTACTGCTTCAAGCGTTTGAGGCTTATTTTTTAAAATAATTTTTTGTCAACAAATGTCATAAAAAAATATTAAAACCAACTTCAAAATTGATATACACAAAGTTATTCCTTTTAACTTATAAGTTACAAAAACCTGAAAAATATATATTCATAAATTATTTTTATTTATATTTTAGGTTCATAATTAAATGTGATGAAGCTTGATGATTTTAGTTATTAATTTGTTGTAATTTAAAAAATAAATCTAATATTTTTTTTAGACTTTGTACCTATGTAAAATTTATTTTTGTAAAAAATAAAATGTTAATAATATTTAGGTTGATTTTAAGTTATTTTCATAGTTCTAGGATACGTCGGTATTGACTATATAAGAAGTTAACAACAACTATATAGGTAAGTAGGTACCTAGTCATTTTTTTATCAAATGGTATTGTAATAATTTTTGTATAACTTGTTTTTGGTAAGAATTAGTTTAATAATTTACCATAGTATTACTAATAAATAAATAAATTGTTAATATAATATTTTAAATATAACATGTTAAAATATAGGTACGGACATACGGTGACAGTTCATGTATCTGCTAAGAACCATTTTTTGTATGCAGTGGTGGATTTAAGGAGGGGGCCAGAGGGGCCAGGGCCCTCCATGGCTATATAATAATATATATTTTAAAATACCATTATATACTAATATAAGTGTTTTTATAAAAATATGTACTAATATAAGAAAATATTGGGCCCTCCCAAAACAAAATCCTAAATCCACCACTGTTTGTATGCGATTATTTATCATTGAAATTTGAATTTAAATATAATAGAGTGATTTCAATAACTACTTGATGAGCTATATTCAACACTTTAACTAAATTACTATTTACTAAATATTGTAAATTACAGAAGAGCGACATACCTAATATTCCGTCTTAGTATAATTATTATTTGTGCTTTTAAGGGTATATTATTTTAGTGTTTTATCAAAAAAGTATTACACTGTTTACACAAGTTATTGTAAATAGGGGTTTTTATTTTTGATAGTATTGTAAATAATAAAATTACTTACTTACAGATGTAGATAGGTATATTGGTATAAAATATATAGGTATGTAATATTTATACTATACCACAGATTAAGTACAGAAATACAGAATAAACTAGGTATTATAAATATTGATCATAAATATGAGCTACAGATAATTATTATTGTTTTGTACTTAGTACTTACATTTATTTGTACAAGCATTACCATAGTAAGGGCGGATCCAGCCTGAGATAAGGCTGTTTATATTTTTTTTTTATAAGGAAATAAGGAAACATTAAAAGGTACTAATAAATTATATCTGCCATTGATTATTAGGAAATAATACATTTTTACCAATTTATTTGTAAAAAAAATAAAATAATACATATATATATATTATAAATAATTATATAAGTGGTTTGCCGGTAGTGTATTTTATATAGGTACACGCTGTAATCTAACTGGGTATTAGGGTATTGGTTCATAAAGCGGCTTAGAATGATGTTATAGTTCGTTTTCGGTTGATTTTTTTTATTTCTCGTTATCCTATATTCCTATCCTCAACCTATATCTTCATTTCAACTTTCATTATACTAAAACTATCAAAAAGAAGTCACATCTCTAAGTTCCTCAAATATAACGTTATTTTTACTTTAGCTATGATATTATATTGTGGTATTATTTTCAATTTCTCTTCCTAATAAACTAGTACCTCTTCAAATAATTAAATGTATAATTTTATGAGGTAAGATTTTTATTTTATTTATAAATTGTGTATTAAAGTATTTATGATCCTTAATTATTATTTTTTTATTGAATAAAATTGTTATTTACAATCTGTATTTGTAATCTAAATGACGGAAAGGAAAAATTGTCCATTGGCAGCACCTCGTGGAAAATGTTTTTAAGGAGAGAGTAGGGACTAGGGACACCAATTCCTTTTAAGGCGCCTGGTTGGGTTATTATTATCTATAACAAATATTTACTGTTTAAATTTTGTATATCATACATTTGCTTATAAAGTCTATTTTAATAGGATTTTGTATTTTTAATTTATTTTCTTTGAGTACCTTCTGGCTACTGAGTAAAATATGAAGAATTTATGCATGTATGATTAAATGAATACTTGTATATTAAATTATAACTTCTGCATGTATAAGAACATAATTTTACTTTTAAGTGTGGTAAGTATTTCATTTTTAAAATGGAAATCTTTGGTTATAAATAATAATTATGTATTATTGGTTCTAGTTTTCTTCATTGTGGTTTCTATAAAATAATTTATTTTAATTGTTTATGAGATATGATATATTATGTATAATTTGTATAATTGTATAAGATTCATACAATATTTTTTTTATAAAAATATATTACCTAATTACTGATAGTAAATTGTAAATTATAATAACAGTTATAATTTTTAATACCTATTACGTTGTTTTTGTAAAACATTAATTTATATACCATATTATCCTGTAGAGACCTATAAGCTATAGTTTATTATTTTAAATTATTGTCTGGATGTTTATAGTCTTAAACCATATAATTGATTTGGTATATTATCCCGGTGCGGGATAATTTTATATTGATTTGGACCAATGAATTTCTAGCTATGTACATCGAAATACCAACTACGCTTGAAGTCTAGAAACCTATACAATATAGCAGAACTAATTGTGCCCATTTTTTTTTTACATTTATATAATAGTTTCAGGAGGTTCATACAGTGTCGTATTCGGATTTTCTAAGGGAAAGAATGAGTTGTACTTTTGTTTAATTTTAATCAAAAGTACATAGAAATATATGTTGATATAATAGACAATTATGAAAAATATTCTCATGGGTGGGAATTGGAAAGATCGATTTCCTTTAGTATTCACCAATATTCTTCAGTATCAGTACAGTATTATGTAGGCCATGTATACTCTATAGGCTATAAAATTAAGATTTTGTGACGTGACCGATCTATTTTACGTAGTGTTTATGTCTTAGTTCTCAATTTCTCATCATAATAAAGGAAAAATAATCAAAATATTATTTTAGATTGTCGTATCTACGTCACTGAATGTTTCTATCTATAATTGGTATAACCAGTGGTAACCTTTATACTTCGAAATATTGATATACCTATTATAATTATTTATTAACCTAACCTAATTACAAATTATTATAATTATTATACCTATTAAAGTTTTTTTTATTCAAGGACGTATAGTTTAAATGCAAAAGTCGAAGGGGCTCACCGTTCAATTTTCTTTTTTTATATCGATGATCAAATATTATAATACAAACTCAATTCATTCTTATTTGTATGTTTGGGAAATGGAAAGAAGTATTTAAAAAGGAAAAATACGTAAATAGGCAACAACCGCTGTCCTGCCATCGTCGCAACCTTGTAAGTTTTAGCACTCGTAGCTAAGGCCTAAGACATGAATAAAATCGGATAAATATATATTAAATAATCGTGAATTGTGATGCGCTTTTTGCACTCGGCGCCGAGTCATTAGTATTCAGTGGTGGTCGGTGGACGGCTGATGAAGTGCGAGGCGCGACGGGGGACAGAAAGACAGCTGCTTGCTTTCGCGCTGCCCTCCCACAACGCCGGTACCAGGGGTTATCAAACCACAATGGTTATCGTTGCCAACATCCTTCTGTCGAGTTGAGAACGTCGAACAGACTAACGAGTAACTGAGCGCATGCGTAACACAGTGCACACGCCGCCGATACTGCTATTATTAATAATAATATAATAATTATTATTATTACCACTGTCTCACGCAGTCACGCCATTATTGGGCAATTGTCACTTGATATTCCCGTCGCGTTTCCAATACATAATTGTAATAATAACATTCATTCCTAATCTGATCGTTTGCCGGCCATTTCGATCGGTGATCACTAATTAATTATTTCTACGTTTCATTTTCCTTCTCAGCCGAGTTTTCACTTTTTTCCGGTTCCGATCGATCGGTCTGTTTAAGTGACTAAAAGTCGCCAACTCGCTAACGCTAATAATCGTCGCCCCGTCAACCAACCGACGGCGACACGACGAGACAAGCGTACCGCCGGAACATACCAGATTACCAGCTCGACTCGCGACCACTACTACCACTACCACTGTCAGCTCCCGCCGCCTCGCCATGTGCTAACGCAGTAACATACTATCACCACAGTTTGCCGTCCTAATCGTCGACCGTCGTCGTCGTCGTCACTCGTCGTCGCAACAGCAGCGCAACGTTATTACTCACCCCGGGCAACTGAAGCAGTGAGCAGCAGATACCGCAAACTGTAAAGCTGACGAGAATCGATCGTGCGCACACCCGGACGACGCAACCACTACAACGAAGAACCGTTCGTACGTACGAGCAGACGACACCACTGGTAAACCGATTTTCCTTCATATTGTTTTTACAATTTTTTTTCATTATTATTAACTACCGTTTTATGAATATTTGATTACTTATGTATTTGAAATATTTGAATCGCATTGCGTATTGTAATTTGTAATGCATCTCACAAAAACCCGTGACGTAATTTATTCGTCATCGCCTATATTGTTTTCTTCTATTACTATTATTAGGTATCGTTATTATTACCCCCGCTTGGTGCAGGTATTATTCCCTATTTTTCGTCGCGATACGCAGACGTTATAAATAATATATTTATTGCCACCGCCGTCGTGTATTTGTTTAGATTCAGGTCAACCGGTATAATAATGCGCTCGACCAGACTACTTACTAACATTTGTACCCATATAAGGTTGGTAAATTTGTTTCCCGGTGTTCGGCGAGCGTCTACGACGATTTTAATCGTCCTCGCGATTTCCCTATTAGAAATGTTCACCCGTCACTATATTATTTAAGAGTAACTCTTCTAGAATTTATATTGAAACTATTCTCTTCAAATACAAGAAGTGCATTGCGTATTTGTAATTTTATATATTTCTAGCTTTGAAAACATTTATGACTTTCATATTTTACAATCTCTTACATTAATTATTGACTCATCCAATATTTTTAATTTCTTCAATAAAAATAATTAGTTTTTGTAGGTATTAAATCATTAAATTATTAAATAGATAGTTGTATCATAATTTCTTCTCAAAATCTATATATTTTTACTTACGAATTCTTTAAATTATATATTTTACAATAAATACCTATGTCTAAAACATTGACATTTTTGGCACCTTCTAGTTAATAGGATATACTAAAACTGTATATGTTTATAAGTGTACTGTTTCTTTTTATTTTTGGCAAAGTAGCAAAACATTATTTGTTAGTATTTTAAAATGTTATTGACCTAATTAAAATTATTTGTAATAAATTAGGTGCCTATTTATAATTTTTATTTTTATAATATTTATGTTATAAATCATGAAATTAAGTCTTTATCATTCTTAATTAGTAAAATTATAGTATTATTGGTAGGCAAATATAAATTTTATGTTTTAACAAAATATTGAATTTATTGTATATTTTATATTGATATTAACCTTTTAAATTTTCCAAAACTTTTTATTAAGTAGTAGTTTATTTTAAATGCCTATTTATAATTTATATTAATTATTAAACATTAGCTATTAATTATTGCTGTTAAGATAGTTTACAATGTCTTAACTATTAAATTCCTCACAGATTTGTCATACCTAGTCTGGCTAGTCTAGTTTTTAGTTATATTAGTTAATTATTTACTTCATTTATAGCGTATTAGTTATTATTGTTAATACCTACTATATTGTCTGTATTTAATATAAATTAAATACATTTTATAATTGAAAAAAGAATTGTATTAATTTACCTATAAAGGTACAGATTATAATTCAATAAAATATAATAACTAAAATAGTATAAACTTAAATAATTTCTTCTCTTTTTTTTTTTATTAAAAAAATGTATTTATATTTCAGGAAAAAAGAAAATATTTTGTTTACGACTTCTCATTTTCAATCTGTTTTTGTCACATCCAACTGGTATGTATTTGTATTATCAAATTATTTTTTTGTATAATTATGATTGAATTACATTGTAGTGATTTTTAAGTTTTTCATTTTATATACAAAATATTAATAAAAATAATTAGGTAATAAATATTTTTTTACGACTGCCTATATTTTTGTTTTCATTAATTTGCTTAAAATACGTAATACTTTAAAAAATGATTTAACTCTGTAGTGTTTTTTCCAACTCAATGACCTCATCTATGATGTCATTTTCCCCCCAAGTCACGCTGTAAGCATCTGGTCATGCTAAATTCCTTGTGTCCTTTGTAGTGATTAGTTGAATGACTATGAGACATCATCTAAATAATAAACATTATTATTGTTTTTCAATGTTTTTATACAGTAATTTTTGAACTAAAATGTATTTTAAAATATAATCGTTAGTGTCATGAATGAATACATTTTTGAAGATATCAATTAGGTAATTATTTTAATAAGTTTTGTTATGAGTAGATACCTATTTTAACTAAATTAAAATTTTAGGAATTTTAAAATTAATATTAGACTATATTAATTAATTTCACAATTCATTCATAATTTTTTATTTTGTATTTTGAGACATTTTTGTTTAATTTATAATTTTTATTAAAATATATAAAATATTTTTTTTTTCTAGTTATTTGTGGATATTATTCAAATATTTGAACTGATTTTTTGGTAATTTTGCGTAGAAAATAAATTGTATTTATAGAAAATATATTAATACATTTTTAAAACCAAAAACTAATAAATTAACATATACTTATCATGAAATATGTAATATGTAAGCATGTGATGTAATTTATGTGTATATTTTTTTTATGAAACCTTGATAAAAACAATATAGATATGTAATAATTCTTTCTCAGCAAGTTTAAAAATGATTAAACATCAACTGGATATAACTGATATAACTGGACAATAATGATCAAATTATATTATATTAAATAATTATTCACTACTTTATGTTCAAAGAAAACACAAGGAATTTTTGCTAATTTTAAAAGTACTTCTAAAATCAACAATATGTACCAGAATTCAAACTTAATACTATATATACATTATATTATTATCTTTGATATACCTTCGTTAAAAAAAAAAAAACTATAATAGGTAATTAATAAAAAAAAAAACAAATAACAAGTTTTAGTGGTAAGCCATTAATTTCTAATTTATTTGCATATTCCAAGAATTTATGAATGCTAGAGGCTTAAATAATATAAAAATATACTATGCAATATAACTATTGCTTTTTTTTAGACAAATTATAAAGTATAAAAACATTTTAATTTAGTGGAGTCCCAAGTAACAACTAGTTAAATTTTTACTTGTTTATTAAAAAAAATATATCATTTGATAATAGGTATATTAAACAAATTAATTTTATTGTTGACAAGTTTTTAAGATACTTAAATATTTAAATCTATTTTTTTACTGTAAAGAATTTTAAAATAAATAGGGACACAGTTTTTCTCTAGATGACTTCTCTGAGTAAATGTTACAATCATCTAGGGCTTTTACTGCTCTTACTAATTCTTTCCTAACTTCTTGGTTATCTGCTCCTTCTATTCCTTGTTATCCCATTTATCTCATTTAAATATAACCTTACCTATCCTACCCATACAATTTTGATTCATTTAAATTTAGCTTTAAAGATAAAACATTTGTTATATTATTTTTATTTTATGTAGGTATATGTTTATGCTTTCAAACTAATTGTGTTATTTGTTGATTATACAGTGGAACTTTGATAACTCGAATCAGTTGGAGGTAAAAAAAAATTTGAGTTATCGACAATTTGACTTACAGAAAATATATATTATAAAAGAGGGGCCAAGCATTCTTTCGAGTTTTTAAAAATTGGACTTATAGAGGTTCGAGTTCTCGATGTTTCACTGTAGTACTTTTATAATTTATAATAATTTATTTAGTATTTACTACTTTAAATGTAGATAATATATATTATACAGGAAGTTAATAAATGTTTAGGAATCAGAATTTGATTAATTATCAATATTTGGATATTTTCCATTATCTCTGCCACCCACATATTTCAGTACATTTTTTCAATTTCAATGAGTGTATGATAATCCATATGACTTATCCGAAATAGTTTTTTTTTATAACAAATCATAAATTGTTTTTGATTTAAACTACTAAAACAGTTATCACTATTGGAACTAAATATATATGTAGACTCTGTGATCCATCTTCTTGCTTAACTGGGGATAAATTGACTCAATAAAAATGATTAGCAGAAACAGAAAAAATCCAATATAATAAAACGTTTTTTTATAATCAGAATAACAATTAATTGTTAATTCTGTTTTATAAATTCACTTTTTGTTAAAGAAATATGTATTTTATAAGACTACATTTTTACTGTATAGATAAACGTGTCTTTATTTTATTATAATATTAATTTTTCTAATACACATTTATTAATTGCTAATTTAATCATTATTATCATCTTATATCACCTCATCAATAATACAATTTAAGTTAAAAATAATTTTATTCAATTTGTATTGTATAAATAAATAATGTACATTAAATATGGTATTCTGTATAATAACTTTTGATAAGTAACTCAGATATGAAATAATAAAATGTAAAGCAATTTAATATTATAATCCAACTAGAACTTAAGTTAATTCATTATTAGGTACCTAATGGTTTATTTAGTATTTATTTTTACTTGTCCAATTTATTGTTACAAATTATAGTGTATTCAAATTGCAGTTGAATAATTATTAACATCAGATATCAAACTAATTTGTAATTGTTTTTTGTTAGGATTTATTTAAAATTAGTAGGTACAATATTAGGTTTGGTTCATTATTTTGAAGTAATTTTGAAGATAAAAGTTATATCAATGTGTATTGTTAATTGAACTGTATTTTTATTGTTTCATATTAATCTAAGTCCCAATTTTATTATTATTTTTTATACATACGTTTCTAATTTCTATTATGAACAAATGATACCAAGACTTACATAATTTTTTTTTTTTTTTACAGATATTTTAAGCAGTTTTTGGAAATTTCTCGCAAAGAAAATTTTATTAAGTCATTAACTTAGTTTAATGTACTAGGTTATACCTACCTTTTTTCAAGATTTAATTTTAACGCACACTAAATACAACATCAAATATGTCTTCTTGGCAAGATTATGTTGACAAACAACTTATAGCTTCTCGATGTGTTACCAAGGCCGCTATCTTAGGTCATGATGGTACAGTATGGGCAAGTTCAGAAGGATTTAATGTTACCAAGGAAGAACTTAGCAGACTAATTGCTGGTTTTGAAAATCAAAATGTTTTGGCTGCTTCAGGTGTAACGCTAGCTGGTAGTAGGTTTATTTATTTGTCTGGTACTGATAAGGTCATTAGAGCAAAGCTGGGTAAAGTAGGTGCACACTGTGTGAAGACCCAACAAGCTGTAGTTGTTTCATTATACGAAGACCCCATTCAACCACAACAAGCTGCCTCTGTTGTTGAAAAGCTTGGTGATCATTTGGTTGCTCATGGATACTGAATGTGAATTGCAAAAAAACATGAATAATGTGGCTTCAAAAAATGGAAGATATTTTCAAAATTCAGAATATCAAGAACAACTAAAAACTATGTGTTATGGCATTTAATATATTACATTAAAATAACCTAATTTCAATTACACCCAATAAAATAAATGTTTATTATTTTGGGAGAAATATATTAGGTATATATACTATTTTATTTTTATTTTTTATTTATTTTTTTAATGGAATACCAAACAACTATTTCATTATCTTTTATTTCTGATAAGATTTTGATCCGCTGCTTGGGAACTATAGATTTGTTTAACATTATCATTGTTGTACACAAGTCTCAGATACTATTATTACTACCTAACAAAAACTAAAAATTAATTATCCTCATAATTTTTATACAAAATTAGTGATTCTATTAAATATTATCTGTACATTACAATTAATTTGATTATAAGCTATTGCTAATGGTCAAATGTATGATTTAATTAACTATCATCAGTTTTTTTTTTTTTTTTAAACATCCTTGATTTGTGTTTATATTTTTCTACTATTATATTATATAAATATAATTAAAGAAGAAATCATATTTTCTTTATTTGTAATGTTTTTGCTTTATACTTGTTATGATTTGCACTTTCTACTGTTCGATTTAGAAACAGTATTTAGTTAGATATTTATTCAAAACTCCATGACTTGAACAAAAAAATAGTATGTACCTAACAATTAAGTGTTTTGTAATTTGTTTAATATTTAATTGGCTGTGTGGTATCTTTATTTATGTTTATTAATTATTTTTTAAAATTTCTATAAGCAATAATAAACGTATAGCTTTTTATACCGATTTACGTTCCCGTGGCTACCAAGTAAAACAATTATGAAAGAAATATTGTATTGTATAATATATTGTCAAATATTTTTTTTATTATAACCAACCAATAAACAAATATTTATAGAACATTTTAAACATAGCTGTACTTTTTTTTTTTTAATTATAATTTACACAATCATCCTTACAAGTTAATATCATAAATCATATATTTTTATAAGTTAGATTGATTGAGTTATTCAATTATATTACTATATTGATGAACTTTAGAGTTTAGACCTGGTGGTTTTCATAAAAGTTAATTATTATGCAAACATAATGATAGATAAGCGCATTGAACTCTTGCACTTTTTTATATTATCATTTTGTTTAAATATAATAACATTTATTTTTCTTTGAATAGAATTCTTACCAGACTGAATATATTATAACTATTTATTCAATGGTTTATTGAATGCATTTTACCAACACAATAATTAGGATCTAAAAAATGGATAATGAGTTAGTAGTTTAATAATTCATTTAATTAACAGTTTATTTTTCAGATGTATTGATAGGTATTGTAATATAGGTGGACATTAATATTAAATTGGTATGTATAGTAGTCGACATATTGAAACTTATATAATACTTACTAGACACAAATATGTTTCTTTTTAGGTTCCTTTATAGTATGTGATGAAAAATAAAAAGAATTAGTTATACTGACTGTGAATTTAAGAAGTACCTATACATTGAGGTAGCAAGAATAAAATAACCAAAGAAAGTATTTTCTATAATTGATACTTATACTAATACTGGAATACTTAATGTTTACAGGTATCCTTATCCAGAATAGATAATATGAACACAATACATATTATGAATTGAATAATTTAAAAAACAGTAGGAACTTTATGGGTAGTAATTTAATTATTCATAGTTATTAGTTTTTATTTAAGTAGAGACGTTTATTTAAATTGGACAAATTCATAAAATATTGGATAGTATTCATAATCATAAATACTTTATTCCAATATTAATTGTAGAATTGATAAATCCATAGTGACACATTACCTACTCTTTAATTGTTACAGTTTTAAACTACACTTTACATTAGCTATGTATTATTTTATTAACCACTGTTTGAATTATTACTTACTTTAATGTAAAAGGTTTATGCCCTTGAATGTTATTCATATCTTACCTTCATTTGACTATAACTGGAACTGACATTTTTATGTTTACGAAACAACTATTTCTGACCTTGGAATTCAATATAATATGATGACCAAGACCAACTATATATTATGTTGTACATATAAGCTGATTTAAAAGGCTTTCAGCTTTCTTTGATAATGAAATACATATTGCACAATTAGCTACTATTTTTAAAAACATATTATTTTAATGTACAACAGGTTATCTTAACAAAAAAAATGAAAAATAGGTAATTTCTAATTACTAATTGCTACTATGACTAAAATGATTCGGTAGGTATATTATACTGACGGTTATTTTTGGATTTTGAAGATTGAAGGTAGTTTAAATTAAAAATAAGAAAATAATTAAATTATCAGAATTCAAATTGCAAGTATGCAGTAGATATAATTTAGTAATTACTAGGTTTATCAAACATCCAATTAGTATTTAGTAGGTATTCAATATTATACTTAACTATAATATCTACACTATTTTAGTAGGTACACCTACCTTATACCTATAATTTATAAGCAAAAAAAAAAGAAAGTAAAAAAAAGAAATGGTAGGTATACTACTATACTAGGTAATTACAGCAATAGGTACCTACCATAGAATAAATTTTATTTATCATTTATTCTCCGTAATACTATAAAATGAAATACCATGTTTTAATTTGTAAATACATTGATAAATTATAAAATTTAGTTACATAATAATAATTTGAAAGTGTAAAATATGTAGGTATTCAACTAAAAAACTTCGATTACAACTTAATATTTATATACAATTCGTTACATAAAATATATTACGTTAAATAGCGTTGAAATGTATATTGTTAAAGGTAGGTAATAAATATGTTCTATCATAATTTTTAAATTACTATTAATTATAAAATAATTCAAAATTTTAATATTGATTAACAACTTACATTTTAAGTAAGCTCATCGATTTTTAATTTTAATTGATTTTGAGAAAGGGAAACCAATTGTGGACGATGGGCTGATTGAGTAAATGTCTATTACTATATTATAACTAAATAGGCCTATTTAAAATAATTATCTTAGTGTTCTAGTAAGTACTAAATATTTAATGACTGAAATAAATTATCAAAGGAACTTTTTATTTTCTATTGAACTGAACACTTGATAACGAAATGTACTGTAATTATAATAATATATTATTTGCGAATATATTATTAGTATTTTATTATGATTTATTATTTATGACGGTATCATGATAACGTCAATAAAAAATAACTAAGTATAAGTATCTATTAAGTAATAACAATTATAAAAGTAATAAAATGTTACTGATTTTAAAGTAATTTATATTTGGATAATACTGTTGTGCATTAAATTAAATTTTATAATTTGATATAATATAATATAGGAAATAATCATTTTTGAGATATCGTAATGACTTCTTATATAATATAATTTTAGATTAATTCGATGTATAGATTCCTATAATATTATATTTGAACAATTTTTTATAGTCTACCTAAAATACTTGGTGACTATAGACTATAGTGCTGCAGGTTATTGATGATATTATAGTTTCCCTTTTGGAAATATTAACTTTACTCCTTAGAGTAATAGCGCAGTTATCTAGATAGTCGTAGTCATAAGTAGGTATCTACTGAGTAATACTTAAAAGTCTAAAGTTACCTTCTCTTTAATATTAACTAAGGGGTACTTACTACTTACTAATACATTATATAATATATCTATTATCTATACACAGTTATAATACTTAGCCACCTAGATAGTAGGTATTTTGGAACACGGATTTATTTATAATTTATAAACGTCTATTCGTTCATAATTTAGAATAGGTAATAATTATATTTGGCCAATAGCTATGGTAAATACTCAAGTCGGAGATTGGATATTGTTTGGACAATGACTTATTTAGGGGCGGTGGTAAACTCTCCCGGGTCAACATTATGGATCAAAATTATTCAAAATTCAAAGTTGCAATAAACCAAAAAAAAAAAAAAAAACCAAGTAAAAAGTCATAAAAATAATAAAGAAAAAAATATAGCTTAAAAAATATTAGATTATAAAGTGTTTTAAAACCTGTGTTTCTAGACTTCCTACTACCTATCAAAAAAATTTAATTAAAACAGAATTATTTTATCATAGGTATCTACGTATATTTTGTATATTAGATTTCTTTCATGAATTTTTATTTTTTTATGATTATATTTATTTTGACTATAATATTATAGCTCATAGCAGCTAAATATATACATTTATATTATTATTATTATATAATTAACTATTTTTAATTAATGAAACTTAAATGTATATTAGATTTATCTTATGATTTTTATTAAATTAAATTAGCAGTACTGAAGAACCGGGAGAGTTTACAATCGCCCTTATTTTATTTAGTGTATATTTTTCTCTATAACTAATTCATATTTTTGGCATAGGAAACAAATGAGAAAAATTCGCACTTAAAAATACATATCTAGCACATAGCCACCAGCCACCTAGTTTCTAGGTAATCAAGGTGATCCTAGGGCTGGTTATAAGAGTAGGCACAAGCCTACGGAGGTAAAATTTATATTTATATAGAGGCGGCATATAAGAAAAAATTATAAAACAAGAGGAGGCAATTTTGATCTTTGCCTACATACAAAAATTTGCTTGCACCAGCCTTGTAAGGTAATATATAAGCAAGTATTACCTACACTCTACAACTACCAGCTAACCTAACAGGGGCGGATTTAGAGAAGTGGTGGCCTCTGGGTATCAAAAGAGTGGGGGCTTCCTGGTCCAAAAACTATTTTCCAAATAAAATGAACAATTTTTTTTCAAAGTAGATTCCAGGTTATATACAAACATGGCAACTTTCGACGGGACGGCGGGGTGAAAGTGCATTTGTAATTTGAAAGGTTTTTTTTCCGAAGTCACTATTGTGGAGGCCCCGGGGCTATTGCCCCGGTTACCCTCCCCTATATCCGGGACTGATTACCTATATATTATGTTCATACTTCATTCTCACACTATTTACTTATTACATCACAATATGTTAGGTATACATACGGTTTACACGCCAGTGCTTAATGCTTATTTAAACAAAAAAAGTCAAAACTAAATAATAATTACCTATTGATTATTTTCGTGAAAATCACTACCCAGTGACTTACATAATATTAAATTTTTTTAATAATTTTTTTTGGAACAAAGTTCTTTGTTTTTAATTTATCAGGAGTAGATATTTTAATTATAATTAGCTATAATTTTTTTTTTTTGGTCTAAACACAACTCGTATAATATTATTGTGTCATTTGTGTACCTAATGTAATATGGTACAATGTATAATTAACTAATTAAACTTGGTACTTAACGTTATTATTAAAACTTCACAGATAGTAAATTTAAAAAAATATTACAAGTATTAACTATACTTTTATTTCTATTTTTATAGATGTATAATGTGTATATATATATATATTAATAACATGTGGTAATAATTACAATATACCACAGTGGTATAAAAATAAAAAAATTAAAATAACAAGTAAGTATATTAAAATAATATGCAAATTTTATAAATAAAACTATAATTATTTATAAATGTATATACTATAATATATATATATATATATATATATATATATATATGGGGTGAATGAGTGATAATATAGTGATAACATAGCATTCTTACTTTTTAGTATAATTCTAAGTTTAAACTTTTTAATTAGTTACCTATGTTTTAAACAGTGTATGAACAACATGATAATAATAATATAACTTACCTACTTATGGATCTTATATTCTTATCGAGATTTTTAATTAAAAATTTGAGTGAATTACATTTACAACACAAGGTATTAAAATATTTAATGTGATTCATAGCTGTGGTCTGAAATTGGTAAGACTATCCTTAATTCCTAATTAGTAATAATTTGATAAGAGTATTTGATTTAAATATCTATTATAAATGCTATACATTTTACAGACATAACATTCGTGTTTAGTACTTTAATTCAGAGACGCCCAACCTTTTTGTAGTTAGTGGATCAAAATATATTGAGTAGAAATTTGACTATATGCGATTATAGGACATCTAATTTAAAAATGTAATGTAATACTGCTAACTAAATAATATATTGTCATTGTTTGACTAATTTTCTTATTTTTAATTGATCTACATTTAAAAAATATAGATAAAAATATAAGTGTACTTAAATATAACTGGTAATCATAATGGGCTGGTACATATTGTATATCTATTATGAAAATAATACAATATTTTTTTGTATATTGTATTTTAGTTAAAAATTTGCCCTAAGCTCCACATGATTCTTTCAAATTTATCCGGTATAAAAAAATATAATATGTTTAATTGATTGTAACTTATAAGAAATAATCATCAATTTTCATAGTATAGTTTTTTTTTTTTTTAATAATAGCTTTATTTTATAAAAAATTACATCACTATTAGGTAAATTTTGTTATTACACTGGATACCTACTTCTATAAATTAAAATAAATTTAATAGGTACTATATTATTTAATCTATGCTAATACCTACTATGACAATAAAAATAATTAGATTAGTTGTCTCCTTTTATTAATAATATTTTTGAAAATGCATCTTTAAAATTACCTTTTAAAAATAAAGATAGTTAAGTTTAAACTATGTGAATAATTACATTAGTTAAATTTATGCCTAACTAACATTATGCATAAGGACTTTTAAGCTAGTATAAGTTCATCAATAATCAGTAAAAAAAATGTTATTAGAATTATATGTATTAATATCATAATTTATTGTAATAGGTATTTATTTGTGGCAACACCTACCTATGGGGTTAAGCAGTGATTCATAGTTAAAAGGGTTGCAACCCTTTTTACCAGCTGCATTAATTCATTCTAAATACTAAAAAGGGTGCAAAAAATCAAAATGGCTCCTATACACTAAAAAGGGGTAAGTCAACCCTTCCTCCATATCATATAGTATAAATGGTTTTTTATGTATTTTTTTATGCATAGTGTTGGTATAGCTGTGCTTGCAGGGCATATGTTAGCGAGTGCGCACCATCAGACTGAATCGCATATCATTGGGGAGTACAGACTTACTGTGCGCAGTAAAGAAAAAAAAGGGTAAATAGCCTTTTATTTTTTAGCCAACCACAGTGCTTCATGCAAAGGAGTCCAAAGGGTTCCTGTCGTCCGCTGTAGCCGTACAATACCGATAGTAACGCTACAGTTGTGTTTGTGTGTTCGACAAACGTACATGTTGTGGTTTCAGTTAACTATTTAATTTTTTTTTATTATTTAATAAAATGTGTGTTTTCAAATTATTAGAATTTTATAGTGTTTAATTCATACATATATTTTATTTTTATTTTTATAATAGCTAGCAAAAAGGATTAATTAATAAGAATATGTATAAAAGAAGATGGACTGTAATGGTATGAAAAGTGTTTAATAAATATCATTACATTTATAACTTTAATTTTGTTAACCATTAATTTTTTTAATTATTTCTAAACTGAAAAATGATAATTTAAGACATTTTTTTTTTATTAGCAAAGCTTTTTAATATTGTTTTTTGAAAAATAATATTGAATAAAATTACTTTGCTTTTTATTTAATTAAATTCATTTGGCATTTTATACAGCATAATATAATTGAAGAAAACAATTATTTTACTAGGCTTAAAATATTTTCTATAATGATTTGGGAATAAAAGTATTCACATTTATTTATTTGTTGGTATTAAAGTATCTATAGTTGTTGTATTAAAATTATAATAATTAGTTATAAATTAAAATCTAAATTATTTTAATTCAGTTAACTATTTAAATTATAATTTTAAACATATTATATTTTAAAATATTAATATTTGTAATTTTATGATAAGCTCTTTTAATTGTTTTTAAAAATCTTATCTAGTAATGCTATAATATTATGAACAGTTTTTAGTTATTAAAATGTCATGAAATAAAAACAGTTTGATAAAATAAATAAAATAATATTATTTAATGTTAGAATTTAAATAATTTTTTTATTATATATATTTTAATCCTTTGAACAATGAGATGTTTTTTTTTATTAATTATATATATATTATGTCCATTAAATTAAATTAAATTTAAAAATAGTCATTATTAGTATTCTAAAATAGTTTTTAATTGTAAAATCTAATAATCAATAATAATTTTTTGTCTATCTATTAATTATTAAAAAAAAAAAAACTATTTTCTATGTAAATTTGTTGTTAGCGCTATTATTTTAACTTAACTTATAAATAAACTTATACATAAATGATTTTTTTTTAAAATAATTTTATTATTTTAATTGTTTTAATAGATATGTTTATTGCAAAAAATGCGCTTAAACTTTGGTATTTTTGGTTAGTGGTATTATTTTTAAACAGTGTTTAATGTTGATGTCAAATGTATAATGAACTATTTTTTCAAAATTTGGCTCTGTGGCTTTATTAAATTTCTTAATGCCACCAAAACATATTGTTTATTAGTTTATAATTTTATAGTAAAGTATTAAAAAAATAAAATAAAATATTTTCTTGTCTTACTTTTATAATATATAAAGCTAAATTTTAAATAAGAAGTTATATCAAAAGTTAAATTAACAAATATTACTGTTGATAGGACTTAGTTAAATTTAATATTCAAAAAAAGTTTATATTGTATAATCATATTTTTTTTTTTACTAAATGTACATAATTTATACCTATGATATTTTAAGAACTTAAAAAACTTTAGTAATAGCTAATAAGCATTAGGATTTATTTTGTGAATAATTTGGATTATTAGTATAGGATTAAAAATAGTACTGTATTTACTATTTAGATACCTATTTGAAAAGTATGTACCTATATGAGAATGAACTTAAAATATTCACATATCAGTTTCTTAATAAAAACAAAATATTAAAAATTGTTGAAAATCATTATTGTTAATTTACTAGTTTCAAAATAGAGCAATGGTGTATTATTTATTATTATTAATTTAAAAGAATGATATAGTCATTGACAGATAAATTGAGACGGTGGCGGGGCGGCGCTTTTCAGTGTATCCCAAACTAGTCACGATGTGTAAAATTTATGTATAAATTATAATAATCTATCTATGTACAAAAATAAATATATATTTATTAATATATTATTGGTAGTAACATTGAAATACGGACGACCCATGGTTTTTCGTTATTACGCCGCCGTAGCCGTCTCAATTTATCTGGCAATGACTGTAATTTATTGTATGGAAATAAGTAATAACTAATGGTCATGTGTTGAAATTGAACCCTGTTTATTAGGCCAGTAAATATATGATTATTTTATTATTGCAAATATTAATTAGTACCTATGTAATAGGTATCAGATTTTTAATTATCGACTTACTTAATAATTGCCCTAATCAAAAATTGTTAGACAAATAATGTGAATCCTATAAATTTTTATTCATAATTCTTGTTAACAGTGTTATAAGTGATCTATAGTTTTTTATATTAGTATGTACTTGATACTAGTCTATTCAAATTTTTAAAGTAAACTTTATTAATTATTAATTTATGAAAAAACATGTTAGGTACATAAAATATTCATAGAAATTAATTGAAAAAAGGTTGTTGTACAAACAAATTATTATTAAATTAATTAATCACAAAATGTTGCTTTTGTGTCATTTGAAAAATCATCAATAGACATTAACCAAAATCCTTTAATGGATAATATGTAATATATTATCACTATTATTCATTTTGCAACCTCCTTTCAAGCAAAAGGAATGCACCATTGATATAAATGACTAAATTTAATAACTAATTGTATTTATCGCTGTGTGGGCTTTGATTAGTTAAATAATAAACTATGGTAGATTGTTTTAAATATCAATTCACAATTAATAGATCACAAAAATTATGGTTGATTGCTTAAAATACTGTTACTTAATAAAATACTCGACTTGTAAGTTAATAAATAAGTAAAATATTTAATTATAATACCTTAATTTATAATATTTAACAGTTACTGTATAACATAGGATAAAAGTTTCCAAACTGTGGCCTGCAAACAAGTTTTATCCGTCCCTTGAAAAGATTATGACCAATTACAATATATTTATAATATCTTAAATCATTATCACATGCACTCTCATAATACTCTATACTATGTGTTGAATATTACATATGTTGGGCATGGTATATTTAAATAATAAAATCTACTAAGAGCTTATGTTTTTATATGGTCCTCATATAAAATAATATAAAGACCCCTGATATAGAATATGGATGATTTTTAAAGGTTTTGTAGATTTAGACACCTATCTTATGTAGTCATGTAGGTATTTAGGTTGCTTTATCAGCTTTATGTATAAAATATCTAATAGACATAATATTTCAATACTTCAATTACTTTTGTATGTCAGTTGGATTTATTACCTATAATCATGGACATATGTGTATATTATTCTATCAGTAAATATTAAGGAAAGTAAAGGTATTTGTAAATTTAAATGACGATGTGATCATATTAATCTACAATAAATAGGTAGGTAATCGTTAACCAACTTAAACTATTTTTGCATCTAGGGATTATTGTAGACATAAACACTATACAATTAAAACCATACCATATCAGTTACAAAATACCTACAATGTTGGTAAAACCAATACAATAACATCATAGAATAAAACAATTACTTTTTGAACACTTACTTACCTAGTTTGATGAATTCAAATCTCAAGTAGCCAAATACCTAGGTGGGTTAAATACCTATATTGAAACGGTATATTATTAGTTATTACTTATTAGGTACCTATTTTATTATTTTGAAAAGTAGGTACTTCAAAAATTGCTTAACATAATCTTAATTTGACTTAGAAGTTAGAATATTACGTTTATTATTCTATACCTTATTATAGGTAGGTATATAAATTTCAGTACCTATAGAACATATTAATATTATTAATATGTTCTATATTAATTTAATATTATATTTATTTTATGGTTTTAAAGTAGGTGCCCATATTATTGTAAAGATATTTAATGCCATTTGCTTATTTACTGTCGTAAAATAAAACACGGTACTGTACTACGGTCGGACTAATAATCAATAATAATATTGCATAGTAAGTGGTTAATAGATCGGGTTAAATACATAATATATTTAAAAAAAAAATAACACTGACTTAAGTATAACTATTTGTACAATGCCGTTAATGAGCCTCCATAGCTCAGTGGTTAGAGCACTGGTCTTGTAAACCAGGGGTCGAGAGTTCAATTCTCTCTGGAGGCATATGCCTTTTTTGCTGTTTTTTTTTATTAAAAATGATTATAAAATAGAGTAGGTATTATTTAATAATTATTTCATATTTGTAATATTTTATTCAATTAAATTTCTAATATGAACCTAATTAACAGAACTCATATTAATTGAAACTTTAACTGTTGTGTCGTTAAAAGTTAACTTTAAAATATTTTTTTTATTTCAGTTTTAGAGGTTTAATAAAAATTAAACCTTTATTCTAGATTTTATTTTTGATATAATTTCTACATGAAACATGGACAATAACCTTGCATACCTACCAGTGGCGCAACTAGCATTAAATCTTAGGAGGGCCTATTCTTGTTTATAGCCCCACCTCAAAACTAAGTCAAAGGTAAAATATATTTTTTTAGTGGGGCTACGAGTAGTTTTTTTTTTTTTTGGGGGGGGGGGGATTAGCCCACAAAGCCCCCCTAGTTGCGCCTATGATTCTTACTATTATTTTTTTTCTATAAGTACATAAATTTATAATTTGAATTTGGAATATGGAATTCACAAATTTGTTTTTTATAAATCACAAATACTGTTGTTAAGTTTCAGCCATTGGTAACATGGTAATATACCATGTACTTAAATTTAAAATAATTTCATTTAAAGTATAAGAAATAAAGAAACAAAGTTACTTATATTATTTTCATAAAATGACGGCCAAAATTTAGTAGTTTGAGAAGTTTAAAAAAAGTTATAATTTTTGTCGAATATCAACATTTACATTTAAAAAGTTAATCAATTAATTAATTAGTAAATTATATAAATTCTATACTATTCTAGTAGGTAACTATGTATGACATTGTATGTGATATAGGTAATATAAATTTTTGTAATACCTAAATAATAAAAAATTATTATTAATGAAAACTACCAAGTTTGTTAAATTTATGTTTATTGTTCTATAAATAACTAAACTTTTAAACATTCCGTTTTTTTAATTAAGATTTGATAATACAATTTTGTTCTCTTCATTAGTTAATTCTTTCCTTATACGTTTATACATTTTCATTATAGTTTCATGTACCTAAACAATAATCATCAAAATTTAAAATATTATATAATATTAGCTATAACTATAAAAAAATATTGATTTTTAACTACTACTCGTGTAGTCAGTCATACGATTGGTAGTAGATATAGTATTCTTGATAGAATAAGTAATTTATAAATTCTATTACTTTATCATATAATTAAAATAGTTCATTCATTTTTATAAAAATAAAAAAAAAATAAAAATTTCTTTATGGTAGAAATTACTATAAATAATTTTAGTACAAGTTAAATTAGTATAATAATATAAAAATATACCAATTTCTATTACTTAATAAAATATCTGCATTATCAATATTCAATTACTCAATATATTAATGAGAATGAAATACTTTGTAGAAGTATTTATATATGTGATTGAATAAGAATTTATTTTTAGAACTAAATTAACCAATTTTAAAGTTTAAATATTTAATGCGTTCAGGACAATCAATACTTAAAATAAAAGTAATTAAAAATTGTTTAGTGGTTGAAATATTTTGATGAAAGAAAAAATCTTCTAAAACTGCTTAATTGGCTATATTTTAAACGAAGAAGTCTTTGAATACAAAAAATGTATGTATGGTAAACAATTGTTTTTATCTGAAAAATTTTTAAGAATAATATTCTAGTGTCAAACTAAAGGATCATTTTCGTATTTAGATTGAATTAGACAATAATACAAAACTATTAAGGCTGATTCGTCCTTAAAATCCGTTATCTAATACCTGATTATAAACTGAATTTCATGTAAACGATTAATTTTTTCCACATTACCAGCTTAATGTTTATTAATAAGTTAGGTATTAAAAAGAAAGTTTAGAGTTAAATGTTTCTAACTTCTAAATTGTTAATTATATTTTTGAGACAGGTTTTACTCATCCAGGCAGTAAATAGTAAATTAATGATACTGATTACCTATAACAATTATCGTAATTAAACTCGTCAATAGGTAGTTCATGATTAATTATTATAAGTTTGAATATTTTTGATTCTATATGGAAATAAAGTAAGTTATTAAACTGTTCATAATTGACTTTTAGATAATTTATGAATACTTGCATAGTTATTTGATTGTATTTAAAATAAAACAAAAACAATCAACTCGTATTATCATCATTGTTATTCAATAGAACGCACAATATGACAATATATTATTTAATAAAAGAAATAATAACTGTGTAAAAAGTAGCAATTTTTGTTTTTGTTACTATATCATGAATTTTACATTAGTTTATGTTTTTATTTTACAGGTCTCAAATACAATTGTTTTTCGTAATAAGAATATACTATACGAGTACGTTGCAGAGGACGGACATTTTCTTGATATATATTGGGCATGTTGCCTATACAGTTCGCCGTCCAATACACTTATGAACGAGATAAGGAGAAAACGGTAATAATATTATGATTGATTTAATATTACTGAATTTCAAAAGCAAAGAAAAATAAAGACAACAACCCACCCTTTGACAAGGGGCAACACTACAGTTGCCGAATATAATTCAATTACATGGTAGATACGGTCAGCGATATAAAAACGAGGGCAAAAACAAGAAAAAAATAAGAACGTAGAGAAGCGTATAATAAATATATATATATATATATAAATATTTTCTCAATTCGGCCTAATGGTTTGGATGGCTCCTCTAAGGCAACAAAACAACAATAGCTGATAAAAAATATATTGTCGGGATGGGTTTGTCCCTCCAGTTGTTTCCCTCTGCAGTTATCGGGATTCAGCCCCTCGAAAAAATGATGCCCCCTATTCGGTTATTTTTATACATGTATAAAAAAAAAAATACGAATTAGAATGGGCGATCCCTCTTCGTTCGGCCACCAGTCGGGGTCGGTTTTTTATCAATAGAAACTTCTCCCTTGGCGTGCATAGCGGTCACAGAGGTTAAGTAAGCCGTGCTTTTTTCTTCTGTACCTCCACATAAGTTCCTTAGCTTTCGATTATTCCACAAAATTATCCATTCAAGTTTAACCCTCCCTTTTTTACCGGGATACTATTGTCAACGATTTTCACGAGTATGATAATCTGTCAAAAGCCACAGTTTTCGAGTGTATGATCCGAAAACGATTTTCTGTTATTCTCGGGGGTAGTTTTTTTCATAAGATAAATGGTTTTCATAAATGGAAAAATAAATAAATAAACGTTCTTAAAGAGCAAGGAAAAGTATTTTCATGATAACTATTATCGCTTGTAGAGGAATATTTAATTTTAATATACTAGATATTTTATTAGGTATTTATTTTATCTGGATAATTTAGTATTCTTGATTAAATAATTAATTCTACTTAAACACAGTTAATTTTTTTTAAGTGTAGAAGGTATAAGTGCAATTATTTAGTAGTTTTGGATTAATTCTGCTCTGTTTAAACTTTATCAAAATAATATATATAACATTAATTATATATAATTATCAATATAATGTAATTAAAATATTTTATTTGAAGTAGCTAGTATTAAATATTTCATCCTTATTAACCCATGGAAGTAATTGATAATGTATATTATGTGTGAGTAGGTAATATTCATTTTGGTATATTTGTGTATTGTTTTGATAATTTAACCTTTTCTAAAATGATGTATGGCAATTTATATCATTAGGTATATTTTTTTTGTGAAATAAAACCTAGGGTATTGTTTTTCTTAGTTATACAATAGAACAATAGAGTTTATAAATTGTTTAGTCTGTCTAGTATACTATATAATACTAATCGTATGACTGACTATACGAGTTATAGTTTAAGATTAATATATATATTTTTAAAGGAATATAACTTAAAAACTTTATAAGTTACATAGCTAATGGGTAGTGTCTTGATAATTTTTGATACAGTGAAGCTACAATGGAAATTTAAATACCTATTATAATGTGTAATTTATAAATATCTGTCTTATATAATATGCTTAAAACGAAAATAATTATTTCTTTAGGCAATAGTTACTATGGAATTTTTCTGCACATTTATAGTCGGTTACGATTACATTTCTATCGTCATCCATTAATTATATTTTGATTCACGCGTATTTCCCCTTAGTATACTACTACAGTCTTACCCCGCTATTCACATGTATACGGCTGGCTCTCTTCACGTGTTGAGCGGGATTCAATTAGTCGTTATTCTAAGAGATAAAACCCACACACATACACATAGATACAACTCCCTTCGACCAATATAGAAGAATAATTTGGCCTATTTGCCGTGGATTTCGTGTGTTGTTCGCCCCCGGAACAAGCAAGAATTCAACGAAGAATTTAATTTCGGTTTTCCATCCTCCCTATGAGATATAGTATATATATTTCCCGTTTTATTCTTTCTTTTTTATTTTCATTATTGAGTATATGCTGTGTAGGTTTTACACTTTTATCTGACTTCAAACGGTCGTTATCTATATAAGAGGCCTGCAATCATATGCTTCTTTAATTCAATCAAATTGTTTTTATAAGATTTGTTTTGGCTTAATTTTTGAATTTTGTATCCACACATTTAAAAAAAAATTCGTTTTTAGATGTTAATAAGTACAACATAGTTTTTTTTTTTTTTCATACAATACTATAAACTATTACTAAGTATACAAAAGTATACAAACAATTTTAAAATCGTGTCTAATATTTTTTCATATTATTACTTTAATATATCCATATATTTTGCGATTTAAGTTAATTATTCGAGTTAAATCGTTTATAAGCATTATTAAAATTATTAAAGAAATATTTTAGTTTAGTTTCATTATTTTTTTGAATGATTTTTAACGATCTATTCTCTGTTTCCTTATAAACATAATATTTTAAGGTTATATAATTATAAACATTACATCTATGTAGGTACTAGGTACCATTGTATTATTTATATTATATGTATAATAAGATAGAAAACAAAAAACGATCGGAAAAACGTTGGCGATATATCAATTCAATGTGGTTCAAATTCATCAATTTATCATTTATTAATTATTATCATATTATTATATTATTGTCGCGGATTACTGACTACAGTTTTCGTCGTCACATTTAACGATAACGAAATCGGAGGTGTAATATTAATCAAAAAAATATCTTATAATCCATATAGGTACTTATGTTATTCATGTTATTGAATTCTGAAAAAGCAAAGAATATATTAAGTTTTCAATTTTTCTGTCAAACATACAATGATTTTTTTTTTTAAATTAAAAGAATATGGCATTAAATCAGTATGAAAAGGTAACTAATACTAAGAAAAACAAATCGTTTAAGTGGACGAAATAATACTAAAAATTTCAAAAACAACAGTTCAACAGGCTTCTATGAAAAGCACTCAATAAATTTAAAGAAATAGTAGTAGGTAAATGTAGCTAATAGTAGTATACTAGTATTTACTGTACTTTAACAATTCCCTGTAGAATACATTGACTTGAGTGGTAACACGTGTACAACAATGTAATCTACCAAACAATCAAATCGATTTTTGTTTTATATTACTGTCTTTACCTGACGAAATAAGAAAAATCTCTAATGAAAATCTGTTTTTAAGACGTGACAATGATATTAATTCTAATAGAATATTAATTTTTACAAAACATTGATTTTATTAAAAGTTATATGACAAAATGTAAAAATTGATTTTGCGATGGTACATTTTTTACTATTTAATTTATTTTATCTATATAGTGTAGAAATAACTAATAGACTTACAGTATAGTTACGACTTAGCGAGTATTAAACAAATTACCAGATTGTCTTAAGAGCGCAGTAAATGATTTATGGCAACTGTTCCTAACCCATGGGCCGTGAACCATAATATAATATTAAATATATATTATATATTATACGCATATGAATATAGGTAACATATGAAATTGGGGGTCCGCACAACTAAAAAGGATTTAGGAAAATCTGTGGTGAATTTATATTTTATATTCATACGAAAAATTTCCTGAAGTTGAGTTAAAATTATGCTTTTAGATTTTGAGCGGAGCTCCAATGAATGTATTAATATTACAATGGTGCGTGTATTTTGTTTTGTGTAGAAAAATGATTAGATTTTCAACACAAAGGGTGATCTTTGGTAACAAATTTTATCAAATATTCAAATAGTATTTTGAGAGTTAAATTAAAAAATGTCTAGTATTTTTCAAAATAATTGGGAAAAACAAAAAATGTGAAATATTACGCAAAACCAGTTTTTGATAAAATCGATGAAATCGTTTTTAATTAAACAAAGAACCTAAGGTATTTAAGATTTACACTAAATGTTTATACTTGTATTTTTTAACATGACAACATTTTCAAAATATTTAACAAATTTTGAACTGTATAGAAATTTTGACATTTTTGATTTTTTTTTTTTGTAAACGTTGAGAAAAAGTTCCTTATACCTAATTAATTATTTATTCAACAATTAAAATGAAATGTACCAAAAATATTTAGGTATTCATAATATTTTGTAGAAACTTTTTAAGTTTAATTTTTGAAGATACTGGTTAAAATTGTATACATTTGCAAATTATATTGTAGTTAAAAATTCATAAAAACGAGAGTTTTTCCTATATACCTATATCGATTAAAATTATTTTGCTTGGTCAAAAATCTTGAAAATGTAATACAAGGTTTATCATAATTTTTTATTATAGTTATTTAATATTATTAAAGAGAAATTGATATGATTTTTTTAAGCATTTAATGTTCAAATAAAAAATAAAAAATATATTATAAGCATATTTTTATACAGACATTCAAATTTCTAACTTGGATAAAATAAATGATTTTTGTTATTTTGTTATAATTTAAAAATTGTATTCGTGAGAATTTTAAACTTTTAATGTATATTATTACTATATTTTATACATATATAATGAGATTTTAAAGTGCTTTTAAATTTGGAAATATTAATTCAACAGAAAAATAAATTACTATAATTAATATAATATTAATATTAATACAATATCATAAAATATGCTTAGTAATATATAGGCTGACAAACTTCGATCGGTATTGTTTTTTGTATATAATGATTTATTGTTGAATTTAAATTTAACTCATACATTAACTTACTATAGGTACTTCATTGTTTTATAGATATTCGAATAGAACGCACGAACATTGAACAGATGACAAAATTTGTGTGATTTAATAATAAATTTTTTAGTATTATGTTGTCATGCATGTGATGTACTCTATACGATGATTAAACGCATGCGAATTGGTGGATATAAATTTACGAATGATGGATTATAGACGTTGGTAGGTACATCTCAAAACATTATGTCATAACAATTGAGTTTGCCACGTTCTGTCAAACGTGACAACTCCCCGATGAATATATTCGACAAAAGGTAGCCCCAATAGGTTAGTTATAAATATAATATAATATACTTACAGGACGGGTTTTCCTATTTAAATAGCACAGAAACAAACGGTAAATGCTGGTAGTTTACCATATTGTATTAAGGTTTTTCGAACAATCAAAAAACATTTTGGTACTCGGTATGCGGTGTATCTGTACCGCGACGTCTTAACCACAGGGTTAAGGTCAAGGTCGGTTCCGTGTTCGTAACGATTAAATAATATATTAGATATTAGATAACAACATCGACGCAATTTACTGCTCGTAATCTCGTCCGAACAATATACGATGACTTGGCGCGCTGTCTACTGTATTGGCTTTTAAAAAGGTTAGGGGTGTAGTATACAGGTACCCACGACCGGTGTTATTTGACGAGTGATTTATGCAAGCATTACACATACACATATAGTCATGCACGGATTGCGTAATACATAAATATAGATGTGAACAATACATAATATACGCACTGAATAACAATGACAATGGATTTATATATATGTATATACAATGTATGTGTAGAAGGAGCGGGTAGCGGTGTGTGGATATTGATCGCGAGAGGGACTATTGCTGTGTGTGTGTGTATAGCGGCGTGGTGTCCGGGAGAATGACGGCTGTCAACGGGGAGAGAGAATACAAGAAAGAGAAACAAAATACGAGGAATAGACAGAGACGCGGAGAGGGTGAAAGAGATAAAGAGAGGGAGGGAGTGAGAGAGTGTGAGCGACCGGAGGGTAGAACGAGAGGGTGAATCCGGTGGGAGAAGAAAAAAGGCCGTGCGGATAAGGAAGAAAGTTATGGGGGGGGGGGAGAGATACGGGGGTGGAGGACGAGAGAGAGAGAAAGACGTGAAAGGACGGAGAAAGAAAGGAATGACACGACCGACTTGGCGTACACACTTACGCACACGCGCATTTATATATATATACTCGCAGACTTTTTTGCGGGGGGGTTCACGGGCGTCGATGACGGTGGGCGGGCGGGCGGGCTGGCGGGCGCACAGAGCGTGAATAAACATAATTGTCGGCAGGCGCAAGCGCACCGCGTAAATACATACATTTATATATATTATATATATTATGTACATAATATACGCGTATATATATAATCTATCTATATAGATGTACATGCATACATATAGACCGGATAACTGTACACACACACACACACACACACACGTATATATATATATGTATAAATGTATAATATGTAAGTATAGTAAGTCGGTGGCGCGCATGTGATGCAAACGGGGGGGAAAAGACGGCGGCAGAATAATGTGCAACTGACGTTTTCGCGGGCATGTTATTATTATTATAAATGCTCACCGCGCCGAACGTCTTCAGTGAACTGAGAAATTGTTTAAATCGTATTCCCAGCTTTGCCCCTAATGCCCCAAACCTATGTTCGCCACGGAAAAAAATCCATACATTATATTATGTAGTCGTTTTAATAGAGAAAACCCGTTTTATGTATAATAATGCGGCCAATGATTAATTTGAATAAAAAAAAAAAAATTATTTATTTATTTATTAAGATTTTATACGTTTATACACAATAATCTAAACGTTGCACGTTAAAATATTTAATCAATATCTTTAATTTTGTTTTTATATACAATAGCGATTTACAATAAACTTATTATAATATAAAATATTTGAACTATTACGAATGCGAAATGGTACACACATTAACTATCTCTCATAAATAAAACTAGACTGGATAATGTTGAAAAATAATTAATGCCGCCTGATATCCTAATTATAATTATTTAATAAAATTAAATCCAACTAGTATAAGTTTTTTGATAGAAAAGCGATTAATTCTGTTTATTGGGATTTCTGAACAATTTTAAAAGCGTGAGGTAACGAATATTGTTATTACCTAGTAATTATTAATAATATTATTTTACGATCTATTACATAAAATTATATTATACAAATTTAATGCGAATTATTATAACATACAGGTATTCAAAAGCTACCATGTATTAATATTACTTATATTTTGTCAACAATCCTAAATTTTAATATTATTCGTATAATAATTTTTATCTTTTAGCACGATATCATACAGAAGGAATAAACCTAAGTCTGTAAGATGATACGATCGTATAATTTATTAGCTCATCTTCTCGGTTTCTACAACCTTGTTCGCCTCTCGGTATTTTTAATCGCATTCGATACGGAATTTTGCCAACTACCGTCAAATGAAGGCACTCCGAGACGATTTCCTATATTATACTTGTAGCATTTTATAGTACCACCGATTGGATGCGTGTAATCGGGTAAAATCGGTTAATTTCTCAATGAACCGAATTCCAGAAATAATAGTCCACCAACTTCCAACGCTACTATGGTTTCCTCATGCCCTCTCTTGCAATATCTTTTTGGACTATTTCCGTCAGCTAAACGCCCATTTTATATAAACGCAATTACTGTTGGATTCAGGGTGCCGTTTAACGTTTCACTCGAGCATTATGTTGTTCTGCGCCATATATAATAACATCCCTGCTGAGCTAACCACAGAGGAGGGGACCGGAGGAGGAGAAGTATAGAATTACCGTCTATTAAAGATAATTGAAATTTTCCCCTCCGCTACGACTGCTGCCTGCTACTATACATAGTATACACGCGTATATTATATGGCTAATGTTTGCTCCTGAAGTCGAATCAATCATGTTGATTTATCTCCGAGCAAGTTGAACAGTCGAGTTTGCATTCAACTCGAGTTAACCGTGTAAGTATATTCGTTTTGTTTGCTATAAAACGATACAAACGAGTATGTCTAAAATATGATGTGAAACGAACAATAACATTATCGACATCGGATGGTTAACAAATTATTACGTTAAGTGTATAGGTAATTTAAATATACTTCAAAGACGGAAACGAATTGTTATTATTGGATTAGGAATTGTATGAGGTGTTAGGTATTTTAAATGTATGGAATAGCATAGTATTAAAAATATTGCAATAAAAATTATTATTTAGTAGCTATATTAGGTATCTGTAACATATTTAATATTTATAACATGGATAATTACCTGTAATGATTTTATTTTAAATTGTATATTTGTGGAGTGCACTTGTTCCTACTACAACATAGTACCTAAATTAAATAAGATTTGTTAAAAACTAAAATAAATTAAAATTTTAACATATTATCTAAAATTGAATTAAATAATTTATTTGTGAGGAAATGTTAATGGTCGTTGAACACACTGTTAATAAATATATTGTTATACGAGTAATAAGCTGTTTTTTATTATTTTATTATTATGTAATCATATATACCTAAAGTATTATTAGAAAGTTGAAATACAATTGTTTTTAATAGGTTTATGGTAATATTATACATTTACGAGACTGAGACGTAATGTATTACGCATTGATACAAACCACATAATTGAGAAAAACATATTAGCCAATATATACCTATATATATTTTATTTAAAATACATTTAAGTATTATGTTCCATTTTATTTCATATGTGAGTAATTTATAACTGTGTGTAGTTAGTATAAATTTTAATCAATTGAAATTGTTATGACCTTGTGTTTTGCAGTGATATGTGATATTTTCCATATAGATTATTCAATGTATTGCTATTTTTCATAGTGTTAATTTGATTATACATAAACAATATTTTTAATATTTTTTATTATTCTATCGTTTTAAAATGTTTAAATGTTATCATATTCTAGATACTTAAATAATACTCGTATAAAATATGAAAGCCGAGACCTCGTCGATATGGTATCATAAAAAAGGTAAAGTAGACGACAGAGCGTAAACAATATATAATAGCGTCCGTGGTTCAGCGTCAGGCATACTGGTGAAATGGAATAGTATGCTTTTGTGCGTGCTGGGATAGTATAGGGTGGGCAAAAGGGAAAATGATAATGCACGTACGACAGTGTTGAATCATTCTTCTGAGCTTTAAGTCCCTTTAGTTTTTGTCCAAGAAACGATTTTCAGCCCGTCCCTGGGGATGCGTTACAAAACGGGATCAAAATAAATCGACGTCGGAGCCTCCGGTAAAAAGGAATACTAGCGTGGTGGGAAGGAAAATAAAGAGGTAGAGGGAAAGCCTAGCTAGAAAAATTGTCTTGGGGACGTGTAGAAGAAAAAAGTCTTTGCATTCGCCTTGTTCTTGTGTCAACGAGGCCCATTAAACTTCCGTTTTCAGTGTCTGTTCAAACACCAACATTGCTGTCCCTTATGTATGCTTATGGTGGGGGAATTGTTGGGAGAGTGCATACTGTACTATAATAATTCATCCCTTAACTCTTGCTGCAAATAAAAGTATTATTGATTGTTAATATAATATTATTATATATTAATAACTAAATAACTAAGGATTAATATTTTTATATCAAAATTACAATATTTAAACTGTATTAATTAGTTAAATATAAAGGATAATTTATTACTGTAATAAAATTTATTATTATACAATATACAAACGAGCAAAACAAATTCTAAAATAATATTGTAAAATAAAAGTAATTAATCGTTTTATTCATCTATTTTTTAAAATTCAACAAAATAATAGTAATCGGCTTTATTAAAAACGTGGTTGTCACCTAATTATAATTGTTTCTTCTCCGCGAGTTCTCGGTAATTTTTTTAATTTTTTAGGAAATTATTTAATAATTTTTTTACTTCATTACCTAATAATTGTTAATTAAATTATGTAAAAATGTAAAATGTTCAATCTCTATTGATGTGGATATGTTTAAATGTTGGAAACAATTTTTTTACTTTCAATATAGTGATTACAGTTCATAGTTAAGTTGATAATAAATACATAAAGAAAAAACTTATACTTATAGGCGTAGCAAATATAAATTAAAATTATTCTTAAGAACTACTAGAAACGGCATGTAATATGTAAATATGCTAAAAATAGTTTAATAAGAATTCATACGAACAAACTAAAATTATAATATTTTGAAAAGTATTAAAACGCATTATCTAATTATTCTATTAGGCATTTAAAATATTATCAAATCGTTTACTTATTATATTATAATGTTAAAGTTGTATGTTTTATTGTTTATAAAGGACTATATTCAGGACTCTACAATTGTTTTAAAGAAAATGATAAGTATTATTCGTAAATAATACACGTATATTTTGAAACCATCATGAGTATAAATTTGTTGGATTTTATAATATAATATTAGTATTATAGTATACCTATATATTTGACAAATTTGTAATATTTATTATATTTTGCAAGCTAACATTTTTTTTTTTGTATTGTAAATGGCAAAATGTTGTTGTCCAGCAGCGTAACACATGACCAATACGTGTGGGGTCCGCATACGCACTGTCGGCGACGGTGGCGGTCGTCCCTGGCTACATATAATATTGTGATCACGTGAATTGCGGCCAAGGGGTGTTTGAAGGGATATGGGCAGGGAAGGGTGTCGGGATAGAATACCGTCATTTCGCAGGGTTCGTACGAAACTCATAAATTTTGATTATTCAGAGGGAGAAACTACGCTGAAACGGCATTAAGGCTTCCTTTAAGCTTATTCCTACGCTCGTGCGGCGGTAACAGCAACCCCTTGTGCGCCTGGAAAAGTTGTTGTTTTTTTCTCTGACAAATTCTGAAATATACCAGAAATGCGTGGGGAAAGAGAAGGAAATGTACGTATTACAGTGTATGTGTAAGTCACGTGGTAAAAAGACGGTGATAATTTCTCATTCAACATTGCCGTCTCGGAAGAAAATGGCGTCCGAATTAATAAACCCATTTACAATATAAAGAATAAAAAAATAAAAACCAAAGGGTAAAGTGGAAGGGTGTGGATACAGGAAAAACAACCCGTCGACGGTGGTAATGATTGGAGCAAGATTAGGGTTTGGTGGTGGTGGTCGAAGGGAGGAGTGGTTAAAGAGTATAAAAAAAAATGAGGCGGTTGTTTTTAGAATCAGATCACGATCGTGTCTCGGGTGCTCGAAAAATCGAGGGTCGGCCGCGTGTGATGCCGCATAAATTAAATTGGGGTGTCAGGGGTGGAGGTCCCTTCTGCAAAGTCCGGTCTCCTAATGACCTGCGCGCGCGCGTGGAGAAAAAAGTTATGGAAGAGAGTGGATTTTCATCACCACCGCTCTACTCACATAACGTAACAACACACCCTATGCGTGCAAGCACGTTCTTAATTCACAATCAGCTGCCACGGCTGCCACAACGCCTATTGCTTGTTGCGAAAATTAATTTGTTTTTTTTTTTTTTTTTTTTTGGCGTATGGTGTACGGAGATAAGTCGATAATATCGGAGATTGACAGACGCTCGTGTAGAAGGGTGGCCTTTGTGTGGTGATATAAGCTCACTGGTTCGTTAATCCCTCTAAAAAGATTCATTTACTTTCTTTTGTGGTAAATATACTCAATTTTTTTTAGGAAGAAAAAAGTCCGATAAAGCTATAGTTTTAGACTTATGTAAAAATCTGCCACCTGGGAATCATCGGTTGATTAAAATTGAAAATTTTATTAAATGTTAATTTTTCTAATTTTTGTTTTCTTTATGTATTTTATAATATTCAAAGAGTTGTCGAAGTTATATAAGTTATACCATAAAATAATAACCTTATATTATAATTTAAAACCTAATCCAGGTTAGGTATACGATAGAAAAATGTGAAAATTGTCGAACAGTAGATATAATAAATATACCGATAGGTGATATTGTATTTCATTATAATTTATAATTATTGTAGTTGAATTAGATCTTGAACTTTGGAATCTCGTAATACCTTTTTTGTTAGATTAATTTATTAATTATAAAATATATTTTTAGTTTAAATAATAACAGTATTTGAAGTAATTTCCATTATTGTGTGTAAAAATTTAAGGTCCTAGTGGGAGAAGTTAAATATGTGTAGATAAATCTATATAAGTATATTTAAATATACATAAAAACTAATGTACGTTTGTACGACTTTTAGATTTTGAAACTACTAAACCAATTAATTTTGTACATGTATTCTTTGAGACTTAGGGAGTATTTCTTGCTTTGTTTTTAAACTATTAAAGATTTAAATAGAATGTCTTTGACAAGAATTTAATTTTGCCTGACAAAAATCAAATATTTTTTTATTAAATTTATATACAGTATGTCCCAAAAGTCCCGTATCACCCTTAATATCTCCATGTAAAATCACTATATTTAAACGCGGTTTTTTTTACAGTACCTACTAAGTATGAAAATTCTGATTGAATGGCATAAAATTCATTTTTTTTTTTTTTTTAATTCAAAAATTTTCAAAAAATTTTTTTACGCATTTAAGAATTTAAAATTTTTAAGATAGCCATTTTGTTGAACATATTTTTTAAAACAGTTCGAAAAAAAAAATACTAAAATTAAATAAAAATTGACCAAGTTAGAGCAAGTTATGTTTTTGAATAATTGGCAAAAAAATCAATTATTGTTTCACATTTCAATAATGAAATATCTAATTTCAACACACGACAATACTTTTGCATTCCTAATTAAAGTTTTGATTTGAATAGAAATAAAAATAGCCGTGTTATATCGTTTGCTGAACAGTGAAACTGGTTACCTATTTTTAAGTATTTTAATTATCATGAAGTAACAATTCCTACAATAAGCTAAATATCACGTAGATATTAGGTAGTGAGTGTAAAGCTGTGTACCTATTATTGAATTATTTTATTGATTTCATAATTTTTTTAATAACTTAATTTTAACTCTTAGGTAATGTCAATGAACGAAATAGGTCAGGTAGATCTCAAAGTGTTACAAACGTAGATAATATCATCAAGTATCAACATTCTTGGAAGTGTAGCTGTAGCTCCAAAATTATCCAATACCGTAACTTTAGGTTCACTTCATGATAATTAAAATACTTAAAAATAGGTAACCAGTTTCACTGTTCAGCAAACGATATAACACGGCTATTTTTATTTCTATTCAAATCAAAACTTTAATTAGGAATGCAAAAGTATTGTCGTGTGTTGAAATTAGATATTTCATTATTGAAATGTGAAACAATAATTGATTTTTTTACCAATTATTCAAAAACATAACTTGCTCTAACTTGGTCAATTTTTATTTAATTTTAGTATTTTTTTTTTCGAACTGTTTTAAAAAATATGTTCAACAAAATGGCTATCTTAAAAATTTTAAATTCTTAAATGCGTAAAAAAATTTTTTGAAAATTTTTGAATTAAAAAAAAAAAAAAATGAATTTTATGCCATTCAATCAGAATTTTCATACTTAGTAGGTACTGTAAAAAAAACCGCGTTTAAATATAGTGATTTTACATGGAGATATTAAGGGTGATACGGGACTTTTGGGACATACTGTATAATATACGCTTTATATGCTTAAAGAAAAATATTTTAATTAAAAAATGATATAAACTGGCAGTCCAGTGTATACGTAAATTTGGGATTTTTTTTTAAAAAATTTTTTTTAAATAACACTTAATTATTTGTTTGTTATTCAAATATATTACAAAATGCGATGTCCATATGTCTGTAGGTTTTTGACTCTGAAGTTACTCGATTAATTTTGACAGATGTTTCAGAGGTTATTCGTAAAGATATCAAAAAAGTTTAGAAAGTAGTTAGAATCACATTCGAAAATACATTAAGTGCTATATCCAATCCGCTACAGGCAGATTGCCTATCTCGCGGTATAATTAGTTCACAAAATTAGATACACTGATACAGATTGGCTTGTTTAAGGTACTCTAAGACCGAAACACACCGATATAACGCCATGTTTTATGTTGGTTTTTTCCCGGGTTAAGTTGAGTTTATACAGCTGGTATTTATGCAAAAATATGTAATAGTATTTGAATTAAATAGTTATAAAAATAGTTGAATTGTGTAGTTTTTATTGGATAAATTCAATCATTTTTTACGTATTTTAATTAAAACGTAAAATGTTATTAAATGTTAATTGTAAACTATGATAGTTTTTAAATAATGATTATGAATTTCAATATTATTCTATTTTTATTCTATGTAAGTATTTTAAATTGTATATATTATTTAAGATTAATATTTATACTTAAGTGTATCAGCATTTGTTATTGCTTATGAAATAATAAGGATAATAATAATGTCATCAGCAATCAGTAATCACAATAATAGGTACTTTTCTACGATGATCACTTTTTTTTTATTATTAAAATAAAAATTAAACCGAGTTCGTTTGATGTTTATAAATAAAATATCAATACATTTAAAATGAAAGGAATAAAATATCCTCGGGGTAGATATTCCTATTTAAAATCGGCAATCAAAAAACGTTACTAGTCCCAATAGATTTAGTGATACATCATCCCTCTTTTTAGTCCCACGGGAGGAATATATCTAACTAAATTTCTTAATCTAGAAAATGTTGGACTTATATATTTATACGCCACATTGAAATACGTTTACCTTATGGAATTATTTATACAATGATATACTTATAAGTTATATTTAATAAATGTATGCATAGTTATTGTTTATACAAATGTTATGATTTATGCGTATTTATGTATTATAACATGTATAAAGTGTTTTAAATTCCATGGAGACTAACAAATATTTAAAAATTCAAAATAATAAAAATATTACATTTGTAGTGTTAAGTTATTTTCGGTGTAAAATAATGTATTATAATTATAATAATTAAATAATATAATATTTTCATATCTAGCAATTAGCTTACATTATGAATATTTATTATGGATGAATATTTAATGGAATTGGTGTTTATTATTAATAATAATATAATATATGTATAGTTATATTTTATTTACATTTTCTATGTTTTTGTATTAATTTATATTAATTTATAATATGATAATAGCTAAATAGTAAACCAAATACCAACGTCAGTAAATGTTGTTAGTTTTATTTTAATTTAACTCAATAATGTTTTATTGTTTTAATAATGCTACAGTTTCTATATATATTGCATGCGTTAATTAAATAAAAATAAAATAACCTTATATTTATTAAATATAACTTATATTTTTTATAACATTATATTTTTTAATGTTCAACCATATGTGTTACGTATTACGTATTTACGTATCATAGGTATTTATAATTATATAATAAATATGTACGTATTAAAAAAAAAAAATAATTTTTTTAATCTTTTAATATTGATTTTAGAAATTAAACGTAGAATAAAATACAAGTAGAGTAAAAATGTTTTTTCACTTCTATTGGGTAATGAGTAAGTTTTGAAATGGAGTAATAAATAATTTTTTTAAGTGTTTTGGCGATATTGCCCAAAACCGAGTTGGTGTTTAGTATACGATTTTTTAGATGCTTTTTGTGTACATAAACACGTTTAACTCTATTAAATATTAAACTCCACTTTTGGATAGTGAACCCTCTATGTATTTGGTGGACTAAACATAATATATTTATATGCCCAAGGTTTGTTATTTTTTTTTACTTTAAAATGAATACGTATAATCTACCCTCGGAGGGTGAGAGCGTTTTTTTAAATGGCCTTTGCCCTTATGTGACTTAACGGTCGTTTAGGGGATTGTAAAAAGTAAAAAAAAAAATGGAAAAATAGGCAGGTCCGTGGGTGTTTATAAAACATACACATTGGAATGAAATGGCAATAACCGAAAAGTTTACGGCTTTACATTTCATGAATGTGTTCGTCTGTTTTATTTATATATGCCTTCGGTTATTTTATGGTGCAGTTTTATGGTTGAGTTTTTTATACTAAGAAATTTAGTAGCTAGTGTTTGTTCGATTTTTAAATATGTAACTGTATAATGAAATATAATCAAAAAATATTGTTGAACAGCATTTTGTTACTATAGTTTGTATGAAACTTTTTTTATCACTCAATTTCCCAAAACAAAAGTTAGTTTTTTTTAGTAATAAAATATAATGACTTATAAACTAATTTAAAATATGATATGTAAAACAGAGAGATTATCTCTAACATTTCGTCCCCTTAAATTCATAACTGGGTACACAGTGAAATTTATTAATATGTTATTTTATTGTACTAAGTTGATCCTATTATTTTATTAGAGTAAAATAAATTTAAGTAAATATTTTTATCTCACGCAGGTACTTGTTAATAATGATGTATTCTAAAATTCAACAAAAAATAATACATTGTTTAATTACATAGAACTTGTATTATAAAAAATGATACAATATTCTAATAAATATGTTGCATATTATGATTATATTACAGTTAAAAATCATACATACATATGAATTATTAAAAAGATAATTTTTATTTTTTATTTATGTTTTGACCTTTTTAATTGTTTTTTATTTATAAAAATAAACAATCTATGCATACATACATATACTTATTATTTGTATGTTGTAAATATTTTTTTTTTGTATATGCTTATAACTTATAAGTTATAGGTAGATCGCAGATTTATATGGGTCAAAAACTAACCAAAAATGTGTTAAAAAATCTTAAATATGCATAAATATTTGCACTAAAATGTTAAAATATGCACGAAAAAAATTAGCAAATCAAAAATTATTTTTTGAATAACAGTGAAATAATGTCAATGTTCAATCATGGTCGTAACCAATATTTTCTTAGCTTGGTTTATGTATTTTATTTTCCCGATTATTGATCTAAGCACAATGGCCATATTTGAGAAAATCGTTTATACCTATAAGTATACCTATTAATTTATTTTGATATTAATCGAAACTTTAAAACTATAATATTTTTTTTTATTATAATAGACAATATTATATATTTAAAAAATGTTGTAGTATTTAAATATTTTCATATCTTAAATGTTAAAATGAATTTAAAAGTACGGAACCAAATATGATTGTTAAGGTATTTCTATTTCAATGTAGCTGAAATTTTTCAATCGCCCTGTATAATTCAAGTTGAAAATACACCCTTTCCCCTTTCGTTTTACCCATTATTTTGCACAGTGCGAAGTTTCCTTTTACCCTTATCCCATCTTTGTTCTAGATTTCTTACCACAGACATCTTTAATGCGACCGAATAATAATACGATATTATAATCAAAATAAATTCCCCGCCGACTCTCCTTAAGGGTTTGTATCTGTCATGTGGAAATATTCGTGTGGGGCCTGTTACATAATTTATGACCCCCTTGTACTCCCAATGCGATGGCCACGGGTGAATAATATCCAAGCTTGTGTTTGTTTTACGATTTGTTATTTTCACCAAGAAGGAAAAGCAAGAAAAAAAAGGAAATTTTCTCTCATACGTCGTTTTTTCCCGTTACATCCTTACGAGTTGTATAGGGTGCTCTATGCCATTACATTATGCATTAAAAATAAAAATCGTTGGGCGAGAAAGGAAACCGTGCGCCATCAATTCCGTAGACTGACCGTATCCCTTTTTTCCATGCCATAAAATCACCGAGTCCGCCACCGCCGTCGAGCGCGTTATTATTGTTATTGCCGTCCTGCGCTGGCGGGATGTACGGGTGGGTAGGCAAAAAAGTTTCCGAATAGAAAGAGAAAAATAATAATACGGTATGTATGAGTGCAGGATTAGGGTCTTTTAGCGTATCGGAGTGAAGAGAGTGAGAGAGAAAGAAAATATAGATAATATACGAAACATCACACACTAGGTAATCGATGAAAATATGTGTGTTAGTTTCTAGAAATACCCATAAAAATAACGACGATTTTTCCGGAAGTCCGGTTTGTTGTATCCAAAAAATTATATGCCTTGGATTTTGCATTCTCTTTGTGTTTGTAAAATATATTAGTTAGTTGTTAGATACTTTTTTAGACTCATGTCGTTATAATATCTGTGTTAGATGACTTTTAATTAATAATAATGATCGAGTATTAAACTCTAAGTTCAATATTTATAACTTATATTACAAAACAACATTAAAAACAATTTTGTTCTTAAATATAGGAACAGTAAACATTTTTTTTATAAATGTGATTCTTTCTACAAGAAAATTTTGGTTTGCATGGTGATGAATCGTCTCATAGTCCGATTTATTTATAAGTCTATATTATTTTATATTTGTTACGCATAACCTATTTTTTCTATTTTCGTTTATCGTAGATGCATCAGTGCACCATAATAATTATAGTTCGCTCCGGGTCCCTATTATCGGTCATCCGAAATTGAACGAACTTACAATAATAATATATACGATATATCGTATATTATTTACCGGGGCCATGTACAAGGGACATGGTCATTTTAGTTCACATCTATTGTCCACAAAAGGAGGCTCATGTGCATTCATCGTCACCCTGCAGCACGTATGGGATAATACAAACACTGTTTGGTATTGTACATATTAATATATTATGTACATGGCGGATCTCGGTGTTAGTAATTTTCATTTTAGTTGAGTGTTATACAAAATATATTTAACTTCTAAAGAAATTTGTTTATTCGAAAATCTAAAAATGATCGTTGTGCGTAATTTATTTATTCTAATGTTATTATTTTCAACAATAAGATGTGGTGATTTTATACAGTTATAATTTATACTCGTAGCAGTCGTAGCTCATGTTTCATATTTTTATAATATTGGATTAATAATACTAAACAGTATATAATTTATAATGTTTATTCACTACCTAAATTATAATATAATATTATATAGGTTCGTATTTATATCTATATCGACTATCATAATATCATTCTTAGGATACCTACAAACTATTTAAATTTATATCTATTTTATCTAAATATTTTCATAAACATTTAAAATTTTTAATACCTACCTATTTATAATTATTTTTTACAAATTTCAAAATATATTTTTAATTTTTGTTGTTATCATATTTCCATATAGGTAGTTTTATTTTATGATTTCTATTAGATTATTATATTACGTAACCAAATCAATATTATTTATTTCTTTTATCATATAAATGTTTGAAGTACAAACTTTTTTTCAACTAAAAGTGTTTTCAAAAATTAAGTAGTAGAGTAGCTAGGGTCTACTTTTGTAGAATACTAGTCTTCCAAGTACCATAACTACCAAGTGCGCAGAAATTGCATCAGCTATATAGTTTGAAACAACGGAAACAACAAAGTACAATATAACTATATATGTATGTATACAACTATGTAATTCAATTTGTGTACGAATTTTATTGAGTCGTATTTTCTTAAAGGATAGGAATCAAAAATTTAATTTTAAGTATACATTTTAGCACAGAAATATAATAACATATTATAATTAAAACCGTGAAAATTATATTGGTACTTTTTGAATAAAATTCTAATTAAATACTACTATGTATCCATGCTGAATCATCGAATTGAAAAATATCTATCAAGTATTAAGTCAAACAGATTAAATCAATATCTCCTTTATATTTTAAGATTATGGAAATACTACTTTTATTTATTGTTGCAGATAGGTATTATTAGTTACGTTTCATATTTATTTAAATGAATACAAAAATACAGTTAAAATTTAAATACATAGATATATCTATTGTTCAATAGATTAATCGCTAGATGCAGTGTATGTTAATTACATAAATAGTAATTATATTATTATTATAATTATATTTATAGTAATTTATCGCCATATAGAGTAGTTTAACGTTTAATTTATATTTACTAGTTACAATTATATTTCATTCTATTCGAATTTAGCGTTACATTTTAGAATCAAATTAAATTATTTACTTTTCAGTTTTGAAGTACTGCACAGTTCATAGTAAATAAATTGTTTTCATGTTTTGAAAAATTGGAAATTCGCTTCCAGGCGTATTTTTTTTTTATTCCTGAAAATCGAATAGCCAATGTCCATTAGCGGGGGTTGTCCTTTGTCCGAATATATAAGAGCAATCGTGAGCAATGGGAGCTTTATCGATTTGTTTATATACAAAGTGCCTGTCGAAAATACAACATTAATTTCGTTATCGAAAACTATACATAATGTTTTTGAAAAAAACATTTGTATTGACGAATTTGCGTGGGCGGGCGTTGGTGTAATATATTTTATTTTTTTGATTTTAGACTACACATATAGTTTAATGTGACTTTTACTGTGCAAAGTATTGTTAGAAAATCGTTAAATTGGGAATATATATATATTACTTAATTCGTCGGGAAATGAAAAATAAAACGCAAGTTTATTTATTTTCTGATCTTTTACAAAGGTACGCGTACCTACTCATAAAACCTATAATGGTTTTGTAGTACCGGTCTGAATTTAAAACGTAAGTCATCAATCGCCATTTGCGGATACGCATCTCCAATAACGGTGAACAATTATACGTCGAATACTCGAATAACGAATATTGAGGGCTGCAATATTCTTGTACATTTTTCCAAATATTACAGATGATGTTTTATGTATACTAGGAGTTATGTTTTGAAACATTTAAAATATTATGACACAAAATTGTTGGAAACCTATACACAATATTATATTGCGCTTACGCCTATACCGTCAAGGCTTATCGGCACGTGTAAACCGCGTGACGCATTGGGTCGGGTGGTTGTCTTCGCGAGTGGTACGACACGCGCGTCCGGTCCGGTGTACGTGTGTATGTTTACGACCTTATAGGAAAGCCCATCACCACGATTTCCCGCGTCATTTGAAACGAGAAAACGAGAAAACACGTGGAGGACCATTCACCCTGTTTAATATAATACTGTTGTATATATGTGTGTATATTTGTTGGCTTATATGACGGAATAGTATGTATATAATATTATAACACAGTACCGTACAAACAGACACACACTCACACCTAAACCTATGTATAAAGCTCGGAGCAAATCCATTATCAAAATGAAAAAGCGCTCCTGGTCGCATGGCGGCGGATTTATTAATTTCTGACACGTGAACCGTGTACTACCACCGCCTCGTCGTATGTAGGCCTGGTCCGCGGAAGTGCGTTTGCAATAGAAACAAAACCGGACAAGAATTAATGACATCGTCAACTCGCGTACGGCCGGCCAATATTTCCGCTCCATTTCGTCAAAAACCGCACACACACACACACACACACACACACACACACACACACACACACACACACCAACGAGACCGTAATTTGATTAATTTTCGTTCTCCTATATTTTCTCTAGGAGTATATTTTTTCTCGCACACACTCTTGCGCACCCGTCCGCGAACCACATAATATATAATGCGCGCACGCATCCGTGATGGTTTTAATATCGTTAATGTATATATTTTTCCGGCCCGGAGGTCTTTATATATATATATAATATTATATGCGCGTTAAGTCCCGCATAACGAAAATGATAAACGACCAGCTGACGACGGGACCGACCACAGCAGCAGCAGCAGCAGCAGCAGTCGTGTATATAAGTTAGAGGAGCGCCGCGATTCCGATCGTCGATCGCGATCTACGCGCTTTTGGATTTTCTCCTTTCCCTCTCACCCTCCCCGGGTGCGTTTCGTATAATAATACAACGTTATTATACGAAGCGCCCGCCGAGTTTCAGGTGATCGGGTAATGCGCGTGCGCGACTCACCCTTCGCGCGTTTCGGCCGCGCCGCCGCCGCTCGTAGCCGGCTAATTGCGTAAATACCGAGAGCGCAGCATCATCACCGACCGCCGTCGCCTCCGCCGCCACTCGCCCTCGCACGCACCACTTTGCTACCCCACACACCCACTGCACCCTCTCGCAACCCACCCTGCCGGCACGGCACACACGTCCTCGCTCGCGCCCCGCACGATGTCCCACGCGCGCTCGGACCCGGGGATCAATACTAAGTACCGTTGCTGCTGACCACTATTATATACGAATGAGGTACCTACGACTGCACTCGCTTAAAAACGCTTTCGCCCTCGTCCAGTGATTTTTCGTTATTATTATTGTTATCGTCGTCGAGTGTACAATAATACAGTATAATATAATATATAACACGCAGCATTTCTGTTCGATAAACAATTTTTTTTTTTTTTTTTTAATATTATAATATTATTGTCGTTTTACCGTTATAATATTATATTGAAATGCAATGCGTAGAACTAATCCATATTTTACTGGGCTATGCCTAGTGCCTACGTTTCAAACGTACACACTCATCGCTATATTTATTAGTAATTATGCTAATTTTCATACTGCGTGAAACGTTTTCAACAACTTCGGGGCAGCTGCTGCTGCACGGTCATTAAGTATAGGTATACGCTGCACAGAACCAAACTGTTCCCCGAAAAAACTTAGGAAGCCGTTTGTTGTAATTATAAAAACGAAAAACAGCTGTTGGACTAATGTCGTAGAGCCAGTTGCGATTTTTTCGATTTCCCGAGTGATCAATATAATTCGTCTTTGTAGTGTGCGCAATTATTAGTTTTTCAAAAGTGTATACATTTTTGAAATAAATACATCGTTGTTTAATATTATTTACCCGCTTACAATAATAATTGTGTATTTTTAATTTTTTGTTAGGATATTTTAAGAATAATTTACTATAATTTATAACTTCATTGCTAGATTGTTCATTTTTATTTAGAATTATTTTAATTTTAATATGAGCCGATTTGTCATTAATGAAGTATTAAAATTTAAAACCAATTATATAAAAATACAATTTGGTTCTTACAAATTTATTCTTTCATTTGTGATAAAATAGGTACTTCATACGTTTTCAATTGGATATTATAAATAATTGAATCATAAAATATATATTTTGTTTTTATTTTTATTATGAATTTCGTTTTTTTAGGACGATTATCAAATATAATATGTTTAAAACAATGATAAAGTCAATTTATTACTTGTATGTAGTTATACGTCTGAAGAAATCGATTGTTCCATCTTAATATGAAAAAGTAATCTGTTTTTGTCGGGTTTCTTTTTCTTTGATACATTTTAGTATTTTAAAGACAGATACTTCATTTTATGTTTTTGTTAAACCACCTGATGATGATCTTGTTTTCAAACGTGAACAATAAGAAAAACACCTATTCTTTTTATTGCTGAAAATAAAGGGAGTGTGAAAGGGCGGTCTTAAACACAGTAATTCTAGCAGTGTCTAATACTTTGATAGCAAATTAGCGCTAACGTCTAACTTATGTGAGTAGATAACAAAACGTTAGTCAATGGTAAACTTCTTATACAAACCACTTCAGTAATAATATTTGTAGTTTTATTTTACAAGAAAAATTTAACTATTGCAAGCGGGGCTTGGAAAGCTTAGTAACCGCCTAGCCTTCACAAACCTTACAACCCCCTCAAACAATATAAAAGGGCAATATTATTCTGTATATTTGAAAATATTTAATAATAGTTTTATTGAACTTTTAAAATAAACCAAGAGATTGAATAATCCCCTCCCTGAGAATTCCGATAGTGATTATAATTACAATTATTTTTAAAAGAATATTTAAAAAATATGTATGTACTTATTGTACTTATTCAATATTAGCTATATATAACCAGTGTTGTACGTAAAAGGCACAGTCGGAAACTATCATCGAAAACACTATTGGCTGAAATGAAAAATCTAAGACACTATAAAGATTATGTTCATAATTCCAATTAAATTCAATAAATTGAAAAAGCCAATAATACCATAGGCCACATAGACATATATAAACAATTATATAGCCAACTATCTCCAAACACTACAGAATTTTGTTTATATATATGTCTATGAATAATACTTTGTAAATATATATATACATATATTACCATATTTACTTTATGTACCTATGATGTAGATTTTTGTTATATTTTCTTTTGAATATTGGTCATAATATTATGTTTTAATAGTATAAATAATCATTTGTAATATTGACTCGTTTGGTTGATAACTTAGATTTTAACATATATTTTTTGAGGTATTAAATAGTATTATAGGTTCAACTATAAAAAAATTAAAAATTTAGGAACTCAAAAAGGGTAATTTTTTTAAAATAGAAAATTAATATGTCTATGCTTGTAATTGTGTCCAAAAATATGCTTTTTATATAATCGAATACAAAATGCACTAGCAATCTTACAACTAATATGTATTACTCTAGAAAATTCTTTATTATTTTTTATAATGTCAACTATGAATATAATACAAACGCAGCTGTTTTTATTATTAGATCAGAGTTGAATTTAATACAATGTCCAAGCACTGGGTTCAATAATTCAAACATGCTAAATTTTGATCTAGTAAAATTTAAGTTAACTTGGTGTATTTGTATAACACAAATACAACAAAAAAACTTTTTTAATCTCGTCACATTGATATTGGTGATATGATAGTTTAATGTTTATATAATTTTAACGATTAAATGATTGAATAAAGTACATTTTTAACATTTTCAGTTTTCGGACATATTACAATCATATTTAATTTTTCTCATCGATATAATTCGTTATGAAGGTTTTTTTCATCAACTCCTCAAGTTCACGTGTATCGCGAATATTTTTATTGCCAACAAGGAGGTTTTTTGATCTTTTTAGTTTCCATTTATTGTAGTATTTTGTAACTCGTAATTTCCAAAAGTTTAACCGATTAGTTTTGATCTCTGAGGTATCATTTGAGCGTATTGTTTTTCATTTATGAATGCATAATTTAGTATTTATATTTTATACACACTATGTTTGAGACTAACAAATATATGTCTCAAGTTTACTCGTTTTTATGTCCAGTTTATTTTTTTCTTTGTATAGAGCTTTAATTATTTTTTAAAATGTTTTCTTAAACTTGGTCGTTTTCTTAACTATTTTGTCTCTTGCTTCTTGTAATTGATGTGTAACCGTCTACAATTTAGTGAAATTTTGTTTTAATTCACCTCGTAGTCCATTAATCTCTGCTTTTGACGTACAGGCGTCTTTATCGTACTTAGTTTTTGGTTTTCGCATGGATGACTACAAACACTCATTACGGTCTTGTTCAATATTAATTTTTTTCTCAAACTTGACGTATTGGACAATTTTATCCACCAAAGTGTGTTATATGTAAATTATTTTTTGATTCTTAGCTTTAAGTTTTAATTTTAGCAGTCGTTGACTACACCGAAAGTTTTCTTTTTTATTCTTCAAGATATAGGAAAGTTAATTGGGCACAGTTTTAACTTTTTTAAAATGGATTGATTTGACACTTTTTAGCTCCTTAATAAAACCTAATAATTTATTACGAAAGTCAATGATATTATGTTTCAACAATTTATTATTATTATATTTTCATTGCTCACTTATATATTATTATTTATATATATATATATTAGCTAGTTATATTTAATTACGATGGTAAAAGTATAAATTCTAGATGTGTGCGATTGGCAAAACGCAACATTATTTTACATTTATTATTACAATGATTAATCATATATAACGGACTTGATGTAAGTTTTAGTCAATACATAGTGGAAAAAACTTAAAGCACTTGAGGCACTTAATATAGTTGGTAATAAGATACCTAGTATTTAACTTAGAAATATGGTTAATATACCTACATATATACTTTTGTCAAATATATAACACAATGAAAAAATGACATATTATTATGCACTCGTATAACTAGTAATTCTTAGTAATTTATTTTATTTTTTTTTGGAAAATACATCTATAATATATATATATTCATATTTTATATCATATTCGTGAGGTATCTGCAATGTATTATATATTAAACACACATATATAGTGTACGGTATTATAGTATTATTTTAAAAACACTATGGTGGTGGGCGGTCACCAATAATGCTCCCCTGTGGATCTGTGCTTGAAAAGTAGCACAGGAAAGTCGTCTTTTAGAACACTAGACAGAGTAAAGCCCATTCCAATAGATTTTTTTCTATAAATATAATAAGTATATCAACGTTAAATGCATTTTATAATATGTAGAGCAGTAATTCATTGTAATAATATTATCATACGGTCCAGTTAAAAAAAATAGATTTAAGCTAAATCTTGTTTTGAATACGTTTAAAAGAAAATAATGGTATTTTTGTGTAACAAAGTTTTAAAAATGTTACGTGCGTGTTTCTAAAGATGGCTAAAATAGGTAGACAAGGGGTTTAAGTGTACTTTTCAGTAGAAGATATCAAGTACACGAGGAAAACGCATTGGTATACACCAACTTCTTTTTTTTTTTGTGGTGAAATTGAGTTACGATAACGATTGAAGTAAACATTTTTACGAGGAACATATTTTGAACCAATTCAGAAAATATATTATATATTAAAGACTGAAAAACAAATAATTGTTTTCACAAAATAGCGAGAGTAAATTGAAAGTTGATTACACTTTGGACATGCTTATGATTGTTACAAGTTCAACGTCATTAATTTTTACATAAATTAAAATGCTGTCTAAAGAATTTTAAAGTATGGACGTAATTTAATTTTTTACAAACTCGATTAATTACCACTAAGGTATTTAAGAAGAATTACAAATGTGTTTATGTTTCATATATTAACTAAACAAAAAATGTCACCAATTCCTACTTGAAAATATCAGTAATATTTTAGTACTTAGTGCAATCAAATAATAGGTATTTTCCTAAAAAAAATAAACACTTTATTAATTTTTAATATTTTAATATATATTTTTAAAAGATTTATTGTAGGCATTGCATCATTGACTTTTTATTTGTTTTATTATTGATTTATGCATTAATGATGTATCACGTATGAAATCAAATACCTAGCCGTAATTACTTATTTTTTGTAAATCTGCATAATATAGATTATAAGTATACCACTGGCAAGCTATTTTTTTTAAAATAGAACTCACGTTGTATACAATCTTATTGCAGGTATACAATTTATTATACATATTTAATATTTAACACTTAAATTTACTAATATTTATTTATTTTATATAAAAATTCTAATTCAACTTTTAAATTATTTTTAAATAAGATTTAAAAAGAAAGTAATGTAAAAGAAATGTAGTTTTTAAAATTTGTGTATGTAGAATTTAGTATTGTAACGAAAAGCCACGAAAGATGAACGTGACATATTGTCGTTTTCCCGAGAGTTTAATTAATCTAGGCAAGAACATTTCCCTCGTATTTCATATTACGTATATACGACTGAAAAAAATAAAAATAAATGGTGGGTAGTCCAAGCTCATTTCTCATACGTCCCGACCTTTTTCTTTTTATCAAGCTCCACCGCCATCGCCTTTAATAACATACGTCTTTCCTCGGTTTTTCTTCTCTCGTATTTATTTATTCTCTTTTTCTTTTTTGTTTGGTTCACAGGTCTCCCGCCCGGAATCATTTCGAGAATAACAATGAAGACGGTTTTAATTCTAGCATTGTACAGCGAGCCGAAGCTTTTATTAACGTCCAAAGCTCTACGGGCTTTTAATATATATATGTACGTGTATGTGTGGGATGGATGAAAAGCCGAGGCAGCGGTCCCGGAAACAGAGATGGAAAGATGTACGGTTCTAGTTACAATGAAGTAATATAAGATGAAAAATCGTATTAATTCTGAAAAAGTATAATAATAAAAGTTATGAGCGGAATCTTAAATGAGAGCACGAACACGCAGCAATATACACCTGCTGTGATGATAAATGGGCCATATACTATAATGTGCTCCCCTTCCACTATCCTACCCGACAACCCACCAATGCTTTATGATAGGGAAACAAATTCGCAAAGATTTTTCAACCATGCATCACTAATGTGGATAGTAATAGAAATAATAATCGGGAAATTGTGGAACATTCTGTTGTGTATATGTATTATAGAGTCGAAAGACTAATATAATGTATAGCCGATTATGAATTATGACATTATTATTGGAAGTTATAACAAAAAACGCGTATATAAGGAATTTTAATTGGATTATATTTTACGTGGTTATAAAATATTGCAATTTTCAATCACTAAAATAATGTGATCGATAATAATTGATACATGCGTGGGTAATTTTGTAAAATACTATAATGATATAATATAATGTATATATTGAAATTGATTACTGTGTCATAATTATACTTTAAGCATGTCAGTGTACATAACATGCATTACACACAAATAATATGACCATTATAATCCATATACTCGTAAGAAGCAAATAAATTCATTTTTAATGATACATGACTATAGAAATACGAATAGATAGCGTTCTGTACTGGTTATACACAGTAAATATGTACACTAAAATTAGTTTTGAATTTAAACACAGTAAAATTCCACAAGAAACACCTCTTATGTAATATCGAGAATACACTAACATTCATTTTTACTACTATAACATTAGTGTAAAATATATATTTTAAAATCATATTAGATATATCTTGAAAATTTATAAATTAATATGTTTACTATGTTTATTTTATTATTATTTATTATAGTTGCTTGTTTAAATTGCTTAATAGATAGAAACTACAAAATATGAAATTGAATAATGTTAGAAATGCAATACATACAAATTATCTATTATTATACCTAATATTCAAATACAAATTTCTAAAACCTTTTATAAATGCATTTTTAGATGACTCCAAATATCGTGTTTGAACTGTGGACAAACAAAATAAAATCAAAGATTGATTGTGATTTAATATATTATGGTAAGTAGGTAATTTAAAATTAAAATTTAATTATTAAAATATTTTTTGAAAACTATGTATTAATATTAAAAACAAACAAATCCTTCATCACATTTATATATATATGATATGGATAATAATATGTCATATTAAATGATAATTTTAAGTGTATGTAAAGATAATATTATTACTTCTAAAGTTCTAAATTATTATTACTAAATTGTACTTTTATAAAATAATACAGTAGTAAAAATAATATACAAAAACAAGATATAGTTTATGCAAATCAATTCGACATACGGCAGGCATAATATTTAATTGGAAGCGTGTATTATAAACATTTACATTAGAATATTATAATTCGTCATAGTTTATTGTGATATTACACGATGCGAGAGTAATAAAATATAAATTTTAATCTGTGAATATTTTGAAAAAATTACTTATGTATATTAATAAATAATAATATAATATACTGGATAGCCGTACTACCTTTGTAGAATTGACTATACAATTATATATATTATAAATCTTATCTTATTTTTAATTATATACATAAATATATTGCATCGGTTCCTTTTGGTTTGGTTGTTTTGGGTTTCAGTTGCACATTATTTTTGCGTTTATTATTGTGATCGGTCTCCAAATGAAAAGTGGTGAAAATAAGTTTATTACTTTGATTGAGATAGTTTCATAAATAATTATTTATTTATACATTTTAAATTAAAATTACGATTTTTCTGTATTAAATAAAAATTGTTGCTAATTAAGTCTTAAAGACTTCATTTTATTTTCTCGTGGTTATCTTAAGTTATATTTAGATTTAATTTATGTTGTTTAATGATTTTAACTTCCTCGAGACATACATACTTATACCATAGGTACTATAATATTATTATGATGTATAATAAAATTATACTTAAAAAACCAGGAAAACCAACTCTCGACAGTGGTGTATCTAAAAAGCCTATTAAGAACGCCGTGTGACAATCTTTATTTAAATACATTACAAAATAAAAACAACGTGTTAACATATACTTAATATTTCATATTTTCTATAAGTAGTTATCTATTTATAAAATGCAAGGAAAGTACAAGTTAAACGGGTGTCACCATTGATATAAGTACTTTTATAGGGTACGTATATACTTACACTAACTTATTAGCTGGTCATAATGGAATTGATCGTAATGGGAAGATGAACACTAAGAAAGGTTTCGATTATTTAAAAGCATTTTTGTAATATACCTACCTATCGTTCAACTTGGCCTACGGTAGTGTCGTGTTATCATTATAAATTTAAAAATGGATTTTAAGCGAAGTTAAAAAATCTGATTTAGCAGATTCCTGCGCAGTATTGTAGTGTTTTTAGCATGGCAATGGTTGGTAGATTTTCCTCACGCTTAAGGTATATATTTATAGCTGTTGGTAAAATTTAAAAGCGTAGGTGGCTCTTGAAATTCGTAGAGTACTTATTCTATATATAGTGACAGTTCAAGTATAATAGTAAAACCAAAACATCCATTACTTTATTCGTTTAAATCAAAATCTTAAAACCATCATTATAATCACATTCTGCAGTTGAGATTTTAAAAATTTACGATGGCAATAATGATACAATAATATTATACAAGGACAGAAGATAAATAATCACATGACGACATTATATTCAGTTGTTGTCGACCGATTAGCAGCAGTGCAATAGTGCAATAATGTGATAATATGTTCTAATAAAAATCGAGAGTGCAACAGGGAAATCCGTCTCGTCGGTCTCCGGTTCGCGGCAATAAATTATTGGTCGTTCGGGAGTTAAACGACAACGGATGACGTGCATACACCGTCGACGGGGTGGTCGGGATAAAGTGTGCAAAACGATTGTACTAGTGTGCGCTAATCGCAAATTGGCCGTTAGCTGGGCTGGTTGCTTGGCAACTGGCCAAAACGATCGCTTCCTGATTTCCATCAGCCAGGCCGCCCGGGCTTTAATTCTTTATCGACGTTCCCTTCGGTTTACATTTACGCACCGTGTGTAATATCGTTATAGGCATTATATATAGGTGTTATATTACACACGCGCACTTACATAAATATATATATATATCACTTAAAATATCTTTCGAATCGGCAATTTTGATTGCCTTAAACGCGACGGGTCCATTCATTATATGGTCAATATAACGACGGGCGAGACGTCGTCAAATATAATATTTTTGATCGTCTTACGATTTTCTCATGTATTTTTTAAATTTTGTTCAAGAACATTAATTAATCCTGTATCGCATTCGTTCATAGTTTTTTTCCCCCCCGTTGTCCTGCATCACTAATCAGAAGGATCCGTTGGTGAAATTAACCGATGGTTAACTTACACCGTTCTACATGGAACGCGTCCGATTGTTACTATTGTTAATCGCAATTTTCTTGGAGGCTTCTTCTTCAACGGCACCCCCTACCCAACCTAATCCATTCGTTTAACGTTATCTATATAAGAGTACCTAAAATAATATGACCAATTTATGATTCTATAATGTTTTTAGTATAAAAAAAATTTACATTAAAATTAAAACGCAGGAATAAAATTTTCATATCATTGTGTCATTGCTGTAGTTCACTTAACAATTGTATGAATGCAATATTATACCTATTTTATACGGAGGAAAATTTAGCATTTAAATATTTCGAATTCAAATTATCTTAAATAATATTTATTTTGTTATACGGAAAATTAAACAAATTGTATTTATTTGAATTTAAATTGAATACATTTAGTAATTACACAGAAAAAATGATTAGAAATTGAAAATCGCTAAATAAAAATCTAAATTAGTTAATTTATTATAGTTTAGAAAACAATAAAAATTTATTATTACGATAAATAAAATCAGAAAATTGAATAAAAACTGAATTAAATTTAATTATGAAAATATAATTCAAAATCTTGTTTTGGATTTTCTATTATAAGTAAAGTTTGTTTTTGTTAAAAGTACTTTAATCAAATAATTCCAAGAAATATTGTGATATTTTTTTGATAAATTCAAATATTTGATTTTGGAATATAATATTTTTTCAAGATTAAGAAATGATTAATATTATCGTACTAATTTAACTATAATTATTTGTTATTATTTAAGAAATATTGACATAACGATTATATTTTTAAGATAACTTAAAATTGTATAAATAATTTATAAAAACGATGTAGTTAATCTAGCTCCTTCTTATTTTTTACATGACAATGGATAATAAATTGACAACTTTAAATAATAATTCAGTTCAGGTAGTTGGTCTTAATTATTCTACAAAGAAAAGTGAAATTGAGTTAACTGGTGAATTTAGTTATACGAGTTTAATTTAAATATTTTGTATTAAAATTAAAACTTAATACACATCACATGTATTTGAATTAAATTACTTAGATATTAAATATTTATGCAATTTAAATAATTATTACGTATAAAGATGATGAATGAAGTGTTGTAATAGTATCGTTGAAAGTCTAAACATTTGATATAAAAGGCAACTTGAAACTTTTAATTTTTAAAATCACTTTTATCTGTCTTTATTTCAAAGTATCCTAGATGTTTTCTAAACGAGAATGCTTTTGTTAGTGGTTTATGTGATTCGATCACATAAGATACTCTATTTTGTTTTCCTATATATATATATTAGTCAATAGCACATTGGAAATAATTAAACGATAAGACGGAAATGTCAAAAACTTTTTCTTCTTTACTGCGCTTTCGAAATTCCGTCAAGCGAGTGACTCGTCCCCAAAGTAAAACTTAGGCTTAATTAAACCGTAACCGCTCTTTTTTACTAGTCTGTTAGAAAATGGGTATATATCAAAAGACAAACAAGTCTGTTCGTTAGACAACTGTTTGTTGAAGTAAAAAAAAGGAAAAACCATACGAATTCGTTAAAAAGCATATACACACACAACTCAGATTTTTCTTTAAAGAAATTGCTTTTCCGTCTCGATTTTATTACACAAAAGAATGAGCTTTGTCCGTAGGGGTAGGGGTAAAAGAAGAAGAATTTAGTTACATTCTCCACAATGTGATAAACAATCCTCTGAGGGACGGAGTTTTCTTCGTCGCCAAACAGGGTTATCTTCTGTTTGATGCTTGTATGTCTACAGCTGTAGTAAGTTTCTTTTTTTTATCTCTGTGTTTGACGCCCTAGGCCGGGCAGTCGACAACTCAGATAGAATTCATTGGTACATTTCAACAAAATAAAAATATGTCGTTGGAGTTGTACATTAAAAACGTTTTGTTGAAAATAATATTATATTTACCAAACATGTCAAAAAAATAATATATAATCTAAAATTGTATAATAGATACTAAGAATAATGTCATTGTTATTCAAGAAAATTCCGATTTAATGATCGGATAAAAAAATATATAATAGGGAAACCTATTAGTTAATTAACAATTTTTCTTAAATTTATTGTTTAGAATCTGTATACATATATTGCAACTAAAAATACGTACATAACTAACGCAAAAAGAAAATATAAACTGTATCATTCGTTAGAAGTTTATAACATAATTCTTTTATTAAATTAAATTATTATAACTATTTTGATACTTCCCTAACCGATTTATTTTGATTTTTCTTAGAATTTAATTATTTAACCATAAAAAGCTACTATTTCTAAATAGCAAGTATCAATTATATTGAACTACATTGCTTTCGCATTTTATTTAATGATATAAATGTCATCTATGTGAATTTTTAAGAATAAAATTTTATTGTTTACCTTAGTTATGAAAAAATGAATCATATATTTATAATATGAATTACATAATATTATATTAAGAATGAATTTAATCCTTTTAACATTCATCATCTAATAATAAGTATAACAATTAAGAAAAGAATAAAATAAATTATAAGATTATAAAAAATGTTAATTATTATTAAAATATTAAAACAATAAGCTGATAATTATAATTATAATATTATTATTAAATATATTTTTGTAAAATATGTAATTGACAAAGTTCGTCAAGTGGGAGGATTTTTTCAATTTCAATATATATAATATGATCTTGTGTGTTTCGATTACTAAAAGTAAAAAAAGCTTCAAAAAGAAATGAATACTTTATTACGTACTGTTAGACTTTTATGATGTATATTTTTAAATTAAGAATAAGAATATAGATTACTTTGCATAGTTTAATGCAATTAAATTATTTATTTAAAAGTTATGTTAAAAACTGCGTACAATTATGTTTATAATTATTATTTATTATGACTAGTCTTAAAATTTGATTTAAATTATTATTGAATAATATTTATAATATTAAAAAAGTTTTAATATTTTTAAAATTAACTAACCAATTTATTATTAACTATGAATTAAATTAATTTAAATATTTTAAATTTATTATAGTTATATTCTATAGTGAGTTACTATATTATAGACTGTATATATCAGGTGTTGAATTATGTAATATTTTGTAGACTGTAACTTATTAATTTTAAGTATAGATCTCATGATAAAATTAAAAGAGAATTGCGAACTTATTATTAGAGTTGATCGTTGATCGGAATATTCACAATAATGTCAAACCACATATTTCGAGTTAATTGACAAAATGGTACACTTTTGTTAAATCTGATATCATATTTCAATGAGTTTATTCCCAAATGGTTCATTAAGTACCATGATTGCCATTTTAAAATTAAAAATGATATGATTTAATTAACTATTAACTCATATGAAGAGGATTTGAGAGAAAAAGAGTAAATCTGTTATGGAAAAATGAGTTAGATAAGTGAACAAATAGGTATTTTGTAGATAAATATAGTCGTTATTTTGTAATTATGTAATTAGGTACAAACACTTTATTATGACGAGTTTATTATTTTAAAAAAATAATATAAGGAATATTATCCTAATATTAGGAATATAAAATACATTATAATACTAATACAAGTATTACGAGTATTTAACAAAAATATTTTTAGTATTATTTAAAACTTGTTAAATATTTTATATATCTAGCTTCTTGTAAATCTATACATTCAGTATTGGTAGTTCAAAGTACTTTATACATTCAGATGTATGTTTTATGTTATAACTATTGGAGGGGATATGATGGAAACATTATTATTAAAGAAAAAAAATGTATTTTGATATTTTAAACTGCATACGACCTAGAATATTGGACAGTTACAGTTATATTCAATTAGACTACACTATACATCCGTGTATAATGGCATCTGATTGATAGGAATAAAACGCGTGTTATTCCATTATTATATTTTATATTTTTTTTCGCTCTTATTATATTACTGTTGTATATGATTTGTGATTGTTATGTGTATGTGTGCCGATATTTCACGACCAATTTAAGCGAAACTGTGTGAGAACGGAATATCTATTACGTACAAGTGGATTTTTAGATTTCAATTTGTGGTGTCTTTTTTTTTTGTCGGCAACTAATCGCTTCGTTAGCCACACTCGCTCCAAAAGAGAAGTATAATGGAAAATGTGTCATTTTTATTTGTCACCGTATAAACTTGAATATGCGATATACTATTAGTCAACGAATTACGTTAACCACCCATAAAGTATTTCATCTTGGTTTTTTAATATTTTTCAATAACAATGATAAAAATACCACGATTAAAGAAAAAAATAATAATAATAAAACGGAATATGAAATTCAAAGTTTTTAGTGGTTAAATTGTAACCAACCACAGTCGTTCTTTGCATATAAGTAGGTATATTAAACTTATTGACTTTAAATAATTCAAATTATGTATAAGTAAAACTATTATTATAATATAAATTGGATTTTATTATAGTACCAAAAATTTTAATTATAATTTTTAAAAGATTTATAACTACTAAAAGGATATGATATCAGCATTTGTTATCACTTTCTTATTCAATAAATTATACAACAGAAAAAATTGTGTATTAAGCTAACAAGCTATTAAAGTGAATTGATATATTTTAAAATTTAAATTTACGAATTGCTAACATTAGGTATTCGTGCGATTATATGGGTTTTCACGATATTTAAAATTTTAAGCGAGTTACCAATGTAAAAATGTATTTAAAATTAAAACATCTTAAAACAGGTCTTACATTTAAGACTAATTATTATTAACACATTAGTCCATTCATTCAAATATGAAAGATTAAAACATTAAGTTGGTTTTTCTGATCGAAAATTTGATAATCTTATAGTAAACACACACACAATACACACACAAACTTATATATATATATATATATATATATATTATGTCTTCTTAATATTAAAAAAAATATATGTACTCGAATAGTTAATAATTTTTTTTTATTTAGTTCAAGTATTAATTGTTTTAATCACATATAATGTATAAAACTATATTAAAATAATAAAGTAAAATATCCTTTAATTATTTTAAACCCAAATTGTTGATACACAATATAATGTGTTTTTCAAAAGCTGTGGGTTTTTTGTAAACCCTCAAAGGACCCATTTGGTTCGTTTGATGGTCTTACACAATAGTGGGAATTAACTCACGGTCGTATATTCGATTATTATTTTCACGATAGTGCCATTCATTGGTTGACTGCAGTGTTGTTCAAATGGAATTTTAGGATTCGATTCACGTCGGGTGGAAAACTGTCATGGCCTTGTAAAACAAAGGGAAATCCAGAAGGTGTAATCTTTTTGCTGGAAACAATAATAATAATAGTAATAATAATAGTATAGTCATGATAATAATATTGGGAGCCATATAAAGCGGGTGGACAAAGGTGCCTAAGGATATAGAAGGGCTCGGCAGAAGCAAACAAAAAAGAAAAATGTATGTGAAAAAACGAATTGACATAGCCTTTAGGGATTGCAACTTTCAGAATAGATGACCCCTCAAGGCCAGTAACAATTGCTCCCTAGCCGCTGCCAAGGGTCACTAGGAGAAACGTACGTGTATGAGAGTGAAGACATAGAAGAAAGGAAAATGTAGAAAAGAACAGGGAGACGTCCAAATAAGAGGATTTGAATGTCTGGACCCCACCCAGTGTCCATGTGTATATGATGACGTGTCGGTTTTTGGGGTCTGTCAGCCGGACCAAGACCGATCGGAATACCAAAGCGTTTAAAAGCCCGAGGAGCTTTATACATAAGGGATAATCGCCCTTTCGGTTTATTTTGAACGTTTACGAGTGGAAAAGGATATGGGTTTTTTTCCTTTGGCGATAGAGGGAATAAATGCCGTTTGATCGTATACGCAGACACCTTTGAACACTTAACATTTATTCCCTTTAAGTTTAACTCATACAAGTAACAATTTTATAAGAGTAAACTTACATTAATATATTGATGGACGAGAATTATTGCTACCAACGAATCATTAGTATAGTGGTTTAATATAGACAAATTAGGCATGTAGTAATACTTAAATATTTTAAGCTTTTATCGAATATAAAATTAAAATTATTAATCAGATTTTGAATAAATCTATTATAAATCTTACAATTTACTATAGTGTGTAATGATTTCTGAAACTATTTAAATAATTAATTTTAGTATTTTTTTCTATCAATATCAATATGATTTGTTTTTTTTTTTTTAATTTAAAATTATTATGTGCATTATCAATTATTATGAGTGTATAATATACATATATTTATATTCTGAAGAATTCAGTTTATATTTTTATACTATACCCACTATTTTTTCTTTATTGCATTAAATGATTAAATTGAAGTTCTTTATTTTAATTGTTATAATTTATTATTTAATATTATTACTCAATTAGAAAAAAATTATCAATGAAAAATAAATACCTAATTATTTAAATATAATAGGTAACAGGTACTTTTATTAGATACATTTATAACAATTATTATATAGCACATATATTATGTACAATTGTAATTTATTTATGCTTATGCCTCGTTATTTTTATGTACAGCAGAACCTCGATAAATCGAACCTCTAAAGTCGAATTTTCGGTAACTCAAAGAAACCCCGTTCGGGGATCAAACAATCACAAAGTTGGTTTGCAATTAATTTTTACCTTCCTAACTGAAATTATGCTATTGAATATATAACCTAGTTAATTGAGATGAATCTTACAGAAAATACACGTTATTGTTTAGGAGGAATCTTTTTTATAATAGAAAAATTTAAACTAATGAGTGTTATGACGTTACAATCAATTACTCTTCATGCAAGAAATGAAAATTATTTTTCTGATAATAAAGATTGTAAAAAATAAATATCGTTCTTATAAATCGATTATTTTTATCATTGAATTTCAATAAGAGTCTAAATTTAAAATATAATTTATATATTATTCAATTGTAAAAATTGGATATATTTTGTATGCATGTATATTGAAAATACTATTGAATAAATTAATTAATTTAACCATATTGAAATGTTACAGTATTAGCAACTGATAATACATTTAACTTAAATGTACCCTGTAGATAGATCTTTTGACATGGCGTTGTGAGAATAGTTGGTGAATCATGTGCAGATGACTGTTGAGTGTTGGATATTGGTTATAGTGTGACACAATGTTCTGAGTTCGCTTCGTTGACAAATCTGATAACAAAAAAAAAAAAAATCGATCTACGCGTGTAAGTGGCGGGATACTATAGTGAGAAGTGGGATGAGGTTTGTTGGTGAAAAACATGAATAAAAGAAAAGTTCTATATTGCCGCTGTCGCCGTAGTTACGTAGTTACAGTCGAAGGGGGTGCAGTCGCCCGCGCCGTTATCCATCCGCACTCCGACAAATTTCTTTACGCTCAATATGTATTTATTCTTAGATCGTCGTCGTTGCAAAAAGTTCAAAGGTCCCGGCCAGATACGCCGCATGAATAAAGCATTGCGTTCCCCTCGGCCGGGCGCAAATCCCTTTTGTGCTGCAAAAGCCACTCCTTTCGTCAGTCCGCCACTCCCCGAGGATTTTGTGCGTATAAATGTATAAATGTGCATACATACATATATATACATGTATATATATATATATATATACAAATATACATACATGTATATATATAAGTATAAGTGTATATGTGTGTGTATAGTGAGTGACACGTAACACGAGTTCTGTCAACGCGAATAAAAATATAATAATATATATAGTATACGGTCATACGGACCGTGATATTTCGTTTATAATTTTCAATCGGCAACACCACAAATGAGTTTTTGGTGCTCGAATTTAATCATCAAAACATAAATCACTTGTTTTCTACCCGCCAGTTAAATTGGACTTCTATAAATTTATACGTTATGTCGCTATTTATAAATCTATAATTATATTTACAAATTATTAAACACAAATAATATTGCTGTTGTATCAGTCACCGTGAATTTCGATATCACATAATTAATAAATTAATTATATTATGCTTACTATTACACAATAGTGAAAATATATTTTTTATTTTTTTAAACACATAATCAATTTACTGTTTAAATTTATCAATTCATAAAAATACATTTTATATAATACATATGAGCAGCAGATTGAACTCTTTGTAATATCAACAATATTTTAAGGTAATAATGTAGGTTCTTAAGTTTAATTTTAGAAACCTGGAAACATTAGCATGTAGGTACCATCACAGTGTACATTTTTTCTTAATTGTTTTTGTCGAATTTCTCTCCTTCCTACAGAGTTTAGTATTTTATTATATTTATCTCATTTTAGAAACCCCAGTTCGTCGATATTCGTATCCATATACGCGTATGTGTGCGTATAGTTATTAAAACTTCTTGAATGAGAGGACAGTAGAAATGCGTCCAGGCGAACGAGATACGCGTGGGTATAAAGACACCGTCATGTCGCGTATGTGCGTGTGTTTGTTTATATATATATATATATATATATAATGTGAAGAAAAAAAGTCTTACCGCTTTGATTGGCTTCGTGTTAGGGAAAGAGATGCTTATATATCCTGTCCGGCCGGAGATATCATTCCAATTATAACTGACCCTGGGATTGGTAATAGTCCGGGGTGGAGGACTAACAGCAGGGTAGACTAGACGGAGAGGATAGACGGGTATATACTCGTATGGGTGAGGTTAAGGGTGTACGTGTGTGTATGAGAGGGGGGAGGGAGTAGTCCGGAAGGAATCTTTTTCGAAATAAGGGAACGTGCCGAGCGATGAGCTTTTTGGCGGGTCCGATTAGCAAAAACTACTGCAGGCGACCGGATGTGTCGAATGCTATCACAACGTAATAAAGGTTCTTTATATATATTATATATAGCTTAAGTCTTTCTATATATAAATATATTATATACCTACAACTATACCTATGAAGGGTGTATTCGAAATTTGTAATTCAATGTGTTAGTAGTTGCCTTGTACATTGTATGTATAGTACTATTCCTTTACGAGTAATTACTATAATATGGTATCGTCGAAATCTCGTTACAAAATGAATGTAAGTATTTACCCACTATACACTATTGACATAATTAATTTATATTTTATTGTTATAAGATACAAAATATCTTTTGAACAACTTAATATTTGTGTCATTAGACTAGTTAGAAACTTTTCTTACTAGGTATTCAATAATATTAGATTGTATGACTAATGACTTATAATTAATTGTATTTCAAGAACTTTTCCAGAATTGTAAGATATAAAATAAATTACAACTTATATATTTATATATTTATAAAAAATTGTTTATGAAGATAAATTATTTTATCAATCTAAATGTCGATAAAAAAAATATTTATTTTTTAGTTGGTGCTAAATAATTTCTGATTAATTAATATTTAATATTTGTACATTTTTTTGCCATAAAAAACAAAACCATAAAGGTCACTAAGGTCAATGAAACAAATTGTTATTTAGATACCTATACTATCGTATAACTTTGGTAGCTGCTGTTTATTTTCTAATATTTTGATTTTTATCAAAGCAATAAAGTACCGATTGAAACATTTAAGCTTTAAACTTTAGCCCCTTATAAACTTTAGCGTTCAAATATAACGGGTGCCATTATTGCTTAACTCGTTACTGTGGATCCGTATCGGATTTCCGTTTACTCACTGGACTTTCTCGATTTGGCGAATTTAAGGAAGAAAATGATGATGATGCTAGAATAAGGACGAAAGTACCTTGTACCTATGTTATATCACGTATATTATACTATATATATATATATTTATACCTGTGACTTATTATTATCAAGTAGCTAAAATAGATGTTTTATAGGTAATCAAATAATTTAATTTATATATTCCTAAAAAGAATTACACTTAAAACTATAAACTATTAATTGTATTAAAAATATTTTATTTTTGTAACATCATTCTATTATTTTTATTTATGTGCTATATTTATATATTTTAGACTTATCGAGTAAGGTTAATAAAAAAAAATTGAATGTTAGTTGCCTATATATATGTGCATTGAATTTATTTAAATTACAAAACGGGGACACATTTTTTTTAGCCATACATTAAATTAATATTGGTTAAATTTAAACCGAGCAAAGGATGGTATTATATAAGTATAATGCAGGAATAACAGATTAGATTAAAAATTGATTCGCAAATCACTGTAATTGCGGATTTGAGGAAACAGAAACAGCCATTAAATTTTATTGTCGAGTTTTTAAATATATATATATATATTAACTTGGTACCTACATGTATAGTTACTTCCGATCCACTGAAATCCTGGACTAAGGATGCTGATCAGTCACCCAGGCCGACAACCCGAATGGTGTGCCCAGCGATAATTGCCAGATGAAAAATATCGGTAAAATGGACGCACGGACGGATACAACGGACGTGATCTACATTTAAGTGCATTTTTTCTTTCTTTTGCCCATCCGATTTATTACACGTGTCTAATAATAACGTATCGTATTATAATGCTCTTTCGTTTGGATTCTTTCGCGTTTCCTAATCGTGACCGTTGAAAACATATAAATAACAATACCACTGGTACTACTAATAAATAATAATAATAATAATAATGACTGAATAAAGGAGAAAATCGAAATAGACTATAATTTAATTGGTCTTCCTTTTTTTGCTTCCATCTCTCATTTTCGTCGTCGTCGTTGTTGTGTTTTCGTCCTTCCTATCGTTCATTTGTTATATGTGTGTGTATACGCGTGTGGAAACTATGATTGATAAAAACGTTTCCAATTCTGTCGGAATGAGGTTATCATCATCTTTATATTATTATGATTATGCCGTTTCGATATGCTTTTTTTTTTTGGTCGGTGGGGTAGAGGGATAAAAACTCAATCCGATAGTGACAACATTAGAAGTGTGTGGCAAGGATCGTTTTCCACCGCACTTCATTACTATCCGTCGTCGCATCGCTCGGGTGCATTTAGTAAAAATATATAGCGAGTGTACCCTCTCCGGACCAGACGCGTTACGGCCGTTAAAAAGTAGCATTCCCAATAACAATAATAATATAATATAATATAATAATATATGATGGAATAATAATAATATGTGTATACATATCATTATATTCAACAATGACGGCAGTATTCGTAGATATTATTATACACAATACGATTATTATTATTATTATTATATTATGATGTTTGCCGGAACAAACGAAACGGGGGAGAGTGTGGGTCGGAGATAGAGAGAGAATGATGAGATAGACGTCTTAGTGTTGTCGTAATAATGACAAATAGCTCGTTCACATACATATAAAATAATAATATTATTATTATTATACACGTCTCTTATTCGGTATCCATTGTTATCAGAATACCATGCGTGTGTGTGTGTGCGTGTGGTTTGCCACCGCCGGCGTGTGATAACCTATCCTAGCCACCTGATTTACCTGTCATAATTTTTAATGAGGTTATACACGGTATGTGACTTAATTTGAAAAGGGTAGTACGTGCACGGTGTGATTGTCAAGGTTGGTTAACTCTTGTGATTGTGACTACCTATACTTAAGCGATGCGGCCGCGCGCGCGCGGAGGGCTGCCGCATCGCATGGGATAATGTCGTTATATTATATTATATATTAAACATAATGATATTTATTATGACGTATCGTATGTAGACACATACAAATCTGATATTACAATAAACGAGGTGTGATGAAAAACATTCTCGCGATCATGTCTTATTCGGTCCCGCTCATTTGACAAATATTTCATTACTCGCATTGGATCAAGTTTGTACAATTTAGAAGGTGTTAAATATCTAAATAATTTTTTTTGTATCGGGAAATGAGACAATGAGTGTTTAATTATTTAAATGATTTACTATTTATTTGAATAGTAATTCAATACACTATAAAGTTCTAAATATTAATTAGATATTTTAAACTATTTAAAGTTAAAAGCATGTTGAAGCATAAAATACTAAAAATATGCAGTTTTTATTGGGTTTTTTGTATAATTATATAAATCCCATACATAAGTTACTATTTGATATTATTGGTGATAAGAAGAAAGTCTAATAATTATAGTATTTCGTACAAAACACTAGTGAAGTGATAATCATTATTGAAGGATATTCATCCCCTAGAGCTTTTTACAGTATTATAATATATATTTTAGTATTTTATTTAGTATCCAATCAGAATTTATAGTAATATTTAATTTTAGATTAAGTATAAAGTCAAGTATGCTGCTATTTCTTTTTTATGAATGATTTTTTGGTTTGAAATCGTGTGCTTATAATTTATAAACTTTGAAAAAAATATTTTTCAATTTCTTAGTAAAATGTATCTTATTGTACATAAAATATACCACAACAATTGTCGATAGAAAATATTATAACGAGTTTGGAAGTGTGTTGCTTATAATCATTTTGAAATTTTGAAAATTTCTTATTATTTCAAAGTTTAAAATGTATGATAATAATAATACAACACTATACTACGATAAAGAGATACGAGTGACTTATATCAAATTTTTATACTTAGTGAAGAACTTTTTAATAATATAGTATCTAAAAGACATTTTGTTCTTAAATTTTGAAAGAAATACATTAGAAGAGTATTCGTTTTAAAGTCACTTAAGATCGTTAACTCAAATTATTCTTATATAAATTGCGCAAATAGTTATTTTAGTTTGCATTGCTTTAATTTTGTCTGTATTAAAGTTAAAAGCTTAAAACTTATTAAATATGAGTCAAGAATAAGATAAATTATTAGCATATCGTTATTAAACATAATAGTTTATACAGAAACAACTGTATTTACTGTTAGGTGTATGGAACCATGAACGTTTTTCACAAAAATTGATCATCATTTTACTCAATATTACGCCAATGTTATAAATTGGTATTAGCAAGATCGAAACCTATACACGCGATGTAAAGATATATTAAAATATATTTATTTGTTCAGTATTTCTATAATTATTTAGTTTTAAGATTTTTTTTCAATATTTCATTTTTAAAAAATTACACCAATGCACGCACAGTACATATACATCGATATAGCTATATAGCTATAAGCCTTTACATCGTAAGAACAATACGTATAATGTTTAATTACTTTAATTATATTAATCCGGTCAGGAAATGGAAATGGCCATAACTGATCAGCTGATCATACACTTATAGAAAACACTTTATATTGTATACATGTATACACATTACATATATATATATATATTTATAAATGTATAAGTAATATATAGTAATAACAACCGTAATAGCCCAAACCAGAGACGAATTATATATACTGTAATAATTTTTAACCTATATGAAGTATACAGTGACGAAAATACGTCATAAACGGACACCGAAGTCGATGGCTGCGGCGACACAATACGATATATTATTATGATTATTATTTATTATACGGTGTACAGTAGTTGAAACGCGTGAGGTAAAGGAGGGACGATAAAAAAAAAAATAATAATAATAACAACAAAAAAATAGAATATCTCGTAGCAATCGAATACAATCTGTGTGTGTCGATATAATATAATTTAATAATAATAATAATAAACAGGGTGTGATGATGGTAATGATAATGACGAATCGGATCTGTTCGGGTTAATTTCCGTGTGCCGGAACGAAACGTGACGGACCACCCACCGGTGCGTAACGACGGCGGCGACCGGCGGACGAGGCTGCGGAAAAAAATCGCCAGTCCACCAACATCGCTACGCCCATGGTTAGACGTCGGTCATTATTATTATCGTTTATTATTATAACTATATGTCAGTCCATATATTATTATACACCGACGTGTGTGCGATTTTTTCTCGTCCGTCGCCGTTGACAGTCGTGGGAATGCAAATTTTTCCCGTCCACGCGCCCGTGTCCAATCGCACACGTTCACGACAGTATTATTCATATTTGTAGTTATATCATCTAAGCGTTTGTCTAAAATAAGTACAATATAATAATAAATGACAATATTATTATTACTTATCATAATATATAATATATATATATATATTATACGTGTAACACTGTTAACCGTGGCCGCTATCGATGCCCAAATTGTGATGTTTAATTTCCACCTATCTTTACATATATCCTCTATCTATAATGTTATGTTTTTGTTATTTGTTTGATTTTTGGAACTTGGTAATATAAAAACCATCTGCAAATCATTTGGCCTATTTGGGTATTGAATTCCATAGGCATTTCAACACGATAATACAAATTACGTACCTATATTATACTTTTAACAATAACGTACTTATATAATTGATAATGTATTTATTTCAATACGCTTCTCTTGCATCTTTTGTTATATAGTTATAGAATAAGTACAATATATAATATGAGAATGTGTGGATTTGTATAACATTTTCGATATCAGCAATGTATGTTGTTGTTTAGTCGATCAAGAGGCTTTGTTTTACAAATTTTAACGCTTTGGAATAATTATCTCTTTTGTTTTGAATATCATCTGTGAATTAATTTCCACTGTGTATTATAGTAAATGTCATATTTAGTTAGAGAACCAAGAATGTAATATGTTATTGTATTTTAAATTTTTAATGTAATTTCTACCAATGAACTTATCTAAGTACGTCTGATCTATTGTTGGGGGTTTGTTTGTAATTTGTATACTACGTCTTATAAACAGGTGTTATATTTCATTTGAATATTGCCTCACCTACCCATGAAGTCGAGTAGCACCCTAGACTTTGAGGTGACTGATAACTAAACATACACAAATAGCAATTAAGTTATTTACTAGGTATACTGTGCAGACACACATTTAGGTTCACCGTGTAATATTATAAATCATTAACTATTTTATACATTTTAAACAAATCATTATTTTTTTTTAAATATTTTAATACTAATATAGTAGGTATCGTTTTTATTTACGTATGTTGGGCTCTAATAAATATAAGAAAGAACCATATCAATTCGTTATTAGGTGTACTACTTGTATACTTGCTTAAAATAACAAATACATATATTAAAAGGTCATAATATGTTAATATTTAAATTTTTTTATTAAATTATCCAAAAATGTTCTTAAACTCCATATTTAATAAAAATGTATATGAATATTACTGTGCAAATATTTTAAGTAAATAAAAGTAAAAATTATAATTTATTTTTAAGTATTTCAATTTACTATATTATCCACTCATTTAGTATACATGAATAATGTAGAAAATTTCAATTACTTTAAACCGAATCGTTAATTAACAAAATGATACAATGTGATAATAAATTATATTATTTTAGAAAAAAAATATGTTTTTTGAAAAACACATACAGGTATTTTTCTTAATTATTTTCTTAAAAATAATTGCTGTTATTATTAATTGTTATGTAACTTCATGTTATGGTATACACTCATTTATTATTTGGGCTAACTGTATACAGCTAATTAATTATTCATAGACATATAATCATGTAGGTTTCGTTTCAATGATCTTCAGTTGAGTCTTTATATTATGTACCTTTTAAAAACCTCGATAAACCCAATACGAATTGTATAAATTTATTTTTCAATTTTTTTTGTTATAATAAAAACACAACAGACAATTTTAATGTTGCGGATAAATTTAATCTATAAGTTTCATTGGTTAAAATTATGTTTGTTGTTCACAGGTTTTTTGGAAACGCAATACATTACGAATCACATTGAGCTTTCTTGGATATTCCCATCAATACACGAGGATGATGATATGTTGAACTGCCTTCAGTGTATTTGTTCCAAAAACGATTTGTTTGACTGTTAACACTTTTAGTAATATGTGTAATTTTTTTCAGCACTTGAACATTGTTGAGAACCGTTTGTTTTCTGCGTATTACTATTGTTTGCAGTTCAGCTTTGAAGGCACATTAGTTCTTATCACGGACTTATATCAACTATAAACCTCTAACTATAACACTAAGTTATGTGTATATGCTTTTACTAGTCTTAATAATATACCTTCTGTTATCTTATAATTATTTTAAAAAAATATTGCTGATTAGTGTTTCAGGTATAAAACAGAAAGCGGCTACACATACAGTCAGGAAAAAAATGATGTTATGTTGATATAAGACTAAAATTCAGACCTTTTGTTATTACAAGCACCCATAGTATAGGAGAATAATATGATTATTAAACAGTGTATTGTATAGTTTTGTGGATAAACTCGATATAATACGAATCCAACTCAATTAATGTTGTATAACATATATTATAGTTAAAACAAAAAACGATAATAAAATAATAATACATGTATGAACTACTGTTTGTTAGTACACGTCTGCAACCGTTTTATAACTTTATAACTCGAACCATGTAATAATATATTCATACAAATACCATAATACAGTCATTTTATGGATTTGAATGGAAGGGAATATTGCGTGTATAATAATACAATATGATATAATATTATGCGGTGATGGGGTTAGTCGGTTGGGTATCGTGTGGGAGGAGAGCCACGTTGCAAAAACTTAAAAATAAAAAAAGTCGGCTATGGTGGGCCAATCGAAAAGCAATCCCGTCTTCGGTGGCAAAAGAAACGTGTATATATATTGGCCGTCGGGTGCTGAGGAAGAGGGTAGTGGAGGTTATATTGCCGTCCGATAAAAAGGAAACTCCTCTTTATTCCCGGGTGTGGTGGAAAGGAAAAAAAAACGAAAAACGAAAAAAAGGAATAAGAAAGCATAAGCGGCGGGTGTTAGGTGGGGAGAAAATAGAAAGAATATAAGGAAAGGATAAAGGACCGTTTTCCATCCCGAGATTTCGTCCCGGACGCAAAATAATGTATACGACGACGACGACCACCACCACACCGTATATAATAATATATATATACACACTCGGGCGCGGATTGTAAATGCGCGAGCTTTACACATGATTGCGTCCAAACGGTTACCAACGGCAACGGTCCCTACGCCGCAGCATCCGATATCGTCTCCCCGCCGATATATCTCCCCCGTCCATCACTCGCGTGTACTACCACTGCTACCACGCCGTCGCCGCCGCCGCCGTGGGATTTTAATACAACCGACTTTCATTGCGGTAAAAATAATGCTGTCCTCTCCACCGGCCGAAGGGCGAGCGGGAGGTCGCGTGCAAGCGCAGTCCGCCACTTCCGTGGTCCGGATTGCACCACCCCGCGTTGCACCTCCCCATCGCTAGCGACTTCCACTCCCAAAAGCGACCCGAAAAGCACCCTTTTTCGCGAAATCGTAGGCAATAATCAATAATTATACATACGTATATATGTGTGTGTATGTGTGTGCGTGTACAAGCCAACACACACGAACACACTGAAAAATACGGTACGCACACGGTGTGTGTGTGTGTGTGTGTGTGTGTGTGTGTGCGTATAATATATATATGATATGAATGTGCAGGGCCCTCGTTTCGAATTCGCCACTACTCTCTTCCTACCCAAGTCTCGAAGGATTCGGCCGACGATTAGCTAGCCGGCAACGGACTCGGTGGTGCACGTCGTGTGTGTGTATATATATATATGTATATACAATGCCTGTAGCGGTGACGTGCGTGCGTGCGGGCTTACACGCATGTAGGGTGTACGACCTTTGCCCGTTTTCCTCGGTAAATTTCCGTAAGTCCTTTACTCGGCACCCTACCCTAAAGGGGTACGAGCGAACGACCGATGTAGAGATAGAGATATAGATATTTAAGCAATACACATAATATAATATGCATAGGCCTTATAGGTTACACATATATTATGTGTGTATACTCAAGTAGATTTAATGCTACAATAATATTTTTCAGTGCGGTGTAGCGAGCTATTTTTTCAATATGCGCAAAATAATTTATCGTATGCGTATATGGTCATGTATTCCGTGGTAAAATCTGATTTTTATTTTACGACGGATCTTATGATGCTGTACCGATGTATAGTACGTATATTGTTTCTTTGCGTCTTTGGCTACATAACTTCTAACACATCGCAGTCTACATTTTCTGGTAAAAAGCCTAACCTAACCTAACCTCACCGCAGTCAGTGATTGAGATTTAGGACTGTTTTAAACTCTAACCATACCTAATATTTTATACATATATATAGGTACACATTGCGCACATAATCGACCGTTTTTGTTGGAAAACGTAACTTCCGTCGAGTTAATCGATTTAAAGAAAAATTAGCACTCTTTATACAACAACTTTAAAGGTTGAGGTTAGATTAGATTAATGTTCGATGTAAAAGTTTTGACCAATTATTTGATACGTCTCCTATAAGCGTAGAAATACTTGTAGTTAAGATTTTCTTCCTACTTTTTAACCTAACGGTTCACAATCAATATTTTAATACTGATTTTAACACAACTATAATAATATTATACTCGAGTATTCGACGTATACTTTCTAAAGTACGGCGCTATGATGATTGGCATAATTATCGAAATGACCGTAGTATGAACTGTTCGGTGTTTTCAACAAAACGATTTAGTTTTATAGCCTTTATACGACGTTTCTCGTTCGATATACGTGTCTAGACTTTGGTTTCACACGAAACGTGGGGAAATTTGCGGGACATTTAGAAGACACCTTATCAATTAAAATATCGTTTCTGCGTCCCTAGGGGGTTTTGATGGACAATATTGTTTCCATGGTGAGAAACTAGAGAAAACCTAACGGGCTAAACCGTCGAATAAGAAAATCGAAAATAATTAAATAAAAATAACGCAGTGGTTTCACCGTCTAATCCGTCGCGTTTAGATGATTATATCTGAATAATTCAGTGTCGATTCGTTAAAACACGATGAAGCGAGAAATAATGTCAAAAATAAAATCTTTTTAAAAAACGATACATCTTTTCAAGTACTATTCCGGCCTAGTTGTAATAGAATAATATATATATTGGATGTTTCGGTTAGTGAGTAAATTGTATGAGAAAAGAAAATCAACGGTGCGAAGCACTACGCGCTACGCCACCAACACGAATAATTTCAATAAATATAATAACAATGATTTAATTACGATTGTATTGTTGTAACAATAATGCACTGGAAGTCATATGAACGAACCTATTACTGATGATTGATAACTATAATTTTATATAAATACGTACAAGCAGGTGATTCATTTAAAATAGAATATTAATAATATTATCCCAGTGGATATTTAAATTTTTTTTTTAATGTATTTACGTCGTTTAAAGTATTTACTGTTGTTACTTGACATGACACATTGTATTATGATTTAAAAAAAACAAAATTAATACCATGATAACTTTTTCTTAGGTTTTTCAATTTTTATCGTATACATCAGGCAGATAATATTTTTATAAAAAGATATGCTTTTAAAATCTAATCCAGTATGCTCAGTGAAATTGATCTCTAAAATAAACTTTTCCGATCGTTTATAAGCTCATAACTTCAAACATTACAAATAGATTTTTATACAATTTACGGGAGTTTCCTATAACCAATGACCAACACATTTTGTTTCAAATGATTATTACCTTTTATCTGTAAATTATTAAATAGAATCTATTTAATAGATGATTTTTATGATATTATAGTTGTTACTAATCAATATTTAACTGTTAAAATTGTATAGGTAACTTGTAAAAATTACCGTGTATAATTAGTAATAAATTACATAGTATAACATATTGTACTTCAAATTGTCATAAAATCTTAATTTCCTAGTGAGGCTTGATGAGGGTAATTTTTGAGTATATACATTTTAACAACTAAAAATAAAATTGAAAAATCTTAATAAAATGAAAATATTCAAAATTATAATCTGATTAACAATTTGCAGTAACAAAAGTTGGTCATTAATAAAAAAAAAATGTGTATGTCATTAGACGTTTTTGAATTTTGTATAAAATCAATCTAAGTATTTAAATATTTGAAAAATTGTATACAAATATATTTAAAAATTTCAATAATTATAAGAATATATAAAATAAATAAAATAATAATTTATATACACTAATTGCTGCAAAATAAAATGGAGGTGAGCATACGCTGGATAATTATTAATCACCTTGTTTATAAATTGTATATATTTTGTAGTTTCAAAAATAAGAATTCCAATTGCAACACAACTGGTTCTCAAAATAACGTATCTTTTTAAAAAGAATATAAGTATGGTAAAAGTATAATTGAATTTTTTTTACACATCATAACACTAATAATAACTTTCATTCAAGAAAATTAATAATACAATCAATTCTTAACTCCTAGTATAATTAAACAGTAGGTAGTATATTAAATGTATTAAGTATACATAATTACACAATCAAATAAATGAATGGTGGTAAACAATAAAAAAAATTATTTTGTTATAAATTGATTTTTATAATTTATAATTTTTTTTTAAATTCAAAATTCAAAAACAAAACAGTATTTCTTACCTTCTTTGTACCGCCTTTAATAGGAAAAAGGAAAAAAAGGTCACTTTAAGTCGCAATCAGATGATATCCTATAAATTAAAAATATTGATGTTAATATACTCATTCATTGGAAATAGTATATTTGTAACAATGCTTGAATAGCACGCAAGCGCACTACTCTTTTTGGAATAATGTAAACAGCGTTTTGCTTGATTTTGGATTAAAGTTTATGGGTTTTCGATATTTTAATTTTCTATTGTAAAAGTTATACCTATATATATCTACTTACAACGCTACTTTTTTTAAACATTAATAAAGTATTTCTATTTTATCCTAAAAAAATAAATAATATTAATTTTAAATGTAAAAAACGGTTTCACATCATAGTAAAATACTGAGATGATATTACTGATATAACAAGAAGCTAGTACGTATGACTGATTTTTGTAAAAAATAGATACATTTCACGTTTTTGTGCACTCTATAAATATTACAGTTTTTTTTTTTTGAGATTTATTTTTTCGACCGTAGATTATAGATACTACAGTTATCACTAATTAAAGTAGCTTATTAATTATGAAGCACCCTTTATATTTGCATAAAAATAACGATGAATCTAGTGAACATTTTGTTTATTTATATCTAGCGGTAGCGCGCTATATAACGTGTAAAAACTTACAATCACTGAATTAATGACTGTAAAAGTCGTTACAGTGAACGACAACCGAAAATTATCATTGTTATATGCATTTAAAATCATAAAATCGTATTTTATTATTATTGTGGTATGAAAACGAGAGAAATCTTGCGAGCTTTGTGATAAAAAATAAATATAACTATTCTTCAGCGAAACACAATTTGATTTCTATACAACATTTAACCCCCCACGCATATACACCACGCACATGCGTGAGGTACGTCAGTTGACAGATAAAAATGCGTCTTCGCTTCAACTTTATGGTGCTCAGATAACGAAATATAATAATATATAAATATACCCGAACTTAAGTGGCACTTATGTGACACAGCCCGCGCGTATGCTTTATCGTAATGGGAGGAGGGGTCTTAAAGCTTTTTTAATAACTTAACGAGACACAGAATACGACGTTTTGTCAAAAACAGCTTGTAGATATATGGTTTATTTTTATTTTTTATTATTTGATTGCCTACTGAGACGATAAAATTCACTCAGCTGTTCTGGAAATTGGATCGGGAGCTATTAACAAAATCCAAATAAATATTAAATTGTATTTTATTTAATTTAAAAAAATTCTAGTCAGATTATTTTTATCTTCATTTTCATTTTTTATTTTTCATGAAATTTATGCCTTTTATGTTTTTTTGTTACGTCGCTGTCAACATGTAAAATGTCAACATAATTTTACTATAAAACTACGAAAACGCTATGGTATAAAAAAGTTTAATGCATGACCAGTGACCACATAGGCGTGCGCAGACATTGTTGACAGAGTGTAGTCACATATTTATTTATGATTTATACATACATTTAATCCCAAAAAGTTGACATTTTTCCAACCCCATATAACATATATATAACCATATATAACCTAACTAGTATGGCCAGCTTGGGTAATCCTACTTTATTTTATCTTCAAAAAAATATATATATTATACATAAATAAATAATTATCAAACTTACATATTTATTATCAAAAATAGTATAATCTAGATAAAATGAATTAATAATCCAAGATCATACATAGCTTATAAACTATATACTAGATATACATAATAATTAATTTAATAAGATAAAACATCCAATATTACATTTTAGATATGAAAATCATAAAATATATATTATTCTAATGTATAATATTATTGTATACAATACTTCGCATCTACTTCGTTGTATGTGTTTTTCGTGATATTTTTCTACTCAAAATATTCAATATTTGATCGTATATAATATTATTAAAATATGCATTAAAAAAACCTATTAGAGTAGTCAATTGGTTGCCCTTACTATTTTCTGTGCACGCTATGGATAACAATAATTTATTTCATTGACAATTTATTAACATAACAATTTTTTTTATTCAAAATCTGAGGGACGAACAATTTAATGTATACTTTGTATTGTTTAGCGTTCTACTAAAATTAAAATTCTCCGCACGGTTAACTGATGTTATATAATTATCAATATTAACAGACATAAAAATAAGCTGTAGATCTTTGTTTGTACTTAATGGCTAATATATTTATAATTTTTAATAAATTACAAATTGCAGTATTACATTGTGTTTATAATTACAAATTGAATCAATTAGCAATTAAAAAAAAAAAAATAAATACATTACATACTATTATGCTATGTTGTATGTAAAATGTTGAGGTCAAGGTTTGCATATATTAAAAATAATTTTTTAAACGAAAAAAGATAAAACAAATTATTTTTTTTATTTACTGTATAGTTTTTAATATTTTTAAAAAAATGTTTTATAATTCACATGAATTATCAATAAAATAATTTCTCATATTTTAAAGCATTTCAAACTTAAATAATAATTGAAGGTATATAATATAATAATATATTAATTTAAATAAATAATTATAAAGAATAAATAATAGATTTTAATACCTAGTTAATATTGTTTAAAGAAACTTACAACTTTTACTTTGTTTTTACTCAAACTTTACAACTATAGCAAATCCAACTACCAAACTTCTTTTAATTGAAGGAAAAAATTTAGCCATGTGGTCAATGCATTTTATTATTTTATTGATACTAGTACCTTCGAGTAGATTTTTCTGATATTGTTTTGTTGATTTTTATTTAATTAATTTGGTCGTTAATTGTTTTATTAATTATTAAATTAGCTTTAAATTAGAACACATAAATATAATATATACTTGAACTTGTAAATATTTAATTTGTACTTAAATTTAATGATGTTTGGTGAAAAGTATAAAGAAGTTAATTTCAAGAAAAACATTTACTAGTTTGTCTATTATAATATTATATGAAGGAGGAAAATATAACTTAATTGAGTTCAGTATCCGAATTTATTTATATATAGTAGTATTGATTTGTGATGGTTATTAATTATAAGTGAATCCAGAGTAGAATTTAGTAGTGGTGAAAATAAGCCTAATTATAGTTACATAACACACACTTTTATAAGTTGTATAAGCTGTCTCAAGTTCTCAAAAATATTTTTTTTCATCTACTATAAAAATATTTAAATTTATTTTAACAAATTTTAATAACTAATTTGATATGATATGATATTCTTTACTTTTGTTTATATTAATAGGTACGAATAATAGTAAAAAATACTTTTGAGTAGAAACTTAGAAGTTAACAATCAATCACACTTTTTTTCTCTCAATTGACTGAAAACAATGATTATATTTATTTTCTTCTTCTAATTTCAGTAAAAGTAATACATTTATTTTAATATCAAAGTTATTAAGAATAATTATATAATTTTATAATTTATGCGGCAGTTGTACATTTATAATAATTTTAGTTTGAAATATTTAAAGATTATGGCTAATAAAAACAGTTTTACTATTTATTTTTTATAATATCATTCCACTTTTCATAGTAGAAAAAATTAAATATACATTTTCATTATGGCTTAAAAAGTAATTACAAATTAATACTATAAATAAAATTGATAACATATTCTTAAATATAGTTAAAATATTGTTTTGTTAACTCGAGCTTAGAGAAAAATAAACGATATGAAAAAGAGTAAAAGTATAGTTGTTATATAACTAGGTATTTTTAGATAAAAAAAATATTTAATATTGACCACTATATAAGAATATAAGTTCAGAGACCTCTACAAAACTGAATCCGATCATGCATCTATAAATAATAGAAGCTTAAAAAGTGATATTTCATAAACATAATATAATGTATTGTTGGTACAATTAGAGACTGTAAATAATATTTTAAATTTTTATAAATGAACTAAAATAAATGAGAAAACTTTTTTGAACTATAGTATCTGAGAAGGGCTGCTTTAGAATCCATTTCTTAGAATCTCCTTTTTATACTTTCCTCTGAACCTAACAAAACTTCCAATAAAAATAATCTTGAATCGTATTTATTTTATATTTTTATCTATAAGATTTTGTATGAAGAAGCTAATTCTTCTTACATACAAGTTGTTTGAAAACAAATAATGTAATACATTTCAACATCAAAAATAGTTAAATATTAATAAGATAATTTTTTTTTTGTTCTGTATATGAATAGGTATAGGTATAAGCCATAAGGTATGATGAAAATAATATTAGCATATTAATCTACTAAAGTTGTTAATATTATTATTAAAAATTAAAATATATCTGACTTTACCTATTTGTTTTTGGACATTGTATAATATACTATTTCAACATGGAATGTACATGAGTGTATACTATATATTAAATAAATCAACTCCTTTTCGAGCAAAGAGTGACCTCAAGCTAATTTTAAGCTTGTCTAATGTCTATATTCTAATGGAAAATATACCATTGAGTACATTAAAAAAAAATTATGTTGTCCTTTAAAGAAATATATACAAGATAAACATTGTCCATATTTAGTATTTTTATCATTATTATCATCTACGTAGATACTTACAATATATTATCTGAAAATAAAAATATTTAAAAACATTTTTTTAGTCTCAATCATTGATATAATTTTAAATTTATATGATAAATTATAACGTTTTAATTATTTATTTAAATCTAGATATGGTAACATTTAACATAATTTGATGTTCTCACTTATTAATAATTTATTTATTTTAGTAAATATCGTGTATAATGTACATACCTATATGTATTATATTTTATGGAAAAATACGGTTGAACCAAATTACAAACATCTAGAGGTGGCTGCACAGTTTGTCATAGTTAACATTTTTCACATGTTTTCTTCAAATTTTTCATAGGTGTTTCTAAGTAAGATATGAACTAAAATTTCTCCGCAAAATCATGTTAATCATAGAAGTACAACATTTTTAGATGAAAATCTAAAAAAAAAATAAAGTTCTACTAAAACAATAGATTTACATTAGATTCAGAAATGAGAAGTTGTTAAAAAAAAATTTGTCATATTAAACTATACCAACCAATAATGTGTTTATAAGATTTAACTTCTAAGTCAAAAAAAATTCTGTATAGATCATTTATACATTTTTAAAAATATGTTTATGGAGAGGACAATTTCTTTTAATGTTTCAACTGGATAGTGAAAAACCATATAAATATACACCTACAAGGGCATTATTTTAAAACATTTTTAAACCGACAAAACTTTTGATCTCGATTTTTACTAATGTTTTTATTTACTAGTTTTTTTAATCACACGAATAGGCATGCACTACGAACGCGTTATAACGATTACTCTAATAATATGTTGAGCTCTTTTCTATCTTAATGCCATTCTTCCATTATTGTATTTTGTATTATAAAATAATTGGGGTATAGGTGTCGAGCAATCTGTGAGTTCAGTGAGTATAGTGTATACATAGATATAGATGACCATTAAAATGTCCACCACTACGAATACTAGCAGAAAAATATAGACGGTCAAAATGTCTTAACAAAGTTGTGAAAGTAATTTTTATTGCTCTGTCGGCTATTAAGCCGTTGAAGCGTACTTATAAATAATTGTTGCACTCTGTATTATAGTGTAGGGGGGAACTCGTGTCTCATTTTCGTCCCATTCAATAGGTACCTAACAAGGTGTTCGTATTAATATAGCGTGCAGTCTCGAATGGAATCGTATAAAATACACTCTAGATAAAATAACTGTACATATCACTGGTATAATGTGCAGATTGTTTTTTTCATTAAACGCGTTAATAAATTCAACGTTTTCTACACTACTTCGGTCTAAAAATTGCTATAATTAGATAGCGGATTTTTGGATTTTTACATACCTATATGTATTAACTATATCTATATACAGTATAACGAGGGTGAAAAATCTAGGAGAATTTTCGTTTACATAATCTATAGGAAAAAATGATTTTGTATATAAAAGCATATTAGACAATATTCAGCCCATATTTGAAAATAAAATATTGTATTATTGTTCATGAGAATTTATATTATATTATTCAATAATCATCACAGTTAAAAAATGAAAAAAAAAAAGAAATGATTCATTAATATATATGTAATTTAACTGGAAGTTGTTTTATTTTTTAAATTATTTCTATTTAACTGGCTTTAAATAATTTACCAAAAAAAAAATATGTTTAATAATTGTTTTCAAGTTTAGGCATATTATTACACGACGTGTAATTTATTTATGGATGGTAAAATATGTAAATATTATAAATTCATAGGAAGTTAAATGTAAACATTTATTATTATACTTACACATATTTCTTATTGTATAACAATAACAATTTCAAGTATAAACTTTTAGTTAATTTAAGTAAAAAAAAAACAATATTTTAGCAGTTTAATGATGATTAAGAGAATATATTAAGATTTTTTTTTAGAGCACATTACAATCATATTTAAACTTTTAAGAACCTGAAAACCATATTTTTAATTATATTAAAATATCTTCAAGCACTATGCAGATATTGTATGTGTATAATTAAACAAATTATTATTATTTTATTGTTCTTGAAGGTATGGTCAGTGGTCACTAAATTCATATATGGTGATATTTACTCGTATAATATTAATATGATAATATGTAAAATTGTGTTGTTATTTTTCTACGGATAAGCATAGTGAAACTTTTTTAACCCGTCGATTTGGTTGAAAACGTCGATTTTGCTTAAACTATAATTAAAATGTAATAAACAAAATATTCTGAAATAAATTTAAAAATCATAATTACTATTTGTTCTTCCGCAATTTCGAAGATTATATTTTAGCCATAATGTGCGTACAATACACATTATATTATAAATATATAAAAAATTCACATATATGCAATTAAAACCCTTGATCTGATTTTTGTATATTAACATAAAAATTCATTAGAAGAATACTAATGAACATCATGATATTATTATAGGTACCTATTTTTCTTTGACCTCGTACATATGCGATTCACAACAATAATTATTTATTTGAATGAAATATACAAAATCATAATCATTATTTATAGTAAAGTAGTACCTTCAACGTTTAATATTGTGCAATTCATAAATTAGATTTTTTGTTATTTATCAATTAACACGAAGAATGACTTATTGTTATTACAATATAATACATATAGGTGTTATTGTTAAGAAATATCTTTGTAAACAAATTATTATTGAAACAAAAGATGAACTGCTGTTTACAAATTCTCAGTAAGATACAAATTAGGTATACTACGTATTATGTATAATGTAATAATTTATTATTTTCAATTAGTGAATAATACGATAATTATTATTCAAGATAAATTATATTCTTGTATTTATACTTTTTTTTTTTTTATAGTAAAAATGAATATAGTTTCTTTAATTATTAAATACACGTCTGCTATACAATTTAATTCGTAACTACTGTGGCTTTACTTCGTAACTAATTATTTTACATTTATCCTCTATTTTATATTTTTTATGATTACTTCAATGAGGAATAAAAAATAGAAACTCTCATTAATTCCATCAATTATCAAACAACAATGATAACCTCCTTAGAGTTAAATTCAACTCAAATTTAAATTCAAATTTATTCCTCTGTAGCGGAAAAGAACAACACATAAAAATTAATTTTCATCTCTATAAGCGTTCACAAATTAATTTATTTTGTTGCCGAAAAATGATACTGACAAAAATTAGTAAAGATAATTGTTAAATATGTAAGTAGGCACTCAAATAGTATAAAATAATCGTTAAGTATGCAACTAGTTTCACGCTGCGATGTGTTTCGAATAATTTGAAATTATATGTAAAATATTTGTTGAATACAGTATGCACTATGCGTGTACAGTGGTAATATTTAATTTTTAATTTCTATTCAGGAGAGTTAAAAATCTGATTAAGCTTTGAGATATCATATTTTACAACAATGAAAATAAAATATTAAAAAGTTTTCGCTATTACCTACTTATTACTTACCATTGATGTAGTATAAAAATCATATTATGTATTTTTTTAATGTTTGAAATATAATTATTACGTTATGTTTATATACATTTATATTAATTTATTTCAATGATCTTAAAAATCGTTTTGTTTGTATCTATTTTAAGATATCACCATGGCATCATCTTAATATATTATTTTTTAACTATTATTTATGTTTAATGGATTTTTAAAATGTTAATAATGACAATTTTATGTTTGCTGTAGATGTATAATTTATATTTTTTGCATAAATTTAACTATGGTTTTAAGTTACGCATTTAGTCAAATAAAATAATTTTTATTAAGTTACTACCATATTAATCATAAAATATTCTTTTAATATTTTTTGCTTTGATCAGAAAATAGTTTATTGAAATAACTTTTAGAGTTTTGAAAGTTAATTCAAACGAATTATATTCGTCTGGAGAAATATACCTATAATTCATTAAATATCTAACATAGGTACTATACACATTTTAATTTAAACAATATATATAATATACTATACCTAGTATACCTGTTAGGTGTTGATAGTAATACTATAAAGTTTTCTATACATGTCATCTCGGTAAAGAAAACACAACAATAAAAAACTAAATAATTTTGAACGATGATCGGTTCGAGAGTTTTGATTTATTTATAGCGACTTCAGTTGTAGCATCTTCTTTTCTACAGTTCTCTATGCACCACTTATATTTACGTGCTGAAATCATTCAACGGTTCAGGTATCAGGTATATAGAATTTTGTTGAAATACGTATACCAATTCAAAAGATCATTTTTTTTTTTTTTTTTTAATCTGTTTTTTTCCGTCGATCATCGGGATTTCGTGGAAATAACAATCATTTTATAAACATATATTACATATTAAATTATGTCACGTGCGCATTTCTCAACAACAATATAACATATAATATGAACACAATATAGTCGATAACCAATAGAGACTTACTGTATTGTATGTACATTATACGACAATGTATGTTCGTATAAAAAGTATATAATATAACGCAAGACGTAATAGAAATTATTATTCGACGAAAGTTGTAATGCTAGTCCATGTACCTAGTAATAATATCTATACTAGAAGTTTCATTGTAAAGCGAACACAAATATTTACGCGTACGGAAGGACGGACCGATATCGTAGTTTTCGAATGGAATAATAGAATAAATAAAATATGTTTATAAAAAGTAGGTATATTATATATTAGTCGTTATAATACATAATACGTTTTTTATATAAACTATAAAAATTATTGTATATGATTCCGTCGTGATAATAAAAATAGCAATAATTTGTGTATTTCGAGCGATTGATTATGTATAGGTTATAACGTATATTTTGTATGGGTATACGGCTAACGCAATGCCAGCTATAGAGACTTTATAATATTATTATAATGCAACAGGACTCGAGAGAATAATACGAAAGCGCTGGAGGTATTTTTTTTTCGGGCTGGCGATTACCCAGAGATAATGGTTCTGACAACCGCAGACCAGACATAAGCCGTATGAATATTAAACCGATTTATCTAATCGAACCGATCGATCCAATACGTATTGGTATTAAATGCAATAAACCTACGCGCGCGGAGCCGTCTCTCGTCTTTCGGTAACGATGATGTAAAGGCCGCAGCGGCAATGGGTGTGCCGTCGCTACAACGACAAACGAATTTTATTAGCAAACTGTTAAGAAAAAAAAAAAAAATTAATAATAATCAAAACTACCTTCATTGCAATTCGTTTCGTAAGAACGAGCACACACACACGCATAATAATATTATATTATATGTATTTATGCACGCGCGGTTGCAGTCCAATGCGACGCGATCGGTGTCTCGGCAATCGACATTTATCTCCATATATGCAGTATAATATAAATATTTCTATGTGAATGTGAAATTATTAATGAATGCGTACACGCACATACACGATTATAAGATGACTTTAAAGTGGTTTTATATTGCATGCGTATACGTTTTTATACTAGAATTTGACTAGCATTGGCCTATAATAAGTTATACGTATATTGTGTTTATGTTCGAACAATCAAATAGTTGAGTAAATAGTAAAATATCTGGTCGCAAATTAATAACGAAAATGTCGGTGGACTAGGATGAGATACGTTAAATAATATATCGTACTTCAAATTATACATATTTGTTTTCGGCATGTTACAACTGCGCAGCTTAATAAATATAACTATATTATTAAGTATTATTATTATTATTATTATACTTATAATGGTATTTAGCGTCATTTGCTGATGTGTGTTATAAATTTGAGTTACTGCGTTTCATATTTATCATAATTGCACAGTGTGTTTGATATTAATGATCGTAATAATAAGGATGAGAGAGTTAGTGGATTAAATATATATATATTAAACGAGTCAATAAAAAAAAAATATCGAAATAGATGAATTATTTCAATTAAAGGTTAATCGAAAAAAATTAACTAACTATTAAGTTACATTATTTATATATCTATAACAGACAATAATGACTTTTGATAGACACATCTTTGTTGAAATATATACTAAAATTTTAGGATTATTTATACATAACATTACATATTATATGTTTTCATCGATTCGCATAAAATAACCACACTAATCGCGAATTTCGATTTAGGCTATTCGCTTGCGGGCTCATTAAACAACAGCACCGCATTTCAACCGCCAGTTAATCGTTGGACGTTAATATAGAAGACACATTAAGGTACATTAAGTCGAAAACGTCGTGCCGTATACAATCGTTTCTGCAAATAGTGCACCTCCTGCTGGGCCCGTCCACCGCGATTTATTTCGTCCAAGTCGTTCCATCGGGTAAAAATCACCGTCCGTGACGTAATCCGCAAAACGCACGGCTCGAGCGAATTCCACAGACGATAGTATAATTGTATAATTGTTGGTTAATGGCTGCATAGGTCTTCTCGACGAAGTGATAAAAACTCTGAAAATCTTAACGGAATTCAAGGGAAATCGTTTCTTGTACAGTCGTAATGCGCGAGCGTAAGGATTTTCTGTTTTATCTTCGTGTCGTTCCAAACGAAACTATTCGGAATAATATTAAGATCATGCACCTACAACTACGTCATGACTGTAGGAATATAAAATAAAATAATATTGACAGATTTTGGCGCGTCTGTATCGCTCACGGTCCAGACGTCAGCCGAGGTTTACGGCCGCGAAAACATGAATGAAACTCGTTTCCATATTGGTATGCTAACCTAACATTGGACGAGAGGTACCTACATCATGTATATTTATATGGATATTATGCGATCGCGAGTGTATACTAATGTCTAATACGTCTGGACCGCGGTGGCTACGATGACCCTGCCGGGCGTGGTCGTTCCGGTCGTCATCTCTGCGGTCGTTTTACATTATTATTATTAGATTTTACACATTCGCATACTGTTTTTTTTTTACTCGTATAACTGGAAATTTAATGACAGTTTGTTAATCAATCAGTTCATTCTAAATCCATATAATTATACTGAGCTGATGACTTACAAATCTGAATTAATGTCAATACAACCATATTATCATTATATTATACATCATACACTCAGCGGTGGTTGAGCTCAAAGTGCTCTATAATACAAAATAATAATTATTATTAAATTGGGACTTTTAATTTTTGGTCTTTATAAATTTGTATTTTTAGTTTATCCTTTAATGCGTATTTAACAATTTTTAGTACATAAATGTATATTATGATTAAATTGTGTTGTGTGAATTACCTACTACTTATATAGTTAAATCGGTAAATATCTAAAAATCTGTTATTGTTGTGTAGATAATTGAGTTGAAAAAACGCGTAATGTTGTTTTAAAGAATTAAAATATTAAAATAGTTTAAAAAATGTGAATTACACAATGCATACAATAAGAATAAATATGATAAATTTTAAATATAGCACCATGAATATAAATATACAAGCAATGAAGTATAGATGAATTAGATAATGAATATAAGCATTCAATATTCGTTTGTCGGGACAACAAAGAGAATGTGATTATAATTATGTATACGTTTACAATATTGAATACATTATGTGCTAATATATATTATACCAAAATAAAGAAGAAAACGAATAGTGCTAGAGCAGAAATAAAAAAAAACACAGAACACACACATAGCGTTTATCACCGTAATGATAATATTGGTATAGGTTCCTATATAATAATATAATTGTATGTGTTGTTTTGTAACTGAAGTGTGTATTTTCAGTGATCGAGACTAGTTAACGAATACACAATGATATAATATTCAACAGTGAAATAAAAATGTACCTAAAAAGCTTACTGTTTTTTTTTTCATTTTCATTTTTTTAATTTGATTTTTTGACGTACCTACCTAGTACTTTATATACGATATAGCCACTTATACAATATGCTGCGGACCATAATCGTAACGATTCTATGCTAATTATATTGTATTTGATATCTAGTGATGTGCGGAGCAATAAGGAAATGTACGAGTATAGGTATACTAATGAATAATGATGGAATAATGATGGAAGTGGATTGTGTTTATTATTTATATTTTATATGTATAAATTTGTTTAAACTTACCAAAATATTTCCATTAATATTTAACATTTGTGTACACCTTTGAAATGTATTGTTAAACATCATTGATCGTTAGAATAAAAAGCCTTCAGGTGGTTTAAAAAAAAAAAATATACAAATTTTATAATTGAATGTAAGTATAGTCTTCCTGAGAATATAACAAAACGTGGTTATGCAATCATATTACGAGTATATTATAATCCTGCTTATTATTATTATCTTATAGTAAAAATTATGAAAACTTTGTAACACTTTATCTCACTCAAAGCATGTTATTTTTTTTATATATTTTGTTCTATACGATTCAAAGATTTTGATTCAAAATTAAACTTGTATCTCATGTGTTTTTTGAATACCCTCATAAATTTCTCAGTCTGTTTTTCTTTTTAAAAGCTTTTTCAATAAATATATAACTATAATTTGAAAACTTGTATAGTTGTACAACTAAAAGAATGTCATATATATTCTATCAACAATTAAATAGATGACATAATAAATATACTATATTTTCTATAACAAAACGATAATTTTATTTATTTAACTGTAATTTAATTTTTAGTTTATATACTTACCTATATTAAATATATTTAAAAAGAGCTAAGTATAGCTATTTGGGATTAAATCTTTATATGTTTTTATGTTATCGATATCTATAATTAGTCTCATCTAGCAAGTATTATATTATTATATAGGTACATACGTTGTACTACTTATACGTACGATTATGATCAATGTCCAATCTCAGGCTAGTTATAAACTTAAATTATAACTTAGTATTTAATATTCTATTTCATTTAGATTATTATTAGTGAAATAAAACAAGTTATCCACAACATTTATTTTGTTTTGATTTATTTAAAAACGAATAACAGGTATTTGAAGCATTCATCAATTGTTTAAATTAGTGTTTTATATAGATAGTATAATTTGACTATTTTATATAAATTTTAAAATGTATGCTTAACAAATAAAACAACTTCAAAATAAAAATCTGAAAAATGTATTCTCGATGAATAGTCTTATCAATTTCATATAAGGTTCTTCATAATATATTGTTATAATTAGTTCCTCAAATATTTTATATAAGTATCTGAAGTTGAAATGTTGAGGAAATTTGTCACACCATTTAATTATTTTTAAAACACAATGAAATTTAAAAATTAATTGAATTAATCGTAAGCTATTATTTATAATTTTTTTTTTTTTTAACAAAAAAGGTGTGAAAATTGATTACAAGATTCCATATAACTGGGTATGATTTTTTTTTTATAACTGTTTATAGGTGAAGTTTTGACCTAATTAAATATTAAACGAAAAATAACAATTTTAGTTATTAAGGCATTGATTATTTATAAGTATATAATATATATTGTATCAATATTCAATAAATTATTAAGGTGTCATTTAAAAATCATTCATGAGTCAGGTGCGGATCCAGAATATATTTAAGCGTGTGGGGGGCTATCGCCCATTGCCCCTCCCCCACTTATCTTAGATCTGCGTCTCTTATGAGTACTTTATACTTTTATATATTATATTATTATATTTTATTTAATACGTAGATTAACTTTAGTGTGTTTCCTATTTATAACACAAACTTATAGGTATTTAGAATAGGTAACAAGTTAATAATAATAATATATGATATAAATTTGATGTTTTCGTAAAAATTGAATTCAACACACTGTATTACTATTGAATATAACCTACTTAATAATAATATAAGCTGACAGTCTCCGCTCAGAATTGTGTTTCACAGGCTATGGATTCAACGATAAATTCAAATCTATCACATATTATAAATATTATATTACTGTACTGACCTGCCCGATGACGAGAAACACTGTTAACACCTACCTACTACAACAGTACAACGCGTTATTTATTTGTCCGCTATTTTTATAATAGCGTTGTTTTTAAATTATTTTGGATATGACGCACGCCCGTTGTCTAGAACATCCGAATATTATTTTTTTCTTTCCGACGCTAAGGTACGCTATTATTTTATTTTCCGGAAATCGCACGTATACCTACCTATAAAAAATCGTTGTGTAGGTACGCATTACGTAATATATCCTGCGTCCTACGATAATTTATTCGTACGTATGAGTGTGGATCGTGTTTCGGACACGCGGGCTAGGTAATAATGATATCGCATCCTAAAAGGATATTATAAATATTATTTATATAACATACATACACGCAAACGATACACGAAACATACAAATTGTTCGTACAATTATTATTATAATTCTGTGTTGATATTGCAGCGTCAGGCAATATAAAATTTTATACACATCGTTAACCGTTGTACACTGTAGAATTGTAGCATTAATTATTGAAAATACTAGTGTTTAATTATGTATTATATTAATTGTTTGTACAACCATCTTATACATATATATGTAAATGTATGTCTACATCGCGGTGGTCTGCGTTCATTTTCGTGTAAATGTAGTGTAATAATTAATAATAATAACTGTTTACTCGACTCCATGGGCTAACGAAAAAATGATTTATACTTGTTTTAAAAAAAAATAACGTTTTGGATTATAATATTTATAACCCACTTCAATTCGTTATCCCAGACTATTACGCAGTGTAAGTATAAATTATAGAATATAACTATAACTATATTACTATAACCTAGCCTACCGTCTAGACTCTAGATAGGTATTTGTTATTTACTATGGTTATTACATCTGAGGGATCTTATTTGATTATTTGTTTGTATAGAATAATAATGTAACAACATTTTTCGGTTGATGTGCATTTTATGTGCTTATTGTATACATACTTAGGATTTTGTGTTTTATAATTTCATTACCTTCGGGATAGTTTTTAAACAGTAAAGTAAAAAAAAATTATTTCGAGAAGTTTACGGAAATATTTTTTTACATAATTTTAAGTATACAATTTCTTCGAGAGCACAAAATATAATGATATATTTTAACAATAGTTAAAAAAAAAAAAAAACAAGTTATTAGTTCAGTATTCGTTATATTTTGTTTCGTCGTAGTCATATGGATATATTTTTAGAATGACGAATTTAATTAGGTAAGATAACATGAATTATTGATAGAGCATTTTTTTTCAATTATTCATCTAGAAAATATATTATATTAAATTTAAGTCAGTAACTAAGTATTATACGGACCGAATTAAACACTGCTTGCACGGTAGTTCCATATTTGATTCACGTAAACTTTTTAATTGAAATAATTATAGAGTTATGGCAGATCTCCTTCCTGATAAACAAATATAATGTAAGATTGTAAGGATTTAGAGCTGAATTAATTATACGATTTTTATGAAATTATTTCTAATGAAAATGAAACCTATTTATTTTTAAAAATTTAAAAAAATTGAACTATATTATTTTGTAATATTATGCTATCTTCTAGCACTACACTTACAATAATCAAAATTCCTATAAATTATGATATTAAATGAGTAACCTATAACAATATGTTTTGTTTTTAATAACGTATAATGATATGGTGGTGTTTAGGTACTATACAATATGTGAGTAAATAAAAACGATAAATTCCAAAATTCAACATCGTCGTTACACAATTGTGTTTTTTCAAATATCGAAACGCCTCGATTATAATACGTTATTGACTAAAACTTACTATTTTATATGGATAGGTATAATACATTATGCATGCGTTTTCGATATACGGTATAAATGATTCCACATTTCTAAAAAGTAACAAAAAAACCATAATTGTAAAAAAAAAATTATTTCACACATCAAGCTGTACATCGCGTTATTGTTTATATCGAGTACATATTTTCTATCCATTGAGTAGACAATAAAGTTTCAACGGTCAAAACACACACTATATATTATGATAAATTGATGTTACACAAGTCATAAAGCAAAGACGTTTTTTTTTATTAAAACGGGACAGATAGAAACTAAATTAACTAATATAACAGCCAACACTTAACAGATACGCTTACACATTCGTCAGCCATATTATGTTATTTATTATAACATTGTTCGTGTTAAATTTACGTACTTTTACCGTTTTTAAATATGATTTGAGAGGCCGAAATTTAAGAATTTATGTATAATAATATAAAACACAATACAAACAATATTATGGTTATCTTTTTTTACTGAACATTTTGTCGTGCTCTCGTAGTTAAGTATGATGACTGGATTCCACTTGGAAAACCACTAAATCAGTATGGTATGGTCTGTTAAACTAATTTTAGTGCGAATTAAAAGTCTTTATCTATATATAGTTAAGGCTCTTATTATACTAGACAACCTTATATTTTGTAATAAAGTCTTATCTGTTTTTAATTTAGAACTTTGTATTATATCAGTAGAACAGATGCCATTAAGTTTAAATTTAAAAATATCTGAAAATGTATTGAATTCAACGTATTGTAAAGCCCCTAAAGGGTTAATGAAATCTTCGGAAGGTATTTTAAATTTTAAATTTTAAATACTAAATATTATATAGTAATTGTTTTTCAATCTAACATACCTAATATTTTAATCATTGAGATGAATAATTAAAAATAAACGGTTTTCGGTTTCAGTCACGCAAATCAACGCGTAGTACAAAAATATATATTATAAAAAAACATACATACACACACACACACACACACACATAGTTGAAAGAAGAAAAAAATTGAAATTTTAAACCGATTCGTAGATGTTCTGAGGCACAAGTAAAAATCACATACCATAAAATATAACGTTAACGCAGTGTATGTAGGTAGATATATATAATAATAATACAACATAGGAACAAATGGCGATTCGTGGAATCCGTTTTGACGATTTAATTGCGCCGAAAGTGCAACTGTCATCGTCATGTATACGCAACATCTGTATGTATCTTACAATATAAGTAACATAATATAACAAGTAAATGTGTTTAATATTTTTATATAATATTATTATTATTTTATTTATTATTTTTTTTTTTTGGTAGTCGTTATTAGATACACCGTTTCCGTGCGTCAGTCGTCGTTTCGTCGTTGTAACAAGTAATTTTACAGAATGACAAAATAATAATAATAGTAATGATAAATATAAAAATATATGATGCGATACAGGCCGACAATGTGGTCGTGGCTTTTATCCGTTAGCTTATTAACATGTGTCCGATGAGTTCACGTAGTCGTCAGTCCCGTTGTGCCCGAGTCCTGTTGGGAAAATACCCTGCATAAACGTCATTGGGAATAATATAGTGGTGTATTATGGCTATAGTGGTCTGGATAGGAAAAAATTGAATAAGAAAATGTGAATATTTATAAGGTTTAGTAATTACGTATGTAGCTCGTTTGTATTATGTAACGAAATTCGCACTCTATGCAACGCGCACATAATACTATTAAACCTAGCACAATACAACATATTTTTATCTGTGAATTGAACGGTCTGTGACTTGTGTGCTTGTGAAATACAACTCGACAACGTTTAGTTTATTGCGGTCGGCATATTATAATATTAGGTTTATTGAATGGTCTCATTACTGTTGTATATTACTTTATATACCTGTTTTATATAATGATCGAAAAGAGGTTGCTCACCGAGCTGATGAGATCGACTATTCGGCTGTTAGCACTTAGCTCACCATCGATCATATTATGGTTAAGGACTTCCTCAGAGCAGAAAAACAGGCAGCGTAATAGATTTAACAGTAATAATATATTTTAAAATATAAGGTCACTTTATTTATTATGCGTTATGTGCACTTAAAGGTTATAATTAAAAATGTATATAACTATTTATTAGGTAACTTAAATTATTAACTGTAAAAATTATGATATCTTATTTTAAGTAAAATTGATTATTTTTTATTTTATATGATAGTATATTTTGAAACTATGTATTATTTTTGTCTTTTTTAGTTAAAGAAAATTAATGTTCGTGTCTTTGTGATTTAAAAAGCGAGGAATAGAATTAGTATTAGTAGATTTCTAGTAGAAAAAATTAATTTTTTCAAAAATAACAATTTACAATAACAAGTGTAATCAATTGTATGGCAACGTTGCATTTAAAATTATGTGGAATCGTATAATCGTATATGGTACCTATATAAATATAAAATTTGCGAATAGTGATGTATATCAATAGTTATTAAAATCTACTTGAAAATTATTCTAAATTGAATATTTAAACGAGATATACTTAATGTTTTATAAAAAATAAAATTATAAACTATTTATTTATTTCATTTCATGGTAGGACCTCAAAAATTTTAATCAAAGCTTGCCTCTATACGTACCTACTGGTATTTAAAATTATAATAAATGTACTTACAGTAAGAATTAAAACATTTAAATTATTTCGCTGTGGTTTGTATACCTAAACTTACGCTGTAATACGCGAAGGGAATACTAACAGGCGCGCCTAGTTGTTAATTATCTTAAGCACAATAGATATAATAATAAAATATACAATATTAGACGTATTTGGTTCGGTTCGAAATTGTGAAACAGTCAGACGGAAGTAATAATGCACCTGCGGTTTCCTATCCGGTCGTTAAATAGAGAAGACGTGAATAAAAAATTGTCGACTGAATTGAGGCGTAATAATGACTAATGCATAATGAAGTAATATTTTAAGACTAAATTTTCGATGATTAATTCTCAAAATAAAATATGGTTGGTAATAAATGTAAATAATATAGGTACTATGTACATTGTATATGTATATATTCTGTACATGTATAATATACAATAGCTAGGTATCATGGTATATAATATAGTAAAGGTGCAGCTTGCTAAATTTTATACTCTATGAGTAATATTTTAATTATTTCTGTTATAACTTATAAATTAAGACATAGAATATAAATATTATTTGATATGTATTAATTAGCGGAAATTTTTGATCCTGGTTTACGAAAACGTAGTAGATATACATATTACATGTATTAGCACTTTATATTCATATATTATCGTGACGGGTAGGTACGCCCCGTATCTGGTGATATGATATAGGTACATAGTATATACACGAGCAATAAGTATAATAATTAAGAATTATGATTATAAAAGTTTTCTGTAATTATGTTAATTTTTTTATGAGTATTTAAATCATTAAATGTGTACTTAATAAAAATATCACATGTAAAAACACTGCAAACGACTAGGGCGATTTTATTCTCGTTCTACCGGATAGATTTTAATAATTTTATTACGTCCTGTAAGCAGCACCTGTACTTGGTAATATTATATACTATATAGCTCGTATACTTACATGATTTATACTATAATTAAATTTCTCTCTCCACTGAAATCTCCTCAACAATGTTTAAGTGCAATAATAATCTGTTTTAAATAGTAGAGACTGATCCATAATCAGCTTCACAATTTTTTTTTAGTAAATTATTGTGATTTTTTTTTTTAAAACAAATTGTTGAATATGATTATTTATAATAATAACAAAATAATTAATACTAGGCTTATAATAAAATAAACAATAGTTCGAAATTTTTGCAGTTTTAAATTTTAAACAGACTTTTTTCTCATTGTTAGATTTTACAATTTTAGTTCTAGTTTTGTGTAACTCTATAAAATTTTAATTTAATATTCTTAAGTAGAATAATTTCTTTAAGATGTTATTAATAGTATTTTTAATTTATATTCGCGAGTTTACAGTTTTTTTAGAATTAATAATTTATATAAGTAAAAGTATAGTGTATCATACACCTAAGGGTTACTATTATCCTTTTATCTGAACTTTAAATGCTGGTAAATTAATAAAATATTCATGATATATTGAATATTTGTTTAATAACATTTTCAAACGAATATGTACTTTTATTCAGAACTAGTTTAAATATAACTATGCTAAAAGCTTGGATATATTATCTAAAATTTAATTTTGTCTATTCATATTAAGTTACTATTCAAAATTAAATTAAATAATATATATAAAAAAAAAAAAACGTTTTTTTTTCAAACCATGGACATTGACCGAGGTTACGGCTTCATGCTAAGATACTGATATAATGCTATAATAAATCATATAGTAACTAATAACTATCATTATGCTCATTAAAAGTTATCCAATTTGATGGATAATAATTGGGTTGTACAAGACGTGTAAGTGTGTACTGTGTAACGTATACTAGTTATGTGGAAGTTGTGCAGACGACAATATAAACATTTTACTTAGCCGATTGATATTTAAATTTAAACGTTCATGGACATAGTACCTAAGTTTAAATTAAATAGATTAAATTTAAATCGTTAAACGTTTAGAAATAAATGTATCCACTCATGTACATATGTTTATAATATAATAACGACTCTGGCAGCATTATAATAGTGCGCAGGTTTAGGATGTTATATTTTTCACTTAACGTTTAAAGGATTACATTTTTTCATAATTTTTGGTGTCAATGTAAAAATCCATAATTTCTTTTTGGAAAATAAGAACGTTAATACGATGTTGCTTGGAAATGGACCCGTTGAGACAAAATAAACACAAAACGCCGTACACTGCAATGCTTGACGGGACAAGACGTTGACCGGTTCGCGGACGTGTAAACTAAACATTATCCTGTTCATGTTACAATATTATTATGCTATAGGTTATGAAATGTATACTATACATATTATATATTGTGCATAGATAAAATGCATAGTAAGCACACAGTGACGAAGCCAAACGCAATAAACATTGTTATTCCGCGTCGGACTACCGGAATAATTGTTGAAACTCACGCGCATCCGATGGCGTCCGTACGGTGTATTATAACGTACATTTTTATTGCCTCCGGTTTGTACCCACGTAATATGCATATAATACAATAATTATTACACTATGGTCGCGCGCGTTTTACGATAAGCGCGAATAATATGATAATAATATCATTATACAAATATATAATAATCAAAATAACCGTTGCGCATGTGTCCGCTTAATACAATATAATATTATAATATAGACATCAAGTCGGTGCGTACTTAATAATAATATAATAATATGTAGGTACCATCTGCATATTATTATGTGTACCTAATCGTATTTTCGTCCGTGATGGTTGATTTAAGTATAATGAAATTAATAATACTATAATCAGTGTTGTGAATTTAACGCATTAAAAAAGTGTTAAGTATCCATGCATTTATAGGTACACTAAAAATTTGAAAAAATTCTGTATTCAAAAAATAAAATAAAAAAAAATAATTGTAATAAATAAAATTAATAAATTTTAAATTTTAAATATATGTACTCTGTTCCGGTTAAGTTAGATAGGCTTATTTTATCTAAGATAACAAAATTATTTATGGATTACGGACTTGTAGGTATCAGAACAATAATGATTTTATCGGGTAACAATTAAGGTTACATAACTAAAGATGTAATAGTAATAGTAATTATTTAAATTAATTATAAATAAATTATTTAATTTAAAAAACTTGTCTTGAAATAACCATTGCATAATTTACCAATTTTTAGTACACAAGTTCATTCATACTTAAAAATGTAATTTGCTTATTTGTTTATATTGTTTTTAATTCAAAAAATAATCGTGATTTATTGAGTAAGCAGTAAATTGGTTTAAAAGTCAAAATTTAAATTTGTTTCACACGTTTATAAGTGTGTTTTCTAATCTTGCTCCTATACATATTTTAGTGTTAAGCATTTTTTAATTATATTATATTGCTTTCACTATTAATTTTAAAACAAATTACATGTTTCAATATAGGTATTTATTTATTTTTATGACTATTGGCTTATAGAAAACTATACAACAATTTTATATAATAATGTGTATTGTAAATAATTTGGATACAATAAAATTACTGTCGTATAATATGTCTACAGTCCTGAAGATATCAATGTATAGTTTATACTGTTTATAGAATAATATATGTCTTATAAGTTATAATCTATATTATCCATCTGTTTAGTTATATTATGGTATATCTATTACAATATTATATTTTATATAGCATGAGTATTTATTGACTTACATATATATACTTATAATACATAATATAAGATATATAACTCTGTACGTTACTATAATTAAACTATTCGAACATTTCAAAATGTTTAATCCGTATCATAAAATTCAAAATTTCCAATTTACCTTAAATCTTAATAATTTATTATTTCCAATAGCTATAGCTGGAGCAATGTGTACATTTAATAATAATAATAAATGCAAATATGTACTTGAAATTAGTTTATACCCCAAACATAATAATATTATTAGTAGATCAAGATGTCTACGGACTACGTGTGATTTTATATACCATACAACTTAACCGTATATTATTTATGTACCTACTTAGTGACAATAGGTACTTAAGTCGAATTGAGAAAACCTTATTTTTTTCGATATCGACGAAAACATCGTTGGAATTTGGAAGTACACTCCAGTGTGCACGCCAATACTGTTGAGTGCATAATTTCAAATAATAATGTAAGTGCGGCGCATTGTATACATTACTATAAATAAAAGGGTAGCGTGGGTCACGGCGTCGACACTGCTCTGAGTGTTAGTTGTGTTGCTCGATGAGTGTACTGAAATCGGGTCATGTGAACATGTGTAACACGTTTTTCGAGAAATGCGTATCGCCGATGCGTGTAAAAATTTGCATAGCTTAATTAAAATTTCACTAATTTTGGTGTTTGCCGTTTTACCTCTTGTACCATTTTAAAAATATACATATAAGTACTCTCTAGAGTGGTAAAACGTGATAATTGCATCAATGTAAATTTTATGTAATACATGTACAATGTACATTGGATGTATAAGTATAATGTATATATACTGACTGCGTTCTAAACCGCGAACGCTGATTTTCATGTAATTTCGTTTGATTATTTATCTGTTGAAAACTCGAGTACAAGTATACAACTCTATTTATACTTAAAGTGCAGTTTGTACTCCGATTTGACGTAAATAAAACGCAATTCTATGTATTATACAATATTTATGATAACAACTTATAAGTAATAACTAATAGTTCTTTTTTTAAATTTGTCTTTAAATTATGTTAATCGGGAGTCTAATATATGAAACGTTCGTCACATATTTTTATTATTTTTTGAGTTAAATATACTATAACATTTTTGTATAATAAGCTTGTATGAGTGGTAGAAGTAATTTTATTATGAAACAGTCAACACTTGAAGTAACTATTTATAGTAGGTACCTATATTATTATAAATAATATACATTGATAATTTTGAATTTTCAGTGTAAATTTGCATATAAATATATTGTAAAATGAGCGAGATCAGAGCGCATTATCACCTAAATAGTGACATCGTTTGAACATTTATAGACGGATATTAAAGTACCTATATCCTGTGTCATAAACTGATAACGATTGATATAAATGAGGAAACGGACCTAGTGTTGGCTATAAGTATTAAGGCAATTTCTACAAAAATTAATATCAATGTTACCTATGATTGTAAATTAATTTACGAGATTTGTAACTCAGAGCAGGAACACATTCAAATAAAATATGTGGCAGTTGCAAAAGCTATTCGAAAAATTGTTTGGTGAGTAGGTCGTCAAGCTTTGGTATGCGTAACAAATAAAAATATATAATATGTGACTTGTCTATAGTACATTATTATTTAAAAGTAGGTATCTGTTGTACTTATATAAAACTACAACAGTAAATTAATAAATTTTAAATCGTTGTAAGTATAAATGGGCGGGTGGATGATGGGTAAGACATTTGGATCCACACATTACGTTTGGACCTTGCAGTTTGTAGTGCGGCATTAATGTGACTGGTAAAACGTTGTCTTTTATCGATAAAAACAATAATAGAAATATTAATCTTTCTACAGTTTTGTTGATCATTCTAGGCAGAATGGCGCTATTATAAGCATGTTTTTGGATTAAAATGACGTCAATAACAAGTGGACACAAGTTGGAGTATACGAAATATTACAGTGGATACATATTATACGATGCACGGTTTATGCACGTTTCAGACAATGACTATCATATGATTTGTTGTAAAGAAATTATGGAGAGTTAAATATTCTCCTCACATTTTAAAATTATGAAAATAGTAAAAGAGTCTCAATCCCGAAATCCTATTCACCAGTCGTCAAGTAACCCCGCACTCGCGGCCAATGTTCGTCGGGTACGTTGATAATCGAAATAATCAACTAACGCGGACGGAGTGCGTTAAATGATCGGCGAGAGGGTTGTTTGCAGACTAGTCTCTGAACCCATCCATTTTTATTCGATATTATCGTTTGAAGCGGTCATACTCATACGGGCGTGATACGTCATTTATAAGTGAAGAGACATTTTTTTTTACATTATAATTATTTACAATAGAATCACGCGAAATAGAATTCATCTTATTCGTATATCCGTCGCAGACTCATTCATTTTTATTTTTTTCTCTCCAATAGTATAATTTGTTTGGTTGTTATGATTTTTATTGACGAAGAGAACGCATTTTTAATATATTTATAATAAATTAATTAATTAATTTATAATAAATATATATATAATAAGCGATTCAATAAATAATTACAATCACCATACAACACCCACCGATTTGGTAATTTTATTTTCACTATTATTATAATCAATATATTCTTTTAATATTTTCTTTAAGCGAAGGTACACAATTTGTATTCTCAACATGTGTTTTATTAGGTACCTATTAAAGTAGTAAGTGATTGTTTATCGTACCATGAAATGATTTCGTTTAAATTAGATATTATACCAATTTTAAATTAAAAAAAAAAATCAACGAATACTCGGAAACCTCGTGTACTCGTAATAATAAATGATAATAACAATAATATAATAGATTTGATATATTTTCCGTGTTTCCGGTCACGGATTTGTGATTGTGCGCAATTGACAAGATAGTGGGTGTATTATTATTATTTTTGTTTTTAAAGTAATCCATATAAGTGTATACATTACTCATTACTCATTAGACTAACCATCCGGTCGGCTCTTCGGTTAGAATTTCTAAAACAAAAAATAATGACCCAATTACAATAAAATAACGACTTTAATTCGAATACAAAACAGTACCATATTATAGTTTTCACATGCCTAGCCACCTAGGTGCATTCATATTTTTAACCTACGTTAAATTTGTTCCGTAGAAATTTTAATTGGGTTTTATAACGGTCCAATGCCTATTCAAAAGTCGTCTAGACCGTTGACCGGGTACAGTAATGCATTCACATATTTTATGTATAAGTTCTGAAGTTTACATATATTATTTCTAATATTAGGTGTTTGAATAAAAACAACGAACGATAGGTAAAACCTTTTAGTATTAATTGATTGTTGTAAAAACTAATCGTACGATAACTTTTCTGAAAAATGATTTTTGCCATACATATAGTGAAATAACGCAAATATGACGGCAGTCATTAATCGCTTTGGAAAACCTATGTAAATATTCTATTATGATATTGATATCAAAAAACAAGTAGTGCCAGTGTGTGAAGTTTCGTTGATATGATGACATTAAATACCACGATAATAAAATAATCAATAAGATAAATTAACAACAATACATTATTGGCATGTGTTCGACATTACACTATATTATATACCATTGTATTATATTTACTTGACCGAACTAATAAGCTTATATAATATTGATTATAGACTTGGACAATGATTGATCACAGAGTAGGTAGTATGATTGACTTCACTATAGGTACCTTTCTGTTATTTTTTTATAGTCCAATTGTATTTGTTTAAAAATATTACCTAAATTCTTTATTATTGAAAAATTAAATGAAATGTGTATATTATTATACTTCAAATTCATCAATTTCAAATTAAGCAAGTGCAATATAATTAATGTCTAAACATATAAAGTTTTTTTTTTTTGTTTAATTACATCGATTAATCATAAATAGAGTTTTCATTCCACCACTTATTAACTTATTATTATTACTATTATATTATTTGTTGCGATCATGTACAATTAATTGTCTAAAAATCGTGTTCAACACTCAGTATACAATTTAAGTGTTGCCTGGTTGACGAAAAAATATAAATCGTCATGTAATGTCGTAAGAAACTATACGTATATTAATGTAGTAAACATTGTAGAATATTAGAATATTATCTTTTATCGTGATAGGTATATGCACATTGCACTTATATAATATACGTGTGTTGTGTATATAGATATTCACTACAAATTACAAAACAAGTGATTTACAGTTTTTATATAGCCGCAAGCTTGGGGGTGGACGGAGGTGATAGTATATTATGAAAATTTTTTGTTTGCATTATTGTTATGCACGCGCGCGAGAAATAGAACGATAACCATCAGTAACTCGTGACCGAGCGGCTCTTTGAAATGTCATTAGGTAAATTTTGTTCACAGCAGACTTACAAAAGGTAGGTTTTGTTTTCCAGTTCGTTTTTATATAACGTTTACGATTGCGCAGAGCAGTACTGTTACTTATATTATTATACGCGTTTACAATAGATTACGTTCTAGACCGTGAGAGATAACACTAAATCTGAAACTTAATAAACATTTGAAAATATATTGATAAAACTATATTGTTGCTTAAGATATCTACGTGAAGAACTCAAAAAAAAAAAATTAAAGTAGGTACCTATATAATCATAATTTAAGGTTCAGGGCGACAATGAAGATTTACATAGTGTTAGTCGACTGATAGTCGATGTGTGAATCATTTATAGAGTACTAGCATCTATAAAAAAGAGTGGTCAAATGAGTAACGCTTTGCTGTATAGTAGGTCTATAATAGGTACTGGATAATCTATTACAATGGATGTATTATGAAATTTGAATCCAATGATAGGTATAATTATATACGAAAAACGATTCTGAACGGAGATGATTTGTCAATCTAAGATATATTTCCTAGTGAGTGGTGAAAAAGGTGGTTTATGTTTTAATGACCTGAATGGCTACCCCAAAATTTAAGTCCTTTTATAATTTTTGTAACCAAATTTATGAAAAATTTAGTGTTAAAATTTTCATTTCTGAGCTACTTAATAGGTACTTATAAAAAATGTTAATTACAAAATAGTTATGCTGTACACATGCACACACACACAAAACACACATCGTCTTAAATCAATACATTCATCACTTCATTCAAAATCCAATATACTATTGCGTCTGGTGTTTATGTAATAATATGTAGATTAATAGTAAAGTTGAATTTGTTTTAATATTTATGTTTTTATTAGCAGTGAATATAAAGGAAACTTTTAAGTTCTGAGTGATTATATATATTTTTAAAATTATCGGATATAATATACGAGTATAAGTAATAATAACTAACGCGATTAAATAAAAATATCAAACAATTATTAAAATAAAATGAAATAAAAAGTTCTTAAAATTGAAACTTATAACAAGAAATTGTATACATATACAGTTATTTTTCAATAACTATATTATATAATGGATAAATAATATAAATAATGGGCAATGACAAAGAACAAAAGCGTAGTATTACAATCTAGACATTTTATTAGTTGTTCAATTGAATTTGGTAAATGAATAAAAACGCTACTTTGTTTTATGTATCTCACTGAATTCAATTTATTCAATAAATGTCTCGTGTACGGAATTCCGACGAATGCGAAGAAGATGGTATAATAGTCAGTCGTCTTTCTGATATAATAATCTTCGACCAGCATTATAGATTCTCGTCAAAGTTTCCAACAAACAAGTATCTATATGCCGCTAACGTAAAAACTTGCAGTGGTGAGTCTAGACATTTCAAAAACTCTTAATTTTTAGCGGGCGAACATGCAACGATATTAAAGATTGATAATAAGTGTAAAGTGTGATGGATATTATTGTTAACTTTATCATACATGATTCCTGCATTTTCAAACTACAAAATTAAGGTTTCGAAACTTTTGGGAAATTCATTGTATACGTCTTATATACAAAATGAATTCTTTATTAAAACATAAATCGATAAGACATGAAAAAAATGTAATTCGTAGAATATACTGTGTACCTACTATAGATTATATTATTATAATATATAGTTACAAAATGGACCTGATCACACAAAATGGCTAAAAACGAACACCTGAGTAAAGTATTATTGAAATTTATATAAATGTAAAGAAAATAAATATTGATTTAAATTTATAATACTGAGAAAAAAACTTAATACAAAATAGTAACAAATTTCTGTTTTTGGTAAACTATAACATTTGGAATACCCACTGTGGTTATTATGTATAACGTTGGCAAAACACACTTATGCATATTTAACAATAATAATTTATAATAATTAACAAAAAGTAATTCACTATTGCTTAATATTGAGAGAGATTAGAAGAAAAACAAGCTAGAAAATTAATATCGAATAGAACGACCATAGAGGAATTAGTTTAAAAGTTTACACATATGAAGACATCATAAGGACAATAAATAACAGTGAAAAAAATTGGTACAATATCATTATTTGAGTGCATAAAAGAAGAAATCAAACTCAGCGAAATAAAATGAACATTAGATAAAACTTAAAAATATTAATAAAATTGAAAGTGTTGTTCTAATGTGTCAAGAATAGAGCATATCCGATCACGAAGGCTACTTTATGCGGAAATAAAATAAAAGTACACAATCTAATGCGCTATTAATTGTAGTATACAATAATTCAATCTTCAGTTTCAAACACCTACTCGTTAAATGCTGACAGATAGCAATTGCCAGAAATCAAAACAATATGTCTTAGAGTTCCTCATTTAGTAACTAAGAATAGGACAAGACAACGTGACCAAAATATAATTCATAAATCTCATTGAAAAATGAATAATATAGATCATAGATGAGCAGCTAAAAATTACAAGGGGATGACATTTTAGAATTTTAATATTTAGCGAACTAGTAAGTATAGAAATTAAAAAAAAAGTCAATAATATTTATAATTTATAATTAACGTTTACGTTTTATATTTACAATATTATATTTTAATGTTGAAAAAAACATAATGTAAAAAAAAATATTTAAAAATATTAAAATATTGTAAAGTTATTTAAAAATGTAACACGGGTCAAATAAAAAAAATGTGGACCGGATGTGAAAATCTAACATGTTGATAATCACTAATCATAATATGTACCTATATTATATTCAAAACCAAATACATTTTTGTATTTCTATTTTTTCAGATTATACATGAAATAAAAAATGTTATACGTGCAAACAAGCAAAAAATAGTCAGCTTTTAATAATCCAGATGTCAAGGCTTATTTTAATAAAATAAATAAATAAATAAAAATAACACAGCTATCCACTATGTTATTTCTTTTCTTTAAAATAATATACACCCATCGTGACTTATGTACACATTTTCACTATAGGTAATCGAATGAGAAGTTAACGACAGTATGCGATATCAAAAGGTTTCCATTATTTTTCCAAAAAGATGAAAAAAAAACTCAAAAAAATTATTTACCCGTTCTATAGGACCTAATATTTTCAGGTAATAACAGCAATAATAAAATAATCAACAAGGGAACACATTTATATTTTTCTATAATACATTTTAGGATTTAGGGCCTACAATTAGTTGACAAAATTGAATTTATGAAAACATTACCGATGTTGATAGAATGAATACTAGGTTATATAACACCATTAGTATTAATATATTATGTTGTATTTTTCCATAAAATGCATAACGTTACCTAACCCACTCAATCACCTATAAATTTACAACTTTAATACATTTTACAATTAAAGTAATAAGAATTAGGATAAAAAAAATAGATCTATGTTAATAGGCTAGATACAAACAAATTGGTAAGTTATGGAAATTTTATCTTTAAAAGCATTTGTTCACCTTACCTTTAGTTTTTAACAGAATTTTTAGTATGAAATTTAATTGCAGCTTTGTAAAAAAATGCGCTCGACAACACTAGGCTAATAATTTTTTTCACTTGACTAAACGAGTTATTTAAATTTTTTTATTTTTTATTCATAATAAAAAATAAATACCTAAATTATTTAAATTATCCAACTTACTTAGTCTAGCGATGTACTTTTAAAATTATTTTATGCATTTAATATTTTTTCTCAAAACCAAAATTGAAAAGTATACTGTTTAATTATCAGTAGATAAATAAAAATGTGAATTTTTAAGAATATATGCCTTAAACAAGGCATATATAACGCGCAAAAATTTAGAAAATTGCTAATTCATTTGCCATATAATTTGTGCACGATACACTTAGTAACTTTTAACAAACTTAAACGTTGTATGTCTGAAGACGATTTTATGATAGTCAGTGACTGTCACTGATGTACTGATGTGACGAATCTATTGGTAAAATAATTCTTTTTTTTTTACAAAACGTATTTTATGTAATATTTATAACGGGACGATAGGATATTGAATACTCTATATCATAGACTAAAATAAAGTCATTAAATTCACGAGTGACAAGAATTCATAGCAGAGTAATGGAATTTAATATAAATAATATTATGTATGTAATATGATATCATATAATACAGTATTGAGGTGTTCTATTATAATGTCGTGAATTACAAACTGTCAATGATAATAGTGTTTGTCCTACGCAAAATTATATTTTTAAAACCCATCAGTTTTCACTTTATAAGTATTATGTATATCTAAATGAGACTAGACTACATATATTAAAGCGTTTTGAAATGTTGCATAATGCCAATGGATAACATCGTAGGTATTTTATTATCGAGTATTTATCAAATTTGATAAGTTAGGATAATGGATCGTCGTAAGTAACCCGTGATTATGATGATATAAACACATCTTAGATGTAGTGTTCTCTACATCGTATTTCAAACCTAATAACCATAGATGAAAATACTATCAAGCATTATCTTAATTTGGACAAGTTAAGTTATGAGTTATGGTTACATTACAAATAGTTCATAATATTGCCTACATCTATATTGCTTCTACTGTGTGTAATTTTTCAACATTAATGAGGTTTGTTCTTTGCTAGCTTTGTATAGATATGCATCATATACCTAGGAAGTATAATTAAATTGAGTATAAATTTAGATAAATTGTTATAATATTGTATAGATGTGTATAATAATTATTAGTAGTTACATAATACACCTAAACTATGTAAATTTCTTATTTATTTGTAATAGATCATTTTTTTTTGTGATTAACTCAACTGTATTTAATATTTATCATAAAATATATTTGAATTACTAAATGTCAAACAGTAAAATTAAGTGAGACAAAAAAAAAACAACATCCTTATTATCGTTTAATTATATTTCCTCGAATACATCCTTAAAAGTATTTTTTTTTTCGTAATTATAAGTGTTTCAACTGTGTTTTGCATTTTCAAATGACTTAAAAAAGTACTAAATAATTATGATTGATGATACAAAAAATATATGAGTTTCAGCTAAATACAAAATATTATGTATTAATTATTAGGTAATAATTTATCAGTAATCAGTGTGCGAACTGCGAAAATCGCATATAATTGGAAATGAATTATCACAAGATTATAATTTATTATAATAAGAGCTTTAACGAAAATATACACTTTTATATGTTTCTTCAGACACAGGCTTATCGTAAACTGTAGAACAGTAGTTTCTTTCAGTTGAGATTTACAATTACTATTTAAATAAAAATATCGTCTAATTATATTTCATACTTATGCGCGTACAACATAAATTATGTAGGTACGTCTGAATGTCTGATGGGAAATAACACGATCGTAATAAGCCATTAAAAAACATTGTAACATGTAAACATTCCGTGTTAAAAAAAATTAAATAAATAATAATAACTTATTGGTTTTTGCCGTTTGCACACTTTAGTATAATATGGTAGTTAGGTAGTATAAGTACACTGTCAATAGATTATAAATTTTCTAAACGCAAGACCGGTTGATTGGTCGACCGGCTTTTACACGATTCCGACTAAATTATGATCGATGTCAAACGTCTCGCCGCACCGCGCCATCGCTGCACAGTAATAATATCTATACATCCATTATCTCAATAACCTAATTAAACGTGAATAATAAAATGGACGTGCACATGTTTCAATAATTTAAACCAGTGGACTCGGGTACTAAATAAAATTAGACGGATATAGTCGTAGATACACTTTCAGATATTATATATGACGTGCTTATAACTTTTTAGAAAAATCAATAGAACGACACGACCTGAATTTCACTGCGTAATATAGACATGATATAATAATATTATCATGACACGCGCGCTCGTGTTAGTCATTTCCCATACATTTGTTTTAACAATACGATATAAAGCCAAGGATATAGGCGGTTTCTGTCGGAAAACTGATAGCTCTAACCCGACCGATAATGGAATTATTGATTCATGCGTTTTGCCCTTATACCATAAGCATATTTTATATAATTGACATGCGTACGGAGTATGATATTGTACAAAAAAGCGCATTGTGTTTAATAATAGTATACATCTATACTGTGCACACATTAATTTATAACTATTACGTATATAATATTATACTTATAAACCGTAAGAATCTCTCGGTGACCGTATAGCTGGAGGAGGTTCATCTGCGTCGTCTTCCTCTCATATATTATAATAGTATCACTTCGTTTCGAAACTATTTCGATTGCAATGCGATAACTTCAGATATTTGTAATACAGTGTAGATATTATAGGTTAAAATGACCTTAATAATAAAATGGATAATGATCAATGCATATTACATTTAAATTACTTTTCATAGTTTTGTGGACATAATATAGGTATGTTTTATTCATCTGGAAACTTCATGGTATCCGTGCCATGAAAATAAGTAGTTGTTGAAAATTGTGTTTTAGATTTTGGATGAAATTAGGGGACTAGAAATTTATGCAAAAAAAATTATATTAGTATTATATTTCAACTCGTCTATGATGATATTGTGACTTGTGTACCTATATTTTATACATATATATAGATGTACAATACTACGATTTGATATGTTTAACAAATTAACAAAACTTAAGGATAATGTTTTAAGATTAGACTATTATCGAGAATTTCAAATTTATACGAAATGTTTGTTTTAGTTATAAAATATATTATTTCAGAGCTATTGTCCACCTTGAGAATATCGTATAAAATAGAATGCATAATGTTCAAGTTAAATCTGCAATGTATGATTTTCGCCGGCATAGCGCGTGCTGCTTATTATGTTTGCAATTACTTATAACTGAAAATTCAAATAAAAAGATAATTATTAATATAAACTACCCGTCTTTAACCCTCAGACGTATTTTATTTATTTATTTTTTTAGAGAAACCCGTTCCGCCATTACAATGCCTTATCAATAATATTTAATCGATAGCAATAAAATCTAATGGGTATCTGACCGGTTACCAATTTGTATACCGCTGCGACAGTCTGATAAATAAAAACAAGTGCACGCATTGTATAGGTACTATAACAATAACAATATTGTATATGTTGTTGCAAACTTGCAGCTGCGCCAGTTTAATAATATCGTTTAATATGTTAGACGTATTTGGAGTATAGATTCATATTCCATCCGATTTTCAAAAAAAAAAAAAAATCCTGGTTATATTCGTTTAACGAATACACATACATTTTACTACAGTGAATATTTTTGATGATTGTCGTAGTAATAGTAGTATCGGTAGTGATGGCTTACAGAATCAATGGTACATACGAATGTCTAATAAAATATAATTATAAGTTTAAACTTTCTTTGGGGGTCAAACTTCATGTGTCACACGACTTAAATCTCATTGATTTAAAAATGTGTTAATAATTGTACCCTGAAAATTAATTTAAAATCGAATTTTAGAATTTGATAATTCATTTTTCTCCCAGAAATGAAGTTTAGCTTATAATCTATTATTATTTAAATGACTTATTTTAAAAAAAAAAAATAAAATTATAACCCATTTACACAATAACGCCATATTGTTTTAATCAAATTAACAAAGTCAGAAGGGATAGCGACACTTCACGGATATATTAATGACGTTGATAATCTTTGACAAAAAAGGGAAAAAACTGGAAGATCATTGTATTAAATATGATTGGAATTTATGTTTTAAATTACGATTTTGCATAAATTATAAAGACTGGCGTTCAACAGCGTATATGTGTAAATTTAAATACAAACCTTGTTAAAATAAATGTTTAAACTAATAAGTCATTAAATACTAGATATATCTATTAATAAACTTCCATAAAACAGTAAAATTATTGAAAAAGAATAGGGAGTGAACATGGTTGATGAATCATCATATATATAATTGTATAGTACAAGTGTACACCGATACATATATTGATATATACCTATGTATGTAGGCTTAGTGTGACAGATAGTTAAAATATTATTAATGTTATTAACTTTTTTAATAAACTTTATATTATATATTATAAACTAATGTTTTAATTAATAATGTTCAATTATTGTGGGTTGTTGTTGATTGTTTTCCGTTATGTTTCACAATCATACTGCAAAAATTCACTTTTCAGTTTTTCATCGTCATACAGATAGTTTTCTAATACTGTATTATATTACTTATGCTTATTTTCTTTAAGACAAAGATACTTTATCCTGGTTAAAATCAAAAATATTTTATTATAATATTGACATTGATTACAAAATATAGTACCTGTATTAAAGTAAGTCGGTATATTTCTACGAGACTTATCGATTTACAAATTACATTTTGTTAAGCGTTATAATGCGTATGTTGTGTAATAATAATATTGTTGTATGGCTATTTATTTATTTCCCCGTACACACACGTATAATATATAAACGTAGATCCCGGAAACATTTTTTAGAACGCGCGCAATGTACGTTTTTGAAGCCCATCAATACTGTATAATAAACATATACATAATACATCACTACATATTGTCAGCCGGCGGATATCGGAATAGATACGTGTGCTTGTACTTTATGTAGACAATTGTAAAACGCGCGTTGACTTCTATTCGTGTCAGTAATAATAGTCGAAGGACTTTCGCGCGAACTCGACAAAATTTTTATATTTGTAAAAAAAAAAATATGAGCAAGTGTACAAAGTGCGCACATATAATATGTATAATATGTAATATAATTCATTTTCAAAGGTTCATCTCATACATAGTAATAATATAGTTTTAAGGTCGTCGTGTGTGTAATATAATATAATTGACATTGTTTATTTCTTCTTATATATCATGAGAAAACGCGTTATGTTGATACCTACATAAATATATTATATGCAAGTATATATTTGTAATCGTGTGACTTCCTCTGTCGACGTGCAGTGCACAGCTGCGTGATCGCATAGGTTTTTTTCTTTTAAAAATTCAAAGTAAAGTAATAATAAATGTTAATGTTAAGAACGAGTTATAGACTTATAGGTCATACATAATATGCAACATTTTTGGATTTAACGATTAATGTACATTAAAAATTGTATGTCAGAAACCTATGTACAGAATAGGCCAATATTTGGGTATGATATGGAGTTTAGGACAATACCTATTTCATTTGGCTTAATAGTTTTAACATTTACACGATACTTCTGATCCATATAAGTTTAAAATTATCATTTTGTTGCATAATTATAAATATCTATAATTTTTAAAAATAGTATGTGTATAGTACATACCTACTAGATATAATACTAAAAATATTTTATAGTTTTATAAAATCAATTTTAAGGAGTATACTGTCCTAACTTAATATAAATATTTTAATGATTGATAATGTACTTGTTTGAATTTTTAATTATGTAATCAACATTTTCAATATATTCAAAAAATCTCAAGAACTTGAAAATGTGATATTTAAGTTTATTTAAAAAATCTATTTATCAATGTTTGAATTAATTCATTAACATATACTTATACTGTGTTTTATTAAATTTAACTTATCTAGAATAACTTAAAACTGCAATATATTTATGATTTATAGTGTGATTACTTTGCGCATATTCTAAATGAAATATAATATAAATTATATATTATTAATAATAGATATAACATAAGCTTCTTTTTTTTTGGCTTTTGCACCCATTTTTTGTTGCACCCCTTGCCTGGATCAATCTCACCTAGCCCTAGCTATAGCTATGATTCTATAAATACTCATTATATTAATAGAAATTTTATTGTCCGCAGGGTTTGCAACGTGTTCTCAAAAGGCGCATGTTCTAATGTCGTAATCAAAAAAAAAAAGAAAAATAACGTCTCTACAAAATTGAATATAACTGTTGGAGTGAAAAGATACTAAATTAACGCAAAAACGAAAAAATAGATGAAATAAATGAAATAAATGAAAATAGACATTATTTGAAGGATTTTCGATTATTGAGAAATGAGAATAAATGACTGTGGTATGTTGTTTAAAATATTTTGCATACGAATTGACGGAATTGTAAATCCAAATAATATTCAAATTACATATTAGACAGAATATTCTTGTCAATTGAGAGCATGGACAATTAAAAAGCATTTCGATTATTAACTGATTTTTCATAATAATATTTATTACGTAATTAAATTTACTATTAAATAGAAACAGATTAACAAGAATAATATAACAAGACAGATTATAAATTAAACAGTCTAAAACATATGGCTGTATCTACTATTACAATATAGGTAAATGATATCTCCAGAATCTTGTCGTTTTAAGTTTTCTTATACGATTATGAAGTATATACAAAGTAAGAATAAGTAAAATGAATAAAAATCACGTCCACGCTGCTACCGTATACGAAAAATGTTAAAAAGACGCAAATCCCGTTAATATATAATATATAGATACATTAACAACATTTTTTTTTTTAACTTGACTACACCGTATTTGTGTCTATAACACATTTTTTACATTATAATTTGCAAGCGTATTTACTGTAGTGTAAAAAAAAATATATATATATGTTGAGAAATAGCGAATACTATTGTCGAGTAAATATGTATGCGTCTATGCGACGATGTATTTATATACAAATGTGTATTAATTAAATACAATTTATACGTCTGATACGTCGATAAACAAAAATACAAGCCATTAATATGTTTTATTATAGCTTTGATACTGTCGAGTAGCTCTGAAAAAATTGTGGATAATAAATTTTAGCTCGAACACTGTATACTTATACAATTATTATAAATCGTGGTTTTGAAATTATTTTCAGTGGTATATGTTTAACTATTAATGCCACTGAAAGTAGTGCTAGTTTATCGATTACACGTTTTCCATGTACATCGTCTCAACCGAGTTTACTTTTTACGGTATAATAGTTCAAGCCTGTATAATCCGCAAATCAAACGATCTCTAAATATGCACCGACTGCACAATTTTATTTTGAAAATTAATACGACCATCCTCTATTAAATAGGTACCAATATTTACGTATGCTCATCTAAAAATAAGATATTATACTGTGCGTGTATAAATGAATGTATCATCTATGTATTATTATATTATATCAATATATATATAATATATATAGCGTTATAATTTAAATAATATTCCTAGGCTTATAGCGAACTTTGTTATACATATGCGCAGTTTAAAATGGATTGTTATATTGGATGAAGATGGTCGCAGATTGAGTCGTTTTGGCGCGGGTCCTTGCAGACTAAATCACGGTTTTTTTGTGACTTTTCATCTGTAGAGTTTTCTCGCTATTACGCAGTGCAATATGCTTGAAATTAATTAGGTAATTCAATGATATGCTTTGCAATCACATCTTTGAATGTTTAATTAAATTATTGTTAAATATTATATATTAATTGTATAATACCCGCTCCCACAGTAATAGATTTACTGTAGGTATTAAATAATAGATATCGAGATAACATTGCTGCAGTGTTACTTTGCTTTAAAACGCCAAACATAGAAAATTTGACTTGATATATAATGGTTCCTAATTTAATTCCTAGTCTGCATATAAACTAATACGACAAAATACGTATCAAATCGTTTTTTTTCATTGGTGTTTATTCTATTGAACCATATCATTTTTTTTCTTGTCACTATACCTAGTCCAAAGATCTCAGAATGTGATGAAAATATCAATAAAAAATAATTTCTAATTTATTATTAATAAAAAATAATAATAAATTATTAATGTTCAGATTTATATACATTCTCATCTTTTACTAGTTAGTATTGAATGTTAAGTAGGTTAAAAATATGTTCCATTTTCATGATTAAAAATACAAATTATTTTTAACATGAATGTTTTAACATTTTATTTTTTATGAACATAGTTATTTTATAATCGTTTTAAAGATATACTTGGTAATTTATGGAATTTTTGTAGCTTTTTGTAAATTAAGTACACATGTAACATACCATTTTGAGAAAACAAAAATAAAGATTTCAATAAAGACAGCTGATTTTAATCTAAGAGAAAAATAAATAAATCAAAAACCCACCTACATGACTTACTATAATCATTATATTATGTTTTCACTACAAATTATTTTTATTTTTTGCATTTTAATTTTAATTTTCATAATAGTTTTATGAAAAATGGAAATCATAATTCATATATATAATGTAATAATAAATACCTAGGTAAAATATAAATAAACATTTCTGTAACTTGTTTTATATTAATTAAAAAGAAATTCATAATTTATTTTAATGTGAGTGTTATTCTACCGTATTATTTACCGCATATTTGGTAATTTTTGACTCACATATCCATATATTTTTAAACATATTTCGTGTTTTTTTTTGTAATATATTTAATTCCAAGCCATAGTAATTATATTATAATACAACTATAGTTAACGTTTCATATGCCTGAAACCATTAATGTAATACAAACACTCTCGCGGTCATACTACATTATACACTTATTCGTACATTAATGATTTAAGTCTGTGTCTTTGCGTATATACTTATGTCTGAGCTGTATGCGAACAGAGTAATTAGTTCAGAAATTTAGATAGCATATATTGTTTAGTATAACGACGTAACTTATACATGTAGAATTGTAGAAAAAATAATATAATAGCATTAATCTCGGCCGGTTGCAAATATATGATAAAAAAAAAAAAAAAAATATGTATAAAAAATGTGAAATCAGTCACGTACGGTCGCGAGCGTATATGTGAGGTTGAATTCTCAAGGATATTCGCATAATATCATTTTTTATTTTACGTTCTTATGATACCAGCTATAACCACACCGCGAGTTAAATAGAAATCTCCGTGATGGAAATCGTAATTAAACAAATCGTACCAACGGTCGACGTAATACCATCTCGCGGAAAAGCGCTTGTCGTTTTTTTTATATGTTTTACTCTTTGACGTCGAATTCACGCTTTATTTTTTCGACACATAATTTCCTCTCTCTCTCAACATATATTATTATATAAATACGGTTTTAAAAAAGAAAAAAAATGCCATTTTATTCCATCGATGTTACCCATCCCTGGTCCCCGTGTGTCCACGGCGGAGAAGTCGAGTCACTCAAAGTCGTAAATCATTTTCGGTTCCACTAGATTTTTTTTTCTAATTCCTATCCTTTTTTTGCCTTTTTTTGCTCCACGGCGCACAAGCTGTCAATCACAAAACCACCTAGTCAACTATACATGTATACGCGTGCGTGCGTACGGGCTCATGCGTACATTGTTCATATATGTACATATAATGCGTCGTGTGTGCACTGAAATTCTTTCGTCCATTTTTTCCTTCCTCTTTTCCTCTCATACCCTAAGCATTTTCCCGCTCCCTTATCTCGTACACGCCAGCCCGACCTCCGACCGGCTGGACGCTTTGCGGAATATTTATCCCAAAGACTTGTAATGCGCTGGAAACGATCCAAAACTGCGGTGACTATAACCACCCCACCACCATCTCTTCACCACCACAGAGGCCTGAAGATCGCGGGAAAAATCACCGGCTTGGAAAATGTTTCGGTTTTAAAAACGCGGGCCAATACCTATAATACATATACATATATATATCATATTATGTGTGCGTCTGCACGCTACATCAATAATATGTTTGTTTGCAGTAAACGGAAAACATAAGTATTATAAATCACTATTTTGAAGAAAATTTCGACCGGGAAAACTGAGCTGATATCCGCTGTGATACGGTAATTTCTCGACATCGAATGTTGGCCGTTTGCGATCGTGTTATTCGCTGATAAAACATACGATACGGGCAATCACAACTTTGCAGTACTATTGTAGTCTACTACATATTCAGTACATAATGTACAGTATTTTGATGTAAGCTTGTGTTTATTCATCTCTATACTTTAGTTTTATATACTTGTATAGAAGTTGGAAAGTCAAACGTGTAAAAGAGAAAAAAAAATCGTTTTATTTATATTTGATTATTGTACCTATTATAGGTGTAATAAAGTTTTATACAATATGAATTTTATATTTTGATAATATATTAAATATATTAAATACATAAATTATTTTAAGGTATTATTATAATCCATGTGGTGAGTATGCGTGCAATATAAAACATTATTATGTTATAATGTGTAAACCTATATGCAATTTTACCTATACTGGTTTATTTTTGTTGTGATAACATTAATATTATTTTATTGAGTACGTTCTTCGACGATTTGAAATGTAGAATTATATAGTACTTAAGTCTTGACTCTCGACTATTTGTTTTTATTTTAACAATATTCGGGAAATATTTGTTTGTATAACGTTGTTGGGTTAACCTAACTTAACCAACTTGACCCTCCGTTGAAAAGTACGTGTTTTTTTATACAACGTGGTGCATATTTCTAAGCCCAAGCACGTACTGGGTAACATGTAAATGATTTTCCCTTGTGAGTTTTATATTTTACTCTCGTTACAAAAAATAGGGGTCAAAAAATAATGACCAGTGGTGAAAAATCAAAAAAAATTCCCTACGGTATTATTTTTTACTTACCATTCACGAATTACACGACAATAGCTATAGTTAAAATTCAAAAAGCATACATGCATACAAATATACAGTATAATATGCTTATTGCTTATATATTATAGGAAACTAATAACTATATTTTTATAAACAAAAGAGTATATAATAAACATATATCTGTACTTCGAAAGCTAAAGAACGTTTCGTGAACATTTTTCTTGTTTTTTTTTTTCAATTAACACAAAATCAACTATTTTTAACTTACCTACATTATTTATACTATATACATCAAAGATGATACAATGAAATACATTTTTGGTATTTGATTTCTTTTAATACATTATTATTATTTGTTGGTTATTAATAATATGCAGTTAAAATTGAGCATTAATAAATATATTGTAGAATAAGAATAGAAATATTTTTTACTGTAATTTGTTTGGTTTAATATACATAGAATTTATTCAGAAAATTCAAATCCTGAATTCAATCAATGTTTGTTTTTAACCTATATTTAATAAAGTAGTGTTTAAAAATATGTAAAAATAAAATAATAAAAAATAAATGAATACCAAACGCATTAAAAGTGCCACCTTAAAAGTAAGTGATTAACTGAAATTTAATACAGTGTAATATTAAAAAATTACAACAATATTAATTCAACTACCTATCTATTTGGTACAACAATTATTAAATATACGATTTTGTGATTTTATGTTAATATTATATAAACATTATAAATACATAAAATTCAATATCTAATTATTTTATAAATGTATACACACCTTTAATGAACACGTAACATGAATAATACTTATAGTAAACCTATACATATAATATGTTTTGAGTAATGATTAAAATTATAAATAAAATTCGTGAAAGTTTAAAACCATTCAACTTTGAAAATATTTATAAATATATGTATTATGTATGCATTAATTTTTCAATTTTATATATTATTTTCAGTTAATATGAAACAGTTATGTTGTGATATTACGTAATATAATACATTTGTCGAAATAATAATTAACTTATCCGTGGAGGTCATGGACTGTTTCAAAATGGTTTAAATAAGTAAAATTAATCTCACCTTCGAACTGTTTTCATGGGAATTATATTTAGTTGTCATTATTAACTCACAAATACAATATATGTTTATGTTACATATAAATAATATAAGTGTAGTAGGTATACATTATACATATTATTATTGTGCGCATAACATTGTTAACGCCCTTTAAGCTGTTAGCATAGTAATATTTTATTACACTTTAACAGTTTTACTCGTGTTCGCGGGTGTTACCCTTTCTATATTATGATTGTTTGCTACTGTAATGCAACTGTTTCGACATCAGGTATTAATTTTCTGATATCGACCTGTATTACATTTTAACCTATATTTCAATTTACATTTTCTGTGACAAATCATATTTGTCGATTATACAATCTCTCAATGATACGTTGTTCTAATTTAATTAATAATTCATTACTACATAATACATATTATTATACTTTGGTCCTTGGTCTATTTGATCTTCAATTATTATCATTTACGCATCTGCAATTGCACTTATATACAACAATGCCACGATAGTTATTTATTTACTCGTATAGTATATTATAATTTATAATCTTTAAATAAATGTTGTATAAAACATGCGTGTGTTAATGATGTTTAATATGTAGTGTTATCGTTTTATCAATTTATAGAAGGGGCACTAAAATCAATATAATATTACACATTAAACATAGGTATATTATTTATATTATGAGACAAAATAGAATCATTTCATACAATTGTATGGAAAAATGATAAAATCAAAAATCAAATGGACATTTGGTCCTTTCAACTCTTCTAGCCGTATCAATAAGAACGTTTATACGTATACTATAAAATATACGTACTTTATCCAGAATACTAATTCTAATAATAGTGTGAGCGATTCCTATACATTACACGAGTTTCAAATTCATAAATAATTCTAGTATAATATTAAACAATAATAAGAAATTAAATAAAAAAAAACCGTCGAATATACCCCGCCATTGAGATCACTAAAATGGATGTGTTAAAAATGAAGTTATAAGTATCACCTCTATTTGTAAAGTTATTTTATAATTTATTTATACTTATTACTACTCGTATTAATATTTTAGTAGTAATTTATTTGTCTATTAATAATGTGGTATTTCGAACTAATTTTTATCAATAACACATAATATTATAACATTTATGTAATAAATATTTATATATTACGTGATATCAATATCACGAGTCCACTTATTATTTATATAATCGAATTTATTTATAAAACGCGCTTATGCTAATACCTCTAAGGTGAGTTGAAATGTAACAGTCCTGAATTTCCTGTCATCAATAATAATTATGTTTGTTGGATATTACATTACGAATAACACTACTCTAGTTAACTATAAAAATATGATTTGAATTCAAGTTGAACACACCCATCTCAGTGATCTTTTTCGACATTGAGCACTTGTGATACTCGTGATACTCTGTCTCTATGACACTAGTTTAGACACCAAACCTTTACACATACTGTGCATAGATTCGACGATGAATCAATTATGATTGTCGAAATATATGATATGTGACAACGCTCGGTGCTTTAAACGATCCTGCGGGGTTTGAAGTATAAACCACTGCGTTCTAACTACGACTGACTCGAGCAGTTAAGATAGGTTAAAACGCATTCAATAATAATAATAAACAATAGAAAAGTAATATTTTAAGTCAGTAGATTATTGGCTATTTGCAGGGCCTAATTTACGCCTAGACCCGTGAGGCTCGGCACTAGGGTGACAAATTTTGTAAAAATAAGATGGAAAAAAAATCATATAAATATTTACTACCTTTTTTTTGCTTGGAGTAGGGATGGCATATTTAAAAGGGCCTGGGCAGCACCTATTCTAAATATGGAACTAAACTGCTCTAAAAGATGATGATGGATATAAGAAAAATCCACATCTTTATAAAACTATTATAATTCTATTGCTCCATTCAGAATCTAAAACCCGTTAAAACATGGTATAATTAATACAAAAAAAAACTCATATATAGATGGCAATAATCATTATGTAAGTCTTATTTTATTGATATTGTATAGTGTAAACTGAATACTCTATTATAAATTTATAAATAATTTTGAATAAATGTATGACTTTCGTGTCATAAGTATTAATATGCTTAATTTCGATAGTACTTTTATATTATAAATACTTTGATCTGGTTCAAAACTTTTTATAAAGTAATAAGAAAAATTTCATTTATATGTTATATTTTATGTAAAATATATGCAAAAAGTCATATTAAATAATAATACATATAATATTAAAATATTATAATACACATTTTAAATAAAAATTCGATAATAAAGTTAATAAATTGTATTTCATTACGTATTTGATCGACAGTATCATATTCTTTGTTATTTATATTAATTCTGTGTTAAAATATAAGCAATCTGGTGGCAAATCGGTGAAAAAATATTGTTTGTTTAGATCTCAATCAGAGTTAGTGAAGAAAAACCACCTTTGTCACCATTGGAAAACATATTATATTTTTAACTTTCCGGTATTCCATTATATTCTAGTCCGAAAAATCTTCAGGGACTAAAAGCTCCAAAATCTTCTGGACTACAAAATATAATACAAATTATGGTGTATACAATCTACCTACTATTCTGTTATTCCCGTTTACAGGCACGTTAACAGACACGATCGAATTCGTTTCATGTGTTGAATGGAGAATTTATTATTCTCTGATACAACTTACAACATATGTGTAAGTTTTTATTTCGAATAAGATATAGTTCTTATCATGGGTGGAAGTTTGTTTGGATTTCAAAAAAAAAAAAAAAAAATTATATGACATTTATAAGTTATAATATTGATAACCTCTTCTATTGCGCTCAAATACATTTAAAATATATAAGTATTAAGTATATTGTTTATTTTGTAGACTTAATAAGTGACTGAAAGCATTATTTTACAGTTTACAATCAATTTTGTATTTAAAAAAAAAATAAGAACTGTTTTATGAGCTCAAACTTCAATTAAAAATAATCAATTAGTTTCTCATTTAAAATTAAAAAAAATTTTATATAACACAATATAATATAACGAATATGTATTATAAATAACTAGATACGTTCAGAATCATAAGATTCAGAAGTCAGTCTACGTTAGTACATTTATAATTTCTATTTCATAAAAATAGTATATATACAACAAATTCTATCAAAATACTACAAACCACACATCCAAGATTGATCAACGGTGCAATAGGATGTGTCTATTTTTGTACCTAAGTAATAAAACAAATGTTCAAATTTTACTGTTTTCGATAAAAGTATAAAACAATATGAAAATCCTATAAACATGATAAATAATATACTTTTAAGATGTATAGGTACATTAGCTAGTCATAAGAAAGATCTGATTGGAATTAAAGATTTAAAATATTGCATTGTAGCAGATTCTTATTACTTTCTTAGTAATTAGGTATCTTAATGTATATATTTTTTTCATTATTTTCTTATATCAAAAATTTAAATTCATTTTATTGATCACATTTAATTCGGTTAGCACAAAAATGTAATATTTAAAAAAAAAGATAGATAGTTATTTTTTTTTAAACTTAGTCCTAAACGGTAGTGGCGTAGTTCAACAACGGTCATATATTAAACATATAGGTATAATATTTAAATCAACGAATGGTCATCTCATGTATAAGAATCATATACTAACCATGATACCGTATTTGAGTGTATTCATTAACCGATGACTTTCGCGACAAACAGAAAGATAATTTTGTAAGTAATCGATTTATAATAGGTACATACGATAATATTAAATATTAAGCTCATACTAGATATCATTCTCATATACATAGACTCGTATGACTCATGTATATATATATATAAATACAACAAATATCATAAGCAGATTGCGAGTCTAATGGGCCAAACGCTGAATGTGAATCTATAATAATGTATGTATAATGTATACGATTCGTGCGTTTTGTATGATATCCATGTTGCAGCGCAGGTTGACAAAAACTGGTACTGGCCATATATTATTATATGTTTATAAATTATATTATCGTACATGTATATATATGTAAACATAAACGAGTATACTTCTTAGAAGCATATATGTATAAGCGATTCAAGTTTATTGCGTTCAATACCTTTTATGAATAAAAAAAAAAAAATAATAAGAATAATAGTTTCATACAAACTAGACTATACAGTATTACGCGTGGATCGAACAATGAATCTTAATGTCTATAGTAATCTATTATAATGCGCCACTCCGCGAGTCGTTGCATTTAACGCCACCGCAGGAGCGAAAATGGAACGAGTGCGATTGCTGTTTCGCAAAATATACATACTTAATATATTATAATGTGTTGCGAGATTGAAGTGAAAAACACGTTGAGTTTACTGCAAGTATAGACCTCTCTGTCAACATAACGAGTTTATTAATCGATTTTAATATTTATGCATCTTGAAAAATTATTTGTGGGTCGTATACTTGTAAGTCGTGAAAAATTATAAAATGTCTCAATGAAACGACTTTAGTTTATAATAACTGTTGATGAATAGTCAGAGAAAAATATGTATTTGAGCGTGAGAAACTCAAACGAACACAATAAAATCCTGTAATAGAGAAAAAATCGATTTCGAATTTCAATTATATATAATCGGAAATATCTAAAGCAGATTCAAGTATCATAATTATTCCAGTATCGTTTTAAAATTATTACGCACCGGCTTAGAATAATAAGAATTTTTTATGTTAAACATTATTTTTTTATCGTGTAATTTTTTATATACGTTGAGCAATCAAAAAATAATTAGTTTATGGATAATATTAGATACATTGATACATCATTTTTGAGAATCTGTATTAAGTTTTAAGTTATGGCTTTTGATATATATTTTTTATTGTTATTGATATTATTATAATACTATTAGGTAGCTTAAGTTCTTCTAAATAGAACATTTTTACAAACCTATAACATAGTCTCAGAATAACCATTTGTGATTTTATAGTTTTATACTATTTTATTTACCAAAACTAACTTGAAAAAGTATAATTAGATCTTTCAAATACTTAAAAAAAAAATCGGATTTATTCAAAATGAAGGAAACTAAGATTAATAATTGGCTATACGAAAAATGTATAATACACTTTAATTTTATTATTTAAAGAAAAAATATAATCTGTAAATATTTAGAATAAGAATATGTGATTTCATAATATATTAACATTTAATTAACAAGGAAAATTATTATAAATATATTATTTATTGCTCCAAACCTAGTATCAATCTAGTAAAATATTATAGTTTTGAGTTACATTTACCGAACATAAACAATATTTTTTAAGCCACTATTAAATAATTAATACCAACATCTACAATTTTTGGACTCGCTATTCGTGATATTGAACTTCAATAGTTTAATTGAAATATTTTTTGGGTGCACTGTGTTATTCCTGCAGTAAACACTCATATTATTCGTTTAATGATAGCAATATATTATTATTCAATGAATTAAAAAACTATATTTCGATTGGAAAATAAAATCTTAAAACCGTTTAATGGATAGATGATGAGCTGTTGTATTTTTCGTAATAATAACAAGAAAAAAATCATTATACTTCTTTCTTATGGATGTTCAGCAATATGATATATTTTAGTATACGGTGCATGCGATGTCTGTGTGGGTTAGTCGGCGCAGACGTGGCGCTCGCGACGAGGGCAGGATCGCTGGGACTCTGGGAGGGTGTCGTGTGAAAAGCCGACAACCGGTAGGGAAAACCGTCCGAGAGGAACTTCCGATTTTCCAGGCAGATTCCTATACATAATATGTAGTATAAAATATTATGCCATTCGAGCATCTTTAGAGGTCGGCTGGCAAATGCGGCGGAGTGGCGACAGGCAACAAGAACAGCAGCAGCAGCAACATTTCCCGACTAAATACCATTAAAACTGTAGGGCGTTTATTATTAATGTTTGTTCCCTTTTAGATATCATAGTATCTATATTACACACACATACAGACATATATATGTATATATATAGGAGACCTGCTGCCGGCTATATAATAATAATATATATAAGGAGAGGGGGCGGACGAACGGAGGCGATCCCTTTCAAAATCTCCAATTACGTTTTGCCTCGATACGGTTATATACCGCGTGCGCGCGTATATATAATAATACAAGTTTGGAATTTTCTCCGGTAATTGGACACCGCCACCATCGCAGCCGCTGACTTGCACACAGTAGCAAAGTTTTGTTTTTTTTTTCGCAATAACAAAAAATAATAATATAATAGCATAAATATATATAATAATAATATATATAAACGTTGTACGAAGATTCATGACATTTTTATAGTAAAATTGATCGGGTTCGCACATACAAAACGTCGAACGAGAAAAAAATAATAGTAAAATAAAAAAATAACCGTAATAATGAAAAAAAAAACTTCGGGAGAGAATTCTGACACGTCGCAATAATAATTATAATGAGTTGGTTGACACTGACGGCGACGGCGGCGTACGTTGCACGTCGTGGACGACGCCTGGCCCGTAAAATGTCAAATGCCGATGTGAGGGTGAAATAGTATTCTCAGTTTTTTTCTCTTTCACATATTGTTCAATTTCAATTTTAAAGTATAATAAATAATAATACAGTGTTATTTTAATAGGTTTAATGTGTGTACGAACCACGAATATACTGCAACCATATAATACCAAGTATGTAGTATAATGTGGGTATTATAAAAGAAGCTATTACCGTATTTTCAAATGATTTTTACCTGTGATACCCAATACTCTATTATAATCGAAAAACGCTCACTTGTTTTAACGCCATTTCGTCGCCATCAGCCGAACAGTATATTATGTATTGTGATAAATACACATAGGTATACGTTTGTTGTAGGGTAGCAGTAAATTGAAATCTGTAACACGTTTTGTAATTAAATGTATGAAAAAAATATGTAGAAATGTAATTTAATAAATAACCGTTATGTAATGTTTCGTTATAATATATTCAACCTGGAGGGGTGCAGCTCATTAAGACATTTTAGATTTTTATTTGACGTATGTCTTTTAAAACGACGAACAAGATTTACAGAGACTATATGTATAACACTCATTTCAATTCGACTTTATAATTTAATGATTTAATATTATTACACAATAAAAATAATATTCAATAACGTTGATTTAAAAATAACTATACATACAACAATAGAACTGTTTTTGAGTTATTTCCCGAATAATTTTTAACACTATGCTATATTTCTCTTTAAGATATCCATTTTGGGTGTGTGCAACATCGGATAAATTTAAAAATGTATTGGACTTTATTTTCGTGGGAGCCAAATTTCAACTTTTTTGCTGTCAAGCATACAATAACTTTGCAACTATTTGTTTCAATATTTTTCGTACTATTCTTAATATTATGTTCTTATTGATTTTTGAAACAGTGTTGAATACTTTTCAAATTTTCAATATTTTTTTAAAATTTCTTTGAACATTTTTAAGTGTAGTACTAAGTTCACACTAGTCTATGAAATCGAATCAAATGTTTTTTTTTACATATTATACATAAACACCCAACACCACAATAATAAAAATTAAAATACCTATAAAATATAGCCATTTGCATCTCAATTTGCTCATTTTGGCACAAGCTAACAGGCTACAAAATAAGATTATGGACATCGTTCTGCAAAAAATCTGATATGCACCATTTTCAGATTGAAATGATCTATAACTATTAAGTAATGGTCAGCGTTCATATTGTAGAATTAATCAGGGTAAAAATAAAGGTTTAACATTAAAATAATAAATAGAATCGCATTTAAAAAACGATTTTGAATCTCGTCTTGGTTAGTATGACCAAGTTTGCTGAAATTTCTAAGAATTTTTTCACTTTGTTGACTATTGCCATTATCATAGTCATTAATTTACATTTAAACTTATATAAAAACTTTTAAGGATATCGGAACACACTAACTAGACTCGATTTCCAATCGATATATGAACCAACTTAAAACTTATTAAGTACAAACTCATTTTATCTAAAAAGTGATCACTAAATAATGACTTCAAATAATCTGAGGTCAACAAAAAAAATAAATTAACATACTGTGGTTTTCAGAATTTTAATTAGCTGGCACCCTATTTTATAATTATTAATTATAATTAATATTAAAACGATATTTTTTTTTTATAATTATTCAATACAATGTTTTACAACACTGGTCCCTATTATCATGTGTAAACCGGACAAGGGACAAGAATATAATATAATGAAAGTAGCCATGTTTGTTATTAATGTAAAATCACGAACAACAATAATAATGATATGCTTGAAAACCAGAACGTTTTACGTTATAATTATAAACTTTCTATTATTAATTATTGTTAATTTATAAATATTGATTACAAATACGGTGAACCATAGATATTGGGTATTGATACTTCAGACAACAGTGATATTAAAACTGAAGTTAAAAATTAAAACGCTTAATGCAAATCTAATAGTATTATATTTCTTATGTATTTTAATCGTTTACAAATTTAATATTAAGATTCGTTCCCATCGTGTTAAACGCATATTAAAGTAAAAAATAAAAATCATAGGTTTCGAAAAACGTTATAAAATAATTTTATATTAGGTACAGTTGATTTTAACTAAATTCAATTACACATATTTTTTCATAACTTACCTACTTAATATAAATACTCGAATAACTCTATAAGTTATATAATTATTGTATATGGCAATATTTTATATTTTTGTAAGTTTGTTCTGAAACGAGCAACGTTCTACCTATAATTAAATGATTCCGAAACGTTTTAAGAAATGGGGAATTAATGAATTAATTATGCTTAATTATGTGGTTGTGCGTGGTGTGCACCCGAACGAATGAATAATAATGTTGACTTATGTTATACGTATTAATTTTATTATTACTCGTGTACTCCGTGTAACGAAAACACATTAGGAACCGTTTTTATGCATTTTAAATAATATATGCACGTCCAAAACGCGATGTGATGTGAGTAATGGGACTTTGATGATGCATAATAGTGGGCGGCGTGAGAGGGTTGCGGGCATCGTATATTTTCGCGGCCCACTGCGAGTTTCGTTCCGGTTCGTGGCCGAGTAAAAAAACACGTTTCCGTACATCGCTCAATCGGTCAGATGTGGTTGGAGCTAAACACAGCTATAATAATAATTATAGTTGTGCATGCTCATAATACCTGTTGGTGACTCGCGCGACAAGTGAAGTCGTTTAAGTCGGGCATCCAAAAGGTGCTATAGTATAAGACTTAAGGCGACTCGATTGTGGACGTTGTCTTCCTTAAAATCAAATAAGGGACCACCACATGATGGTTAAACGGAAAAGTGTTGGAAATTTGATTGAGATTTAAGATTCTGTACATATATTACACGATATGACGTATTAACTGATGATGTGCTAAACGATTTCTACTGTAGCAGTTTACTTCTGCCTCCGGACAAATTCGAAAACATTTCACGTCACCGAGACTAATGCCAATTATATTATACTACTCCCTCGTTGTGTACCTATCTACGACGTTTACGATGTCCGCGAATGTAACATCGTGCAGGTTTATAATAATATACGAATTACGAACACAGTATACACCGTAACATCGTATCGATTTGTACGTCTGACCACCGGTATCGAAACAATATTACACAGTGGTTGCGTGCAGATTGACTCAAAATATCACGTTTCGTCCTAGATCCTTGTATGTACGACCGATGATCGGCAAAATGAGTTCAAAAATATGTTGCCATAATCACTACTTCAAAATTATCTGATATAATTTTTCGTCCACTTGTTTTACAATAATGCGAGAAATATGTATTATGACGATGGATTTTACTGCGGCACAACGCTATAATAATTTTGAAACGCACGATGTTGACTTTTCGTTAACGCGCATGATCATTTTTGTTTACACGCCTTTGTATTCTGAACAGAGACATTAACGGACACTTTTTTGATCATCCCTTAAGCATTTCGTAAGCCGTGTCCGTCGTTGTGATCGTACCTATTATATTTTATATATTATTATAATTTATAATATTATTATACTGTGCAGGTCAATCGGCGTCGACGAGACGACGGTTTGAGAAGAAAAAAAAACCGATAAGAATAATAATAATAAAAATAATAATAAATAAATAAACAGAAGCAATAATAATAGTAATAGTAAAAAGAAACGTGCTGAAAAAAAATCGATGTAAATGCGAAAAGAGAAAAAAAATTCGTCTTGTAACATGCATGTCCATGAAAAGGACAACGGGTTCTCATACAGCGACGACGATAATAATACGACGACGACGACGACGACGATGACGAGTAAATGTCAAATGAGCATCGGTGAAACATTTACATAATTTATGTGTCTGTGTCGGCTCCTTTGACGCGAGCTCGCCTAGATGGGTGGAGGGGCGGTCGGAAGGGGCAAAGCCCGGTAGCCGTTTCCGACGCCGCCACCGCCTCCGCCACCGCCGCGGCTGACCGGGTGAACGGTTGTGCGGGGAGGAAGGTCCTGGTCGGACGTGACGGGCGGGCGGGGTGGTGGTGGGGAGGGAAAGCGTCGGAAGGGGAGGTGGGTGGCGGCGGATGGATGGGAGGCCGCCGCTGCCTCTCTGCTGCATGCGTTTTTATTATCATTATTATTATTATTTTTTTATACATGTATAAGTATATACGCTATATTATTTATTTTTTATTCTCGGAATTTCTACCGCCGCCAGACTACTGGTTTTGGTATTCCGTCAAAGCGTTTAGCCCGGAGATTTATCGATGTAGACCAGTCTCGCGCGCGCACACACATAGTCAGTCTTATGTATTATTATATCGTCGGACTATGCACGCACACAATACGTACCTACCTACATATGCGTATATTGTAATCCCGCTGTACCTATACATATTTTTTAGTACACTGTTATTAATAACCCAACAACAGATGTATATAATATACGTCATCGATCACGTGAAATATAGCTAGGCCGTAAAAGCTATCATTTACTAATATAACGTTTTGGGTAAACGACTGTTACAGTGGCCATATTTGTGGGAGGTCTCTTTCCGCGCAACGTTATCAGTTTAAACCAAATACAATATATTATGTGGATGCTTTGAAATTAATTCATTACATTATTTCGAGAAAAAACCGTATATTATGTACTATTAGTAGTACCTATAATGAAAACCACATCTTTGGGTTTCTGCAATATCATATACCTTTTAATAGAATGTGCAGATTATATATAGGTATACAATAAAACTGACTATATTATAATTATATGTCATAATAAAGTGAATATAGTAATAATGTTTTACATTTTTTCATAATATGCTGAAAATATCGAAAGAAAATTATTGATATCAAAATGACGAGAAAAAAACCGAAGCTTAGTGCTTACATTATTACAAAATTCAAAATAGTGGAAAAAAATATTATCATAATAATAAATATAAAAATATAATAAAATAACATTCACAATATCATAGTATTACATTTGTAAGATTAGGTTATAAGTGATACCTTTTAAATAATTAATATTTCCATTAATATTGTAAGATAAGGTTTGGTTACATATTTTTCCTGAACAATTTTTAAATTTTAGATTCTGAACGGAGTGATGTGTGTATGTTTTTTTTTTTGTGACTGTGTACACCTTAACTTGTCAAAATAATGCTTCAATTTATAACTTCAGGGGAGGTTTCGGGTGACGAATTGAATATCCTTGGTGCATTATAGAGGTCAAAAGTAAGAAGCTTCCAGCAGTTTTCAAAAAAATCGGGAAAAACCACATATTAATTAATATAGTTTTACAATCCAGCAAAAAACTCTATTATACTAAAAAATAAACAAAATACCTAATAAATAAACTTTTACTTACAAAAGTTTAAAAAAAAAAAAAATATAATCATTATTTTATTTTCAGATTGTATAATTATACGCAGATTATATTTACTATGCCTTTTACGTACAGTACATATATTTATAATTATATATATTATAATTATACGGTAAGATGTACTTTATTATTAATATAAAGTTTGCCGGAATTAATAATCTGAACTTAGTGAGAACACTACATAAGAGAAAATGGATTTTTTTAACATAGCGGGAAAAAAGATAACAATTTTTTTGTTTATAAGAACAACAAATAGAAGAAAACATAAACAACATGTAACATGTATATTTAATATATAATAGTAAAAACGTAGTTCAAAAATAGTTTACATTATAAATATATAATGATAATTATTATATTATTAACTAGGGTTTTAAAATTTCACAAAATTTATTTTCATGAAATATTTCATTTCAATGAAAAAAAAAATATTATATCTAAAAGTCAACTTACAAGTGAACAGTTTTATAAGTTGGTTTACTGTATGAAACATAGAAAATATGTAACATATTTAGATATTAAAATGTAGAAGATATTTTACAAATCTATGATATAACAATACCATCATTTACTTCCAAAAACATAACAAATAATATAATAAAATTAATACCAATATACCATATTTTAATTAGTTACCTATTAAGTTAAAAAACTTAATTTATAACCATTAACATATTATTATAGCAGTTCGTAAACCTTGGTTGATATAAATGATAACTGATAAGTTATTCATTATAAATATTTTCTGTGTATAATCAATAATATATTATTTCTAATCATCTACAACCAAACATGTTCAAAAAAAGAAAATATATTTTTCAATATTTCATTGAAATGTTTAAAGAAGAGTGAAATTTTAAATTTTGAAATATTTCAAATTCAGAAGCCTAGTAATAACAGTTATAGTACTAAAAATTTTAATAGCAGTATACCATAAAAAATATTATGATTGACAAAGGTACATTTTTTCACTCATTTTTATGTTTATTATTATTATTATATGAGAATATCATAGGGGCGTTAACGGTTGGAAATGTTAACGTTTGAGCTAACGAAAAGTGGGCTTGTCGTTTAGTAATATTAGGAGTGGCTGACATGTTTTAATTAGTCAAAGAAGTTGATTGATAGCATTTTAATATTAATGTTTGATATTGAAGATAGCAAGATACCCACATGGCCACATATAATATACCTCTGTATATATAGTATACATTTTAATTAATCATAATATAAATAAATACATCTTCAAAATATTGTTTATATACAGCATTTTAAATAAATTACACTGTTAAACGTAAATTGTAGTAAATAAATTACAAAGATTTAAAAAAAAAATAATGTATAGGTATGTGCTCGTATTAATACCTAGTATGGTAGTATCTTAACTATTCTTTGATGATTATATATTATAATACATTGATGAAATTAAAATAAATAAACATTAAAACATAACCAAAACTACGAAATAATTGTGATACAATATAGTTCATTTAATATTCAGGTTAAAATACTAGAAGCATTATATTGTATAGTAACGTAAACTCAAAAATACATTTTTTAGATTTTAGAATAAATAATTTACGTAACTAGACTTATGATATCTTTATATTTATGCCCAAAATATTTTTTTATTTTGCAGTAGGTACATCAACGTCTACGAGTTCTTTTATTTTACTATTTTTTATAATTTGTTCGAATAAACATTGCAAACCTTTATTATAATGTGGCAGATTGTTTATAAAGTAATCAAACCACGGTGTAAAACTTTAATAGTTTTGTTATTTGCAGACGTTGAGTCCTGGATTTTTTTAATATATACGAACAACTAAATTCCATTGAACCTGCTGAGTGCAAAGATGTTAGTGTATTTATTGGCATTATTTTCTTAACTTTATTAAATCACAATTAGTCTTATATAGCTATATTATATACAGTACACATGACCTACATCGACTTAATTTCATTTAGTTAATAAATATAATAATACAAAGAAAATTATTAGTCCAGTGGTGCAAAATCGTTTTGGTCTCAACCACCTCAGTTGTATCAAAATCATATTTATAAAAAAATATCTGCGTTCATAACTGTAATATAGCGTCACTATGTGTTAAATATCGCTATTCGCTATACATAAAATAGATGTTATGGACAGATCACCGTTTTTATGTGATTTTATTCTCTTTCCAACGTAAGTACTTTTCATGATATTTTTCAGACTCGTACCTTCTCGTTAGTGAAAAGTTCAGTACAGCTGTTGAAAAGCTCAATTGTTTTACTTACAGCTGTTATACGTATACGATGCTCAATTGCTCCAGTAATATGTTTTCCATCGCGTTTACCTCAATGCCACGAAAAAAAACTTTTCTTTTCGTGTATACTTAGTCCATTATCCATTTAGTATAATAATATAATAATATTATTATGTATTATATTGTAAACATCAAATATTTTTTCAAAAATAATATTTTAATCGATATACGCTTTTGATTCTTGTTATAATACTAGTACCTATGTATAAATTAGGAAATTATCCTAAAACCTATGAATAAACAACATCCAAACAATAATAACTATTAACAACTCATTAACTTACGTAATTTGCATTAATCTATGACGTAGATACTTATCACATATTTGTACAATGTAATATAAAATATAAGGGAAGTTTTCGATAGTTTGAACAACGGTTACTATATTAAATAAACAAAAAATGTCTATAACTATAATCTATATAGATTATAACTCTATAGTGTCTTTGGTTTATAAACGTAAATATAGCAATAATTTATAAAATAAAAATAGGTTTTTTTTTTGTTTTAGTATTAAAATATTATTAGTATTCAACTTTAATATAAGAACATTGTATATTATGTTTGTATGTTGGTACTTTTGAGTATAACTTAATGTTTTCTTAATAGGTACCTATGTAATTATAATAAAAAAATGAAAAATACTATGCGTAATTTATGCTGTTTTTGCAAACGCGATGTGTTCAAGTTCATGTTAATCTTATGGGGAGGGTAAAGAACATATGTTGAACGAGTAGTAGGTACACACCTGCTCGAGTGTCGCGGTGTATAATGTTTTTAATAACTTGTACCTATGTATTATGTCAAGACTCGTCAGTTAATTTAATAACAATAATTACTATATATTATACATACTATAACACTTTAATAGTATTCTACATAATATGAATGTACATAGGTGTACTATATTATAATTTATAAGTATATATGAATCGGTTCGGCGAGCTATCGGGCCACCATGGAACTAGAATATGTAATATATATTATTATATTCGTTGAGCGTTATAATAATACATAAATAGATTACATCCACAACGTTTAATTAGAACACAGAACAAATATTGTAAAAATAGGTACAATTTTAAGATTGAAAATATATACCTGCGCGTTCTATGAATTCTAAGCAACGCCTTAACTATGTAATATTAATAAACATAACTATACGCATATATTTATGCATGCATGTAGTACACTATGACTATACAATTTACATATATTATTATTATATTATAAAACTGCAATCATAATGCATATTGCATGTAATTTAACACATGTAACTATTCCTCAGATTTTCTACCGATTTAAACGTTACTTAATGTTTATACGTGATACAGTGACAAAACAGGAATACGATATTCGGAAATGCTCTATATCGGATATAGTACTTATAACATAGTAGGTATGCAGTATGCACTATGTACATACAAATCTTATTATATAAATCGACAAACGTAAATATCGACATCCGCCGAGGCCGCTGGAAAGCGTGGTTAAGTTTCTAACATTCAGAATGCGCTGCGCGCGATCAATCGAATACCTTCGTCGCTCAGTCGTTTTGCGCTCCTCATTTGCCACGTAAATCGACGATTTTTCAAAATGTTCGTCATTCGCACCCTGCCTATTTTATATCTTTAACGACGTTCTTTGTATCCACCTCAGTTTTTTAGACATCGTTGTATGTTTGCACTCGATTAAAGAAAAAATAGCATAGGTACTATTACAATTACGATATGTGTAAGTTTGTGTGTCGTAATGATATCTTAAATGTTTTGTTGACTGTCATGCATATATTTTACTATCGACAGGTGTGACGATGAAAATTGATGCCGTATACGGGCATCAATTTTTAATTTCTTCGAATGCGTTTGTATTTGTGTGTGTGTGTACAATACAATACTAGTATGTGATGTAATACTCATTATACGTGAAAGTATAAGCAAATATTGTAGACGAAATACGTTAAAAAACATAAGAATATGATATATGCTGTTTAAAGTTTCATTTCTCGTGAGTCACACGATTGGTTTGCTTAAAACAACAGTGTTTAACGTAAATGCTTTATGGCTTGAAAACGACTGAAGTACTCAAGACTCGGCTCTGGTCTCGCCTCAAACAATAGTAAATAAGTGTAGGTTCATATGATTAGGCACACAGGTAGTAACGAAATCGAATCTTACCCCAGTGAATATTCAGCGGTGGTGCATTGGATTGTATTATTCGCTCTTATTTTAGAAAGGAGTAATGCATTTATTGATTCAAAAATTCCTCGGTTTATTTGATACCATGATACCAGGAATGTGTTTATAATCTGGTATGTAGTCTATATTAAGTATGTGGTTGATACCTGGTAAATGATTCATAATAAGTATGTGGTTGATACCAGGTATACGTTTATAATTGAAATGTGTTTATAATCAGGTAAAGGCGGGTTCACAACTGCTCGTGTCGTGTCGTGTGAAATTGTGAATTAAATTCGTTCTTTGAGGATGTCCCGAATCAGGACGATACCACTCGATAACCATAAATTCTACCGTGGAATCATATTACCGTGGTTATCAAATTGTTACGCGGGTTTAAACTACCAAGTCGTGAACATTGTGACCAGCACGATCAAAAGTTGAATTAATTCAACTTCACGGAAATCGCGGTATCGTGTTGGCCAACACGAACATATTTTATTATCACATTTTGGTAAACCAATCAGAAAAAAGGATTTTACACGACACGACACGACACGGGCAGCTGTGAACCCGCCTTAAATGATTTAGATGATTTAGAGTTTGTGGTAGATACCTGGTAAGTGATTTATACCAAGTATGTCGTTGATACCAAGTATATGTTTTTAATCTGAAATGTGGTTGATACCTGGTAAGTGATGTATACCAAGCATGTGGTTGATGTAAAGGCGGGTTTCCACTACATACGTGTACGTGTACGTGCATAAAAAATACTTTTCTATGATTGGTTAGTATACATAGTAAGCTTTTGGTATACCAGAAAGTGTATACGTTCTTACCATATGTATAACCACGATATCGTGAAGTTGAATCTAGTTCAACTATTTCCGTTCGAACGGTCTACTTTGAGCGATAGCACCAATAACAAATTAAAAAATCTTAGATATGCTGTATTATAATAATATATTAATTATTAAAAAATCCTTTAAAATTATTTATTTTTTTTTAATACAAGTTAATTAAAGTGTATTTACACTATTAAGTCGAGCCAAACTATAGTAAGTTAATTTACTACTAAAATTAAGCACTTATCAATTACCGTGCTTATCAGAATATTTTTCATGAAGCACGTGTATGTATGACCGTACATACGTGCGTGTTGATAAACGTCCACTTACACGGGAACGATCCAGTGGAAACCCACCTTAAGAGTATCAACCTTAGCAGGTATGTGTTTGTAACCGGGTACATGATTTATACCAATTTTGTTGTTGATACCTTCCTACTATGTGGTTGTACATTAATTTATAACAATTTATCAACGAGGTATGTTTATTTCCGAATTCTTTGTTTAGTTTTCATCTATTTCGTTGTATATGCATTATATGTATACCAAACTTGTATTTTGTAAAATCGGCATACTATTGACAAACTGGAATTTAAACAAAGTTATGATTTTACTTATTACGCCCACCTGATCTGTTTGACTACCTGTATTTGGAAATCGAACAATATAATACTACAATATTATACAGAATTTTATTTTCAAGTTCAAACTATACACATCCTAATATAGAAAGTTGGAATATTGGATAAGTTTTCAAGTATCTACATATATTACATAAATTTAATATAATATGGTTGTATAAAATCAATCTATAGATCGGAGCATCGTATAATAATTAACTTCAATTCATCAGCTCCATCGTAACTCACGGTAATCGGTTGGTGGATGCATAGACTTGTTGATTTTACGATGATAAAATATACGTACACATCATTTAACCTATAACCTCTGACGATTTCGATTATGTATAACGTAATAATAGGTACTCGTATATAATATAATAGACTGGCTGTGGGCTACTGCTGTAAACCTAATTAATCACTTATATACATAAATATATTTCATATATTAATATATCTATTATAATTTATTATATAAATTAATGTAATTTAAACAGTAGTAACGGGAACAGGTCCATATTTTAAATACTTATTTTAATTCAATACAATTATTTTCATATTTAAATATAAACATTAGTTTGTGAATAGTTTGGAACGAATTCACTAATCCAACAAATTAACGTATATTTCATTTAATCAGTGTGAACAACGCATACGTTATACGAATACCTTTAACTATTAAATTTATTGCTTTCGGCGTTCTAAACTTCAACTGTTGAAAACCACAGATACGTTGGTTACTAGGCATTGTCGTTTAAGTGAATAGCAAACAACAATCATACCTATTATATGATATTTTTGGAAAAATTAGTTTTACCCTTGCCATAATAATTTAATATTCATTGATTCAGCATATCATTGAATTATTACAACTTAATCTTTGATATACAACCTTCGTATAATACATATTATACCATATCTTCCTCATACCTATATCCATTTGTAAATACTTAAGAAACTATAACATAATAGTTTAATGTTGCTGTACTTTTATATGTGCGTATACGAGTAATACCAATCCACTAGGCATACTATACATATTTTACAGATATTTGTTTAAATTAATCCGGTTATATTGTCAATATTATTACTCTCAAAACAAAATTATGTTGTTGTAATAAATAGATTATACAAAATCATAAAAAATTAGCTGTTTACCTTCCTTATTTACATCAATAATGTTTGTGCTCAAAATAATCAATAGGCATTTTTTATTAGCCAAGGACTTATACTGTTATTAGTCATAGTATATATTATTTATAATAAAAAAAAAAACAATTTGCTAAATTTAGTTATTTTAAGTTGTATTGTTCGAACTTTGGTATTATCATTTAACTATTGCACGCTTTCAACTTTTGCGCTATTGGTAGTGTAGTTAATATGAATGCATAACACATTCAAAGTTCTCCTTGTGACTTTAAATTTAAACAATTAAATACTATAATACATGCATTTGGCTTCTAGATCAGTAGAATAATCAATCATCACTATAAAATAACAAATACCACGTATTTACATATTTCATTTGAACATGATTATTTGTTCATAATAAATAGGTTTAACCAAACAATTAATAATTTAAAACACTAAAAGTGGATTTCCACTACTGTACGTACGTGTACGTGCATAAAAATACTCTTCTGTGATTGGTTGATATACATGGTAAGCTTTTGATATACTAGAATGTTTATGCGTTCTTACCAAACGTATAACCACGATACCATGAAGTTGGATCTAGTTCAACTATTTCCATGTGTCTAACGGTCTAATTTGAGCGATAGCAGTAGTAACCAATTTTAAAATCTTAAAAATGTGTTATGTTATTATAATATTAATTTATTTTAAAAGTTAATTAAAGTGAATTAAGTATTTACACTATAGAGTCGAGTCAAATTATAGTAAGATAATTTACCGCTAAAATTAAGCGCTTACCAGAATATTTTTCATGAAAGATGTGTGTGTACAACCACTACAACCGTACGTACGTGCATGTTGATAAACGTGCACGCACACGGGAACGGTCCAGTGGAAACCCACCTTAAAACACAACAGATACATGAATATTATGGATACTATGCTATTGCACCAAAATATATCCCCTTGCGTTATCAGCTACCGCAATTGAGGTGAGGTTGCATTAATATTATTTCCTCTGCAGCCACATAGGTATCTCGCAAGTATCCACAATGTGCAGAAATATATTACCACATCATTATCATTGGATTTAATGCATCCAAATATATATTACGTATATGTAATATAGTATATTGCAAGATGCTTTTCTGCACACAAGACGTACGTATATATACGGGTATATAGTTTAAAATATGGACAATATGGATACTAAAATATAAATTATAACCACCACAAAAGCGTTTCGATATTATTTAATACAAATAACGACTCAAAATCGTGCAGCAGTACTGCAACGTAAACATATAAGACATACTAAGTACAGAACGAAGCCCTAAAAATATTTGAAACGCAGTAAATTATGTGTACCGAACGTATAATTTCCAATTTGTTGTTCGTGAGTAATCATAGATAATTTATATTATTAATAGTTACATTTGTATGTAGGTATTTAAAATCATAAGACATGTAAACATAATACCTATTATGTATGAAAAAATAAATGAGAACACCAACCAGGAGAAAGTTTAATTAATAAATCTAGCAGAGATAGAAAATTATAATAATAAGTAATAGTGCAATGTTTCAAGTTTCTAAGATCAATGTTTTTTAATAATTGCGAGAAATTACAAAAATCGGTGTAGGGTTATTATTATTATACCTATGAAAATTAAATTTCTATTGACATTTTAACTTTTATCGCTCATAAAATTGATTATAGTTTTGCGTTAACATTGTTTTTAATTTAAAGTAAATAAACTATGAGGAATCTATTGTATACAAATTTTAAGTCTCAAATGTTAAAATTTAAAATTTAATGGATTTTTAACTACAAATAAATTATAAACTATAGTGATTTTTTATAAATTTTATTAGAACTAATTTTTAGCTATTTTAAACATACACAGTACACAGTACACACACATAATATATATAAATATAATAAAATATGTTTATATGTATTAATATCGATATTTTAAATATAATAACAACAATTTTGCGGAAATTTGTATTAAATGTTCATGTTTTACACAGAAATAAATATTTTACAATAGAAACCTACTTTAAAAGTTTCAAATATCACTAAAAATGCACATATTTTGACAATTTTGCTGTGTCCATTAAAAGCTAATATATATCACTATTTTTTTAAAAGCAACAAAAAATTTAGTCTATTCAAAAAACTGGGTTTAAATAGTAATTTTCGTTTTCTCTATTTTTTTATTATTATTATTATTATTATTAAAAGTATTGAAAATTAACTATGTATCTACAAAAAAAAACAAATAATAATAACTTTAAAATTTCAAAGCATTTTTCTACTATCAATCGTGTATGTAGACACAGTGTCGGATCTAGGAAATTTGACGCCTTATAACAATTTAGCGCCCCTACATAGTATTAGTGTGCGGGTTGTCAAAACTTAAGAGCGCCCTTATACCAAAAGCGCCCTAACCCGCACCCGGGACGAGGATACCCACTTGCCCACCTCCTAGATCCAGTACTGCCTAGACATATACAACATAAAACAAATCATTGTGTAAACAGTTAACAATAAACATTCACTACAGAATCTAAAACCATTATGTTTCGAAAACTGTTTTGCAATACTTTATAGGTAACTCTAAAACATATTAAAATACCAAAATCGGTTGATGTTTAATGAGTGAAATGAAGCATGTAAGCTGGAAGTTATTTTTAAGTTAAAAAAAAATCACCACGCGTAATGATTGAAAAAACGCATAGACACGCTAGACTCCGTATAAAATATCGCGATCATGCAGAAGCAAGGATAGGAACAGATTCACGTGATGCGACAATCAATATCTAATATTTTCATCGTCGCTGTACCTATCTAGTATCTACCTATTATTATTACTTTTTTTATTATCATTATACCAATATTATATACAATATACGTTGGAGCAAATCGTTATCGGCGAGAATAATCGTCATACACACACACACGTAATAATATATATATATGTATTATATTATACTCATTGATACCGTGTGGTGTTTTAGAAATAAGCGCAATAAGTATACTGATAGCGATATTATTGCAAAAATCCGGCCGTATAGGTACCTATAGTGTTAAGTGCACAAATGCGCAATAAAACTCGTTTTCACGTTTACAGCTGCAGCAGCGAACAATATATAATATAATATTAATCAAATAAAATGTTATTACAACCTATATATATATATATATAATATGTATGTACATGTACTTGCACTCGATTATATATTTTATGTAGGTATATAATAATATACTTATGTACGCGGAATGTAAGAGAAAACACATTTAAAAATCATTCACCCGCTACGTAGCCACAGACTGCTCGCGCGAATCGATATTTTCCCCTTATATAAAATAAAAAATACGATAATCACCGTCTAGAATGCCACATTTTCTTACACATGTATGACCGTAAAAAAAAAAGTAATAATAAATAAATAATAATAATAATAATAAAAAAAAACAGTCTCGGCCGACTCGTCGGCGGTGTGTAGGTATATATAATATAGGATTTGCCGCGCGCATAACATTATCGACACACGACACACGTGACGGACATGCGCAAGTGACGCATTAACATATTATCATAGGCCAACTTGGTTATGCGTCGTTACGCATATTTATACGTATTATTAACTGAAGGTAAGAAGAGAGAAAAAATACACACACTGAATAAGTGGCATAAACACATCCATGTATTTATACATATGTACCTATACAGGGTGATCCATTTAATCTACTATTTGCTCTAATTTTCGATCAATTTTTCGTCTTCAAATATTTCACAAATATACATATGATTTGTATTGCCACTCCGTTATCTAGAGGGTTTTTTTCTCTTCGTTATTATATATTAACTATATTATTATTATTTTTGTGTAAAGTTTGGTCGGTATGCAATTGCACGTAATATTGTAATGCATATTTAAAATAAATAAAGTAGTAGTTTTTAAGGTACGTTAAAATCACTATACTGATGTTAGAAAACGACATTATGTATTAAGCTTGATAATATTACAAATATAAACTTCGATTTCATTTTTCAGCTGACACTTCTAACTATAAAACACTGATGATAGCTGATAAACGATGAAATAAAATAGTTTTTATGTAATGGAATGTTAATATATAATATTTTATATGTGAATAGGGCCTGTGAATTCTGGAAAGTTATGTTGTTTCAGTATTAAGGGGGCTTAGTAGGAGTTTTTTTTTATTTCTGCCATCCAATAAAATATAAATAATAATGTTGAAATAGTTCGAATGTGTTTTAACAGTATATTTATATCGGTATGGTTAACAAACTAAATGATCGGATAAAAATAGAAAAGATTTTAAAAGTTAAAATAGAACTTTAAACTTTAATGACTATTTACATTTCACATCCAATTGGCTACTGGATCGCTATTTAAGATTAAACAAATGGTTCATATAACATAATATTGTGTTTTTAAGTTGTAACCTCCGAACGTTCGAATATATCACATATATAATTTATTAATAGATAATATTATTTTTTTTTCATTCTCGTTCGTTTTGATGGCATAGTATTGAAATCTATAACGTAACGAGGGAAATCGTAAACCATTTTGTATAATTTGACCTCGACCAATATACATATACGTCGATATACCTACTGTTGCAACGTACTAGTATATATATTATGATATGTGCATATGAATACCTACATAAACGAAGGATGGTACAAAAATACATAGTGAAAGGTTATTATGTTCTGACACAATACATTTTTATAATTATAAAATTATTACAATGTTTGTGAGACGTATACACAGCAACGAAGACTCGAATAATGTCTATGCAATTATAACCGAATTTAGAGGGAAAGAATATAGAAATATACTAATATACTACCATATATAATATATATATGTATATTTTACCACTTAAATTTATAGGTTTGAATACGTTATGTGAGACAATAAGGAAAATATAAGTACATCGTAGATCTCACGCTTGTCAAACTTTTGATTTTTCTTTTTTTACTTCCGAGAATCGTTATGAGTATATTTTTGTAAAACTATTAAATAAATGCGCATGTTCTAGATAAACAACACATTGTTTTTTTTTTTCTGTCAAAGGGAACTCTAAACAATTTATCGCGTTTTAACACGTTTTCTGTGGATTTTAAAGCTTCCAACTGTAGGGTTTAAAGTTGTTTCAAAAATCAGGGGATGTTTACACTTTATCGGGTCAACAAATATCGTCCTATGGTGTTGAATAATTTCTTTTTAGTTATTCCGGGGGCGAACACACCCCAAAGGACAGTTTTGACAACAAGGGGTGGAGAAAATGATATTTTAAAAATATAAAAAAGTCCCTCTTTATTCCATCACAATCCAATAAAGCAGGTCTTTTAAACCTCAGTATCCGCAGTTAACGCCCTTCGAAGGAATTTTTAAAATGTTAACCTCCCCCACGACCCATGACCCAATTTACAATGGGCGAACAACCGGAGAGGTAAACCGGAAAGTTATCGTGCAGTGTTTTTTTTCTTTCAAATCCCTCAGGACTAAGTTTTTATTCCCAATTCAAATCCTGCTGTATTCGTTCGTTTCATGGTTCAATTCTTTAAAAAAAAAAAATGGGGGAAAAGGCTTACGCTTACCCTCTTCTGTTTAAGTTCGTTTTATACTTTGAAATATTAACCAAGGCAGGATTCAATTAAACTTCTATAGCTACCCAAATAAATCTACCAATTGTAAATGTTTGTTCAAGGCGCGTACGCACGTAAGTTTATTTGACGGTCACTAAAGCAGTTGTCCGTGGTCTATACTTGACTTAATCAGCAAGCTGGTATATAAGGGTTAAGTTTTTGAATATATAGAAAATATAGAAAAATTCGGCTCCAATAAATGATAGTAATGTTAATTATATTGAATTTCATAGTTACACAACTGATTAGAAACAATAAAATGCAGGTAAGTTATTTGTAATATATAAATAAATATAATATAATCACTGTCCTAGATTTCTAAAACCATCTGCAATAATACAAATACGTAATAATACGTAGGTAATAATTAATTTTAAATATGTATAATATTTTCAATTAAATACATATATTGTAACAGATCAATAAAGTAGGTTTGTTCTGTATAAATAAATAACGTCATATTGGTAATAATAAATTATAATAATAGAAAAAAGGTACCTAGTAACATTAATGAATAATGACCAATACGAACATTTATTATTTTTAATATTAAAAATATGAAATAAATCTGTAGTAGAAATAGAGGACATAATAATTTTAAAATTATACATAATTTCAAAAAAAAAAAAATTGATAATTTTTTTTTTTGTTTTGAAAAATACACTTATTATAATTTACTATTAGTATACGAGTTAGCTGAAAAAAATAACAATGGGATTAAACCCGTTTTTCTTAAGCAAAGTTGTGTATGATCTACGAACGAGTTCCTGTGATTTATGTATGGCATCGTTATTTTCATTAATTTCGTCTATACTGTTGGCTGTTTCCAATATAATATATATATATATATATATATATATACACTAACTTGATACTTGCGAATCGAATATTAGAGCAATTCTACGAATACGAACGCCACCCCCAAAAGATTCAATTGAACTACTGAAAATAGCTCGAAAGATAAGACGATTTTAGGGTCTCGAGCATTTTCCAATTTGACGGTTTGCCAAAACTTCATCTCCATTATATACGGCTACCGTAGCCATTAGGTGTTGATATAATAAATTAGTCAATTTTGGCAACATCGTTGCCATCCAGTTTGCACGTATTCACAATGAATCGACATCCATGGCGAAAGGCTGATAACTAAAATCAAAATAAATATTGAGTTAACGAATTAATGTAGTTTTGAATTTGCTACTTTTCATTAAGTACCTACTTTTTAAATTATAAATTATTTTAAATTAAATGTATGACAATATTATATTGTAAAGATTATAAATTCAAAATTAAATACTGGTCACTCTTTTTTTTATATTCATCCAAAGATCTCTCTACCTATTGTATTGCTTTCAAAATTGTATGATAAGCTTTGTTTTATGTTGATATGATTTAAGTAGGATATTTAATTAAATTACACTAACTTTTAAATTGTAAAAAGTGTAATTTAGATCATTTCGGTCATAGCCAAAACGAAACATCTTTACTGAAACCCTAAAATATAACTAATTCAAATAGTTATAAAATAAAATCAATCGAAAACTGCGCAAAAATCATGAAATCTATACGCATTATAAATTTGTATAGTACAATAGTATATACAAACGAAATAAATGGTTGTAATAATTAGGTACCTATATAAGTAGGTGACAGTAGTCAGACATTTATTTTATAAACACTAAGCTGCGTATTTATCAGTTGAACATAAAGTACATAATATCATGTCCTCAGCGTACACGATAATGAGAAAGTTCAAACTCGCCGCAACTCAACGCTAATAAAACTGTTCGAGATATATAAAGAAGTCGGTTGTCGCGCGTGGGGTTAATGGCTCCTAGTTGCGACGTCTACCGTTATCGAGGTTCCAGACTATTGTTTTGTCGGCGATCGATGATTGAAAAATAAATATGATCGTCATATTATTATACATTATATTTTATATACATCGTCGTATTGTATACATAACCACGGTTGATTTATATGCGCGCTTAGACGTTTTATACGTTTTAACGTGTTCCAGCCGAAGGAAGGAAAAAATAATAATATAACAATATAATAAAATATGTAATTCCGCCCGTTTTTTTTTTTTTTTTACTCTTTCTTCTTTTTCTTTTCTTTCTATTTTAATTACATACAACCGACATTAATGCGTTTGATATTGATACGAAGCCGCTTCCAAAACGCAATGCAAACAATGCATTTAATAAACCTACTTCATAATATTATTGTGGATTCGTTGCACGGCCATATACCGGTACTGTCTACATTTTTCATATTGTTTTCCGTTTGTTTCTCACGGATTTTTATCAATAATATTTCTGGTTATCCACAGGGATCAACGGATCGACAGTGGGATCATTCCAATAGCATATACATTACACGTATAACTTATATGACTATATACTTATGTACTTTTACACATGATAATATAATAATATACGCCGAAACGGAAATAATTATTAATCGTACGAGAGACTTGAAATAAAATTTATGTATAGTCTAGGACCTAGGTATACGTCAAAGGTACACTGTATGGATACAACACTAGGAATTAGGATACTATGGTAAAGATCATCGTGTTTGATACCAATATAATATTATTAATTCAATAATATCAAATTTAATGTACCAACGTACATTAATCGATGGTTCGGTAATATAATACAATGTGTATACATTTGTTTGGTCAAATATCATAGAAACATACGTAAAAGTTGAAAAACGTCAATATATATCCATATGATATATTACACAAAAATTATACTCAACTATAATATTAGATAATACTCAAATAAAGTGATTTAAAATAGGTACTATACGTCTGTAAATCATGGTAAGTATATACATAATATATATTATATATCGTCATATAGTGCTCGTATACGTGTCGTGATCATCAACAAATGTATACTTACTGTTACATTGGTTTGACGACCGTCGTGTATATATAATAGGTACACGTCGGATGTGCGACCACGACGGACCGGTAAACATAGACAAGACGTTATAATACTGTACCTGTATAATAGGTGTATGACTATATGCGTCTCTCTATTTGTCTAGGACAAGCAATAAGATAATAGGTACACTGTAATAATATAATAGGCGATCTTGTACGATTTCAGCGAAACACAGTTTCACTACTGCGGGCGAAACGGCACTACAACAACAGGTGCGTTCGGCTTGTATATTTTGTTATAATGAAAACATAATTATTATTGGTCTGCAAAAAAAAAAAACGAATCCTAAAAAACTAATATAAGAACCCGTCATTAAAACTGAAAAAAAAAATCCCGAAATAAAAATAAATAGCTCTGTGGCGCCTCGCGATAAACCTATGCGAGAAAAAAGAGCACAAGTCGGCCTGCAAAATATTTCCATAGATTTATACATTATTTTCAGGTGTGTTATACCATAATTATGAGCCAATAAATCATGATACGACGTACCCAATGGACCATAAATGAAATCGATATTTAGCTACTTGCTGCATCCCGCAGTCGAATTATTACTATACCTACATATTCGTTGAGGTTATAATATAATCTAGTTGGCTGTATGATATTATATTTAATAACGGGTAACCGCAGCAATTTTATACCACCAAAAAAATCTATAATACATTTAATCTAAGAGTTTTTTTTTGTGGATTTATGTCGATGGAGAAATTCGTACACTTTGTTTACTGCGTAATAGGACCCTGCGGAAATAATAATGAACGAAATTGTCGGATGCCTAAAGGCAAAACAATGTTTTCAGCACTAACGTATCAGTATATATATACACATGTGTGAGTTAATGTTATTTAAGCAGTCTAAAAGACTTGACTAACCTAATCAATATATATATAAATCCAGAAAATGATAATCTCAACAATGAAATTAGATTATATAAAAAAAAAAAAAACAGTTTTTATATTTTTATGCATACGAATTAAAGAAAAATACATTTTGGTATTAACTCACTAAATTATGTCAAGTCTAAAATATAAAATAGATGTATTAAGAGAGAGAAAAAATTACATAACTAAAAGGTTACAACTAACATTTATACAATACATCTACCGTTTTAAACAATAAATATACCTACTTTATTAAGTAGGTAGGTAATTATATTGATTATAGGTATGTATGACAGTTGTATCAAATATCAATTAATCAATTAAAAAATGTTGTGGTGTTGTCGAGATTTGAGTCCCAAGTACTATAATAAAAATTAAATTAAATTAATTTATGTTTTAATTAATATAATCCAATTTTATTATTTCTACTGTTATGACTAGTAACTAGATAATATTATATAGGTACTACATAACACTATATATTATGTTACCAATAACAAACGTAAGTTAGGTTTAGGTGATCAACCATCAATTGTTGTGACAAAATATCTTACTTGACTGACGGGTTGTAAAAATTCACACGACGTATATACCTACATATGTTTAAACCGATAATCGCATTAAACTGCAGGTGTTGAAATCAAATCGTGCAAAATGTTTAAGGTTTGAGCATTTTCAACCTTTGCCATTTATCAAGATTTGACGACGTCGACCGGCGACTGCGAATCGGAATGTAAGATATTGTTGTATACATTCTTAGAAAATAATATTATTATTATCATTATATAATATATTATATGCGTTAGTTTTAATCGATCATAAAAGTACGTTTGAAACACATTCATTATTAAATGATTAGGAATAGCTGTATTATGTAGCAGCGGTATATTAGAGGATATAAATGTTAAAAACGTGGGAAAAATGTTGTGTTATGGGCTCTAGAATTCGATACGTCTATACTAAGATAAACGTTTAATGATTGGGGTTTAAGAAGCATATATACTTACGAAACATAGTTCGGAAGTAGTTACCTATTACCATTATATTTTGACGTAAATAAATGCGAAAATTTATTTATTATTATTTTTTTTTTTTTTGTGGGAGTGGATGCTTCAACGTGTAGGTAATTAGGATCAGACCAAAGTATAAATAATATTTAATAAATACGGCTGGCATTCGAACGACTACTGCTTCCCAGCATAAACATAATCCAAATTCCAAGTCGTCGAGCTGCGTATTATACCTATAAACCATGCATATATACGTGTCTCAAGTAAAAAAAGGATCCATTTTATTATTATACCTCGAACAAAACGTTGACGGTTTCGCGAACACGAGAAAAAAAATCATTTTAAACGTACGCGACATCCCGGTCTCGTTCGTTGAATTCGTCGCCGAGTATTATTCATAATATATAAGAGAGGTATCTGTCCTATACCTATAGAACGGTTACATAATAATATTCGTCAACACGCGAATGCGTTTAAATGTACAACAACGAGGCTTAGATGGAAAAAAAAAGAAATAAAGTAAAATAAAATGACGCGGATCGAGGTCGACGTTGGAAATGTTTTGTTTTTTTTTTTTTAGTTTTTGTTTGTTCGAACGACATGTGTTCAGACGGCCGTGATTAATTTTAACAAAAAATTCTCGAAGCAAGAGCTACCGAGTGGGTGAGGGAGAAGGAGGATTTTATGACGTCGAAAAGGGATGGTGGTTTTCGCCCTCAAAAATGTAGCTAAGACAAACACGGAGAAAGCAGCAAATATGGTGAGGTACGACTCTTGAAATATTATTTTTGCTGATTTTTAAGTTTTCACATGTATTTATTGATTCGACGTTGGTAAAAAATGTAGACGACTTATCCATTTATAGAATTTATGGAAAAATATATATTTTGCATAGGTATTTAAATAATAAATGTGTTAATATTTCGGAAATTAAAGAATGTCCAATCCGTATTTTCTATTTTAGAATATGATCGTTTAATAACTTATTTGTAATAATATTATAACAATGTGCATATCGAATTTACATAAATAGTTTACGAAAGAAAATGTATACAATAATTATTTTTGAATTTAGGCGTATTATATTACGACATGTTTAATTAATGGATAGTAAATATCAATATTATAAATATAACTATAAGGCATAATACAAAATGTACTATTATACAAATTTTTTTTGTTGTAACTGTATAGTGTAGTACGGTATAAATTATTTAAAGTAAAAAACGGCGTATTTTACCATTAAAATGAGATTATTGAGAAAAAATTTCAAGTTTTTTTTCAGAGCATATTAGAATCATATATATTTTAAACGTCTAACAAACCCAAACATCGGCTCTTTAAAATAATCATAATAGTAGTATTATAATATGTATACGATATTATGGAGTGACGGTAGCGACTGCGGCGGCGGGCGGTGGCTATTGACTATTATGCCGAAATACGGCGCGCGCGGTAATAACAATATAATACTATGCGCGCACGTTAATAGTGTATTCCCACACCGTGCCGCCGCCTCAAGATATTCTTTTGTCTGCGTCCGATCAATGCATCGGGCCGCCGAATCAATTAGGCAAAACAGGAAACGTCTGGCCACTTTGAATATATATCGAAATAATATACATAAATATTTCGTTTGCGAAAAAAAAAAAAAACGGCACGCGGAACGGAATAAGAATAATATTATAAGAATGCTCTCTCGGCACACAATCAGCATCGGCTGCGAGCGAGAGAGATAGGTAGTCGGGGGGCGCACGGAGAGCGGCGGTGCGAGTGAGCCAGCTAACAAACGCGCGGCGGCGCATTATGCATGTACGAAAAATATTTCGCCCCGAACGGGTTATATTACGGCGGTCGACCGCTGCATATATATGCGCTTTGATTGAACGCTGTCAGGCAAATATTTTCCGTTTTGCATTTTCGACTTAAATAAAGCAAAAAAAAAAATAAAACCCATACAATACGCACACACACACACACACACACATTGTTACGCAGGTACGTGTAATGGGGTATACGGCGAAAACGAAATGCAAAAGCAATGCGAAATGAATTCTAATGCTCCGCCGGCCCCGGTGACGATGTGCATTCCGGTAGCAGTCTCCGAGCCTGCGCGTGTGTACGATAGAGAATATTGTCGCAACACACACTTGCACACGCCAGCTAGTCGTATGGGAGGAAAGAAAAAAAAAATTATTTATATATATATATAAATGTATAATACCTGTTTGACGCGATATAACATATATATATAGATGGGTACCTACGTGTATAATAGGCCGGGGGACCGTCTCCGCCGCTTTGTCGGCCGCCGGTCATTGTTCTTCGGCGCTATTTCCTATATTATACCGTCCACCGCCGTCGTTGACGCGATGCACTCATTAACCCGTCGCCTCCGTCGTTCCCGCCGCACACCGACACATGCACGCAGAACAGAAACTACGTTTTCATTGATAACTACTGCTGCAGTCTTCCTTTTACCCCTCACCCCTGCTCTCGTACACCCAAACGTTTCACTACGATATTAATTCATAGTATTGTATATATACACACACACACACACACACATATTATATATATATATATATATATAGGTTAGGTCGGGTTATAATGTAATATCATTATGTACCTGCAGCAGTGTACTGCGACATAATAATATAATATACACTTTTGTTCCACTCGCCGAAATGGTTTTATGTTTGATGAATTACACGCGTAGGCAGGTAAGTGCTGATAATAATATATATTGTATATTTGGAAGTACCCGAAAAAGGCATCATTATAAAAATTCCTTTTGTATTCTAATAACCGAGCTTATATACTGTTGCAGCTGCGGTGACGTTGTAGTTAGAACACAGAAACGTTTTTTTGGTTTTTACGTATGATTGCGTCATTTACTGTTAATCCGACAGCACGTTTATTTTTTGTAGAAAATAATAAAATGAATTTTAATAATTATTTTCACTGACAATGGTTGAATGGCCGTTGTACCATACTATTATCCCTTTACCGAGCGTTTTTGCTATAATGAGTTATAACATTATTTACGATCTTATGATAAACGGGTGCATTATAGAGGTAGATTGTAGATAAGAATGTTCGGTTAATTTAAATTGAATTATTTAAATATTCAATTTCAATGAGTATACGTCGAATTTAGTTTATTCATAGGTTATAACGACTAATTTGTGTTATGATGTTTAGTTCTTAATTATTATTTAAATTTAAATAGTACCTACCTATACATTTATTAGTAATAATTGGGTAGGTACAAAATAATGATTTTGCATATCGATCTGATCAGGTTAAATTAAAATCATAATTATTTAGATACAAATCTTATTTATGACATCACGAACTTATTAGTAATAACTAGTAACATTGTATTTGAAGTATTTTCAATTTGGATGTTAGCGTAAAGTGCATACTGCATATTATAAATAAGTACGTTATATAAGATATGACATGGTTTCAACATTTTAACATATAATACTAAAATGAAATATATAAATGTAATACAATATAAAGATATACTGAAATAATAATATACCTAATAGAGTGCACATTATGCTATTTAATCAACGTAAGATTTAGTTTTCTATGGCCCCAGTGGCAAATTTTTATTGTTATTATTTTCCATCAATTAGATATCATTTATTATTCACATAAAAACATAGGTAATGAGGTATTCAATAAAATATATTATACTATTATTTTATTATTATTGTTACTATGTAGGTATATTAATTAATAATTAATTTAATTTTTTTTTAATTTTTCATGTTTTATCCATGCTTTGATCATTTTATCAATACGATTAACGATACCATACTTATTTTTATTTAATATTAATGCTATAATTGTTATTATTAGAGTTCTAGGTATACCTACTTCTATCACTTTATTATTTTTGTTTCTTTTGCTTTCATTAAAGACTTTCGTCCATCAATAGAAGTTTTTTTATCTTTAAAGATAGACGATGTAGTGTTATAATATTAATATACTTAACCCATTACTAGTTAAGATCTTGATTTAAATTTCAATACTGCTAAATAAATATCATTATTATTATTTTATATTTTTAAAGTGCATTTAATTAACATAGATGCATTAAATAAAATTTAAACCAATTACTGTATACTTTCTTTTTTGTTATGAACATTTTAAATTCTCCTCTTCTATTTTTTTCCTGGTCTATGAGTTGATTTTCAAATTCTCGTATGTTAAAAATCATTTGTGTGGTAAAAACGTTCGTATCGAACAACATTTTCAATACTATTCTTACAAATAATAACCATCATGTTTGATAAAAGAAAAAACAATTTTGGACATCATTCTTATCCATATAAGAGTAAAATATTATACATCCTTCTATATTGTATATATATATATAATAATTATATAATATATAGTTCCTAAGTAATGTCGTTCAAAAGTCGTGGTACAATAATAGTTGTACATAGGAATTTTTTTCCATCGTCGTTTCAACGTACTATGTGTATAGTAATTTATACCGGTACACCATCACATAACGTATAACCAGTTTACCGTTTACCATATCCGCCCGCCGGAAATCACAGTGTATACTTACCAGTTACCTATATATATAATAATATATACTTGTTGTGTACCTATCAGAAAAGAGCATAAAAAATGCCTCTCCGCCACCGCGTACGTACACATACTATATGTACCCTCCGACCCTCTCGATTGTAATGAGATCGAGTTTGCAAAGTAGACGACGGCGGCGACGACTGCTGCGACGACGACACGAAGCGAATCTCTGTGCGCGCGGTCACTGGCCACTGCGGCGGCACTCGTCCCGCGCGACGTAGGTATACACAATAATATTATAGGTATGGTTAGGTATATATAAATATATATAGGTATATGATATGCTCGCGTTCGATCATGAATGAATCCGGCGGACGGTCGTGTTTTTCATCAATGGATTCTACTGATGGAAAAAAACCTTATATGTACACACTGCACTCGGCAGGGTGAATTTATATTTTACCTATATATTTTAATGGTCAGCTACAGTTGTAGTGCGTCGTTCTTGTCCTTAATGTGTAACGTGTATATTATAATATTATTCTCAGCGGTTGCGAGTATCGTGATGTTTGGACTGACTGGACGATGCTGCAAGAGTTTGACGATAGCGACGCTACAATTCCCCATTATAAATGTAGTGTGAATTTTGCTATAGGTACTATTCGAATGGTATACTATTATTTTTAAATACTTTACGTTTATAAGTTATTACTACACGTCATCCTTCTTAATTATATTATATATGTATATACTAAACTGAATATGATTTACTGTTGATTAAAAAAAAAAAAAAGTAGTCATAATATTGTATAACCGCTTATTGCTGTACAGTCTTATTTAGATGTCGAGTGTACCTTGTCGTCGTAAAGTACGAGTATGCGTGTTAAATTTTAATTCTATAATGAAAAATCGATTCTGAGCGAAGATGTTCTGTTAACTTATTATATTATACTAATATTTAATTATTTTAATAATACTTGGAATTATTTACTTCTCAATCCTTCAAAGGATATATATTGATATATTACAATACATTTTCAGTCACATTTAATGTTGTAAATGTATTTTGAGTAAAAGTTTATCATAATTATATATTATAAGTCTGAGTTTCTTACTAAAAATGAACGTTTTTATATCACTCTAGAGTATAAACTATGTTTTAAGTCATACGCAATTCGATTTATACTTTACGTCTACAGAACGTAAAAACGAAATTTTTATTAGATATATATTTTTAAAATATTATTTTGTTTTTATTATTATCTATTTATCTATAATTTTCACACCTTAGATTTAGGTTAGATCTTAAATTTAATGAAAAATATTTTTTAGACTAACTTTTAAGGATAATGTGTGCTTTTCTTATTCATAATATACAATATTTTGATATTTATACAATGAAAATATTATATATGCTGCAGTAAATTGGTTAAAATGTATTAAATACATTTGGCAAATAGTCGGATTATCATTTATCGAATATTGGTTCATGTGAACAATAATATTATAAAAAAAACAAAATACGTTTAACTAAAAAAATTTGTATACAATTCTTTAAAATTTACACACCGTCAATTAGATTATATAATTTTCTATTTCACAATATCCGACTTATAAAACGTGACGCAATTGTAATACTTAATACTACTGGTATTTTACTTTTTAGTGTCCCGGTAAAAACTTCACGGGAAATTTTATTTGACAAAATCGATTTATTAAAAAAAAAATATTGTTATTTGTTATATAGGTATATATCAATACCTACCACAGTTCCGTTGGCGAATAACAATACAAATCCAAAGTTAAATATTTAAGAGGGAAAAGAGGGTTTATTAAATCACAATTCGATGCGTCTTCAGATCATAAATATATGGATGAACCTATAGCAAGTCTGCGTATACTATACACAATTATACATAACATGAATGGACGAAGCAGAACCGGCTTCTTTCATAGCCGCACGCGGCAATATTGAGGATGATGAGTCGGTGGCCGGAGACAGACTCGGCGTCGTACTTTTTTCCATTCACAAAAAAAAAATAATAATAACATTATATGTATACATATATCTTATATATGTATATATAAATAATAATATATCATAATATAAAATATTTATTATATATAGCTATAGTAAAAAGTAGAACACAATCATCAACGATTACGGGTAATTCGATGATAACGCAGAACGTTGTAAAGAAGAGGTGCCATTGAGAATAGTTTCAGCCGTGACTAAGCTGTAAATGTAAGTACGTTCCTACGAATATAACTTATAATATATATATAATATATATATTATTATATCTTAATTTATAAGTTGTTCTTTTTTTTTTTTTTTTAATTCAATATACCTATATAATATAATACCTTTACAGTACCTATATCTATACTATACAAATTGATTTCTCACAATTGTATTGTTCCTTCTGATTTTATGAATCTATTTGTACATCAAGACATAGTGGTAACATATATATATATTTACGTAAGTTATATTTAATTATAAATTACATTTAGATTACATTATTTTATTGAAAATCCTTATATATGCTGTACATTTTTCCGTGATTTTCCGATTCATTGATAGTTTTTCCTTACACTTCGATAATTATTACATAATTTATACCAAGAATACCTATATATTATACAAGTATGACAAGTCATTGTAAAATCGATTCTATACATTTATTTATTTATGTTGCATTTTTTTATAATAGTTACCTATTCAAAAACTATATTATATTTTTTATCACTGTGATCTTGTAAATTGTGATGCAATAAAGGTTATGTTTTGTAGGTAGCACATGTTTGCATGTTATGTATAGTGAATTGGGTGTTTTAAAATTTTAAATGCAGTTTTACAAACCAGTTCGGTTCCATTTCAATTTTTAATAATTGAATTCAAAACTAACCAATTTGTTTTTACTGTTTTTAGTTTAAACACGTGTTTTTGTATCGATTTTTATTCTCGCAGCAAAATGTGTATTTGTATTAGTGTTATTAATTGATGTATATTATAATTAACAGTGAATAACCCACTAGTATATAAATTTAAATATTATTCTTACACATTAGTATAGTATAGTATAGTATAGTATAGTATGTGCCTAAATTATTTAATACAATAAAACTTTATAAAATAATTAATTGCATAGGTAGTAATAATTCCATAGTATTGTTATTTAGAATGTAATTTCTTGTCTATGTTTTCCGGGTATTTGAAAATTATTTTGAAGACGAAGAGCTAATTCTACATTCACCACAGTCTACAAAATCAATTCAATGTGAAGCAATATACAAAAAGCTGCATATTTCAACATGATAATATTATATTGTATATGCAATTAATAATATGAACCCTACTTAACCTATCCGTATGCGCATGTTTTTCGTATAAGTAATACCAATACCTGTGTTTTAATTTGTCTAAAATCAAATTTAAATGACTTAGAATCATATTAGTGGCAGATCCTGCTGCAGTGCTGGTATAGTGGCAACAATAAACTTTGTACTTTTAGGTGTTTAGATGATAAACACTGCGCTACACATTCGAATTCGTATTTTTTATTTAATATGATATGATATATATCATGTGTAGGTTTACTGGCTAAACCTATTATGCAGTGTACATACAACATTTGTATGATTTAATCATATTAATTTAAAAATTAACAACCCATAACTAATGGTTGCTATGTATACTTAGCGTGAACAAAAATTGGGATTTTACTTGAAAAGGGCGTACTTGATCGTTTCGAGAGTTTAATAATATTATTATATATTTATACTATTTGAGCGCGCGTTGAATAAAACGACAATTAAATAATATTATAGAATTATACTACGAGCGAGTCCGTATAATAATATTAACATTTTTAGTATGTTTGCATATTATAATATACTGCGCGGACAGACTTTCGTATAATAGTATAATTAAACAAATTAAGTTGTACGGTGAGTTTGGTCATACCGGCACTGCGGCAGAGCAGTACAATCTATTCGGGATCATTAAACACCCTAAAAAATACATAAACAAATGTTACCGTATTATATATACGCACAGCAAACGGGTACCGCAAACAGGTAGGTACGAATTAAAGAGTTTGTTCATACGAGTTAAGTGACTATTAAAGTATTATTATTAACAATTAAATTAGAATACGGCGTATAATAGCGTATATTATGCATTTAAAAATTCTACAGCCAGCCAATTTTCGTGCGTATTAGATTTCACTATTTTAATTAAAATTGAAAACTATACATACATGGCATACATATCTATATGCATATTATATAATTTGGCCAATCCCCAGAAAACTAGACGTGGACGAAAGCTTCGAGAGAATATTAAAATTAATCGCCTGTACATCCTTGTTCCCGTCGCCGGCGATATCTTAATATATTATTATCCGGTAGGTACCTAATAAAAGTATGGAAATAAAAATAATAATCAATTATTAATAATTTATGGGCTACATCTAATTTGATTAAAATTAAAATTTTACCGCTCTTCTCGTTTTAGGCAATATTATAAGTGAACTTATATAAATTCGCTCAATGGTGGATTATAATTATTAAACTGTTATAACTGTATTAGTATACTTTTTGAGTTGCTCAAATCATTTAGTTGATGAACCAATATAATATGACTAATATATAATATATAAACTCAGTAAATTACAGTTCATAAAATTAAAATATAATAATTTATAATCATTAGTATAACTATTTGGGCACTCTTTACATTGCGTGCAAAATAGGAATTATGTATCAGCAGAACCATAAACTTGTGTTATTAACTTTAATATTATAATGAATTGACCCATCATCAAACTCAAAGTTTTTTTTTTTATTAATAATAAGTAATTAGAATTTTTACATAAAAAAGACAAAATAAGAAATGTTGAATACATATTGAAGTGAGGAGAAAACTAAGTCGGAAGAGTACTGAATAGTGCCAACTAACAGATAAAATTAGTAAATCCCTAGGCCTTGAGATTTTTCTGTAGAGATATCACAAATTATAATGGAAAATAGTTGATTAATAAATTTGTTTCGATGGATTTAACTTAAATGAAATAAAAGATAATATCATTTAAATAAATGATAAATAATAATAATATTAATATCATTGAATAAGCTGAAATAATTTCACAAAGTCAACTTTTTTAGAAAGTTTGAATTATTTTTATGTCAGAAGTTTAAGCTGAGCCACATATCTGAATTCCATAGGACCATACCGATCTGATAGTAGCTTCATAAATAACAGTTTATTTATAGTAAGGATATTTTAAAAGTGGATGAAGTAAGTGTAGTCTGGAGTTGACCGATTTCCTTTATTCAAAAGATACTGAGTCAAGTAAGGGGTCTATCGAACGTTAAATTTAAGTATTTTACTTTCACGTAGTGAAACTCAAATTATTATTAAGTGTGACTAAAAGTCAATCTCTTAGTGTTAATAAGAATAAAATAATAAAAAATGTTGAATAAATAATTTTACCTTCTAATGATTGGACAATAAAATGATTTTGTTATCGTTGAGACACTGCCTGGGGGTTATTATTTAAAGCAAACATAATTAATTAATAATTAATTATGCCGTTCTAAGTAGACACAGATACACAGTAGTATATGAAGACATTCATGGGTGTCTTCAATAAATACAGAGTATAGAAAAGGAGATATAATGCTTTCTTGTGAAACTTAAAGTTAAAAAAATTATCTGTGTTTATACGTTAGTTTTTTTAAGATATTTAAATTTTAAAGCAAGAATTGAATATTTTTAAATTGTAATATTTTACTCACCAATATTACTTGCATAAAAATATAAATATTGTGCTTAAAAAATCTATCGTACAAACACAGATCAGATTTATAAATTTCAGTTTAATTATAGATTAATTAGTTTTAAAACTTAAGCTAACAATAAAGATTGGTTCTGTTAGAAGTAAATTTTCTATTATGTTGGTATGAATCTAAAAAATAAAACTCAATACTATCAGATCCTCTGATTAAAGTAGACTGTAAAGTGATTTAGTGATGTAATAATAATAATAACAAAGCATAGTTTATACTTATTTTAAATTTTCAATACAAATTGATAAATTGATTTAATTTAGGTACCTACCTATAATATTCTTTATATATTCGTGACTAAAATAAAGATTTTAAGAAATGACTCAAATTTTTTAACTATATGGGATATTATACATCCGAAGTATATTTTGACAATGCATTTCAAGAAAACTTTAAAACATCTAATTTTCTAATAGAAACCACTCACACAGTTGGGAATTGAAACATTGTTACTGAATTCATACATTTATACCTCAGAATTAAAAATGTCAAAAATGCAAAACCTAAGTTTTAAAATTGAATTAGTTATAATAATACACACATAATTAAAATTTCAATCAACATTTTTACAACAAATTAATATAATGTAGTGTAATTGCTACAAATTCACAGTAGTAGTTATCTACTGATACAATATAACATATAATATTATATTAGATAAAAACACAATAATTTAATGTTTTATATACCTACGTATAATACTTTTTGAGTTTAAATATTATTAAGATTATATGTACGAGTACCTACTATGTAGTCTTTGAATATTTTAATATGTTCATTAATATAAAAACAACTGTATATTTTAAATATTTGAGTTGTTTTTTATTTTCGATTAGAAACAACTCATATGTTTGATTAATAATTATAATAATATAGTTTTTCATGCCTACTTTCTGTTACATGTATAATATCACAAACAAGTGAACTCAAATTTATATTGTAAGTATCGGAAGTTACTATTTAAAATATCAGAACAAAGATTTATTAAGTGTTAAGAATTTAAAATAAACACATAAATGTATATAATATGTCTGTGCGTGTGTGTACTTAATTTATTACTATATAAGTAAGTATGCTATTTATATACCTACTTCATTTTTAATAAAAACTCACTGTAATACTGTTGGTATAATATATTTCTAAGGTACTATTCTATATACATTCTATAGTTTTATGATTTCCAATCACTAAACAGTTTCGTACACTTAGACTATATACATTCACAGTTAATAGTGTTATTACTATTGATTTAAAAAGCCAATTTTGTTACATTACTACGCAACGTATATGATTACAACGTTTTGAATGTTAGTGTACTATTATAGTTAACCGACTAGTATATGATGTCTATCTACCTATATAAACGATGTACATTTTTTATCGGTTTGAACATTTTATTTAATGGAATCATGATGTAACATTTCTCAGATCGACTTTTCGATTGTATTTACAGTCATAACGACGTATAAATGATATACGATGATTGTAATTTGTTTTTTAGCGAATAGACAGCAAACAGTTTCAATATCGGAGAATAATATAAGAATTGAAAAAGTATGAATTTCTGCTATAATATTATATTATTTTCGTTTCGGACTAATGAACACTAGGCGGCGGACATGCGTAACGACATGTCTATGAGACGATGATCGCGTGTACCACTCGCGGTATACCTATCAATAATATTATTGTCTACATGTATTTAATTTCTGAAAAATCGTATAATTTGAGTGAAAAATTCGAAATTTTTTTGTTCGCTCACAAAACTGGTGTGAGTAATGAATATAAATCCATAATTTCATGTTTATTACGGTCGACGACCACCTATGAACCTACACTTACCTACCTACCTTAATATTATTATGTACATACATATAATAATAATTTACTATTATTTATTATTATTATTATATCATATGAATAGCACAATGAGTAACACACTTAAGCGTTGTATATTATACTTGGTGTACAATATACATATATACATTTATGTGTGTGTGTGTGTTTGGAAAAAGTAAGTGTAATAATATACTATATATAATGATAAGAAGATATTATCTGCACTCCACGCGCGTTTAATACGTGTGTTATATTATTACAGCAATTTCTCGCTCACGTATCCGTCAGTGTCAATTTGCACAAATTTACAAAAAAATAAAAAATTATGAGCAAGCCTCGTTAGACACTAATACGATATAGGGCTGTAATGTAACCGTATAACTATACACGATATATGAACGAACGATGTTTTCGACACGCATTCCTCGCCTATTACTATATTATTATTATTATCATAATTACATATGTTATGTTATGTGTATTAGTGTATGTAATAGTACAACAACCTATCGACAATAGAAGTATAAATGTTATCTGTACTAGACTATATTATAAGAGAGCACAATATTCTATAATAATGCATCTGAATTCTGAATATCTTCAGTGTATAAATTGTATAACTTTTATAGTACCTACGTCCTACATCTGTGTTCAATGAAAATCATAACAAGTGTTGAAATGTGTAAGTACCAAATAAAAGAAGTTTACAAAATCTAAGTTTTTGATAACTACAATATTTAAAAATGTATATTTATTGTGGACATATTTTAGTGTATTATATATTTCGATCATTCTTACTCAGTGATCATTATTTATATTTAAATATTTTTAACCAGTGTTGTAACTTAAATAGCATTTTCAATTTTTGAGTTTGTTAAAATATAAATCGTCAAAGAAGAAACATAGTTGTTTTTTATTATTATTTATACATATTCGTTGTTTTATAATTCTATTGTATTTTCATATTGTTTTTAATCAAATATTAAATTATTGATTATGACAACATTATGGTAAAACCGAAATATCCGCAATAGCTTGCTATGACTACAAAATAAAAATAAAATGGTCTATGATTACGGGTAGTGTATAATATTTACGCGTATCAAGTCCTGTGTAATGTATATTTATATTTTTACTTATATTATACTTATACTTATACTATTATATTCGTGGACTCACAAACGAAGAAAGACAATTTATCCTACACCTTCCCAGTAAAGTTTTTGAGGATATAATTATACGTATTGCAAAAAACAATATTATAATAAATATTATAAGCTCATAATGACATTCCTAATCAATCTCCTATGTGGCTATGTATAAGATTTATATGATATTTAAATTATGCATTTTTTTCGCTCGTCTTCGTCTGCGTATACATTTCATAGTGTACGTACATTATGTAATATATATTATATTTATATATCGTCGAATAGAACAGACGAACAGGAGTGTTTTTTATCCGTTTTTTTTCCTCCAAGCCACGCCCGTCTAGAGGAAGGAAAATGTATACGCTGACATGGACTGGGGGGAAAAAAACCACTGCATTACACTATATACATAATACATATATGCGTATAGTGCCTCGCGGGGGAGGCGCTTACACCCGGCCGAGGATTATTCAAATCGACCTACCTCGGCCGCTCGTGATTTCCATACGGCGGCGGCGTATAACCCTACCGTTGTGCGCAGGACGCGGCAACGCTGGCGATACAATAATTCGATCTTCTCTCTCGTTCGCGCCGTCTTTTTCTCACTCTCCGGAGCGTCCGCGCATTCGCGTAGCGCACACGCACGCGCAAACGACCCGTTCGATATTATATGTATATGTACGCAAGCATCGTATATATATATTATATTATGTACATATTATTATTATTATTATTGAAAATCCGTCTTACAACCCTTTTTCCCACAAGCACACATACACACACATAACTATATCATACCTATACGTATAAATATATTCCTTTTACCCACCCTCGTCGCAAGTAGTCGACGTTCCTACACATATAATATATACACCTATGCCGCCCATTTACATCGAGCCACTATCGATTTCTCATATATTATATATAATAGCGTACACATATACGTACTCGTATATTATATACATGCATATTATATACATATAATACGCATACGTGCCGAGCGATGTACGTTTTTCTGTATACTTATATATAATTGTGTGTGTGTGTGCGCATTTATGTATCGTATATAAGTCCCATACACACGCACACACATAGGTAACGCTGCAGTACCTACACACAGACTCGGCCGGAGCGTTTCGTTCGACGCCTCACTGTGTATATATTATACATATTATACCTATACGTCCATATACTCTCCTTTATAATATATTGTGTATACGACGCCACCGATACCACCTTTTTGTTTTTAATCGCTTGCATCGATTTATTATACGTCGACTCTACCCCTCCTCGCCGTGGCTCTTACCATCGCCTCCCTTGACCCTCTCGCGCCACTGTTCCGCGAAAGTTTTCTTCGGACTTTTATACTATCAAACGGCACCGCGATCGCCGAGTTTATACGTACAACGTATAATATATATAGTTTGCATTATAAGTACAACGCGCATTCGTCAATTTTAATACTGCAGCGTCCAAGTATGTATAGGTCCTTATTTATAAGCGTTTGAGGTTTTCTCATTCTAATTTGAACGGAATTGCAGCAACATTTGTCGAGCAGGCTGTTTTCAATCTTAACTCTACAATATTATTGAAAAAAATCTAAACGTGAATAATTAACGATTTTAACAATTCTAACTTATTTGACTTCTAAATTATTATGCGCAGTTATCGATCTTTCTGACATACCTAAAAAGCTATATACTTCAGGTCATATTTTCAACCGTAAGAACGCCAACAGCACATGGTAGAACAGGCTGATCGGCCCGTTTCGGGACTCAGATATATGTGTGAAAATTGAGCTAAGCTCACACTCAAAACCTGCTTCATTGTAGGTATAATATAATAATAATTAATATTATAATGACACAGTTTTATACATTGCACAGATACCACTCAAAACGCAGTCCGTTACAAAGCAGAAAAATGACGTACTGTAGGTGCATGTGCTATTGCATATACTACGCAGTACATCGAATACATTGTGATATTATAATTTATAATATTATTATATTATGCAAATTTACTTGTAAACAGTGTAACGTGATTTAATTAAATAATTATTAAAATGCCTATTCAACTTATGCATACATACAATATACAATATATAATCTGCACAACTATAATAAAATGATAACGCACACAGCTGCAGTACACTGATAATCCAAATAAAGAGCTAATTTTTAATAGCTTGGATAAATAAAAATACAATATTTTAATTAAAGCATCGAATATTACACTTAATTTTTCATAAAACAAGTACTAGTTAGATGATTATAAATGTATAACTATTAGCGAGATACATGGCATTGTTTATGTTCCTAATATATTCGTAAACAATATACTATGTAAATATTACAATGGTCCAAATGGTGCTGGAACGTTTTGGCACAAAACTGAAATCTCACACGCATTTGCGTTAGATTTGCTTATAAATTATATTAAACAGATTCTCTTATAGACACCAACTTTTACCACTCCCGTTGGACGTTGGCCAATGGACCTAATTTTATCTTTATTTTCAATTCTTATAATATAGCGCATGGAAAATAGATAATATATAATAACAATAAATTATATCAATATCATTTTAACTAATATACCAATAACAAAATCAACTAGTTACTCATATACATAATATATGTATATGTTTTGTTAACATCATTGTACCGATACATTCCGAATTAGACTTTGGAGTACAAACTATTGTTGTTATACTCTCCAAATCGTCAACAAAATTATAACTTTTTGTCAACCGTACTAGTGATGTAATTATTATGGTTAGGGAAAATGGGTGTTGTATTCCCCTCTATAAATTTTTTTCCAACATTGTGTATACTGCATAGGTAATATTTTTTAGATTTGTCATTTATGGCTATTTAGTATTTTGGAGCATTTCGTTTTTTTTGTAATCCGTTATATGCTATAAAATTTAACATAAAAAAGTAGCATAATATTTTATACTGTTTATAGTAGGTATGTTCATATTCTACCGTTAACTTTTTATTACCGTTTGTCATGTTAATAAATGTTATGATAAATACAATGTTATACGAAAAATAATGTTGACCCGTTGTATATATATTATTTTAATAGAATAAATTTAAGATTAATTAATTAAATTAAGAACTTAAGATAGCAATATTTCTTTAATAAATATTTTTATAGTATTATAATAGTAATGCGATAACCTATTAATAAAAACTATCTTCGGCTTTAAATGTGACATGTAGACGATGTTCGAAACTATCAATATTCGATTTCGACATTTTGTTGTGAATAAAATGAATAGTATATTTACGATTTTCGTACAACCTGTTTATACTGTACTGCTGTGATTCTTGTTTCATGATGATTAATAATCATTAATGACTCACATTAATTAGTCTTTATTCCTTAGTGTTAATTTTATCACTTTTTTTTTAATAAACTTATTACTTCTAAAAATTAAAATTATAATATTAAAAATTTCAAAATGTGTGATATGAATTAAAAAATAAAATAAAAAACCTAACAATATTGTATTATTTAAATTAAAAAAAAAATTCTTTTGAAGAAACCGTAAATAAAAGGTAAAATTGCAAATAAATAATAATATATTGATAATTTAATATTGTATAAACTCCTCTCATCAAAATATTTTTTATATTTTTGAACATTTTACGAATATTGTCCCCCTCCCCAAAACACCAAGTCTGTATAACACGTCTGGTCAGCAGTTCCGCACCTTAAATTTAATACTTTCATACTCAATATTCTTGGTATTTATATAAACGGTATAACAACGTTCATGTTACTGAAGTGTCATTGCAGGACTCAATTAATGAACTTTAAGATAGAGGCACAATAAACCATACTGAAAATAACCACTGATAGTATGATTAAGTCAAATCTGATGAGGGATTTCAATGATAGATGGTAATTCTGCGGAACTACTACGTATATAATAGCGACGAAGAGGGCGCGAGACTGGCGCTGTTGATGTCAACTACAATATTATAGCAAATAATAATTCAATGTTTGTATTTTTGAAAACATATTATGTATATACTTATAGAGTCATTTAAGTTTTTTTATAACTCTACATATTTGAAAAAATCAGTGGACCATTACTAATTAATACAATTAAAGTACAAAAATCAACTTCGAGAATCATCCATGTATACTAATGTACCTAAGTGTGTAACTATTATGGTATATTTTAAAAATAACGGAACATATAAATACACACAAATTCACTTATTTCTGCGATTAATTTATATAGATATGCGTTAGATAATATATATAATAATAATAATTTATAAGGTATAACAATTAAATAATGTATTTTCTATGATAATTGTTGTTAAAATTCCGTTTTTACACAATGTATTATTAATATTTTGACATTCTTGGAACACTAAAATGAAAAATTAACATATAAAATTCCATCACACTCGATGTGCTTCATGCATGGAACAATTTGATAATATAGTGCATCAAAAAAATATTGATTACACAGATTAAACGATTTAAATTTATTCTAAAAACCAACAACAAAATCAGCTGTTTAAAAAATTATATCTAATCAGTAACAAACAAACTGGCCATTTATATTATAGTGATTTGATTGTGTTCCCGTGCATAGGTAAAAAAATATAAACTACCATACAATATCGCTTCATGAGAATATGTACATACTATATAGATAATATATTATATGCGTCGTATATTGTTAAGAAATATATATGTAGTATTCAAAACTCTAGTTTGCATGACTGAACACTTTTTATGTTATAAAAAATATGCACGATTTACGAATATATTATAATGCTATAATATTATGTAAGATGTGCAACGAGGTTCTACTTTAGCAAACCTAAGACATTATGCGAACACCTGGAGTATTGTATTAATACTGTATGTTCTTAGGATTTCAGTGTTGGCATTTCATTATTTATGGACGAATGACATTCTTTTTCAACTAACGAAAGATTTGTTGTACAGTAGCGGCGGCGGAGCTCAATAAGAAACTAAAATTCTAACAAACATAGGTATAGGCTATGTGTACATCTTCAACACTCGAGACATTTAAAACGTTTTGTGAATGTCAAATACGGGACACTTTATATTGTTTTCATTTCGCCGCCATATACCCATTGATAAATAATAATATTATAATTTATAATTGGATAGCTACTCGTACTTTTAATTACAATAGAAATTAATTTCAATACTATTTCGTCTTATATAATTATTTTTATCATGGATTACAGTCTATTCGTCTGTGTGCATACTTAATTTAGAGAATCTATTCTACGTCTTATTCAGAACTTAATAGGTAATATAACAATTGTTTATGCATTTCTATCTCTACTACAAAGAATGTGTGTTTACTTGTAATTGTTTTAAATTATAGTATATTTTACTTACTTACCTACAACACAAAGAAGAATGTCAGTTCGATTAGCTTTTTTTTCTCCCTATTTATGTTAACACCGCTGTTATTTGTTATGCTGTCTACGTATAATCGACACAATGTAGACGTGCCGCCGACATTTCCCGTCTTTCTGTAAAAAAAAACGCATATTTTACCTACCTTTGTAATTATTAATTTTCTGTTTGCCACAGTTTATATTCGTAACGTCTGCACCATTGCAATTGATTTATAAAATGATGATCACGATGACGTTAGTACTTACATGATATAGGTACAAATTAATAATTAGAACTGCTAACCTTAGTTATTCATGTTAATTCTTAATAGGAATGCGGTACTTAGTAGGTAACATAATAGCACGGATTGAATAATATACGACAAATGTCTAGTCTTGAAAGTGAAAGTTGTCATTTTCATAAATTTTAATATGATGTGATAGGTATCAAACAAATTTGCAGTATTAACCAACAAAAAGGTTTAGGAAAAAGCATAAATTCCACATCATCTCCTAAGCTTAACGTACTTGAAAAACGTACAACATAATATTATTATTGTAAAATATTTGAACAATTCAATATATTTTAATAATTTCATATCCTTAATTACGGTATAAATTCGTGTTTCTTTTATTTATACACCATAATCCTACTTGAGACTTAAGAATGTTGTATATCTAATGATTACATACTTGTATACATAAATATGTATAAATAATATAAGTAATAAGATGGTATACGAATTATTGATTAAATTAAAATGAAACACGAATTTATATCGTAATCGAGGTTATTCAATTATTGTGAGTATGTACAATGTGTTATAATGTGTATAACCATACAATAATATAATAAATAGAACTATAAAAGAATGGTGGGGATGATTACATACTGTTTTCTTGAAAATGTTGACCAGTTCTGTATACACAATTTTTTTAATACAACAATAATATTTATTATAAAATATTGCATTATATTGCTACATATAAATAGACACGATAAAAAAATAATTTGACATATTTCCTTTTCTTAACAGTTATACCTACATTATTATTAGGTATACCTCACCTATATTATAGATATAGGGTATCTATTTTAGTGGATGCGCGACGGTGTGCATAGACAAAATCGTCTAGCAGAGTAATGTATAATGAGAGAGATGACGGACGACGGGAGAACACCAACGACGGCGAAGGCACAGGCTCGTGCCGTAGAATGGACCAATGGAGGCAACAGGTTTTGTGATTAGATGCAAAAAATAATAATAATAAAAACACTCACGATCGGCCGCCATTATGCAAACCCTTTCTCTCACCGACAATTTACCATATTCTACATAATAATTAAGTATGCGACATTTTTATTTCATCTATATTAGTATAAGTATATACTATGTATTTCAACAAAACAATATATATTCAGAAATCAATAAATATATACAAATATGATTTCATATACACATGATGTATTATAATATAATGATATTGTATTATCTATTAATATTCATTATCATGGACAGGAACATTTGTAGGATTTACATATTTTTTATTAGATTGTCTTGAAACACGAAATTGTTTATTGCATTGAAACTAATTTACAAATTTAAATATGCTTACTAGTTTAATTTCTTACCTTAAGTGCATTATTAAAACATTAAAAAAAAATACAAATGTGAGACTTTTTGTGTAACTTATTTAATTTCTATGAAAATAATTTTAAATTACCTATTTGACATAATTTATTTATTGTGATCTTATACACAATACTATATATATTATACAGGTATTTATATTACTTATTAAATAAATATATTCATGAAAAATTGATTTTTCATTCTTGGCTAATTTTTGGAATGGTGTATCTAACGCCATGGGCATATACCTAACCTAACCTAACCTAACCTACAATATAGAGAATGTGGCTAAAAATATCAATGAACATGTATTAAAATAATTTATTATACTGACGAGGTTAAGTTAGAAAATAATTAGGGAGGGCTTTAAAAGTTTTATATGGATAGATTTAAGTTATATGTGCGTAATGCTAATATATAGGTATTAATATTTTTGTTGATCATAATATAGTATTAATTTTACAGTGATTTACAAACTACCACCACTTTTAATGCAAAAAAGTAAAATACGTCATAATTATAATATTATATACTCGTAATAGCATAACATTGTTTTATAATTGGCTCTTTTAAAAAATAGATAATCTACTTGACTCCCAGTGAAACAAAGAGATTTTAGATAAATGTGTGTATATGGGTATAATAAATACTATATAGGTATAATATATGTTATACTTAAACAGGGTGATAAATCGTCAACGATGTGTATACAGGGTGCGCATATGGGATAAACCATCCCGTCCAGTTTAATAACAATAATTTAGACGATGATGGATAATATTGTACATAGTGTGTACGCCGTTGTGGCACAAACATAATATACCGTTCACGCTTCCGGTACGCCCATATTATATTAAAGTCAATTATACGGAAGGATTAAAAAGCGACCAATTTTCAAGGGTTTTTATTATTATTATTATTATTTTGATCGTATATGGCTAATATAATAAGTATAGTATAAACCGCGTTTTTTCACGTCAATTAACAGTTTACGGTCTGTTGAATCGACTTTTCACCCTCGTCGTAGGATACCTAAATATTATATATATATTATTATAGTATACGCGTATCTGCCACCGCCGCAACAGCTGCTCTCGGAATCGCTAAATTTCGTGGGTAATAATTACTTTATGCTACAGTATACATTACATGTGAATTTTTTTAACCAGATTTTGTTATACACATACAGTAGACGATATACTAAAAACAGTAATAGCACAACAACTATGCCTCCATTATATGTAAGAGACAACACCATAATCATATTTATTACATAATACTAATGGATTTAAAAGTTAGCATTAAAAAGGAATGTTTTTATTTTTAAATTCGTAAAAACAATGTTCTATTTCATCAGGAAAATAAGTATTTTAATTTAAAAACAAAGATTTTAATAAAAACTTATGCTACCTTTTTTTATTATTTAGCTTTTAATAAATAATTATTATAGCTCAAAAAATACATTGCATTGAAATATTAATAATCCAATATAAAAAACAACCAGAATAATCATAATAATAATAGTAAGTTTATAAGCTAAAAATATAAAAAAACATTCAAATGACGAGACCAGCCTCCTGAAAAAAAATAAACTTATGACTACTTATAAGGTTTATAGTATAGATATTTATAAGATTAAAACTATAATATAATCATTAAATTATATGTAATATGTATAAATATATTTTGTGTTAATGATAAATTTATGAACATAGATAAACGTTAGCTGAGAAATCTAAAATATGCACTTTAAAATTAGTTACTATAAGATTATAGTTGTATTTTTTTATGTACATATTAGTTAATTTAAAATAAATATTATGTATTATTATATATTTATAATAAATTAAAATACAAATAATTATTTTTTAATCTCTAACAAAAAAAAAATCGATTGAACAGATATGTTAATTGAGAACAATTATGTTATATGTAGTATGTGTATTTTGAAATATGTTATATGTACATACATCAACGGATTAAGTGCTAACACAAATTGGTAACAACTCTAATAATACTTATTGAACAATTACAACAATATTTATGAGTTGAGTCATCAAATCTTACTTGTTTGCTGTGTCTATCGTGTAAGGGAATTTTAATTAACGAAGTCTTTATTATTATATGTACTGCACCCTCTGTATTAAATTAATTATTGTAGTATTCTGAAATTATAGAACAATATAGTTCAAAAAATAATAACAATGAATTTATCATTATTTATTGTTTGTCTAACTGTTATATAATTCATAATATACAAAATATTATGACATTATCTAATACTCAGATTAAATGTAAAATGCTTTTTAGGTACTTACATTTAAAAAAATTATTGTGTTATACATATATTCTGCCAACTGTAACATTATATTTTAAGATATATAATATAATAATTGAATTGTTGTTCTAAGATAAAAAAAATTATTAACTAATTTTTATAATTTTAAATTTATAACGATTTTCTATCATTTGTATCCTTTGAGTTTGAAACTGTAGATAAAAGTAAGTAACTTAACTTGCATCCAATTAAAAATATTTACACTATATTCAATTACGGTTAGATACCTGATGTCATATAGAAACTATCAAATATATTTTAACCAAATTTGACACATACCGTGAAGCAAGAAATTGAAACAAATTATCTGAAGACATCATATTCAAAATCCCAAGACCAGAACATCTCATCCTTCCCCCTAACTTATAGAATTATATAAATTAATATAATGTATAGGTAATCAATGTGGATTGAATTTATTATTACTAGTTCTATTAATAATATTATTTTGACCATGATATAAAGGTAATTTTTTTCTCAAAAAAAAAAAACTCTAAATATTAAATATTAAAAATAAATAGGTATAAGAAAGTACTCTAGTAAAGTATATACAAACTTTTGACTTAATACGCATTATATTTTATAATAATAATTATTGTATTATTAATATACAATGTCTGCAATGTATATTGTCCCCGCACAACCGTCTACTTCTATTATCGGGACATAAACTTCCAAAACGCTAGGTATTGAAAAAGTCTTCGAATAAAAGAATACTATATACCTACCATAATAAAATTGACTTTTCCCTAAGATATGAAGTCAACGACAAACATAATAGATCATTAAAATAATTATATAATTCGTTAATCGTTTTATCAGTGTTCTGTGAGCTAAAATCTTCGTTTCTGAAGCTATTATTTCAACATAAAAAATTTAGTAGTCGATTCCGAATGTTTCTTATACATGCGCGCCCGCTATTACTGCCATTTTTAAACATAATAATATATTATATATAAATGACAGTTAATACTTATATCTACTATACTATACATAAATATAATGCGCATTATCGTTTTCCTCTCGATGGTGACCCGGCTATGCACGTCTGACGATTAACAGACATGTATTATAATATTATTATGATATATTAGGCATATTATTGTAGTAAAAAAAAAAAAAACTCGTTCCACCTGTGCGCGGTCGCGCGCCAGCATGAGAGCGGCGGCGGCGGCGCTATAATAATAATACGTAATTATATATGCACGTGTGATCGCTCTAAAAGACTATACGTACACACGCGCGTGCGATATAATGAAAGGGTTTCAAAACGCATGTACCGTGTTTATGCCTAATTGATTAAAGTCACCCTTTTTTTGACGCGCGCGATCGCGTGTATAATATTATTACAGCGGCGTACCTATATAATATGTATCATATTATTGTTTGTAATACATAATAGTGAACCTGCAGGGAATGGTATGTACGTAGTAAGCTGCGGTTTTTTCCACAGGAATAACGACTAAAAAATATATGATAATAAAAAAAACCCACGTTTTGCGGTCGACCTGCAGTACAGGTGTTTTATTATTATTTATTTTTTTCGTTTCTCATACGAGTTGACCATTGTAAATAAGTACTTATTTTTATGTACGTGTCTATAATACGTCAATCGTTGATATTTTTTCGTTTCACGATTTTTTTTAAAAAAAATCAAATAACTGTCATACAGCGGCCAGGTGTACGCGCCGTTATGAACGCGAACTGCAATCTCCTAGATTCACGCATATCGCTATAATGTATATACTATATATTACTAAAATACATACGTAACACAAAATTATAAAATTATGTTATAACATAATTTTATTATACGCGTTGCTTTATTTATCATATATTTTACCTCACGCAGTTAGTTGATAGTGGTAACGGTTGCATCGACAGTGGTGGACGGTGGAAAATAAAACGAATAAAAGCCTTGAGCCTATGGGTATACATAAAATATTATGTGCAAGGTAGGTACTTACATAGGTATAGTATATCAGTATATGCAACGGTCACTGAAAAGAGGTAGGTACCCTCAGTGGCGCCATTTTCATAATTCGTAATTACAGACGCGCACATTGTATAAAATACGCCGCAGTGGCTATTATTATAGTGTTAACTTTAAACACATACACGTAAAAAACGTAAAAACTAAAAATATAAAAATAAATTAAAAGTAAGCAAACAACACGGCACTACACGACTACCATTCATCCAATTCCTGCTAGAAGAGCTATACATACCTATATACCTACTGTATAATAAGTACTATAGTATATACATGCAATATATATTCTTACTTACGTAGACAATAGAACATGACGGACGTTATAGAACTTTATAATTTATAAATAAATCGTTGTACTCGCTTAATGATGAATTTTCTATTCTGTTTCGGCTTAGTATTATAGCTCAATCAACATTATATTTAGGTAATAACAATATAGTATTTCGTTGGGTCGTTTCCACGAGAAAAAATAATACGATTATAAGTTCGAATTTCTCGACGTTCAATGATGTTCAATCTACGTAATGTTATTGTAGGTACTTACTTACGTACATATTATACATCAGTTATAAGATTTTCATATTAAACTCGTAAACATGCAGTAGTGGTACAGATCTCACACATAGCGTCTGTATAAGGTATAGAGAGACAATAAAAAATTAAAGGCACCTTGGTAAAATTAATACAATCCAGCTGATCCACTTTCCATTAACAGACTATTTGAACTTTTAAAGTCAATGAATTATTATTATAAATAGGTACGGGGTTAATTAATATATAATGTATATAAATTATTATTAATATAATATTAATAAATATTATTTTTTAACCTAACCTTAACTTTGATTTTTGGAATTTTTAAAGATATTTATTAAGACAAGGTTTTTTTTATTTATTTATACCAGCGCTTCTTAACTTGGGGGTCTTATATAACTATACATAGTGTTTATAAATTTATATTCGAAATGGTATATTTCGTTAGGTTAATCGGTTTTGATATGATATTTTTATTGTTCAAATTTGTACTTAATAGGGGGTAACGAAGTGATTGACTATAGTTTGTACCTACTTTGGGGGTCACGGCACTAAAAAGGTTGAGACACGATGACTTATTCCATAAGGAGTCTCCTATGGGCTATGATGATACTTGTTCATTTATTCAAATGAATATCACTTTAAAGTTAAATAAAATAACGTCGGCTCTAAATGTGATAGTTCAGCCATAGACAGTATTTAGGTAAATAAAAACATTAAACACATTATATACTGCACTATTATACTAGCTATTACAACGTAGTTATATTACAAAAATATATTTTTAAACCACTCTACAATGAAATCGAATTAAAAAACAATTATATTTTAATCTATTATAAAAAGAATTATTCATCTATACTTTTGTATTTTGTGGTATAATAAGCAATAAAAAAATTTGCTTTTACGAGTATAAATTAATATGATGTCCGGTTAATGATAATTTATTTTTCTTGTAACAATTATTAACAAGCTTGTAATTTATTGCTAATTATATTAAATTGCATCAATTTAAATCTAATTTTAAATCTTATTGATTAATTATATTGAGAAATACAATCGATTAACTCAATATTAGTAAAGCATAATTTTACTTTCTAATAAGATATCGGTAGAATAAATATTGTAACTAGGTACCATAATTAATATATTACAAAGCAAACATTTAATTCTCAGTGTGTGTATTATATTATTTTATGAGCAGATAATATTAAAATTATATTATAATCTTATGAGTTGCGGAACCAAAAAAAATCCCATTGTCTACTTTTTAGTTTTTATACCAGGTCAAGAATCACTTGTTATGAGTCATTCTGTGCTGAATTTTATAGTTATAATGAACCTAAGAATCAAATACTTGGGTCTCGTAATAACGTCGATGACTTTTAATTTTAATAACGATTGTGAATCTAAATTTCAGAATTATATTTGAATTTTTTAAATATAACTAATTGTATGTCTATATATCTATATATATATGCCCATAACGCACAATATATTTCAAAACTGCACTATTACTGATAGAACATAATTAATTTTATACTTGCATGTATAAGTGTCATACAATAAACATCGTAATCATCATTGTGGTTATCTATCAAATCTGTACCTATTCTAGTATTTATTATTCACTTGTTCATTATTAATTATACCTTATTTGATTAGATATCTACTGTGTATAATGTGTTCCCTACCATACTTAACTAACTCAATATGAAATCGGTGTAAACGGACTCGTTCTAATTTCAAATGTTCTAAACTGCGCATAACGTAATAGTAATATTATTATACTACAAGAATTTCTAAATTGATCGATATGACAATATTATATTATTATATGGCCCACAATGAGAGGATCGAGTAAATAATCAATATTAACTTTCCATTGTCGTATATGTGATGAATGTAGAAAATGAAAAGAATAACAATAATATTCTATTGTTTTTAAAATCAGTAAAACGTATTCAGTAAAATATCTGGGACACGGAACTTGCTCTGCGCAGTACAATTATTTTACAGACAAGTATTATAATTATATCTATGCGTGCTTACCTATATACATTATTATCTCTTGCATTCGAGCACTTGAATGAATATTTTAGTTAATTAAAAACGTGCTTTACTGAATATCTAATATAGAAAATATTATAATGTAATTTTATAATGATGAGTTAAATAACCTGCTGTTGATGAATTAGTTCAAAATGTAATTTTCACACAGCTATATAATACCACGGGAAGTGATCGCGTTTCCACGCAATTAAACTCATTTTTAAGTATACTATACTACTATTTATTAATGGTTTTTTTATTTATTTATTTTTTCGGATAAAATTATAAACGTCGGAAAATTAATTATATAGATTATGCGTATTATCATTATTGCAATATTTAGGTATACTGCGTGAAGTTTGAAATTTGGGTAAGTCTTGATTTAAAACAATAATAAAAGTATTTACTCATTTTATGTGTGTTATATACTATTGTCTCTTTAGTAATAGTATTATGTTTTTATTATACATATAAAAAAATAATACTACAAAAAACATAACAGTATAATAATTTATTTGTAATTAAATATACGATTATTATTATTATTGTGTTAAATCAATTTAGTAATTCATAATTATTTTAAACTAACCTAATATTATGCATACATTAATTTAGGGTAAAGTGTAACTATTTTTATAGTTTATAATTGCATAAGTATCATTGATCAATTTTTCATTCAAACATCAAAGTTCATTGTCCTCATATTTCGCAGCTGTTACTGTCTTATGGTTATAATTTTCATGTATATATTTTGCAATATAATGCATTCGAAAATTAATACACCGTAGTGTTAATATAATTTATTCTAAATAATATAAGAATATTTTCTGTACATAGTTTGTTGGCGTCCGTATAATATTATATTATTAAAAAACACGCACCTGTTGTAGTCTTAACCTACCGTCTTATTTTCTTTATTAAACACTTGCCGACGCCCAGTAATTTCCTTAATAAACTCATACTAATAGTAAAAAATACCAGATATTATATGTATTACGTATCTACTACCCATATAAGATATAACATATTTTATATTATACACCCGTCCTTTCGAACGTGCACAATGAGGATGATATAGGTGTGCACGGCATGGTACACGTATATGTAATTTAAAAAAATAAAATTCCAAAGAAACGTTTGAAAAATTCATTATTACCGCTTACCGAGTATTAGTGCTATTTGTGTTCATAAGATACAGCTATATAATAATTAGTATACAAGCAATAACGATAATATAATATATATTTATATATAATTTTGTGTCTGATTTTTAATTATTGCACCAGATTCTTGTATCTGACTTAACTATACGCTGTAATACTCGTATTATAGTAATAAAATCACAATAAAATGCGTAATATTTCACCTAGAATGCAACACATACTATCACGTCATAATATAATATTCCTACAATTTACGAGTATAGGTATATGCGATTATATACCCCGTATATAAAAATATATCGTTACAGTGGTATGAATTCATAATTTATATGAAATTATACTCATAAGTACTAGATAGACGTAAATTGATCTTATGGTAACTTAGCTCGTCCCATCCCTTAGAAAAAAACTCCTGAAGTTCCTCTAACCAAATCTTTTCTTACTTACACTATATTGATATGTAGTAATTGATTTTTCAAACTACTCAGATTTTTAACCACCATATTTATGGAAATGTATAGTTTACCGGCTGGTGCGTTAATATGCAAAGGTTTGGTTGTACGTACTATTTCTGACTTCTGTCACAAACTCGTGGCGCCGACAACATAATATACGCAAACTGACCTTTGACGAACATATTATGCGTATGCATTTTGTGCAATAATTAATCATAGTATGATAAGTATGTAATTTTTTTTCAATTTTACACGCTTCGTGTGAGTGAAGTATTTTTATTATTTTTTTAGTGTTAGACAATTTTTGTCAGTTTTTAGCTGTGATTATATTAGTGATCATTTTACATATGAAAAATTATTGCTTATTTTTGGGTCGTTTTGGAGATGCCTTTTGAATATTTAAGATAATAAAGTGCCATTATGATAAAAATGTCATATGGAAGAGCTTTAAGAAAATAATATCTATAATACAGAATTAGAGTAGGTTCATTGTACTTGAATTTGGTCGACACTTATTTTAAACTTTTTTATCCTTCCTTTCTATATATCTACAACCTATACCTAAACGAATAAAGTAAAAAAATAAAACAACTAAAGACGGAAAATGGCCATGACCCGCAATTAGTGTTAACACGATGTACCTACATTGTATACGTATACACTATATATACACATCGCTGTTGATGATTTACGGCAAACCTATAATAAATACACATATATACGAGAAAATATATTATTGAATTAGGTTTCTGTTGTCTTAAATTCTTGCTATACATACAATTTTCCAAGCACATCGTCTACCCTTAAAAGCATTCACTGACTAATTTGATAAAAAGATGAAATGTGAAAATAAAAACGTCATTGTAAAATATATACAGACATATTCCCCATACAAGTGTTGTTTATAATAATCTATACAAAACAAGACAATAAAAACATACAGAAACTTTTGGGGTATAATGCGATAATGCACTCATCTCGCTTCGGTCATTTCGGTGAAAAATAGTGGAACAAGTAGTGTGTTACATTTAATACAAAGTTGTCACGTTCAAGGGAAATTTTTTTTAGTGAAATCACTTGGTTCACATTTATTCAATATTTTCTTACTTCTGTTGATGGTATGAAAAAGTCAAAAAACGATTTTACCACAGTACCGTTTAGTCTCAATTATTTCCAATACTTAGAGTGGGACGTGAAACTTTTTGAGTAGGTATTGTTTTCAGTTTCCTGCCGGGAAAAATATGTTCAAAAAATATGCTATAAAATAATGACAAAATAATATTATACTATTTTCAAACCAATGATTTACAATACTATACATTGATCTCGTATTTCGTTCAATATTATTAATCCGAAATAAATAATAATTTTTTCAAAATACTTCTGTTTTCATTTTTTTTTTCATGTGATATATTTAAACATAAATAATAATATAATCTATAGATACAATCTCCAATTCACACGTTATTATTGTTGTTATCATCGTGACTTAAATTTACACTACGCGCGATTAGAGTAGCGCCGAAGCGATATGACTACTTTATCGTAGTGCATACATCAATATGATAAACCTAATATTATTATACAATATTACAGTATACGTCCAATTATGGGGTAAGTCGTAAACTAAAGAATTACCGAGCCGTAGACACCGCAGCAGCAGTTGTGATCTGTCGATATATGGTACGTGAGTGTGCGTACATGTGTGCGTATGTGTTGTTATAGCCAAGTTTTAAATTAATTTATTACACCACAGCAGCCTTGGGACAGTGTAAATTGTCGATAATATTTCGGTTCGTTAATCCTATCATCGCGACCTGCACCGCCGGCACCTCCATCGAGCCCCACAGCAACGCCTGCTGTTTATTACATGGGTGTGTACGTGTATGTGTATGGATTTGTAAACGACAATTCATTTTATTGATATTCGATATTATTATTATTAATATTGAGAACGTGGATGTTAAATAGACCAACGTGGGTGTCACATAATAATATAATGCTATATTATTAAACGGTAATGGTTCACTGCAGTGAACACAATTATTTCACTGACGTTTGATATATCATATAATAATAATATGTTTGTGTGTATTTGTATATGAAGCCATGATACCGGTATGTATAGATAGATCAGTATTGTGTTGATATATTTCGAGACTAACAACAAACCCTACATCCAAATTAATCGTAAGTGATAATAGTATAACATTCAATATTATTGTTGTATAATATTTAATAACGACCAGTCTGAATTTAGGAGCCATGTAAAATATTTTCAGTTTAGCTTTACATATAAAAATAAACAGATAACTGCTATTTGGTTACTAATTGATTACTATTGTTTTATTCTTTAATAAATTTAACGTGGTATCATATTGTAGATTTATCATAATATTGCTCTAACATATTGTTTTTAAACTTTTGATGCAAATCTTATGTGTATTGTGTATACAGTTCGTGACAGAGGCATAATTTTAGAATGGAGTAGACTGTTTTTAACCTTTAATGTACTTTGAAACTTAACTTCCCGCAATTATATTGTTGTTAATATACCCCTGCAGGTACATTTTCATAGTTACTATAGACTATATAGTAATAGATTTTATAATATGTAGTTGATGTTCATCTCAAAAACAGTATACTATATTATGTATCAGCCATCAGGTAATTTTATCGTATATATTTTGTAGCACACGCAAATAAAAATTGGAACATTGTTAATAATTTCTAAATTCCTATCTTATACTGACGTTCAACGCCGAATCTAACAAAAGCCCGATTAAACGTCATGCTGGGCTATTATAACTTCTAAATACCTACTTCAGAATAATATTATACTATAGAACCTATATTATATTTATTTAATTTATATTGGCAGCGTTACTGATCTAAAAAAATTTAACTGTTCATACTTCTACAGGTGGTCAATAAAAATAATAATAATATTTTATCTATTTCTATATAATATTATGTATTATATTATCATTACACGGTAAGTACCTACATACTTTAATAGAAACTACAATTTAAAAACTTCTTGTACATTTGTATACGTAGATATAATACTACATTATAATCATTATTAAATATTAATATTCATTACCTACAATAATTTTATTTGAAGTAATTCTAACCAACGATTTTATATTTCTTTAAAAATACATATTCGAAGAATTAATATATTAAATACATAAATCAAATCCAATCAACATATTGTTAATATAACATAATATTGTTATAACAATCGGACTTTAGAACATTATATAACATTACATTATAAAAATAACTCAACACCATCACAAGTAAGATAAACTAAAATTATTTTCTTTTTAAGTCCTATCGCAGATTATATTACGTCTTTCTTAAATTATTTTTCCTATTCAAGTTTGTTATACGAAAGCAGTACGTTTTGTAATAATATAATTTCAAAATCGTTGCGTCTATATTTCTGACTTTCAGAGACTATAAGCAACAAAAAAAATTAAAAATAAGTTCAGAAAACATTAATTAACTAATAATTTGTTGTATAATATAATTTGTATAACATAGGTATTTTTATTTTTTCATAACCAAAACATTAATTTTTTTATAACATTATAAATAAATAAGTATAGTTATTGAATTTAAAATATATAAATTATAAGATATAACTAAAGACCGGATTTTTGTGCAGCTAACACCTGAAGAACGTGCAATTAAAATATTAAAAATGTGCAAAATCGTGCAAACACAAAACTTTCATTTTAGATACTTCTAATTATATTTTTAATGTTATTTATTTTTATAATATTATTATATTATATTAGTTGACATTAATTGTTTACTATCGCAAAAGAAGTAAACATTTTTACCCACAATTGTATACGTATGATGTAAGAATTAGATGAAATTACTGAAATTGATCAATATATTTCTGCTATATTTCAATATACATATAATTCACATTTCCTATAGATACTATATAATCGATACTATCGAAATGTCTCCTAAGAATAGACAATTCTTAAAATTTAAAAAATTTAATTTCTTAAAATAATACCAATGAAATATAAGAATCAACCAAATTGCCTTTAATTGTCAATTATTGATTTACATCCGCTCAATGATTGTCTATAACAAATTAAAGAGCATACAATGATTAGTAACAAACAGTAACTGAAAAAATTAAAACACATTACAATTATGGGGTTGACGAATTCGATTATAGTCTAAAAACATTACAAAAAGATCAAACAGAATTATCATTTGTCACTGTAATGTTGTATATTCTATTCGGACTTTGCGGACAAGCGAAGTGAATAGTGTCTACACAAGAATTTCGATTGATAATGGTCCTTTGATGTCCTTGCAATATCACTCCCTTATAATAGTAGCTAACACAAACAAACCGAGAATTTTATCCACGAGTCGATTATTACAGAATTATTTTAATGGATTCTTTTCAACGAAAATATCAGTGTCATGGACTTTCTAATACATGTATGTATAATTGTTTATATGTATTAATACTGTTTGAAAGTTACAAAAAAATTTAATTGATTTTTAAATTTAAAAACCTAAAATATGCTTCACTTTTTATACTTTATTTTGTAAAAAAACAATTAGTACTTATAATTTTACATCGACTGAACCTCATTTAATTATACTAATATTTAATATTCTAGTTTTTTTTTTAATTAAAACACACATTATTTTCATTTGAAAGATTACTGAATAATAATAATACATATTACCTTTTCACTTCCACATGTTAACTTTGTATTTTTTAAATAATCTACTTGTTGATTTTTTTCTTTAATTTTAGAATTGTATTCTATAAAAGTAAAATAGTAGAATAATAATAATTAAGCAGTGACAACAGCGTGAAATTAAGAATTATATTTTTCTAAAAAATAAACTATCTTAAATAATTCATGAAATCTGTAACTGCAGCTGTCTGCTACTATCAGTAGTTAAACTAGAACACATTATATTATTACAATTTAAACGTTGTAACAAATTACGATAACATTTTTCTTAAATAACTACGCATTAAGCATAAATATAAAAATAAAATACATAACTACGTTTTATTGATCTTATAAAAATGTATTGAATTCTAAACAAAATGTATTCCGATGTTATCCTAATTTACATCACAGTAAACTATATCATTTAGTAAATTATTCATTCATAAAATCCATGATTATTAGTTATGACTCATGAGTTTATGATAGAATATAAATACGTTTAAAGAATAAATAATATTTTATAAGTATAAAATTTAAAAAAAAAAAGCGGTCAAGTAAATAATACGCACTGCTATACAGTAGGTCACAATTATTTGTTGTGTTAAATTTGAACCCAATGATAGGTATCATTGTATACGAAAAACGATTCTGAACTTAGATGAATTGTCAGCCCATGATATATTTTTCAATGAATAGTGAAAAATGTGGTTTATGTTTTAATGATCAAAATTATATCATGTACAGAAAATTCCAATTTAAACAACTAGTGTATGTTTCAAACTTCTACGATTAGTAATTTTTAAGTAAAACAAAAATCTAAAATTATTTAATAGTAAATCGTTATTATATGAATTAATTTTGTATTTCGTAAAAATTTAAACTCAAGATAATTTTTTTGATTGGCCAACGTTCAACTTTTTTTATAATTAATAAATAATTAAATATAATTTATAATTTATAACTCAAAAAAGCCATAATATTTTGAAAATTTAACTGTGTATAGATAACACTAATAAAAATATTTAGTGAAAATTCAAATATTTACAGTGATTCATTTTTGAGTTACACAACTATATAAAAAAAAAATAAATTTGATCGAAAACTGATTTTGCATAAAAATTCCAGTTTTTTATCACTTTTTTTTTTTGTTTTTCTTGATGTTTTTGAAAACTACTGGAAAATTCTTACTTTTAACCTATATAATGCATCAAGGATTTTCACTTTGCTATCGAAAACCACCCCTGAAGTTTGAATTTGAAGCATTATTTCGACAAGTTATGCTGTACACGGACACAAAAAAAACACACATCATTGTAAAATCAATATATACGTAACTTCGTTCAGAATCTAAAAATATATCACTAATAACTGTATGGAATTCGTAAATATAATTTAAATATAAATATTTTAATACGGCTCAATATTTTGTAATTTTGTAGGTTAGTTAGTAACATGCTTATTCATAGTTCATACATACAATATAAGTATACTTAAGTGAATAATAAATCATATAATAACAAACTTAAGGATTTAAACATATTTTAACATAAATAAAAAAGATGTTTTTTCATTTTGAACAAAATAGTATCTTATATTATATTATTTAGCTATAAAGAAATGGTAAACGTATAGTATAAAAACATAATTCCACAATACAGCGGTATCTGAAGGTATATTGTTTGCTGTTCAAGATTAAAAAAATATTCTGTATTTAATACGAGTATGTGTATAGCATCATTGACTATTGAAAAAACCACGTACTTATCAAATATTTATATATGTATAAGTATTAGTTACTATTTATTATTTTATTCGTGTATATTAAATTTGATTAATTTTTATTAAGTGGCTAAATGTATTATATAATGGTTAGAATGTATAAATTTTGCGCTGAATAGATCAGTTGTTTGGTTGGGTTTCCTCTATATAGGATACAGTTATTATAGTACCTGATAACTTATAATATAATATTATACTATAATTTTTCTTTTTAATTCGTACTTTTGATTGAAGCTTTTTATGTACAGCTTTTATTTTTTATCTACTATATATATATATATATATGTATTAATATATGTATTACACACTTATACGATTGGAAGAAGTAGATATACGTTTTTTTTATTCCGACGCGTTAAAGATTATTTTTTATTTTTTTTTTATGTCCTTGTCGAATTCGACGTAATGAGATAGCATACGTTATCGTGTGCATTGCTAAATAAAATCCAACGGCAATATTTTATTCTGTTTTTTTTTTCATGTGTTATTCATGGTCACATTCAGCACTCAAAGAGATCGAATGTGTCCGTTTCCAAAAAAAATTCTTAACAACTTCAAGGCGGTCGTTGCAAATATATAGTTTTTGACGGGTTTTATTTTTTGTACGTAGGTTACTGATTCGATCAATTGAAAACAATCATAGCCAAATTATATGGAATTGTTTAAAAAATAGTATACAATAAAAAAATGAGTTTATAGAATTCAAAATATATATTATTCTAATAAGATAGCCTAAATAGGTAAGATTCAACATATTAATATTTATTTTTATTCTTTTAAATTTAATAGTTTATATATAATAATTATATCATAATTATTATGATCTAATGTATGCAATCTATAAATGTATACCTATCTATAGGTAAAAACGTTAAAGTTATTCTGAGTTAATACTTTTCTTATCCAATTTTATTTTTTTAAGCCAAATACTTCATTTTAATACTATAATAATAATTCCTATAAAAGTTTTTTTCAATATTTTATGCACTATTAAAATATTTCATATACTTCATAAGAATAATGGTAATATATTATACTTAATATTTAATTGCAATATGTAACATAAAATATGCACATTACCTATGTCTATAACAGATAACTTATTTTTGATCATCATATAAATTGTATCAAATACCTATTAATTTTTATAAATTAATGCGAAGAACTTTTGTACATTTTGTGTCATTTAATATACTTCGTGAAACATTTGGATTTATTCGACGACACACTGGTTGAAAAACATTGTTATAAATTATTAATAAATATATTTTTTTATTCAATTGCAAACACTGCATAATCATTTTGACGTTACTTCGTTAATTTTATAGCAAAGGTAAACATGACAAATTCATATAGGTGATGTAAATAAACGATTATTATTGTACATTTATAATCGTTGTATAAATTTTTATGAGGTGAAATGAGACACATGTATGGATATCTATAATCAATTTCAAACGATGCGTCTTTGATTAAGCGACCGTACAAAATCGAAATGACAACATATTGAACGGCATAAAGTGGGACCTTTGAAAATTCGACAGCGCAACATTAACAAACATCGGTTTAAATAGTACAACTTGTTAGACAATGAAAACTTTCAAAATGTATTAGACTTTATATTTTCAAAAAAGAGCCAACTTAAACTTTTGCGCTGTCAGCGTCAACTTGCCAACGGAAATTTTCACGGAATAGACAAACACTTTTAAGTTGTGCGACAATTTAGCTAAAATATTTCTTAAATAGATTGTATTGGTTTTTATTAAAATGTTACATAAATATCACAACAGTCAATACGACCTTTGTTTATAATAAAACATACTATTCTAAAATCAATGATATGCCGTTAAAACAGTAATACCCACGATACCACGGTTACAACAAAGAGGTACAGTGTCGTTCGTATTCGGCGGTAAACGAAGCTTAACAAACTATTAGTAAAATTGTCTTGTTCTAACCGTAAAAATGAACCAACGATGATTTATTGAAACGTAACTAAAAACATTGAATTTCTGCAGTTAAGCCATATTGAGGTGACGGCTAACGGTAAGTCGAAATAAAAGACGATAATGTATACTTCTCTGCGTTAATGCAGGAACAATAAGCATTGCTTACTATATAATATGCAATTAAAACAAAAATTTTAATTTCCTTGATAAATCCCATTTCTTGATAACCCAAATAATATAATATTAATTATTATTACATAGGTATATCTACGTAGTTTATTAGGTACCGAATACTATCTCTTATGTATCATTGAGTGTCTGTTTGCTATAAAATCAATATGCTTGAAATTTAATAAACATGTGGTAGGTATTTTTTATTTTGCTTTGTTCTTTCTATTTAATCATATAAAATGATTACAAAATTTACATTTTGAAAGAGAGAGACATAAAAAAACAGCACTGGGTCGCAAAAATTATGAGCCTGTGAAAGACACTTTGCACATTTACACATTTAATTATTTAATGACATAGCACTACACCTTTTAGCTATATAATAGATCGAAAATTATATAGTATACAAATATAAATATACCTGTCTAAAGTATATACAAGATTTGTTCAAATAAAATTGCGTCACACCACACTAACACGGATGAGGAAAGAGATTAAGTCCAACAACAACCGCATTAACCTAACACTAAAATTTTATTTTATCAACAGACAGTGGACGACGGAAAATATCGCGGTTTCGTGTTCGCGAGTACGCCATAATAAATATAACATACAGTCATCTATCTTATACTACATTAAATATAGCACACTTTAGACCGCACTACTACGGTTACTTCGACCATCGTCAATATATAGCTTAAAGGAAATCACAGTTCATCTTATCGTCCTTTTGGTAATGTCTGTTGTACCTACTGTTCTATATATAGGTACATTATTTAAGTGTTATATTATGTAGTGCAAAGACATTTTGACAAACAAGAGTTGTATATTTTCTGTATATGCATAACTTTTTGCATTTCTCATTACTTTTGGTCCGACAAAACGTGTAGCCCGTTTCCAAATAATTTAACGTAAAAATCACGTCAATATAATAGACGCACACCATATAATATAGTCACTATATTTTACCTATGCTAACATATGCTATTCACAAGTACCTATAAATTACTATAGGATATTACTGATATTATAGGATGCTTCTCTACAGTTTTTATGACAATTATTTAGGATTTATCGTAGTTAATAATGTGTATATTATAAATTTATAAGTGCGATGTATCAAATACGAAAACTGTAAAACCCACGGGTGTACTAAACGTAATTAGCGGCACTCGTGTAGGTTAAACCGCATCCTAGCTTCAGTAGGTTTGTGGCTATTATAACTGTTTTATATTAATTGTCTTGTCTAATATCGGGTGTGAAAGGCACGGTTTTTTTTATGAATTCGTATACAAATAATTAAATTTTATCGGACTATATTATATACTGTATAATCGAAAAATGCAAATGCTATAACGAATCGTTAGTGAATATTTAATTTTTAAATATACAATTTTTTTAAATATGTGATTATGTATATTATGTATTCTTACGTTTTATAAATTATATTTTTTAAGAAATACGTATGATACAAGCCAAGCCCTTACATTTGAGGTCCACCTGCAATCGATGGCTGTATCAGTGGATCATATCATATCATATCATAATAATATATCAGTATATCATATAATATTTATAAAATAGTTAGCTGAGACAAACACTGTACGAAGGACTTGTGTATCGCTACATTGTATCAGTCATTGAGATCCAAAACAACTACAATTTATCCTCACCCGTCGACTAAAATCATCAGGTTTCTAATATATACCTAAATATATACAATATACATATGTATAAGAGAGAGAGAGATACTCATGCATACTCATGACCGTCTGTAAGTGCTACTGAATACACACACACAATACGCGATGTATATAATATACGATATAATATTCAATATACGCGATCGGCCGTTGTTAAAAAACTCATACACACAATGGAAATAACTATATATAATATATATATAAGGTAAGTACACTATATGTATGCGCTATACTTGCAGTGGACAAAGGGTCACAAAAAAAAAAAAAGATTCACAGACGAGCAACTTTTTTCCCCTTCCCGTCGTATGCACACTGTATAACGACTGCAGAGGCGGCGGCACATGTATAAATAATTATTTTATGCCGTAAGTCTTTTTGTATATGTAATAACGATATAATGTATTCCACGCGAGCCAGCCAATCGGAGAGCGCGAGCGGGCACGCCTACCGTCCGTCACGTGACTCTAACCAAGGTATATTATGCACACAATATTATATAAATATATACTTATACATATTGACGTATATATATATATATATGCGAGTGTATGTATTGTATATAGGTACACACGTACACATTACATATACCTATATATATATATAAATGAAATCGTGAGTGCCGGACTTTTCGATATTAATTGAATTCTTCGTGCAAAAGTATAATAATATATTATGAGAACGAATGATATAAAAATGAAAAAAAATAATAATACATAATAATAATTTATAAGTATAATACACATAACGACGACAATACAATGAAGGTAACTATATAATGATAGTAACATCGATAAACGTGGGCGGAGAGAAAAAATTGCGTTTTTTTTTTTTTTGTTTTGTTTTATTTCATAAGTAAGTATATATAATATATATATATATATATATATATATATATAAGTGTATAATATTCCTCTTGCGTTCGCCAAATGAATATCGCCATAAATTTTAAACGGCACACTCTTTGAACCTTTGATAGGCGTCTCGGTATTTTTATGCGCCATACATTTAACCCACCTACCCCTGTCCGACCACCACCACTTCGATCCATGTTGTATCATATAATATATTTAGCTATGCAGTATAAAGCTGCTCTTCTATATAAGTATATATAAAGCATGCAAATGGATTAAAAAACTATAATAATGTGTATACTTTATTAGTATATATTTGTCCGGTCCGATACCAATATTATTATATATTAAGTATACCTATAGGTACCAAAATTTGTAAACCTTCACATAATGTAGAGATTACAGACAATCAGACTAAAAAATAATCATATCTTTTTTAAAATTCCTAAAAATAGCTCCTTAACACTTCGCTATCGATAACACTTGAATTAGATATTTAAACGTAAATAGGGATTTTCTTTAATTTTACATTCACAATGTTACAGAATTCAATACAAATAATTAATAGATATTAATTATTAACTCATTAATATAAGTAAATCCTAGATATATAGGTATGCATATTTTACTAAATAATATAAAACGGCATAAAAAATAAATAAAATAAATATTTTTTGACGTTCTTTACCGATCACTTATTTTTCAACAACTATAATTTTCAACTAAAATATACCATACCTCTACCCGACATCGGAACTTTGAAGTGAAATACTTAAAATCAAAACATGTAGGTACTCATTGTTTATCGCCATTATTACTCTATTTATTTAATGATACCTCTAGCCATTGACTCTCGTCTTCTAACTACCATAAACACAACAGAACTAATATTTGTGAAAATTGTTCATGAAGATTTTTGTCATTTTCGAATAACTGAAAATATAAACATATTATTTAAAATAAGTATAAAATAAATAAAATAATAAAATAGTTAAAAGTCTTTGGCTTAAATATTATAATTTAATTCCAATGAATATAAAAATTTTAAATGTTGAGTAGTGTTATGCAGGTGGCAGGTCAGTTTCTAAAACTTATATTAATTATATATCTATATTAAATATACAGATGTAGATATTACAAAAATAATAAGTGACAAATTAATTAAATTTTAAAGTTTTTGAAACATACGAGTATACTGCAGTTGAAGTATTTAACTTTATACAACAATGAAAATTAAATTAACCAAACTATTATATTATTTAAAAATAATACGTGTAGAATATAGATATTTAATACGAACTAGATAAGTGGAGATAAATGATAAAAATAGAAAAGAATTTAAACTTTTATAACAATTATTTATAAAAAAAACTAAATAGGTAGCAGTATTTTTTTATGAAAAAAATAAAAACTTTATACGAAATTTCTAAAGACTTTGAAGACTTTAACTTGAGTAATGTTCTCCAATTTTATATTAAAATAACAAATTATACACATATATTTTTATGCAATTATAATTTATAATGTACTCTAATACTTTATTTAAATTATATTATAAAAATATATCTACTATAAAGTGAAAATGTGAATGTAAAATTCTATTGAGTATTTTTTATATTATAGTGCTTTATTCTCATGCTTGAGTATTAAAATTATCTATATATATGTGTACCTATATAATACTGTAATCTATAAATAATAATAATATATATAATATATCCTACACTCCTAATACCTCTATCTTATTTACATATTGTATAAATTAAACATAACATAGCAATAATGTTTTATTATATTTTGGGATTAAACTCTTATTAGTTATTATGTATTAATAGTATGCTCAAATCTAAATCAATAATCGAATAAAAATATAGGTAATTTATATGTTCTATAATAAAACGATTATTATAAGTTTATTAAAAATAATATATATAAACCATTATGTTGTTGTACAAAGATAAATTCCTGGAGAGCGTTTTATGAAAAAATAATGCATATATACATATTTCAGGTAGTTATTATATTCAAAAATAGATAAGATTTGATTGTTTAAAGTTTAAACCATTAGTTTTAGAATAATTTAACTATAAAGAAATCTATGAACAATTTTTATTTATAAGCTATTTAAAAACAATCGAATTTTAAAAATCAATTGTATTTGATTTTAAATATTTTGTTGCAAATGTACATGTAATAATACATAAAAAAAATATAATATATATGTATGTGTATAAGGTATAACAAGACTATTTAACAAACTTCCATTACAAATGTACTTCAAAATATTTGTTAAATAGTCCTGATACATCCTATATACAGTAGCAGTAATAAAGTTTGCATTACTTAGGTAGATTTAACATTTTTTTTTTATTTAGTAATAATTATAATATATTAGTAGTGATCTGAGTAGTTATTAATTATTATTAGGGCTCAGATTCTAACTAAAAAGTCACACAATTGTTTTAAAAAAACAAAAAAAGAAGTATTAAAAAAAAAAATGACCAAAAATTAATACGAACTAGTTATAAAAAAAGAATAAAAAAATTTGAAAAATTATGTTTAATTTTAAAAATAATTAATTACCATGTATTTCTCTAAATTAGCAGTAGTGAAATTGACTATATTGTTTTAAGGAGTATTTTTCATAGAAAACAACTCTCTACATTCACTGAATTGATCGGTGCATACTTCATGCAAGAGGTTTCAAATTACAATACTAAATCTAAATTTTGAAATGATCGATATCAATGTTATAAGCATACTGATCGTATAAATAGTAGGTACTATTTGCTATAATATGTAGATCGATAATCTATACGTTTAATACATTTAATAAACAATAAGCCAATAACGAAAACAATAATATTTCAATATAACTATTTAGTCCACATTCTGGGTTTTTTACATTTCTTATTAATTCATTTTCTATTTATTACAATAGCATAATAAACATATAAAAATTCACAGTTGCAATAATTGAAAAAAACATTTACATAAAAAAAAAGCCAAAAATAAATTATTTTATTTGAAATCAAAATTACCTGAAACGAATTTATACATAAAAATCTAATTTCTATTTTATATATTTAAAAAAAAGCATAACTTTAAAATCCGAGACTTATTAGTTATTAATTATTATCTATACAGTATTAATTAGATACAACAATATAAATAACTTTAACTTAAAAACATTATTAATTATTCGTGATATACTGAAAACTTTATACATTAAAATACAAGTATAAATCATTAGTTAAGACATTTCATCGAAATATGATACTTAATAAAACGTTTAATTGTATTCTATTGTCTAACAAGGGACTATATATTATTTGTTTTACAATGTGTTCATTTTAAATACTTCTAAAAGAAGTCTTTTGATTATATCGTGTTTTACATAAAAATTTCATTCAGCTCGTTTATAGATTGGAGTTAGAAAGTAATCATTACCATACTATTTAGTATCTACTATAAACCTTTATGATTTTAAAAATATCATTATCAAGCAACAATAAAATATAGAGAAATTGAGTTGTTTAAAACAATTATTCATTGTAACTTATAATTTATGGACAAAATTTAGCTTATCATTACTTAAGTATAGGTATTTTAAACTTTGCATATACCTATTGAAATACTTTTCATAGTTTTTAATTAATAAAATATGTAATAATAACTTGAAAGATCTGAAATCTCGAATGTGATTTTTATAATTTAATCATACATGACTTAATATAGTTAATCTTAGGTATTGTTATTAGTTACACAAATTTGCATGAACTCGAAAATGTTTATTTAGGTGAATAATGTATATTATATATTTATATGGTGAAATATGAGATGAGTTAAACAAAAAAAAATATGAAACAATTTATGATCTCGTTTTTTATAATTAGACTGTAAAAAATATATTTCACGTAGGTACAACATATTATTTTGTTTCATTTAAAAACATAAAAATAACTAGACGATGTTACGTTTGAGATTAAATAATTAATTATTACTTCCATTATATCAAACGTATTATACAACAAGCTATATTATGATATTACCGTAACGATTACTACTAATAATAAAATACCTAACACAAAATATTATTTTGATTTTTGATGAGGATGAAATATTAAAAATAAATAATAAATAAGTTTTTCGTATAAATAATCATTAGATATTTAGCTAACTTGAAGAATATTTTCCACTTTAATGCAGGTCTAATTATATTTTTTAAAAATCAAAATAATTGAATCACAATGATCTCCAGTCCAATAATAATAATATATCATACACCAAAATATCAAATAATGACCTAGCTAATTAAAATTCAATTGAATTTTATATTTTTTGTATGACATAAACATAATTGTTTCATCGCAAAATAATGTAGTTTAATAAAAATAACACAATCATATTTCAACTATACATTTTATACTTTAATATTTAAAATGAATATTCAAACACATTAATACAACTATTCTACAATTTCTAAATTATATGATTGTAAGTATTGTCGTTAGGGGGCACCAACAAAAAATATTCAGTTATGAGTTTTGGTTTGCTGAACTTAAAACAGGTTTAAATAATGTAACTATAATAACCAAAGAAATACAATAACCGGCAGACTCGCAATATGCCTATTATAAAAAGTATACAATTATTATTAAAACGACTCTTATGTTTTGTTAAATTACTTATCTTTTGGTGCATCGAATGTTTACAGCGCAAAGTATATACTTTTATTTTGTTAATCATAGTTATTATAATAGTAGAAAATTGAAGTGTATTTAATGAAAATGTATATTTTTATTAAGAATTTATGTTATACATATTGCTATATTCTAATTTTTTAATCTCGGGCGAACTATAATTATATAGAAAATAACCAAACCGTAAAGATAAAGGACTTTTGGACCTTACCCTAACGAATATACATTATACACTATAGTATTTCAAACATTATTATATTATATAATACTGTTTGGATGGACTTGAAAAAAAAATCGTTTTCAATATTTTTGCTTTGTTAACTTTAATATCATAGTATTGCTTTTCGACTTTTTTGTTACCTTCGAAGGTACTCTTACTTAATAATACAATAAAATATAAAAATAAGTATGCTTATTGAACTTGGCTTTTAAAGAAACATATTTTATTGATTTTCTAAAATTACATTATTAAAATATAGTACCATACGCAATAAATTATAATATTATGTAATATTGGTAAGTACTAAATATTAAATAATTATATTTATTTTTGGTTATATGTAGTTTTAAAATGTATAAAATGCTAATTCAATAATAATTAATTGTGTAGTTATGATTTTATTATATTTTCTTAATACATATGTGTTTTACAAAGTGTTCCAAAAATATTCTTAGGTATTAAGTAAAAACAAAATTTATATCAAATTTCCCAGATGTTTATTGACTACTAAAATAATTACACCTAGAAGATGTACACTGATTAAATAAAATTTATTCTCATAGTAAAATGAATAATTTATTACTTTTGGGGTATTAAAATTAAATTAAGAAAAATATTATGTTCACATGAGAATTCATGAATAACAGTTTAACGAGTAATGACTTATAATTATTTTAATTATATTTAAACCTAATTCTCATTTTTCGACTTTTAACTACCTTCTAAATGTAAAATAAATTTTAATGTTAATCGTTGGTGATACTTATACTACTTTTAAATGTATATTTATAACAATCAAAATATTAATTTTAAATTTTAAAGAAAAATCTAAGAGTTCAAAAAATCGATATACCTACCTATACTATAATATTATTGTTTGAAATGAATTAATGTATCTATAACAATTATTATAATATTATTTTAGATTATAAATGGAGCGATAAATATATTTAAATGTTAAATATATTATTAAGTTTAAATAAGATTGTTATAGTATTACATTAAAATAATATATTAGCTCAAATTTTGTATAATCACATTATTGGAATATTATATTTTATTTACATGTTTATAAGATTCTTATTATTGGAATAATAATTTAAAATATACCGTAAATATTTCACATACTACACGAAAAGAGTAGTACTACTCATCTAGAGTATGACAAATTAAAATTAAAATCGAATAGACTTAAAGATGAATTTAATTTTCATTACATGATGAGTATACGCACACACACCAAATAGTTTTTGGGTACCTATAGCAACAAATACTCAATGTCTTTCCTAAGAGTTTCTTAACTTTTGTCTTATAATATATATTATATATTACTATAACAAGTACAAAAATCAATTCATGAATATTATTCATATTATAATAAAATCATTTTGAGAGAAATAAAATAAGCAATATTTTGTTGACACAAATTTTTATACAATATTCAAGTTATATCTACACGTAATATTTTAATAATATATTAATGTAGACAGATAATATGTATTTATGAAAAAAAGAGTTCACGGTCACAAAATGGTCAATCATCATTCGTCAATACTTGTTTTTCCCCCTTTGTAGATATGTATAAACATATTATTTTATATTATATTAAACACATTCGCTATTCTCTTATGTATATATGGAATGAATGCACAGTAGCTAATTAAACGCTAATTAGCAATCATGTTGGATTCGTGGAACGTCGAAGTAAACCGGGTTTAATTTTTTTTCCTCTCAAACATGTCCTCGTTTACTTATTTTTTATGGGCCAGATGACATTTGAGTTAACTAGTATAGACGGCATATATACTACGTGGGGAAACGTTTATAATTATTGTATATATCCAAGAATGTCAGGAGGAATGGCGCGAATTATAATGTGCATGCGTATTATGTACCTTCGTATGCGCACAACGGAATTATTCTGCAATTCATTTTTTTTTAGTACATATATTTATTAGATATCGTAATTAATACTAATAGATAACTGCAGCTACCGGTGTATATATAAATACATATTGTGAATTATACTGAAAAAAAGAAATAATTACAATGAAAGAATTGTATTTAATCTATTTGCCCTTATTTTTATATATTTTTCTCATCACTTCAGCAGTTCCTTAACCCCGATACGTCGTGAAATTATTTACTGATTTTTAGATTTACCTATAAGTGCAGGAAACTTGTTTACATGTGACCATTAAATAATTTAAAATCAGTTCGATCGCATACATATACACAACATAGTATATTTTATACGATATACCTATGTGTATTAATTGTACGTAGGTATAAGTATTACAATGTAGTATAATAAATAATATGATAATTGAAAATATGTCAATATTATATAAAAGAGTGTTATCAGAGTAAAATATACAAAATCAGCTTAGCGTGTACTCGTATATAAAAAAAGACAGTAATATAATAATATTAAGTTAGGATCACACGAGTTGTGTAAGTAATAAGCAATCAACAAAAAAGTGTACCGAGATGAATAATATCTCATCACATCAAACAGTACATTATTTGTACTTGAGAAGTATTAATTCAAAAAAAAAAAACAATACTTATAATATCTTGTAGAATTGGCTATTCTAAACGAATAATTAAAATATTATCTTTTTAATGGTTTAGGACATTTATGTCCTAAACTGTAGGGCTTACCAAATAGTTATAAATATTATCCTATTGAAATATGGCAAGTGTAATAACTAATAGTACTAATAAGTAATAAGTAACTAATAATTTTAATCAACTGCCAACAATGTTTAATATTTATTTAAATATTAAGTATTTATTCTTAATCCAATCGTTTTGACTTTGGTGTGTGGATATAGTTCACTGCTTTAAGAAAAAATTTAAATCCTTTGTAAATTATCGATGATTTTAAAAGTTGAATATAATTGAGTTATGGTCGACTTTATCGTACGTTTTTTATACCTTTAAAATTTTTTATTTTATACCTATGATATACAGGATACTTGTAACTTGTAGGTGTATAAAATATAAATATATACGTGGTATTATATAATATAACTATAAATATAGTATAAATAACAGAAGTCATACTTAATACGTCTTTGTAATATACGATACACCTGAATAGTTATTGTATTTCAAAAACGGTTGATTATAAAACACGCGAGTTTCTTCTCGTACCAACAGACACCACGGAATGCGATTCGTGTATAAAAATAATTCGATAATCGAGATGCAACTAAAGTGTTTAGAAAAAACATTGTGCCCTGCTCGTATTATACATACTACCAAATCTAAAATCCAAATAAATCGATCGTTCACGTGAAAACAATTACACAGGTATTCTTACACATAAATAGTCGTTTATGCTAATTAAAATTATTTATATACCAAGTAAAACACAGCTTCAGAGCTAATTGCGATATACTATCTATACAATATAAATTATATATATATATTCAAATAGATATTATATAGATATACGTCATATATCGTGAACAAATATTTAAATAACAAGCAGATACAAAAATATTATAATCTTATAATACGTAGTACCCTTATACTTACATACTGCAGCTATATATATATATATACTAAGGTGTATATGTTATCATATTATTGATATTAGCTATATATCACCTTATATCTATATACGGGACTCGTTGAACGTCGTTAACGCGCATACCATATAATAATATATTATATTATATTACATCATATAAACTAATAATAATAATAATAATAATAATAATCCGCCGGGGCCCGACAACCGCGTGTGTAGCTCATTTTAATAAGCTAATCGATAAGGACCCGCCGGGATATCTGCGCCTGTTATGAGGCGACAATGTGTATAAATACTGTGCGCGAAGCTGTAAAATATCGCGTGCAGATCATATCTGAGGTCTGGTTTAATTGACAGGTGCGCGCTCACACCTGTTTAAATTGCGGTTGCGCTGTTGTCTGTGTGTTTTTTTCCCTGCTCCGAGAGGCGCAAAACAATGACCGAGACGGGTTCGACGCGAATGGCAACAATAAAAAGTAAAATATGTTTATATATATATATTATACAAGCATATTGTGTGTGTGTGTGTGTGTACGAGTGCGCCTCCGTACAGGAAAGAAATCCATTGTCATGTATATATATATATTATATACACACGATTGAAGTAGATAGTCGTCGTATTATATATAATATTATGTACGTGGAACGCCGAGGCGAACCGATATTGAACTGATTTCGTAATTCGATTGTACACTGGGCGATTTTCGATCTGAACCGTAATGGACCGCTAAATGATAGATGTGGCGTTGTTATCGCCGTATTAGAGTATAAAGCGCGTAAAATTTAAATGGCCGATGAATTTTATTATTTTTTATTATACTACATGTGTTTAGGTTGCTAATTGAAAAAAAAATATACGACTAACCTTTTAATGTACATAATAATATGATGGTAATAGAATCTAACCGAAATCGAGAATTTAAACACTTTATACATTGTTCCTATCGACCAAAAAATAAACGAATGTTATGTCCATATCCCGTCGAAAACACATTTTTAATAGTTTCCGTATTATAGATGTATATGTAGAACACGAACGATGCATCATAAGATGAATGTCTACCTGCGTGAAAATCAAAATTATATTTCACAATAACATGTTAAATAAATAATAATATAATAATAATAAATCCACCAACATTATATTATTTAATAATATAATAAATAAAACTATACTGGCCACCAACTCGGTTGTAGGTGTATACAAATCTCGAAGGGGGAAAAATACAATTTAGGTGTATACGTCTACGTCATCAACAGAAATCGTTTCTATAATTACTGCAGTGGCGTCAAGGCGGCCACTTCAAAAATGACCTGAGTTTCATTAATCTTCCGAAATATCATATTATAATATACGTTGGTCTCTTTCTTTCTTCATATTTTATTTCCACCACCCTCTTTTCTTATATATATTTCCATAAACTATATAACCGGTCTCTGGTTTTTTTTCATCTTTTTTTCGGGTCCCTAATGTAAAACGTAATTTGTTTGCAACGGCTTAAAGGAGCCGCCCGGGCCCAGGGATGAGCCTTATCGCCGAGGGATAAATTACAGGGTGTAGTTTTGGCAGCTACCGTGATTGATGAACGACCTCTCTGGTCCGCGTCGCCGTCGTTGCCGCTACGATTTTTATCCACGTACATAATATATAGTACACGAGTAAAATTATATTATGTAATGCTAAAAATGAACAAAAGTCAATCTATAGGTACGAGATAATAATTACAGTGGCGTTATACATTGTTAGTATATAATATTATACTATTTTTTTTTTTTTTTTTTTGTTATTATTATACAGTTTAATTTTGTCGCAACTGTATAATTTTATATAGCAAAACAATAATATGTAATATGATTATTATATCAGTACGTAAATCAGTCACGATTCGAGTTAATTTTTATTGTTTTATTAACAAATGATTTATAATATAATATTAAAATATGCGTTAATAACTGCAGTAAAAAAACCAAAAATATCTTTACTTACTATTCTAACAATACATTTTTCTTAAGTAGTATTACGGTAAAATAATAGGACAGGTAAAGCAAAAACTTCGGGTTTAAAAAAAAATAATTGATTACCGACCACCGGCTGTATGAAATCTATAAAAACCATTGGAGTATCCATACTAAAAATAAAATTCCACGTTTAATAATAAGTATGTGTATTAATAAAAAAAATACTCGTGAGTTTAACTACAAAAAGTTTAAAGTTAAAAACTATTTTTATATTAAAAATCAATATAGGTACAAAAAATTTAGAAGTTGGCTCCCGACTTCATAATATTAAACTATAATACGCAGGATATTAGTATATATTACCATGATGGGAGACATAATATGAGGGATCCATGAATAAGTTTACATTTTCAAGTTTACGAATGTATTTTCATATTATAATAACTTATTGTATATGGTATATTGTATATATAGATTGTTTTTCTTTTCACAAATAAAAAAAGAACTTCAAATTATTAAATATTTTATACTTTTTACTACAATAGTTTAATGGTAATAAATTATAAACATATAATAATAATATTTGTAATTCTACGAATCAACTAATATCCAAGATGTATTATACATGTACCTATATATTGCTAAATTCTAACGCGATCAAAACGATTACGATGAACATAAAAAACCTCTAATGGCTACCTGCATAATGCCTATAAGATAAATTAACAATAAACGAATGACTCGTGTAATAATTTATAATAACAAAAAAAATTCTAAACGTTCATTATGAGCGACAATGAATGTATTTTGATTTTATGGCTTATGTGTACATATAATGTCTCTCAGACGTTGTTGCAATATAGGTATACGTTTAACGATCCAATGAAGTCAGGCTAGACATTTATCACGTTATGTTTGACTTTAAACATTAGCTCATTCAAGAGTACAACGTTATTATAGTTCTTTTTAAAAATTATCTATCTGTTTATTTTAAATTTACCGTTTGTATAATGATCATAGTGTTATGTAGGTATTGGTTCTACACAGTAGCAGAAAAAGCATTTGTCATTGAATTCTTAAACAGTAAAACTGCATAAACATATGATTTTCTATAGACAAAGTATTATATTGAAATCATTGAGATTTTGGTCAAATTTCTAAACATTATTTTATCTCTGTTTTACTATCTATTGACTATTATATGATACTATATTTAATTTTACACAAGTCTATCTAATAAAAACAAAAATAAAATTAATACCATGACAGTTATCCAATATCCATCATAACGTACTCATATATATAGGTATAAAGTGACAGTATATAAAATAGTATATGATATGATGAAAAATAATAAATGTATAATAATTACATTAGGTACCTATATATGTATGAGTATTAAGTAGTTATGGAGATAATTTGAACTAATGAATGGCAAGGTTAAATATAATGTATTATTCCAAAATAAATAGTTTAGCCTAAAAAATATTGCATTATTCAATCTATTATATTACAAAGAGCTTGTCTAATATCAAAAGTTGTATTAATTTCATAAATTTATTATCACATTATATTACACTTATGTTTAGTTGAAAAGTAGAATGAGCATAATAAACAGATCAATTTTGTTAACAATAATTTACTACACTATACATTGTATAGTAAATATGGTGATTGCTGTAATCATCTCATAGGCCATAACATTCGTAGGTATAATTTTTATTTTTTATCCAGAGACCTCACAGAATCGTAATAATTTATGAAACACTGTACTAACGGATTTAAGCAAGTCAGGAGACTCGTGTGCATCCGACCTTCTCATAATTATAAAGAAAATATAAAACTGTGCAGAGAACAAATATAAAACAAAATTTCAAGATGAAAAAACGATAAACGCAGTATTATAAACCTTAACTTTTACATTACAATATTGTAAACCAAATTTTCCTGAATCGTAATTTATTGTGCATTACCCGTGAGTAAATATTTTGTTCAAGAATTATTTTAATGTTTTTTTAATTGTTATTATAAAATATATAATAGTATATTAATATTATACGTACAACATATGCGGTTAAAAAAATCTTAACAAAAATGAATTTTTACTCTACTTAATGAGTAATGTGAGTAATCCCACAATGATTATACACTACACTAATGCGTTTTCTTATTTGATACTATATTTCTGTTGTTACGTTTATAATAATAATAATGATATGTAATATGTATTTTATACAGACAAAAAGCATTGAACATAGTCGTCATTCATGGGCATCTTGGTATCTACAATAATTTTATACTTTACATGCTTTAGACGATAATCGTCGTTATTATAAATTCGTTTTACCTCTAATGCACACTATACAGTATAAATGTATGATGAATGATGATACTTGAAAATATTATGTATTTTTATTTTATATTATTACTATAGTATTTTATAAAATATTCCACAAGATAATATAACGATTATCTGCTCAACAAAATGACCTCGTTGACTTTAATATTATTTTACAGTATTTGATTACGAAAAATGTATAACAATTTTAATTGTTATTCATATCTTTCTACAAAAAAATATATCACATTAACTGCCTTTTATTTATTAAATACATACTCTCAAATTGTGACATTAAACACATTTTGTTGTTAATAATATATACTATATAGTATGTATAAGTAATATGATTCATAATCTTAATATATAACTAGAAAATGGTTATGAAAATATTTAAATTATTTACTAAGATACTGTTACATTTATTCAAACAAAATACTTTGTACTTACCATCAATTTCTATATTTTAAACTAAACTAGGTACATTTAAACTGACCATCAAAGAAATAAAATATGATATTTTTTTCTTTAATACCAACTTCATACGAAAAAATTTTAAATAATATTTGTTAGTATATTTTCTATAATATATCTAACTATAAAAAATAAATATATTTTTTTAACTTTTAATATTGTTCTATATGATATAAAATACAATATGTTTGTATTCGTATAATCGTATGCCATATTGTAGTATCCAATCAAAACGTACGGTTGAATATTGTCTTATTATTTGATGTTTTATTAAGATTTTTATTAGGTGTTCAAATTAATTTCTATACATTTTTATATTAAAATGTCCATTTGCAACAATATTATGAAAGCAATTTAGATGAATAATTATTGTAAGTCTAGACTTTTAAGTGTCTAAAACCATGGACATTAGCTTAATTTATTTGAAAACTGAATGTTTTGAATTATATCGTACTTTGATAATATATAAACTTATTACTTATTAAATGTTACGTCTAGACATATTCCTTAAAACATAATTACCCTAAAATGTTTATAACGTTTAATAATAATATTTTTAGGTATCATGTCATGGCATTTATTTAACAACCTAGCAATATTATTTTAAATTAAATATTCTTGTGGAACTCAGAACAATATATTTATACTTCCAAGTTAAGAATATACTAAACGTTTGTTATTGTAATAGTTACATAAATATACCTAACGAGCATTTATATACCTATGTATATTATTTGTACTTAAGTACTTTACCACAATTTCAGTCTTAATTGATGATTATAAAAATAAAATTGGTTATTTTGTTAAATACCTGTAACACAATACAAAATGAGCAATAAACTCAAATAAATACTGTGAATAATCAAAGAAATACCTCTAAAGCGTGGAAAGAAAAAACAAGACAAGATCTCGAAAACTACTTAATATATTTTGAAAAGGGATTTTGAATAGTGGTCAAAAATGTTTTATAAAAAAGAACTCCCAAGTCGATGGTATGATAATTCAAAAAGGTTACTTTTGGATTTTACTTATTATTTTAACTGAGAAAATAAAAACACAGATTTGATATTTTATAATTGGTTTTATAAAGTTGTGTTATTTTTTTTTTTTTTTTTAAAAGCATTTTTTAGATTACACGAGTATATAACGACAAATGCTACTGGAGTTTCAAATATAAGACATATTTTATACTTTGTATTGAAATTGTGTATAGATTGTTCTTCGGGTATGTTAGGATTGCGAAATTCCCTATAGGCTTTGAGAAAATTGAAAAACAAAATAAACTACAAAAACAACTCTGGCTAGAATCAATTTAAGAATTCATTGAAGAAACGCTTTTAAATTTAATTTATAACACATTACACAAAATACATCAACAATCCACCAAATAATGTAAGCAAAACAAATGGCTTGAAGAAACAAAACTGACGTCAGTTATTATTGTTTTAAAATATTTTGCTACAAATATATACTATTATACTCTATACAAAAGCGATTGCACTCAAGTATATTATAATACTAATCAAGTACTAGAGCTATAATTTTTATTTTTAATAACTTTAAATAAATTTAGCAATAATTGTAATACCCAAATAATACAAAGTTTGAATTTTTTATTTAATTATAAGTCCACTTATAAAAATATTATTTATACATTATTTTTGTTATGCATTTTTATGAAAATAAGATAAAAGTAATAATCTACAAATATTAACATTTTCTGATTAATAATAAGTAGGTATATTTAAGGTACTATTACAAATTATAATTGACAGTTTTAATGTAATTTGAGTGTATAATGAGTCATAATTGATATAATGGATATTTTTTGATTATTAAAAACTATTAGTATACACCTAGACATACGTAGATAATGAGTGAGTAATTCAATAGAAAAATTATAAATCAATTTGTATAGCTTAAAACTTATGTACCTGTGCATATCATTACATTGAACAATAGAGAAATAGTAGAAACAATAATTTGCAACAGTTTCTAAGAATTATTTTCGTATATGTGAATATTTTCCCCAGTTAAAATATTCATAATTTCTCAGGACATTCAAACAGACCAATATTTCTCCCCTCCTTCCGTTTTTAAACGTTAAAATATCAACCACTCGAAATACTCATATGATTCTCACCCGAAATACATTGCTTTTATTGTCTCCGTTTTAATATAACACGACTATATAGTATATAGGTATACATTTTGTTGGTGTGCGATTAAGTCTCTTGTTCCTTTCGACCACCACCACATAGATGTTGTTGTCGATAGGTGTACTCAAAGAGGGTAGGTTCGATATTATCATTATTATTATAGTGTCCAAAATGAATACACATATAAGCACCACGGTATAGGTAGGTTACCCTAGGTACCTATACCGGTGACCATGATCACCGGCTAACGACTATATGGGTTTAGATATAAAATATAATATACGTGTACACTTAATAGCTGGGGTATATACAGTTGACGTGTGCGCGGAGGAGGTTCATTCGGCTGTATAATATTCGGTCGTATATATACCGATGACAACGACCGCCGACGGAGAGACCTGTTTACGACGTGTGCCAAAAAGAAAAACAGGGGAGTAAAAGGGTTGTGCAGACGTACACATTTTTGTCGAACATCTGTCTCATATGTGCCTCATATGCGCACACGATACCTATAGATACGGCCATGCTATATTTAAAAGTATACATATATATACTATTATATACACTGCAACATATTTATCCGCATCACACAATAACGAGAGCGCCAACCCTTTTATCCGATATTGTAATTTGCAAACTGTGGTTTAATAAAACTCGACGAAACAAAAATGCATTCATATAATATAACAGCTATTATGTCTCGTGTTGTAGTCTTATACTGTATGTTAAATAATAAGAATCGGGACAACGGGTATCAGAAGTACATAAATCAGGGAAAAAAGCTAGTAAATAAAATGTATTAAATTCTATCGAAATAAACTCAACTACGCTATATAAGTATTCGCCAAAAAAAACTATTTACCCGAGAAGAATGATTAACATTTGTTTGCGTCATCAGACGAGATCGAGATGATGTACCCGCGTAGAGCGTATTGTTTTAAGTACCTATGGTCTTACACAACGTGCAGAAACATTTCTCACGCGAAACACACAAAAAGTGTTAACGTTATTGTCCACGAGTATGACGTATAACAACATTATGTAGGTAACTATTAAATATTATTTCATAAATTTAAAAGAGTATTTTAATTTCAATTAGATTTTGATCTAAGATTACGTACGTACATTCATCACGAGCAATAACTAATACCTATTAATACAGCCGGTCACATAATTTCCTGGACCACCCTGTATTCTTCACGTCCGTCAATTGTACTCCGCGAGTTAAAACCGTTTTCGACCTGTGACAATATGACAGTATGCGCCGCACCGGCAAGGATAAGTCGACGTTTGCATACAAATATTATACGCTCTTGAAATAAACAGTTTTCATATATATTTTAACGCCGTGCCGTATGCGTCTCCCAACGAGTGATTTACCACGGCGTCGACTGTATTTCTTAACGTCAAAATAATATTTTAATTCGTTTTATCACTCGACATAAAACTCACCATATAAGTGTGCCCTCTTAAGTCTAAGTAACGTTGCTCAAAACCTTCAACTATTACACCATTGATATTCGTAATATATATTATAATATCGATACAAATTGCGTTTACGCTTAGTCTTGTTTTTGGTATAATTATAAAATATAAATATACTTTTATGTTTATGATTTTTTTTTTATAAACTCATAGTGTTGGTAACGTATTAATATTTAGGTTGTAACGTTTCATTAATTTTCTTTGTTGCGGCACAACGGCGCCACGTTGCTCGTCGCCACAGACCTTTTCCAAGCGACTACGTCTCGCGCATCTTTTTTCTTTTTTTTGTTACATACAATAATACGTTGCTGTCTTCGCGATGTCAATATAGAAAAATGTATAATTCTTTATTTCACCGCATTTTACTCTATCCATATATATTGTTCAATCCTGTGCTAGTGTGCTGCGAAAACACTCAAATATACAATAATACATGTACCGTACGTGTGTAAACTCACACCTGATGACGATACAGGCACAACACTATACTAAAAATAGGAGTCGTTATTCGTGAGCAAACCCGAGTTCTAACAATATTGCTTAATTTATTATATTTTGTTAGTGCATGCAAAATACTTGTGTCATCCGTGAGGGCGATGAATATTCATCATATAATATATATCATTGTATACGATTTTGGTCTGCAGGCGGTAGCGCGCGTGACCGTCGGGCAGTGTACATTTAACGCACTGTCCGATCAGATTAGAAAGGATTGGTGGTATTTGACTAGGTATAATTAATTGAGTACGCAGAACTATTTGGTTGGCATAGACTATACAGGTCACTGCTCATTACGTGTTCAACATGCATGCACACCGGACGTATTTTTCGAATAATATTTTCACAGATATGAATATTAATTTATTTTTTTTTATTCACAATTTCCGTTTGATCGAAAATCGAAATATTTTCATCTATAGGTATACTGCCTGTACTAATTATTTCTAAATTTTAACTGTCAAATACTCATGTGATTAATTGTTAATTTTTAAACACGTAGGTAATGATTATTTAGATCCAATTCTATAATATATTTTACCACTTTAATAGCAATCACTATTTATTACAATTCAATTATGATTTCTTTTATTTAACGAAAAATATATAAGGTATTAAAATTCATCATAGTTTGCTAATTTATCGAGAAAATAATACAATGTAGGTACTTAAGTAGTAAGTGATAATGAAAAGCGGCCGTAAGGGTTCTGCGTTTGAAAATCGTTGAGTGTTGTATTATACCATTTTCTAGAATAAAGGTCAAGTGTTATCATACCGTCCTTGTTTTTATAATAAAACCCAAATCATTTTTGACGAAAGAAGAAAAATTTAAACTGATAACGACCATTCATTATTATACTGCAAAGAGTAGAGAAACACCCGTTACATCAATTAATTTACACATGATTACACTGTAAATAATAATATATGATTTCGGTATAACTTAAAAATAATATAGGTATAAACATTAAACATATTAAGTATGTTATAACTTATAAGTATCTTATATAATTATATTTAAACATTATTTTGTTTTTGTATCTTTTTCAGTCCCTAATTTGATTCAGTTTATAATATATCATATAATTTATCTTCGATTTCACGCAAAATGTATTGTCAGCTATAAAATACCCATGGTTAATATAGAAAATTAGCAAAGTAATATAGTACTGTCAAGACATTAAATTCCTTCGACATTTCCTTATGATTTTACAGTTAAAAATAAAAACTTATTTTAAGTTAATTTATAGGTATAATGTATATGGTACTATTACCTATGGTAAAACTATAAGACAAATAATTTTAATTTTAAATTACATGATTTGATTTTAAATTCTATTCAGAACTGTTATATAGTAATAAATATAGAGCTAATTTTTTCAATGATAACAATTTTTAGAAAAATAAAAAAGCTAGATAAAAAATACACATATTAAAGTGAAAGAGGTATATAATATTAACAGCGAAAAATATCTATTACACTCCACATCTCTATACATTACCTATTCCAAAATTCCTAAATCCTAATGCACATTAGTCATTAGGTACTATAAGCACACACACGCATCATAACATATAAGATTTAATTGAAAAATTATTTCAATGATAATGACGAACTTTGCAGTATAACTTGGTCACTGAGGTGTTTCGAATTTCTAATAATCGATTGTAATATAAAGTAAAGTAATATACCTTCAATGTATGCGCATCTATGAACAAAATTTTACTCTATTCAATCACACCCCTATTATAGACATACAAACACTATCGGTGAATCTTTCCAGACAACATCGACTTTGACTTATAAGTTTCACGCGACCTTGGCTAATTTGTTATAACTTATAATTGTATATAGTCCAGTACATGTAGGTATATACATAATACATCTACAACACTACATCGTTTATCGTGCCCGTCCAGCCACCGAGGTCTATATTCCCGACCACGACAGTATAATATTGTTGGCGATTTCAATCGGACAAGTGACCGTCTCGTTTTACATCTCAATACTCATTATTGAAACACGGTATTAGCATGTTATGTCGACAAGTACGAGGCACATATTACATATTATTATGTATAACATACACGTGTATAGGTTTAAAGGACTTATATAGGAGATATTTTACTTAGTATAGTATGTGCATATTACGCGTATTATTTTATAACTTGTAAAACATATTTTATTTTATTTTAATGTCCAGAAGTCGTGACCAAACCAGTTTGCTTCTATACGAACAATAATAATAATAATAATAATAATGTAATTTATGCATATTATTATAATGTACGTCGGTTCTTGCGGGTTTCCATCTAATTTAGTTTTGCGTACCTAGCTAATCCCAATCATCGGATTTTGCTGTACCAATTTAATTTATGCACAACGTGGACTTTATGGCCGTTATAAACTGTAACAACGTTGTACTCTCTCACGGTCTAATGGCAAAAACGCCTTGTATTATCACGCTAGTGCTATTTTTTCTTTCCTTGCGGTTTTACAATCTTTTTTTTACAACCTTTGAACTTAACAATCTTCCTATCCTCATCTTAATTACCACAACGATATTTAATGATTACACACGAGTTTATCGAACTTTTCGTCAATAAAGTTGAAACATCTTGATTCTTGTGGACTCGACATTGCTTATTTAAAACGTTTAGTATGTATCTATGAAACTTAATTCTTCTCAATACAGAAATCAATTTCTTGAATAAAACACCTAAACAGAACATTTAATTTTTAAATAATATACAAAATATTAATGTCATTCATTAGGAAAGTTTTAACAAATTAAGTTAACAATTTAAGATAAAAATTTATATTCATTTTAAATATTAGTGTAGTAGATATTATATTAAATAACATAGATTTATTTTTAGCTAAAGCGTTTATTACATTTACAATCTAAGTATGTATACAATATATAAATTTGAGTAAAATGATAACAAAATTGTAGTATTGCAATGACTTAAAAGAATACTTTTGGCAAACTCAGCTTGTTAATAATATAGTTTGATACACCATACATAGTAATAAGATTATAGCCTAGTACTCTAGCACATCTGGAAACATTTATAACTTATTAAAAAATAAAATATATAGGTATTGTACTATCATAATATATAAACCTAATAACAATTTTTAAAAATCAACATTATTCAATTATAAATAATTTAATATAGGTACTACAGCAGAAATTGTAACTACCACATAAGATTCCTTTTTTATTTTATTAGTATTATTATTATTATGTTATTACCCAGCTAGGTTACAATAAATATATTTCAGTTATATAGCTCATTCAATAAATTTGTTTACACAGAAACTTTAATTTTGAACTTTAAAGTACTTATTGGAAAAAAAATAAAACAGTATTCACATTTTACAACATTCTATAGTACGTCTGAATTGATTTACGAGTTAATAACAATATAATAATGTAGATGATGATTTTGACAAAAATTACAACTTAAAGAAAAAAATATTTTAACTTCAAATACTTAATCGTAAATATTAAAATCATTTTAAAATGTAAAATACCTTAAAAATAGTCTAGTTCTTAGACTACAGTATAATTTTAAATTACTGCAATAGCATTAGATACAACAATAATGTATTCGATACTTATTAAATCTATTTTAAGAACTTTTATCCTTAATATAAACATTGTAATGAGTTAAAAACTATTCTATTCGTTTAAACTTTTAATTTGGTACATCAAAGTATCGAAAAAAAATATTTATTACTGTTTACAATACAAAAAAGAGATGCTCGTTTGAAAAAACAGAAATTGATTCAAATCTCAAGAATTTTTTAAAAAAAAATAAGGATTTTAAGTATATTAAATATTTCAAAAATCATAATTTAAATAAATCCATTCTAAAAAAAATGTATATAGGGGTGAGCATGCTTTGTGAATCAGAATCATTCTGTATAATTGTATACATATACATTTACAATCTCGATTATATACCTACCAGTTTTATATTACTGTGCATATTGTTATATTATAATACCAATACCTATGTAGTAATATATTATTATAAATGGTATATGGTATGTTATATGTGCGTATAAAAGAAAAACAATAATGCGGTCATTCAATTTCGGCACACGTTGTGTTATTTATATTGTTTAATTATGCATTCGCAGTCCGAAGCATAAAATGTAGGTAAGGCGACGGTGACAATAATAATGATATTTAAAAAAAAAATTACCATACAGTGGCATTATATAGCGAAAAATATATTATATTATATATGTATATATTATATAGGTACGATGATGAGACGGTGCCTAAACTCCAAAACGCGCTTATATACACGTGCACAATATATAATATATACTGAACGCATTATAATTCCATACTTTATATATATATATATATGTATACATAATCAAAAATTATGCACGGCGGGATAAATGTGTCTCTTAAAAACATTGCGCATACGTACACGTACGGTCCGGGGTACCGTTGTTCTTTGGCAGGAAATGGCGCTCCTGCAGCTACTATATTGGCTATATCTTAACGTATTATACATATAATAATATTAAATATTATATATTATATTTGTGTGTTTGTGCAGACGGACGTGCATTCAAAATGCGCATTCGACGTGTATACCGAATAATAGTTACAATTAAACTTAATAATATAGCTAACCGCAGTCATCGAAATAATTTTAAATAATTTTGCCGAAATATTTATCAAATCGTTTTAAACACAAAGGTGAAAATAATATTTGTTGCAAATTTGGCCGTTTAATTAATTAGTACAGAACTTTTAGCTAAGTAAAACTATAAAATATAATAATATGTATGATATGTACCTATCTTACTGCAGTAACTATATACTGCAGCATATATCTTACGATACGATTAAGTTTAGTTCAACGTTCTTTTACAATATGTTTCGATATATTTATTGTAGTTAAATTATTGCCTAAAATAAAATGTTTGTCTTAACGAAAAAATTATAAATTTGTTTTGTATGGCATATGTGTATTACATCGTATTAAAAAAATAAAAAATTATATATTATATTATTACACTTCCAATCTTTGCTTTGTAGATATAATATTATATAAATACATTAATCTACAGTTTTCAGAGAAATTTACTTATTTTATAGTTAAATAGGACTAATGTACCATCGACTTTTTTAACAATTTATATTATATCACACTATCTGTATTAAGTGAACAATAAATTTAAACAATATACAATGAAAAAATATAATATAATTAGTAGTTTAAACTTTAAAGTTTAAATACTACAATTTATTGATTACACAATTAAATAAAACTTAAAAATCTACGTTCAAAACTACAAATATAAATTTTATTTTTTTAACTCACGATATTCTAGCAAACTCTTTCTATCATTTTTCTAACAGCAATAATTACATATAACAATGTATTTTATTGTGAATATATTTGTTTTGTTTACACCACCGAATATGATACGGAAAAGATATTCTTTTTTTTCTTATAACGTTTTAAACAATTAAACACATGTATAGGGGAATTATTGCTGTTTAAATCTGACCAATATCACATACCCATAGGGCACTCTTTGAACCTCGGCGGTTCATTTGTCCTTCGAGCAAGCAATTAAAAAATTATGTAAAAAAAAAAAACGCTCAGCCTTATATAACCGACCTTTAACATTGTAAAACACAAGTTAACACGTTTTTGTATGGGAGACGGTCTACAGGTTTTGCGTGTACTTTGAATATGCCGACAGACTCTCATTATACCTTCCCGTGATTAATATTGGTTTTTATGTTGCCCGGTGCAAATTAAATCGTGTGCGGCCGGCTTACAAGTAATTTGTGAGACCCATTATCCACCCATATGCATGATGATGACTTCGAAAGATATAGCCGAGAGGAGGATTACGATGATAAGTCAATAGCAATATAATATACATGTATATATATATATATATATTATACACGTTTATATTTAATTGTATGCTTACATCAAAATTTAAGTATAACCTATGTTAATCGGAATATTTTTAAATATGAATAAGTTTAAAGAAAACGTATCACGACTTTGTATAATGAATATAATTGTAAGTGCGTTATTTTGCAAGAGAATTCGATATCTGATAAAAAACGGAAATGAAATAGTTAATCTAACCTAACTAAAATAGCAGCTATAGGTATGTTTTAGTCATAATCATAAATTGCAATGATATAGAATGAAATATTTTATGGGCCATTTAATTAATTTTTTATGTCAAACATAAAATGCAATAAACGATTTATGGTCGTATTTTATCAAAATTAAATTTAAGTAAAGTAAGTTAGGTACAAGAAGTTGAATAAAATATAGTTTATTGGGTATTTCATTACACTACACAAATTCAATATAGGTAACAATACATAAGTCATAAAGATGCTCATTTTATACACATGCGATTTATTTAACTCTATATTTTCCGGCTTTCAGTAAATTAAATATTTAATAACCAATTTCCGTTGGTAATTGATAAATAAGACCAACAGTGTCAATTTTTTTTTATAATTGCATCTATATAAAATAAATATTACAATTTATTAAAATTTTTGGTTAAAGCAAAATGTATAATAAACAACCCATATTGTATTGCTTGTATATTATAGTGTTTGTTTTTTTTTATTAGCTTCTAATATACAACTATGATAGCCCAACAATTACTTAATATAATGTTATTACTTATTATACAATAAATAGCAGTATATGCACTATGTTTTCCGCAACCACACTAAATATTTTAATATACATTGAATAAATCATTGTTGTTTAAAAAATACAAATAAGTAGTTCTTAATAGTGTTCTTATTTATTTTAATGAATAGATAAGTGGGTTAATTTTCTAACTTCAATAGAGGTTTTTTAATTTGTTACATCATACTACATGAAGTATTTATAAGTATTTATATATTTTTTTTTTATAAAGTATTTTGATTGTGTAAGACAACAAATATACTTTGTATTATCAAACTTAATATTTTAACATACTAACAAAAAACGTCCAAAAGAATATATGATAAATTACCGAAATTTAATTTAATTTAATTTTTTTTGATTTATCATTTTTTTATTAACTAGATATTTTAAAAACTCCTAATAATCTAAAGGGAATAATAATAATAACATGTTTAACAATGTTTAGGTATTAGTATCTTATAATACTATATTCTGATAAGTTAGTACCTATTCTAAAGAATGCAATAACTCTGAAAAATGAAAATACTTGAGTGTACATAATATAATTCAAAATATGAATATCAGGTACCTAAAATGTACGATACAAGCCACCATTATACAGCATCGTGAATTTTAATACAATATGCTTTATTGAATATTATTTTTTTTTTGCTCTTTTCGGTCACTATTTGGCACAGTTGTAGATATAGTACGTCATGGAATACAAGACGGACATTTATTCAATGTCGAAAATGGTAAATGACGTTTATAAGTATTGTATAAGAAATAAAGTGGTGATTGAACATTGCAGCAGTGGCGGTCGAGTCTTTGGTATAGGATACACCACCGGCCGTGTTGTGCTCGTACCTTTACATAATGTTATACACATTCATACACTCGCATATTATTTTATAATAGGAATATATACCGACCGACCTACCTACGAATATATACATACCTGTACACTGTACTACAGTGAGAGGGAGAGCAAATAGACTCGTGCGTCTGCGGGCCCGACGTTTATCGGTGTCGTTTAACGCCTTTTTAAAGCACCGCGCACCGACCATCTGTCCCGCTCAGATGAAAATATTATTACATAATAATGTGCCTCTTTATGGAAGGAAAAAAATGCATTATTCGCATTCGGGCGCGCGCGACAAACTCCTACGTCTCTCTTTTCTCGGGTCGGGGTTTTTTTTTTTTACTACTAAACAGCTGTCGGGGGACTGTCAACTCATCGACACGGAGCATACAATAATCCTTTTGCTCCGGATGAACGAATCGCGCGTCGTGGTTAGGTTTTTTTTAAAGGAATTTGCACTGAAAACGGTTGACGAATTGACAATGAAACGCGCGCGCGTTTGCGGAACTATGAACCCAATTCGGGTGGATCGGAAATAATCGTCTGTAATCTTAATCAAGAGACAAGCCGATTTGGATGAAATGTTTCCGTGGAAATCTATCTAATTCGATTGATCATCCATATCTGATTAATTGTAAATTGTATTAAAAATATTTGATACTACCGATATACCTATATATATATATATATATAATATATATTTAATACTACGCGTATTAAACAAAAATGGTATCGTAAAATCACAATAATAATTCAACAATTTTAAATTTAAAAAAAAAACAAATTTGGCTTCTCTTCTCTACCTTTGTCCTCGAGTTCCTCGTATTTAAATATATATTTTTCTTATAATGTACATATCCTTTATACATATCATGCTTTTATAAGTGTATATTTATATTTCTCATATAAAAAATATATATATAATAGTTCAATATCCAATATTATTATACCTGGGCGATTGTAGGTATAGTGTTGTAGCCTGTTATTAACTATAAGCATTTGAATGTACAATTAAAATAACTTCTTTACAAATTATCAATTGGTATTCTTTTCTGTAGGTAAACCATTTTTCAAATAATCAAATTACTTAACTATGAATATATAAAATAAGTATAAAAACTGATATCATATTATTATAGATGTATTATGTATAATATGATTTATGAATAATGCATGATGTCTACCATTCGCTTTAATTCCAACATATCAATAGTATTCATTTCTACATTCTACGAAAATAGTATACTATATAATATTGTAGTATTAGTACAATTTATTATACTAGTCTACTTCGTAAATGTAGATATTCAAAAATCTGAAAATGTATCATATTAATATAATAATAATATCATCCACTTAATAAAAATATTATATTTTTGATTTAACCCACAAACGTCTATTGATTGGAAAAATAGTGTACTGAATTGTACTTAGGTATGTTGAACAATAAACACAATATTGTACACCTATAATATGGTAATTGGTTACACGTCGATATAATGTACGATAATGATACGTTGAAATTCAAAAAAATATTTGTGTGAAACCCATTTAGAATTCAAATATATTATAATATGTTATTACTAAACGGTATGTATGTACAGGTATACTTAAATAGATGACCAATAAGATATTGTTCATTTGAACGTCACGGTCCAGTGCAGATCCCGTAGGTCATTAAAAAGCAAGACTACAAAGATGACGTACGATACGCACAAGTCTTCTAAAACATGATTTATTAATACATATTATGATTTTTGTTTTATATGCGATAAAAATAATAGGTTTGATATTTAACTCGAGGAAATGCGTAATTTAAAAAAAATTAGTATTATCTAAAGTAGTAGGTAGTATTGTTTTTTGTACTGACCGGTAAAATCCACACAAAACTAATCTTACTTAATATAATATACACAATTATTTAAAAATAAAATAAATAAACAATACACAAATGGTTCAAAATCATGGTTTCATAATGATATGAAATTTATGTTTGTTTAAAGTTAGTATTAGGTACTAACAAAGTAACAATAGTGTTATTGTTTTTTCTCCAATAAAGTAAGGGCTGTGTGAAGTTAGCCCTCCTTTACTCAAACCACTAATAATTCATTTATTATTGATTTGCAAATTCTCGCTAATTACTTGCTCAATTTTGGCACTATGTAAAATTTGTTTTAAATAAGTGTAAGAGCCATCTTCGCGGACGTACTGAGATTTAGAATGTAAATAAAATCAAATAATTTGTTAAGTAACTTTGCCTTGTTTCAAAAAAAAAGTAAATAAATAAATACATTTTTAAAGCTTAAGTAAAAACCATTAAAATAAATATAAGTTGATGTTTTGTTTAATCCTATAAAAAAACTGAAATTGTATAATGGATTTTCTAGTAAGACAACGTACATGCTTATAGTCATCATTAAAATAATTATACTTGTCTATTATATTATTATTTATTTTATAAAATATTTTTTTAGATGAGTAAATTACTTAATATTTTGTTCGTAAATACATCGTTATCTTTTCTTTCCTATTCAGTATAACCACATTCAAACCGAATAAAAGTATATATTATAATTTATAATAAAATACAAAGTTAAAAAAAATAAAATATACATGTAAAAAAACTCTACCATCTAAGCTTCTAGTAGGTAGTCGTAGTAAATTCTTTAAACATTGACGAAATTTATAAAAATTAAACACGATAATTTATCATCACTTTAAAAGTTATCTATAAAACAATAACAATAATAATATACCATATTGCGGTGTACTTACCGCAATACAATCAAACGACAAACTATTATTTATAACTTATAATAGGTATATAGGCATAATTATTTAAAATACGGTGCTACTTCTTTCTCGTTATTACTATAATACTATAACAAAACATATTTGCTTGTTTTTTAATAATTTGCTATAGTAGGTAGTACAATGTGGCTCGAATTAGAATTTGGACTTAAGTACACTACATATATAGTTTATATACTTATAAACATATTGCTACAATGGTATACCAAATACATCCATGTACGAATTTATGGCAGTTTACCCTTTTTCACTTCGAAATATAGTCATTATTATCGCAGCATTTGATACGCTTTTGGACACAGGTGCAGCATTAAACATTGAAATCGTAAAAAACCGTATATTATATGACATGTGTACACGCGCCAATATTATTATATAGTTAGGTTTCGGGTGAAATAATATAATATAATAATTCTTTTATTACACGACGACGCGGCCGTTCGCGTACATACAAAAGTGTAATAAACGTCAAAACATTAGTATTTTCGTCAAAAACGACAACGCGCGGCGGAGACTGCGTAAACTCGTATATATTGTACGCGGTAACCCGAAGTTTTTACGATTATTAATAACTGCAGTGACGACGACGACGATAACAAATATGAACGATGGAAGGGTGCCCACTGCCCACAGAACTCGGGGTGCTACAGGAGATACGACGCGATTCCGAACAACAGCGAACGACTTTTTATAAAGGCTCGTTGTAGGTGTATAAACCATCGTGTAGGGTGACGGCCAACCCTAAAACGCTTACGAAAATATGTCGTATATACTCCGAAAACAGAAAATATTATATATTGGTTACGTTTCAAACCTCCCGTCGTGCTGCAACCACCGGCAATCAAATTATATCTACATCGTGTATAATTCCGTTAGGTAGATTATTCGTATGACCTCAAGTCGAGAACGGCTTTTTTTATTCTTCGAGTTCGGCGAACGGTTAGATTGCACGGTGTTTAATGGTATACTACCAAAAAGTCCGAGGTAAAAAAGTCCTAGGAAAAAAAGTCCGAGTAAAAAAGTCCGTGGTTAAAAAGTCCGGTACATATAATTAGGTAAAATAAAAATACGATGTGATACACAATCAAACTTCCAATTAGTATTAATATAAATTGTAACTAAATGATTTACCTGACGCAATTAATAAATAATCTTTAGGTAGATACCAATATCGGAAATATAAAGTAAATCAAATAGATATACTATGTCTATTGATTTTATCTTAATTATCTGGTGTGTCAAGTTTTACTCGTTACATCCCGACATCCGATATTGTTAGTATAGATAAATATATCTATAGTTGCTGGGTATATCCAACGTGTACATACCTACCGTATGAGTAACCGAACAGTTGTCAATTTTGTCAGTTTAGTTCGATATTTTGTTGCGGTTGATTAGTAAGTTGCTCTCGAAAAAAATGTCAAATATAGTAAAAGTCAACGAAAAGGGTACCAAAATAATTGTGGGTGGTTACTCATATACCCTTCAACATACTTTAATCAAAACAAAACGGTGGAAATGCAGTAACAAAACAAAGTATAATTGCCCGGGAACACTATCTTCATCGTGGGAGTTAACGAACCCTGTGCTTCAAATTGAGCACAACCACGCAGGGAATAATCAAATTGAAATAATTGAAAATTTTAAAAATGAAATAAAATCACGATCGCGAAGAACTTGTGACAAACCGAGTCAGATATTTGCGGAAGCTGTAAGTCAAATACCAGCCGAAGCTCTATTGTTTTTACCAAAAGAAAGTGTTGTAAAACGAACAATTAGAAATCAAAGAACTAGCAATAATCCTGCATTAAATTGCATAAATGATGTTATGATAGAAGGTAATTACTATTTATTATTAAACATGGTAGCCAACATTTTTTATTATAGCCTAATATTATGTTTCAGATGACTGGGCTTTAGTTAATGGACAACGGTTTCTATTGGCTGATAATAAATCAACAATTGGAGAAAGAATTATATTGTTTGCAACAGATGACAGCTTAAAAATTTTGACAGAGGCCAAGACATGGTATTGCGATGGTAATTTTAACCTTAGCCCTAAATATTTTTTACAACTTTACGTTATAAGAGTTCAAAAAAATGATTCGTATATAACTGCAGTATACTGTTTTCTTGAATGTAAGACAATGTCTATTTATGAAGAAATGTTCAAACTTATTTTAACTAAATGTGCAGAGTATGAATTATTTCCCGATCCAACCTTCTTAAATGTTGATTTTGAAAAAGCTGTAATTTCTGCCGCTCAAACAATTTTTGGTTCAAATTTGACTATTAGAGGTTGTTTTTATCATATGTGCCAAAGTTCTTATAGAAAAATCCAAGATTTAGGATTAACTAATATGTATAAAAATAACGACGAATTTAGTCATTTTTGTGGAATGTTGGACGGCCTTGCATTTCTTCCTCTTGAACGTGTTTTTGAAGGAATGGCTTACCTTAAAACAATTGCTTCCCCTGAAGGAGAAGATCTTTTAAATTATTTTGATGCAACCTACGTAAATGGACCACTTAGAAAAGTAGGGGTTGGTACCAAATTTAAATTTAAAAAAATAAGTCCACTTTTTCCTCCAAATACTTGGAATGTACATAACACAACAATTAATGGTGACCACCGAACAAATAATATATGTGAATCGTGGAATAATAGATTTACTCATTTAGTTGGCCACAGTCATCCAACTATTTGGACACTCATCCACAAAATGAGGTTAGAAGTAGCGGCAGATAGGGCGAAATTAGTTATCGACAGCATGGGTGATTTGGTAAAAAAAAAACAAAATTTAACATATACCCGACTGGTTAATTTATGCCAAAGAATAGCTAATAATTCAATTACCATAGAAGAATTTTTAGATAAGATTGGTCATAATATTAGAACAAGACCAAGATCATAATATTTTTTCTTTTTTAAATATGTTATTTTTAATATTTTTATATACATATACATTATAATATTATAGACACCTACATATTTTTTTGACGATAGTTGAATAAGCTATTTTTTTCAAATACCTATATATATATTTTTTTTTTGACGATAGTTGAATAAGCTATTTTTTTTTAATATTGTTACCTTTATACAAATACATTATATTATAGATACCTACCTACAGAAATTTTTTAAAAAATATATTATTTTTTTTTTTTATGATAGTTAAATCAGCTATTTTTTTAATATTGTTATATATAAATACATATTTAATATAAGTATACCGGACTTTTTTACTTTGGACTTTTCTACAGCGGACTTTTTTACCCGGACTTTTTTTCCTAGGACTTTTTTACTCCGGACTTTTTTTCCGCGATTCGTGTTTAATATATATATTAACATCGCCGACGATAAAGTGGCGTTGATTTTTCGATATATTTTATAAATATAATCGACTAAGTATACTGAGCAGATTAATCGGGTCAATATATATGTACGCTTGTAAATTGAAAATCGCCTTATGATCTTTGATACACATAACCAAAAACAGTCATTAAACACTCGCGACTAAATTGGAATTGACCATTGATCGATATGATCCAGATGACAATCTATGTTAAATATCTGTATCTAAATGTTTTTAATACCTAGTTACGAGGACGACGGTGTTCGTTAAGTATATTATTTCATTGGAAATTCACCGGCGACTGTGCTGGACGATAGTCCTTACGAGAAGTAAAAGAAGAAGACCGCAGAATACATATACCTACAGAGGTATAATACTAGGTTATTATTATCATCGGTTTACCTATACCTTATAACCTAACCGATCGCACTGCGCACAGTGTTTATAATGTACAATAGTATTATATACGTATTATTGTTATATAGTAATGTATAGTAGGTATATAGGTATACTGCAGCGTTTTTCCACCCGCGTAAATATACCGCTCTGGTGGAATAATAAAAATGTAGATGAGATCCCGAACAGATAGTGGTTGAGGTGATCGGGGGGGCTGATAACGAGGTCACGATGAACGACTTTTGTTCGGCTTTTTTATGGCTCCGTCTCTCTCTCTTACCTCTCTCCCAGTCCGGTCAGTCCGTCTCTGTAGCAGTATACATAATACATAGTTATCGGTATACACATAGTCACCGGTAGGTACTTCTTTTTTTGCGATTCGTGTCGGTTTTTTACGGGGAAAAAAAGTAAATAAACATTTTTCCCTTGCATACGTTTACGCGCGAAACGCCCATCCCGCCGCCACCGACAAAATTGACACGTCACGACTACCAGGCTATACTACCCAACTATTATAGGTATAAATATATATATATAGGTATTGTGTAAACACACGCGTGTAGGTAATGAAATAATTACACACGATCGTCGTCGTATGGGTCATAATATAACGATAATAATAGTAGTGATACAGTTGGGCGATGCTTGTTCTACAACCGATGTACAATTATTATTATTATTATTCGTATACAATGGCTTTATAGATGTTGATTATACGATATACTATGTATATGTATACACACGAAGAACCCGATTAAGACCGGTAGTGGCGACGGGGTCAGCCGCGTGGGTGTTTTAATTGTAAGTTCATCTATACATATTTTATTATATGTGTATTTATACATATAATAATGTATATAAAATATATTATAGATGCGTATAATTATGCGTGCCTCCGGAACGCGACGATGTTATTATTGTTTTTTGCCGACGATAATACCCGCGGGCCGCGTGCTCCGGTGCCGTGGACGTACGCGTGAAATCGTATTATAAGGACCTGGGTTTAAAATTTATTTTGTTAAGTAGATAGTTTAATATAACCACCACAATGAATTTAATCATACACCTACAGCGTGTATAGACTATTTTATTATACTTTTTAAGTAAGTACAGATTTGTTTTATTGTATGGTCATTTAAAATTTTCCAACTTATAAACCATAAATTATACGAGAAGTTACAGTTAATAATATTATGTATCTATATTTGAAGATATACACGAATTAAATTCACCATAAAACGGATATTATGTTATACGCGTGTCACGAACACAAGACAAAATATGCTTATAAACCATCAATGCGAGTATACGCCTTAAATAATTTAAATCGTACAATATTATTATTGTTATAATAATATTATACTAAATAGAACCTTACACGATACACCTATATATATTTTACAGAAATCGATATGAAATAACGGAAACACGTAATAATACGCAATATATATTAAACTGCAGGAACTTCATATTATTTTATAATTTTAATAGTTCAAAATATCCGTACGAAAATTCGAAATCCTATCGATTGGGTGTATCCGCATAGACCGCATATTACAAACACCTCCGTTTCGAATTTACATGTCTTCAACGCGCGATAAGTGAAACTGGCACATCACGAAACCCCAAGGCACTCGCAGGACGGCGGCACGTGTTCCGTCGGCTAGCCAACAAACGATTCACCTAACTAATAAACATTCAATCCAGTCATCAGTTACGCGGAAAAGTATTACACGAGACTTGTTATCCCATTATAGTTTATAGGACACATGTCACAATATTACAATACGCATTTGTTTTAATATAATTATTATAATATACGACGCTGGTGCGCTATTATGTTATTATGTTTATTTCTTCGTTTTTTGCATTCAATTTAAATTGCACATAGATGACTGTAACATATAAGTAAGTACTTAGTTTATTACGTACCGTGATTGAAAAACAATAATATTATATTAACAAAACCAAAAATTATTATCCGTTTGTAAACGTCACCGCGTATTGTTTTCATAATTATTACAAGAGAACAACAGCCCTTTTAATATTGAATTTTAATAAAAAATATTTTAAAAATAAAAATATATAAGCGAACTATGATGTTGTGATTGGTGTCTAACGAACCGTTTGACCATTTATATTTTATGCATGTATACTGATAAGGAAATAACTTGCACATTGTATACTAATAGATATAGTAAATAATGTATGTATAGAGTATTAGCCATTAGGTACTGCTTTGGCACTCTATATGAAGTGAATAATATTAGTAATTAGTGTTATTACAGACAAGCGAATAAGAAAGGATAGGATGGGTAATATAACATTAATAATTAACAATTGTAATAATTATAATTATTACAAATGCCATTTTTTTTTTAGTATTTATAATCAATGTTAATATTTACAATTTTAAGTTGATTTTGCTGTACAGCCGTACAGGTAGGTACTAACTTAAGAATATATTATATATATTTCCTTATCGTTTAGTAGAAATCGACATTATTTATAAACGTTTACAATCTTTATTGAAATGCATTCTAATGTAAAATTCAAAGTATTTATTTATTATTATCATTGTTCATATTATTATTTTTTTGAAACATAATAAAACCGTTCGGTCTTTCTTGTTGAAGTCTCCGACTTGCCGGCGTCAGACTGTGTGATGATTCCCCGATACATAATCGGCCACCCAAAAAAAAAAAAAAAGAAAAAAAAAAGAAACACAAACACTCTCCGCGCGGCGGGTGGGTTCCTACAGGACACTATTGTCGAGTGACGACGCCGTAGTCTTAAATTTCTCGTTAAACGTCCCACCGGCGGGACACGGGCCGGCTATCCGCATAAGTGAAACACGCCCCGTTTATAATAAGACCGTCGTCGTTATTATTTAAAACTCCTGTGTATAATAGCATAATATAGTTTGGCGGAACTGCAGTGCCGGACAAAAATATTCCATTACTCTGCTCACACAATGTTCAACGGTCGCCCGACAACAGAATATTATAATACTATTTACCTACAACAATAATATCACATTATCACACTCAACTGGTTTTGCGTCTCGTACGCCACTCGGAAAAGTCGCCATGTCATAACGCACCGTTTACTGCGGATTTATTTACGTTTTCTTCAAGCATCAGTTATTTATTATTCACGAGTTCATGATGACTATCATTCATATTTGGACAATCGAAAAATTTTCATCGGACATTTCTTCCTGACCACGTACAACAATACCACACATTTCATCCTGCCGAATTTTATTACGGTATACCTACCGCGACCCAACATGAACGCGAATTTTTTTTTAATTTCGCCTGCCGGGCGTGCACGAAGGAAATAAAACATTACCTAACAATCGTCATAAAATTACGGCATGTTGCGGCAACCGGTTGTGGTTAATGAGAAAATTACTGGATCATATTAATTTGATGACTATACCTATTTCAATATGTTGCAAATAAAACTATTAAAACGCACATACATTATAATAATACGCATAATATTATCATGTCTGGAGTATGAATAATATTACTTTTACACAAGTATTTTTACTTCATTAGTATTGGACATTCCACACGTACATACGTGTGGATTAAACTTTCTTTCCGCATAAAATTATTTCTAACTCTAAGCATGTAAAATAATAATTACTTTACATTGACACGTCACTTATACATCATTTGTTTCCCGTGATTTATTCAGGAGATGGTAAACTGCGACAAAATTACACCTTTTCTAAAAGTCGATGTGTAAACTGTGGCAAAAAATTAACATACAATCTTCTACATAAGCGATAAGTTGCATTATAAAAACTGCAACAATTTATTTCACACATATATATATATAGATACTATGTACAAATCGATACGATAACATAAATAGGTATATACATGCATCATATATACCTATCACCAGTATCACCTATGTGTTATTATGTAAAAAATATTTTAATTATTAACGCGTGTTATGTTGGATATAAATTTGATCAATACGATCTATTAAAAACAATATATTATGCATGTTTGAACTTTCAAAATTTCAAAAAATTAGAGTTAAAAATTATTATATTATTAATTTATTATTTCAATTTATAATTTTTCGAATTTATGAAAAACAATATGTGCATGTTACAAGATAGCAACCCAAGTACAAACGTTATCGATCATGAAGGTAAGTCACCGATCAAATTCGTACCTATATGTATAGCTATATCAGAGCATGTATGTCTAATTAAACGATAAACGTATACGTGTTATCGTATCGGTATGTGTAGTATCTTTATATTATATTATATATAAAATAAATTACAACAGTTTGTATAATGCGCCTTATCGGTTTTGTCGTAGGTTGTATAATGTTAATTATTTTTGCGCAGTTTACATAATATTATGAACTTTTAGTAAAGGAATAATTTTGTCACAGCTTACATACAGCCATTTATTCATTATTGAGGACGAAGCATTTAACTATTTCAGTATAATACTATTATAATATACAATACAATTCTGCTAAAACCGTATTATGTTTTATGGTAAGCTTATAATATTATATAACTGGTAACTTTAGTACAATGTCACAGGATAAACACATAGGTACATTGCATATTATACTACACTTACCACAAACGCTGTATATATTATAATGATAGCGATCAACGGATCAAAGTATTTTAATATTTCTCTGTTAAAAAGGTTTGAGTGGTTTGACTCGATAGTATTATAACCATAGGTAGGTAAATATATATTTTTATCTTTTAACAAACACGAGTTAGAAATTTTTATGCTAAACTATGAAATAAAAGCCACTAGAGAATATTTGAATTCATATTATATTATTGTGTTTTCATTATAATATTATTATACACATTCCTAATAAATTTAAATTTTCTATTGATTAATGATCCGCGAAGACTATCGTCGATATCCGACTAATTCTCATACGTTGTTTTACAGTTAAATATATTCAACAGACCATAACAACTAATATCAGTCATATCCAATACGGGCATAATACAATATATTCATGAAGTGTACATAGAGATAAGCTTATCGCATTTTTCCAAAGTCACGAAATAATAATATAATTAATCGAATTTAAATTAACAAGGTATTTAATGTTTCTATGGTTGTTTGTTACTAATAATAAGTAATAACATCATATTTTATAATAATTATTAATTATCGAATTGTGTACTAATGCGAACACTCGCGATAAAATCATTATTAGAATATTATATTAAATGTTGACACTAATTATTACTAATTTATAATTAGTAATATTTAATAATAATTATACATAATAATATAGATGTTTTGAACACATTAATCGAAAATGTTTGATTAACATATATTACCAACTAAAATGTTTCTGTAACTTGGTTAATTATAATTCAAATTATCTAAATTCACAGAATTCTGTACGAATAAACGTAAATAATCGTAAAGAAATGCTTGAGTTCATGCATCCTATTTCCGTTACTCTTACGGTATAAAATAATCAAAAATATATATACAATTTTCAACAAATTACATTTTTTTTCTGTTAATTTTTTTATTTGGTCTATAATACGTATGTATAAATACTGATTAAAAATACTATTGTATTTTATTATCTATTACTATTATTTATAACCAATGATACATAAATAACAAATAATATTTTAATATAATTGTTCCTTCAATAATTATGTTGATTATACTAATATGACTATTAATGACATGCAATTAAAGATAAATAAAAAAACACAATTGTATTTTACATAACTTAGAACATGTCATTGATCAGTACATTATTTTACATAATATTATAATCATCTGCAAATTAATTTGTATTTTGACATTTTTATTATTTTATTTTGAATATTATTTTCATCAAATAATAAAAATGAAGCATAGAAATATTTGATTTATGAATTTCCAAGATTATCATTTTAAGAACCAATGGATATATAAAATCAAAATAATAATATGTATTGTGTTCAAGCCATTAAAAATGCAACAGCATCATCGTACGGCGGCTTGTGTGTGTACTGTGCAAAAATTGAAGAAAATTAAATAACAGGAATAGGGTAAAAAGGACGGGGGCAGGGTCCAAATTAAAAATCCACCGGCGCCGTTTCGGTGTCTGTGCGGTTTCTTGTCTCTCCGCATTATATTTATTCTTTTTTATTATTATTATTATTATTATTATTATTCCTTTCTTTTTTTGTCGGCGGCCAACTGTTGCCGCAGAATGCCAAACAAGAGGCGCCAGACTTTTGGTACGAAATATCCATTTTAAATATTGACAGTTGCCACAGGTAATACACAAGTCCTGAGCAATACGCAGGTAGTGAACATATACACGCGTGCGCTAACACACCCCCATAATTATGTCCGCACAATAATAATATAATATTATCATCATTATTATTATAGTCCGTAAAGTCTGTATACGCGGCAGTATAGCCGAAACCTCCAGTATTACAATAATATATATTTGCAAAAAAATAAGACAATAAAAACGACGGGTGGAACCTCACGTTTTGTGGTTTTTTGTTAAAAAAAAAAAAATTAAATACCCTCGAATCGTTACTTAAATTTGGTTACAAACCGAAATAAAAAATAAAACCAATGACGGAATAATAATTCGTGTGCTGAAAATGTATAGTTTTATTAGTATTTAGTATCATTATTATTTATCTTGAAATGGTTTAATTTATATTAATGTCAATAAAAAAAAATTAATTCGATTAGACGTCGTTAATAAGAAAAACTATGTCCAATATTTAATAAACGAGACGTTCGGTATTCGAAGGGCGTAATAGAATACGAGTATGTCATACGCCCTTTTTTTTTATACTAACTCAATTATAAAATATAGTCAACGAAATTATTTAATTGTAGTAACTACTGTACATATTATATATAATGAAAGTAACCCACATCGACGAAAAACAAATATTTTGAATGAATTTGTGATAAACTTTACTGATCACTGACAACTGTGATATAATTGTTTTTATTGGTATGTGTTATTTTGTACACATTTTAATTAAAAATTGATAATATTTGATCGGTAATGAATAATAATATTATATTATATTCAATTTAAATCCTATAAATACATATTATGTAATAAAACATTACACTGATATACCTATTATTACAAAATTGCAATTACATAGCAAATAAAATTTATAAATAACTAAGTTTAAGCTATACTAATACATTATTTTGTTCAAATTTCCATTTAAAAATATGTATATTTCATATAGCGTTAAAATTCATAGTAATCACAATATGAGCATTTTTGACAAAAATATTCGGTGTAGACGTATATATATATATGTATACATATATTATGTTTTAGAAATAAATAAAATGTTAGAATGGTTTTACCTATATAGAGTATTTTGTATACAATATGTCCGATGATGTGTACACCCACTACCTATAAATATTGAAGATAGTAAAGTAATAAAACTGTTTTTATGGACAATTATTTCAAATAAATTGGTACCTCTTTTCACTTTGCACATCATAAACAAAGGACTAAACTAACATATAAGGATTTCAACATACGTTATTGTAATTTAAGGTTTTACATTAAATAACCAAGATAAATGTTAGCCGAAAAACAAACTGTTTAGAATAAAATAAAAACAGATAGGTAGTTTTATGCGAAATTCATAAATATTTAATATCTTTGGTAACCACTCGTCACTAAATATGTGCACAACGGGTGTTCCGCAGAGAGGGGAAGTCGATTCCGGTTAATTACGAACATTTCGCCTTATTTTCTAACACAAAACCCTAAATGATTGTTCGAAAATCCGCCCAAGAGAACATAATGACGCGGAATGGCAGACGTCAAACGAGGAACAAAAAATAATAATAAAAAGGGTCTAAAAACAAGAGTGACTGGTCGATTTTATTGTTTTCGATACACGTTTTTGCGATATCCGTGAAATATCCCTCTCGACGCGATAGAAATGGTAATAATAATATTATTATTTATTATTATTATTGTATGAAAATCGCGATGGAAGAGAGAAAAAAAAACGGTATTGAATAAACGACTCGCGCTCCTCTAACCGGTATCCTCTGCACTGCACGTACCTACGTATATATATATAGCTGACTCACAGGACGCTCGCGGCGATTCCGATCTCGACTGCAGGTATATAGGATATAATATGCAGGTCGTACAACACGTATAGTAGTGTACGCAGGACGGGCAGGCGGCAGGAGTTATAGGATATAATATAATATTATTATATACCTAAGAGCGTAAAACGTTTATTTGCATATCATAATAATATATACTGCACCGTGCAACGTGACCGTAATAACCGCGGTCGCGGTTGTCGTCGTCGCGGTCGTATCGCCGAGATATGGGTACGCGATATTATATTATTATTATTGTAACTTACAGGTATATACAATATAATATTATCATATTGTATATGCATGCGTGAACCTCTGCTGTACGCGAGCAGCGCGGCAATAAAATATATGAAGACGGATTTTTAAACTCTGCCGCCGACACCTATATTCATACACGTACGTATGTATACATACATTACGTATATGCATTATGATAATAATATATTATACCTACTCTGCGCGCGTATAATATAATATTCTTCGGGCGCACGCCAAACAATACGCACTGGGGGACTGCTGCTGCTGAAATCGCCGTACAAAGCCATTGTGCACGCACGCACACAAACACAGTATTATAATACACACACTCGTCCGTATGGCGTGTGACGACAACGTAGTATGTGTATGTGTGTGTGTGTGTGTGTGTGTGTGTCTGTTTGTGTGCTATTAAGACCGTCACGTTATACACTGTATATTATTAATTTGTTTTTTTTTTTAGATTTTTTTGTGTAAGCGGAGTACCGTATTTATATCTCACAACTAATATTTTCGTTTTTTTTTTACATAATATTGTTATTATCGTAGTATATATTATTCTATTGGAAAACTATAATATTATTGTATTAGGCATATCGCATATAAGGATATAATATATACATAGGTACGTGTATGTTCGGTGTTTTCGATTGGCTTATCGCGGATGTATAGGTATCCAAATAATGTCACATAATAATATATCATATTATATATACGTGCAGGTAATCCATTTACCAGAGTATCGGGAGTAGGCTAAACTAATTTTTCGAGTAAATATTACTTGTTTTAGAAAAACACAATAATTAGTTTGAATTTTTTACTAGTTTTTCACAATAAAATACGTTAAATTACTATAGTTATAATTGAAGTCAGAAACAGACTATATTTTTTTGTTGTATAAATATCGAGTTATTATTATTATTATCATCATCATTATATTATGATTGTATATAATTATTAATTACTAAGAGACAATTCAAATAAAAGTGTACATTCTGGCATTTAATGTTTTGATAATATGATATCAAAAGTGTAACCAACGGGCAACGGGTAAATAAATCTTAAAAAAATAATAACACGTATATAATATTAATATAGGCAATAAAGTTGACGATTCCTGCATTTAAAATTTATCTGCAGATAAATTTTAATTTTTTTTTAAATGTTTTATTAAATACTTCAAGCATAATGAATGTAAACCTTGGAGTTCGTGTTAGAATAATAATATGATGCATTGTTAATGTATTAATGTTATAATTCCTAACATCTAAAATATAAATAATAATAATTTGTGATGATAAAAATGGCTTTTAAATATTTATGCTTAAATAACGAGAAAATTGATATTTTTATAAAAGAATAAGTTTAGAAAGTTTTTCGAAAAACGTAAAGCGTTTCGAGAACATCTATGTTGCAATGGATCTATCAATAGATAGATACTTTATTTTCAATAATTTATAAGGTAAACTTTTATTTGAAATTTGAAAATGTATTAAGCAAACTTAACTGTATCTTTTAAAACTGACATGCGTAGGTTGTGTTATTTTCAATAAATACCAGCTAAATGCACTTTCATACACTAAAGACTCTTATTTTATTAAAAAATATTGTTTATTGTTTATCTGTATACATCTGAAGTACAAAATCCTCAAGATAATAGCAAATCTAGAGAACAGAGGAACTCAGAAATCCAACATTATAGTTAATTTATAATATACTGCAGTAAATAAAATATTTTGAAATGGTTGTAATAAATTATTAAAAATAATTCTGCGCCTAAAAATAGATAAGTAGGTATAGTGTATATTATATAAGATAGATACATAGTAAATTATATTATCAGTATGATGTATTGCTAAAAAAATGTGTGGGTAATACACGCATAGCAAAATGGCAATGGTATATTATAAAACCAATCATTAAACCTAAAAAAAATAACCATATCTCTCGATAATAGATATTTTCTCCAAGCTCTTATAATGCAAAATTAACTTAAGTACAATTTATACTTTAAGAAGATAATTTTTGGATATTAGATACATAAAGCACTTTTTCTTAGAAAAAGTCAGGAAATTATAAGTATCTTACATACAAATTTACAAGACCAATATAAATTACTAATGAGTAAACATTAATAGTTAGTAATTATTAAAGTTATGGATTCTCTATTCCCATCTCGGTTTGCAGATCATTGGTTTTCTGCGAGGGTTTTTTTGATAATCACCTGATATCCACCACATCAAACATTCATTGTTTCAACAAAATAAATATTAACTTTTTTTAAAATATATTTGTTATATATAATTTTAAGTTGTTAAAAAATAATATTTTTCTAAAAAATGTATGTACCTATACTATTTTTATCGTTGTTATTTTTTAATATATTTTATTTTATAACGATAATATACATTTTTGATTTCTAATTCCCAAGTAGAATATTTTTTGGAATACTTTGATAGATAAGAATCGAATTTTGGATGAGTAGTTTACAAGTTTTAAGTGCTTTAAGTTTGAATGAGAGGAGTGAAATAGTTTAAGGATACTCCTCAAAATATTGGTCCACTTCTCCGTCCAATTAAACTTTTAATAATTTTAACAGATAACTTATTACTTATATAACTAATAAACTTCTTGTCCGAAATTTAATTTTGATAAATCAAAATACTCCGAATAATAGTCTGCTTCAGAATGTAAAATTAAAAATGTATGAAGTTTTAGAAAAAGTAAAAATTTAAATAATTACCTATATAATGATAAAAAATAGTAAAAAATATTTTATTTTTCCAAAAGTATTTATTTTTTTATAATAACTTAAAATAATTATTTGAAATATATGTTTTCAAAAACATATTATGTGTTTTCTGATATAATGAGCATTTTACATAAAATTAATCACCTCGTATACTAAGTATTTTCTGATTATTGAAAATTTAAAATAATTATAGAATATTTTATTACAGTCACTGAAAGTTCTAATACTTTGCGCCACGTAATATTATGGGACTTATTCGATAGAATATCTTAGTATCATTGTACATTTATACTAAGAGTATAGCCACTAGCCAGTATAGGTTATAGGTGTACATTAAAAAAAACTACACGCTGTATACTAACTTCTAAATACACTTCTAGCGTACTGTATACCTTTAAGATATAATATAATATGTTTAAATAATAAAAGGTAATCGACATAAGAATAATTTGTTTAAAAATGCTATCTAATCGATAAATAATAATATACCTAATGAATTAGTGACTTGGTTTATAATTAAAGACAATAGTATACTAATTCATTTCAAATTGACATAACATTTCAATATTAATTCAACTTGTTAAATCCTTATTTAGTTTATTGTAACATTCAATAACTCACAACATACATAATATAAATTTATATGGTAGTTATATTCGTAAAATAGTCTACAAAAGGATTACAATCGCGCGTACCAACGTAGGTTAGCAACCTATTATCGTCTAATATATTATACATTATCAGATTATCTTATAACCAAAGGAGAAATTATACCGATTTGTGTGTTGAACGTATTATTATTAATTTTAAACTATTGATAAAATTATAAAAGAGAATATTAAGATAATTTAGAAATAATTTTCATTACAGGTTTCTCAAAAAATATGCTATTATATGCGAGTAAACAGGATGTACTACCGGCATAGGAATATCTACAGTGTTTCCCCGTTATAATTTACCCTATTTACACGGGGGATAAGAGTGATTAATAATCATTAATCATTATTATTTTAATATCCTGTCAATTTTACAGCACGATCACATTATTAAATATCAACATTAGTGTTCTTCATTATAGTTCATCAATAAATATTTGATATTATCATACGTTAATTATTACGTATTTATTAATATGATAAAATATCATAAAATATTCTCATAAACTTATTTGTCATTTGTAGTTTGGGAAAATGTTTTGAGCTTAATCAAGTTTATCAGTAACAAGTGACTAATAAACTAATAATATATATATTATGGTAAAATTTTACTGAAAATTAGGTTAAATAACTGTAAAGTATCAAGTTAAAATAAAACTTATTTTAAGCCTTTAAAAAAGAAAAAAATATATGATACATTATTTAAACAGTCGTCTTGATCATATAAGTACGTCATAATTTATTTACTGAATGTATGCATAAATAATTATAAATACCTTATATTTATCTACCCCCCCCCACCCCATCAAGTGCATAAAATAAAATATAAAAATCACGTTTTTGTTTATTTGTCAATTGAATTCAATTTGAATTACATTACGACTAACTAGTAAATTAAATTTTAGATGACTTTTGATTTACAATAAGTGTCGATGGCATATACATATACTCAATTCTTAATACTATGTAACATCAGAGGATTATAATAACGTGCTGCAGATATTAATTCATTCATTAGATTTCATAATGAATTAATATAATATAATATACAAGCTTAAAATTTATCCGGAACTCATAGTTTTATTATGTACGAAACGTGATTTTAATATAATAAATTATTCGTATGTTCCTATTCCTATAACTGCATTAGGTAGGTATTGACATAGAATTTGACAATTGGTGACGCCATATATTCTATTTTAATCATACATGATATTTAATATTTATAATCTGTGCTTATTCGAACAAAATTCCGTTAGTCCGTTATATAGGTATTATTAAAATGATTTTTTTTAACGTTAATTTAAACATTACTTCATTATAAAAATTTTATTTTACGATAATGATGTCATAAATATCAGGAGAAAATAAATAGTGATATTGACTGAGAGAAGGGGATATAGAGATAAAAAATAAAAAGTTATGAAAATCGAATGTAATGCAGTCCACAAGTCCTGCAGTAAAAATATACAATAGATAATACCGTAACCGATTTGGGTGCCCAATTATCACCAATATCAGGCTCAACCGAACACTTAACACTTATGCTATTGTATCTGTGGTCTGTAAAGTCTGTAACTCGTTATTGTTACACCACAAAATGACTTTTACAATAGGTCAGAGGTCAAAAAATTATATTTAAATAAACTCGGAGGTTGAAACCACTTGTATTTTCATGAGATGACGAAGTTATTTTGGTAACACTACACAGTAGGTACTCACTAGCCGAAATAGTCAATTTGGGTAGTTTATTTGCATAGTTATAGTAATATTTTCAAATATTTTTATTTAGTAAACGATTCGACGAATTATATTGTATAAAAATAATTTAAATTTAATGCACATAACACGGTTATTGTGAAAATTAATGTAGGTTATCTAATATTAGGATTATTCCATAATATCTAGATTAAATGTAATAATAGATATTGTAGTTATTAATTATACAATATTATGTACAATTTTAAATTTGTAATATTACAATTTATTTAGTTCTATCAATACATTTTACTTAAATTTTAGATCATATTCATTTCAACGCATAAAATAAACTTCAAGAAAAATGTTAAAAATATAATATTAATATATTATTTTTTTTAAATTACAACATATATTACATATTTATTGCGATGTTGCATCACATTTTTATTGTAAAAGTAAATTATTACGCGGTCATAATATTATTTCTTTCTCCAATGTAAGGTTACTTGTACATACGTAAAATCGACCAAATTTACACTGTAGTCACTGTATTTAAATATTGCTTAATCTTATTTTTCATTTGAAAGCAATTCATTTAAATATTATAATATAAATATATAAATTTCAAAAATTATTTTTATTTTATTTTTTGATTGATTTAACTTAACTATTGTCTATTATACTCTACTGTAATTTATGAATTAATGTAACATGACTTTATTTTACTGCGACTAAAATAAATAATATTTGAAATACAACCAAATGCTAAATGTTTACTCATTAGTTATTATCTAACTGTGTCCTATCATTATTATCATGAATTATAAATAGGTACTTTTGTATGATACAAAACTGTACAAATTGTATCAATTACAACGAGTGTTAATAATAGGTATGTTATGTCTAGACCATTTTATCACGAATATTAAATATTATTTAGGTACTTCAGTTAAATCCTTTATACATTCTTACTATACTCAAGTATAATTTAATGCAATTACGTAAACACGATAATGTGTTTCATTTTTGTTCGTTATAAAAATGGCAATAAACAATTGTTAATAGAAAAGTAGCTTTTACAAAAATGAAATGTATTAGGATTCAACACTTTATATTCGTATATAATATCATAAAATGTTATCCTAAACTTGCTATATTCATAATTTCGCCATTTGTTCAATAATATACACTTAATATTCCAATATATATTATTTAATAGTAGTTCACATAAGGTGGCTTAAATATAAAATGTCTAATGCAATGAACCACCAATATATTTGAGAGGTAGTGGGGAGTTGTGATACCTCCAGACCTAAAACAATAGAGCCTACTCGTAAAGAGGACTTAGGACAAGTTACCTCTTAAAGATACACACACACTGTAGCAGTAGCGGTGTCAGTGGTGGTGACCGGTGACGATAGCGTTAAAATGAGTTCGGACACAATTTTACCGCTGCAGTGTGTGTGGGGACCTAGGGTGACAGACTCCAGTCAGCGCTTTAAAATTTAGCGATCGCTTGAGAACGATTGATCATATAACTGCTGTAAGGTAGGCAATAGACAATAGTTTTTATTTGTTTATAATGAATTTGTACAAAATAAATACAAATTTGATTGATTTTAAATTACCGATGTTGCATATGAACGGAAGTTATTGCTGTCCGATCTCCAGTCATAATTGGTTCTAAACAGGAAAAAAATGTATACAGTGAAATTTTCTTTTAACGAAATTTGTTACAACGAAAAATTCTATACAACGTTAATATTATATTATAATAGTTGGTTATTTATAACCTATTAATAAATTAATTCTCTATAGCGCATTAGTCACTCTCGATAACGAAGCAATATTTTATGTTTCATAATACAAAAAAAAATATTGGCAGAGTAAACAAGTTCAAACAAAGATGACAAACTATTTTTAATAATTGTATAAAACAAAACAATAAATATGTAATTAATTAAATACTCAAGCAAATATGCAATGTAAAAATAATAATGAGTATGATAAATAATAATACATAGGTATATTATATTGCGAAAATAATAATCTCGAAATGTTTTAACAGCGAAAATATTAATAGCAAAAAGTATGATATTATTTTAGTCAGTAGTAATATTCGTTGAAGCATTTGAGACTTAATTATTGTATATGAAAATAATATAAGTTTAATTATATAACCGCCGTTTACAAATTTAAAATTACATTTTTGATTAACACATGAATAATAGAAAATACTATAGTTGTAATTTGCAATAAGACTATATAAGAGAGAGAGAGCTGTAGATATTTGAATAAATTATACTCTTTTGGAAAATCAATCATCGCCATTTTGCTATTACATTTGGTCGTTATAATATATTGTACTATAATGTAATATGCGTATTTCGAAGGATCATTTTTTAGCGTGGGTTAAAAAACGGAACACCCCTTTTTTCTGATTTGCGTACTCAGTCGCGCATACATTACGGTATACATAAATAATACCTCCTTCACCTGTTGATGGATCAACAAACTTTCAGGGATATCCCTCCAATAACTCACCCCTTTATAGATGCAAAGCACAGTGTTTTCCATCGTATTTATTACATTATGCCTATGTATATTATGTATATTATATGCACACTGCTCAAGCACATAATATATGATATATTATATACCTGTAGTTATTATGTAGGGTGTTACGATTGACTGAAGCTAACAAGAGACTATATAGTTATGCGAAATTCTTTTGACACGCAGTCGCATTATATTATGTAAATTCATTTAGGGGCAAACACACTGCTGCAGGGACTAAAAAAAACACTGTTTTTTTTCTTTTTCTTAACCTTACATATATATATGCGCATAATACCCCGCTGCACAACGGTCTCAGTTTCGCGTTATTAATGGTTCGTCGTTCAATATCTTTTTACCCGTGAAACGTACGCCTCCTATTGTGATGCGTGAAATGGAAAATATATATATTATACGTATTCAAATCACTGTTGTCGAGCAAAACATAAGCCTGCCAGACGCCAGCAAAAATGATGTCGTGATATAGCGTTTTTTACAGATGTACACAATAGACATCTGTTCCCACCCCCCAGACATTTTATGCATTTGGCTCAATTATTTTTAAAAAATGTTTAAAATAAATTTTAACATTATCGTATATATTATAATAGTTATAGCCATTATAATATTAAATAGTTTATTCATTCCAAGTACAATAATACGTTACAATTATTTTAATTTGTCACCAATCTATTTTATTTCAAATTTCTAACTACAAATTATACTTCTAACATACAACTATTAAGAATGATGAACATAGTAAATAACTATAACATCGATCCATTTTGTTCTTTTTCCTTTCATTCATTTAAAAATTATGTTTCCACATAAATTGATAATTAATTTACTTATAAGTTGTAATATTATATATGTTTTTGTTTTTGTTTTATTAAATTAAATATTATTATTGTTTAAACCCATATAATATTTCAATAAATAAATATATAAAATAATCATTATAATTTTTAACAAATCATATCTTGAACAAAATAACACTATAATATTATTCCAAATCTCAATACTTTAGTCAAGACTGATAATCTAAGTAACGCTGTGAAACGTAATTATTGTGTTATACATATATTCAAATCAAACCGGTAAATAATAAAATAAATAAAAAATTCACCAATAATTGTCAAAAAACATCACAATATCATATTATGTTATTGCAACGAAAACATGGTTAAAAGACAAAAATGTTGAACACCTATACATTTATATTTAAATTAAAATAACCCATCACCCATGCACGAAGTAGAAAGAATTCTTGAGGTGTTTATTGCCATACATAAAATAATTTAAAAGTGTATAATGTTTAAATTCACGTTTTCAAACTAATTCTTAATAATTACGAATAATATTGTACAGAAATTTTATTATTATAATAAAAATCATTGTTACTTATACTTATTAGTAGTATTATAGTTGTATGAGTTAATTCATCTCATTAACTTATTAAATTTAAATGCACCTATATTATTGTAAAATTTAAATAATTGATGTTACTACAATAGTTACTACATAATAATAATATTAATACTATAACACTACTACACTGAATAGGTATAATACACTCATTAATTATTATAATCATCTTTTCGCATCAACACATTTATTGCATATATTATATATAAGTACCTATACATATTAATTATTACGCATTATAAATATATATTCTTCTCTTAGGAATCCCGATTTTAAATTCGTGTTTATTTGCAGCGTTGGATTCATATTTCAGTTATACTTTGAAAGTATTCAAAATAATAACATATTATGTATGGATACAGTTAGGTATAACATTTTATGAATTTAAATTTGTGTGACAAAAATTTACCCCCAAAAAAATGTTTAGAAAAAATAACCTTTTGAACAATGATACAACCGAATCATAGTACGTACGTTTGTACCTATATTAATATACATAGATATTCATCACTATACATACAAACGTCCAGGGGCATTTTGATATTTCCTGATTTTCGGCAAACCCTTTCCAATTTATCGGTATTTATTTTGAATATACGCATATTATAGGTTTTGTATGGGTTTTTTTTCAGTGAAACATAAAAAAAAAATCGACACAATACACCCCGGAGACGTTAGACAAACCAAAGAGGGTTGTCACTACAACGTATTATGTATCGTTTCTAAAAAACAGTAAAAATCCCAAGCAGCCGTTGACCTAAAAATCTTGGTCTCACACTAAAAAAAAATATACGTATATTTATTATACGAATCCCCATCGTTTTTTTTGTTGAAAAAACGTACATAAAGGTGGATATTCATGGGAAAAATATTCCTAAATACAACCTCTTTTTATTCCGTTATTGGGGTGTTTTTTTAACAGATGGGTGCGAATTTCGACGGATACTGCGAGAATAATTACAAGATTATGTATAGGAAATCTAGGTCAACTTCGATTGGGGAGCGATTTTTTTTCATTTAATCAAAATCCGGTCGAAACTCTTTTCAGTCTTCAGGTGTGTAGTGTGTAGTTTTTTTTTTTTTTTACTTCGTTCATGCAAAATATGGATGGCAAAAGAACAGGTATATTATTGAGGTATATATATGAAACTCCCACGCAGGGAACCGGAATGTAATTATATTTTAACAATGTATAGCAAAGAAAAGATAAAACCTCAGGTCAGGTTTGTTATAACGTTGTATTTTTGTGCTTATCCTGCGATGATCGACAAATTGAATGATTTAACGGCAACAAATGGGGGGAGAAAATCGAGAGGAAACGAATTTTGCCTATCATTTTTATGTAGGTACCTAACTATACCTTGTTGTAGCATGAGTGAAGAGTGCAGGTGATGCGTGAAGTGTTTTATTCAAGACTCAAATTATTGCGATTAAGCAACACGATCCGTCCGTGGGCACTATAAAATATTTATTTTTACGTTAACTGCACAATGTATTTGAATGGTACCAACTATAGGTTACAGCAATAGAATATTATTGTAAAAAAAAAAACATAATTTATTGCTTGTAAAAATAATATTCCATACACACCAAATAGTAAGTAATAATATTTTATAACAAGCGCTTCACTAGAAATACTTAAACATTGAATTAATATATATTTCAATTTGTATCAGGGCTGGTATTATACATTATTTTTGAACCATTTCGCCCCAAAAATATACACGTAGCTAATGAAAAATGGGTGAAGATTAATGCGCTATTAAAAATAACTAATAAGTTGAGAGGGATCGAACAACATGCGGTACCCACATATAAAATGGTAATGGAAATTTATACCTTTTCTGTGTATCATTTAATGTAATTAGACTATTCCATATTGTATTAAAAATACTGCACGTCTGCGTGGTATGACGGTATACAATAATAATATATACTTTTAAAATACGATTATTGTATTTTCCTTTCCTATGGGTTATGGACCCTTCCTGAATATTTTTCCTCGCAGCAGGGTTGTATTATCTATCCACACGTTGACATTAATCGACAACCATAAATATGTATATATATATATATATACAATATAATATATTTATATTTATATATTATGCAGCATTTTCGTTAATATTACTGCAAGTATGCACAAAACCAGTCCCCAGTAAGTTATTTTTTCATAATATTCAACCTCAGATCGTTTACTTGGTTATTAACAAAATTTAAAAATAAATATAAAACGAAAAATAAAAATACATACGAAATTAATTATAATACATTGTGTTACTAGAACGTCTAGAACACGTTATTTATGTATTTTAATTGTGTTAAGTTCATTTATAAACTTAAAAATATTGACGAAATATATGAAATTCATATTTAACTAAATAAAAAATATTATTTAAAAAAATAAAAAAATGTGTTTCCTACTCAATAAAATAATTATCACGTATCAGCATATTTTAATCATACATTCTTATTCATAATTTAAATTATTATTGTTATTATGTAATTAACTATTTAAATAATTTATTATGAATTAATATTATATATGATAATTGAATATGTTTAGTCTTACTTGCCCTTTAGATGCATGCAAAATAAATATACATGTACACTAAGGTTTATGACACTATGTATATGAAATAAAATGTATGCAATTTCACGATTTTGCTCTTATTTTATTCTCAAGAACAAAATGGTTTTACCCAATACCTATCTACAATGTAAATAAAATGTTAGTTACATAAAATATGCATCACACCAATATTTTAAGCCACATTCAATTGTCCCTGAACGTGTAGCTTTAAATATTATAAAGTTAAATTATGCATGCAGATAATTTAAAGATTTGAATACTAACTAGTACTTTATATATTCTATATAGCTATAAAGAACCCTTTTAAATTATTACCTTATTTACGCTTTAAGGATTTTCGAATCAAATTTCGAAGGGTTCAATTTCCTGTAAGAGTTTATTTTGCTGTGACAATAAATACAAAGACCAAATCAAGGCATTGGTAGACTATGCCATTGATTTGTTGTCATGTAAATAATACTATAGACAAATAAGTACGTAACATTTTATATATACTAGTGTGGAACAAGTGAAACCTGAAAAGTCCAAATGATTTATTTGTTTAAATCAGAAAAAAACGCTATATAACGTGATGATTTTGTAGTTTTTCACAATAAAGTAATAAAAATATAATATACCTACACCATTTGTAAAAAAAAATAATTTAGAAACGTTTAATTTAAATTTAAATATATTTTAAAATGAACTATGTATAGTATAATGTACTTTAGCCTTATGATAAAGTAGCTATAGAATAAAGAATTAAAATAATAGGTACAAATAATCTAATATGGTCGATAAATTATTATCTAACTATCTAAAAACTATACACACAGTACTGAGTACATGTACCTATACTATAAACAGTCATTATATTATATTTAATAATAGTTTTATCTAGTTATGTCAGATAAATTTTTAATTTTTTTTAACATTTTTTTTTTTTTTTTTGCTAGAAGTATGAGGTTACCTCGCATATTATCATTGTTATAGAAAATTGTAAATATCACGTAAAAATGTATAAAAAGCAAATTCTTATTAGTATTTGATTAAGCATAACTTTGTGTAGATACATACATATTATTTAATTATTATACCCATTATAAAATAATGGCTGAATTTATTAAACATTATTAAACACATATTAAGTACTATAAATTGTTGCCAACTGCCAAGTCACGATACTTCTTATCGAATTTTGACATACATTTGACACTAAATTTGTGTAAAATGATTGTTGAATGACGATCGATGATTATTATTGCTACATTTTATAGTTTAATACGCATAGATTTAATATAATTTAAATATATATATTGTGTGTACTTGTATGTTATTACGTGCTGGTTGTTAGCACCGTTGCGTGAGTTAAAACAATATTAGATTGTAGACGTCCGATTTCCGGCAATAGAGATAGAAATTTAAAAACGAAAATTCAACATTTTTGTACATTACGTATACTATATAATAATATAATAATTATCATACAAGATACACTTATTGTTAAATAGGTGAAAACCGTGTGAGATATATGTGAAAGTTTAATAGCTGCAGTGACGTGACCTTTAAAATGTCATATAATACTTTATAATGGTGTATACTGTTGCCATTTGTCTACAGTTTAACTGTTATACGCATATATATATATATATATAAGTCGTCACTTATTCTATACTGCAGGATTATCCACACATACTATTGTTATTGTTTCTTCGTTAGTCCCTGATCATAATATTTGTTCAAATGCAATATATACTTATTGGATTTATAAATAAGTATCAACATATATGAGTATACAACAATATATTGTTATTGGACATATATGTTCCGAATAATATATTGTCGCATATGAGTCGCAATACTTTAAACACCAAACATTGGTGCAGTAATAGCACCGTTTGTACAATTGTACATTACGTTCCAGTTTTATCAAAACTGTAATTAATTTTAAGTTAGAGACATTACATCAACTTAACATAGGCTTTGATTTTTTTTATATCTTATTTAAAATTTCAAAAACAAACAGAAACATGTAAAATGAAGAAATGTATTTTCCTTAATCCTCGATATAAACATATAGAAACGTACTGGAAGATTCTAATATCGAACAAATATTTTTATACAAAATATTCATCCGATTAAATTCAAAATATTTTTGAGAATTTCTTCTTTTTTTGGGCGTATGCGTCATGTTTTCATGTAATCATGTCTTGTAGGTATAAGCACAGTATAGGTTTTATTATTTAGGTGATACGCAAACTGATTTAATATTTAACAGCTTCTTTATCACGCCACAATTGTTAAAGTAACTGTATTGTAAAATATTATGTTGTATCTATATCGTATTATGTTTGGCATGCAATTTGGCACAGGTTCATATAAATATGATCAGTTTGTCAATTGGAATAGTCACTTTAATTATGTTTGATGCTATATATATACTACTACCAACCTAATAATAAAATAGAGTTGACTGCAATAACGCTAATAACTACACAATGTAGGTATATGCAAATGAAAATAAATGCTGTGATTACTAATTAATAGTTATATGTCATTATTTAACTAGTTATATATAAGTTAAATATAATATCTATACGTGTCTCTTTTAGCATTGCAAAGGAAATATCAAACAGAACTTTTAACCCACCATTGTCTAAAAAAATGATACTACATTTTTTTGGAGTATGAATCAATAATCATTCATAGTCGTGTAGGTATGCGACAGTATAATGTTATTTCGGTAAGTACCTCATTATAATATGAAACATATTATGATGTACCTAAACTTATTTTTAATTTATAATGAATTTTATGTTTATTTTAGTTCAAAACAAGAAGAAATATTTTATTAGCTAGTATTTCTGTAAATGCTTGTTAAACTTTAACGCGTTAAACTAGCGTTCGAAGTATAGAGCAATACATCTTATGCTGTTTACAATAGAACATCATCCGAACATAATACAGTATATATATAGTCGCTATATTTTGCTAGAGTAAGCGTGCTGCTGCTTGTAGCATTGCATAATTCGCTCCAAAATAAAGTAGTGAACTACTGCGGTGTAGAAGCAAATAGCGTTTTACGTTTAACTACAGTTGTACTTATATCAATATATTATTATAATAGGAATCACTATATGTATATATTTTATATAAATATTTTAGTCTTAATTTTATTTATTATTATGTTATTTACCATAATTTAATCGGAATCATTATACGACAGTACGATACACATAGGTTAGATACACACATTATATTGTTACATACCTATATATTATTATAGAGTATAGAAATATTGTTTTATAGCAAAGTAATAGACAACGCGTAATTTAAGTATATTTGCACGCTGATTTCTCGTCAGCGTCCGAAAAAATGTTGATTGAAAACACACCTATATATATTATATAGCTTGCAGTATTCACCCATAAGTAATTTATATATATATATCTATTTGTAAAAGAATTATGATTATCAATCATTATATAGGTTGTTAAAATAACATTAGAACATTTCAATATCTGTAACTAATTATAATTTTATAACCTAGACAAGACGTTTGTGAGCTATAATAATGATATGTTGTGCATTTACATCGCTCGTAGAATAGTTTTTGAACATCGTGCAGTATATTATGTATTATATCATTATTTATTTGCAGTATTATTTTCGTCGTATTGCTGTACGTGTATACATACGTTTTTGGGTACATAATATATTACATACTATATCGATTATTTTATAATTATTTATTTGAAATAGCACGTCTAAAATTACGACAATGACTATATAGTAAAAAATGGTCATTATTATAACAGACAGATAAATTTGTTTTTAATAATACATATGCGCATGCAATTATGATTTAAAAACTAAAAATACACACTTAAAAAAAACAAAAATATTCATTTTCGTTATTAGTTTAGTTTGTTTTGACATTGAAAATTATAAAAAATGTATGAAATATTAATGTTATTCACATTTTACTACGAAATATTTATTCAATCATTTTATAACAAATATACGTAGTAAAATAATTGCAGCGAGCTTTAAAATATAAATGTTAGTTCAAGACTTTTTAGTTAAATGTTATTGTAATAGTTTTAACCTATATAGGTACATATTATATTACAATAAATTTAAAAATTGTATTAATCATCAGATAATATTAAGCTAGAACTTAGCACATCTGAAAATAACCTACATAGGTACCTATGTGTACCACAAATATGAAAAACCAGGATATTTTTAGTTTATTTCTATTTATTTTTTTTAAAAATATAACCATCGCCTCTCCGAACTAGTCCACGTATGAGAGTCAAATAAAGATATTTTTTAACACTCACTTAAACTTTTGATACCTATAGCGTTTTTTTATAAGTATTCAAATGAATTTATCGCTTGCTTGTTGTGTACGGCCAATGGTCATGTGGGCGTTTTAAACCAAACTGATTTCGTAGACCTGCAAATTGTATTTTGCATACTATGAATGTATATTTAAAGGGGGTTGTGGGCTTTTATAATGCGCACATATATAGCGTACATCTTGAACGTTTTTGTGCACGATCAGTGCGACAGTGATGCGTATTTTGTCATTTTTAATCCGCACATCTCAATAATAATCTGCAGTACCTTTTTAGTACATATAATACATAATTCCGGTCTCTACGCGCATTATTGCACATCGTCGTCGTATGACGATAATAATGTACAATAAGCGAATGGATACGCGACATTCATTGACGGCGGCTATAGTGAAGTCGGTCAAACGCAACCCGTAAGGAGTACCTATATACCTACGTATATAATATTTTATTATTATGTTATATAGTATATGTACCTCCACACAGCATATTACCTATATATTATTACAAAAATACTCGGTGCGTTAGAAATCCGTTATTATTATAACGATATACAATATAATATAACACACAGTACCTACGTGTAACGCGTCCGTCTGGTTAAAATAATAATAATATAATACGTCCCCTCTGCGCTTCGTGCACCGGTCAACACCGCGGGCCCCATTGTGCGTGTGTGTGTGTGTGTGTACGTGCGGGCGCGGCGCCCGTGTGAGTGAATACGAAAAATCAATACCGCCCCCGCGCCGCACCTTTTGAGCCGCGACGAGATGACCATTCGGTGGAGGCTGCGAACCTACATACAAATACTCACATGACGCACGGTACGGTACGGTATATATATATTATAGGTACGCGTATATATTATTATGTGCGTATAACGTCAACATCTGTTGAAATGACCCAGTTGTAGTTGCTATATATATATATATAAGCTGCATAAATATCAGCGTGTCCCGTAGTGTCCCGTATCCGGAGGTACGCGGGGGCGGAGGCGCGAATAGCAATAAAAATGACGGAAAAAATAAAACCATTTCGTATATAACGACCGTCGTCGCGCGTCTATACTATATACTATTATTATAGTCGTCGACGTCGTCGTTATATATGTTATTATTATTATTATATTATGCACAACAGAGGTGTGAGCGCGTGTATGATATATATTATATTATTGTAGTCCATCGTGGCGAAATGACCGTTGCATTGTTGTGTCGTACCCATAGGGTATAATAATATGATAATGTGCAGTAAGCTACGAGTGCAATTAGAATATGACGATGGGTCGCGCATATATGCGTATATATGCTGCCAAGACCCTCGGCCGTAAAACACAAAAGGCACTGATGAAGGGCTCGCAATAATATTATTATTATAATATGACGTTATATACGGTGTGGGCGAAACAAATTTCCCATGTGTGTCTACACCGCTGCACGTTGGCGAAGAAACTCCGCCAAGCCGCGGCAAGCCGTAGGGACGGTGATGTGCGTATGCAGTGTTTGAAAAGGCGATTTGCCGGTAATGCTGGTATAGCCGGTATATAGCTGCTACGTCTGTATATATTTATAAATGATTGTATTATGCGCACTGCATATATGAACGGAAATGGTCGGCACTCGGACGGGAAATTACGATTACGAATGTTGTGGTCGAGACGGAGAAGAAAACGCATCTCCGACGAAAAAAATAACAATAAGATAGTAAATAGAGTTGCGATTATGTGTGTGCTCGTCTTGTATATCGTATTGTAGTGTCGTGTTGACAGAATTTCCGCTAGAAAGCATAATATTTTATATAGTGTCGACCTTTATTATATTCTCTGATTACGAAAACCATCTATCGCGAAAAAATGAATAAACAACAATATTCACATCGCACTATATACATTTTTATTATATACCATATACGGCCGTTGTATTATGGTTAACGCTGGTTTGGTTCTCCCCTCTTCCCTGCCAAAAAAAAAAAAAAAAAACACTGGGACACTACTGATTTCGCTCGACTTGTCCCACTATATAGTTATAGCTGCTGGTCTCGGTTTATAGTGAGTGATGTATATCATATAAATATTAATAAATTAATGATCTGCTTTAAATCTTATTATTACCTATATTAAATTTCAGTGTATACGGTCGTACGGATTAGCCAAAAACTTTTTATTTCGGTGGAACATCGACAATGGTAGTTTTTGCTGTACTAAATACGACTGATTATCTATTTATAAGACTCTGCAAGTCTATACTCGAGTACACTTTTACTCCGTCTCGTTGCTGCACCGATATAGACATATATAACTATAATAAAAGTATCATATAATGTATATATATATATTATTGTGGTATACACGAACTTGACCAGTTATATATATTATTAGCGCGATGTGCAGCAGGGCTATATAGTTTTGCACTACCACGGGGACTTCGCAAAAGGGATTTTATCGTTGTTTTTATGTAATAATATAATATAGTCTCTAAAGCGACACGTTCACAAATCCGTAAGATTAGTTGTCGATATATTTTATTGTTTTACAATCAAAAGTGTAGGAACATCATAACGAAATGTTTAAATTAATAGATACTGCAAAATGATACGTTATATTAAAATATGTATATAACTATAAAACTGCTATACATTATAATAAAGATATAAACTATATATACGTTATAGTGTCTTAGACGAATAAACAGTGATACGTTTATTATGATTTTTAAATGCCATGTAATATTATTATTATGCATCATTGATGTATTTATAAAAGTATTAAATTATAGTTATAAATAGATTTTAATTTAGTTAATGTTTTTAAAATTATTGAGCATTTTCTATTTTTATGTTTCAAACTAATACAAAATAGCTTAAAGAATAAACTAAATATAGTTTCGGCACACCTATATGCATATTATATAGGTATTCAATTACTGACTGCTGTAAATATAATATAAAAACTGGATGTACGAATGACATTTATTGACGTGTGTAATCTATTATAACCTTAACACGTTTATAATAATTGGTGCATTTTTTATATATTATATTATGGTTATGTATACATAATTTAAAACTCATTAAAAACTATTTGAGATATTGAAAACTTATTGTACCAACATAAAATTATACCTATAAATGATATATTATGCGATTAGAAATATATCTATCTTCTGTAAAGTCAAACCAATACTCTTATAATGACGTGATAGTTGTTAAATAGTTCATACTACATAGTACATATCATGGACGAAAAGGGCGTTTATCAGAGTAGAATTTAAAATAGGCGATATAAAACTTTAAACGGATGTTCAACATCTCTCTTGGTGCTTGAAAAACGTAGTTATAAGAAAAAAAATACAATAATAAAAAGGAATAATATTTGTACTCGAAATACCTGCTGCAGCAACGCGCACGTATAATAAATATATTGTATTATATTATTATATTATGTATATAAAAAAAAAATGCCAAGCGTAGGTACAAATAAAAAAAAAAAGTGTAAAAGAAAACCTTAAAAAGCCGGGCGGCCAAACGGAAGTCCGATTTAAAGAACTAGGCGTGTCCTTTCGGGGACCGGAGATGCAAGAAAAAAATCCGTACCCGCGAAAAGTTAGAAGAGCTGCTGGACGGACTTTTGACGGCGAGCAGGGACGGGGGAGAGGGTCGAAAGTTTTGCAAATCCGACGGGGACGGAGAGGAAAATCGTCGTCGCCTCGGACGGAAAGGCCCGCGAACAGCGCTCGGCGCGCGCGCTCGCCGAACACCGGCGCGCACACGCACGCGGGGCGTGTTCCGATTGGTCCCGCCGCCCGTCATGCCCCCTCGGACGGCCCCACCAGTACCTGTGTGTGTAAACGCTCCCCTCCACCCGACGTAAGCAGCGTGGTGGTGGCGGCGGCGGTGGTGCGGTGGCGGCGGTGGCCGACGGCGGCGACGACGACGACTGAATGAGACGACACCGCGCGCCGCCTTCATATAGTCATACGCACCGGTCAAACGTACACGGTCGTCCCGCGTGCGGTTGTCGTCCGTTTTTTTTTTGGGTTTTTTCCGTTTTTTATTTTACGTTTTTTAAAAATTCTCCTCCGTAACCGACAGTGGAAACCCAAAAAAAAAAAAAAAGATCGTCGTCGTGAGACAGTGCCTAATGTCGAAATATACGACTTTTGAATAATATCGAATTTATATCAAAGTCGTTGTTGCTATATTTTATACATAATATAATTACAATATAATATACGCGCTGTGATAATATTATATTATTAATTTGTCAAATAATAATAATCGTGTACGCGCGATTGTGCCGTTGTCGAGACACTACGTTTTCCGTGCGAGCATTCGTCGGAGTGCGAGTGCGTTCGTCCGTGTTACCGTCCGTCCGTTAAGCTGGAGGGCTTACCCGCGGTGGCCGGCGGAGAGGGGCTAAGGCTGGCCGCGGCCACCGGCGCCCAGTACCGCCGGGTCGACGACGAGTCGAAGCTCGCGCACAAGTTCCATCCGGCCGGATTCGAGTTCTACCGGAACCTGCACAAGTTCCACAACCTGAACAACAACAACAACCACAGCAGCAAGAACAACAACAACAACGACTCGCCGCCTTCGGACAAGGCAGCCGCAGCGGCGGCCGCGGCCGCGGCCATGATCCTGCAACAGCACCACCGCATCGGCGGTCTGCTGGCCGGCCGGCGACCGTCGTCCTGCGACGCCACTGCCGCCGCCGCCGCCGCCGCGGCCGCTGCCGACCAACAGCCGCTCGACCTCAGCTCGCTGTCCGTGCCCAAGTACAACAACGGCGGCCGGGCGCATCCGTACTTTACGCATCATCATCACAGCCGGGTGGCGGCCGGCCACCAGCAGTCGTCCGCCAAGTCGACGGTGTCGTCGCCACCGCCGCCGCAGGTGCTGATGCGCGCGGTCCACGCGGCCGTCGGTTCGTCGTCCGACGACGACGAGGACGAGGACGACGACGACGACGAAGACGACGAACGCGGCAGCATCGGTGGCAGGAGGAGTCGCGGCGATCAGTCGTCGCCGATACCGCCGCCCACGCCCAACGAAAACGGTAAGTCCATTGTCGTCGTTCGCTTATTTTAAATCGATCGTATCCTTCATCCCGTTCTCGTGACGGTCCCGACCACGTTTATTGCAATAATATTATTAATCTCGTTATTTCGTGGGTCAAATCCTTTTCCGCTTTTCCCGACCCTTTATAGTCGTGCCCCACACGCTACCTGTCCCGCGACACCTGTTAATAATTATCATAAATCACGATTGTGAAACGCGTCGACACGTCCGTCTTCAATGGTTATGTTGGAAAACGATCGAACGCATACGTCAATATTTAGAACAAGGGCATCAGTTATAATTAGCTATCGTACATAATGACGACTAACGCATGTCAATTAGTCATGGTTATCGAAAATCTCACACTCGCCGTCGCCGGCCTCTCTCTGAGAGTTATTTCCGGTGAAAGAATAATATGTTTTCCCGAATTCGTCAATCGCGTTTACGTCACGGCTGCAATATTAAAATGATCAGAGCACATAATATATTATAATAATAATTATGAAATATCGTGGCGTGAGATAATAGGCAATAATATATGCTTGTGCGGTTAAATGATGTGCGGCGAGAAGAAGGTTCGCTGTTAATTGTCTTATGTCTACGAGTATATTGTAATTGTATGCTTTTAATTGAACAATCGTAACATGGTATTCCTACTGTATACGCACCTGCAAAGACGTGTTATTTCATGATAAGTTTTGGAAATCATAATATGCCCATATTATAGAATCGTTTGATATTCCATATCCGTATTATACATAATATTATTCCCACAACCTATTTATCTCTGAATCGACATTATGCAATGATTATTGATAATAGTAATATTATGTAGTTTGTCAAACGACTTAATTTTGGAATTAGATTGATTGGGAATTTGAGGTACACATAACATATTATATTATTGTATTAAGTTCTGTTGAATAATACGATAAAGAATGCGCAAACCGTTTGATCCTCATGGAAATAAAATTAAATAGGTACTTAAGATTAAAAAAAATATCATTTCGCAGAAATTCTATTTTTATGGGATACGGGTTTGAATGTAATCTTAGTAAGGTCGTCAACGTTTCCCAAATTCAAAATATAAAATTAGAATAATATACCTAAACGAGATTGATAGATTATTCGAGACCGCACGTGTACGTAAACTGTGAAATTACGATTAGATTTGATATGACGTTAGAAAATTAATTTCCTTGTAACTTTAAATTAAAACCAATTATTAGTGTTATTTTTAAAGTTTCTTATTAGATCAGGTCATCAGGAACATAAAGATCCTATTAATTGAAAAATATACGATTTAATTATTATACAACATTATAAAATGAAATAAAATTTTTCGAGAAAATTGTTTTCTTATGCATTTTTTTTATTAAATTTACTTACTGCGCATATTGAATTTACGAAAAGAATTTTAAAGAATTTTCTAACTTAAAACTATGAAATAATCAGTATATGTTATTTGTTTTTGTGTGTAAAAATAAATTGATTAATAAAAAAAATCTTAACGTGATTTTATTTTATAATATGTGTATAATAATTATCATAATTGCGTTTAACTAATTAAAATAATTTGTCAACTATAATAACTATTATTATATTTTGAATGTTTATTTTATTTTTAAAATTAACTAAATCTAAGTATAATAATATTACATTAGAATTCAAACAGCATTTATGATACATAATGAATAATGATAATTTATCGCTGTAAAAATATATACATGTATTTTTAATATCTTCACAAAAATATATAGGGATCTGTCTGGTTTTCATTCTTATTTAATATAATTAGTTTGATTATATATTTATATTCTAAACAATAATCAGTGGGCACTATTTCATTTTAAACAGTTTTGTTTATGATATAACATTTCTTTATTATAATAATTATTAATCAAATTTTAACCAAGGCGGTTAGAAATCTCATTAATTATAATGTTTCTTTTTGTTATACCATAATGTGTATTTGCATTTCATGTATGAGTTATTACTTTACAGTTCACCTGTTTTCATTTTATCATTATAAATTCTTATGTAGATACACACAGGAAAATGAGTAATTGTATGCATTTTTATCTCGTGTGCAGATTGTGTGAATTATAAACATCCATCATAACACATATCGTATTTAAATCCATAAAATGTATACTTATTACAATAGAAACGGATAGTTGTACTATAAAACAATAAGAAAAAAAATGTTTATTTTTTGCTCATGTTCTTTAACGCGATTCTCGGTAAAAACTAAAAATTATTATTTAATTGCGAAACGAACAACGCACACGTGTGCAATATCATAGTCCGTTTATCGTAATGCTTCAGTTTCGCTCCGTTTTTTTATTTTCGTTTAATCGGGCCACGTCTTCTATAATTATCAAACTATTGAAACATTATAGGAACATGTTATATGGTTATCCATATATTCAGTTTATAAGTACTCACGTATTATGTATTTTGTATTAAAATAACTACCTATTAATTCTGTCGACGATAAAATTGTAATATATTCACGTAAAAAAAAAAATGAAGTGTGCAGTATTAAAAAAAAAAAAAGCAACCCGTAAGGAATGTATAGGTACTAATCGGCAATCGCAATTAACACACGTTAACCGTTGTTGATCGTCAACAACGTGTCAATGTGAAAAACTAGGGGAAAAACTTTCCAATAGTTTTTCTGGAATTTGACTCGTAAAAAAATAACATCAAATATTATTTCAATTCACGGTCCACGGCACGGGTCGGTGTTATACCATAAAATCAAAATTTAAGTGTCATGAATCCAATTTTTTTTGTAAATTATGTATCGGAATTCTTAAAACCTATGTTTCGACTCTTTAATACAAATAGTTTTATCAAAAAATTAAGTGAATACCTATGCCTGTTGTGGATGTATGATTTGTCAAGCCGATCAGCCAGTACCTACATTGTTTCTATACCAGTACTGTGTGCTTTATAAGATTTATATTTTGTACCATATACCGCATAGGTATATCGTGTAAAATATTTTTTTTTTTGGGGGGGGGGCTTAGATATTTGGCAGCTATCAGATCCGTTAGGCTTGCCTCTCTGCCTGATCGTTACATTGTTTTGTTTTTTTCATAACACATTTTTCTGTTAACAAACCTGAACAGAATAAATAAAATATTTTACGAAACAATAGCATTACATTTTTTTTAACTATCGTTTACCTTAAATCATGGTGTGCCTAGTTCGTGTATTAAAATTAACCAAACATTGTAGTTTTTAATCCATTTGAATCGCAGGCGTACTAATCACAAAAGTTTAAATTTTCCGTTTTATAAAATTTTAGGACCGAACTAAACATCATAATTCAAAATTTAAAAAAATATATTCTTTTACCAAAAAATATACCACATGTAAAAGTTTCATAAAATTGGCTAAGCAATTGTTTTTATGTGCGTTTAATGTTTGTATTTTCAGTATTTTAAAGATGTTAAAAATTTGATAAATGTTAAAACTATAGTTTCTCTAAATCTTTATTGTTGGAATTACGACCAAATAACGAAAACGAATTTCTTTATTATCAAATTTACTGTTTTATGTCCAATTTTTAAAAAGTACCAAGGTGGCAAGGTGTCCAATGTTTTATTTAGAACGAGGCAAATGTTTGGTCCAGTATATATATATATCCGAAAACAACGTGTTCACAGAATGAAAAAAGCACACCTGTTAAACCAATAGATTCTTTCAGTTAGAATCTTAGTTAATAATTGAATGTAAATAGTGTAATTAGACGTGGTACTTAACATTAATTTTTTATTTTTGGGGGGCCTCAGATTTAAATGCATTATTGGCTAAACTCCAGCGAGCTCTCCGATCATCTCGTACGGTATTACCATCGGTTTTTATTGTGAAATTATCATGAAATTATTAAAAACACAAAAACATATAATAATATAATCCCATGGTAGAAGCGAAGAAGCCATTTAACTGTAATCCTATTGCCGTATTTACCTGCAATATAGTGTCTCTGTCCTGCAGCACGAGCTCATATCGTTGATATATCGCACGCGTCCTTTTTGTGTATAGTTAAACCCTTTTTTGGTATATACCTATAGGTATATACAATTATACCGCGAACAGAGAGCGGAAAAAAAGAAAAGAGGTATGTAACACAAGTCGTTATCCGGAAGGGTCGCGCCTCCCGGTTTTTTTTCCCCGTTTTGTTTTCCGACGGCTCGCGTACGCGTATAACCCCATCCGGCCGTCCACCCCCCATCGTCATCATCATCGTCGTCGGTTAGGTCTGCGGGTCCGAATCCCGTGCGGATCCTGAACGGTGTAACGGGTTGGGCACGAGGGCTACTTTGTTCGGGAGGGCACACTTCCTCGTCCCCCTACCGCCCATCTGTGCAGTACCCATTATTATTGTTACGCGTATCGCTCGCGCGCGCCGTTATAATATTTACACGGTGACTCTCGGGCCGGCGGTCGTGCCCGTGCGCCGCCACCGCGTCCCCCGGTCTCGGACAGATGTTTATAATAATGGTATAATATAATATAATACACACACACCGTCGTCGTGTGTCTACCTTGGCGCGAGACTCGTAAATTCCCCCGCTCGGGCCAAAACTATATGTAATAATAAAATATATATCGTACTAAAAAACAATAACGATTAAAACAGCGCGTGTGTCCGCATTTTTCTAAAGACCGACGATGAAATACCGTCCTGTCGCGCATACAGTGTGAAAATAAAATATAACCCACCCACACACACGGTTTTGATCCGTCAAGCAGTGGACCTGCAATTTAGGATCATGTATAGAACATAGATGATTGTTGAATTTCACATCAAACTACGTTTTTGATTGTTCGAGGGTAAAAAAATGACGTGAATTTGGTATACTATATTATAATAATATTAACAGTGGTTATTGCCGTCAGGTTGAACTTTGTGGATTTGGGAATCGCGTGCAACTGCTCGAGAAGCATATTATTTATTTATAAAATATATCATACCTACACGTGTACGATGTCTCTTCACGATACCGTTCGATATCAACCGTTTTTGTACGCCACGCCCATCACGATTATCGCTATTTTCTGTATAAGTGTTTTGATTACATGATTTTCCCGTAAATTATATCTAGCATATAATATCGTACTTATTTGATATTATTTTATTTATATTTTCCCTCTGATGTTATTTTATATTATGTATAGGCATCTAGTAAGTAGTTATAATATCGTATAAAGTAACCGTATCGAGAAAACGTCGTGGCGTGCTATTCAAAGTATTTTATTATTTGAAGATAATTGTCATTTAAACCATTGTTATTATTATTATTTCACTGGAAAAAACCTATTGCAAAATATGATGTACCTACTAATAAAATTAGAAGAAACGTTGATAATTACTAATTAGTGATTTGTATCGTTTTCGCCGTGACGTATGACTAATTGTATACCAAGTACCTACATATCGGCGACGTATAGCTGTATTGACGATATAATTTGTTTTACACAAGATCATCTATCTAATTTTTCTAAATCTATATAATATTATTCATTTTGTATTATATCATTAGTAAAACCGTGTTTATTACTCAAAAATTTAAAATTTAAATTCAGTTTTTTTATTGCCATGTCATTAATTCCATAATTAGATAGATATATAGGCACCACCGCGTAGTTAAATACAAATTACTCGAAACAAAAGGGAACAATAACGTACAACCTCTGTAACACAGTAGTCTTTTAATTTTATGCAAATAACACGTTAGTATAATATTATGACCTAGTGCCGTTAATTTCGGTGATATCCCGTCTTATCTGCACCGGTGATCTCAAGGAATTTCCGTTTTAAGACTTGCATAAGACATAATGAGATATCATGGTTATAAAAATGAAAAATTGAATAATGTCTAAAGTAATCATCAACAGAAACAATGAGTTCACACATTTTCTAGGAATAAATAAAATAATATGCGTGTCTTTCAGCCGATGGACGATATATATTTTCATTGAACAGCCGTGTAGTGCTAATTATGTAAAAACAAAAGATAAAAAGTGTTAAGGAGGAATAAAATAAAGTTTCGTCCTTGATTGTATAATATTTTGTTACCTATCCGAACATGTGAACAATTGCATTTACGGTGTAATGATGTATATCCATCAAAACTCAAAGAAATGATTATTTTGTAAAGGCAATGCATAGCCTGGTTTCCATCGTAATGCTTTAGAACAAGGACTAGTAAAATTACCATATAATATCGTATCCAACATTTTATGTTAATGTCTAAATGCATCAAATCGGTATTTAATTGACCTCTCCTCCGAGTACAATAATTATAAGTGCATTATCTCACGCTCCCAGTGAACCAGGACAAGTGCCAATAATAACTAAAAATCAGTGGCGCCTTTTCTCCAAAGATCCCTGTAGATTGCACCCCGGGCCACGACGTTTAAATGCATTCATATTTGTATACCACCTGTTGATACATCAATTTAACAGGTTTGCTATCAGATTTTAGTCAGAAGATATGTTAAAATAATAAAATATTATGTGTATTTTAATACTGCAGCCTTATACAATCGTATTCAGAGATAAATATCACTATATAATATATAAATATACAGTATACGGTTTCGCCGAATGACTGTGTCGGTATTGTTTCGTTCTCACGACAAAGCCTAGGGCGTTAAAGTCACTTTTCCGAAAACTCTAAATTGGACTCGCCACTCGGTCGCACAAGAGACAGAAGGGTGGTATGTGTGTATAAGAATGGGAAAAAAACCTAGTAAAATAATGGGAAATAAAAAGAAATAAATTAAATGTACTGAGAAACATAGAGAGACGGCCGGCACGGCGTCCGCCTTATGAATACGTTATTATTATATATAAGAAAAAGAAGTGCCCGGTTAAAAGCCCAGAAGCTAAAACGTATTATTTCTACTCCGGTAATGACTCGGCACAATTTGTTAGTTCAGAATTAGCTTCTCCTTTCATGTACGCACACACACACATACCATACTACACGTGTGTAAGGCCTTCGTAGTTATCAATAATGAATACAGTATATATAAGAAGACGAACGTCTTAGAAAGAGCAAGACAGAAAAATAAAAATGCATTAAGAATATTATTTGTCATCGATTGTGTGACTCGTGCAAGAATGCCGGCGATATATGTAATCCGTTTCGGGTAATTATTCTTTTGTTAGTAAAATGCGTTCTTTATTGGTGTCTCGACCAATGGCCGACATGGACAATAATATCATTCCACATGCGGTTTTTTCTCAATTCCATTATTATTATATTATAATGTATGTATTCAGATTGATGTCGTGACACAAAAGAAAACTAAAGAGAGAAATCTGTACAAAGAAAAAATCAAATTTGGTATTTAAATCTTTAAAAATTGGTTGGTATCATAGTTTGTAACTTAAAAACGTGTTCACGTTGATACTAAAATAACTGCAAAGAGTAGGTATATTTTATCATTTAAATGTCTTGTAATTTAATTTTTTTTAGTCATGTCCTATGAGTATTAAATAGTAATGATTTTTAATCATAAATTATTAATAAAATACCGCATCTATTGAAAAGAATCTCGTTGTTGTTTCAGTTTGCATTGTTGAAAAATAATAACAATTATTCGTGAATAAGACATTATTTAGAAAGTCCTTGTAATTAGCGCAATCAATGTCAAACAATCATAAAACGTGTAATATTATAATATGTTAAGATACTCGTACGATAGTTTTCGGTTAGCTCGGCGTTTTTCTCTAGCGTATAATATAGTATTTATATTTTATATTACGTATTATATATCATATTATATTATATAGTCTCATCCGGCAATTCTGTACCTAGTACAAACAACGCGCGGGGGTTTAATATTATATTTATATATAGGATTTGAACACTGGGGTCGAAAGGCGATCCGAGTCGAGCGGAAAAAAAATTGAAGTACATTATGTATAATATTGTAAAAGAATAAAAACGTTTCAGCTCTCTTATATTATATGTACGAGATGCGGGTGTCCTCTACCTACAATCGCGCGGCGCATCGGCGGGTGACCGCCGCGGCCGCCACTCTGTATATAATACTTATGTATATGTTCACGCGTCTACTATCGACTACTATCCGTATAATATTGTGTTATATAATGTTATATTATACCTATATGTATACGACGACAGTGGTCTCGCGCGGACCCGTCGCCCCCGTCGTTTCCGCACCTGTCCCGCCGCGCATCGGTCGTCTTCGGTTAATAATAATAATTGCCAACGTGCTCGTCCGTCCTGCCGCTAAACACATACACACACACAAAGTATATACCTATAGATTATATGTAGTATGGTGCGGGATATAGGTAAGTAATATATTATAATAATGTGTGCGCCCAACTACCGCGCATAATAATAATAATAATAATAATAATAATAAAAAGTATACTTCCTCGGGCGGCACAACACGCATGTACGGCGAGACGACACGGTGTGAACAAGTTACCCGCGGCGGCGCACCGTTTCAATTTGTCCAATTATCGCGCAAGGGATTAATCACCGCCGCCGCATCGTCGTCGTCATAGATATACTCGCGGTGGTCGTTTGTCAAACGCGTGTAAAGAGTGGAAAGGAAAAAAAAAATACACACACACACACACACACACATACACACACTTACGCCGTAGGTACATATTATATTAAAAAAAAATAAAAACCACACGATCTAGCGGTGGCGGGAAGATCATCGGCTGGTGCCCCCGAGGCCGGCGACCGGCACCTAGGAATGTTTTTTATTTTTATTTTACAATATACCTATGTATATACGCAGGTACTATGATTATAATATGTTACCGAGTGTTTCGACGACCGATGATGATGATGATGCCGCGCGTTGCATGTAAATCGGTTCGCGGGCCGACGACGACGACGTCTTCATTACTGTGAACGCTCGCGCACTCGATATAATATATAATAATAATATGATATACCGACGACGACTTGTAGACTTGAGTCGGTCGCGGTTGCAGCGCTGTACGTATAGTGCCTGTAATATTATTATTATATATGTATAGGTGTATTATGTGTGTATAATATATGTATCGTACGTATACGCGCATATACGCGCGCTCGCCGAGACAGGTGCGCTCAATCAAAACGAAAGAGGAAAATAATATATTATAAACGCCTCTTCTCCGCGCGCGCGCGTCGAGTTCTTCACTTTTACAAATTTCAAAATCTGTACTACGCCTATATATTTCGTACAATAATAGCCGGTATACGACCGACTGCTAAACGGTTTTGTGTGTGTGTGTGTATATGTATAGGTAATATACGCGGCCTGAAAACGAAATTAAGTGTCGGTGGTTATATTATGTATATATAATATATAGGTACCGACATCAAACGCTATTACTTTCCCGCCGCCACTGTTGACCATCAGTGTAATTTTTTTTCTTCATATTATATATGCTCGACGCAAGTAAAATTAGCTGTAAGAATATAATATAGACGGCTCACTGTGCGTACGTATATATATTATGTCTATCGCGAATAGAACACTAAATTACGTATATTATCATACCCGACTAGATACGCCTGCAAACTAACTATATCACAATAATGCTTTATATATTATACCTATTATATACGTGCAAAATGTGCTATACCTCGGCGATTTTTTCCTTAAAATTCAACTACACATATTGTATTAAATAGTTAATATACAAGCGATTCGATGATATCATTATTTTATCAAATATTTGTGATTATGTTTATATAACCTCTATATTTTTCCATTATATTTATACCTGTATAACTTATTCGGCATAGATATGCACCTTATTATATTCATATAATATTATGTTTATTTCCTTGAACGTGACTATAGGATTTATTGGGCCAGCGGGACACTTTTAGCGTTCGAAAAGTGAATTCGAGTTCGAGTGCTTGACACACATAGTATCGAAAACCACAACAATAAACGAGATCCTACCGAGAGAAGTATTACCGGGCCCGGGATATAGACAAAAGCGATTATTGTATGGATATGTCTAGGGAGTCTTGAAATGAAGTCAAGGTCTCTATAGTGGAATTTATTGCTGCGAATTTCGGTGCCACCCGGTAGCTCTCATACGCATGTATAATATAGTGTATTGTATATAATATATTTATTCATGTGCGTTGACGACGGTGGCGGTCTGATATGTAAAAAAAAGCATTAAGATGGACAAAAAAAACACACACACACTATATACCGAACGTTAGGAATTCATTAGCGGCGAGATAGAAAGGGTTCGAAAGAAATCCTTGGTCTTAATTGTGTATAAAAGCGTCTGTGGATATAATATATGGAAACCGACGCGTAATTAGAATAGACGAAAATTGTATTTTAATAATAATAGTTGATAATAATAATAACAACCGCGGTAGCCCCGGAAGAATGAAAAAGTGTTTAGAGAGAAGGCCATTAGTTATTCATGGCTGACACGCGGGGCTGAATCATGCGTTATTAAAAATAAAAAAAAAAATAAAATAACCCGAAAGAAAGAGAGGTAAAGAAATAATATCGTATTGCTTAACGACGAAATATTCTTTACATATATATGCTTCAAACCCATTCTGTTTCTCATTAAAATATCATTAGTCCGAACGAGTGTGTGCCTTTCGATTCTCTCCCCACCTCCCCTCAAACTTTGGGACCCCGCTAATGACACACACACGACTCTGTGTATGATTATTAATCTTCCCCACTCTTGATATAAACTAGATAAGTAAAAGTCTGTAATGTCGTAATGGTCATTTGTTGCGGTTTTATTTATTAATTTTTGCGTCTATATATTATACTACATCATAAGAAATATGATTCTGATAACTGTTAATGAAAATAAAATATATTTATAACAGTTGAGAATATTTTAATTCAACAAAATTCTATCGGTAATAACGTTGAATATTTTTTTATATTTGTGTTAAGCACGATAACGTATAGGTACATGAGTTAATGGGTTAAACGTATACTTTATGGTGACGTCAACACATTTGATTCATCTCGTAAATACCGGATGACTGTTACCTATATACAAATGACTCAAATATCTACCGAATCATTATACAACATACAAGACAGAATTAAAACATTTAATCGGTCTATTTATCATAATATATACGATATTAGTAGGAATATTATATTTTATTCCGCGAAACTGTCGTTCACCTCGTTTTCTTGTTTGCATAGTTTCACTTTAAAATAGTGTGTGAAATCTGGTCTGCGTGTATAACACTCAATATAGTATTATACATATTTTTATTTCTTTAATATTGTTATAATATGTGTTTCATTTCTTTTTCTTTATTTTTTTTTTTTTTAGACGCTTCGGAACGACTGATGCACCTCGAACACAAATTCTACTGCCGAGATGGTGAGTTTTAAAATTCTATTTTATCATTTATTATACACAAACATACATAATATTTTATACAACAATACGTGTAGAATGTATACCGTACATCACTGCAGTGTATAGTTCCCTCCTTTTTTTTTTTTCATTTCGCCAAACATAATTATGTTTGCGTTCTTGTACCGGCAGTGTGACCTTGGCATTTTTATTACCGTTGCGGTCGAAAAATATCGACGATATTTTTACGGCTATTAGGCCTCATCTTAAAATAAGTAATGCTTCTAAAACGTGTTTGCTCGAGGTAAAAATGATAGCTCTCGGGTGCAGAAAACCGGCGCCAACGCACAACCGCCACCACCACTACCACCGGTCACCGCCACCCTATACAGGCGACTACCTGTAAAACGTTGGCCCAGGTTAGTTTATTGTGTCTAGGTATATTATATTGTAATAAATATATATATATTTATTTAATATAATACATGTTGGCGTAAGCATTGTGTAAGAAAATTATAAGCATATTATTATGAGTGTTTGGTGCCGATTTTTTTTCTTTTTTTTTACTGAAGAATCGGTACAAGTAAAAGGATTAACTCCGTGGGAAACACGGCACAGATTAATGAGAGTCTATTAGAGGTCTATGGAACAAAAAAAAAAGAAAAAGAAAAAATAATGAAATAATGAAGTATAGTAGCTTCGTGTATTGTTTTCGACTGGACCGCAGACGACGAATCGTGATAGACGACCGAATGATATTTGACAATGGAATTTGGCATTGTAATACGGAATTAAAAATAAAAAACAAAACAAAAAATTGAAACATATTTAGGCTCTGAATTTCACGCTCATTATTAGCAATAAACGGTTGTGTATTATAATGTTATATATGTTACTTTCACTCTCTGTGTCAATAATTCGGTTCAATAAAAAAACGATATATTTTCTACTCTCGTTAAGAATCTACGGTCGATATTTTTATTGTCTTACGAAATTTAACAATCAGTAATTTATAGTTCTCCAAACAGTAAAAACATACCTATATTTATGTTGATCTAATTAGATTATCGTGATCTTCCGTATAAGACAAATTGCGTTATTAAACCGAAACGGCCCAGTATTGAGCATGATAGTTAATGGTTTCGGTATGTCACGAACTTCTCTGGAGTTGGTGGTTCATCTGCTTTCTTTCCGGCTTCCCTATATTAATGTAATGAACCGAAACGTGAATACTAGTGATTTTATTGTATTCGGTTAATTTAAATCACCCAAAATGTGTAATACGAAATATCTTAATACAACCAAATGTCTCGGACTACATGTTGGTATGTTAAAAACAAAAAAATAGAAAATTAGTGTTTTTTGTGATATATCTTTGCATTATATAAATCCAATAAGATAAAAATGTAAAATGACTTGCACTACTGTTGGAATAACTGAAACCTGAACAACTGGCTCGTTCTCATTAATCATGTCTTATACAGACAAGCGTAAATCTAATTTAATTTTAAATTACTTCTTTTTATATGGATATAAAGTTCTATGCGATTTTATTCCTAGTAATAAATGTGTATATGTAGTTTAATGCACATAAAAACGTGTAAATGCACACGTTGTTTTTATTCCGAATACGATTACGATTCAGATAGTGTAGTTTTTTTGCACGTAGAAATTCAATATCGGAAACGAGTGTGTACTTACTAAGTACATGAATGTTACTCTTGATTATCAGTTATGCAAATGCGTGGTATTAAATTGCGTGTAACAGCGAAAGCATAATTAATATTATAAAGATGGTGGGAGTAGAACTATTCGTAGATAGAAAAAAAAACTAATTTCGGTTTTAATGTCTTTCTTCGGGTCGGAAATACAAAAAGGGGAAGGGAAACGATGATAAATTATAATAATATGTACGAGAAATATAATAATTAACAGGTACTATTATGTAAAAAAAAAATCGTTACTGGACCACATCGAACAAACAGTTTCTCAACCGGACTAGGAAATTCTTCAATAAATTCTTGTAAACGGACAATTCTTTCTTTTTTTCCTCCCTACAACAATATAATTCCCATTCATGTATGCGCATTTTGTTGACAATTTCCTACACGTTCTTGCAGTCTGGTCACGTTTTTTTACACAACTGCATTAAAGCCGGTACCCCCCAGACTGGTCCTAGACGGGTATTTTATTTTCCCTACCTTATTTTATAGTTTTATACACTCATCTTCAATCCGAGCACACCGATTCAAAGAACTATTGCACGTGCTGGAACTGCTATTGTACAACAGACTATTTTGATTATGTCAAGTTGCACATATCGGTCGAATATGCGATAATACATATGTATATTTTATAATTCATGATGTGAACAACATGTAATTAAATATAAAATAGTTATGTAAATAAACAGAAAACATAAAAAGAAAAAAAGAAAAACCACGTGTGTAGTAACAACGTTAATGTAAATCAGTTATTTGTGTTGTTACTTGTTAAGAATAATAAATTATGTAATTTAAAATACTTAAGTTATTTATCATGTGCGAGTCTGGTAGCATTTTATCAAATAAAACATTAGAAAACATAGTATATCTGATTAGAATTTGGAATACATATTTTGGTGGGCGTTAGATAAATTTAAAATAGTTTGAATATTCAAGATTATACAAGCTTAATTAAAAATTATAATAAATATATATTTAATTAGTTATTAGGTACTTATTACTCTCATTTAAGTACTTTTTTTTGTATAACAGTATTACTGATGACATTGAATCATTAAAATATGATACGATATAGGCAATATGTATATATATGCATTTATAGTTAATATGCAACCATTGACCTGCAACTATTATGGAAATGTTGGAATATGCAAATTGTTTTGTTTATTTTAATTTTTCCTTTTTCGCAGTTACCCATATTACATACAGATTACAGGCATGTAATGTTCAATCTATTTTCAGCAATATGTTTATTATTTGTTGTGCATGTACTTGTGCTCGTAAACTTGATTATTGAATCGAAACATTAACTTAACATTAGATAAACAATAATACACTGCAAATGATAATAATCCCTATTAATGTGTTACTTATTTGTTTATTTTTTTTTATTAATAAAATATAGTTATATAATTGGCACAGATCACGTATACCTATTATTACATATTATTATATTATGATTAGTCGGGTGCAGCGTAATCAAATTTCTGTGAGGTTTTGTTTTAATTTTTAAACGATCGTTTCCATGATGTACATCCTAACAAATACCTATGTTCAGAAAAATGTTTCTATTTTATCCTAAACGATATTTTAAACACTCTGTCTTATTGGAATAAGATCCTTATATTATATGTTCCCTAACATGTATTTAAAGTCGTTTTGTTGAAGAAACTTTTTCACAATAATTAATCAAAGAATGTTTGGGGTGCGGTTTACTTGGTCGGAAACAGCCACCAGGACTTGGAAAAAATTCAAGTTTTTCAGCGGGTCACCGTCATTGCATCCGGAGATGGCATTCCATACGTACACATCCACCTGGATATCGTCTGTAACGAATAAGCGAGTGCGCCCGCCGCGCCGACTGTAATAATAATTCGCGCCGCATCAATCATAACGCACGCGCGTTCAAAAATCCAAAAAGGGCGGTGTGGGACGAGGAACCCAATAATAGCTGCTCGTCCATTTCCATATTAACGAAACGACCGGCGGCTAACCCCTCACGCGAAAATATATCGCTTCAATTTCCTTTTCGTTTTTCCTCCTTTACACTCTATATATTTATATAGATGTATTATTATGTCAGTGCGTGTGTGCAGTATTTGGCTCCTAGTTATATATCAAAGTCTTATTTTTCACCTTAAATCTATTAGACCGTTGCCGCCCCGCGTATTGGTTTCGTATTTCTTTTTTTCGGGTCTGTTTTATATTTATTATTAAAACACTTGCCCGAGACCCGTTGGACGTTTATAAAACGCTTTCGGTTCGCTATAGGTACCTACCAGCTACTTTTGGTCTATAATGGCACACACTCATCCGTGTTATTGTGATTATTCGTGTTGAGAAAATCGCTCAGTTATGTAAGAAGTATTCTGGGTTATTGTTTTATGTATATTTTTTTGTCCTTTTAACGTCCATCGATCATAATTTTATTTTAATGTGCAATTTACTTTGATGTACCTATGTGTAACAACTTTATTATTAGAAAAATAAGGAATCATTCAATTTATTAGTAAATTTAATTATTGCACACAATAATTATACGTATAGCATTACAATGTTTTTCATAATACATGCATATTACACATACAATAATTTGCCTATTGACATTGAAATTATACTAATTATAATATTACATTATATATGTATATATAACTATAATAAGTATAATATATTACTTATATTAAACGTTCATTTTTACTACAAATTAAAACATGTTCATTGTTAATAAAGATGCATCCAGTATTATTATTGTATACTCTTTTTTTACTCTAAAACTTAAATGACCTTAATATATAATTACAAACTTCCGCTTAAAATCTAATAAAAAATATAAAATTTCATATAGAATTCATGCTTGGCATACTTTTTTTAGGGAAAATACACTTTGTTAGATTTTAAATACATTTAAAAATAACCGAATTAAATAATGTGTTATTGTGCCGTAACTCCTGAAACATAGTTTTATTTTATTAAAATATATAAACCAACGTTTGAACGTATATTCTAAATTAACGGTTTATAATAAGTAAATTTTAAAAATAGAAGTGTTCGTTTGAATATCTATTTAATTTTATTTTCACTTAACTTTATTTAGATTATAGTATTAAACTATAATAATGACATCACGAATAAATAATAATTCTATTATAATTATTTCCTTTAATGACTCAACATTGCATTCGTTTTAACCATGAACACGTATTTTCAGACATCCAAAAACTTTTTCTCTTTATTACCATTTCCTGTAGCATAGTAGAAAATATCAAATTCCTTTTGAAGGCGGTGATTAAACCTTTAATATAATTTCGATACCCTTTAATCTAATCCTATTAATTTTTTTTTTTTAATTGAATTTTTATTATAAATCCTTCACCCCCGTACCGGATATAAATGAGCTTATGAAAACCTTTAAAAAAAACCGTCTGACATATTCATTTGCCAATCATAATACTGACGCGTATTGTATTATCCATCAACTGACAGGTAGGGTTTCATTTATATATGACAGCGTTTGCAACGTGTCTAATTTTTTTGTACCTTGCAATGCAGTAGTAACTATAGTGGGAGGATTATACAAGAAGGTATAATGTTCATTATAATCTAGCAAATTTATACAGGGTGTAATGATGCGCAGTTAAGTTTTTTATGCCTTCCCTCCAGCAAAAATACCTAAATTTAACGATACTAATTAATGTTTGCCTCGGTTATGTGCTTGCTTGGAAAGTGTATTTTTACGTGAGAAGCATATAACTATACACTATGCTAAACGTTTTGAATAATGATTTAAAAAAAAAAATACCCAAATAAATAGTGTAAATATTAAACGCATAATGTAATAGTAAGAAACAAACTTATATGTATGGTTGAAAAGAGGAACGTGAGACTCCTGCGTCGGCCACCGACTAATTGCCGAATATGCGCCGCGGTACAAGCTAACGATCTCGTTTGATTGATGTTGCTGCACATTTCAATGTCCTTGCCGCTCTATGTGTGTATACATTATTATCATTATTATTATTATTATTATTATATACGTACGAATAATATTCGGTCTCGAAAGAAAGAAAAACTCCACAGTAAGAATGAACTGGACGACCTCTGAAAATCGAACAACGTATATGCAAGAGCTAAAAACTACACGGCGCCCGTGTGTGTATCATTTTATTAGAAAACAGTCAGGATTTGTAGTGCATACAGCCGGCGGGTCGGGATAGAAACGCCCCGGAGCAACTCCGGAACAGAAAATTTAATAATAAAAATAAGTCAAACACGGTGCAGAAATTGTATTCGGGAGGAGTTCTGGGAATTCTGTTTGTTTTTACTACCACCCCCGCCCGAGGCCTTTGCCTTTGTGTAAACACCAATATCTTCAATGCCTTTGCCGCTGTATGTGCTTATTCAACGGTGAAAAACGCGGAAAAAATTGTCGAGAAAAAAAACGTACAGACTTTTTTACAGGTCACTGCGATTACACGGTTTTCTTTATCTCTATATCTGTATTTTTCACTTAGAGTTTTTCGAACCGTAAATCTTGCGTTAAAAAACACCTATGCGCGCTTTTGTGTCGGAAGAGCACACCCCCGTGTCCGGTGACGAATGTGCCGTCGTCGCGTAATCGACCAAGACGCGGCCGATTAAACGAACCGTTGCCTGTGACAATGTATCGAATTACCTCACATGAGAAATAATAATCGGTCTTTCTAACTAATGATGATATCACAAACGAATCTAATGTGCGATTGAGCCGAAAATCGAGCGGTATAATATTTTGTACTTGTATAACTTTGAAACATTAAGCATTTAGGCATATATACATCAGGAATTACAGCTTTGATTAGAATTGCGTCGATTATTATAAATATTTCGGTTTTCGGTAAGATACAAATTGTATAGGTACCTTACGTATGCATTATTGTTTTTAAGTTAAACTGCGTATAAAAAAAACATTCTGTGTATGTATATAATACATTTGTGCATATTATGAGAAACTATTATAATTCAATAAATGTTTTTGATTTATATTACCAAGAATATTAGGATCAGTGTTTATTATCAAAAAAAAAATATTCATTTTGTCATTTCTTTGACAGTTTCAAATGTTGTTAATTCCATACTAGGAGACAGACGTAATGAAAAAAATTAATAGTATAGAAAAAAATAAAGATGATGTTATCTGGGTTGTATTTTTTTTTCTGGATTATATAAATACGAAAACATGTTTAAGTTTATTCATTCTTTTTTTCCTCAAAATTGTCAGGTGTTAGCGAATCCAATACCCATGAGTATTTTGTCGTCCTATATTCATAACCGAACATATAGGTACCCTTGGATAACACCGGCAATTTCTCTTTTGGAAACTGATCATCCATACGGTAACATTTCTTTTTTTTTTTGTAAAAAAAATCTATCGCAAACAATAACCGTACAAAAAATTAACACTATACCTTTGCGCGATATAAAAATAAAACCGTGAGAACTCGTTTTTTTTACTAAAAAACCAACCCCAAAATACATTCCTAACTTGCGTAAAAAAAAACCTATATATAAAATTTATACGAATACGTGTATACTGTATATAGGTACCGTTGAATTAATAATAATAAAAAAAATATTTTTAACCTGAATTAAACGATTCCCCCTTTAAAAAAACTGTACACTATTAAGTAGGGACATTTTTTCGTGGGAATTACTGTTTTTTGCGTAATACTGGATATTTTTTACACTTTAAAAATATGCTGCCGTTTTTTTCCGTTTCTAAGGGAGATTGACCCCCTACCGTAGTATACATAGGTACGGAAATAACTTGATTTTAGGGTTAAAAAGATAAGTGGTTCCGGATTTTTTTTTTGTCGTCCCCTATAGTTTTTTTTTTTTATAAAAACCAAAAAATCTGAATTTATTGTTCGCGATGGTATTTTTGCGGGAAAATATAAAATATCATTAAATACATTCAAGATCAGCTGTTTATCATTATTTATGCGTGAGAATTTTTTTTAACCTTACACAGATTTATAATTTTTTCGTTTTTCTGTATGATGACACAAGTAACCTTATACTATAATACTATGAATTACAATCATTTATCCATTTATAGACATTTAACGAAAACGACTATATTACCTACCTACTGAAATGTTGTAATGTGATTTATTTAACTATTAGGTTATAATAATAAAAATATTAAATTTAATAACGCTTACTTATATTAAGTATATATAGATATAATAAATTATAAAAAAAATCATTTTAAAAATAAAAATCATTTATAAACGCACACTATAACTGTAATTTTGTACCCCAACGCCATTTGTTCGATTCCGTTAATATAAATTACCAATGATAGACGGTTACTCTATTAACATAATGTATAACCCTTCCCGACTAAAATAGCCATTTTATTCGATCCCTATTTTTTTGTACTCAATATTATTTAGACCCTATATACAAAAAACCATGCAAGACCAATCGGGTTAACCGTTTTAGTAAAATGTATTTGATGTATTCGTTGTGTGTATTTTCCGTTAAACATTCAACAATCGATTTTTTTTAATAACGTTTTTTACCCCCTTTTCTTAAACCTACTTATCTTTCGCGGTAAACCAGGTTATGCTCACGTAACATTTCTTAGGTTTCATTCATTTATACATATTGTATATATCTGCGCCAATGTATCTTTAATGTCAGACACACATGTCATGCCGATTGTGATTGCTCTGCGTATACTGATTGTGTGTGTGTGCGTGTTATGTGGGGGGTAGTATGATTTTTACTAAGCACAAAAAAAAAAAAATGCGGAAAAAAATAATGCAGCTGTGTTGGTTTAGAAAGAATACATTCGATATTGCGTGCATATAAAAAAGACCAGTAGGTATAACTCAGCACAATGGGTCCATCCTAAAAACGCATATATCCGTGTACAACTTGAATAAAAAAAAAAAATCCTGCGTGTAAATCAAGACAGCGTTTTCACGATTATAATAGCAAGATAGCACGGGTGTATGCTTATAAACTATCATGATGTACAATGTAAGAAAAAAATCAAAACAAAATGCGTAATCGTGACAATAAATTATTACGTAGGTATATAATTCTTACAATCCTGTTTATATAGGTACGTAATGAAAAAAAATTAATTAATGAATAATAATTTTTACGAAGTAATATTTATTATTTATGATATGATAATGCGAGTATGCGACATCAAATTATTGTTACGTATTTTAATTTAAATAATAAATATCTAGGTACCTACTACGTAATAAGTATAATAAATAAATATTTTAACTAAAATTATTTTCAATCCCAAAATTAGATTTAAAAAAATAAGGTTATTTTTTTAATTAACATGTGCTATGTGTATATTTTATTATATACGTCATATTGTGCGGTCTAATTATTTCTATCTATATTCCTTTTACGTGTTCAATATTTTACACGTTGGCTTATTAGTGAATTGTAAGTAAAATGAAAAGAATGTGTTTGCTATTTGTCGATCAATGTATATATTAGCAAGGAATGAATATGAATGTGATACGTGTGATACATACGTTGTGCACAAGGATTGCGCAATAAAACCTGTGTTGTCAAAATAGCGCCCAGGAAAAATAGCAGCCTAGCTATTCAAATAATCATAATAATAATACCTATAATGTTATTATTATTCTAATGAAGCCCAAGCGTATAAGTTGATCAGCGAAACAATTAAGAAAGCGCCGTGCCGTCGGCTCACGAACAATCGGTACTTATTGCAAAACCTATACGCTTTGTCTCACGGTTAAGACAAGAATTATAAGAATACGAAAATTACTTTAACTTTCGATTTTATAGTGTTTTGTATTATTCTGAATCCGATTACAAAATAACTTAACAGCAATCAATAAATAGCTGGTAAACTTCTCTGTTAATCTTAAATATTTCCATTACATTTTTTTTATAGGTAAAATTTTTACAGTTTATATTATTTGAATTAAAAGGTATCGTGTATATGAATATATAATATTTTCATATATATGTATTATGCTTGCTTAATATATTTTCAATTTGGTATTACTTAAAACTTCAAACATTATAGTACGAAGCGTTAGACTGGTATTTTAATAGAATTAAATTCAAAAAGCTATGGTCAAAGAGAAAAAAACATATGACATCCCTCTTCTACTCCTAGAATCTCACAATATGTACTCGTAAGTAAATTGGGGGAGGACACGAAGAATATAATATATATATGTATGTGTGTATTCAATCATCGGACGGTTTTTTTTAACATACCCCTTTTTCCAATTCACTGGCCTTTGTATCCACGCTATCTGCCCTTTGCCATGTCTCTTCTTATCTCATATTATTGTTCCTCACTGACCTTTTGAAATTCCTATTTTCCATCTTTACTCCCTTGGCTGCTTTAGATTATTGAGGGAACACTGAACACACAAGCACGAATTCATCGTTTTCGCTCTGTGCCCAATGTTTGGCCGCCGAATTATTTCTATTTACATTTCAATCGGATTTAGTTCAAATTATGTGACTGGTTTCTTTAAACATATATATAGTTGACCTCAGCCTTTTGAAAAACGTCAAAGGTTGTGTTCGGAATTCTGAATGATTTTTTTTATCATTTCGAAATCGAACAAAACAAAAGAAATAAATTTACTTCCTATTATTTATTTACCCTGTACTCGCCAACAGCTGTTAAGGCCAAGTGGTTGTTTTTTTATCCTTTTTTTAGCTAGGAAAATAAACTCCTACTTGGGTAAATGGGTGCGAAATTGAAAGGCACTTAAAGTAAAACTCTAAAGAAACGTGCGAAAGGGTCCGGCCAAAATTCGATTACGGTGGACAATATAAAAAACCTATAAGTCTGTCTATAGAACGCATTTTAGGGTTGGTCAATGGCATTTAAATTACGTTTTTTAAGCGAAAGATTGAATTATTTTCGTCTTAACGTTGAAAAGTTCACTTAAAAAGAATTTGTTGACTCCAGAAATGAACTTATTTCGTCCGTATAATACTTATTAATATAGTTACTTTTAGAAAATAAAAAAATAAGTAATATTGTAACAGAAATTATTCTTATAAACTTATTGTCAACTTTATTTATTGAATCACCATTTTGTTTTTTTTTTTCATTGAACTACATAAACCAATCAGGTAACGAATTACCATATCGTCAACCCTCACAATCACCCCTTTTTGCATAACGGTTTTTATAGGTTAGTTTTGCAAAGGGATACCATTGTAGCATTGTGTACTTCTAAAAAGTCCGTTACGAGAAAAATGTTGTTGAATTAATGAACCTCCCTTTAATTTTCACTTCCTCCTTAGCATTCTAACACCCCGGGATCTTAAGTTTATAATACATAATTTTTTTTACAAATACATTTTTCGACGACAAAAAGGGTGTGCATTTCGACACAAGCACGTGACGCAGGTGGTAAAACCAACCGTTTTTTACCCTTTTTAACGCAGGTATATGAAAATGAATAAAAGAGCTGAATAAATAGCTCGAGCCAATAGGGTGCTTTTTTCACCCCTTTTGAATAGAAAAACAACTACTGCGCATTAAATCCAGCATGTTAAAAAAAAAATAACGTTACACGTACCAAATAGTATAAACAATTTCGCTATTCATTGATTGAAAATACTGCAAAAGGGGTTTTACTGCTGGCACAAGCTATGTCGGCATGCGTTACTTACATTCAACCCTTCTGTTAAATATACAGGTAATAATAAAAAGGGAAATTTTGTCACGTGACACGAACATAATAAAATATAGACACTACCATTAGAGCTACCATTTTGTTATTCAATATATTTTTTTAATAATGTAGATAGGTATGCAGATAAATAATGAAATAGATCGTGTTAAAATTACTGTGTTAAAAAATTAACAAAAATTAGAAAATAAATTAAAATTTTATTGCAAAAATAAAAATTCTGAATTATTATTACTAGTTTAATTTTACAAATTATAGTTATGCACAATTTAACACACCTGCTAAAGAAAAGAACGGTACCTATGTAAGTAATCGAGAGCTAGAATAAAAAGAAAAAAACAATGAAAATATCTTGGATTGCATGGGGTACATAAGAGGTGGCCTTGTAAATGTAGACATTGCAAAGATATTGGTAGTATAATTTTTTTTTTATTTATATATATTAAGGGACTATTGCATTTCAACAGCAGGTGTTACGAATCTCTGATTTATATGTGCAGACATGCGAAAAGCGCATAAAAAAACAAACGAGTATGCGAGGGTGGCACATCTTGTAATACGATGAAAACATGCCATCATAAACTCGTGCTTGTGTATCATTCACCCCTTTTTATTTCGATCATTTTTTCGTTTTTTAGGCCTCTAGTTGTTCAGATTTTTTCCACCATTTTCAGCCCCTCGACATAACGATATGTAATAGTTAAATGGACTGAGCGATAAAAAACCAAGTTCAACAAGTATTATTACTCTGTTAAAAACAATTTTTCGTGTATCTAAATAATTTTTTTATTGATAATATCGGTTTTATTGTGCATACTATAGTATATCTATAACAGCTTATTTGAATATTCGTAATTTGTAGTAACTACATTTTTATGATTAAGATGACTACGCCATTTCAATGTTATTAAAGTAGACTGTTCGTTAAATAAGTACTATAAGCAAGCATGTGGATATCATAAATAAGCTGTATTTGGCCAAGGGCGAGTGATCATGTTTAAAAGGCGTGAAATGAGTAACGTTGCAATATTGTGACGTTGAGGGTCAATTTATTTTATTTTTTTAGTAGTAAAGAATGATTGCTAAAAAACGATTTTGGTAAAAACCGGAAGATAACTATATATATTATATAAGCTATATGGTACTATTGATAAGTAAAATAGCTACCGACATCAAAGGGCAAAGCATCGCATAATAGTATATAAATTCAATTGTAAAATGTTTATTCAAAAGTAATCAGCAGGATACCAAGAATTTTTCAAACGTGTAAAACTGTATTGAATTCAAGGATTGCGTGCAGATTTACAGGGTTTCTCAAATTGTTAAATCATTAATGCTACATTTTTTTTTATTATTATTATTAAATATGGTCTGATTATAAATTTGTCTAGTTAGCATATTCATGTATAAAAGTTACGTAAAAAAAAAATAATAATTATAACAATAATCATAGTATAAATTATTATCAATACTCAGTATTTATATTATACTTCTTATCCTCTTTGAATAAAACATTAGGTGTTTTTGAAATATGAATCACTGACGTGTGATACGTGTGCCAAGCACCCAAACTGTGTTTCACGTTAAATGTTTTGAATTGGTTTTTATATATTATTTCGTTCAACGGGAATTTTGAGACACAATTGAACTCATCGAGTAGGCAGAGAAACTACATTTTAGGTAGGTAATAAAAATGTATAACGTTGTATACAAAAAACACCAAAATTTTTAACGTAGGAGGGGATAACAAACGTCGAAATTATAGGTCCAAATAATATATATTTGAATAGTATAGTATGTTAGGTGTTTATGAACTGTTCAATTCGTAAATATTGTTCCTGTGATTCACATGTATTTTATGTTAATGATTAATATCAATTTAAATAGAAACGATGGAACCTTTTATTGAAATCACTAAATATTTTTCTTATCCGAGTAAGTCTTTATTCTTTATTATGACTAGTATAACCTAAATAGTAAATATTATTCAATAAAATGCTTACATTTTAGTATTTTGCCTATAAGAATAACAAACAAAATTAAAAATTTAACTATCTATTGTCAAATATGTAAACATATACGTTATTGACTCATACAATCATGTGTACCGTTCAATCAATGGCAAGTATCCAATTACACACTGTTTAGCATAATATTTTTGTTAGGTATGATTATGTGTTAGATATAATAACTGTATTTCCAATTTTTAAATCGCTTATAATTTAAAACTATGATATTTCGCTTTCTAAGTTACTTTAAAATAAAATATTTAACTTGGAGAAAGTTTTATTACAAGGAATATAAATTATTCTTTCCTAATACGTTTTATTTTCTTCTATATTACGTGACCAGTCATAGACACGAAGTCGATACTTATTGCTTGTACGATTATGATAACTCTACAGTCTACATTGTTTGTATCATATTATATATGTTGTTTTATTTTGTGTTTTTGATTGTTAAATTTAATAAAACGTAATACGAATCTTATCCGTGGTTCTCAGAGTTTCTAATTTCCATTTAGAAAAATTGTATCATTTTACTTATAAATAAATACATTATATATAGTAGTAAGCACTTAAAATTTTGTCACAATAAGAGTAATATCAACGTCGTTTAATATATACCTCTCAATTCCGAGATGACGGAACTGTTGTGCACATGTTGGTTCTCAGTTTAGGGAATGAAGAACTTTCAACTAATGTCTGAGGTAGGGGAAGATAGATATTTATTATTAACGGCCTTTAGAGTTTGCCGTTTTGGGGTGTTTGTAAGGGGCTGATAACTTGTATGCATGTAGTAGTGGACACCATAATGAAATAGTTAATGTGAAATAATTGAAAAGGGAGTTTTGAAGAGGGAAAAGACCTATAGTTTTTGTCAACTTACTGAAAAAAGTATAAAACATAGTTGGCTAATGATATAGGTTATGTAGTATTATAATTTGTAAATTTAATATAAAAGAAAATATTTAAATATTTTTTATTTAATATTTTTAAGAATATGCGTATGGTCACGTTTTTTTCTCCGTAGAAATCATAATAATACACAAATATGTGTAGGTTAACGAGTATAAATGTAAGGGCAAAGTCTTTTGTCAGGCACTATAAGGTGTATTCCAACTATTTTCAAAGAAATCGCTCTTTCTACCTGGGATACAGACCAAGTGGTCAGCCCAGGATGGTAGGATTAGCATATAATACATATATACGCGGTGCACATGTGTTGAAGATTATAATGTGTACAATAATAAAATATACATTTTAAATGTCCGTATCGACCCTGAATCGGCATTTCCAAAACTGCTGGTGGTATTTTGTATGATGTATATTTTTACAATGAATGGTAGCCTGGTGTTATTGGAAATATATAATGCAAAAATATACATACACACACACACACGCACGCACATACACATACACAATCCACAATACATCCTTCCAATTTTAATACCCTACTAAATATTATAAGCCACACGCGCGTAGAATATGTATACCGCCGAATGTCGTGATAATCCGTGTGTTTGAAATATTTTGTTTAATTTACATATTGTTATACACAGCCTAGTTATGAAAGTTGTGACCAGAATAAATAAAATCGGTATTCCTACGCTTTTGGCCAGCAGTATGGATAAGAAGGGGGTATTATTTTTGCCCTTCATTTTTAACGTACACGCTATTTATTTGTTTAGGGCGAACCTTTTGAACCATACTTAAATTATTAAAATAGTATTCGCAAATACTAAATTTTATATTCTTTTTCGATGGAAATTTAAATTGTATTTTTTGTATTTTGCCCAGTTTACTTCTAATGTCTATTTATTTATTCATTTTTATTTTTTCATAAAAAAAAAAACCCAATTTAAATTATTCTCCCTTCGGTGAATGATTCAGACTCAGCTCACTCGTATATGCAAGATTTGCTGACCCCTATATTATAACCCGCCCCCGAGCCAACATCTGCGATGTATTGGGGAATATAATGAATATACGTGCAGCAAACATTCACAGAGCTGTATTACTATAATGTATTCCGTGTACATATATCCAGTTTCGAGACAAAAACTACCCTCATTTTTGGGGATTTTTCGCCTATATGTATATGGATTACGCATGCACGGTCGCTCTTATTTGCGAGGGTATTAGAATATGTCACACACAAACAACGATCAATATCTAAATGAGTCATTCTGTGAGTTAGTGAAATCAAAAGGTCCTTTTGTACATGAGTAAAATAATTGTTGTCTTCTGTAGACAATTAGAAACGACCAACATAGCATTATTTGTATATCTAACTATTATAATGATCAGTATATAAATCTATAAAGTTATACTTAAGTATTCTGCAATAATGTGATCGATGATTAATTACAACAACAATTGTATAAAACACCAAAAGAGTAAAATTTCAATAACATAATTTATGTTTATTAAATACTTCTATATGACAATATTTTACATTTTTTTTCTGTTGTTGATCAGTATTAATTATTATGACCTACAAAGTATGCTTAAGTATATTATTCTAATATTTTTTATAATTTTGAGTGTTTCGTATCATATTATGTTATACCTTTGAAATTATAAATAAGAAAATATTTTTTTTATTAAAGCATCCATCAAAACCAAACATTTTTCATGTTAATAAATAGGTTTTGTTTTTATGGTTTTGGAAAGTATATTCTTTTAAAAACAATATTTTACTTGACGTTGAGTATCCATTGTCAATAATTCGTTAAAATATGTAATAGACGTGCTCTTGAATTTTTTATTAGGTTAAAGTTGCGTATACCATTCGTCAAATTTAAAGACAGACTTGATAGACAGCTCCACCCCTTTATAAAATGTACATACATACTGACCGCAAAGAAATTATTAATTCATATGGCCTTGGTATAAAATTCAAAAGTGGAATTTCAGAAGTAAATTGACCAACTAACGGCTAACCATTATTTATATTTAACTGACTTATTGGACTCGTTCGACAGGCGCTTTGGTGTATAAATTTAAATTTCCCATCACCTTTCGTGTTTGTTTCCCCTCAAACAAGGGGTTCCCTATAAAAAAAAATATAGTCCACTGAGGTTAAACGTAATAAATGGCCATAGGGTGTTTGGGTTGTCTTTTTTGGCGCGTTACGTTCATATAAATAAGACACATCACTTCTGACTAAATCGCACTTTCGAACACGAAATGTCACCCTTGGGAATACATACTACTTATGGCCTTTATCTTTTTTCACTCGTCTTGTATAATAGTTCAATGTGTTTTGCGAAACCCTAAGTCTTCCTTATGAAACTCGTGAATTTTCATACGTTCGTTGTGGTCATTTTTAGCTATAGAAACACTGTTGTTAGATTTTTCACGTTTTATTTTCAACGAGTTTCCATTTGTATTAATATTGTGAAAACGTGATCAGAGTTATTGTTAGGTATGAAAAAAATGTATAGATAAAAGTTTTTTCTATACATTTCATTTTATATAGGTTTGGTATTTCAAGCCCGTTGGGAAATTAAGAGTAGAGTTTAGTTTTAGAAATTAAACGATCTTATATATTAACTTTGATCATTAACAAACTTGAATTTACCCATGGGAAAATATATTTCGAATTTTTCCTTAAGAATATTGTATATATTTTTATATAAAAAAATAAATGATATAAATATATAATTGGAAATTGGTAGAAATATTAAAAAATATATTAATAGCTTTTGATATCACGTGCTATATTTTGTCAATAGCTTACCCTTCGTTTATAACCGCTTTGGTCACGTTCTGTAACAATAGGAAATATGTGTATAAATCAGGTCCTTGTATAATATCTTGTGTCGGTCCTATTCAAAGAATCTCGACTGATTCCCTTTAGGCAGTATACGCGCGAAGAACAGGAACACAACACAACAGTACACATAGCACGAGCTCTTAACCCTTTGAAATAGACCCCTCTTTATAGCGTGAAATTGAATAATGTAATGATAATCATTTATTTTTTTTACAGGTACCGATGCAGAGAGTATTAAAAGTGCCAAGTCTCAATCACCAATTCCAGAAGAAGGTAAGCTTAGAAATACTTTTATTTAAATTATGTAGATTATGTAGATTATGTTAAGTAAGTAGAATACAATCTTATACGTAATTACCGCATGTATATTTTATATACTCGTAAAATAATGAATTTGGTAAATAACAATGTCGTATAGTGAATATTATACAGCTCATCTGGTTTAACCTCGATCATAATATCTGGGGTCAAATTCAAGTAAATGTAAAACCATAGAAGAGGGTGAAAATGGGGTAAAAAAGATTCGCTCCCTATATTTCTGCATATAATATAAAAACTGCATATAACATAGGCTCAATTTGTGTGCTCGTGAACCCGTAAAACTATATTTTTGGCTTTAAAATCAACCCCTAATCGTTTACGGGAAAATATTTCTCTCGTGATTGACACTGAACAAAATTTATTTTTCTGAGTAAAAAGTACAATTTAACCCGCATATAGGGGTAAAAGTGATTCAGCAAGATTTTCATTTGTGTGTAATGATAATAATGCTTACTAGTTTTGAACATTTTCAAAACTTGTCCTAATTTTAACATTAGTGAGCACACTTAAGACTATTTTTATTTTATTTATATTCAACAAAACTAGACATACGGGCACCAGCATAATTAAGAGAGGATCTGATACTACTGATTGGGTATAAAATCTGGTGCAACCCTCAATATCAATGGTCATCACAATTCAGCCCTAATTATAATAGGATTTAGTCATGTAGATGGATAATACTTATAGTATAAAAAAATTACTTCTAGTATAATAATACATTTTTTTCAATATGAAAATAAAATGTTAACATAATGTTTAATATAATCTGCTTTATTAATGAAACTATAATTTAAAGATTACAACCGAGTAAAATTGAAATGTCAGTAAAACTAGAAAAATTATGTTGGCTTCATAAATGGGGCGTGTATACTTGCATTAAACGGGTTAAAAAAAAGGGTAGCTGGAAGCCATGTTCGATTCGAACCCTCGTTTGCATAACTAACCAATTGCAAAAGTACACGACTTAGACACGGGGTTAGTTTTTTATAATCGTCTTTTATCCCTACACACGATTCATCATCAGCCCAATCATGATGCTGTATTATAGAAGCGTAAATTATTCGATAATCATTTTTTTAAACCCTTTTCATAAAGGGGGTGAGGCTCGTGGCAAATGACACCCCTTTCGTGCACGAGCCAAGCCACACAAAAAGTATTATACATCAAATGATTTATGTATAAATTGAATGTAGTAATGTCTAGTATGAAGTTTGTTAAAACTTTGAAATCGGTTATGGAACGATTTTTTTTATTATAAAATTATGATTAATATTATCTTTTGTGTTATAGATGATAATGGTGAAGAGGAAAGGGTGGAAGATATCGTTGATCACAGCGAGGACAGTACTGGAAGTGATTTGTTGCTCAACTCAGATGGATCACCAGATAGAATTGGAGCATTAAACTTGGTAAATTTTAACGAAATACATGTTATAACAAATAAAAATGTTCAATACAAGATACCGCTAGTGACATTATTTTATTAAACATTTATAGTTGGAAAACTATTTTATTACTTTATTACTCATGCGTTCAGCCGCAGCTGTATATTATAAATATATAGGAAATTGCACGTTTGAACATATTTCAATATTTGTCTTAAAAACTGCACACATTGTGCATAACGGCATAACGCTTAGCTCAGAGTTCTGTTTTATTATAATGCTTTTATAGTTAATAGGCCTATATAATTTAATTGCCAACTGTACTTTAAGTAGAAAACGAAAATTTGAAATTATTTAAAAAAATCTTGCAAAACTTAATCGGTATTAGTTATTACAATATTATAATCGATCGAAGTATCCGTTTACGATATTAAAATACTTTCGATTTTTTACGTTTCGTTTAAAACTCATCGTGTTTATCACAAATCACCATGTTTGTTCGTGAAATGCAATTGCAAATTACGCCCACACTGCAGTGTTGTAGGCACACAAGGTACGACGAATTGTACGGTTGTGTTTCCTAACACTTGAGCACACGACAATATCTCAAAAGGTCGCTGAGGCGCTACGAAAATTACGGCATACCTATCTATAATATTGTAACATACCTACGTAACATAACCATCGGTCCTGCGTGTATATACGTGTACCTATAATAAACACTCGCACGCACTCGCCAACAAAATGTGAATAGTAATGATCGTAATATTAAAACTTCACAAAAACAAAAAACGCGCTTTACTCGCGGTTTAATATCACATGTTATATATATATATATATATATATGTAAAGAGCAGTCGGCCGTAAAGTGTCGGGTGGTGTTTGTTTTACGCCTTGTCGTTAGGTGTTTTACCGGAGCCCCGGGGGACGTGCGTGATTAGAGGCGCACAAACTGCTGCTACCCGACGATTTAATAAATTCCACGTTCGCCACTAATTACGTGTAGGTATCCGTTTATAATTTCTTGTACAATAACGCTCGTGCAGAGAAATCACGACGGCGACTGTAATAACGACGCGCACAATATGTTTGACGTTTTCTATATTATTATGTTATAGTAAACACACACACACACACACGCTCATACATATTTTCATGTATAATAATATATTATAATATCGTATCTCATAAATTATTGTATGTATACTGCATTACTGCGCTCATGTGCAGGGGGCGTTAACCCACAGGCTCGATAATTATTTAAGTCGTTTGAAAAAAATTATCCTGCTCGCTAACCTTTTCTTTTGAGTTATTCGGCTCCACGCTCTATATTTATTTCTAATGTGATATATTAATAATTTTCGGACTTACAACATTATACGCACAAAACATCTATGTATATTGTATAATGTATATAATATATATATATATGATATGTAAGCGCGAATGGTAATTTTCCACACTTCTAATATATAGGTTAGGAAGTATATACACTATACATATTATTATATGCGTGTAGTCCGATCTGTTTTCATTGTATAATATACGATGTCTTATATCGCTGTAATTTATTCCGAGTGTCCGGTCAACATGCCTTTGATACGCGTTAGAATATACGTACTTCCGTTCGAATATTTAAACATTTACGGTCTATTGAAGATTATACATCGATAGGTTTCCTATATATATTATACATATAATATGACGTGTGGCTCGAGGCTATCTAATATTCGACCCTTTTTTAATATAGTCTGGTTCAAAAAGAGTGCGAATTGCGGTCAAAATAAGGGCCCGACGTATGCTATTTAAATAAATAAAAAACTCATAAAAGGCACAAAAAATAGCCCCTTTCGATTTTAGCAAACATGCTGTGTCTGTTATATTTAATATATGGGAACTCATCGAATATGTATCCACAATAAAACACACATACGAACTGTCTTGCACAGTTACAGTAGTTACACACATAATATAACTTATCGAATTCCATATTACATTATATTATCCTCAATTTATATACATTTTTTTTTTACTTGACATCCCAGATTATATACCGCGTACGAATTTAAAATTCAAATTCGAAATTTACCATTTGTTCTTGAAATCTCGTGGGTAGTAACTAGAAATACGACAGAATTTTGGCCGATAAATATGAACAATAATATTAAAAATTATCGGGATGAAATACAGATGTATGTAATAATATATAGAGTATAGACACACCAACACGATAATTCGAAAAGACTGCGTTTGTCAGGTTGAATTAAATGTATTATTTACTATTTGCTCATCTATATGTTTTTATACCACGAAACTGGTATGTAAAATATTATCACAGTCCTATATATTCTTGTCACAGACAAGAGATTGTTCCACTTACGCGTCTTTATACTTTATTATACAATTTTACGAATTTTGAAAAAAAAAAAAATCGATATTTGTGAGTGGTGACTGCTGGCCGCTGGGTGATAGGATATATTAGGGGAATGATTATTTTTTTTTCATTAGATCTCGTCGAAAGTTTGGTGTAACTGCCATACCAACGAATGCCTTACGTCCTAGAGCGCACGTAGCCGCCCATCCTAAAAACAACACTAAGCATCGACGAGGGAAATAAGTTATAATTAAATAAAAGGAATTTTGACAGCCGTCATATATTCGCGCTCGTGCACATTCGTATTAAGACATCGTTCGTTCGACGAGGCAACGAAAACAATGACATACACACCCACTACTATATACATCTCTCGGCTGATAGGAATTGATTAATAACTTTGGTGAAACGCGTAGGTACCTATATTATAGACTCCCCTGCTTCACCCCCTCCACGTTGTCAACGGCCGCCGTAATAAGGCCCGAACGTTTTTCCTAATGGCTTTTCCTGGTCTCGGTAAAAGTCGTCGGTAAAGATGGCGGCGATGGCAAATTATTATTTTCGTCGAAAAGGTTTTCTCTCGTCGCCGTCGGACGTGTCAATTATTATTAAATACACTATAGTAATACTACATTTCCTTCCGGAATCTTTACTCGCGTGTATGTGAGTGTTTATAGTGTTTATTCGTTAAATGTTATACATATTATAACATATAATTTATGGTTGTCCTGTACTTAGTTATTTATTCTATGAAAAAAATTTGAATTATGTATTTTTTTATTTATATTTTATGTTTGGTTTACTTTTTTTCGAGAAAAAATTCTTTATTTCTTGTATAAAAAGTAAATCATTATAGTAAAAAAACGCGTGGTGGGTAATAATTTTTAATTTGAGCACTTCGCATAACACAATAATAATTATGATTCCTAATGGTTAGCAACAACAGATTAACTTAAAATTGGAAATGAGTCAATAATTTATTTTTAATAGTAAAAAATTAGTTTTGGTTATTTAAGAAGCATTATAACGAAAGACAGATAAATTGAACTCTGGAGGTTGAATTTGGGGGCATAAAATATAATTTAAATTTGTACAGTCTTTTCATTTTTTTAATCTGAGCACCCTATGCGTGTGTATGCTTGTGTGCGTGCATTGTTTTGTTATCCATATCAAAGATCAACAGCCGAGATGTATTCGCACCGTAGGGTTTTATTTTTTTTAAGAGATTAACGCATTCGCGGTATCTTTTTCGCAATTAACACGCAAAAAGATAACGAAGAAACGGGGGAAAAGTGTAAAACCGTTGAGATAAAAAATAATAATAACGACGATCGCGTGCCACCGACGCGACGCGTGTACCACCTATACGATACACCTATTATAACGAAATAATGAAAAAAACTCGATAAAAACCTGGCAGCCGGTGTTCGGTTACAAAAAACAACTCATAGTTTTTTCGGTGAACATAACTAATATGTGTGTTTATTACGCACCGTAATAATAATTTCGTTTTTTTTTCTCGTATTTCGTTTTTGCCTATCCATCCGAATTGTCTATTGGATACGACATTATTGTGTACATTGTGTTACAATTTCATATTATACACATAATATCATTTAGTGTACCTACTTACTATATTATTATTAAATCGCGTACTTACCGCCGTCACTGACCTCGTGTAATGGCACGTATCCTCCGCCGCCGCCGCCGCGTTCGTCGTTATTTTCCAGTTTCGTTTTTCCGCGCGTCGTCGTCGGTCGTTCGCACATTATCATAAACACAATTATATATGCACAACATTGTACATTATAAATTTGTAATGCAAACAATGACGGAAAAATGTGTAGACAAAACGATCGAAAAATCATTCGACAAGTCGCAGTGACATTAAATGTATACAATTTATATTATGTACCTTCTACACGACGACGGCACAACGTACACTGACGACGATGAAACTTTTGTGTGTGAAGAGGGACACATACCACGCGCGAACTTTCAATATTTTTTTGTTTTTCGCGCCAATACTCGTTTAACTGTGACGAACAACTGTGACATGCGACTCGCAAGTCAATCGTTTTCCAGTTGTCGTTTCGCAAATTAGGTTTAAATTTTCCAAAAAATAACAGTGCCCTTCCATCCAGAAATAACCAAACGCATTTTTTTTTTAATATTATTTTGTTTTATTTAGTTAAGTTTAATATTCTTCTGATTGCGTTTCCGTTAATCGGTTCGCGTTACTCTATAAATATTTTCACACAATTATTTATTTTGTTATTTAACCACGAGTTGGCGTTTATCGTTTTTAAAATAAACGTGATCAGTATATTATTAGCTATAGATATTTGGTTTTTTTATTTTTATGTTTGTGTAAGTACAACATTCCAGTAGTTTTATAATAATTCATTAATCCTTTTAATTTCATTTCGTTGTATATTAGTGTACTGCTCATGATGTTTAATTTATCAAAGGAATTGTTTTAAATTGTGTGTGTTTATTCATGCCTATTTACCTAAATACCTCGATATTTTTAATATTGTAGTGTACATGCGCCTCTGTAATATTTACATAGCTTCTACTAATATAGGTGTTAAGAAATTCCAGTATGTCTCTTGGTTTTTCAACTTAATTTTCAAAACGACTACAATATCATTTTCATAATATTGAAATATCTATCAATTTTTTCCTATGGACAATGATTTGTATAATAATTTCATAAAAAAAAAAATATATATGTTTCTTAAAAAGCAATAAATGTTTCAATATTTAAACAGTTTTATTTACTTTTTCAGGTTTCGCACAGACATTCTGGTAGCTCTTCGAGCTCAGGCGTTAGCAGTACCGGACCATCGGGAAATTGTTCAGCAAATGTAACAAGTGGCAGTGATCCATTAGCTGCACTACAAAGTCAGCAATTCGCACAGGTATAATTAATATTAATATTAATATTATATTTGTTAAGCATCCAAAACCCATATCTAATATTTTTTGAATATTTTATAGATTCCTGGGTTGGGAGTCTTATCACCGCAAAGTAATCCATTAATTGGAAGTCCTCCTGGAGGTCAATCTTCTCTTACACCTCAAGAACTTCAAGCACTTTTCCAGCAACAAATTCAATATTTATTAATGAGACAGTCTACAGCAACACATCAGAACCAGACTCCATTTTTTTTCCAAAATCAAGTAATTATAATGGAAATTTTTTTTACATATTATATTTGCATTTGTTAACTGGTTAATAATAAAAACATGTAAAAATTAGGTCCACCAAGCATTGACGCAAGCATCACTTCAACTACAACAGATCCAACAGGCTCAAAATATGACTAACAATCATCAACATTCTCCAGTTGGCAATGGTCCTAATCAGTCAGCACGTCCAGCTGGTTCTTCAACACCATCCCATCATTCTAAACACTCTGCTCAGACCCAATCATCTAATAATGACTTGGATCCATCAGCGGCAGCCGCTCTTAGCCGACTGGCAGAAACCAAAACTAGCACTGATGATACCACCGATCTCGAAGAATTAGAACAGTTTGCTAAACTCTTTAAGCAAAGACGCATTAAATTAGGTAAAAAAAAATATATTTTTGCACATTTTAAAAATATATAAAAAATAATAATAAAATATTTTTTATTAATTTCTTATATTCTTTGTTTAGGGTTTACTCAAGGTGATGTGGGCCTTGCAATGGGAAAACTATATGGCAATGATTTTTCTCAAACAACAATATCTAGGTTTGAGGCGTTGAATTTGTCTTTTAAAAACATGTGCAAGCTAAAACCACTGTTGCAAAAGTGGCTTGTAGATGCTGATAGTACAATGACTAACCCCAGTGCTTTGTGTAATCCTCTGACAACACCAGAAGCAATTGGAAGGCGTCGCAAGAAACGTACATCTATTGAAACATCTATAAGATATTCTCTAGAAAAAGCATTTAGAGCAAATCCTAAGCCTACATCTGAAGAAATATCTATATTGGCTGATAACCTATCCATGGAAAAAGAAGTGGTTCGTGTTTGGTTCTGCAACCGCAGGCAAAAAGAAAAACGCATTAATCCACCAACAACAACTATGGCTGGTCAAACTACATCTACCAACACAGATATGTTCACCGCTTCAATGTCAGTACAAAATCAGAGTGATATGTTTCCTATGCTTACTTCTCCAGGACATCCACTGGCACTTGTATCTTCTCCATCGATTGGAGGTCATCACCACCATCACCACCATCAAAGTAACAGTGAGTGACATTGGTCCATCTCATCGTCCCTAAATAATGGATTTGATGAGCTCGGTCAACGTAGATATTTCAGGGCTCCTATTGATGGCAAATTATCACTCTGTTAGTCACATCAAAATTTGAATTGACTTTCATATTGAAAATAAGCAAAAAATTCCTATTTGAAACAAATAATTAAAAATAAAAACATTTAAAAGATCTATCCTCGCAATACTTAATTAAGTAAATCAATAATGATTTAATTTATAACAATATAATGTTTATATTATAATATATGTATACCTATATCTGTTTATAAATAGTTTGTACATACAATTATTATTTTGCAACAAACAAAGTAATAGTGGTTAGTATTTCAATAATTAATAGTACTTATTACTTAGTAACTTAAATTTAGATAAGTATTTTTCTTTTTTTTTTTTTTTTGATCTGTTGTAACAATGTTAGTGAAATATTTAATTTCTTTTCACATTGTAAATATTAACATTAAATTTGGGGATTAATCAAAATAATGTCATTGTCGATCTGAAAATCAAACTTTTTAAGTTTTATTTTGTGCTAACAAGCGCTCTTTCTTTTGTTAATTAATTTATATGTAAGTATTTTTTTTTCAATGTGTTTTTTCGATGAAACTGTTTTAGTGATAGTTCATACGTGTAAGTGATTATTATATTAATCTGGAAATTGTATTGAACTATAATATTAAAATATTCAAAGTTATTAGTCTTGGAAAACTACCATGTCTTGCAGAACATTATGTATATTAAATTTGTTATTGTTTTTCATTGTTACACCATTGCAGGTGGTGGATTTTTTTGAGATCAAATACACTTTGGTAGTGTCAATGATGTTAAAATTATACAAATACATAACCTGGAGACTTGAAAAAAAGTACAATTTTTTTTTTTAAAAAAGAAGAAGAATTTAAAATATAATGAATCATTTTAAGGAGACAATAACAAATTTCATAATTCATTGTTTGCTGTGTTTTATTAGCGTGACTTTATAACTTGAACCTATTTATTTAATACATTTTGATTTTTTTATTAATCTGTTCAAATTCAAAAAGTAAATTCAAAATCAATAATTATCGGTTTTTGGGTCCATTCACAGCATACGAAACTTTTTTTTAAATTCACATATCATTAAAATCCACCTTTTTATTCATTTCACAAAAGTTCCTAAAGTCTTGCCTGTAAGGCAATTGTGTATAGTCATTAATCAATTCTTATCATAATTTAAGTCCTAGTGATTATTTGCCAGTTATTATTTTGAAACGATTCCATTAAGTGTTTTACCATAACCTAAACAATAACCAGGGATTAAAAACATCACCAGGAATATTATAAAGAACAAATCAATTTTTGCTTGATTTCAACAAAATTGTTGGTAAACATTATCAATCCCATACAAAAATATAGTCTTATAGTCGTAGGGAATAATATTACATACATTAGTGTTATCAGCCTCTCTACATTAGGTATTAATTTTTTTCATTTTTATTCTAATGGTTTTTTTCTATATGTTGTTCCTAAAATTATGTGTTCAGCCTTTTTCATTGACATAGCTTACAAAGCCAATTTCAACATATCCCATAACCCTGACATAAAATTCAAAATAGTCTTTCATAGTAGTTTAATATCTTATACTAGAAATGTTTTTTTGTGAATTAAAAGTTGTGCTTAGTGTTTTGATTTCTGGCACAGAACAACAGTGACAGTGTATTGTGTAAGTTCACCATCGAGATATTTAACTCCAAAATGTGAACGGATCAAATAACCAGCCATTGAACATGTTTGCTTTTAACAATATTTGAAAGTATGCTTATGTTTTTAATTGTGCTAAAAAGGTTAGCATCTTTACCAAGTTCAATAACAAATATAACATCAAAAAATTCAATGTATACCGTTCCATTGTTCATATCATTAGAATAGAGAGGTGTGTTAACGTAAATTAATTAATACATAAAATAACGTGTGTATATAATATGTGTGTATGTTATATAAGCGCGCGCACACACATTATACATATATATACAATTTTATAAATTTAAGTTAAATTAAATAGTTAATAAGTGTATTTGTGTTTTTTATTATTATATTATAAATATTAGGGGCCGTGCTATCGGTTTTGTATACGTCAAAAAGTGTCAGGTAACTAAATTTTAAGGATAAATTCATCTTAGTCTTATTAGTATGTGTAAAATATTAAGATAATAAAGTAAAGATTAACTGAAAATCCTTGTTCATTTTTATTTTTGGTTACCTGTCATGTCACCCTTATTTCAATTTTAAATGTGTAATAAAATACAATAGTTTTACCTAACCTATTAGCATTAACTTACTTATTTTTTATTTTACCCCAAACATTGTAGATCAATTTCTTTTGTTTTGTTTTTTTTTTTTGTAATGTACATAATCGTATCTTTAGTTTATTATTATTATTATTATTATTTTTGTTAAATATTCCTTGATATAATTTTTTTTTGTGAAAACTACATAAATATTACATACATTAAAGAAATAATGCAATAATAAAATGTTTTACTAAGTTATTTTTAAACAATTTATGAGTTAGTCTGAATGGTACAGTACTTAAATATTGATTTTTTAACTTATAGTATTATTAAATACTATGGTAATATGTCATGAAAATCAATATAACTGATTTATTTATTTATTGAAATATAAATGCCAGATGGCAGTTACAATGTAGTAAATAAATATAATATAGTTAAAAACTAATATAACAGCCATAAAAGAATATAATATGACTATACCACGAATTAAGATATACATATATATAAGGTATATCTTAATTCGTGGGCTATACTAAGTGGTTTGCTTGGTATGGGACAGAGAAAGGAAGCTAATTGTAGAAAGAATAAAAGTATTTATAAAATGACTTTTCCAAAATGATCTGAAGCATCCAGAGTCGTTTAAAGAGAAAATTAACAAAACTAAGGAAGAGAAGGTTTGAATTTGAAGGACTTAGTGGATAAATAAACTTGATATATCTCAGTGGCAAATTCTCCAGGCATACTCAGCATGCACCGCTTGCTTAGAAATAAAAACGTTATTAATCAAAATACAAAAATTATTTTTATAATCAATAATATATTACGTATTTTAAAAGAAATATAATGTGTTACATTAATTCATTTATTTTTGTTATACTTAAGTATCTGTGTTAATCTTTATTCTAACATTTAATGACAGAGCATGCGATAGATGTGTGCGCAAGCTATACGACCCTTGTTATCGCTGTAAAAAAACCAGTTATTTCGAGACCCCCTCTACTAGCAGCCGCATATTAATCACCCGGGGCATGCTCATTCTGTTGCGCTTCGTCAACGTAAATTATAGAATTTACATGTACGAGTAATTGACAATTTTTTTATTTTAGTTAAGAGTTAGTCAAGTCTCAATTACAATTATTAAAGTAAGTGCTATTGTATAGGTATAATATATATTAAATTAAAGTCTTATTTATAAATTAATACAAATTTGTGTATTATTTATTAGTTATAAATTAAATAGAATTATAATTATACATTATGATAAATGAGCATGCCCATACATCAGAGTTAGCATTCGCCACTGTTATATCTAAATATAATAAAATTTAAGTGTTTATAAGATAGATATAACTTCAGATACTTGAATGTCTTTGAAAAACTGTTTCACCTACATAATTATTAAATTTTTATGACATAGACAAGAACAATCAACAAAGACGTGATTTTATAATTTTTAGGTTTCCTAAATGATCTCATGGTTAATTTCAGTTACAATATAAAAAATTATTCATATGCAGTGCAAAAATAAAGTAAATGAATAAAGCCTGTTGGCCTTTTGATCAAAATAAGAGTTAATAATTTTAATTTAAATATATTATATTGTTTATTGCTAACAGACTCAACTAAATATCTCTGCGTTCCATTTGCGCCGTCTGCTCCTAGGTGTATAGGTGTGGTATCCTATTTAGGGTCTAAAAAATAGTTATGGACCACAGGTTGAGTATGACTGCTGTAGAATACTAGAATGTGAAATTTATTATTGTATGTCATAACAAAGTAGGAACATGATATTCATTTATTTAGTTTATGGCACCTGTGTTTACATATTATCACAAATTGTGAAAATGCATCACTAAAAATAACATTAAGTTTATTTGTCAGTTTTGCTTTAATACACTGTCAGTCAAAATAACTTAGATTAGGTTAGGTTAGCTATTCTAATAATAGCCAATAGATATACTGTTTGTCTATACAAATACTAATGATATGAAAATAAATTATTAAAATACATAGTTGATTTGCTCATTATGATATTAGGTCAAAAAATGCTTCAAGATCATAGCAAGTCCTGAGATATTAAAATCTTATTGCATTTTTACAAAAATAAATAAATTTATAAATATAAAATATTATGATTATGCCTTATGGACATTGTTTGTCTGACTAAAGCTGCTAAGAGGCTATTACTCAGCATATTTTAACTTTTTATGACCTAATTTTATTTCTTAAATATTTATAAACTTTAATAAACTAATTAAAGACGTTAGTTTAGTATACATACAATACTAACATAAAGTGTATAATGATAAAATAAATAAAATAATTTATTAACATTAATTTCGCTTTTGTTAAAATTTGATACCTATCTTTTTAATCAAATATGTTTTGTAATGTATTCATAGTTTACAAAATGTATTATTAATATTGACATACAAGAGTTATTTAAGAATATTTTCAAATATAAAGATTATTATAACAAATCAATGTTCAGTCGTAAAATAAGAAAATTTGAGTCCATTAATGATGATGGCTCATAAATAGCTGTAGAAAAATTAATTAATAGTGTAGCCAACTCATCAAATGTATTAAAACTTAAAAGAATATCAATATTATTATATAATATAAGAACCTAATTCTACTAATTAGTTTCCTATACATATTATTAAATTTTAACGTTTTAACTTTTTTTCCTATAATAAAAGGTAGTAAAAAAATAAAAATTGTAAAGAGATAATTTTAAGAAGCCATTTGAAAAATATATACTGCTTATACATTTTCATGTTTGTTTAAAATCCTATTCAATTGTTGAAGCCTGTTCTAAAAATATCATTTTTAATTCAAAATATAAATTATAAAATTTATGGTAACACGTTTTTTTTTATTGTGACAAATGAAAATAAATTTTGATCACATATGTATTGAGTACAAAGTTAAAAATTATGTATTTTTTAATATGTGAATAAATACGGCCACTCTATTTAAACAAATAACTTATAATGCTTACAATTTCCTATTTTTATTCTTTAACATTCATTTAAAAAATATATCAACCATAGTATTAAGTAACATTATTAAAATTAAAAAGAAAAAGATTTATATACTTGAAAAAAAAATTATAAAAATATAATATATAATAATACTATGAAAAATTTATTGCATAGTAACAATTAAAAAAAAAAATGTTATCATTATAGTAAATTTTAAACACATGACAGGGTGCTTTACATTGAGGCAAGCGCCAAATAATTACTTAATAGTTAATGTTTTAAAATAGTATAAATAATTACAAGTCATAAACAAAACTCAGGTAACCTCTCAAAATGTAATTTTGATCGACAACGCTATACTGTGTGTGATAAAACAAGCCATGACATGATAAAGTAAAACAAAAATATTGGATATACAGCTAAAGCTTTTTTCCCTTGTGGTTGACTATCTCCAAGGAATACAACAGAAGCTAAAATTAAAAACATAAAATTTATAAATTAAATTGTTTTAAAAATGCATGTTAAATTGATTGCTTTATTATTTACCATATGTAGCCCATAAAAATGAACCAATTGATATGGCAAATCGAATAAAAAATAAGAAATTGGTTTGCTCAAATATTAAAATAAATCTGCATAATATTAAGGCTATAACTATTGGTAATAGACAGTAACCTAAAACACAAACACTCTGAAAAAACGATCTGAAAAAAAAATCATTTATGTAGTACAAATAATGTTTGATATTTAAATGGTATTGTAGATAAAAAATATTAATTAATATATAAATGTGTTAATATTTAACATTAAAAAATGTTTTTCACTAGACTTTTAAATTATATTATTTTAATATTTTAAAAATAATTAATTCTGTGATATAAGTGATATAGTTAAGTAATATTTTATGCAAATATTTAAATTATAATTTTGAGTTCAAACTATAAATATATACTATTTAAAAAAAGGTAAAATTATGGTGTTTTGCTTTAAATGTAATAAAAGTAACATCATCGATTAAATTTACATATTTTGATAATTAACTAATCATTGGTAAATGGAGATAATAAAGGTATTATTTATTAACAGCTAAAGAGGACATTATGCAAAAATGTGTTGTTGCCATTTTATTAACCCATAATATTATATAAAAATTTGGAACCAGCTGTTTCAATCTAGTATGTAAAATTATCACAACGATCTTGTCAAAGTTATTGTTAGGTCAATCACCTTACACGACAGATAATCTGTTATCCCAAGTTAAGATTCACAATAAAATTCAACAAATATTTTACAGAACTTAATTTAGAGTAATAATTTATAAAAAAAAAAAATAAAAAGTGAAGAATACTTACATTGTGCCCCCGAGTAATTTTGAATTTAATGTAATAATCACAGACCCTATCCAAATAATAACAAAAACCTCAGCAAACTCAGGACCTCCATCACCAACTTGTATAGAATCTGGTGAAGCTTGTAGAACCCTTAAATAAATAATAACAATTATAATTTGATAATAACAATAATTAATAAACTTACATAGCCATGAATGTGCAAAGCATCAAAGGGCCCCACAAGTCCCCTAAAAATATAATTTATATTGTAAAATTAAAAATTAAAAACAATTTCAACTATTATTTAAAACTCACATTCTTTAAGAAGTGTATTTTTTTCTTTTAAATACAAAACATGTTTAAATTTCATTCCAACTGCTTTTAAGTCTCTCATCTACAGTTAATAAATATTAATCATTATATATAAATAATAACTTTATGAAATAAATATCATAATTACAATAGTAGTTTTAATAGGTTCATCTAATGTGTTGAATCCAGGGTCACCAATGTTTTGCATTAGCGATCCTGATACAGTCATTCGTCCTTCAACATTATTCATTGGTCGATCATCGATATACTAAAATTAAAAATAAGTACAATAAATTTGCAGCAGACAAGTTAGGGAAGTAAAATAATAAATTTTATAGTCAAAAACTCATATCATTAACTAAGCTTATGATATTGAAAAACAATAATTTCTCAAAAGTTAACAGGGATTTTAATTACATTAGGTATTCAATTTTACAACACATGCTAATTAAATTAATTATTTAATAATTATTAAAAATGTTGATAACTATTAATTGCCAAATAAATAATTATTATTTTGCTGTACATATATACCTATTTGGTTATGAAGAACTTTTTTAAAATTATAGATAGGTAAAAGCCAATTATAGGTATACTAAGTGAACAATTATAATACATTATGAAGAAAATAAAAGAAATTTTGATGATGTTTTTATATATTTATAATATTTGTACAATTTACCCCATATATATTATGTCCATTTACAGTTTTAGATGAAATTATGCAGAATTCCTAGAGAAGCTGGGCCACGGTCATCTACCCAAGTAGATAACAGTGGGTTGTACATAACCTAATAGTAATATAAGTAAATTTTTACTTATATAGTTAGAGTAGGTAAATACACTTATTAGTTTAATATTAATTTAAATCATAATATTCATTTTTGTATATATGAAATTCAATTTTAAAACATAATATGTTGGTTGTTATAACTAAATTTTACTTGGAATAATTTTATTGAGTAAAATAATTAATTAATATTAAATTGAAGAATTTATAAAGATATTAAATTTACTTACAATTGCAGTATGACCACCATTTGGGTTATTGAAGTTATTTTGTCCAGTATTAGTATTCAAAAACTAAATATATAAAAAGAAAATCATACAAAATATTATGTTCAAATAATTATTTATAATTTAAGTTTCTTAAAAATTAAAAAAAATACAACATAATTGAATTTAATAATCTAGATATAATAATAAAATACCGAGCCACTTCTTTAAATTTTAGAAATATCATATTATATAATAAAAATTAAAATAGATAACCAATCTATCTAAATAATGTGAAACTTTATGAATTACATATTACATCATGAGAAAAATATAAGTTGGCTAAATTTCATATGAAAAAGTATTAAGACTTAATGTTAACATAATAGTGATATGATAGTAAATATGATACAATTTTTGAATATATTTTGTGACTGATGATTATAAAAATTTAATTATTCAAGCTAATTAATAGAAATCGGGCTTTTGGATGTCTGTTAAACTGTTTTCGTCTTTCTACATAAAAATGTTTATTCAAATTTGTTGTCTGCATTAATAACTTAGAAAGTTAACTTTAACTAGACTACTTTATCTCTAAAAAATTAAAGCAGAAACACCATTGTCAACAAGATGTACCAAAACATAACTTCTAATTCCAAAGCAAACAATTTATAATAGTATAACAATAATACAAGAACTATTCCCATGCATACTCTAACAGATTACATACAACAATATAAGTATATTATAATCATTAATATGTTGTTCAAATGATAAGTAATTAAAAACCTTTTTATTTTTAAAAGAATTTTTGCAAAAATTATTTAAAAAATATAACGCAAAAAATGTAACTAATTAAACAACAGGTAAATCATTATTTTATATTCAATAACAATTAATGATAATAATTATTAAAATGCTTATAAATAAATCTCTTCCACTATATATATAAATAAATAATTAAATTGTTTTTTAAGAACTTCAAAGTAATAAAGTGTATATCTAGTAAAAAAACTTACATCCATAGTTTTTATTTATTTACTCGTGAAATAACTTAAGGATATAGAGTACCAATAATGTAGTGGTTTTCATTCGATTCTGGCCAAATTGTTTAAAATAAAAGAACAATAATTTGTGGTAAAACACATTTTATACGTGGCCACTTAAAATAATTATTATTTATTATACTAATTAATTAAATAAAAATGTCAGGCTAAATATTAAACAAGTATTATGAAACATCAAAATCACAAAAAAATTAAAAAAATTAAAATCCAGACGTGTCATGATAAGTGATAACACACTACACTATACACTCTCCTCACTTCTGAGACCGTGGTACAACCATAGACCTTATACCATAGATAATACATGTGTATTATGTATATATGTATTATGTACATATGTATTATCTATGCGCATTCCACGGTTTAAATTTAATTTTAAATCATAATTAATATGAATATATTATAATATACATTTTACTATTTTTACAGCCAAATTGTTATAAATTTGTTTTGTTTACTAAATATTAGGCGTGATCCTAACTATCGAACTTCAATTAAGAAAACACTAGAATTGTAATAAGAAGCACACTAAAGGTAACTTTAAAATCGTGATTTTATCAGTTAATTAAGTAATTGATATTTTATTTAAAAGATTGTTCGAGGAGTATTAATGTTTTTACTAATTCACCAAAAGTTATATAATTCTGCAAGTTCAAAGAATATGATGTGGAAGAGGAATTGTTTGAAAAATATTGTTCACGGTATAACTGTGAAGTATATAAGCAATCTTTTGATTTTGATGTATATTAATAAGGACATAAGGTATGTAAGTCTAATTGGTATATGATATTAATAAATATTTTTTTAAATTTATTATGTATTTTAAAAAATCTATATTCTTTAGCAGTTGTCAGCGTACTGTTTGTTTTTTCTCTGGCCCACTCGCAACATGTACAAAACATATTTATGCAGATTCATTTTTTTTTTTTTTATCTTTTTGATTAATCTTATGGTAAATTCGCTCATTAAAAAAATAATAGTGAATAATATTTTTGAAGTTATGACCCATTAATTTTTATTTTTTGAAAGTCGAATATAAAGTCAAATAATACCAGATTACAAAACCAATTTGTAAACCCTCAAAAATATTTTTCTCTATAATTTTACTCTACTCCTAAGATTATTCAATAATCAAAAAAAAAAAAAAACAATTTTTGTGAAAGAATTTTGTGTGTCTATATTTTACATCTATATTGAGCAGGTCTGAGAGAGAAAACAAATATTGTGCTGATATACTCTTAAAGACTTTTCATAGTAAATTTATTGATAATGATATATTATGCAATTATTGTATTTTTTCTTTCTTTTTTTTTTTTTTGTTAAGAAATCGTATAATACAAAATGAAAGCTTTATTTTATTAAGAAATCTCAAACAAACAAGGAAAAAATAAAATCCATTAGAGTACTCTAAATACTTTGAATCGCATCACACCTGTCCACATTGGAATTACTGGAATTATAGACCCCATCATATCATTGTGGAATTCAATGCTATACAATGGATTTTCTTCAGAGCTAGTACACATTTTTAATGTTTCTTTTACCTGTACAACTATATTTTCAAATCGAGACAAGAACTTGGAATCTTTATACCAGTAAAATGTCTTAGCATCTCTTATTTGTTCATCTAATATAACGTTTTTTTGTTTTGTTATTAGCTCATCAACTAGGCTGCTTGGACTTTCATGACTGAGCTGCTTCAAGGTGTTCATGGCATCTTCCACATCTATAGTCTTATAGGGTGAAAATAACACCGTTGTAACTGCAGTGAACCATTTGTCCAGACATTCCGTGGTGGTTATGTTGAAAACAAAAATATCCTACATTGGAATTTGGCAGCATAGGTGTATCTCATGAAGCGATTAGTGATATCAGTAATGTGATATTCAAGAAAGGTAATTGCAAAAAAGCTAAAAAGAATTTAGTTATGGCATTGAATAACTCTAATTCAGCTCTGAGAAAATTGTTAAATAGTAATATAGAGGATGATTTACACTTTCATAAAATGCTTCTAGACAATGGTTATTTAAAAAATGATTTTTGTACTTATAAGACAGAGGTTGTTAATTCAGTTTGTTAACTATTATAAATGAAATGTAATCGTAAAAACCAATTCAGAGTATTTCAGCGTTGTCAAAAGAGTTTTGGACTAAATGAAGTATCTGTTAGTCCTAAAGAATTATCTCAAAGAGAAATGTTTATGTTAGGTCTAGAAAATGAACTAAATGAGAGTACTTTGGTGGGTGTTAAGAAAAAATTGTTTACAGATGATTTTTTTAAAAAAGAAAACAATTATACATCCAATGTCGTTGTAGATGATTTGGACATGGGTTTGAATGAAAAAATTCTTGAAATCAATAATAATCCTTTTCAAATTGAAGATGATTGCTGTAATACAACGGAAGAAATTGATTATAACAAGAATACCGTTTCTATTAAAGAAATTAATATCAATGACGATATGTTTACCACTCCTAAGCGGAAATCAGTTATTGTCATTGCTCAGAAGTTGTTTTCTTCTGGAAAGAGGTCTAATCCAATAGAAATAAATAATACACCAAAAGCAGATTTGAATGAATTAATTAAGAACTCAAAAAATGTGTGGGATACAGATGGTTATACAGAAAAAGAAAATGATTACAAATCGTTAACAGTTGATAATATGGACATAAATTTGATAAAAGAAAATGAATTTGAAATTGATAGACATAGTTTTGACACTTCTTTACCAATCGAGGATAATGTATGTTATGAAACAGAAGAAATTAATGTCACTGAGGAAAAGAGCTTGAAGATAAATCGTTATCGTTATGGGATTTAGTGAAAATTTAAAATTCCAACGCACTTAAAGTTTTTCCTATTTTTCCTATAATGATGCTTCGAGTTTTCTCTATAGCTACTTGAAGGAAAACTTAGTGTTGACATTTTTATCCTTAGATATAAACACAAAAAATGTGGCGATTTTGACATATTTCATAAAATATTTAATTATTAATGCTTATAAAAAAAAATTGTGACTAACGATGTTTGATTTTTTTGTCGACACTTAAAAAAAATTCTCAGAAAAATTGAAAATTTCAGTGGTCTATAGATAGCTCAAAAAAATTAGAAATATTTTGAAAATTTCAAGTATTTACAGTGATTAGTTTTTGAGTTACAACCATATAAAAAAGTCGATTTGGCCGAACACTGGTTTTGCGTAAAAATTCCCGTTTTTCCGTCACTTTTTTATGTTTTCTCGATTTTTTTGAAAACTGTCAGAAAATGTTTACTTTAGACCTTTATCATGCACCAAGGATATTCATTTTGTCATCGGAAACCACCCCCGGCGTTTGAAATTGAAGCATTATTTCGACTAGTTATGCCGTACACAGACACAAAAAAAAAAACACACATCATTGTAAAATCAATACATTTATCACTCCGTTGAGTCCGTTCCGTTCAGAATCTAAAATTCAAAAATAAAACTCAGATTATACAAATTAAAAAAGTAAAATTAATTGCTTATATTTATAAATAAATAAATTTGTTCAATATTCTTAAAAGTATACACATATAGCTGTTGGCTGCATACACATTACACAATGCTATTAGTACCTATCTACAGTCTACACTTTATAGAGTGATTAAAAAAATAATGGTTATATTATTGTCCTTTGTCAAAGAAAAAATATATTTGGTGACTTGGAGTGATTGCAAAATGAAAAGATAGAAATAATTAATCAAAAACAGAAATCTTGCGATATAAATAGCAATTAGTGCTATCAAACCTCGTTGACATGTCAAAAATATTAAAATAGAGTACCTATAAAAACTTATGGAAAATCTTAGTGCATTAGATCAATGTTTCATCATGGTCAAAAAATGGTATCTATACCTATATATACTTCATTGTTTGATCGGAGATAAGTTAAATTTGTGAAGTTAATACTACAAATACTTTTTCATTGTCATCGTCTATTCTACCTTCTAGGTGTATGTATAATCTAATTTAACATTATTATATCTTGTGTGGTACCAGCAAATGTACTAATACACACAATAAGATAAATAGATAGGTATGCGTGTAATTTCCAACACTAATAAGTATATTTATATATTATAAGTTATACATTTTTTTCCCAAGTTTGTTTTACGTAATAATCACATTTCTCTCACTTTACCCTCTTTTTGGAATATATATACACACACACACACACATTAATATAATTTATTTATTGGTAAATTTAAAACAATATGATTCAAACAGCTGGTTGACTCAGAAACAACCTGTGTCCTTTGGGTGTGCCACAATATGATAGCTAATAAAGTAATAAGTAATAAATAGTTATTAAATTTGTGGGTTGACTATGAACCAATAACGCTAGATTTTGCATTTGCGTTACGCAATTCAAGGTGAGCACGAAGACGATTGTTTAATACAGAATAGTAATCTGCAATTTGTATATAGGCAAATATAATTTGACTGATTCTATGTCTTATATGGCATGTGATTGTAAAAAATAAATTGTTTCAAAAGATTTTATTAATGTATGTTAAATAAAACAATAATATACAGCTGCAGAGTCGTGAAAAGAAGCGAATGGCGATGGAGTTCTACTGTAATAATATAAATTCATAATATTATGTTAATAAATCTATAGGTACTTATAGCAAAATTCATGCTTTAAAATTATTTCGATTTAGCATTATAGCCTCTAAATCACTTTAATTTTAACCAATGACGCTTTGTTGCTGTAATTGTCTTGTTTGTTCGTCTCGAGTATACAATGCAAGAAAACATTAAGTATAAGTATTTTATTATAACGGGAACTAAAGCAGGATATTTTTTTATTTAAATTATTACGCACGGGGAGACACATAGAATAAACATAATATACATACTCAATTTTCCAATATTAGAATTCTTTCATCGTGAATATAAATAGTTGAACTTAGAAGTAGAAAAATTGTGTACTCAATGTTTACAATGATACCGTTACTATGATAGTAACTAAAAGAAGAAGAAATTAGAATGAGTAGGTAATAAAAATAATACCTAAATAGTTGAATAGTTTTATAGGTACTTCCATAGTGTTTTTATTTTGTTTTATATTATAACTATATTTTTTAAGCAAATATTTTTAAAATATGATTTAAAAATATGTATCACTCTTACTATCGTTGCATTATAGAAAGCAATAACAATAATAATAACTTATAACAACATAATTTACCTCAACTTTAAAATAAACAATGCTTAAGACAATTTTAAGATATTTTAAAAATTTAGATATATTATAATATGCATTCTACTTCTACACCAGTTTATTATCGGTTAAAACTACAACTCGTAAAACTCAGAGGTTCGAGAGTCGCAAAATATCCGACCACACCCACTTGTTTCGTTCTATGCACGATCTGATGCTATTTAGAATATAAAATGCACACGTCATACACTTCAGACTACACGGTGTTGTTATTATTATTATTTGACGAAATCAGACGTGAAACACGTAAACTGGAGCAATTGTGGAAGTTTTTTTACGTTGATTTTCTCATACATGCGCGCTTGCGGTATGTCCGGCAAAATTGCGTAAAAAATAAAAACAAAAACCGTACAACTGTTTTGTTTTGTTTTTTATTTCGTTTCGGGCCAATTGCCATTTGACCCTATGATAGTATGATGGCAGCCCACACGCAAACTGGCTTGGTTTTTCCTCCAAAATATTCGCATACGCACACAAACGTGCATACAGCAGCACGTGTATCTACATTATAATCACAGTACCACGGCGGCTGACAAGTGTTCAAATAATTTTGGAATTTAATAATTGGAAGTTATAATGTAGTTAAGTGAAACACACGAAAAACAAATTAAATGCATTGTCCTATCCCACTCACAAATTAAACGTTTTATAAGAGTGGCGAGAGGTCTCTGAATGTATAGGTATGTATTATAACTATATAGTATAGCATCTATACCTATATACCTAGGTATATAATATTGTATTATAATAATTAATAAGTTATTACAGGTACGCGGCGACCAAATTGTGTGCAATACGCAGGAAACACGTTCGCCTTGACTGAAATAGATAATACTGCCACTGTAATAATTTTTGGTCAGAAATGTATTTATTATAAATAACATTATAATACGAGAGGAACGTCTCAAGCGCGATCTCATTTCCCACCGGCCCGGCTGCCGTCGTTGCATAATATTTATTTATTTTTGTGTTTTAAAAATATTATAAACAATACAATAGACACGTACAATAGATACGTACACACGCGCACGTAATATGGATACCTATGGTAGATTTATACATGTATGAGTTAACTGTTAAGTATGTCTAATGATGGTGTTGGTTGGGAGTGGTATATACCAAATTTCATAGATTAAATAAAGCAGTAAGTATATAGTATTTAATCTGTATACAATATGTAAATACGCACGTAGTGTGGTGCAGCACTGAACTATAAAAAACATGCTTAAAATTTAAATAAAATTATATATGATCTTAGATGTGAATGGAGCAATAAACATTAAGGAATAATTAAGCTATTAATTTATTTGGGTATTTTATTTCCTGCAAAACACTTTTTTGAGTATTGAATGGAGTGCTCTCCAATGAACATTTCAAAAAGTTTAAGTAGTAATAATATTAATTCAACTAATTGGACCTAAGTAAATAATTGTGATGCAGTAGCTGATACATTATGTTAAAAAATAGTTAAATTTTTTGTTAATACTCGTGAATAAACAAAAATTATATTTTATTGAGCAGTGATCACCGATCATTATCTTTATTTAAATATAATAATTGTCGTCTTCTATAATTATATTAAATACTATACATAATTATAAGATTATATATTATTTACATAAAATGCTTTACAGCGTTATCAATCGAAGAAATTAACAAAAGATAATCGAATATTGTATAATGATTCTAAATTGGTCTTATACTATAAAATTAACGTTTTTAAATTTAAAAAGGTAGACAAGTCACAAGTGGGAACCGTTTTGCCATACAGCACGTATTACTCAATATGAGTGGTCACAGCAGTTTGTAATAGATGTGTTCAATTTGAATTCAACGATATATTATTATATATGAATATGAAAAACAATTTTTAGGTTACATCATACTAAATAAGTATATTTCATATGTTTATTGTGTTATTGATACCACTAAAAGTAATTTATTTTAATATTGGTAAATTGAATTTCTTATACTTTTGAATTTTGATCGAAGAATTTTTACTAGGTACCCTAAAAAGTGATGACAAAAAGACACATTAACAATGCAAATTATTAATGAATTCATCGCTTCGCTTAGAATCTAAAATAATATTTATGATACACTGTAAGTAAAGGAGAAAATATTGTTAACGAAGATAGCATGTTAATATGTTATGCACTTTAAATTTATTTTCTATGTGTGAACTTAAGAGCAAAATAATATCTTCGGGAGTAAATATATATATTAAAACTTATAATATTATATAATATATCGTTAAAATATCAAAGAAAAGTATACATATACCTTTTTAGAAAATATTAATTAAGAATTCAGGAAACCTCAAATAATAATATAATATATAATCACAGAGAAAACTATTCAAGTTGCTTGGATTTTCTTGACACAATATATATTCAATTATTATTGTTTTACATTTTTAAGTTCAGTTATATGTTTTCAATCAAGAATTTTTTACTGCAACATTGTTAATGATAATTTTATCTCTGTTTACTAATTTTTTCATTTATTATTTGACCTTTAAGGTGATCGAGATAAATAAATCTTGGTCTACTATATTGTACGCATTGTTTGAGATTAAAACCATTGTTCAATTTATCTAATAATCATCATTCATCGTTTTAATATTTAATAATCATATATCTTGTACGTATAACTGTTAACGATAGTTCGAAAAATAATTAATATCTTTTGAAGATACGTTTAAAATACATTTTGCAATCATACTTAACAATGTAATGAATTATTTAAAATAATGTTTTACAAATTATAATTATAATAGTAAGGTACTTAATTATACGTATTAAATTATAATACTAATTTTAGTCTTTTCTATTTGTATATACAACAGTTTTTAACCTGGGTATTAATTTGGTTTGTGAATATGGTTGATGAAGTGTTCTCTCGTCAAAACACCACAGACATTCGACAATATTTTTCATCTCTCTGAATATTTAAACGTGTCCGCCCTAGACATTTTCAATTATCGTTTGTCTTGTATCATTTTAATCAATTTTTTGAACCCAAATCATTTCATAATAATGTATTCAAAACAATAATAAAACAAACTGAACATAAAATATAATTTTAACAAACCTCAAAAAAATTTCAGGGTAACAAAATCCAATAAGTACTAAACTAAAATGCAGTTTTCAAGTTCTTAATGTAAAAGTATCTAAAATGACCCATATACCAGTGATTATTATTTATCCATGCAATACATTACTCGGCTCATTAAAAAAAAAAATTAGTTACCCATTATACGGGAAACTAAAAATTCTATCTATTTTGTATTTGAATGAAACATAAATCGAACAATGTTGAATAGGAAACTCGAATAGAGTTATTGACACTATAATACTATATACAATATTACAATATACATATTACATATATATATAATTATTACTTATACATTGTAGGTAATCTACCGAGACACTGATCCTGTATAATAACAGCAGGTGTTCTATACACTTTTACAATAGTCGTTAATCGTATGAATCATAAAATATTAAGCTTAATAAATCAAATTACCACAAAACAAATACAGTGAAATAATTTACAACTGAATATTGAATTGAATGCATTTAAATGATGTATTAAATAAATAACAATTATTTTAGTTTTCGGTAGATAATTCGTTTCAAAAATAAGAAACAGATGGTTCGAGGATATGATACAATTAATGATTTTGTTATTATATCTAATAATAGAAGCGATTTAAACTACTTGCCCAGCGTATCCGAATATAATATTATAATTTTCCATATATAGGCTTATTTTTGTTTAACATAATTGGAATTAAAGACAGTATACATATTATGATTTTTAATTGTCATGAGATTTTTTGTCAGTTGTCATGTCAAATACCCTGAATAGCATAGTGTATGAAATGCATTGTACGTTTGTACAAGAGGTAGGCATAGTTAATCGAATCACTTCCGCTAACAAAGTATAATTATTATAATAATATCTCACCAAAAAATTCACTCTTCTGTGTCGTGAGAAATCTTTGATGAAACGCTTTTAGCGATTTTTAGTTTTTAGTGTTAACCTCAAAACACACAATTTGTACTCGTTATCGGTCAATTACAATTCGTTATGACTTCTCCGTCAATCATAATGACTTTTCATCACAGAAACATGTATACCTAATGGCTAATACTATAAAATTATGAAAGGCACGGTAAACAAACGGTACCCTGTCCCCCTTAATAGCATGTTAGTATACAGCACAAAATCACGAATTACATAGGTACTAGAACTCGGCCGTATGACTGCCATCCGGATCTAAATTATTGCGTGCAGCTACCACGGATATCAGAATAATTATAAAACTATTATGGACTAGGCTGAAAATCGTCACGTGAACGCACGACATACAAGGAAAACGTCCTAGGCAGTAGATCCTTATTGGCGCGCGCTTGATGCGAACATTTCTTAACAATATACCGAATATGATAGGTAAATATTACTGAAATAGTCATGGACATTGGACAGGTGTATAATATTGTGTAAATTATTATTATAGCTTCCGTTGCATATAAATCAGCGATGACCGCGAGACAGCTGCAGCTGTTTTACAAGATTTTTTTTTGACGAATCCACTGACATGTTCATCCGACCGCACGCTTAACGTACTGTAAAGAAAATACAATAAAAAAATATTAACAACAACAGAAATAATACTAATACTATACTACTAATAATGACAATAATAGTTTTAGACGTAGGTACGAAAAAGAAAAGAACAAAAGTGGTTTAACACATTTCCGGAGTTTCGAACCGAATCATCGTCATATCTGAACGATTCGATATACATTTTGTTTTTGCTTTACATGATAAATTTATAACACTATTCTACTGCAGTTGATCGTCAGTATACATAAACATTAATTTCAATCAATAAAATTGTATTCCCTTTACCAGTAGTTCTTAACCGGGGTGACATGGATCTAGCTTATAGAGGTGACACGAAAAATCAACGAAAAAAAGAAAAAAAAATTTTTGTGAAAAAAATCATGATATATTCATATTAATATCGACGTTTTGAATGTTTTTTTCTGTATACTATATTTTTTTTTTTTTGTTAATAATAGAATGATTTTTAAGTATAAAGCTAAGATTATATACCTATTATTTTGATGTTAGGGTGACGCAGTGTTTGATTCTAGTGGTTAAAGGTGACATGAATCAAAAAAGGTTGAGAACTACTGCCCTATACAATAAGTAGAATATTATTATACGGCTATATAACTAACAATTAATGCATAAATTACGTTTATCAATTATCATCTCCAAGGCAAAGTATTAATTGAGATTTGAGATGTATTTTTAATACACACAATATTGATTTCTTATTTTATTGTGTATACTGTATAGTGTACATTATTCTCATTTTTTTTTTTTAATAGGTACATATTATAATTATAGATAGTAAATCATTTTATAATATCTGTTATAGGTATTGGGTATATAATTTTATATACAACTAATATCGATCAACTGCAATCTGCATAGTAGATAAATAATATATTATATTATATTATAAGTAAGCATAAATGATGATTATAATACGAATATTATTGTGTCTACGACACTCATTTACACATACTCGTGCATGTGCGTACAAAGAAACAGAATTGATGATTTTATTGTGCCCAAATATTTCATATACTATATTTACAATTGTCTTATCAAAATTAAGTGGTAAAATTTATACAGTCCGACTAGTTTTTAAAAGAATTATTTTAATTTTGTAAGATTAAATTATAATTTTATCGATTAAAATTAATGTACTCTCTATAAGTGTTCTGTATAAACCTAAACGTAGTTAAGGAAACACAATGAAACATCACAGCTACAACTAGCTAATAATTATTTTTAGTATAATAGAATCACAGTGTTAAGTTGTCAGTTGTCACCACTATTGAGGTTGATGGATGCATAAAACCTAAGAATTTAATCTTAATACCTTATCAATCGAGAACAAATTATAGTCTATAATGGTATTATGTACTCATTGCTACTTACTTGTCGATTTTCGTGATATTATTAACAGATTTTCTAAGTCAGAAAAAAATATAATTGTATAGTGTCGAATTTAAAATATTAAATTATTTTAGTTTTAAATATAGCCAATATAGGTAACTATTTTATTATTTATAATATAGTCCATAGACGAGCTTTGTTGCATATATGATTTTAATGGAATAGAAACACACTGCTCAATATAATAAATATCGAAAACATTTATATTTTATTATAAGAATTTAATGAGTCAAATTCGAGCGATCTTCGTTGATTATTTTTGATCCAGATTCGTATAATATATATCTATTATATAAAAATGCATCGCGATTTAGGAAGCAATAAAACCATTCACGTGCTGACGTGCCTACATGTAGTTAGTCTACAGACCAATAAATATTCTCAAAATAAAAACGATGTGTAGACGGGGTAACGAAGACGTAGCGAAACGAAAAAATCTAGATCAAACGACCGTGACAGAAAGGTCAGTATTTCAGTAGGTATTCATGATACTGCACACGCACCGTGCGCGGACAGACATATATAAACGCACGTTAAAATATATTATCATCACTGCATGGTTGAGCCGTCGACTATTGTGCATTACTATTATCCACATTAAATCGTATCGGTCGAGATCGTATTTTATAAAAATTATTACATTGCATACACGAATACGATGGAATTTTCAGACCATGTAACAGAAGAACTACAAAAAATTAAACATCAAACATATTATATTATATCCGATCCAGCGAGTATAATACTACGATAATAATATGTTATTTTCAGGTAAACATAGAGATATTTCGTTACCTACAATTTTTTTTTTCATTTCTTATATTATCCTTATTTTAATATAGATTATATATATATTTTTTTGATATTAATGGTAATTATAATATTATAACATATTGTATTACTTTTGACTGCTTTCCATTCCGATTAAACACACTCCCCACAAATTGTCGATGTTCATCGTGCGTCTTACTATGTCTGTGCGCTACATATTTAATAATATGCTTATTTACCAAATGTCATTTCACATTTTTGTTATCTTTGGACAGCTGCTCAAGTGTTTCACATAACATATATATAATATGTATATATATATATATATATACATAGTTAAAACTTAATGCGATGAAAACGGAAACCGACCGACATGTCACAGCCGCGCTTATTTGAGCGTAAAATCAAGACATTTAAATTTTAAACCAAGACCATTATTATTATACAAGTCACTTCTGGTGCTATACGCGTCACGAAAATATGCATTAGCGCCAAGTCGTTATTGTGCAGTCAGTTCTAAGTTAAAATCGGAATCGTATTAATATAAATAGCCCAATTTTCAAAGTAACACGTAATTTGAGTATAATATATTAATAAATTAATATCTATTGTTTACGCTATTTCTGCAGTACATGATTCGTTCGCCAATTTGTTCATACATTATTTTATTGTCCATTAAAAAGTACGGTATAGTGTAAATCATATGTTTGTATTTTTTAGTGTTTTTACTACGCGCATTGTACATTATTATTACTCATACTTTAATAGAACGACGAACGTGTATTTTGTAAAATAGAGATCCATTTAGTTATAAAAAAAAAACAATGTGATGATAGTAATTTTAATTTTCACACAATGACCAATGTATATGGTGTTTTGCAATGGGAAATATCAATCTTGTAATAATATAGGTAAATAACTACATATTTCATTATCTATTACCATATTAGGTATAATAGTCCCAGCGGATTTTTAAGCAAGCCAGTTAGTGCTTATACAATATCAAATTATAATTATTAATTATATTGCAGAATACGTTTGTTGGTTGCACGCGCGTGAATTTCTTACCAGAGTTTCATAATAATACGTACGTATAATATATTATGTATACAGTGTATAATGTGGCTTACAGATGCTGTTTAATTTTGTTTTAAGAAGTATATAAGTTGTTTGCTGCTATGTAGTAGGTACCTAACGAACGTATTAATTTTCTCATTGGGGCCCAATATTCATGCATCATTTGTATCTATACAAAATAAAATAAATAAATATATCAAATAATTTAGTTAATTACAATGTGTTAATTTGAATAATAATATTTAATATTATAATATACATTGTTGATTATGCAGCGATTGAAACGATTATCAACAGGAACAATGTGTCAATCTTTATTTCTAATTTATACTTTTATACTTTGTAGTTTATTAATAACAAATTTTTCACTGTTAGTTATTTATGTTTTTCTTAGTAATACGACTAATACGGTATGCAAATCTAATTTTTATTCAATACATCAAATATTTATTATAGACTAGATATTATGAGTACCTATATGTTATATTATTGCTATCAACTTATAAGTCAATATCAAAATACTACCATAATATAATATAATGATGTACCTATTTTTATAGCATGAAGATAGAAGAGGTTCACATATCTTAGGATTAATAACTTAAAATTATTCAACATTTTTTGAAAATTATAAATTAAAGTAATACTAGTCCAGCAATGGAATGTTTCTATTTTTACGCCTAATATATTTAAAATTACTAAAACAAAAACTATTATTTTTTGTTAAAAACTCATTATCTTCAACATTTTATCCTAAAATATTATTCTTCGAGAAAAAATGTTTGAATATTGTGTACTTAGTACTTTAAAAATTCTTGTAAAAACTTTGTGCATTACATTTTCTAACTTAAAGTATTAAAATTAAAGCTTTCATATATTTTTAACAATAAGATAATTTGCATATTTTTTTATGTTCAACAGTTTTAAATTAAACGTAATAAAAAAAAGAATCGTAATAATATACAATAAGCTAATGGTTACAACGAGAAAAATTTGGTTTTTAACTCGTTGTAACTGAATTTTATTGTATTTTAAATATTTTATAAGAACTACTTATTATAGTAACTTATATGAAACTTGTTATACAATGACAAGCTTTATTTAAAAAGAACAATTGTATCAACATAAATCATAAAAAATATAAATTAATAAATAACTTTATATCATTGGAATATTTAAAATATTTATATTTTATATGTATCTCAAAAAGAGTCAAATTATTTTATTATATTTGAAATGATGTGCCAAGAAAATGTAAATATAATTAATATTTTTTGAAAATTTAAGTCTCTACGGTTATTAATTTCTAATAAATCATAAAAAACAAAACAAAATCCTCCCAAAGTATACAAACTATAGTTATAATTATACATCCAATTTTATTCCAGGACTGTCTACAATATTAAACCATATTTTATTTCTTATTTCCATACACAAAAAACAATGTATAATTCTGAAACCAACACAATATCCATCGCTCTCCTATCCGAATATAAAGCAAAAAAAAAAAAAATAACAAACAAATAAGAAGTATCGTCAAGAGTCGAAAAAAATTTAAATTATCGCATTGTAGTAAGCCGCCGGAGTCGTCTCACTATTTTTCTTTTCTATTTTAACTTATCTACATGTACTACAATGTCCTTCGCTTTTAAATATTTTATTAGCATACTCGTAGCGATACGCAATTAATTCTGATGGCAATTTCCAAGAATCAAAGCGTATGGGAAAACACAGTCACAAACGACTTTTATTTAACACTTTTTGACAATCAAGCCATGCACATAATTCATAGATGCGCACGCCTTGATTTAATAGCACAACAACAAGTCCAATCCAGTGTCAAGTGTCTTGGGCGCAAAACCACTTTTGCAGCTACGATGACAACATTCTATAACACACCTTTTTGTCCATTTCCTAGTCTCTATCATGTACAACCAGGGGGTACAGAGAACCATATAAATACAGGTCTCTGTCCGTCTTAAAATTTAGAATTAGTTTCACATTCGCATAGAGCTAGTCTATGTCCGAATTGCTAAGATTAACTTTTTCTCGGGCAGCTACTTAACGTGCTGTCCTCAAATTCTTATACACTTGTTTTTATTGTAACAAATTATAACTTTAATTTTAATAAACTCTTGTATTAACATTGTGTCTTTGTCTCACTTTTAAAAACCGTAATCTTTTCCCAACAACTTGATCCAACTGCAGATGTCAAGCACTCATTTATAAACGATAGTGAGAGATCACTACACGTTTTTGTGTCAGGTGTGGGGTCACCTGAAAGAAGAATTTTGGTATCCAACCCAAAATCAAGTACATCAGCGGACCTCGAGTGTGTCAACATCAGGATCAACGGAAGGAGATCACGGATAAGTTGCGACAAGTCAACAAATCGAGCCTAGCAGCGAAGCGAGCCGCAGCGCAGTTTTCAAAGCAGGACAACCACAGGGCCAGACAAACAATGAACACTTTGTAAGTTGCCGTTAAGCAAATAAATTCTTTAGTATATGTCTGAGAGTCCTAATCGGTGTTGGGAAATAATTAAATACAACCCACAAACTTTACGAACAACCATCATGAGTGTAACTTTAGGAATTGAATCTGCAATACGCATGATTCCGACCTTTACGGGGGGATCTGAGACAGATTTAGCGTCATATATACTTGAATGTAATTATATAATGGAAAACGTCCACGAAACTCTTAAACCTATGATTTTCAAACGAATGTTAACAAGTTTAAAGGGGGAAGCTTTTCAAGCAGTACGCTATCGCAGTATTCCGGATTGGCCCGCACTCGAAGCCCACCTTCGGAAAGTATTCGGGGCAACGCACTCAATCGGTTTTTTACAAACAAATCTATACAATATTAAACAAAAATACGACGAAGATATTAAAAGCTTCGCCGCACGCACCGAAAAATGTTACCACGATTTGGTAAGCGCACTAACGGTAGGGCTAAATAAAAATGACGCCGCCGCAGTCGCGAACACGCATAAATCGGGAGCGCGCAATGCATTTATTAACGGGGCACAACCCGCAATTCGAAGTCTGTTACGAGCGCGAAACGTTCTTACTCTCGAAGAAGCTATTACGCTTGCTGTCGAAGAAGAGGAGGACATAAGAAATTTAAATAGACGCTTTAACACGAATAAAAATAACGGGAAAAATAACGCGAATAAAAAAAATATTAAATGTAATAAATGTAATAAAATGGGGCACTATGCAAACGAGTGTCGTAGTAACGCGAGCACATCGGGCAGCACAGGTTTTAGAAATCCCATAAGTAATCGCGACGAAAAACCCGTTGTAGTAAAAAAAGAATATCAAGGACAGGTTAGGTTCTGCACATACTGTAAAAAAAATAACCACACTGTTAAGGATTGTAGAAAACGTAGGTATAACGAAGAAAAAAATAATAGCACTAGTAGCAACGAGAATGAAAACGAAAATTCCACTACTAGTCAATTGAATCGAACCGTCAGTGAAATAAAACGAAATCACGTAAGAGTAGTTACTAATTTCGAGGAGGAACACATAATCTGTAGTTCACATAATTTCGATCCACAGTATATTAAATTATTAATCGATTCAGGTGCAGAAATGAATCTCATTAAACTCTCCGCATTAAACGGACAGGTAGTTATCAATGAATACGAAAAACGAACTATCAAAGGTATCAATGAAACACCTATTTTTACGATCGGGACTATAGTGACGACTATGCAAATTAGCGAAGTAGGCGTCCTTGTAAAATTCGACGTCGTGTTCGACGATTTTCCAATAAACGAATCAGGTATAATCGGGCGAAATTTCTTAAAACAAAACAAAGTCATTATGGACTATAATAAAAATACGTTAACCATACCCGAACAAACCGGTTTAAAAGATATTATATTACCACCGCGAAGTAACTGTGTACTTCTAATTAAAAACGACGAAAATATTAAACATGACGCGATAACTATAAAAAAACAAGACGTCAACGAAAACGTTATTATAGCAAATAGCATCAGTCCGGTTAGCACTAATACAATAATAAGCAATATAATAAATATTTCGGAGGAACCTTTTATTATCGACGAGCTAACCACACGACATATTGAATGGGAACCGTATTATGAAACCGTACTTAAAGCATCCTTTGCAGATAACGACCAAACGGATCGCATAACGAAATTAAAAAACGAACTTAACACGAACGATTTAAACAAAGAGGAGCGCGATAATATTTTAGAACTCTGTTGTAATTACGCGGACCTGTTTTACTTGCCCGGCGATTATTTAAGTGCCACAGAGGTAGTGACACATACAATAAACACGCCGCGATGCACAAAACCTATTAACATACGTCCGTATCGTTTACCTTGGGCGTACCAAGAAGAAATCGAAAAACAAGTTACGGAAATGAAAAATAGTAATATAATACGCGATTCTAAATCACCATTTAACTTTCCATTAGTAGTAGTAAAGAAAAAGAATTTAGATTCGGCAGGGAAACCCAAGTTACGAATTTGTGTAGATTTCCGAAAACTTAACGAAGTCACCGAGAACGAAGCATACGGATTGCCGAACTTGCTCGAAATTCTCGAATCTCTGGGGTCGTCTAAATATTTTAGTACTCTAGATTTAGCTTCCGGATATCACCAAATTAATATTGAACCATCTGATGTGCATAAAACTGCTTTTTCCACTAAATCGGGTCACTACGAATATTTACGTATGCCATTTGGACTAAGTTCAGCACCCGCTACTTTTACTCGCGCGATGAAATCCGTTCTTATGGGTCTAGAGGAAATGTGTACAGCGTATCTTGACGATATCGTCGTACATGGGTCCAGTCTAAACGACCACCAAAACAAACTCGAACAGGTTTTCAATCGACTGCGCGTGCATAGATTAAAATTACAACCTCAAAAGTGTTCTTTCTTACGGAAAGAAGTTATCTATTTGGGACATGTAATTAACGAAAACGGGGTGTCACCAGATCCTAACAAATTAAAATGCATTAAAGATTATCCCAAGCTTAAAAACGCGAAAGATATAAAATCTTTTCTAGGACTACTAAATTACTATAGACGTTTCGTCGACAATTTTGCGAAAATAGCAAAACCACTAACTTACTTACTTAAAAAAGACGTACCATTTACATGGACTGACAATTGCGAACATAGTTTCCAAGAACTTAAAAAGGCTTTAATGAACCCGCCATTGCTAGTCTATCCAGACTGGGAAGCAGGGAAATTTAACTTGTGTACTGACGCTTCACAATATGCCATAGGAGCCGTACTTTCTCAAGGGGACGTACCTAATGACCAACCTATAGCTTACGCGAGTAGAACACTAAACAAAGCCGAAAATAACTATAGCGTTATTCAAAAAGAATTGTTAGCCATCGTATGGGCCGTGAAATATTTTAGACCATATCTCTATGGCCGACACTTTACCATAATCACCGACCATCGACCTTTAACATACCTGTTTGGTATTAAAGACGCATCGTCTCAATTAATGCGCTGGCGATTACAGTTGGCTGATTACGACTATACTATAAAATACAGGGCAGGACCGGAACATTCAAACGCGGACTGTTTATCGCGTATCCGAGTAATACAAACCGATCAAACAGTAGATAATAAAACATTCGGAGAATTTCGAACCGCGGAAGACAAACCGATTTTTAATTCGAAAATTGTAGAGGTTAACGACAGCATTAGCAAGGCCATTGAAAGTGAAACCACAATTATACCGATACCGGGGGACAAAAAAATAACCCATTCCGAGGTAAGAGGTATCGTAGAGAATGTCAATTCTAATAAAATACAATTTTCGGACGAAAACCGGTTTTGTGTAATTTCCGATACGTTGCCTCTGATGATTTTCTATAATATGCTAAAAACACATAACACGCCTCTTGAACCAGAGGGCGTGTACCAAGCAATAGTAGACATTAAAACGTATTGTATTAACAACGACATAACCGCCTTTTCAACCATTAAATTAGACGGTCAGTCCTCTTTAACAAATTATGCACGAATCAGAACGATGTTCAGATATATCTTTAAAGGTACAAACATCGTAGTTAAAATATATAGTGGTAGACAGTATACAGAAGAAGAAAAACAACAAATAATTTACGAGCATCATGATTCGCCGCTAGGGGGTCACGCAGGAGTATCGCGTACCGTAAAGCGACTCCAAATAAACCATAACTGGCGTAATATTAAAAAAGACGTAAAACGATATATTAAAAATTGTGAGCTTTGTCAGAAAAATAAATCCCATAATAAAACAAAACAACCGATGTTAATTACCAGCACAGTAGTAAAACCGTTCGAACGCATTTGCCTAGATATAGTAGGACCATTACCAAAAACTTTATTAGGAAATATGTATATACTAACACTACAAGATGAGTTATCTCGTTACGCGTTAGCCATAGCATTATCGTCTACGGACGCACCTACTGTAGCACAAGCATTTGTCGAATGTTACGTATGCACATATGGTATTCCAAAGTCGATTCTAACCGATTGTGGAACCAACTTTCTATCCGATGTTTTTAAGGGCATGTGTAAACTACTAGACATTAAAAAGGTACAGACAACTGCTTGGCATCCACAAACAAACGGTTTTCTCGAACGTAGTCATAAAACGTTAAAAACGTATCTACGAAGTTTTGTCGATAAAGATAGCAACTGGGATAAATTGTTATGTTACGCAACTTTTTGCTATAATACAACTGTTCACACTTCAACTAATTTTACGCCTTACGAACTTGTGTTCGGTACTAAACCAAATATTCCATCAGCCTTTAATAAAGACCCAGAACCACAATACAATTACGATAACTATGTATTCGATCTTAAACGTATGATGCAGGAAGCTCATAAAATAGCTAGGGACAATTTAATTAAGAAAAAAGAAACAAACAAAACTTACTATGACAAATCTCTAAACGAAATTGAACTTCACGTAGGTGACAAAGTACTTATTAGAGAACATAATAAGAAAAACGTGCTAAGCTTTAATTGGCAAGGGCCATACGAAGTGTTACTAGTACATGACAACGAAAACATAACAATACAAAAAGGTAGACGCGAGTATCGTATTCATAAAAATAATGTTAAACGGTATTACGACGATGAACAAAGTTCAAGTCAATAAGTCTAATCTATATTAACAATCATTTAGTTTTCAGTTTTTTTTTTTTCTCTACTTTTCTATCCGCTACAATTTTTTTTTCTTTTATTTTTCTGTTTTAGAATTAAACAACATATTTTCCTAAAGGAACTTAGCGCCGTAATAGGACGCGAACAGCACAACGCTGATGTTTTAGTTCACGACGAAATACCAAATTGTTTATTAAAACATATCGATCTAGCGAACAAAAATTTACTTCAAACTTTTTCAGCTGAAGAAATTTTAAACATAACTAGAACACTAAACCATTTTACACACGACATGACAAAAAGCCAACGTCCACTTACAAAACCTTTTTGTCATTACTTGAAAACTTATATAGACAATGCCGAAGACGCAACAGACATATTTGACTATGTTAGACTTACGTTTCTGTAATCTAGTCTTGTTCTAAACCTCTCAATCTGTTTCCTTCTGTCTATTATTTTCATTTAATTTTCTATTTCTACTTCATTTTATTTTTATTATTATTTTTTTTTTGTGTGTTTTGTTTTTTTTTTGACATAAGTATTTTTTTCTTTTGTGTGGATAATGAATTATAGTATTCAATACGCAGTCATGGATTTCGAGTTTACGAATCTAGGGCGCGACAACTTAATTCTTATATCAGGAGCATTAATGGGTCGACACTCGCCAGGTCTAGTAACGAAACTGGAAGGGCGCGCGTTGCTACTAAAAGAAAATAGAGCGGTTACGCCAAAAGAATGGAAAGACATGGTTCACCATTTAGTAAGAATTTTCAAAGACAAACCCAAAACATTGTACCCAGTACTTGCCCAGATATATGACTCGGACCACTCAACTGAAACTAACTTAACCAAAAAACAAATACTTAACTTAATAAAAAATTACGATGTGATCGTACTATGGGAGGGTAGTACAGACATCAAAATACTTGACGCTTTAGGGGCACCGCACATCGCTCTTTCAATGAGGGGATGGGACGTTGACTCCAACGGAAAATTTTACTTACAACTACTGTACGGAAAAACAATTATAGTTTCCCATTATATCGGAGATATAACAAAAAACGGTCGTGCGCTGTGTCTAACAGAAGCACACGGTCTAACTTGTGGAGGGGATCATGGGTGCATAGAAGCACATAACCCCGTAACCGATGTAATTTGGTCTGGATGCCTGTTTAGATATCTACGACTTAGATATAGTGTCCAGATAGATGACGCCATCAGTGGTTAAATTTCCTTTATATAATATACGTATTCATTATTTTATTAAGCCAACTCAGCTTATATTGGCATTTATTTTTATGGAAATGGGTATATTATTTTTTATTATTTTTGGGTTTTATTTTACTTAAATACAATTTTATTTAATATTTTTACTTTTTGGAATATATATATTATATATAAATACAACTTTCTTTTAGTAATAACTGATATTAGGTAGTTCATAACAATTTACTTTAACAATATAGTAAATGAATAATCAGTTTTATTAATTTCATAAACAACTTTCAGACTAATAATGTTAATGATACCGTTCACGTCGGGAACATTAAGATTCACAGACGAACATTTAACTCAACATTCCGGTATCTACTACGAAAATCGCGGACCGTTGAAACTTATAACCTCTCAATGGGACCTTACTGCATATATTAGTCTCACTAAATATAACGAACAATTTGACTACATAAATACTATGATTGAAAAAACAAAAGTATTATGTGTTACACATATGCATAACCCAGTAACAGATAACTTTAACTGTAACGGTCTACTTACTGTAACCGATGACATAATTAACAATTTACAACATCAAAAGACACAAGTTTTAGATTCTATAGGACACGTAATTAGTAAACGTAATGCTCTTCTTAAATTCGCAGCAAAAGCAGCTAGGTTAATTTATGGAATATGTAACTTAGAATGCATAAAAAAGTTTAACTTTAACATAGGAGTAGCACAAAATACCTCACAATCTAAATTGATTAAAGAACAAATTAAAGTGGTTCAACTAAACCATGATATAGGAACAAACAAATATGTTAATATGTCATTAGAAATAAACGAATTAACAAATATTACAGATGAACAACAGGTTAAAAACTACTTAACAAAACATTTTATACAAGTTAATCTATTAATTACAAAACATATATTGGAAACAAATACGTTACTAGAAATAATACATCAAGCAAAGATAGGAGTTATTCACCCAAGTTTAATAACTCCACAGGAGTTATTAGAACACGTTAAAGATATTAAAGTATCATTACCAGGGGGAACTGATTTACCCACTGACTTAATCATAACTAACATTTATGAACTGGTGAAACTCTCAGATATTGCTATTTATTATGCTAACGACAACCTAGTTTTTATAATTTCTTTACCTTTAATTTATCAAAATGATTTTATTTTATATAATTTAATACCTGTACCAGTATGTACTGGCAACGATTGCGTTTATATAAAACCTATTAATAAGTATCTAGCTATAAGTAAGTCTAAAGAACATTATGCAACCTATGATGAATTTTACTATACTCATTGTAAACACGCTAGAGACTTCCTATTATGTCCTGAAATTAATCCTTTACATCCTCGTAACATTAGACCCACATGCGAAGTATTACTATTACAGGATCCACCAAAAGTTCCAACCAATTGTGAAGTAATGCATGTTCAAATCGGTACAACTATCTTTCATAAAAAAAGATTCAAAAATGAATGGATATACGTAACCAACTATGACGTGTTATTCGTTACCTGTGATGAAGACAAAGAATCAACAAGCCATACAATCGAAGGAGTAGGAGTAATACACTTAAACGAAACTTGCAAAGGTTTCGCCACAAGAGACATATTATTACCAGGAAAAATTGATTACAGATCTGAATACGCAGATTTTAATCCAAAATCAATAATAGATCGTAACCAATATTCACCACGAACAGAGACTAACGGTTTAATGAAAGACTATCATGTAAAAACAAATAACATGGACGACTTACACTTAGTGTCTAACTCAAAAAATCAATTGGACAGTCAAAGCAAAATCAACATAGAAATCAAGGAAATTCAAGACATACAACAAATGTTTAACTATGCATTATATATAACCATAAGTTTTGTCGCTATAATTATGACACTGATGATAATACACAGCATAAAGACGAAATTAACGGAAAAATGCAAAACCCAATTTTCAGAACATACTCAAGAAGAAAGCCAAGAGCTTAATCCACCAGTAACAAGAAATCAAAACGAAGACATAATTGAATTTCCACTTACAGCAAGAAATAGCCCGGAGCCCCACTATGCAAATTTACAACCTTACGGTTTTAAGTAAGAAAGTCGGGGACTTCCAGCTTCGAGGGGAGGAATGTAGTAAGCCGCCGGAGTCGTCTCACTATTTTTCTTTTCTATTTTAACTTATCTACATGTACTACAATGTCCTTCGCTTTTAAATATTTTATTAGCATACTCGTAGCGATACGCAATTAATTCTGATGGCAATTTCCAAGAATCAAAGCGTATGGGAAAACACAGTCACAAACGACTTTTATTTAACACTTTTTGACAATCAAGCCATGCACATAATTCATAGATGCGCACGCCTTGATTTAATAGCACAACAACAAGTCCAATCCAGTGTCAAGTGTCTTGGGCGCAAAACCACTTTTGCAGCTACGATGACAACATTCTATAACACACCTTTTTGTCCATTTCCTAGTCTCTATCATGTACAACCAGGGGGTACAGAGAACCATATAAATACAGGTCTCTGTCCGTCTTAAAATTTAGAATTAGTTTCACATTCGCATAGAGCTAGTCTATGTCCGAATTGCTAAGATTAACTTTTTCTCGGGCAGCTACTTAACGTGCTGTCCTCAAATTCTTATACACTTGTTTTTATTGTAACAAATTATAACTTTAATTTTAATAAACTCTTGTATTAACATTGTGTCTTTGTCTCACTTTTAAAAACCGTAATCTTTTCCCAACAACTTGATCCAACTGCAGATGTCAAGCACTCATTTATAAACGATAGTGAGAGATCACTACAGCATCGATATAAATATCCACCACTGATATTCAATTTACATTAATACTTTTCTGAAAAGGGTATATTGTATGATATATTGTGTACCTACTGTACACTGTATACACACCTATAATTTAGACGTATTTAAACAACGGAGTTATAGAAATAAATTATAATTATAACACTTACAGCTCTAGAATGTGTATTATTATCCTGTGGTACACTACCTATACGTCGCTCGAAGACCTAACGTCATATCGTAGGCGTCGTAAACATGGTGAATGAAGTAATGGACCAGGAAGGACGAACAGGTAGGGCGCTCCTCCGTTCACGAGACAGCGGACCGGTTTGTGCTGAACAGCCGCAGTAACGAGCTTCGCGCTAATATCGCCGGTCGACCCGTTCAATAGTCTCTCCGGTTGCGTTTACCAATTAACATCGTTATTGTTATTGTTATTATTGTTTATTTATTTTTAATTTTTAAATTTTCGTTTTTAAACAAAAACAACAAAAGACGAAAAAAATCGACAACGACGCGAGTTCGAAAACGATGATACTACGTTACAAACGCGTTCGATTCGTGTCCGTGCCGCTTGTATAGTTTCAATCATTGAAAAATCGGTAGTTTTGATAAATAAAAACAAAATGACGTAAGTTTGAAACGAAATAATATCCATAACAATAACACATTATAAAACTCCAGTCGTTTTGATTGTAAAAAAATAAGTCGAATAATTTACGAATTGAAAAAAAAATTACTAGCTCTATTTGAATACGTTTTGAAAAGAAGGCCGAATTAAGGCTAAATATTGTACATAATATTATCTATCTACTCGTATACATATATACTACCTATGGCTTATTATACCGACAGTTGCATACCGATTATGGTAGTCCAAGGACACCACGCGTGTGTATATTTTGTGATCTAGAACGGCCGAGAGAATATTATTAAAACCACCAGGTTTTCGAACCTACTATATAGTTATATGCACTGCAATAGTAAACGAAATATTTGTTATTATATAGTATATACATATTATCTATACATAAGAATATCGTTAACGCGCGTATTATTTCAGTCATTCTAATTCGTATTATTGTTGTTATTTATTTTTTTAATTCTCGTTTTCAATGGTGAAATTTTCGCCGTACGCAGCAAATACAAAATAATAAGGTAGGTCTTTAGCTAGGTATATAGGTAGTATTATTTTAGCATACCGTGTAGATTTATTATTATCGCTATTATTTTTAATACCACCGTGTGTACGTCTTCCACACTGCAGCGCTTGCGAATATCGTAAGTCATTTCTCGATCGACCGTTTACATAATAACAATTTTTTTTTCTCCAACATTCTATAGTATTCGCGTACATAGCCCGAGGGGCCGCATGCTTTCACGTGACTTAACTTCTACATTATACACCTTCCGAAAGACTGGTCATCGTTATAAATGTCGTAACATCGTGAACGTATATATTTTTAATGTGTCTATATCTATGTATGTATGTATTTATATATTATATTATATACACTATACGTATATGTATATATATATAGTTTACATGCACCCAGCTGTGCAGCCTGCACACGGGAATGACAACGATTCGCTACGATGCGTCTTCCGAAACGAGTAAGTGTGTAACGTAATATGTTGTGTATACGACACGTCGCAAATAGTCAATAGATACATTAGCATAGGCTTATACCTACACGATCCGTTCGGTATTTTATTTTTTCTTACGATCATTAACGACTGTTTAAACTTCGCGTAGTATGTTGCGTTAAAAACTTTGTACAATTCGTTTACCGTGCACAACTATATGGTACTATAATGATATGCATGCGCAGACTATAATTTTACGAAATAAATCGACATTTATTAGTTTTTTTATTTATAGTACGATACATTTCGCTAGATATTATGATTGTACATTGTTAACAAAAATATTCTTTAGTATTATTACTTTAAAATAATACAGTATAAATTGTATAATTATGTACTTATACATTAAGTATTCAAATTTGTTGTTATTGTTATTGTATCCATAAAAATCATGTTGCACATCAAATAAATTGTTTAGTAATAAAATATTTCATTTATCTTATAGACTATAGTGTTTTACAGTTATATTGCGGTTGCTTAATTACTACAATCTTTTTGAAATCAAAATACCGCATGACAGATTTTTGCATATATTTAATTTCATCGTATGCAAATTAAATTTATAATATTATACTTAGTAAAAAGAAATCAAAACGCTTATTAATGTAGTTTGGACGAAAGTATATAACTATTAAAGAATTTTAAAATACGAAAATAGTTTTAATCTTCCACAAATATAATTAAAAATGTACTTAAATTTATAAATAAAAAACCCATTCATTTATGTAAAGCAATTAAACCTCTACGTATGCATGTATATAATAAAATAATAATATCCATACTCTCAAAATCCCGACTAGTTTTCTATAAAATTTCTCATCGAACCGTGATTTTTTTCTTTGTCTTCATAGTCTAATAATTCGTCCATACATCGTCTCGTTTTCTTTGTATACACAAAACATACACTACGTTTTATTATGTACTTATGTATAATTATAGATGAGATAATATGTAGTGACCGCTCTCGGAAACGTTGAAATTCTTCGTCTCCATTATATTATGTAGCGGTATAGCACCTCCCACGACGAGCGGGAAAATGCCGCTCCTTATTTCTATGTATTGTATGTAATAAATATCCAAAGAGATGCTGCTTCCAATGTTTTTTACAGTCGCCACCATAACATAATAGCGTTATACTGCATTATATTTATATCTAAGACTACAAATGTATTATACCGTTGCTACAGCCAACGGGACGAAAAAAATGTGCGTATCGCAAATCGCAATACAAAAATGCGATGTGTAGTAATATAGTTTGTCTGATCGTGCGCGGACGTGATCGTTTTGGCCGACCACAAAAGTCATGTACCTACAACAGAAGAAGCTGATATCAATACCCAATAGCTGCATAGCCACACGCGAAGAGCGATTCGACTCGGTGTGGAAAACTTCGTCGATATATTTATAATGGTTCATATATTATATATATATAATGAGAGAGAGAAAGAGAGAAAACAGAGAGATAGGTAGTACCTATCTATACCTACGTGACGACACTCTCACGTTCGACAAACTCGGAACGGTCATGAGAAAAATATTATATTGCTTTGGCCGCTGCAGCGGGTAATTTACCGCGTCTCCGACTAAAAATAATCGACGGACGGGACCTTAATGGATCTGAAAATCGTTTTATTCCTTTATTTTTCGCCTAGTCACAAGCCTCAGAGGACGCAGGACACACACGCAGCCGTGGCTAGCGATTCGATCCCGCGCGACGAAACGTGTAATAATGGTAATAATAAAAATAATGATAATATAATATTTTTACATTAGATATCCGCGCGCGGATAACATAATGTGCACTCTAGCTAAACCCTAATGCGTAGCCTTAGTCACGAATCTCATTTCTAAACGTTTACGGCGATAAATTTTCGTTAATCGCACGATATAGGTATTAGGTGTGTACGACTATACCAAATACTTATATGTAATATTTTTATGTATAATGTATATATATATATATATATATTGGTATTATACCCATTATACTACACGCACGGTATAAACCGATATATAATAAGAGTATACCTACCCTACATTATATTATACCTGCGCACATTCCAATTATCCAATCTATCACGAATTCACGAACGAAATCTAATAAGTCCCGTTCATACACAACATGGCTATAATATATTATCTTATTTATAACCAAAATTCTGAAACTATACTCGAAGTCACTTTGTAAGTACATAACCGATTACCGGAGTGTGTTCGGATAAAATTAAATCACAGCATGTCTTTGTAAAATATTTCATTATACATATAACTCGTGCAATATAAAATACTCTATTTGGAATTTAAATAGCCTTGCTATAATATCGTGTTCTTAAATTTAAAAAATCACGATATGAATAAATGTATATAATGACCAACTACCCACTTGTCCCACTTAAACTATGTATAACTATGAGATATAATATATTAATGATGTTTTGACATCTGCAGGAGTTTAATATAACTCAATTATCAAATTAAAGTGTAATTTATATTGCTGCAAATTAGCTCGATCATCAAAAGCAGGCACCTTTCTCAGCTTTTCTGTTGGTAATTGGTATATTGGTGTGATGTGAACGTCTAACAGTATAATATAATATATTTTTATGAATAATGACCGTTTGCATAGTCTAGTTGATAGTTCCGCTTAATCATAATAATACGAACACAAATTAATGACTTTATTATATTACATCACTACCAAGCATCGAATTTTATCCTAATAATACATAGGTACATATAATATATTATATATAGGTAGCATACTCATTACATACAGTTAGGAATTTTCTGGTTTAGTAAATCTCTTGAAAACCCATTGAAACTTCAATGTTAAAAAATATTTTCATATCATTAAAAAAATAGCCTAATAAAAAATTTAATAAAAATTATTATTTGAGTAAGTAAATACTTCATAATTTATAATATCATCACTTAGGTTCTAAATATCGAAATTTTTTATATACATTTAGCATTTTTGATGTATAAAATGCACTCTTAAGTTATGAATCATAAAAATCATCTGTTATAGTTATGAGGAAAACTATAATTGAAATCGATTAAAAAATGTAATTATTGATTATTTGATTCTCTTCTTAATAAATTCCTTGGTACGTCAAAGCGACAGTGCATACATAAATGTTAGAAACAATAGTGATTGCGTACACGCCTGCATACGTGCGTAGAAGGCTATAATACTTATTAATTATAAATTATAATAAATCACAATGCATTATTTTTATTATCATCGTATAAATATTAACTAAAATGTGAAACGTTTTAAAATAGCAATTAAAAAATCTATTATATAATATAGGTACTTACATATTATACCATTTTTACCAACTACAAATTAAACGTACATAGTACCACTGATTGTAGAATAGTCTATTTACTCTATTTTATAATCAGTTATAGTACCTATACCTCTGCAAGCCATCAATGGTGTATAATATGATGAAGAGACAATGGCTGAATCACTCTTCTTCCTATATGTCTTGCTTATAAAATGTATAGACAATATATATAGGAATAATAATAATATATTTTTATAACTGTTATTTTACTTGAAAAATAGTAATTTCTTGTCTTTATTTTTATTTTTTTAATTTAAAATCTATCATAATTGAAAAAAGGACAGTTATCTTATTGTGAGTGATGAAAGAAGGATATTAGAGCCCCTTACAATATCTACAGAGGTGAATTAAAAAGTTTAAATCCTCCTCCCCGTACATGCATTGATTGAACTTTGGCTGATACGTCTTTGTTACCTACTCTTGCCACTTTCGTGTCTGAAACTGTCACACCTGAGTAGTGAGTATCTTTCACCGTTCAACTGAGATTACTTAGTCAAGGTTGTGTTTATATTCATTTTTCGATTCAGCGTTTGACTGCAATAAACAATTATGTTTATAAAACATTTACAACAGTTTAGACGACAAAACCATTTTAAGAATAATTTAATCCCATTGCACATTAAGTTATGCAATTCACATTCAAGTGTACAAATTATATAATGTAATGATATTGAGTTATATTAGGGCTTGTTGCTTAGTCGTTACTAAAAAAGCTAGTTTAATTTGATTTCCAATAACTAAAACAGATATTCATGCACTGAAATATTTTTATTGAAACGATTATAAAAGCATCATAATAATAATATGATCGGTGAAAATATTTAACTGAATTAAATCGATCAAGAAAATATATATTGAAATATCCAAAAAACGTCACGGTCTTTATAATGATTACATATTTTTAAATTGTATGATTGTATTACATATTAATGTTAATTTTGAAGCTTACATCGTATTATTCATGCTCAAAATTGAATACTTATATAATATTATATCGATAATAATATCATAAGTTAATGGTTTTAAAACCGACAACTTGAGGTTTGAAAATTATATTCCGAGCGGACTTCTTCCGCGAGAAATCGTTTGTACACACGGCTATTTATGTACCTAATATCGAATACAACGTGGTCATTGCAGTGTTTATTACCGTTTTTCTCTGATCATACATAATATACAAACCACACGCGATCAACGACAAAGACAAAGTTAAATCACCACGCGATTTGCATCACTTGTTAAGAGAAACAAATCCTAACCAGAGCGCCATTGAAAAATATAATATATATTTCGTAATTTTTGACTTTTCACCAACTTCAGGCACGGTGGCTTCGTCCATATCGAGAAAAAACGTTATGGGGCACGCGTGAACGATCTCGTTTGTATAAACGAGCCACTAATAATAACACTATAATAAGTAATAACAATAATCAGCAGCAGCAAACGAAAACCTATCAAGCAGAAACGTGTGTTGATTATTATCGACGCGTATAAGTATACGCTGCAACGTGACGGCGGTGGCTTAGTTTTTTCCATCTGATGACGCAAAAAAAGAACTCAAAGCAGGATGACGAAAAAAAAATCTACACTTGGATGGAAAAAAATTGAATTAATCGTTTGGGCATTGTGCGTTTGAGAAAAACAGATAGTGAATAACGTTTTCTAATCTTGTATACACTATTACCCAATATAATCTTCCGTCTCTCAAAAGCTTTGGTCTAATAAGTGGCCAAATATTTTTGATTTGTGAAACTCGTATATGCAATGCACACTCACAAAGTTAGAATTGTGCACCTAATTAGTCGATGGAACCAATAATAAACGTTAAATAAAATCCAAGTAAATGCGATTATAAGTTTATTGTTATTTTTCCATCATGGCCATTCGATTATACCTTTATAAAATATTTTAGATTCTTAGTGGAGCGATTCAGCGATCTATTTAGGCCTTCTGGGAAGTGAAAATAAACAATTCTCGATACTTTTCAAAACAATTAGAAAAAAAAACATAAAATTGTGTTTCATGCTAGTCCGTTTTATTTTTGTGTAATATATTCATCGAATGACTGACTGTAACAGGCATTCTATATAATACTGTTATGCGTAGGTATGTCTTTAGTCAGCTGTGCACAAAGGACGATTTTCATGTAATCGATAATGTATTAATATTATACTCTTTTTCGAAATCTCATTGTCGCGTATCGATTGGACACGCGTCCAGATCCAATCAAAGCAGCCTTGGTGTCAGCATTTTCCTCGTTTTTGATGAGTGGTGAAGCACAAAGGATTACTGAAAAACAGTAAATACTGATGTATGAGTGATTATTGCTGTAGACGACAATGCGGTCTCTTAATAAATTGCGACACACCACACACCCGCGCAAATATACACACACACGGAAGAGTGGCAAATTATATTAATGGCATCGTCGTCGTCGTCGACACTGCTGCCGCCGCCGTAATGTCCGCCCGTTTGTCAACCGTTCGCGGGAAACATCAAAAGACTTTGGCGGGCCGAGGGCGCTAAACTCGTTTTTCCCAGCGCCCACAGATCGCAGTCGCCGCCACCACCGAGTTGTGCAGTACTATATACATGATTATTATCATATATATATATAGCAACGCTTACCCAGACCCGCGATGACTACATTCTATAATAAACATTAATGTATATTATAACGGAGACACGCTCCGTCGAGACTAAAGAATAGTATAATAATATATTGAAGTCATCGCAGCGTTTCCTCTCGCCGAGCCGCTGTATGCCATCATCCAGCCAGTGTACCTATATAATGATCATAAATTATGATCCACGATATTTGACCCGGTTATAAACATGAATATTAATATAAATAATGAATAATGCCGTTTACACAACGCAGACCGTCCCTTTATTTTAAGAGGACGGTAATTTTTATCCGTATATATGTTGTCTCAGTGTTTTACCGCATCATTTACTATGTAGTAAAATGTACAATAAAGTCAATGGTCTTACGTGATGCATACGACAATTCATATTTTATGAGGTAAGCTTTAATATCAGAACGAATCGATCAACTATGAAATTTAAATTTAAGACCATCTCAGCCATTCCCTTTCTACTTTTTTGAATATTAAAAAGAGTTATGAACATTTTTAAATATTTTATCTACTCATCACTCGCTCAAAAATTAAAACACCATTAAAAACCCAAAGACAAAACACATAATTTAGTATAGTTTCCCCTCTACTAATGTTTAAGCTAACCACACGAAATCCCAACTTCTTAACGTAAATGTTGGCATTATGTTATGCTTTAGTAAGACGAAGACAACACTTACAGAGACGACGTCCTTTTAATAATATTGCTGCTCGATCGGAGCAATACGATACCAACACGATCCCAAATATTATACGAGGGCTGAGCTACAAAAATAAATTAAATGCAGGATATTATTAATTGTTTTTTAGATAAAAACTCATTGATACTATATGTCTATATATTTTACAGTAAACGTTCCCTTAAGTGCTTAAATTATTGTTATTAGTGTACTTTTTAAATTTAACCCAATGTTATTCCGCAATAAGTTGAGATATCAAATTATTGAATGCTAGATTTGTTTTTCTCGGATACGGGAGTTTTTTTTGATAATCACTTAAAAAACTCAATATTCTTTTCGTATCCCTTGCGACAACATTTTCGTGCAGTTTTTAGTGTAATCCCTGCAACTTCCTGCATCCTGCGATGCGTTGAACCTATAACGTGTCACAAACTATTATATGCACGCAAACACGTCTACAGTCGTGGGTCGCGTAATGATGTATTATATTGTTTCTTATCGACACGCGTATTACGTGTTTCGACCTACGCGCTCGAATTCGAACGGAAATAATAGTAACCCCAGTGTCGTTAAGTACACATAATATAATATTGTAAATTTGTATCCATATCAATACATAATTATTATACACATATACGACATACGTATTTATATAACATCACATATGCATATAGCCTATAGGTAATAAGGTAATATTATGGTACCTACGCGTTACGGCAAACGTTTAAAACTATTGGGTCGCGATTTGCGGTTGTTGAACTGTATATAATAGTAGTATTCCGTCGCCGTCCCAACGCGCAATACAAATATACCTACGCGTATAATATATTATTATTATGCATATAGTATCATTTTTATTTTAATCCTTAATTGGACTCGGCGCTCCATAACTATATATATGTACGTAAATAGTTGCCGTACAGCCGTATAGGTGTATTATATTTTATTATATCCTCTGTGCGCACCGCTAAATCGCATTATATATAGTTGCGTACCCTACAAACGTTTTGCACACACAGAACGAGAACATATACGATTTAGACGTATCGCATATACAGAGATGCCTGTATGCGATTGCAGGCGGAGGTAGCCAGATATCGTCTTATTAATTTTTTTCTTATTTGAATATGTTCTTATTTTTCAAACAGTCGCCTATCTCTCATGATGAAATGCGTGTGTGCGCGTTTGTTTGGCGTGTTATTACCATATAGTAAATAGGAGTTCACTGACCGTTTTGGAGTTCTAGACAATAACGTTCTCGAATGCAAAACGCTCTGTCGCTGCAGATGCACAATATAATAATATATATAAAACATCACTATACGCTGCACAGGCCCGTGGTAAACATGCGTATATAGACGTACAGGACAAATCGGTGTTTAATATAATAACAATATTATAATGACGGCGTTTCGTCTTTTGTAAACGCTGTCGTGATTTATGGCTGTTTGAAATCACCGAGCATGCCACAAAAATAATAACAGTAACCGTCGGTACAACCTACTACGATCGTCTCCTGTCTGTATCGCGCAATACGCGATTCCAAACGACTCGTAGTCGACGCTAACCGCTGCAGCTATATACAACCACGCGGTAACTTGCCGACACGACGAATAAAATAATAATGATAAATGCACACTGTTTCTAAATATAATAAATAATATTATGTGGTGTATGATGTAGTATAAGACGTATAGTATAATATATATAAGTACAGAACCCGGAACTGGATTCGTTACCGTTAAGTCACCGCCGCCGCCGTTATCGGTCCATTGGGCGGGTGTCGGTTTCCTGCAGTGTGTCGTGAATAATGTGACACACTACACATAGCCGCACGTTCGACTTAAACGAACGCGCCTGTGGAAGACAACAAATAGCTTTATCGACTCTCTACGATTATTGACATTATTTTCCGAGTGTAGTCGTAAATATAATATATTGTACAGGCTATACGCTTGTATTATATGACTGCCGGTATAATATCGACACGTAAATAACAAACATATACCTATATTACCTATACTCTACGACTATACATATAAAATGGCATTGCGACTTTCATCTTTATATTATTCATTACGCTTTTAATTACTACCATGTACGTTTATTGATCGTACGCACCTAAATCGTACGACATAGGTAGTTGTCCGCCGCAGTCGAAATTCCTACAACGAGATAGACGTGTTTTCTCGTATACACGTCCTATGTACACCGTGAAAATTCGCTTTCGCCGCGGTAGAATTCGACGAGTCAATCACATAATACAATTAAATACATATCCGACCAGCGAATAATATGTAACGGTATAATATTATGCGCACACGGACTCGAAGACTTTAACCGATCTCTGTGAGGTACACAAGTGTACTTTATGCAGTAAATATTACACGACTTCGATCGACTGTATACCTACTACTGTCGTGTACACTTTATACGTAAACAGAAACACGATCACTGCCGACTGCGCGACTGTATAGTATCGTATGGCGTGTTATGTGATATGCGCCAGCTGTGCATATGATTATGATATTATTATGTTTGATGGTAATTACAATAGTAGTGTTGCGTCCTGATCGAAAACCCACAGCTATATGGCTTATGATAGATTTAAAAATTTGTAAAACAGCACATCTTTACTCGTATTATAATATTTACGTAATCGTTGGTGACGGGCTCCACCTTTTTTTTAAATTTATTACTATTTATCGTTTTACGGTATCTGGCTCTGCATTAGGTGCGAGTCGGTTGGGTAATGTCGCGCACAGTCCGCTCGCGCCGCGGTAGCGCGCGTGTGATTATGATTTTCGTTTTTTCGATCTCACGACTTCCCGTCGTCGAGCTCTCGAGTGGTTTGTGACGTTTGTAAATTCCTATACGTGCAGAAGTGAAAAAAAAAACGATTTAAATATATTTATTTCATTTACGTGCTGTATAGTGAAATATACGACGGCGATGAAGGACCTTCGGGTCCGGATGCGACGACGACCTTGCCGTTTCCCATAGGCGAGAGAACTTTGTGTGTGTGCAACTTGTACACTGCACATTACCTACACACACATTACACCCGCGTACACATCAAGTCGGCATGTGCAATGACATCATCCTTGCGGTCTACCCACAGCTGTATGCGGCGACCGGTTGTAGGCGGTTATGTGGCCCACGGAGCACACCTACTTTCACTCGTTATTGTCGTCAGCCAACAGTCGGCATACACAATAATATTATAATTTATAATGTACACACACACACACACACACACACACATATATTATTGCAGTGAACACGGTCCGCGATAAAAAAAGATTTTGTAATTTCCCGTTATGCATTCATCCCGCGAGGTAGGTACAATAGTCTCATCGCAGTGCATATATATTATATGTATGAGCATTAGTACATGCGTATACATTATACTGACGTATTGTGTATAGTATATATATTTTCTACTTAAGTGTAAGTACACGTATTTTTATTTTTTGGTGAGTGAGTGCGTTTTTTTTTTTTGAAAAAGTCTCAAGCAAACGACATATTATTATGTATGCCAGTTGGCGCTGTTACATGGGAGTATTATGTGAATATACCGTCGTCTCGCGCATTGTGTTCTGTGATGTCGGTTTTACTTTCGTCTGGAATCCAGAGGAGCTCCCGTTAAAGACATAAATATGCTACTCGTTTTTATATCTCGTTTTTTTTTTATTTTTTTTTTTTTAATAATATTATCATTCATCACGTCTGATAATTTTTGGTTGCCTGTTGCCTGTAAATTTGCTCCATAGAACGGCATAACATAATTGACATTTTTAGACTGCACCAATTGTATAGCGAACTACATCTACTGTCAGCCGATTTATCCTTTAATGCCCATATATTAATTCATTTTATGGAAAAAAATCTACCTTTTTTCTAGGGTTCATTAAACGCACCTGCTCTGGTTTTAATGACGCTTTATGTATGCAAGTATATTGTATTGTTCGCTAGTATAAGGTCATCACTTAAATATGTTACGGTACTACGGTATGACGGAATCTTAATAAATCGGGTTTAATCAATAATTTAAAAAGGTCCAATAAATTTTTTTTCACGTATTTATGCATATAAAACTAAATATCCGTACCATAATACTAATGAAAATTGAAATATTGCTAACTTTGTGGGTTTTAAGTCACTAAAAACTAGACGACTAGTATTTAATGTCACTTTTATGTATAAAATCTTGAATGGTGTTATCGGGTGTCCTGAATTGTTTCAAACATTGGCCTTAGGACTTAAAGTATAGGTAGGGTAATTCAAAAGTTAATCCACCTTTTACTATACATCTTATTCTAAAAATTATTAACTCTGCAAATTTAATATAGTGCCGTGTGTCGGCTACCAATAACGTGTAATTAAATTCATAACTTTGGTTTTTTTTCGATTTCTGTTCTAAGCTTAAATCTTCTATAAATAATTTAATTAATATTGATATATAATTTGGATTCAATATATTATGTATTCCATTATCTCTTTAATAATTTTGTTTTTCATTTACACTGAAAAAAAAAATTAGTTCTAATAACAAAAATATAGTTACCATAACTGTTAAAAGTAGCTGGCTCAGGGACAGCAGTAATTTTAGTTGTTAGTACAAATCAATTCTGGTTATCCGTTAATAGTTGTAATAGTAATATCGTTTGTTGTAGTAACTACATTTTATTTGTAATGCCTACAGAAATTATTTACTCACAACAAAATACCACTTTGTAATCTTAACAATAAATATTACAAGGTTTGTTGGTAGATCAGAATATTTTTATAAACCTAGCAAATGTTATATTTTCTTTTATAGTTGAGAGAACATTTTTTGTTTTAGAAGTAGCTAATTATTTTTGTATGATTACATGATTCTTATGTTGAGTATACAGAACACTAGGTTAGGCTAACCATAATTAATTTGTTAAAATAACCAAACAGAACAACTACCTGTACAAAATATATTATATTTTTGGTTGTAGTTACTAAATGTCATAAGCACACATAGGGGGTGATTAGCACCCCCAATTTCCCTAAGTTATTTATTGCAGCAGTCATTTGTAAATTCATGAGGTTTATTTGTTTGGATGAAATATTATATGAATTATAAATAAAATAATAAAATAAGTACCCTCAACATTTCAAATCAATGTGCACCTATGCTATTGCTATATGCACAATCTCTAGGATTGCATTTTTGCAAAAATTCAAAATTGTCATTATTTTACAAGAGGTAAATTTTATTGATACAAATAAATGTTTAGAAATTACAATATTAATTTTTAAATTTAAATAATTTATGTTTTTAACTAAAATAAACATGTACAAGTTTAAATTACAAAGAACTTCTTACAGTTACAAATCTGGTTCCATCTGGAGTAACATTTAAATTATTTGGGATGGGAGATACCAAGGAATCTTGAAAAATGAAACAATTATTATTTGTTTCAGGAAATATAACTTCATATGAATATACATGTTCATTAAATCCCACCATTAGAAGAGAATTGCATTCAAAAATTATTCTATCAGAATCGTAAAGAAAAATATTGTTCACAGAAACAAATTTATAATTATCATTTTCCAAAATATCTTGTGTTAATATGTGTTTTGTTTTATAACGTACACCTTTAACTGTTGCCCAACTAACACAAAATAAAGATTTATCGAGATCCAGATTGAGTTCATTTTTTATAGCATGAGATTTGATTGGACATAATGACTTACAAGGACCTACAACTACATTTGAACATAATTTACCCTTGCCAAATATATTATTCAGTTGTAACTGATGTTTAATTGCTAATGTTAAGCAAATGTTACGTCGATTAAAAGATGATCTAGCTGCAATTTTAGAGATCCTATGTTTGGCTTCAAATCTCATAGACCAAAAATTACCTACAGGACCAAACTTTTTGATTAGTAAGGGATAATGAAGTAAAAAATGAAATTTAGGTTTAAGAGATTTTTTACTATATTTTAAATAAAGCTCATTCAGTTCTCCAACTAAAGTTTTTAGTAAAAAAATACTTTGTTCTTCAACTAGTGATGACAACAAAATATCTATAACTTTACGCAAGGTTATATACAGAGTCCAAACTGGTTCTTCAGCAGGTATAAAATCACCAATAATTAAACCAAAATACCTAACTAATATTAACATTTCAGAAGCAGATTGTCGAACATTCCCTTGACTAATATGTTCCATACTTAAAGCACAAGGTTTATTACGTTCAGGTCCAAAATCAAAACCAAAAAGTCTTTCATTCAACACTTGTAGGGAAAATAGTTTCAATTCAATAACATAGTAATATATAATAAAACCCATTATATACTTGGCACAACCTTCAAGAACATCATGCATTACATCAACTCCAACTTGGTCGTATAGACTAAAATCTTTGACATCTAACCAAACACACTTTTCTTTAATACCAGTAGTACTTACATTATTCTCACTTAAATGAATATAATACTCATCAATTGTTCGAAGGAGAGATTCATCTTCATGGGATTGAACTCTCAACATTTCTTTTCTTATATTACAAATTCGACAAGGAAAATTAGAAGAAAAAGATTCAACAAAACCAATAATGGAATGAATCCCTAAGTTATCTCCTAAAATTAGACCTAAGTCAAAGTATAATGTACCATTAAATACAGGAGTTTCAATTTCTATACCAACATTTTGCAAAAAGTTTAATTCGTCAATTACAGGTTTGAAAATTATCTTATTCCCAAACTCTATTCTATCAGAAGAATGAAAAAGTAATGTGAGAAAAATATTAGATAACATTGAAGAACGGTGTATTGGTATGCATGGTAGGGACACATAAACTGCCCCTAACTTGTGAATTCCAGAATGACTACCAAGAACATTCCCACTCTCAAAATCATCAAAAAACAAAAATAGTGGTAAGACAGTCTTTCCTTCAAATTTCTTGATTCTACTCTGCCAAAAAGTACCCTGAATAAAATTGCCTAAAACACTCTTGTTACTCATTAAATTCTTCATGTTTTCTAATGTTTCACCAAGAATATTTTCAAGTGAAAAAAATTGTTTCAACACTTTTCTCAATGGTATAAACTGCTGTGAACAATTTATTGGTTCAAGGATAGAGACACTATTTTTTATGATCTTGTTTAAACGTTGGCCAATTACAACTTCCTTAGGTTCTATGTAAGTACCTTTCTCAGCAAAAAAATTAAACCTTTTATGCTCAGTTTTAAAATTACCTAAAACATTTTTAAAAACACTTGTGATATTATCAATAACAGTATAACATTCACTAGATATTTTTTTTTCAGACAACATATTTTTATTATAATTTGCAATGTATGCAGAAAATCCTTCTACTATAACTTTATCCAGGCCATCGACCACAAATTGAACAGCATTCCTTGGTATTATAGGGTTAGCATATAATGATGCAAGAAAACTACTTATCGAATGATTTAATAACTCACCTGGATCAATAATTAAATTTTCTTTACTATTCCCATTAAATGCACTATTATTATTATGTGTGTAAGTTTCACATACAGTTGTGGTTTCAGTTAATTCATTAGTGTTGTTAATATCATCTATAAATGAATTTTTATTATTTAACTGTTGAGAAGTACAGGGTTGTGATTCATAGGTGTGGTTTAGCAAATGTTTACGAAAGGAATTCTTTAAAGAAAATGATCTAGAACAATTATTTTCAGCACAAAAATAGGAATTAAATTTCTGTTCAGGATGAAAAAAATCGAAGTGATTAAACAAAATTTTAATACTATTTAATGTCTGATTACATAAAAAACAAGTAAACATTTTATATGAATATGTATAACTAAATATAAAAAGAATTAACCTCCTTTAGCTATATACTGGATAAATTAATAAAATATACTTGAAAAAAAAATTATTCATCTTCAATGTGACGAATACCAACATCTGACATAAAAGCGTTCACAGCTGTGTAATTTTTGTCCCATGGTGTTTTTAAATTGTATAGACCTTTTTGAATAAAATACCAAACTCCTGCTGATTCAACAGGATACTCAGCGTTTAGAGTTAAAATTATTTTGAAGCAACAATCTACAGATGCTATTATAGAGTTTAGTCTATAAAATGTGTTATCCACTACTACCAAATAAGATGAAATGTCTTTTAAACTGTGACCAACTATGATAACAAAAGGTTGTAATGTTTGGCCAAATTGAATTAATTTGTTTCTCCTTCTTGTGATAGTTTCTTGAACTTCAGAATCACTTCGTACGTGAGTTATAAAACCATCCCTTACTTCAATTTTTGAAGGTCTCCAAATTTTTGATTTCTTGTTTCTTGTGCTAGAAACACTTATGAGGAATGAGAGACTTAAAAGTGTGATAATATTAGAGATTTCCTCGTCCTCTGAAAATTAACAAAGTAGACAAAAATATTAGCATAATAAATAAAAATAGGCTCCTCACAAATTGGTAATAGATATGAGTAATACATTTTTATTTTATTCAATATCCTAATATAACCTTGTTACTCTATTGAATTTTGGTATTGATTTCTATATGTTACATATCAAAGAAAAAACTGGAATACATTTTTCAAATGGTAAATATGTTTTAAATATTAATAATTAGTATATTTGAACTTAACATTTTTTATTTTCTAAATACTATGATAATCAAAAAAAAAGTCTAAAATTAAAATCTTGACACCATTTGATAAGTATGAAAGTTTTAAAAAATGTAACTTTAACTAAATTGGTATATTACATACAGTAGATGAACATATTTACCTACATGATACATTTTAATAGTACCCATGTTAACATGTTTTCAGTTAAAACTTATAAACGCATATGATAGCCCACATGCCCCCTCACATTAAAATGAGTGTTGAGTATCAATAAAGAATTTTTGGTCCCACCAATTTGTATATAGTATGTATAATTAAAAAGTTAAAAAATAATCTCAACTAACCTTCAAGATATAATTTAATATATTCATTCAAAATATTATTCACAGATTCTTCTCTTGATTTATTCACTTTAGCTCTAAGCAACTCAAAAATATTATTTTTGTAAATAATCAGGTTTTGGTACAATTTATTTTCTTTGCCTGGATAAGTCACTTGGAAATCTTTTAAAATCTGTAGCAAAAAAAAAAGTAAAAGTTAATTAGATCAGATTTTTTTTTATTAATTTTATAAGATGGCTTCAATTAAACTTACAAGTAGATAGCCTGATGGTTTCTTAAGAGCTGGATATTCTAACATATAATTTGCAATCGACTGTCCATTTTTTGACATAAGCTTCTTTAAACGTACATTAGTGGTTAAATCCCAATTCTTTTCCACTATTTCCCATGGGTCACTAGAATTTTGTAACCATTTCAACCCTTCCTCTACAGATGAATGTAATTCCTTATCTTCTTCCTCAACAGAGTGTTGGAGTCCTTTTGACAAAGAAAAAGAACTACTAGAAGAAGAAGAGGATGTCGAACTTCTTCTTGATGATTGTATTAACCCAGATTTTCGATATTCTCTTCTCCTGTTGTTTAGACAGTCTAGTAGTTTTCCTTTGGCTGATCTTTTCAGTCCAGGACCGTATGAAATATAAGGAATGAAGTAGGTAGGTGTACGTTCTTGGTGAAAAACTGAAGTTATTTGATATGCCAGGTCTTGAAGTCTTGTAGACAAAATACGCTTCTGTGCATCATCTTTAAGTTCTTTATTTATAATAAGATTACAGAGACGTCTACGACCTATACTATCTAGTAGTCCACTTTGTCCAAAACTAGCTAATAATGACTTGCCTTCATTTGTACTTTTCAGCAGGTTGTGTACATCCTAATTAAAATTATATATTAATAATTAGGTATCAATAATTTACAAAACGGTAATAGCTTATAATAGGTTTTAAAGTAGCTCCAATAATTCAACCACAAACAGAAATGGCACCTTGTGTTTTGAGATATAATGAAATACATTAAAAAAATAATGATATAAAAATAAAATGAGTGTAAATCAGTATGTAGGTAATGATTATTTTATGAGTACATAATATTATACAGGTAACAGCCAAGCCAACACATAAGTAATATTATAACAAAAGTTGAAAAAAAAATATAAAATATTTAATGTATTTACATTTGTTGATGACTGCAGTGTACTTGATACTTCTTTAGAAGTTTTTTCACTTTGTTGCACTACTCCTTCGACTACTGCCAAATTGTCCTGATTTATTAAAATATGATTTTCAACTGGCAAAGTAGTTGAAGTTTGTGTAGTCTAAATTAAAATGTTACTTTAAAAGGATATACTGAAATACAGAGGTATGAATATTCTTTAATTTACCTGTAAGTTGGTGTGATCTTCACTCAAATTTTGATTTAGCTCTGTTTCAAACTAAATTAAGAAAAGAAAAAAATAAGGTTTAAATTAGATATTTTTAGTTAGGTACTTAAAAAGATATGACTGTACATTATACACAAATAAGTAACAATTATACTTGTCTAATATTGGACTTTACATTTATTTCCGAGGATCCTGTCATTCCTTGTATAATTATTCTCCATTGATCAATATTAGTTTTCAATTTAGCTCGATGACCAATAATTGGTACTAGCTCCCTTATCATATCATCACTTAACAGTCCTAATGCCTTAATATCTATTTCATTTTCTATAAAATAATATTATATTTAACTAAATTAAATTCCACCATCAATAGAAAATCATTAACATTTAAATTAAAGATTAGGTAATATAAACACTACATAGGTAAGTATATAGTATTTACTAACATAAATAAGTTAGCATTAAAAAATTAATTACAAATTGGTTAGTTATATAGATTTTCAAGTTACTAAATATTTAAAATATGATGCTTATATGCTCAAAAAATTTTTAAAAGATTATCTTAATATTCTTTAAACATGTAAAATATAACAAAATATGATATTTTTTATTTAAAATTGTTAATAGATTTGTAAGTACCTACACAAGTTAGGTACAATAAGAAATAATATTTCTAAAAGTCTACATTAAATTAAACAATGTTTACTATCAATATTGTACCTCATATTAAAATATACACAAACTCGAAAATCAATAGTAGGTAAACCTAAAAATATGAATTTAGGTACATTTTTCTATCTCCAAAATATGCTTTAATATGCAAAATAAATTTTTTCTGTAAAAGATAAACTTATCATCTATATAATGCTACAAAAAGCCAACAAAGATATGTAAAAACCTAAAAATCTGCTTTTTAGTTATGGATTTATCTACTAATTACATTTCAATTAAGATTTAGTGAATTAAACATAGGTACCTATTGAATTGTTTGAAATCAAATAATATCAGAATATATATATTGTTTTAAAAGTAGCTATATTTCTAGTTAATTTCTATTAAAAATTATTAAAATCATATTCAAGGTATTTATTTTATTAAATAATGAAGTCATGAAGAAAAATTAACTTTTTTAAGTTCTACCAATATTAATACAGTTCAAATAGGTATCTACTTCGTCGAGAGTCAATGACATTGTAACAACACCCAAAATGTAAGTTTAGTTTGTTTGTAAATGTGTACTTAATATTTATACTATATAACTATAATTTAAACAAGTACTTACCTAGTTTTAAATGTTTTAAGACTTACCTCGAAATATTTGAATATATTGAGAAAGATCCCAAGCATTCAGAAAATCAACGACATCTTCGTCTGCCATATTTGGATATATAAATATTTTAGTATTTTAATTAATATTATTAAACCATTTAATATCGTAATACTGTTAATTAAAGAGCCCACTGTGGAAAGTGGAAATATCAAACAATAAAAATGAGGAAAAGATGTGTGAGTGTGTCGACTGTCGAGTGACGTGTGTGTGTGTTCAGTGTTGTGACGCGTGTATCGCACGAATCCTGGTTTTCCCCATGATATATCGTTATCACAACTTTAATTTTACATATTGTATACTAAACTAAATAACTTAGTTGAAATTACAGTAATATCGTAAATTTCTATAGATAATTACAATAAATATAATAATTGTAACAAAACTGTTTGGCTACCCATAACAATAATACAATATCTACTACAATACATTGCTTGCAAGGACTAAAATATTATTTGTTTCGAGCATTGTTTAATTCTTGCTGCGTTTCAATTTTTATACTTGAAGATACAATACAATTAGTTAAAATTTCATTTTAGCAGTAGATGCAAAATACACTATTACTATTACATAGTAATTAGTGTATACAACATAACATTAAATAACCATAATAAATGAATACTTGTAACAAAACGTTTGGTTGTATATAAAAAACACTATGGCTAGTATTACTGTAATAGAGTTATTGCAACTATTAATCGTTTAACAAATCAAATTTGTTAATAAAACAACTCCGATTTTTTTCAGTGTACTGTATACTCGTACTCTTTGGGATGTTATGTATTCGTCTATTTATTAATTAATAAAATATATCTATAGTTATTATATACTCGATTACACGTGAGCGACGGCTCTCGTCCGTATTAATTCCACGTCTCCGTCGTCGTAATCGCGTATCGCACCCTCTGTTTAAAATATTCGTCGTCCGACCGCGTTCACGGAAAACTGCAGACGTCTCGTGACCGTGAAACGCCTCGCATGTAACACGCACGCGTTACAAATATTCGTCTTCTGCCGATGTAATTTTCTTTATTTTTTTTTTTTGTGCTCGTAAAAAACGTGCAGCGATCGTGTGCGACGACCGGTGCAAGTGGCGTTGGCAGCGACATTAATTGGCCGTGTCGCGTGTCGTGGAAACAATATTCTGCTACTGTAGCTATGTATTACAGCTGATAAACGCGGCTGAACGGCAATCGATCGAGAAAAGTACATGGTTATGAGACGTATCTATTGTTGCCGTCGCGAGATGAACTACGCGTAACAATAATTATAATTACGACCGACTATAAAATGTAAAACAAAAGTGCAACCGCGGTTTCCTTCCGGAAGCATGCATACAACTGCCTATAATTATTTACGAAAACCATTGCGTACGAATAATAATATCATAATAACAGTAATTTTTTGTTCTCACTCCTCCAACCGGCGGCCACTGCGTTCGTCATCGCTGCATGTATATATATATATTATATATATACGAGTAACGCTTTCTTGTTCGAGTCCATTGTTTACCCCATGTACTGGCTGTACTCTATGTTATGTACCTAGTCGGTGACGACGGCAGTGAAAGTATGATACGGTAGTTTAAATAGTATAATACAAATATAATAAATACAATCAACAACACAAATGTATGATTTGTTATCCTTGATAACGCACTTCGATTTTACTCTTATTTCCATGTATTATTATTATTTTACGATGTTCGGTACAGTAATTTTCTCCAAACGAATAATCCTATTTTTATAGAAGCTCGTTTGAAAACCCACCGCTGAAATCTGTCTGTCTGTTTCTCTCTCTCTCTCTCTCTGAGATTAGCCATCCGTGATGCGCGTTTAAACACGACCGTCAAGCACTGCTGATGGGTTTTTAACCCTATAAACTAATCATGGCTGCAGGCCGTATAGTCAAGTATTATTTAGATCATTTGTTGGTGTAATGATCGTCTCCGTGTTACTATACAATATACTATGTCTACTTTTTATTTCCACTGAGATTTTCAACTATATAAGTCATAGTCCAACGTGTTTTCTGTTCAATGCTCACCGCTCAGTTCATCTGTATCGTATACATATTATATGGGAGAATAACGAATTTCTCTATTTTTCATCGACTGTCGTAAATGTTTGGTAGTAACGCATATCGAAAAATGCGTCGATAGGTAGGTTTTTTTTTAAGGAAACGTGTGTACATAGAAGATAACCGCTTCGATTATGATGGCGATGGTCTAATTAGGGTCCGGTTATGTTAATCGAACGGATATGAGTTAATACGATGGTTCAGATGGTTGTTATTAGCTATAGCATTCAGATGTAATGGGAGGCGTTGACGTGTACGTGTTTGAATTTCTAGCAATATCGTTGTTTGGCACGTGTTTGTTTTCAATGTAACATTTTGTACCGGTTCTTATAACCTAACCACACTGATACTTAGTTGGGATACAAAGATTTATGAAACAATATAGTGCGAGCAGGTATTTCAATAAATCAAATAGCTAACTCAGTTATAGCGATCATAGGTCACACTCGCACATATACATTATACAAACATGTTTAATCGGAATCGTCTCGTCTTAGAACTAAAAAATGTATATTACTATGGGTTACCTACGTCAAAACCGACAGTTTTTAATTTTTTTTAATTATTACGAAATACCATTAATCAAAACTTAAACGTCAGGCGATAATGAAATAAAATAAAAATGGGCAACGTTAAATGTTTTTAATAAAATTTGATTTTTATATTGGAAATTCAAATACATAATTAGTAATAATTATTATACCTTTAATATTACATTATATATTTTTAGTAAGTACTGAATTGCTTTAATGAATTATATCTTATATTTAGATATTTTATTAGAGGGTAATGGGTATCGTATTGTAGGATTTTTTTTTAGTAATTTTAAAATATTAAATTACACTTTCATGCAAATTTATTTTTATTTACTCTATGACCTTATTAATATTATAATATGTATATGTTTATTGTTTATCTTTTAAATTACTTAGTTTATATTTGTATATAATATATATGTTAAAATTATACTGAAGAACATTAGTTTCAATAAAACATAAATAAATTGACATTGACATAACATTCCAAATTTTGTTTTACTATCATTTTAATAATTATAATATTTAAAATACAATTTTTTTAAATATTATAAAGTATAACCATTATTCTATTTTTTACCGTATGTACATCTTTATTTATTTTTCCATAAAAAAGTAATCCATAAATTCAATAAGTTGATTGTAGGGCGTTGACATAGCTCCCCTCCCCACCACCGCCGGTTGATAAACTGACAACTGTCAATATAATATGTATATAACATACCCAATCATTATGTTTGTATAATATATTATAAATATTAAGTTTTTTTTTTTGGTGTATTATAACTTATAAGTTTTTAAAAATTATTATTTTCTATTCTACTTCAAAAATCTATTATATGCCGTTATATATATATAGTTTAAATTTATAAAAGTAGTGAATATTATGTCGAATTGTCGAAATTTGTGTGTAAAGGTTATACAAGCATAACTTCAGAGCTTCATTATTATATATATTCGTATACATTAGAACATTTAGAACTTAAAAGTGAAAGTTATAATTATTATAATACTGTCAATGTTTTATACTATTTTTATGCTGTCACTGGCCTAACTGAAAACAATACATTTTCAAACACTTTATTATAACTTTTTGTTTTTCAATATCAATAATACAAAAAAAATTATTATTTTTATATTTACAAGCTTTGGATAAACTTTTTTTGGAAACGTTATATAAAAAAATAAAAACAATATTACTCAGTAAAATGTTCTTGTATTTTGTTGTAAAAATTTGGTTTTTTTACTATCACTATTATACGTCTATATACCCACTTCTTGGTTTTTCTACTCGAAACCGGTTTTCTATTTACATTCTTAATTACACAACAACTACCTATCAATGGTATACTGATGGAGGACCACTTTGAATTACTTGAATTGTTAGTATATTTATATAATATTATATTATAGAATTTAAAAGTTATTTAGAATTGCCTATGTAAAACCCCTTAAAAAGCGAATGTGTGACGTTCTTTTAACATAGAATTTTAAAATCAATCGTTTATTTTATTACTGTAAATAGATAGTTTTTCATTAATTTTCGAAACGACCTTAAGTATAATTACTCGTTCTCACTGATTAACCTAATAATAACACGTATAAAAATATACAATTTGTAGTATTGTAAGTAATGAAATTTGTAGGTATGGAAAATAAGAAGCAATAATATACTTTATACCCTGCCACCCTGGGTCGGTTATAGGCGTAAGCGACGTAGGCACAAGCCTACGGCAACAAAATTTATATTTATATATAGAGGCGGGATATAAGAAAAAATAAGAAAATAAGAGGCGGCAATTTTGATCTTTGCCTACGTATAAAAACTTGCTTGCACCGGCCCTGCAGTTATACCTACTGCATATTAGCAAATATTTTAGCATAATATTATGATACTCATTGATTCGAGCTTTTAGTCATGTTTGACTTAAGTACTATTTTTGATACTTTTGTTTGTACTTTCAACCATCGTGACCGTTGTTGGTACATCGACAATACGCGATCATAAAATAATATCGTAATCACTTTGATTTCGGTACCAGTATGCAACAGTGTTCGATGTCCATTATTAATACATAATCGTTCCTATACTAAAATATTATTCAACAGTTTTGATTCCTGCTCTGCCGATCATTCTTCTCCGTCCAACCATTGATGCAGTGTAGACACCATTTTATGCATTGTTCTGTGTTCATAAATTATAAGTATGGTTTACTTCGTAGGTACCAACTACCAATATACTAACTGCGTGACATTTACATAACGGAATCACTGTATCAACAGGTGTGAATAACCGGTCCGTAGAGAAGAAAAGAGATGGAAATTTGAGTTGTCGTTATGGTATTACTTATAAGGTGATTCACCAATCATAGTAACTCCGATTTTTCGTTTAATACAATGTATTTATTCCAATTCTGATTTTGGAATTTTTAAATATAAAACTTGATAATGGAGACCATATTTTTATACTCTTGAGATATTTTGCGCTAGGTATGTGTGTTCTGTGCTGATATAAGCTTCGATATTTCAAACGAGAACCTTCTTTTTACTATAAATTATTTAGTAGACAATTTTTTGAAAATGCTAATGTGCCTATCCAATTGAAAATTTATAATTTAGTTTAAACATTAACTTCACCCAAACCTATCGATTATTCTTTATATTCTATATTATTTCTAGATTATTCTCTAGTAAAAAAATATGTACAGGGCGCAACTATTGGTTTTATTTTCTGAGGGAGTATATTGCACACACGTAACGACGAATAGGTTCATAAAATAATATAACATAAAAGTACAGAACGACTGTAATAATCTGTGATCGGGGTTTAAGGTTTTAATAATAATAATAATAACTTTAAAAAAAATAATAGTTTTTACTGCTATGCATTTATATCAAAAAAAAAAAAAAAAATCAACTATACTTAATAGTTGTTTAATTTTTTTTATTTTGTATAAGTGTGTGACCCTTTAAGTGAGGTCTGGTGAGGATACTGTAAAATCTATTATTTTTATTTATTCCATTAAAACGCCAAAACTATATTCTAGGCCGTAAATTGTAGCCACTGAAAATACTCAGATTTAATTTTTAGACTTTTACCATGCAGTCCCTATAATAATATATTAATATTATTGTGTATCCGGCGGTGACATCTCGATAACATAATATGTATATTTATATGGATATCTAATTGTTTTTGATCTTATATGTAAATATTAATAACTTTTAAAAATTACTTTTCAATGGTAACGACAAATATTTATATTTAATTAGGTAAATATTGTGATTACTAATTTTAATTTTAGGATACGTAGTGTTTTTTTTTTGTTTTTGGATAAATGCTTCTTAACTGTTCGTTTGTACTGATTCTTCTTGATGATATTTACCGTTTTTAATTATTACGAATTACGAGAGTGTAGTTATTCAGTTCACGTCACTCATAATATACGTGACACTCACTATATGTACACGGCTATACAATTAGCCATTGTTTTAAAGTTATATTAATTCTTTCTTGACACGAAGAATGTTTAGGAACTTCTTTAACTATGAGTTATAACTGTTATTTTACAACTTTTTTCGTACGTAAAATCATTTGTTCACTTGTATTGTGATAGATTTTTTATCTATATCGTTCTTACAATTATATAGTTACAATATTTTTTTTTACCGCATGCTATTATTTTGTTTCGCGATTTCTTATATTTATAAAATATATAAATCATGCAACTAAATGAACTTCAATACATTCACGTAATGACCGTAATGTTGGTTGGTATGAATTAAACGCATAAGCAAACTCCTGGCGTTAACTTTTAAAGGGATAAAGTCGATATAGGACATTTTAATAAAAAATAATGTACATCCAATGGCTCATTTTACAAGAGTTCTGAATGCATACATTACATTATTGTTATAATACATTTACTTTGTACGGCTATCATAACAATGTTTATATATATTATAAATATTTATAATAGTATACTAATATACCTATGTATATACATAATTTTGGCTCATATAAGATGAAGTGGTTTAGTAGTCCGTCCTCGTAAGTCTTTAAATTCACCACCCCTAAAATGAATCAAAAAATAATTGTTGTATTTTACTTAAACAATATTATTTTAAAATGTCTCATTGAAAGTACTCATTAGTATAGATTATTTTCTCAGTAAAAGTGACGATATTTTTTCAATTATATAACTAACATTCAATGAAGTACTTACGTCAAAGCAACCATCTATCATTATCTAAAAAAAAATTAAATTAGAAAAGTTTTTTAGTTGTATTTATGTATTTTATGTTATTAACCCTTCTCCCACAAATCGCAATTGTATTAGATTTCTAACTATAAACATGACACTATAAATAGTTAAAAGTTATAATTATGTACTCTTATATATTTACTTTTATTTGTACTATTAATGATTCTTTTTATTTTTTTAAAGGTCCAATGCGTCATCTTAAACTGTCCATTATTTTTAACTTAACAAAATGGTGAAACGGATCAGTAAACATCACTACGTTGCTACACCTGGTAGCAACAAACATTACCATAGATCATCGGAGACACTACCGTACGTGCACAGAGGATATTCCACCGATGGTAAGAACATAGAACTAATATCATACAATTTAATAATTTAAAAAAATAAATTTATACAAAGTCTCATTAGGATTATTATATTGAACATTACTTATACATATTATATCTAGATAATAAACGTTAATGCTGAACAAAATACACTTAAATACACAATTGGCAATACGCACTTATTATATTAACACGACCGGACGTATTATTGGATAGGTACTAGAACTAGTTAAAAAACTTTTTAACTTTTTTAAACATGATCAGTCTTATACTCTCATGTGCTCAGAATAAATTATTATTTGTGAACTAAAATTAAGCGTTTATAAATGAAATAAATAGAAATGATGTAATAGTTTTTTTAGATGCTATTATAAGTCTTAGAATGATTGTTATTATAGAGTCCAGATTTGTATGCGGTTTTTCGTAATATAATTTTCATTGAATATATCGAATATGATGTGATATAATGGGAGGGATAAATTAAGAGTTTTAACTGTTTATTAAACACAGTTTAAAAATAAAAAGTTTTATTTTTACATTTTTGTAGTTATGGAATAATTTGTATCTAAATTGTAAAAAAAAAAATACCAATTATTTTTCCTCCTATTTCGATTGACCCCAATGAAAATAGTTAGTACCATCAGGGTTCTCTCGTGGTGTATAAAAAAAATAGTAAAAGTGGCAGAAGAGCTGCTGTCTCTCTATACCTTACCACTGCGGCATCCTCCAATTCCTGCAGCACTGTATCTATATACTTGAATAAACCTAAAGACTAATAAGGACATCATACACACACGTATACAGGTGAAGACAGCCAAAGAACTCTATCCGAGTACACGATCGCCACGGACAGGCCGTCGTCCCGCGGTCACCGGACGCCACCCAGGTCAAAACGGTCCAGAAGTCTGGAGAGGCCGTCCAGCAGCTCCCGAGCCAGGTCGGCGACTAGCCACCATGATTCGGACGTTTACGTGACCAGCGCCGCGTACAGGCCGCCGTCCGAAATGAGGTGAGTGGAAATGCATCGCCAACTGCCCAATTGGCTTCGTGTGAATCAAATATAAACACGTCAATAAGGGTGGACTTGGGTTAGGTTAATATAGGGTGGGCGATTGTAAACTCTCCCGATGGTACACTCTCCCGGGTCTACTCCAGTACTACTTGACAGAAACGTGTAAACTCTCCCGGATTTATTCCTGTACTACCTAACGAAAATATGTAAACTCTCCCGGGTCTAGTAAAAATCATAAAATAAATTTAATATACATTTAAGTTGCGTTTAAAAATAGTCAATCATATATAACAATAATTACAATATAAATTAATGTCTTTAGCTGCTATGAACACGATATTATGGTCAAAATACAATAAAAAATAAAATTTCAAAAAATCCAATATACATTTAAGTTTCTTTTGAAAATATTCAATAATAATAATATAAGTTACAAATACAAAATATACGTAAAAATTTCAAACTCGTAGTGTAGCAATAACATTTAAAACAACTCGGGAGAGCTTGCATACTTCCTACAGGTAACTATAAAGTTGACCCGGGAGAGTTTACATTTGGGAGAGTTTACTATTTTTAAAAATCGGGATAGTTTACCATAAAATCGGGAGAGTTTACCACCGCCCTTTAGGGTGACCATACGTCCTGTTTTAAACAGGATTGTCCCGTTTTTCGTAGTAGGTATTTATAATATTACATATATTCTTAGATCATATACTAGTATATGATCTAAGCATATATTATATAAATATTGTAGATTGTTTCATGTTTTGACAATCAATATACCTATATTTTACTCATTGCAAAAAAGTTTCCTGTTTTTTTTTTTTTTTTTTGGAAATATGGTCACCCTAGGTTAATATATTAATATATACCACTATGTCGCGTATGTATTGTGGATATATGATAAAAAATTCCTCAGTAAATGCTGCAATAATCACGTATAATATGGTACAAGGGCGGATACAGTGGTCCTAAACGGGGGGGGGTAATTTGTTAGTTATCAACTAAAAAAAGGTCATCATCTATTTCAAAAATAAAATTACAAATGGAATATATGATATTTTTCTGTAAACGGTGGGGGGGGGGTAATTGACCTCATTGTCCCCCCCCTTGTATCCGCTCTTGTATATAATATGAACTGTTTTTACTTGTATTAGTTTATATACTTGTCAGTAACAAAATGATCCTACGATTGAATCGCATTACCCTCAAAAATTAGAAATAGATAAACAGAAAACATGTAGCCATGTAGGTATAAGTCAAGGATGGCAAACCCCGCGCAAGTCGCTACTACGTTGTACATAATATAGGTGCCACTCCTGTTAAATATTAGTCGCCGCTGCACGACGGACTCTTTCCTTATCCCGTAGAAAAATAATATGAGTATATTATTATGTTATTGTAATAATACTCAATAGAAATAGATGTCAATGTACGGAAATAGGTACGTACGATTACGACGATAACGTGGACGATTTACGTCGTCGTTTACCCGCGCGATTAGAAATTACCGAACTATTAATATAATTATTTTTAAAAAATATGGTATCTAATATGGAAATAATATGTAATGAAAATAATTTAATGTTTTTCTCGTGCAAGTTTTGGCATTATCCTATTGAAGATAAAGTTATACTTAGTATAATTACTATATATTCTTATAATAGTAATAATTTTCACCAACCTGTTTTTTGAGACTTGGGGGGGGGCATTACTCCTATACCCCCTTGTTTTCGCACCCGTACTTACCAATAAGTATAGTTTAATAATATTATGAGACGATCGAACTGACGTCCATTCAGATATACCTATAAATAGGTACCTACCTAGGTAGTAATATTGTAATTTCGACAATATATAATTTAATGGAGTACTTACGCTTTTTTTCCAGTCGAGGATCTCATTATACCAGCAGGAGCAACCGGAGTAGAGGGCCGGCTCCTAGCCACTACTCATACCGGAGCAACGGTCTCGCCCCCTCGGAAGTGTCGACGGTCAAGTCCAAAATCACTCGCAAACCAGGAGTCACCATTGAGACCATGTCGGCGCCGAATCCGTTTTGTCCGAACACTAAGGGCATGTGCTGCCTGATGTTACTGCTCAACCTGGGACTCATATTGGTCACGTTGGGCTTCGTTATCGTTATACAATTTTTTGAGCCCCTGTTCGTGTGGTGAGTAACAACTTTAATAAATACCTCCTGTTCGCCTGCTTACCGCTCCGTTCACTACGAAGTCGTAAAGTAAAACGATAGGTATTGTGTTGGAAGTCACTACATAATAATAATAACATATTCCATGCAGAATTATCGATATATATAATATAAAACTTGATATTAATTAGATTAAATGCGAACTCCTCTGTAGTTCTGTGTAAGCATAACGCTTGTGGTGGGGATGAAAAGTTTGAATTCTTCACGATTAACGTTTTTACAAAATTATCTAAATTAATTTAAAATTAGTAATATATTAGTAGGTATATTAATATTGTATTCATACTAGCACTTTTAACTTAAAACAAAAAGTTTACCACAAATCTTGCTAATTTTTTTTTTAAATAAGAAAATAATTTACATGAGCCCTAAATATTCGTTAGAAAAATTCCAAGCACAATATTTAAGCTGTCAGGTCACAATTATCATTTTTTGAATTATTACGAGTATTATATTATTATATATATTGTATTATTATAGTATTACGAGCATTATATATGGACACATTATTTGGATGACTGGTGTCATTTCAATATTTTGTTACGACGTATGTAAACAATTTTTTAGTTCGATTTGGATTTGGAATACAACTTACTTATTTTATTTTACCTGTATGATAAAATAGAAATATGTATTACATGCTTAAAAATGAAAACGTTTTGTTTTCTCAAAATTATTACGCATTAAGTACATATTTTATTTAATGTTTCTCTTATGTTGTATACGTTCACGTATTGTCAACGTTATCGTATCATATTTGTTACAAAATTAATAATATACCATTAACACTTTTGTAAAAATAATCCATCATTAGGTTATGGTTTTGATTTTGGTAAACAAATATTTTTGGCAGTTTGACACACCGCCCACCCCACTCCTTTTTTTACCGAGTTATGCCACTGAGTATACAATAAGTCAATAAACATAATATTGTAATTGTGTTGTTACCTGTACGTTAAGTTTTGTTTTTTTTTCACAGGGTATTGGGCATAATATTCCTCATTTTCGGCTTCTTGACACTCATGGGTAGTCTGATCTATTGTGTGACGGTGTGCAGAGACGCCAAGACTCCCAAGGAGGTGGCCATGCAAAATCATTACTGGGCACACCATTGGCAAAAAAGCTTCGGTGCCACACCCGAAATACATTACAAGACGGAGAAATATCCACCACAAGCTGTGCACCATTCGGACCATGATGAGTACAGCGATCGATTTTCAATCGGTAAACAATCGGACAGGCACATGCACGGACATAGATACTAATCTCTTTATTAATCATAAATGTACATACATTTTGTAATGTATTTTTGTAAACTGTAAATATTTTTATTCGGTTAATTTTGATCAACCAATTTAACACATTAGTAGTCATTCTTATCTGACACACATGTTTTTAATATCAAAATAATGTATTATATAAAAATAGGTATTATCTTAATAATTGTTACTAATCATAAAAATAAAACAGTAATTTATTTCAATCATTGAAATAAAGAAGCCGTTTATTACCTTGATTTATATAAAACACTATTATTTCTGTTTACAATATTTGTACAATTAATAATAGTTAAAAAAATTATTTATTAATGTCATTTTTTTATCAAACTAAACTTCAGTAATATTAATAAAAAAAATAATAAATAACACCAAACATTCCTAACATGTATTATGCGTTATTATCCAATATTGATATTTGATTTGTTATAACTTCTAGAAAAATTGATACTTTGAAAATTCAGAATTTCTTAAACACAAAAAAATAATATTAAATATTTATAAACCACTCATACAAATGTGTAAATATTTTATTTAAGTATAAATAAATGTATAAAAAAAATGTATTGTTCATTATTATTCTATAATAATACAACGTTCTGTTAATTATAAATATACATCAATCACACCTAAAAAATAATTAAATGCTACAAATTACAAGTAATGTCTGTTAAAGATATTAAAATGAATTAAAATAAGATAAAACTTGTTTAAATTGGTATTTCTACACTAGAAGTACTACTTAGAAGAGGATAACATTTTACAGAAATACATATAAAAATAAAAATACAATTTATAAATACACAAAAAAAAAATTGTACATTTTTCTGAAAATTTTCAAGTGCTCCTTAAAATTCCTAAGCAATAGTTTAAATTAAACATAAATTAGGTACTTAAATTTATCTTCTACCAGAGACATAAATTTAGTAAGTTCTTCAAGTAAACAACAGAAAAGAATAAAATTATGTTATAACGAGAATTCACAATTAAACATGCATAATCTAAGTATACTAATGGTTTCATTCAGAATTTGAATCAAAAGGCGATTTTGCTTTAACCTTCTTTGCAGGAGGTTTTCTACTTGAAGTCTTCTTTTTGGCTCCTAATAAAAACAAATGTTTATTAATTATACAAATATACAAATTAAATTAAAATAGATTCATTATCACAATAAATAAAAGTGCATAGTTACAGTAATATTAAATTTACAAAAATATTTTAGACTTGAACAAGTATTTTTTGTTACATTTTTCAAAAATGACCAATCAAGGTAATCATTCAGTAAACAACAAACGTGAAGATTTCAAAAAGTATTTAAATGAATTTGGTGTTATTGATGCTTTGACCAATGTATTAGCAGATCTTAATGGATTGGAAATAAGACCAACAGATCCGTTGGATTATATTCGCACTCATATGACAGAAATAGTTAAGGAAAGAGAAGAACTGAAAATACTTAAGGCCAACTATGAAAGTATGATCAGTCAAATTCAAGAAATGGAAGAAGAGAATATGAAACTAGCTAAGAAAATTAAAGGGTTAGAAAACTATGGGGATGAGTCAAGTAGATCCAAGATAGAAGAAATTGATGAGATTAACATTGGAACAGAATAATGAAATAATTAACATGCATTTTTTGTTGGATTAACCATAATAATATGATAGATAAAATATAAAACTAGAAAAATACTACAAAAGTAATTTATAAAACAAATAACTAATTCAATTTTTTTATCAGAGGAATTAACTTTATAATTTATGGTTTAATTTTATACTATGGATGTATTATTTCATAGAAAATGACTTAATTAACATCTTGTTAATAAAATAAGATCAACATTATTACTCAAAATATGCGTCTTGTCTAAAAATACAATTACATAAAATTAGTTTTAACTATTTTAATCAAAAAAAAGTTTTATCCATCTCAAAAAAAAAAAAATAATATGATTTTAATCATTAAAATGAATACCTGATGATGGCATAAAATCTTCATCTGATGATTCAGACATTTTAAAACTTTCGTCATCGTCAGATAATACGTGCTTTTTCTTTGTATTATCTCCAAATAGATCGTCAAAAGATTTCTGAGGTTTACCTAAATAAAATAGGAAGAGCGTGAGATATTTCAATAGCTTGAAAACATAAATGTATAAATAAACAACTTACTACTAGTAGATGGAGATTTGAATACATCATCTGAATCTGAAGAGCTGTTATATTTACGTTTTGGTTTAGAAGCAGCTGCTCTTGGTTTCCTAACAGGTTTTGTTACAGGTAAATCATCATCCTCATCGCTAATACTGATCACAGTATTCTTTTTAGCAGGAGCTTTTTTAGCCGGTGCTTTTTTTGCAGGTTTTTTGGCTAAAGGTTCACCATCTGTTGTTGCTTTGGTACTAGCTGTACCATTATTCTTTTTAGCAGGCGCTTTTTTGGCAGCTTTCTTAGGAGATTCTTTCTTCTTTTTTGGTACGAATTCATCATCTGATGTAGCCCTAAAAATAAAATAAAATGATAAAATTTTAAGTAAATAAAAAATATTGATTTGAAATAAAAGTATCATCCTTTTAATGTCATAAGTTCACCGTTTTAAGTTAATTGATATTTAAAATGATAACTAACCCATCAGAAAATACGTCACGAATAGGTGAAGTTTTAAAACTTTGGTCAGATTTATTTCCCGGATCATCTTCATCATCATCATCATCATCATCAAGTTTAAATGATATGTTGGCAGCTAAATAAATGAAAAAAAAAACATTAACATTTTAATAATTAATAAATTATAAATAAAAATAGAGTATAAATTTAAATACCAGATTGTCGTTTCATAACAGTTCTAGGAGGTGGTGGAGGAGAATCAGACAAGTTGCCACCACCACCATCATCATCATCATCATCAATTTTACTACTAAACTTCAATTTGGTCTGTTTTAAACCATCCGTTTTCTTTTTAGGAGCTTTCTTTTCTTTTACTTCTCCATCTTCTCCTTCTTCACCTTCACCTTTTTTCTAATAACATAAGTTATAACAATTTAGGTATATTTAACTAAAAATAAATAAATAAATAATTAAGTAAAATACCTTTTTTTCAGCACGTTTTCCTTTATTTTCTTTTGCAGCTAATAGTTTTTCTTCTTTTTTCAACATTTCAGCATCAATTTTAGGAATGACACGTCTTGCAGCAGGGGACGGCAAAGAATCAGCAGCCATAAGTGTTTTTTTTTTACCAAGTACTAATTTACCACCTTTAGCAGCTTTTGATTTTCCAGATTCATCACCTAATTCATCAAGTCTTTCTTTTTCTTCAACTTCATCCAACTGAAATATAAAAATATAGTTTATTATTATTTAGTATAATAACAAGGCTTAGGACTTAATGAATTTATATATCTCATTCAATAGTCTAAAAAAAAAAAAGTAAAATAAAATAATGTTTTATTTAAACCAATTTAAGAACACACATATAAATATTAGGTACCTAAATGCTGATAAGTTTACTTTAAATAGACAATAATTATCAAACAAATATTAGATATTTAACAAAACTCTTTTAAGATGAGTTATTGCTTATTACTATCTAGTCAACCTCATATTTTGCAAATTTTGAATTTAACTTACTTTTTTTTATTAACTAATTATGTATTTATTTTGAAAGTTAAAAATTAACACTAATATGGTAAAACTAATAGTACAAATAAATTATAAGAAAATTAAAGAAATAAATGTATTCAATAAATTGTTTTATACCTATTTATGCTATTGGAAAATGTAATTATTTATAAAACAATAATTTAGCGGTTATACCAAATCATATGTTTGAATAGTTTGTTAAGGTTTTTAAGTGCAAAATATAAATTTAACAACTTTATGCACATAATTTGTACATACTTTTGACATTAATGCATCTAAATCTTCAGTCCATAAATCGGCAGGCGATTTTTTTTTTAAGACATCTAATTCAGTACATTTTTCATCTTTCTTTCTTAACAATTCATTCTTTTTCTCCAATGTTAAATGCCAGAAGGACATGCCAAGCAAATAATCATAGTCTAAATTTTCATCATCTTTAGATGTGGTACTAGTTGATGGAACTGTTTCATCTTCTTCTGTTTCTTCAGCAACTCGTTGAGCTTCATCTAACTACAAAGTAAAAACAAGAGTAAAATGTATACAACCATAATATATAGTTTATATAATTATTTTTTTTACAAATAAAATAAATAAATTACTTACCAATACTGATTCTCTATCTTGAATTAATTTCCAAGCCTTGACAGGGTCACTATTATAACCTCGTCTTACCAATTCCTTAACCATTTCTGATTTCTTACGATTTTCAATTCGTAAATCTCCATCACATTTTTCAACAATAAATCTTAAAAATGATAAAAAGTAAAATACATATTAAGCACATAAGTAAACAAAAAGTATACAACTAAGAATAGGTATTAAATAGTTATTTTATAGTATCTTATTTCAAGACAAGATAGTTACATAATTTAATTTAAAAATAAAAATCAAATGAAAATCATACTGTATTGGATTTTAAAAGATATTAAAATATAACTTCTAACTTTAAATTTTAGCGATATTATAGTTAAATAAAAAAAGAAACAAGGGAAGTTAATCTGTTGTGTAGTGGTGTTGAGTGTGTTTTGAGTAGGTTGCTATAATAAATATGTTAAATTAGAATTAATTTATATGGCATTGCATAAAAAAAAAGTTTCGAGTAGAAAAAACATGAATTTTTAATTTTTAGAATATTTTAAAATTGTTTTATATTATTTATTTTTCTATTGGAAGTATGTTATGTTGAGCTATTTTTGCTAAAAATATAGCATATAATATTGTTATTAATTAATTGATTATTACAACATACTATAGAATTGTATGGTAATAGTATAGGTTAGTCATATAACCAACTTAAAATTGGTCTAATTATTTTGAAAAAGTTATACATTGTTTATGTATAGAATAATATAATAATATACATATTGCAAGTTTCAAGTTCTTAGGATAAATAACATTTAATTTACATATAATAACTTATTAGAACTTAAAATGTGTATAAAAATACAATTTGTATATATATTTGTGAATTTATGGAAATTTAATATATAAAAAAAAATCAACACTTTTGATTTATAAATATGTTGTATTATACAGAAATCAAAAATATCAAATGCCTATAAAAAGAAACATTTTAAAACAAATAATTATATTATATTATCAAGAAAATACTTACATAAATTATATGGTGAAAATGTTAAGAATGTATAATATTGTTCGTATTTGAATTATAACAAAATAATAAAATGAAGAACATGGTATTAATAAAATTAAATATTTCTGATTTACAAAATTTTTTCTCAATAATACTTTGAATAGTACTAGGAATTTTTTATTTATGACACTAAGTATCAACTAGATCTAATTTGATGCCAAAAATCATTCTTAATTTTTTTTTTTTTAATTTTAAAAGACTATGTATTAGACAACAACAAAAAACTAATATATTCATTGATCACTCAAAATCTAAAAACTCTAAAATATTTTTTTAGCAAAAACCATTAATTATTGAAATTACTATAAAACAACTTCTACCAAGAATTTATTATAACATTGTTTTTATAACAACAAAATACAAGAAAACCTTTTAAGACCAAAATTGAAACATATTTGTCATTGCAAATGCAATTTCAGTAAAATAATTTGTGTTGTTTACTTACCTAGCTTGGTTTGTTAATTTAGCAGCTTCAGCACCCAACATACCTTCCAAATAAGCTTTACGTTTACCATAAAAGTCTAATCGAACAGCATAAAATTCACGCAATATTTGCTGAGTAGCGTCATACCTTTTTAAGACACAATCTTTATCAAATGCACACTGAAAATCAAAATGATGAATATTAATTTAAAAACTATTATCATACACGTTTTAAAATTTTACCATAGAAGTTAAACCAATAGATGAATGTAACTTGAAAAACTTGTGGATACCCTCATTTTCTGCTTTTTGAAGTTTTTCTGGATTCATGGTTACAACAAACTTAATTGTAGTATCGGTGTTGTACTCTTTATAATCACTTTTAGAAAAAAAATAATAAAACAATTATAAAATCTAATAAATTTAGAACAATCAATTTTTTCTACTTACGTTATAACAGCTGGAGATTTATCAGTATCAGTTAACATAGGTTCCAACACACTTTCCTTATAATTTTGAGTCCAAACTCCAACAGGAAGTTCTGTAATTTCTACTTTATTGTGTCCAATTATACCCACTTCACCACTACTGATAAATTTTTGTTCAGAAAGTTTTTCAATATGTCCAGCAAAATTTTTGTACCAAGGTTTCTGCAGAAAATACAAATTTAATTTATTGTGTTAAATATAAAATAAAATAATTAAATTTAGTTTTTAATTACCATTGGTAATGGATCTTCGCCTCTTAACATTCGTTTAATGTTTTCAATAACTTCTCTTGGATTATGATTGGGTATTTTAGTCATCCATCCTGTTCCAATACCTTCTGCACCATTCACCAAAACCATAGGAATAATTGGTATGTACCACACAGGTTCAATTTTTTGGTTGTCATCTCGAAGATAATGTAACAATGGATCATCATGAGGATGAAAGATCAATCGCGTCAAGGGACTAAAGTTTTATACAATTCACTTTTAATACCTTCAAATTTTTAAATTAATTAGAATAAAATAAAATTACCTGAGCATTGTGAAAATATATCTAGGACTTGCTGCATCTTTGCCACCTTGAAGTCTAGTACCAAACTGACCTATGGGCTGTAATAGATTTATGTTGTTACTTCCTACATAATTTTGTGCTAAATTGACAATTGTTGACATTAAAGACACTTCGCCATGATGATATGCAGAATGCTCAGCAACAGAACCAGCTAATTGAGCAACTTTTATTTCACGTTTATCATTTCTTTTAATACAAGTAAACAAGACCTTTAAAAATCCAAAAATTAAATGTAATACTATTGAGGATTTTTGCATTATTAATTTAATAATTTAGAAACTGTCTATTACTTTTCTAGATCCAGGTTTTAATCCATCAACAACTGATGCTATAGACCGTTCATTATCCATGTTACTGAATAAAACTAATTCTTTATTTATAAAATCTTTATAAGTAACAGCCCTGGTATTCTTTTCATATAAATATTCTTCTGCTAACCCTGCTTCTTTACGTCTTTTACTTTCAACCATCCAATTGGTTAACCATTCTTTACGAGAATCAACCAATTTTTTGCTAAATGCCTAAATGTAATTTTTTGCGATGAAAAAAACTATAGACAATGTTTAAATTTATTATTTATTACCATTTCAATATGTTCACCATCAGCAGGATCCTCATATTTAAACAATATTCTATGCCGCTTCATATTTTGAAAATACTCTTTAGCCTCTTTTGAAGTTGAGGTACCCAAACCTTTGTAGTATTTAATCTTGTATTTATTCCAGTTTCTTGTAGCATCTTTCCACTCTTCAAATTCGGGTAATGAATAAAATGATATTTCTTCTTTTCCTTTAGTTGCTTTTACGATGGGTGTAATAAACTCCTCTAAAAATGGTAATTTTAATAATGATGGCCAATTATGATGAATAAAGTTAATTATCAATCCTTTAATATGAGACCCATCCTAAAAAAAATCAAAATTGATGATTGTTATTTTATTTTTATGCATTAATTTGATACTGACAAAACTAATTACTAATTTAACAATACAAATATTTGTATTAATGTCTTATTAAAAATGAAATAATTTTCACCTGATCTTGATCAGTCATTATCATTAATCTTCCATATCTCAATGATTTTAAATCTTCCATTGTTTCATATTTTTTTTTGTATTGTAATCCAACAATTTTAACAATATTGCTTATTTCTGCATTGTCCATAATCTAAATAATTATTTGAATATTTACTATATGTAAATACAAGGTGATTAAAGATAAAAACAAACTTACTTGTTTATGAGATGCTTCGCGAACATTTAACAATTTACCTCTAAGTGGGAAAACTCCATATTTATCACGACCAACCACACCTAATCCAGAAACTGCTAATGATTTAGCTGAATCTCCCTCTGTTAATATTAATGTACAGTCAATTGAATTTCTAGTACCAGCATCGTTCGCATCTTCAAGTTTAGGCACTCCTTTGAGTTTACTTTGTTTTTTACCACTTTGTTTCTGTAATTGAGTTTGGGCTTTAAACTTAGCCCAACTAAGTACTGCTTCAACAATACCACATTTGGATACCTGAAATGTTTAATAGATAATTTTAATTATACCATCTTAAAATAAATACTCATTATTTCAAACACTATAGTCAATTCCGCTTAATAGAGAAATCGATTAATCAGGACAATTCTTCAATTACGAAAACAAATATATCAAGGGTGGCTAAACAGTCAATCGCGGACAATTTTAAAGTTGATCATGTTAGAATTTATTTTTCAGGCCATGCGCCCTATATGTTTCTTAATAAATTATAGTTATTCAATAATAAAAAAATGCTCTATGCCAGTCAATCCTCAAAGGTGAAGTATATGTTTAGTAGATCGTGACTAAAAAAAGTTAGGCCACCCCTGAAATATATACTTGTAGGGTTAACTTTCACCGCTTATCCAGATAATTGGAACATTTTATCGGGTATATTAATAGATCAATAGTCCGACAATTGCGAGTGACTCGTGTAATTGATTATTAGATTAAATTTATGTTACATATTATATGTTATCTTATCGTATGTTCAAATGTGATGTGTTAAATGTTATTTATATATATTTTTATAAATAGATAATTAGAGTATACCTAATATCATTGTAATAATAAAAATATAAAAATCAGTTTTTAAATAAATTTATATGTTCGATTTAACACAAAACAGATGTGTTCTAAAAAATCAGAATCGACTGTATTAAATATACTGAAAATTTAGTATTGTTCAAAGAAACTTACACCAGTAACAAATTTTTCACTTAATGTGCATTTTGACCCAAAATTCTTTACTTGCAAAGTCATATGTTCTTTTGTTTGAGAATCAAATGTTGGATTAACAATAAGACAATTAACAAATACCCATAGATGATTTTTAACTTGATGATTCTTCAAATCCATACCACCTTTATTACGCTTTTTTACTATGTCCACTAGTTGTTTAACAATCATATCAGTAATATAATCTACATGTCTACCACCCTATAAAATAATTATAAGTCATAAATAATACAATTTAAATATATAAATTATATTTTAACTATTTAGAATTTACTTTGGTTGTAGCAATACTATTGACAAAAGACACTTGTTTAAAACCAGTATCTGACATGGTAACTGCAACTTCCCATCGTTGTCCAGCATTTTCATACACTAGTTTTAAAGGATTTCCTATTTCATCTTCTTTTCCTTTGATATACAAATTTACATAATCTTGAAAGGTTTTAACCTGAAAACAATAATTAAAGGATTTAGTAATAAACAATGAATTTAATACTAAAAAGTAAAATTAAAATTACTCACAGGAAGAAGTTTTCCATTTAAGTATACTTTTACACCACGAGTTGATGCAGCAACATCATAAGCACGTCGTGACATTAAGTCAACGATATCTTTATCAAGACATGTCATACGGAATTTTGCTAAATCTGGACTAAAAGACACTTTTGTATAATCATTGGTTTTCACTTCTTTTATGGACGGATCTGAAGATTTAGCCATATTATCTGCCCAAGTCTTGATATTGTAATATAAAATTAATAAAAACTTATTTAAAATATATAAATGAAAATATTACTTGTTTAAATGCTTTGCGATATTCACGGCTAGCAGTCTCAACAGTAAATTTATTACTGAATATATTACAGAGCTTAGCACCAAATCCATTTCTACCTCCGGTAACTTTTGCTTCCTCGTCATTATAATTAGAACTAGTTAATAGATGTCCAAAAATCATAGTAGGGACATACATTTTTTCATCCTTATGTTCAACAACAGGAATACCTTTACCATTGTTCCAAACTGATATTATATTTTCATCTCTGAAAAAATTTGATTCAATGTTACCTTTAAATTTAATTCAAAATAAAAAGTATTTATATTTAAGATAATTACTAAATAATACTAATCAAAAATGTAAGATGTCTGATAGGAAATAAAAAATGTGTCTATTGATATAATATACCAGATAATTAAGGCATTTAAAAATATAATAAATATTCAAGGATAAGTATACTATTATATTTTAATAGTAATCTTTTATGATTATATACATTTAAATGTTAAAATTTAAAAGCATTGAATGTCTCCAAAAGGTCAATACTAAATTCTTGTTTTTAGAAGGAAATAGCTTCTTCTCTATAATCTAATTTTTGAATTCAATATACATATTATATTAAATTAATTGTTTTTGTACAGTGTAAATAAATGTTTTACAAAAATTTAGTTCCATAAGTATTTCCAATTAAATAAATATTTTAAATCAATTGTCGTCAAATGTCATACAATATTTGAATGTTATGTGTACCATCATAAAATACAACATTTTTATTTTATTGATGTGCGAGATGAATTTGTGTAGCTTAAAAAGTACAAGACACGTTCAATCAGATATTGTCTTAATTAATTACTTTAAAGTACCATCTATAATATAATATATATAAATATCTATGACATTATATAACAATTAAAATTGAAATTTCACTTACTTGTTAATATCAACTTTAATTGTATCCATAGTGGGATCTCTCTGTTTATTATCTGCAGCATTCACCAATATTTCATCAAAAATTTTGTAAAGTCCAGGTACATAAGTAATTTCTCTTTGAATCATGGAATCTTCATCAGTATCATAAACCCACATAGATTCTGTGACAGGTTCGACAGAGCCTACACGACAAAAAACATTTGGTTAATATAAAATTAAAGTAATACAAACAAAAATTAAAATTAAAATTTCTTACCGATATATGTATCAGGTCTAAGTAATATGTGTTCAAGTTGTGATTTCTTCTGATAGATCTCTTCAACAGCGGTCTTCTTGGACTTGGAAGCCACAGGAGGCGTCCCATTTTCTATGGACGCCATACCGGCGACAGTGAAGTTGTTGACAAACAAATGTGAACGTTCTGAAGAAATTAGACATATATTTTATTAAAAAATCATAAGCTACAAAGTAATAAGCAAAGGACCCAAATATTTTCTATATTTGTAGTGAACGCAAACCTGTTAAAAAGTAATACTCATTGGTCAATGATTGTTATATCAAATACCTATCATTAAAGACCTATAAAAAGTATTGATTGTCAAAGTATGAGAAAAAACACAAGAAATAAAGAACGAAACGAGAAAAATCTATAAAAATGCGGATATACGACCGACAGACGTACTCAGATTAATGAAGACGGGAAAGTCTATCGATCAAAAACGGATAAGAAGACGACGATGAGAATGTGCGTCGCGGATTTGGACGGCGGTGCGCCAAGCCGAGACGCTGTAACGGTCTAAAACAGTCGTTGAGCTGCCACCGATGCGTGATTAGTTAACACGCGAATGTGATAGTTATCGCACTCATTATTATTATTATTGTAATTAAAATTGTTTATACACATTTACCCAATACCTATCGGCGTATTGTTCCAGTAACCGAAATAACGGATCTTAGTCTCTATGGCTGATCTAGTCTGTAGACGAGCAACCCGCAAACAGCATAAAACAATAAAAAAAAAAAAACAGATAAAATAAAAAAAAAACGATCGAAACTTAAGCGCGAAAAATGCGATGCAAATTCGCAACAATCAGCAGAGTCGAGAGTACGCGTTACCCGGCGGGTGAAATGTCGGTGTTATTGTCTTAAGTTTTTACCTCTCCTCCCTCCAAAACGATTGACCGATGCAAATTGACTGACCGCAAATATGTTTCTACGCTGAGACTGACGACCACTACAGATTGTAGTCCGTGTCACACAAACTGCGAACGCAAGTATCGCGATTAAGCGAACGTGTCGACGGAAAATAAGCGGGCAAATGCACAGTGCCGGCGGACCGCGCTTTACTACGAGACGGGCATTGTAATGGAATAAAAAATTAAAAAAAAATAAACCGAAAAAAGGGGAAAAAACGGTTTTCGAAAGATGGCCGACGAAAACCGATCGCCGGGATTTCGCGTAGCCTATTACACGGCTTGCCGGACGCGCATGCGTACCGCTGTCAGCCGCTACACGGATGCGCGTGCGTGAAGTTTCGGCGTTCACTTGTTGTGCCCAACACTTTTGGCGGGAATCTCGTATAATAATATAATATTGGTCGTCAGAACTTCAGATCGTTGAATTTTTGTTTTTTATTTAAAAAATACAAATACCATATTCTAGTATATTACTAGGTATACTGACAATTCGATCTACGTCTTATTATACATATTATTATAATTATTTATTTGTTTTCATTTAAAATAGAAATGTATACATACATGTAAATATTACAAATATTTAAACTTATTATAATTTGGCATTATATATAATGATTGTCTCCGTAAGCTAGGCTTGTTGTGGAGACAAGGTTCTTAAAAATATCTCGTACATTTACTAAATAATTAAATTAACACATTATAAGTTGATCATAGTTGATTAAGTGAAAATAAGCTATCATAAATATAAATTTTTAAATAATTTAGAATTACATAATAATTAATAAATATAACAATTTGACTGGAATACAGATTTAAAATAAAAAAAAATTATCTATGTTAGTTGTTCGAACACAGACCCTCTTGGCGCGTTTTTCAATGACCAAAGGTCACCACGGCACGAGCCATTATCTGATCGGCTGTGATTGCCGCGTCTTGTCGCCGTCGTTCCGGGTCGACGCGTCAACTTTGTCGCGTCGTCTTCACACCTTTGGCACTTCGCTTTTTTTTCGCCCGACATCGGTCGTGCGTGTTGTTGCCGCGGTAGGTGCGACACATTTTTTGCGTACGTGTGCGCCCGGTGACACGAAAAACCACGTGTTTTGTCTTGAACTTTATGCGAGTTCGCACGAGTACGATTTTTTTTTATATTGTCAAAATTGATATGGTTGCGTTTTTTGCGCCCCGACCGCAATGTATGTATAATTGTGTAAAATATTAATTTACCATTTTTTTGGTCGTTATAATTAATATTATATTCAATAACCGCCGTGGCCGTATCTTCTATACAAGATACGATCATAATACCTACCTACTTCGTTAAACTATTCATAACATTTCACCGTACAAGTGAAGACTACCAAATTGGATCGTCGGATCGACCCACCGCCGGAATCAGGTCGTTTTTCTTTTTATTTATATAAATTGTATACTTTCCTGGTAAGTTAATAACTGTGTATATTAGATATTATAATTTTGTAGTATTATTATTTGTATTATTTATTTATTTATTTATTTATAATTCATTATTATTATTATTCCGGGGCCCTGTGTCATTATATTATAATTGTAACCTTGTGTGACAGTGTGACAGTGTCATATTAATATATATATATACAATAACATAATTTATTATTGTAATTATTTTGGTAGCCAAATTATCTTGTCCATGCGAGTCGCGGCAAACAACTGCCCTATATCGTAAGATTTGTCGCGGCGACAAAACATTAGTAATTAAATTTTTTCATTTACCATTTTCTTATAAAATCTAAAGATTCTAAACAAACCAACGTCAATATTTAATTCCATAGCCATCTTAATTCCAGAATTCAAGGGGTTTCTTTTTCCAAATTCCGTTCTACACTTAGGAATTAAATGCATATTGGTTTGCTTAGCTCTTGTACAGTGGTTATGTTTAAATTTAAATTTTTGAACATCAAGGAAAAACATATTCGATAATAGGTATATGACGTGCATATAATTGATTTAAATTTAAAAGATTACATTCTGTATATAACAATACAGTGCTCATTCTATAGGGTTTTTTTAAAAGATATTTTAATAAGAGAATTTATAGTGGTTTCAAATGAATTTAGATGTATATTGTAATTTGTAGGCACCTCCCCAACTCCCAATACCGTATGCATAAATTGACTGAGCCATAGCTATGAATACCATTCTCATTGTGATTGGTGATGGTATGTTGCTAATAGTTTTAAATTTAAAGAACAACAGTCTGAGCTTTCTAGTTGTATTAATAATATGATTTTGCCATTTAAGGTTAGCGTTTATAGTAATACGACTAATACCTAGATATTTTACTTGTTGTACTGAAGAAATATAAGTGCAATTACACTTACTGTCATTACTAATAGCAGACATTGTATTTATATTAAATTCGTTACAATTTATGAGGTGCGCCTTAAGATAATTTATTACATATATACATAATACATATGTTTATGATCTGCGTCATTTAGACCCTGATAACTATTCCGATAAGAATGTGTATATAAGGTTGAGTCATTTTGATCCATTTGTTAATTGTTATTACTTATTATTATGGAATTTTTAAATTCATGACATTTGTAACTCAACATTGACTCACTTACTAACAAAAAAAATGTGGTATTATATTCTATATATGTGATAAAAATTTAAAATATTAATCATTATTCATTTGTACAAGCATTGTACTTAGTATTTTTTTGAATGTTCATAATATGTCTTATTATACACTATTAAAGGTACTATTACTATAACCTACAGGCCAGGGGTGGCCAAACAGTCGATCGCGATCGACCGGTCGATCTTGGAAAATTTCAAAGTCGATCATGTTAGAATTAATTTTTAGGGCCACACGCTCTATATGCTTCTCAATAATTATAGTTATTCAATAATAAAAAAAAAATATATGGAAGTTGATCCTCAAAGGTGAAGTATATTTTTAGTAGATCGTGACCAAAAATAGTTTGGCCTCCCCTGCTATAGGCTATAGGTACCTTTTTTTTTTCGTTATTGAACCGACGACGCCGTCGCCACGGTATAGAAGATTCTATACCGTGACTTTACCATAGACATTATACATGTATGGGCTTCACTACTAATTATTACTCGATTAAATATAGTTTTTAATATTCTTTATTCTTACATTTTGTTAAAACTTAAAATTAAATCAAATCTTAAAATTGTATTTTATACATAATAAACTTTTCTTTATTATTAACATTATTACTTACATATCTAATTTGTATTAAATTAACTGTGCTAAAAAAGTTGTAAAATATTATTTTAGATTCTGAATGAAGTGAAGAATGTATTGATTTTACATTGATGTGTGTTTTTTTTTTTTTTTTTTTTTTGTCTGTACAGCGTAACTAGTCGAAATAATACTCCAATTTCAAACAATGGGGGTGGTTTCCGATGTAAAAGTGAATATCCTTGGTGCATTATAGAGGTAAAAAGTTAACATTTTCCAACAGTTTTCAAAAAAATCGAGAAAAACAAAAAAAAAATGACGGAAAAACGGCAATTTTTACGCAAAACCAGTTTTCGACCAAATCGATTTTTTTTTATGGTTGTAATTCAAAAACTAATCACTGAAAATACTTGAAATTTTCACCAAATGTTAATGTCAGTGGTATCCGTATATAGTTAAATTTTCAAAAAATTTTGACTTTTTTTGAGTTATTTATAGACCACTGAAATTTTCGATATTTTTGAGAAATTTTTTTTAAAGTGTCGATAAAAAATTTTTGGATGACCAAAAAGTTTTGAAAATTTAATACAAGGTTCCTTATGAGTTGTTTTTATTGTAGCTAAAAAAAATTAAAAATCGTTAGTCACAATTTTTTTTTATAAGCGTTTTTAGTTCAAATTTTTACGAAATCTGTCGAAAACACGAAAATTTGCAAGTAATTTTGAAGTTGAAAAATCATAAAATTTTTTTCTTTTATAACTAAGTTTTGAAAATTTGGTACAAGGTTCTCCATACATTTTTCTTCAAATATCTGTAAAAAAAACTCTACCGGATTCAGACAAAAAATTTTTATGAGTGTTTGAAATTTAAATTTTTACAAAACCGCGTTAAATAACGGTTTAGCCTCAAACGATTTTTGATATTTGTTATTATTCAAAAAGTATAAGTCGTAGATACTTGAAAATTTTACCAGTTATTTAGATTGGCATTTTCTTTACATGATTTAATTTTCAAAATATTTTGAGTTTTTTTGAGCTATTAATAGACAACTGAAATTTTCAACTTTTCTGAAAATTTTTTTTTGAAGTGTCGATAAAATTTTTTTGGCCTTATCAAAATACTTGAAAATTTAATGCAAAGTTCCTCATAAGTTATCATTATAGTGATTAAAAAATTATAAGAATACATAGGCACAATTTTTTTTTATTAGCATTTGAAGTTCAAATTTTGACGAAAATTCGTCAAAATTATGAATATTTGCGAAATATTTGAAGTTGAAAAATCATAAAATTTTTTGTGTTTATAACTAAGGATTAAAAATACAACACTAAGTTTTCCATAAGTTTACCTTCAAGTATCTATAGAGAAAACTCGAAGCATCATTATAGGAAAAATTTTAAGTGCGTTTGAATTTTAAATTTTAACGAAATAGCGTAACGATAACGATTTATCCTCTAACGATTTTAAATATTTGTTATTATTTAAAAAGTATAAGTCGTAGATACTTGGAAATTTTACCAGTTATTAAGATTCGCGTTTTCTTTACGTGATTTAATTTTCAAAATATTTTGACTTTTTTTGAGCTATTTATAGACAACTGAAATTTTCAATTTTTCTGAAAATTGTTTTTTTATGTGTTGATAAAATCTTTTTGGCCCTATCAAAATACTTGAAAATTTAATGCAAAGTTCCTCATAAGTTATCATTATAGTGATTAAAAAATTATAAGAATACATATTCACAATTTTTTTTTAATAGCATTTGAAGTTCAAATATTGACAAAAATTCGTCAAAACTATGAATACTTGCAAATTATTTTGTAGGTATATTTCATAAAAATTTTTGTATAAGTAGCTAAGAGTTGAAAATTTAATACAAGGTTTTTCATTAGTTTAGCTTACAATTATTATAAAAGAACTTAAATTTTCTTGTATTCAGGCCATTAAAACATAAACCACCTTTTTCACCAACCACTAGAAATTATATCCTAGGCTGACAAATCATCTTCGTTCAGAATCGTTTTTCGTATACAAAGATAACTATCATTGGATTCAAATTTAACACTCCTATAGTATATAATAATGATCCATACGGCACCTAATGTACAGCAGAGCGGTACTCACTTGCCCGCTTTTTTAAATATTTTTTTCAACTAAGAAAAAACTGAATTGATTATAATTGCGATCTGACTAAATTTCCAGTTTGTCTTATAGGATTTGCGTTCAATTCATGTAAGAACTCCGGTCTAATAACTAATTGGCTCTTCATTATGTGGCATTTCATCTCGATGTTATAATAAGATATTATATAATACAGCGGTGGCAACAATAGTCTCCATAGAGTACTTAGTTTGATGCGTATTCCAACAGCTAAAATAGGAAATCTTCTTTTCCAAACTCCAAAGACCCTTTCAACATTTCCTGTACTAATATGTGCTCTCTGTATAAATATAAAATACAATTTTACTTGCATCATCCTATTTGTATACTTAATTTTTGCATTTATTCAAATTAAAATTTTTGGAATTTAAACATATTTAAATACATTTGAATACCATATTACTTGAAATTGTTTGTACCAATTAAGGATGACACAAACTTATATTTTTCAAATAGGAACCCTTTTTACTACATTGCTTTTAGTAATAACTAATAAGTAACATTTTACTAACACATGACGTACACATAAGTAATATTATAATGTAGTACCTACTGCCTACCCTGTACTAAAAGTTGACTTTACAAGTACCTAATATATACAAGTGGCCTATTGACCTTGTAATTGTAACATTTATGGTTTGAATAGCAACAATGTTCAGAATTTAAATAAATATATTATTAAAGAGAAAATGGGAGTTGTTAGCATGCTTAAGAAATCACCCAGTACATTTGTAATTAGTAGTTTTCTTTAGTAAGTATAAGTATTGATTTAGTTGTTTATTTATTTGATAATTTTCTTCTGCTCGTGTTCTCGTGTTTAAGAGTGGAGTCATTAAATAATGTCGACATGGATAACCACCATCCCTTATCAAAAAACTTTATTCCCATATTCATGGTTTTCAAACTTTGCTCTGACTAAAGAATTGTCGAAAATTGTACTGTCATGAACAGATCCTGGCCATCTATAATATATAATTATTAATTATACTATCTGGTCTATTGGTACAGTATAATAATTTATGTTTACCAAAAACAATATTCATAATTTCCATATTGTTATTGCATATAATCTGAACATTGAAAGAAAAATACCCTTTTCTATTACAAAACCGTTCACCAATATCACTATTAGGAGACTGTATTCGTATATGAGTGCAGTCTATAACACCAATAACACATGGGAAATTTCTTATTTTATAAAACCATTAAAACCCTGTGAAAACTATACTTCTTTCATGTGCGTTCTGAGGCATGTTTATAAACTGATAGTTAAAGACGAGCAATAGCAGTTGAAACTCTTTTATTAGTTCTATATACAGTAGATTTATTAACTCTGATATGACACCAATAACTACCTGAAATTAAAATTGTATAACTAATATATTTGTATTTATTGCTTTAAAATTTATTTATCCTAGGCGCAAATAGGGGGGGGGGAAAGGCTAAGACCCTAAACTTAGCCGTTGCTCCACCCCCCTCCCAAATCCAAGAAATAATCCGGGACATGTATATTATATACAATATTATACATATATACATATTGTACATTTTCTCTAGTCCTCCCTCCCCAAGAATAAAATTGAAATTGTGCCTAATGTATTTATTTAATAGTGAAACTTTAATTTTTATGTTTATTTTATTGTAATTTAATATATTATATAAGTTTTACTTGAAATGTTCCAGTAGCATAATAAAGAAGAGTTATTAAAACTTGTACTTCTGGAGATAGTGCAACATTTCTTTTTGTTCCATGTTTAACATATTCAACAATAAGATGCATTAAAAACACCAAAACTTTCTTTTGAAAACCTATTAATTAAAATATAGTATTATTTTATATAGATGTAATTGCAATATTGCATGTATAATAAATTTAGAGATTTCCTATTCTTATAATAAGTGTAATAAACAAACATTGGTGTATGTTAGACGTAACCAAACATACACCAATGTATGTATGTTTGGCGTCAATAGGCCCAGTCTGCAATCTGATCAAGGGGCCCTTAGGTTATACTTAAAATTGTTAGCTCCGCTTTTTACTTGTTAATTTTTGTATTTATTGAGAGGACGCCAAACCCACACACGTGTTGTCTCTGTTTTATTAACATGCCTATATCATGACAAATTTGCATTCAGCAAAACTTAATTTGTAACATTAGCTTTAATATTAGAGTAAATTTACCTATTATCAAATTTAAAGGTAAGAATACTATCTAGACAATGACAAATGCTCAATAAATCTAATATCAATAAAAGCTTATGTAATTTTCATATTTTAGTAACAGAATTAAACATTTAAACTGTAAAGCGAATTGTTGTATTTCATATGCTAGTGAATTTCTATCAATAGTTGTTAGGAGTGAAAATTCTCATAATGCGTTTGCAGGTACTTCACTTTTTATATAGAACTAAAATTTTTTGGACCTAAGCAAATGCAATCACTAAGTAATTTTGAATTACTTCTAAGTCGTTTATCTAAGCTATTTGCACAAATATAAATTAGATATATAATTAAAAGTTTCTATTTTAAACCTATCAGTTAATGAAATATTTGGCCGTTCATCTGTTACGAACGAAACCTAGACTCGAATTGGTAAACAGTGTATTAAATTATATTATTTTTAATATCATAATTTATATTCAATAATAAAAACATCTGTCTACTTAACCTTATCGAGACCTAATATTAATTTACTTTGTGAATATAAAATCAATAAGAAACCTTAAAAAATGTTCAAATACAGTTACTAAAACAATGACAATATATTTAATTTTAAAATATGAAAATTAAGACTTGTACCAGTCCGACCCTGGGTGTAACTGTATAGTGTAAATCCATTGATATACAATATATATATGTATGTGTCAGTGGCGTAGTTATGATTTTGTTCTGGGGGGGGATATACAATTTATTGGTTAAACATAAAGTGGGGGGCTCCAATAAGTCAATGATTTAAACATTAAAAAAAAGGCTCTGGGGGGGATCTATCCCCATATCCCCCCCCCATAACTACGCCACTGGTATGTGTATGTATATATATATTATATTGTGTATAATCGAAGGCATCAAACTCTTCGAGAGGATTTATTCTATCCCGAAAAAGCCTTGGCCTTGGTAGATGAAATAACATATCCAAAAAAAATTCATCATCGGAATCCGATGTACTTTTTGCTGAACTAACCGACATGATTAACTATTTATTATTTATTATTATATACTACTAAAAAATTACTATAGATGGATAATATATGTAGGTATATAATATGCAAATTATAATAACTAGTATAACTCGTAGAGCATATAACGTAGTCATATAATCTATCCTGAGATTTGAAAAAATATAATTGTGCGATAAACACATAGGCCATAGACTTATAATTTACAAGTCTAACCTAAAAATTTAATTTTTTTCACATATCAGCTTTTGACTCCCAACCACAAATATTATACTAGCCACTGAAATAATAAAATATTTAAATATCATTTTTTATCATCTTGGAAACATCTATGTTTATATTTATTCATAAAAAAAAATATTACTTGTCTTACTAATTTGTTATATTTTACGAACCCGGCGAAGATGGGAACCTATTCTTCGAAAAATAGGAAATACGAAGGTAAGTTAGCCTCTGAGTGCGTTTCTACTTTAATCGCTAAATTAATTTATTAATAAAATATTCCACACTATCGTGTCCTGTACTCGTATGCCTGCAGTAGTAATTATATATATTATTTACGGGATGGGGGCACAGGGATACTGCTCCCCCCAAAGGAAAAAACCGATAGAACAGCCCCCCAACCAATTTTAGTTATGCCAAAAAATGTATTTATATTCTGCAAATTTCTAGTGTGATAACTCTAATTGTAGCATTGATTATATATTGTATAATATTTATAATCAATGGTTGTAGCCAATAAAATATTTCAATTAAAAAGAATAAAATAAAATAAATTATTAGTTACCTAAAACCATGGCTAAGTATATAGGTACCTATGTTCTTATGAAGACGCATTTGCAATGTCAAACTGTTACCTAATTTAATATTTTGTTCTATTTAAGAAATTGTTTTATAATTTAATATAAAAAAAACTTTTATATATTTATTGTGAATTGTAATGCTGTATTCAAATTTGTACTTATATTAATGAATCATGTTGAATTTAATAAACTAAAGAGTCTTAATTAAATAGTCTTACTTTAATTATAAATAGGTAAGCAAATGATAATATAAAACAAATATAGCTAATATCTAAAAGTATGAATTTTGTTTGTAATTTTCATAGGGTTTTAACTCGGTGTTTGAGTATAATTTGTAATAGCTTAGTGTTAATAAATATATTATTATTTTCTGAGATTGAATGTATGTTTTATAAGTTAAAAATATTTAGCTACCTATATTACCATTGATTATACATTGTAATCATAATATAATATATAAATCATATACATAATAAATGCTATTACTTAATTCTTAAAAATGCAATACTATATATTTAATAGTTTCCTATATATTTACTACAATATTTATGTATTGATATAAATATATTGTTTATTGAACTGAGCAATATTATATTTAATAATATAAAGGTAATATAATATATAATAATATTAATTATTATGATTTAGGTGAATTGGTTATTTAGATTCAAATCAATAAATTATTATTGTCAATAATAATAATTTAATAATTAAGTGATCACAATGGATTGTGGTAGGAACGGCAACCTTTGGCAAACCTGAAAAAAATAAATTGTAACATCGCCATTTAGAGCAGTGGCATCTTGCATTGCCACACAACCAGGTCTCAACTTAAGGTACGAGACATCACGCTCAATACTTTGCTTCACTGGATCGTCCAAGTGAGAGTACAGTATTTTTTCTGTCAAGGACAATGGCTTTCTTAATCCATAATATATATACGGCCGAAGATGTTTGTAAGCATCTCTGCTGACTGCTGGATCTCACAAAACACCAGTTTGGTCCATGATATCTGTAAACAAATTAAGAGTACTAACAACAATTTGATTCGAATTGTCAACCAGGTCAGGGGAGGAATACCCCGAACTATAGTGCCCTTTGGCTACTGAGCGAAATATTTACTTGGGATTTTTTATCATATTTTGGTATTTAAATATTTAGTGGCTAGTATAATATAATATAATTAAATGATGGTACTGGTCTAGTTGACCCCCAGGAGGAAGGAAATTCCCCCGCCACTTACATTTTGTATTTTCGATAATCAATAATTTATACAAAAATGTAGGATTAAGTCAAACTAAAGACACTTTATCAGTTGGTAGAACTTTATTGTAATCTTATTGCATTATTATTATCAGACTTAAACCATCGTATTTGTTGTTTATTGTATGTGTGATTAAGTGACATCTTGTCAAAACTTCTGTTAGCGAGGCGCAATATGCATTTTAAAGGCTGAAAAAATAGAAACTAGTATTAGTTGAGTAACTCGATAACAATTTGATTTTTAAAATATATAGTTTGTACTGGAATACTGGATGAATTTTAAATAAATTGACTTAAGTTATACAATACCTTGCCAGGTGTAAATCGGTTAACTGCATACAAATTTGTAGAACTTTAGATGATAAACAATTATTAAGCCATGGTTATATGCTTACTTATAAATATTCTATCATTTTCTTTTAGTCTCTATGATTTTAACTGAAACTTCAGTTTTATTATTATCGTCAGTAAAAATAGAATAAGAAATTTCATGTGTGTTTGTTTCAATTTTAGGCGAATGCTGAGTTTCATTAGTTTTATTTTTATTTATATATATATATACACAGTAGCTTTTTTTCAACAATTTTCTGGGAGGGGGGTCCACAGTTCATACATAATTAAATAATTTACCTATATAAACTATGAGAACTATATTACCTATTGCCTTTATGGCTTTATCACACATTACATTATATTTAACTGTAACTTGGAGACCGTCGTCAGAATACATAGAATACCAATTTCTATACTTATTACTATACTATACTGCAAGGATATGTATCGGTTTTTTTTTCTCTGTAAATACGCCACTGTATATATACGTAGAAAAATTGATTAATAACTTTAAATTGCATATTTTTAACAGTGCAACTAAAAGAATTAATAGTTTTAAAATATTCTTGAATGTACTACTTGTATTATTGGATTTAAACCATCGTATAGAACTTCCGTTATGGCATTTTGAAAGCTGAAAAAATAAAAACTAGTATTAGTTGAGTAACTGATAACAATTTGATTTATAAAATATATAGTTTGTATTGGAAATTGGAATACTGGATGAATTTTAAATAAATTGACTAAAATTATTTAATACCCCGCCAAGGGTCAATTGATGAAGTCTAATTAAGGATACATTAAGGGTTGGTATAATTTTGTTGTAATCTTTAATATTGGCAAATTTCGGGGCTAATATTCCTTGATTCACTTCATTATTTCTTGAATTTTCCGCACTAGAATAATAAATAATTATATTTAGTATATTTTAGTAAAAACAAAGTTATAATAACTTACGTAAAGAACATGTTATATAATATATTATTCAAATCTATTTCATCTGCATTTATATACACGTATAAATGGTAAGAAATTCTATTTACGATTTTAAACGTAGAAAAAAAATTGATTAATAACTTTAAATTGCATATTTTTAACAGTGCAACTAAAATAATTAATAGTTTTAAAATATTCTTGAATGTACTACTTGTATTATTGGATTTAAACCATCGTATAGAACTTCCGTTATGGCATTTTGAAAGCTGAAAAAATAGAAACTAGTATTAGTTGAGTAACTGATAACAATTTGATTTATAAAATATATAGTTTGTATTGGAAATTGGAATACTGGATGAATTTTAAATAAATTGACTAAAATTATTTAATACCTCGCCAAGGGTCAATTGATGAAGTCTAATTAAGGATACATTAAGGGTTGGTATAATTTTGTTTTAATCCTTAATATTGGCAAATTTCGGGGCTAATATTCCTTGATTCACTTCATTATTTTTTGAATTTTCCGCACTAGAATAATAAATAATTATATTTAGTATATTTTAGTAAAAACAAAGTTATAATAACTTACGTAAAGAACATGTTATATAATATATTATTCAAATCTATTTCATCTGCATTTATATACACGTATAAATGGTAAGAAATTCTATTTACGATTTTAAACGTAGAAGAAAAATTGATTAATAATTTTAAATTGCATATTTTTAACAGTGCAACTAAAAGAATTAATAGTTTTAAAATATTCTTGAATGTACTACTTGTATTATTGGATTTAAACCATCGTATAGAACTTCCGTTATGGCATTTTGAAAGCTGTAAAAATAAAAACTAGTATTAGTTGAGTAACTCATAACAATTTGATTTATAAAATATATAGTTTGTATTGGAAATTGGAATACTGGATGAATTTTAAATAAATTGACTAAAATTATTTAATACCTCGCCAAGGGTCAATTGATGAAGTCTAATTAAGGATACATTAAGGGTTGGTATAATTTTGTTGTAATCTTTAATATTGGCAAATTTCGGGGCTAATATTCCTTGATTCACTTCATTATTTTTTGAATTTTCCGCACTAGAATAATAAATAATTATATTTAGTATATTTTAGTAAAAACAAAGTTATAATAACTTACGTAAAGAACATGTTATATATTATATAATATATTATTCAAATCTATTTCATCTGCATTTATATACACGTATAAATGGTAAGAAATTCTATTTACGATTTTAAACGTAGAAAAAAAATTGATTAATAACTTTAAATTGCATATTTTTAACAGTGCAACTAAAATAATTAATAGTTTTAAAATATTCTTGAATGTACTACTTGTATTATTGGATTTAAACCATCGTATAGAACTTCCGTTATGGCATTTTGAAAGCTGAAAAAATAAAAACTAGTATTAGTTGAGTAACTGATAACATTTGATTTATAAAATATATAGTTTGTATTGGAAATTGGAATACTGGATGAATTTTAAATAAATTGACTAAAATTATTTAATACCTCGCCAAGGGTCAATTGATGAAGTCTAATTAAGGATACATTAAGGGTTGGTATAATTTTGTTTTAATCCTTAATATTGGCAAATTTCGGGGCTAATATTCCTTGATTCACTTCATTATTTTTTGAATTTTCCGCACTAGAATAATAAATAATTATATTTAGTATATTTTAGTAAAAACAAAGTTATAATAACTTACGTAAAGAACATGTATATATATATTATTCAAATCTATTTCATCTGCATTTATATACACGTATAAATGGTAAGAAATTCTATTTACGATTTTAAACGTAGAAGAAAAATTGATTAATAATTTTAAATTGCATATTTTTAACAGTGCAACTAAAAGAATTAATAGTTTTAAAATATTCTTGAATGTACTACTTGTATTATTGGATTTAAACCATCGTATAGAACTTCCGTTATGGCATTTTGAAAGCTGAAAAAATAAAAACTAGTATTAGTTGAGTAACTCGATAACAATTTGATTTTTAAAATATATAGTTTGTACTGGAATACTGGATGAATTTTAAATAAATTGACTTAAGTTATACAATACCTTGCCAGGTGTAAATCGGTTAACTGCATACAAATTTGTAGAACTTTAGATGATAAACAATTATTAAGCCATGGTTATATGCTTACTTATAATATTCTATCATTTTCTTTTAGTCTCTATGATTTTAACTGAAACTTCAGTTTTATTATTATCGTCAGTAAAAATAGAATAAGAAATTTCATGTGTGTTTGTTTCAATTTTAGGCGAATGCTGAGTTTCATTAGTTTTATTTTTATTTATATATATATATACACAGTAGCTTTTTTTCAACAATTTTCTGGGAGGGGGGTCCACAGTTCATACATAATTAAATAATTTACCTATATAAACTATGAGAACTATATTACCTATTGCCTTTATGGCTTTATCACACATTACATTATATTTAACTGTAACTTGGAGACCGTCGTCAGAATACATAGAATACCAATTTCTATACTTATTACTATACTATACTGCAAGGATATGTATCGGTTTTTTTTTCTCTGTAAATACGCCACTGTATATATACGTAGAAAAATTGATTAATAACTTAAATTGCATATTTTTAACAGTGCAACTAAAAGAATTAATAGTTTTAAAATATTCTTGAATGTACTACTTGTATTATTGGATTTAAACCATCGTATAGAACTTCCGTTATGGCATTTTGAAAGCTGAAAAAATAAAAACTAGTATTAGTTGAGTAACTGATAACAATTTGATTTATAAAATATATAGTTTGTATTGGAAATTGGAATACTGGATGAATTTTAAATAAATTGACTAAAATTATTTAATACCCCGCCAAGGGTCAATTGATGAAGTCTAATTAAGGATACATTAAGGGTTGGTATAATTTTGTTGTAATCTTTAATATTGGCAAATTTCGGGGCTAATATTCCTTGATTCACTTCATTATTTCTTGAATTTTCCGCACTAGAATAATAAATAATTATATTTAGTATATTTTAGTAAAAACAAAGTTATAATAACTTACGTAAAGAACATGTTATATAATATATTATTCAAATCTATTTCATCTGCATTTATATACACGTATAAATGGTAAGAAATTCTATTTACGATTTTAAACGTAGAAAAAAAATTGATTAATAACTTTAAATTGCATATTTTTAACAGTGCAACTAAAATAATTAATAGTTTTAAAATATTCTTGAATGTACTACTTGTATTATTGGATTTAAACCATCGTATAGAACTTCCGTTATGGCATTTTGAAAGCTGAAAAAATAGAAACTAGTATTAGTTGAGTAACTGATAACAATTTGATTTATAAAATATATAGTTTGTATTGGAAATTGGAATACTGGATGAATTTTAAATAAATTGACTAAAATTATTTAATACCTCGCCAAGGGTCAATTGATGAAGTCTAATTAAGGATACATTAAGGGTTGGTATAATTTTGTTTTAATCCTTAATATTGGCAAATTTCGGGGCTAATATTCCTTGATTCACTTCATTATTTTTTGAATTTTCCGCACTAGAATAATAAATAATTATATTTAGTATATTTTAGTAAAAACAAAGTTATAATAACTTACGTAAAGAACATGTTATATAATATATTATTCAAATCTATTTCATCTGCATTTATATACACGTATAAATGGTAAGAAATTCTATTTACGATTTTAAACGTAGAAGAAAAATTGATTAATAATTTTAAATTGCATATTTTTAACAGTGCAACTAAAAGAATTAATAGTTTTAAAATATTCTTGAATGTACTACTTGTATTATTGGATTTAAACCATCGTATAGAACTTCCGTTATGGCATTTTGAAAGCTGAAAAAATAGAAACTAGTATTAGTTGAGTAACTGATAACAATTTGATTTATAAAATATATAGTTTGTATTGGAAAGGTTATTCCTGGAAAGGTTAATATTGGTGTTGGCGCATGAAGTGCTCAAACATTAGAGCAGCTTTGGCGCAACCTGTTGTTAGGTAATAATAGGTGATAGAATATATATACTACATCAGAAAAAATAAGAAAATTGTGGACTGTATAGTTGATCATAATGAATATTTAACTTAATACAATAGTAATAATAATAAAAATCACAGCCAGTAAAAATTTATAATAATATATAACAGCAGCAAATATTATAATATGCCTTAACGGCTATCAGAACATAATAACAATGTAATATATAATAATAATTCAAGACCTGTCGATCACACTCACACAAATATTTGGTCGATCAATACTCACATCACAGTTGAGACACACACCTGGTTTTATACCCACGCTATCGCACCAGGGCCTGTATAGTTATGTCAAATAAGTTACAATAAAAAACAAATTGACCCTGCGTACGGGCGAATGTGTGCTGACAACTGTTCACGAAGACTTCATAACAATGAAACACTGAATGCAGCCGGTACAGGATCTCTAGTATACACTGTCTACTGTCCAACGAGTAACGAGGTACATCAAAACACGATGAATCACTACACAAATCGCTGGTAATTTTGACCACCCTTATTTGATTATTCCAATAAAAGTGTTGTAAATTAAAAATTTATTGTACCTGTTATTTCTTTTCTTGCCTATTCTGTGTACATAAATAAATAAGTCAAAAATAATTGGTGTTGTTGTGTTACATGGTGGATTGTTGGACAATAGTAACCTGGTTAGAATGTAAAAATCAAATTTGTGTATGAAATACTTCTATTTAAATTTCTAAGTGTCTGCTATCAATGGACAAAATGTTTGATTACTTGTGGTTCAGAGTTTTAAATGTACTATTTGTAATGCAATGTATAAGTACAAACATACTTTAAAGAGACATTTAGAAGGAAAGCATGGCATAGTTGATGATAGTGTAAGCCAAAAGAAAAATGTCAAGTGTGAGTTATGCGAAAAAGATTTTGGCCAAAGAAAAGATATGTTGAGACATATACGGACGATTCATAACAATAAAGAATCAGAACATTTTAATAATGAAGTACTTACAAATTATTAAATATAATTATAACTGCCTATAATAACTTTTAAACAAAAAAATAATTATTATAATACAGGTAAAAACAACAATTCCCAATAAAAACACCATCACACAGTCATTCCACAATAATGAGTATTTACAGGTATCTAATTTACTCAGTGTTTAATTAAAAATACCAACGTTTTACATTTTTTAACATTCCATACACATATGATCAAAGACTTTTATCAGAGAAATTAATAAAATTAGTTTTGATTTACAGAGCATATTACCTGATGGTTATAAATATCATGTTGACGAAACTAAGTTTTTAGAAAATAGGCAATTTATTGTTAGATTTGAAGAATATAATTTTAAGTATGATGAAATTTCATCATGGATATTGCAATTTAATCAAAAAAGCAAAACAACTTATTTAGTGACCAATGTAAGAAAATCTGAATTACCAAGTGTTCTGTTGAAGGTAATTCATTATTACAATGTCACGTGGTACCTAATTCCTAGTTATTAATTAATATTAATATAAATATTTATTATTTTACATTATTTATATTTATAAATTATAAAAGCTAAAGCTAATTAAATAACAATATTTGTTTAACTTTTTTAGAAAAGATATAGTTGTCATCATAACACAAGGCCAAAGAAAATGCAACACCCTGTCCTAAACATTTTAATTGTAAATCTACTATTTGCATACAAATTGTTGAAAATGAAACAGAAAAGTAGGTACATGACCTGTTAGTAAAACAAAACTATTAATTTATGTATAATATGTTGAACTTTGTATAAAATTTTCAAGTATTTTGATTGGACCAAAAAAATTTTATCGACACTTCAAAAAAAATTTTTCAGAAAAATTGAAAATTTCAGTTGTCTATAAATAGCTCAAAAAAACTCAAAATATTTTGAAAATTAAATCATCTAAAGAAAATGCCAATCTAAATAACTGGTAAAATTTTCAAGTATCTACGATTTATACTTGTTGAATAATAACAAATATTTAAAATCGTTTGAAGATAAATCGTTATCGTTACGCGATTTCGTAAAAATTTAAAATTCAAAAGCAATTAAAATTTTTCCTATAATGATACTACGAGTTTTCTCTATAGCTACTTGAAGAAAAACCAATGGAAAACTTAGTGTTGTATTTTTAATCCTTAGTTATAAACACAAAACATTTTATGATTTCCCACATGGCGAAAATATATTGCTAAAATATTTTACAAGTAGGTATTTTACTCAAAATATAAATATTATCAGAAAATTGTATTGACGTTTTCACATGATTTTAAAATATTGTCAAAATATTTTCACATCAAATAACTGTAGAAGATAAAATATTATGATAAAATTGTTTCACAATATATCTTAAATATTTTATCTTCTACAGTTATTTGATGTGAAAATATAATATACTAAGAGTAGGTACCTAATAAATAATAATTATATAGGTAGGTAATAATCTTGGTAATAATAAAACCATAAAATAGACAAAAAAAATTTGTATTTACAGCTATAGTAATTACAAAAATGCTACCAAATTTATTTTAATGAGAAATTATCTTTAATAATAGGTATATTAGGTATAACTAATATTTTCCTTTATAAACAAGTCTAAGTATCTATCTATATAAATCAAAAATATCAAATAAGAAGTATTGCCTATCTATATTTTCTAATGTTCATACCTGTAAATAATATGTAATAGGTATATGCACTCAGTATGATGGTATGGATTAAAATTAAAATTTTTAATTATTATCTAGACAGGTTAGTAGGATAATATAACAAGCAAATCGTTACATTACTTTAGTGCGGCATAACACTATAGGTACCTATAGAAATAGAATCGGAAAAATGAAAATTAATGGTCGTCAAAAAAGTGGTACCAATTAAAATGTTTGATTTAGGGCAAAAAATATCTTACGACACTAATAACTAGCTGATAGGTAATAAATTACAATATATTATACCTACTACCGGGTGTATAATTATCAAATGGAATTTTTAAGAATATAGAAAATAATCTAGGTATGTTTTATTATTCATTATGAATTGCGATGTCACACTCTGATGATCAAGAACATTACTATAATAGGTAGGTAGGTACCTAACAATAATGAATGTTAATAATAATGTAATAAAATTTGCTTATATTATATTGTCAATAGGTAGATGGTTATAATTTATAAATTATAAGTATAAGGATTATTGGTACTTACGTGTTTTAATATTCTGCAGCAGCTCAGCTCTCACTGCTCTCAGTAGTCAGTGCTTTCACAATTTTGGAATTGCCAATTGGTAATACATACATACATACATATATTCATAAATAAGTATTAAGTAAAAACACAACACTATGTGGCTTCAGGCTTGTACAATTCAGATTCACAGTTGTACAGTAGTTGTACAGTATACACGTGAAAATAAAATAGATGGCGGTCGGCGGATACTAAAATTCTAATGCTAACACCGAGTAACACCAATACACATTACACATTTACACAATACCGCTGGTGGAGAGCAAGATCTATAAAGAATTCTTTATAGATCTTGGGTGGAGAGAACGAAGAAGCGTGGTCGGGCAGCGTTGGATTTACTGATAAACAATTGACTTAATAAATTGTACGGATAATGCGATAATAATGGGAATTACCCATCAAATAAGCACTTTATTTTTATACTTTTCTTTATTTTGACTGGCCGGAGCTGCAAGGTGCCAGGACTCAGTGGCGTGCACAGCTTTTTTGAATGGGAGGGGATATTCATTTTGATTTGTCACAGACCCATAAAAATAATAAAATAGATATAGTAATTATTCAATTAGAGGTAATGTTTACAAACCTATCTTCACAGATTGCTGCGATAATTGAAGGTTGTTTTTTAGTAAAAATATTAAGGAATTGATCTGATTTAACAACAGAAGTAACATGATAAACACAAGTAGAGTGTTTCCGAAATACCTATATGAAAATCAAGAATTAGTTTTAATAATAATTAAACATATTGATTACCTATAATATTATCTTAATTACTACCTCTAAAGCTTTCTTCCACGCATTAAAAGCTTCATATACTAATTTGCGTAAAGGCTGACTCCCCACACCGCCAGTTTTAGCAAACACAACACAATGTTTACAGTAAGCACCTTGGTTTTTTTCAGAATAAGCAAGCCAATTAAACTCAAGCAGCCATTTAAATTGGAATTTTAAACCTCTTTTTTCATTTATACTGCATAAGGGAAATTTATATGTAGCCAGTGGTACCCATACTTTAGTTAACGCCTAAATATGTATTACAATAATAATGAAAAAAAAAATTTTAATCTTTAATAAAATCTTAAAGCAATAACTTACAGAATATTTTTCATCATCTGTTAAATCACGATTAACAAATATACCTATGTCATTTACATGCGGCATGCTTTCAATCTAGTAAAGCAAAAATTATAAACATGGCTTACTATTTAGGTACTACACTATTTTAAAAATAAAAATAAATGTTATTTACCTGATCATGATATTCGGGGATTTTTTCCGTAATCTGGATTTTGTTAGGGCTTAGTTGAGGTTCATCAATTTGTTTGCTTTGTTTGGAAAAATAATCGTTTATTTTTCTTTTAGCTGACATAACTAATAAAATAAAATAAATTTATTAAATATATTTTTTTATGGTTGTATGAAAATTCAAGAAAAATAATTTTACTTACCTACTTTTTTATTATGAGACAATGGCTAATTATTAGTACTTTTGATAGAATAAATAACTCTTATGAGTGAACAAGTAAAACAAAAATGTTATCGTATAAACTACACTAATAAAAGTCAACTTGATAGGAGAATGAACGCAAATGGAGATTGAGAACACAATTTATCAAGTTCAATTTACCGTGCTGTAACGAACTGACGAATTCGGAATTACCACCCGATCGATTACGGGTCGACATCGGCCAGGTTATCGGACATGTATATCATTGTAGAACATATTATACATATATTTTCTTACATTTTATAAATAATATTTATATATAAGATTTAATTTAGTATAATTTATTATGCAATGTAAATATGTTATAAATACTAATAGGTATACTAATAGTAGTAATAAAATCAGCTCTGTATCTACATTCCGGGAAAAATTGAAATAACAGGTTTATTTTTAGACCAAACATATTGGTGGAATATTTTTGAAGATAATAAACATATTATGACGCACGTGAATATCGAATTGATAAGAATACAGGAACGCGATCTAATCTACGAGCGAAATTTTGAATTTTAAACCTAAATTTTTTTTCATGTAAACAATAAATCATTGCAAAAAAATCCAAAGGGGGGGATATGACACCCTGATCCCCCCCCGTGAGCACGCCACTGCCAGGACTGTAGTACTGTACAGTGTACACTAGCTTTGGTTGTATAAAATATAAATAGACAAATAGTACTAATTCATAATTGTCTATTTAGCTATACACGCATTACAGATTACGGTTATACATTATGCGGCGTTTTAAGGCCATTGTTTGATATTATTTGGCATTAAATTCCATCCCTAATTATAACCATAGTTATTAAAATTTTTTCAAACCTACATGAAACTTCTACAATTTCTTTCTTTTTCCGAAAAAGGTAGGTACCTATAGCACTGAACTCTATGCTTTAGAAGTAATTGCTTTTATTGCTAATGATTTTTAATTTAACACTTACTAATTTTTTATATTTTGTACTTAACTATTAACAATACATTTTTTTTAATTCTACTAAATAAATTATTTTCTGCTATTTAGTTTTTTGAAAATCACAATAAACATGAATACCATAGAGCATCTTTAATTAGAGGTGAACATTTTTCAAAACTATTTTTAACTAACAAACCAAGTATAATTGATCTTTTGGATGATGACAGGTACCTATAATAATATAATAAATATGAAACTTTAATTATATAATTATATTATTATTTGATAATATTTAGAATAAAACAGAAAAAGCAAAATAGGTTGATGCTTATACCCATTATTGAATGTGTCATGCTATGTGGTAGACAAGGGCTTCCCTTACGTGGCCATAGAGACTCTGGTCCTATTTGTTTTGAAAGTCAGTATTTTAAGAAAATAATCTAAACTATTGGAAATGTTTTTATATTATAATTGTATTTTAAGGTGAATTACAACCATATGTGAATGAAGGCAATTTTCGTGCCATACTCAAGTATAAGGCCAAAGACTTAGACAGTTTTAAAGAATTTTTAGAATCAAATAGCCGGTATAAGTATACAAGTTCTAATATTCAAAATCAAATTATATCTTCATGTGGTGACTTAATATTGGAAAAGATTGTCAAAGAAATTAACACATCTGAGTGCTTCTCAATTTTAGCGGATGAGACAACTGATGTTTCATTGAAGGAACAATTAACTTTATGTGTTCGCTTTGTAACTGGTACCGAAAAAAATGTCAATTTGCGTGAAGTTTTTTTAAAATACATTGTTATTCATAGCCTAACAGGAAAAGATATTGCAAATTCTATCATAAATGGTAAATATTTTATATCTGTTATATTAATTTGCTACTTATAATCAATTCGTATACAAATTTTGTTTAAACAGGTTTAAATTCCTGTGGAATTGATTGTTGCAATATGGTTGGTCAGGGTTATGATGGGGCATCAAACATGGCAGGACATGTCAAAGGAACACAAAAAATTGTATCTGAAAACTTTCCTAAGGCTATATATGTTCACTGTGCCGCCCATAGTTTAAATCTGGCTGTCTCTGCTGCTTGTGATATACAAGCAATTAGAAACTGTTTAGGTATTGTTGAAAAAATGTACTGTTTCTTCAACACACCTAAACGAAAAGATATGTTATTAAGTGAAATTGCAGAAAGTGACTTTAATCCTGATTCAAAATCATTAAAACGCCTATGCGCCACAAGATGGGTTGAAAGGTATTCGGCAATTCATGACTTTGTCGAATTATATCCCTGTGTGGTTAGTGCACTCGATAAAATATCTGAGTGGAAAGACTCAACAGCTACGGATGCTAATATTCTTGCAAAATCTATGGATTCTGAATTTTTTGTTTCTTTACAAGTTATTAAGGTGACTAATTCTGAATCAAAAATGTTTTTTTTTTTTGTCACACGTCAATTTGTATTTTATTCTTTAGGTGCTGTTTGCATATGGTTTGCCTCTATGTAAACTGTTACAAAAAGTTGAACTTGATTTGAAAGAAGCTGTGGACTTAGCTGAAGTGACTGTGACAAGTATTCAATGTTTACGTGATAATATAGAACAAGAGTTCAATAAAATGTTCAAAGAAGCTGAGGTAAAGATTTTGATAAAATGTTATTATCTGACAAAGCAATTATTATTTATTTTTTTTTTCAGAAAATGGCCGATGTGGTTGGCGTGAGTATTTCAATTAAACGTCAGAATAAAATAAACAAAAATCGAGCCAACCTCTGTATTAATGATATAACACCAGAAAAATATTATTGTATAACAATAGCCATACCGTTTATTGATTCATTTATACAGCAATTAAATGAAAGGTTTTTGAAGCACAAAAATATATTAAAAGGCTAGTTAATATCTACCTATTATATTTTATTTTCAAATTAATTTATTTTAGTATTTAAAATATATTTATCTTTCGTTAGGATTTGGGTGTTTATTTTCTAAAACCTATGCTGACGAGTTTGACGAACTGGTACAGTTTTACCTTGATACAGATCTACAAATTGTTAAGGCTGAATTACGACTATGGCATACAAAATTGGAGAAAAATAATGAACAACCGAAAAATGCATTAGATGCGTTACGAGTGTGTAACAAAGAAATATTTCCTAATATCCATCGTCTGTTGAAAATTTTGTGTACTATACCAGTATCTACAGCAACGCCAGAGAGGACTTTTTCGTGTCTTAAGAGACTTAAAACCTACTTACGTAATACAATGACAGAGGTACGTCTTTTGACTTTTATTTACAAATATGTTTGGTTAAATTTATAAGTATAGTGTGTCTGTTAAATTATTTTAGACCCGACTTAATGGACTCACAATGTTGGCAATACATGGAGATGTGCCATTAACAGCTGAGGAAGTGTTGGACGATCTGGCGAAAAAACCAAGAAAATTAGATTTTTTATTATAATGTATTAAAAATTAAAATATATATAATTTTTTAAAACAGAACAAAATTTGTAATTATTATGACTATGGGGGGTGTGGGGGGCAGAGCCCCCACTTTTGTATTCTAGTAAATTTTCAGAGCCCCCCCCCCCCCATTGAAAATTCCTGAGAACGCCACTGTAGTCATATAAATGATAATGATCAATGATCATATTATAATTTGTGTACTGAGGTAGTGATGAGGTACCTACTGCATAACTATAATACATGAAAAATAACTGTTATTTCCTATATTCTTGATTCTTCATCATTGCCTATACAACTCACGAAAATATAATTGTTTAAAGCATGTTTATGTAATTTTGACGAATTTTGTTTACATTTGAATTTATATAGTCCATATTATATGTCGCTTCTCGCTAATAACTTTATAAAAATAAGGTTACTATACTATTTAATATTTATAATTTATATAATAGGTATAGTAACCAGTAGGTATGTATACAGTATACCTACTAATATTATAGGCATTCAATTTTTTATTACCCATAGGTATTTATTTGTTTAATTAATTATTTGTCTGCTTTTCTGATACCTAGTTACAATTATTCAATACTTTCTATTCAAATAAGGTACTTATTCTTGTAAGTTTTTGTAAATAGTGAAAAAGGGATAAGGTAATCCACCGATTTATGATTTGGAAGAAAAGCTAAAAGAGTAAGTAGGTACCTATATGTTTCGTGGAAACATGCAATTCCCATAAATTAGACTTATATACAGTTTAATTACCTATTGGAGAGTAAGAACCTGTTGGTCCATTTTGCCATAATCCACAATTTTCAATGTTCCATAGATAGCACATTTTTAATATATATATAGGTAAAAAAAATGTAGGTGTACCATACACATTATTGTTGTAATTCTATACTAAAATTAATTTTTTCATCATAATAGGTAGGTAACAAGTAGATATTTAGAGAGTATCTAATATTTTTAATGTGTAGTATTTGAATTCTTATTTATTTTATAATTCTATAGAATAGGTATCTATTATATTGTCTTTAAACAAATGATTTCTGATTATTAGGTAGGGTTTATTAGACATTAGTATTTACTAATCAGGATACATAACTTATATTTTGCGTTCAATCAATAGATACTAAATGTCTAAATAGTAAATATAATGTTGAATTTAAAATATGGACATATATTTTTTTTGTATTTTAATTTTTTTTTTTTTCAACAATGTTAATATGTTTTAAGCATTAATATTGTTTAATATTTATATTTTGCTCTACAGCTATAAACAAGAATGTTTCAACTATTATTTGTATGAACAGCTAGCAGCACACTAGGAAAGTTCTGATATCTTGCTGTCATGGTACGCCACTGTCAATATCTTCTTGAAAATCACAGTAAAGCAATTTGTAAATGTATATATTTTTTTAAATTATTCTAAATAGACCTTTATAAATGAAGAAGAAATGTATAATTTTTTTTTTTTATTAGGTAGGCGTTTTAAACGGTAACTGGACAATTTCCCCTTGGACATTTCTCCCCCCCCCACTGTTTTTGGCATAGTAGGACATTTTCCCCCCGAAAAATGTTCTGATGCGGACATTTTCCCCCCATTTTTTTTAAGTTTATTATTTAATAATTTAATATTTTTTATTATTTAGTAAGAAATTATTTTTTTTTATAAATATAATAAAAATTGTATAATAAAACGTAAACAATTTGTATATAAGTAAAAATATAGGTTTTTTAATTAATATATAATAATAAAACGTAAAAAAAATTATATAAGTATAAAAGGTTAAAAAATATTTATGAAACATAGTCTAAAAATTTCGACATAAAAATGATATATTTTGTAAAAAACATTTAATTTCTGATACTTTTTTTATATCTAAGCACATATTTTGTAATCGTCATTCATATTTATTTTTTTTTTTTGTTAAAAAAACCATAGGTACCTATTTTAATTTTTAATAGGTTATTAATTTTAGATACTAGCGAATAATAGAATATGCTAGTACTATTACTTTTTTATTTAGACAATCTTTTAAGTATAATAATACTATTATTTTATTGTTTCAAGTAGTTGAATTGATCAAAAATATACATTACTAATTATAGTATAATTGATTATATTTATAAATAAAAAATTATATTTTACTGGAAAAAAATAATTTCTTATTAAATATTAAATAATAAACTTAAAAAAAAATTGTTAAAAACAGTTGTGTGTTATAAATTATAACTTTTGAAATTAAATTATATTATAATTGAAATTTGAATAGTATATATTAAAATTTACTTTTAACAATCATCTAAGCTAGTAAAGCAAGATTGGATCACAGGAGAAAAAAAATCCTTATGTAAGTTTCCGTGGCAAAATTAAGCTTTTAATTATAATAATTTGAAAATAAGGTTTGAGTGCAATTTTATAGTGACTGATTTTCAAAAATATTTGATCTATGATCTTCAAAACCAGTAAATGTGTCATTCTGTGTATTACTTAAATGATATTCATTTTTTTCAATGACCTTTTTATTTTTGATAAGAAGGCACCTTTATAAAATATAGATCATTTAATTGACACAAATAAATTCATTATAAATATATAAAGTTAAGTATAACTTATGAAATAGTTAAGACTGTTATTATTGAAGTAACATTAACTTTTCTTTTATTGCAGCTAATTAAATTTTAAATACCTACTTAAAATGCTTTCATTTATATTATGCACCACATGATACATCTATACCTTGCAACTATCTTCTTTGTAATTAATAACAGGTACATTAATAAATGACCTCATACAATATATTTATTTTGTATACAGTACCTAATAACCATAACCAATAAGTGAGTTGCTAATGGTAATATAGACTTATTAGTGCAAATGATTTTTTTTTATTTACTTATTGTTCTGAAATAAAAATTATACATGTTTCCAACAATAAAAAAACATAATTATTGTTATTTTATAATGTTGTGACTATTGCATATTAAAGGTACCTACCTATCTGAAAAGAGAATTGTAGGACTCAGTAATTTAGAGTTTACCCTACGTATAGTGTACCTACCTACATTGAGGTGATTTAATGTTTGATACTAAAACGGTTGCTCGATGTGTACTTAAAAATTTAAATATATATAATATTATATTATAGGTAGTACAACACGATTTAAAATAAAATATTGTCTTATATAATATTATCGTTGAAGCTAGAAAATCAAGATCGACGATGAAAGAAACATGACGTTAAACCGGTAGAGCGCGCGTTCAGTGTTATTGCATGAAATTAATAAAACGGTATTAACAGAATAACTGTCGGTGGCGCTCTCACATGTAACGTTTCTGAATAAGTGACGTGTATATATAATCTCGATCCATCCTACGTTGTCGGGGACTGGGCACGACGCCGAACGACAACTCAGCCGTATGGCTACCTCGGCGTTCGCGGTCTTTTGAACGGTTGAGGGTGTGGCGGAAGGGATTGGTGTAACCCTTTGATTAGTTGTTACTAACTTCTCTCTAGTGTCCCACCATCATCATCACTCTGCACATGCCTTTCTTTGGTGTTACAACACCGTTCAATTATACGCGCGCGCCGGGTCTCAGCTCATGTCTGAATACCGGCATACGCCAAAGCAATTAAAAAATTTTAAAAAAAGACAAGCGACATGATTACATCATGTCGTGAGTTACCCAAAATTGGTCCCGGTTGCTGCTCGTCCTGTCGCGTCATGTGTGCTGCCGATCTGTGTCGGTACACTTAGTGCATGTTTTTCAGACCTGCGGTGGGGATCAATTTCGAACGTTCGCCGTCGTTTAAACTCATTCCGTCTCCACCAAAAATTTTGTTTGTTTTTTTTTTTTTTTAATTATTGGTAAATATTAAAACAGTAAAAACAAACAAACAAGCAATAAAGCTCCTAATTTCACTGACAATTAATACATTAGAAAAAAAAAAATTGAAACAATATTATATTTATTACATACTATAATAATTGTATTCACCTTAAGTTTATGACGATATTGGTGGTTACAATATATTATAATTATACGTGATGGTTAGAAGGTTTCTCAAATATAGGTCATAAAATCGTCTTAACATGCCACAAAAGATGACAATCCATATTTACAGATCTAGAACATCGGCAACAGATCGTCAATTTCGCGTTTATGACGAGGCCACCTGCACAAAGATGACCGAAGTTGACTGCGTTTAAGACTCTTCGGAGGTTTCGAGGATAATCCATTTATATTAGTGTGATCTTGTGGATATCTATAGGAGACAATTTCTTCATATTGGTCGTATAATATGCGTAAATCCGATACAATATAATCAATTTTAATTATATTATATATCATGTTGAGTTAACCTGTCGTTTAACCGGCCCAAACGTATTTCGTTTTCACTGTACTATTAAACGATTTTATTATATACCATTTTTATTACTTTTCATAATATAAGGTTTCGAGCATACACAAGCAGTCGTTTTAAACCCATATTATTGACACATATTACTATATTAGACCATCCAGTGGCGCAACCAGGATTTATTCAAGGGGGGGGGGGTCCAGGAAATTTTTTTATTTATTATAATATATTGTTTTTCTGTTCTCTTCCTGAGTATATACTATATACATTATAAATACATTTCATTGCTTGATTAATACAATTATATTATTATGCCAACTCTAATAATAATTATAATCGATACATTTTGATGAAAACTTTTGAGTAACTTTAAAAATATAAAATAAAAATAAATACTATGGCATGATCCAAGGAGGGGGGGGGGGTCCGGACCCGGGGTCCACCCCTCTGGTTGCGCAACTGAGACCATCGTATTATACACCAGATCTGAGCTCTGTAGACAAATTCAAACAGACACACAAACATGATACCGCGAAACAAATTATAGCTTCAAATAAAGGTACGGCGATTGAATACCGAGTAGTACCGTGTAGGTATAGGTAAACTCGAGTTGTGTTGATTAATCAATCTCTTCGACAAAGAAACAAAACATGTTATGGAAAAAAAATAATAAAAATATTGCAAATCCTGCGAAATATGATTGTGTGTGATAATGTTCACTGCGTATTTATAGTTAAATACCTACCTTATATTGTATAAATTTTGCACATACAGTTTAGTAGCACAATATTTTTTTTTTTAGTTTTTATTTTAGAATTAGGGTTTAGTTTTTTGAATTCTAATAAACACATTGCTATTTTAGCACAATAATCGTACGTAGAGATACGTGCTATATTATAGTAGCAACCTATCGCGTATGTTATTATAATGTAAGTATTATAATATTATATTTGACGGAAAATCGTACAACATATTATTATACAATGTATGTGTCATTACGTATTTATTATTTTTTTTTAAGCAATACTTTAAATATATAGTAAGTATTTATAGTATATAGGTATGTATTATGTATTGTGTGTATTGTATAATAATATTATAATATCGCGTGACGTTCAGCGGCGGTCGTCGTAAGGTGGCGGCGGTAACGCTGCGCCCAACGGACTGCGGTCGATGTTGCCGCCGGAACGGCCGAACCGGACTTCCAGCCCGTCCACGTCCACGTCGTAGTGGCGTCTGGGTATTTTGTTGTCGCCGGGCGTGTACACCTCGCCCCGGCCGAACCGGATGAAGTTGGAGTCCCGGCGGCCGAACCGGATGAAGTTGGAGTCGACGCGGCGTCCGATCGCCGACGACGGGTCCCTGCGCTTGGCCGCTGCCGATGCCGACGGTGCCGTCCAGCCGCAGTCGAAAGCCCGGCCGAACCGCATAAAGTTCTTTTCCATGGCGCTGCGCCTAGTCAACGGGTCCACGGGCCGCAGGGCGAACCGCTTGTCCGCGGCGGCCGCGTCGGCCACTCCGTCGGTGACCAACGCGGCCAACGTCAACGTCACCGGCAACAGACACAAAAGCATTATTGCACCTGTGAACACGCGACAAAACAGCAAAATATATGAGTCGAAATGGTTATGTGAAAAAGCTTTTTTTTTTTTTTTTTTTCTGATACGATCGCTTAACAACGATTTTCGTGCCATGAAAAAATTATTTGTATGAAAACGACATTTTGTGCATGTAGATTTCTAGAGTCACGGAGGTATTATGAGTAGGTACCTATCAATATTGTATTTCTTATATTATATATTATTATCATATTAATTGTTCAATACGACGTGCAATTTATAGATATTTAAGATTACTCTGCTGTGACTAGGTCATCTCTAAAATATATATTTTTTTAATAATAAATGGTTTTAAAAAGTGTGACTTAATTTCAACAGATTATTTCTATTATTCGACATTTACTATTTTTTTGTTCATTATTGAAGCATTTATAAATTTTAATTTATTGATATTAAAGTAAGTGTTATATTGTATTAAATACTTAAAAGTGTATAAAAAACTAACTATACGTTTGTCAATACCCTAGGTTATTAGAAAGCAAACATCCCTCTCGGATGATAAAGTATCAAGTATGTTTCAATAATTATAAATTTATCTGTATTTTTAAAAAAATTATCTATCAATATTTTTTTGGTGTCTTAACAGTTATAAAACAATGAATTATTTAAATTTTTTTATTTATAACAGAGAGATTAAATACAAATGAGAAAGTAATAATAATAATAATCTAAAAAAAAATGTTTTACATTTTTAGTTACATAAAAACAAATAAAAATAAACTAAACAAATTATTTATACAAATAAAATATAAATAAATATTTTTAGTTGAAACAGTGTTTTCTGGCTTTTTTTTTTTTTTTTTGAATAACAGTTGTAAGCTGTTTCTTTTCATATAAGTATTTTTATTTAATGTATCAAGTTCAGCTATAGTGTAGTTAGAGTGTCACAAATTTTTATGCTACTATAAAAACATAAAATAAATAGAACATAGTTTTCCTTTAAATGAAATAATATGTTGGAGTATGTTACGTGCTAACCATTAAATTATAGTTTTTATTCGAGTTTATTCTTGAAACTCGTAAAAAACAGACCCTATTTGATATTTCTGTTAGGAAATATTGTCCCAATTTTGCCGTATACGTTTAAAAGGCATATTGTACATTTTTAATATACAGCTGTGAGCTGTAAACGCTATAGTAAGTTGTCATTGTTGTCATCAATTATAAATAATCTAATGTCATACTTAAAATGCATTAATCTTAAACATATTATTTGTGCACTTATGCTTTGCTATCTCGAAAATATACACAATATATTACAATATTACATACATCTTATAGGATTTATCTATATAGGTAAAAAAAAAAAATAGTAAATAAAATATAAATGTAAAAATAATAAAACCCATAATATAAACAATAATAAACAAGTAAATTCAAATACGAAGATTTATCAGATTTATCACTTTAATCACTTTTTGCACGGTGGGTTAAAATTTGGACTCAAACGGTTTTCGACATTTCAGACGAACTATACTATTAATAAAGTGGTTTTGTTTACAGTTAACTGTATTAACTATACAATACTGTTTAATGAAATATTTAATATTACTGATATTTATGGATTAATTCTTAAGACAATATAATAATAAGTAGCTGATTGTAGGAAAATAAAATAAAATTCAGAATAATAGATAGGTATAAATGACACGAAACGAATTAATTTCTGTTTTATTTCTAGAATATAATACCTACAATATATTATAATATAGGCTCCTAAAACTATGAAACATGAATTGGTAAGAAATAATTTTAAACTAGGTATCTGAAAAAATTAATTAAAAAGATAGGCTATTATTCGTACAACTAAATGTGATTTTAAAGGTAAGACATATCGTGCTGCGAACGAGTTGATTCCCGGATACTTGTTTACCTTCACTGATACCGTTTAAATGTTTAATTGATTCCCGGGTCATTAAGAGGTTAAGACTTATTCTCTCGTATATCAGAAACGAAAATAAAACTAGAAAATCAAAGAAAAACAGAGAAAACTAATATTTTTGAGAAAAGTGATGACCAAGTTAGTCATTACCAGTTTTTAAAAACAATGTGTTTTTAAAATTTTTTCCTCAATACTAAATTTGTTTATTAATATTTTTTTTAATAAATAATAGATTATAATTTAATACAATAAATAAAAATTAATGACGCTAATAGACTGAATATTTTATAATAATATTATAAATTATACATTTAGTACACCAACAATAAGGGAATCAACTCGTATTCATACCTGTAATAGCCCGGGAATAAACGTATACATTAAGTATATGTCTCGGGAATCAACTTACCAACAACGAATATACCGTGTCCCGTCATACTAGTGAATACAATTTCATCAGATTAAAAATATGTATTTTTTAGTTTGATTAATTTAATAATTTTTAATTTTTGAAGAATTACCAAGCGATTTATATTCTTAAAAAATAAACAAATGTTTAAGATCTATTTTCATTAAGAGTTTTTTTGAAATTAGTTCCCAACAAGAACTTAGATTGTAAGTAATGGTCGTATTTTTCACTATTATAAATCAAGGTTTATTGCTGTATAAATAGATATGCATTTATTATTATATAAAAAGAATAATATTTAAAATAATATAGATTTACTGTTATATTTTTTTATAACTTGATTTCACGTGTACCCTTTTTAGCAAGTATATTTATCGACAATTTTGTTCTTTGGTTACTATGTATATTAATATACTTTGGGATAAAATTATTATAATACCTAGTTATTGTTTTATTCGTTTATTGAGTCAAATGCCGTACAACGCACCGTAAAATAACAATAATAATGATAATCTTTTTGCGTAGTACTATATAAAAACGCGAGACGTGATACTTGTATATACTTACATCATAACGTACATGCAAGTATATTGGCATACACCACAAAATGTCTAGTAAATATCGTAGGCCCCCGAAGGCTGTATTATATAATATTATGAACGTCGAATAGTCTTAACGGAATAAAATGTTGAGCCAAATCTCCCTCTTTAAATTTTTATAACTATATCAAAGGGCAGTAAATGTGTTAACAAACTACTTTTATCTAAATGTACGGCAGTCAACAATAAAATAATAAAATATTAATATTATTTAGTGTACCCATGATAATAGCTAGGTATATAATATAACCCATGGATGACACTCTGCGTATTATCATTATACTTACTCAATAACAGTAATAGTAATATTTAGTGATTTTTCCTCATCCCTAAGTATCACGAAATTTTTATTTTCATATATTTTATAAATACATTATTATAAGTTAAATTACCCTGCCTCAATATGAAAATTTCAGTTGTCTATAAATTGCTTAAAAAAAAATATATATATATATTTTGAAAATTAAATCATGTAAAGATAATGCCGGTTTAAATAACTGGTGAAATTTTCAAGTATCTATGACTTATACTTTTTGAATTATAACAAATATTTAATTTCGTTTGAAAATAGATCGTTATCGTTACGCAATTTCGTGAAAATTTAAAATTCAAACGCACTTAAAATTTTTCCTATAATGATGCTTAGAGTTTTTTCTATAGCTACTTGAAGGGAAACTTAGTGTTGAAATTTTTATCCTTAGATAAAATACAAACAATTTTATGATTTTTCAACATCAAAATTACTTGCACATTTTAGCGATTTTGACATACTTAGTAAAATTTTTAACTATTAACGCTTATAAAAAAAAAAAATTGTGGCTAACGATTTTTGATTTTTTTTAACTACAATAAGAACAACTCATAAGAAACCTTATATTAAATTTTCAAGTTTTGTTGGCCATCCAAAATTTTTTTATCGACACTTCAAAAAAAAATTCTCAGAAAAATCGAAAATTTCATGGTCTATAAATAGCTCAAAAAAAAATCAAATAAAATTTTTTTTAAATTTAACTGCGTATAGATAACACTAATATAAACATTTTGTGAAAATTTCAAATATTTACAGCGATTAGTTTTTGAATTACAACTACCTATAAAAAAATCGATTTGGTCGAAAATTGGTTTTGCGTAAAAATTTCTTCGTTTCCGTAATTTTTTTGAAAACTGTTGGAAAATGTTTACTTTTTACCTCTATAATACACCAAGGATATGCATTTTGTCATTTGTCATGAAGTTTGAAATTAATGCATTATTTCGACTAGTTATGTTGTACACAGACACAAAAAAAAACACACATTATTATAAAATCAATACATTCATCACTCCGTTTAGAATCTTAAAATACTAAATTCACAAATAATAAATCATAAGTAAATAAAATGTAACAAATTTAAAACATATTTAGCTTAAGCCATTTAAATATACGTGACAATAGTAGTATACAAAATCTCCCGTTATTTATGACGACAAACTCCATCATTCCACTATTTGATAACTAATTAACTGTGTGAGTTATCACTTATCAATTAACATGTTAGTCGAATATAACAAACTAAAATACTCGTTTATGTACTATATAGCATTGTTTGTCGAGTTAACTAAAATAACATTTCTTATAAATATATAAAATAGAAAATATTTAATACGCAAACAGATTAATCTGAGTTTTAAAATTTTTCATGTGAATATATAATATTTTTATACGATCAGCAGTTCACCTAGATAGAAAACGATTGTTTTTAATTTTGATTATATATATATTGTCTACTGTATAGTATACACATAAAGATTAGTGAACATAAGTGTCTTCTAGTTTCAAATTTTTTGAGTTATTTACAATATAATATGACAACTAACACTATTGTGACAATCGTATAGTTCAGGTCTCTCCTACGTTAATATTTACATACGCTGTGATGACACATTTATTATTGTCGTTTGACGATTACGAGATTCCAATCACCGCGGGACACATCTACGGCCGGAATACGTGGTCTGTCAAAACTTATTAGTTCCGCGAGGCGTCTATTTGGCCAATTACCGTTGCAATATTACCGAATGAATAATGACCGCCGTAATGCGACGAATTAATAACGGCCACACAAACTAGCGGGCTTACATTATTGTGCAGGTACATAGCACACTTATATACTGCTATTTGCAGTCTGCACCTATATACCTATTTTTGACTACCCTCTGCCTGTCGCGGACGAGCGATTCGCAGCCGCGGCAATGTGAAAAATGACCTATCCCGGCGGAGGTGTTTTGTTTTTTTATAATTAAGAAAACAACGACAAAGAAAAATGACGCGTTGGTAGTAGGTATGCGTGTATTTATATAAAGTTCATCATTTTTCTTTTAACGTTAAATATTTTGCATTTTTTCCCCAACCGGTAAACGCAATTATATACATCGAAACCTTGTAATACCGCGCGAACGCAGCGTGGCGTGTATATTATCATATAAATAAGCTTTAAAAAAAAAAAAATAAAAAATAAAAAATCCGAAACACAATAGTTAATTCTCCATCACATTCTCGTAAATGTAAAATGTAGATAGATATATATTACATGAAAAACTAAAACTCCGTACAATACCGTGGTGATCGAAGTTGAAGTAAAAAACTTATAATATCACCTAATAATCGTAAAGCTTGGTATTTATAACTGGTATGCATTGTGCATGCAACTTGCGAAGCAATTTTATTTTTCTAAAAACATTTATAGAATTTATAAAATATGCATAATTCATGCACATACGATAAATATTTAGATAACCGCAAACCATAGGTAATCATATAATAATTTTCAAACAATCAATAAAAAATAACAACATAATGTAGTCAAATATGTCGTCCATATAGTTTTTGTATGACGAAATAATATTATATTTTGATTTATAAATATTATTATTTGTTAATGTTATAACTTATAAGTACCTAAGATACATATTAGATCAGTTCAGAAGGAAATAAAATGTAGTAAACGATTAATAGGAATATCGTTCTGCGTCTTAAAAATAAATCTAAACTACGATAAAAATATTGTCACCACTTAGGTAGGTACTACAAAAAAGTTTTTTTATTTATTGAAAATTATTTTTTTAGTGGACCACTGACCACTGTAGTGTGAAATAATCATGTTTTTGAAAATATACGTAAAATTTAATTAATATTAATGACATACTGTGGTAGTCCTTAATCCTAATATGCAAACATCACTTATTATTTCGTAAACAAAACATTATTACAATTAGATTAGGTATTAAGCATTTTTTTTTTAAATTTATTAAATTAAGGTACATGCAATTTAAATTATTTTGAACACAGTACATAGGAAAATATAAAATAGTTAACATTTGAGAACTGAACTAAGCATATATAATATTAGAGTATAGAAATTGTACAAACTCAGTTGGAGTAGACGGGATGAATCAATGAATGTAATAGTTATCAACAGAAATTGAAATATTGAGATGAAAAATAAATTAACAACATAGTTATTAAATGTCTATAATATGTATTATGTATAATACTAATATCTTATTTAAAGTATTATCTTTTGGTTTCCGTTTGTTGAATTATAAGTACATTAAAGAAAAATACAGACAAAAATGATTTAATTTAACTATAATATTTTTATTTTTAATAAATTAATAGCAAATATATATTTTTTTTAACTTTTAACCAGATTAAAGTATCATTGTGGGTACAATAATGGGTTATTTTCATATATTTTTAATACGAAATAAACAAAATTATATGATACTTGAGTTCTTTTTTATTTTAATTATTTGGTTCAAAATGGAGTTCATATAATGTAAATTTCATAAGTCATTTTATAAAAGCATATAATGTGTAGGTAGTATGCTTTTTTTGAATAATAAAACGTAACATTATTTTTCTTATAGGCAAATATAATACCTAGGTATAGTATAAGATATATGTTGTTATATATTCATTGTTTTATGTATATAATTGTTCTTTAAAAGTTTTAGTGTATATAAAAACAAATGATATTAAAATATTAAAGTAAATATACTTATGTGTATGTATTGAACAAAATTCAGAACCTCAGGCAAAAAGTTGTTTCGTATGAACCCGCTACGTTATAAGTAATAAGTATCTTTTAACTATGTACAACTGTACAAGTATAAAAATGTGTACAATTAACAATAATTTTCTTCAAATATAATATTTGAAAATAATATTATGTTTATTAATAATATTGTTTGTATCTACGAATTAAAGGTTCAATCTCTAGCTAAATGTTTTTCGTATATTAAAAGAAAAATTATTGATACATAAACATTCATTCAATCAGTTTGTTTACAAACATTACATATTATAATAGTTATAATACTATAATACGTAGTCAAGTATCGACCTATATCTGCATTTTAATTATTTTTTGACGTAGCTTTTAATTGATTTACAATGAATAGGCTTATATATTTAAAACTATATATAATTATATTTATAACTTTTTATAAGTATTATTTTAAATTTTAATAACTTCTATTTAGAAACTACCTATTAAAGTGCATTATTAGGTCTACAAACAAAATGTATTGAAATTCGTGTTACATATTTGATTATTAAATTATACATTATAGAATAATTTATAACACATGTTTTAAATTTTAAAGTTTAAAAATACATTTTATAATTTTATAATTATACTATAACATACCCCAATGTGTAACAATTAAATGTTTTATAATGATTTGTTTACTATAATTTGGTATTTGTATTGTTTGAAAATTTGAAATATACTACATTTTTTTTTTATATAATAATGCTTATCAAATTATACTACCCGATACCTTTATTTTCTTGTGGTATCACAACTGAAGCGGGAACCCATGAATTGAGTCGAGTACCACAATACTGCCTGAAACTTGTAATATTGTTATATTTTTATATTATACTACTTCTTACATTTTATGTCACTTTTAATAAAGTAAAATAAAAAATAATACTTAAAAGTTGGTTTACATTGATATAGCACATACTAAATTATAATAATAAAAAAACTTTAAACAATTATTTACTATTTTTATTAACAAAACTTCGATAATTCGTCAAAAACGTCAATTTTTATTGACACAATGCTTTAGTTGTCAAACGTGAAGAAAATTAAAAGTATAAATACTAATACTAAGAATTGTGTTGTGTGAGATAAGAACAGTTTTCGATAAAAAGGTTGTGGAATTAAACTATTGGTAAAGTTTTTTATTTCATCCAACGGTAATATTCGCTAGGAGTGACAAATTCTAAATTAAGTCAAATAACTTTATAAGTTATATATTTTAACTTTATAAAGTATACATCCCGTAAATCCAGTTTATTTCTGTATTTAATATAAGTATATATAACCTGTCTCGTGGTTATTGTTTAGAATAAAAGTTTAAAATATAAGTGTAATATGTAACTAATTATATTATATAACAAATTTTATTCTTGTATAATATAAATTTTTTTTTTATTATCAGAATTAGCTCATGAATCTAGATTAAGTACAAACAACTTACATAATTATTATCAGATTTTTTTAAATGCCTGTATAATATCTGTTGAGTTAGAACTTTGGATATTATTCCAAATTTGGCTTTTAACTTATCAATACGTAAATAGAACGATTTGATTCATTGGTACAAAAAATAACCAGTTATATACTAATTAAATTACTCATTATTTTCCGTATAATAACACTTTAAATTTATAATATTATTAATATATTATTTACTATCTAAAGCAAATAGTATCCAATATAACGATTAGACTATAACCGTTAGAGAAATTACAATATTTGATGTCTAATCGTTAAGGCATTTTTGCTTACTTAAAAAAAAAGAATTAATGAACTTAATTTATATTTTTATTAATTAACTTATTTTAAAACTCTGTGGCTTATTTAATAATACTCATATTACAATTATTGTGATGGTCGGACACAAACATTTTTATTTTTTAAAGAATTGATATCAGATATTTTTTGTTTAAACCCACATTTAAAGGGAATTTTAAAGAATTACAAACATGAGTTTCGTAATATTTTTCTTAGAATAAATAAAAAATGTACTCCCAAGTACAAATCCATCATCGGCCATGTTTTTGATTTCATCTCAACATACATGAATTTCAAATTTTGAAATACATATGTTTTTTGAGTTATTGTAATTATAATTAATTATTTTTGAAAAATAGACGTGTTATAATATAGTTAAGGGGTATCTCGCAGATACTTGACAACAGTTTCATTTTTATTTGAATAATATCTCAATCTAAATTATAACTTTTATTTTCAGTTAAGTAAGAAAACAGATTAAGTAATATGCTGATTTAAATCAACTCTGTTAATTCCTAGACAATAATTTATACTTATGTTTTAAATCATCACCAATCAACTAAAAACTAGTCGAAAAAATAACAAAAACAAAAATACTTAAGATTAATAAACATAATATATTTAAAATATAAATATGAAAAGCGTATATATTTAAAAGTTTCAAAACAATTTAAAACTTTTTAAGTTATTAAAAGTGCATATTTTCCAATAAAGTCCAACTTGCGTTGGGTTTCGAGAATGTATTATAAAACAAGAATTTATGTTAACTTACAAAAATGTTGAAATGTGATAAGAAATGTCTGTAAATAATAACAACATATAAATCCTGAATGGATACTATACATAACTTCTCAATTGTACATTTTGAGATAAAATTTTACTTTGCAATTAAATTAAAGAAATTAAAATAAGTTTAAATTTTACACAGATCAAGTTTTAACATAACTTTTCATATTTTTTAAATTGCAATATTTATGTCATAAATGATTTAGTAATTAAAATATTCTGCTAACAAGATATAAGTCTTATGTAATTAAAGTTATTATAGGTAATTAAAAAAAAATAAAGACTTAAAAACATTAAAAAATACAACTTTTTTTAAAAAAATGTTGTGTTGTAACACTTATTGCAAATCATCTATAAATATATATCTAAAAATACATATAGGTATTTATTGAGAAAATGATTGTCTAATTATAAAATAATATTACCCTACTTATAGTACATAAATAAATTGTATGTTATGTATTATATATTATATTTATCAACCATAAACATTACTGATGTTACGATTCATTCAAAAAAACAAACTGAAAATTGCAAATACTTGAACAAAACTATTTCCCTAATAGTTTGTTTGATTCTAAACTATAATAAATTAAATCAAAATTGATTTAGAACAGTAAGAGTAAAGGTAAGTGAGTGCCGTAAATTAGGTGTTGAATGGGTCACTATTATTACACCTCCCTAAATTTGAATTTTAAGGATATATAATATATTATTATATTATACAAAAAACGATTTTTAGCGGAAACGGCTATCAACTTAATCGACATGTATTAAAAAAAAACTTAAAAGAATTGAACATTTCTCATGCTTAAATAACTCAAAAAGAGTTTAAAAATGTTGAATATTATATCATAGAACGAAAATAATAATATGAAAATTTGGTTAAAATTTCATGTATTTATTGTTGTATATATTTTTTTTAAAACTCAACAAGATATCAAATATTATTTGAAGAGAAATAATAGATTTATGGGTGAATATCGTAAGTCGAAAATATTTGAACTTGCTATTTGAACGATGCTCTTAAAAGAATATTTAGTCTCCAGGTAAATTTTTATTTCACATATAGGTCGAAAAACTTTTAATAAATCTAATATTTAATATTAAATCGTATACATATAAAAACAAATTTTTTTACGAATTTCTAACTACAAAATAATTTATTAATTTTCATAATTTTTATGAATTTTGTCAAAATTCTTACATTTAACGCTTATAAAATATATCGTGACAATAAATTTTCTATATTTTTTAATTGAGAAATTAACAACTAATGAAGACTAGCAAATAACTTTTAATTGACATTTATATATATATATAAAAAAAAAAAAAACTAAAATAAATTAGCCTATAAATAGCTAAAATATAATCGAAATTTTTTAAATTTTTTTTTTTAAACATAAAACGATAATATGAACATTTAATGAAAATTTCATTTTTTTAGTTACCTAAAAAAAACAAAATTGATTTTGTCAAAAATTAGATTTATATAAAGATTGCCGTTTCCCCTTACTTTTTGGTTTATTCTTCCCAATTTTATTATTTTAAAAATGAGTACTGTGAATTTTAAGTCTTACCTCTCTAAAGTACAAACCAGATTCAATTTGATATCTAAATCCACATACATTTTTGAAAATTGAATTATTTTAATATATTATCGATAACTTATCGTGTGCTCTTACGTATTATTATGTAAGTAATACGGAAGATTAAACTATTTTTTTTTTCAAAAACATCACATTAAGTTTTTATCTCCGCCTATACACCCATCGATAGATGTGATAAAATAAGCTTTTAAGGTTTTTAATATTAATAATACACACGGTTTTTTCTATTTTCTATATTATTATATTGTACGTTTGATGATATTTGCAATCGTAAGTATTATTCTCACTTATAAAACTTTTACAGTGGTAGTCTTACGTTGTTCAGACCTTGTATTTCTGCACTCTATATACTCGATAGCTCTTTCACTACGTACTACGTACGAGTATTCACATATTATGTATAATAATTATAGACAATATTATGTCTATTCACTGTAATAGGTATATTGAATTATATTATATTATTGCATGATATATTATATTATAATGTCTTACCACGAATGATCTTCACGTATATATACGTACGTTATACGATTAAATATATAATACGATATATCTATAGAACGCGCTGGATATATAGAATATTCTATGGAGAATTATGCTATGGAGAAACGACGATGACGACGATTTACTGTATAAATCTTTACTGTATATCAAAATATAACGCGCGGTGGTATTGTTATGGTCGACGGTCCGCGCGGGCGGCAACAGGCTAGTGCGACGTGGATCGGTCGAAAATAACACGATAACGGTCTCGGCAAAAAATATTAACTCGTGTGATGGCCGATCGACTGCGGGCAAAACTCAAATGTCCGTTCCGGTTGAGGGTCGGGCGCGTAAAAGCCGAAACGGCTGTGTTTTGTGTTAGAAGCAACGATGTTCAACGACGACGATGACGACTACGACGACGACGAGGAGTACGACTCGGTTGTCCCGACGCGTGCGGAACGGCTACGGAGGCGGTCGGCCGGTCGGCGCACGCCTTTTATAGTAGAGGATATACTACGCGGCGCGCGGCATGTGTCGTCACGTTTTTACGCGTTCGTTTTCTTTTCGTTTTTGGCGGCACGCACGTAACTCAACAGCAGCGATGGGGGGGGGGGGGTGGCTCATCGCCGGGCGCTTTTGCAAAATAATTCTGACGAGGACGTGTGCGAATCGCCGAGCTACAAAATGCGCATTTGCGCCGTAGGCGCTGTAATTTCAATAAAAAAAAAACCGAGGGTGCTAAAGCTCTGCGTTTTCTAGAAATTTTAAATTAAATTATGAGTACTCGAGGTATTAATGGCTTTTTGAGCGAAAATGTTTTATTGAACACTTATCAAGTTTATTACGTTTTATATTAACTAAGACAATAGCTGGTATATTACAATTTTCAGGTACAAGCGTTGTACAAACAAGTTTATACAGGAGTTATACGAGTTACACGCCTATCTTGTTCTGCAAATAAGTTTGCGACATGATTATTTTTTCATATATTTTTCATTGTATAGTATTTGACAAAACTGTAAGTTTATCCTAGCTCCATTGAACTCTGTCAATCGAACACGGAACTGTTTATATTAGTTAAGACTCCGCGATACTATTGTGTCGCAGCACCGAGTCGCTGATGAACGTGATACTAATATGACCGACGACGTACAGGGTTTATTAGAAGATAAAAATAAAAAATTTAGAAATAATAAATAATAAATATAAATAAATCTATAAATAAATTAGATTATGGCAAAATTGTCGAATAACACTGTTTCATTCATTACATGTTCTGATAAGCTGAGACTAATGAAAAACTGTTTTTGTTTTTTATTTTTTTGTAAGCAGAGGTTTTGATACATAAATACAAAAATTATTGGAGGGTGTTAATTTTAAACTTAGGATGCTAAATTATTTCTTGATACCCCCTAATTGTGCCCATGATTTGCACAACGCGAATAGAAATACCGAAGAATCATGTCCAACGTAACGATACTCCGAAAAATTATTATAAATAATAATTGGTAAATTCCACACCCCTCGTCCCGCAGAGGAATTATAACAATATATTATTATAATTATATGCGTAATATATTAATATATTGCTATATGTGACTGCTTTAGGCTAGCCGTGTTATATTATTTAGTGTTTTGAGCACATAATATTTTCGGTTTCCCATTACCGAAAACGGATACGGTTTTATTCGTAGGAGAAACACTTTTAATTGGGACGTATATTATTATGATGTACACCGCGTCTACACACGTTGCAGTCTACAGTTATAATTAACGACCAAGGGGTTATTTTATCATCACAAATTGTATTATTATTAGGTACGTTTTCATAACGTTTAATTCGATATGATGATATGGCCTACTTAGTTTTTGAGCGACAAAATATTACGAATTTATAATAATATAATACAGACCGTCTGATCTATTGGCGGTCGCTGTGACGAATTTAGTGCGATCCACCAAATAGTCTCTTAATTTGCTTGATATCGTTTTACTAGTCTATATAGTGGCGGAGATTTGACATCCAGTTCTAATGTTCAATATCATATAATAATTAGATTTAATAACATGTGGAAATTCTAAACACTACAGCCAAACAATGTTGCAGACTACAAAGATAATTCAAATGATGGTATTATATTTTTTTTCGATACCTAATAACTATACTTATTTGTTATAACTAATAATAATGATTGTGCATATTATTGATTTTTCGCTAGTACAAACATATTTTTTTTTCTTGTTTCTTGAAAGCCTTGTAAAATTGTTAGCCTATAGATTATATTATTATAGAAGGACAGGATACATCGTTTCGTATTACTCGTAAATGTCTATTGAAACGACAAACTCGTGCTACAGCTTTTACGGCTGACAAAGGCTAACAGTTTAAGTCCGTTTGCTCTTGTTTATATTAATAGTATAGTAAGACTTGGTTTACTAATCGCGCGTATCAATTATTACTTATTAGGTAAACATTTCAATCAATAATAAATAGATTAGTATAATATAATGATAAATTAGTAAACGGCGTTTGAAATAGGCAAATGTGGTACAAGAGTGTGTACAACTGTACAAACAATAAAATAATAATAACATATATTATAATATTATAATTTATAAGACTATCGACTTACTATAGTTTATAAATTTATAATCATACGTATTCGCACATTATAGTAATTTTATAACATTAATGCGCAATACATATTATATATCTCTTCGTTAAATATTTTACTGAAAATGTTTTTATATATACATAGATTGATAAATATCGTATTATATTTAGGGAAAACTCACGTTTATTTTTTAATGTTTATAATACGCATTCCTATCAATCAAATTATCTTATCCCGTTCATGTCTCACGTTGTTTTTTACTTATATTTCCCAATGAACTATGACAATATCATACAAAAATAGTATATTCGCAAATAACTTGACTTTATATACTGGGTCATAATAATATAATCGCAATCATTTATGTAAAGATGCATTTTAATGATGTATCGCACACACACAATTAAAGTTAATTTTAGTTTCTAATGTTATTAACTTATTATATTGATCATTACTTATTACTTATTACACTGAATTATAAATCCACATACGAACGACTATTGGGAAAAGATGATTTATATTTAAATAGATTTACATTAATAGGTATTGTGGTGAAAAAAATTAAGGCATTAAAATTTGTTATTCATTTAATAACTATTAAATTGAATAGAAGGCGTAAAGGTATGCCACTTATTGCTTCTCGTTGGTTCCTATAATTGCTTTGTCCAGTTGTGATCTACAAAGCTATTTAAATTTAAATAAGATTGCCAAACTTCAAACAAATTGTGTGTAATACAATATCCTTATGTTTTTGTTAAAGAATTTTGTGGTAGAAAAACATATCATATGATATTGTTCTCTTTTTACACTTGCGTACTCCGAAACTGGCCAATTACTACCAAACCCTGGATTTTATGTTACGAAAGGAGACATTCCTTACTTAACGATTTTCATGTAAATACTAACAAGGTATTATAATGTAATGTATAATCAGTTATTTAAAATTTATTTTTTATCTTGATGTATTCATTTTTATTAGTAATATACATATATAATTAATATAATCAATACGTTAGACATACACATACGCGCCTAATTGACTATTTGGATATACTTGGATATTTATTTCATGATTATATTTTTATTTAAAATAAAAAATTGTATTTAATACACAATTATAAATTATAAATACAAATCTTTTAAAAACTTCATTCAGTTATGTATCTTGTACAATAATTAAGTTCTGATAAATAGACAGGTATAAAATTGTATTCATTAATATAATTCTTATAAAATCTATAGCTTAGCCAATTAAAATATATTTTAATTATTTAAAATATTTAACATTTGCCTAAAAATATTCTATCGATCGTTCTTAAAACATAAAAAAAGGAAAATTAGGTAACTTTTTTTATTTTTATTTTGCATCTAATGTAACTATCGTAATTCGTCAATGAGTAAGTGACTAAAATTTATATTGTGTTAGATTTAAACTAGATGATAAATTGTTATTGTATACGATAAACGATCATGAATGAAGATGACCTATCGGCTATCAATCTATATTACAATGTATATTTTATGAAATTATGTTTTTTTTAAATTGCTATTAAAGTAATTTATTATACATTAAGAGTATTATGATAATTGTATAAGCTGATAGCTATATTATATTTAAATATGATTGTCAAGACTGATACAACTGAAAAAAACCTTTAATCACTATTTTAATTTGGAATTTATTTATTTCGTATTTTGAACTTTTATTTATATGCATACTTACAAGGTATTTGGCGATTTTCTATTTATTATTTTAATAAAAAAAAATATTTAATACTTAAATAGTTAAGCTGTAATAACTAATAAGCATGTGTCAAAGTACACCGTTAATCATAAAAACCATGCACCTGTAGGGATTTGACTATGCTTAATCTACTCAACCAACTAATTAGATACTAAACATAATATGTAATAGTATTTATTCTCTCACGATTTATGATTGTTAATAATATTAATTTTATCAGACACTCGTTTATAGCCATGATGTATACACTAAGTACCTAAGTATATTATATATTATTTTTTAGTTTGTCTTTCATAGACAGTAGACTTAAATAGGTACAATTATATTCATGTATCATAAAATTGTTGAATTTATATAAAATTGAATAAATATGAATAGGTTTAACATATCTTATAATTTTTCAACTAAAAATTAATTATGGCATAGAGTCGGATATTGTTGATAGATTATAATATGTACTCAGTCTTGTACTGCATATATATTGATTTATATTTAATAAAGGATTTTTTTTCGTCTAATGATTGTTTTAAGTGGTTATTATTTTCCTCTTCATCTATATGATAAGTTGGTTTTTATTGTACAATTTCAAAACAAAATAATTTTTATTACATTTTACAACTATTCATTTTACAAAGTATTTGTATTTTTTAAACATAATAAATAAACGTATTAATAAGCATTTTCATAAAAAAAATATCATATTAATTTTGTAATATTTTATTATTTAATAAAATTATTCAGTTTATAAAATCAAATAATTTAAAATCAATTGGCAAAGTATTAATTAACTAGATATTTTTATGGCTTTTACATTTTTAAATTGTTTAGTTCATATTTAAATAATTTTTAGATCGTTATATAATGTTTTTTATTGATCATCAATTTTCAGCTCTAATAATTAAAATATACCTAATACAGAACAATATTATTACATCTTTACGAGCATAAAATCGATTTAAGATATAAGCGTCAAAATGAGATAAGAAAAAAAATTCGTATCATACAATAGTGCCAAAATCCTAGATACCTGTTTAAAAAAAAATCGGTAAATAACAATCAACCAATTTATTAATATTATGTTTATTTTTATTTACATATATTATATTTTAAAGATAATTGAACATTTTCAATATTTTTAAATAGCTAATTATATAAAATGTACAAAATGTGCAAATGATTATATGTAATTTTTGTATCTTTGTCGATTACGTCATATAGTCCATAAAACGACATTGTGCCATTCAAGGGTCAATTACTCTGCAACATCTAGTTCTATATAATATATATATTATTATTATTTTATATTATTCTGAGTTACAAGCAAAGATTGTATTGCTTTTACTTTTTTTCTATGAACATTTTTATAGTTTAAATTGTATTTTAAAAACGTATTGTTTTTATTGGATAAATTGATATTATTATTATTTTATTTAAGGTGTCTAATTTAAATTGTACATATTTCTATACTAGTATATTGATAAGACGAATAACGATCAACATAGCAACATGTATGACTGTTGATTGAAGATATACAATACTTACGCATTTAACGTTTTATTATATAATAACAATTTTAATGTAATAATTTTTAATACTATGGAGTTTTAACTTTTAAATACATCTAAAAAACAAGTATAAATGCATAATAATAGTTTAATATAAATTCATTTTAATAGCTTTATATTTCCTATCGAAGTATGAGATGAACGTGACCTGTGGAATTTATTACATTTTTTTATTCTTTAGTAATTTTCAAAATAAACTATATTATCTAAAAGTTTTACACAACTTTAATTTCGTCAAAAAAAAAAAAAATTAAACTGAATTTAATTCTTGATAACCTTGTAATTTTCTGGGTTCGTATAATAAATATTGCATCTTTGCTTTTATTACAGTGCTTAATCTATAAGCCACTTTGGTTTCATTTTTTTTTGTTTTTTTTTCTCATTATAATTTATATAGCTGGAAAGTGAAAATATATATAATATAGTTCATTATAATTTATAATTAATAATCACGCAATAACACATTGCAGTATAATAGCTGATTATTATACTATAAATTACAATATAAACTACAATTTATATACATAGTGTATTAGAATTTATTTTAAATCTTTTAGATGAAAAATGACTATAAAAAATAACCATGCGCTTACTCAGGATGTTAAATTATGTGAGGTAAACATTAAAGTAGTAACATTTTAAAATAGTATTAAAATCAACAGTTTGTACACTATTAGTTTAGATTAAATAAATGTAATACATAGATACACAGACGTTTGATGAATAAAAAAAAATGTATAGGTAGATTTGTTTAAGCCGCCATTCCATATCCTAAACCTTACAAATTAGAACACGATTTATAAATATAAGTATATAATATGAACGAGATTCTTTTAAACATGTACCTACCTAATAGTGTAATACTACGTATAATTATTTTAAATATCCCACAGTATATTTTTACGATTTTACCATGTTGGACTATACGTGCGTGATCTTATAAAATCAAATCTCATCATCTATGAAAATGACCTAAGAACAATATGTAAAGTGTACGAACTACGGGAACTTTAGAACCATCACTCGTGCAATTTTCTTTATCCGGCGCTGCCCGAGTTTTGCTTTGTCTGCCAGATCACGTGATCCTTACCTCTTTTGATAAGCTGGTGGTGAGGGTAATTGGTACGCACACCAGTTACTTTTACATCCCTGAACAATTACACGGATATTAGACCCTACGCCCCTTAAGTTAAATGAAACTTCGACTGTTAATGGACTTTGAATTTTATACTCCCTAATTGGATATAATAGCAGGTTACCGCCGTTATACATAATTTAAGGTCAAACCCATCTCGCTTAAAATTTGTAAGTAGAAAATATAGTTTCTTTTACCGGTCCTTTCTTCAAACGCTGGTCCCGTATATGCACTCTATTATTATTATTGTTACTTTAATATACTCTCGTCTATTATATGTCCGCCCGCTCGCTAAATCCGGTGTTATTAACGCGACGTGACGACGAGGTCTGTAGGTATATTCTAGACTCGTTTCTGTACGTGAACTGACTTTTTTACGTCTCTTCATTGTACAGACAGGCATTGTTAATCACGGTGTAAATATTATATATGGATTATTATTATTAATTTTTTTTTTACCGTCTTTTTAATGACACACGGTGGAAATCCTTTTCAGTGAAAGAAACAGTAATACTTTTTAAATCCTTTTGGGGTAATTTATTATTTTCACGTCGTTCTCGGGGTATTTTTTTCACGTACATACTGTTAAATTTTGAAACGGATTTTGTGTTAAATTCAAGCTGTTTGTGACGGCCGACAGTTCAAATTAGTACGTTACGGTCGTCCACTCATACGATATATATGACAATAAACGAATTGGCTCAAATGTCAATAACACTAATCCAAACGCGGGTCAACAAACAGCCCGTGTAGCTGCAAAAGTGCATAGATAATATAACTAGCTGTAAGGTTTCCACCGGAGTCCAGAGCTTTGTGTTTTTTAATGGCACAGTTCATTTTAGGTAATCGTTTATGCGGTTCTCCTTGGGGAATATCTATAGCCTGCCCCTGTTTGCGTGAGTAAAAAGTAACAAAAAAAAAATATTAGACCAGCTGATAGCGTTGTCTAAGGTCGCTTGTCACATTGCGCAATGTTGATGTGGTATATTTCCAGGTTTCCATAATGACAAAATCTCAGTCAAAAGAAGACCTTATTGGTTCCAAAGAGCAGCTGCGTGGAGATCGTAAATCATTCGTCTTACCACCCGATTATGTGTTATCACCCACAGAAAAAAAGTTTCTGTTGCTCGCTGAGCGAGGAGACTGTGCGTCTGTTCAGAGGTATGTAAATTATGGCATGGGAGTTATTGGCATCCTAAGAAAATAATTGCCACGTAATTTTCATTACACAGAATGCAAAGGGAAATAATTTGATTCAAAGAAATTATCCAAAAATATACTTGAATATTTTATTTATTTCCATTAACATTGTTCAATATTAATAAATTGTGAAAAAAAACTACCATGTTATTGATCTTTGAAATGGAGAATTTTATCCGTATAAATTATAAAATGTATTTTTTTTATATGGCAATTCATAAGAAATTTTTAAAATATACTTATACTTTCTATTTTCATTTTTTTTTTCAATTCACATAAATTTAACTAAATAGATTTATAACATAACACGGATTAATGATAATTGTATTTAATATTGAATAGTATGACTGTATGAGTATAAATTATTCACCGACATCAAAATAATCAATAATTTTATTTTTATATATTATATCATATTCATTATTATGCTGTATTCTATTACTACGGACAGAGTGCTGAAATTAGGTAAAAGCTAACCGTTATATTTTATGTAGGTTATTGGAAGAACACAAAGGTCAGCCGGATATACTTAATATTGACTGCACGGACCCATTGAACAGATCGGCATTGATAACAGCGATTGAAAATGAAAACATGGATTTGATACAGTTGTTGCTCAAAGCAGGGATCAAGGTTAAAGATGCATTGCTGCACGCTATCAAGGAAGAGTACGTGGAAGCGGTGGAACTTTTACTAGAATGGGAGGAAAAGATACACGTCGTTGGAGATCCCTACGTAAGTTTGCTTACAACTTAAGATACAAAGTATTCTTTACATGGATGTTATGCATACATTATCCATATGACTTTTGTATATTATATGATTACAGTCTTGGGAAGCAGTGGAATCGTCGGCTTCGACGTTTACGCCTGACATCACGCCACTGACACTTGCAGCTCACATGAATAACTATGAAATATTAAAGATCCTTTTGGACAGAGGTGCTACATTGCCCATGCCTCACGACGTCAGGTTCGCCTAACATAAATTACAATATGATGATATATGATTTTTGCAAACGTTTAATATTCATTAGTTAAAATTAAATTACATGACGTTAGCCATAAACGCCAAAAAACGTTCGTAGAATAGAATTAATTAATGGGTAGTATTATATGCAAATGGGTTGATGCATAGTACATGAAAACGACTACACTACTACAGGGCGGCCACCTATACGCTTCTATATAATATAACTGGCAATAGGGTTTTTTCATTTTTTGTATAATTTGTAGTTTGTACATAAAATGTTACAATATTTTATATTTATTAATACTATTATAGTATAGTTAAATTAAGTGTTAAATAATGTTGAACCAAAGACAGTAATTTTTTGGTTATGTAATATACCGTTAATTTTGACATTAAATGTGTAGGAGTATAAATTATATATTTAAAAAACGTAAATCACTTTAATTTATAACCATAGCTGGTATAAGTTTAAAAATTAATTCAATACTAGATTAAACGTGACGTGCACTCATACGGGTTCGTACATTTCGCGGTCATCCCTTAATAATTTAATGTTTGAAAACCAAGTTTAATCAAAAAGAAATTTTGGTTTAAAGAATAAAAAATTTTTTGTTATTTAGTCATCAAAATAATTAGATAGGTAAGTAGTATCGAATGAACGCGTTGAGTAAAATTTTGTGTGAGAACAAAATGTAATAATGAAAATAATAATTCACTATATAGTATATATACATTCTCTTTTAGCTGTACTGAATTTTTTAAGCTTATATATTAAAATTATATTCAAAAAATATTTGTACGAATTCATAAATAGGATTACCTATTAATGGGTTGACGTTTTTTAAATATTTTCATTTCCCTAAAATAATGTTTCAAGAAATGTTTTGACAAAATATATAGAATGTTCTTAGATAAATGCAATTTAAATGGTTATAAAATAATTCATGTTCTTAAGCCGATCTTAATGAAATATACTAATAAATTGCCATTTAGTGGTCGGCAAAAAGTTCATTAAACTATTACGTAATGGGAAGGGGTGAATCCACAGTTTTGTTATTTTTTTAACACATGGAAAATTATAATTGTATATTATAGTTTTCATTCTTGAATGTTAAGTTCTTTAAACTCAAAAATATACTCTTATCATTACATTTGACGATTATATTCATTCATTATTTTAGGTGTGGTTGTGATGAGTGTATCACATCAAACACACATGATTCACTTCGTCACTCGCATTCGAGAATAAACGCATACAAAGCGCTTTCGTCTCCATCCCTGATAGCACTATCCTCAAGAGACCCACTTCTGACCGCTTTCGAATTAAGTTGGGAACTTCGCCGACTTAGCACAATGGAATCTGAATTTAGAAATGAATATAATGTAAGTATATTAGGCTATAGTGTATTTTACGTTAATATTTTTAAACGCATATTGTTACTTATTATAAAAAATAATTTTTTTATTATATTTTATACATTATATTATTGAACTATTTTAACTTACATTTACAGGAAATGAGAAATACTGTTCAAACATTTGCTACATCACTGTTGGATCACGTGAGGACATCATATGAACTTGAGATTATGTTGAATCATAACCCTAAAGGTGATCCATGGGAACCGGGCGAGAGACTGACCCTGGAACGTTTAAAATTGGCCATCAAATACAAACAAAAAGCGGTAATGCTATTGATGGAAATTAATATTTTAACAATTAAAATAAAATAATAAGTTATTTTTAGAAATATCTTAATACAACTCTATAAATGAAAATGTGTTTTCATGTTTGATTCTTAGAACTTGGCTAGAAAAAAACACTAAACATACTATCCTAGAAAAACTTGCAATTACTTCACATCAACCTATTTAAAAATATTATTAAAAGCTTAGGTTGAAAATAAAAATAATATTCATGTATAACAATTATTATCCACTAGACAGTGTATATTATAAAATATATAGTGATGTACATTTTTGCAGAATTAATTATAAACATTTTTTTGCACCATAATAATATTATTATCATGAGTTGGGATGTTTTTCTTTTGTTATTTCATTTAAAACACTGATGTCATTATATTGAAAATCCAATGATATATGCAACACTTCCTCTAATAATAGACCATACAAATTGCATGCAATAATATATTTATAGACTTATAAATTAAAATGCACTTAAGAATTATTAAAATTATAATAAATTGTTATTCATTTTTACTACTAAATATAATATTGTGAAATTCTAAATGAATTTTGAATTAAAAAATTTTGAAAATACTGATGCACATGTTTTTAAAATATTTATTCACTAAATAACTTATGGTACAAAGGGAGGTTATCATCATTTGAAAAACAGAGATTTGTATCTCCAGAGAAAACTCTTTAAGTAGTACAAAATAGTCAGGAATATAGTCGGAAAGTTTATTTAAATATTCCAAGAATCAGAATTATAATAAACTCATTATTAAATAAAATAAAATAAATGGCGGTGTGACTGCTTAATGAATCAACCTGTATTTAAAATATAAAAAGTAGGTAAAATATTTTATTATATCAAAAAATATAATACACCTCGAGTATCGTAAATAAGTTAATAACATTGTGAAAATATTTTTTAAATTTTTGTATAAATACTGCACTAATACTCAAAACTAAGATAATTCTAAATTTTATAATTATAAATAACTAATCAATAATATCTACCTAGATAAAATATTATAAACATAATGCTTATGGATATACTTTGATGGTTTATGTACAGTGTACACACATAATATTATGATACTACAGAATATAGTAAACAATATATTATATTTATAGTATCTTCATTTATAAATCAATATAAATTATATTACTTATAAGTTATAAAAGTTATAAGTATTATATATATATATATACATAATACATTAATACCATAAAGAACTTTTTGCTTGTGAATATTTAAAAAAATAAATCACAATATTATTACATAGTATTATTGTCATTCATTATGTAAGGTTTCTACAAATTACAACTTAAAAAAAAAACATAAATCAATAATTATATAAATACTAAACAATTTTAATATAAATCTAATTTAAATTTCAATGCATAATAATATACAAAACACTAGTCTATTTTTTTTTAAATTTATAGTTTGTAGCTCATCCAAATGTTCAACAATTGTTGGCCGCCATCTGGTACGACGGTTTACCTGGGTTTCGTCGGAAAAGTATGGTCGGACAAATGGTTGAAGTTGGTAAACTTGGGGCGATGTTCGCAATGTACGGTTCTATGTACATGCTAATCCAGAATCAAAAATGGGCCAGCTAATGAAGAAACCGTTTATAAAATTCGTCTGCCATTCGTCTTCATATGCATTTTTTTTGAGTACGTTAAACTATATGCAGTAGCATAAAAATTAATGATAACGCTGTATTAGTATTTCTGTGGAATAATTATAATATTATAATAATTATTTAAATTTATATTTTTTCACAAAGCAATTTGATTGTAGTTTTTATATACACATATATTCTGAAACAATTTTAATTGTTTATATTTTTGGTATGTGTATGTGTACTAAAAATTAATAAGTGAAGTTTAATTAAAAATTAAATATTGTCATAGGTACTGTGTAAATTTGTTTAAAAATATTATACATACAGACAATTTTGAAGTTCCCTAAAAATGAAAAAATTGATTAAATTACTTTGGCAAATATGAAATAAATAATTAAAGGTTTCCTATATAAAAATCTTTTTTATATATTATTTATCCAGAGATAAAAATTTATATTTTCTTCAAAATACACTATACTTTGTAACAGTAGATCACAAAGTTTCTGTTATTATTAAAATAAAAAGGTCATTCCACGAAACTGTTTAGTGTTGCCTTTAACTTTGGAAACACTATTTAACTTTAAATATATAAAGTAAGCGGCATTCTCCGTACAACTGTTTCTGTTTTACACTAATTTAAATACGTTTGTATTATTGTATAATATAGCTTTACTAGCCTTAGCATCTCAAAGAGCCGAGTTTTTAGCATTGGAATGGATTGATACCGATTGGACGAAATCAATACTAGAGGAAATGACTAGAAAAGAAAGAGGATCTATACCAGGACCAATTGAATGTGGCATCATATTGTACATCATAAGTGAGTTTATTAACATGTATACTAATACTATGTATAGATAATAAATATATCATATAATAGTACAGTATTAAATACACGTTTGATACACATATTATCCATTATTAAAAGCTTATTGAAAAAAATTAAGTCAGTAACATAATAATACTTATCCAAGGACGTGTATATAGGTACTCGTAATGAAAGTAAATTATTTTAGTATAAAAACTTTTGGATGAATGGAAAAATTTGAAATTACGCATGTGCAAAATATATCATTAACGCGTGTCTATAAAATGTGTGCTACAGGTTTAATATGGCGAGAAGCGCATTCTTTGTACTCGGACGGTCTGATTGAATATGCAGCTGATTTATGGAACATAGTAGATTTCATAACCAACGTATTCTATATGGTGTGGATAAGTTTGCGGTTTTCATCTTGGTACATTGTTCAGGTAAGTTTGTCAGTTAATTTATTCAAGCGAGCTTAAAAAAAATTAGGAAAATTAGAAAATTAAAAATTATAGGAGAGTATGTGTGTATATTTTAAAATTTAAAATGAAAAAAATACTTAAACTTTAAAAACTATTGTTGTCATACGCCTATCTATAATGATTTTTCCATTTTGTCGCAAAACAAAAAATATAAAACTTCAGATATGCATGTAAAGACTTAAGATATTTATTCTTATTTTATTATATATATATATATATATATATATTTCTCCTGAAGCTAAGCGTATGTATATGTATTACCTACAGGTCATAGCAGTCATACAAACTATATTAAAGTTTTAAAACATCAACTAATAAAATCATATTTTTGAAGTATATAATATGTAATATAAATAACTATATATAAGTATTAAGTATACCTATATAATAACAAAACCGTAAAAATTCTACCTTGGGAATAGGCATATTAGAACGATATATAAACATGTCTGAAACAGAAAACAAAAAGCTTTCTTTCCTCGCATCTACAGTTATTATGAAACATATAATAAATTCCGTTGAGTAGGTAAAAATAAAATAAAATACCTATACTTGACTTTTTAAAAATGTTTTTTAGTACATAGGTAATTTTTATTACTTAAATAAATTAAAGTTTTTTTTTTTTACTCATCATTTGGGATAATTCTACAATATTTACCCATTTTATTTTGCTGACAAAAATTAAATATTTGCAGACCACGACTGTTAGTAATGGTTAGTAATGTATAGTTACAAAAAGCAAAAAAAAAATGGTTGCCCAATGTTCGATTTTTATATTTTTATTCAGTTTTATATAAAGTTATTAGTTTTAAATACCTAGTTGTTATTACTTCCATTTTTATTTATTTAAGTATATTTACTTACTGGCTACCAATTATGCAAATTAATCGTTCTTTACGGCACATTTTTTAGATCATTAAATATGTATACAAAACGCACATTACTTAGGTATATTTTTTGTAAATTATTTTAATTTATTATAGTTAGGTACCCGTAGTGGTTAATGATCATGACGTTATTATTACTTACCTATAAACTGTCCTACTGAAAAATAGTTTTTTTTTAATAAATTAACAATAATTACAGAAAAATGATATTATTAAGGGAGACAGTTGTTAAAAAAATTGGTACATAGTGTCATAGTATATAAATTATAAATGAGGTATGTATTGCAAGGTATACAGGTATTAGGTATCGTAAAAGCGAACTTTAAAAAAATAATACGCATAATATGGGCTGTTTATACCTGTCCTAATAAACGATCATCGATTAAATACACAATAATATATTGCATAACAACGTCTTTTACTTAATTACCTATATATTTTTAATTTTAAATAATGTAACTTATGTAACAACTAAAGTTACGGTTTCCAAGCTGTGACTTTATACCTAGTTGTTGTGACTTGCGGTTGACGGCGCTGTCCAAAGCAACCAGCCGCAACACATATACTATACTTACCGCTTGCGGACCAATACAGTCGTTGACCACAAGTTGCAGCTTGGAAACCGCACCTTAGACATGAATGTACCTATATGATAGTATTTACAATAATAGGTATAATCGGAATTCTTAACTTTTCAATTGTCAGATCCTTCGGTAACGTAATGTTATAAAGTATCAAGTACAAAGTAAAAGTCAAAATAATTGATATTATGAATAATAATCATAATAAAATAAATAATAATATAACCCGACGTTGCTCGGGGATAAATGAAACCGAGTTGTGCAATTCATCCGTGCAGACAGTTAAAAGTAACTTTTGAACATTTTTATGTGAACCAATATTGCAATCGAATAATGCAGAAATAAACGAAAATGCGGTTACGTATTTAATATTATTAATAACGGTTAAGCCGCTCTATAAAACGACTGGTTCACGTCGTCATAATAATTCAATTATTATTGATTATTTTTTTTATTCTATAAGCTCCGGCCGTACATGTTGCCTTTTATATTTTTATCACTTACTATAGCTACTAAAGAATATAGACAGAAAATATCAATAGTTCTATTAATTATAATAACTGTTATTCGCGGTGGCTTCTATTCTAATGCTCTTAACGGAATCTCAAAAATATGGGTGAGAAATTTGGTGCCAATTGGTTAAAAAATGTGGATTTAAATGTATGCGTTATTTAGGCATAGGCCGACTAATAATATTTTCACTAGACCGACTATCTTTTGTTATTTACCTATCTATAGAGTTTCCATTTTGCTTTAGTTGAGATATTCATAGGTAGTTGTTTTTTGTCAACATTTTTTTTTAGTATAATATAAACTTCGGCCACGTAAATATACAGTTTACTGCCTTTATTTCTAGTATAAAATAGTTGTTACTTAATTTAAAATTTTTATAGGTACAATAGTTGTATAAGGTTAAAATAAATGATAAAATATTACACAATAGAGAAAATTAAATCCAATAATAATAACGATTGTATTATCTGTAACTAATGGGCAATGGCATCTCTAACTGTAAATAATATAAACAAAACACATTTGATTTTTGTGAACCGAAATGAAATGTCATATTTTGTGGCTCACTTTTTAGAGACCTACGCTTAGTATGAGTTGAAAAATTAAGTTACCTAAAAGAAAATTTACTAGGTATGTCGTACGTAAGACGGAGACAACACGTCACGCGAATACAACGTTCTCTTAATGAATATTGAATAGTGATAAAACTGATAAGCAATAATTGTTCAGTGATAGTAACCGGTGACTACGTAATTATCGGTGAATAAGATAAAACGAAATGTTATCATTATTTTAAGGTTATGTTTAGTGTTTACGTTGATTATCACAAAGCGGTTAACAAAATATAAGAATATAATATCATATTATTATTTTACTATGCCTTAGTATTATATGGTTTATTGAGTTTATTAATTATTTTCTTTATTATTTCAAAGAAACATTCGTTATTTAAATTGTTTTTGATTAATCGTATACACAATAGTTAATAATTAGGCATGTGCTACTAAGTTTAGTTTTTGTTGCGTTGAGAACGCAAACGTCTTTACTGATGTAAGTAATTCACTAGTCACTCAGTTCACAAAATTTCGTTAAATTGACCATGTTTTCGCTGTGCAAACAAACTCGTGTACCAACTTGTGTGGAGCATGCTGTTTATTGTTATTTCTTCAACCGTGTGGAAAAATGTCTGGTGGTAGCCGGAGTTAACATTCTACGGGTCTACCGATTGGTACCGACCGATACAACATGTCAGCCACCCAAAACCAAATTCGAATGCCTAGCACAATACACGTTATTTGGCAATATCATGTGTCTGCAATCAGTAACATTATGTCCAAGTTCACCAGATGCTTTATTACTTAGCTTCTCTGAGGCCAAGTTCAGTTTAGTTGAATATGATCGAGACACGCATAGTTTACGTACATTATCATTACATTATTTTGAAGACGATAAATTTAAAGATGGTCACACTCAACATTGGAGTCCACCATTAATTAGAGTTGATCCAGATGGTCGGTGCGTAGTTGGTTTAGTTTATGGAAGTTATTTTGTTGTTCTACCATTCGGCCGTACAATCGATGACAATGCTAAAGGTGCTCAAGTTATGCCTAGTTATACAATAAAGATTACTACAATAGATCCCAAGATGAATAACATTATGGATTTTGATTTCTTGCATGGATATTATGAACCAACTTTACTTATTCTCTATGAGCCAGTTAAAACTTTTGCTGGACGTATAGCAGTAAGGAAAGATACATGTGCAATGGTGAGTTTTATAGAATATACGTAATTATAACATTTATAATGTTATGAAAAATTTTTTCAGGTGGCTATTTCACTAAACATTCAACAGCATGTACATCCAGTAATTTGGTCTTTAGATTCACTTCCATATGATTGTCAAAAAGTAATTGCTGTATCTCGTCCGATTGGTGGTGTTCTGATTATGGCTGTCAATTCACTAATCTACCTCAACCAAAGTGTACCTCCATTTGGTGTTGCTCTTAATTCCATAGCAAAAACTTTAACTAACTTTCCTTTAGGACAGCAAGAAGATATTAATCTTGTTTTGGATCGCGCTACTTCCACATTTATATCAAGTGATAAGCTTGTTACTTCATTATGTAATGGTGATCTCTACGTGATCACACTATATGCTGATAGTATGCGTGCAGTAAGAAGTTTTCATTTTGAAAAATGTGCTTCTAGTGTTCTAACTACATGTATAACCGTATGTTTAGACTCATATCTGTTTCTTGGGTCTAGACTAGGAAATTCATTACTCCTGAGATATTATGCTCGGTCTCAGAGTAATGATGATGAACCTAGCATAAAGCGTAAAAAAACTGATGAGACTGATGAAGATCTTATTGAATTAGAAGTATACGGTAGTGAAGTACAGACATCAATTTGCTTAGAAAGTTATAGTTTTGAAGTATGTGATAGTATTATAAATATTGGACCATGCAGCCAAGCATCTTTAGGAGAGCCAGCTTATATTTCAGATGAATTTAGTAATGATGAGCACGATGTAGAATTATTGTGTACATCTGGTCATGGCAAGAATGGAGCACTAAGCGTACTTCATCGTTCCATTAAACCTCAATTAGTCACTACTTTTCATTTAGATGGTTACAAAGATATGTGGACTGTTCAAGGTGAAAATGATTTTCATGCATTTATGATATTAACAAACCTTGATTCAACTTTAATTCTTCAAACTGGACAAGAAATCAATGAATTAGATTCTTCAGGCTATGCTACACGCGAGCATACAGTTTTTGTATGTAATATGAATAAATTTGTTTTACAAGTTTTGAGGTATTCTGTAAGGTTGCTTAATGGTTCTGAACAATTACAAAGTGTGTCCTTGGATTTTGGTTCTCCAATAATACATGGATCTAGTTGTAATCCTTATGCTGTATTGTTGACTGAAGATGGGCAGATAATAGTGTTAACTATAAAATCAACAGGAAGGATTTTACTCATGCGACCTACAAACTTTGAACAATTACCGCAGACAAAGACTCTGGCTGTATACCGTGATGTAAGTGGTTTATTTTCAAGCACTATGCCTCAAGCCGAGATCCCTTTGGCAGGTCCAAAATTAAAGCACGAAAATTTTGTCAGTGATTATGTAGAAGACGAAGAAGAGATGTTGTATGGCGATACAAGAGATCCTTCTTCTAAGGAAACATCCCATAATTCAGTTTCTAATAAAAACACTATGTGGTGGTTAAAGTTTTTAGAACAACCAACACCAACTTACTGGGTTGTTTTAACCCGAGACAATGGATACATGGAAATTTTTACCTTACCTGATTTTAAAATACAATATCGAGCAGCCAATGTAGATGAATCTCCTATGGTACTTAAAGATAGTTTAGAAGAAGGTTGTTATTTTCCTAAAAAAACTGAAATGATAAAAGAAATTTTGATAGTACCATTAGGATATCAAGACAAAAGACCTATTATGTTTGTTAGATTAGACAATGAGGTGACTAGATTTTTAAATATTGTAAATATTGTTATTGTAAATTAATTTTTAATTTTTATAGGTGGTTATTTATGGTATACATCGGCATCCAGAAGGTACATTAAAGATGCGTTTTCATAAAATGACTTCATTGCTAACATTTCAGTCAAGATCGGGTAATCCTCTGGAAGGAACTTCATTGCTTCGTTATTTTAGTAAAGTTGCTGGCCACAATGGTGTATTTATCTGTGGACAAAATCCTCATTTAATTTTACTCACTGTACGAGGCGAACTACGGTGTCATCCATTACATATAGATGGACCAATTATTTGTTTTGCTCCTTTTCATAATGTTAATTGTTCTCAAGGTTTTCTATATTTCAATTCTGATTACAAGTTAAGAATTTCTATTTTGCCTACTCATTTATCGTATGATGAGCCTTGGCCATTAAGAAAGGTATAATTTATTTTTAAATTTAAAAATTATAGTTTCTTATGTGAATACCTGTAATTATATAAATGGTTAAAGATATTGTCTTAAATGTTGAACTCTTAGTTTTAGCACAACATTATTTTTCATTTATATCAAATTAAATGTATATTAATATCTTGCATTGACCACCTTTATTCAACATTAATCATTAAATTTATTAAAGAGAATAATGTCCTTTTAAATTGTAGGTATATGATATGAGATAATTTTTTAAAGATTAAGTAAGTGGTGATATTGCAGATATTAGTTGCTTTATAGATGCAATTTTAATTATTATTCCATTAAGTTGAAAATTTAATCGAACATAATATTACAAATACATTTATAAATAATTACTTTAGAATACAGACTTATATTTTGTTATCTAAATAATAAATAGGCATTATTTCAAAGGCTTAAAATAAGAAAAATGTGCCCACAGTTTTTAAAACAGCTCCTATATATTTTCTATGTAACATTATAATATTTTGTTTGCATTTAATTTTCTTTTTATTAAATATTTTATTTTGTTATAAATTTAAACTTTAAATTATGATTTCTAGTCGCATAAGAATATATATTTTTAGAATTAATTTAAATTTTTTAAATTTATAACTAAATAAAAACCATAGTAAAATATTTATAACACTTAGTTATGATTTTATAATGTTAAACATAAAAATAAAATTACTATAAAAAATAAGTATTTAGTTTATGTGCTTCATCAGTTTGAAAAAAAATATGCGTTAACTATAGATTAATAATAAAATCAATATTTTTTGAATTATAATATTATAAATTTTATTGAAGCCTACCTAAAAATAAATAACTAAAAACTATAATTTTAATAATAATATTGTTTATTACGGAATAAATTCCAATTACATTTTAAATATATAAAGTAGTTACATGAATATTTAGGGGAAGAGAGAAATATATATATGGGTTATAAATATTTATTAAACAAAAAGGGTAGGGTTTAAAATAGAACAAAATAATTTTGTGATTTTTGTAATGGAAAAAAAGAATCTTTAACCATTTATACATTCACAGATAATCTATTAGCTAATTTATACTTGGAAAAAAAACAAAGTTTATTCTGTACAAGATAAATTAATTATGTATTTAAATTTATGTAATTTTTACTTATAATTATTTTTTTTTTTTTTTTAGGTTCCACTTCGTAAAACACCACATTTTATAGCTTACCACTTGGAAACAAAAACATATTGTGTGGTGACTTCATCATCTGAATTATCTGCAGCGTATTACCGATTCAATGGCGAAGACAAAGAACTGACTACTGAAGAACGTGATCCTCTGTTTCCGTTACCAAGTCATGAAGTGTTTACGTTAGAACTGTTTTCTCCTGCATCTTGGGAACCGATACCAGATACAAGCATTGAGACTGAAGATTGGGAGCATATTACATGTTTGAAAAATGTCGCTTTAGCATATGAAGGAGCTCGTAGTGGTCTCAAGGGTTATATAGCAATGGGTACAAATTACAGTTATTCAGAAGACATCACAAGTAGAGGACGTATATTTTTATTTGATATTATCGATGTTGTCCCAGAGCCTGGTAAGCCATTAACAAAAAATAAAATAAAAATGATATATGCTAAAGAGCAAAAAGGTCCCGTAACAGCTATTACCCATGTTGTTGGGTTTCTAGTGACTGCTGTGGGTCAGAAAATTTATATTTGGCAGCTTAAAGATAATGATTTAATTGGCATAGCTTTTATAGACACTGAAGTCTATGTCCATCAGATGTTAAGCATTAAAAGTTTAATATTAGTTGCTGATCTCTTCAAGTCCATTACTCTCCTGCGATTTCAGGAAGAATACCGTACATTATCTTTAGTATGTCGTGATTCAAAACCATTAGAAGTATTTGATATTAATTTTCTTATTGACAATGCTGAACTTGGTTTCTTAGCTTCAGATAGAGATCAAAATTTGCTTCTCTACCTTTACCAACCAACGGCTCGTGAAAGTTATGGTGGCCAACATTTAATACGCCGTGGTGATTTTAATATAGGGTCTAATGTAAATTCATTCTTCAGACTTCGCTGTAAACAATCCACACTTCCACCTGAACGGCGAGAAGCCATTGGTTCTAATAGACGACATGTTACTATGTACACTACTTTGGACGGTTCAATTGGGTATATTGTACCAATACATGAAAAAAACTACAGAAGGCTATTAACATTGCAAAACATGTTAGTACGGAATTTATCACATCTAGCTGGATTAAACCCAAAAGCTTATCGCAGTTTTAAAGCAACTGCTCCTGAGAGAATGAATCAAGCCAAGAGAATAATTGATGGTGAGCTTGTATGGATGTATGTGACATGTATGAATGCTAGACAACGTAATGAAATTGCTAACAAAGTCGGTGTAAAGACAATAGAGTTGTTACAAGACATTTATGAACTAGACCGAACCACTTGGCACTTTTAGTGTCTGGATTTTCGTATTGAAATACGTTCCTAATGTCTTACAGCAGCATCACAATTATTTGTTGTAGATTATCAACTTGTGTTATAGATCAGGGTTTTATTTAAAAAAGAGTCCTATCATTGGATTCTTATTTTTACGATAGGTATATTATACCTAGAAAAGTATTTTATCACTAGTATGAAATAAGTTGCTAATAAATGATTTGTAAAAAATTGTATTATTCTAGTTTTATATAAAAGAAAAAAAACTTTTTTTTCGTGTATGTATCTGTATATATATTTTTTTCTACTTAAAAATTGTATTCCTTTTGTACATTTTTTTCAGAGGCAGATTTTGTTAATGATTGTTTTTGCGTTTAGTGATAATTTTTGTAACCAATTGAACTATTATTATTTTACTGATTATTGTGTGTCTAAGATTTTAGTATGTAGTTTATTTAATGCATATTAGATACCTACTGCACCTATTATTGTAATATTTGAAAGGGCTTATCTATTTTAAAGTATACAATTATTAGGGGGTCTAGTATTTAGTTTATTTATGTAACAATGCCTACATAGCTAACATTTTATAGTGTTATCTATTGTCTATCTATTCAACATACCCGTTGCAGGATATACAATTTTTAGGGATGTCAATAGACTATGTGTGTTAAATAAGAAAATGTATTTACCTATAAGACTCATTTTTACAGTGATAACAAAATCACCAATAGTAAAATTTTGTTTTATTACTAATCTACTAAGTGCTTATCTTATATTTTATTAATTTATATAAACTTTAGTTTTTTTTTAATGTACCAAGTTAAATTTTAAACAACTAAATGAGAATTATTTATTTTACTGCTCGCATAAAATATTTTTTGGGTATTTGTGATGACTGCATGGGGAATGTAATGAATAATGACTTATAACTGACAAAACATTGAGCACCCTATGGATAATTTAAATATGTGATATATTAAAGTACAATTTGTTACAATAATTTCTTCCACTTCCTGGGAGTTAATTAATTAATAATTACTTATTTATTAAATTATATTATAATTATGATATAGTATAGTATATATGTATAATATTTTTATTGTGTTTGTAATTTAGAACTGTAAACAGTTTCTGAAAGAAATGTAATTATTTCTTACCCCTTTTGGCCCTTTGTGGTTCAGATCTTATATTTTTATTATCATTTCCTCAAAATAATATAAAAATAATGAAAACATTTATAATCATGTTTAAAACGTATAATAATTATTGTACGATATATATTATATCCATTGTCATATTACCACAAAATAATATAAAATATGTAATAATGATATTAATATGACAAATAAGATATTTGGATATTACTCATATTGTTGACTTATAAAAAAGATATTATGTAGGTAGGTACGTAGGGCACGTACCTATGTCTTATAATATAAAAATAATTATTGGTACCAAGTAAATAAGGAGTAAGGATACCCAATTTATTTTTTGTAACCACCTATTAGTAATTAGTAGGTATGGTGTGATGTTCAACTAGTTTATTTGTATTATATATTATACATAATAATTAATATGTTATATAAGTAATCGATAATTATTTGTAATTGGTGTGTAAATCTAATAATTAGGTATTTACAGATGTAGATCTACCTACTTATGTTTATTTTTTTATTTGATAAGTATGAAGGTATTGGCATAGATAATAAAGAATGGATAGGCCACGCCTATGCTTATAACATTAGGTGCCTCGTTCCTAAAGAGCAGATATCTTCTGTCTCACAAAGGTGCCTGTTATCTCAACTTTTGGTTATCCCTTATTGAAAATCTGATATATATATCTATATATGATATATAATATCTGATATATATGGATTAATAATAAAAGCACCTACATTCATAATTGTTTGAGAACGTATGATAAGGTCGAATGGCCTATCCATTCTTTATTATCTATGGGTATTGGGGCCTGGGGGTACTGAGAATAAAAAAAAGACAGTTTTCTAAAAGTAGCATACCGTTCAAAGATAGTGGAAACGATAATTATTGATTTGCTTTTCCAATAAAAACAATGCTGTTTTGGATTATCAAACATACCTAGTTCTTTCAACCTTTGGGTCAATTTTCTTTTTTTTCTTTTGTTAAATGACTCGCCTAAAATAATTAATGCTAACTAATCTGCTGCTACTTTTATCTATCTACAATTATTATCGGTTGTAGACTTGTGATACCTTTTATTGGAACTTAGATAAACAAATAAAAACTAATGATAAGTAGTTGGAGACGTTAAGTTAGGTACCTACCTACTTACTTCGTCAGTTACCTACATTGTGTAAATAATTTATTAAATTTTTCTCGTAAATTAGGTTCTTATATTTAATTAAATTTAACATGCCCATCTCATTATTCAATTATTGAGTTATTTTTCATGCTGGTGAATTTTTTATCGGGCGTATTTTTACGCAATTTATTTGAAACACCACACAATACATTTTATTAAATTGGTATTTAGATGTACAAAATGCTTATAAATGATGGATTATGTACCTACATTTACTTATAGATAATTTCGTGTCTTATGTTTAGTGTTATGTTTCTATTGATTGTATTAATCAGTCAGGTTTAGTTATAAAATAATAATAATTATATTAATTTAATTTTAAATAACATTATTCTAATAATTAAAACTACCTATTAAAATCAAGCCAATATAGTATTAAAACATTAATAGTTTAGGTAAGTATTAAATTAAAACCTTGGTATCCATGACTTATTACCTATAATTTGAAAATTTTGGCATTGGGAATAATAGCCCTATGTAGAGAAGATATCTTTTTTACATTGTAAGCAGGGTTGGGCAGTATCTTAGATACAATTGTATCTTGTATCTCGCATCAGTCACGATATCGTTTATTAGACCCAATCATAAATATGCAAGAACTTATTTCCTAAAAATAAGTTATTTTACAAATGTTCACGAATCACGATTCTGAACAACGGCATTGTTGTATTAAGTTTGGGTAGGTCAGGCGCGGGTACAAGTGCTAGCAATGCCCTATTGTCCATTCCCAAAGGAACTTAAATAGTATTGTTTTTTTTTTAATGTATCTACCAATAGTTTTTATTTATTTGTTTAAACGTTATTTATTTTTTATCTAAATTAATATACGACAAACTACGTAATTCAACAGTCGTATTATATTATAACTATATTATAAAATGTCGTTATAATATAAAAGGTCTCCCCTTATAAATACCCTGGATCCACGCCAGGGGTCTTCGGGTTGGTAGAACGTTCTCAATTGTAAAATTTTATTCCATGGACTAAGTGATTTAATGTGTTATTTTTAATAACATACCTAAAGGTATCTTTAATTATTACCTAACGACGACACTTCACTGGTTTTACACGATAGGTTACCTATACCTATAGTATTAAAGTGTACCTACATGGTACCTACTTAACAATTAAAACTTTCTACATATGATATTAAAAATTATCATGAATTTAATTAAATAATACAAATATTGTTTTACCTGGTGTGACTCCGCGATAGTACAGAATGAATGAAAAATGACACCCGTGTCCATGGGCACCAGTAGAAATTTTTCTAGAAGGGGGCAATGTTAGTATTTGTTATAATATATAGTAAATAGTAAGTTAACTTAAAACATTCAATTTAAAAAATATTTCGAAAAAGCCAGGGAGAGGCACATGCCTCCTCTGAGCGCCTATGCTCGTGTCTAGCTATTAAGATGTATCATTTATACTATAATAGTAAAATATTTATATTGTAATGGTATTCAACTTTCACACCATTACCATTATATTATCACATTCATAAATCACACATATAATAATTTGATGTAGGTACTTATAAATATCTACCAATCTATCTATATTAAATAATTGTGTACATATATGTGTTTGGTTTGGCCGTTTAGAGAGAATTCAATGAAGGGCTTGATCCTTGGAGGCCGCGGGAAGATTGGGATAAATTCGATCCACATCTGGTGTCAGAAGGAGCTTTCGCCGCTGCCATGATATTCAGGTAAAAATGTAAAATATTTAGTACCTAATTTACATTTATCTATCGTGCAGGATATGTATAATACATAATATATACTATTATATGGATGTATATATATAACATTATCATCTGGTACCCTTCTACATACATTTTGGTGAAAGAGTGTTGTATGATTTTGTGGATTAGTGATTTTCATAACCTGATAGGTAATAAGGCTTAGAAATACTCATGTGAATGGCGCATTAAAATTTAAAATACACAAAAAAAAACATAATATACATTCTTTTTCTCATTTTTAGAGACTTAGGAATTTCGGTTAACTCTAAATTATGTGATTGAAAATATGTGGTACAAGTAAATATAATAAAATTTGTCGTATAGTCATATTGTTTGTCTCGCAACGTTTAAGTCGGTTATAAAATAATGTATTCATACGTCCACAATTAACTTATTCACACACATGGCACACGCATTTTTTTTTTTAATTAAAAATTGAAGATTTTTTTGCTACTTTTTATGTCGATTCCTTTACAGACACAAAACAAAAAATAAAAATACACTTAAATCATTGTAAAATCAATAAATTAATCACTTAGCTCAGAATCTAATTTATTTGAGTACATATAATAATAATTAATAAATACACAATTTTAAGTGACAAAAAATTTAAAATTTAAATGTTCCGTTGTAGCCTATATAGGAATATCAATTTCAATTATTGAATTAGGTATGAGTGTTTCCAATAAATTTAATAATTGTGTAGGAATAAAAAGTTTTAAGATTATTTTTAAAAATGTTTCTATATAGAGGTTATACTCGTAGTTCGGTCAACGTGAACTCATAAAATCGTGTAATGAATAATTAAGCCAATACATATTATGTACTTCATGAAGATGGGTTATTTGCTGTAATCCGTATGGCTTCTAAGATTACACTAATATTTCGTTGACGTTTTATAGTTTCTTAAAGCTCGTGCATATATTCAGCGTAAACCCTCACCTGGGACCACTTCAGATATCGTTGGGTCGTATGATCATCGATATCATAAAATTCTTTTTCATCTACACACTGGTGCTTTGTGCTTTCGGATGCGGTAATATATATTATTTTTAATATTTACTTTATTACTGTGATGTATTGATACAACGTCATGTTCATTACCTATATGTGTACCTACTGTGTGTAACTATTATAATATTGTAATAGCTACATTTTTAATGTAAATAGCTGATACTCTAGTTTTTATTTTTACTTCGTCGGTGTAGGTTTAAATCAGTTACTTTGGTATTACGCGGACTTGGAGTCGAAAAAGTGTTATCACGACAACAGTGACGTAGCTGACTTCGAACAAGAAGAAAAGGCCTGTTCGACGTGGAGACGATTTGCCAAGTTTGTATTCATTTTTATTGTTTGGCGCGTATAAAATTGTGTATTATAGATACTTATTATTAATATCAACCATTTTAAAGCCGCAATATTTCTTGTATTGTTTGGGAACTTTATTTCTACTAAAATTAGTAAAATTATGTAGTCTGTGGGTTGTCTTCGTAACACATAATAAAATAAGTATTTTGATATGTGAGTTTTATTAAAGTTTGTTTTATACTATTTAGTAGTTTTTTGTATATGATACATATTATATACATTGTAGTTACTAATTGGTATTACAAATCACGATAGCATTTTTTATACTTATATCCTATTATATAGTGGGAAATTGTATACATTTTGATCGATTGACAAGTGCTATAAATTATAGATTTGTATTTTTAAAAATATTAAAAATAGTTGAAAATAAATATGATAAAAATATAACAGACTGTTGGAAGTTGGAACCATAATACTATAGTGAAGTTTAAACAATATTGCTGAATCATATAGGTACATATTTTATAAAATTAAAAATTTAGAAATAGTAAGAAGAAAATAAATTATTTAGATTATAGTACTATACTCTGTTAGGTATCTTGGAGCTCTATAAAATTAAGTATTATCATATTGACACATTTGTATAATATATTATAAAATATTCTATTAGATTAATTCAATTTCAACCAAATTACTAAAGTATTATCTATGTAATACATAGATTATAATATGTATTATTATTATCGTATATATTATATAATATATAATATCTATAGACAGGTTAGTATAAGTCACGGCTATATATATGACCGTGGTATAGGCGCTATAAGGGATACTTATTTGTTAAAATGTTAGCCAAAAGACTTTTTGAAAGCTTTTATCTCTCACACCTTCCTTAAACCTCCTTTTGAAATATTGCTAGATTTTTATATGCTATTTTATTGATAAATTGTAAATATTAAACAAGTCTCTCCAGATGAAGGTATAAGGGGTTGTCACGTCGTTCGCACCGCTTCACTTATAATAAAATAAATGATAAAATTATCCAATAACTTCATACTTCTTACCATAATCTAACAGGACAATAAATAAAATTCCTACAGTTACAACTTACAAGTAGTTACCTAATAATTATTATCGTAAATAACATTTAAAAGCTTGTTTACAACTTTTAAATATAGTTATTAGTTTTACTACTTTCTGCGATAAACTATTTTTTGTGTAGTGGAAATATCTTTATAACGTCACACGATATTGAAACGCTGTCATTTTTTTTATAGTATATTCGAAACATCACAGTCTCTGTTTTGGGCCGGTTTTGGACTTGTTGATTTGACAGCATTTGACCTAACCGGAATTAAGAGCTTCACTAGATTTTGGGGTCTGTTACTATTCGGATCATATTCAGTGATCAATATAATCGTTTTGCTAAACATGCTTATCGCTATGATGTCCAATTCGTATCAAATAATTTCGGTAAGACCCGGAACTTAATATTGATGAGCACATAAACTTAATACTTTGTTTTTGTTTTAAAGGAACGATCTGACATGGAATGGAAGTTTGCTCGGAGTTCATTGTGGATTTCATATTTTGAGGATGGAGATACTGTGCCGGCCCCTTTCAATCTATTTCCATCACTGAAAAATATTAAACGCATGTTAGGCCTAGAAAAGCCAAAGCGAACATCCGGGTCGATGATTGTAATGATATTCAAATAAATCGTTTTATTACTATCAATAATTTTATTGTAATTTGTTACAGTTTAAGTCCAGAGAGAAAGCGACAGCTCGGCATGATATTGTTATGCGGCTATTGGTGAGACGTTATGTGACCGCAGAACAACGCAAGAGTGAAGAATTTGGAATCACGGAAGACGATGTAATGGAAATACGACAAGATATATCGTCGATGAGATTCGAAATGATCGATATATTCAAGCAAAATGGGTACAAAACACCTAAAAAAGAACACGATTCTAATGTCGGTAAGAATAAATTGTTTGTTTTCTATGAAAATGCCATACATGCGATATATTTTATTCGTGTTTAAATTTATAAGTTAAATTTGGATATTATGGTTCCAAAAAATCCTAAAACAAATTCTAATAATAATAATTATTTTAAAACTCATTATTTGACATAATACACTTCCTAGTTATTTTATCATAGTTACAGAATCAACTAAAACTATAATTCTTATTTTAAGATTTGTATTAATAAGTAAAGGTAAGGCGTAGGTAAGGGGGGGGGGGGTGTTTTTGGTGTTCGAACACCCCCCGAAATTAAAGATAAAACAATTTTAAAATAAATATTGTGAATTTAATTTAATGTATATCTAGACCAAAGTCCAAAACTCCCTCCGAAAATATTTCCTACCTACGCCATGAATAATATATAGATTTACTTTTTACTCGAGGAAAATTAAAAAAATAAATAAATATATTATTAGAAATTAAATTAAATTAAATATACAATGTTTGTTCTAAATTGATGAATTTTGTAAAAATTCTATTAAAAAAAAAAAGTACATAGGTTACAATAAAACCAAAAAAAAAAACAATTTAATATATAGTCTTCTTACATACTAAGGTATGTATAGGATTTATAGCTGATATAATAAATTTATATATTTAACTAAAATAGAAAAAAACAAATTTCTTTATAACAGACGAACTCAAATTATTGATATAGCCCGATATAGATGTTCTATAATGATTCTTATAAGTTATTATTTTAATATAATTCTACAATATATTAATTTTAATATGCAGTGCTTACCTTGAGACATTTACACGTCAGAAGAGTGTGTTTCATCTAACTTGTTTTTTGCAAGCCAGACTATGTTAAACAAAAAATTTACAGCATATTTTTTTAGCTTTAATAAAAATTTGTTTGTGGATTTGTGCATGTCTTTTAGTATAGATATTAGTGTAGGTAATTTTTAATATTAAGTGTAATACTTTTATTTGAAATTACCTATATGATGTAATAGTGCTATATATGTAAATTTAATGAGAGCGTGATTTGTTTGTTGTACAGCTCAAGGAAAGAAGGGTCGGGTGATGGAACGACGATTGCTCAAAGACTTCCAGATCGGTTTGGTAGAGGGGCTTATACAGGATGCGATTTCGTCTAACGAAAAGGGACCAAAAGACGTGTTTAGCAAAATCGCTAAAGCCATTGGCCGGCGGACTAGCCAGGGCAGCAAGAAGAAGGATTGGAATGCTGTGGTAAGACAGAAGAGCCTGGCGAGGGATCCGATTGGTAGCACGGCTGAGGGCGCAGAACGACGTCATCGGCAGAGTGTGCGCCGGTACATCCTGGATCACCAGAAGGATAGCTTACTGTCAATGGACACTGAGCGGCTGGTCGAGTACAATCCACTACTGGCCGAAATAGCGCCTGCAGCTCGCGTGGCATACGCTAAGTTTAAGATACCGAAGATCAAGCAAGAGTACGAGGAGAATACAATAGGACAGGACGAGGTGTTTGAGAACGTGCCCACAGTAGACATAGTGGACGAAACAAAAAAGAGTTCGATCGTTCGTCCAAGACCGAAGAGTACGAAGCAATCGCCAGTTGCTGGTGCATTGCCCTACCCGTCGACAAGTGCTGATAAACAGCCCGCCGAATCCGTGTCTATCAAACCAGCTGTCGAGAGTCAACAGCAAGCAAAAACGATCCAAAAAACAAAGACTACAGAACTCAAAGACAGTGCACCGGCGCCTGTCGTAAGTGATGCTGCCGAGGCTCCTGCTGGAACGCAGAAAAAGGAACAGGAACAAAAGAAATCGGAACCGGATACATCAAAAGAACCAACAAAGGATGCCGATAGTAAGTCTCAAGCGTCTACGTCTGGTTCGGGTAGTAAAAGTTCAAAAGAAACAAAAACGAGTCATGGGGACGAAGAATCTAAGAAAAAAGATATGGCTAGTACAAAAGACGCTGATAAAGCTTCGGACAAAGATACATCAAAAGATACAGATAAATCAAAGGATAAAGACAAGCCAGAAGAAAAAGATAAAGGTAGTAAACACTTAAAACCAGAATCTCCCAAACGGTCTGCTAGTCCAAAGAAAGCAGGTGGTAAATCAAAAGTCACAGGAGAAATTTTGACTGGCTGGTTGTAAGGACTGCGATCATTTGTTTTCTAGTATGGGTAAAATACATTTATATCAAAATTATATTTAATTGATTTATGACCTAGTGCTATTTTAAATATAATTTTCTATTGGAATATCTATGAAATATATGATCATTAAACGAGAATATTTAAACTTGTAAATATAATATTTTACTGTTTATTTAAATAAAATATGTCAAAAAAATATTTTATTGAAATAAAAGTTAAATGTTATGGATAATATTAGACTTTTTTATAATTTCCTTGTCACGTTTTGTTTTTATTTTATACTGATAACTTTAATGAAATTTCCAATTTTATAAATAACTGTCGAAAATTATATTTAGCATTTGTGGTAATGTGGTAATGAATATTGACTTATTGTGTATTTTCCTATATCTATACTTTTTTTTTTTACTGAGTAGTGAATTTGATTTCATGTTTTCTAATATTTAAATAATAAGAAGAATTTTTTTTAATTTTAATTTTTATATATTACTCCATATTACTTTTGTAGGAAGAGTGAAGACTATGTAGGTAGATCCTCTCATAAAATATTATTAAATATATTTTATTTTCAACTTAGCAATTGCTTTTATGAAAATTGTACTGCAGTTAATATGTTTATATTGACAGTGGCGTGGCGAAGTGAAAATATTCCAGAGGTAAGTTACATATAGCCCGAGACAATAGACTCAAATAGGGTTTTTTTGCCCAACTCTCCAAAACTTAAAAAATCTCAGAGGCAATTGCCTCTGAAATTACTCTTCGCCACGCCACTGGCATATACATCTATAAACTATAATTTTTACTTTTTTGTCATAAAATGTTTTCAAATATATGCGAGTGTTCTTTTTCGAACAAACAAACTTTTGAAGCAATAAAAATGCTTCAATCTTTAACTTCGAGGTAATTTCATCTAGTTGGTACTTTGGATGTCAAAAGTAAAAATATATCATTTCGACGGACAAATAAAAAGTTATTGAAAACGTGGATTGATTACACAAGATATTATAATTTTTAATTTTTTTCTCACCATTTTTATTATAAGTTAAAAATTCCAAAATTATAAGAATAGTTGTTTTTATAAGTGTATAAAGTTTAAATTTTTATAAACTGTATTTTTAGTTTTTTTCAGCGTTTAAATTTTTTTAAAAAAATACAATATTTTTTAAGTATGTAGTGGATAAAAAAAAATTGAAAACACATTAATAGTGAAAGTGTAATAAGCAATTGACAAGTTAGAAACAAATTGAATATAATATTATTTAAATATATAGGTATTTAATTTTATTTATTTAAATAACTATTAATTTTAATATAGTAATATAAATTTTATAGGTATATTATTTTTAGTCATATAAAAGTAAAACAAATTATAACTTTATTATGTTATCCAAATATGTAATATTTAATCAAGGCTTATAAGTTATATCCACTTACTTATAAGTTTAAAAACGCTTATAGAAAAATCGAGAGAATGAACATCAATTTTGTTTCTGACTTATAGTATTTACTATTAACTACCTACTAATATAATACTAAAATAATATCATAAATCTTCGAACAGTATAGTATAATACACATACAAAAATGGTATTCCGTAAAGGTTGCAAATTTTAACTGGTCGAGTAAGTCGCGTGTTAATTTATAAATAATCATTGCATCATTTAACATTTTAAATTAGTTAATATTCACGAGTTATATAGACACATCAAAATAATATTAAAATCATACTCCTGTTACCTAAATTTCAACAGTCTATATACACACTATTATATAATTGTGTGTTTAAAATTATTACAACTATAATATGTGATGTATATGACTCGGGAATGTATTTATATATGAACAATTTACTACACTTATAATAACTATTTAAAAAAAATGTATAACCTTGTATTGTTTAGTAGGTAAAGGGAAATGATTCTTATAATAATAATCGGATATTTAAATAAAATCGCGTTCAACAAAATATATTATTGTACTTAAATATGTGAAATATGTGATTAAATTAAATTATTGATTATTAGCATATGATTAGATTTTATTAAGACGATTTCAACAGTAATATAATATATAGGTAAGTTTATATTGATACATGTTTTGTCTTAAAATCTCTAATACTCTTGTTAACATGATGTGATCCTAATTTATATTATATTATTATGTGTGTGTATAATACCAATAATACCATATTATAATATAATAATATATTTATCATATTTGTGCAATGCTGATGTTGAAATTGAATTGTGAGTATTTTAATACGTTTGAATATTCATAAGTCATAATTTACAAATCACAATCACCATATAAATGATATGGTATAATATAGGAAACGGGAAATTAAGAAATAGGTACTTGTAATTTTTGGCACTTTCCATCATTAATTGATTAGTACTTATTATTGTTTTTATCTTCATCTATTAGCTATCAATATATAAAAACTGCTATACGTAAACTGGATAGAACGCACTTACAAAAAAAAAAAAAAATCAAAACTATTGCTTGTATATTTATTAATTAGTTGTAATACGTAAAAAATGGTATTATATTTGTAAAAAATTTCTATTAATATTATAGAAGTTTATTTTATTTTTTGCGGCGTGTTGATATGTTTCTAATGTTTCTATACAAGTAACGTACGACCTTATTTTTTCTAATAGGTATAATGGTATTAAAATCTATCCTTAACTCATAAAATATGCAATCTATATCGCAAGCGATATAAATCATCAATCATAAAAAAAAAAGTTACTTGTAGACCTATAGAGGTTGAATTATATACTGAATTACATGTTCAAGACTTCAAGTTAAAAATCATATAGCAGACGGTTTATAATTTTTTTTATTTACCAAGAATAAATATTATGTGAAAACAATTTACGTAAAAAGCAGAAATGTAAAAAAAAAAAAGTGGTATATTAATTATTATTAGAGTCATCATAATATATCATATTATATGAGTTCTTGAATCAATGTTTATCATTAAATGGCAATCGTGTAATTTTTTTTTTCAAACTACAATTTAAAAAAAAAAACTTTTGTATCATAATTACATATAATTACGAAAATATTAAAGTAGGTACTATTAAATAGAAATAAAAACAGAGGCTCTGGGGGGGGGCGATCGCCCCATCGCCCCCCCCCCCCAGAAATACGCCCTTGCATGAACATCAATTTTGTTTCTGACTTATAGTATTTACTATTAACTACCTACTAATATAATACTAAAATAATATAATAAATCTTCGAACAGTACAGTATAATACATATACAAAAATGGTATTCCGTAAAGGTTGCAAATTTTAACTGGTCGAGTAAGTCGCGTGTTAATTTATAAATAATCATTGCATCATTTTACATTTTAAATTAGTTAATATTCACGAGTTATATAGACACATCAAAATAATATTAAAATCATACTCCTGTTACCTAAATTTCAACAGTCTATATACACACCATTATATAATTGAGTGTTTAAAATTATAACAACTATAATATGTGATGTATATGACTCGGGAATGTATTTATATATGAACAATTTACTACACTTATAATAACTATTTAAAAAAAATGTATAACCTTGTATTGTTTAGTAGGTAAAGGGAAATGATTCTTATAATAATAATCGGATATTTAGATAAAATCGCGTTCAACAAAATATATTATTGTACTTAAAGATGTGAAATATGTGATTAAATTAAATTATTGATTATTAGCATCTGATTAGATTTCATTAAGATGATACTAACAGTAATATAATATATAGGTAAGTTTATATTGATACATGTTTTGTCTTAAAATCTCTAATACTCTTGTTAACATGATGTGTACAGTGATCCTAATTTATATTATATTATTATGTGTGTGTATAATACCAATAATACCATATTATAATATAATAATATATTTATCATATTTGTACAATGCTGATGTTGAAATTGAATTGTGAGTATTTTAATACGTTTGAATATTCATAAGTCATAATTTACAAATCACAATCACCATATAAATGATATGGTATAATATAGGAAACGGGAAATTAAGAAATAGGTACTTGTAGTTTTTGGCACTTTCCATCATTCATTTATATTAGTACTTATTATTGTTTTTATCTTCATCTATTAGCTATCAATACATATAAACTGCTATACGTAAATTGGATAGAACGCACTTACAAAAAAAAAAAAAATCAAAACTATTGCTTGTATATTTATTAATTAGTTGTAATACGTAAAAAATGGTATTATACTTGTAAAAAATTTCTATTAATATTATAGAAGTTTATTTTATTTTTTGCGGCGTGTTGATATGTTTCTAATGTTTCTATACAAGTAACGTACGACCTTATTTTTTCTAATAGATATAATGGTATTAAAATCTATCCTTAACTCATAAAATATGCAATCTATATCGCAAGCGATATAAATCATCAATCATAAAAAAAAAAGTTACTTGTAGACCTATAGAGGTTGAATTATATACTGAATTACATGTTCAATAAGACTTCAAGTTAAAAATCATATAGCAGACGGTTTATAATTTTTTTTATTTACCAAGAATAAATATTATGTGAAAACAATTTACGCAAAAAGCAGAAATGTAAAAAAAAAAGTGGTATATTAATTATTATTAGAGTCATCATAATATATCATATTATATGAGTTCTTGAATCAATGTTTATCATTAAATGGCAATCGTGTAATTTTTTTTTTCAAACTACAATTTAAAAAAAGAATTATGTTTTAACGCCATTCACATTGAAAAAAAAAACATTATTTTGCAAACATTTATATCATAAATGTGTATTTAATTGAATATAAATTTATTAGATTTAATAATATTACTACATATTGATCAAACGCAATGGAAAATAATTAATCGAAACAATATTATCCGTTACGCCCGTCAAATACTACTACACAAATATATACTTGGCTTATTATTACAATACGGTTTCGAGTTTGAGAGACTAAAATTTAAACGGGCTATGTAAAGTAAATTTATTTTGTCACGATAATTTATTGATTGATCGATTATCACGCGACCATCAGAAAACAAACATTGTTTCGGGCTCTCTTAGCTGTCACAAATTCGTGTTAACCCTTTGTCAAATAAAAATAAAAAAATTCACGGTAAATATTATAATTTATTATATTATATTTTAATACATTGGTATAGGTCGTCGCAAGTAATCGCAGTTGAAGCAGTTACATGATTTGATACGAATATTATCATATATTAAACTAAAGATATTTTTCACTAAATATACTCATATATTCACCGTCTGCAGAGGGAAGTCTTCGGAGTGCAATAATATTGTTGCAGTCGACGAAGCCGTTTTTTTAGTGCGGTGATGAGGAGAGACAAGTCGAAAGGGGAGAGCAGAGCAGCGTCATTATGCATTACAATAATATCACATAATATTATATTATTATCATCATTATTATTAATTATTGCTACGTCGCACTGCAGTGAGGCATCGTAGGTATTTTGTCGTCACATATCCTGTTCGGAGAGTAAATCGGCCGCGTCGCCTTTTCGGACCGTTTGCGATGCGCCATACCACGACCGCACCGGTGCAGCGGACGGACCGTTTCCAACCGTTACGGCTCACCGGTCCCTTTGATCCAGTGCCGCCACCGCCGACGACGAAGACGACATCGTTTGGCGCCTGGCGCCAAGTCCTCTCCGTTCGTCCGCCCGTTGGTTATAATACGCACGTTTATAAATAATAATAATAATATATATTTTTACAGCGCCACACTCGATTCAGAGTCTATATATAGTGAATAGCATTAAAGTAAGTACGGATATAATACATAATATTGTACAATATCAATAGTAATAAAAATAATGACGGTCGAACCCGTTTCGCGTTTGACACTTATTATTATTTTCTCGGTCGATGATGTTTGCACTGTTGCGATAATCATTTTATACGTATCATATATTATATTAATCGCATTTTATAATATTATACTTCATAACATTTATGTTTATACATTATTCTGCTTAGGTATAAGAAAAAAAATCGTTCTGCTGTATGGTAAGTTTCAATTTTCGAGTGTTCCGCAACCTCTCATTGAGCAGGTCAGTATGCAACCGTAATCGATGCGTTTTAAGTTCAACACTTTTTCTCGACCACGACGATTATAATATATATAAATAGTATGCGTTTATTCGTCATTCGACGTTCGTACGAATATTATAATACTTAAAAATCACGTACAACGCTTTTCGATCTCCTCGTCTCCGACGGGTGACGTAAGGTTTCACACGTCCGACCTCCTAGGAAGTTGACAAGTCCGTCGGATGTTTATCGCCGCCACCGCCGCCGCCGTCTCGTCGTGTCTTTACCCAAAGATGGATTTGACGGTGCGTTGTCTTAAGGTCGGACACCCGCGGTCCGTGAATAATCGTCTCGACGACCAAAATCCCAGCGGGTAGTCCGACAATGCGTATAATAATCATAATCGATCGACCTTGTCAGACGATTATTACATATACATTATACATATCATACACATGTAGTGATTAGTGAGGTGCGTATCATTTTCGAACGACGCCAGCGTGTTTGTTTTTCGAATTTAATTTCGGTAAAACCGTTTTCACGGGTCTACTCGCCGAGCGTATATATTGGGCCCCGAGCACACAATAATATTACATGTACAGAATGATAAATATAATAATATAATATAGTATTGTAGTACCATCAACAAGACATAGGTACGTGTATGTTATAACGTGTATTTTCTTTGTTTCTTTAATTTTTTTTTTTTTTTTTTGTACATAAAATTAGGCATAAAATATTTAACGCTGTGTCCGTTGCCATGGCACTTTTGTTAAATGTCAAATAAAATGATTCTCTGTATAGCTATAATATTATGAAAACTCGATTAACCGGATAGGTTAATATTATGTAGGAAGTCTAAGTAAATAATAATTATTGTGTACCCGATAGATCATCTGGGTGTAACAGTGATTTTTAAAACGAGGCTATTACAGTAATTCTTAAAAACAACGAACTCGTCTAGGTAACCGAAATCAATGGGTAGATAGGTACCTACTTAAAATGTTTAAACTCTTCTGTTTTTTTTCCGTGCGTACTACGTGATATACTCCATAAAAAATCAAAATATCAGGTCTTATATTTATGTACCTATACATACAAAATTTAAATTCTTTCATTATTGACACTGTAACAAAACGCATAAGTGTATGTAATTTTCGCTACATCTAAAAATTAATTTTAGTGGTATAATATAATAAATAACATAATATGGTATTTGTACCTGACAACAATGAACACATATTTTAGAAATTATTTTGGAAGTAATAAATTTAAACTAATAAACTATAATGGACATTCTTCGTGAATTCGTGCATTTACTGTACTCTTCGTGTATATTCATATTATATTGATCGATTCGACATAATCGGCCCGATAATACTTCAACACGCAACATTATTGTACAACCATGGTTATAAGTTTATAAATTGTAATGGATTAAATAATATTTAATATTATATTGGGCCCGTTTGATGTAGCCCTCACGTTTTTCTATGATATTATACAATACGTCTTATTTTATTATGTGAAACGATATATTTTTATAATATAATGTAGTTTTTTAGTCAGGCCAAGTCGAGTTTTTAGGAGTTTCATAGTATTTACGAAACAGTTTTAAATTTAGTTACAATGATATATAGAATTTACATATTTATACCAACAATATTTATATTTTGTATATTATTGAATTTTTTCTCATTACAACTTTTTATACAACTATTATTTTAAAGTCTGAGCAAAGCAATAGATTTATTGATTTTTCAATAGTATTTATATTTATTTTGTTTGTGAGTCTATTTCATCACCGTTTTTAAAAATATTAAAAATGTTTTTGGTTTTCAACATTAGGGGAGGTTTTTGGTAGAAAATTGAATCCAGTTGATACTTTGGAAGAGGGGAGGGTCAAAATTAAAACACTCATGGGTCAAGGTTAAGTTAGGTTTTGGTTGAATCAAAAGTATTTTTTAAAAAATTGTTGGTAAAAATAAGAACATAATTAAGATAAAATAGTATTTTTGATAAACAAGCTTTTGTTTTTCAGTTGTTACTCAAAAATAAAGTATCTTAGATATGTGAACTTTCACCAAAACTTATAGAGTTAATACTTATACTAGAAATGAAATAATTTATGTAATATTTTGGATTTTTTAGTGTTATTCATACAGTTTTAAAATTATTATTATTATTATTTTCATTATTTTTATTTTTTTATAATTAAATTATTGTTCTAAGGTAAAAAATCCTGAAAATTTAATACAAGATTCCTCATAAGTTGTTTATATTTGAAATTTAACAACATTTTTTCATTATATTCTGTAGAACAAAATTCATAACAATTTTAATACACGTTAAAATACACAAGATTTGAAAAATTAATAAAAATTTTCATGCAATTTTTTCTTATAAGAACTGTGGAAAAACGTTTAGTGAGATTCCACAAATATTTAATAGTAATATTATGTACTATTAAAATTATCAAATATTTAATAATGTAATATATTCAATGTTTTTGGGAAAAAAAAATTAAGCCAACCGTATTATTAATCGTAAAATAAATAATGAAAATATCATAAAATGTGATTAGCTCAGAATCATTTTTTTTTATGTTATGAAAATTAAAAACATATAAGTGTGGTATAATACCTATTACTACTAAATCAATGATATATTTTGCGTATATATGTGTATATAATATGTATTGAGTATTTGAGTATATTATAGTTAATTTTCAAATAGTAAACTGTTTAATATAATATATTATAGTATAGTTTTATTCATTAGATTAGTAAATTAGTTAAAAAACGAGTTAGAAAATTTTATTTTTAAATCATATTATATACATATACGTGTATACTCGTATACTATATACTATATAGTATATTTTATATAGCAATTTTGATTTTTTGGGCACATGAAGTTAATTATCCGCATCAATGAATCATTGCATGCGCAAATTATACTGCCAACGAGGTATAATAATATGTAGTTGTAATATTAAAGTCTGCGTATGCTGATATCTATCTGATGAGTTGCCTGTGATCACAAATCTGTGACTTAATTCTTTAGGTTTATTCTATCTCTGGCTTTAGTAAAGACATCGTATATTATAATAAAATGTGTTGGATGTATTATAATATGTTAACTCGCCGGGGTGGAATAACGCGTGGTTTATATAAAAATTGAAACTTTACGAAAAAAAAAAACTAGCGAGCGTCTGCAAATGGAGAGGATTACTCAAGCACACGCACGACGATCATCACCCACCCGCTCATTGCCGACGTTTTCAGCCCGGCGGCACATCGTGTACGGTAATTGCACGTCACCACAACCGCCACCGCCACTGACGTTGCTGTCAACGACAATATACTGAAAGGTGATTCACCAAGCATACTCACCCCTCCTTTCTTTTAAAATAATGAAATTACTTAAATTTAATTTTTGGAAATTTCAAATATAATCTTTATAAAGATCTTGTTTTCAAAATTCTTGAAATTTTTTCTACTATTCAAGAAGTGTTTGGTGAAAATACAAACTTTTGTTTTTAAAATGACAACCACTCTTTTCTACTGTAAATTATTCAGGGATAATTTTTCAGAAAATGTTATATGAAAAATTACTTTTTTTTTTATATCTATATTAAGCTTTGTTACTTTGTGTACTAAGAATAACAGGTTCACGATAATGAGACTATGGCATTTTAAATTTTGAATAAATTCATTATAAAATAAAAAAAAAATGGGGGTGAGAATATTTGATAAATTATCGTCTATGCATAAAAAGTTAGGTGGGGCGCACTAGTTATCAACCACAGCATTTCTAGACTCTGGTTGCGTCATCGACAACGATAACAACGTTCCTCAGTTCTCACGCTTGAAGTAATCCGGACTTGTCGAGAACACTAATCGAATGAAAGACATAGAACTACGGCCTACGAGACACGAGTACCTACGAATATAATATAATAATATTTGATTTCTACGAAATTATATGGGATATTTCCGAATTTTCCAAACAAATTTTATGATTGATCTTGTGTTGGTGATAGTCTATTTAAAACCTATTTTGCGCTAAAAATGTGTGCTGAATTTTCAAAGGCAGTGCTCGAGGAATCCATTTTTTATCAAAATAACAGTTTAATGGCATACTATTAAAGAAAGTTAAGTTGCCATAAAATTAGCAACCCTTATAAAATTTTTTATGGTAAATAATGCTAAATATCCAGTATTATACATTCAATAGATGTAGTCACCATATAAATCACACTATAGCACAACACTGCATGTATATATAAGATATTATAATCGACTAAAATATCACAGTATTATTATTATGCATCACACACTTTGGTACCTAGGATTATTTTTATATATAATAAATAATGTAAAACGATAATTGATAATTACTGCATGTACTGTAAATTCAAATTTATAGTATAATATGATAATGGCTTTTGGTTGAAAATTGTGGATCATACCTACGTCACACGTTACCATAAAAAATATCATGTAGTAACTATTTTTCAACCATTCGGGATTATAGTTGACCCAAATCGTATAATAATAAATAACAAAAACCCGTTCTGTAATAATAACATAATCGGAATAAAAAATTAATACTACACTCGATAAAGTGAATGCCTAAAGGCACAACACCCTACTGTTGAGCGCCAGCAATTTCTTATACGGATTTATATTTTTTTATATACATTTCTTTTTAGAATACATCTTATTATACACCAATTAAAATCATAAACAACAATAGCAACACAGCATAATTGTACACTGTGATAGATATCGGCGTTTAATTACGTTGCAAATCTAACGAATATCTTTATAATATACATTGTATATACGTTGTACACGTATATATTATAAGTAGCTACTATAATAAAGTAAACGAAAAACAATCATAAAGAACAAAACAAGTAAAAAAATAATTGAAAACAGAAAAAACAATAAAATCATATTTTATGTGACACGTATTGATACCGACTAAGTACTAAGTACACGTATAATATAATTATCTTGCGGAAACAGGAAGTTTCTGCAGGTTAAATATTAATGTTTAAGTAGATTTTTTATTATAAGTTATAAAGTATATATATATTATACTACAATAATTATGCAGAATGTCATACGGTGGAAGACATAAGCGCCAAAATTAGATAAGAAAAAATAAAGTCGTATCGTACAAAAGCACCAAAACTGTATCGTACGAAAGCGCCTAAATCCCAGGTACCTGTGTGTCATGGTTAATAGATATTAAATAACAGATATTAAATCAAGAACTATATCGTTCAAAAATTCGAAACGTTTAATCATGCAATCATTACAATAGGTGCTTATACTTAGACAGTTATCGAAAATCGTATTGATTTACATATATTGTACATATTTACATTTTTTTGTTATATTATTTAAATATTTAATTAATTAGTTTTTATTTGAGATATACCTATATTGGCTATATTTATTAATCAACGCCAACACGTAATTGTAAAATGAATCTATGTGGCTTGTGAAAATTGTGACTTTATTGTATAGATATACTTCTGTTTTAGGAAGTAATGGTGTCATTCAATAATGGTTAGGGGGAAATTAAATTTGCTATAATATACATAACAGAATAACGAGGACGTGGTATGACCATAACGCATGTTTGGCCGCCGCATCAACTGATTAGTACTGTCGTTATGCAGTCAGTCGTTGCTATAGTTCTCGGATGGCCCGGATAGGTGACCACTGATTTATATTAAGAATAGCTTGTAGATTGATGTTCGGCATAGAACTGGACTAGCTAGGTTTTGCGTTATTGTACTGGTTGGAACCTTAAATTTGGATTCGATAAAGTATCTCCGGAGCTCTAAAGTATTTTAAGGAGAGCAATCGAATTATTATTATTATTATTTTATTAGTCTAAGATATTTTATATGCGGTAAATTTTTCATTGACAATTAGAAAATAACTAAAAAAAATAGAAACTTGAAAATTTTGATTGATTATAAGAAACTAAAAAATCAATATAACATATTTTGAAAATTATAACATATATATAAAAATACAAACATTAGATGAAAATTTCATGTATCTAAGGTTATTTATTTTTGAATTTCACTAAAAAAAAAGCAAAATTGATTAAACCAAAAATTGTATTTGCATAAAAATGTCCGTTTTTTTCTTAATTTAATTGCTGATTTATGATTTAAAATCGAAGCATTTTTATTTTCTCAAAAGGTGATGACTAGTACAAAAAACACATCATTGTAAAACCAATCTAATATAATCATTGGTTCGCTGAGAATCTAAAAAGTTGATTTTTACATAAAATTGTAATACGATAAAAAATATTTGTATCTCTTGAACGACGAATAACGATGGAATCGATGAATGATAGTAGTAGGTTGTAGAAAATAAGTCTGTTGCCTTTAACAGCTTGTCCAAAAGTGTACCTAAAAATTTGTCACTGCGAACGAAGCATAGATATATAATGTATTAATTGTAGTGCTATAATTTTATTACTGTAAAGAGAACATTTTTTTGAATGCGGATATGTTTTTTATATCGTGGGTTTGCATTCATTGATATAAATAATATTATTCGTCGAAAAAATACGTGACTGACTATGGTTTTATAAAAACGATATCCAAGGGTATAACTAAAAACTATTTGCTTACCCTTATTGAAAGCGATATTGTGTTTTTTTTTGTATATAAACATGCTATAATATACTTGAATATACGCTTATATACAGGGTGATTATTTTATCAAACAATACTCATTATTTCAAAAAGTATTGAATTTTTCAATTTTTTTTTTTTCAAAATGTATGATCCATACCGTTCTAGAATTTCAGAACTCTTCCATGTTTTCACCTTTATATTTATTAGGTAAACCACTATCAACTTTTGATTTACAAGTTACAACCTATACTTACAATTTCATAAATTAATATTGCTATTTTTTTTATGAATTATCACATTCAAATTTTCATTTTTCGTTAATCCGTTGATGGGGTATAGCTTCTTAAAGTTGAGTAGTTTTGAGAAGTGTTTAGGTATTGAGTGTAAATGTGTTATAACTTGTTAGTAAATAATAACTAGTAATAAGTAGTAATTATAGTCCAATTAATTATAATTATAGTATGACAATTGATAATCAGCTATATGGCAGGTAGAACAGGTACAAATATTATCACCACTTTCCGCTACATCTAGGGGTCAAAGATATTGAATTCATTACTATTATAGCTACTGGATTTTACAAATAAAACTTCCCGGTCTGACGGTGCTAATTAGTTACTGATGTATAACAACTAAAAACCTTTTAAAACTAACCAACTTTGAACAGCTATAACTTGCCGACGGATTAACGAAAGTTAAAAATTTTAAATATTCATGAAAAAAATGGCTTTATTAATTTATGCAATTATTAATATAGGTAGGTTGCCGTTCAAAAATCAAAAGTTGATGATTTTTACTATTAAATAAAAGAGTGAAATAAATTAAAATTTTATGCAGTTGTAGAAAGACATGTATCAAAAAATTGAAAAAATAATTAGATAAAAATCTATACTTTTTAAAATAATGAGTGTTGTTTGATAAAATAATCACCCTGTATATATAAAAAAAATTACTTTTAATGTTTGTGTTTGAGTTTTGTATAGTAGGCCAGAATTTAAGTTATGGTCCGTTTAAATTCGATTTATGACCAAACAAATTATACTTTAAAATCGAAATCCATTTAAAAAGTGGATTTAGATTGCGTGTAGCCGCATTATGGAATCAATCAATCGATTTCGAATAATGGCGTCTAACCTTATACGGTCATCTATGTATATAAAGAAACGTGTCATAAATTCTCTGAGCTATTTGCACCATCGACAGTAAATTGTATTATTGATAAATTAATTTCAAAGACGTTTTTTAAGATTAAATGTGTTTATTATATTGTATTCAGTTTTTTTTTGAATTTCAATATTTTAAAAATTCCTAAAACGACGCACTACAGCAGTTTCCTGCGTATTAATATAATTAAATATAAATACTTGAATTCTTACCACATGAAGTTGGTAGGTAAGTCAGAAGTCAGAACTTATTAACTAGGTAACATAAATTGTACTCTTGAAGAGATATTCTAATATCTTGAAATTTCTCAGGGTATATATCTTTAAAAACTAATCAGTAGACTGTGCGTATACATCGATTATAGACTTTATTTTAATTATCATATTTTTTTAATATTACTAACCAAGTTATTCGAATATTAATAATTTATTTAAAAATGTGTATCATTTTATAAAATGTGTTTTCATATAAATGCGTGTTAACACATTTTATTTTAAATAACTTATTTTTAGATACATAATATTATAAATTACGGACCACGGATGTGTGACCGTTATTGTTACACAATAAGTATACCTAATTTGTATCTGGTTTCAATATTGTTAGTAACTTCCAGTACAACTGTGTACTACGTACACGACTGCTATAATATATATATTATAGGTAGTCTTAAGATTTTATGTACACTTACACGCGGTTATAAAAGTTGCGATGTCCGGTGTGCTGTGGCATGTATTCCGAGAATTGGGAAAAGAGGTTTTTTTTGCGGAGGCGGAATTTATACCTATGGCGGACAAATGAAAAATGCGTACGTCCAAACACGGATCTAAAAAGTAAAAACATTCCAATCAATTTCGAAGAATATTCAGGCGGCGTGCGTGCCTATATAAATTATACACGTATAGTTTCATGATTTGCGGTCGTTTCGTCTATGAGTATATACGGTCTATATATTATTATTATTATTATATAGCGTATTGTAAGTATACGTAGTAGCGCTGACGACGTTACAGGAAAAAATGTCAGTCCTAATAAAATCGTGTTTGTGTGTGTGTATGTGACACCAAACACGAAATGGAAAAAATGTCCCGTGACTTACAATTTAATGGTTTCATTCTGAGAAGAAGAAAAAAAGAGTCTAAGAATAAATAATAAATCACGTTTATTAATCGGTTCTTTCTTTATATATTATTATATATCATACCTAACGCCGCTTGGTTAAATCCATCTTGGACTGTGCAATGTGTGTGTGAGACTGACTACGGTGCAATAAAATGTTTATTATATTTTATACGCGACGAATATAGTATAATAATAATATAATATGAGAGTAATAAAGGTTAAAGTTCCACTAGTTCTCGAGTGTGCATAACGACCAATTACGTAGGTACACGTAACTCGTCGAAACACTGTTACATTGTGATTATTATTATTATATACTTTTTTATTATTATTTCTTTCCGCTTTTATTTTATCCACTACTCTCCTCCTACCGGCACCCGTCACAACGTCCTTAGCTTACGCCGATGGCAGTTTTTTTTTTATGTTATTTTATTATATAATATTGCCCTCCGCGGTGGCCGCGTCCCGCGACTACGTCACAAGCGATTCGCGTGTTTTTTTTCACAGGCAGGTAGTATAGACCATATAAGCGTATCGTTATAATATAATATGACTTGCTATTGTGAGCGTACGCCACACACAATAGAAAATTTAGATTATTCTGAGGTAGACATTATATGTATAGTATTATACCTTTTACAAAACAATCGATATTGCCCACCCGAACAGTTAATAAAATAATTACGTTAGATATAACTGTACTGTATTGCAATTCAGTCATTGCGTTCAGGGGCGTCCATGTATATCGTGTAGCTACCGCACTTTACGTTGAGACATTTCACACCGTTTACCGGAACACGATTTTTATGTTAACGTAATTATGTCTGAGGTTGAAATATACCATATTATTACCATCTATTATCTCAGAGTTGTAGTGATATTGTTGAGGATATATTTGTACCTATACCAAGTGACGAAATGAGGTATGAGCGTTTCCCAATGTTCAAATCCTAAGTTACAACTTTCAAACCATACAAACCTTAAGGTTAGAACCGAAATAAAGTCAGCCACGGAATTCGTATATATACACATATACATATATATATGAGTATTTTGACATCAGTATATATAATAGACAATATGGGATATCTATCTGGGGAGGAACATATGATAGTAATTATTTAAGAATACTTAATACTACTGCGAATACTCTATTAATAATTGCTCAGAAAAAAAAAATTGTTTCGGATAAGCATAAAAGACCTTTACGATGAATATACCTAACCTATTGAATTTTAAAAAATTGCATGTACAACTGCGATACCTTATTAAATGTATATTATAATAATTAAAATTTTAGGTTTAAACACGATTACACTGGTTTTAACGCCACATTCGTTCAAAATGTCGTGTGAAACTAGCTTTATAATATATGAAAAAAATCAATAACAATATTTATAAAATTAAAAAGTGTAGGTAATACCGAAATATCGTAGTAAACCTTGTCTTTTGAAGACAAATTATTTTATATTTTGGCTGGTATGTATTTTTATTTCTTGAAAATAATTATGATAATTTATTATGCATTAGTATGATTACTATACAATAATGTTATTTTTAGATACATTAAACTAACTTTCAAAGACATGGGTGATGTACGGTATACACTCGATACTTAATATATTATATTATATAAAACAGCATAAGCTTATATTTAAGAATTTTCTTCATTACTTTCAGTTTTCACCAATAGATATTTTATAATATATACATGATGATTTCATTCTTAACCACCAGCTCACGCATATCACTTTTCACGGTATGTTATTGATTAACGTTATATATGTAGGTATTATGAGCATGTGTTTATTACATGATAATTTATTTTCTTAGATATTTATACCTATATTTATACATCTACACCATAATACCATATGCAGTGAAACACTTACCCTGGGTGGCTATTATAATGGGGTTGTTTGATTGATGTCAGACAAGATATAGTTTGATAAATATTGGTTATTACATCATTGTTTTACTTTAATAAATGCCTGAACGCGTGCAATTATTTTGTCCATAGAGATTGTTTCATACGAAGTGGTAGACTGGAAGAGTATTAATAATGACCTACCTGAGATAAACCGTGACTAACGAGGGTACCTTTATAACGCCAAATTAAATGTGTGTAGAACCTGAAAAAAAAACAAATAATATACAGACAGACAGACATGTACAAATAATTATGGTTTAGAATTCAACTGATTCCTGTTGCATAAATATAAGGGTGTGACTGTTATAAAGTGTGTAACTTTAATTTATGTTAATGAAAATATGAATTATGTTTAACTAATGGTATTTCTATGAATTTATTTTATTTTCTTCAAATTCATAATGTAAGTGTATATCATTGTGAGTCATCACTTATAAGTACGATTTTTTAAAAAATACCTTTTATTTTAAACAGCGTATACAGGGGCAGATTTATAATTATACGATAACCCTAGGGGCCTTATTGAATAGAAATCTTCATAAATAATATTATAAAAATATTTATTTCATGGTGCACCCTTCTGAACTGAATTTTGTGAGAGCCCTATGGGTGGGTACCTTTAAATTCCTGATTATACACACAAAAGTTTATGGTAGATTATATAAGTGCTGCATAACTTATTGCTACCTTCAAATTTATTATTATAGGGACTTGACTTTTTAACTACAGTTATATTGAACTTAAACTCAAATATATAAGTACATGTAAAATAGTTTTTAAAGAATGTGGATAATTTTTAGTATTTACAAAAGTATACATTTTGAACGTCGTTTATTTGTTATGTAAATACAATTTTGAAATATTCCAGAGTTAACAATATTATTGTAGCTTATATTTGGCTATAGGTATTAACTGCACTAAGCTGCAGTATACTAAAGTTTCTTTGGATCCAAAAATCCGTTAAAATTTTTATCCACAGGTTTTTGTGATCTGTCATCTTTGGCAGGCGCTAGGCGGTCTAGAGGATATTTACATGTAGACAGTTTCTGCAGGACGAAATAATGGAGGAGGTCGGGGCGTCAAAAAGATCACTTCTCACGGTAGACGTTACTGTGTAACTCTATATATTATAATACCGATTGGCAACGATTAAGCACGTGTGTGCGTAAATATAATGAATATAAATATTATAAGCGACGATTACCCATTTTTACTTACGACGCTTACGTCCAATTTGTACTCATGATGTATTAGGTATGTTTATTATAATTTATAAGTTATGATGTATGACGTATTATATAGTACGCGATATTTAGGTTCATTCATGAGATGAGATGACGAGCCGTGTGCCCCGGATGGGGACGTAGATTTATCTTGTCGAACGACGATAATGACCACCATGGACCGATACGGACACGGAATGCGCCGCGTCGACCGTGAAGAGGCGGCGCACGGGGTGGCGTTCGTGATCCGCGCTCCGGGCCATCCGAGGAATCCGGCGTGTACTCTATATATATTATACATAACCTCTCGTACACACATATTATAACATAATATATATATATATATATAGGTGTAATTCACGAGGAAGACGAGACGGATTCTTCGCCCGCACTGGCGCCGAACGATTTCTGTACTCGACGCATAATGCGGACGAGGTGTTCCGTCGGCCGCCAGATATAACGTCGTCCTATAGTGAAACGGATGTACCTACGTTGTAGTAATAATAATATTATTAAATATATGTGTAGAGTATTGTACACATCCATACGGTTATTTTAATATCCATGTACGATATTCGTACTATGTGCGTAGCACTCATCATCGTCCACCGGTGTCTGTAAAACGGTATATACGAAAAGTACATAAGCACTTTAGTGCTAAGTGCTTGGAATATATAATATATGTGAATCATCTATTACTATTTACTATTATATTGACTTGACTTCTGAAAATAGCATTTATCCGATTTTGTTTTGTTTTGGTCTATTTTGACACACAACAAGTCTGATTTAAAAATAAATTGGTCTATAATCATTTTTACAAACAAACATTATAATGATTATTTAAGACATATTATTATGTTATGCAATGTTAATGTCTAAACTGATACTTTGAACGATTGAACTGATCATGAATGTTTTTTATTTTTTTTTAAACCGACTCCATCTTCAGATGCGCAGTAATATGTATAGCGTATAATACTATAATATAAATTCGAAGGTATATAAAAATAAGGGTTTCGTACTTTGTGAAAGTAGAATGTTTACTTTTGATTATAAACATAGGTGCTGCAGTTGTGATATTGTGCCGAGAGCGTGATGTCGCTTCGATACGTTTCATTAATGAATATTCTGTAACTTGGTTGGCCATGATTCATGAATGAATTTAAAAAGTATTTAAATTATAAGGAGGTAGAGCCATGGTTTTGGAGGAAGTCCGACTACCATTGACAACTAATGTAGCATTAAAATTAAGGCGATATAAAGCCAAATTTCAGCAATTAATTCATTATTGTTGACATGGTATAATATATTGTTGATGTAAATCTAAAGAGACCTTTTTGGCTTATATTTTGTCCATAGATATTAACTACAGATGAGTTAGATAATTTTGTATGACTCTCAATGACCATAAATTGTAAACAATCATTTACATCGAATAATAATATTATTTCATCTACGTTAACTTAATCTTAATAATTTTTGAATAAAATGTACTTGCGATATGTGGTACATCGTCTTAATATTGTTAGTTTTGGGTCTATATTATAATATTATTGTTAACTAAATAATAGGTACATATTTTGATTTTTCATTTTCCGACTTTCATAAAATAATCTAAATATTAAATTGCACGCGTCAAAATACAGAAAACTGTGTGTGCATACCTACTAATTATTGTTTACAATGAATAAGGTGGTATCAATTAAAACAAATTCGAATTAATTACTCACTACGTGTAGTTATTAATATGAGTCGTCGTTAAAAATTAATTAATTCTACAATTCGTTACACCTTTACACTTTTGGGAGTTCTGGGTTCAGTGTTCTTAATAATTATTTAAAGGAATGTCCGAGATGTCTATTATACCTAATACTATATACCTGTATGCATGTGATGATAATGAATAATTCAAGTTATACAAATGTATTTTATATTTTTATGATTCGTCAAAAAATCCAATGCAACAAAAGCGTATTATTACTTACTTACCTAATATATACACAATTAATTTTACAATAATAAATAGAAGTACATAAAATAACAATTCAAAATATGTACAATTTTTAGTAATAAAATACACCACTCTAACTGCGAAGATACTTTTAAATCCATAAATTTTATACTGTTTAATGTAATGTAACTTTTACGAGCTTCACATATTTATATATAATGTTTAACTAGGTAAATCTAGTCCACACATACTTTGAGATGAGATAGTTTTTAATCTATTAATAAAAATATACAGTTATAGTTTTTGTATTGCCGTACAGACTAAACTTTTAGAGACATAAATAAAATATTGAATGATTAATGAATATGATATTATAAACATGAAAGATTCCTAACATTATTGTATGACGTATGTGTACAATTTTTTGATGTATTTATTAAACCACTCTAATAAACAATTATAATTTAAACTGAATTGTTGAAATTACTTTAAGAGATTGAATCATTGAATTGCTAATGCATATAACTCTAATGTAAATACGAATAATTTTAGTACCCAACATTCTCGGCAGTGGGTTTAAAAAAATGTAATCAATTATTATAGAAGGGAAAACCAACGAATCAAGTAAGTATAACAGCTACACTACCGTAAAAAAAACTTGTCAGATTCACAAAAACATATCATTATATTTGTAGTATTCATATAGGATATTTTTGTAATAATAAACTCATCCGATTTTTTGAAAAAAATCTATTATATTTTATAATTTATATTCAATACAAGCACTATTTATACGAATTTTCCCTTATCCGAGTGTGTAGGAAAATCGCTTAAACTATTGAATGACTACTACAGTACTACTGTCCGCATATAATTTTTGAATTCGGCGGGCTACCTATATGTTTTTAATTTCACGATCAATGGAACGACTGCATGAAGCAAAACGCTATTCTACCGCAAGCAATAAATATTGAAAAAAATCACCTACAGCATAATGTAATATAAAGTACTACATCAGTTATTGTGTATGAGGGAATACGAGTTTCGATAAAAATAAAAAATAATGAAAAAGATCTCTTACAAAAAATCAAAACAATATTACAATATACGACTTCTGTATTTTATAAGAAATTATAAATATATATAAATTGTAGAGAATATTAATATAATATTATACCATCGTCATACATTATACATATAAAGTGTGTTATAATATTGAACGACTAAAGAGACGCCGCGACCTATTCTTGAGCGTGTGTACCCCCCGTCGGAAATTCCATCGTTTGCACGTTGCATTATGTATGTACATTATGATATAGGTAATACATTTTATTTCAAGTTCTGAGTTGATCTATGGATTTATTGGTTTTGTATGCTTCAACTTTAAGCATACCAAAAAAACTTTGATCTTTAAAGTTGTTGGTGGTTTCTGATAGCAAATTGGATATAGTCGATACTATTTAGCAAAAAATCCAGCCATTTTCAAAATAATCAGGGGAAAAGAAAATGGGAAATTTGGTGTATTTTCAGTTTTTGACAAAATCTAACTTATTATTATTATTTTTTTTTTTTTTGATTAAATTCAAAAACATTTATTTTATCATTTTTGAAATATTATGTCAACTTTAAAATATTTTAAATTTTTTTGTTGTATTTATAGTTTTTAATATAATATGTTTTATAATATTTTCGTTTGGGGAAAAAAACTCGAAATTTTAGTATAAAGTTCCTTATAATAATAGTTATTATTATCGCAATTATAATAATTCATTTTTTTTTGCAGAAATATGATAATTATTTTATAAACCTATAGTTAAAAATGCATAAAAATTTAAATTTAAGCACTTAAGATTTCATAAATCAATTTTATTTTTCTTGAGTTTTTTATTGAAATTTGGGAAATATTTTTAGTTAATAATAGTTTGATGAATGATTAAAATTGAAAAATTTCACGACTAGACATTGACGGTTTATCCTCATAAGAGTTTTGTTATTTATTGTAAGTTGTAACTTAAAAAAATATTAATTGAGAAACTTTAAATAGTCATCTTTTACTTCACATTAACATTTTTTTCAAAACGACTAATTTTAAGTTATTTTATATTATGCATAATATAATAATATTATATCATAAAAATCAATAATTATCATTAATTTCCCTAAAATTGAACGTTGTTTTATAGAATGATTGTATAGACATCGTATATTAATTGTATATGGATAGTGATGACTGCATTTTGCGCTTTGATCGTAACGTAATATAAAATTGTATTACACACACATTACATACATGTCACTGACACTGCTTTTACTCGCGGGGAATGTGATACTATATAATATAGGTTGTAAGATAAAACGCCGGCCGAGTGACCCGAGTTTTGGGGAATGAAGTCATCCGCGGTCACACGTCGGATAGCGGTCACCCGGCAATCAGTCTCCATCTCCGGGGACTGTGTAGTTACAATCTATAAACGATCACTTCTACAACTTATATCTGTGTAAGTAGGTATGTGTGATGTGTTTATGTGTGCGTGAGCGTGTAATATCCGTGTCGGGTGCGGTGGGAGAGAACCTTACGGACACGATGTATACGACGCGCACTAGTGGCGTGTCTGTGTGTGTCGTTTTTCGAATCAGATAAAATTTTCGGGGTCCGTCGAAACTCACGAAAACAATACATCACTTTCGACATCTTCATCGGGCGTTCACAATGTCTATAATATAGACGCACACACTGTATAGCATATATATACTATGGTACATACGTTCGTGATTTGGGGCTAACATTGCTTTGGATAATATATTAATATGCGTAGGTACTTATACTTACACACACAGCACGAACGATGTGAAGATTCGACTTGCTTGTAAAACCGTTGACAATATTGAATATTGTTCATTACATTATATGTGACACGTCATTTTGTCATCGCAAATATATTATGTGTTATATTATACTATGTATATGTGATATGACGCGTTTCCAGAAAAATTGCGTAAATTTAATAGCGTCGGATGTATCCGATTATTATAAAATTGTGCGTTAATAATACTCATAGATTAATAATTCATATAATGTAGTTATAGTTGCAATACGTGGACAACAAGAAATTAATAAAATACTTATCTAAGATTATATTTGTTTATAGAGCCTAGTTTTTCGGGTGTAAATCTTTCGGGTGAATTAGAATGAGTATTATTATTATTACTATTATTTATTATTATTAGTATTTGTAACAGTAATATTGTAATATAATAGCGGTATACAATTAAATAAAAAATATATATATGTTAATATCACACTCACGTATATAAATATAATTTTACTCGTCCAAACGATATGAATCAAAGTCGTCCCAATACTAAAGATTATCAATTCATTTTTTGATAAAATTAAGTACACTTGCACAAACTACTAACGTATGTTTTCTGACTTGATTCGTTTATCATATCATAATATATAATATGATTTATCATTTAATATAATAATTATTATTAAAACGTTAAAAAATGGTTTTAATAATATTTTTCACAATATAATTTAGTTATGTAACCATCAACAATGGTAATTCGCTTGGATATAAATGGCCAACAGTAAAAATGTAGATTAATCTAATAAAAATGTAAAATAAAAATAAAATGTATTGATATTCTTTTTATTAAACTCCATTAAACACGTCAGCATTCCTTATACTGAGAACCTTGATAGCTTAATGCGTTATGTATTTTTATGATGTTATATTTAATATATTACAATATTTGAATATTTTGAAAAGTTTAATGTAGAGGAATTGAAGTAAACAGCTAAGTTACCCAGAAAAATTGTAACGAACTTCTCACTCATATAAAATGTAAATGTTAATTGCTAATTAACTAGAATTAACTAGTAACTGTTTCAATATTTGAAATTTTTGGATTCGTATTCTGCTTATTAGAAAATTAAATTAAAAATGTATGCTTTAAAAACATTTAAAGAAGACATTTTTATTATGACATGGAATTGAATAAGAAATAAATGTTTTCAAAAATAGATAAATTTACCTAGAAAATGACTTTTGTATGATAAAGATTACGGAATTATCTGAGATCGTATACACTAAATTACTAACACAATGAAATAATTATTATAGTCACGTACGTTAATTTTGTCAAAACTTTAATTTTATAAAATTTTTCGAATAGAACGTAAATTATGTTTAAAATTACAATATTATTTTCTACTATTTATATATTATATTTTCATTCGTTTTTAAACTGTCATTAAATCACTATACAAAATAATCGTCACATGAATAAAACTTTTAATTAAACTGTCTGTAAAAATTTAAATATTTGTGTGCGTGTGAATTTTGCTCTTTTTTAATAATTACATAATCGGTATACTTTAGTATAAAACACATAATATTTCCATATTATGTTAATTATGGGTACCATAAAAATGGTTCATATAATACTGGACAAAGGACATGCCATAACAGTGTAATGGCACTTGTGTATGTTATATATTTAAATACCATCATTCACATTTATATAATAATATAATATGTAGAAATAACATTTATGTCGCGAAGTCCAATTAATTCATAAACGGGGTGTATATTGTATGAACGGAACAAAAGAGATATTGTTCATATGCAAACGCGTATAACGCATATTATTATAATACTTATTATTTAATATAACATTACAATAGTTAATCGTCATAACGGTATATGCGATGGAATAAATAAAAATTCAAAAGTCAGTAATCAAATTTTTCTAAATGATATTTCTACGAGTTATCTACGACTCAAGGAATTCTGCAAAAAGTCAGGTAGCTTAGCTACCTGTAATATTATCGATACCGAGAATTTTTAGTTCTTTTAAAAAAAAGTCATTGGTATAATTAAATTTTTTAAAAATTATACGATATTGTTATGTTATTATTGTTAAGACAATTTAAAGTGCTACTTGTAATTTAACAAATGATACCCTCTTACACGAACTTATAAGTTATATTGTTATATAATATATTGTCATCATTTGATAATCATTGTCAAAACCTATATAAGTTTAACCAGTATAAGTAAAAGTAAACATTATAATACATATGTGTTATATTTATACGTAATATGCTGCAAGCTTGGTACGAAATGAAATAAAATCTTCGTACTGCATACCCATTTATAGTAAATGCATTTATGCGTGCAAATTGATAAAGTAAAATTCGTTGTTATAGAAAACAAATATTTATAAATATTATACAGAACATGTACACGCAATAAACAATATCATTATAGTTCTTGGTTCATATAAGGACGCGTCACACGTTATAAACGTAACATACACTGATATTATAGGTCTTGAGTTATTAGTTACGTTCTATTATGTGTTAGTATAGTAATAATAATCAGGTAAGAGTAATAAAATTATATAATTATTTTATACACACTTGTGTGCGGACGTGTGGCCTGCAAAGTTATAATATACTTGATAGTATAATGTATAAATTGACGAACCTATATGTGTAAATTAAATTTGTACGACTTTGCACCACAGTTACTTAAATACTCATATAATATAAGTACCTATTCACGGGCTATAGAGTGCTGTTAGCGAGCGTGTACAATTGATGGGTGTGTGTAATAATATATATTTTTTTTTCATAAAAAAAAACGTGTCCGGTTTAGCAGTCCTAATAAACTACTATACGTGCCAGTAACGAGTAGGTACTACGTATATACATAGTATATGTATCTATTTATATTAATATAAACACGGTTGTGTGTGTATTTGTAAACAACCAAAGTCGTGAATAAAAGCAAACATGACGCGTATGCGTACACGCGCATTTGAATGGGAAAATCTGATAATTATTATGGGTGTATCATGATATAGCGTGATAAATATTTAGACTTCACGCGAGATGAGTTGCCTTCCCTCCACCCGCCGGCGAATCCTACATTGCTACTTCGTGTCCAAAAACTTACAATAAGACAATAATTACGCCCACAAATATTATACCACGGACGCGTTATGTTGCCAGGTATTATTATATTACTCTGTTATTGTGGATCGAGATAATTTTCTATTCTCTAAACAACACTATTGTCTTTAATACAAAATATTATATATTATGGCCATAGGTGAACCTACGCTCGGCCGTTTCATTCATTATCCAATTATTGATTTACGATGAAAGATATACGGTGCGCGCGTCTGATTTTCGTCTAAAAACGATATTGAGTAATTATTATACCTACGTCCAACGCCCGTGTATAAATAAACAACGCGTAGGAAAAAAATATTAATATTTTTATAATCATATGAATCAATAGCTGGCTATGATATCGAGGTTTATCGACAAAATAAAAAAAGACGAGTCTTTGATACGTACGTAAAGTTAACCCACCCACTTTGGAGTAGCGATTCAAAATCTTTACCAACATCTAAAGAGTTAATTGTGGAAATTTTAACTTTAGACTTTGAGAGTTTATTACAGAGAAATAATAAAAGGCAAGTCAACTGTGTCGTTCTAAGATATCAAGATATGTAAGAATTTACGAGCTAATTTAAGAAAAAATTGATGGGTACTAAGTACTTACCATAATTTTACAAACGTTGTATATATTTTTAGCGTTGGTACGCTAATCTTCGAGTTTTATGATTGATTTATGAACAATTAAACATTTTAATATTTTGTTAATTGGTCAAATATACCGTGTTCGTGTGATAAAGTTAAAAACATTTTTTGCAAATCGGAACAAAAACCAGTAGATATGCTAGAGATTAGTGAAATAGTGAACAAATTTAAATTTTGTCTTTAACATTTGATTTTGTGAAGAAAAATTGTATACATTCTATTTTGTGATTTTATAATATTATTAATACATTACTAACCTGGTTGTAACTAGTTATGTGGTTGATATCAGTTATGTGTTTGTAACCAGGTGCATGGTTAATACCAAGTATTGTTTATAATTACTATCACACTATATATTATAAAAATATAATTTCAAATAGTATACAATTTCAAAACAAGGTTTACAAAATTGTGGATCATAAAATTAGGAACTAGTGTGTCAAAATTAAGTATGATATTCATAAAATAATGAAAAAAATATTGGCAAACATTATGAATTGTATTTTTTTTCAGCTTTAGCGAATTATGAAAATGAGTTAACGTGAGACAAGTGTAATTCGCATATTTTTAAAGTAGACTCGAAAATATCGCAAATAATTTGATATCATTTATTACCAGTTTTAAAATTATTATAGAACAACAAAGGTAAGTCAATTTCTGGTACTTATATCTTCTATATGTAGCAAATTATTAAAATTAATTTAGTGTCATTATAGTATTGTTAGTGAAAAACCATTTTTTGATAATAGGTATACCTACCTATTATTGTTATATATATATAATAATGGCGAATACTAAAATATCATTAAATGAGATTTTATGGTGATTATTTTTGTTTAATTTCAAAAGGGGAGGTAATAATACCCCTAAACTACGATAGTGATATTTGTGTACTGATACGGCAGATTAAGTTTGGTTAAGCTTAGGTTATAGGTTATATAACTGTAATAGGTTCACATTAATACCTACATTTTTATAATTCTTAATTTAATACACGGAATGAACAATCGTGTTTTCTAATTGTTTATCTATATTTGGCGAGATATGCATCCCGTACAGTTTAGTTGATCAATGATCATAGACAATCTATATAATTAAAATAAATGGTTACCTAACTAATAAATTATGTGAGATAAATAGCTGTTGGCATGCTAACATGCAGTATGTGCACAGACATATTTTTTGTGAATAATCAAAATCACTAACGTAATCAAGATTTTTGAAGTTTTAGGTTTATACATACTACATATATAATACGTAGGTATAAATGTCGAAACGTTGTATTATATTTCAATAAATTATACTATATATAGGCGTTTAGTTGTACTTAGTTATGAAAGATAAGTTATTTAAAAAGCATATAGATAATATTATCGTTCATTAAGAGATACTTACTTATTAATTGTTGTCAGTGAACTTATTATTGTGTCTCGACCATCTCGCACTCATTTCGTCGTTTAAACACACAGCTGTATAGTTTCGTTTACCATTGAAATGTGTCATTAGATTTGACTAAGGCCAAGCACACTCCGTAAATCTTACCTGTGTTGTGTTCATTATAAAACTCCGACAACTACTTGGACAATGCTCATGTATACCGACATAATAATTATTAGGACGCTACGACAAAAAGTTAAGTTAATGAGTTCACGAATAACAACAAAATTAAATTAAATGGTTTGTATTCGGATTTGTTGTGCATCGGAAGTTCATAAAAATTTCCATACATATATACCTATATATTATTATTTGTAAAAGTATAAGTACCTATATACATTCGCGTAGCTGCATAATTCTTACCCTACCTACCTGATACATAATGACAGAAGGTACAGAAGGAATAATGATCTGATCTGCAGCATTAACTTTTTCCACAATTATGATAAAAGCCGTTGAGAGATGACACTATTCTTGGCAAACGGTGTGAGGGCGGAAATGTGAAAGTGACAGCAGTATATTCTTTGCGTGGACCCGACTAACTGTATTTAACTGTGACTAATTTGTTTAAATTATAAAACTAAAAACTAAAGTTTGTTTTAAGCGTGATATTACGGTTCAAATAAACTAACGTGTAATGATAATATGATAACACATGAATTCACGTTAGGTGACAATATAGACTGTTTGCAGCTTAAAGTTTATCCTTAGTAAAAACATTTTAATAACTGAGAAACTAATTGCTCAAATTTTGAATTAGAAAAATCAAAAAAAAAAAATTATCCTTTAAATATTTTATAAATGTGTGTTTTTTTTTTTTAAAAAGCAGAATAGTTAGTATTGCCACAGAACAAGAACACTTCTTAAGTAGTTAGAAAAATATTAAAGAGTTTAAATATATGATATGTCTTAATTTTAATAAATTCATTAATAAACGAAAAATGAGAACTGATATGCATGGTAAATCATTTTGTATAATATTCAATTCATAAAAAGAAGTCACTATAAATGTATATACAAGTGCTTTCTTTTTCTTGTTTCGATCATCACGTGTGTTATTGTTTGGAATTCTAACGCCTTGTTTGTCACAGCACACGTTGCAGTCTCTGTATGAGTGGTATCTTATATATATAAATTATACTGTTAACATTATTACATCACTTGCTATATAATAATATACTATGGTACTCTGGCAGCCAACGATTACCACAGAACATTCTTTTATTACGTATAGGTACACCACTCAATAGGTCAATGGTTATTGTTTAGTTCAAATATAGGTATACGTTGTATATTATAATAAATAGTAATTATGATGTACTCCTATATTATACCCATATAGTTAGAATAGGTATAAGTACTGTGGTTTCCGTTGCAATTCGGTGCGAACATCATAATCATTCATACGCAAAAGGGTTAATAATAATAAATTCACTACGAGGTTTTTTGTATGTTGGAATCGGGTGGATGAGTGGGAGGTGTCCGTGTACAGTATGATATCAATATAATTATAGTAATCATTCACTAGACTGAACAACGCCATCGATAACGGTCGTTCATCGCGTTTGAACGCTTATTATCTAGTGGCGTTCCAACAATATTCATGTTGTTGAAATATTATTATATTGCACCACCGAGTTTACTCTAGGAGTACGATTATAAGACCATTGCATTCGTTGTAGGTCGATATAAAATATCGTAAAAGAGGCACACATGCAGTCACTTACACAGTGTTGGAAAATTATACATTTTCCACCGATCGGCGAACACCCTTAATCCTTAACCTTTTTCTTCTCATATTTTATATCATTTTTATTTTGAAAACGCCTTGAATCCATAAATATATTACATAGTAAGTTAAATTTGTATTAAGCATATTATCTATATCTATTCGGAAGCCTATCTGCGATTTATTAACGTTGACTTCGAAAATAATCTTCATCATTCATATTAAATTAACACGTTAATACGTAATGATAAGCAATAAACTTGGTTTTCAAACTTCCAAAGCTGATCACACGAGACCGATGTTTGGTCAAATCTACCAGCATTTGATTTTAAACTAATAAAATATTTCATATTGGATTTGAATTAGCATAATTAATTTTGTGTACTTTGATTCCAATATTGAACTTGAGATTCTATTTTTCAACAACACAGTATACGTATTATATATGTTATATATTGTTATAACGTTTATTCAAGCGGAAAAAATGAAGTTTATTTTTTATTTTTGAATATACAAAATATTATATAGTTTTAAAATGACTTTAGAGCGTCATAATCACACATGTATTTTATTCAAATATACTAAGCTTTTAAAATAATTGTTTATCACGTTACGATCATAAAAAAAAAACAGTATAAACAAACCCTACGCAAAAAAATGCGTTAATGTATGTATTATGCCGTATAAACGCCTTATAAAATCAACTATCATATTTAAGTACGTATGTTACGTTTTATTATCGAAGCTGAGATAAAATAAAAAGTATATTTGAAAATGAAGAGTTTTCGATCGTCAATAGTATATTTTTATATTATCGAAGCTTTTAAATAAAAATACTATATTTAATATTATATTTTGGTTATTAGAGTTGTATTGTTTTACTTTTATAAGTATACAATGTTGACTTTTTATGTATTAGGTATAAATAAAATAAAATGTTTTTAAAAACATTAAATTTTTAATATTTGAATTGAATTATTCAACGCATTTTTAACAAACATATTTATAGTATTATAATGCATATAAATCTAAAAAAATAAATCACAATACGACTACCGAGTGTTATTATTAGTTATTACCATACATATTATTATTTGGTGGCTATTTTTTTTTTTATTATTTAGGTGCGATTATGTAATGCCGTATATTTATTATTATTTTGGTAATTATATTAAGCTAACCTAACTTTATTAAATTAATAATAAAAAATAAAACGTTTAATAATAAATTCAGCTATTCTATAATAGTACCGGTTATAAGCCAGGTTATATAAGACCTAGCCTGCAAAGAATAATTAATAACATTAAATTAATTTACTCGCAATAGAAAATCATAATATTAAATTTATTTTTAAGTATAGAATATAGAATAACATAGCCTAACGTTAAAAATGATATGAAATCTTACCGATTATAAACATCATAATATAGTTATTAGTTAGTATATGTAGTTGACTTGCTGTTGGCTTCTAATTGCTTCCATTTTCTAATAAATTTTTCTTTAATCATAAATATTGTTGTTGTTAAATTGAAGAATAGTAATTTTCACAGTTTGTATAAATGAAACAATTCTTTTATTTGATTCATTAAAGACTTGAAACAAATTGACAATACAATAATAGACCCGCAGACTTAAATATTAAATGCCAATAATATTTAATAACAGATACACATATAATTAAAAGATTATACTTATTATTTATGTCATTACTCGATTTAATAAAGCAATTAAGTTAGAATAGAAAATAATGAACTATGCATACGCGTTTTTTAGAGGTTTTGTAAATAAGTTAGCAGGTTTCTATATAATTATAAAATCCTCTGACTAAATAAACAAAAAAACAATAATAACTTGTGAATTAAATGTTAGTCAAAACCAGATAGATTGACTATTTATAAAATACAATTATTATTTGTTCTACAACAAATAATGCGGTGCAGTCATTTTCAGGTTACTCATGTAAGTTAAAGGTAAAAGCTTGATATGTTGTCTGCGCAGAGAAAGAGATTAGTTTGCTGAGAGTTTTTGATTAAATAATTAAATAGGATTTTGTTGGAATTTGAGACCTGTGTGTAGCCAAATCTTAGTGTGTTGTATCCATTTGTTTTCCGTTAAAAAATATCATTATTTTCACAGATTCTACACTCGGACTTAATATTATCCCTATTAAATTTTGCTGTTTTTTTATTTTTATTATTATTATCGTTAATTTAGCTACAGATTTATAATATTAATATAATTTCAATGGTGTTACTAAAGTGAATTGTATTTGAAACATTTCAAAAAGTACCTCAACAATTGAGCTGTTAACGTACAATTTTGACCACCCTATATCAATACGCCTATATTATGACGTACCTATATACACGTAGGAATTTATGTTTTTATACTATTATTCAAATCATAAAATATGTTTTCATATTTTGTGCTGAAAATCGAACTTAGATCGATACAAGTTGTTTTATCTGGTGCAGTTAATTTTACATTTCACACATGTATATAATATATACATGATTTGTTTTGTGTACGGTCAGATAGACATGTGTAAATTAACGTAATATTGATATAAATGCAATTGTAAAATATTATGCTGACCTAGTGGCCGAACGGTATTATTGAATAAATTATTATACAGTAACGTTGCTGTTTTGACTTTAGATTTAATAACTTATATCTATTCAATAATTGAGGCAATATATTGTATAGTATTAACCTACCGCACTAGACCAAAATAATATCCTCGAAATGTTCGATGTTATGCTTTGCGGTTTGCTTGTACCGTATCTACATGTTGTACACGCGAGCGGTTATAATAACTTACTATATTCTTATTACACTCATTATGTCTTATATGCTTAAAATAAAGATATTTTACGTCTATAATATATCTAAATAGTTGGTATATAAGTATCTTATAATATAATCTGTAATTTAAATTGTATACGATATAACCGCAGAATTATGTTCTTATTAAATTTGTTAGGTATCTAATATTTTTTTTTGTCAAGATAACACCTAAATATATTATTGTCTATAGCAATGCATAGGGCTTCAGTTCACTGCATGTACATCATAGAATGTAATTTTTATTTAATAATAATCTTTCGCAATAACATGTAATACTAGATATCAAACCATAAATTTAAAAAAAATTAATATTAAATGATAATTAATATTACGTAGATAAAATTACATTACATTCATAAAACTTGCTTACATTTATGTTCAAAAAATATTTATTACCATTAGATACAAATTTTTGGACGATCGCAAATAATTTAAAATTATTTCAAATAAAAATATGCTGTAATAAACTGTGAGATTTTAGAAAATTTGCTTGGAATTGAATGATTATATCACTATAACTTAAAAAATTATACAGAGCGGATATTACGTAAAACTCGTGTCGAAGCTAGTCGTCTAAAACGCGAGAAAACAAATAACTTTCGGTTTTATTATTATTATTTTTTTTTTTTTGGCAAGGATTGTACATAAATGTATTCTGACGAGGGATAAACGGGGGTTTTGGCACACGGGAGATTTAGGTTGAGGTCGTCGACGTGGAAACGACGATCGATTCCAAAGGCGAAAAATACATTAAAAACCCGTTCCTTCGGCCAGAACTGTTGAGTTTATTTCAAAAAACACCAAACGACAAGTACAGCTGCCAACCCTCTCTGTCAGATCCATTGTATCATTGTTTAACAACTGTTCATATATAATATATATATATATTATATTCTTTGTTGTCTGCTAGAGCTCACATGTGTGTGTGTGTGTGTGTGTATGTGAATCGCATTGAAAACTCAGCAGCGTCAAAATGCATGTGTTGTATACGCGGCACGCGCATTAAGATTTCGGGCGACGCCAATTCCGGTCGGATAGACATTGTGTGAGGTCGACAATGCGTCGCACGCACAAAAGTTGGTTAGGTCCGTCAACAACCGCGAACGGATACGCCCACCCACCCAAATTTTAAAACTTATACTAAACTATTTGAATACTTAATGAAAAATTAGCGATTTTACTTTTAAAATATTCTTACAAATAGACGGAATATACAGAGTGATCCATTAAACGAAAGACACTTATTATTCCAACAACTATGAACATTTTTGAAAATATTTGTTACGTTGCACCTACTATTTTGAATGGTAAATTTATTTCATATTTCTTAGTATAATATTTATTGGAGTTTATAAATCATAAATTACTCGTCTAAAATTCAATTTTTATACATTGAAGTATTTCAAAAAATATTCTGTTTTGGAATGAGAAATTAAAACTATATGTTATTGTCATTAAAAAAAATAAAAAAATGTATTTACTTTTAACTATAATTTTTTTTTGAAAAAATTGTTTTTAACGTCTTAACATGATAAAATATTTCAATAAATATATTTGGTAAAAGTAATTGAAATAATGAGTGATTTACATTAAATGGACCATCAATGTAGTCTACACTACATTTTTATGAAACACGTAAATAATTTATATTATTAGTAAATTTAAAAAAATTGTGACTCTCTTGTACGAGTATACTAATAATGTATGGCTTGCTGTTTATCCGAATTAATCATCCAACAATCGTATAGCATAAATCACTATGAATTATAATATATGAATAATGAATATATTATTATAGTTATAGTATTGATTTAATACTCCAAAGTTCAAGTTCATTGCAACTGTGTTCTCCTAACGACTTTGTTTATGTGATAATATTCATAATTGTCATATTATAGTACTCCGGCTTAACGATGTATTTATTATTTCACGGTGAAAGAGTGATTTCCACCATAAGAAATCTCGTTGAAAAAAACTCTTAACTCACCGCTGGAACTTCATTCTGTGATAAATTTTAGTCTGTGCGGGCCGGTTCACAAATCTAGTTTACGCGAGCATTCATCATTAATATTATACACTGTTTGAGTAATAAAACACTAATTGGATAACTGGATGAGGACCATATAGCAGCATCCGGTCCGGAATATTGTCTATTCATGTACCTATTTACTTTATATGTATATATTTATATAGGGTCGTCTTCGCCTCACCCTATACACGGCCTCCACACACTGACATACAAATTATAGTTAGTGGACCGGTGATTTAATTAACCAGTTTCATTATTATTATTGTTATTTTTTTTATTTTTTCCTTTAGGTTGACTAATAGTTTTCGTGTAAAAAGCATACAGATACTACACGACAGACGTGTTCGTTTTAACGAGATACACGTTAAAACAAAAGAATTAATTATGTATGTAAGTAACATACAGAAAGAAATTAGCCGAAAAACTTATATAGCTGAGCTAGATAAAGAGCACCCAACGTTTGACTTAATAAATATAAAAACACCGCTATCATCAACGGAGATGAATACAAAATAATGGACAATATGCATCTACATACAGTATTAGGTAAATAGATTTACCTGTATAAATTATAGTCTCGTGGTCTTAAACGACTTAAACAATATATTAAAATGTATATAAATAAATTGTGTTCTATTTGAAATAATAAAATATTTAGTTTGTAATCGAGTTTTAATATTAAATATTAATAAGATATTAAGTTAAATTAATATTAAAATATAAACCATACATACAATATAGCATAAATCAACGATGGTAATGTAATATAATATGTTAAAATCATTGTGTAATAGGTTTACTGTATTAGAAACATAAAAAAGTTTAAATTTTTATATTTCAGAAAAACTGCAGATTTTAAGAAACGTTCTTTAATATTGATCTTTTAGTTTTTTATTTTGTTTTCAATTGAATTAAAAAAATAAGCATTTATATGTTTACTTTACTTTTTATTATTAAGAAAAATATAATATTAAAGCATTTTAGAATGACAACAGAGAAAACATAAACATTTTTATAATAAACAATAACATTTTTAGGAATGTTTGATGTGGGCAAAGTTATATGGATTTCAAAAAAAAAAAAAATTAATGACCGTTAAAAAATATATTTCCTAAAATTGCAGTAAAACCAACTCAAAAATACGAGGAGACAGAAGTCCACTACTTTTTTCATCTGAACTCTAAACACTTATTTAAATAAAAAACTTATACTCAATGTAGTTGTACATACTAAAAATTTGAATAGACTGCTGAAAATATTGACGTAATCAAAATCAAATTTTGTATAGTTAATTTTTTAGTTTTTTTAACTATGTGTGTTATAAGAATGATATAGGTTCATAATAATGTGTTTAGAAAATATAGGTGTGTTGATAATTTTAAAATTACAGTAATTAATATTAATATATCAGTTATCAATAGTATCTATCATTTTTAAAAATGCTCAAGGGATAAAAATACTATTCGTAGATCCAATATAATATCTATTTTATATTTTTAAGTGCTATTATCCTAGAAATAAATATTTTAATAATTGAATAACATTAATTAATAAAAATAAAAATTATAGATTATTTATATTGAATAATATTAATTTTTATTTAGAAACAACAACACTTTCAAAAACATTATTCACAATATAGGTACTTTATTGCAAAAATATGGAGGAGGGTTTATTTAAATAGAAGCTTCCATCTCCATAAGACACTCCTTCGGTATTATAAAGAAATAAATCAAGGATTTGAAAGTATGGTATTTGAGACTTTGAATGTATTTAAAAGTTTTAAAAATCAAAATTTAAATAAATTCATTATTAAAGGAAAACACGGAGGCATGTGGATCAGCATGTACACATAAAATGCGTCTGCAATAAACTATGTATTTTCCATGTTTGCATCATCCTTAGCGAATGTATATAGAAACGTCTAACAGTCGATAAATTATCGCGACACACCATCGAACACAATTATTTTCGAATTCGTATACTGTCCGAGTATGGCTCACAGACATAGTCTGCGTGCGGCGGGCTACCGTGCGCGCACAGAGTTGCGACTTCATCGCAAGGTAAGTAGTAAGTACCTATACGCCTTTTTATATTATGTACAATATATATATATGTATATATTAAATCGTTACGACGCGACGACGATTTTTCTTTAATTTATATATTTTTTTTTCAATCGCTGGCATTCCCCGAAAACACGTATACACACACGTTAGCCGGGGCCATTGTCATTCGCGCAAAAACCGGGCCTCGAGGTCGGAGGACGAATTCTTTTCTAAACGTTTTATTTTTCTCTTTCATTCCCGCACAGATCTCGTGCGCTCGACTCCCGTGATCCGTTCTCGTTTAATTGCTATACCTATAGTGCGGATTGCAAGGGGAAAAAAAAGAATCGCGACTAACGAAAAAGACAATCGTATTTCGGACACAATCGGACGACGCCACTCTGATTGAGTCGCAAGATTCCCTCCCCTCGAACTGCGCGGCACGGCACAAACCGGTCGGACGAACAAAGAGACGAAAAACGTTCGTTTTATTATACAGAGATAATAACGATAATAATAATAAATAATAATAGACTATTTTATAAAACAATAATGTTAATAATATACAGTTTTGTACTTGTGTGCAGTGTATACACGTCTAATTCGAGGAGGACGGGGACGGTATGTCAATGTGTTCGGGCAAAATGTGCACGGCGACGGCTGTGGTAGTGGTTGTATAGCACAATAATAATAATAATATTTAGCAATAGCGTATAGTGAAAACTAGAAAGGTCGATTGCAAAAGCAATAAAAAACCAATGGTATAAATGAACGAAAAGCTTTATACATTATACACATTAAACTTCGACCGTCATAATATAACAACCGAATGTATAATAAGTTTTAATGTTTATGATAAAGGTAATAACTTTGCGTGAAAATGTTGGGACGAGCAGGTTTCGTCACTTAGAACGGTCAATAATTTAATAATTATCGCATTATTACTTCGACAATGATGATCGGTGGGTAGCGAGTTATAATGAAAAAATGAAAATAAAATAAAACAAATCATGAGGTTTTTTTTTATTTTATTCTCTCGGCCTTGCAAAGACGAACTTGCAATTGTTTTCTTTTATTATTGTGTCCGGGCGGGACAACATTTATAACGTTTTTCAAAGAAGGTCCGATGAGCACCTTAAAACCAATTTAATAACAAATAAATAATTTAAAGTAGACTCAACTACCATTATATATACATGTATATTAAAATTATATTATATTACAACTGTTTTTTTCTTCTCATTTTTTTATTTTTATTTTTTCATTTTTTATTATTATTGTTGATATCATTACCGCAGTCATAACGTTAGATGTCATCAATTCTAGCTAGATATTTTTATGATTAGATGCTATAACTTCACCTGCTTTTCACTAAAATTTTTTACAGTGTAACGATTTACGACACGTTTTATGTTGAACCTTGTATATTACCAATTTATTTATTAGGTACTGTTTCGAAAAGTTGATCCACTTTTTTTTTAAAATATTTATTACTCGTGAATATGAAGAGTGCTATAGTTTTTCGTTGGTTTTGAAACAATTTATTTTATGAGTAAATAACAATTAAAATACGTTCGATTTTCTTTTCGAACACACTTTGTTTAATAGTAATGGACTACTCGTGGAATTCCTTATTATTTCATTAATACATTTTTCTTTTTTACTTTTGTTGAAAAGTATTTGAACATTTTTATATTTTTTACATTTAACATCTAATGTCAATATTAGTCTATTTATAAGTATATAAATTACGCATACCTACATCTAGAGCTGTAGTTGATTACTATGATGTATTTGAATAATTTAAATTATCCATTATTTCGATGTACCTACCTGTATATATTATTATTTGTACATTTAATGTTATTGCATGATAAATCAAAATATAATATTATGCACTGGTACATATTATATATTTTTTTAAGACTGTTGAACAATTAGTTTTGAAAATCATAAAATTAAATTAAATTTCCTAGATTAAAATGTTAGTTTAAACATTAAAGTATAATATATTGTAAACATAATTAAAATCAGATTATGTTATTTGTATATGGTTAATATAAAATGTAATATTTTCAACTAAAGCTTACTTTTGTTTTCAATAATTTATTTTATTTCATTTTCACATCTATGTCACATCAATGTTAACATTGTTGAAAATACGTTTAAGTGATTTTTATGTTGACTATAACTAAAAAATATGTATAAAAAAAAATGTTGACTACATAAATTCATCCTCGATGAAAATAACATTTAGGTATGCAATATAATGTGTCTATACTTTATATACATATATACTTAATAATGGTTTTTACGATCAAATAAAAAACGCGTTGACCGTTTCTTTATGGCTGTTCGCTTGACCTTTATTTCAACTGATTTTTCAGGCGCATCTCGAGAACAATGTATACTTTATTATATTACATATGCGTTTACTATATATTATAACATACACACACCACTATATAATACCTATAAACCAAAACTGTCGACCTAGAACCAAAATGTTTGTTTTTAAATCGCTATTGTATAATAATTAATAAAATGTAATTGGTGTTGAAATAGATATTTCCTTTCATCAGTATCAACATACAGAGTGATTTATCAAGATTGCTCACTCGCGATATTTCTTTTAATAATGAATTTATTCAAATTAAAATGTTTAGGGTTTTTAAATATTAAATAGTATACTTACAGATTATATTTCAAAACAGTTATATGTGACGATAAATACTCGTTGGAATTTTTATTTTGATGCGTAAGAATTTCAAGAAAATTTATCTACTTCCCAAATAATTTGCAATACAAAAAAAGAGACGTTTTATACAACTCCACAGGGCACTTTACAAGTAATACAATTTTTTTTAAATTTTTTAAATAAAGTGTCTATTTAAGAACATTTAAAAATTCTAAAAGTTAAATTTTAAATAGGTATATTTTTGAAGAAATGCTTGGTGATTCATTCTGTATAAGTAGTGTGTATGCAACGGCAATTCCATATTATAAAGCATATGTACATAACATTATTATTTATTATTACGATTTTCATCGTTGTTATAATAATATTATGATAGTATATTTAAAATTTAATAGGAAGTACTTAATTCAATCCGTTTACAAGATATCAACGTTTGTCGGTTTACATGTGCGTGTAAGTATGCGTGTGTGCTCCATCTCGTGTAAACTGTATATATACACTAGTACACTACACAGATATACATATTCTATATGTGAGAAATTATATTTTTAAAAGATGCTGCTGCTGTTGTTTCATGGTTTTCATCGACCGAAACAATTTAATTTTAATAAATGTATGACGTACGTAATAAACATGTAATGTGTGTGCATGTATATGTTTTTTCATTTTTTTGTCCCTAACTGCAGGTGCGTTAAGTCGTCAGGGGATGAGTATATTATGTGTTGTGTTTTCATTTATAAATGTTTTATTTTGTTTCACCCCACGCTTGAAACATATGTACGTATGACCATTATATTTGGGGACAGCAGTAAGTTGTCTAATTATTAGGTTTTAGTATTTTATCTTTACTCTTTGTAACACGCGCGCGTTTTTATCATTATTATCACGTTCATATAGTCAGGCGGCGAGTGGTGACACATGCACAACTATAATATATTATTTCCACCGGGACCGCATATAATATATCGTTTTTTCCTCGTAAAATGCATATGTCATATACACATGTATATATATTATATTATGTGTAATTTATGTTATACTATTGATTATACATATCACATAAAATGTATTCCGAAAATACGAATACGTTTTTTTAATGTGCTGTGTTTATACGAGTATGAAGATTGTTCAATAATATACAAATGTCATAACAATTACTACGGTAGAATTAACAATAATATTTATCTGCAAATCGTGTATGTGTTATATATTTGTAGGTATATATATATAAATAACAATCATTAATCATTACCATTATGCAGAATCATGTATGTAGTTTATTGTCTACACCTGAATACATGTATATATATGTTTATGCATTACGTTATGGATCATTAAAATTATTATTATCACTGGCTACACTCATTTTTGAAGTTAATTTTTAAAAATAATGTTTTTATATTGATTGAATTATTAGTAACACTAAATGTCTACGTATGACGATTACAAAGATTTTTTTATGTTTACTTAGTTATAAATTATTAAGAACAGAATTATTTTCAAGAAATGTTAATGCAAAATAACACGAATATAGGTAGTGAGTACACGTCATATAATAGTACCTACAGTTAAAAAATTGATTAAAGAAAATTGATACGTATAGCTGTTTATATGAATTTCATCTTGCACATAATATACAGGTGCTAATATCTTAAATTACTATAAAACACCGATTATAATGAAATACTTAAATAATATTAATATACTATATTAGAGTAATAAGCGTCTATTTTTGTAGCCTATAGGTAAATTCTTTGAGATTGGGCAAAGATTTTGATTTGTTTTTGGTTCTAATGTGTGTTTATAATATTTAAACCAGTCCTGTAAATTCATTTTACATTCGTTGATATAAACCACGAGATGAATACACATGAGCTACACCGTGCTACAGGGAAACAGAATCACTGAAGACACCAATTGGGTATCGTTATTTTTTTGTGAAATTAACAGGACGTTTCGCAATCGAAGTAGAGACTGAGAGTTCTACGAATGATTTTAATCTCTGTAGTTTTTTTTAGTTTTCTTTCTGTGCCCTTCGAAGGCCTTGGTCGACAGACATAAATGTATTTTTTCAACTTTCTTACGCCTGAATGGGGGAGATGTCTGAAATAAAAATGATCAGCCATCAATCATAGCTGACAAGCGGATCGAGATTTTGGCATTGACAATAATTTTTAATATTTGAACCGAAAAATATCACATTGACTGGACCGAATAAAGAAAAAAATATATCAAACGAATGTGCTGAAAATGCTATTTTTATTAAGTGACAAAAGTAACGATGTACATGCGTTAGTAGGTATAGAAAATATTTTAATCATTTTTTTAAAATACAAAAAATATGTGGTGAAGTTTAAAAAGTTTGTATAAAACTGTATTATAGGTATATAATCTATTAATATTCAATTAAAATATTTTTGTTTTTATATTTGTAAAGGTATAGGTTGAAGTGTTTGTAAATTTGGAATTAAATGTTAAAGCAATTATAAAATCAACGATAGTTACTCAAATACATAACTAAATATTATTATAAAGTAATTATTTATTACAAATTGTAATAATTAATTTAGTAAGCTTTAATTACAACATTTAATAAAATATTTTCAATTTAATAAATAATAAAATAAATAACACCACTTATTTATACAAACAATATTAATTTACATATACTTGTTTTATTGTTGATTTAATATATGCACAATTAAATAATTAATAAAATAATAATAATAGGTAATTAAAAAAAAAATCAAATTGAAAAATTAAAAATTAAATATTGATTTTTTTTTATGTTTTACACTTTATATAATAGTAAAATTATAAAATTCTTTTAAAATTTATCTTAGCTGTTAATATCAATATTGCGGTAGTTTTGAAAAAAATTGAAAATCATTTAAGTTTGATTTACATAAAATGTGACGTGAAATATCATATACACGAAAGGCTATAAAATAAAATTTACGTTATTCATACATAATTAAACGTTGATTAATCTATACTTAATACTTTATAGGTACCTTCTTATACACACTTTCATAACTGTTATGTTATCTTTTAAATAACAGCTCATGCAGTAAAAAAGAACTTCTCATTATAGTGGTAATATTATTTGTAAGAAATGTTTTATTTAGTTTTATCTATACTGTATTTTATATATTGACACGATCCAAATTCAAACTTCACTGAAATAATAATTGTATAAAAAAAAACTCGATAAAAAAGCGTGAGTGTTTTACAATTATTACATAAAAAAATACCTTTTTATTATTTATTATTATTATTTTTTTTAATTCGATTTTTATTTTAAAAAGCACTATTGAAAATTATGCTCAAATGGTCATATATATGAATATATGATATAGGTATATACAAACTTTATTATATCAGAAAGGTACCATAGTATAATATCAACTCTAATGACTGTAATTTGAAAACCTAGTAAGCATTTGTGTAGAATTTAAACAATAATAATCGACCAGGAAAAACAAACGCGGCGTATTATTAATATTTCGGTGTATAGGTACCTATTATATGTGGCGTGTTCCAAAGGGGTGTTACGGGACTACATATTAAATATTATATGCTATATATATATATATATTATATACTTACTTTTGTAAGTTCCAAGTTGGGCGTGGGCAAGATTAGAGTGTGAGAACGGGACACGTGAAAGTTACTGAAGTAGCTCAATAATGAAAATTGAAAATTATTTTCAATTTGAGGAAGTTCTCCAGTAACTGAATATACAAAGAGTGGCTATATAATAGTATATTTATATAATATTGGATAAAAACTAAAATGCGAAATTCACTCGTGTATGATAGTTACTGTAGTATCTATATAAGCATATAATTATTAATTTTAATGTATTATAATAATTATAGATTATCAGTAAAAAATATAAATATAAATGACTTTTTAGTTTTTTTACGTATTTCAAATGTCCAATAACGATTATCTATAAAAAGTAAAGTAGGTTCTTTCATAATTAAATTAGCTTAGTTTACATACTATTTATATTAATGATTAAATCTGAATATAAATTTAAGGTTTTAAATATGTACAATGATCATTTATCAAGTACAAAATATTAAAAATAAAAATACCTAGTTTATTAATCATTATAGTTTTTACTCTTTTCTTTTAAATATATTAATTGGAAGCATATTGTTTTTTTTTTTATTATTTTGATAATTTTGAGGTATAAAATATCAAGTATTTCATGTTTAAATGAATGAACAGGAAATAATTGGTCTAAGTAATATTATCATTTAACACACACAATTTCTTGAACATTTAAAAGCTTACTAAAACACCAATAATACGAATACTAAACAAATTTAAAATCGTATAAAAAGGAGTTAAAAAAATTCCATAAAAATCCTAAATTCCTAAACGAGGATTACCTAATTATTTATTGTATTTAGATAAATTATGTACGTAAATTATATGTGTGAGCAGTTAGTTAGTTAAGGTTAGGATAGATTAGGTTTTCATGTAAAATTATTAAATATCTACTATGATTTTTATTATAATAATTAGTATTAATTATAGTAGTTTAGATAGGCAACGAATCACACAGGTTTGGTAGGTTACTATCTTTGATGAGTTATGCGGGTATTGGGTAGAATGTTAAAAATAAGTTTAATGTACAACTTTGTTGCCGTCTAGGAAATATCGATGAAAATTTAATATATTTTTCGAAATTAATAATGTTTAAGTTATATACAGTTAAAAAAATCAACTATTACATAAATATACATACTCCGTAAAATATAGTACACGACGACTAGGCCATGAGAAACGTTTCATTTTTAGATTAAAATCATTTTCTTCGTCAACGAAATCCTTAAAAATGACACAGCTCTAGCACACACACACACACACACACACACACACACATATATATATATATAATATTATACGCATAAAAACATCACACACATTTATATTATAGTCGAGGATGAGTAGTCGATTTAACGCAGTCGCGCGATGTTTATCGTTTGCACGCATCAACGGTATATATATTATATTAACTACACGTATACGTCGCATAAATATACGACGAAGGAAAAAAAAATTGTAAAAAAAAAACGTACGTTTCGCTCTAGAAAAATACAGATGGGAGAAGATGTCGCTTACAGATATAGCGCAGTGATATAATATATACCAACTAGATAATAATATAATAAGTATGTATACACAATAATATATTATACAGATCGCGTACCTACGTTTAATATGGCGTTCTTGATGAGATCCGTGCGCGACACGGTGTAGTATATTATAGAGTTTATGTATGACAATAATATGATGGGTGTAGGTACACCTAAAATATACAGAGTGATCAACCGACCATGTTAACCCTCATTTTTCATTAGTAATGAATTTATTCGAAAAATTCTCATTTCAAGAACTTTTAAATATTTTCAAATCTTTTGATTTTTTTTTTTTTTGTACTTCTCATAAAAAAAGGTCTTGTGCCAAATTTCTATTTTTAATTGATAACCATTCTTTTTACAGTTAATTATTTTGTGAATATTTTTTCTGAAAATGTTAATGTAATGAAATCAAAATTAGTCATTAGGAAAAGTATTTTTTTTTAGGTATCTGTTGAAATGTTTAGGTAATAATTGTCTTCAAAAATGGTTTTAAAATATTATAAGTAGGATCAGATATCTAGTATAAATTATATTTGAACTAATCATATTTTTAAATTATAAATATTGATAGACATGGGCGCCCATAAAAAACATTTTAGGGGGGGTCAAAATAAAAAAAATTCTTAAATGTAAGGTAATAAAGATAATAATAATATTATGGTAATATTTATTAAGCTACAAGTTTTAAATATTTTTTGTCCAGAGGGGGGTAAGTGCCCCATCTTACCCTCCCAATGGGTGCCCATGTTGATAGATTAATATTAATTTCTATAATTTTAAAATTACCAAAGCCCTTAACCCATTTTGTCTAGATCCATTATCATAGAGATATAGACCTATTATCCTAAGTATCTACACAAATTTATAGAACTAAAAAGCTATACTCTTAAACATTTTGATATGACCATTAATCGTTTTCATCAAAATTAAAAAAAAAAAAATAGAAATTTTTATTTCCACGAGACATTCCTTAAATAGCTATAAATAGGCATCAAGAATTTGAAAATGAAGTATTTTAAGAATATTCAAATATTTTGAATAATATTGCATTATTGAAGAAAAAAGGGGTGCGCATACTCAGTGAGTCACTCTGTATACAGTAGGTAAACGTGTGGCGTGTATTTCAACGCGAGGCCGCCGATCGCTACACGAATTATTTTCTCTTTCTGGTCTTTTGTCGTTGTAATGTGCGTTGTTATTATTATTTTTATTTTAATTCGCGAAATTAAAATTCGGGGAGCGGACGCGGCGGCAACGCCAAAACGCACACAGTGCACGCGGTGTACAAGCATAACATATAATACACGTATTTATACACACACGCGCATTATATATACACCGAGACGCGTATTATAATGGCGTTTTGATGGTTATCGCCCTGTTCGGCGTGGTACCTACTTGAATTGCCGCCAAAAAAAAAAAAAAAATTTAAAAACACAAAAACAACAACCCAAAAACGCCGCCGTCAAAAGAAATGATGCATATATTATTATTATAATATTGCGATTTCGAGATTGGGCCGTTTGACACACGTATACCTAATACATCATCGTTGAATGTTGTTAAAATAATATAATGTATTCGTCGATCCGTTTGTCCATATTTTCTTTATTCTTTTTGGGTACATCACGTTGTGTGTGGTTATATTATTAATAAACCGATATATTATTACTGTATACATAGGTACGCGTAGTTTTGTTTGGTGGCCGACACCGCCGCGTACGTGACGGAAACTATATAAGTAATATATTATTTATATACTTTCGCGTAAAATGTAAAATATTACGCGTAGATTCTAGAATTATAATTATTATTATATACAGAGCTATAGTAACGTTCCATCGTGTCTATCGACCCTCTGCAAAGTTTATAAACGTATAATTTAATAAAAAATGTTATCCATTAAGATTATATACCTACTATAATAATAAATCCCCGTGCACTTCGTCGCGCGCAGAAAATGCATCGTGTTAATGCTAACATTTATTTTAGCGTAATGCGTGTGAATAATTTTTGATTTTCTGATTTGAAGTATAGATGATATTTCTTAAGTATCGACTTTACATAGCTGTCCTGCTCAGCGTTGCTATTAATTTTGACAATTTAACATTTTTTTCTTTTGTTGAATGATCTAAATTAGATTTTCCTTTTCATTCTAGACCGACGACTCATAAAGTGTGATCAAAAATAAAAATGGGTTTAAGTACTATTAGACTACATCAACTATCCACTAAAGTACTAATGTCTAATAATAACTAATAGTATTGTTAAAATCGATGAAAAATACATCTTTATGTGCGTTTTTACCAATTATTTAAAAAATATTAATAGCTTGATTTTTCATTTACTTATAGAATTAGAAAATATAAACTTAAAACAGTTAAAACCTACTTCACGATGTACCTAATCTTTCACTAACACGTAGAAAAAAAATAGATGAGTAGTTTCAGAAAACAAGAAAACTTGCGTGACAAAGATTTCTATTTTCACATATGTATACATATAGGTAGGTATACAAAACGTGATATTAACTACTATACAGAATCGTTCAATGTGAAATGGGTACATAAGTACAATTATTATAGAAGTGCGTAGGGCCAAACTTACAAAAAAGTAACTATTTATACATACGTCTATTGCTGAACATTCGTTTTAGATCAACAGCGGTGTTTTATAAAACTATATGTCCATTAAAATAATATTCCTTAGAAGCAGTAAACCAAAAAGAAAAGTGTAGATATAATATTATATGGTTATACCTAATAATTAGCTAGGTTCATAATGATATCCAAATCTTATTTATAGATCCAACGCCATCGTAAAATATCGTACTTTATAATATAGATCACTCTGTATGATAAGGATTTAATATTATGTTGCGTGTGCATTAGAAAAATATGTCATTTGTATTTGTTTTTCTTTGGCACCGAAAAATAACGTGGTAACGCCAAAACACGTAACATGTTATTGAAGACATCGGGCTTGAATTATTAAAATTAACTGCTACGCGCAGTACTTTGAATAATCAACGACTAGTCGGAAAAATAGTAAATACTTTTTTTTTATAAAATAGTGTACGTTTCACTACGCTCGTAAACTGCCTAAAACGATATTATACCTAAACTGATTACTGATTACTGAGAATAAAACATATTTTATTTATTTGATCGTGATAAGTGCGCAAGTATAGGTGATACCGTAAAATATCTCGTTCATTGCCAAAAAATACCTTATCGATTTTTATTTGCTTTCAAAAATGAAGTGTGATAAATGTGTTGATTTATTAAAGACATATTATTATAATCGTAAAATAATTGCTCATATATTTTTTTAACCAATCGCTGCAAAAAATAATAATAATAAGTAGGTATTGATAATTATATTAATTAATTAAAATGTCGATCTTTATTAATTAATATAATAATAAATCATAACTCATCCGTCTGACAAGTGACGGTAAATATGGGTTAAAAATGTTGGGTGAGAAATATATTATTTTCTCGATTACGAGTCTTTCCACTATAAATGATTTACCACCAAGTCTATTGTTTTGTTTGATTTGACACAAATTTATTTTTAATACACTCGTAACGATAAGCGCATATTATGATAGATTCTATGTTTTTTACTCGGTTGTTGTATACCTACGACCGACAAAGCAAAATGTTGTTTTACTATAACGGTTCCTGCAACGTCCAATTATAATAAATTCAACAGGACTTCAGCGCCACAGGAAACTTTCAAACTTATTTTGACGGAAAATGCATCACATCAGCTATTGTACGTATAACAACTTATTGTGTAGGGAGACGCAGTTGCGCATAATCTCTGTCTAAACATCAGACAGATGCCAATGTCGAATGCACAGCGCGTAATATAAGTGAGCAGGTATGGGTGGGCACATCGTCTATGGCGTGGCGTGGTGATATAAATAAACTTACGCATATTATAAGGGTAACCTTTTTATTTGAATTCTTTTTTATTGGTGTATTATAAAGTCTCTTTCGCCATCGACGCGGCGGCGGCTTTGCGCCCGCGAGATTATCGCATACTCTCGTATTTAATACTATATAATAACGATCGGCGAAACCGCAGGGTTTCCTCAGAGTTTTATCGTCTTTTAATCGCTCCAGCGACGGTGCGTATTCAGTAAAAAAATCGAAACAATAAAATTCGGGAGAAAATAAAACAATAATCGGTATGTATATACGACATAAAAGAACCGGGCGATATGGCCATTTTCGACTGTATTATATAGACCCTTAAAAACGAAAGTGCGGGCTAGGTTAATGTGCATGATGGTTATAAATAATATAACCTGTGATGGTTTTTTTTTATATTATTATTATTATTATTAAAGTGCCGTGTATCAAATCCGAAACCCATTATAGGACGTATAACGTTTTACACATGTTATATTCGTATATTTTAAGTTACGTTTTAACGTTAAAACCGCGTCTGCGATATGCATAAGCATTACACTAGCTATCGTGTTTTCAATTTATCGACGAGGAATTTCAGTTTAATATTATAATATAAAGGTTCATATTATTATACCGTGTGTATGTATATACGATGATATAATGCTATAAAAAATACATAACAAAAAAAATATGAATACGAGTTTGTTTAATGCAAGTACCTCACAAACTATGTATAACAGAAAACCCGACGATTAACGTCGCCGATTGCCATCTCTGATCGAAATCGATATGCACACTGTAGTACCTTTTCGGCACATAACACGTGTCGGTGGAATTTTATATCTCACCTGTCTGACGCCATATCGATTAGGAAGAGTATTGAAGTATGGAGTAAATCGTAAATAAACAGCGATTAATTGCCGTATTTGTTGAACTGAGAAAAAAAGGTCTATACGTCAAACGCGCCTATATATACGAAAAACCCAGTCGTATCATCTCTGTTACGGCGTCAAGTATTTTGTAGGTGGATATAAGTATATACATGTTTAGACGAATAAACAAAATTCGAAAATCGATACTAAAGCATAAAATATTGTATTCCGATAATTTTAATATTCTTAAAAACTGCATACATTCATGCTCGAATTTAATATTTAATTAAATGTGAAACTTATAAGTATAGGTGGGACGTGGGTACACGTAAATTATGTTGTAGCTATAATAAATACATTATTATTCATACTAGCCAGCTAGCCAATTGGAAGGTGCAGCTATCAGCGATTTGGCGAAATTTTAGCATTTTATTATATATAGGTTTGATTACAGTGAAAACTGTCTGATACGGAAAACACGAGACCAACCAATAAAACGAAAAATTCCGGATCAATTCAATTCTTAATGATTGTACTTTTCATATTATAAAAATTCATATCATAATACATTAATACGTGAATACGTGTTATAATTATGTACCTAAACAATTATTGGATCGTTTACTTTTTTGTTCCTGCGACCTATACCATTAATTACATTAACTATACATAAACGTGTATTTTTTTTTGAAAATTCCTATTTGCTCATATAACAAATAGGCTCAAAATCTTTATACTTAGTAGGTATTTGATTATACCTAATACCAAGTGACTTACAATTTTTATATTATTATTATTATAATAAAAATTAGGTATATTTAATAATATATATATATATTTTTTTTTATTATTATTACAATAATAAGACGATAGTTAAATGGTTTCATAATTTACTCATTTACTGAAATAATGTAAAATATACCTGCATAAAAATAATAATAATAAGTTTGAAATATGTTTACTCCGAATAATTAGAATTCCGGATGTCCGTTCATCCATAATTAGTACATATTATTAAACTAAACGAAAATGAACGCCGCCGCAAACTAAACGCTATAATATTATTATATAGGTATGAGTACCCTACATATTATATTAAAATAAATATATGTCATTATAATATTACGTTAATCTACCCGTTTTCTATGAAAAAAAAATCGTTTTGTTATATTCAAATGTTTTGTTTTTAATTGCAGCGCGACGGCGCACGTATTCTACACGAGCGACGTGACCATTATTGTGTTGTTTGAGGTGGGTACACCGCCACCGCCGTCAGAACGTTTCATCTATTATAATATAAACATAATATTATAATACGCGATATTATATTAGGTATTATGTTCTCGAGACTTTAAAAACGCAATCGTTTTGAGTAAAGAAAAACACCGAGCATCAAGTGTAGTATACATACGTTTAACATACACCTATATAAGAATAACGCTTTCGATTGGAAAACAATAGGTAGCATTATTATGATTATTTAAAAGAGTATTAATTCATTTGATATTGAAATTAATAAATCATAGTAAATAATATGCCATTTTTACTTAATTGCGATCAATTAATACTATAATATTAAAAAAAAAATATTTGTTATTTGATCGGTTATTATAATATATTATGTAGTGATTGATTTCATTTCCGTTCATCTTTACCTTGAGTTAAATATTAGGTACGCCACAAAAGATTCTATATATTTTTTTATTTAATATTCAAACTACAATTTGTGTCAATAACAAAAACTTTTTTTATTCACTAAACTTTATCCCTTTTTGAACATGCTTAATAATTGTTAACATTTAAATAATAATACAATGTTTTCTTTTTTTTTTTTTTATACCGTTTTGTACCACAAACAGCACTGAAAATCGTGATTTTCAGTGGTATTTGTAATTGCGTTCACGAATAATTTTTCCATAGTTCATTATGTAAAATATTAACATCATACCGGCAATGTAATGAATTAACGGTGCTGCTGTTGAACGTTTCGGTTGTACATATTGGTGTGACCATCTCCAATAAGCGCGAGAAAATAACCCAGCTATTGCTTTTGGTGATTTATTGCGGCGCTTCACCCAATCGGTAACCTCACAGAGTTTCAGTTGCGAAAACGGCGTGTCGGGTGTGCCGTAAAAACGGGCCGGATTGTACGGTCCGTGCACTTTGGGATTATATTCGCAAGGATAGTCACCGATGTTATCGATCTTGTACGATCCTGCAGGACGGTCAAGACGATCTTGAAAATTCTTTGATGCATTCTTGACTAAGTATAGACGAGAAAAACAACAATGTCGATTATTGCTCAAGGTAACTATCGATTTAATAATGTTATTATCGTGCATTAAACTTACTATGACAGTTGATACGATCGTAGAATCTTTGAATATGATTCATAATAGAAATCAAATCTACTAATTATTTAAATAAATCAAACGAAATGTTGAAGAAATAAGTGACTTGATAATTGGTAAATGAAACACGAGTTATAACTGTAGTCCGTTGCCATAAATACGTATAACTGCGTAGCAACCACGGATTTTAATACGTACCTATAATATTAATCCGCGATACCAACTGAAGTTAACAATAATAATTACTGTACCATAGATTCAAGGTTTATAGATAATATTATCTATAAACCTTGCCATAGATTGACCAAAACATCATATTGATGTTCTTAATAGTCGAGTTTAGAAATGTTATTTATATTTAAAAGTTATTACTTATAAGTATAAGATCAATAGTTCTAAACTGTAAGATGACTATAATGAATTATGTTTAATAGCTGACCCTACACGGCGTTGCCTGTGTGTTACTTTCTTTTTTTTGCATTTTCATATGCCGTGTGTAAGTTTTTAATTTAATTGTATTGATAATGTCAATAATATTACATCGAATTCACAATTTAATTTTGTGTGTGTGTGTGTGTGTGTGTATATTTATAGGCCATGAATATTATTGTATTTTTTTATTATTATTAAAGCACCTCCTTATATACTACATTGGTTGTTCTTCCACTTGGGGCAAGAATGACTATATGTAAATGTATCAACACATAAATCAGGTTGTTATAGCAAACATTTATAAACAAAAATTCTATCGTGAATCACAAAATCCCCGTTTGAGCAACCCTTTAAAATGCGAATTTTGAAAAATCCTTTCTTACTGCGCCTCTACATTGCTTAAGGAACTTCTGTACAAAATATGAAGTCTCTATACCCAGCGGTTTGATCTAAGTGTTGATGAGTGAATCGGGGCGGTCTCCTATATGTATATAGAAGATTAGATATTATAGGTACTATCTATTTACTTATTAATTATTTATAATACAATATAGATTTGCGCCTAATTGTATAGTAATAGTAACTAGTAAGAATACGGAATATTAGTAGTTCTAATTAAATTCTACTATTATGACACAACATTTTATTTTAAGGTAGTTAAAATATTTGAATAACAATGTAAAATACTTAGTGATTACTTATTAATAAGAAAAATAAATAAAAGGTAATTATTTTATTGTAGGCATTAGATATAAGACGATATAGATAGGGAATTTTTACGTTCATATAGTTTGTGGTACAAGTAGGAATATAAAACACGAAAGAAAATCTCAGAGTTTTAAATGGAATTTAAAAATTAATTTTTGATAAAATAATTGGATATTATAACTAGGTATATATGTTTCATTCAAATTAAAATAAATCGTGCACTATGCACAATCATCAAATAAAGGTGTGAAGATTAGATCAAAACATATTATAATTAGCAAAATAATAAACCAAATTTAATTGACCGTTAAAAATACCTATTTTATGCCACTGTAGTAGTTAACGCATGTTCTGATATTTTTCAGTTTGCAAAATTATTATTAAATAATACTGTCCAAAATTAGATAGTTGCATATTATGTCCGTTTTAAAAAAATAATAATATAATTTGAATTTATTCACATTACATGGTTTTGATAAGAGTATTTAAATATGAAAGGCAGTTTTTTATAATACCTGAACATATTGAAGGCAATTTAACCATATCGACTGGGCAATGTGTATAATCCCTGAATTTTCTACTTTTTAATAAGTGATTGAAAAAAGTTAAATACAAGATTCCTCTTCGTGAGCATTATTATAAAAACACTTGAAAATATCTAAGATAACTATATACCTATTGTAGGTATTATAGTCATAATTATTTTTATGAGCGTCAATAATTCAGATTTCGCTGAAATTAAATATTTAAACGTTAACGATAAATAATAATGATTTTTCTCTAATCAGCTTTAGTAATTTTGTTGAAATGTAAAAAACTATTGATTCGACTTATGAGACTAATTTTAAACTGTTCAATGTCACTGACATAAGTATAAGTTGGCATAGTGGCATGGTCTTGCTACTTAGATTATACAGTGAGTTGTTTTACTTGATGTTCATGTTAGTTTTAGAAAATATTAGTTTAGTGTGCCAAATTTATAAAATTCTACTAATAAGACTACATCGTTTTTAGGTTTAAATCCTTTAATGCTTAGAATTTGTTTTCATGTACACAAGGATTTATCATTAATTTCATATTTAAACATCCATTTTAGTGCGTTATTATTACTCAAATCTATATAGGTAATATATTATATACAATTATTATCCATATAATATAGTTATCAGCATAACCAGTGTATGTTTTAATGTAGGTATACAATCTATACATAATTAAAATTTTATTAGCTGATATACATAATAAAATATTAAAGCTGCAGTGCTATAATATAATTATAACACGCGTTCTGAAATTTTAATGAATTATAAATTATTATTATAAGATCATAAGATATTTTATTTCTGTCAAACATTTAAGTCCAAAATTTGTCGAAATTAATCGATGGACGACTTTGAGAAGACTTAAAACCTTTATAACATTTTGACATTTGACTCACTATACTTTCTTAGCTATTGATTCGTGTGTTTTATTAATATATCATACAGGATATAAAATTGTTATAATATCTTCTCGTAGGTATAACTTCATAACGATAAATATGTATACGAGTATTTATGTATATATATTTTTAATTCGATCATGTCTTTAGCCTTCGACCGTGAAAATACACTTTACATATTTATATTACTTTAGGTGGCTTTATATACTCGTATTCTACACTCATCATAAGACTTAAATAGTACCGTTCTTATACTCTGTGATAAGAGGCTTTACATTTACCTCAGCGGAGAGCAATGCTAGATATATAGCAACAGATCTCCCTTCAGGAATATCTTACCTGAAAGCTACATTTAATTCTAGCAATAAATATTATTATTATTATATTATATTATGTATAAATTATATATATATATATATATATATACACGTGCAAAGGACGTAATATGATGACCAGATAGCGGATTTCCGGGTATTATTACTTATATTTTTTGGCAGGGTTGAAAAATATAGACGAGTTATCCATTACACGATTCGTAGAAAAACAATTATTTTGCATATTAAAGTATATATTGAAGATTAGAAAAGATTACTCAACCTAATATTTATTTCGTGTGTTCAAGACTTAATGTTTATAAAAAAATCAAATTTACTTCACGATTTATAATTAAATTATAGAAAATAATATTTAAAAATGATAAATTATGGGAAAGGTTCAATAATGACTTTTGTTACATTTTAAGTTGTTTAATATTTAAAATTTGATTGCATTTAAATTATTCACCTAAGAAAAGGTGTGCAATAAATATTTTCAAGTTTAAGTAAATCAGTACGTACAATATTTATTAAACGTATAAATAAAGGTAGTATATATATCTACCATAAGCATAATGTGAAAATAATGTATTATTATTATATACATTATATTAATATGTTGTTTATTATTTTTTAACTGCAGCAGGTTTACAGATTTTCAAATTATTTAAAATAAAAACCGTATTTTACCAGTTCGATTAGTATTATTAATATCAGAACATTTTAACGTTTTTTAGAGCATATTATACATTATTAGTTCAATATTGACTTTTACGAACTTAAAAACCACGGTTCTTTATAACGACATGGCATACATATATACACGAGCGGATGCGTAAGTGCAACGATTTTTCATATTATACACTGCAAGTATCTAAATATTTATAATATTATACGGTGTAGGTATATACATTTTCCGCGAGGGAGAGGTATATGTTTTCATTATTTTTTCCTCCGTTATTAAGTGCAGCAATATTGTGTGCGACTTCGTTGACGGCTCTCTCTCTCTCTCTCTCTCTCTCTCTCTCTTTCAATATACACTTAATACGTATATGGATCATGTACGTGCGCGTTATCGTTTGAAGTGAAAATCCACTGCGGCCCGAGAAACGATTATAATTCTCTCCGTCCGTCCGTATCGAGCGCTTACAATATCGTACTCGCACATATGTGTACGTAATACGTCAAGTGCTGTATACACAAGCGCACACGTAAATATAGTACGTAAAATACTCGTCTCGTACGAGCAGACACACAAACGCACACGACGGCGGTTCGGGTCACACGACTGTGACGACGATCGCTCTGTGCGTGCGTGCGCGTATTTATATTAATTAAAAGAAATCTCCGCCACCGCCGCCGCCGCCACGACACGCCTTGCACTCGACCGAAGCCACGCCCACTGGCAATGCACTTTTTATGCTCGCTCTCTCTCCGTCGCGCGACATGTCTGTCGCCGTCTCCGTCCGTCTCACGCGAACCCTTTCACCCGGAAGCCATCGACGCGAACCGTTTCCTCCGGCCCGCTCGCCCACCCCCTGGCGGCCGCCCCGGCGATGCACTTCACGCACACACGCGCGCGCAGACGAATGTGCATCGATGTATATACATATATATATATATTATATAAAACGCGCCATGATGCACTTATCGCTGCAGCGAGGAAAAACCTCGCCGGGACGGACATATTGGCAGGTACCGTACAATATGTGTAGCAGCCGCTATCTACGTTCGTCTTTTTTTTTTTTTTTAGTTTGCTGGATACTCGTGATATATGCGTGTTATCGTAGTAGTCGAGGGGGGAACTCAAAGATAAATGTTCATGTTTACCTATACATAGTAAAGCCGGTGTATAATGTAGTTCGTGTGTACCCATGTGATATCCCTTCGGCGTTGTACCACCCCAGTGTACTATAGGCGCTAACGATGAAAGCACGTAGATGCATAAAAAATGTATAAAGTCGCGTCTGCTGCAGTTCGCGATTACATTTTAATATTACATTTTTGTCATCCTACAGCAGTGCTTGTAGGTGTATGTATATATACCTACCTGCACATATCCATCATTCAGTTGCCACCCGACTTCCCGTCAAAATTCGTGCACGGGGTGCTTATATTTTTATTTTGAATCGTTCATACATAACCTTGTCGTCCCTCTCCAGCGAGTGTGTAATGATATATATAATTTGGTATCTTTAAATATATTTTAATATATTGATAAATAGGTATATTGTAAAAAATTAACTAAGTAAGGTTAAAGTAAAAATATAAGTGCCAGCTTATAATATATTCTTCATCTAATATATAGTTAAATTATTATTTTTATTAATTATCATCATTCACAATACACATAAGTAGGTAGGCACTTATTATACATGTGGTGACTTATTTAAAACCAGTTAGATTTTAAATCAAGATAACGCTCTAAAAATCTTAATTTTAAACGATCGTGGAAAAATATCAGCATGGGGTTTGACTGCCCACGAGTATTTTAAACTAAAAACAACTCAATTTTAAAATATATGATCAAAAATATATACCGAGTATTATCTACAGTTTACACAACGACTATATTATAGTGGATACTTAGTAAGTAGAAATTATATGTAGAATTTTAAGATATAAATAGGTATATTATAACCTTTATATAGACTTAAAAATCAGCCTTAACAACGTTTATATTCATCATAAATTGTAGTCAAATATTTATATATAAAAATTCTGTATTGTGATTTAGTACTTTATAGAATTAATAATTAATATATAAATAATATATTAATATATCTAAATGTTTCGCTACAGTTATATATCATATTCGTTGTATATTCATTAATTTCACCACAATATCATTGAATTAGTATCTACATATAATATATTATTACTGTGTCAAGCATTGATTGGGGAGGAATGGCGAGTCCTTTTTATTTTTAAAAAATGTTTCTAATTGTATTCTATAATCATTAAAAAATTTAAATATTCGCAGGCACACATATACTTTTTACACCTATGTATCCCCCCTTCTAATTGTAATCATTGTATTATACATACCTGCGTATGGGTGGTATTGGTTTATCATATATACGCAATATTCATTTAAAGTTATATCCATGAAATTATTGTCTTACAATAATATTATAATTTATAAAAGAACGTGCAGATCTTGATGTGGATACCTATTATACGTCCTGTTATACTCGTGTATACCTATAACCTAACGTATTGGTATCCAACGAGCACAATGACATCTCAAATAATATGCTGAGTGCACGAATATAACTGTAGATCTCTTTTATCTATTTGCAGTGGGTATATAATAGTAAAGCGGTCCATAGCGCATTTTTCATCTAGCACGCAGTTATTGTCCAGAGTCCGAACGTAAGGCGAACGACATAGTATTATATATACCTATAGTATATATAAAATATATATATAGTTATAAAATGCAATTTGTATACCGTTTGTGGCAATGGTGTGTAATAATATTTTGGCGTACCCAAAGTACATATATAAATTATTTATTCTTAAAGTTGGTTATCTTTCAGCTTATCGAAGTCGTATAAGAATGTTCAAAATGTTACTCACATAAATCGTAAAAACATTTTTCATGTATTTATTACGTATATTTATGGTTTTTACCGAAAAGTAATAACAATGTTTACATGGTGTTTGATCAAGTCGTTTATACGATTGAATATTGTATTTTGTGGATCTTGAAGATCTTGAAGTTGATCATTTTTGCAAAAGTGCAATAATTTTTACTTGGCCTAAATTACTGTGACAGGCAATGTCTAATATTTATCGTCGATAGACACATATTTTATTCTTAATAGAACGAGTCTTATAAGGTGTGTATTCACACTAATCGTTATTACCAGACTCAATAAATCGTTATTATGTAGCAATACTGCAGTAGTGACTGTGACAATGTGTAATTACAGGACTTGTTTTACCTTTATAAAAATATATTAAGCGTTTAGCGGAAGTGGGCTTCGCGGTATATCCAAAGTGGGTAAAATTAATAAACAACTGGTTCAACACTGTATCGTCATAAAGTTCTCATAATAACAGTACCTGTAAGTATTACAATAATTCCATACCTCTAATTCTAAATACATGCAACAAGTAAAATTCAAAAGTGTATAATTAGTTATACAACTCCGGAATGACTAATTGTTTATACTCAAAATATACCACAGTAAATAAAATAAAATAATAATAATAATATATACTTTTTTATTGTAGGTACCTATATCATATATTTAAGATTAAAATTAATAGAAATATTTAAAGTAAATAATTGTGTGTATTAAATAAATATAAAATATTTATTATGTTACAATTTGAAATCACTATAATTAAAATGACGAAAATTTATGTATATTATACATACAAAAATTAAAAAATTCCAAATTAATTAAAAAAAATCATACGTAGGTGGGTACCTACTTATGACTTGATGAAGGATAGTTAACGATATTTAACAAGGATAACAAATAAAATATTTTAATATTCAATAAAAACTAAATTTTAAATTTAAAAAATAAATATTAAAACATTATTTTTAGTAATTTTGTAGTCAATACTTGGAAAATGTTTGCGTTTTCTTACTTTGGACACCAAATAGTATTGAATACTATACACAATATGTGTGTGTGTGTGTACAATTCACAATTTAGTGAATTTAATACTTAAACCATGGCATAAATCATAAATGATGCCTGATACACAAATTATAAAAATAGTATACGACGCAAAAATATTATGTAGGTACTTAATTGAACACCCTTTTTAATTTTATTTCATCCGCATTTACAGCGCATTTCACGCATTTTCAAAATATGATTCGAATTCAAATGATTAGGATATACGCGCGCCCACCCACTCACGAATCTGTAAACTTATAAAGTCAAGGTCATCTATGGGTCCGATTATTTAAAACTAATCTAGTTTTTGCGTGTTCTTTATATTTGTTAAATAAAAATTATTAGCTAATAATATAATTAAAATCCAATATGCATGTCATTTGTTTTGAGAAAGTGAGATTTTTAACTTTGTGAAAAAGACTTTGATATGTATAATATTATAATAGTACTTTTTTTTGTATTAAAATGAGTTAAGTAAGAGTCATCGTTGAATTCAAGTCCCCAGATCGGCCAGATCACACGAATCACAGATATTGAGTTGCGTTGAACTGCATCACAACTTTAAACTTTATGTATAATGATAATTGTTTTTACTTTTTACTGTATTATTTATGTTGCTATTTATCAAATTATTATTGTATCACGAATAGGGCTGTATCGGGTATATTAAGTATGAATTTAATACTACTTATTTACAATAAGTAGGTATTAACTGTAGGTAACCACGAAGTATTATTTTTAGAAGATGTATTATAAAATATAAAATATGTAATGTATTACCTATGTATGATAATAGTACTACATAGTTGGGCAATGAATAATACACTCAGTGGATTATTTTTATTTTGTTCGTAAATACTGTGGAACAACCTCCCCAATAATATATAATAATATATAATAATATATAATGCATTTTTTAATTTATATTTAAAATATACGTATATATTATATTATTCGAATATAAATTGATTTTAATACAAGTAGCATATAGACTATTATTTTTAAATTTAACGTGAAGGAATAAGTTATATATTATACAAATTAAAAAAACATAATATATAGTCGAAAGCCTGATGGTTATGAATCCAGCACTTGAAGAGAGACCCTGAAGCTACGTTTGACTATATTAATTATATTTATTTAGATATTTCATGTAGGTATATGCACAACACGCGCATTCCCATTATTGTACGTCCATATAATTATTGGTCTGCAAGACCGATACATTATAATTCTACGTTGATGGTACATTTATTGATCGAGTGATGTTTAGATGCACACCCGTAGTGTTTAATTCATGATAAATAGTATCAATCGAAAAACGCGTCGAATTCTTATAAACAATGTTAATTATCGCAGGTAACCTATACACTTATGTCTACAATCAACATATTTATTATTATATTGACATGAGTACTTATCGTTGTATATAGGCTAATAATTATTACGTTATGTGTTAAACAGTAATACCTACAAAAATAATATAATTATAGTATGATCTCATCTTATACTTTTGTTTCTTTAAACAACGTGTGTTTTTCGTCGATTACGATCATTTCTCGACCGGGTGGAAATTTGATATTATATCTATTATACAACATTACACAATTATCTTAACAACGCAAACAACAGCGTCTTAAAACTAACGAATAACTACTAAAAACCATGTACGGTGCAACAATTTAATACGCCTTCGGTCCTATAGAAAAAGATCCCAGAAGGGTTATCTGTATAGATAATGATTTTTTTGTTTCTGTATAGTCGTTATACGCAACGCAAGTGCCTGATACTGTATACATATATACACGAGCGAAAAAACTGGTGAAAAGAGGTAAAATCAAAATCGTATAAAGCCGTTATGCAGCGCAGAGCTGCTAAGTACACAATTAATATACATCACCTGCCTTGACCAAAAAAAAAAAAAAAAATACCCAACCCCCAGGGTATTTAATTATTATGAAAGATATACAAACGATTATGACGGACCACTCCCGCTCTTGATGGCTAATATACCTTTCGGGGTTTTCGTGTGTTTACATTAAATTAATATCAGATAATATCTCTGAAGATTAATAATAATAATAAAAACACTTAAAAAATACACAAAATAATGCCATGCGCGGAGTATATATATATATATGTGCAACCGTCCATTATTATACGATACACAATATAATAAACATCGTATTATATTATTATGTTATATTATATTATATCCTACGTATAACCATATTAATCGTCCATCAGACACGCGAGTGACTATATTTATTTCAGCCGTCCTCAATGTTCGAATGTCTAAGTGCATTATATTAAATTATATGTATTTATTTTGTTAATAAACTGGTGTGAACTTTATTTGTTTTTTCGCCTTTTAATAAAATCACTATGTACGTTATAATAATAATTATTATAATAGGTATTATGTATATATTATGTTCTTACTATCTGCAATTCTGGGTTGTATAGATACAAATGACGAACGCCCAATTCTTAGATAGAATTATTATTATAATACTTACATGAAAACGTATGAAGTAAATAAATAATATATAATTCAATAATTGTTCACCTGCTTAACGATAAAATTGTTAAAATTTAAACTCTGTTGATATATCTTTTAATTTTTAAGTTGATTTTTTAAAAGTTTCTGAAGTGTTTTAAAATCTTTGGCGATGTGTCGTGATAAGTAGAGTATTTCATTAGAAAATCATATAAAAACGAACATTTACCTGAAGTCAATCTAGTGGCACATTAATATTATTCCTAAAAGCTCGTTTCCGAAGAGGCCAATAAATTGAACTATGTTCAGAACAATCTTTTCATTACTGTGCTAATCAAATAAAATTGTATTTTCAACACGTCGCTTCTATAATTTTTACCCGAAACAGAATCTAAAATATGCAGGCTTATTGAATTCAGCTCTGATCAAAATGTTCTCCATGATAATGTTTTGAATTATTATGAAATTATATTTTAATAATTATGTTTGCTCAAAATAATAAATGAATCAAAATATTCGGGGCACCATTTGATTGTTAACACCTTACAGGTTTTAAGAAATATGTTCCAATGTTTTGAATCTCCCCTCTCCCCCAAGTTTATTTTTTCTTGATATAAGGACTTTTTACAAACTGCGAATTGATAAAAACTAGAATTAGTTAAAGCGTACTGCAGCTTTTATGGATTCGATGAAAATATTAGACCTAAATAATATGTTTTCAAATACATAGGTACTATAGAATTGAGAATATGTGCAAATCCACGCAAATGTAAACTCGGATATACTTGTAAATGTAATAGGTGTATCGGTCAGTAGACGTAATCTTAGCGAAGTTCTATACGGACGAAAATGGCCTATGACTTTATGAGCATCATGCGGTGCACTATTTTTTTAGAAACCTATTTACTTGTATGATATATTATTATAATTTGTTTTAAATGTAATTATGTCTGCGCATACTGCAGGTTACCACGGTACATACCTACATTACGATCGATGGACGTTATGTTGGTAACTTTTCCAGAATACATTATACAAACGAAACGTACGCACATTTTGCGGAAGATGGAAAATAAATGGCAAAACCTAACTAGCTCGTAGTAGCTAAGTATCATGTATATATTTATACTTAGTGCGCGACGTCAATCTCCCATCATACCGCAGTGGCCGGCAGCACCTATATATCTCATCATCGTGCTGGGTCGTGGGTGTCGTGGGTGGCCAAAAGTCTATTTATAATAATAATATAATAATATACGCACGGGGCCCGGGCATTCCCCTTTGGCACGAACCTGTAATTTTTTTTATTATTATTATTATTATTATCGTACAGTTTTTTCGCTCTCTTCGACGGCGAGTGCCCGCCCGGCGCGGCGCTGCGCACAGATACTCTAATAACCGAAAAGTGGCGCGCGCGCATACGACGAGCGAGTGTGTGTTACTTTGTTATGTTTTCGTGAGATATATTATCCGCATAATATACCTATATATATATATATATATGTGTGTGTGTATGTGTCGGAAACCGAGAGTAGGATAAAAAAAAACGTACACACACAGTCTGCGGATCCGCTTGGAAGAGAGGACGCAGAGAAGAAACGAGGAGGCGTGTACAAACAAAAGTTATACCGGTGGCAAATCGAAGTCGACTATACAAACACATACACACACACACGCATATTATATACATGATATGTGTCGAGTATCCTGTGCAGTGCTGCAGGAGAGACCACCACCGCCGATGTTATTCTTTCTCGGTCCGTCGTATCATTATCGTAGGTACGTATTATTATTATTATTATTATTATTATACACGTCATCGTGCGAGATATACACGCACACGCGCGTTAACGAGGGCACGTTTATGTCTGCCCGTTATACCCACCGCTGGCCGTGCAATAATGATAAAGCGCTGGCTCGTATATATATACACGACGTCGTAGCCCGGGGGCGAGCGTATATATATGAAAATGGGGCTGTGATTCGAACCGAACGCATTTCGTTCGTTTTTTTTTATTTTTGCTTTTCCTAGAAGACTGCACGCATATGTGAATACTCTGTATACGTCATATTTTAAGCTTCGTTCTCCGCCGTATAACATACCCGTGCGTATTCGCTTATGCACATAATATATAAATGTGTGTATAAAAAAAAAAAAAAATGTTATCTATGCGACTACGCTAAAAATGTAAGAATATGATTATATACGCGTAACAAATGCTACTATATATATATATTATTTATATAATACACTCTCAAATGGTCACGCTGCCGAGGGTTATTTCTTTGAATAAAAAATGAGAAGAGAAAAATGCTCCTTTTTCAGTGTTCGCAGTATACGAATTGTGTGTGTCAGAATACTGCGGCGACTATAGAACTTATGAAGTGATATTATATTATTACGGTATTTGCAGTAGCGGACATTTTTAGCGGTCGTCGGTTAGGTCTGTATTCGCATTTTATATTTTTATGGGTGGCTATTTATATATATATATATATATGCTCACGATGATATTTTGCTGTGCGCACTTAGTTAAATGTAAAATATTACTTGTTGTTTAGCTCTGCTATAAAATCGTCTTCACAGTATTATATTTTTAATTTTTTTACATAGTGTGATCAACATGAATTCAATTTTCAGTATCCTCCTTTTGAGCTTTAAAACTCATGATGTTCGCTCAGTTTTTGTGGTGGCCGCGAATCACGATGTATACGGGTACCGACTCTCAAACGTTACGACGTGACGTGAGCGTGATTTCGTGGACGAAGTAAAAAAAATAAAAAAAAATTGATTTCGTGAAATCGGTTATTATAATTGGCACACTATCAATAATATTGTACAGCATCGGACGTGTCCGCCCAGTTTCTCGCCGGGCCGGCGGCGACGTTTCGCACGACCGTATTTCGCCTATTTCGCGCGCGTCGCATAGAATCGACACACGATCGGTCTGGATTTGCATATAATATAATGCGATGCGCAGTTTATTTACGAGCAGCAGCACAAAGTGTGAACCACACCGCACGCGAAATATTAATAATAATATTGCATACAGTCAGGTAGGTATATACACGTGTGTGTGTGTGTATGAGAGTGTAATACATATATGTATATAATGTGCGTATAGATAGGACCTACACGGCGATTCTTCACTTTGACGTTCACACAAGACCCACACGGCCTTCGGCTGCCAATTATCCTCACGTCCTCGTTATCCTCCCATAAATAAATAAATTACCCGTTCCCGTTTCGATTTTTTTCTTCTTCCTTAGACCCCCCTCATCCTCCGATCCACCGACGAACACCCGACACCATATCCCTCTGTGTACACTAAATTCTTCGACATTTCGAAATTACAGGCGTCGCGTCAGTTGGTTTTCATCACGTCTAATCGGTAAGGTCCGAAAACACACAAACACACACACACACACAAGCGCAACGGGCTCGCTTATGCCATCATATACCCGGCGAACACACACTCTCAGGTGTATATATATATTATACACACGTCGTAAACAAGGAACCCGATGATTACACTCGAGGATAATAATTATTTTAATATATTACACGATAGTAATATATACCTGTACATATATACAACAATATATTTATATATATTATACATGGTATATTTATTATATGCGTATAATGTGTGCTCATATTATTATACACATATTATATACCTGTATATAGCGTACACGTAGAGCTGCTAACACTCCCCGCAGTCACCATTTATGACGATGCGCCACCCCAGCATCACGGCGGACCTCCCAGAAGCTCGTTATAACTCTACCAGTACCACTCGCCCGTGTTTTTTTTCTTTTACCGTACCTATATATACTTACATATTTTCGTTTCTCATTTTCCTTCTACTCCTCTGTTTCCTATATCGCCATCGCCGTCGTCTATCTCTCTTTCTTACCAATGTTTGTTTTTTCGGTTCGTTTGGACGATGCGAAACCGTCAGCACGACGAGATAATAATGATGATATTATTATTATTTTTTATTATTATTATTATTATATTATTATTTTCATCGCCGTCGTCGCCCTATGAGACTGTATATAGTGATGTATAATAATATTATACATATATATACCGGCTTGCATCGCCTAATACATAATATAATTATTTATATGTATATACGTGTGTGTTCCACGTGCACAACACCCGGCAGGGTGGCTGGCTACGGACGTAATAACCGTCTGTTTAGTGTGTATAATATTATATTATATTTTCATCTCTCCGATTTATACCTACGTCGTCGTTACCGCGTTTATATAATAAGACACGCCGAATTAAATATAAATTACACGCTATTGTAAATAAGAAAACATTTTTGTGTGTCTATCGGGCGTAGGTATCACACGATTTATTTAGGCGAGACCATAGCTAACGACGACGATATGATAATATAATATTCTATAATATACTCTGCAGACAAAGTTAATATTTATTATGTATACATAATAAATATACTAATACTACTACTACTAATACGTACGTAGTACGTCTCTGTTATGTAATATCAGATCCACAGATACGGCCATAAAATTATCATAACACTTACGATGAGAGATACAATGCAATAACGCATTGTAAACGGGTATAATAAATAACGAAACAAATTGTAATTACTACTCGATGAACCCTAATTATATATACACGTCACATACCCGCGTACGATGTATAATAACGTTGTACATACATAGGTGTACTATAATATTAAGTAGGCAAAACGTAAGTACGAGGGTGACATTCTGTTCAAACCGTTGTTACGTTCAGTAGGTAAATGTGCAGGGCGTAAAAGCAATATACCCAATTATACATATCTAATATTATAATGAACGTTCTAGTAAAGTCGTCAATAAAGAAACCGGCAAAGTGCAAACGCGTTGGATATATTACACTTACGAGACGTGAATTTTTACAATTTATGATAGCTATGCGCACATTTTAAGTCTTTAGACGTTTTAAAATATTTTATCGCGTTTATTATTTAATCAGAACACATCCTTAGGGAACAGTTAAAAATAATATGCGTTCGTGTCGTGCAGACGGAGTAATAATAATATGCGTATAATATATAGTACACACGCATATTTGCTTATATTATAATATAATTAATATATATTTATATGTATAATGTATATATGTATATAATATATGTGAGTTTATGCCCGTGTAATGTTTTTAATTCGCTCCTTGTAATTAACGCCCATAGGCATCGGGTGTATTTATGCATTCACGCAATCTCGACACCAACGGATGGATTTTTTTTAATATATCATGTTAACGTTACTGAAAATATTTAAATTACACATTTGTGAACACGATAAACTATTATGCAAATATATGTATAATAAGATAGGTTTATACGCACCATAGACTTTTAGCACCTATATAATATACTTAAGTATATAATATTATATAGTGTATTAAGAAAGGTGATACAAGCATATAGTATATCAAACCTATACTTATTGATATGTATTTTACAGATGAATCACGAAACACATTAAATTAGAGCTATAACGTATACATATAAGCTTTCATTGAAAATTAAATTAAATTAAGTGGTTATTGTTACTTGTTAGTATAATATTAGACCAATAATAAAACCAAACAATCACTTGAAGTATACTTTAAAAATATATTAAACACCTTACATAAAAAAATGGTTTTGTTAAATACTGGTAATATATAACAGTTCTTAATTTTCCATAATTTTTTATTTGTTTTTTTTCCGATTATTTTGAAAAATACTGGTGATTTTGATCTTTCTAAAGTACAACCTAGATCCAACTTTTGCTATCAAAACCTCAATCAAAGTTGAAGATCGAAGATTTTTTTTAATTGTTTATTGTTTAAACAAACCCAATTAAATAACACTCTTTATTGTAAAATCAATATAAATTACAAGTTATAACCCATCAATATTTATATTGATAATCACGTCAAAAAATTAGAGATAAACTGACAGAGGCAATAAAAGAAATATAATAAGGATTCTGCTGAACAATATTGTGTAAAAACCGAATTTCTTACTTAACAATGCAGATGTAATAATATAATTATAAACATTCACATACCGACTTGATTACTACAGAGATATATAGTTGAAAAACTATATGAAACGTTTATAAACCAACAACATTTTATCTTTGTTCAGTAATTAAATATTATTTAAATCAGATTTTGTGGTATCACTACAGTAGATCAGTAATTTGGCTACAACACAATTGTCAATTATAATATTATATATACATATATGTGTGTTTTAAATAGTAACATTTAAATCTAATTGGTGTTGAAATTTTTGACGCTAAAATTGAATTCTAGATTTTTACAAAGATTATCAATTATTATTAGACGTTTATAACATTTAGATTTTAGAGTAGAGAGTGGTATATTATTTCTCTCTTTTAATTTTCTATTTTTGGTTTTTCGTGAATATTTTTACCATAGTCAAAATACAGTCTTCATGCAAATGATTAAAATAATATTATACTAAAAATGTAATTGATTAATTTTAATTGCAGTATATATTTTAAATTTTTTATTAATTAATTAAAAATACACGTGTATTACACTTCAATAATATTAGTATTGGTGTAGTGTTGACAGTGGGCAAGATGAGAGTAAAATTGATAGTTTTTATTTTAGTTTTAGTTGCTGATTTCGATTAAATTTATAAAAACAATTTTATAGATATTATAAATTGGCAAAAAAATACATGATGATAGGAGAAAAATGTCGTTTTACACTAATAATATGTAATAAGTACACCTATACTTATTATGTATGCATTCCTCATATCTACTCTTACTCAATGAAAATATTATTTTGTTATAATTATATTTATTATTTATATCTACTCGTATATTCACTTGATTTTATGTCTACTTAATTTTTTTTTAAATATGTCCCGGATTTGAGTAATAATAATCTGGTAATCTTTAAATACACCATTCATATTAATACTATAATATATTCGATAATATACGTCAACGGAAGTATCAATATAGGTACAATATACTGGAAAGAGATGTTTATTATGAAAATATTTTAAGAAAGTCAAATATGTATTAATATTATGGAAAGTACCTAAACAAAACTTAAAAAAAATGAAACTGAAAGCTACTCTCTGGAATATGATAGAATATACAGTAAGTAAATCTATTGACACTAACAAAAATGTAAATACCAAAGAAACAATACTCTAACATTTTAAAATCAAACTATTTAGTTCTATGTGTTTAGTTCAAATTTAGTAATTCCAAGTTCTAACATTTACCTGACATTAAATAATTAGGTATTACACATATGTTAATGGTTTACTGAATTAGTTTTATACAATTACATAAAATTAGGTACATTGAACAAACCAAAAAATTGACCTCGAAAATAAATTCGCTCTGTATTTTTAATTCAATGATTTGTGCTTATACACTTTATAATATTATTATAACATTATACACTTCCAGTCGGTGCTGTGGTGGGCGGAGAGGGTGACATGAATCATAAATTGTTCACACTACGACTCGACATCGGACACGGATATTACTCACGGCGAATAAAATCGTAATAATGTTAATTTGAGTTTTTACGATTTTACGGTTTAATCGGTATCGCATGCTGTAATAGAAGACGCTTTTATTTCGTACATTTATATATTATGTATGTGTGTGTGTGTGTGTGTTTCAGTGTTTGGCTGTGCTTGTGTAAGTGTTTCTTGTTTGTATTATTTTAGCCCGGAAAATCGTTTAATTATTCAGAAAGCGTCGGCTGTGGTGTCCGACACCGCTGCAATGTGTGTGCCAGAGTTATACGATTATTATTATTCGAAACAGCGTGAAGCAATAGATAAAACGGTTTTTTTCTCGTCGCCGCAGATTTGTTCCAACACGAAAATAGAGACGTAGTTAATAAGCATAATAATATTATATATTATTGTGCTGTTGTAGCAGGCCCAGAGTTGCTATACAGGTCACAACCACGCCATGTTGAGCATATCAAACACTGTACACGTAAATTACAAGCAGTGTGAATCAAAGAAAATCGTGAGTGTACAATATAATAATTATAATAATATATCATAATCTGCTCTTACGTTTGCAGAAATCTTGCACCGAATCACAAGTATGACGGAAGCCTTTGTTTAGACTTTGATTTTGAGTTTTTCTATACACGCACATAATAATAATATATATATATATATATAAATTACATATATTATATTGTATTATATCAATATGACGTTATACATATATATTATAAACATAGGCGATTAGCCGAAAGCGGCGATAATTTAACATAACAAACAATTACAATATAATACAATGTGCGTTTTAATATTATTGTATTAATTATTATGTAGGTGCAGACGTGCAGTGATCGAACATTCATAATCCGACGTATTTATATAGACTCCATCAATTATCGAAAGAAATTTGGCCGTCCTAAAGATCGTGGAACGCGCGTCGACTGAGGTCTACGCCCTGCGCGATTGCTACACGACCAAATGGAAACAAAAAAATTAATAAAAAATTATCGGCAGATGGTGGCTGGATGCGCGCGTATTGGCATCGCGTTCGATAGCAGTTTATTTTGTGTAATTTTCTGAAAGCGTATACGTGTGTGTTACGTGTATACTTAACTGCAGTACCTTCCTACCGGTATAAAAAACAAAAACAACTAAATAATAACATATTACATACCCGTAATATAAGGTATGCGGACAGACACCTGCTATGATGTGTGCGTATATGTGTATAATACAAACACGATTATAGAGCCGTGTTTAAAATACAATAATTACAACTTTTGAGTCACCTGTGTGTGTTTATCTTACCCGCAGGGTCAAAACGAGTTCCGCCTGGGAGGCGGGTGGGGTGAGCAATAGGATGTCATAATTTTCGGACCGCCACCGGTTCGTGGTCTATAAAATAGCGATCGAATGCAATGTTTTAAACGAAATAATCGGTTATACGAGTGACTATGTGGATACGATCGAAAACAAAAGAAAAACAAACGCTTCGCTGTAAGTATATAATTTTTATATTTTGTAGAATATCGTTTATGGCGATGACATTCGTCATTCTGAAGTTAACATTTTACATGAATAAACTATAAATAGTTGACGAAATTACGAATGGTTGAACTATATTTATCGCATATCATTTGCCAGAAAAATCCATTTTAGAAAATCACATTTATTCGCTCAAATTAATTGTTGTGCTTGTTTCTATAAACAAAGAAGAAGTACTATTATCAAAATCATGTCCGAAGATATAGGTCGAAATATACAAAAAATATGAAAGTTTTGATTTGTCCTGCGACAATAAAAATAGTAAAAAAGTATGGTTTCATAAATTTGCTATTTACGACTTAAAATACAGTTTAAAAAAAAATCCATTCTTTTGAAGATGCAATGCAGTAGGTCCACCTAAACGGCTATTACTTATTTATTATACATCGACTGTGGACCAGTTTAGATACATTTTAACGACATGGCGTTAAAACTAAATAGGTAGCCATATTCTTGACGGGCAATATAATATGTATAATGTATACACACTGCAAATTGGTACACGTGGCCCGCCGAATTCGGAGAGGGTGTACAATGTGTAATCACCACATACGAAATTATCGAGGATAATTGTGTTTGTTTTGTAACACGAATTATACCTACACCGTATAACACATATTATATAGTAATTTTGTTTTACTCGCTCCGTCCGGATCTGGGTGATTAAAAACAATTGGATTTCAGAAGACCGTCTGACTTAGTGGTTGTGAGGAGGATCTATAGTCAGGTTAGGTCTACACGATATAGTCGTGTATATTATATTAAATGTAAACAAGGCGTACCTAATACCTATATTATACCTACGCGAGACTATACGTATATAGTGTATAGTCACATTATTGAGAAACAACTGTTCGGTGCTCGTTATCGTAATACATTAGGAGGTCCCATAATAATATGTTATTAAATTGTGTTGTAGTGGAAAAAAAAAACAAAAGAACACATCTGCAATCAACAGTTTTAACTACGAAATTCGCGAAAGAAAAAATCGGCGGCGGCGCATGCTATAATTTAAAACAACTATACGGACCACCACGAGGAAAACAAAACTAAACAACCGGGAACGTCGTGGGGTTCGAATGAAAATACAGGAATCGACTGTTTTTTCTCTTCGACTTAAACGAAAAACCCTTTTAAGCACAGATAACGCGTGTGTCCCGCATGCTGTAGTAGACACAGGAATTACGACCAAACAAAAAATGCAACGACCGAATGCACACGATTAAATCCCAAACATCATGTGTATATATGTGCTGTATCGTGCCGTTGACGTGGGTGGTTGAAACACGACAGCGATGCACGCCAGTTTGCGGCTACTGAATCCTACATCGGGCAGGGGTGGCGGTAGGGTATAGTAATAATAAGTGGCATTACAGTGTATATGCGTACGCATATAATAGGTATACATATCATTATGTACCGTATCGTTTTGGGGTCGAATTCGGGTATTATAACAACCGTCGAGATGTGGACGACGACGTTCTCGCGTGGCAGCACGGCCCCTCATCATCGTCGAGTATCGTTGTTATTTTGACTTTTGAATTTTGATGTAGTGCCTATATAATATAATATGTATACCTATACACTCATATTATATACGCATCCGTGTCGAGCTATAAATGGCGTGGAGTTGTCGGTGCAAGGGTTGTAATACTTGTATACACAATATTACAAAAAATGTAGGTATAATAATATATTATAATGTAGGTAGTTGAAAATTAATACTCACTTTAATAATAATAATGATAAAAAAAGACAACGGCTGCAGAACGGAATACAACGCGTGATGCGTTTATATTATTTATTTATTCTTTTACATCGTTTTAGTTTTCCGGAAAACGTATACAAAAATAACAACAAAAAATGTACACATAAAATAACAACAGGTGCACGAACAATATAACAGTTTATCAAGAGCACGCGTGAAACAAAACAACATAATATTATGTATTTATGTGTACGTATTACAAAATATACTGAAATATTATTTTAAGTAAAATAACATTGACATTTTCATTTTTCTGCAAATGTCAAAATAAAAAAAATAAAAGTACCTAAATCTAGGTATTTTTCGTGATTCTTCCAAATTGTTAAGTTCGAATATTACTTTTGTACTATTAAGTACAATAATGTAAGTAAATATGTAATACCTATGACCTAAATATTGTATATTATAGCTAGTCTAATTACTATTGTAGTGGAATTATACAGTAGAGCAGTTTGGTAAATTTAAGTTCAAAAAGCAGCATCTTTTATGAAACGCCAAAAGCCATATACTTTTATACATCGAACGTTTTTTATTTTGACTTTTGTTCCTTTGAAACCTCCAGGCGCATTTTGATTAAAGTAGGAGTTTTCTATGTGTTCTACCAGAGTATCTAGTCACCAAAAGTCTGCTTTTTTTTGTTTAATCTAAAACCAAAGGAGTATTACGAACGGAAATTAACCTTCAAAAACTATTCACAATACTTTTTTTTGTAAATAATATTCTCGATTCCTAAAAGAATCCCAATAGTTGTGGCAAATACTTTATTTTTCAGTGAAGATGAACAATGAACATGGATCGCTAACATAGTTTAAATACATAATATATTATAATTTATAGATACCCCCCTAGAAAAAGAGCAAAAACGGGTTTAAAAAGGTTCCAGATATCTATAGGTTGATATATGTATATAAAATATAATATCTGCCCTTATAGCAATAAACACACGCGTATATGATGCTTCTCTAAAATAGAATTTTTTTTTTGTTTATGTAGTTTTACTTGACAGTGTAGAGCATAAAATAACTAAAAACATATATTTATTTAGATAAAAGTATCTATATAATTCTATTTACCTAATAATAAATTAACAACTATTTTTTTAAACAAATACAAATTTACATAAGTCACTAAATTTGTATTTAATCGCTGTACTATAATTATTCAGTAACAATAATTATTTAAAATTAGAGCCAGTAAGTACCTATATTAAAACATTAATTGGATTAGACTTCAAAACCAATCATTGATGCCCGTATCTTCTTTGTTAGTATAAAAATTAACTTTTAGACATGTCAATAAATGTTTGAATCTATATTAACTAAAATATGAAGAAAAATTTTTTTTAGATTTTCTAGATAATTGTTTTATTATTTAACTATTTTATTTCCAAATCATACAAATGTGTACCATTATTGATTGATATTGCATTTTTTCACTCGAATTAGTTTATAAATAATTGTATTACAAAATGTAATTAGATACCTAATAAAGAGTTAATTATGAAAAAAAATCAATATAATAGTACCCACGTCATTAAAATAGGTATACATTAACACTGGAAAAAGTTATTTTTTACTGTTATTCATATAGACGTGTCATCTGCAGGGTGTAATATTTACTTCTCTTCGATTCATTATAGATGTTATTATATGAAAGGAGTATCTTCAAATTTAAAAACTACTAGACTTATATGTCCAACTACAAATGTATAATCTTGAATCTTTATGTCTTATGTACGTACAACATTCAAAATACGAATGCTTTCCTCTCTGTTTCACGATTATCGTAAATCGATTGTGTATAAGAATTAAGAGTTTATTAATAAGTTCGGAAAAAAAAACAACAAAATTAACCACACGTACGGCTCACCTATCTATTTTCCATTTACCACACAGAATGCGTTATGAAGTTAATTGCGACGCTACACAACAAACTGAATTACAAACAAATTATTGTTATTAACGAACTTTTAAACTTTTGACAAGATTTGTCTGTATAATATCTGTCCAAGCAATTATTTTACCAGTATGAACATGGAGTTCAAACCGTTGCTGAAGAGTTATTATACTGGACACCCATTATATAGGTGAACGGAAAACCAGAAGTATGATCGTAGAAGCGTGCGTGAGGCTGGAGACCAGCGAGTGGTTGAGACACAAATGATAAATCCTCCGACAGCAAAATAATGATTAATATGGTAATTATATTAATGAATGCCTTTAATATATTATATTTTAATTTAGTACATATTTCATGGCTAATATTCGGTACAATTCATCGAAATAGAAAACATAATGTCGATGTTTTTGTAACAGGCTCGAATCTCGAAAGTGTTTGAGGTTAAAAATGTAGAGTAGAATTACATTGATAAGCCCCATGAAAAACAACTAAATATTTAAATGTAATTGAAATAATAAATGATAATTTATTATGATTTAAACGGTATCAAGATGAAAAATATGAATTATTTAATTTAGTCAATGTTCCACAGTGAATTCAAAATTTATTCACAATGGAGATAAAAAAAGTTTTCATAAAAGTCAACTGAAAGAGTATAATATACTTTAAAAATATTACATAACAAAAGTAGGATTCAAAGTTCAAAGTCAAGTCGATATATTTATGCGTATGTTAAGCACGTTTCGGCATTAGAATTTAACGATGATATAGACTATCAAAAAATATAAACTTTCTACCGTATAAGTACCTAATCACGGTTTGTAAAAAAGAATCGATCTGATCGTGCAGTAAGTACCTACTACTAACAAGATCTACGGTAAAACGTATAATATATCACAGTAATATTGTGTGTGGGTACATAACGAAGTCCCGTGCACCTATAATACGAGTCATAAGCTATACGTATACAAAATATAGCATGAGCGCCGGTCGACTTTATGACCAAGCGAATCGCACACACTAAATAATAAAATAATCCGATAATATGCGATCGTTTAGAAAAATGAATAATGTTATAACGATTTGACCGAGACGAACTACGATTTTTCCAGAAGGATAATAACGTAATATTTTAAGTCGCCGCCGACTACTTTGGGCGGACAACGGCTCTTTGATGCGGGGCGGCGGCGCTCGCGCATCGTGTAAAAACAGACTTCAAAGTCCCATTTTGCCGCGGCGGCGCCACACACACGGTTTTGCCGCCTCGGGTTCCGCCGCCGCCGACAGGATTGTTTATTGCGTGCGCGCCCGTCGCCGGTCAATACCGTATTATCGTGTGTGTGTGTGTGTGGCTGCGGCGGAAGCAGAATATATTCTATGGACTCTCCTCTGCGACGATGACCTAATGAGGGAACGCGTTTCACACACGCGCGCTCATAGACGTTTAAAAAAAAAATAAATGATAACGAAAAAATAAAAAGTAAACCCGACGTCGTCGTCGGCAAAGAGTTGTGTACGCGTATTTTATACTATATAATAATATTATTATATCAGTCGTATTATGTATACACGACGACGCACACGATATAATACGGTTGACAAATAAGACGAGAGACGGTCGGTCCACGGTTCGTTAGCGTCGCGTCTTCCCTTATTATAGTATAATAATGTCGCGCGCATAGACTGTATATTATATTGTACATACGGTGCTTTCCGCCGCTGCACACTGTACGACGTCACAGCAGTAATAATAATAATATTTTCATAATAAAAACTGTTGCTCGCACGCACAAAACAGATCTCACGACGGTAATAATTCGGGAAGCAGGACCCATACGTAGTTATGTTATCATCACGATTATGATATTATTATTGTTATGCCGGGTATACCGTCGGAAAGAAGACTATATGTTATAATATCCCACTAAACGCACACGCGAGTTGTTATTATATTATTCTCCCATGCCGATGATAGTCGTCGCTCGCCTAATATCCACAACACAAAGGAGCTCGTTGTGCCGCCGCCCGAGCCACCGTCAGCTTATCAAGATGCGAGCGCGATCGGTCCTAAGTCGCATTTATATACTCCACATATACACACACATACAATATATATATATATATAATATTATATACGCATGTAGGCCCACAGTCATTACTATCGTGCACACACATGTCCCGGAAAATATACATATTATTTTCCCTTCTCGTCGACGCGCACATTTTATCACATAATATCGTCGTAATAATAATATTAGTCGTATATTATTATACTATACAAAAATAATCGTCATCATCGTTGCGTAATGCGTACGGAGATATATTTCGTGTGTACGACCGTGCGACCGTTTGTTCGCCGCTGCGACCTTCTCATCTTGGCTTGGGAGCGATATTTTCAGTTTCCCATCCCCTTACACTGCACACTCGCATATAGTCGTGTCGAGTAAGTTGGAGAGACATTTGTTCCTCCACAGTTTCGTACAATATGTTATTTGTAATCATTTCAATAGAAAAAAATTGGAGTTGCTTTTTCCACCGAATTCGTACACGTTCCCTTTTTTCGGCTAAAACAATAACTCTTCTTGAGAGTACGTGATACCCGCATGTGTTGTCTCTGTCTTATACACGCGTAACATAATTAAAAAGTTTTTTGCGAGGGACAACATTACTCCTTCGATATTTATATCAAGATTACCAAAATTTTAAATCGCATTGAGAAAAACTTTACCTGTGATTTAGCGTTTTTATTTTTTGATAGTAGTAACCAATAATTTTTAATGATTAAATGAAAAAGTTATAGGTTTGAGAACTTAAGGTTTTTTTCATTAAATGAAATGAGAAATAGTAGCGTAATTTTTGGTATGTATAATATGCAATATGTGTACATTTATTTTTGTGTAAATTATTTTAAAATATTGATGTTAATTTTAAATTTCTTTGAGTAGTTGACAATTATTATTTTTTTTCCAAGACTTAGAATTTACATTTTATCAGATTCAATAGTATAAATATATTTCATTTTAAACTATATTATGTTCAAAGCGTATAGGAAGCTTGTAATTTGTAGTTTATACATTATGCTGTTCATTGTTTACTTATTTAAGTATTTTAAATTTGAATATTTTAATTCACAATCTCATTCTGTCCCACTCCCGTAACTCTTAAAACATTTAATCAAATTATAGCTATAGAGAAGCTTTCTTATAGAACTTTTGTAAGTTTAAAATATAAATTAAGGTCTAAATGAGAAAATAACTTTTAACTTGTTCAACATATTTTTGTTTCCAGTTATAAGAAGGTTTTATATATTTGTTTGAAAACAAACTAGAAAGCGATAATCTTCTCACTAACTAACGGTTGTCAGGCTGTGATCAAGACATGATTAATCTTAATATTTAAGTTTTATTATATACACACTTAATGACTTGATGTGCTCGCATTATTTTGTTTTTATTAAAATAATATATTACATTATATTACGACCACAAAAAAAATATTTAGTATTTATCATATTATTTAATAAATATAGCTACTATTCAAAATTAAGCGAAAATATACAAATAATAAAATATTCATGTATTTTGTGTAATACCCCTGATGAAAAATTATTAAATACTCTTTCAATTTAGTAATATTAGATATTATAAAAATATATTTAAATTTTTTTTTGTTTTGAATAAAAAAACCCACAAAATCTATTTAGATAACTAATAATCCGGTTTAGTGATTTACTTAAAATCCTAATTGCTTTTATTGTAATCAAAATACTTGATTTATTAAATAATTTAAATATATAATAAACATATAACTCTTGTATTTAGATATCATTATGTCAAGTATATTCAATAGTATCTTCTCAAAGAAATTACGTTCAATATTATACACGTATATTACATATTATAATCTACACTATGATATTACTTAATATATACCTATAGATAATATATATGTGTAAATTTTTTTAATGCACTAAATATGTAATAAAAAAGAAAACATATTCATAAAAAAAAAGATTGAGTGACTTTTAACTCTACAAAAATACTAAAAATATTTTTTTCACGAATTATACAGGAAAGTTATATTATTTAATAATCCATCAAAATAAAAACTAAAATATTCTTTTGATAAGAAAAAAATTAAAAACGTGCCAACAAACCTCAAAAAACTCGCAAATAATACAAAAAAATTAAACTGAGCTTTATTTTAAATTTTGCTTTTAGCTGTATCATAATATAAATTTTTTTTACAGTGTCGTGTATATTAATCCTTGATATTTTATAATATAGTTTTATATACCGAAGTATACTATGTAATTTTTAAACATTAGATTTATATTTTATAAAAAAAAAACATCTAAACTTACGAGTATAGAGATATTTTTGGATGATAAAATGGTGTGACTTGGTGAATTTAGTGAATGCTTTTAAATTCTTGTGTAATGCATAAATTAAACCATTGTTTTGTGTCAATGATAACAATGATATAAAAATATTCCTCCACATTATAAAATGTATAACATAATAACTCGGGCTATTGTTTCCATAATAAAGATCCGGTAAAAGAGGCGTTTTCTTATTTATCATCTTAATTTATCTTCCGTTATGAATAATAACTATTATGATCTACAGTTTAGGTAGACTTTATACTCATTATTTAATGTGCAGTATTGCTTACAGGGTTTGAGCTCTTTGGGTGTTTCCTGATAAAAGAAAATGTATATAATATTATGTACTTTGAATTATATTATAAAACATGACACACAGAAAGTCTAAAAATACTAAGTTTAAACTATACCAATAATTATTAAAACACACCCAATAACGGTTTATTATCGACACATCACGATTTTCTTGACGATTAAAACAGATATGACACACTTGTTTGCGTATATTGATTGTATTAAAATAAATCATTATCAAATTTGCACTGTTTACGCCCTTGTGTAACATGCGTTTGATTAGGTACACCTATACAACGGGTGGTAAAATCGTAACACGAACAAAACGACTTTCTAAAATACAACCATACGAATATATGACACATTTTGAGATATTGAACGAAAAACATGGGTGAAACTTTCATCATGATGTTAACGTTCGTTTTTTTTTTTTTATAAAAAACAATCCGTATAGTGTGCCTACGATTTTCACAATGCGTCAATGCCTATAAGATAATGGCTGTAAATAAGCTGTAATTTATATTTTTATACGAAGGGTTCACAATATTTAAAACATTTCTATGGCTGTGTACAAACCATTATTACTGTGATGCACAATCTTTTAATAATGTATAAAACATAACAGAGAACAAACTAAATATGATTATACGATCTTGATTATAATTATAAACATTCGGTTAAATACTTAATAAATTATATTATTTCTAATTATACAATTCATGCCAAGTCACGAACAGTACCTAAATTCGATAACGTATTTTTAATTAACGACATAAGCATATGACTTTTATGATAGTTTCGTATTAATTAGTAATTACAATAAGCGAATTTGAATGCTTTAAAAATGTATTTAAGTGTTTATGGGGAGCACTAATTTTATTTTTCAAAACAAAAAGTTTACATGCTGACATAGGTACTGTTCGGTTTGTAAAATTTAAATACTATTAAATAAATAACAAATCTCTGTTGAATATTCAATAATATTAATCAAATTGTTTAAATTAGTATTTTTCCGATTATAATAAAACTAAATAAAGATAGATAACTACGAGTTTACTAGTTACACAGTTAACATTTTAAAACAACATTATTTCAAACTATAAATGATAATATCTACATGATTTTGACAAACATGCGGCAACTTAGATTCTGAGTATTTATATTAATTTATTGACTATATCACACAGTATCGTATACATACATAAATAAATATGTGATTTTTTTTTTTATTATTTCAAACGAATTTTTAATCCGAAAATAATATAACCTCTACTTGTTGTAAGTACCTACATAATATTAAGTTATCATGCGTAGTGTAGGTATATTCATTTTACTAAAGTTTGCTAATAAATAATAATATTTATTCTATCAATAATAAGTAGTACATATATTATACGTTGCGACAACTTTTCTTTAAAAAAAAAAAAAAAAAAATGGATTAGTTTCTACAATCGTATCATTCGTATCGTATTTATAATAATATAATATACTATTAACAATGGTAATCAATTTCGAATAATAATTTTTTTTTTTAATTTAAAACAAAACTTTTCATGTATTGCAACTGTTCTAAAATCAAATAAAATTATAGGTTAACTAATTGGAATTGTTTCTTTAGATACGTCTCAGAGCGCACTTCACCAATAAGCTCTGAAATTAGGTACATACTATCATTATTCATTAAAATATAATATACGAAATTCGATTAGTAAAAAAAATAATAAAAATATATTATAACGTAAATAGTAATTGAAATTCGTGAAAGTAAACAATATCGGTCAAGATGTATGCGGTATAATCGGTATCGTGACGATTTTCATAATCGTAGTTTAGGAAACATGTGTATAATTTCACGACTAATCCAATAAGCGTAAGTCCAATAGCTTCGGGTTAGAGATTACCGCGGCTGTTGCGGTTGCGATTATCATCGACCACAGTATAATGATCGGGTTTTAGTACAGTGAACTTTATCCGCAGGATGGGTGGCCTCCCATTACGGAATCCTGTGTTTACAGTATTCGATATTATAGTATTCAATCGTTCAATTCCCATCGCTATATTAAATCCAGCGTTATGTTGAGCTTATTATTATTATTGACGAGAAAACAACTCCGTTTTATCCAAATCATACATCATAGCTTGTATATTATACTACTAACTGGTATCCAAACTAGGTACGCAGCTAGGTGTTTGAACGCAGATAACAAGAAAATGTTATAAGATTAAAGGTGAGTGAGACCGGTGCGATAATATACATATAGCCGCGTATAATAATTGGAAGTTACTAGGTACTCTTTGCGAAGTACTAGGTACGCTACAACTTTACAAATTAGGCGCTCGTAAAATCATAAAAAGTAAAGTACAATCATCGTTACTTTTATACTATAATGTATAAGTAGAGCACACAATTTATGAATAATACAAATTTTTATTTAACGTTAGAAAATAAATAACTATATAAAATAAATAGACCTAGCTGCAAGTAATATTGGGATATTTAAAGAAAAAACTTTCTTGAAACTTTTTAAAACGCGATTTGTGAATATTATGAGTGTAGTGATGTCTTTCAAGTATTTCGTTAAGATGTGCAGCTTAAGATGAATCACTTTTGTTTTAGTTTAGGATAAAATAGAAATAGTTTATTATGGTTAGAAACTGCGAATGCTTACGCAACAAGTATAGTGTTCAGAGTACAGCGACGTTTTCTCTATTTACAATGGAAAATAATTTTAGTACATAGTAAATTATTATACGTGTAACATTTCCATAGTCGCGACTACGGAAATAAAACAGTATGCTACTTGTAAAGCTTTTAAAAAAAGTGCTCTATACAGTAAAGCAACGTCGCTACTTCCGACCGCTGGCAATATATATTATATACACACGTGTAGTTCATACCGTATATTATTGACAATCATCAACTACCCAACAGATTTACGAGTAGCTAATTATTATGATTTACAAGTGTTTGTAAGACACGCCAAAAACAGATGTATTTTTATACATAAAAATATATTAATAGTGATTCACAATGGTTTAAATGAAAATACAAATTTCGTTCAAAAGTGAGACTCACAGATATAAGTACAATGTTATATAATAAGTGGGTTACTAAAATATTACATGTACATACACATTACTAACCAACGGCGGAGTACGCCGGCAGGATATTGGTACTTTTCCTAATGAGCCTTGGATGGTAATTTTATTGGTTGTTCATATAAATAATACAGTAGACGCCGCCTATAAGACTCACTTTGGGACCAGCATAAAGTGAATCTTATAACCGAATGAATTTTATAGGCGAAGTGGAAAAAAAATAATTACGTATTTATAAATTTTATTTTACTACACATTTTGCTTTGATTTTAATACATTAACACATATTACATACTTTATTATTGAATAAATTTAATAATCCTGATAAAAAAAAAATTAAATTATAATAGGTAAATATTACAAATAAAAATATCATAAAAATTATTTTTGAAAAAAATTTGTAATTTTAGTTTGTTTTTTATTTTGTTCCAATATTCCGAAAATATACTGTTCGTATTCGTATTGTATATTAAAATTATTATTACGGTGACGGACAGTTCTCCTTATCACGTCTAAAGCCTCCAGAACCTCTTTATTTGATGGTGGTTTAACTACGACGTCGACTTCTTCTTCATCGCTTTCGTCATCCTCCTCATCGTTGTTATTGGTGATTTCATTTATAATAGACTGACAAATTTGGTCCTCAGAATACTCTTCAAAAGTTTGGAGATCACGATCTATATCCATCCAATCCTCATACGTTTTGTCAGCGAGGTCTTTACTATGGTCATCTTCTTTTTTTCTCCCGTCATACTGGCACAACACAAGATCGTTATTCGTTCTTTACAAGATTTTGTTCCCTTTGCTTTGTTATTTTAAAGAACATAAGTATGCTCAGATAGTGCTCTAAAGTACAGGCCAGTCTCAACAGCATTAAACACATCAGAGGGTGAAAATTTGGAGATGAGTGAAGCCCATTCATTTTCTAGCCAAAAATGTGCACCCGTAAAATTTGGATCACCTTGTTCTCCATGCATTTTTTGGAAACAAATTTTTTCTCTTTTTTTCCACCTATGGAACCACCCTCTGTCGCTTTGAAGTCAACCTTCCCCATTTTTTTCTGCCAATTCTTCAGCTTTTTGGCGAAGCAAAGGAACTGACACGCGAGTATCTTTATTTCTAACTTTTAAGAAACAATTTTTTAAATGCACGTTCAACAGCATCATCCTTCCACATCTTTTCCTTTTTCGATTTTGCTACTCATTTTTTAATGCTCCACATTCAATGTCTTCCCTATTCTTCAATATTCTACCCAATACCGATTGTGAAACGCTCAGCCTAACTGCTGCATCACGTTGTTTCATCTTTGGAAGTTGATCATATTTTCTTAAAATGTCTAGTTTGTCATTCAAACTAAGAGCACGTTGCGTATTAGTACTTATGTTAACAACAAGAAAAGCACGCGTTGAAATTCGAATACCGACTGATCGTTCATTCTACAACAATTATACCGTTGACTGCAATGATAATTGAGTATGTACATGTGCACGTGTAAGTATGTGTATTTATGTATCCGTAATTACGATAACTGTGCAGCTGCCAGATAATCAGTACACAATAATAACAATAATCATTGCGATAAATGTGAACTTTTATCTGCGATAAAAATTATTTTACGTTATAAGGTATCAACAGAAACTAGAAATAATCAACACGAATATTATTTAATTTTTCAATACCAATTTAATTCTAAATTATAACCGCCACATATACCTATTATTAAACAATTATTAATAAAAATAATATAAAATTATTTTTAAATTTAATTTACTTGAGCTTCAATTAAGTGATCATAATGAATAGTGGATGAAACGGCAACCTTTGGCAAACCTAAGGATATAAATAGCAACATCGTCATTGGAGCAGTGGCATCTTGCATTGCCACACGATCAGGCCTCAATTTAAGATATGAGACACCACGCTCAATACTTTGCCCCACTGGATCATCCAAGTGTGAATATAATATTTTTTCCGTTAAGGACAATGGCCTTCTTAATCTATAATATATTAACTATTACAATTCTAAATTCTAAATTAATTATTTTAAATCGCCATATAATAATCAAAACATTACTTAATATGATATTGTCTTTAATCACAAAAAATTCTCATAATTATTAATTAAATTAATTTTTAATCAATATGAGTATAATATAGTTATAAAAGCTTTAAAACAGTGAGTACCTAACCTTACTATATCGTCTACTTAAATTATTAATAATATTGAATTTTTAAAAGTGCCATATGTTACATGCTGAATTGTGATTGATTAAAACAATGAAAATAGTAGGTTAATATTGAAGTAATTTAAATATACGATATAGAACAGGTGATACATCAGCCATCAGGGAACGATTAAAGCCATCTCTAGCACTTATATTACGCACCTATCAGCAACAATTTTCAAACGCTTTTCCAAGGTTTCTTATGGTAAGGGCTTGGTGTCAAAATAGCCACTTTTTTTGCTCCAAACACGGCTGGAGATATTTGAAAGAATCTCTGCTGGATTGCACTGTACGCCAGTTCGGCTCCACAATACCCGTATTAACACATTAAGAGTACTCGGTTATCAACTAACAACAATTTAATTCGAATTGTCAACTAGGTCAGGAAAGGAGTACCTCGAACTATAGTGTCCTTTGGCTACTGAGCGAAATATGTACCAGCGTCTTGAACATTCCTCTTCAACATTTCCTAGTAAAAATATTTCGATCGATTAAACGCGAAACAATAATTATAATGTGTGCCATGTTCGTTTATCGACTATCCCAAAAATCGAACGACAAGCATGCTGATATAAACACTCATTACATATGCATATGACTTTTACTCCGCCAAATGGCATAATAAGTATAGCATTATGTTTAATTAATGTAATATTAATAGCTGGTAACTATGGTGAACAAAAACTATCCAATTTAAAAACAGTTTTTAAAGTATTTTTTTATTAATTGTTACCAAGGAAAATCTGCTAATGTAAAATGCATAAATGATAAAGACATTTTGACATTATTCATCATAAATACATGATAAATTATTGAATTTTGTAGTACTATTTTTATAATACCTATATGAGTCCATTTATTCTGGTCACTAATAGAATTAGTTTGTTTTTGATAAGATAACTGTTTCAATTTTTCTATCCTATCTAATAATTTAGTTTTACGTTTTTTAAAATTTGAAATTTGAATTATCATAACCAATCATTGGACTTGTATCTTAAATTTTTTTAGCTGATTTGTTTATCTTAATTGGGACTTAATTATTAGGTATTTACAGGCCTACAGCTAATTACGGACCAAAAAAGGCAATCAGAATAGTCAATATAATTTGTTAATAACACAGCGGACACACTATGTAAATTGAATATAATTTGTAGTTAAGACTGGAAAAACTCAGGCTACGAAAGAGATTAATATTAAAAACGGGATAATTTAAGCATATTATAATACAATATTACAGCATTCATTGCCAAAACAATACTATTCTTTTGGAAGTTAAAAGTTCAATAACCACAACACTTATCAAAGTGTTTGAAATTACTTATTAGTTTAATGGATGTGTATTTTAAATACTCAATATTATAATAATATCTAGTTAATATTTTATACTGTAAACAATTGTTTATTATTTATAATAGGTATAATTTAATCTTTGATATTAATATTATTAATTTTGTTATAATACGTGATTGGTATAATGCCATGTTAGTTCGAATCGTTTTTTTATATAGATAACGTTTTAATTTTTACATATATAAACGATACAATAATATTATTTACCTATATAATAAATTACGCATTTTTTGATTTTCTTCCAAAATTATTATTTTTTATTTTAATTGGTTAATTAAATATACATAAAGTCGTTTAATATCACAATAAAAATACATTTAAATAATTTTGAATACGTTTTTCACCTTGATTCTTTTTATTTATTATTTTTTTTTTATTTAATTAAGTGAAACAAATATACTAATTTATTACGGTAGCTAATTCTTTATACATAAGTTTTAATTATACGGTGTACCGGGCAGATATTATTAAGTACATACATATATAACTAAAACCAATATAAATGTATTGTTGTGCTAGTATGTAATTTCTAACAAATTAATTATAATAAGCATCCAATCCATGTTTATGTATAGATAACTAATTATATTATACTGTATGTATTTAGTATACCTGCTACTATTGTCATTACGGTTTTGATTACTTAAATGTAAAGTTATTCATACAGCGATTTTTTAAGTACGAAACGTCAATAGTATTTTATTTTGTTGTAATATTCAAGGTCTACATGCATACGAATAAAACCTACCATGAACTAAGAAATGAAAAAAATTAAATAATAATAATAGCTTTAGTTGATTTTGGTTTCATGTGAATAATCCCGTTAATTTTTTTTTTTTTTTTTGATGGTACAAACTTCTGTTTTAAATACGAGAACCCTCCTGTTTTTCACTTTAATAAATCTATTCAACAGTAGATCATTTCTTTGAGTATAAAATCTCGACTTAAGTATCTAAATCAAAAAATTCGAACGAGTAATAATTTCCGAAGGGCTAAGTCCTCTTGATCTCTTCCCCCTCCATATAATCAACTAACCCACCACGGCAACTCGCGTGTACGATCAATTATGTGGCTAATAATAATATTAATATATAAAAACACACGAAACACGTACGCATCTCTCTGACGCGCAGACGAATATTGAATTATTATAATATTGCCTCGTCGCCGCCGCTCGTCATTCACTCTATTCCCACATGGAACGTCACAATATAATATAATATACGCGTACGGGCGCATTAAACGTCGTATCGTGTTACGGCCGGCACAGCGGACTTGTGTGCGGCGCGTTTTTTTCTTTTCCTCTCTTTATTTTATGGGTTCGACCACGCCCGCTCATTGTACATAATATAATATAATGTACCCGGCCCGGCGACACGCGCTTCCCACGGGCGTCATTAGGCCAAATCGAGAATCGATATAAATTCGCTCACCACCGCCGCGTGTCGGTTTTTTTTTTCTTCTTATATTTATTGCCTCGCCTATATATTTTATTATTTTACTTTTCTTTTTACCTCCGCTCACCGATTGTCAAACCGCGGCTTGGTACGCGTACGTAAGTATAATATTATGCATGGGTTCAATTCAATCGATTCGAGTCTACGTCGCACTATATTATATTATAAAGCCACATCCGCGACTTTGACGACATGGGCGTGACCGCGTCGCACTATCGCGCGGCGGCGAAACGCCAAGCGTTTTGTCACCTGACATCGCCCGCAGCTGCCGTTCCCGCGGAACTGTATTAATACAACCCATTTACAAATCGATCGTTTCCCGAATAATATAGGTTTACTTATACCAATAGTAGGTACCTATTTAGACAATGAACGTAACATATTATACAGTACACGCAGATATGCAGTGTACAGTTTCCGGATCGTGTAGTTTATACGATGTATATATATATATATATATATATTATATATACATAATATCGTATATTACGACGTATCATTGTACATCGATAGGTAGGTACTGCAGTTTACGGAATTCGCCGACCTATAACTCACGCATACATGGCAAAATGCTAGCTTTAATTGATTTTTGTAAGACAATGATGTAAAACTTTCAAATTAAAATCTCTGTCATTTATTTCAATAATTCTCCTTGTTCGAATTGATCATCATTATATATAACAAATGTTATACATTTACTAAAAAGCATCAGCTAGCCTCTGGGCTCTGGGACTTTTGAAGTTTAAAACAACAATAGAAATACGAATTCCGAAGTTTGGCGCACAGTTTCTGTCCTTAAAACTTAAAATAAAGAACTTCAAAGTATGCACACAATAATAGATATTTTATGGACGAAAGTTCAACTTGTCTTCGTTTTTGTTGATTATTTCTGTAGAATTAAATTTAATTAACATCAACAGAGTATAAACTACTACTAACTAGTTAAAATGTAATATTTACCTCCAGTGTACACAAGCGTACGGTGTATTTATTTTTTATTTATATGTATAAATAAATGGATATGGTTATACACATAGGTAATATAATATACCTATTTATTGATAAATATATATTTATTCATTATGATATATTATACCTTTATAAAATTATTTAAACATTTTGAAATATGCAAATATAATAATGGTAAATTCAAAAATTATAATTTTCAACTAGTATACTATAGTATACAGAATACTTATTATAGTATATAGGTATATATTATTATATTATTATTCCTATTTATAATGATAGTTGAATCATTGGATTTTGAAGGTACTGCAATACATTTTGTAAAAGTTTAAACTTCTTTATAGATCTTATTTCGTAAGGTTCAATTTACTGATAATTATTCATATTTGAAGAAGAATCGTAATATACCTATATCTATAAAGATGGTTCTTTGACCGGATATCTAGAAAAGTAAACACGTACACGTATTTAACAAATTAGTAACTTATAAATCATATTATTTTTTCAATCTATTGATAAATAATTTTCAAATAAAAATAACTTATATAAAGATTATGCTTAAAATTGTTATAAGAATACATTAAAAAAATATAACATTATGCATGCAAGTAGATTTGTCTGCCAAATAATTTCTCTATGCATTTATCATTTTTTTTTTATCTACAATAAAGCAATATTAGTTATACCTACACGAATATCTTAGTAAAACATATTTATTAAGAAAAACAGAATCATTTGACAAAGAGCTTTATAACTGAAGTTTAGTGTCTGGAAATAAAAAGTTATAATTTATAGTAACCAATTGACACGCGATTGTGAAAAAGTTTTGAAACTTTTTAAAAAAATATTAAAGAAAAGTCTTAGTCGTTTTTAACAAAAATAAAAATAAATATTTATTATAAGCTTTTGATTTCTGACTCAAAGTTGTAGTGAATCACACAACGTATAATAATTTTAGGCTAATCGTTTTTTAATTACTCGTTAAAATCGATTTATACTATAATTAAATTAGGTGCCTTTTTGTCTACCTATGTAAAATATTTATGAAATGGCTAACAATAATATTATAGATAGAAATAGTCGATAGTATCTACACGGATTATTGTAGGACTATTTTATAATAGTATGGATAATATTTTATTAATTTAGAAAACTGTTGAGTATTTTTTTTTTTTTTGAATTGAATAAATATTAACTATAATAATACATTTAGAATAAAACTAATATTACATGTATAAATAAATAAAAAATAATATTTCATTGTTATATTTAACCTTATAGATAAAATTACATACTCCCGTACATAAATATATTATCCTTGAAATTGTTTTATGATACTCGTAAATAATTTTCAAAGCTTTTATTTGATGGTAATCCAACAAGTATACGTGTATAATAACCTATTTTAGCATTTCACATGCAACAGTCACATAAATAAAATGAAATAACATATAGTATCTTTCAAAACTTACTTCTAGAGGATGAACTAACAAAAACAATTGATCTTTATTTAACCATAAAATATTTACCCTTTTATATTTAATATTTGCGTATCACGTGTACATATACACACAATTTACTGTCAAATTATTATTGGAATCTATTTTTTTAAATAAAAGATTATTGTTTATTATTATTATTATTGAGCAAAATTTTGCACGTGTATGAAAACAAAATAAATTTTAAAAATAAGTTAATTTAAATATGTATTAGAAATATATAAAATAATATTAGAAGTTAGAGCTGTTATGCATTCTTTGCTTATTGAAAAAATAATTTATTGACTTAAGTAATTAAATAGCAAGGTTAGATATATATTATATATCAATACATATTAATAAGTACATCTCTAGAAAAGCATAATATATAATTTCTAATCATCAAACCAGAACTCTATTAAAAATAATTTCAATGTACCTACCCGTTGGTTAACTCATTTGATTGATTTGACCTCATAAGTGCAAACTATTATTTTTTATTTACGTATTTGAAACCTGTAATAATAATGTTTATATACCATAAATATTAAATAATCTTTATGTGTATTAATAAACAATTTTTATTTTTATAATATTTATTATTATGTTTGATTAAATTAACAATTTGAAAGAAGGAATTAATATGTATTAAACTGATGATTGAATAATTCAATAATCAATAATTAAACATACTTCACTACGCCAGTACTATAATTATTAATTATAGAGACTATACTATTAACTAATTTTTATTTTTACACCATAGTCCGTGAGTTTTGACTTGTCTGATTAAAAATTTTCAATTAATTAAAGTTCATATATATATATATATATTCAGTAAGAAGCTTACATGAGCTTGCATACATTTAAATAAAAATGTACGAATCAACCACTGAAATGATAATTGTAGTGATTAGTGTTTGTTTTATAATATTAGTATTATTTATCTCGTTTCAATAATTATAATGATGCATATTAACACTTCGCCATAATAATTTGTAATGTGGTTGAATAAAATGTTTAGGTTGAGCATTTTTTTTTAATCCGGTACATAAGTGAAGGATAGACAGTACGTATAACCGCACATATTTTACCACCTAATAAACAGAGACTAATCGGGATTCAATATTTGGGTCATTGTGTTTAACATTCATAGTTCACACGATATAATTAAAGAATGAGACAATCATATCTACCAATTATACAACATATTAATAGTATAATAGTTGTAACTTATTTTAACAAACATTTGATAAAACTCATTGGTAACAAGTTATGATTGTCAGCAGGCTTTAAAATAATATTATTAATATTGATATCTGTGATTTATTTTTAGGTTTCTGTAAAACGTAACACGGTATACCGTGTTATATAGTAGATAAAAAATACACTGTCGCGTTTATATTATATATTTCCTATGATAACCCAGAGCTCGGTTTTTCATTAAGTCAATCCTATATGCGGCTGTGCAAATACATCAACACCCCGACCATGAGGTTCTGTGCCACTGCAGGTAAATTGGAAATCAGTAAGTTAGTCTTTTGACCACTGAAACCGGACTCTAGAACTACAGCATTACAACTTATAATTAATATTATTAATATTATACCTATAAAGTGCCAATAGTAAGTGTTAAGTATCAACTAGTATAATTTAAAAGCCGAGAACGTGTTTTTATCCATGGTTAAGTTATTATAGATTATAACTCGATATCTTGGCACTCGGAAACGTGGTCACATAATATGGTAATCATAAATTAGATTTTCGTAATATAATGTCTTTCAATATGAAACTGAATACTATTTTAAAAAGTGTTTTAAAAATGTGTAAATTAAATTTGAATTCGATAATACTATCCGTGCTACCGCTATTATATCGCTTACCTATAATTCTATAAGATTTTATGATTTCGTATGTCTAGCATTCCGACATCGTATAATACTATATAATATGCACCTATCAAATTCACACATTCCTCTCGTCGATACTCTTGGAGTGTAAATTTAATGAGATGTAGATTCTTCTATAGGGTATATATAGACTAAATTTTGCCTCGCAAAAATCGAGTGCCTAATATTTTTGTTTTATATATTAACAAATTGGCTTACTCATTATGCCTCGCTAAGGGGTTCAAAAATAAATGTATACGAGAAAATTCGCAATATCCGCATATAGTTTTTTGGCTCACAAATTACGTGGACGTTCAGTTTTAACGAAAACGTCGGAAGTCTGCACAGATATTGCAGAAAGTTTAGTGAGTATAGTTAGTCACGCCCGAAAGTGTATGCAAAGCGTTATGTATTCCATCTCGGGTGAACTAAATACCCATCACAGACGGTGATAAGAAGCCGATTATATACATTTTGTCCGTACTCGCCAGTTCTAAAACCGAAATCGTTGACGTAAGTACCCGTTCAAGTCAGTTTTGTCAGTTTTAATTTTTCCCGAGGGCGGGTTGCACGTACGGTTAGCAGCAGCATATACCTACCTATATATATATATAATATTGTAAGTACACACAAAGATTGCTGCACGTTTCGTACAGAACGCAAACGACCGCGTTACACACCGAGTCGGTAACGTATATTATATTGTTTCTACACGCGCGCGAGCGAGGCCGCCGCTTTCATTCATCGTCGTCGTCGTCGTCAGCGTCTCCTCGAGACACGCACACACACGTGCACCGCGAGTTCTTCGTCTCGGCCGCCACCGCCGCATAATATAATATAATATATTTTCATCGGCAAACCGGGCGCCAGTCGGCCGCGCAGAGTACACGTCGGGCGCCCGCGGTGGTATGCGCCCGTGCAAGAGTGTGCGCGCGATAATATATAATATATAGGACGAGCGCTGTAAAATGTAGGCGCGACCCGAACGCTTTGCCGACGGATCGTCGGGGGGGGAGCAGGATGAAAACGACGAAAAAACCGGTCTCGGGGTAAGAAGTCGCGGGCGCGTTCGATATAATATAATATTGCAGTGAATACGCGTATAAAAGATAATATTATAATATACAATACGAGAACCGTATACATATCGTATAATATATTATTATTATTATTATACACGCGAGTATATTATACGTCGTGTACTCGGTCGCCGCCGCCGTCGGACAGGAAGAACGGGAAACGACGAGAGGCGCCTACGGGGCAACACGCGGCGGATATATTAATTTTTATGAATGAACTCCCATCGGCGGCCGTCGTGGTTATATATGTACATATATGTAGGTAATAACGTATATAGTTATAACGTCGTCGCCGCCACGGCCCGTCTTGACCGGATGACCACGACGAGATATTATTAGAAGACGAGACGATGGCGACTGCAGTTTTCTTCGTCGTCTCCTTTTCGTCCGCCGTCATCGTATAATATTATATTTGTCATTCCATCATCGACCCCGTCTCTCGGCCAAACTCGTCTCTGCAACACGCGATAGTACGCGAGATCGTAACGATATCGTACACTATAACATTGTATAACCGCCATATACGTATATACCTATGACGTATTAAGAAATGCCTTACGGTCGAGGGTAGGGGTTTTCAAAAATTCAAATTGACCTGACCGTGCCCCCCTTAAATACGCCTCTGGTCATGTGACGTGGGCGACGACCCCGCGAAAACCGATGACTGATTTTTTTCCTCGTTGGTCGTCGTCGTCGTTGTACTACGTGCAAAATGATGTAGGGACGAGATATGCGTCCGCGAGAATAGAAAAATATAATGTACATCGATGTACCTACATACGATATACGAGTAGATTATAATATGTATAGGCTGTAACGCCTACCTGTATATAGATTTAATGTACTGTGCATATAGTGTGTATTACGCCGCCGTGCAAATAACGAGACCGGTGCCATTAATATTTATGTACGATAGGTTAGAATGGTATAGATAATAACTGATAGTAATAAATAACAATGTACCGTGTACACACCTATAACATTATACGTATACGATGTATAAATAATTATTATAATTTATAATATTATACTACATGCGTGAAGTAAGCACCACACCATCGCTGGTGTTTGTTTTCGGTCGACCCCCCCCCCCCCCCCCGGAAACTATAACGCTGTTACTATAATAAATCGGACGATTTGCGTTATAATATACGTCGTTCGTTTTGCTCACACAAAATGCCAAACACATATATTATTATTATTACAATAATAATATTCTATACCGGTTATTATCACGCGTGTGCGCACGAAAAATTATACGACTTCCGCTGCCATCAACCGATGTATGCGTAGACCCCCCAAAGTTTTTTAATGTTATTAAATTTATTTATTTTCGACCGCTGTCGCCGACCGTATATACGACCGTGGTGTCGACGGCGTTTAGAAGACCTGCTATCGTATCATTATATTCCGTTCACGTCGCAGATGAAACATAATATTGAATGTATTTTGTTATAGGTACCTATATCATAACATTTTAGAGCGAGTGTGCGATGCGATTTCTACATTACGCGTACGTTGTACGATTTCCTCGGAAATTGAAAGTTGGAATTTGCTGTAGAACGATGCGAAGTATGCACTGCTGCTGAAAATCGTGTTCGTTTTCGAAAAATGTGTTATTCTATTGGCTGTATAACAAAATAACAAGTGATTATTTGTCCGTCATTGCGGATGACTAACAGAATTTGGTTTGGAATGCGTTGGATTGGTGCGCTACAAAATAATAATAATAAACTAAGCTCATCATTATAATATTAATTTAATGCAAATATCGAGTGCTCCGTAGTTATACACTTTATTTTTTTAGTTTTGTTTACTTAAAATAATATAATATCTTAATGTTTCCTGTGTTGAAATGAAAAACTATTAGGATCTAAGAGTGGCCACAAAAAACATTGTTTGAATTAATAATAATATAATTATGTTATTATACGCATTGAAGTCATTCCGGTGTTTTTTTGGGATTAATGTCTGTTTTGTATGTTGCTAGGTAGGTATAGTTGCTATACTACTGAAACAAAGCAGTGCTCTATTCGGATTGCTGCTCCAGAAAAACGTGTCTGCTATAATCTAAACTCTTAAAGTAAGTAATATATAATTATAATAAGTTAAGAAATTATTGTTGGTCTGCGGTAATATAAAGCAGAGCGAGTTTAATAAATGGGGTGTGGAGAACGAAGACCAATCGGCTAGGAATGAATTTTGTTTTTTCGAACCTATTTATAATACTTATATTTTATTTTCCAAGTCCGAGCACTTAATGAGATATATGTTGTTCGGCATGTCATACATAAATCAAAGGCTACACACTATGCACACGGTGTTATACAGCTCGTCTCGTTCTTATTATTGCACATCATCGGCGTCAGATCGTTTTCGCTGTAGCGCTTACATGATATTAGCGCGCGTGCTGCTGCTGCTGCAGCGAGTCCGGATGATGTATATATATAGTATATATACGATATTTTGGACGCGTTATAAGCGAGAAAATTAATACCCCGGTTACGACTACGTATACGTAGGTACTGCCGTTATAATAATAAGCACCTATACGTATATATGGGTATAATATCGCGTAAGGTTTTGACGGGCGGAAAACACGACCGTGATTTAATCTATACCGTCGACGGGTACGGCGCACACCGCACACATTATTATTGTAATATAGTCATGTACTCGTGTATAACACTGCAGGTTTATACCGGCTATAATAATATTATATACCTGTACAATTGTACAAACGACATATAATATACTCACGCACACGCGCATACTCGCCAATATATAATATATACGCACACGGCAATTAATAATATCGCCAAACCCGCAGCGGACGATAACATCTACTGTAGATATATTATGTATTATACATAGAGCGAGAGATACTCGGCCCCGCGGAGATTTCGTAAAAAACAATATTATAATGTGCACGGACACAATATTATATATTCGTATACGCTCGTCGTTTAAATATATGCGTAATATGTTGTGCGGTTCTTTTTAGGTCCAACCGGATGTCCCTGCCCCGCCGCAGCGCGGAAACTCTGTATAATAATAATAATAACATGCGTACGTTATTTTGACCAGCGTAATAAAACGGCTTATCTCGGACGAGGAGTGTCGGGCGCTCAAAAATCCGAGCGTGTACGTAACATCATTATTCGTACTTAACTTTAGGCACATATTTAAGTACACGCGTTCCGGGGCCGTGTATTACACATATCGTTATAACTTATATTATAATATTTACGGCGTTCTTTTATTATTCGCGTGTGTGCCATTTTGTCCGGGAGCGTTAACACGGTTCGTGTCCATGTCCTATACCAATAGAATATAATATAGGTAATATTATATAAAAAATATGTACGTCATCATTATAATACGACAGCAGTAAATTTTTCTATAGGAATGTTAAACTGACTTACTGCACCATTACGACCTGCAGTTTTGTGCCATCATCATTAAATTTCTTATGCGTTGCGTCGCATATAGCTCATATACTAATGGTTCTTCTAAATAAATATATATATTTCAAATTTCAATACACTCGTATGTACCTATAAAGTAACGCCGTTACGTTGTATAAGTTTCTGTATAGTAACAACGTATTTTTAAAATTTTTTTTTTGATTTAATGATCAAAAATATTTGTACAACATTTTTTGTCTACCAAAAATACCTTAATTTAATTAATTCTTATCACAATGATTTTTAAGTTTTTTTTTCCCCCGAGAAACACTTCAACGTCCAAAACTGTCTTAAGCTTAGTAATTTTTGTAAACTACCTTCATGCGATCCGGGTAAACGTACAAAAATACACGCTTACCTATGTATGTGTTCTGTCAGTGTAGTGTAATCGCTCGCTATATATATAACTATACATTAAAATATATGATACGAACCTATACCTACATAATATATACGCAAGTGTCTGCGTAGATGATATTAATATTTTGATACCGAATTCGGAACCGACTACGGCGTTTTGCGTAGGTCGTAGACGTAAGTACACAGTATTTGTGTGTATATGTATACATAAATATTGGAATGTCAGATCAAAACTCTCATCGTGACTCGTATACGCCGTTTAGACGATATTAAGTTGACCTAACAACGATATCATCATAATAATATGCAATGCAAAGTGAGCGAATATACATATTATAATATTATCTACCTGCTGCTACTATATATATATATTATCGCGGGAAAACATCTGTATTATTTATATACACAATAAGTGTACATATAGGTCCTAAACGTCGTCGCGCATAATATTTCAGCGGCGGGGTATTCGGCATCGTTCGGTATAAAACAACCGAGGCGGATCGGCGAGTTATATTAATATAATAACACTATACATACGAGTATACTTACTATACTATATAATATATATGTATTATATATATATATATTTCGCATCCAGTACAGGTCAGGCGTATGAATGATAATATTGTGTATACAGTGTAGATATAAACGTATACGATGCGAACCGTTTGTGCAGGACACGACGGACAAATATTATCATTTCCATGTCGGCTTTTAATTACGTACACGTACGCTATATAATAATAATAATACGCGTGGTACCTATACATAATATATATTATATTATATTATATTATGCAAACGCGTGTCTCGTCGTCGGGCAGACGTCTTTGGCGCAATCGTGTTCTCGGATCATCAACACAACTATATATACGTTGCTCGTACACACATGTATATATTATTATACACACACCGCGCGTGCATAATATACTATATATTATTATAATATAATACACACATACGTGAACGTAATATGGTCTAAACGCATTCGACCAGATTTGCATATGTGTACGTTCCCGAGAACAATACGAACGCAATCTATTTGTGTATATACGCACATATTAATAATATTACTAGGTATATTATTTAGCGCTGCGGCGCTCGCCCAAAGACTGATACTAAATAATAATCGACCGCGCAATCCTCCGCTCATCCGGTATAGCTACCGCGGGACGGAAAAAATATTTATCGTGATTTACCTGTATATTATTAAAATATTATGAACCGAACTTGTTGCGTTTTCAGTGCGTTTTTATATACGCTTAACGATTCAACGCTATATGAGTCATATAATATAAGTTCATATAGAAACTTCGTGAAATTGATCTTTTCGTGAAATAAAAGAAACTATTTTACGAAATGGTCATTTTTTTTTTTTATAAAATTATCTCTCTAATTTAATATCATCATGTAATTTTTTTCACAATATGGTCGCCCGCATTAAGAAATAAAACATTTACCTCATACAAATTTCATACGTATTTAAATTTAAATTTACAATGCTTTTTCATACAATAATTACTGAAATAAAAAATATTTTTAAAAATATACACATACGAGTAGATAATTTAGAGTGTATAGAAAATAATACACAGGTATATTAAAATTTAAAGGTATTTAAAAAAACGTTGATCTACTATCAATTGGTCGAGATTAATCGTTTACGATCATTGATTGATGTTATGTGACTCTAAGGATGTGGGCATCTTTGTTCAGATCAATCATATCATACAATCACTTCCTATGAGGACGTCGTACTCACATCGTCTTACTAGTCTTACTAATATATAACATACCAAAATATACGTTCAGTAGTTTCAATTTTGTGTTGTTTGCTTTAGGGCAAATATATGAATGAGTTTCTATTATGAAACTTAAAGATAATATATGAACATTATCTGTGTTTTCTCATAAGATTTTTTACGTTTATAATATTTTAGTTTTTAAACAAGTTATGAGTATGTAAAATATTAATATTTAAGAATGCTTATAAATTTATAATTTTCTGGAAAATTAAAATATTGGAAAAAACCAATGACAAGACATAAATAATGTTTTTACCTTTTACCATTAAGTTTTACGATAGGGAAATTAACATTAATATTAAAGTATAAACAATACAAGATTTCTGAACATATATTTTTGTACGATATGTTAGTTAGACTACGATTACGACATTTACATCTAAACTATTTTTAAGTACCTACCATGGGTGTTCTGAAACTTCACACGGGTAAAAAATAAAAATTCAATTTGTATGAATGGACGTGGACTAAAGTATTTACTGCTCGTATATTAGTTTTTAAATGTATATCTGTGCATTATATCTTTAAATGTCATACACACTTCGTAAAATCTATCTTGTTATAAAAAGTTGCGTGCATTTCTTTTAACATAAATGAGTTTTTCACAACTTAATAAAATACCTAACCTCCTAAGTCCTAATTCCTGATACAATTTGAATAATTTCATGCAAATAATTGTCGGTTTTTATACAATTTTTTTTCAATCGCCTATATAGGTATTTGTATATTATATTACAATTTGTTTTATGTATATATGTATAATTTTGTATTCAAATATAGTTGCACATTCCATTCTAAATTCGTATACCTACACTACAATTCTGTCCATTTTCAATCATTATTCAATAGTTCTAAAAACATTTAGCAATTAGAAGAATATCACTATAAATATTATTTTAGCTGAACAAGTGGACAAACAAAATCAAGCCGTTTTGTGTGAAATAATGTATGTTGTAAATGTGGTATCAAGAAGTTAAGGGTTCCTAAAAGGGTCGTGTAAAAGTACATGTCTATCTATATTATGAGCTTATTTTATGTGTGACATTTTTTTCACAATTGCACTCAAATTATGTATTCGTATATTGGGACTCAAAAGAATTCATTGTTCAAACATTGATATAAAAAATAAAACGTATACCTACTGAGATTATGACTTATCGTCTATGGGTATTACTCATATCATTCGTTACTATTCGGGTTAATGTGCATTAACAAACAGGTGTTCGATAGTTCAGGAAAACTTAATTTAGAATTACCTACAAATTTAATTTATATAGTGAATTGTTAAGATAACTATATCAATTTATACATTACATTACTATACCTACATGGTATATAGCTATGATTATTATTACGGAAAATTCGTTAGATATAATCGTGTTTAGAATAACAATAGTTTATTTTGCTTAAAAGTTAAACATTTGTCTATGACTGAAAAATAATTGTATTATTAAGCAAAAAGAAAAAGGATGAATTAAAAAAGTTATATCACAAGGAATTTTAAAATTAAAAAATTAAAGTGTTCTTGGTAAACCAGAATATTTTAATTGAGTTTTTGTTACTTAAAAAATATCGTAAAAATATCATAGAGTTATCATAAGTTATATCATAAGAAGTGGGATAGAGTGTTTAGATGTTTAAGAGTTTTTACGGGTGTTACAGGTTCTGGTTAATTTGGTCGTTGCCTTATGATTTGGTCAATATAAAACAACTTATAATGTTTAAAGGTCAAATATGTTGCATAATATTTATTTACTGATAAAACTTTTATTTTAAAATATCGCCAATATCTAAAATATTAAGACTACGAGGTACTAAATTATAAAGTACTTGAGTGAAAGCAGCATTCAAATACTTTTTAAGTATTTAAATGCTGTCTCAAAAAATATACTATTAAAATAAAATGATAGTATTCGAATTTTTAATTGTATTTTATAAATTTAATACTTTCAATATAATTTATATAAAATAATAAAAATTGTTTTAACTCTAAATTCATTATTTCTATTTATTTCCAGATACAAATTTATTGTCCATTTAATATCAAAAATCAGTATAATTATTGATTATAAAATAATCTATTCTTTAATTAATGTTATAATGGTTAGTGGTACCTATAGATGTACTATAGGTTGTAAATTTTATAAAATAAAATAACATTCGAAATACCTTTATAAAGATAACCAATTGAATGTTCAAAAATAAAACAATTTAATTAGGTATTTATAAGTACCTCCAAATACTTTTCTTTAAACTTTTGTACTTGTAGTTAGATTTATTTTATTCTGAATATTTAAATACGTATTTTGAATACTTTCAATTAGTAATAGAATGTATATATTTGTTGTACTTGAATACTTTTTATGAAATTTGGGCAAATAATTTCGCATTTTCGCTGTCGGACGAGCGTGCGTGTACAATTTGCATACAGTATAATATGCTTTAAAATGTTTTTAATTTTAATACCGCCAATTCGTGTTCCGACAAAACATTTCATTGTTTCGCCGTTTCGTGTACACGCGAATTTCTCGACAATTTTTCATTATCCACGGATGACAAGAGGTTTTTACGCGTGTATTTAGGCATGCAAAATTTATTACCATTTTAACACGTACCCTTTTCATAATATTGTAATGTGTGGTTTACCATGATAATACAGTACGTGATTTATAACATGTTCGTTTTTCCGACCCGTAAACTATATTATAATATGATAATATGTATACAATATTATATAAATATAGCATGTATATATATATATATATAGGTAAATATATACGAATGAGATTTATCTGGTACCCGGTGGGTAACTTTACGTCAGGAAACCTCGGTGGTCTTCTTTGGCGGTGGATTTTTATATAAAACAATAACGAACATAAATATTGCCTCTCGTAACCTCAGCACACCAGCTACTATGTATGTAGGTACATATCTGACTCCTTTATTCCCGCGTTATAAGCTTATATAATATATGTATATAATATCATTCTCATATTCCAATACCACTTGCGGCCCATCAACAGCCAGCCATTATATATAGACAGTAATATAACACATAAATCATTACATAATCGATCGATTACAATATTGCTATGCTTTTTTAAATCCATATTTAATGATATTATGATTCTTTTACTAGAAGGTATATAATATCATTGTACAGCCGAACTCATACAACGTGCATATTGCTCGTATATACATTATACATGCATACTGAAAGTTTAATGAAATTATATTGATTGTGAACTATTGAACGCCTCCGACTTATGCCGGTTAAAAATTATGATTTTCAAAAATAATACGACTAAATTGTACTGGCGGAGTGAACACAAATGGGTGGCGGCAAAGTTCATCGTTGTACCTACTTAATTTCCACGACAGACGGCCAGAGTTGACAGTTGACGCGACGACGGTTGTTTATTTTTTCTAACGCCTGTTTAAATACGAATAATATTTAAAATGGTTAAAGTTATATATGCCAAAAAGCGCCTCGCGATCTCTCTGAAAACGTAATTATTTTCCTCATCGATCGCGTTACAAAATATATAAATGCAATTAAATATTATATTTAATATATTCTGTATATCGAATTTCAGTTAACATAGGTAATAAAAAATAAACCAGTACAACTATTGAGTTTAATGGACCGCAGTAAGTTAACTGAGCGAAATATAAGTATATATGCGCAGGTCGTTACTGTCTCGTTAGCATAAAATTATAATATGTTATTACTTAATATCACGCGCTCTTTGCGACGTTCCCAGCCGGTTGGCAGGTTGGTTATAGCTGCCGTGGTATTTGTAGGAGGTATACATTCATTCATCGTTACGAATTACAATAATACCTACGTTTTAGATTTATATTGTGGCTATTGTGCACGCCATATATGTAATAATATTCGCTGTAGCTGAATTGGTATCAGTGTTGCAGGATTGGTTTCCGTTTATATTATTTGTGATGTAATCTACTATACTAGTAGAGTTGATGGGCGCTTAACGCAGTAGGATGGCCAAGTATGCATTATATTATGTTTCTTCCTATATTCCCTTCTCAATTGTACAGTCTTCGGACTATCAATTTAAATAAGTAATAATAATAATCAAAAACTATAAAACAGTAACTAATTAACCGTAATTTAAGTTTAAGATTTTTAAAGTCCATATTTAAATTACATTTCCTTCAAGTATTTTAATCCTGTGAATATTGCATTAAAATAAAAAAAAAAACCAGCCAAGTGCGAATTTGACTTGCGCACCATTTCTGTAATTTTGTGGTAGATTTGGGAAAACTTTGTCAATTAATTCATTGGTCTTTGCTGTTGTTTTACAGAATTTATTGGTAATGTGATGCATTGTGTTTATTCATCGATCGCCATGGAAAGAAATAAAAACAAATTCAGGGATAATAATTTCTTCCGCGCTAAATATTATTATTATTGTAAATGATAGCAACCAAACTAAAATATCAAATAACTAAAATTTCCATCGTAAATCTTAAAATGTCTGTTTGAGCACCTCTCGGGGAAGTATTTTTTGTTATAGCGGCAACAGAAATACATCATCTGTGAAAATTTCAACTGTCTAACTTTCACGATTAATGAGATACAGCCTGGTGACAGACGGACGGACAGCGGAGCCAAAGTAATATCAGGGTTCCGTTTTACAGTACGGAACACTAAAAATTGAACTATTTTTATTAAATCTGTTTGGTAATAGAACTGAACAAAAACGGGAACCTATAAGTTCACCTTCAGAAAAAATAGTCATCAATATAATATATTATTTATTAATCATTATTCATTATATACTACAAACTTACTATGATAAATACTCACTAACTCACTGATTTACTTGCCTACTATTATATTTCACTAGATAAGAAATTCGTGAAAATGAATTTATTATCATCCTTTTCTTGGTTTGTAATTTTCACGTAATAAATAATGTTTTTCCGATATATGAGCACTGATATTAATAGTTTGCAATTTTTAAATCTTTGGATATTTAAAAAAAATTGTAAATGGGTGGGGCAGGGGTGATGTATGTTTTTATTACGAGTGTTCCTAATCTAGTATCTATATTCATTACTTATTAGGGGTACACATTGTACACACACTTCTCTGGTAGGGTGGCGATAATTATTGATAAGTGATAATCGGTAATTAAAAACTAATAATTGTACTTTTAAAGATAATTAATTTATATTTGTCTCATTTCAATAGATAGAAAATCACTCAATATCCACAATTTATATGCTAAATTTGGGAAAAAATTTAGCCCACGGGGAGGGCAGCTAGCCCATCTCCTTATCTTTCGTGCTCACGCTTACATGTGTATAGTATAGAGTGTGTAGATATCTATATAATATTCGCACAGAGATACCCTCTATATATTGGTCTTCAAATATTACTTTTGGTATACACACGATAAATGTTAGCAATATGAAATCAAATTATAGTAGGAATGTATGTTATTGTACTATATATTTTATACCACAACCATATTATGCAAGCTATTTATATACACATACGAGTATCAGTTTGACGCACACTGAACTTTGATGTACTCAAGTAGACTCTCTTACAGACAGTCCTTAAAATATCAAGTTATATGTCAAATATCTGTTTTAGGGCATAAAGTGTCTAAAGTCAAAATTATGACCAATTCTTAAATACAAATGGTAACTATTATATGTGTGTGGTAGTGTCAACATTTACAATCATACGCTGAGCGAGCTTGTAGTAGTGTACTTATATAAAATATACGCATAGGTACTGATCATTATGCTTTTGGCGTACCTACTGATATATTATATGATTTTATATGGGTTGCAGCTCCCACGCGAGATTTTCCAATCATAATTATATCTACTTGGTGAGAACCACGGATGATGCGTGGACCACTTCTGGGTACACATATGCCTATTTGTGTATTAATATTTCTAATTTTTATGGTCTGTATCCAATACAATATAATATTAAATCATCAGATAATAATATATTAATATGTTGAACATTATTATGAACCACCGCGTATTTTCAGCGTCGTAAGTTAACACTTAAAATACAGGGTAACTCTTTTATTGTGAATAGATTTTTAATGAAAAAATACAAAATACTTATACACTTTTGAATTTTTGAAAAAAAAATATACAATTTGAATATTCCCGGGGTATTGGCCGGTACACGATCAAACAATATCGTCCTGCATAATATAATGTATAATATAATGTGGGCTACGCGCGGACGTGTATGGCTACGGCGACCACGTCACGGGTACTATATACGATGAGTTTAGGGGGGAGTGAGGGGGCGCAGCGGCGGTGCATGTTGAAAACACGAGTAGATAATCAATTTAAAATGCTTGTGGGGGGTCGTCTTGGGTATACGCGTGTACGGGGGCCCGCCGACCACACCGAGCCGTAGTGTTTGCTTCGTGATCGCAACCTGCGTATCTCATCTCTCTCGTTTCACCGTATAATATGTGTCGCACACTCCGATCCGCTTTTTCCTCATCTCCTTCTTCTCTTCCTGCTCTTTCTTATTCTTCTCGTTCGACATAACGCTGCGCGCGTATTACGTCCGTAAGCTCCCTCTCTCTCTCTTATATCTTATATACGTTACACTTGTGTATTATACAGCATTGTGTGTACATACTCTCCGTCTTCGTCGGGTTCTCCTGACTTACACGTCCTCAGTGGTGGCGCTCCGACACCGACAAAAAGAACGCGGGTGGTGGTGCCGGGGGGGAAAGTCAACCTGACCAGAGACTACATTATCCGAGCCGAATATATAATATAATACACACACACACACACACACACACGGCGCATGTTATATATTATTGTATAACGTTTATTTATTACCCAGCATATGCGGCCGAACGCCCGTATCGGCGAGTCTTGATCTCGTACTGGCGCCTCCGGTTGACTAGCGCGCGCGCGTGTTCCCACATGCTCCGACGACGGGGCCGCCGCCGCCGCCAACCGATTGTTTCAGACGTCGTCGTCGTCGTCGAAGTCGTCGTGTGCGTTGAGAAACGGTCGTCGTGAAAACGACAAACGGACGACGAAATAATAATAATATACGTTATTATGCATTCGAATGCGCCGGCTGATGAGGCAATGGCGGTGGCAGCGTATACGCGCGGGGAGGGTTCTGCGAGTTATCCGATGCCCCGCCGTATTGTTATTTACGTTACCCGTATATACCTCTATAGACGTATATTATACGTATACTCGTATACTCGTATATAGACACGCGTATAAACTACGGGTCCGCATCGCTGCCGCTAAGTCCCGATACCGAGTCATTGATAGAAGGTATTTACGGTGTCATCGTAGTGCTAAGCCGATTAATCGAGAATTATAATTATTCGTGTATTAATACCGTATTATTATAACTAACTAAATTATCCGTCGTTGCCGGGTTTATTATAGTACCGTGATTTAACGTTTAAACGCAAAAATCGGAGTGTAAAAATGTAAAATGTATAGTAATTCTATTTTTTGATTTAGGGTTTGGGATACGCGTAATAACGTACGGTTTATTATAACTTCTCGGTATCGGCAGAAGTATATACATAGCCGATCAATAGTAAACATTTTAACGATTCGTAAATTATTTAATTATGTTCACCAAATATTCTAATATAGTAATTAATAGTATTATTGTAAAAGTTGTTTAACCATTCGGTAAGCTACTTTTTAAATGCAATTAAAAACAAAAAAAATCATAATTTATGAGTTATTAGGCTAAAATTTAGTATAAATTAAATATTTAATATTTATGTGGTTATATCGAATCTGTATTTATGTATACGTCGACAAAAAAGTTAATTATTTCTTGAGCATTTTCGAATTTCAACTTCTAAAATTCTTTTTACCATCATGTATAGCCTATACAGTATAAATACATTATGTATTTATTTATCTAATACGGATATTAATCATTTTCTATGGACCTTATTTTATATTTCAAGATTAAATTGTTCTTTATGTATTGACACAATACTTGATAACAATTGAAATATTTTACTAAAAACAACAATTTAAAACATTTACCTTCACATATATGAGACTGTATTTATTTATGTAAATATATATGTGTATTTACAAGTACACTGTAAGTCAATACTTAATAGATGCGTAATAATAATACTCATAACATCTTCTTAATGAATATTCGATTTTAATGGCTATTATTAATCATCGTAAGTTTATAATATTGATTAAATTTCTATTACTCGTATGAGCGTATGATGTTTGAGCTATGTTCTAAAATAAACACAGTTTTTATAATTACTCATACTCAATTACATGTTATAAAATGTAAATGCAGAATATAAATAATACAATACATTACAATTAATCTACGAATATCTAAACGAAAATATTGTGTTCTAAATGGTATTGATGGAACACTACACCACTAAGATCTGTTATCGTTTTAGGTCACAAGCCACTGCAGTTAATGAAATATGTAGCCACCGTGGTCAAAAGTCGGTGTATAGAAAACGGTTTATATATATTGTCATAAAATAGTGCGTAACGATACTCACCCCAATTGTTCCGTATCCAATTTATAACAGCTATCCTGTGGTATTTATATGAATTATCATGATATATTTTAACAAATTGTTCGATACCAAGAGCATAAGAAACTATATAATTTAGAACTCCACTTTCGCGTATAAAACACCGTACCGTATATACAAAAGAGGGTGATCCCGGTATCTGATACCATATTATGATAGTACAATGTAATTTACAATTGCATATTATTCTTTTTGATTATAATTTGCTGGTAACGCCACACGCGTGACGCTTTCAGTCCCAATAATAATGTGTGTTAACTAATATTTTCGAAGTCACGAATAGACGTATCGTTTGCAAAGCAGTTCATTGTATTAAAGTAGATGAATTATCTGTATCTTCTAAAATAATTTATTGATCAGTATGTACAAATAATTCGCAAACAAAAAAGGTTTAATAAAATGCTATAATATATTAACAATACTAAATAGTGAAAGACTCTGGTTTTAGGTTTTCATACAAACATTTAACTATAGAATTTTGTGTACACACACACAACTGTAAAAACTTCTGCATTGAAGAGGACGGAATCTGTGATCAGTTAGGGGAGAGAAGACTATAGACCATGTCAACTGTCAATATTTTTATTTTTTTAATTAAATTTTTTTATTGATATATAATTAGTTACTGTGGTTATTAGTAAAGCAACAGCTGGAAAAAACTTATTTATACCACTATAGTACTATGACTTTATACATATTATTTATATAGCTAAATCTTAAATAACTTCAAACATCTCCGGCCGTGTTTGGAGCAAAAAAAGTGGCTATGAGTAAGTTCGACACCAAGCCCTTACCATACGAAACCTTGGAAAAGCGTTTGAAAATTGTTGCTGATAGGTGCATAATATAAGTGCTAAAGATGGCTTTAATCGTTCCCTGATGGCTGATGTATCACCTGTTCTATATCGTATACTTAAATTACTTCAATATTAACCTACTATTTTCATTGTTTTAATCAATCACAATTCATTGGTACCTATATAGCCTTGACCAACTCATCAGATAATAATGATGGCTATTATAATATATAGGTAAATATAGGTAGATGACAATTTAGTATGTGTCCATATTAAAAATAAATTTAATTAAGTATTCTTTTACATCTATAGTAGCCAACATTTAGCATGTAACATATGGCACTTTTAAAAATTCAATATTATTAACCCCCCGGCTACGTGAAATTAGCCCCCCCCCCATATGGAAATTGAGTTTTCTCGGAAACTGTTTGGTTACAAATTGTTTGGTGTCGGTTACAATTAGCTACTAAAAGGTTACTAAATATTGAAATAGGTCTGAAGTCGATTGGACATAGTGTGGGGGCCAACTTCACGAACATGCGGTCACCGCCGCTAAATTTTAAGTTTAAGATAATATATCGCACAACAACATTACACGACAACAATGATCATCACACGAGAATATCCATTTATAAATTTCAAACATGATATTACATTCCGATATTATGAATCTAATTTCTTTTATACTGCGTTTCGCAAATGATGATTTATTGACTTAGCTGTCCATAAGTAACGTAAGAATTAGTAGGTACTTTATTTGTCGAAATATGTTTGTTGTGTTTTGATATTAAGGACTAACAAACATGCATGCATGCTTTTATTGAATAGTAATTTATTAAGTGTTTGATTACCCACTAATTTGAACCATTTTTTATGGTGACCGCGGCAACCCTGAATTTTGATATCTCCTGTAAGTTCTCGATATCTAAGTATAAAACTAATTTAACCATCCGAAAAACAGGCAATGAAGACATTTGTGGTGTTTTTCGTCCACTACAATCCGAAGTTTCTTTATTATTCCCCTGACTTCCTACTAAATCTACTGCAGTTCGAAAAATACACCCGAGTATTGCAATAGGGCATACTCCCCACTGTACGCGCGTGTATCGATATCTCTCTGTGCAGATCTACTGGCAGGCGGTCGCGTTTAGTGTTTGAGTCATTGATGGCGGAGACCACGAGTGGAATAGTATAATATTATTACAGTATAATGTATAACGATAAATCGCGTTTCGTGCGGATTGCGGGGATGTGAACGAGCGCGAGATTATATTTTAATGCTGTGCGGGGTCAATTATTTACAATTCGTACCATATGTATACGAACGAGATGAGTTTTTAGTAGTTGGTGGTAATTTTCGCAAAACTCGTCGAAATAATATAAGATAACGCACATACACACACACATTTATATTGTATCATTATATTATCTGTTTGTCTTCTTGTATTGTGGCCTATGGGGTAGAAGATTTAAACGAAATCGCACTGTCTATAATATAATGCATAGACAGTAGTTTCGTTATACTTGTATCATATTTTGCCATTTTGGTCACCATGTGACTTCATGTCTGCAACACTTTAACCGTACCACCTTCTTTTCGAGTCTCTCTAACAGACATCTCACATTTATGATAATGTATAAATAAAAATATTTTATACGACACTGTGTTGCTGTGTGCGAATATGAGTGAAGGCGCTTGCTGAAAATGTTTACGTTTAACATTTAATTTTCTATATTGCACATGAAAATTCTAATACAAACCACCACATTACTAACATACTTATAAGTTATAACTAATTATTACGAGATAAGACAATAATTACGTTTATTATTACCTAACTATATTTCTAGTCGAATATTAATGTTTTTGAAAATATAAACAATGAATAAGTAAGTCAAGAGAAACTACAATAACAATAACGCATATAATATAATAACAGTGTCGTTAAATACAACTTTGTCGTCAGTAGATGTTTTTTTGTTATTTCGAAGTAAATAATAAAAAACAAATTATGTAACTACATAAAAAAATAGTAGTCTGCTATTCCGGGCGGAAGGCGTTTGAATAATTAAATCTTATATTTCCACTTTAATTTCTCAATGCTCTATCGGTCGTTAGTTGAATAAATAATATAGGCGTTTTAATATAGAATACACATAAGTATACTTAATTAGTATTACCTACCTACAATTTTTTTTTTTTTAATAGGTCACATCTAAAAACAATCAAAAGTTTAAAATCCGTGATGATATTATGTCATTAATTTAACATTTTATTCGATTTAACCGGCGTACGCATATTATATATGTACATTCAGTATAAAATACATTATATACATAGAGATACGCGCCACTATCAAAATATCAACTAACGTTCGTTTTAATATAAGACATGTACACGATTCAGTGGCATTAATTAAAAACGTCAACACTCGACATCAATAAACACACAATATTATAATATATGTGCATATTATTAAAATATATCGATAGAAATCAAAACGACGACACACCATGCCAAATAGCGCCACACTTGAAACACACATTATACGTACATGTGTATTATGACTACTTAGATTCCGTTGTCGAAATGATAATAAATCGTAGCCCAGCGATGATTTTTACCTCTATCCATATTATTTTGGTTGTGTACCTACATAATTTATACAACGTGTATCGTTATCGACACTGGAATCGGGTTTTATTTTTATTTTGTCACTTTCGAGATGAAACTTTCTGAAATCTACTTACAGGTCTCCGATGTTTATTCATGAAGGCGGAGCTGATTAAAAAAAAAAACTGTATAATATAATATGTTAATCCATTGACGACAATATTCCAATTACGAAATACCTGTGTTTTTACCGGTCACGATACATCTAAATCGAACCAACTCGTCGCGACGCCGAATCCTGTATTAACATATTATATTATTATAATAATAATGATATTATAGATAAGGTGTACGTAATTTCTATATCGTCTTTGTATAGATTGAGCTCATTTGTTTCTATAATGTTTAAAATAATTATCGCATAAATTATTATAGTTACAACACAATAGAAACAGAAATAACATTTTCATCAGGCTGTAAAAAATATTTTGTCTTTAATGATTTTAAAATATTTTGGATTTCTTTTAATACAATATTACATTATTATTGTTGTCAATTATTAACAAAAATAGTTTATTAAAGATATATTTTACAAAACACTATAGTAGCCAAATATTTTAGCATTTTTCTTTACGTTTCATTAAGTTTATCATTCAATGTCAGTAAATGTAATTTACCCGCTCATAAAACCCATTAAAATTTTATATTTCATCAATAATACCTAGCTCAATTTCTTCTCTAAACAGCTCAGTCGGTGATTTTTGTTTTATTTTTTCCTCTACTCCTAGTCCCAATCTACATATTGAAAATGACGTATTCTACAACGCTAGTTGAGAAACACGTTAAAATTTAAATTGTCTACATACTTTATACTGTGTATTAGTTAGACCTATACTGGACTATACTTGAATATTACTCAGTTCTCTGGAATTCTATAATAAAATTTCAGCCTTATATTATCTGGAATATATTCCATGGAAATTCTTAAGGAATGTTAATTACTTACAAAACATTGATTGCTCCCTTCATTGTTATTCTTTAATCTCCTATATTGCTTAATTTTACTTTAGTTTCTTTATAGCTGACCGTAAGCATGCAGCTAACGTTTTCTCGAAATTTACGAAATGAAAAAATGCACTCTCCTACTTTACTATCCCAACTTACCTCTAATGCAACGGTCCTCACTAGGATTTTAGAAAGGGCCAAATGTAATTTTTTAATTATTTGCGGGCCGCATACATTTTTAATGATAAGAATTAAAAATATAAAAATTACATATATCATGTAAATATATTGTTAGGAAAGGGTATTGTACTATTGTGGTGCGGTTAACAGTGCGGGCAGCACTAAATCCGTTAAAGGACCGTATGCTAAAATGTCTCTACTCGTTCCACACGTTCAGCTTTTTCTATATCCCAATGTCTCGTTAAAATTATACTAACAACCAAACCCTCTATCACTACATGAAATTAGCAAACCTTCTCTTTTTATAGACCATCATGTAGGTACTATATATTTTACTAGTTTTACTATTTGTTTATGAGTATAGTTTATTAATTGTGTAATTTATTTGATTTTAACTACTATTCAAATATGTGTTTATACTATTTGAACTCTTTAATTGCTATGTTATATTATATATACGGTTTGAAATGTTGTATGGTATTTGTTAAATAAATAAATAGGTACAAACTTCCAAAAATTAGGTTTGAATTATTGAAGAAAAAAGTATAAGTGAGCATACTTTGTAAATTTCCTTATATATATGCCTTTATGTATATAAGTGCGTGTATGTGTGTATTTTATATATATAATTCTAATTTCTATACACATAAGTTATATTATGTAGTATAGGTTCATCATATGAAAACCATGGCGATTATTGAGGTGTTTTTATGAACATGTGCAATGAGCGAAAGAGATCGTATTTTATACTTTAATGTATACATCATTATTTATTTTATGTATTTTTCATAGATATGCATTATATATATGTAATGTATAACAAATTATAAGTAAATAATACTTGCGCTCTGTGTGCGCACACTTCCACTTGTTGCGGAAGAAAACTAGTTTGTCATATAATCGTAAAAATATCCGAGGCAGGTGTTAGAAGTGCACTTACTCTAAACACGCCCACTTCATGTACCATTGGTTTTCTCAATGACCCCTCAGGTAGGTTTTATTACCTATTATTATACCGTTTCCACCTGAATGGAAACCATTTTGTCACCAAACCGTACGTGCGGTTTTTTAGTGTAATAATAAATTGTATGGAGACACATTATTTTTACCCACTGCTGTCGTTACGCCGTCAACGTATTATCTACAATTACCTATTATTGCGCCACTATAATATTATATAGGGTGGTAGTACAAGATTTATACAATACAGAATTTCAAATAAATATTACAATAACATGCAAGTTAAATTTAATGGATTTTAATCTATAAACATTAATAATGTATAGTATAATTTTATTTTATTTTCATTAGTGTGATGTGGTGCAATGTCTTGGTAGTAATAATGCATACGTATGTATAATGATTAATAATAAACTAGTACCTAAAATAAAAACAGTTTTAAAAAATCAAACAATAATTATTACATAAAATAATTTACTTAAGTGAATAGGTATACATTATCAAACAAAAGTGATTTTGTTCTGAAAATTGTTTAAAATTATTATATCTGTATTAAGTATTAACATAGAGTGATTCTTTTAACAGCGAACATCCATCATCTAAAAATCAACTGAAAGATTTTTTTTAAATATCATTTTAATTAAAAAATTATTCTCAGTTTTAAATTAATTACTTTTTTTAAAAACGAAACACTTTTTATTTCTAATCCTGAGACAGAATATTTTTCCAGAAATTTTGTTAAATAAAAGTTAATTTGTGTAGGTACATTTAGCCAATTATAGTTGTAGGTTAAAACTTAAATAGGTACTTAAGTGTAAGTATTTAAACTTTAAATATGAGAAGTAAATATTTTTTGTACTTACCCCTGCAGTGCCATCCCACTACGAGTAAAATGCTTATAAAAAAAAAAAAAAAATGTTTAAAAAAATATTAAAAAATATTTATACTTAACTATGTTACTAAAGTTTGAAATTCGAATTTTTTTAACCAAATTTCTCAGAAAAATATTCTATGAAATAAGTTAGGTCAGAAATAAAAAAATAAAATTATAAAATCAATAAATATAGTGAAAAATGTAATTTTCTTTTTACAGATATTACTTTTTGATGACTTCAAATTATGTAAAAAGAAAAAAAAACAATAATAATAATTTAAAACGTATATACTATTACGGTTAACTTCAATGCTTATAAACTTTAATATAACATTAATCATTATTCATTATACATGTCTTGAGTAGTTAATTATATAAATTATATAGTTAATAGTAATATTATAGGTATAAACATAAAGATTATGGTAAAGGTAAGCTAACCAAATTTAATATTCTAAAGTAATCTTTTTGTATTTTTACGTTAATTACATGTACACATTACATAATAACACAAACGGTAGTAATATGTCACCATATCCGAATATACAAAAGTTTTCTACACTATATATGAGTAAACATCTCCAAAGCCACCCTCATCAGTATCAAAACATTAGGGAAAAACCCCTCGGGTATATAGTCTGGTCATACCATTATGCGCGACTACCAATTCGTTTGAGTATTTTTCTATAGGAATAAAATAATAATGCATTTGGTATTATATATCATATACATTTGTATATCTATATGTATATCAATATTAAATCAATTCTATCAGTCCTTTGTTTATTGAGACTTTTTGTCGTTTTACAATAATCTTTACTGCATTTGATATTCTTATATTTAATTAATGTATTATTTTAAGATTTGCTCATTTTAATAAAATATATTTTAAGTGTATACAATTAGACACAGTGAATAAAAATAACTTAAGGCAACTATTATTATTGGAACTAGCTACTCAAAATATGTTTTTGTATATTATATAATATAGTATATACACAAATTAATATTGGTACATTCAAAATAATAAACTCAAAAACTACTAAACAGATTTTTACGTGATATTTTTGCAAAGTAGGCCGTGTGGTTTAAAGTATGTTTACGACAATAAAATTGAAATCTTTCAATAACTCCATTTATTACTCATAAAAACCATTGATATACTCGTACATATGTCAATATGTGTGTATACTAAAAGAACTAAATAAATTAATTTTCTTTTGATTTGTATTTTGTAGGTTACCATATGGTAGCACGAATGAAAAAATAGTTTTAATTACTAATAGTTACCTATTGGTTGTTATTTATTGATTATAAATTAATTAAATTAAATACGGGTGTATGTTTAATGAAGTGCAAGAGGAGAGCTAGTATTACATATAAATTCAATTGCAATTGTAATTGAAAAATAAAAATAATAATAAAGAATTATATTTTATAGTTTGTCTTTTATATTTATTTATTTATTATTTTTTTGTTTTTAGACATAATCCCCTCCTTAGCGCCCCTCGTGATTGGTATTTTCATTAAAATGATACGATATAAATTATTTGTCTCTAATAAACACAATTATAGTTACATAATTATTAAATAGTATACCTATAAATATTGGGATTTTGGGTTACGTTACTAGTGTTTTTACATACTCGTTTTTCGCCGGATATTTTATAGAGTGTAATTACGACGTATGACAATCTATAATAATATTAGTTAGTTTGTAAAATTTGAACATAATCGACCTATTGATATACATTAAAAACGCACGTACATTGAAACAATACATAATAGTATATAATATTATAAATGTCGATAAGCTGTCTTCGGCGGCGAGCTGCAGGTAAGGAAAGGGAATCGAATCGATTTTATTATTATTCGTATCCACACACACACACACACACACACACACACACACACACACACTGCAGGATATGAGTGCAATATTTATGTTGTATTGACCGGATATACGCCACCCGTCGGCCTTATCTCTTTGGTCGAGACGGAGTGTGGGGAGGGCCGCCGAGAGGAGAAGCACTCGGTAAGCCCGAGCGGATAATTCGTTTAAACTTTGCCGGTCGGTTTGGCTTTTTCGGGCGGCGCGGGTGGACCCAGCTCGATTGATTGCGTGGGTCGGCGGAGGGTATACCGCTGCCGCCCGAGGGCATCGCCGCCGTTGTTTCCCAATTTAAATTGCGTTCGTCCGCCGCCGCCGCCGCGAACAAAACCACTACGACGCGGATCGCGTGCAACTGACACGGACGTGGCTCTTTCCGCTGCCGCCGCCGCCGCTGTGTATAATAATAATAATCGTGTCGTGCTTCTGCGTCTATAATGCAGTACGCGTTGTATATATAACCGCGCCCGGTAAAAGCCTTCTGGACAAAAACCGCGATTTCCGGCCCTTTATACATACAATGCACACACAAATACGTACAGAGTGCCCGCGACGACCATAAATAGTAACAGTAACAATAAAATACACGGCGAGTGTAAACGGACAATGGGTCTTGTGCGCGCATGCGGTTGACCGATCGCCTGCACGGCCGCTGGACCGTGAGTTTACGGGCGAGGGTGTCGTTTTCAGCGCGCGCGCACACACGCGAAATCCGCACACGCAGACGGTGAAGTACACCTACGATGTGGTCGTACACACGTGCAGATGTGTGTGTACACCGAATGTGCACGCAACGCGAACGAAGAAGTTCGAGTCGTGTGAGGATTGGTGTTTTTAAGGGAAAAAAAGTCGAATTAAATTCATTTTTGAATTTTTTATTCGGAAACATTTATAATAAGAAAATGTCTACGGATGTATAAATATTTTTGATTTTATCTCTCTATAGGCCTTCAGTGTATTAATGTTGGTGAATGAAATGAGCGTGGATTTAATAATTTTATAGTTTCCTGCAGCCCCTTTTCAAATATGAAATGTTATTGATGCAGAACAAACTATAGAATGGTCTGTATTGTCGTTGCTACCCAATACAAAAATGTATTTTTTGTATTGAGTTTCTTAAAGTAAGCATTATTATGAAAAATATAACGAATGGTATATAGATCGTTTAGGAATTGAGAAGTATACAGTATTATTAGTTAATTTTAAAAGCAGAATTTCACAGAGTAAAAATAAAACACGTTTATAGTAGGAACAAAGATTGATCGAGCGTTTTCGATCGAACTGTGTGGTTTACGGAAATGGCTATTGTATGAGATATTATTACAGTAATACTGATCACGCCTATTTTAGAATATAATTATTTGATGTCACGACTATTATATAGGTACGCCAATAATTATAAGGACATTTTCTGTAAGTACGTTTTATCAAACTTGTACATACAACGAACAAGACAATACCGTAGGTTATATTATGCCATTTACGAAGTTACTACGAAATCTCTCGACATTAGTTATTTAGTCTTCTTAGAAACACATAGTGAGGAATATATGAAACTCGTCTTAATTTCTTTGAAATGAACACGAGAACGATATTACACGGCGTTATATTATACGAGGAAAGTCTAAAATGTGTCGTTGTATCTCGATAATGACAAAGTAGCTATTCACACTACAATATTCAAATTAAAGTTCCCTTGACTCGGGACTGTAAACTCGGAGGTATTATAATATGTTATACCTAAGCAAGATGAAAAGTTTCTAGGAAATATTTTTAAAAGTATAAATAAAACATTTCATTAATAATTGTGTGTATAGACTAGACTTGCAAGTCACAAGAAGTAAGTTAGAATGAAAATCGTTGCCGTTAAAATATTGAGTATATAATATGATATTATGATGGGCTTATCATTTTATGATGGCGTAGAGATGGAAACCAATAAAAATAATTTATAAATAAGTACGTATTACTGGCGTTGTTAAAAGCTTCGGGTTACAATAACATAATATTGTATTACGTTGTTTGTGGTTGCTAGGAAACATTTAAGGCCTGTTAAAAGGACCGTAAAAGCGCGAAAGACAGACGGGTGATAAAAAGAATCCATAAACATTTGTAACTCCCTATACGTGGCAGCGATTAATGAAGACCCTTAAGATCATTTGGATTAAATAGTAATCCCCATAACTTCGGTTCAGTAATTTTAAACGAAACAAGGTTATTTAATATTTTACACCACAGGAAAGTCGTAGCTAGAGAAGAAGATAAAAAAAAAAAAAATGATTTATAGATTTTAATATAGGTAAATCACGCACGTTTTTTTATTGGAGTATAATTATTATGCAGATAATAATAATTATACAGGTATATAATAGCCATAGGTATTTTTTAGTTTTATAGTTATAAACGTCAATCGGTCGTTACATAATATTTTAAATATAATAAATATAAAACAATACAAAATATGATAGATGGGTATAACATTAATAAGATAAATGATATAGATAATAATAATGGTATAAAACTACAAATTTAAGTAGTTAAAGCCAAATATCGACATAAATATTATTCCAAGATTTCATAGAGTTATGACCAAGTGATGGAAGACCTTGTTAGATCTTGTATGGTTCATTGAAACTCGTAAGCTAATATACTCGATGAGCTAAGATGAACCAATCTGTTCATACAGTTAATTCACTAAAAAGTTTTAATTAACCCTAAACAATCTATCTTTGTGAAAACTAGTATTTAAAGCTTCCGTAACATGTTCATAATAATATTGAGGGGGATAAATTTTTAGTAAGAAACTTATACAACTAATAGGAGAACCCGTTCAATTAATTTTATTTCAGTCTAAAGACAAGATTTTCAAATTATCAAGCCATAATCCAGTGTAGATCGTATATATATGAACGAGATATAAACTTAACCTTTTATGTATTTTATAATATTGAAACAATAATTAAAGTTTAATTCTGATAGATACCTACGTATCTATATAATATTGCATTGTAAGTATTTTACAAAGATACTCGAGTCTATATTGACTCTTATAGAATTAGTTAGAGTCTTTATTTTACTAATAATTTAACAAAACAATAAATAGAACAATAGTATATAGAACTTATATTATGTTTTTTCAGTCTCCATGAATGTACAGTATACATTATACAAGCTATACAATATACATATTTTATACAATTTCGAAATATAAGTTAATAATATAATATATTTATAATATGCCTATCAACCATTTTTAATAACTTATACATTATACTACCTATATATAATAACAGTATTATTTTGATTTCTGAAGTGCAAATAAGTGCTGTAAGTATATGGATATAAAATGTGCAGAATATATTTTTTTTCAATTTTTTTTTTTTTATAATTAATTAAATAAGTGTTATACACAACTCCTTTAATTATAGCAATACATCATTGTTTAAGGATGAACGGCCGTTTCAATACTATTATTCACAAAAGCCAACTTAATTGTATTTCAGTAGAGATATTATATGGTGGATTATTAATTTTTTCATGTTTAACTGTTTTACATTAATAATAATTGCTGTAAAATAAATAAACCTTGAATAATATACTATTTAACTATTATTACTTTTAATCTATAAAAATCACTACCATCAAGTATATGGTAGACAATAGGTATGTATAGATTATAGAAAATGAGAAAGACGAAATTATTTATTGTTATATCTTGGAAAATGAAAATAAATTAGAAAGTCATAGTGGCTCTGTGATTTGCTATCTATGTATGTCAAAAAAAAAAAATAATAATAATAATAATAATAATAACAACAATAGAATATCACACCCATAATAAAATCGTTTATTTAAATTTTAAAGCACCTTCAGGGGAGAACATGATTGTTGACTGTTTTATCGTAACAGTTATAATTAGCTATATTATAATTAATATAATTATTGTATCGCATGTTAAAACCTATATTTCCGTTGGATTATAAATTATAATATTTATTTTATTTTATTAAAAACAATATTTTTTCTAATAATTTATATTACTGGTATTAGATTACGATTGTGGTCCAATATGACAATATGTAAGACATGTCAACGAAATTAATCGACTGGATTATTACTTGTCATCTAATATATTAACTACAAAATAATATTAACAGTAATAATATAATTTTACAAAACAAATTACCTTATAATTTCAGATTAGGTAATTAATATAGTTTATAGTGATATGGTGTACCTACGTTGAATGGTTGAAACAGTTGTCTATTGAGATAAAATGAAAAATTTTAATTTCATAGGCACCATAACTAGGTATCTGTTAGTTAATGTGTTTTCATATTATGTCCAGTGTTGGCTGATGATGATGAATATAATATATGCTAATTATTAAGTAAATTATTATTTTAATTTTATGCATTATTAATTATTCTATTAACATAGTATCTAAATAGTAAATACCCATATACCATAAGGTATCTCTCCATACATTTTTTGCATAAAAATTTAACAAAAAAAAAAAAAAAAAACACAAATAAAATGTCACAATTCAAATCAACAAATCCTTCATTGTTTCACAATACAAAACAGGTCAGTAATTAAAGCGATAGAAAATAACTACGAGAGAAATAATAAAAACTATCAGAGAAAAATACTATAAACTTAGGCTGAAAAACAATGGTATGATCGAAAGATGATATTCTTGTTAAACCAACTTAAAAATATATATACACTTAGACAACGAAAATAGACATTGCTGCAATACTTTTCAAGGAATAAAAACCATATAAAAGGTTATATAGAACTCACGTAAGCTCATTATGTCAAAATATAGTGAAATATTATGTTAGTAAATTCATAATTTTTCAACAGAATATTTAATCGTGGAAGAAAAAACGTCATTCCAATTACAACAACGTTAATATTAAAACTCACTTACGTTGAATATTGTTGAATGGCATATTCTATTCGCCTTCTTTGTGCACGCACATCCGTATTATACCATCCACGGAATGCTTCGTTATCTGCATATATTACAACGGTATTTGTCTTACTTTAAACACGAAGAGTAATGCGTATAAATTATTACATAAAAAAACGTATTCAACAAAAGACTGCAAAAAATAAAAACCATACAATAGCGGGATTCAGAGTGATGACTTCATAATAAATAGGTAAATAATATTATATGAGTACGCTACAATCAAAAACGTAAGGTATATAATAGAAGCTAATATATTATGTATTTGTGTACAGTAAACTGCAGTGTGGTAACAATAAAATATGGTATGTATATGATTCCGAAACGTTTTAATGTCATTCAAACGCCAAAAATCCGGACGAATATTTTCCGTCCCGATGAAATTATTTTATCGCGACATTACAAATTAGATATATTCCTAGACCTTTTAGTGGAGGTGAGACTGTGCAGATTACAGATAAAAATATTCTATACAATACGCCAAATTTGACCACCGTTAATGGATTATATAATATTAAACTCGCACAGGATAAATAGATATTAGATATATAAAGAACGAACAATAATCCAGTTGCAGTACTATACTTAGTCCAACGATGCAGTGGTAATATTTGACCAAGCTCACAACTACTCATTGTGCTTTATATATATTATATTTACTAGACGTCAGTGGTATTTTAAATTAAAAATAAATAAATTATAATTTATTAACTCTTGAGCTGATGTTTTATCATCTACGTCAGTCAATAACCATTAAAAAGTTCAAAAAATACATCTCGTATTCCTAAAACGAAACCTATTTACAAAATATGCAACACTGAACGTTTTTTTAGTCAGTCCATAAATATACAGGCTTGAACTGGTAGCAAACATGATTATCGTTCATGTTAAACATGAAAGAGTAAAACGGAAAAAGAAAACCGCATGTTTTAAACCTTTGATATACTCAACCGTATCATTTTACTAATTTAAAATTCAAATATTCGCTACGCCGTTATAGTGTTAGTATTATTATATCTACATTTTTCTTAAGCATAATATAAAATACATTATTATCAGGTACCTGTACACACATTTCTTATGGAGTTATTATTTTTACACTTGTACAATTATTTCCGTAACTTCAGTGTCAACTGTATTCTTATATAGGTAATTTATACAATACAATTACTATTATATTTTGTATTTCCAAGATAAACATCGCCAATTTGAATAGGTGTAATATTGATCACAAATGTTGAGATCTATTCCGATATAATATTATTTTCTACAACTATAACTCTTAAATACGTCTTATAATTTGTAACTTAAATTGAATAATTTATTATTATTACTATTGATGTTTTATTGTGTCTAAATATAATATAGTTTAACAATTAAAGCTTCATAAAATAAATCATTATTCCATACTATTGTAATACCTAAGAATATTGACTGTAAAAAAAAAAACTAACAACTTACGATAATTTAGTTTTTAATGTAACTGATTACCTATTCAAAATTTTTTAAAGATTAAAAACAAAACAGAGAACTATTTTGAGTTTTATTTGTATTGTAAAATGTATAGCCAACACTAATTTTATAATATGGGTACCATATAAGTATAAGACAAATAAAATATTTATTAATGACTAGATATAGCAATATATTATACCCACTTAACTTAGAAAATATCCATAAGTAACAAATAAAAATAAACCGATTATTTTAATGTTTTTCTCTATATTTTTAATGTAGGTTATCAATATTTTCTCCGATATATATTAAACATTATAAAAACCGTTATTTATCAGTTATCACTGTTTCATTCATATTGGTTACTTACATATAAAATATAATTCCACACGTTCCCAATTGCTATAACGTGAAACAGTTCAAGCCTCAAGGCACTTATTTTTTAAGTAATTTTCTATGTGTTTGTTACATGAACTTACAACTTCACCACCCATAATTATTACTGTTTTTATCAGTGGCCAGGGCGTATCCAAAAATGACCGTTTGTTTTGTATAGGTATGCGTGCGTGTAACAGCCCTTTTTGTTATTTTTTTTTTTCGTTTTCGCTGACCGTGGTAGCACATTATATACAATATTCTTGAAGAGTTCTCTCTTCATTATATACGCGGATATATACGCTATACATACTTTTGACTGCTACACGCCCAACAGCCACTGTACAAGGCACACATGGCTGGTTTGCCGTATTATATTATTTCGTTACGTTAAAATCACGCGATAAAATTAATTACCTTTATATCTGGTACCCACACGACAGAAACGAAATAATACAAATCAAAGGATGTGCGGTTTATGTGGTCACGGTCTATACGCTAAAAGAAAAATGTCGAGTTAGATTTGGTCTCTCCGCCACCGGATTCCGACGTTCAAATATCTATATATTCGTAGTAATTTGTTACAAGTATATTAGGTTACGATTAAAGTACGAAAATCGAATAGTGTATGCATTATCTGAGCAACGTAAACATTATGCATACCTATTGTATAAAGTAAAAAATACTATTTAAAAAACGTTTATGTAAATTATCCAGGTAACGTGTCGTGTGTACGTAATCTACAGCTCAGTAGTAGAGTATTAACGTAAGTACTTTGGTAAAATGTATGATAAACTAAAATTCGTAGCCGTCTCAAGTGATAAATTTCGAATCGAACTAAGCTTGTTTTAGCCCCCATGCTAAACGGTCCGATAGATGGCGTTTGTCACATTACAGCCTTGTGCTTACTACAGGCATTGTTTATAAATACAAATATATGAAATATATAAGGGCGGAAATGCGGAATATTATAGGTAATTGGCACAGGGCAGCGAAAAACCTAGGGCCGACACCACTGCAGATATCTATATACTAACTAGATATGGTACTAGACGAGTTTTACATTAATAGTAGTGAAGTTCGGCTTTAAAAGTTCTTTTAAATTGTTTATTTTCTTTTCTTTTCTCCTAAGCTTTTGTTTTAAAATTTTTATTTTATTTCTTAACTCAGTTTCCCCGGTAAAACTATTCATAGTTTGTACTTCTACATCTTTTGTAGACTGTGTCTCATTAGTTAAAGTATCATCAGGTTCAAGAACATTATCTAAAAAAAAAAATAATGATAATATTTAAAATAGTTCTAATACCATCAATAACTGGTGTTGTATCAATAACTTGTCTAGAAATTCTCGTTATAGGATTTTTTCTATGTTTTTTAACTTTTTGATAGTATGGTGGGAATGATGGAAACGCAGATGGAGTAGCATCCAATCTTAATAACGGTCTACTTGCATCTGGGCGTATTTGATAGTCATCATTAGTAAAATGATCACTGCAAATTCTACTGTGCTGAGATGGTTTGAAATTTTTTCTTTTTATAATTTCAATCCATTTCTTCATCAATTACTCATTGGAATGTGGAAATCTAGTTTATGATAAATAATAATTCAAATAAAATACAGTCAATAATTGTCAATAATGTTTCAAATAGGTAGTAAACTTACCGGAAAAAATGTGTTGACTGTCCAGATGAAGCCCTATTTTCACAGCCATACTTAATCATTAATTAATTATACATTTTAAAATCTAATTCCGCTATTAAACAACATAAATCGAAATTCGTAAATCCGTAATAATTCCATAATTGTATTATATCTATGTTGTGGCAAAAGTATTTTGCAATGGCAGCTAAATGGCAGCTAAATCGGCTGCGAGCTTCTCCTGATAACGGGAGTTCGCTATCTAGTTTAGTATAGATATCTGTGGCCGACACAGCTGAGTGTATGGGGCATATAACTATTTGATAATTTTCGGTACGATTCTTTAAGTGTTAGACGATATAGTTGATATACTTTTTTTTCTCTTAAGACAAACGATATCTACATATTTGAGCGTCACACTTTGGGTCGTCTTGAAAATCTTTCCAATACAATGTAGAAATCTGTGTTTGTAGTATAAGTATCGCGTTTGCGCGCGCGAGTTTTCGCGGAGTAGTTGTCGTGACACAGCGCGTACACGACACGCAGGGGCAGGAACCACGATGCCGTGGACACCTTAATGACGGAGAGACGATGACATGCAAAGTGAAATCGACAATAATAACAATAATAATAATACGCGAGCACGGTTGAATTTTATTTGTTATTTTTTTATTTATTTTTTTCATTTTTTTACCGTCTTCGCACGCCACACACCGGATAACCAATCATACAATCATATAATACATATATATATATATATATATATTAGACAATAGCCCCGACGATGATCGTTACCCCTCCGTCGTCCGACCGCCGCGTCCGACGAGCACGCGAAATTGCCGGTTGTTTTGTGTCACAACACAATGAAAGACAATAATAACGCTGGGCTGTTATTATTGTTATTAGGTTATTACGTACACGTCGTGTGTATTATAATATATAGGTAAATGCGGCGCACAGGTACTCCTCTCCTGATGTATATATAATATAATACGTATAATGTCGTATGTGTAACATTTTTTTTTTGAAATCGCATGTGTGGTGGCTACCGTACACTATTCTTTATTCTCATAATGTCGGGATGTTTCCGATACAACCTATTTCCCGTGACGGTGCTATTCACGCGGGTTGACCTACACAACGGCTATTTTTGTGTGTCGTGTGTGTGTGCGCGCCGTACACGATAATAATAATTGTCACGCTAATAACCGTTGCGTCGTACGAGAGGGTGGACGGAGGACTGACGGTCGGGTTAGCTATAGCGTCGTTCGATATCCGATAAAAAAAAAAAAAAACGACATACGTCTAATTAAAACGAACACACAAATACTACGTAACTATTTGACTGTTTAATTAGTGTGTCGTGTCCGCGTGCAATGTGCATACATGATGCTTTATTGTTATAGGCTCGTATTATTATATTATTAGGTATATCTACAGCAGCTATATAAAATTTTTTTGATAACACGAATTAGTATTTTTTAATTTCGTAACGTGTACTCCTTATCGAGAACTCATCTCTTAAAAATTTGATTTTTTGGAATATTTAAAAATACACTTAAAGACCGTATTTTAAAATTCTTGAGATTTTAAATATGTCTACTGCTCGAGGAGCATACCTGGTGGAGAAACAAACTTTTGTATTTTAAATGATAACCCTTCTTTTAAACGGTAAATTATTTTCAGATAATTTTTCATAACATTTCAACGTATCAAAGTCAGAATTCGAACGAATACCTAGGTGGTTTTTTAGTCACTTGACTTTGTTTACCTATGTACTAAGAATAATTTGTTCGATACGGAACGCATACACACACGCACAAAATTTGTGCTCCGGTGCATTACACCGCCGTCGTGTATTGTAGCCATTATTCGTCGTCGTCATCTTACCACAAGAAAAAACTCACTAACACCAATTTTGTGTTTTTTTTTGTTTTTACGACGACCGTCGTCTCCGTCGTGAACCCGCCGCCATCAGTGCGTTTCAGCCTTTTTTTTCGGTTTTCTTTTTGTCGCACCCTTGCCTCGTACGCGATTTGTTGTTGGCCGTCAGTGTCAACGAACATGTCTCAATATCGTAAAACTTTTGTGCCGTCGTCGTCCGTCCGTTGTACGTATTAAAACCAGTGGTGCACGGCCATGGCATGCCACGAGTACGACTTTAGAACCGATTCGCATTGTTAACATTAAAATGTTTAATATAATATTTTTAAAATAACATTTTAGTGTGTACTCGTATTTTAAATTTCATTTTTGATTAGTGATCCATTTATAAAATAAACTTCGTAACAGAATGGCTGAATTCATCGACAGTAAACGTGGAAAACCATTATAAGTCTTAAATAATTATAAATTTTATATTGGATCAGTTAACGTTAAACCACTGGTTTAACACGTTGGCGATGTATCACAAAAGACTGCAAAGCAAAAATGTACACTGAAAATAATGCTATAGTACATGATCATTGTGAATATTTAATTCATAACCATAAACCTTATGTTCGGACGGTAATATGAAGGCAAATTGTTAATAATGCCTGTAAAAGAACAGCAGTCGATGATATAAGTAATAATCCAAAAAAAAATTATGTTAAAAGAGATAGGAGAAATTAAAGAAGCTTCACAATTCACCACAACAGACATTAAAAGTCTGAGGAAAAATATTTATGAAGCTCGACGAAAAGTTGTACCTGCCAATCCAAAAAATACACAAGAAGTCCACGAATATTTAGGAGCAATGGATTTAAAAACAAAGCAAGGTGAAGATTTTTTGTTAATTAATGATCAACAAAAAAATATTGTTATTTTTTCGTGCCACACGAATATTTTATTTCTAAAAGAAGTTGACACATTATACATGGATGATACATGGGACATTCAAGTATTCAGCACGATTTTTTATCCAATTATTCACGATTTACGCGCTCAAAAATAGACACTATATTCCTTTAATATTTTGTTTACTACCAACTAAAACTACAGAAATATATGCATATGCTTTTCGATTAATTGTTGACAAATGTTCAACATTAGGTGTGCAAATATTACCACAGTATATTACAACAGATTTCGAAAAATCTATAATTAATGCAATTCATGAAATTTGGCCACAAACACAAATTATTGGTTGTAGGTTTCACCTCACCCAAGCGTGGTATCGTCAAATTCAAAAATCAGGGTTATCCACTGCCTATTAAGCCTAATCTTTAGAAGTAGGGAAATGGTTTCGTCATACTTTTGGCTTACTTTTCTTAGAACCGTATGAAGTTTTTGAATGTTTCGTTGACAACTTTATGGCTAATCGTCCTATAGATGACCAAGTTAGTAAATATTCAGACTATTTAGTAGACAATTATCTGACCGAAAATTGCGATTATCCTCCAACACTTTAGGCATCAGCAAGTTCAAGTTTAAGACGAACGACCAACAATTGTGAGTCATTCCATGCAAATTTTAATAAAAGTTTTTACAAAGAATCGCCGTCTATTAATACTTTGGTAAACGTTTTGATTAATCAAGTACAAACCGAAGTCTATGTTAAACTTAGAAGCACCCATCTACCAAACGTGGCAGGTTCGAGATAGACAAAATCGAAATGAACAATTTATAACTCAGTATAAAAATGGATGTATTGACAGGTAGTGTGACTATTTTAATTTGATATCAATATTTATATTTATTTTTTTCTTACATTTTTAGATATGACTTCGTAAAAGAAATATCATACAACTATAGTAAGTTTTAAAAATATCAATAACAAAAAAAAAAAAAATAGTAGAAGTAAACCGTAATATTCGATGTAGTTGACACAATTTAATTCAAATGACATTTATAATATTTTATTTTACAATATTACAATTATTATAATCAATAAAAATATGAAACATAAATATTATATTGGCGGAAAAGGTAAAGGTATACTTTTGGCGGAAACGGGTAACTCCCGCACGGCCATACGCCCTACCCCGGCGACAACACATCTCCATCGGATTTAGATAATAATATTAGACTTTATACTTCTTTGTAATTATATTATTATGTGTATTGTCATGATAATGTAAATTGTTATTATTTGTATTATTATTATTATTTATATCTATATTGTTGGTGTTGGTCGACCTGTGATCGTCACCGTATAATTTATAGTACTAACCCTAGTATATAAGGAGTTTTTATCTAAAGCACGATAATATATTTTGCCGTCATATTATTTAATTATTAAAACATTGTTATCTTCTCTCCTATATTATATCATACCTATACAGTCCACTTTTAAAAGGTTCGTGTGCAACCCAATCGCACAATAATAATATGTCAACAAATAGTAAAAAGAGAACCTACATCAACATTTTTTAAAAATATAACCACTAAATCGTTTACAGTAGAAAATGGGGGTTGTTCTCACTTAAGCTTCATTTCAATTTTAAGTTTTGTAAGTTATATAATATAATATGTATTCATTATAATATTAGATACCGCAGAGCGCAGTGCTGTTTATATTTTAAATCCTCTGTTTTGACCACTGTACATTATATTTTACGAAGACTTCTAGCTGTATATAAATTTATAAATATACATAGATATATATTATATGTAACTTAAAATATCATAGATACTTGATACTTATATATGGAAAATATTGGAATTGTTGTCATTATTTTTCGGTGTGAAACGATAGTCAAAGATATCCGACTTCTTGTAAACCTGTTTTCAAGGTAGGTATTGTCCAAATGTCTGATTCACATTTTCTGAATGTCTCCGTCGGAATTTAATAAACAAGAAAAATCGAAAAACGTACAAGAGCAGAATATAATAATGATAAAAAAATACAAATAAAAACCTTACGACAGTTCTTCTATCCCCTCTCCTTCGTATGTACTATGTCGTATAGAGAAATAAACGTGACGTTATATATATATTATATAAATAGGTATACGGCGTGCCGTTAAAATTAAGAATAGGTTTTCGGTTTTTGCGATGTCTTTAATTATTATTTTGTTTTCCATTGCAGGCAATTTTTTTTTAATCATTTCTTAGAAATTAACGTCTCCCGTGAAAGATGCTTAGATCGTAACCACCCTCCGGTAGACTGATTGTATTGTGTGTTGTATTTTATATCCTATTACTATAGACATTATATATATTATTATTACTATTATTATGGTCGGGAATATGGAACATAACGTTTCTCATACAGTTCACTCATAATATAATTTTTTAATAATTATTATTTAATTTGTTCGGTTATATATTATTATTATACACGATTACTTCCGATTCATGAATTTTAAATATATAGTCCCGGGTTCCGGATTTTTGTGATGATGATGTCATTGATCAGTGGGGTTAGACGACTCACGTCGCGCGTCCGTCGTTCTTATCCAATTTAAAATACGCAACCGCAAGGGTAGTTACGTAGGCAGTATATTTATACATACATCATACATTAAACACACGCGGTGTCATCAGATTTACAACTCTCAATAATTTGATTTATCAAAAACCAAAAAGGGTTTCGATGAACTTTTTTTTTCAATTGCGTCGTTTGACTTCATTATTTGGACATTAATTTATTAACAAATGATGTATTATTTTATTGGAATATACTATATAGAAATATACGAGCAGGATTAAACACGAAAGGGTAAATATGTTTAAGAGCATAATTCATAAAAATATGTACTGCGTTCAGTTTTCAATATTACAAATAAAATAGTTTTATTGGACTTTTCTCTTGTAATTCATATTATTACATATCTCAATTTTTCAATTCCAAAATCTATAAATTTATTTGAATTTGATAAAACTCAACTTTTATCTTAATTTTTTTCATAGTGATATTTGTATATTATAGAATTGGACGCGTACACTTTTTGGTGTAATAAAATATTATAACAAGTTAGTAACTATAGGCTAGTTTGATTTGGTTAATAATTCAAGTGCCATTATTTATAATATAATAGTATATTTTTTATACTGCCTATATAATAAATTTAATATTTTTATACAATTATTATTATTAATAGTTTATTATTATACAATAAAAGGTGTATTACACTTCAGTTTTGCAGAGTGAACACTAAAACTAGTGTTATATTTAAATATTTGGTTTGCTAAAAAAAAAAACAACTGATAATAACCATATTATGATACTGCTACTCAGGAGTGGACACCTGTTTTTTTATAAGCTGAATTCGAGGTTCGTAAGAACATTATTATTATTTCATGTGTGCACCCCATATAAGTAGGTAATTGCTCATAAAAACTCGATAAAACGTCGTACAAAAATAAATCGTAAATCCTCCAGCGCATAGAATCGAGAATGTAAAAAAAAAAAAAATACTAAAAATTATAACAATAATAATACAAGAACATATTATATTGTTATAGCCGAATGCGGAACGTTGCAAATAATATCACCGGCGTCGTTCAAGTGTCCGGTTCATTTCACTAACATCATCAATTTTGTACAGTACATGTGCGTATAATGTACATATTCTATATATATAAGTGCGAATATAAGGCCCAAAACTGTATTCGGCACGCCCTGAGGGACAGTTGTTTACATAAATATAATACGAAATATATTTATATGCACTATATTCTTTTGTGCGGTTCGTTTCTTTTTTACGCGCGCGCAAACACACGCACATAATATATACACACATATATGCACGTAAACACATTGAGGAAAAAAACCTTTCATTTCGAAACGCACAATAAACGAATCGGTTCCATCGTTGCGGATTCCGGTCTCACGCAACATCGAATCGTACTCGGGCTATTATTTCTCTTAATTTTTTGAATACTAGCGCCCCCTTTCAAGAAGGCGGTGGCGGCCGCTTTGACACACGGGGCCGTGTATAATAGAATTGGCGAGCAAGTGAGACAGACGTACAAAAACGGACGCGAATATAATAATAATAATAATAATAATAATAATAAAACTAGAGAGACGTCCAGAGATTTTTATCGAAAAACGAATCGTTTTTAGCCCATGCAGAAGAGAGAATCCCTTTTTTTTCGCAAAACGCACAATAAAATTCTTTACGCCTGTTGACCGGAGACGTAATTCAAGTAGCCGACAGATGGACTCCCGGTTTTTTCACCACCGTAGCCCCCGCACACCCTCCTACTACTTCTTTTCTGCGGCCATTGTACCGCCACCACCGTCACCGCGCCTTGCGGATGTCCGAGAGACGAGTATATAATTTATATATATATTATATAATATATTGTAGGCGAGCAGTATACCTAATGCAGCGCAGCAGTGTCGTCGTCGGAAAGGGGTTTTTTGAAGAATGTAAAAAAACCTATTAAAATAATTTCTTTACCTCGCTTTGTTGGCTCTCCTCTTCCAAACGCACGCCGATTTCTATACGTCACCGCCGTCGCCGCGTACAGTCTGTACGTCTTATAATCGTACAAACAATATTATGTAAATTCCTCTTGAAAAAAAAAAATTATAACTTTTATTTTAATAAAAGATTTTCACTATTGTACGAATCTATTACATTAAAAAAACGATATTTTTTTCCACTCTTGTTATTACACATTTACTTACGAATGTTAAAAATAATAATACATAATATTATTATTTATTAATTTCCGGATATGGATTTTTAACTATTAATTAATAAATATTATATGATACGTTAAAATTATGCATAAAAAAGTATTACACCAATATTATTTGTATAATAGGTGTATCATAATTTAAGTATATTAATTTATGACACCGTGTTTGACGTGTTTATGTCTTTCGGTAGCTAAGATTAAAATACTACAGTTAACTACTAATAGCTACGTCTATTTTCATATAATTTATATACATTTTCAGAAATACAATGCTGTATACATTTTTACTATAAAATTGTATATATATTAATGCTGCTGTTAATGTTAACAAGTCGATGGTATTTTATCTTCTGAAAATATACTGGTGTCACAAGGACCAATAATTTTTGATCGGAATCATACGAAAAGCACTAAAAAGTTTTGAAACAAACTATTAGGATTTGGGTACACAGTTTATCCAAAAGTCCTTTATTGCCTTTGGTCTGGTCGGCAATATGGTCGAATATATTGCTCACTGTATATACTGTGGAATCCACTCAAGTTGAATTGTCTGATATGCTCGAAGAGTTACAAAGACTTTTTCTCCGTATGGCATTTTATAAATTACAACCCTTTAAATGAATTTTCTGTACAATACTACGATGTAATCTATCGTCCTTGAAGCTTGACATTATATGAAAGCTAAAAGTGGACGTACCAGCAATAGCATTTATAAAACAACAAATAATTTAATTGATATTCTTCAAGAATTTTATTTTAAAAACGCCTCAAAAAGCTTTTGATATTTTGTTCCTTTGTTTCGTTTCAATTAATATTTTTAACAAGATATAATTATTACTAAATAGTAGCTGGTGTATTACAATATATAATTATTTAAACATTTCTAATCTTGGAATTTTTATATTACAATTTTTACACTTAAGTAATATTACAGTAAATATTTAACTTCCTCTTGTCTATTTGCAATAAAACATTCTTTTATATGTATAATATTGGTATTGTTTAAAAACGTGATATTCCATAGAAAGGTCGAGTTCCTCATATTCACACATGTGCGTGTTTAAAGAATGATCGAGTAAAATAAAAGATAGGAACATTTTAGAATGAAACAACAGTAGTTTAGGGTGCATTCGAGATTATTTTTTCCATTTATATAGTTTGCAAAAAACATGGGCGTGGTTTTTATTTAAAATGAAACAAGACAAAATAGATAATATACATTGAATGGAAGCATAATATAAAGAAAAGGATATATATATATTATATATTGTATATGTATTGTTTTATGTGTATAAATGCAATCGATATGTAAAAGCGTGTTGTCACAGCGAAAAAAAAATGTTTTTTTTTTTATATTTTTTAAAATCCGTCTGCAGGAATGAAATAAACGAGAAGAACTTATAAGTGTTATACATATTATAATCATCAAATATAGTGTATTTTGGAAACGAAAACTGTAAAAATAAACCACTACCGATCGCCAATCGACATGATTTTTCAATTTGTTCAAAAGTCATATTAATTTACGGTGCGTATATTAAGTTCAGTACCTACACTTGCGCCTACCAATGCGAAATGATCCATTCATCGTCATAATTCATATAACTGCATATCATATCGATGTATTATACACACCGATAAATTCCGAGACCGAACTGGTCGACGAGGAATACCATTCGTGATAATAATATTATGTAGCTCGGATTATATCATACATATACATAAAATAAACGTACATATTATAGTTATGATCGTTCAATATAGTGGAATTTTTACAACTGAAATGTGTAACGGTATCGTGTTTGGTCGTTCAGTCGCGCGTTACGATGATATTCGCAATGCGTACAAACATATAATATGCGCAAATATTATGTATATATATATATATATGTACAGACTGCTTGTAAGTAGTGTACGTCGTCGTCGTCGTCGTATTATTATTATACGATAGACGATGGGCCGTGTGGGACAGCGTATTTTCCGCGTACGCAAACACGCACGGATATAATACGTATAATGTATACCTACCTTATAGTAACATTGGTATGTAAGCGTATATATATGTATAGATTGTACGGTCGTATATAGTCGGCGGCCGATATTATATTGTTCTCGCGTGCATTTTCCCAGCCGGCGCCGCTGTTAGCATTGCAAATCGCCGCCGCGCTGCACCGCGACTATCGTGTACCTACCATCACCAATAATATAATATATATATGTATATATGAGAACGGTCTCGGCGACACGACTGCAGTCCGATCGGCCACACCGGGCACATGGGTACTATATATCATGTAGAGGCATATATTATCATGTATATAGGTACCCAGTTAATAATAATAATATGTTACGTTGAAAACGGATTTTCTTTTGCTCTGCACTGAGAGTAGGTACCTACATAATATTATTCGTATCATCGTCGTCGTCACCGTTCATATCTGCAGTTGCGTATATAAAGGGGGTTTTAGAGGTTCACCCCCCCCCCCTGAAATGTATGTTTGGTATGGGCATTGATAATGATCGTTATAATATTAAATATAATATTATCATACATTTTTTTTAACCCCTTCCGAAATTAATTTCTATATACGCCACAGCAGGCGTATACCATTGCAATATATCACGAGGACAGGTAGATGGATTTGGACGGTCAAACACGCATCCGTGGCTTATGTGCGTCAAGGAGACGTACTTTATTATTTACTTTCGTCTTTAGGGAAAAATATAACAAATCGTTATTAATCGAATGAAATAGAAATTTGATAAAATTTAGAATTTTATTATTTTATACCACGTGTCTATAGAGATGAACCATATGACATTATATTATTTAGGTATGCGTAATACGCGTCGGAATAGTCACCGTAGGTATCGTAATGATCACTGTGGAATACGTTAACTGCAATGTTCTCCCAACTGCGCTGTTTATTAGCAACGCTTTATGAGTTTTGGATTAAAAAAAAAAAAAACAACTTAAAACATTTTTTAGTCCGATATGAGATCAAAAATATGTAAACGGTCTGTAAACAACACACACACACGCGAAATAAAAACACGTTTTATCGTGTTTTCCTATAAATCATCTACCTATGCAGACGATGAAGGATTTTTGGTAGGTCATTAAATTCCATTAAAACCACATTTAGGTATTCCGGTAGACGTGGGAAGAACTAACAGCTTAGCGGCGGTTGTTTTCATTATAACCGAATTTCTGTTCTACCCAAAAAAAAAAACTTAACAATGAATTCATCATAATTGTACATTTTTATAAATCATTAATGATCCGGAAATTATAAAATTAAATACCTAATTTTTATACATAACAATGCGACAATATGTAATTACGACAAATAATATGTGTACTCGTATATACACACATAATATGATATTATCTATAAATTATCTAAATTGGTGTCATTTTATTATATTATATTAAGCACTTGGTCGTTTTGAAGAAAATCAAATCACAATATGCTATTTGAAAAATAAGTTAAAATTCAAAACCACCGAACCATAAAACGTGGCACTATATTTTTTCAGCAGTAATATCAAAATTAAACCTATATCGTGAATACTATAAATTATATATAAAAATTACAAAACAAATAACTAAAAAAATCCTTAACATAATAGAATGAGAAGTGTATGATTAAGACTAAAGTAAATTAATATAAATTATAAATAACAATGAAGATATACACTTACAATGCTTCAGTTTTTTTAGGGGACTTAACCCTAAAGACCGTCCTCCAATGCCCGCTTATGCACAGTAATTTAAATAACTTGCTGCAGCTCCTATTTCATAATAACCGGATGCGGTAAATTAATAAACGTATTCAATTTTAGGTTCTAACTGATTATTGTATGATAACTATAAAAGAAATCATTCCGAACCGATTTCAAGTGGCCATGAAAAATTCAAGAGCAGTTATAAATAGTTAATAACCAAATTAAATAACTTCTATTACGTTGTGCCTATTTTAATATCATAAGTATAAAGATGTAGCATTTCTTTAAATAATGTCAATTACTTGGGCCACTACAAATAAATTAAGATAATAATATAAAAATAGATTGACATGACATTTTATTTTGCTCCTATAGACTGCAACAGTATTATTATTACTATTACTATTTAGGCTTAATACGTATACCTATATTCTGTAACTTGAGTACGTTTATAACAAACTTTTCTAAGCATAAGTAAATACGTATTAGATGATTAAGTAATGAATTTTAAACTAATCTATTGACTATCGTTTATGTTTAGAACTTCAGATTATTTGATAACAAGTAGGTACAAGTAGGTAATATTTAGTTTTTATCATAAAAATAAAATAACAAATGTTATAGGTTACATATCATATTATACCCAAATCGTAGTGACGTAGTAAGATATGTTAAGAACAAAATATCCAATAAAATAATTATTTCAAATTCATTTTTATGTGCAAAACCAGTTTTATTACAGTAAAAAGAGAATCGATTAACTTTGTTACTCACTAAATTATCAAATAAAACCAACCATTAAATTGCATTTTATTTTTTACACGTGCCAATGCCCAATGCGTCATACTACTCATATTGTCATGTTAAAAAAAAATCGATTTTATGTTAACATAAGATAATAATAATCTCGCATGTTTATATTATTATTGCCATGTGCTTATGTGCTGTAGTCAATTTGCACCAAAATTGACCCAAAATATTTACAACATGTGTAATTTGCCCCATTTTAGATTCTGAACGGAGTGATGAATGTATTGATTTTACAATGATGTATGTTTTTTTTTTTGTATTTGTATACAGCATAACTAGTCGAAATAATGTTTCAATTTCAAACTTTGGGGGTGGTTTCCGATGGAAAAGTGAATATCCTTGGTGCATTATAGAGGTAAAAAGTAAACATTTTCCAACAGATTTCAAAAAAATCGAGAAAAACAAAAAAAAATGACGGAAAAACGGGAATTTTTACGCAAAACCAGTTTTCGACCGAATCGATTTTTTTTATATGGTTGTAATTCAAAAACTAATCACTGTAAATACTTGAAATTTTCACCAAATGTTTATATTAGTGTTATCTATATACAGTTAAATTTTCAACAATTTTTGACTTTTTTTGAGTTATTTATAGACCACTGAAATTTTAGATTTTTATGCGAATTTTTTTTTGAAATGTCGGTAAAAAAATTTTGGATTACCAAAAAAACTTGAAAATTTAATACAAGGTTCCTTATGAGTTGTTCTTATTGTAGCTAAAAAAAATTAAAAATCGTTAGTCACAATTTTTTTTTATAAGCGTTTATAGTTCAAATTTTTACGAAATCTGTCGAAAACGTGAAAATTTGCAAGTAATTTTGAAGTTGAAAAATCATAAAATGTTTTGTGTTTATAACTAAGGATTAAAAATACAACACTAAGTTTTTCATAGGTTTTTCTTCAAGTAGCTATAGAGAAAACTCGAAGCATCATTATAGGAACAATTTTAAGTGCGTTTGAATTTTAAATTTTTACGAAATCGCGTAACGATAACGATTTATCCCCAAACGATTTTAAATATTTGTTATTATTCAAAAAGTATAAGTCGTAGATACTTGAAAATTTTACCAGTTATTAAGATTGGCATTTTCTTTACATGATTTAATATTTTGAGTTTATTTTTAGCTATTTATAGACTCATTATAGATTGAAATTTTCAATTATTCTGAAAATTTTTTTTTTGAAGTATCGATACAATTTTTTTGGCCCAATCAAAATACTTGAAAATCTTATACAAAGTTCCTCATATGTTATTCTTATAGTGATTAAAAAATTATAAGAATACATAGGCACAATTTTATTAACATTTGAAGTTCAAATTTCGACAAAAATTCGTCAAAATCATGAATATTTGCAAATTATTTTGTAGTTCACAATTCATAAAATTGTTTGTATTTATATCTAACGTTAAATATTCTAGACTGACAAATCATCTCCGTTCAGAATCGTTTTTCGTATACAATGATAACTATCATTGGATTCAAATTTAACACTCTTATAATATATAATAGTGAACCACACGGCACCTAATCTACAGCAGAGCGGTACCCACTTATCCGCTTTTTTTTTTAAATGCGTTTGTAATTTGCACCAAAATAAAGATATGTAATTTGCCCCATCCTCAGGTAGTAAGAAATAGGAATTGTAATTTGCACTAAAATTAAAATCAATTATTTTTTCGATATTATAAACTTACAAGTTTTTATATCCTAATATAAATTTAGCTTAATTTGTATTTATAAAATAGCTGAGCTCATACACATATTGATGTAAGTTTATATAAAATCGTATAATTATGAATATAAAAAAAGTTAGCCAATTAAAAAAACTATATGTAAAATTAAAAATAACAAATGTATGTACAATAGATTTTGATAAAGATGTCTATAATCTTAATATAACTTTAGCTTAGTTTAAATTTATAAAATAGTTGAGCTAATGCACATATAATATTGTCATAATAAATTTATATAAAATCGTATAATTTTGAATACAAAAAAATTGGTCAAAAAAATATTATTATATTTTTATACTATTAAACATTTTATAAATATATATAACGCGATTATGACCGATAATTGGACGTAAAACGTCAAAATATTACCAGTTAAGGCGAAATATTCCAAAAAATTATTACTGTCATTCGTGTCCATCTAGTCTCGACATCTACGAAGATACCGAGGAATAATCGAATATTCGATAATCGAACAAATAAATAAACATTTTGGTGCAAATTACAAACACTATTTTTGATTACCTGCAGTGGTGCAAATTACATATCTTTAATTTGGTGCAAATTACAAACTCCCTGCTCATGTATATAGGTTATAGCGAAAAATATTATAATTCACAAATACATAATTATACATATTTTTAGTTGTTCTACTATTTATTATAATAGTGTCAGTTATTTCTCAGTTTGCGCTATTGCGATATTATGGTAGGTACATAAGTTATTGTTCAGACTTATATTTCTCCCAAATTTCTAAACTGGAATTTGTCTTCATTTATATTATTATGATTACAGTTATAATATTATAGCTTATAGGTAATATTCTAAACAATTAGAAACAATTTTTTTATGAAATGGTATTTGCGATTTCACAATAATAGTCTCACCATTCTTAATTACTATTGTATTAGGAAATTGGTGTATCAAATTATCTTTCCGTCGAAACACAAAATGTTTATAAAGTATTAAAAATTATTTTGACGTGAATATAATATATATATATAAATATAAATAAATTGTAGTAATATTAACCAAATAACTGCGTAAGTGTAAGTGTACAACTTAACAGCATAACAACATCATATCTTCGAATCAGTAAGATAAAATAATAACAATTTACATAATAAAACAATGCATAACAAAACTGCATATAAATTTCCTATTTAATAGATAGTAACTTTATTTTGTACCAATATTTGTATCTATAGTACTTACTACAGAGTTTCACGAACTATTTCGTACTTATTTTCACAACCACTCATGTGAATTACGAATCATTCATGTTCTTCTAATAACAAATGGAAAATTAGATATGATACCAATGAAACTGAAGCTAACCAAATCGCTACATTTGAAATTTTTTTAATTCTAAGTCAATAACGTTGATTGTATTGATTTTACACATATCACTTATGTGTGTCGAGTACATATTTTTTTATGTTGGTGCACACTTTTTAGAAGAAAAATTCCTCGACTTTCGACTTGCATTTCTATTGATTTAAGATATCTACATTTTTTTCAAATCTGAGCAGAGTGGACAATGGATTGATTTAAGTATGATTTTATCACTGCTACTCATGTATATATTGTGGATTAGTTATGTGGCTACCACTATAATGACTAAAAATAATTGACACTATTCAAAATTAAAATGCATTTATAACAATATATTATTATAATATAATAATACCGTATAAAAATGATAATTTGAGTACCTACTTAAAAGTATATTACTTAATAATTATTTACACAAAAAATAAAATAACAGTAGACCCGTTACAAACATTAATCATAATTTATTAATTTTTCGTTTTACTACCTTAACGTTATGGTCTTCCGCGTATCACTAATGGCAGTAGTAGTAGGAATACGTGTACAACGGTTTGAGAACCGCTCACTTTAGGTATAAAGCAGCGGCGGCCAACATGAACGTGTTCGTGAGCTACGCTGACAAATACAATATTATGCCAAGACCCAAAATGCTTATAAATACATTTTATATAATTTCATAAATTGTTATTAATTCTTAACAAAAAAATTTTAATTCGTAACAATAATAACTCAATTTTGATTTTATAAATAAGACGCTAGCCACATATGACGAGTAGCCCCATGCGGTTAACGAGCCTCAAGTTAGCAACCCCCGTTATATACCATAGCTATTACTATTTGATATTCAATAATTAAAATTTTATAATATACACTTAGTTTTCTACTAACGAATCCGCTTTTAGATTGTTAGTGAAATTGGTCTTACAATTATTTAGGTAATTTTGTCTACTTATTTTCTGTATAGAAAATATATCATTATTTATAATTATTATTATTACTATAATAATTTTTTGTATAGTGTATATATACAGGGTGATTTTTTATCGTTGAACACTCATTATTTCAAAAAGTATTCATGTTTTTGAAAATATTTTTTTACATAGTTTCTAATTGTTAAAAAAACAACGTTTTTATAAAAAAATTATATTTTTAAATATTTTTTATCCTTATAATTTTTTACTTTTTTGAATGACGACATAGATTTTTTATTTCATATACCAAAGCAGAATAATTTTCTGAGTAATTCGATACATAAAAATTGAATTTAGGGTGAGTAGTTTATGATAGTTATACGTATTTAAAGTTTAGCTGCGCGGAGTGGAGTGGTACGGGATTACCCCGCAAAATGTTTGTCCACTACTCCGCTTGTCTAAACTTTGAATAAGAATAACTCATAAACTACTCACCCTAAATTCGATATTCGACATTTTCAAAAACATGAATACTTTTTGAAATAATGAGTGTTCAACGATAAAAAAATCACCCTGCATATATTTTATTATATACATATGGTTTTTACTTATTTTTATAAAATTTTATGTAGTCCTATAAACATAAAATTATTATTACTACAAGCTGTGCTCCAAGCAACATCGTATTTTCAAAATTGCTGGTTTATCAACATTTGTGTTTAAGCGTATTCAATAATACACTATACCTATGCGGTATCGCATCAAATTGAGCGAATATATTAAGCGTAATACCCGTGGTGTCAGTTTCCAGCAGAAGGTTTTTTTTTTTTTTGTTAACTTCACAAATCGCTTGTATTAACTCGTGATAATAAAATACCTAATATTATAATATTTATACTATATTATTAGAGTCTCTCCGATCAAAAGCCTCACGTATTTTTGCTGTATTCTCCGCGCCGCGCCGTCGGGTACTCAATGTACAATCGTGTCCCGATGACCAGTCGCTCCCATCGACGCCCACCGACAGTCACGAGGCATTCCGTGCACCAAATGGCCTATCATTAGCCTAGGCTCGTTCATAACAACGCATTGTTGTATACATGTTGTATCACTTATATCCGTTCCGAACTATGACATCGTATAGCACAAACGATGGCAGGACACGAAGAGCAGAAGACGATGATAATCGCATGAAAACGCGCTCGACATACGATTCTAGCAACAGTCACACAACACGCTGTCGGCCCGTAGTATGACATCGTCGTAATATTGTGTTAGGTAAACTGTCGTTCGGCTAAATGCATAAAATATAGTCGTACAAATAATTATTACTTTTTCTCCATTTATATCAATATGACAATATTAAGGTATACAATAGTTTCTTCACCCTCGGCATCATTAGATAAACAAGCTAAGAAATGTCTCACAAAATATTCATAAACTTTACTTTCTCCATTTATAATTACTAAAAAAGAGAAGGATTTGATATTTTGAAGTAAGGTGATAGGTACTAGAGTATTGATACTAGACTTTGATAGGTTTTCCATCTGTTTGTAAAGTACGTATAATTGTAGTTTTTTTTAACCTCTTTAGTCTTCCTCTACCCCCTTCATACTAAAACAATTAATCAATTTTAATATTAAGGGTTTTAAAATAAATGAATTATATTATATATTATATTTGTTTATTGTATTGTATTTTATTAGATACTCTTTTCTTATATTAAATACGGCGTAGAGCTCATACACTATAATGTCTGATAACGTATGAAAATTTTCCTAGTCATACATAGTTGTCCCTTCCCCCGTACCGATATACATACCAATAACCTAATTAAATATATTTAAATGTACTACATAATAATATAATAATTATTAGGTATAAGTCTTGCTGAAAGAAAATCTTTATTGTATGTTATCATGAAATTTATAATATATTGAGTAAGGTTTAGTAAGTAGTAACCTTGTGTAACTATTTAAATTATGTGTACAAAGTTTAAATAAACCTTATTATGTGTCTTCTTGAAAACTTTTTATTATCCGTTCATTTCCTTCGTTACTGTGCTTCCACCCATGGCTGGATGTGGAGGATCGTCTCTGAGCCGAGCCTTTGGCCTGATGTCGGTGATGAAGGGATATAATGGCCCTCTCTGATCGCTGTTGTTGACCCACCGGTGTTCGGTTTGTACAGTTTGCCTTCTATGCCTCCCCCGTTGGCCGGAACCGGAGTTCCGTTTCCAGTCGGCACCACGTGTGGGTGAGGATAGGGCTCTGCCGACCAACACATACTAACCTAACTGAATCACAACCGACGCCAGATCCTACACGTGACTGATATATATTTTACCCCTTCACCATAAAATACATTACCCCCTCCATCCCATGAAGAAAAATAATATATATAATATTCTGATGCACATTTGTATCGATTAAATCGGACACTTGGCCAACATAATATATTTTTACACTTTCCAATCAATTCTATAATCACCCCTTTTATTTACACACTCACACACACGCGCACACAACATATATACTATCACATACATACAACATAAGTAGGGTTAGGTTAGGTTTTTCGGTCCCCATGTTGCGATGCCACAAAAAAAAAAGGTTAGGTTACATCACACGTATAACAACCAAACATATTTACTATTATACAGTTATCACATTGATATTATAATTATTTACGAATAAGCGCCTCGTTAAAGCATACGTTATACATAGGACTGTATCACACACACTCACTACAATTTACATAGTATTTTATTCTTATATATCAATAAAACACATCGTTAGCATACCAAAAATCACGTATTCGTACAATTATACAAATACATATAAATCAGGGGCGTACCCTTGGGGGTGAGGGGGGGTCGGATCTTTAAGGTCAATCGTTGTAATGGTTTCCCCAAGATTAAAAGTATTGGTAGTAGCAGTCCGTTGCTTTTATCCAGAGGTTTTTTGGAAAGTTGACACGATGTGTATGTTTTTATAAATGAATAAGTATTTTGTATGTATAATGGTTGGCCAATAATATTTTTCTTTTAATTTTAATAACGTTTTTGTAATACCTAAGTGTGCTGAAAAAACGGATTAGTGAGAGGACTTCAAAATAGTATTTACCAAATTAGTTGGAATAACTAATAAATACTTTATGCCATATGGTGATCAATTTTTTAAGTATAGTAGTTTGTCCTTAATAATATATTTTCTTGATTTTTTATAGTATTTATTTTTTGTATTATCTGATAAAGATGAAATTATATTTTTACAATATTTGTCTTTTGACTGTAAAGTTCTCACTGACAAAGAAACTACTAACAAAACCGATTTCGACACGATACAACCTGATACAGTGAAAACTTTACAGTCAAAAGACAAATATTGTAAAAATTGTAGTATACCCGTATTTCAGTATACACGGTATAACCAACTAGGTACGTCTTACCCTCGATCCTCTAGTTAATGACACTCTCTAAAATAAATAAGAATGGCACTGTTAACTTGTGAGGTACGATGGTTTTGCCGTAAATCAACTACGCCTTACCTCCGTACTCTTTAGTTAATGACACTCTCTAAAATAAATTAGAATGGCACTGTTAACTAGTAAGGTACGATGGCGTGCGCTTGTCGATTCTACGCTCCTTTATGGTGGAAAAAGCTCGAAGATTACATATACCCGTGGTACGTATATCCCGGCACTGTTTCCTATATAAAGGTAAGAACGCAAAGACGACTTAAATGATATTCAACTCGTGTTGTTCTGGTCGGGAACACTTTTTATTAACTTTAAACAAACACAAAATAAAAACAATCAAAAATACTATATCACTCAGCCCGTACTACAATCGTTGCTTCACACGCACGATCGTTGTACCTACGCTCTCGCCAACTCACTCAGCGACAGCGGGACTCCCCGTGCCTGTGCGTACGGCGGTCTTATATAAAAATTTTCTTGTTGCCTCAGTACATTTAGCTTCACTGGCCTCTCCCGTGTTAATAATTTTATTTTGTATTTTTATTGTATTATTCTTTTATACGTATTAAATAATAATTTTTGGGCGACTGTCTACAATATACAACAAAATATAATTTCATCTTTATCAGAAGATACAAAAATAAACACTATAAAAAATCAAGAAAATGTATTATTAAGGACAAACTACTATACTTAAAAAATTGATCACCATATGGTATAAAATATTTATTAGTTATTCCAACTAATTTGGTAAATACTATTTTGAAGTCCTCTCACTAATCCGTTTTTTCAGCACACTTAGGTATTACAAAAACGTTATTAAAATTAAAAGAAAAATATTATTGGCCAACCATTATACATACAAAATACTTATTCATTTATAAAAACATGCACATCGTGTCAACTTTCCAAAAACCCTCTGGGTAAAAGCAACGGACTGCTACTACCAATACCTTTAATCTTGGGGAAACCATTACAACGATTGACCTTAAAGATCCGACCCCCCCTCACCCCCAAGGGTACGCCCCTGATTTATATGTATTTGTATAATTGTATGAATACGTGATTTTTGGTATGCTAACGATGTGTTTTATTGATATATAAGAATAAAATACTATGTAAATTGTAGTGAGTGTGTGTGATACAGTCCTTTGTATAACGTATGCTTTAACGAGGCGCTTATTCGTAAATAATTATAATACCAATGTGATAACTGTATAATAGTAAATATGTTTGATTGTTATACGTGTGATGTAACCTAACCTTTTTTTTTGTGGCATCGCAACATGGGGACCGAAAAACCTAACCTAACCCTACTTATGTTGTATGTATGTGATAGTATATATGTTGTGTGCGGGTGTGAGTGTTTAAATAAAAGGGGTGATAATAGAATTGATTGGACTGGGTAAAAATATATGTCGGCCAAGTGTCTGATTTAGTCGATACAAATGTGCATCAGAATATTATGTATATTATTTCTCTTCAAAGGCGGGTGTAATGGTGAGGTTAATGTATTTTATGGTGAAGGGGTAAAATATATATCGGTCACGTGTGGGGTCTGACGTCGGTTGTGATTCAGTTAGGTTAATATGTGTTACCTGGGTTGCATATATTGAGTAATTTTGAGTAAACTTAACCTAAGTTTCGGAGGATCCTGTACTACGGATTGCCCATAGTAGCGGCTAGTTGCTTCATTCGGTTTAATGCACTTCCAGATTTAAACCATTGTATCTGCTGTGTGTTGAAAGTATGATTTAGTAATATCTCTTCACAAGTTCCATCATTGTGCCGTAATATGCAAGTCAAAGGCTGAAAAAATAGAAACTAGAATTAGTTTAGTAACTCGATAACAATTTGATTTATAAAATATATATTTTTTTACTGGAAAACTGGATGAATTTTAAATAAATTTACTAGTTATACGATACCTTGCCAGGAGTAAATTCGTCAAGTCCAACCAAAGACACTTTGTCATCTGGTTGAACTTTATCGTAATCCTTAGTATCGTCAAATGTCAGAGCTAATAATCCTTGTTTCTTCAAATTGGTTTCATGAATACGGGCAAAAGATTTGACAATGATCGCGAGTCCTCCCAAATGACGTGGTTCTAAAGCAGCATGTTCTCTGCTACTTCCTTCGCCGTAGTTTTCATCACCAAACACTACCCATGATATACCTTCAGCTTTGTATGCTCTGGCTGTGTCTGGTACTGAACCCCATTCTCCAGTACATTGATTTTTTACCTTATTCATTTCATTATTATCTGCATTGGTTGCACTAGAATAATAAATAATTATATTTAATACATTTTAGTAAAAACAAAGTTATAATAACTTACGTTAGGAACATGTTATTTGATATATTATCTAAATGACCTCGATATTTCAACCATGGGCCGGCCGCAGAAATATGATCCGTTGTACATTTTCCTTTCACCTATTGAAAATGTATACACATTAAAAAAATCTTAAATAAAAAATACAATTATATTATGTATATTAATTAATTATACTTACTTTAATAAGTATAGTAAGATCTACCAAATCTTTTCCATCCCAAGGTTTAAATGGTTCCAATAATTGAAGACGATTGGATTTAGGGTCTACTACTGCACTAACAGCTGATCCATCAGCAGGTGGAGCTTGGTAAGTATCTTGACCTGGATCAAATCCTTTTGCGGGTAATTCGTCACCGAAAGGATTACTTAATTTAAATTCTTTACCTACAATAACAGATAAAAATTATAAAATATTAACGCTATGTTATAAATGGGAATTATTTCTGAATAGCGCATTACTAAGTAATAAAAACATTAAACTAGAGATAAAGAAGGACTCTAGTCACAAAAAAAACTCCTCGGAATTTTGTATCAATACATAAATCTTCCCATGCTTATAGCGTTAAAGAATAGATAAGAAAGTCCAGCAGAAAATATAAATGTTTTAATGCCTAATTAATGTTTTTATAAAATATTGTTTCTATTTTATTTCAAAAACATTGGTATAATATAAAATGTATATTGTATACTGTTTTTGTTCACGTTTCGTTAAAGTAAGGAAAATTATTATTATAAATATAATAAATGAAAAATTATATGCGATCTTCTAAAATTCTAGATTTATAATACACATTAATGTTTTTTATGTAGTATTTTGTTTTAGTGACTGAAATTTGTTATCACGATAATAAGTAATATTGAACTAACCATCAGCACCCTTGATCGAATCTTTTGTAGGATCAAAGTCCAAACGACCTTCAATGGCTAAAGCAGTAACTAGCTCTGGAGAAGTGACAAAGGCATGAGTTGCTGCATTGGCATCATTACGTCCAGTAAAGTTTCTGTTATATGAACTTACAATGGTGTTTTTTTCACCTTTTTTAACATCTTTGCGGTCCCATTGACCAATACACGGACCACATGCATTAGCTAATACAGTACCGCCAAATTCTCTCAATGTTTGTGCCTAAATAACAGTATAATTAAAATATCAACTTATAAATAATAATATAACATTATATTTTTATATACAATTCCATCTCTTTCAATTGTTGCCCTAATTTGTTCAGACCCAGGAGTAACATTAAATGGAATTTTTGATTTACGTCCATGATCTAAGGCTTCCTTGGCTATAGTGGCACATCTTGCCATATCCTCATAGCTTGAGTTGGTGCAGCTTCCAATAAGACCTGAAAATAAAATATATATTATTATAATAAATATCTAAGACGTCGTTACAATTGCTATCACTATATTTTTAAACAAGTTATTTAGCTGACTACTCCACATCCCATCTATAAGCCTGACTATCCTGTTATCATTGGTATAATGTATATAAAATATTCATATAATAATAATATAATATTGTTTTATTATAGGTAATAATAATAAATGTCATGAAGGAAACTCGTGACCGGACATCAACTTGAACAAAACTAATAATGTGAATGACTGAATGAAATGCCCTTTAGGTTTTATTTTGTAACATCGTTTAACATATAGTAATAAAGTTAATGTTTTAATTTAAAATATAAAATGAACTGGATAAGTTAATTATATTTTATGTTGTTATAATATGATGTATTGGCGAAATAAACTTATTATTATTATTATTATTATATTATGATGGCGACAGTTATGTTATAAGTAATTTATGAATATTTGTATTTTTAATAGTATATAAAATAACATTAGTTAATCAGAAAAAAATAAGCACTAGTAGATTTCTAACTATTTAACTCCATCATAATATAAACATACTAATATAAATAATTAATATATTGCGATATTAAATATGAATTATATGTTATTAAAAGTATAATTAATACATCTTTACTTCAACTAAGGAGGGGTGAAATATTATAAATTCCCAAGAAATTTTTAATTCAGAATCATCCCAATTTTTAAATTTTTTGTGTAAAATTAGGTATAATTTTCTCTTTTAATAATATTGTTACAAAATAAATTAAGCATTACTAGCATACTATAAGTAACTAACCAACTTTGATTTCTACTGGCCAATCGCTTTTCTTGGCATTATTTCCTAACTTTGAAATAGGATGGGCAAGATCAGGTGTGAAAGGTCCATTGACATGAGGTTCCAATGTTGTTAAATCAAGTTCAATTAACTACATTAATATAAAATTATAAAATAAAATATTAGTATAATATTGAAACAATTTAAAGGAAAATATTACCTGGTCATACTGACAGCCATTATCGGGAGTCAATAATGGCTTACTATACTTAGCTGCTTCTTCAGCAATATCAGCACGAGATGTAGCTTTTAAATAATCCGCCATTCGGTGATTAAAAGGGAACAATGAAGTAGTAGCTCCAATTTCCGCACCCATATTACAGATAGTACCCATACCTTTTAAATTAAATTAAAAAAAAATTACCATAAAAATTATACTCTTTTTTTTAGTTTGAAATCGACGACACCAAAGGAATAGTTAGGTACTCAGTACATCCTTAATGCCGCCATTGTTAATTGAAAATAATCAATATTATATTGACATAATTTATAACAAATGGTATCTCTGAATCATACTTTACATTTCATAAAATAATCGTGTTTAGTCTTAGTGTTTACCTGTGCATGATATATTATCTACTCCAGGTCCGTGATATTCAATTACAGCACCGGTACCTCCTTTGACGGTCAAAATATCAGCAACTTTAAGGATCACATCTTTTGGTGTAGTCCAACCAGTCATCTTTCCTGTTAGACGAACACCAATGACCTATTTAAAATTTATATGATACATTAAAAACAATATTTAAAACAATTAATTCATTATTATTTGTTACTTTAGGACATTTTAGTTCCCAAGGAATATCCGCCATCACATCAACAGCGTCCGCACCGCCAACTCCAATACACAAGCCACCAAGTCCACCGCCATTAGGTGTATGGGAGTCGGTACCAACCATCAATAATCCAGGAAAAGCATAGTTTTCCAGGATAATCTAAACAAAATATTATAATTTCGTTTTTTAATGCATAAAAATTAATATAAACCGTATAGCTAATATTTTATTATTATTACTTGATGAATAATTCCAGATCCAGGGTGCCAAAAACCAACCCCATATCTTGCACTGGCAGTTTTCAAAAAGTTATAAACTTCTTCATTCAGTTCTTTAGCCCTTTTCAAGTCCTCAACTCCACCTACCTATTATTAAACAATTATTAATAAAAATAATATAAAATTATTATTGTTAAATTTAATTTACTTGAGCTTCAATTAAGTGATCACAATGAATAGTGGATGGAACGGCAACCTTTGGCAAACCTGAGGATATAAACTGCAACATAGCCATTTGAGCAGTGGCATCCTGCATTGCCACACGATCAGGCCTCAACTTGAGGTATGACACACCACGCTCAATACTTTGCCCCACTGGATCGTCCAAGTGTGAATATAATATTTTTTCCGTTAAGGTCAATGGCCTTCCTAATCTATAATATTATATTAACTATTAAAATTCTAAATTCCAAATTAATTATTTTAAATCGCCATATAATAATCAAAACATAACTTAATATGATATTGTCTTTAATCACAAAAAATTCTCATAATTATTAATTAAATTAATTTTTAATCAATATGAGTATAATATAGTTATAAAAGCTTTAAAACAGTGAGTACCTAACCTTACTATATCGTCTACTTAAATTATTAATAATATTGAATTTTTAAAAGTGCCATATGTTACATGCTAAATGTTGGTTTTCTACTATAGATGTAAAAGAATACTTAATTAAATTTATTTTTAATATTGACACATGCTAAATTGTCATCTACCTATATTTACCTATATATTATAATATATAATTTATATAATATCATTATTATCTGATGAGTTGGTCAAAGCTATATACCAATAAATTGTGATTGATTAAAACAATAAAAATAGTAGGTTAATATTGAAGTAATTTAAATATACGATATAGAACAGGTGATACATCAGCCATCAGGGAACGATTAAAGCCATCTCTAGCACTTATATTACGCACCTATCAGCAACAATTTTTAAACGCTTTTCTAAGATTTCGTATGGTAAGGGCTTGGTGTCGAACTTGCTCATAGCCACTTCTTTTCTGTTGTGTGAATTTAGAATGGTATTTTTTTCACCTTTTTTAACATCATTGCGGTCCAATTGACCACATGCATTAGCTAATACAGTACCGCCAAATTCTCTCAATGTTTGTGCCTAAATAATAGTATAATTAAAATATCAACTGATAAATAATAATATAACATTATATTTTTATATACCATTTCATCTATTTTAATCGTTGCTCTAATTTGTTTCGATCCAGGAGTAACATTAAACGGAATCCTGAATTTAAATCCACGATCTAAGGCTTCCTTGGCTCTAGAGGCACATCTTGCCATATCCTCATACCTTGAGTTGGTACAGCTTCCATTAAGACCTGAAAATAAAATATATATTATGTAATGATATGCTCGCTTTCACATATTTTAATTGTAAATGCGTTATTTTCATGCAATAAAATAAATAACGGTACGGCGCAACACATGCAATTTCTTTCATGTGCCGCCGGAGATAAGGGATGGTCAGGTCAGGGTCTCTGTCGCCAAGGAATAATCGTAGTTTTAAAATTAAAAATAATAAGTCATAAGTTTAGATAACTAAAAATAGCTAATAACTCTTAATAATAAATAAGGCATTCATTCAAGTCTTGTATCCCTTGTAATTGCCTTACTTTTAGTTAAACAACTATTCCTATTTCCTAAATTGCTCGTAACCATTTTTTTTGCTCCAAACACGGCCGGAGATGTGTGACAGAATTTCTTCTGGATACCACTGTTCGCCGATACCTGTTAACACATTAAGAGTACTCGGTTATCAACTAACAACAATTTATTTCGAATTGTCAAGCAGGTCAGGGAAGGAGTACCCCCAACTATAGTGCCCTTTGGCTACTGAGCGAAATATGTACCTGCAGGGTCTTGAATATTCTTCTTAACGCCATTGTATAAAAATATTTCGATCGATTAATCGTAAAACAATAATTATAATACAAACTTTTTTTTACAATATTGAATTGTTCAAAAGACAGATTATTATTATTTTATGAAAAAATATAAACATAGATGTTTCCAAGACGATAAAAAATGATACTTAAATGTTTAAATATTTTAGTGGCTAGTATATTGTGTATATCTTCACCTTATATAATAAAACCGATAATATGAGCATATATCTTACTAACTTAAAGTTGGCCATGGTCATTTATCGACTATCCCAAAACTCGAGCGACAAGCATACTGATATAAACACTCATTACATATGCATGTGGCTTTTACTCCGCCAATTGGCATAATAAGTATAGCATTATGTTTAATTAATGTAATATTAATAGCTGCTAACTATTGTGAACGAAAACTATCCAATTTAAAAACTTTTATCAAAAATTTTATTTTTTGATACCAAGGAAAATCTGCTAATGTTAAAATTCATAAATGATAAAGACATTTTGACATTATTCATCATAAATATATGATAAATTATTGAATTTTGTAGTACTATTTTTATAATACCTATATGAGTCCATTTATTTTGGTCACTAATAGAATTAGTTTGTTTTTGATAAGATAACTGTTTCAATTTTTCTATCTTATCTAATAATTTGGTTTTACGTTCTTTAAGTTTGGTGATTTTTACTTTAATTTCCTTTATTTCTTGTTTGATTTTTAATACTTTGTCTAAAGTAGAAACATTTAAAATATATTATAATTATATGTTCTCATACTGTATTTAATATTATGTAGATTTATTATAATTTAAAAGTGTTAGAATGGAAAAAATGATTAAAAAGACAATTTTTTTTTTAATATACCTTCTAAAAAAATTAAGAGTAATTTTGAAAAATTAGAATTTAATAAATACTTTTGAAATTGGGTAACTTTACTTCTATTTAATTTCTAGATCAAATTCAAACAATATAATAAAATAAAAATTCATTTTGAAAAATAAAATTTTAAAATTGGCTTGGGTATAAATGGTTATTACTTTCTTCATTTATTTCCATTATTTAGATACTATTTACTTGATTAACTATTTATTTATAAACAATGAAAAGCATTAATTTAATTGTTCATTAAATTAATTTCTATAGACAAGCACAATAGAGTTGTATTATATACAAACATACAATGGAACGCTAAAGAGTGAACTAACAACTTAAAACTGACATTAGAAAATAAAAAGTATTGCACTGTAGGTGGTTATTACAGTTTATATTTTGAAAAAAATAATACTATTTACTATTTAACATTCTTAAATTACAATGATACTAATTTCGCTGATAACACATAACAATAATAATAAATAAAAAAGATAACTACTAACAAAATTTAATAATTAGTAATTATTAAATAGGTAATATACGAATTGTGTACTAATAGATATAAATACACGATTTTTGGAGCAAACAATATGTTGCCTACCTATAGGTACACCATTGTAAAAAAAAATCACGGTATCTTTTCATCATTGTAATAAAAATACCAATTTTCTAAAAATTATAGTATCCTTTCATGAGTTTAATCGTATATTTAAATTTTAAAAACAATTGAGAACAACATGACGATTTGTGTTTATAATAGGTATGTAACTTCATAATATTATGGCATCATGAACGCAAGTTTAGATTTTCAATGGAATCGTATACACTTGGCTTACATACACAATAAAAAAATAATAATACATAATATGTGTTGGGTATAACGTTATTAAAAAAAAAAAAAAAAAATTAAAAAACATGCGTAGTATATATTTTTATATAATTAAGCTATACATACCGAGCCAAGCCCTTGCAATTTACATAGAGATACTTTTATAGATAATATGCAATAAGATCTCAATCTAATATGAAATAATGATACAATTTATTCGCGTTAACACAAACAATTTAAGTTTTAGAACCGCGTACAAGCCTAACGTAAAATTAATGAGTCGTTAACCCGCAACAAACGGGTTAGGTTAAATTTGAGTTTTAAAATGGGTTTGCACAGATTAATTATTATTTTCAAGGTAATATTTTTTTAATAGCCATGACGGTATATGACTTATACTAGTTATACTCATTAACCGACTAATTAATATTGTGATATACATATTATTAATACATTATGGTCACTGAAAGTTAAGGTGAATTTCGTTAATAACGTAATAACTGTCTATACTTAATCTCCTTACATGTATATTACGAGTGTGAAAAAAACGTTGAACTGTATTATATCATAGTATATAATATTTAATGAAAATGGTTTGTCACATTTATTGAATATTTACAAAATATCACATCACTGAGTTCTAGCTAATGCGATAAAGACACACAATTGTATTTGGTTTATTTTTTCAATAATTAACACCTGATTGACAACTTTGGTTAAAACGTTACTATACCTTGTACATAAAAGTTCAGGATCGAGTTTAGATTAATTTTAATGTAGATTATCTCACATTTAAATCATCAAAATAAACTACATATTATTAAGTATCTGATATAATGGACAAAACACATGAACCCACAACCTGTGTACATAATATACGTGATTTTTTTATATATATATATGTATGGACCACAGATTTATAGTTGTACAATTAATAATAAAAGTCTTTTAGTATCTAACATGTTTGCTTGAAATTGTCTTTGAACGACAGTTTTCTAAGCGTGTTCGACTATCTGTATAAACTGCATCTAATAACGACGACTAATAAGCGTAATTCTTAATAATTTATTTTAAGTTATATAATATAATATAATATAAATATATGTGTGTATAATAAAATATACTTTATCAGTTGTCGTAGTCGTGTGTACGTGTATTACGATGTACATGTAATAGTACTGCCAGCAATGTAAGAGACGTGTCTGGAGCATGCCAGCGGTTTACGAGATAAATTTTCCAACCCCGTTTTCGATCCGATTAGCAATCGCATCACGTCGTCGGTCCCGTCTGTCCGTTTTGTTTGCCTCTAGTTAGCGCACAAAACCCACAGGCCGCTGCAGTAATGGACCCCATCATTGACAAACACGTCCCTTATTATTCTTTTCGACGGCGGGATTTAATAATTGAAATCGAACCCACGGATCACAACAACTGTATGTATATATATATATATTTATCTGAAATCCGTTTTCTTCCGGTCGCACGCACACCAGCCTCGATATGCTTTTTGCAGTCTGCTAATGTCCCGTGCACTGCAATTTTAGATACACTCTCACACAAAGCCTATCATGTCCCCCGTAAAACGATGACCACTGCAGTTCCGCACTTAACGCGCACATAATACACACGCGCACTATAATATAGAAACGATTTTCAAAAGTCAATATTATATACAGTATAATACATAATAATATGATACTTTATATACACAGCTATATAGTAGCACTGCACGTGCGTCTGTTATACTATGTGATGTATTAGACGTGATGTACAAAAGCAAAAATAATTGAATATCAATTAATAGTATATATGCGTCTATTTAACTTATAATAATTTAGATATTTAGAGGTTCTGATTTTTAACAAATTATATTTTATTTTAAAATATTTATTCATCAGTCATCAAATTAAATTAAATTGTGAGTTCCGGTGCTTATAGACGTAAATGACTCAAAAAAAAAAAAAGGATACAAATACATTTGAATCGCATAATACCAGAATAGTAATCCACAACACTATTATTTTATACAAAAATACATTAAAAAAATGTCATAACATTTTTTTTTTTTTTTATAATTTTGTTAGTATTAAAACATAAAATATTATGTGGTTCATTGAATAAACACATTCAAACGGAATATATAGACTATCTAATATTAATTATTAAGTCTAAAATCATGTTTAAACGATAATTAAAATATGATGACGTTTTTGTAATTTTTTTTTTTTTTAGACGAAAAATTGTAGTTTTTTTCAAGAAAAAGTAATTGATATTATACAATACGTATATACTATCGAATAATCAAGTTCGTATATTAAAAATAAACCGTAAATAATCGATGACTGTTTAAAAAAAAAAAACTATGATTGTATAACAGACGACATTCAAGTACAGAAATCATTGTATGAGTTCAATTTAAAAATATAAAACAGAGCAAATTTCGTACCACACCATCGCGCGTTCTTTCGTATCGATTGCACAAGGAAAATAAAATGCATTATTACCCGTCGAACCGACATAAGCCGCAATGAAGTTGTATTCGCAGCTATTGTGTTTCAATCTAATTACGATTGATTTAACTATGTATATAATACTATATATATATAATATATATATACAACACACTTGGGGGTTGATACATGTCGGCGACAGATAGGGTTTAAACCACACGATATTGCGATCCCTCAATTCGTTACTGGAAAGCAAAATAATAAAAAAAAATAAACCTAACCCCTATCACGTACATCAATTTTCATTATGCAAACCCTCTATATATATAGTATGTGCATACGTATTATACATATCTGCGTGCGTGGGGTGTGTATCTAAGTCTGCGAGTGTATTTAGTGATCGGTAAGAGAAACTACTGATCTAAACCAATTGGACTTTTCCTTGTAAACGACACCTTAATCGCCTGTCATCCTCTTAAGTAATAGGGGAAGAATACACTAGTATATATATATAATATATATGTATATGTGTCTTACACGTATGTGTTGTATACTACCTTTAGTATATAGGGTGTACTCACTTGCTTAGTAAAAACAATTTTTATAAAGTAAGGTACTTATCAGTCCAAAATATATAGGTACATATATTTAATAACTACATAGGTACTATTTACCAAACTGTGATATTTAATTATTTTCTCGTTTTTCAATTGTACTTATGTAATGTAGAATACGTCCGCGGAATACCGATGTACATATACTTAAGATTTAGATAGATAAGTGACGTATAACACAACAATTTAAAAATCAAAATTTCACACGTGCTATATGTATTTTTCTATATTTATATAAATTGCGCTGAGTTTCACTGTTAAATTATTAAAGTAGTCAAGAGACTTTTAGATGCATAACATTCTATTTTATATATTAATATTTAATCATTAAACTCGTACCAGTTAAATATAACATATTATATTAAATTATTAACATTGATTTACTACAAAAATATAATATAATATAAGAACCCAAATGACCACGTCGTATAATAACGGAACTATATAGTGCCACCAATTGTCAGTAACTATTACGGCCAATCCAAAGCACAATAATTACCTATAAATTATAACGTACCTACCTATATAGCTATACACAAGAAAAAAAACTAAATATTTTTTTTTCATAAATCTGACGTGGTACAAGTGCGACACGACTATATTATTTGTAAACGTGTAATATGGACAAATACCATGTGGGTGTGTTTTAAGTGCGACCATGCCACTATAAACAATCCACCTGATATAGTGGATAACGACTGCGTCGTTTCGGTTAATAGAGACTTCTTTGCACAAAGGTTATTTCTCGTTATATCTAACAGCGCCGCCACCGGACGGGGTGCAATTTGCGATAATTGATTACGATACGGACGCCGATCAATTATTCACCGAGCCCTTTGATTGACCTCCGCAAGAACCGATAAGAAGAAGTAGTCTATCCTTTAGGGACACTGACGTTCTAAGCCACGTAATGCTCGACGATAGCATCTCCGCATTACATCTATATATCTTATATACCTACGTGTATATATATATATATATTATCCTTACTGGAGTATAGTTACCCTTATTCGGTTTTAAACATAATGTTTTATGTTTATCGTGCCTATATATTATGCCGATTTGTTAACTCGTAGGAAATGACCACTGAAAATCGTGTTCTATGTCCTATTGAGACGTACCGTGCCGAATCGGTATTATAATAATATACCATAGGTAATATTATTATGGTTAAAGTAGGAGCATATATAAAATCTGAATAATTTTTCAGTCATAAATAGTTGATGATTTTAACTAGTCAATACGCGAAACACGTTTAAATGTATAACAATACATTATTGTATTATATTCTCAATTATTCTGAACTTTTCACTCAAATGCTTGTACAAAAGACTAATTAGACAGTGCTCTGCACTTTTTTGTACGTTTACCTATGTATATATTTTTTTTCCTGTGTCCGACACGAACGTTTTCGTTGAGAATATTCAGATAATCTGTAATAAATCGTAAATGTATTAAATTCAAAAGTACCAATTTCGTAAGAAATACATTATCCATTAGTAGCGGTACCTGCTCTAATTTATATTTATTATATTACACTCTTCGAGATTTAGCAATAATGAATATTCGGAATACGATAAATACAATATTGACCTGATTTTTTTTATTTTCAACTTTATTATACATTGTTCGTTAATCGAAAATTCTTAGAACGACGATCATACGAAATCGTAGACGTGACGAGACTGAACGTTTCGGGTTCTTCATTGGTATTAAAAAAACCGGATCATAACTTTTTTCGCAACCAATAAAATATTTTTTTGGCTCCTATATTGTTATCCTGTCTCCAGTACCTGAAATATTAGAGTATTTAAGAGAGGCGACTAATTATTGGTTTTTAAGAATATTATTAGTATATATATGTATATATAGTGTATATATGTCTATATAAGTATCCAACGTTTACCCGCAACCTATAATAATTGTTAACATAATTTACAGCTGGTATACTTTATATACCAGGTGATTCAATTAACGTGTAACATAATATATTATTTCATAAACTATATAAACGTTTTCGAAGGTATGTTTTTTTAGATCATATCACCTGTGCAACTTTTTCCGCTCATTTAAACGTCGAATACGACTTTGGTTCAGGTTTAACTAATAAAATCGTCGTCGAAAATGTAAATACATCTAAACTAAATATTTCGATCACAATTTGAAGTATAAGGAATTTATAACGTTATCTTTAAACATTGTACATAGAATTTTAAGGATATTACAGCGATAAAAATAATAAAGAATTTATTTCAGAAATATCGTTCTGTCTTAAAAATTAAAGTTATGTAAAAAAAAAATAATAATATTTTAATGACGTAAATAGTTTTTGAAATAATGGCGAGTGTTATATTCGATAAAAGAATTACCCGCGCCATTCATTACATAATACCTATAGGTATTCTGTATAGTGCCAATATACCTATGTGATATTACGCACGTAACAATAAATTGCTATATTCAAAAATCCATATCGGATCATTATTATCTATATATTATAGTTTCCGTGTTCTATATAATTTATTGTTATGCGCGAGCGAGCATTTACATAATAATATAACCGTAATACGATTACAAAAAACAAAATAATCTCGTCCGACCAGAGAACGACATGGTGTACGCACATGCAGACACACATCAGTTTTGCCCTGAATTCATTCTCGTCACACTCTCCTCCGATCGTGTGTGTATGCACACGTCTCGCACGCATCGGAAGTCCGGCGGCGGCGGCGGCGGCGGCGGCAGCGGTTTACGACGACAGCGGCGGCTGCGGTGGCGAACGCGAATAGCAGTCGCACCCGTTAACGACGACGACTACGGCTGCGGTGGGGAGGTGCTGTGAGGGCGGGAAGGGTCGCGTGCGTGCGTGCGTGCGTGCGTTGCTGTCGCGACGGCCGGCGCGGCGGTGGCGACGTCTTTCGAAAATCACAGACCGTGTCACCCGAACCTCCGCCGCTGTTTGTTTTTATTATATGCGTGCGCTAAGCCCCGCCGCGACACACACACGCGAATAATTGCGCGTGGTTTCCCTTCTCTCGCGGGCCATGTAAATTATTGATGACTGCGCTTCGCGTTCGACCGTGAACGCCACCGCCGCCGTCGCTACTGTTAGCGACCTGCCGTTATACGCAGACCGACGTTTCCCCGCGACCTTTGCGCCCCGCACGGTCGAGGCCCGATTTTGGGCCACCAACGGGGTTACGAACGGGTCATCGCTCAAATAACGAGTTATATAATATATTATTATAACACACGATTATTAAAACTATTTGTTCAGACAAATGATTTTTTTCGATTAATTTCACTATAAAATATAATATATACTATATACAGGTGTATTACACCACAGTGATACATTCGACGTAGACACTCGTTATTTCTAAAACCATTAATGTTTTTGAAAATTAATTTTTTTTTATTCGTATAACCGTGTGTATGAAACCTTAATTTTTTAAACAGTATAGTAATAAATAAAAATATAAAAAAGAAGTGTATAAAAAGTAAAATAATAAAAAATAATATAGTAGGTATTAACCATTTTCTATATTTATAATTTTTAATTTTTTTTATATCTTTCTTATAAAAACATCTTACATTTTAATAATTTTGTGAGGGTACTTCTCAAAATATGTATCTATTACTCCGCACGCAATCAGCTCATATTTTATTAACTTGAAATATCTATAAACTATAATTATAACTTAACTTCTAGTTAAAAACTTTAATACCTACTTCAGAATCGAATAATGTTCCAACTAGGAATATTAAATTTAAAATAAATATTGTCATTAAAATAGTAAAAATATTATTTTTAACAACTTCAAATTACATAAAAGAAATATTTTTGAAAACGTTTGTGTTTTTTTGAAATTAGAAGTGTTTGTGTTAAATTGATCACCTGTATCTGCGTATGGTAAATGGAGAGTTCATCGATTTTATGGTTTATGACTCGATATAAACTAACTTTTGAAAATATAAGTCGTTATAGTAATTTATTGGTTTGGCAATATTATATTACATTTTAAAAGTTAAAAGAAACGCAGTTATAGCCTGTATTTCCTGCTACATACAACGCTAAGCGGAGTATTGGAATGTCACTAAAGAGAGATTTTGTGGCTTTGAATTTCTTTTTTACATAGTGTCAGAACTCAGAAGTATGGCTGTCATACAAGTGCCTGTGCTAAGAGCGTTTTGTCAAGGAACAAAGAAGTGTCGTGGTTGTAAATATATATTATTGACGGGTAGGTACATGTTAGGTTATAAGCAGGCGAGAATATTGTACAAAATGTACAACATATGATGTATATCTTATAACGATTTATAGTTATTAAATTTATTGTTATTATTGTAATATTATGAAAACAATTTGTTACTATCGAACTCATTTGTTGTGTACATTTTACGCTTCGTAATAATATGTTATAAATGATTTTAATATTATTGAATAAAAAATTATATACAAAACTGTCACCCATGGGCTACTACAGGTCAAGCAGACGGTTGGAATTATTATCGTTTTAATAATATGTTAAATACAGTCTGCCGTCTGGCCGTATCTCCGAAGCGCCTAGCCGTGGCCATGTCATCGTTGCATTCGTACGATTTCCGCACCAAGTCTACCCATAGGCGGCAGTATACAATATCGGGTTAGGTTGATTTCTTCTTTTTTTTTTTTACACCACCACAAGTATCACATTTTCTCCGTATATGATTATGTACACACAAATACACCAATCACACGCCTTGTTTCGTATACCTACATCGTTCCGATATAATATATTGTTATAAGTCATAACAACGCGTTTATATGTAAATACCCACGTTACGACAAGTACAGACGCGAGTTGTTGTGCTCTGCGTACACGAGTCGAGTAACAGAATTTTATTTTTTAAGACTTACATGTACGACAAAAGCATACCTAACCTTTGTCTTATAGATCGCTAACTGCAATTGTGCACAATTTACGAGTTGTTTTGTAGTCCATTTTAAACGGAAGAACTAAGGACGAGCGCGGAACAAGTATACAATTAACTCTATTTATATAAATTACTATTTATTTAATACAATAAACTAATATAAATAATGATATCAAAAAGTTAGGACTACATATAAATTAGTGCCATACACAAACACTATTTATATTTATGCGCATGTACTTCTAAATTCTACCACCTTATATATATATATAATATATATATATACTCATGAAAATCAGTAGTAAATACTCCTCTAATGAGATGCTCCACTAGATACGAATATTAAAATATATATGTAAATTCATGAACACTTAAATTTCAAAATAGGTATCTCACAAAATGCTTCATAAGCGTTATTCTAATATTTATTTTGCACTTTTTAAAATTACATAACTATGAAGTAGGTACTTAATAAAAAAGTGTAATTAATTTAAAATTACTTAATTAAATATGTTGTCATTTTTAAGTTTTTAACTTAAAACAATTTGTTTATAAGTACGCACTCACTATGCATTTATAATAAATATTATAAATATCGAGATGTTAAATAATAATACTCAATAAATAATCTTTATTTATTGAAAATTATATTTTAATATTGAAAAGTATCGACCTATCTGAACTAAACTCATTATATTCAAAATTATTGTAATATTATATTATAATATAATACTATATCTTTGTGACTTTGACCAGTTTGACCTCTGTCAAAAAATAAATTCATGTCATAGTTAAAATATTAAATCCATTAACATTAACATTGCAGGTACTACCTATTAAAACTGTTTTTTTTTCTAAATTGAATTAATCTCGTGTACATATCTCTGTTGTACGTAAATCACATCATAAACTATATAGGCAATTTAAGTATAAATACAACAAAAATACTTGTTGAAATAATAGTAGGCAATATATAAAACTGGTCCTACCGAAACTGATATTGTGTTTAAGAACTACGTTTTAAAGTGATTTCGAGATAATAGGAGGGACATTATTTAAATACTTTCTCTGTGCGTTAATATTTCAATCTGATACGGAAAAAAACAACAACCGAATGTAATAACATTTTATTTGTCTCTAAAATATTCACATAATTATAAAACACGTCAAGTCGAAATAATAATAATAAACATTATAATAATACTATGTATCGAGCAAACGACCAAAGTAGCCGCGGGTATGGTTTAATTGACATAGCCACATCGTATAGGTATTACGGCCATATACACGGAGAACCATAAACGGTAAGATTTTACGATCGTTTCGACTGGCGGGTATATAATAGACATGTTTTCGTGCTGCTCACACGTGATGATGATGATGTATAAAATACGTGTGTATAGTGCAGGGTATCGTTATCAATTTCGGAGGTATACTATTACCGTATATGATGTGAGGAAGCATTCATATAATATATATGTTATAGCTATAGCACTACATTGCTCGTACATCGGAAGGTTGAGACGGTATACGTATATAAGAGCGTGCTTATCCGTGTAATAGCCATTAGTGTTTGGGTCTTGACACGATTTTCGGTGGTCGTACTTTAGGCACTTTAAAATCATATTTAAGTCATACTATAGGTGCGGGAATTATTGATACATCAGACCGAGTTAATAATATACCTATATTATATTTACATAATAACGCATCGTACACGAGTAAACGGTAAACGTAATAATATGTACCGACACTGTAATCAAATTCAAATTTAAGTAAATATTATTTAAAAGATTTGAAAAACGGGAGATATTTTACACGAATCGCGAAAGCTCGCATCACCCGACATCAATCGATGAATGTTTACTTTTTATGTATGTATATAATATGTGTGTGTGTATATATTTATATTATAAACGTATGTGCGCATTTGTCAAAACGTGAAATGACATAAAAGAGAATATTCACGGAAATCTATTGTTCCGGAATGACGTTGTTAGGAATAGTGAAGAATTTTTCAAAACGTACTCAACATTATATACACATTATGATCTTCGCGAGACGTGAAATAAAAATATTTTGTATTGCGTATATATTTTTATTGTATATATAAATTAAATATAAATATTATTGTATTATATAATTTTGCGTTCGTGTCAAATCTATAAATGCGAGACGTTAAATATTTTTATGATTGTATAATTTTTCTAAATAAATGTGCTTATTTCTATTTTAAAAAAAGCAATCAAACAAATTGCTCTCTCGTCTTCAGTGGACGATTGGGTTTGGTGGCGATTCCAGTGTTTATACAAATACAAATTATAAACACATTAAATACGAGTTTAGAATTGTGTAGGTTTAAAAAATTTGCTAGGGTCTTATATACATTTTACCTAATAATGTAATATAATTGTATCGTGCATGCGGGTGTTGTTTACTTTCACGCCACATGTAACAACAATAATAAAATTAATATATTATAGTCAATAATATGATAAATGTCCACCTATGTGCAAATCGGCAATATACAATACGACGCGACGGTAAGTACATCGAAAAATAAACCTTCGTTATATTTTGATTTTTTGTTATTTTAATTCAAGGTACCCAATAATATAACCGTGTAATCGTCTATAAGCGACATCGAACAAAAAAAAAAAAAATAAATAAATAAAAACCCACGATATTCTATGACAATATACGTCGACCACAAAATTCCAAACTATAAGGCGGCGGTGGACTGCAGTTGTCACCATCTCACTGCTACTTCTATAAGCACAGGAGACTATCTATATACGATGACGCCTGCAGATGGTAGATCGAGAAGGGCCATATTTACGCTGCACGGACAAAATAGGCATTTGTCCTGCAGGGCGGATGGGACCACGTGGCCAAGGAGCCCACCGATGACTATCACTAACTATGCGTAACATTAAAATAACTAATAGGTATATTATTTGGTTGAAATAAAAATGTATTTTTTATTTTGTCCCGGGCCATATATTTGTTGGTAAATCAGGCTCTGCGGTCGAGTAGTCTGTATCGAAATTGGCGAGCCAGTGTTATAATAATATAGTGTTGTACGAGGGCAGTGGGCACTCGCCGAGGACCGTACCCAATGATAATATAATAACAACGACAACGATATTATATCGACGGCTATCGTATGTTGTGTACGCTGTTTATTTATTTTTTTTTTTTAGCCAAACACGGTCAAAATGGCCGCCGATTCTTGCGGCGTCGCGCGGCACACGGATCGTTGCACACACACACACTGCACTCGTACCGCCGCCGCCGTCGTAAAAACGTGGGCCGCAGAGCCGACAACAATCGCGCGCGCTATATAGAGGTAGGTATAACACACGTAAAACGCCGTCTTCGCAACGGTCTCGGCGGCGGCGGCCGTCGTCTCCTTTTCGGTGAGAGAGGCTGTGTGTGTGTGTGTGACGAGAGAAGGTTAAAACGATGTATATATAATATAAAACGTATAATATTATATACGCACAATGGGCGGCGGGCGGAGTAGTGGTGGTACGCGCCGCCGTCGTCGTCGTCGCGGTGACCGCCGGTACTCGGGCCCGCGGTGGCGCCGCAGTCCGGCCGCCGACCACCCGCCAAGCCTGTCGGCACAGATCCGTTCGCCAGATATTATTATGTACGCGCGCGCGCGTTTACACACACACACGCACGCACGCACGCGGAGTCGAGCTCGGGCCGAGTCGGTGTGTGCCCGCGACGACGATTGTGCAGCGAACGGTTGATGGCTCCCGATTTATGTGTACACACGCGCGTTTTATATAATACTGCCCATATCATTATATTATTATATATTATATACGTGTGTGTGTGTGTGTTGTGTTGTCGGAACCTACGATGTATATGTATAAGTCGATGTATACGACGTAGTGTATCGTTCGTTACAATATCTCATAATACTATTGTATATAGTGTGTGTGTGTGTGTGTGTTAACCCCCACAATAATAAAATATCGTGTACTTACCTGCAGCAGACCACCAAGCTGCAGTAATATTGGTAGTATCTCCGATATATTATATGTATATTATATACCTGTGCACAAATCGGTAAAGGGTTCTCTCTATTCATCGTGTACTCCTTGCAGTATATTATATGATATCTGCTGCTGCAGCAGTACATACGAACAGCGATTGTTTGTTAAAAAAAAAAAAAAAAAAATGGTCGTCAGTCATCGTCTTCTGTTTACCTGTGCCAAAATAACGTACATCGCAATCGCGACCTAACAATAGAAACGGCGGTGTGTAAAGTATTGCAGAAATGCTGTATGTACACACTAGTCGTCCGCCGCAAGGATGGTGGGCGGAAGGAGTGTTATATATCTCGGCTTTGGCTTGTTTTCGTCTACATTGATTCGTCATAATAATTTTTGGCCGAGTCGAAAATTCGTGCGGATATTCTATATATTTTTTTTCAGCGTGCTTTTTAGTTTTCTATAAACGTGAGTACCTATTATGTCGATAGATAACATTAAAGTACATCAAATATGGTGGTGAAACAAAAAAATAATATATTATTTAAAATCACTGGATGATTTCAAGACATTATTAATATTAGCAATAATACTATACATATAGATCCATTTCTCTTACGTACGATTTATTATTTCATAGTGATTATCTACCTATGTAAGAATGTATACTTATTGTTGTTATATAACATGGTCTGAGAATTGTTAAAAATGCATATCGCACTTTTAAAAATAATCTGAACACCCCACATAGCTACGTCATATCATTCGTATCTATTAAAAGCACTTTTAATATCAAATTTCAGTTTAACTTAAAATTCAGCAATTGCTATAATTCACATAATCTCGTAAGTATATATTTATAGATTAAATTAAAAGTTTAAAAAGTCTTAATTATGATACCTACTTACATATTGCAATAAAAATCTATATGCTCTACTGTATGCTGGTCGTGGCTATGAGTCACTCATAGGTACATTTCAATTTCATCTCATTTTTTTTTTATCTTTTCATAATGTACGAATAAATTTTCAAACCGAATTCAATATTTGAGGAACCCACCGCCTTCATCGGCGAGCATATTATTACTCTGTGGCGAGCATGCATCAGCCGTTCGAGAAACCGAATCTATGACTGACTAAAGCGAATTCCAGACGGCGCTACCCGTCATTGTCGAACAAAAAAAGTTCGAAAAACCGGAAACGCGTACTAAGTTGTCGGATGGTTAAGCTGATCTGGGTAGCTGCAAACACTAACCGACCGACATGTTCGATCAGTTAAGACAAGACCGCTGGCATCCAAATAAGAATCCGGCAAGAAGCCAACTGGCCTGGGAAGTAACATCATTACGCATTTAGGTGCATTTCCCTGGCATCTCCTCCCCAATTTTAGAACCAAACTAGAAGTATTGTTCTGTGTTACGTTTGCAGTGTTATAATCCCTGTTTTTAATAATTCTTTTTTCAAGACGGAAATGCTATGGAAATACCCTCACTTTGGAATTTTCAACTTTGAATTTCAATATTCCTATATGTGATGCACTGGTGCCATGTTTATGTATCCTGATTACACCGTTACACACTATTTGCACTATATAGTATATATTATAGTATTTCGAATACCAGTCGGTAGACCATGGCGACGCGTTGTGGTATTGGATACAACAGCAAATCGGAACTATCAGGAAGTATAGGCGACGAATTTTTATCGGTGTTTGTTTCCTAGGCCCCTTCCCCCTTCAATCCCCTTTTTTATAAATTATTTAATTTCAAATTTCAAATATTTAGAACTATATTTCATGAAGTGTAATATTTCTCCGCAATAATATTAGTTGTGCAATTGTACCTAATAATATTATAACCTTACTTTAGATTAGTTCTATTTAGGAGTTTTATAATTGTTCTATCAAATAACGTGCGTATATTAAAAAGTATAACATTTTTAAATGTGATATTGAACCATGGTTATTAAATAATAATATTAATTATAAATTAAAATAATATCATACCAAGTATTCTATAATATTATAATATATTTATATGTCTTCAAAATAATGTAACAATAACCAATAGGAGAAACCGTATTATTAATATAATATGAATAATTTACATACACATTTATTAAGTTTTAAATTATAAATATACATTTGGCTATATATATTACAATTTAAATTTAATATATAATATATAAATATATATTTACACAATTAAAATGGGTTGCTGTATGCATATATACCTTTTTGAATTCTTTGGCTAATTTTACAAAAAATAAAATTATTTTTTATTCATTGAAATACATGTTATCCAATATCGTTAAGTATACATCATTGATTGTTCTAAAAAAAAAACACACTTACAAATTACAATATTATATATTATAGTTTTTTAATAATAAGACTGGATATTATAATTTTGATAAGACAATAGAAATACACGTGTTTTTTTCTACATGTTCAAATAAGCATTGAGATGAACATGGAGCATTGTTTGGGTATGATTAAGATCGAATTTTAAGTTAACACTATTAGTAGGCCTACTGACTATGTGCGTACCACTGTTGCATGTACCACCTTTTTTTTTAGTATAAATTAACATATATTTTTATACGCATGCAGCCGAAAAACATGATATCGGATTACGAGAGCCAACGAGGTGGAAACGGTTCAGTAAAAAAAATGAATTGGTGTTTGTTTTTTATTTTTTAATCATGCCCATGTCTACTAGTATAATCGAATTAGGCAGCGATTAAAAGGATAACCTTAAATTGTCTTACAACATTAGTTCAGAAACGTGTGCCCCATAAAGTATATGAACCGCCTTAGAACATATAATGTTAGTAATAATTTTGCCTTTTTGATGTAAATATTATATTATGTAAAATTTAAAAAAGGATCTGGTGATTAACTCGAAAAATTATTCTTAGTAGAACTTATTAACTATTATAATACTTATACTATACTTTGATGTACATATAGTAAAATTATAGTTATAAAAATACTTAATGAATATTTATTTATTTTAAATCTTAGTATGAATATTATAATATCATATATATATATATGTGTGTGTGTGTGTATTATAAAGTACGTACAACCTAGTAAAGTGGAATATAAATATCATGTCTATTTTTTTTCACGTGCTATAATAGTAGAACATTTTAAATATTATTCAGTAAAAACGATAATTTATCGTAAATATGAATTATTGTTATAATTTATAATATATTCTTTTAAAAATAAATTTCTTAAGTAATTTACAAGAAGTGGAAATCTTATTTTAATTGCTTAAAAGTTAATATCTATCTACGATGACAAATGTTTAAAAATAAGTCCGTTATTAATACCCTCTTCCCTTTTAGATTTTTTAGGTACAAAATAAATGTGTTAGTTCATTAAAAATATATGTTTAAGTTTTTTAATTACTTTTATTATTATACAGGAATATATAGATATTTTATGAACGTACTATATGAAATAATATATGAATATGCATAAGTGCAGATAGTGTACATCGAATTTGCTGAACTTAATAAACAATAGCTCATTTTATAAGTTATCAAGCTTCAGACTGTTTAATTCTTACTTTTTTACCCTTTATTAAACTAGGTCACTGCATTTATTAATATGATGATAACTTATATTTCCTAAGTTAATTTTAGCAAGTCCATAAAATTAAACTGACCATTAGTAAACATAAATAAACAACCTTAATAATGATTTAATACTAGGAATTGAATACTAAATAAGTTGATAGAATATTAAATGTTGGACAAAGTAAAATGCTAAAATACTATTCGATCGTATTATAGTAACATTGTAAATTATATTTTGTATCCAAAATAATTAGATTATAAAATTGCTCAAATTAAAGAAGTTAAAAAAAAAAAACATTAAAAATAAAACAAATGAATAATTATAAGCATTAAAACTTATCAATACTTAAAACGTGTCTTAATAATTTATTCACTCTAGCTAATTCTAAATGAATGTATGCACTATGCAATTGCTTAGTATTTATTGTAATTAATGTAAAATTTTAAATCAGATGAAATATATCTACAATAAAGCACAGTAACAGTAATATCACTAATAAGCTGTTGCTATGTATTTTAAATTTATTTCTGGGTCATTGGTAAACTTCAGTAGGTTTTTATCGTTAATCACAATCATATTTTAATATTTTATTCAAATACAAAACTATTTAAAACTTTTCTTGTTTTTTTTTTCTTGATACACCGTTCTAAACATTTTTTACGTTCGAGCAATTTATATATTGTACTTGGGTAAAAATTCATTAATTTCAATAATACTGTCTTGACATACCTATGTATAAGTTACCTATATCTTTATAAACATATGCGATAGGTATAACATACAGAACAACGTGCATTGTGTAAATAATCGACAATCGTTAAAATAACGATAAAAAACCACAATTAAAAATAATATACATATTATTGTAAAAATGTTATTGAACACAATTTCTCAGAAAAACTATGTTAATATATGACTCAGGTTTTTAAACACCGAATATAAATTAAGCATGTTTTGATTATAGTCGTTGTACCAAATTATAATACTTGTTCAAACGCCAAGATCTGTTGGAACATGTACGCGTATACCTACTGTCACGGGTGCTCTCACGCACATATATGTATAGGAAATAAACCGTTTACCTATCATCTCATGCGCATCTCGAAGAGTCGTAAAAAACGTCCGACGGTAGTTTAAAAACAGACATAAAAAGTGATAGATGTCACAATGAAACTGATGGAATCTAGTATGTATAGCATTATATATGAATATATGCTTTCGTTTCTTTTACGTAACGCCGGCGCACGATCATTTGTACATCACAGATAGGGTGACTGTATTACGTATAGTGTCCGAAATTTACCGTTATAAGTGGATGGGAACGAATAACGTATGCGACAAATTAATAATCACGCATGAAAATAACGGCAACCGTCTGTCTTTGACGTAGGTATATTATTATTATGTATAAAGTTTCGGACAATTGACCGTTGCGACTTGCGAGTGACATTAGCACGTATATACTTCGAATATTATGTCCTTTGTCCTTTACAGGTGACAGAAACCCTTCTATGGTATTCTTGCAGGCGATATTCAAGCCAAGAACGTGTTTACTGCGGGTACGAGTGAAATAATTTATAACGAAAAAGTCATTAAAACTGTTTCATGAAATCAATAAATCTATCGTGTACAGTGTGTATAGTATTATATGATTATTATATGATATGTATATACAGCCATACGGGTAAGTGGTATAACGTCACAAGTTGTACCTATACATATAAAGTATAAACCGTATTTTCCTTGATAGTTATTAACTTAGTTACTATATTATATTATATACATAAATAACACCATTCAGTCTCGTTTGTATAAAAAAACATTTTTTTTTTTAGTAATATTTTTTAACACATGGTGCGTACAATAATACTTGAATTACTTTAATATGGTTTATATTAATTGTTATATTGACTATGCGTTAAACTTCTAAACCGCCTTGAATGTTTTTTTTTATTTCAGTGACCTATTCTTTGAATATATTTTTAAGAAAACAATTTATAAACTTTTAAATGATATTGAAATTTTATTGTCTAATTAGTAATTTGTATTAATTTGCATATTATACTAATAAATTATAATTTTAAAATTATTATCTGTTGATTTCATGTGTCTTTAATTTTACTATATTAGTTATGTACTCCATTGAAGATTTTTTTAAATAATTACCTATCATGTTTGAAAGAAATATTACCACTATAAATATCACTAAACAATTTAAATTTTCAATAGGTAAGACTTAAAAGTAAAACGGATTATATTATTCAGGAAAAATATAGACAAAGATTTGGTATCACTTAGAGTGACATCTCTTAACAACTTAACTATATTATATAGTACAGTAAAGTTCTTCTTTGAGATCGACATCATATAAATAACGGATAAATGTCTGAATAAGTTATTAATATTACTTATGTGTAAAAAAATAACTAACTCTTTACTCAGGTAATCAAAATTAAATGTGAAATTTTAAATTATTAATATTAAAATATTTACAACTATAATTTATTTTATTATATAAATTCATTGAAAATAAAAATAAAAAATCACAATATTAGGTAACGTCAATTGCATGCAAATTTTTATCATTTATATTTTTACAAACTCTTATTTTGAAACTTGAAATTAGTAGGCATAGTAAATAATGAAATACTTTTTAGTTTTTAGTAATTTTATTATAATTTAAGATGTAAAGTAAGTACAGGGTAGCATATAGCCCCATTAATCATATTAAATGTAATAATTAGCTGCGATACACATTTTGTATTTATCATCACTCATCAGATTATCTATACCTCTGCTATTTATTTTCCAAGTCGAGGTTTCTTGAGTTGTAATATCTAAACGATGCCGAATACTCGTATGTATAGAATTTATAGATACCTTTATATATATAAAGTGTGTGTGTGTGTGTGTGTGTACGATACTATAATATTCGCACTCAAAGGACACAGCAGTGGCCGAAACGATGATGGCAGAGACTAGAGAGGAAAAACAAGCCGGGGGCGATCGCGTATATAGTACATGGGACGAGGGGACAAAAGAACCGAGTGGAAAAACGCAATATTTATTTTTAAAAAGAACGTTGTCGTTGCGGTCCCGACAGAAAAACGTAATATATACCGACGGTCGCACATTCTGACAAACGGTCCTTCGTGCTCGGGATAATATATCGTCGTCGGACGTTAGATTATTATTATTTGTACACGCTCGCGTCTATGGCATGTAGTTTAATGTGGTGTACGACAACGACCGGAGGAAATCGCATATTTTCAGGAAATTCTTCTTGCGTCAACCCCAAAAATTGTCAAAATATTTTTTATTATATAAATATATATATATATATATATATATACACATACATTATACATGTGTGTATGTGTATGTGTGTGTGTATGTGTGTGTGTGTGTGTGTGATAGTATTGGGTAGTTAGGTTATGCGTGTAATACGTACATACTCCGGTGGGGCACTGTTGTAGTACCATATAAGTATATGTAATTTATGTGAAAATGGTTTATACTCGTATACTGCACTTTTCTCTATACTTTGAACGGAAATATCTATCGATGACTACGTCTAGCATATTTTTTCCTTCTAATTGTTTCAAGCCATACACCACGCCTATAAATTACAATTTGTATGTAAACCGGGACATAAACACTAAGTGTCTGTATGTATGAATAGTACCTACAAATGTAAAGCGATAGATATAGAATACAATATATTTGTACGTCTGTAAATGTAATCGGTGGTCAACGAAGTGTCATAAGTCATAACCCACATATAACGAAGCTTGCTTTAGAATATAATAGTTTTATGTTTAATGTCATGTTATATTTATACAAAATACACAATCCAATGCTATTTAGACCAAATAATGTAATAGCTATAAGTATAATAATAATAATGAGATTACAAAAGACAATAGGTAAACGATACTATTTTATGTAAATAATACACTTTGTGGAAATTAATAATTAGTAAATTATGTCTGTTTGTAACTGTCAAAAGTATTCAAGTATATAGCATTGCTGCATTATATTATATAGATGCGTTTATTTATTCGTGGTCGAAGGAAATATTTTTTTGCATTTATGTAATTTTAAATGAATGTATATTTTTAATACTTACTAAAACTGTTAGTTTATTTTCTATAAAGAGATTATATAATGGTACACGATTTTCTTCTCGACACGTAAGTGAAAACAATATGCGTTGTGTATTTTATTGGTTTTTAACGACTCTGCACTACTACCTATAATAAATAAAAATATGGACTGTCTAACAAAACATTTCCCACGCAATGTCCGCCATACGTCCATACATTATCAACTCAGTTAATGAAAACCATATATATATATATATATGTATATTAATGTTTTATACACTTATACGCGAGGAAACAAGTTTAGTTGTACGTTGTGACTTGCGTTAGTTATGTACTTACATCTATTGACTATTCTAATAGAACGATTTTACGACTGGTAAGGAATCAAACGACTTTTCACACTAAATGTAGAGGCGCTTCGATAATTCATTAACGTCATAGTAATAATTGACTAGTTTTACGCGCATAAACTAACACATTACTATTATTAAAAATTAAAATACAAACTATCAGCGAGTCAATTTTTATTTTCTAATAAACTTTTTTTTTATGATGAAGTAATACTTATCGATCGTTTTTTGTAAATATTTTTACATTAAATGAATATAAACAAATTATGACTCTGTATTTTTAATATTTTAAAATTGCCTTAAAAAACGGAAAGAAAGACAGTAAAAATATAGCTACGACAATCGATATTCATAAGGGTATGTTAATATTTGAATATATACTTTATATTAGTATAAAGTAGGTTGAACTAATTTTTACCAACAATAAATCGCATATATTATTTAATTATTATTATTAATTATAATAATTATTATTTAACAATAATATAATAGTTATAATATTATTTAATATTTCAGCTTTATTAATTTATAATTTATAAGCCAATACCGACATACTGTATAACAGTGAAAAAAGTTCATATTATATAAGTATAACTCCCTATTAATCTAAATATTTTGAAACTAATTGTATGTAAATAATTATAATATTTTAGTGTATATATATATAAGTTTCAAGTGCTAAAGAGTAAAGAATATTTTTTGAATTACAAAAAAAAATATCTTAATTCGTTATTTTACGTTAAATTATCAGCTATTACTGAGAAAATTTAAACTTAAAATGTCTATATAAATATAAATTGTTTTTATGTACTTTCAATATTTTAAAATCACTACAAGTAAAACTTATGTGAAACTTATTGTACTGCATGTAAGTTTTGTCAAGATCTATTTGTTTTGATTTTCAATATGTTTTAGAAGAATTATTTTTTATAAAATAATAATAAATAAATAAATAAATAAACATCACATTTTTGAGGTTATTTACTTAGTATTGCGTTAAGCTAGAGTGTCTTACTATTTTATACCATTTTAGATTACTGTTAATACTAATCGCATGATAACAATGTAAAATATGAGTATAAACTGAATAAAACAATATTTATTTTTTAATTTTTTATGTAAATAATATCCAGACAGATTTATTTTTAACTAAATATATTGAAATAATTCATAATCATAAATCTTAAATCTATTAAATTGTATAATTTAAAAATATAATACATTTAAAAAATGGTATTTGTTACAAAAAAAATTAACAAGCAGGATAATATTATACGTACCTACGATATACACGTTTGATGTTTTCCTGTAGCTAATTATTATTCAAACACCACTAATAATATTTTTAATCTTTTAATGCAGAACGTTCACAGCTCATGCTAAATCAAATACACCCTTAACATAAAAATTAACTTTTGATATTTTTGTAAATTATACACATAATAATTATGTGGATTTAAATTAATTCAAAACTAATTTTTAGATTTTTTTTATGCAATGGGGGTAATAACTTTGTACACCAAAAAATTCCTAAAAAAATTACTCTTGGCCAAATCTATGAAATCATTCTAAGCACTCGTATATACACTATATTATTAGCGGTACACAATATATTTACTGATTTATCATACCTTAGAATAAAATTACTTAAAATACAATAACATTAAAGTATATACTTTATATGAATAAGTATGCAAATACACAGCATCTATAGCTACAATGCAAAAGTTTCTTGAATTCAAAACTTACAATACGTACATATATATATATATATTAACATTTCTTGTAAATAACATTTAAATATTCTCCAGTGCGAATTAAAAGATATAAACTGTGTTAGGGGTAAGATAAGTAATACGAATAATATAAAGTATTCAAGACAGTTTTGGTTTAGACAACTATACACTGAATACTTTTCAGCAAAATATGTTCAAAAGTTTAAACATCTTTTTTGGATTCCCGCCGTGACAGTGTGGTTTCCTCGGGGTTTTTGTTGTTTGCACGAATTTTATGGTGAACGCATTTGCACAACGCGCATACGTGTATCTATAACGTTTTATCTCAGCAATAATATATTATGCTCTTACTAACAAGGTTTTAACTCGCTGTTAATATTGTATAGGTATATAGGTACTTGCGGAACCGTTGTTGGTATTCACTTTGTTGATTGAGTTGCCCACGTCGCACAAAATTATAGTATAGGTAATAGACAATAGTTGTTTATACGTCATAATACAATCATACACTCAGATGCGTGACCAATTAGATCGGTATAGATCAAAATTTCTTTTGAATTCACGAACCCAATTATTATGGATATTGCTTTCGTAAATAAAATATAAAAATACAATTTTACCAAAATTCAATAGTAGAAAATTATACGTTAGCCAAATGACATAATAAGTTTGGAATAATACATTGTATGTACAGTATAATATGGGTACTGTTGCTGTCTTCATTGAATGATATTTCACTCTTCTCGGTGTATCAACTGTATTAATAATACAATATACCTACCTACATGATATTATGCCGGATAAATTTCCTTGAGTTCTTCAAATCGTGCGATCTTCATTCGTCACACGCAAGCAATCTAATATTTTACCTTTTATTTTTGGATAAATTTACCAGTAGTTTTTTTTTTAATTCTATTGTGGAGATAAATGAATTATTGTACAAGTAAGTCGTTCGATATAATATTATATGAGTACATTGCTTATCTTTTTGGAACTAAGTAAAAATATATAATTTTTAATTTTTAATAGAACTTAAATATAATGATAATGAGTACCTAATATTAATTAAATTTGAATTTTGACTAATACCGCCATTATTCTTTTGATCGATGCGTTTCAATTGTCACAATACCTACTTAAAATTTATTAGATAAAATAAATGTTTATCTCAGAGTGAATAAAGATCATGAGCTCGATAGCCTGTAGTATATAATATTTAAAAGCGACATAGCGAAAGTATACCAACCATCTTTTTACAACAAGCCTTTAATGTGAAATTAATATAGAGCCAATAAAAATTAAACGACATTTTGTGACGCCTCAAATCTCTTGATTTCACATCTCGTAATATGTATTTATATATTTATATATATACATATATATACATTTAAGCACTATATTCAATATTGGCGATAAGTTGTATAACTATAATATTATAACTTATAGCGTAGTATGCTTAGGCTAGAGTTTTATTTTTTAATTATAAATTGTAAATTGTATAAATACTAACTTATATAATATGTATACATATAATATACGATATAGCATAGAAAAAAGTTGTATTATTATAATACATATAACTACGTACCTATTAATTTATGCGATGAGTTTATAAACATTAAATTGTGTACAATATATGTCATAACATTGCTTTACTGTTTGGTCGTTTATAGTTCGCGAATCATTGACTATATAATATATAATTTTATACATTTATTGTATAATAAATAGTAAGTATAGGGTACGTATGTATATAAACATATTATGATGTATGAGAGTATTTTTCAATTGCATATTTGGTTAAATTAAATCCGCTTTATAAAATTAACTATACTCGTACATAAATAGTATATAGAATAATAAACATACTATAGATTTTAAAAATGAAAATGAGGTTAGTAATATAGCTATAGTTAATAAAAAGGTCAGTCCTCGGTTTTTTAGTGAAATACGTTTTGGTAAAATATTAGTTCCCATCACGCGAAACAAATAGATAGGCCTTTTGTAAATTACTACACGAATAAAATATACACTTAAATAGTAAGTTATATTATATGTTATTTTTTATAGACAAATATCTATACGAAATCTTTGATACTGAAACTAATTTTATTCTCCATTATAAAGATTTTAGATTACATCTTAAAAGTAGTCGGTATGATTAAAATTTGATTATTTTTCTTGTAGGAACTTACACAATAGTATGTAACGCGTTTACCCGCAATGTGGGAACTATCAAACCTCATGCAATTTATATATGCTTACAAAGACATGAACTAGAGTTTTTTTAGAAAAAATTTGATAATTTGTAAACTTGGCCACTGATTCACTGAACTTAAAGGTAGGTACACTATTTTTAATGTTGAGAGTAATTTAGCTTAATCTTCTAGTAGAAACGATTATCATTATTCACCAGAAATTTCGTTTATTTTCATTTTACTTAAATTTATGGATACATATGTTTTTGAAAGCAATTAAAAATAATTAATCACCATTCACCACTATAATAGTAATCATAATGTTTAAATTTAAATCTGAATATATAAATTTTATGTAAAATAATAGGTAGGTATTTTAATGTATGTATTTATTTATTTTCAAATTGTAATCCACCAAGTAGATATTTCTCGTTTACGTTGATATTTGATACATTTCATTATTTTAAAATTTTAAACATTTATTTATAATAATTTTTATCGTTTTAAAGATATTAATATATCCTCGATAATTGATTAAAACTGTTTATTATTAGGTATTTTAATTTTGGTTTCTGTTTGTGTCGTGTTATTTGTTATTGATAGAATATATTCAAATGAACAGATGTTAATGTGTATTTGTACATTAACACTGAAAAGCCTCAGAAAAATCATCAAAGCCTAAATCACGATTTACATTTTTGTTATACCTGAAATTTTCGGGCCAATAGTTTACATTTTCCCATTAAAAGCATGATAACATGTATACACGACATATATTTGTTTGAACTCATCGCCAAATTTGTAAGTAATTAACCTTTTGACATAAAATATTTACATTATATTACATTTAGTGATAATGCCCGAATACATATACTATGTATACTATATATAACAAATCAAATTTATAGATTTGAATGGAATATATAGATTTATATACAAGTATGTAGTTGGCGTACTGAATAATATAAAGGATTTAAAATACTGTAAATTATGCTATCACGTTATAAACATATATCAAAATATATGTACAAAGCTATTGTAACATAATACACACTATATAATATAGTCACTATTATATATATTATTATGCATTCAACAGAGAGCTGAGTGGTAACCTATGAATTGCAAACGCCAAACCAAAATGGTATTATTTAAAAATGTTTCTCACTTCCGTGTTCCATTATAGTAAATAGTAATGTGTAATTTATAATATATGTAAAATAATTTTTTTTTTTTAATTTTGAATTAATGAAATATTACTATTTGTTACTTGAAACAATACGTGACACCGACGTCAATGTATTTATCACTATTATTTTGAGTATCCCACAGTTTTGATACCACGTTTAACCGGAACCAGAAAAGCGGTATCGAACGTATATATTATTATTATGTGCACTATACATAAATGATGACACAACGCAATTGTCGCTGAAATCGTTGTGGTCACACTCCGGCGATCGTCACGGGGAGAAAACTCAAAAGTCATCAAAACTCAAAAGACCTATCAGTACAGAGTGCAGACGTGCTGAACTTTCAACGGTTTGTAGTACGCGATACATCCGTTACTATTATTATAGTGCCCTACGCCCCTATTACTTATTAGACGCGTGCCACCATCTCTGACTATATATAATAATATATTACATATTATAATATGAGCACACGCGGAGACAAAAAAAAAAGGAACTGGTTTCCGGCATCGGCGGGGGTCCTCCCTTGACCTTTTTTCACTTTTCTTTCTTCTATCGTTGTTTTTTTCGCCCTCGTCCGAAACGTCCATAAAATAATAATAATAAAAAAAAAAACCGAAGAGGAAAAAGAAATTTATTTATTTTGTATATAATATGCGTGTGTGTGCACAGAAGGAACCATCGAACGACACGAGACACGCGTCGGAAGGATATGGAAATTTGTACGTACACTGAAAATTTGTCGCGCATGGTCATTAATAATATTATTGTCCCTTCAACAATGGGTCCGTCGTCACGGGAGGGAATCAAAATTTATTGCTTTTATTAATATCGCAACGCGATCACGGGTGTGGGTATATACATTATACACATACACATATGATACACATTCACTGATATATATTATATATATATGTGTATTGTGTGTGTGTGTGTTACAATAGATAGTCTTGCAATACACGAAAAACTTGATGATCCTATTTATCATGCTATTTCAATATACATTTATATATGTAATGCTTGTAAGTACCTACATCATAAAGTACAATAAGTATAATGATAAATTTATATATCCTACATCGTCTATTGATTTCGCTGCACTTTATTACACCAAAATACCTGTATGTAATAGGTAATTATATACGAAATGAAAAAAAGTTTCAAGTTCTTACTTTTCATATATTTTAAATACAACAAAATAACATTAAAATCATTATTTTTTATTTGAATACGTATCCAGTTAAAACAATATTCAAATTTTAAACGTCTTTTAAAAATTGAGCACAAAATGTACTTAGGATATTTTAAAATTGTTTTAAAAAAATTTCTATAGATAAATATAATACAGAATTAATTATACATTTTCAAGCTCAAGAAAATACAATTTAAAATTTAAAATTCATGATTTGCAAATAGTCACGATTTTTTCTATTCTTTCACTTTAATCTCTTGTATGAAAGAAAATAATGACTAGGTATTTGATGTATTATCAGAAGTACTTTTATAGTTAAATCTCTAGGGATGTTTTTTGCTCACCTTTTTGCCAGCTATTTAATAGGGAATTTTTATTTTTAGTTATTTCTCTATAAATATTTAAAAAATGTTTTTTCTCGTTCATAAGCCTTAAAAATATAATGAAGGTTTTTTCATAACTTAAAAGTTGTTCATAGAGCGATAAAATATCGAGTATAACTAGGAATAGTCCCTGGGGCCGCTTGAGGTGTTTTCTACTCACCTACCTAATGTTCACGCACGTATGTCACGAGTCACGACCAATGTAATAATCACGTGTAATTCTTAAATTAAATTACTCAGCTATCAATTGTTTTAATCATGTGTTGAGCTGTAAAGTCAAAATAAAAATTAAATTATAAAATAAGTTCCTACTTATTTATAGTAGATATCTATCCCTATTCATTAGTATACTATATACTATATAGTTACTTCACTGAAAAAAGATACCTTTGAACACTTCAAACGATTTTTTGAGGTATACAATTACTTACCTACTCCGTTTTATAATGGAGTAGCGAAGCTTTACTATAATTAACATTTTCAAAAAGGTATTGTGAATTTGTGAACAGTGTTCACACCTAGATTTGTATGCTAGATACCTAAATGCAAAGTCATAACCATAAAATATTATAAATATAAATAATTTTACTATAAAATTACACTAAAATATGTTAAAGTTATAAATAATTTCATAATTATTTAATTTTTTTTTTTATACCTTATCCTTATTTATAAATTAAAATTATTTAATAATTACACATAAAAAATTAATTTAATTTAAATTTTTAAATTTATTCATCTGGTCAGTACGACTTCGTGGCGCAACGGTAGCGCGTCTGACTCCAGATCAGAAGGTTGCGTGTTCAAATCACGTCGAGGTCAATTTTTTTTTGTCATTAAAATTTATACACAATTTTTTTTTCAAATTATTTCATTCATTCATTTATTTTTCATTTTTCTTTAATAATTTGTTACTGATTTATCATGAAAATCCAAAATATTTTCTTAGTTCATAATTATTTTAAAACCATTATCGATAATTAAGAACTTTTTAATACATAATACCTATAATATTTTTATCGTTTATATTATACCTAGCTTTGATTTCATTAAAATAATAAGTATTTTCGTTACTCGTTTGACTAAGATACACTTAATACTTATACTATATAATATATAGTATATATTATACTATTTAAGTATACGATGTTTTAACCACATACAACGTTACAACATAGGTAGGTACTTACCTACCTCATACCTGTTATCTTCTGGGTATATATAAAGTTTAATAATGATATAACGCATATAATTACATTTCATTATTTTTAATTTTTACAGTGAGCTTCAGCATAGTGTGGTGTTGTATAATGTGTGTACTAAATTGATAATTTAACATTTTGTGTTATATATTCATTGTTCAAACATATTATATATTGTGTAGGTAGGTACCTAATCCAAATGAATAATGACAAATTTTAATAATAAAACAATAATGTTAACTTCGAATTCAAGAGTAATTGTTGATTTACAATGTATAAAATACATTAGTATAAATTAGCTTTTACCTAGATACGGTATTTCTAAAAAAAAAACAAAATGGATCCATCGTTGACGGTACTTTCATTGCCTACTTTAAGTTATAACTTTTAAAGCTCTCACTTTCCATCCGTCGACTTCGTGGCGCAACGGTAGCGCGTCTGACTCCAGATCAGAAGGTTGCGTGTTCAAATCACGTCGAGGTCACTTTTATCATACACTTTTGTATTTTTTTTTTTTTGCACACGAATATAAATTATTTTTGCCACTTCGATGTTGTTGAAAACGATTCACGATTGTGAGCAAAAGAGACTAATTTATGAACACGCACGTTTTCGTTTTGAGCATATCAATAGAACCTAACCTCTTATATAGCATAATATGTATCGATTGTACCAGAATGTTTTGTCATGTTTTTTAGTCCCAATTAATTACCTATTTCAAATAAATATTTTTAAAAATTATTTTTACATTAAATTTTAATACATAAGCCTTATTAAAAATATTTTTGAAATTTTTGAAATTTCCTTTACGCGTAGATAATAAAAATAAATCAAGAAAGTTGCCTTTCATTGTGATGGGTATCATTATAGTACACCCCGTAATCGAGTAAATAATGTCACTTTAATGGATGTGATAAACTTTAATTTAACGATAAATCATTTTTTAAATCAGAGTTTTAAAAATTTTAAAAATTAAATTTTCAACTAAAACTTCGTTTAATTCATTAAATTTTAGCTTTAAATGTTTATAAAAAAACAATAAAAAAGGCTTACTATATACTGTATAGGTAGGTACTATGGTAATTTGACAAACACAAATATTGCATACTATACGTCTATACACTCAGGCACTCAGCTCGTAAAATATCTATATCATAATAAATCGGGTTCGCAAATCTATAGGTATATCTGTACCCTGTCCCTGTGTGTATTAATAGTAGGTAAAATTATTATCGTAACTAATGTTATTGATGATTTATAACTTATTAATTATTATATTGATAATTGATAATCAATTCCGATATTTTAACTTGGTTATTTATAATATAGGTAGGTATAACTGCAGAATACGATTTTTTATACTTTTAATTAATAAACTTATAATGTATATATCTATATGCTGTAGTTGCGTAGCCGGTGGCCGGTGTTAAAACACCCTCCTCCTACAGTGATATAAATGGTATAATCCAAAAATATATTACTTACCTATATTATGTTAAAAATGATTTACGTTTTTACAAAATATATAATTAATAGCAGCTATCATAAATGTTTATCGATAAACGACAATACGGCATTGTGACCCAGTGATCCTATTATCTGAAGATTTTTCAAGAAAAAGTCACCGCATTAACTGATATAGATATACAATTATAATATTGTTATATAATTTTATATTTTTATTAATTTTCAATACTATACAGCAATAAAATTTGTTTAAAAAAATATTCAAAAGTTAAACGTATTTTATAGCGTATTAATATGACCTTATGACTCCGTGATGGGTGTATGAATAACTCCCTCTTACAAGTAATTTTTAAATATTAAATTAAAATGCTGCCCTTTAAAATATCTATTGAATAATTTGAATATATGTTTGACTATAATATGCATTTATCAAATAACTATGTTAGGTAATTGGCCATTGCCAATATCATGTGATCGTATTATATTTTTTACTATATACATAGACTACAATAATTTATATGAACTCCACATGCTTCAAATCTCAATGAAAGAAAATTCTGATTATAGGACATAGATAGGTACACTTACACAATTTGATGATACGTAAGTAGATTTCTAACTTCTTACGAACAGTATTTACGGTTAAATTACTTAATGTATGATTATTTTTTCACTTTCAAAGTGTTTAATTTTGCATAAGATATTCTACACTAAAAAATCATATTTTTTCATTTATAGCGATGGCAGAATTGTTTAAAATTGACGTTCAACGCTATTACTTTACATTATCAATTATGTTTATAATTATAACTAATATAAATGTATACCATAACAGCTACCCGTGGTTACACCAACACAATGTTTATGTTTGAATGTTAATAATGTTCAGGGTGATTCCATACATACGTATTGTTGTAGGACGTAGGTACCTATTGAAACAAATTAATCTCTTGCTGACAACCGTTATGAATATAATTTTAGTCGGAAAGTATACTTACATCTATTAATACTTATCAGTGGTGTACTATAAAAATAAAAAAAATTAATCATTATTTTATTTTATTTTTAATGTATTTGAATAGTTATTATCTGTATAGTGAAATAAACTAAATCACTTAAAATTCATATATTTTGTCATACATTCACAATGACTTCGTGGCGCAACGGTAGCGCGTCTGACTCCAGATCAGAAGGTTGCGTGTTCAAATCACGTCGAGGTCAATTCATATTTTTTGCAATTTTAATTTGCTATTTTACAGTTTTACTATTACTTCAATCATAGATGTTCATAAAATATTAAACCACAATGCAATGTTATTTTTTTTTCAGAGGTTTTAACTTATTACGCTGAATTTTTTTTATACAAACACGGGAAAATTATATTTTTTTAAAACAGTTCAAATTTTGAATCATTTTCACAATATTTTAATCATAAATATACTAAATATTATTATTGTATGAAATATAAATGTATAATATTATAATAAAATTATCATATAAGACGTATAATCATATAATCTATATTTATATATTATATTATATTTGTATTATAGAAAAGCAAAGGTTAAAATAATGTGACCTAAAGTGAATGCAACACTAATTGACGATGGTCGTGCTCATATCTATAAATATTTAAACAACAATATTTTTAGTTTATCTTAAGTACCTTTTCTGCTCAGCTGACAATATCATATTACACGTAAAACATATTTTTTTAAATATTTATAAATTATTTAATATATAGTTCTGCAAGAAATATATTTTGAACTTATTTTTAAATTTTTAAATCATTTTCGAAATTTCTATTATAAATAATAATGAAATATTCTTCAATTTTTAATAAAAGAAAATGTACACCATTTAAGATTAATTTTATATTTATAAATATAAAATAATTTAAATATAAAATTAATCTTAAATTGTGTACTAAATAGTGTTATTTAAATAAGATATAGGTTGATTAAAATTAATTTAACATTTTAACATGACGTAATAATATATTATATTACTACTACCTGTGTACATTGTACAGATATCGATTTTTTTTTAATTATTTATCTTAATGATATTTTAATCAGATCTTAATTTTATGCTTTTTTCCACTCCGTGATAACATTTTTTAATATTCAGATATTTTGCAGTGATTTACAGATAACATCATCGTATAAGACTCAGTTATAAAACTGAAATGATATACTCGACACAATTTTTATTAGTGTCATAGACTTTTAAGTTTTAATATTATGAATTTTAAAATTACTCATACAGATTTATATTTTTTGTAATTAATTATTTCCATTACGGTGTACAATTAGTTTTTCTACTTATTCATAGCCCATAGGCCATAGGTTCAGTAAAATCACATTTTTTATACAATATTTATTACGTAACTTTTTTAAAAGCATTTTATCCTGTAAAATTCAAATATAAATAATTAAAAAAAATAAACAATAATAATAATGTAATCCTCCTAAAATAAGTAACACGTTCGGCGATTTTTGAGCGGGACTGATAGAAATAAATCTATGGAACATCAGGTGCCGACGTATGGGTAACCAAGCACGGCGGGATACCTGTAGAAGTATATTCTAAAACCAATATTCACTTAATACGCTATTTAGAACCCTCCCATATTAATTATCTGGTGTCAACCTGACCATCCTGAATTGTGTTTCTTTTAAATTTATCGATACGAACAAACATTTTTATTTTTTTTATACAAAACGTACTGATTATGTGATATTCATTTAAGTGCGATTAGTTTGTTAAGAAACAACTTATTTTATACGTTTCAATTTATTTAAAAATTATATTGTATAGATATTTAATGTTTATAATTATAATACTAAATTTGTTAAATATTTAAAAACTAAACCTTGTTATTTGTATTTTTTGGAAAATAATTAATTTATTTTTACGGTGCCTATTACTATTTTTATTGTTATTAATTTTATATTTCAATTAAAAATAAAATACTTTAATGTTGCAGGTGGTAAATGTTTAATGGTTTTATACCTACTGATTTAATCCATACTCTATACCCAATTTAATGTTTGAAAGAAGATATAATGCGATTACAATATGATATTAAAATCAATATGTAGGTGTGTATACCTACTTTGAATTTACGGTTTATAACTTCTTACAGCAAATAACACCTCAATTAACCTTAAAAAGGTAGCTAAAATGTTTTATAATTATATTTTATGTTATAGGTCTCTCCACTACATTAAATTTATCCTTGAATAGTTTTTTTCTGATACTAGGTAGTAATAAAAAATTTTTTATTTAAATAATGCAATAATATTTATAGTCAATTATACATTGATTTATATATATTATATATACACATGTGACATACTCATAGGCGCCCGGAACGGGGGGCAAGCTTGGGCATTTGCCTCCCCTGGATTTTCAAAAATATGTTTTAAATTGAATGTTTACAGATAAATTACTATTTATTATATAACAAATCCTAACATTGCCCCCTCCTAAAAAAATTTCTGCGGGCGCCTATGGACATACTATTGTTGTCACTTTTGTTATCATTTTTCAGTTTTCAAAAAAATACATTAGTTTTATTAATTATTAACTTTATAGGTATTTAGTGTATCTTAATATAATTTAATGGAGATATTTTGAGGATTTAAACCATAAGTAACTATTATATTAAAAAATTTATTACAGTTTATAAATAGTAATCAACCAATTTATATTATTATATTAATTAATAAAAAAGAGATTACAATGATTCAATGACTTTTTATTGCAGAGTAGAGTATTATTGTAACATTGTAGCTTAGTAACTAAATTTATTTTTCATTAGCTAAAATATGTGTTAGTAAATGTAAATAATAATAATAATCCATTTTTTATAAAATGTATATAGAACAAATAATCTGTCTTCTGAAAACAATAGAATATCGTAAAAAAAAGTTCATATTATAATTCATAATTATTGTTTTGCAATTAATTGATCAAAATATTCAAAGTATGGCATTCAAAAAAATATTCATATTTCGCTCAGTAGTCAAAGGGCACTATAGTTCGGGGCAGTGGCGTATTTACGGGGGTGGTACAGGGGTACTGGACCCCCCAGAGAAAAAAAACCGATACATATCCTTGCAGTATAGTAAAGTAATAAGTATAGAAATTGGTATTCTGTGTATTCTAACGACGGTTTCCAAGTTACAGTTAAAAAAGATGTGTGATAAAGCCATAAAGGCAATAGGTAATATAGGTAAATTGGTAAATTATTTAATTATGTATAAACTGTGGACCCCCCCCCCCAAGAAAAATGTTGAAAATACGCCACTGGTTCGGGGTACTCCTCCCATGACCTGGTTGACAATTCGAATCAAATTGTTGTTAGTTTATAACTGGGTATTCTTAATGTGTTTACAGATATCGTGGATCGAACTGGCGAACAGTGCAATCCAGAAGGGAAACTTACCTACGAGCAATTTAGACACCAAGCGGGAATGGAATAGTTGTTTAACTAAAAGTAAGGCAATTAACAGGGATACAAGACTTGAAACAATGACTGGTGTTTGGTGAGATCCAGCAGAGATGCTTACAAACATCTTCGGCCGTATATATTATGGATTAGAAAAGCCATTGTCCTTGACAGAAAAAATACTGTAGGTACTCTCACTTGGAAGATCTAGTGAAGCAAAGTATTGAGCGTGGTGTCTCATACCTTAAGTTGAGACCTGGTCGTGTGGCAATGCAAGATGCCACTGCTCAAATGGCGATGTTACAATTTATTTCATCAGGTTTTCCAAAGGTTGCCGTTCTTACCACAATCCATTGTGATCACTTAATTATTAAATTATTATTATTAACAATAATAATTTATTAATCTGGATCTAAATAATCAATTCACCTAAATCATAATAATTAATATATTATATTACCTTTATATTATTATACATAATATTGCTCAGTTCAAAAAACAATATATTTATATCAATACATAAATATTGTAGAAAATATATTCACCGTGTATGCAAAATGGAAAATGTTCAAAAGGTTTTCCGAAATTGTTTACTATTGCGACAATGCGACACAATCCGGACAGGATGGTTATCCAAAATATTATGAATTTAAGTCTTTAAGATGGTAATACATGGCGTTATATTATTTGTAACGAATTTGTTTCCGGGCAACGCCGGATAATTCAGCTAGTATTATAATATAAACATAATTATATTCATAAATATAATATACATATAATTTAGCATTAATTTATCAATTAATGAAATCCAACTACAAAATACATTTAAATGATGGTATTTGTTAAATATTATCTAAATAACCAATTCACCTAAATCATAATAATTAATATTATTATGTATTATATTACCTATATATTATTATATATAATATTGCTCAGTTCAAAAAACAATATATTTATATCAATACATAAATATTGTAGTAAATATATAGGAAACTATAAAATATATAGTATTGCATTTTTAAGAATTAAGTAATAGCATTGATTATGCATATGATTTATATATTATATTATGATTACAATGCATAATCAATGGTAATATAGGTAGCTAAATATTTTTAACTTATAAAACATACATTCAATCTCAGAAAATAATAATATATTTATTAACACTTTAAGCTATTACAAATTATACTCAAACACCAACTTAATGTTACCTTAACCGGCTTAACCTAACAACTCATTTAATCAGTGGCGTATTTAGGTTTTTAAAACAGGGGGAGTTAAAACCCTATGAAAATTACAAACAAAATTCATACTTTTAGATATAAGCTATATTTGTTTTATATTATCATTTGTTTACCTATTTATAATTAAAGTAAGACTATTTAATTAAGACTTTTTAGTTTATTAAATTCAACATAATTTATTAATAAGTACAAATTTGAATACAACATTACAATTCACAATGAATATATAAAAGTTTTTTTTATATTAAATTATAAAACAATTTCTCAAATAGAACAAAATATTAAATTAGGTAACAGTTTGACATTGCAAATGCGTCTTTATAAGAACATAGGTACCTATATACTTAGCCATGGTTTTAGGTAACTGATAATTTTTTTTATTTTATTCTTTTTAATTGAAATATATTTTTATTGGCTACAACCATTGATTATAAATATTATACAATATATAATCAATGCTACAATTGGAGTTATCACACTAGAAATTTGCAGAATATAAATACATTTTTTGGCATAACTAAAATTGGTTGGGGGGGCTGTTCTATCGGTTTTTTCCTTTGGGGGGAGCAGTATCCCTGTGCCCCCTCCCTTAAATACGCCACTGCGTATGCAGTTTATATATAATAATTACTACTGCAGGCATACGAGTACAGGACACTATAGAGTGTGGAATATTTTATTAATAAATTAATTAAGCGATTAAAGTAGAAACACACTCATAGGCTAACTTACCTTCGTATTTCCTATTTTTCGAAGAATAGGTTCCCATCTTCGCCGAGTTCGTAGAATATAACAAATTAGTAAGACAAGTAATATTTTTTTTATGAATAAATATAAACATAGATGTTTTCAAGATGATAAAAAATGATATTTAAATATTTTATTATTTTAGTGGCTAGTATAATATCTGTGGTTGGGAGCCAAAATAGCTGATATGTGAAAAAAAAATTAAATTTTCAGTTTAGACTTGTAAATTATAAGTCTATGGCCTATGTGTGTATCTCACAATTATATTTTTTCAAATCTCAGGACAGATTATATGACTACGTTATATGCTCTACGAGTTATACTAGTTATTACAATTTGCATATTATATACCTACATATTATATTATCCATCTATAGTAATTTTTTAGTAGTATATAATAATAAATAGTTAATCATGTCAGTTAGTTCAGCAAGAAGTACATCGGATTCCGATGATGAATTTTTCTTGGATATGTTATTTCATCTACCAAGACCAAGGCTTTTCCGAGATAGAATAAATCCTCTCGAAGAGTTTGATGACTTCGATTTTAAATGCCGTTTTAAGTAGGTACATTTTCAGATATTATTTTTAATAGACCACTTTTGATTTAAATTTTATAATTTAATGGTACTATTATACAAATATCTTCATTAAAAACATAAATGCAATAAGTAATAGTACATTTTGATACACAAACACACTTATACACAATATAATATATATACATATACATATATCAATGGATTTACACTATACAGTTATACACCCAGGGTGTAAAACAAAACAAAAATATACATCATTGTAAAATCAATACATTCATCACTCCGTTCAGAATCTAAAAATAAATTACTAATACATACTATATTTTATGGAATATTTAATACTGGCTTTTAGAAGGGTTCTGCTCAGAATCCTTTTTCGTCGTATATACAATGATTTATTTGTATTGAATTCAAATTAAACACATCCGTCACTTTGACCAAATTAATGACAAATAAAAATCATCACGCCTTCTATAAAACAGAACTACTTCTCCGATTTTTGTAGTAATAATTAATTATTAATATTATAATAATAAATAAATAATATTTAATTTAACTATTGATTGTAAATACTATTATGAGCAGTAGTTATATTCAATGATTTAATGTATACACAAGTATTAGTTGGTGTGTGTTATTACGTACCTATATTGACTATATTGCGCATAGGTATTAGGTATAATACTAATACATTATATTATATGGATTGTATCAAGTGTTTTAGTGGTTATATTATCGATTCTCTTGGCGAGTAAATTATCAGTTAAGTCAGTAAATATAATAATTTAAATATTGTACAACTGTACAACTATATATGAATTACTATTATAGGTAATTATTAATTGTACATTGTAAATTTTAATTATCTAAACGAAATGAGCTATTATGTTAACATATTTTGTATATACTGTAATTTAAAAAGATAATGATTTATTAAGTGCATTTTAACCTAATTGTAAACCCCTTTAGAGTATAATATTATTTTAACTCAAAATCGTCTTTGACCCCTTGGGGGAAATATGACTGGATATTGTTAGACAAAACATGTACAAAGGAAATACGTCGAAGTCCGTTTAAATGCTAAATACGTAATCATTGTTTTCAATGAATGAGAAATAAGAGAAATTAACAATTGCACATATGTTCACACGGTTATAAACAATTAATGTGTTATTAATTATCGAACTTCCTTTAACCTAATTACCGAACAACGTTTCCTGCAAATATAAATGCGCTGTGTTTATTAACAATTAATAGTGTGTTTCATATATTATATCAGACTCTGTTAATATATTTTGTATTGTAATATTGTTTCAAGTATTTGTATAGTAATATAGTGTATGAATTATTATTTTTGGTGAGTGACTACTGACAAGTACATAAGAATAACTTGTTGAATAAATACAGTACAGTAACTGTATATTAGTATAACTTATTATTTTTGTTCATAATTTCTAATTTTTAATATTATACAAAATAAAACCAGTTACAAACTTAAATTTCAAATTATTAGTTTTATAACTAAATAAATGCGTAGGGTAGTCAAGTACTAAGTAAGTAATTATAACTTAAATAGTGTCATATTTATAGTAATAAATATAATAACGAGACAATACTTTATCATAAACTATGAATTTATAAAAAATAGCCATTAATAATTAATTAGTTAATTTTTCATGATTTATTATTAATGAAATATTAATCTATATCGAGAATTTATATTAATGGAACATTTACCATAATACATTTTATCTGATATAATTTTTTAAACGTTTAATTGCATTTAAAATAGTTTTTTTTTTTTATTAAACCAACAATGACTACTTTATACGGTTATCTAAAGGCTCGAAGACTCCGGCGACCGGCATTAAACATTCCTAAATAACATAACAAATATTAAATTCATATATTAACATCGCTAAATAAAGTACGGTAAATCAAATTAAAATTATAAAAATTAATTATAAATAGAAAAAAGTGAATATTATTATTTAAAAAACTTCAGTAATTCTATATCTTATATATATCATATCTTAAATGCAATATATATTTTACTCTTATAAAAATAAAGTTTGTTATGCAGACTCGCAGTGTTTACTAACTGATTTATACGTTTTTAAACGATTCTCAATACGAAAAATTAAACGAAGTGTTTGTCTCGTTATACAAAGCGTTTATGCGAGTGTTTATGCGAGTACAAAAATGTTATTATAAAATATTATATAATATACGTAGCAATATTATGGGTACCTATAATTATAGATAAAATATAGAATAACGCGGAAAAACAATGATTAAGCGAATGGATGAAAAATATACGGTATCTTTATAATAGAAAAAAATCATTCATAAATTTAACAGTTTGGTCTCGCAAGTACCCTCTTATCATCTTAGACCGTTGCATAACAGTATAGATTGCATAATATTTAAATATATACAGGGTGATTCATCAATAGTATTCTCAACTTCATATGTTTTTCTTTAATAATGAATTTATTCAAATTCTAATAGAGGAGTGTCCAGAGTATCCTATATGCTTTAGTGATATAATTTTTTTTTTATCCATAAAGATGATCTTATAAAATATAAGATATATGTAAAATTGAGTATTCGTTGTTTAATACTCAAAATGCTTAGTATATAGGTATTTTAAAATAATATAATGTTTTAGTATATTATATATATATTTGAAAATTGTCCTACCGGATCGTAATCGAGGGAATGATTAAGGGAAGTGACGTGATGAGCATCACTCGCTAAATCACCCTGTACCTATGTATATTATATATACCTAAACTGCGGCGTACTTGTTTACGGTCGCGTAGAGTCGCGAGCAATGCAATAGACGCACGCAGGTAGAGATCTGTGCTCGGTTTACCGTACTTACACGTCATATAATACACACATATACACACACGCGTATTTTATCTAGCTAACCCACCCCGCAGCAGGTCGGATCCATAGGCGTCGTGGGGGGGGGGGGTGCTGAGGCGAGTAGGCGACGGACGACGATGACGACGACCGCAACGTCGTCCGCTTCTGTACTACTCGTCCGCCGCAGCGTCGCCGTCAGCAGATGGAACCGTTCCAGAGAGGTCTCGGCCGCCGCCCGTGCGCCAACCAACCCTTGTCCGCCACGCGGGCAATCGATAAGCTCGCGCGCGCGAGTCCAACGCCGCCGCCCGCGCCCATCCCGCGGGAGTGGGCGTACAGCGATTGCCGGCTGATGCTGCCGCTATGTACGTATACAACACACGTCTATATACGTAAAATATACGTGTACGATAAACGCGTGTGCGCGCGCGTACGTGCGTGTAATGTAGCTCGCAAATAGTGTATGCAAATCACAGCCCGAAAACCCCGCAGAAAGGTACGTACACCGCAGGGATAGTGTGACAGATATATGCGAATGTGTGTGCGTGTGTGTGTGTGTTAGAGGGATGTCGTGAGAGAGAGCTCGACCGAGATAGACGCGAGGAAATAATTAAACGGAGCTGCCGTTGAATGTATACAACACACTATAACCGTGTACATATTATTATATATGCGCGATACCGTCCCCGCTATATATGTATATAGTTATATTCACACCAACGCCGCGGTGTTGGAGGGGTGTGCCCCGCCGCCGCCGTCGAGGGGGTGTCGACGGCGAGCCGTACGGTGGAAGTCGGTCGGTGCCGGAGAGGGGGTGGCGGATTAATTTATTCGTCCGAGTGCCACACGAAAACCGTGTTCGCTTTAAAACGTTAATTTTTCGGTCCTGCCCACGCGCTTTTTGCACCCTTTACGCGATTTGCATGCTAAAGTTTCGGTTTGTATACAATAATAATATAGACTTGTTGTCGTCGCTGTTAGTGTTTTCGTTTATTTTATTTTTTTTTTCACTTGCGCGTTTACGGGGCGAGGGATATAATATACACATAATAATATTATAATTTATGCCGTTCGTAACGTTTGCACCGCGATGTGTAATGTAATATACATATTATCTTCTACACGCTGCCGCACATACCGATGTTTAATAAACGCACAGACAATCCTTAGGGCTTATAATATATACGACGACCGATTTTGATTAATCGCGTGGGTTATTTGACACCGCGATTTTTCTATATCACACGCCTCCCGCCCCATTTATTTTGGTCTATTATTTATTTCCTAACCGTATGTAAATATGATATACATAGTACTCGTACTATTGCGAGAATTCTTATATTTAGATTGTTGTCGTGTCGTTATAGAGATATGGAATTATTCGTGTATTCACTATACTATGATTATATTTTATGTGCACTTCAAATCTCTTAATAATTATTTACATATTATCGTTTGTAGGTATCTATATGTATATACTTCGTGTCACGCGGTAAAAAACTTACTATTATTACATTATAATCACGCAGAATATATTCATTCGAGAATATTTTCACCTTTCAGATATAATATATCATTTTGTCTGTATTAACATTGGTATATTTTTATTTTTGCCTAATTTTCAACGTTTAAAAAGGAAAATAAGGAGTATATTATTATTTTTTTAGATTTCCTTTATCTAGGTATTTTTTTGTACTTTTAAATTATTTCAAAATTGTCTTATTAGCCCTTGGATAATCGATTATTCGTCTATCAGTCTATTTGATCATATTACAAAGAAATGGCCCCAATTTAACCTTTATAATTCTGCTGAAACACAACTTTGGTTTATTATACCATTATACACACAGACATACCTACAGTATTATTATTACAAGACAACACGTTCGATCACGAAATCATATCTGGAAGCTGGTTTGTATGCAGCTTAACACAATTGAACATTACGTTTCTATATTATATAATCTATAATATTATATATTATTTCGTTTTTTTTTTATATATAAACGTAAAGTATATGTCTCTTTTATGCGAACTTGTAAGATAAAAATCTTTTAAGTATTTTGAACCTAAAATAAAATCGATTATAAAAATATTGACTGAACTTTGCTAGAGAGATAAGTTTAAGGACATTTTGAGAAATATTATATTATACACCTTAATCCTATTATATAGTGACATATTATACATAAGTATAGGCTAGCTCTTTTTAACAATGTTGGCACTATATAAGCAACCTACAACGGGACAGTTCATATGTTTATATTATTAGCATATTGTCAATGCTATAAATAAGACTATAATATAATAACTACCTATATTTTTACAACTTTAATTATAGTAGACTGCGATTAAGTGTGTATCGAGTACAGTATTTTTTCTGTCAAGGACAATGGCTTTCCTAATCCACAATATATATGGCCGAAGATGGTTGTAAGCATCTCTGCTGGATCTCATCAAACACCAGTTTGGTCCACGATATCTGTAAACACATTAAGAGTACCCAGTTATAAACTAACAACAATTTAATTCGAATTGTCAACCAGGTCAGGGGAGAAGTACCCCGAACTATAGTGCCCTTTGGCTACTGAGCGAAATATTTACCGGGGACTTTTTATCATTTGGTATTTAAATATTTAGCGGCTAGTATAATATAATATAATTAAATAATTATTCATTTTAAAAATAGAAACTAGTATTAGTTGAGTAACTCGATAACAATTTGATTTATAAAATAAATAGTTTATTCTGGAATAGGTACTGGATGAATTTTAAATAAATTGACTAAAATTATTTAATACCTCGCCAAGGGTCAATTGATGAAGTCTAATTAAGGATACATTAAGATATTCCTTGATTCATTTCATTTTTTGAATTGATTGCACTAGAATAATAAATAATTATATTTAGTATATTTTAGTAAAAACAAAGTTATAATAACTTACGTTAAGAATATGTAATCTGATTTATTATCCAAATGACCTCGGTATATTTCACCATGGGCCGGCCGAAGAAATATCATCAGTTGTGCATTTTCCTTTCACAAATTGAAAATGTATTCACATTAGAGATGGGTTCAATCACAGACATAGATAATAACTAGACTGCTAACAAGAGATCACGGTTGTACATAGAACCGTGCTAGTCATATGATGTGAAGTTATTATCCGCCATTTTGAGTAGGTCAAATGCATGCTGAAAACCCACCAAAATTTGAACTCAAGTTAAAAATATTTGAAATGTAATTTTTTTTGTCTGTCCATTGATATTCATTTTTGTCACAATAAATTATGATTGTATATTTTTAAAAATATATTTTTTGAATATAATATGTATGTAGTGTTTAATTCTTTAAATGTATGATTTAAAATTTTAAACAATAAAGGAATTATTTGTTAAAATCAGTCTGTTGTTGTTTAACACATTATATAATATATTATTACCTATATATTATATAATTTATACAATAAACCTATTATTCTCAGTATTCGTTATTTATTTATACTTTTTTCATAGAAAATAGTTGTGGAGTTAAATCACTGTACATAATATGCTAACTCCTGTACACATCTGTGTATACTTGTAAATGTTGTATTAAGCGCACAAAATATTTGCTAGGTGTCAACAATATTGTATTTTAGAAATGTTCTAGCCTGACAAGTTCAGAAAACTATGGTGTTTTGGATTTGTCATTAAAAAATAACATTTTTGATGAGAAATCAACACCTCCAAATCGTATTGTGGAAACGCTAGGTAAAAATAATTTTTTTTTTTTATTGTCATCTTGATTACTAATTTATGCTTGTGTTTAATAATATTATGAACTTGGAAATCAGTTTGATTTGATTAATTCAATATTAAAAAAAATTGTATTTAAATTAATTATTATTTTTCAAATTGATAAATTATAATGTACGCCAATACGGAAATTAAAGAGAAAACGTCTGCAAAAAAAAGGTGAAACTCATATTAAAAGAGGATTAAGGAAAAAAGTTAAGCTTCTTCAACAAAAAGTTAGAAGGAAAAATAAAAAAAATAACCAACATTGAGGTTTGTTTATATTATATTTAATATTTAAACTTTAAGATTCTGAACGGAGTGATGAATGTATTGATTTTACAATGATATATGTTTTTTTTTTTGTTTGTTTTTTTTTTTGTGACTGTGTACTGCATAACTAGTCGAAATAATGTTTCAATTTCAAACTTGAGGGTGGTTTCCGATGGAAAAGTGAGAGCATTATAGAGGTAAAAAATAAACATTTTCCAACAGTTTTCAAAAAAATCGAGAAAAACAAAAAAAAAATGACGGAAAAACGGGAATTTTTACGCAAAACCAGTTTTCGACCGAATCAATTTTTTTATATGGTCGTAATTCAAAAACTAAACACTGTAAATACTTGAAATTTTCACCAAATGCTTATGTTAGTGTTATCTATATACAGTTAAATTTTCAAAAAATTTTGACTTTTTTTGAGTTATTTATAGACCACTGAAATTTTCGATTTTTATGCGAATTTTTATTTTGAAGTGTCGGTAAAAAAATTTTGGATTACCAAAAAAACTTGAAAATTTAATACAAGGTTCCTTATGAGTTGTTCTTATTGTAGCTAAAAAAAATTAAAAATCGTTAGTCACAATTTTTTTTTATAAGCGTTTATAGTTCAAATTTTTACGAAATCTGTCGAAAACGCGAAAATTTGCAAGTAATTTTGAAGTTGAAAAATCATAAAATGTTTTGTGTTTATAACTAAGGATTAAAAATACAACACTAAGTTTTTCATAGGTTTTTCTTCGAGTAGCTATAGAGAAAACTCGTCGTAGATACTTGAAAATTTTACCAGTTATTAAGATTGGCATTTTCCTTACATGATTTAATTTTCAAAATATTTTGAGTATTTTTGAGCTATTTATAGACAACTGAAATTTTTAATTTTTCTGAAAATTTTTTTTGGAATTGTTGATAAAATTTTTTTGGCCCAATCAAAGTACTTGAAAATTGTATACAAAGTTCCTCATATGTTATTCTTATAGCGATTAAAAAATTATATGAATACATTAGCATAATTTTTTTTTTATTAGCATTTGAAGTTCAAATTTTGACAAAAATTCGTCAAAATCATGAATATTTGCAAATTATTTATTAGAATATATGACAATATTTAAATATAATAATATATTTTAGACTGACAAATCATCTCCGTTCATAATCGTTTTTCGTATACAATGATACCTATCATTGCATTCAAATTTAACCTACCCTAGTCCGAGGTCCACCCCACCCCCTAATGTACAGCAGAGCGGTACCCACTTGCCGACTTTTTTATTTTTGTAGATAATAAATAGGTACGGTAAATTGAACTTATTTTTCAAAAAAACAAATATCATACATTATCTACTTGTAAATAATAATTATATTATTTATCCTAGCCCAAATACATACATTTTAATAGAAAATAATATATAACCTTTAGTCAGCCAAGGATTGATCATACTAAAGTCTTATATGGACAACAAATACGAATAAAATTCAAAAGTGCAATACATAAACAACTCTACCAAACACATCATCGTTTACTATTCAAATTACTCCGAAGTCAGAAATTAATTCAACATAACAGATAATCTATATGAAGCTATAAATGTTCCAATATAAAATTCTGAAAACACAATTTTCTATCTAAAATAAATCTTAATGTATAACTCAACACAATATAAACATTTATGTTTAAATAGTACCTAACCATTATATTTGATGCTATAAACAATCAGAAAAACAATAATAAATAATAATACATTATTGTTTCATATAATATTAATTAATAGTTATTACTTATAACTAATACTATACTCCCTGTTATAAGTCTATGTCGACGTATTGTAGATCAATTTATGGTAAAAAAAAATTTAAAGATATCCAAACATTTTGAAGAAAAATTCATAGAGTATAAAAAAATATGGTAAAATGTTGCAAGTCCCAACAAATTATATATTTTTAAATTTCAATATAAATGACAAAAGAAACTGAGAACGATCAAAAACATAATATATCAAAAAGATGATTTATTATATGTAAAATATACTACAAAGACTACGTAGCTTCTAGCAATAGAAGCAAGTAAAGAGAAAGCGGGCAATTGCAAAATCAACCCTATTTTGTTGAATTACCGGAAGAAGAAGAGTTACAACATAGCTAAGATCGTTATTTTTTAATTAAATATCCAATTATACAAAAATTTAAACATGAAATTTCCATAAAAAAATAAATATATAATTCAATTACTATAACTCCGTAGGATACCTTACAAGGAACTGAAGGAACCTTGTAATTGTCTTAAGATTTTTGATAGACAAGAACAATTTACAAGGTATACAACTATACAAGGTATGAAACAATTTAAAAAAATTGAAAATAAAAAATGACCATAAATATTTGTTTAAAGACACAATATTATTACGTCTAGAAAATTCTATTCAACTACCTATATAATTGTTTTCAACAATACCGCGTTAACTCGTAATCATCGTTTTAGTAGATTTAAAAAATAAAATTGTTGGCACGGCCGCCGCCGTCGAGATTGTTTTGAATTACACGTCGATTATTATCATAATATATGACAAGTAGGTACACTCAACTCTATCACTAGTACCTATAATATTACATTGTACATTGTACACTCGTGTATAATAGAGACTTGACGATAATTTTTGCGCAAAAGTCATTTTTTTTTTCCTATATCACATTTACATCAGAACAAAATAGTGCGGCATTGACATTTGCACAAGTGTACCTCGTAAATATGTGTATATATGTGTATATTATTATCACGTTTATAATACGTATAGCTTGACGGAATATCGCTAACACGCGGATCGCGATGAGAAGCTCACGCGCACAATGCAATATTTATATAGTACCTATATAACATATACCTATATACGAGAGTATTTACTCGTTAATTCTCGGAGCGTTTTAACGATCCGAATTCCGAAATTTTTTTTTTTATGCCCGCATTGGGTCAAGAGTTTTTACCGTCGTATAGTAGGTATTAAGACAAAGAATATGGTCGTTATTAATATTATTTTTTTTTCGTGTATATTGTATAGGTACGCACACGGCGCTTCCCGCGCAACCACCTTGGTCATGCGTCGCCGCCGAACGGCTGTGTGGCGCCCAACCCTGCGGCATTACACGTATACAAACACACACACACACACACACATACGAGTAGTCATGCGTGTATAATATATATATATATACTTATAGTTACTTAGACGCCAGAGGAGACTTGTCAAACGGGTAACGGGCGTGGAGGCACATATAGGTATATGTATATGTAATATGTGATATTCTGGAGCTCGTTGCAGACAGAAATCGAAACGGGGTGTGTGTGTGTGCGTTATTTATTAGTGTATCGGTTTGATTTACAACGGCGTTTAATAGACGCTACCGTCGTCGCCGTCGAGTCGGAGAGCCGAGGAGGACACGTGGTGGAATGAAAAAAAAAAAAAGGTTATTATTATTATTATTTGACCAAAACCAATACCGGATGACTAATAAATCGTTGCGAAATGTCCGTACGGTGCGTGCGACTTTGGCACACGCCGTATATACTTTTACAGTATAGGTATAATATGTATAATATATTATATTATATACATCGTTTACCTACTATACGTCATACGGTTGTACGCGCAGTGTTATAATATATAGTTTTATGCTAAAATAAGTGCGACTTTGTATTTTTTTTAATGTGTATAGGTGTGCCAATGAAAATATTTATGGATAAACGCTCATGTGATGTACGAGAATAAAAATATATAATTTATGTACATATAAAATATAATGTGAGAAATGACGACTCGAGTGCCGGAGTTAAAATATTGATAAAATAACACTAATTATTGCAGTTCCGCGGAGTATGAATTGACGAGCGCAAAATTATTACGATAAACGCGTACACGTCGTGTTAGGTGTTTGTATGATGAAGCAAAGCCGTGTTGATTGCTGCGCTGGACTTTGGTACCAACACGCCCACCGCTTATGCGCATTATAACGTCGGATATCCTTTGAAAATTGTATTTTACTATGTACCTACACAATAGTCCAGGGTGGATGAAAATAGACGGAAAGGACAGAGAGATGACTAAAATGTTGATTCATGTCAACAAATTCCTTGTTAAATAGCTATAAGTACCTGCTATGAATTATATCAGTTTAAAAATATATTTTATATTATATTTATTAGAAATTTACAACATAATATTATAATATAATAAGTAATAATAATAATTTTATAATACATAGTCATTTCTCAGTAGGTACTCACTGTTGTGGAGTGGAAGTCTTAATTGTTATTTTTGTAAATTATAATATAAAAAACTAAATTAAAAATGTGAAGCAAATAAAATATACAATTCACCAAAGAGCAATATAAATAAAGATAACATTTTCAAGTTTGTAAAAAGTGTGGTTTTTCAATGCTTTTCAAATAAAAACGAATTATATTTTACTGACTAATCATTTGAAAAAAAAGCCCACTTTTGCGGATATCTATATATAATTGTGATTTCATTAATTCCCTTTGTTTTGTAAATCAGACATGTAAAATTGCAAACAGAAAAAAATTACACCATTATTTTAAATTCATAAATGTAAAGTAACCACTTCGTAAAATGTTGTATAAAATATTTATTAATAACTTTATTAACATGAATACAAATCCATCCATTATTTTTTCACGATTTTAATTATTTTCATCGCGCTTTTGGATTTTTTTCTTTATTTTTTCCTTCAATGCCGTCCATTATTTTCCGATTCCAACATAGGTACTTTGCTAGTATAAAAAGTAAAAACAAATAGCCAAATTAAATAGTGTATACACTATTCACTATACACTATATTACGAGTATAATAGTTACTATCATAAATTCGAAAAAAGATAATTTAGGAATAGGTACTGGATGAATTTTAAATAAATTGACTAAAATTATTTAATACCTCGCCAAGGGTCAATTGATGAAGTCTAATTAAGGATACATTAAGATATTCCTTGATTCATTTCATTTTCTGAATTGATTGCACTAGAATAATAAATAATTATATTTAGTATATTTTAGTAAAAACAAAGTTATAATAACTTACGTTAAGAATATGTAATCTGATTTATTATCCAAATGACCTCGGTATATTTAACCATGGGCCGGCCGAAGAAATATCATCAGTTGTGCATTTTCCTTTCACAAATTGAAAATGTATTCACATTAGAGATGGGTTCAATCACAGACATAGATAATAACTAGACTGCTAACAAGAGATCACGGTTGTACATAGAACCGTGCTAGTCATATGATGTGAAGTTATTATCCGCCATTTTGAGTAGGTCAAATGCATGCTGAAAACCCACCAAAATTTGAATTCAAGTTAAAAATATTTGAAATGTAATTTTTTTTGTCTGTCCATTGATATTCATTTTTGTCACAATAAATTATGATTGTATATTTTTAAAAATATATTTTTTGAATATAATATGTATATAGTAATTTTAATAAACCTTGTTTTACTTATGTAAACATACAAAAAAATAAATAAATATTACGTTTCCATAGGCACAGTGCATTGCAGTTGATGGCATATTATTATTATTTTTCATTTTGTATTATCAAAATTTAAATTGAGTGCAGCGATTATACCTATATTAATATTATTAAGCGTAATGTACGATCGTTTTGAAAACATCATTAAACTACGAAGCCATTAGTTTTTGTCTATAAACCTATATTTCCCGTTGTTTATTATAGATATAGGCTTGTACATCATGAGAAAAAAAATTAAACGAAATCATACATTTTTGTAGTTTATTTTTTAAAGGCTGAAGTACATAATATATTATTATCGAATAGGTAGTTAATGTTTTGCTATGGTTGTTGTATTTTGAGTAGTTATAACTTATAAGTACTTTGCTAATAAAATTTTGCAAATCGCATCATTGAGAATAATACAGTATATTAATATAAAATATTTTACAACACTAATTCTTGTGATTAATTATAAAATTATTTTGTTCTTCTTATGACTTTAATATAGTTTCGTTAAATGTTGAGTACATTTAGGCCTTCACCATAAGACATACGCAGTAGTCCTAATACAATTTTTTATACGCATTACAATACGAGTATCGGAGTATATACTTGTAAGTTGTAATCACGAATAATTACTGTACCTATCTTCCTCAAACACGAAGATCCTAAATTACCTATAAATTATAATTGTAATATTTTATTGTAAATTAAAAATTAAATTCGGGTGAATACCTAAGTAGTCGTTATAGGTGTCGTAAGTGTGTAGCACAAACTATACCTATGCTTCTTTTAACGACGGTTGACGAGTTTTTCAGTTAGTACCTATCTGAGTGATGACGTGTGTAAAACTGATATACATTATACACTCTAGTAGATATCTAATAAGTATTTATTAGTACTACTTACATTTATATAATACGACCGTAGTCCGTAGATTTTTCTACAACTTTATTAAACGCGAGTGTAATATAAGTTATAACGACAATAATAATAATTACGACAGTCCGGTTGACAGATACAAATTGTACGCTCGTTTAAATCCGACTAATAAAAACAATCTGCTACAATCGACCGGTCGTAAATCGTAATATCGTTGCTTCACAGTTATCTTTTATTAGTGAGCGAAGATTGGAGAAAATTAATTTTAAATGACAAACCGGACATGTCGGTTCGTGATCCTCGATGGCCATCATCAGCCGCTCTTTTATCGGATGACAATAATAATTATTATTACTATATATTATATACTTATATTGCTACCGATTACCACCGAGTCAGTAATTTGGTCGACTGTTGCCATAAAAAAATTCACACACGTTACATTATTATCAATATATAGTCGTACTCTTTTTATAGAAAAATACTGTCTCGTGGTACGCGATATTAATAAAAAAATATCAATTATCCTTTAGAATAGTTATGTAATTTTGTATTATAATATGATGTATAGTGTAAGATTAGACCCAATAAAAAACGCGATAAATAATATCAAAATGTTATTTTTATAAATTTTAAATAAGTTATATTATACCTATACGCAGCCATGTCAAGATTTTTTACAACAAATTTAATTTTTAACATGATACCTTTTATAATCATTAACAATTTACAACTAAAATAGTCTAAAAATAATACTCACCTAACAATAATTTTATGTAATAAATATTTAATCAGACATAATATGTATAATATGAAATTATGAAAAAAAATATAAATACGCGCATATTATAGTAATTTAATTGTACTACACAACTTTAAAATAACGAAATAATATGGCTCTATGATACATTTGCAAATCAAATAATTTCAAACAAAAATTATCGATTAAAATCATATGCGCTGATAAATCTTAAATGTTAAAAATGTAGATTATTTTGATTTTATGTGGCAGAATTATTAAAACATCATAGAAAGACCATGAACTTTAATTTATAATGTTTTAATTTAGGGACAACGTATTTAAAATCCATTAATATAATTATTATTGTTATTAACGGGAATTTGTTCAATTCGTCTATACAAATTTAAAGTTTTGTGACGACATTTATGTATGTTGACCTTTATGAGGATCTTTGAAGCTTATAAAAATTACTCGCTAAAATGAAAACGTTCAAAATACAAAAAACTCTGTGTATACAACATATTATACATAGTGAATAAAAGTAGGTAGGTATTTAAAAAAAAAAAACAGTTTATTGTTATATTCTTCATAAGTAAATGTATAGTCATTGTTATTAATTGCAAAATAATACCTAGAAAAACGGTTTTCATAAACTATAAAATAAAATGAATAGTAAAAATAAAAAAATAAAAAAAGTCGGCAAGTGAGTACCGCTCTGCTGTACATTAGGTGCTGTATGGATCATTATTATATATTATAGGAGTGTTAAATTTGAATCCAATGATAGTTATCATTGTATACGAAAAACGATTCTGAACGAAGATGATTTGTCAGCCTAGGATATAATTTCTAGTGGTTGGTAAAAAAGGTGGTTTAAAAAAACCAGCTTATATTAAAAAATATTTTGAAAATTAAATCACGTAAAGAAAACGCGAATCTTAATAACTGGTAAAATTTTCAAGTATCTACGACTTATACTTTTTGAATAATAACAAATATTTAAAATCGATTGAGGATAAATCGTTATCGTTACGCTATTTCGTTAAAATTTAAAATTCAAACGCACTTAAAATTTTTCCTATAATGATGCTTCGAGTTTTCTCTATAGATACTTGAAGGTAAACTTATGGAAAACTTAGTGTTGTATATTTAATCCTTAGTTATAAACACAAAAAATTTTATGATTTTTCAACTTCAAATATTTCGCAAATATTCATAATTTTGACGAATTTTCGTCAAAATTTGAACTTCAAATGCTAATAAAAAAAAATTGTGCCTATGTATTCTTATAATTTTTTAATCACTATAAGAATAACATATGAGGAACTTTGTATTAAATTTTCAAGTATTTTGATAGGGCCAAAAAAATTTTATCGACACTTCAAAAATATTTTTTCAGAAAAATTGAAAATTTCAGTTGTCTATAAATAGCTCAAAAAAAATCAAAATATTTTGAAATTTAAATCACGTAAAGAAAACACGAATCTTAATAACTGGTAAAATTTTCAAGTATCTACGACTTATACTTTTTGAATAATAACAAATATCAAAAATCGTTTGAGGCTAAACTGTTATTTAACGCGGTTTTTGTAAAAATTTAAATTTCAAACACTCATAAAATTTTTTTGTCTGAATCCGGTAGAGTTTTTTTTACAGATATTTGAAGAAAAATGTATGGAAAACCTTGTACCAAATTTTCAAAACTTAGTTATAAAAGAAAAAAATTTTATGATTTTTCACCTTCAAAATTACTTGCAAATTTTCGCGTTTTCGACAGATTTCGTAAAAATTTGAACTAAAAACGCTTATAAAAAAAATTGTGACTAACGATTTTTAATTTTTTTTAGCTACATTAAAAACAACTCATAAGGAACCTTGTATTAAATTTTCAAAACTTTTTGGTCATCCAAAAATTTTTTATTGACACTTTAAAAAAAATTTCTCAAAAAAATCGAAAATTTCAGTGGTCTATAAATAACTCAAAAAAAGTCAAAATTTTTTGAAAATTTAACTATATATAGATACTACTGACATTAACATTTGGTGAAAATTTCAAGTATTTTCAGTAATTAGTTTTTGAATTACAACCATAAAAAAAAATCGATTTGGTCGAAAACTGGTTTTGCGTAAAAATTGCCGTTTTTCCGTCATTTTTTTTTTGTTTTTCTCGATTTTTTTGAAAACTGTTGGAAAATGTTAACTTTTTACCTCTATAATGCACCAAGGATATTCACTTTTACATCGGAAACCACCCCCATAGTTTGAAATTGGAGCATTATTTCGACTAGTTATGCTGTACACAGACACAAAAAAAAAAAACACACATCATTGTAAAATCAATACATTCATCACTTCGTTCAGAATCTAAAAGGGAGAAAGTAGGTACCTATAAGTGAACGCTTTGCTGTAAAGTAGTTATCGAGAATACGTCATTATTGAGTAAACTATAATGTAATGTACCTATGCTTCGACGAAACATCATTGTATGCGAAAAACGATTTTGAGCAAAAACGAACCGTCAGCGTCAGCCTACAACATTAAGCATATTTTATGGTATATTTATATTTTTACTATAGTGAATTAATTATTTCCGAAAATATTGTATTTATTATATTGTTAGTATTTAATAGAAGAATCCGGTACAAGAACCGGCTATCTTCATATTTTTAATTTGTTTACATATATAAATATAAGTATATAATCATATAAGCAAATATTAATTTTATATAAAACATTCTGTTCGGTTTATTTTAGAACTTTATTGTGTAGAAGCAACGATATGTCAACATATCACCCTTTACAAATAGCTTTTATATCGTGGCTTTGCGAATACATAATAGTAGTTGGATTGCACTTTCCACGATCAGGTTAAGATATAAAATAATATATATATATATTAAAACCAATTCTGATGAAAAGATATGTGAGTGGGGTATGTTAAACACAAAGTATGTATACATGTATAGTTTATTACATAATATTATACTCATCGTCATCAAGTTTCCGAATAAATTCGCTTTGTATATTATCGCCAAACGACGTTATTATGAATTCATGCACCAGTATACAAAGTGATTTTATAATATTATGTAATTCGAATAAATTTAAACGAAATTAAGATACAAATGTTTTCTTTCTGTGTGGGTTTGTTGTTGTTACACTCTGTAAATACAATATAATATAGTGTAAAAAGCGTTTAACTGTAGAATAACGCAGTGCTAACATAAATAATGATAAGTTTAATATTTTAAACCATATGTATGCAAACAATTTGAACGGTATTAAATGAAGAAATTGCTAGGTGATGCATTAATAGTTTAACTCAACACTAAAATCAAACTGTTGTATTTTTTTGGACGTACACATTATAAATATTCAACTTTATAATGATCAGTATCGTTGACTTATATACGGAGGCCCGTTGCACTAGCGCTATATTGTGGTTCAAGTCGTACATACAATTATTCGGTTTTAACCGATGTATAACTATATTATTTTATACTCGCGCGTTATGATATTATTATTTTATTGCACCTTGTAATAATAATAAAAAGACTATTCAAAAGAGAAAACTGGTAAGAGGTCCTTGGTTTTTTTTTGCATTCAATATTTTTGTTGACGATTTAAAAAACGCGAATAATAATGTAATATAACACAATAATAATAATAATAATAAAAAAAACGAAACAGTAATTTTTTTAGTCAAACATTATTTTAACGTGATCCACTTACATTATCGCCATATTTTCATAGCGTAAATCTAACACGCAGTGACAAAAAGTCACCTATATACATTGCTACACACGACACGTTTTATGTTCGATTTGGTTTAGCGAGATAACCCATGTTCTATAACAGCCTAGTTTCTATACAGCTGTTATCTTTCTTAATCGTGCACTGAAAATTCATATAGATGGTCTCGTGTCCTCGTGTTATTTAGTCTGGTAAACGTAACTATAACTCATTCGTGACTAGAATTTTCCTATAAAACTTTAACATGAAAACATTTGAAATTTACGATTCTGACAGTAACTTTCAAGTCATAAAACAAAGATGACTTCAATAATTTTCATGGCATCTGTATACCGAAAACGAATACTGCAGTAACATATATAATAATAATAAATTTAGGTGTACCATCACTATACGTCCAGTATATTGGGGTCAATCGCTGTTAACAATATGGAATGTCTACTGTGATGGGTATCGTCGAGTCATAAAAATATAAAAAAATAAATTTCGTTAATCCTCGATGAACAACATACTTTAGTAGATATTTGACATAAAATGTTGCCCATTACAGGGAAATATTAGATTTGGTTTTCACGATGAATGACATGATACATATGTTAGACACAAAAATAAAAATATCTACTATACAGGATACATAGCTGGTATAATTCTTATAATTTATAATGAACAGTTACCATTAAATTTTAAAAAACTATTTTAAAATCTTATTCAGTATTTGAAGCAATATCTTATCAGCATTATGAAAATGCAAATATCTGATTCATAAAATTAAATGTATCGAAGATGGTTTTGATAGTTTAATACTAGTTGTTCATTATACCATTACAACAATCTTTTATTACCGCACTCTTCCACTCGCAGAATATGCTAATAGTTGAATCATTAACAAGGATACATAATATGTATGTGTTTGTGTGCGGTGCATATATATGACGTATGGACGTGTCGTTAAAGACACGTTAACAGGCATCTCGAAATGACCAAATAATAGCGTGGGAAAATATTTTTGCAGTGCGCGAAACAAAAACGATAATGCTGAAACTCACTTCTCATACATATTATATTGTCTATAATTGACTTATATTTAAATTGTTTGAAAACATTAACCGTGGTTGAAAAAAATGAAAAACGATGTGGTTTTGAGCATTTCAATTATAGACCACCGTGAAAATCATGTATCTATACACGATTTTTTAGGTTTTTATTTATATACCACAAAAATCGTAGTACGCGCCTCACGAGAGTTCGTTGGTCATATAAACCCATAACTCATAAATCATGATAAACGAATGTATTGTAGGTACCCGTTTCGAGTTTGATGTCATAATAACACTTCGTCTTTTTTTTTTGAAAAACACTACGTATTTAAACGGTTATTATACTGTTAGGAGATTACTATAAATAATTATAAAAGTATACGCATGTCCTTTAAATTATAATATTATAATACCCTCGTATTGATACAGTTTTTTTCTGTCAACAAAAAAATACATGTATTTCTATAATATTAAATAGTTACCGTGTCATGTACACACTAACAAACTAATCTATTAATTTCAATTTTTAACACCCTGCAGACTCCAGAGTATAATATGTATATAGAAAAATGATATCCAATCGATCACTCGGCCATTTAAAGGCGGTAAAGTGTTATTTTTGTCGTTTATATTTATACACAGATTTCCAATAATGCGTGAAATCTCTAATATGTATAATAATAATGTATGCGTAATTATTGTTGTGATGGCAGCTTAAAAGGCCGATTTGCTCTCACACAATTAAATATTATACATTTATGCTTTGGGCGACGGGCGCTCGCTGCAGGACATTCTTCCGGTGCGACGACGTGGTCGGCGCGCGGCAAAAGCCAAAAGGGAAGGCGGCAACGGTGTGTGTGTGTGTGTGTGTGTGTGTGTGTGTCGAAAGGACAAGATAATGTTTGGTAATTGCTATAGCGGTTATATGTGTGCAAGGACGATGGGAGGAGAGCCAAAGAGACAGCAAAGGCTATACACACACATACACACTACACCGAGTGATTCATTAAACCGACAACAATGTGGCGCAGTATAGATATATTATGTGTATATTTATGTGGGACCGGCGGTGGCACAGGATGTCACGCAGGGATTTATCGGCAGATTCGGATACATACACACACACGGTCGCCGCGGGTGTCCCTTTTTGCGACCCTCTCGTCGATGACAAATTTCTGGAAGGCCCCGGAAAGCGGTCGGCCAAAATTTATGGCCGCTTTTACGTATATAATGCATATATTATATATATACATATAATATCATATATGTATGTGTATGTGTGTCAGTTTATATATATATATATATATATATATATTTATTTATATGACCGAGGGACACGCGCGAGCGTTACGTTTTTATTATCATATTGTGTAACAAAGTGCTAGTACATGATTGTTCGGTAAGCATTTTCTCTCCCTTATATTATTCTTTTTACGACTCGAGTCATGTGAATCGCCCACGAACTATGTTACAGGATATCGTATATACCTATTTATATAATTTTTCCCCTATTATATATTCTATACACCGCGTATTATATTTTATCAAAATAGTATATATACATATATTTTGGAACACGTTATCAGTCATAGGGATATTGATATTAGTTACATATATAAACAAAAATATATAATAATATTCAGCCAATTATATTTATAATGTAGGTATAATATTTAATTCATAATAAGTGTGATTTTTTCAAATAGTAAACACGCGTTTTCTTAAAAAAAGCATTGACTTTTTTAGATATTTTTTTTTTTATATATACATAATGTTAAGTCATCACAGAACGATATTTTTGAGAAAAAAATATTTTATTATTTTTCTATATTTTACAGCAGATTATACTTCTGAGAACATACGAGGATTTCTTTTCTGTATAGTATAGAGTAGGACTGTTTGATGATTTGATTTTTTCATCAATTATTTTATTTATAGTTTTTATTATCAAATCGCCAAATAATCGAATAATCAAGATATAGGTACTTTTAAATAAGATTTTTTCAGAAAAACCGTATAATTAGCACATTAAATCCTACTACTCGCAAAAAATATACACATAGAAGAGAGTTCTCTTATCTCCTATATCAAAACAAGTTTTTACTGTTTATAACATATTGCACAGCGTACGCCCATGGCCATCAATTCATCATATTGGATGTAATATGTTTAAGTACATTACAAGTATATAATATTGTATTTTTATTATTTATAAGTATATTGCTTATATAGACATACGTAAATAAACACCGTTTGTACGCTCTTAAATCTCAAATGATATTTATATCGCTGTCTCGATATGGAGAAAAATTGAACACAGCAATGTATAAGCAAGCTACTTACAGTATCTAAAAACTAATAAAAACTAATTATACTCAGCCGCGGAACAGTTATTAAGTATAAAATCACCGAATATGTTTGACAAACGACTTTAAATACTGGAGATAAGTATATACTTAACAGGGTTGTATTTTCGTACTCTCTTCTATATTATCACGATATCATTCCGCAATATGAATCTTAATAAATAATATTATAGTCAAAGCGATACGAATCTCCTTCCGTTTTCGTGTGCGAAAAAACGCGTTTTGACGACAACGATATAGCAAAAGGGTGCGCTCTAGCAACCAACGCGTGGAACAACGGTCAATGGCGACTACTCTATCAAAGGCGGCGGCGGCGGCGGCGGCATCGTTGACAATATCACAAAGGACCATTATATTTTATTATTATATTATTACCACTATCGTTTGTGTGTGTGTTCCCCTAAAAAACAAATCGCGACACAACAGCGTCAGCACCGCCGGCAAAAGTATTAAGTATATATAAGTAATAGCGGCTAATAGCTGCTTGTATTATATTACATGTATTATATATGTACATTGTACATATAGTAGTAGGCGGCCTGCTGAGTGAACTGTACCGAAGAAGAAAACCGAAGGAAAAAAGGGAAAGAAGAAATAGAAAGAGAGAGAGAGAGAGAGATAGCAAAGGGTTACCAAACGGCCACAAACAATGGTCGCTGTCTCTCTGCAATGTGTGTCTCTCCGTATTCATATATACTGCACACCGTAGGCTCTTGAATATATGTATATATACAGTCGTATAAATATACGCAAGTCTATTATTATGTACAGGTATATATGTTGTGTGTGCGAGACCACCGCCGCCAAATGTACATAGAGCTAACTGCAGGTAATACTTATTTTGCGCACGACGTTCAGACGATCAACCGGTATTGCGCGTCGGCTGCAGTGAAAAAAAAAAGGAATTACTTACGAAGAAAGGGTTAAACGAGTAGGAGACTTATGAAACGGCGCGACGGCGCGGCGGCACTGTTGTCGTGCGAGCATATTATTGTCGATCAAAAATACTTTGCCGACGTATAGGACGTATCTATATATAAAATACGGTATATACCACGTAATGCGCGGTATAAATGTTTAATAATATTATGGTTTGTGCTGTGAGACGACGCGACTGGTGCACTCTGATAAAAAAAAAAAAAAAATTAAATAAAACAAAAACGAACTACGCACATATACACGCGGACTATTTATAAGTACGATACGTCCTATAGACGATATAAAATAATAATAATATGATGTGCAACTAGATAAATCATTAATGTCGATTTGTCCGAGACTCTCGCGCCCGTCCGGACGCGTATCTTTTATATGGGGCCAAAAAATTATTTAAAGAGAAACCCGTTCATAACGTCCAATTGTACAAAAATATAAAATATAAAACATACAAAAAACATACAAAACACGCTCAAAATAAAAAAAATTAAATAATAAACAAAATATATACATATTTCGATATAATCTGTACAAAGCCTAAATCTCATATAGTGTCATGTTTAACGTTTATTTAATGCAAATCCTGATACATAAATATATTTTATGTATCTACTATCTATAGTATCATTTTCAAAATTTTAAAACAATATTTTATCAATAGAGATCATTACATTATTGATTATTGTTTATATTGATTTAGGTAAAGTAAAATAATAATAATAATATTTTAAATATATTTGCTAAAAGTGAAAGGGAAAACTCATACTAATAAGTAATATTTGTAAGGATTACACAGTATAAATAACGTATAATTACATGTTACAGTTTAACTGCTCATTAGGTACCGTGTGGTATAATAGCAAGCTCGTGATTTTGTTTCGATTCGATTTTTTTTTGATGGGACTATAATCGGCTTAAAATTTGATTCTAACTATTTATGCCTATACGTCACCAGCTGGTGTGTGTTTTTCGTCGCCCAAGCCAACCAGTTTGTAAATTTATTTGTTTTTTAAGCTATTGCATAGCTTTTATCGCAGGCGTGGTGACTGAAAATATATTTTTCGTAACGAAAAAGCGTGACCGTTACCCGTTAATTGTTACCATGGTTACCGAAAATAAAATAATAATAATAATAATCGTTATCATTTATTTATTATTTTAGTTTAATATTATTCACTGTTATCTACCAACAAAACAAATGCATTTTGTCAAATCTTGAGATATGCGGTGTTGCAGTTTCAGCGACGATATACAGTATAATAATAAAAATAATATAATAATATAATAATATTATATTATATTATTATTATTATTTTTTTTATTAAATTTTATTAACTTCTTATTTCGTGTTAATATGTAATACTGCAATAGCTTTATCGCGGCAGTCCCCGAGTGCCACTTGACACTTTTTTTTTTCTCTCTTCGTCATCGCTAGCCTATTTACGCATACGAAAAATAGAACATCGTCTACGTACACTATATACGTGCACGTACAAAATGATAATATAACTACGTACCCTCCAATTTAAACGAGCACACCAATCAGTGTTAATCAAGAACTACGTACGCGCGACTCGTGTGTGGTCGCCGTCGAGAGTCCGTCTGTTGTATATATGATGTCTGCGCGACGGTCCAGGGCAGTCGTCAATCAACGAACCGATTTTGACCTCGTCGATCCTTATTGTTGATTCGGGGAGAACAGTGTACGCGCTCAGTACCGACTTTCATTAAAATCGTATGTAATATTAATATATACATAAATGTTATTGTTATTATGTACACTCGGGCTACCGAGTGACCGCGGTGTACATTATAACGCACAAGTAATATTATGTATAATCAATTATGCGTAACACGGTTTAATACGAAGTATTTTTGATTTTATTTATACTATCAACTTTTATGATACCACCACAATATCGAGGGGCCTTAAATACATTTTTTCCGTGTCTCGTATATGATTTATAGTTATTTCGGTATAGCGTGTGACAGTGAATCCCAATAAAACTGTTTTACGGTCTCTTTATAATACCTTGTGGCTTGTAGTATAATATTTCTGTGGGAAATCGTTAAAATTGTAATTATATAATATCCGAGTCAGATATTCAGCTCTATTTTATTGAAAACTTTATGTGTTGACAAACAACACTGTAGCATTATTAAATATATTTTGTTAGACAGGTCGTCTTTTTTTCAATAAATATAATATAGATTTTGTGAAGTGGAAAATGCAATGATCAAATTTGTATTTTTTAAATTAAATCAGTTTTGTATATATTTAGATTCTGAGTGGAGTATATAATACGTAAGATGTTTGACAAATTACTAAAATTGTATAGACTTTTTTTTTTAAAATAACTATGCTGCATGTATCTATCTATTCTTGATGTACATACTACATATACATAATTAATGAAAAATCTGATTATTTTTAATTTTGGAGACATAAATTATAATAATAATATAATTTTCATATATTTGCTTGTTTCATATGACAAGCTTAATATTTTATAAAATACTCTATTTCTACCCAATTCAGAACTCTAATTTGTTCTTAGATCTATGTATTTATGAATATTTTGAAGATCAACTATTCACTTATCAGTAAGTACTTATTCGTATTTAAAAATGGTTATATTTTAAGATTGATTAAAACCGATAGACTTCAAAGTACGAATAGTCGATTAACTGTAGATAAACTTTCAAACAAACGTTTATATTATTGCTGAAACTTTTAAAAGTAATATTGTGATATACTAAATAATAAATGTTGAGTATAAGCAATCGAACTAATTTATACTTAACATATGTTTTTGCTATGTTACTGGATCCTTAGTTAACGTCTATAGTATCGCATCATTTTTAAAAACCATAAAAAAAAACAGTAAAATGATTGGTAGATGTTTTCGAACAACGGTGTATAATATAATTGTACCTATTTTGTATACATAATATGCATATTGTTTATAAATAATTACATAGCACAACAAACTCATTAATTTCAGAACATTTGTGAATATGACGCGTACTAAATTACCATCACAACTATTCACAACTTATTATTTGGTATGATTATACGTAAAGTTACTAAATCATATTTAATTTCATATTTTCTGAGTACACCATCAATCATACAATGTTTAAAAGTATTATTTTATCTTTAATTACATGTATTATAGATTATTACCCAAATTATAACGATACGCAATTATATTTTTTGTTATTATTTATTTACAATAAGGTATAAAACACAAACACAATAAATGTTATATAATAGGTTGGCAAAATAGATTTCAAGAATTTTTAATTGTTGTCTACTATTTTATAGTAATTTTTTTTTACTTAGATTAAAGCTGCAGAATAACTTTCTACTTAAAGTAATAATTTGGTATAAGATATGTTTATATACATTTTGATACTCTGTACAGGTCAGAGCAATATTGGATTATACAAATTATAATATGTTAGGTACCTACATGATTAAATTTAATTGACATTTATTGTATCTGAATGAAGAATCATTGTTGATTGAGTTAAACCGTACCTACCTCTGAATGAGTAAAAATGGGAATGTCTGGCTAACCTAAAAATTAATTTTTCATACAGTCCAAAGTTTCTTAATGTCCATAAAATGACATTCAAAGTTAACTAAAAAAATACCAAATATTAACACCTGGATAAATATGTTATTAAATAAGGATTATTAGATAACGAAAAGGAGAAATAAATGCTTATTATTAACCTTGTATAATATTATAATATTATACATTTTAAATAATTTTTTTGTGTTAATATTTTCAAACAATTTATTATATATTTAAAGAAACAATAAGCAATTTATTGTGCTTATAAAAGAAAAACCAGCTTAAGAGGCTATTAGAAAATATCAACTAAATCGTTTTTTTGTGTTTCAGTAACCATGATGATTACACAGCATTATAAACGCATTCAAAACATTGTGTTCACACTATCGTATACATAGTAAAATTATATTATAATATATAATATTAATTAAAGTTACTCAACATACATTTCTCACTGTCCAGACCACACGTCCGTAAGTACTCACGTTTGACTGAAATTTGATATCAGCTAGTATAAAGTCAACTTTGAAGCAGTATAACTTTATTGAAATCGTATACTATCCAAACGTTATATTTCTACTTAAAGAATTAATTGACACGAATTTGATTTATTGCAACTTAAAATTAATGTATACCAAACATGCAATTGCAACACATGCATAGTGCATACGTGTACGGTACCTACGATAAAATATAATTTAGTATTATGTTTTCACCATATTGAGTATCTAAAAAAATAATAAATAGCTGCTATAAAAATGTATTTAAATTCAAAAATGTAAATACCAATAGTATATTGTAAAATCGTGTTATTGTTGTGTCATAAGTCGATGTTTAACTAGATTTTGTAATTGTAGACGATATAGAAATACTGAAAAAGTCACAAAAGCCATAATCTTTATTAGTAATGGCTTAATATATTGTAATCTTCATTAATAGGCTTTCAAATAAATACTTTCAAAAAGGCTTTCCTAAACTTTCTACAAGACTACAATATCTTTAATTTTTTTTATTTTTTTATTTAAAACGAACAATCTTCATAATCTGTATAAAAATATAACAAAAAATGAATTAGATAACTCACATTAAATACTTACTTATTTTACGAAAAATGTAGCAAATTATAAAAAAGAGAAAAATATTAAAAACAAATAGTTGATTTATTTATATATTTTAATTTACTCTGACTTGTAAATGTATTAAGACACACACATCTATATAGAATAATCTATGACTACATCATATAGTAAGAATAATATACACAGGTATTATATTTACATGCTATTCACTAGGCCAAGCTATCTTTATACAAAAACTTCTGACACAAATTCACGGGTAAACGATTAATATATATGTTTACTTATTAAGACTATATAAGTACCTAGGTATAGACGATTGTACGTATGATTAAAATTAATGTAATAATTGTACCTATATTATTTGCATGTAGGTTATAATTACATACTCACTTTATAACTTTATTAAATTATTGGTCATAACTCGTTTATATTGATTTTAAGTACTTATAATAGTCAGTTAATCGTACGAACATTTAAAGTGAAAGTCACTTTTAAGTACTATAATAAAAATAAATGATACAGTTGAACTTGTAATAAAATTAAAACTTGTTTGTTATTTTTGAATAACAGAGTATTGACAAATGTATTATCTAAGTCAAAAATTAATAAATCATTTAATTTAATTTAATTAGTACTCAATATTCACAACAAATGATATTTTTGTTTTAAAATTTAGTTTAACTTTAAGTTGGTACCTAGTTGTAACGATAATATGCTCGAACTCATACTATTTATGCGTAATCATTGCAAATATTAACTTTTAACTAGATCATTATTAATCAAATATTTGAGGGTTTAAGAATAATTTATTTATTTTGCACTTTTAATCAAATTTTAATATGCTTCGCAATATTCTTAATTGGAATAATTTAGTGATAAATTATCGTTATTTTCGATGAGTTTATACAAACTAAATTTTTAGTAATTCTCTGAATATAATATAATAATATTATTATGTTTACACAAAATATATTCGAAGTGTATACTGTATATTTATGAAGTAATAAGTCTTACATATTAAAATATAATCTAATAACAAAATATTAGGTAGACTGTAATGTTTTTTCATTTATGATCTTTCTTGACGTCAATATTGTATTAATTTAATTTTTAACGACATTTATGAATGTACTTTAATATAAATCAACATTTAACTATACTTTATCATATTATAAATCTTTGAATATACATAAAAATAGGTAAATAAATAACAAAAAGCAGAGAATATAATATTATAATAAATAAATGCCACCAGTAAAATGGGATTCAAAAAACGAATATTTAGTGTGTATATATTTCATTTACATTCATAACATTTTAATTGAAACTTGGAAGTACTTATGAACATTTCAAATTATAATAAAGTGTTTGCGTTGATACTTATTGGTTCGAAACTTCGAGAGGGAAAAATCGAATTACTGCAGATAGTCATAAATTATCGAATGTATAAAATACCAAGAATTGACCTTATATTTTTGTTTGAAAATTTGACTTAATACATTTAATGCTTGTTGATATACGAATCAATAAAAAAAAAAAAAAAAAATACAATTCAAAATGTTTATAATATACTTTAGTCTTAAAACTCCAATAAAATAAATTAGTAATAGTATTTAACCATAGTGCAAATTTTAAGTTTGAATATAAAAGTTAATATTGATATAAACTGAGTACAGTATATAATAGGTATGTGTATATTTACACCTTCCTGTTAAAAGTAAATGACTTTTATTTCCTAGATATTTCCAGAAAGCTAGTCTAGAAAGCTCGCGGTAATCCTAATTACAATACACATCATATACTATATTATCAAATATGGAAGCATGTATACTATTATACATATTACACATACAATATACATAGTTAATACTAAAGTAACTAAAAATAATATAAATGAACATATAATACTAGGCACTTGCAGTGTATATGATAGAAAGCTCTCTGTAATCTTTAGTCTATACTCTGTATAGCATGTTATAATAATATGTCTGAATACCTAACTGATCGTTATTCGTTACTCTTAATTTAGAACTTCAACATTTTCTTAACAGATGAGTACTAAATTGAAGTTCAAAAATGTTCTAAAATATTGTGCAAGAACTCATTCAATTTTGTCCAATTTACGTTTATGTAACGCTGTAATCCTCGGGAACATAATACAATAATATATTATAATATTTATTTAAAAAAAAAACTTGAAGCATGATATTAATAAGATATGATATTATAGAAGTGACGATAACTATTATATCGAGCAATTACGTCCTCGCATAAAGGTACGTAAGTAACTTAAACAATATTCGACGTATACGAGTCAAAACGTTAGGTACACATAGATCGCTTGGATATATACATATTTTTTTTTAATTCCGGAAAAAACACTGCACGCATCACAACACCCCTCTCACATGCATTTATTGTATATAATACTTATATATACGGATACAAAATCGTGTTGTTCGATACACACACTTAATACCTATGTATACTCGTAGAATTCACGGATATTACTATATACGAGTATAACATATACACAATACACATATATATATACTTTTAATACACACGTCTATACATATGAAGGTAAGTACATCTGTGTGTGTATGTGTGTAATATATGTGTTTACGGAATACGGGAAGGGCCACGTCGCCGAGAAATTTCCTCGAAGGGTAAAACTTTTATTGATCTGCTGTGGTCTCTCTCATTCTGTCTTTCTCTCTCTTTCTATCTATCTCTCTCTTTTTCACACACACACACTTCCTCTCTTTACGTATTTCCCATTTCTCTCTTTCTTTTCTCTCTCTCTCTCTGTACGTTCGTGTCCCCGAGTATCTAGCATTTTCATACACACACTGGAAGTCCTTTTACTATTATTCCTCTCCCTCCTCGCACCAAACTCCCGCGATTCCCGTCGACCTTTCACAAACCATCGCTACACACCGAACCCCATAGCCCAACTATATATATATATGTATATACATACATACATACATACATACATACACCCCAAGTTTTTCCGTGCCGAATCTTCCACCGCGTTGGCCAGTTTCCATTTCCAGGATTAAATCCTACCCCCTCTGCGACCCGATTACTATACCGTTGCACGCTCCTCCGCTACGATCGCCCTTATCCTGCACACTATAGTATATTATATTTGTCCGAAAAGTCCTTCGGATTTTCAGACGTCACGACAAAGAGAAATCATTCTAAATGTCCGCGTGTACGGCGTGCGAATATTCACGTAAACATTATGAAATACATGAACAATACACATTGTGCGTAAGTTTTATAAAAACAATTTGTACATAAATGATACGTGAGGAAAAAACCGTTCAACATAAAAATCGACAAAAGTTAATGTAATAAAGTATTATATAATATTGAACACATTATTTAATCGTTCCAACCTATGAGAGGTGTTTGGCCGCGCGACTTGAGTGGAGGGGCGGAGTCCCCTGATACCTGTATATGCCAAAAACACGACCCCTTTTTCGTGTGCACAAAACGTTTATATAGATTATGTATTATAAAGAACATGTAGTCCCATATTTGGAGGGGCTCGATAGGGGGACGCGCAATAAACGTCCGTAATGGCCGTGTGAAAAGCATTATGTCGTACCCGACGACAAAAGACTGAGGTGACGGTTTTGCGAAACACGAAAATTTCCTCAGGATTTCCTAATCCCCTTATATATGTAGGTACTCTATCACGCATATTCGTGTAGATTATCACGTCAAGCGTTGAACGCTAATTAATAATAGCCCGCTCGCGTAATGTATGTATGCTGACGATTTACGCGGATAAAATCACCTTGGTGACGTGTATACATAATAAATATAATACATACACGTATTTATTATGCACGTATGGGTTGTAGGTATACGTTTTACAGTTATATGTAGCGCGGTATCCACTGTATAAAGATATCCGTGAAACATTAAATAATTAATATATTATACATTACATCCGCTTTGAAAACGTTCCAAATGCATACATAAGTACCTATATGAGTTCTAAAGCGATACATTGGCGTGTATAATATATGTATATTTAATCACATAAAGTCATTCGGAAAATGAGGAACAAAGTACGTGATGTACTCTTGATGAACGCAATAGTACTACTCTGCAAGTACAAAATATACGATGTAGGTACCCATACCTACATACCCATATAGTGTATGTTATATAGTTTTTTTGAAATTGTAATTGGATCCTTGATTAGATTTTACTCGAGATAATACCGCGACGAAACACGTTTTTGTTTACAATATTGTCGTAAAAATACATCATAACATCGATCTCATGTGTGTAAGGCACGAATCAAAATATACAAGAAAATATCAATGTAAAATCATGTAATATCACAATTCATACGGACGAATAACCTCGTCTGTCTTTTTGAATTGATTTTTTTTTTTTTAATGATGTAGTTATATAAGAATAATTTTGTATTTTTTTCGTCTTGTTATATTTAAATGTTTTACTACGTTATATGGTATATATAACACAAATTAAGAGTATAATATTGAATTTACTTATGTGGGACACGTGATTGCCCATTAACTTGCTTTAAAATTGAAACAATAAAGGCAAGTGTAATAATTGTCTTATCTTTAAATTTTATAAAAGATAAATTCACTTTAATATTAAAAATATAGGTAAATATTTAATACAAATAACAGGGGTAAATGTAAATTGTGTAGTGAGTTTTTAATAAGCAGACTAATAGACAACACGTAAAAAATGTTTTGCTACATGGAGATTATTTTTATTTTTATCATTTTACTATCGGTATTTAGTATTGGGGACTGAGGTTCAGAAAGATAATTCAATAAAATTCCGTCGAAATGGGGAATAAGGATTTTAAATAAAAATTCCGATTGATGATAAATAATAATGAAATAATAAACACTTACATTATCTTTTCTGAAATATAATTTATCAAAATATGGTTTAAAATATGATTATATATTTAAAAATTTTAATTTTATCTATTTTTTGAAGCTTGGTTACATAATTAGTAATTTAAAAAAAAATACTTTTATATTTTTTTTTTATTGTGGTTAGATTTTAGATGTTTGTATTTTGAGTTGTTATGTGGATTAAGCGATAAAAATTCATTGTTAACAATTTTTCCATATTAAACTAATAACATTTTATTGGTAATTTGGTAAAGTATAATGGTACCAAGTCAACTTGACTATTTAGAGTACTTACTACTTTAGGTAGTTTTAGAAACTAATCCTCATAAATTTAGTTAAATACTATAATTCTTACACACATAACAAAATTGTGAACTTAAGAAATTTGTAAATCAAAAAGTCACTGAAATAGTTATTAAGTAAAGATTTTACATTTTTAAACTGTAACAAATTTTTACAGTTATAAATAAACAGTCACGCGAGCCCACACACTGGCGGGCATAAATTGAAGGTCTTAGGTTCAAAGAGACTCGAGAATAGAATCAAAGTATACGCCTACAACAGTGCACTTTACACCCATATAAAAGGATAACGCGGCGAATACGACTTGGGCGAACGGAAAGCGGAAAAGCTCATTTTCCGAAACAGTGTCATTAAACGTGTAAAATATGTACACAAACTCTCACTGAATACATATGTTTTTAAACGGAAATTTTAATTAGTCATTGCGAACGCGAGTGGGCCACAAACAATATATTCTCTGACTGCGTAAACAAACGGTATATGAACGATTTCGCAGAACTGTTTGATTATTATTTGTTTGTTTTTGATGTATTAATCAACCGATGTTTGGCGGTAAACTTCGAACGCAGAGAACGCAAAAAATAACACCCACGTCTATACCACGGCGCATTGATGATGCACGAATGCAGACCGAAAAAAAATGTATCATGTATTATAATTATTGATATAATGGCCACCGCGCAAGTATATAAATATTTCATCTCGAACAGAAGATATCGACGTGTGTACACTCGTGTCGGCAGGGTGCGGCGGACAATGATACGGTTAATTTGCTAATGCACAACAACGACGACCACATATAATATACGACGGCATTACGTGACAGCAACATAAATAATATACAATTCTTTACTATAACAATAATAATAAAATATATATAATATGACGCTATATTACACCGGAGGGGTGAAGAGCCGCAATAACAAGAAGACTATATACATGATATATATATTATATATATATGATGTTATTATTATTATTATTGTTCTCATATCGATATTGTGGGTATATGTATGAGCGCAATAATAATAATAAAAAAAACAACAATATCTGCGTGTCAAAGAGATCAAAGGAAAATAGCGTGGTTTAATGTCGGTCGGTCGTCAGAGGAGGAGGATACGGGAGAGGCCGGCTCCCTATACTATGACGTAGTACGAGCGTTTAATAATATAATAATAATATATATTGTACATGTATTATAAAAGGACACTCGAACCGCGATTTAAATATTATAATACGTACGTGTAGAGGTATATCGATGTGTATATATACATTTAAGCGAGGCGAGAGAAGAAAAAAATTACGGAAAACTCGATCCCGTAAACTATATACAGGTATATTACCACCCCGTCACATAATAATAATGTGTATAAACGGTCGCCGTTTACCTTATGCTATTGCCGCGGCGAATTCAATATAAACGACGCACACACACACACGAGCGGTCCCGTTTATAATAAGTATAATATTATATTGCAATCCAAAGAAAGAATGAGCCACATGAGGAGCAAAAAAAAAAACGGACAACGACCAAAAACAGAAAGAAAGGGTACCTCCTTGTGGTGCAGTTGTGTATATGTATAATAATTAATATTCCGTTATACTCGTACTATATTGTGTGTGTGATGTGAGCGCGCGCGCGCGCGAGTCTGTGGCTGTTGCCGGTATACGCAGTATAGGTATATATATTATATTGAATTAGGTATACATTATATTATTATTATTATGATTAAATATATATATATATATGTGTGTGTGTGTGTAATAAAAGAGTTGTAAAGAGGTCTTTGGAGAGTACATAAAACAGCACACAGCGAGTATAATAAAAGAGGATGTGTTCGGACAGCAGCATGTGGTACATGATGTTTTATTGGCTGTTTGGGTGTTGTTTTACACAAACGGACGGAACTAAACCGCAGGGATCCATTGTGTATAGTGTACGGCGCGCGACGGGTTCGGAAGAAAACGGAAAATTTCTCCCTCGTCTCTTAGTAGCTGTACCGTTTCCGCCGCCTCCGTCTCATCTCGTTTCTATACGTATGTATTATTATTATTATTATTATTATTATTATGTTTGTCAGCGGAATGAGGACTAGTGTAAGGGAACACTGTTGGGTGGTAGATGAAATAGCCACCACAATTATAATATACCTATTATATATGCATAGAGACGCAGCTAATAAGTGGCAGGCTCTAAATAGGACAGGACGAACAGACATGACAGTTTAAGGACGGACAATATTCTCTCTGTATTATACGAAAAATAAACAAACTACAGTACATAATATAAAGAATTATAATAAATCATGATTATCCCAGTGCACGTTTGAAGCTGACAGTAAGTCTGTAAATGTAATATTTGTAAAAGTAATCATCACCCGGCCAAAAGTAAATAGGTCACACCCATCTAACTCATGCCTATCTCATCAGTATAAAGAATACGACGTGCATCGTCACCAGTATGCGACAGTAGTAAACTGTAAATGGACGCGTTGTACTGATAATAATTTATAGTTTATGGTACACAGGCGGTTTTGTACGGTGAAAATAAACTGGGTACTGTACATTTTAAAATATGATGAGATACGATTATATATTATTATTATATTACTCGAGACTTTAGATCAAACTCGCTCGGTCTAGATCAGTATTATAGTTTGGTGATATTTAAAAGAACACTATTGATGCGCTATAGACAATTTGAAGAAAATTTAATAATAATTTTAATTACCTATGCAACATAAATAAATTATCTTTTAAGTTTTTACCCGAATAGTACAAACTGCCCACCATATTAGGTGTATTCAATTTTGTTAATACCTAAAATAATGATTGTCCACGCTTGTAATTATTTCTACGTGACCATGCAAATAATGTCCAACAACTATCACGTATGTGATATAGCTGGTATTCAATGATTTCAATGTAACGCTAAAGCCGGGTCACAGCTAAGTCATCTGTCGTGTCATGTCCAGAAGTTAAGCTCAGCAACAGATCATGGTGCATGATACCATGATTACAACGACCAATCAGAATACGATACAATAAGAACACGACACGACAAACGATGTAATTGTGAACCCGACTTTACAATGGAAAATATAATGATCAACTAACCCAAATACGTCGAAGCTCACAAAATTCCGAACCATCTCCACCTTCACTACATCTAACCGTTAAAAGAGAAACATAAAGAACATGTATACGTAAAGAGAACATCGCGTACTTTTCCGTGAAATAAATCTAAATACGAAAATTGCGAAATTTCCAACTATTATATCGTTACTATATTATTTATAATGATATGACTATAAGGTACATTTATAGTTATGTAAACTAAAACCCATTGTTGTTAAATCCTTATCAAACTAATAAAAAGATAATATATGTATCTGTACGTGATGCGATATGTCCAAGTGATATGAGATACAAGCAACGACGTAGGAAATATTTAATACCACCGCATTCAATTTTCACAACAAAAACATATCATTAAATAAAATGTGCGACATTAAGGGTCTTGGGAAAACTGCGGTTTCGACTTATTTACGTACGCATTTATGAAATATTTATTATATATATATATATACTCCTAGTACCACGAGATATTTTTTACAATGTAATATATTATGTAGTATGCATCACTATGTAGTCTATATTTTTCAAATCAATTGGAAAAAAAAACCTCGATACAATACTATACGAGTAACAATTTTATGTGCGATGAAAACCGTACAGATCACTGCGGGTGGCGTTAAGGATACGTCGTGAAATTAAAAAAAAAAAGCAGTTATGCGACACGATGTGATAGTCGTGAGCTTTTGCAACGGATGGTTGAAAACACATCGTCGACGACGACTGCAAGCGCGCTGGCCGGCGACGTTCGTCCGTTCACTATTCATACCTACGTGCGTGATGCAGTCGGTGTCGGTAGACGCGTAGTGCGGCAGCTATACGAGTACGAGTATGTGCTGCACTGCACATTACATTATTATCTGCGCGAAGAAAAAAAAAAGCCGTTGACGACTGGAATTCCGAGAAATCGTCCGTATGATGTGTGCCGAAAACAGGAATGACGTACGTAGTCGCCAAACGAGTAGTCGGTCGTCGCTTATACACACGCACACCGCTGCAGCGAGAGACGAAATACGGAAGAAAAAAACCAGGCAGCCGTAAGAATTATAACGACGGCGTTTTCGGTGGCGCCCATTTTGGAATTCTTCGCCGATACGCCGGTACAATGTCACGGCACTTCGTACCGGGAAAAGGTGAATATTGTTTTTTGCCAATTGAACGGTTTTTTTTTTCGTTTCCAAATATTCCAAAGCTCGCGTCCGTACGCACGCGCCTACATAACATATTATACATATTATATAAACACACACACACACACACACACACACACACACTGTACACATAGTATATTATGGCGTATAGTATTAACAATGCACGGGAAATCGACAACAAAAATTACTAATGTGACAACGAGCATATACGTATACTTCCAGTCGCCCATCTGTACGATATATTATCATAGCACGTCTTATAAAAGTCGTCTTGAAATTCTCTTCATGAAACCTTGTAATTTTCATTCAAAAACCTTTTTTTTATGAACTGGTTCATTTTGTGTTATTTTTCTACAGCAAATTTAAAACTACTATTGTTATTTGTAAATTACACGCTTGACAATTAGATAAATGAGAGTATACACATGCAATCGTATGCAATCAGCACACCGAAAATGTACTATAATATGATATAGTGGGTTAGTAAGTGCAAAGATTTCAAAATAGTACAAAAGTTGTTCAACAGGACATCAAAAAGTTCTTCGACAGCAAAGAATAAAAATAATTATTTACATATATTTTATGTATTTGTTTTATTTTAATAATTTATTAATACTATATATGATACTATATTACATATATTTGTGTACATTCTATATACACTAAAAATAAATTTTTTAAGTGAAAAAAACGTAATTTATTTTGAACGAATTTTTTTCTCAAGAACTTTCAAGTTTGTTAAATATAGGTTCTTCTGCACATTATATTAGTCACGTCATCCGATCGACGGTCGTGGGTCATCCGCGGGGCACATAATATGTAGTAATGACGTCGATACAGAACTTAAACTTTCAAACGTGTATATTAATATGCTCTTTACACCTTTCGTCTAACCATAATTATTGTCCCACTCCACTCCGCTCTTTATTCACCCCTTCGGACCTTATAATTTTGAAAACAACGAACGGTGGCGGTACACCATCATATACTCTCTCTCTCTCACACACACACGCACATATTTATACGAACATTGTCCGCCGTCTTTAAAGTTCGTGCACGCGATTTACGTTTTTATAGGTTAGACGGTTTTTTATACATTATTATATGTATATACAGTATATAGCATTATTGTAAAGAGGGCTATACGGGCAAGACGTCACGCACTGGTCGCATAATAATAAATATATAACGCGCGCACCGCGTAGTGGCGGCACCGCCCAAGTTCAACCGGCGATTATTCAACGGTATACGAGTTTATAATATTATTTCGACGGTGGTATGATATGATATCATGACGCATATTATTATGTGTGTGCGCAATACAACATAAGGTTGGGACGTGAAGCGAGAGCGTTTTTACATAATATGTACACATCTATCTAGCCTGCAAGGAGCGCGAGGACGAGAAATGGTATATTTTATTAGTAAATAAATATGTAAATATATTTATACATTATAATATTATATTATTATCGTGTATTTGTGCGCGCATGTATACATGCACATTATTTTATCGTCCGAATTTCGACCATAGGAAGTCCTCTCCAACCCCCCCCCCCCCCATTACACTTCCTCTCGACATGTAATCGTGTTGGGATGTTTTTCCTTCTTTCCTTCTCCCTGCAAATCGAATTGTAAACGTACGGAAATTCCTATTACATAATAAAGTGCACGAAAGTAAACGAAGAGAAAATAATCTATACACATATATATATATACGATAGGTTATAAAGGATATATAAAAACGTCCGAATATAACGATGAGCAGCGGAGGCGTTACAATATTATTATACATAATATTTTCATTCTACTTTTGCCTATGCCGAGTAATACGGTTTTATAGTCGACCGGATTTGTACATATTATTATAGCCACAGTAAATAATAAATATATTAGGTATCTATATTTTTTTATGCATTGCATTTTCTGTCATGTATAATTTAGTTCAGTAGAAATTATTGAAAAATATTATGTAATGTCTTCGTTATTTCAAATTTTTTTTTCATTTTAATCAAATAGCACAGCTATATGCATTTTATTGCATTTATTATTTATTATAGGAACACGACATATAATATTTTAAAATTAAAAAATTAATCCAGTTTATAATAATTAGGATATCAATACTATAATAATACCTATATTATGTATATTATGTATAATATAATGATAAGTATCAATAGTTATCCGTTTTAACTGCAAATTATAATGGTACTCACAACAGTGCAAATATTATTCATTTATTTACTAGGTATAATAACATATAATATTGTTTTTTTTGTTTGTAAAAATTAAAACTATATATCTATGTTCTATAGAATATTATATTGATTACAATTTACAACAAATGAATATTTTTATTTTATTACACTGTATAATGAAATGTATTATATGATATTACCTATGTATAAAAGAAACATCCTTGCAGTATTTAAACAGTCAAAATAATATAAATCCAATGATTTAAATACGTTTATTGTATATATGTGTAACTTTAAAAGTATACAATACGCCTATATTTATTTACTCAAAATTTATTTTTTCAAAATTGTACAAGGATCTCTTAAAACTGTTGAACTCATTTAAGTTTGAACCTCCCCAAAAAGTTATAATCAAAGAAAATCTGTATTGTAAAACCATTATAAGTTCACATACAAGGGTCGTATACAATTATAAAAGACGTTTTATTTATATACATGTTTGATGTTATTAAGTTTACCTATAAATTATGTCCATTTGAAGAATCCGAACTGAAAAATTTCTTAGAAAATGCTTAATTTTATTACATACTTTTTTACTATCAATTAAAAATGTGTGGTAAAGGATAAACGATAAGAATACTAACTATTGAACTCAGAATAATGATGAAACAATTTCAAACTATAACATGAAAGAGAATGATCCACTCTAAATTTTACTTCTAATTAATAAGTGCACTTATTACCTATAAATGCGTTGTTTTTCTTCGAATCACTGCGAGGTTCTAAAAGGAACAACCATTTACGATGAATTACCAAAAGTTTCGACTTAACCCGTGTTTGAATTATCGAGTTCAACTTATTATAATAGTACATATTATAGTAGGTATATATTATGTATATTACTCGTAGGGTGTACATCAATTATATGTATGTTACTTATAATTTATATACGTAAATCTAAATGATGGTATTCATTATACCATCATGATTCAATTGAGTGACATATCGCGCCAGTCGGGGCGTTAAAGTCTTATTACTAAATGAATATAGGTTTATGCAAAATACATTAAATAAAATACAAATTCCAACCGTTAATCAATTAAAGATATTATTTACTATATTAATATACTATTTAAAAAAAATGTATATATACTGTATTTTGCAGATCATGCGACAAACTTTCGTTGCAGACAATGTACGTCAATGCGAATGTATAAATTATGCTCGTCCTTATAAATCACATGCAAATAAAGCAATATTAACATTCCAACAACGGACATAATGTATTTACCACAGCTACAAAGAAATCATGCTTCATGGTCCATGGGGCTAAAAATCAAATGGTTTTTTTTTATTATTGAGCTTGATATCATGATGAAAATAGTATCCATGAAACCTAAATTATCCACAACACTACAATCCATATATTATATTATATTATACTTAATATTCAAGTACCAGTCTCTACCAAGTACTTATACCACATTGATTACTGAATAGATTTATACGCTTGATATTTCGAGACTAGACCACAAAATGTGTATGTATTTATACCGCTGTTACAGAAACAATTTAAAATTAAATTAACGAAATATTAAATCAAATTCTAGTTTTGTGTAATTTTTATGTTGTGGACATAAAAATCAACTGCTATTATGGTCCGAACTCAGTAATTTACTTAGCGCACGACCGTAGTAATATAATATTATATGTTGTATACAATATTATTATTTATTATATACACATGCGCCTAACTTTAGGAAGAGTCAAATCGCGCTAGCCTCTATGATAATATACCTATGTTGATTGAATAACTATTTTCGTAATATCATCATTTTGATCGTCGCAATTTTCCCACGGCCGATTTTTCGATATTATGTGCACTATCATAATTTTATATTATACTTTGTTTATAATAATAATTCGTTCCGTAACAACTGAAGTTCATAATATGATCATACATTATAATCACTAGCGCATTAACCAAAACAGATAAAATTTTAAAAATAAATTGTGCTTAAAGGAATATGAATAATATAGATACAATAAGTACATCGTGCATTTTGCATTTATATATGATATTATGTTTATTGTTACTCACAGTTCAATCCAAAAATATGTAAAATTGCTTTTGTATGAAATGAAAATGCTAAACGATATGCGTGTTTATATTTATATATAATTGTATACGTTTAATAATGCGCTAATATCCATTATTAGGACTGATACCGAATTGGTTCCCTGCAAGCTCCTATCCCACATATCGAATTGATTATCGTTTTAAAAAAAAGTGTTTTAATAAAATGTGCTGAATTGATTCCTGATTCTGCTCAGGTAAAATAGTTTATATTTTCATTTTTAAATAATTACAAAATATAAAGGTACAATAAATTGTTATATTGAAATTTTGACAAGTATCGCTGATAGCTCGATCGATTAAGATAATAATAATCGTTAGACAAAAAATAACACTTAAATAAATAACGAATTTGGACTTATACAACGATTTACATTACCTAACGAACCTTTACAGTATTTTCGATTGATATTATAATGAACTCGCATACCTACATTTTTCTAAAATCTACAAATTAAAATTAAAAATTGTTTTCTTTAACAATATAAACTATCTCTTTCTGAGTTCATAATCTATCAATTTTCAACATTTACTACTTAAATTATTAAGCTAGATAATATAGTAAACAGTAGTTTTATTTGCAAATTTTGAAAAAAAAATAGTAGAAAAATATGAATAACTAATTAATATGCATGTAAGTATACATTTTTAATAGAATTAATATATTATACTGAATTGTGTAAATTACAGAAATAACAATAGCAAATTAATATTATTTGTTATGAATATTTTAATAATTAGTAGTATAAAAAATATATATTTCCCTTATTATTGTTCCGTAATTTATGTTTTATATTGTTATGCGTTTTCTTTCACTTCTTTGTTTTCTACATAATTAGGTATATTTCTAGAATTCTTTGTAAAAATGATAATACATTATAATATTATAAAAAATAAACATTACACATACTATAAAAATATTATATTATTCTCTTGCTTGTTAGAAAATTCTAAAATTAATTTTCAATTAACCATATTAAGCTATCCTGAAACAAGTCGACCAATAATAACGGGTCTTATTATTATTAATCTGCCGAAAGGACAAATAAAGATTTTAAGTAATGAGCTTGAGTTATTTTGTATCCAACATCTACAATTTGTATCCATAAGAAATCATATTTTTCAAATTTTAATAAAAATAAAAATAATAGTTTTACAGTCACTTGTATTACCTATATAGATAAGTTATTTTTTAAAACCTTAATATAAGCTCCTAATTTTATCCTAACCTATGTACTTGATCACAATATGATAGAATTAAATCAATTGCTGAATATTTTCATTCGTGATAATTACACACACTTTTTTTTTATTTATTATTCTAGAAAATAATAAGCCCCACTATAAAGATGTTCGTTATAGTCGTCGGTTATTTAAAATAAAAATTCTTATTAAATTTAAATTATGTAAAAAATTATTTTTAGTACAATAAAGAAGAGCAATTGTTATTAATTGATTAGTTAATAAAATCAAATAATTATACAATTTATTTTTTTGCATAACTAAAATATCAATACAGGTAAATTACTACATATTTTTTATGAATGGTTATAGCTAATTCCTTTCCATTACATCTCTCTAAATTCTCCTGTCAAAATAGAATTATAAAACAAATTCCTTTTAATGAATAATCATTTATTTCTTTGAAAAAAAATATTAATTTTTGTTTCGTTTATTCGTTCGTTTATTATTATTAGCACAATAAAAGTGATTTCATCGATAATATACGTACATATACAATAGTGCGACCTACCTATTATTACAATATTATTTAAACGTAAATAGATGGCTTCCTATAATAAATAACAATACTTGACACATTTAAGCACTCAGAACGCTCTTTTTAAGAGTGTTTGAGTGTTAAGAAAAAGTATTAATTACATGTTTAAACTATATCCCTCTCCCACACTGGTAATATCCCGAATAAATATAATTATATGTACAATACTCGTACTTATTTTAAGTAAAATAATTAATGAACTAAAAAACTGATGATTAAATCTTTATAAAAACTATTCCCTATAATATTATGTTTAAGACATAATACTCTATAGGATTTTACTCTAAGGTTATTCATAAACCACAAAAAAAAAACAGTTTTTCATTAATACAATTTGTCTGAGCTGTGTGAGAGTCTGACTTTGAAAGAGAACTTAATGTGCTGACATCCTCTTAAAACAAATTATTAAAGTTTTTCAGGTAACTATATTGCTAGTGTATATAATATATATAATTCTGCAGCTCATGAGCTATGCTGTCGCCTTCATCAGTCGAAATACAAACCCTATCGTTTTACAGTTAAGAGGTAAAAACGTATACAATATACATATTATATTATATTATATATTATTTAAAACATCTAAATTAAACGAAATTTTAAATAGTATAATATACGCTATATTTACTATTTTATGTTTCTGTGGACACATTTGTGGTTAGAATAAATGTTCTAAAAGTTTCATCACCCTATTTTTAAAGTTTTGGAAGTTTAAAATTTGTAAATATTATCATATTTAAAATAATTGAAAACAAAACAAACGCATTTTTAGAGTGTATACTAATTATAAACCCGTGCATATGTATTATATGAAATTCCTAAAGATGCCTTTAGGTACTACTATAGTACCGTAGTAGGTAGGTACGAAGCAATTTTTTATGTACCTATAACCTACAGTTTTAGCAAATTAACTACTGAAAACATAATAATACATGCAAATTGATATTTGATGACATATTTAATTACATAGACTGTACTGCCATATAAACAATAATTATCAATGTTCACTTTAGCCTATAACATCAGCATATTTAAGTGCAGTCATTCAACTTGAAAATTAAATTTACTATGAATACTAAATAAGTGTATGTAATATCTTGCCTAACCTCCTGAGACCTGCAGAGTGTTGCAGACTTGTAAAGTTGTAAATACCGTATATACTACGTACTGCATGGTAGGTACATTATATACGAATTATATAATATTATAATATATTTATATGACTTATATAGTTATTTATATAAAGTATAATATAGTATTAATGACTATACATATGTTAAATTATTTATATACAATAGATATTAACAAATAAAATTAAAATATGATGTATTTATATAAGTTCCTTTAAATTATATAAACTTGTCAAGTAGGTATTCATTTGAAATTAATTCAGACAATCGCGATAATCATTGTCTACTGATGGCATATCATTGGCTTCGTTACAGAATTGAGAAACTCTAGAAATAATCTAATCTTTGCGTGGCACGTACATGAGTATAAAATTATATATAGACCCATATTATATTAAATTAACGTCAAACAAATTGATAATCCGATAAACCATTCAAATATAATAAAAAATCACGAAGGTTCGTTTTTAACGATTACACTTGTTTATCATTATGTAATAGCTATCTAAAAATCAGTAGAGTAGTCCTATTATAGACCATAATAAAGAGTGTAGACCAAATTATTAGGGTATGGTGAACTCAATAAAATATAAACATATTATGAAACATGTATTTATGATTAGTATCATTTATGTTTTGAAACATAAAATGTACAATGGCGCGTATTTACATAGACATGTTAAGGGAAAGAGGGTATGGTATAATAATAATCTAATATATTAAATTAGGTATAGTTAAATGTCCAATTTTTTTCTACTGTATACCTACAAAAATTTCATGTTGTGTACAATTGTAAACAATTTAATTTGAATAATTTTATTTTTTATTAATTATCAAGATGTGTAGGAATATAGAAGTAAATAGATAGAAATTTTTAACCTATATATATATAGTAATTGTAATTAGTTAAAAACAAAAATAGTTTTGTAAAAATGTACTTTTGAAAATTTTTTTTTCGTGAGGTGAGGTTAGAAAATTTTTTTAATTAGGTTTATTCTTCTGAATCTTCTAATATTTTCAACCATGTCATATAAATAGTGGTTTTTAATATATTTACTTATACAAGTGCCAAAAATTGTAAACTTTCCGTGCACGTCGTGCAGTCTGTCGATAAAATTCAGTGAAACTCTCTACTTGTGGTTCAATTTGATTCGCTTTGGGTAAACCAGTCGTTAGTAATGATTTATACTCTGTGAACGGCCAACGGGTGTAATAACTATGATATAGGTACCTATAGGCAATCATTCATATTTTCCGTCTATGAAAAGCGGTTGCAGCCCCTTTCTCTAAGTTCATCGCCATCGCACCATGTCGTGTCGGTCATGACGTTTAATCCTTAACATAAAATGTGTAATATTGCAACGCTATTTAATTATTTTAAGTACTAATAGATACTCACCGATACGTTTTTTCCATTTACTTTACGTGTTTTATAATATAAACGTGTCATATTTTACGAGCACGCATAAAATGTTTTGTATATTTCTATAATATATTAATTAATATTTATAATTTATATGCTTATTGTATAGAATTTTATAAATATCATCTTGAAGTATGGATGTAGGGAAACGGTGAGGACATTGTTATAAAACAGCTGTCATTGTAATTAGCGAGACAAGAGTAAAATATAAATATATAATAATTTATGTAAAAATGGCACCGTACAATTTAGCAATTCAAATTTGGTTTTTAAATGACTTTCGACCACGTACTCGTATATTACAGCAGACATATCAAAAATCAATGGAGTGCACGCGTGAAGCTATAATATAATATACCTATAGTATTATAGTGTCTACATAGCTATAATGGCCGAGTGTAAAAGTAAATATACACAATATATTATATTATTATGAGCGTATAGGGAACGGTGTTTTGAACGCTTTTGTTTTAATGGAAATATGATAGGAAGTTACACGTCGATTTAATATAATGCGTAACATCCCTCCCATAAATACTATATTATATATAAATAGGTACACGTTGCACATGAATAAAATTCGTTTTCATGAGCTTTTTTATAATATCTTATATACAATATGCGCATAAGTATATCCTATATCGTATACATATATAGTGTATTATTATAATATATAGTAATATAGACTACCTGCAGCAGTATTATATTGGAATTGTGAATAGAACTATATACATATCTTATATAACAGTAAATGCTATTGCTCTCACCAACTTGCATAACATATAGCCTTTGTTATAGAGGTTTCTATTTTTTGTATACAATTACATCATTTAACGTCGTTTTGGTGAGTATAGAAAGATTTTCTTTTATTACATTACGAAATTTATGGAAAAATTGTATTCAAAAATTTAGGAATCTTTCGGTACTTATTACACATACAATTATTATACAAGATGTGAAAATATGAAAATTCTAATTCTTTCGGAAGTTTGGTGGCTGGGGCACACGATTCATTATATTTCATCATTTCATATAGTGTACTGCATTGCAACACGATTAATAGGTAATCGCTTTTTTCAGAGAAAAATAAATAATAGTGAAGTTGAGTCAAGTGACGTGATGGGCTATTCTATACTGTGTGTTATTATATTGTATATCAATAAATAATTTAAATAATGTAAATTTTTTAATTTTTGCTATGAAGTATTCTTTTTCGTCGTAATTTTAATTATAGTATCATCAGTATCATCCGGTTAGTGTACAGTGTATACACATACAAATAATGAAATTGTATTACCTATATAGGTATATATAATAGTTTATAATTTATATACTCATTAGTTATTAATGCTGGAGAATCGAGAAATATAGTAGGTACACACTATACCATATTTTTTAAAATGTAAGTACGTCTATATTTTAATCTATAATATATATATATATAGTTTCATAACGCTATAATACAACTAATATGATGTACCTATGTCCTATATACAATATTGGATTATCTATTTGACATTTTAACATACAAGACACTCGTTAATTTAGAATATATCATCTAACGTACAGTATAGTTTATTATTACGTTATGATTGTCTATGTAAAAAATATTTTTTACAATAATATTTTATTTTAATAATAATAAGTATGTCTTATACGTTAAATAGATCTATAAAATAGTGTATTATACACGCGATCAAGACGGTCATCTTTGCACTACTTCTACAAATTAAGATAAAATAAATAAATAAGAGGATAAAGCATGATGCAAGGCATGTGCGCCGGAGAAAATCGAAAATTATTATCTTCAACTTACGCTATGCGCACAGTGAAGGGTAGAACGGGTAGACCATTGGACAGTCGTACGTGATAGATTCGAAACTCAATTTGGGTAGTCCATATATTATATAATAACATGTCGTACATTGTTGTCCATATAGCAAAAACACAATATATACAATATTACATACATAAATAAATTCCTGTGCGGAGAATCAAACGGTCGGATTGTGGTCAACGACTGAAAAATCCCCAATATATCGTGTATATGTATTATATAATATACCTACTTACGGTTGGCGGGCGAAGAGCCTCCCAGTGAGACGCAAATGAGATTATAGAAAATCGTTGGTACCGATATATACACCGCGCGCGCAGAACACATAATATTTATACGCATATTATTATACCTATACATTACGTATATAATGCGCGTACAGCGATGACCGCGTATACCACGCGTATACCTACATAACTATCATATATATATATATATAACGCTCAGGCGAGACGTATACGCGTAATATTCTGCACATGCCTATCTGTATAAGAAAACGTATAATACGGTTAAAGAAAACGAAGAGGAAATATATTAATAAAGAGAGGAAAAGAACAAAATGCACCACATACAGCGAACGGCTCGAGAGGAGAACGTGCCGTGTCGTGGCAGTAAATCCAATAACGTATACCGGCGGACCGTAAGTCCGCCCACCGGTGTGCTGGGGACCGGTTGTCCGGCCGCCGAGGCCAAGCCCACCTTCCCCACACGACCGCGGACCGGTCCACCGCACAGAATCCCATGGCGGAACGGAGACGGCGACGACGACAAAATACCTCTCGAAATATCTACCGCGGCGACCGTCTCCGTATAATATGCCATATATATATATATATATAGCAAACGACGACAACAATAATGTAATAATGTTCGTGAAGAGTATGTATATAGTGTACGATATAATATTATAATATATCAGGTCCCCCCACGCGAATATAATAACATTATATATTGTAAACGCCTAAACGGCGATCGTTTATATTATAATATGTTCTCTCGTCTGACGACGTCATAATGATAACAGGGTATAGGTCACAGTCGGTGTGGTATATACCTACGAGACATTCGTGTTAGCAGTTATTATTTAATAATAATATTAAATCATCATTATAATATATTATAATATATTTTCACGTCGTTTTTTTCGCCACGGGCCAAATAACGCTCGTCGACGTGCGGCCGTGAAATAAACACGTGACGATTAATCGAATATTATTTTTTTCCCGCGGTATAGCATTGCAATGTAGTCATGCCTCGTTATGCCATTTTGATCGTTTGCTATTTAAACAATACGTAATTATGTGTGCGTGTGTATGTTATCGGACGCGCCCGGGTTTCGTCCAAATTTCGTAACTAAGGGAGGTTTTTTGATAACAGCGATCATTGGTCACGATGTCCGAGAATATACACGATTTTGGGTTATTTTGGACAAAAATTTAACATTATTGTTATTATTCGGGACACGTGTAAAGTGATACAAAAAAGTCGATAATGAAAAAAACGTTAGTTACACGTGATGTAACCGTGACAGTATAGCGATGGTATTTAAAAAATTAATTAAATAGTTAAACAATATTGTATACATCTAGTAAATAGTTATATCATAAAATATCCTGATTTTGGTTTTGTTGTAACTTGTATACAATATTGTTTAACTAAATAATTTATTTTTTAAATAGGATATTATACAACATTTGTATTCAAACAGATTAAAATTTTTGAAAAACTGAACTCGAAACTAAGCTCGACCACTCAGTATAATATGGTATTTATACATAATTTAAATATATATACATGCATGTTGTATACCCATACTCCGACTTATTATAAAAATATCGTATGTTATTATACCGATCGTTGTCTACAGGGTGGTCTCACCAGTTTTATTTTAAACGATTTATACGTCTGACGTAAAATACCTACCTACATAATATTTATTACATACATCACGATTTGGGACCCACAGTTTGACAAAGAGCTATGATAAATGTCCCAATGAATCCTCCAAGATTATCATAATCAGTTGTTCTGCAGTCTATTTCCGTTCACAGCTAATATTTATACATTATTTATTTTTTTTTTGCGATAACCGATAAATTATACATTACACCTATATTATTAAATGATTAATTTTTTTGAATTTAAGTAATAATCTTTTTTTTATATTTTATAATGGAAACTTATAAAAATATCATATTTTTATAAATAAATCTGAATCAACTATTATACAAAGGTTTCAAAAAAGGGTTTGAATTGTATAAGTTAAATCGATAGCATGCAGGTAAACGTTCTAACAATCTTACGTTTTAACTTTTCAGATTTATATCTTTTTCGAAGCTCGTAATCGAGTTAAGACAATTGAATTGTGAGTCGTCGATATTAACATTGACAACATTGTATAGGAACTTGATATGCGGCCCAGGCCTTGCACTTCAGGCTGTTGGGTATTATTTAAAAAACTTGATAATCCAAATAATAAATATTATCAAATTCTTATTGAATGTACACTAAATAGACAAAAAAAAAAAATGATGAGTTATAATACCTCACTATTACTCAATTATACGGTTATCTCAGTGATTTCTAGTTTCATTGTGTATCGTCAGGTATAGTAATGATATATTGATATACAGCAAAATCTTGTTGAAGAAACAGACGAACGGCTCGTGCGCGTATAATTATAAGTATAATAATAATTATCCGTTCACCGTTTCATTACCCATCGAATTACAGACAATAACAGGTAACAGGTTTCTAATTTTTATCTCGAGTTGTATCACGCTCCAAGACCTTTTACTTAGGATGAACAATACAGAAAACAAATTATGACATGTGCCTTTAACATATGCGTTGTTATGTGGTTTTCAACCATATTTTTGGTTTTAAAAAAAAAATAAAACTATAGTAAATGATTTAATGATATATTTGGCCCACACCAACGCCTAAATAATATATAACTATTATTTCATATTTTATTGGCATAAAACAAAATGTAATAACCTATTCTTATTTAATTTACCTATAGGTGAAATAACCACACGGCAGTCAGTACTCAATTATACCACTTGGTAATTGCTGTTATTATATTATAATTTATTTTTAAATAAGAAAAGTAATAATAATGAAGTAATTGCTTTTTAAATACTTAATTTGTATAATATGTATATTATAGGAATACAATGTATGTACGAATAAAAATAAAAAAATAATTTAAAACCAAGTAAAAATACTATTGTATTTTTAATATTTATAATGATTATTACATTTTTTGGTACCCTACTACTTACATAGCTACCATCCATTATAGTATAACTTCAAAAACACTATGACACAAGAAAATATTAAAAACAAAAACATTCAAAATATCTTTTATACGTAATAGAAACAATCAATGTTATAATTATAGTTTCTTTCTTGAAAATAATAATGCTGTTTTGTAGAATATTGTCATATTTTCCATATTATTTTAAGACGGTATATATTAATATTATTAATAATAATATGTTTATGGATTTTATACGGTGAATAATCGATATAACGTATAATATTCTACATTTAAATGTCAAATATTCGTGGAAGTAACGTAGTATTCCGTTTTTAGCTTGGTATAATATGTTCACATAATATAGTCATTCTTATGAGTTCCTTTAATAAGTTTGTAGTAATATTTTCCTATAGTTCGATTCTGTTACGAAATATAATTAATTTTATTAACTCCCATCACGATACCAGGTAATCAGAAATTCTTGTCACAAAAATTATAGCGAGAGTCCCGTTTTGATCGAATGAATTGAGTAACAACAATATTATTATGTTTGAATCATTTGAAACACGTATTTTTTCGTTCATATTCCTCTGGACATGGTGTTAACTATATTATATACAATGTTCAAATTAAATGATTATATTCAATGGTTCACATTATTAAAAATTAAAGCCGTGCTTAATAAACCTGTATATTTAATTTTGAAGTTATAATGAGCCTGATACGATATCAAATTTTCATCTAATCCTTACATTAAATATTAAAAAAAATTATGCTGATTACCAAACTGTTATTGGTTAAAAAAAAATTGCTCGTTAAACTTCTTTTAGTTTAATATTATATTTGTAGTAGGTATCGCGATAATGAAACTAATAAGTAATAATATATAACGATATTACTGGTATATACTATATTATTGTGATGAAAAAAATAAAAATAAACCGTGAAAACTGGCTTTAAAATATTTAACGTTTTCCCCAAGGGTGTTGGTCTTGAGCATGCGGTTAAAACGTATACAATGTGTATACGCAGCGTAGGTGCCTCCTCCGAGTGCCTATATACTGTGCGTGTAATTTAAATAATATTGCTGTGGTTGTGAGAGGAAGACCACACATGGTGAACAATTGTAAACATATAGACATACATATAATATACGAATCAAAAAATGTATCCGCCTTTGACCACAGTACGCGGAAAACTATTTCGTCAATAATGTGTGTGTGTGTGTGCACAAGCGTCCATCAAATGACACACAATAATATTATATTATCTAAAATACCGTTTTCCGTGCTGTTTGTAAGTTGTACAGCGGTTGTCGTTACATGCAGAACCCTAATAATAACGCACTGTTTACGTTCATAATATAATAATATTATTATGATTTAAATTTTATTATACGGAACGCTCACTATTAAAGAAAACACTAACTTTTTGAAAACAATTAGAGTTAACTCTTCGTCAAAAATTTGTTTTGTACATAAGTACTTCAAAAGAAATATTCTAATTTAAAACAAAGAATTAGTGAAGTACACGTTATCATTCATAAGAGTAAACAACTTTAAAAATGATATAGGTAAAAAAAAAATATTATTTTGTGACAATTTGAAATTATGTAGGTAAAAACAATATCTTCTAAAGTTCAAAAACATAAATAGTTTTTAAAGCGAGTGCGTCATATTATGTAGATCACTCGATATATAAATGAGTTTACGGTTAGTATTGCAATATTATACGTCTGCAGTGCATTTTAACAATAAATAATTTTTGTCGAGACGTGTGTTTGTACCTGCTATTACAGTGCGTGTGGATTATATAACATCTGAACATCATGTCGTGTATTTAATTTGAGATTTTATTGTGCGCGCTAAACGACCGAACACTGCGTGGTAGGTATTTTATGTTATAGTGATTATACACATTTATACCTAGTCGTAGTATACGTATTACGTACCTAAATGGTGTACAAACCGACATAATATTATTCCCTCTCCGTCAACGCGTTCTTACAGTATACACGGAAAACGAGCGTATAATAATAAAATAAATATTATATATATATATATTGGAGAATTTAGTATTATTTTACAGTCGTAGTGATGGATGTAAAACATATAAGACTAAAGTGCGCTGACGTATACAACTGTTGTACATAACATATCATAGGTATAGTAGTGTCATTGATTATAATATTTTTATTTTTACTTATTAACATAATACAATATTTCACGATTGTCCCCATCATAATAGCATAATGTATTGTAGTATGCATATATTATATGTGTGTTTAAATATTTCACGCTATATACCTACTGGACTGGTATATAGCACTAGCAATAATATAGTAAAATATAAATACAATGTTGATAAAAAAAAATTATAATAATGTGTTATGATTTTTCGGTGTATATTGTTATGACGTACTATTATCAATAAATTAAGTGCCTACTGCCTACACACTTTGTAGACCGGCTGGTGAGTGGTGAGTACCTACGTGGTTTATTATGGTATTCGGACTTTTGACACCCAGAACATTTGACACCCGGCAATATTTTATTGATATCGGACATTCCACACTTCTTATTTATAGAACTGACGACGATCGTGGTATAATGACGATTATATGCGGTTTTTAAAAGTATGTCACTGTTTGCGTGTTATTTTATTGTTAGTTTGGACATTTTAATAGTTATAACTAGGGCTCGGATGTTGTTGCACTAAAAATGTTATAAAATTGATTGCATTATTGCTGTGAAAAAAACCCAAAATTGCACTTAAAAATTGCAATAAAAAAATATTTTGTACCAAAAAAATTAAAAAAAATATTAACGAGTAGATAATAAAAAAGATTCAAATTCAAATTCTCGTCAGTTGTCATTAAAAATCTAGTAAATTGTCCAGTTTTCTTATTTTTTCAGAAATCTACAAATAATTTTATTAAAAATTAAAGCTTTTTATTTAAACTATTTTTTGATTTTTTTCTACTAATTAAATGGTTTTTCCAGTTACCGCCGACGACGACGGACAAATAAGCCGTCACGAGTCACAACCAATAAAGCCCGACATAACCATAGATTAAACCTGTATAATCTAACAAAAAAAAAGTGAAAACACAAAAAAACACATAAAATTGTATTGAAAATGACAATAATTAACAAAATTGCAATAAAATTAAAAAAAGGTCAAAAATTGCAAAAAGTTGCACTTAAAATTTTTATGTATTAATTGGTACTCATTTGAAACAAATTTATAATCTACTTAGCAACGAATCCGAACAATAGAAAAAAAGTTGCAAATGCAACAACATCCGTGCCCTAGTTATAACTTATAACTAAGACAGTTAAATCGAAGTATACTAATAAATTGAACTTATAAAATGTTAAAGAAGTAGATTCCGAAATATTATATTATGTATTTATTTAGCTACTATTCAAGAGTATACAACACGAATTTAATACATTACAAATTGTACAGCTCACCTTGCAAGGTATGGAAACATATTTTATGTAAAACTTGGTAGTTGTTAATACAAATTCTGAAAAATTGTTTTTTAAGTATTCTATCATATATTGTATGTTATCAAACATTAAATTGTAATAATTGTATTTATATTATTGTTTAATCATACTATTATTACATCTTAAACAATATATAGGTATTAACCAAATTTTACAAACACAATCTTACCTACCAGTGGGTGTTAAATGGTCAAAATATTTCCTATATTCGTAGTTTATTATTACTCCGTTGTAACTTTTAGTATAGTAATAAACTAATAACTAATATTTATAATATTACTATGTAGGTCGTAAACTATTATAGTAATTAGTTGGTCTAACAACACATATGCTCAGAACGAAAGAGTTAAAATTCTATTATATAATTAGTAATTACTAGATTACTTATCAAAATCGTGGTTTTAGAGATTAAAGTATCATAAAAATATGCAAATAATTACAATTAATTTTTATCATTATTAGATACAATAATAATAAGAAATAACCACAATGCGTATTATTGCGTTTTGCTTTGAAATAATTATTACGTTCTTGGTTTATTACCGAGGCCCATACAGACGTATACAACTGTTATCGATCCGTTTTTCATTTGATTAAATCTGATGGATAATATTATTGAACCTCAACGACAAATATCATTTGATATAATTATTTATATTAAGTAATCAAATGTTGTATACTATTCGAAATCGGGGTAAAACGATGTTTGTCTAGTTTAAGTGCGCAGCGCTTGCTTAAATATCAAACATTACATTAGGAGGGATTTAAATAATAACATGACATAAAAACATTTATTTTTCGACATATTATACAAACTTTCATATTATTATATTCAAACAACAAATTTTACGACCACAGTTGCGTCGCCGGTTGTTTTGCTACTAATTCACAACACATAGTTTTAGGAAAAAAACGCATAAAATAACCATCACCGACATAATAATATATTATACATCCCGAAACGACCGAAACCCCCTTCGACCATATATATCCAAACCCTCAGACGTAGCAGCTGCGTTGATGATGTTTTAGTAGTCGTTTAAACGGTGTTACTGTTGCGCAGGTATATATGATATTATATACACCGAAGTGATAAAACTATTATATAGCTAACAATATCATATAATACTATTATATTATTATGCCTTTTGTGGACGGTGTCCAGAAGATAGTTGTAGGTATACGCACATGGCGCGACGAACACGAACGATAAAAAAAAACAACAAATTAATAATAAACCAATTATATACGGCCGTGTAATAGTCGACCTTCGTCGAGTCCGGCGACGGCGACGACGACGACGACGACGACGACCGCGACGACGGCCAAACCGGTCGACGAGGACCGGATGAGACGCGCGACGAACGAACGGACGCACGCGGTTTCCTCTCGACTGCCGCCTCCGTTGGACAAAAACCCGATTTATTATTATCATCGTTATTATTATATTATTTACAAATGTTTTCCGACTTGCCGTGTTGAACGCGTTGATACCGTTTATACCACCCCGGCTATATAAAATCGTCTACACGATATTATTATATTATGTATATTATAATTAATGTAAGTATTATAATATATCAGCTGCTGTCGTCTAAGAATACAATAATCAAACTTAAAAGTAATAATAAAAGTCTTATCACAGTTGATTGAATAATACGGATTACTTTAAATATTCAATTAAATAATATTATAATAATAATAGGAGGTATAGAAAATGTTGAATTCCAAAATAAAAAATTCTTATTGGAGACGTAATTATCAATTCTTAAAGTATAAATTAATTACAAACAAATTATTTTTTTTATTTTATTATTAGTAGTTATTTAATCGTTGTTTACTATAAGAATACCTGAATACGATCAAGTTGCGATTAAAATTTTCAGTTTTAAAAATGTCACGATCCCTCTCATACCATCACGGTGCATGCTTATACAGTTATACTGAGGGGTGATCAACTCATCGTGTAATTCGTAATTTTAAAATTAGCTATATAATATTATTGTACAAGTGGCGTAACTATGAGATATAATATTATAATATGAGTGATGTACATTATGAACAAACCTTTTTTTTTTTTATTGCTTATTTGTTTTTATTTTATAATTTTGGTACTTACTGTATATAGATATATAATTGGTGCGTGTCCTTTAAACTTATTTGGTCGCCAGTTATCCAGTGAGCTCTGAATAGTATGATAACCATGAATCGTGATACTTACATAGGGATGCATATTACATATAATTATAAAAAACAATAAATTATTACAAATACCTATGTTTATTTTTTTTACTCTTTGTCTGCAGTCGCTGCAATAATACAAAATAAACAGATAACCCCCCCACAAAATGGTATTACTTAGGCCACTGATATGTATATTATACGTTCTGAGCTGAATACAATTATTATAGTATTACATTGTATTTTATGATAGTGTAAAGGAGGTCGTCTATCACCGACGCTATGGGATTTTGCTAAAAACGCGATTCGTTTACGCGTGAAATAATAATAACAAAACCATTTATGATGGTGGGTGCATATTCGCGTACATGAGCATTATACGATTAGTGTAATATATATTATTATTGTTATATAGTAGGTACCTATACACGATAATATTATATTAGTTTTATAAAACATTAAATGCGTGTGCCGCGTAGGTACGTGATAGTATGTATATATAATATGACGATCAATTTCAGTCTATCGATTACCGAGGAAATTAAATTCAGTTTTATTATTATATTTTTATACAATATACCTAAATAGGTATTACTCGCCGTTGCATATATATATAAATCGCCTAACAAATATGCGCTTACTACTATCATAATAGGTTCTATGACGTTTAGGCCGTTTAGCTGCGTTGTGGAAACGATTATTTCATAATCTCGTAATGCGCGTGTTTCCACCGATTTTTGAACCCCTTCACGCGCAGTTCACGCCAAATAGCGCATACAACATAATACGGTTATACTATAGCTATATACAGAATTATATAATACAATAAAGTTTGGGTGAGTTATCGGTGTGCCGACATTCTATATAGGCGTATATAATAATACACACGACTGCGAGGCCTGCAGGTTCGAAATATCCTCTGCTGCAATAAAAATATAATATGTTATTATTTTCGAACAAACTGCTGCATGTCGCCAACGACAACGTGCCGAGTGCTGACGGATTCGGGCTTTTACTCGTATACGAATATATGCATAATTATACGAACGCTATATTCCAAAATATATTGTTTATCAAAAAACTTAAATGCATGCTATTGCCGTACCCGAGCAAGTCATAATAATGGCCAGGTTCACATCGCAGCTACGTCGTCTGTCGTGTCATCATGTCCAAAAATTCAACCCGGGATGAACCCGTCCGTCAGAACTCCGCGTGAATTTCCCGGTATATCATGGTTAGTGAACGATTATATATACCACGATTACGTGCAACGATAAAAGCAGCCACGCGACACGTAGCCGTGAACATATAGCGTACGCATAATTATAGGTATTTGGTACACCCATAATATTATAACCATATTATTTATAATGTCGACTTGGACAAATTATTTTTGGTATGAATGGAATATCTTTGAACACTGGGTATTGTATGCAGCTGGTCTATGTATAGTCCCTATAATATATACCTACGCATTTGTATTTATAAATGTTAAGAAATTCACGGTGTAAGTTTTAAATAACTCAATTTAATAATATTACTTATAGGTATTAAATATAGAAATACTCGGTTTCCGCTGCAAACCTGTGTATAAGCGTAGGTAGAATTGTTACTTACTATTTATAGTCAATATTATATTTTATGTAATATAGTATATTTAGATTTTAGTCTATATAATAGGTTCCAAGTACAGTGTTATTATATTATAAGGGAAAGGCATTAAGATTTTGTCAATTTGACTGTTAGAGGCGCGTTGTTGTAACTATAAAACAATTAATCATCTATAGTGTTTAAACAACATTGTTCTATAAGATTTTAAAACTTTTATATATTATCTGAAATATTATGAAGAACAGGAAATACAACTAATATACTTATCCCAAATGTAAAATTAATTTATTAGAAATAAATCATTTTGTAGAAATGTGAAGTGTTAGAATTCAATAATATTATAATAGGTATGTCCAATATGAACTATGGTCCATTATTTAACACGGAACATTAAAAAAAAAATATTTAGTGCTGAAATAATATTGAATTATTTAATTATTATATATTTATGCACTTTATGTCTTTATGAATGCTGTAAAATAAATATAATAATATGCTTTATATTTATCGTCAGCATATGGTATACTATAATAACTATAATATTATATTATTCCAGTAAATTTTATGTATATTTATTTATATTAGTTATTATATGCGTAAGCAACAGATGGATACACTTTAATTAAATGTAATAATCGCAAACATTGCAGATAATTATTCGAGTTAAAAACAATGAATTTAGTGATATAATGACACAATAATAATAATAAAATTGCATTTCATAGAATATGTATAGATGTGTTCAAAAATGTGTATACTATAGTTATAATAATATTTAGTTTATATTAACGGAATTTAATTAGTGTATTTAAGCGGACAACTCGTGTCCGTGTTTTATATGATTTATAATAACTTACCGGCATAATATATGTTTTGATTATAATATACATACAGCTAATACAGCTAGTAACACACTGAATATTCATCATTATCTTATTTTATTATTTTATAAATAGTATATTATAATACAAATAATAAGTTTAGATTACAAGAATTGCTAATGGTAATTTTCAAGAGGTGCTATAAAATTATTATAATCATTAAATAATATTATATAGTTTATAAAATATAATTATTACTCGCTGTAGCTGGAGAATAATATATTTAAGTATGAGATTATAATTAACAAAATATTGCATATTATTATCATGATGTACCTATATATATATTATATTATATACGTATAAACGATAGGATATTACTTTAATAGGTAATACCTATATTAGATTATTAATTTTCTAACAAAAAAAAAAAAAAAAAACAAAAAAAAACTGAAATGAATACTCGGACAAAATTTAAAAAACAGCAAGTCGTATCCAAAACAAAATAACGGATATCTACTGCGAGCTAAAGGCAATAGATATCACACACGCTGCTGTATGAGGGCATATAATAGTGCGCGGACAAATGCTGCGCCCTAAGTAAAACGTCGGCAGCTTTCTAATCGCATATTGTGTATTCGAAATCGTACGCGAGAAATATCGCGAGTGGACAAGAAAAAAAAAAACGGGCCCCGCAAAGGAAAGGCGGACGCTCGCGCGCACACTGTATACGCACGTGAAACTCGCGGGCGCACGGCGTATGTACGACAGCACTATACGTACGACAGTACGATATAATATTATGCCGAACGGTCGCGCGTAGGAGGATGCGTGCGCGTGAACGTCGAAGGGGGCCGGCGGCGGCGTCGACGGCGTTTTGCGGTATAGCGCGGCGGCGGCGGCGAGCGAGGGCGGCGAGGAAGGGGCGCCAAAAGTCCTCCGGTCGTTACGTCGGACACATACACGTAGGGTGGTGGCGGCGGCGGCGGCGGCGGCGGTGGTGGGCGCCGTATTTTAACACCGGCGTCGTCGTCGTCGCCACTGCCGCCGCCGCCGCCGCCTGAACAAGCGTTGACCGGCGACGGCGTCCCCCACCAACGCCGCCGCAACCGCGTCGCGTCCAACACGCACACGCACACTCGCAAGCGCGTGACGTGTACACAAACACAAATTCACGCACACACGCGGCGGCGCGCCCGCACAGTACGTCGACGCGAGCTCCGTAGGTGTGTGTGTGCGCGCGTGTGTGTGTGTTGACGCCGTTGCGTGAAACCGTCGACGCTTGCCGATTGGCCGGGCCGGTCTCGACCAATCCGGACGCGACTCTCATTAACACTCGGACCGGGGCGTCGGTGTTGTCACATTGCCGCCGCCGCCACACAGTCAGTCGGCACCGAGCGCGCTAACCGTTGTCGTCGTCGTCGTCATCGTCGTCGTAGTCGTTGTTGTTGTTATTATTGTGGTCGTCGTAGTAGTAGTGTGATCGTCTCTATACAAGGCCCCCCTGTGTTTGCTTATTATTCGCGCGCGCACACACACGATTGACCGTCATAATTATTTACGTTAATACATATATATATGTGAGTACGTGAATATTAATAATCGTCGCGTTTAATATTATTTTTTTTTTTTTTTAAAACTTTTTCACGTTCGACGCTCGAAAACTGCACTCGTCAAAACCGCGTGCGATCAACAACGGCCGACCACCGTCTCGCGTGTGATAATCGATAGAAAAATATTTTTCTGAAACAATAACGGAAAAAAAATTTCGACGTCGTGAAGAAAATATTAATTTCGCTTTGCATCGAATTTTTTTTTTCTACGCCGTACTCCGTCCATCACTCGCCGTAAACATTTGTGAATGCTCGTACAGGAGTCTGGTCCACCGTAGTGGCTGGGTCAAACGGTAACGGCGTGGACGGCGTGGCTGTTATGCGGTTCGAGCAAGCGGACCTCAGGTGCCGGTCACCCCGTGGGGCACCGGACACCCCGCAGACCGCTGCCGCTATGACCGGTGGCCAACGTTCACCGGACACATCGTACACGGCGGCCCGTGCGTCGTCCACCGACTTTTCCGTCAGCTCGCTGCTGACGAACAACAACAACAGCAGTGGCGGCGCGCCGCCGTCCACGGTGCAGCAGCAGGCCGGTGGCCAGCAACAGCAGTATCCGCCGCCGCCTCCGCCGCCGCCCGGTCTGTCGGCCGCAGCGGCCGCGGCGTACGCCATGGGCGCCTGTTATCCGGGAACCATGATACCCATGCCAAAGATGCATCACGCTCCGCATCATCCGGGTGCCGGTAGCTACCCGGCCGAAGAGATGCTCGCGTTGGCCGCGGCCGTCGCGCACGGCGTACACCATCCACATCCGGCGGCCGCGCTACCCCGTTCCGTGGTCAGGCCCGAGGATGACGGCGTGGTCGACGATCCCAAGGTCACGCTGGAGGGCAAGGATCTGTGGGAAAAGTTCCACAAACTCGGCACCGAAATGGTCATCACCAAGTCTGGCAGGTCGGTCTTAAAAAAAATATATAATTTTCTTTTTAAATTTAATCTTATAATAATAATAATAATATATTATTTACTTACGTAGTCGCATATAGACACATATAGGTAGTTTATGAGTAGGTAACATAGGAAATAATATACCTAATATGATTCGTATTATGCTGATTTTCTTTTTTTCAAAATAGTCATTTTAGGTCAATTTTTTTTTATCGCGCGATTCCATAATATTATTTCGGTAATAATAACAATTTCATTATCTCAACCCATTAACGATGACTATAATCTAAGTGATTTATGTTAGGTATTCATAGGATTCGCAGTAGGTAGTTGAAATAATTAATAATAATATTCCAATAATATCAAGTTAATCATAAATAGCCAACAAAGTTTAAATACATGGACATTTTATGTTGTGGCTCAAAATATTTATTTTATTGACAATGTTTCGATCAAAATTCTTAATATTATACTACCTACGTTATATTACAGAATCCATTATTAACTTAAAATATATTTACGGAATTAATTTTTTTCCCTAATGGTCAATTTGTGTCTTAAATATTATATTGAAAGTAAAATATAGGTTGGTTAATATAGTACTATATAATACAAGTATACGTATAATAATAATTATTTATTATTTTTACATCTAATTTATGTTTTATAATTATACTTTTCAACTATCAATCTGCAAGTTAAATTTTATAATATACACAATACACGAGACACAAGACATATTATAAAACCTAATAAAATGATATTTTTGAAAAAAGTATACGACTGATATAGTTTACAATTGTGATTTTTTCAACAACTATTAGCTATAATCTCTTCGTGTCATCGTACTTAAAAATAGTCAAATATAGGTATAAAGTATGATATTGTAATTATATCATGGTTTATAATGTTATATTGGTAAACAATATATATTACGTTACCTTGGGGCTATAAGGAAAAGCCAGCGCGCAACCCACACGACCAAATCGCCTTAAACATTACAATGTAAATATATAATATATATGTGTACGATCTTTGGCGCCAGACGACAATTAAACCTTACATTATGGACTCGTTTCCATTATGATGATGATTATGATGATGATGATGACGATGATGAGTGCGACGACGATGTGCCTAATCACTACCGACGTCGTTGCTACTGTTTTTTAACTGATGTAGTAAAAGCGTTATAGTTGTAGCATAGCACTACGTAAAAAAAAAAAAAATAGTTAAAATGGTTTTGGCGATTTCTATAAATTATTTTACTAACACGCAAACTGCTAACTCTTTTCGTTTGAAATGGAGTATATTATTTTTGAATTTTTACTCATATTTTACCTGGTTGAATGTATTAAAATATTTTTTCATTATATATATATATCAATTTATTATTGTTTTTAATGTTTTGTGGTAATTCGGAAAAATGTTATTTTTACACACTTAAATACAAGTTCAAAATCATCAACGATTTATAACACGCTTACCTATATGTATATAATATATATTTGTGCTATAATATTTTATATTTACAGTTTCATTATTATTGTTGTTATTTGCTACCTGTGCTTTCTCAACAAACAATAATCATTTTCGTTTAGTTATACTCGATTTAGATGCAAATGTATTTTATCCAACCGTATAACAGAATAAATTAACTTAAACGTCATGTGAATAGGATACTAACAACTTTTGTCTGAAAATGCAATATTTTAACTATTTATATATTATATAGTATTTGTTTAATTTTTTGATCTATCGATTGCTGAAATTTGATCACTATTGAAATGAAAATAACTTAATAATATTTATTGGTAAATTTAAAATTATAGGATGTACTTATTTGTTACCTATTAATAGTACGTAGGTATTACCTACTATAATATTGTAGTCGCATATTTGTTTACATACTTGGCATGTTGGTAATGTTTAATTATGATTAGTTATAGATATATATAGGTACATATTTCATTGCACAATTATTTTACTTAATGATATTGTTATAAATATTCATATTGACCATGATAGCTAAATATAATACTGTAAATTCAAAATATAATTCACCAAAAAAAAAAAAAACTTGTGAATATTTCTGTTTTTACAATTGATTAATAATGCCTTGTATTATTTACTTCAATAAGCATCTAAGTTGTTGACTTTGTTGACAATGTTGACACCATTCAACGATTAGGTTGACAAGGTTATAAAATCAATTATTTGTTTGTAAAGTTATTTGATATAATTTATATAGTGTAAACGTTGCATATTTCTAGAGTCCAGTTGTAGAATATACATATAATATATATATATAAATTATAGTGTTCTACATAACTTTTATTAAATATGCAAGAATAGCACTTGAATGGTTTGCTTTTATGTTCAAAGTGGATATTATTTAAAACACAGATTTTAATCAATTTAAATTTTTTTCTGCACGTTTTTGCAAAGAATATTTAACATTTCCTAACTTGTTATACAATGTAAACACTAACGTAAATCTTTAATAAATTCAACATTCAAATAGATATTCTAAATTTTAAATTTAAATTTTGTTTATTTATTAGTTAAATTTCACACATTTCCTCCCCACAGTTAAAATCTCAAATGAATGTCTCATTTCTCATGTTATAACTTGTGTTTAACTTTAAATAATATTATAAATTAATTTGAAGGTGCTTATAAATAAGTATAAATTACATTATAAATTATAATAAATATAAATATTTTTATGCCAGCGATTCTACAAATTGTTTTCTCCAGTTATCTTAAAGTATTTATTAGGTACTTTATTTAACTTTTTAATTGATAAAAATGTGGGTTTTATATATTTATTTAAATCTCCCTCTGTAATGTATCTAACTTAAGTTTTGTATTAATTGATTTTGACAAAAATAAAACAAAAAATGCCCTAGGTTATAATTAGAACCTAAATGCTTAATATTATTCTGAAACTTTAATATTGGCTTCAACTGTGGATAGGTATTGTAATTTTATGTTTAATTTTAGCAGATTTACTATTTATTTAGATAATGAGTGATAATAATATAGTAGTTATATAAAAATAATTATGTAAAGATAATTCAGATATCCATAATAAGATAACATAAAACTTTCATTGAATTGTAATATTTATCTACAATAATAAAATAATAAATTATCTCTCAATATATAAAAATCAATAGAAACCTTATGGTAGTTAAAACAATTTTGTACCTAAATTATTGAAACATTTAATAGTTTGTGAATTATATATAATTGATGTCAAAGGTTTTTTATTTAATATTTTATTAAAAACACTAAAATAAAGTATATTAATTACTTAATAATATGATATATACTATGTATTGTGTGACTGACGAAATTACAGTTTAATTAATAATTTATTAACCAATTTATTTAACTATAATTTATAATGAATTTATATTATATTATGTAGGATGTAGATACTTATACCTATAATAACATTCCACACTAAACTAAATGTTTATAACAATAAATAAAAAAAACATATTAAATATTTAGTTTTATACAAACTATCAAGGTGATTATAGATACCTAAGTACCTAGTTACTAATATTAATGTAATAATGATAAATTGATAAGTAATCAAATAATTGGTCTTGTCGCTAACGCAGCGGTCATAGGCGTTATATGAAAAAATGTTATCATAAATAAACATATAAGAACATATAAAATTGTATAAATTAATGCTTGGGTATATTTTTTAGTGTAAAATTTGCATAAACAGTAATTTGTATTCTTAAAAACACAGAATTAATTGCCATAAAATTACGTTTATGTTGAATGTCGATAATATATACTGATCAAGTGTTGATAAAAAAAAATCAATGTTTTTTTGTATTTAGCATTTCAATCGTGTAGAAGATACTCGTGAATGGTAATTTTGTTTAAAAGACCTCTTATTCTCTTTTTGGAATAAAAAAAATATTTGCCCGTTCATCTCGCACTTTTACACTTTTATATTGTACGCTTTTTTGAAGTATAATTTTTACTATATACCGACCACGCGTATTATTCGTAGAATCGTATAAGTCTAATATTGTATTTTGGTTTTTCATTATACTTCTATAGTAACGATTAATGTATGCATATACAGCAACTACCGTATCACACGTGAAACACTAAACGAGTACATCTTTATATAATTTTAATGTTAAAAATCATCTATATCAAGTAGCAAATTAAACATATACCTAAAGATTTTAAAGTGTAGTGTGTACAATAAAAGTAATCCGAAATGTTAAGAACGTATTATAACAAAGTCAAATACATCGTTGAGAGTTGGTTGAAAACAAACAATTTTAGTAGATTGCCGTTTGCCTCATACCCTTTCTGTCACTGTTAAATTTAATATTATTTTATTTTAAAACGAATTTCCCATATGGTAGTTGTTGTGTGAGTTGTCCGTTGTTCAGCAGTATATAGTTATACATATTATCTGTCGCGTATAAAATTGCAGATACCCTAAAACTGTTGATAATTATATATGCGTTAATAGAATCAGCTTCATATACTAATATGCAGCGGTAATACGCATTATTGCAGCTCGCATTTATATATATATATATAATAAACCTCTACGGCGCGTTACCTATACACACCTATTTTTTTTCTATTTTAATCTACGATTTTGTTCAAGGCTTATCGCTTATAGGGTTTAGGAAATAACAATAATAATATTAATAGTTAATGGTAATGATGACAACAACGATCATAACAACGATAATAATAATATAATATGGGTTAGCGGACTTCAAAATATAACAACATAATATTAATATCCATATATTATAATATTATAATCAATACTGCATAGTTCTGAACGTTATTGTATATTACTTACGTTCGGTTTACTTAATTAGAGAACAAAATAAATACACTGCCGACGAGACTTGTGTATAGTGTTGTTTTAAACGGTCAAAATACCGAACGGATCAATTGGTTTGCGCGAGTTTGCTGCTCGCTCGTATCATCGCGATATTTTATGCGTGCGCGTCGTCCTATAATCCCGCGTGTGTGTAGTGTACGTTTGGTGCGTGTGTGCGTGTATGCGTCTAGTGTTACAACAAGGGGTAGAGACCGGTAGCGGCGGCGGCCGAGTGAATGGGGGCATACATCCACACACACACACACAAACACGTACTTACTACTTACATACCCATATAATATATAATAATATATACACACACACACACACTTACACACCACGTTACCGGGGTGGCGGTTATGGTGTGGTACTGCAACGGTAGTAGTACTGTGTAGTATAGGGTAGGTGGGGGTGGACGAGCGGCGTTTTTTTTTTCAACGGTAACAATGGACTTTCCCTCCTCTCGTCCGCCGTACGCGTTACTGTCGGCGGCGGACTATAATATAGGAGAAGGCGGCGGCGGCTCCTTGACAATATATTATAAAAGTGTGCGTGCGTGAGTTCTCCCGGTAATAGTCGTCGTCGTCGTCGTCGTTGTCGTAAGTCTATGTGTGTGCGTGCGTGTGTGTATATACGATGTAAAATAATAATAGTAAAAAACGAATCTACGTGCGCATGGTTTGCTGCAACGCGCGTTATGTAGACGCGCGCGACACACGCACGCACGCACGGCGTTTCTCCTCTATATCCGCTCTCTTTTGTTCTATTCGCGACGACGCGTTGTTTTATTATTTTATCGATCGACGTGTGTGTGTGTGTGTAGGCCGCGGCTAGTGCTGCGCGGTGTATTCGTGTCGTTCGGAAAACGTAGTTAAATTCAAATGCGAAGTAGGTATAAGGAACAACAGATAAAAAAAAAAAATGGGAAATATTATCGAAACCGTTTCGAACGAAGAGAGAGACGGCGGCGGCGCTCGCGTGTCGGGCTGCAGGGACTGGTCGCGCGCACGTTCCGTCACGTATATATGATAATAAATTATCATAATTCTAGGCGTCGCGTTTTTAACACCTTACATAATATCAGAACGTTTTAATGGTTTAGTACTCGCGCACGACCGCCGTCGTCGTCGTCGTGTTACGGGTAAAATCGTCATCATCATCATCATTATCATCGTCATCGTCTATCTATGTTCAACCGCTGCAAAGAGCGTGTGTACATATATAATATAGTCGATATTGGTTTTGGTGTTTTTTTTTTTTGAAATTTATCCTAGAGTTGTCGTGGGTCATTCCGTAGGCACGTCATGTACAGACGCCAATTCAGCAATATCATCATACATATTTCGTACCTATCTCGATACGCATTACAGCGGCCAAAAGTGGGAGTCTGCGTGTGCGACCGACGGGTGCGTGCGCGCGCGTGTGCATAATATAACCTCACTTCACTTCACTGTATACACACACCGTTCATTTATTATACACGTAATACACGTATAGTGGGTATATATAATACGACTACTATACACACTCTTGCGCGTAATTACCACCGCGGCGGCGGCGGCGGCCAACCGGTCAATAATAATATAACGCGCCGAGGTCAACGTCAACCACGACGAGGCGCCGCGCCGGCCGCCGCCACCGCTCCGGGAAAATCCCGCCCGCGCGGACCGCGATAAAATCGTACGTAATGATGACGGTTCGAATTTGCGACGGTTTTCGGCGGTGTAACCGTCGTCGACTACCCGCCCGTCGATGTTCTTTCCCCGAACACGTGTGACGTATTGTGTTACGTGTGACGAGGTGGTAGTCGTCGAGCGAGCTGTGCTGCAAGTCGCGGTCAACACATGCATTTCGTGCACCTAATTAGCAGCCCCGATGCAGTTGTAGAGGAACGTCCGACACACGACCGACGATATAATATTATTATTTTCCTGTTTTGTATAGGTATCTAACACGGGTGTCCACGTTGTCTTACACGACATGCCCGTAGTCGTTATTACACGCATAACATAACATTATTATGTATTGGTGAAGCGTATATGATGCATATATTATAATATATAATAATAGGTATATGGTTGTTCGTCGTGTACAGATAATATTATTACCTATAACGAAAAATATCCTGTTCGGGTGTCGATTGGAAATTTAATACCGTCCGAATTCGTTTTATACCGTCGGTCAAGTGTACACATTACGACTTCCCCGTCAAAGGCGTCTCGTTTGATCCCGCAACGCTTTTCGTTCTATAGAATATATCGACCGCCGCGCTGGCGCCGTGCCGTAGTCGGCCGAGAGAATTTAAGCTATACCTCGACAGAACTGCTGCATATTATATAGTACCTAATAGTATAGACTTACAGGATACGGTCGTGTTATAATATCGTTCGACCACGGTATATAATAATGTATAACTGGACTTGGATTATACCGCGTATACAACATATTTTTTCGTGGTCACGTCGACGCCACTTAACATCTTCACAGTGTATATATATCATCCGTGTACGGCGTTAAGTCATTCATAACGGTGCCGTACTGCACCAGTGGCGCGTAAATATTTTTAAGGAGGACGAATTTTAAATCTACCCGCAAAGGGTTGGGTTATGACTGTTATGAAGTTCAAATCTTTGCATTATTCTTGTAAATTGTCAATTGAAATTTTAATCAATATAATGAAAATAAGTATATGAAATTTGTTGAATTTAATCGAAAATATTTTCTTCAACATTTTATGAATTAATTTGTATTTAGGTATCTATACTACTTAGAACATGTATATTATTAAGTTGTAGATACTTGTTACCATGTATGTTTTTATGTTTAAAGTGCCTAAACCTATATAGGTATGTTATGTTTTGAGAAAATTATTTCATTCACGTTTGTTACATATTATAATATGTGTGCGATGATTATAATTTGTCTCGTGTGGATGGCTATTAAGTAGACTATTATCGCGCGAGCTGACCGAAGCTGCCCTCAGGCAGGGTGCGTGTACCGCGTCTCGGTCGCCGTACATAATCATTACCTATATTGTCTTGAGTGTGCCACGTAGGAATTTCGTGCGTGAAACGACGAACACGCGACGACGCCTGTATGGTGCATATAATAATATGTATATATTTACAAACGTCTGAAAGAAAACTGCTACAACAACACAATATTATTATATTGACTGCAACCTTTCTGATATGATTTCGTTCAGTTCAATTTCTAGAAAAATAACAATAATTTCGTTTTCGATTTTAGTACATGGTTATTAGTACTAACAAGTAACAACTTAAAATCCCGGTTTTAAAAATAGAAAATTTCTGTTCCGGTTATCAATAATATTATATTCGATGACATAGTTCCAAATTCCAATGCAATTAATTTATTAATAAATAAAAATAATTATTTAAACGATTTAAGTTATTAATAATATGGACAAATTAATATGTCTTTAGTATATCTTTACTCATCTTAAAATATTTAAATAAGGTTTCGTTTTCAAAAACACTAATATTTTCGTTTCCGGTCCCTGCAGGCTACCTACATTCGATATTCGATTATATACTCTATACCTACTCAATACCATATATTTTAAATTGTAATGTGCACTATACATAATAGTTTGTACCTATCCCCTGCCTATAATTTGGCCTACTAATTGTCGTGCGGGTGGTTTGTCGATTTTTTTTAAAAATATTTTATTTCATTTTTATTTAACTCCTATCGTTTTGCTTGCTCGTTAAACCGGTCGCGCTTATAGTATAGTAACTGAAATAGATACCTATACAGCTGCTGGGATAACCACTTGAGCGCGACGACTCGTCGATTTTATTTTGCTCTGTTACCGTGTCGATGTTGTATAGGTAAGCAAATTATAGTATTACCCCATTTCTCGGGGTATTTTTTTTATTTAAAAATACATTTTTCGCTCGTTACCAGACGGCGGTGGATGCGACGGCTTTTGTGTAGAAGTATACAAGTACAATAGACTCGCATAATATGTATATGAGTACTGAGTGATGTATAATACAGCACTAGATACTTGCATCGTCTCACTCTAACTTATAGCTGTACCGCGGCTGACAATAGTATGATCATAATAAAAATAACGAAAAGTGAGATAGAGAATAGGGACGAGAAGGAGACGACGGCTGTAGTTTAACAATATTTATAATATTATTATGTCGTTGAGATATGGACTTGTCTGTGATAAGAGCAAATTCAGAGCGAGTGTAGTGTTGCAGTACTGTATTGTAGTATAGTAACAACGGGCGGTGGTGATGATGTATTATAAAGTTGATGTTTGCCGCCGGCTACGAAGCTCGTGGCGGTGGCGGGCTGAAGGGAAACGGGAAAATTGGACGTGATTAAATAATTGCGTGAGCGGCAGCGTTTGTGTGGTCGCGCGCAATTAGAGCAATTGACTAGATTGAAATCGGTATTATTATATACACATACGGTACACAACTGTGAACGAAGCGTGTTTGATGTAATATGCGACGTGCGACTCGTCGACAAAAATCAAATTTGAACCGAATTTCGTGCAGTGTGCGTTATTGTTGTCGTTATTTACGAGTAGGAGGTACAAAATCTTGTTATTATATTATATTATATTAGTATATAGGTAGAGGTCGGATGTGACGATGACTATTATATTATTTATATTATTCTGTGTGTCGTGCGCGTCGCACGTACACCACCGCACGCCGAAAGTCGTCGCACTCGTGTTTTCATATCACTTTAACATTGTTGTACCGGTATAATATATTAAATCATTATTTATTCTAGATATGTATGTATTTATTATCATTTGACAAAAAAATATTTAAAAAAAAATGTATTTGTCCTCCCTTTTCTTCGTGCAGTATACTTTACTACAAATTCACTGTTATAGCTGCAGTGTTATATTATATGGGTCATTGTAAAAATCTGATTGCGCGTAAAGCTTTTATATAGGAAGTATAATTTTATGTGTGTATATATATAGAGGGAGAGACTTATTTCAAGGGGCAAACACTGTAGTTTGTAGTTGTAACGATTTGGGGTGAAACGCGATGGTCATGTTTTTTTCTATAATACTCGGTGTAGTTATACTTTATAGTTCGTATTATACGCGCGCGTGTACACTTCCCTCGGACTGTATAGTTCCGCCCCCGATAACGAAAACCAACTATAATAGTCCTTGATTTTCGCTTTCGTACCGTACATATATATATAATGTATATAATAGTACCTATATATGGCCATCATAACGTAGGTATTATTACCTACTCCTATGGTCCTAATATCTTGCAGTGAGTGGGATTCGAAATAATATAGTCGACAACGATGGTTTGTTATGCTTACGGCGATGAAAACACGTGAAGCGCCTAATTAATTTTTAAGCCTCGGTTTGGTCAAAAGAGCTCTTCTGCACAACTTTACTCGCTCGTGTAAATTTATTATACTTAATATCTGTCCAATAATACGCGATCTGTTGAGACCAGAGACGTCGTAATATACAATACGATAAGACGTGTGAACTGTAGCAGGGAGAGTGCATGCAGGTTCCTTGCCTTCTTCTTCACGCAATCAATTCGTCATCGATACATATGTAACGATTTAATATTTATGTGCAGAACGTATGGACGCGCAATAAGTGGCGTGTACACGTCCCGTACAATTAGTACGAGTAAAATATAGGCGTATGAAAAAAAAAAAAGTTTAATCGAGAAAAACCGATACGTTTTGAAATCGAAAAATAAAAAACCGCGATGCGACCGTGTGTGTAATACACATTGTAATCATATAAATAATATAATGGTAAACACACACGCCTCATATATATTATAATACGGTCGGTCGGGCCGACCGGCGGCGGTCAGGCGCCTCTCGTTGTTCGTGAGGCGACGACTATCGCGCATATCGATCGGTAAAAGTGATTTTTTTCCCCTCTGCTCTCCTCCGGCCATAACCTGTACGCGAGGCGCACACCTCGGCCTGTGCAGTCTTCAAACCGCGTTCTATAATATTATTATTATTATAACGACGACGACGACGACGACGCGCTTTTAATATTTGGTCTCGTGGAATTTTTTTTTTTTTTTTTTTATCGTTACTTTTTAATCGTGTAATAATAATAATAATAATAATAATAATCAAGTATAAAATATAATACCTCCGTGTTGGGCATGTGCGTGTGTGCGGACGCGCGCCCGCGATCCACGGCGTGAATACGCGTTGGCCAGAGTGAGAGAGGCGGAATTAGAGAGAGAGAGAGGGGGAGTGAATCGAGACGTGTCTTGTTAGCGTGTGTGTGTGTGTGTTGGATGGTGTAAACCAAAAACAAACAGGGCGAAGGCGAGAGACCCGGTAATTATAACATCCATCAAAAAAACAGAAAATAAAAAGACGAAAAAAATAAAACGCTAATGATAGGGTACCACCGTACAGTGTATATCCGCGGCCGGGCGGGCGATCGTAGCTCGTTATCCCGTCGTCGACGGTACAGAGTAAATAGTGCTCCGGCGAGACGTACGACCGAGTGTATTATATTATATATGTATGTATAGTATATACATACACATAATATGTAATATGTACATAACTATATAAGTATACATAGTGTGCACGTATAATAACACTATTCAGTCGTGCGTTCGACGGGGCAGTGGTTCTCAACCGATCGCGCGGCGTGCGCTCGCCAGTCACTTCCGCCGGCCCGGTGCGCTTTTTGCCCACCACTGGGGCACATGTACGTATCGCAACCAGTTTACCGCGGTCGCCGTGCACTTATTATATTTTTTATTATTATTATTATTATTATTTTTTTTTTCGTCTCTCTCACTCTCTCCCGAGCACACACCACGACGATCGTATATAGTCTTTGGTGGCCGTCGCCCTCCCGCTCGCCGCCCGCCCTCCCCGGCCATTCCGGTATCGGCTCTACATGGGAGGGCTTAATTATTCCATCAACGGACCCACGTCGAAGGGGCGTGGTTACGATGGTATTGCATGTGTGTGTGTGTGTGTGTGTGTAAGTGTAGTTGTGCGAAAATAAACAATATAAAATAAATCATATTGAAAAATTTAACCTGTGATAACTGAGTGTACCCGTGCCTCTGCTAACTCGTCATCGTTATTTTTCAAGGGTTTTTGATTACATTTTAGTAGCCTCTATAGTGTTGCATATTTTCGGCGATTTTACGTTCACAATTCCCCGTGTTCCGTATTTAGTAGGTACACATTATCTCGACTTCGAATTATTACCTATTGCGTTATAAATATTATAATATTACGCTAGTTCGAATAATTCCAGATGATTTTCAAACGAAAACCTTGTAACTGAATTGATTTAAAACGTTTGTGTATTTATATATAATATTAATAATTATGATTATCGTCTGTGGCCTGCAGTGCCTACGTCTTAAAGCCAAAAAGCCAAATAATCTGCGAAGTCAACACTAAGTATTAGTCGCTGTAAAAATAAACGAGCCAATTGTAGTTTATATTTAGTCAATTCGGAGAACATATTTTGATTGGGAGTGAAGATATAATTCTATTTATTTATATCTATAACTCGGCAAAATGTAATTCGCCGAATTATTGAGTAGGTATAGTATTTACAACTTGTGTTAAGTCGACGATTTGATAAATATTTTAAATTTTAATCACGCTTTGGTTTTCGCGCAGTCGTTTAGTTCCCTATAGTATTATACGTGTTAAACGAATTATAACGAGTTTCAATTGTTGATTTATTCTGATTAACACCGCTGCCAATAACATAATGTTGTTGTTATTGAAGTTCGCGTTATAAATTAAGTGTACAAACTGTATATTATTTATAGATATATACAAAACACGGTAACATTAAATTATTATTATGTACGAAAGTCGTGACGGTTTTATCGATTTATTATTTTGTTTTAATTTTCTATTCCCTGCGTGTATTCTTCCGACAAATGATTCGACACACTAGGTGCAAAAATCACACGCGTAAAATCGCGGGACTACGATGGTCGATGAATATATAGAATACGCGTGTCCGAGTACTTGAATAATTCCATTGCAATTTGCATACACCCAATCAATATGCGTGTGTTAACGCTGATATTTTTAAGAATATCCTGCATATTATATGTGTGTATAACAATTAATTCATTCATTTATACGTTTGTATACGGTATATAATTTAGTAGTAAGGACTTAGGTATACTTTTCAGTAAATCCAAAAATATAATTCTCGCCTGTTTACTTAAGTCCGTGATTTTAGCTACTTTATTGACACACATACACGCTTATATCACATTTTGTAATAACCAGGTATGATTTTTGACTAGTAGAATTTAATATAATATGATATTATTGATTTATCATTCGGTATTCGGTTTCCTATACTATATTATGTTATGTACCCAAGAGCTTATGTATATCAAGTGAAGTGAAGTGAAGTTATGTTATAATAATGTTTTGTATATTATTCTTATATTCGTTTGTTTTCCTTATTTGTTATACTCGGTTTGAGCATTCCTTGAATCTTTTTCCAGTTTTTTGTATTTACATCATTATATGTCCAGAATCAAGAAGTAAAAAATAATAAAATCAATCATTGTAATTGTGTTTGTGTTATATATTTCAACTGAAGTCAAACAGAAAACGATAAAAAAATTTAACCCGGTTGATGTCGGGAAATATAGCTAATATATTTGTGTATATTATATTTGATTAATATTGTACTGCAACACCAAGAATATAGGTACCAAAATGCTTTAGGTAAATTGAAAAGTACCGACTATGGCGTAAAAAATCACTTTGAAGAGGTAAAAAAAATTATTCAAAATTTCAATGACTACATACTTGAGATATTCTTATTTGGAACTATAATTAATTAAAAGTTCAACAACACTCTCATGATGAGGTTTCCCGTACTGAGTGTGAAACAAAAATGTAAAAAAATATGTGCAAGTCGAGTGGGCATATACAATATACTATTTATATTTTATACATATCATGTCGCCAACACTTTATTGTTTGTTTAAAAGTCGTTAGTATTATAATTTATAATATAAGGAGATTATGGATTAAATAATCAAATATTTACATTGATATTTAATATATATATATATTTATATTATATTAGTATAAGGAGTGTATTTTACATTTTTATATTTTTTTTTTTTAAATTTTCTGTTGTCTACTTTTAGTTCTGTTAATACATTTAATGTCATCACTTGCCAATTCTTATCTATAATTATTCATATAGGTACATACAGATTTCTCAAAAAATATGCTAGTTCTAGGCTTGTGACACAAAGCATTATATAATATACAAAAACAGATTGATAAAATATTGGATAATATTGTTATGTATTTTGAAGTTAATCAAAAAATGCATTTATTTTATTATTTACTTTTAAGTACTCATCTTTTATTTTTATATTCTTATTTCATATAGGCCTATAGTTAAAATATTAAACGATAAAATGTTTGATGCCTTGATAGTGTTAAACATATTATAGGCCATAGGGGGCGTAGACGAGATCATTGCGTTCTGGCCGGGTCAGGCGATTTTTGAGGCACGTTATAAAATAATTGTATATAGGCAGGTACCTAATATTATTAGTAATATAACAATAACGTATAATAACTTATTTTCCAGTCTAAATTGATTTTCGTGTATTAGTTGTGGTAGTTGGTGGCAACGTGATCATATGTATCCCTATATTATATCTACATCTCGTTTATATACTTGTATGCGTGGACGCGTGGCTAATTAGTGTCTAGCGATCTTAAAAAATCCATTTCTTGCTATAGGAAAAATGCGTGTTGTAGAAGAAAAATGCGTTGTCCGGTGTATGCATTCATAGTATAAAATATAAAGTTATATTCAATTGTGTTGTATACGAAAAAACTGTCTCGTTGTAGGTATATGATTCTTTCTTGTATCTCGCGGGCCTACACACACATGAACACGTATACGGTGAAAATCTACATTCGCCTGGAGAGTTTGTTCGCCGGACCGTAATAAGCCGAGCACAAAGGCGCTCTTCGCGACTACCTCCCCTCACGCTTATCGGCCGGAGCTCTTTAGCGTCGACAAGGAGAAAATATGGAAAAGCGCTCGTTTTTCCGGAAGAGTTTCTCGCCGTCCCGTCGCATCCGTTTGTCGTCCTTTACCCCCTTTCCTCACACTCCTTCCTATTCGATCATCCCGCGAGTGTCCTTTAGAAAATGTTCACACCAGGCTAATTTTCGAGTCCCGTATATATTATACGCACATAATAATAATAATAATAATACGCCACACCGCTACGAGCCAGGACGACCCCGCGTTGTAGTATAATAATAATAATAATATCCTTTTGACGTGTATTATGTACACTGTCGAGTTCAGTAGTGATTATAGAGTGGCGGTGGTATGGGGCTTTCGCCTTTTCTCTTTGCGCACAATTATTAATATTTTTTCGCATCTCTCTCGCTCTCTGTATATATAACATGATGTAGCAGTGTGTTTTTCGCGTGCGTATAATATATGTGTATACTTGTTGTCCCACTTCACCCCGGCGTTTTCGGTCGACACCTCAAAAGACTGCACTGTTAAAACGTAAAAGGACAACAGATTTTTCTCGCATTGTTTTTCTTTTCTGTTTTCTCCTTGCAATGTTTTCCACAATAAACCCGCTACTGGCTTTTCATGGCTCGTCGTCATTTCATTCCACCCCATCTCCCTTCTCCTTTCACTTAGTCCATTCCAAGCATCTTTTTTATTCTTTAGCCCAACGTGTTTTTTGTCTGTGGAATATATTTCTCATGATATAATTATCGTTTCTTGTATATAAATATATAATGAGTATTGCGTCAATGGTATACTATAATATAGAACATGACTGTGTACATAGGCAACTTAAATACGCATGAGTGTATAAAACACCGCTTTGCAAAATCGTTCTGCGTTAACTTGGATACACCACAATACCAATGTTAAACAAAAGACTCCTTATGTTATTAACACTATTAGGAAAATATTAAAACCTTTTTAATAAAATTAGCTACATCTTTTACAATAGCGTTTTTACATAAAATCACTTCCTATAATGGCTATAATTTGGTGATTCGCATCATTGCTTATACACCTATTCCTACGCGTCTAAATATAATAATATATTCTCCTTTCTGACCTTTTTAACTGATACTGTGATATTAAATAATAATGATTAAAAAAAAAAAAAAAATGAAATAAAATATTAAATAAGTGTAAATAACTCTTTAAATAAAATACATTTTGTTATATTATATAGTTATTTAATTTATGGTATTATTAATAATAGTGGTTTGTTTTTTAAAATCGTTAATGTTTTTTTTCTCTGTGATTAAATTCTTATTTTTTAATGTTACTTCGATATACATACGTTTTATTTTTAAAATTAAAATTAAAAATCATATATACATATATATAGATCAGGTAACCATGTACCTATTATTATATAAAATATTAATATTAAAACCAATCTCCTCCGATATTATTTGAATCAGATATTATATTAGTATATTACATTTAAATTATTTTTCTTATCATCGTCGTTGACCTTTAATTATTATCATTGTCGTAATTAAGTAATATTTCGAGAACAAAATTAATTTTGTATTATTATTTTTTTTTATTTGCGATTTCTGCGTACCTATTATCGCTTTAAATGATATACGTCTCATGCGATATTGTTTCTCAGATATTTCGCATTATCCATCTGTACCTAATCTTTCACCGGGATTATAATATTCCGATGAATTTGTTAAAGTATGAATCCTCGCTAACAGCGCGTGGTTGCTGCACTGTACAGTCTACACTAATTTAATGTTACCATAATTATATTATTACGTTCTGAGAACGTGATTGAAATATATTGTGACTTAATATTTTAGAAATACGATGGGGACACAAGTATACAAAACTAGGTAGAATTAGATAACTGTAAATACGCGAAAATATCATCTAGCGAACGATATTTACATCAAATAAACAACGTTTAATTTCAAATAAAATAAATTTAATTATTCCCTATTCTCTGCTTAAAATAGTCAAAGGTGGTTATTTTAACCAGCGCATAATATCACATTGTTAATTTATTGGTGATTATTGTTAGGCACTATTTGCTGCTACTACTACATACATTACTACATAGCGATAGTGTAGAACTTAAGAATAAATAGTTAATACACTGTACCGAAAAACCGTATCACGCATCTAATCGTTTCTAGAGATGGCATATTATTGAAATATTTGTAACGTATATGGTTATATATTATAAAATAATACGACTGGAACGAGTAATTATATTTTATCTTTTTTTTTTTACGCAGGATAACCGATGTCGTAAACATTGACGTGTCCGTTTCGTCTGTCAACGACGTAAAAAAATAATAATTCCCATCCCCACTCTATGATATGTCATGCGTACAGTGTGCAGTAATAAAAAAAAATCGAATTATTATCTCTCATACCTATATGCCATATAATATGCGTTGTGTAGTACTTAAATAAATACCGACTAAATGCCTATTGTATATGGTCAAATATAATAGTATGTTAACGGTACTGTTTATAGCCTACATTATACTACTGCGAATATGCTTATCAGTGTATAGATACTCATTACTGTACTGCACCAGGTCTACGACACAGGGTGAATCACTAAGCACGCTCACACTTTTTAATAATAAATTTATTCAAATCAAAATATTTGAAAATTTTCTTTGTATTTTTATCAACTTTTTCTCCTTCTTATGAATTGTTTTGATACAATATTAACTTTAATTGATAAGTCAAATCCTCAAAAATATTAGTCTCTATAATTTTTGTAATGGGTTATTTGATTCAAAAACATGATAAAAGATGATTTTGCACGAATACATTTTGTCTGCTTTGTGCGTCGGCCACAATGAAAATAAAATAACGCGCTGACATTCTCATATTTTTAATAGTTTAATTTTCAAATCAGTATTGTGTCCAATACTGTAAAGCTCCAAATTTATTACTAGGACTTATTATCCTTGGCATACAAATTCGAATAACCTTAAAAATATTTCTATTTGGAAAAATAACATTTTCAAAAAAATCGTCTACTGCTTGGTAATTTACAGAAAAAAGGTTCTCAAAAATAAATTTCAACCTTTAACATGCTTGACGATTACCCTGTATTATAATTATCGGTGTTTTACGAGGGTGGTGGGTTTTGCGGGTTCTTTTATCGGGTTATTTGTGCATTCATTTTAACAACTATAAAACCTATAAATAGCTAATAGTAGGTACCTAATTATTAAAATCATGAAAAATTATTTTTTCTATAAATAATATATATAATATAATATACTCCATCGAAAAATTTTGGAATGCTAAAATATTACCTTTTGTTTGTTAATGCATTATTATATAATTCATAGTGCAGTGGTACTTGAACAAGTACCTCGCATTCATTTCGATAAATGAAATTAATAAATACGCCGCTGCATTTCACTGTATATACATAATTTACCCTTTTACCTACAATATTAAACTACTCGCATGCGCGTTATTTGCTCACTCTATCATAATATTATATATAGACGTATTATTATATCATAAATCACGTGAAAATAATAATATTGATCTCGTACACGTGTATAATGTATTTAATTTATGGAAAACCGTCATCTATTTACGAGTGTATGATATTTCGGTCCCGTTTATATTATATACATGACGTATACATAAAGAGGTAGATAAAAAACGCCGTATTAAAAATTCGGCGCGTCGTCGTTACCGACCGGGTCGACCGGTTGACGACTATAATAATAATAAAAAAAAAAAACCAACAAAGCGTTTATAAATCAAAAAGTGACGAGAGAAGGTAAAAATTAACTGGAATATTTTTTTCGGGTCTGCCGCGCGCGCGTCTCTATTTTATACATACACACACACACACACGCTCACACATACAGATACACACGAGTGTGTATAATATATATATATATATATTTATTATTATTATTATTATTGAATTTTACGACGACTATGACTGTGCGGTGATGGGCGGACACGGGATTTTTTTGGCCCGCGGGGTATGTTTGTTTTTACTGCTGGCGCCACCACCCGCTGCCCGAGCTCACCACTATCAATCATATCGCTAACCATCCGTACCTACCTCTACCTACCTATACTTACTTCTTATATATATATATATGTGTGTGTGTTATATACATATTACATATTATGTACGCACACGCGCGCGCGCGTCGAGTCGCGTCGCGTCGTCTTACTGAAATCATTTTTTTATAGGTACCTACTCGTCGTCCGTGTAATAGCGTTTCGATTATTATTATTATTATTATTAACGTTTAATCGGACGATTGTTTTTTTTTTCTCCTCCTCTATAATCTCTGAGCACGGGGTGACATGACGTAAACGGATATGCTGCTGCGTGCAATAACGATTTCGGAATGATATACGCCGTAATGGAATAATAAGTAGGTACCCGTCGTACTGTGCAGCAGTATAGGCACAATATAATGTTATATTTTATAGACGGTATATTATGTATATAAAATACCGACCGTGAGACGTGTGAGTATAAATCGGAAATCGACGTACGGCAATGTACGACGTCGTCGTATAGCCTCTCCCCGCTTTTATATTATTATATTATTATTTACTATGATTTATAAACGGGTGGAAAATAAAAAACGATCGTCGCTAATACTTCCGTGGGCGTGAAACGGCGACGATATCGTAAAACGTCAAATGTGTGTGTGTTACTCGCAGAGTGTTTTTCGGGTGCGCGCTTCTTCGTCGTGTTTACACGGTACATTAAGTCGCCGGCGTTGACGAAAGCACAACCGCACACTGCAGACACACACACTGCCGCAGCCGCCGTCTCCGCTCCTCATATTGTATTTGGTTTTATGTGTATAAACTCTCTTATATTATATATTATGTTCGTGTAGGTACCTAACCCGCCTATACATATTATACCTGTATGTACGCGTATTTATCACGTGTGTATTATATTTGTATTTGTATACGTATATAGGTAGCGGCGACCCATTACGCACAATAGGATGAGAAACACCTTCTTCTCCTACGTTTATTATTCCCTGTCCAATCGACCGTGTCGCGTCGTCGTCTCCTCGCGCCAGTCTATATACTATATAATATAATATAATATGCACGCCGCCGTCGCCGCCGCCGCACAATGTGACGCGCTCTTTGTAGGTGTACATATTATTATTATTATACATAATAACATAATATGTACGATTTTATATATAACGTCTCTTAACACACAAAATAACACTTTCTTCGCTCGCGCCGCGGCCCTTTATAGTCTTACGTACGGTCTATGGATTTTTTTTAGGCGCCGTGTGAACGTTTATCGAAAACGCGCGTTCAAGCGTTCTCTTTTTTTCCCTCGACGATCGTGGTGAGATATGTAAGAGACATCATAAGAAATTGAGAATAATCGCATAATCCCGAAACAACTCTTTTTTTTTTCTTTTCCTTTTTTTCTTAAGTATTTCCATTATTATTACTGTTATTTATCTTTTTTTTTTTTTTAAATTTTTTATTAGAAATAATATGTCACCAAATATCGTTTATATTTGTTTGAGTTTTGCTTGTACAGTTTTTGGCCGTAGATTTGAAAATAAGTCTTGTTAACAGATTTCTTGTTTTGCTTTAGAACGGTGGTTATAGTATGGCTGTATCTAAAATCTAATTATTGTATTGCCGTTATGTGCATTGTTTTTTTGTTTTGGCCTTTTTGTCTCACAATTTCATGATTTCAGAACAAACCAATAACAATTAATTTGGTTTTAACAAAATTTAAGTTAATATAAACACAAATTTATTGGTTGTTGTTTTGCATACAGGGGCCAATATAGTAAAGTTTAATTTAGTATTTTGATTAACGTTATTATGCCTGTAAAAAATATCGTATTATATTATGTATCTGTGGCATTCATGGTCATTGAATATGTTTAATGTAATATTTGACTTATTAGCTTGCATAATATTTTCTAAAAGTTAAATAAATATTTATAAATAATTTTATTATTAGATATTAGTACAAAAAATATTAGAAAATTAATAATAACTTAATCTTTTTTGACCTCCATACGTGGGGCCATCCCATGCGATTCTTTTATATTATAATAAAATAGAAGTAATTTAATAAAAAAAATACAAAATGTATTTACTGTAGTCTGTATTATGCTATATTTATTCGATAAGTTTTATTTATTTGTTTGTTTGTATCTGATGTGAATTGTATTAGGTTTGAGATGTAATTGAGTTTCGAATTTAGAATTTCCGCAAAAATGTTGGAGATTATGTTTATTATTATATACATTAGTACATTTACATTTAACTACCCATAATAAGTACCTAGCCCTACCTATAGATATAAGTCTGTTTGTATATTTTTTATTCAATTACGTGACGTTCATAAAATATTTATTTTACATAGGTAATAGTGTACTAGTCTATAATAAAATTATTAGCTAATCATACTTAAAATTTAAATACCATTAGACTTTGGGACTACAGTAGGTTAATAGTAGTCAAAAAATATTTGTGATTTAAATTTAATCAATTTCTTTTATCTGCATCGTCGTTATTCTTATATTTGACACATACATATTCGTTTCATACTCAAAATGAATAAATACTATTCACGTTTAAAAAACGGAAATATAATATACCGATTTTTTATATTAGGTATGTACAAAAAATAAAAACCATTTATTTGGAGTCTAGAGTATACATCATGTATTTATTTTTTAATTTCAACCGTGTGCAGATTATTATCATATAATATATTTGGCAGATAGGCAAGTAGGTACTGCACCAGTTTGTGATGTACGTTAATTTATTGTGTATACGATTGTGCGTTTTTATCCTTTGAACTGTCCTTGCGCGTTTGTAGTTGTTAAATTATTAATATAACATATATTATAAATGTATGGCTGATACAATTTTTTATCATACGATTTGTCATCGTTCAAAGCTAGGTACATACGAATTATGGTGGAAAACTGTTTTTTTTTTCATTTAAAATAACTGTCACGAACAGAACAAAGACGGGAAGGTACATTAATTTATATACACATATTATATATTGGCGTGTACATTGTAGTTATACATATAGGATTATATAATATATTATGATATTGATGTACATGTGGGTAAAACGATTTTCGAACGATATTGGATGGCTTTGAAATCCATGTGCGTATACACAATGGATCGACAGCAAAATAATGGGAACAAATTATATATTATTCTTTTATTTTTTTCGCCCACACGAAAACCGCATACGTGTTTTTATTGTCCAACCGGACATTTTTCAACAATGCGCGATAACATGTTATCGGTTAAAAAATAATATAATATATATGTATAATAGTAATAGGAAAAAAATACTTAAAACCTATATCATGTTTCCCTCATATGCTGCAGCAACTCCCAAATAAACGCTCACACACACACATATATATGTATTATTTCGTTTCGAATACAATATATGTGTTTCCAGAGAGAAACAACCACCCCTGCGACCGATCGAATTCGGTTAAGTTCACTTCCGGACTTTGGATTTCGCCCACAAACACGCCCTACTCCGCCGTGAGCGAGCACTCGTTTGTACCCCTGTACCCCGCCATTGATAACGCACCACCGCCGGTTTTCTCAGCTCGTATTAACACACACACATACACACACACACATACACACACACACACACGTGCGCGCACACGCACACGTATATAATATTTATTATATAAGGGTTGAAATTTATAAAATATACCGCATGGTATACGTATAATGGAACGGGCGCTCGCGAATAATGGATCCTGCGTGTATGTGTGCAGGGGGGTGGTGTGAAAAAGGGCGAGCGATGAAGCGTACTTACCGTAATAATAAAGTGCGAGATATCATGCACTCATCCTATTGTGACGATTAAAGATGGCTGCCACCATTTAATAGGGAGTTTTGTGAGGAGGGGGATGGGGGCAGCGTGTGTAGCAGATGGTTTTATATATTTTTTTGGACGATGAGGAACAGTAGTGGCAACAGCAGCAACAAGAGAAGGATTTCCGAATATGATGTTGTTATGAAGGATATTGTAGTGACTATAATATTATATGTATAATATATATATATGACATCATATGTTTCTATACAAGTCCCTGCAGCTAGAAATTAGTTTTTAAACACGTATTTATATATTGTGTTTAAACATAATAAGTTGCGTATTGGTTTTCGATAGGGAATGGTAAATGACGTATATTATATAGTATTATAAAATAGTATACCTACATATAATTATAGCTATATAGAAAAGCACCCCATGATGTTTTTTCATATATTAGATACATACTATACATGAGTAACGCGTGAAAGTGTAGAGCATCACTCTATACCATAATATGTTTACCTCCAGGCATGGAAAATATCTGTAAAATAGATTTTAAATATCTTATAGTTGTAAAGTTTACGTATAATTGGTTGTTCCTTACCATAATCGATTTATAGGTATTTATAAGTTAAATTAGACAATTTTTCAATCTTCCATAAATGTATTCGATTTGTTTCTACATGAGTACTTAAAACAATTTCACTGTGGTATATTTAATATTAACATTAGTGTGATTGCAGAAGTTATGTATAATAAGCACAATATGGTTTAAATAATATGTCGTGTGCGTGTGATTTTATTTTATGTTATAATGTTTTTATAATGGGGAAAAAAAACCAAATATTCGAAAAAATTGTCTGCAGGCAAATGTTTCCCCAGATGAGGTTTCGGGTGAGCGGTCTGAACGCAAAAACCAAGTACATCTTGTTGCAGGACATTGTGGCGTCAGACGACTACCGGTATAAGTTCCACAACAGGTATATAATAAATACATACGACTGCTGTGTATATTAATAATATATTACATTATGTACCTATAGTAATGTTGTCGTCGTTAGTATATTATATGTGAGCCGACTGCCGAGCTGCAGCTCAACCCCCCCGCGGTCTAACTTATATTATACGTATACTGCAATACATTAACACATAACCCGACTTTTATATTTTATTATCATTATTATTTTGTTTTGTTTTTATATTTTGTATGATAAACCCGTATTGTTTTTTCCTGTTTTTTAGTTTCTTTTTTTTTTGTTTTGTTCGATTAGGCGGATGTTCCCCGCTTACAAAGTTCGAGTAATGGGGCTTGACAAAAAGGCCAAATACATACTGCTAATGGACATCGTGGCCGCCGACGACTGTCGCTATAAGTTCCACAACAGGTACAAAAAGTAAACAAATTTCAATCAAATGACTAATTTTTTGATAATATATAATGTTGTAAACAATATGTATGTATGTGGGATCATCAATGGTAAATGCATAACAATATTATATATAATAAAAAATTTAGTTATTTTTTAATTTATTTATTTATCTTCAAAATGACATTACATTAATCTATTTATGCTTTTTAGTAGGTAGTTGTCCATATTTTTAAAAATAAACATGCAGTGACACGAATTTAGTACATAATAATCATTATAGTTAATTATTATAGATTAAAATGTCTATTGATAAATACATAAATATACTATTGTATGATTTTATGGCCTTTTTGTTAAGTTTATTTGATCATTTTAATTTATTTCATTAGTTATAACTTATAAACATCAACATTAAAAAGAAATACCGTGTGTGGGTTGATTCGGCTCAAATATATGATAATATTATGTACTATACATATTTTTATTAACTCACAGCATGATAATTTTTTCCTTCTAACGTTTCAATAAAATAATTTTCAAACGCTCTGTTTATTAATATTCAATATTTTCTTTGTTAACAATCAATCTGTCGCTTATACTCGTACTATTAAATATAATGTATATTTGCTTATTAAATTGCCGTTTAACGTTTATTAAAAACAATAAAATTATTTATAAGTATACGTATATTATATATTAATATATATGTTTAATATATGTATCCGCTATTAAATTATTGATTTAAAAATTTAACAACGTTACTTGTCGATTGATTTTTTTTTTTTTTTGCTTTTAAATTTTAAAGTTATCCTGTTATTTTTATTGCTTTAATAAATCATGCATTGTTCTAAACTCGACACCCGATTCATACTATGACCCTTTAATAACATTTGTGTGTATATTAATCGTTATTTAGCCGATGGATGGTGGCCGGAAAAGCTGATCCGGAAATGCCCAAGCGAATGTACATACACCCCGATTCCCCGTCGACTGGCGAACAGTGGATGCAAAAAGTCGTGTCGTTTCACAAGCTAAAACTTACCAACAATATATCTGACAAACACGGATTTGTAAGTACCATTGATTTATGTATAATACTGTGTAATATATTAAACACCTCTCTATGCGTTTTTCTCCATAACCATTTAAAAAGTATGTAACGATGTTTTCCCACTGTCATAATACATGCATTCGGTGTCAAGTTTGATCGTGTAGTATATATACTATATAATATTATATATGCAATAAGCATAAGTAGATTGACGTTTAGTAGACTTAGGGCTAGAATACTCGAATCTAAATGTTGGTTTTCAGTTAATTGTTAATATACATGCATCCCCCATGGATGGAATTTTTATTTAGAAATAAAATAAATTGTAAATAACCAATGCACGAATTTCTGCTAATTTTATTTTCATACTGTTTTCGATATAAATACGCGATTTTTTACGATATATATACCTAATTAATTGATAGACAAAGTGTTTAATAATGCATGTGAAAGATTTATCAAAACAATTTCGATCGTCTATAAATTAAATATTACTTTATGATATTAATAATGATCGAGTTTGGTCACGCAGTTATTTGATGAATAAGCCACTTACTACTTAGTATTGTAATTAAACTACATAAAATATCCTGTTGTATATATTTACATCTGTTTCAAAGTTTCACTATATGATTAATATAAATACATTTCTGAAATTATATTTATTACTTATATGATGCTGATGTTAGCAGCAATCAATACACAGCGGGTATTCTGATCAGTCAGTAGTATATTTACAAGGGGGAGGATTTGGATGATATATATCCCCTCATATCTTAGTTTTTATCCTTAAATATTAATGCATGGTATTTTTAAGAAATTATATTTTATTTATAAATAAAAAACAATTATAATAAGTAGTAGGTACTCAGTTTCAAAACACAACAAGATCTTTTTTATACACTAAAAACGTTTCGTACCAGAATTGATCTAGTGTTTTTCTCTCCAATGACCCCCAACGAATTCAACCTTCTTGTACATCTATCATCTACCATGAGTTTCCCCTTAGTAAAAATTACGAACAAGTAACTGATATCGAAAACAACGACATTAAATAGTATTTTAATTAACTATAATAACAATGGTACTCGTAAAATATTAACTCGTAATACCTATATGATTATGTATATAAGGTATATTATATATATAGTATTATAGATTTCTGATGCCCGTGAGAACGATTTGCGAGCGGGCGAGAAGCGTGGCTACGATTTATTTATTTGTTCTGCATTTCTAAAATATAGGCGAAAAAAGGTGGGCGGGCGGGATCGCGCGACACCCTCGGACGCGAGTAAATATATATACCACTCGGCTGACGCCGACTTTGCGCAGTTGGCACAAACTTAGATCGGGGTGTGCGGCGGCGCGTTTCAGCTGCGCCTCTGGCAGTAGCGCCGCTACTATATAACATACGTGTCTACTACACACACACATATATATACATATAATAATATACCGTTTTCTCGGGGGCGTCGGCTTGTATATACACGCGGCGGCATCGATACATAGTGTCGTTAAGTGTTTCACAAGGGTTTCGGTGAGTGCGGGAAAACATTCCGGTCGTTGTTTTATTTCAGATTTTTTTTCCGTCCGTCCGGGGGGGTTGACACCAAATATTTGCTCGTTCGAAATACTTAAAAGGGTCGATTTAAGCGGCTGTCTATGTGTGTGTGTGTGTGTGTGTGTGTGTGAAAATCTGATGTCACTCTGTAGAGCGATGTTTGTATACCGTACGTCGTATATATTATGTATCGCGAGCGGCGCGATGGTTGCTGCTTGTGCGCTTCTCAGGTTAAAACAATTTATATATATTATTTCGTGTACGCACACGTATTATGTAGTATACATATATATGTGCGGAGATTCGACGTGATACGAGATTTTTATAGATGTTCAATTAACACGGGTTCCCGCTGAGAACCAGACTTTTTCTATTAATTAGGGTGCTGTCGCCAATAGTCATTAAACAGTGGCGGCGCACGAGGGTTTATATATATAATATATAATAATAATAATAATATAATATACGTGTGTATAACTGCCGCCAGACGGGTCCGGTTGAGTGCCTAGTCGCCACAGCGCCGCCGCCGCCGTCGTCGTCATCGTTGTCGTCGTCGTCGCCGTCGCCCGTCGCCTTCCGACACCTTTTTAAGACGATTCTTTTATATTTTATGTGTACGTGTGTGTTTCGTATAACGTTTTTATGTTTTAAAACAACCCCATCCACCCCTCCGCACACGTACTAATAGACAAGCGCTAAAATCTTCGATTTATGGGCCCCCGCCGACCGTGTGTAATACCCGTGTAAAAATGAAAAGATAAGACGCACTCACCGCCTCCGCCGCTGTAGATTTAAACTCTGATTCTTCTCTTTCGGCATTTATCGTAAACGTATTATTTTGTCGTACACGTCGATTTACTCGATGTGAATCACACCCCCGACAATGACTGAACAGCAGTTACAATAATAATAATACTATAATATGTATTCTAATGGTTATAGGTCGTATATTTTATTTTACCTTTATACCTGAAATATATATAGGTGTCACCTTGTATTTTATTTTCGTTTCGCCAGTCAAGTCTCCTCCTGTACTAGATCGAAAACCCGCGGTACCGTTCTAGTGCGAGCTTGTAACAACATTTTATAATCGTACATAATATTATATCGTATTCTATATTACAACGTGTCCTTTGATGTCTTCTTTGGTCAAAAGCGCGCTCGATTTCTGTTCATTCAAAGGAAATCAGCAGTCCTGTGATTATATATACTCGCGCGTTGTATATAATATATCAAATCGCGTCGGTGTATATTGTATAATAAAATATATAGTACTTGCCGCCTATACATGTGTTGTATATATACACATGACGTATTTGTATAATGATTTATTCTATTATATTATATCGGACGCGGATCGCCACGCAATTTCCTCAAAAAAAAAAATTCCTAACCTGTCGGACAAATGTTATTGTCACGTCCGACAAACGACGAGAAATAATAATGGAAAATATATGTACACACAAACACAATATAGTATATTGTAATATGGAGTAGTTTTTGTATTTTATATATAACAGTTGCGGTCGACCGAGATATACGTAGATGATAATATAATATTACCTATATACCCTTTGCGGCGGTGGCGGCGGCACACTTTGGTGGATGACCGTTTGACCGGAAAGTCGACACGTATAGTTTTCGGTGAGCGAAACATCACTGGCGACGGCGGTATCCTTTTTTCTCTTATCCTAAACGAATAACACATACACACACCTAGTCCCGTCGGTGGTAATAATGTGAATTATTGGGTCGTATGTACCTGACACCGCGCCGCCACTGCCGGTGGCGCCTGCCTGCGACTCAAGTGGGTATGTCACCTCCGCCGACGTCGTATATATGCTATATATTATGTACATTATTATATACCCTCTGCCGTGTACACACATCGTACTATGATAATGTCTAATATTATACTTAACACATATATTTAAAACGTTGCACAAATACACACATAGGTATACACTTATATATTATGTAAATAGTGTTTTGTCGTAACGGAAATTTGACGAGGCGCCTAAATTCGCGACGCCACTGCATGCTGCAGGAAGTCCGACGACGGTATCTGTACCGGATTTCTGGCGTCGTGCAGAATTTATTAAGTTTTAACGTGTAAACTAAACACTTCAACGTAACACTTGGAACACGTATGGTATGATGCATTTCAAGATTTCACTGCGTTTTATAATTTCGTTTATAATATTATATTCGGTGATATGCACCAAACGTGCTTGTAAATGACAATAATAATAAAAATATTTCCATTATAGTATTATGCTTGTTAGGCGCGGATTCAAAACATATTAATGGAGAAGGCAATCTTGGATTAAAGTTCAGCTTAATTCCAGTTTAAGCGTATAGTAAAAAAAAGTTACTATTTCTTGCATATTTTACTGCTGTTCACCGATATTAATTGGACTACAGTCGGCCTACAGTGTTACTAGGGTGGAAGCGATTCTTACTCGATATACTACTTGCGAAAACATGGCTATATTTCTGTGCCCATATTTTATGTATCGCTCGTACTACGAGCCTTGTAGTGTAGTAACGTTCGCGTATGCATTGAAAGAAAAGCGGCTAGACGATGCCAATACCAATACTATATCCATTGGCCATTCGTGTGTAACAAACTTGAATTATAGTAAGTAACGACGCGGAAACACGGGTTCTAGCGATTTCGTATTTATTTTAATTCGCTGCGTCTCACAGTTCTGTACCTACATTTATTTTTGTTGTACGTGCATATTTGTTCTCGCCGCGAGCATATATTCTTCCCACACACTTGTCAAGAATCAGTCCTGGACAATTTTTACAGAAATCGGCGACATTATAATTTATAATACTATAATAATATATGCTCTCGCACCAGCGGAAAACCAATACAACAGTGTGTGCGTAAATTGTTGTTATTATTATATATTATAGTACACTACGGCAAAACAGATGTAGGTTTAAGGAGGAAACTGGTTTTAAAATTACTAAAACCAACATTTTTATTAACTTACACATTATTATTTAATTTATGGAAATTGGTGTGCGTACATCGAAAATCTATGTCGATTATAAATAGGTGATGCATAATCGCTCGCCTACACACTATTTTGGAATTAATTGTTTTCATTAAAATTCTTCCACATTAAAAAAATGTTCGAATATCTAATGAGTTTTTTTTTTTTAGAAAAAAGTGTGTACGAAATATTTTTGATAAAACCTATTAACCTATAATTTAATATGTACATCAACGCATAAAAAAAATATGTTTTATAATAAAATCCTTAACCGAAACCAAGTGTATACATTTCGGTACACTTCTACGTCTTATAGAATTATAGAAGATGATATAATATATTTTTTAAATTATACTATTCTGTAGGTAGATAAATAGTGTTTGTGTACACAACACTCGAGTTTGTTCTATGAGAAACGAATACAATTAGTATACCTACCTTAAACGTCGTGTATAATTTTTGTTTTTCAACGAACGCGTTTTTGGAACATATTAAGTGTTTGAATGATCGTTCATCGGTACGTAGTATTATTATGTATTTAGCTTCGTTTATCTAACTACATAACCTATATAATTCCGAACACACATTATACATTCAATTTATAGAAGATATTTTGTGTTGAAATTCTCAACATACCGAGGAATTTACCGATTATTATAGATAACCCGGTGACGGCGTAAAAAAATCGAAATAAAAGAAGAAGTAGTGCATTGTGCGCCTATTAGTCGGTCGTAAAGAGAAGACCGTTATCGTCTACCCTACTCGAAAATCGTCCGCTTATAAACGGCATGTTTCGTTCGTGTAGGCAGTAACAATAACCCATATCTATAATACCGCCGATGATACTATATATATATATACCCGAACATATGCAGTGTGCCTACTATTATAATGAACGTATATATATATTTATATTATATATTGCGATGAGCTCCCGGTTTTCGCTCTACTGGATTTTCTTGCAGCGGGACGCCGACAATAGCTTGGCGGCTACCGAACGGGGCAGAGATGATCATATTGTGTGTGATCGTCGTCGTCGCGTTGTCGGCGGCGTCCGTCAAATGGGGAAAAAAATATAAATAATAATGAAAATGAAAAAAAAAAAGAGATAACATTTTTCGGGTAGGATTAATCGCGGGCCACCGGATTTCTGTAATCGACTCTCTTTCCACAGAGTACGCATAATATATAATGTACGCGCCTCGCGCACACACCCCCATGGGAATACAGGCGGTATATATAACACCGCACGCACACGATAGTAAATGTATAAAGTATAAAAACCCATCCCCGGTATATAATGTTATTAGACCACCGCACACATAAGTAACTGTTGCATGAAGACACGAGATCCCACTGGGAAATCAGTGTGCGTATTATATATATATATCCAACAGCCCTGGCCGAAAGAGAAAATGTACTCGCTTGTGGTGGCGGCGAGGGAGATTCAAAGTGCCGCGAATCACGAGACACCGCACAGCGTGTATAATATATATATCCATGTTACCTATGTGTGTATACGCATCGTTGTTTTGGGATAAGAAAATAGTAGATCGCGGAACGTCAAACATATTATAATTAGTTTAGGTAGGTAGGCGATTCGGACACATCCGATATGTGACTTACCTGCCATAAAATTGTTTTTAGTACCTAATTATAATTTATAATATGCGTAATGAGTATATTATATATATCAAATTTTGAATAAAAATCCATCATTTTTTAAAAACATTTTTTTATGCATTTTTTCCATTTAATTGCAAAGACAAGAATATGATTAGATCGTAATAATTGGTTAGGTTCCAATTTCTACTTCAGTTTGAATAAAATAGGTTTTTTGTTGGAAAATAATGAATACAAATCAAAAAGAAAATTTATGGCAGCCAATTTCAGCATTAGTCTTATTTAGTCACATTTGCGTTAGTTCCCACGATTCGTTATCTTACTTTTTTCATATTTGTATTGCGGATAGTGTGGGCTATCGATGTTTTGTATACACCCAATGTCTTCGGTTTTCTTTTCTCCGGTTGCCTTATACAGTGTAAAACGTCTATCTTGGCTGTCGTCGTCGTCTCTCCTTGTCATATTCCTACTTCCGGTCAGATTTATCTTTTTTTTCGGAGAACAACCGTCATGGCGTCATACAGAAACGGAAAAAACTACATCACATCGTTTATTATCTTTAGTATCGTAACACCAGTGCATAAACTACGCGTTTTCCAGCGTTTATTATTAGAGTGTGATACGCCACCACCAACGGTGGGGGTAATACTACGCGCAAGCCGGGACGCCCAAAGGGGGATTATCCCGGCCACACCCTCCGTCGTCGAATGGTCATTCGCGGGCGTTTTAAAAGCGTGTTCGTTTTCACACCACCTAGTCGCATTTATGTGGCTAGGGTTCGTGCAATGCCCTCCCCGAGATTAAAAAAAAATAAAATGTACACTTCGCGTGAACCTATAACCTGTGTATATATATAATTGAATGATGTACCTATATTATGTAATAATGTAGACGCGCGATTTTTTTACACGAGCGATAAAAACATCTGCAGGATCACATTACTGTTTCCATCACTTATGTCATCGTTTTCTCGTTATAATGCTGATCAAAACGAATGTGGTATAGTGTTTGGTATCGATTCACGTAAAATGCGAACTAGGTTAAGTGTACTTTTAGGTTCATGTCTATTCGATGAAAATTAACAACACGCGGTATTATTTATTATCAGTATCGATCGACTTTGAAGAAAAAACGTCACACGCACAACTGTCATCATATATTATTACTATTTTGTCGTCGACCGTGCACTCAGTGTAGTGCAGTTGTAATATATATATATATGCATATACTATACGATAAAGAACCGGGTGCGCGTGGTATTCGATGGCCGCGGTGATAGCCCAGAGTCGTCCTTTTGTCGGCGTCTCGTCCGTCCGTCTTGCACCACCACTACCACAGTTGGACGAAAATTCGTTACTAAAAATATTTCCGGATCATATTGACGTGTATCATTCCACGCTAGGTAGGAGAAATAAAACTATAACAAAAAAAAAACACGGACTTGGACAAAAATGAAGAATGTGTGTATATTTATTTCCAAAATAAAAAAAACACACACAAACAAACGACGAACTCGCTGGAAAATAAAACAACAGCTAGAAACGGTCGTAAAATCGTCATAGGTTTATTATATATTATTATATATATCTAGGGGCCAACAATGAAGAATTTCAGGTTAATTGTCCACGGCTACCATAATATAATAAAAATACGAGGCGTATTCTGGTTAATTAAAAAAAAAAAAAAAAAAAAACCAGGAAAAACCGGAATATTGCCGTTTCTACTGCTGCCATATAGGCGAAGGACTCATTCACACCGAATGATTTTTTGCGTCGGATAAAAATATTGTCGTCGGTGCCGTTGGCTCTATATATTGCATGCAGCAGCAGCCATCGGCCGCGCCAGAGATAGACATCTACGCGTGCGAGTGTCGTCTGTCCCAGTGTGTGCCGTGTGCGGGTAAAAATGTTAATGCGCTGAAATTAAAATAAACGAATAATAAAAATAAATCGTCTGTCCGTCTCGCAGAACGAGATCTGTTTTTACCCCCATTGTATTTAAATGAAGACCTCGTCGGTTGCGTTTTAACGGAATAAAATTGATTTTTTCCCCTCGGCGTAACGAAACGAACGTATATATTATATGTATTATATTATAGAAACGACAGAAAAAAAAAAAAAATAAATAAATGATTCGAAAACACACGTCAACCCATCTGTACCTGTACGCCACGCATATTATAATATACAACAAACGCGTACTCGTTGTGGTGCGTAGACGGCGGCGGCGGCGGAGACGTAGAAAATATCGTGGCGCCCGATGACGGGACCACGACGGCGGCGCGACTGGCGAACCGTCGTCGGCCGAGGAGGAGTGCGAGGTCGGGGCGGGAAGGGGTTAAAAAAATACAATAAATAAATCTCGAGTGAACCGGACCGAGTCGGACTCGCGATGTTGTTTTGGTCGGTCGGTGCAGCGAGTTGCACACACAAGCGCGCACTAATTGAATGGTGCACAACGGCAAAACGACTGCGGGGCGATACTACACACGTCCAATTATTATTACACGTACGTGCGTCGTTAATTCTTTTGGCGCCTCGACGCGCGCCCGGACGACGATAATATGATAATAACGATAATAATATGTAGAAAAGGTGTATCACGTCCGTCTCTCCGCGCTAGGTCCGAACGGCGGCGGTACTTATACACATATATAGTATATAATATATTATTACGTTTATAATATTTAATATTTAGGTACTTACACCTATTGCTTTGCGCGCGTATACCGCGGTCACCGTCGTGGTGTATTCGTCGTTTTACGACGCCGCCGCCGCCAATTATGCGCGACCACGACTGCGATGTCGACGACGACATACGAATATATAATATTGTATTCCTCTAACATTATAACGAGCGCCGAAAACGAGCCGCGAGAGACGTGTTTCTCACGGACGACTAAATAATAATAATAATAATAATAATAATGGTAATACGAAAACGAGCGTAAAAAATAGCGTCGTAGTGGTGCCGAGTAGGTTACGTAGCTATTATTGTGTGTATAAATCGCGTCGGTACAATACTATTATCATATTTATTCACCGTAGTAAAACGTATACATTTTTTTTTTCGTATACAATGTCCGTCGACAACTCGCCGCGGTATATGACATCAAAATATACGGACACGACGTCGGAATCCTACGGTGCAGATCGCGGACGGCGGAAACCCGCGACGTCAAATAATCACGCACGACGAACGGGTATGATATCGTAACACGTTCGTAACGATATTTTGGGCGAAGGACTCGTCGTTTAACGGGCGGCGGAAAACGTTTTCCGTGTTACCGGAATATTATTCAAATTAATATAACGACCGAAACGTGTACACGTGTTATACTCGCCGGTACACACGCTGGCGCGGCTACTGGCGCTGCACCCGGTCTCCTCATGGGCGCGCGATGTCGTCGGCCGATAGTTGTACGTACGTGCAGTGTATCGCGTTGTTTATCTCTCTCGATCTCCTCTCCGCGTTCAAGTCTCTCTCTCTCCCGCTCTCGCCGCCGTCTCCTGGTTCAGCGCTCTGACGACTTGTCGCTCGTGTTTTTTACCAGAGTTTATTTTTTTTTCTTATATATATTTTTTTTTTTTTTAGTGTATACACATTATTATTATTATTATCGTATTTTGGGGAAACGACCGCGGGGGAAGAGTGGTGTGGCTCGCGGTGTACGACGTCCCGTCGTCTTCGTGCATCGTCCCGAACCGGACCCGCGCGCGCGTTAATAACAATAAAACGAAACGAGGCCTCGTGTGCACGCCAACACACGCGCACGACAGAGATAAAGGCCACCCGAACGATATTTATGCGGCCAATAAATAACGCCAGTGTTAATGGACACACGGAACCCTCTTATTGTTTTTTAGTACTCTCGCTTATAATATATAATATTTGTATGTGTGTGTTACGACGACGACGCAGCTCGGCTACCTCAGCAGTAGGTGTCATTAGTCGTGTGATAACAACCGGGCGGCGGCGTTGTTGTTCTTTCGTCCGAGGTGCGGCCCCTTAATGTTCACACGCATATATTTACCCGGTCGCCGTCGTCGTCTCGGTCGTTTTCTTTTCGTATACACGTTATTTTATTTTGTTTTTATAATTGGGATCGGTCCTTTTGTTTTTCGTCCTTCGCACCGCCGCCAGTGTCTCTTAAAAAACCTGCACGTGTAGTAGGTATATAGTAAATTCTCGCCCCCCCCCCCCCCTTCTTCTTCGGGCCCTAAAATAAAGAGCACGTCATATAACATTAATGATAATAATATAATACGACGATATCTATTCCGCTTGCGACGTCTTCGCCGCCGCGCGAAATCTATTCACGTGTTCGTTCTTTTCGTATTCCGTCGTCGTATACTTATATATAACGCATATAATAATACGAATCGCGTATATAATATAATATGGGCGTACAATATCATTATTATATGCGTGTACTTACATGTATATATATATTATATATAATGTTATGTTATGTTCTGCCGCAATAATATTGCACACATAAGTACGTGATGTCATACCCTGCGGGGGAAGGGGACACTATACGCGAGACGTGTCTTGTCCGAGTGTCGGGGCTGAAAACGAATGCGGACACTCGTGCAATCGGTCGTGTATTCTTATTTATAATATATATATAGCAGTGGTATGGAAGTATACGGTGACGGCAACGATGACGACGACGACGACGACAGCACACTAATCAGACGACGTCTGCCGCCGTCGCCGTAATAATGTATATATATATACATTGTTGCGTTACACGACGGACAACGGTCAAACGCAGAGACAAAACGATGAGAAACCGACGGCGGCGGATTACGTGCGTTGGGTGTGAAAGTACGCCAACCGTCACCGCCGCCCCGCGCTAATACCACGAAATAGATATTAAATACCCCATACACGGCCCCATCGCGCGTCAACCGCCACAAGACGAAATGAAAATAAAAAAAAACTATCAAACTGTTTTCGGATAATATATTATATTTTTTGATTTAGTTGCGTGTGTCGCGATATTATAATGAAGTCTGTCGTTTTCGGCTTTCCCTCTATCCTCTCCAGTACATCTATGTGTAATGCGCGCACGAAAGATCAATGGCGATAAAGGTTAAAATTAAAATTTTTTTTTCCCGAAAAAAGCATTTTATAATATTGCATGAATAAAAATGTGTTGTATTTGGTGTAATAACATTATTATAGAAAATTTTGTAAAGATTTTGATCCACAGTTGTCGAAAATTGGTAAAAGTGTCATTTGAAGATTAAGATGGAATAATAATTGGTTCAACGCCGTATTATAGAGAATCCTTAACCTATGTCCTCTTCTAAAAATAATATCATGCATTAGTTCCATAGCTTTTTAATATTTATTTTCAAAAGTAGCGTTTGTGTACAATAAAAGGTCAGTTAATACCTTTTTCGCTGATTCTTTTATATAATATTATATAGAATTGCACTCAACGTTCGAACTTGTGTATAGATTTTTATCGATTGGGATAATTACGCATGACGTAGTAGGTATTTGTTTTTATTGTTGTTATTGGTATAGCTGTATCTGATATTTTTTTTTTAATCAAAATTCGTGAGCACCTACTCGTAGAGCAAATAATAATAATACATCATAACATGCAAATCGGATTTCTCGAGCGCTCTAGCGAGGTCAGAAAAACGAAAAGTTAATGTCTTATAGTAGTTTGTATTGAGACTAAATATAATTTGTTAAATATTCGTAGATACGTGACTGTGGTTAGAAAACTGACTGTTGCACAATCGAATCCTCGCGTTTCATACATCGTTTCTTTACTTAAATTGATAAAAATAATATTTATCCATATTTTCACCCCCTGTCACAATAATATAATTATACTACCATCACACACATGCCACAAACAGAAAAAAACACCAATAATTTATACCAAAATGATTATATTGCTTGAATCCGTTATTGTTTATTAGGGTTTAAATCAGTTTTCGCTACAGACCATAAACAGACCTATCAACCGTTTCCACAGATTTCCAGAGGTACGTAAAATATTACACTACACCAATATAGTAATAATAATATATAATATTTCTCTCGAGTATCTTATAATATATTTAGTGCAATATAAAACAAGCATAAAATGCGGAACGAGTTTATCGTTGTCTCTTTCCGTCACTCTTTCTCTATCTATCAGCTATCTACCTATCTCTAACTATCTCTTTCTATCGCTCTATAACTCTCTCTCTCTCTCCGATCTCGCGTGGTTAAAATACAGCAGTTAGTTTACACACACACACACACACACACACACACACACACCACTACACACACGCTTGTGCGCTCGCGCATATGTATACACATGATATTATTATCTTTTTGTTTTAACGAGATAAATGCCTCGGGGGCCACTGTTGGGTCCATAGCGGGGAGGTGGGTGGCGGACCCGAGTGATTAGGCGAGCGCCGCCGCTGCAGCCGTGAGAGATTCGTGAGAACGTGCCGGACGCGGCGGAGGTCTTGTTGAATGAAAAACACGATGCGGCGGCGGCGGTGGCGCCAAATGATGTCTGTCCGCGTGCGCGTCCGATTTGAATATAATAAACGCGACGACGGCCGAGAGACGATTGTCGTCGGCCATATCAATTATTTTATATTAAATAGGTATATTATAAACATAATATATTGTATATATTATAATATTATATTATTATACTGCTATCGTCCGTGTCCCGCTCATCCGTTGGTATAATATATTATACTATATACCTACATTTACTTACTTGACTGTTGCGACCTGTACGTTTTGCTGTTTTTATTATACACGGTCTTAGGTTTTTTTTTCGCCTCCTCTGTACACCAGCTATTATACGAGCCATATAACATGGCGCGTAACGTATCGTCGTCGTCGTATACGGGTTGGGTTTCGCACGACTGTCTATACGGAATAATATTACCTCACGGAAACAATGCGACGAGAGGGGTTTTCTTTTGTTCGGGTCTTATTCCTTGTTTGTAGGTATAAGTAAATAATATATTATTATATTATATAACTACTCTTACGATTTCCGGAGACCTATTTCTGCTGTTTTATACTTTTTGATGCGCTGTTAAGGGACCGATTTTATTTCGTTAATTTTGGTTTCCTTTCACCGTGTGACACTAGGGCGCCCGGATGGATACGGAAACGAGAGATACTTTTAAATTGCACGTACATATATTTTCTCGGGCCCGCGCGAAAGCTCAACTTGCTGTCCCGGTTTAGGAACACTGCAGCGTGGCAGGGGAGGCGAGAGGAGTTAACGGATATCATGTGTCTCCGGTCAAACGGAACGCACATACAAGGATAATTGGACACGACCGGCGTCTAGTCCTTTTACACACATACACTGTGGTCAGGCAGAGAGACGTAGAGATGAAAGAGAGAGAGAGAGTGAATAGACCGTCACGACCAGTTCCCTTCCACCTTCCACTAGCGCGTATGTCGTTCGATTTGTTCAATTCCACCGTATAGTCCTTTTCCCGAGACTTGTCCTCCCCGTCTGTCTTTACACACATACACACACACACACGACGCGCGTGTTTACACGTATATTTTATATCGTTAGATCTCCTCTCTTCTCCGGTCCGGCCACCGCCAGCACGACCCGTATGCGCGCACACACACGGAGCCGGCGTCTTTTGTGGCGCCGCCGTCGCCACCAACGTCCGATGGTGGTGTGTTCGTATAATATTAATACATGCTCGTATATAATAAAAAAAGCGGAATGGCGCGAAAAACGACACACGTGTGACCCTGAATTTAAAAAAAATTGTGTTTTTCGATTCTACCGTGTATTCGGAGGTTATATTACAAAGATAGTATAACTGCGCGTTTATACATTATTTTATCGTTGTTAATATTTGGCGTGGGAGATCACTTATACATGCCGCTGTGGTAGATCGCAATCGGAAAACTGTTATTGATTTCCGACCTTATATATTATACCTGCAGTTTTATAAATATATTACCCATACATAATATTACCTTAACGTTCGTGTTTATAGGCTTTCTGGTATAATAATATATGTGCTACGGATATACCTGTGTCGTATATTATACAGCCATCGTCGGCTGGTCGACAAAACTAATTCGTATGCATTGGAAACCCGTAATTAGGCTTATAAAATAATATGATACTAACGGGTAATTATTTTTATTCGTTTAACATTTAATTTTCGGTTATATTTAATCGTTTCATATATTATACTTGTCACGAATATATATTAATACATGACACTATTTGAATAAAAGCTAAAAATAATAATAACGCCAACGGTTGTTAATTATTTAAAAATCGTAATTCGAAAATTAATTATACAATGATACTATTAATAATAGTTTGTACTTTGCGCAAGGGAATTTTTATATGTTTTTTGTTTTGTTTCTTTTTACGTTATTTAATTAGGACTTGTTAGTTACTGTATACATAGAACTACAAATACAGCCGAATCGTGTCACTCCGGTCACTGTGTATAATGTATATAATGTATATATTTTAGTAAAACAATGCTGTAGTGACCTATATATATTATGCATTGTATGTATTGTCGTAACAACCGTTTTTCGGGGTGAAAAAAAATTCGCCGGATGTGTCGTTCCGCATTTTGTTAATGTGTCGTGTTCGTATTATACGAGGGTTTTTAATAATTCAAACAGCCTTTTATCGCCGGCCAATCGGCACCTGTGTCCCAACACATCAGGTGCCTTGCACGTATATATCAACCGGCCCCTTCGCGTTCACCTCGTGTCGCTCGTTTCAAAAATAATAAATTATCTATATTGGATCTTTTTTCTCTTTCTAGACCATATTGAACTCGATGCACAAATACCAGCCTCGTTTCCATCTAGTCAGAGCCAACGACATCATCAAGTTACCGTACTCAACTTTCCGTACTTACGTGTTCAAGGAAACCGAGTTTATCGCTGTTACGGCATATCAAAATGAAAAGGTAATGACTAATTTTTCATGGTATATTAATTTGCGTATAATATCTGAGTAATTAATTGACATTGATAACTTAAATCGTAATAAAGATGCACGTTCAACGTTATATATAGACACTACACGTGTTTTTTCTACTTTTAGATAACTCAGTTGAAAATTGACAACAACCCATTCGCCAAAGGGTTCCGAGATACTGGTGCTGGTAAACGAGAAAAAAAGTGAGTACAAATATTATTGTTTATTAGTTATTACATACATTTAGAATTATTGGGACACTATGCATATTGCATACGGTGTAGTACATAAGCTATCTGGTTACATATATAATAATACTATGGACATAATAATGAATTTTTATTTTATAAAATGCGTTGTAGATGACAAAATATACGTATTTTTATTATCATTAGTGTTTTGAAAACCAAAACTGTTTCTCTTTTGTTCGTCGTCGAAATTACCTTCAATTGATATTTATGACGAGCGCACACGTTCACTATAATATTATTATGCACATACATACACAAATCGTGAAAACGATCGTCCGATAAAAACACAAAAAACAACGTGTACAGAACGATACAATTTACATTTTTATTTTTTTACCGGTCGGAAGTGCGATTATTGTTATAATACTTAAACACAAACACAAATATATTTTTACGCGATACGATTTCGTTCTGTCACGTCGCGTGTGTGCAATAATGAACCCGCCGCTTAATAGTTTTTTTCAAAGTGTGACGCTCGCAATCAAGATGATTGATCAGCAGGTACCTATATAATATATATGATATTATATAAATAATAATACATAATATGTGAACACATATTATTATATTATTATCAGTTGATTTCTATGCGGAGACCGTCGCGTGATTATTGCCGCTTGTCCGCGTACAACACAATTCTTCGCTTATTATAATATTATGTTACACTATAATAATAATATAATATGTAGTATAATGTAGTTAATTCCAAACACGTATAAAAAATTTAAAAAACGCAATGAAAAAAAAATATTGAAAACCACAAAAGTTTATACAAGCACACACAATATACTCTTAAAATAACAGTACTGCGAAGGCTTCAAAAACGATATTATATTATTATCGTTGTATATTAGTCGTTTATCGATTTTTTCCTGACAATTGTCGCCGCCGTCCACCCTTTTATTCAGTAGTTAGTTTAGTATTAGTCGGTCTGTTTGGTTTAGCTTATATATATACAATTCGACTTAATGATATGCGAGGCGTCGTCGTCACAGGATAAAGGTCAAAGTGAGTGAGACTGTTTCGGGCGCGCGTTGCACGAATTACTATACGGACGGTGCGTTTGTATTTTTTTTTTATATTATGTATAGTTTAGCCTTTATGTTAGTTAGGTATAAAGAGGCGAGAGGGCGAACGGATAGTTCATAGTGGGAAAGGGGAGGGTTGAAAGGAAAGGACGAAAAGAAATATATATATACTCACACGCGCGCGTGTACACTAAAAAAAGAGAGGAGATCCCACTAATGACACCGCAAAGGTCGCGAGCGTATATAGAGTCGTCTCGAAATGCCTTTTAATTTAAAAAGTCGACGCCCACCAGATATATCTAATAATAATGCGACGGCTATTATCATGGGTTGGGGAGGGAGGTGAGGGGTGCTGTTCGCGGCCCATTTAATTCCGTGAAAAAGACTACGAATACTATACTGACGCCGCGTTTGAAATCCCCAGTTGGTAAGTTGAATGAGTGGTGTGGGGTGGGTGTGGGCTTTGGTAAAAAAAAAAAAAATAACCGCATAACTCGAAACATTTTAAACGTTCCCCGGGGATATTACTACGGTGGCCCGCGTATAATTTTGCTGTGACCCTCCGCCAACATTTTAATTGTATACTTGGCCGCCGTGCCGTGACCCGCACACGAGCTCTATCGTTTACACTAAAGACCGGGTTACGTTTAAACGACTACGTAAAAAATGTAAATAACATTTTGTGAACTTTTCACCGTAAACGTTCATTTTTCGCAAGTTCTTAATTACGCATTTCAAAAAAATATTATTAAAACGCCTATTCTACAATCTCAAAACGTAGTATATATCAGTCGCATCGTCCGCGCCTATTTCACCAGCGTGATTTACTGTTTGGCCTTGATTTTCGGGTTCATATAAATGTATTATAGCATAACAGTAAGATTCAATAGAAACAGATACTTACGCATCGTGTAACCGTATAGCACTAATAAAGATGTATGATATATTTCAGAGTAGCAAATTGTAAGTTGACCAAAAGGACAATGGTTAGGTTATGGTGGCACAATTATAGTCTGCTGCGGATGATTTTAGTCTTATAATAGGTATTAACTAGGACTAGGTAGCCCTAACATTTACTCCACTTCCCCTGAAAGCATTTCCCCTACGCAAATGGCTTCATCGCCGTTTTTCGCGCACTGTTAAACTCCGATAGCCGATTGGCAAGCAATCGCCCCAGCTCGGAACGTTCTTTCAGGTCGGGTCAAGCCCGGTTTTGCGTGCGGTATTATAAATACATTTAAGCGCACACGTATTCACATTATCACGGGTATACTTAAATATACATACATATAGACTGTCTCGTTTAATTCGTTCGACGTCCGGGACATGACGTGCACGCGCACCCGACTCCGTAACTATTAACTATATTAGGTATATCGTGTTGTCGTCGTCGTCGTCGTCGTTGTTCTACACACCTCGACCGGTACATATTATTATTATTATTATTAAAAGAAGCGCTCGCGCGCGTGTGTGCAGTAATGGGTATAAACGGCGCATAGCAACAGCGACTTTGCAGCAGGTATATAGCAGAGACGGTATACGTGTGCGTACTCTCTCGTATAAAATATAATAATAATGCATGTACGTAGCAAGTAGTAGTAGTAGTAATAGGTTAGGTGCCGAGGAGGCGGCTGACAGAAATATTGTAATAATAAATTACCTCCGCCGCCGCCGGCAGAGCCACTCGGTTTGTTTGTTTTTTGTTCGGGCGGCTGCTGGTGCGCCGTTGCTGATATCCATTGATAAAAAAAAAATATTAATCTTTTCGTTTTTTTTTCTTTAATATTCGTCGTTTTTTCGCGTCCGTTTAAGTACTTCACGCTCGATTAGTATAAAAATAATAATGTAGTATTACTTAATTAATATAATACTTATGTAGTGTATCGTGTTAGTATAAAATATTTTCGTTAAAAACAGTTTTAATTAAGCAATCTTAATTGCGTTTCCTAAATCGTTTATATTATATACCTACTCATAATATTAAGTTATGATATTTTAAATGTTCAATCTACCGCTACCATTGCTATCGGCGATAAAACATGCTAATAATATTTTACTTTACCACGTTCAAAATAAATATCCATAAATCCGTGTTCCGAATTCTACAAAACAAACAATATTAATAATTATTATAATAATTACCGTGCAATGCGTTTTGTTGTAGTGTATAATATTTTTTCACTCGCCGGAACCTACACGAATGTTATTATATTTTGTCTAACACCTAAAATAATCGACACGGCCTTGTACTTTTTTCAATCCCGGTCAGAATATTATAATCATAAAATAAATCAAAACGCGTATCAAGCGGACTTTCAAAAATAATATTTTTTTATTTTTAAGTAGGACTATATGAACAAAGCAATAACAAAATAACTACATACACAAATACGGCTTCCTCATCGTGTATTTTATTCTGCTACTCTGGCGTTTGCTGATGTTGGCTCATACAAGCCATTAGTCAATACCTAAGGAAAAATTGTACTAATAAAATTGACTTCACGACGACTACCATTGTAATCTTATCATCGTCTAAAGGGAGAGGGGTTTAGTGTAAACTGTTTTTCTTGACACTTATTTACAGCAGTGTACCAGTTTAAGCATAATGATATTATTATAATATGGTATTTCATTTGTATAGTTTTCTCTAATAAGTAATAACTTTTTTCCCTTCGTTTTTTATAATATACTTTCCTACATGTGTATTATTTCAATAATTCGTAAGTTTATTTTACCGTTCCGAATTTGGGTGGTTTATTACATTATGGACTTTTTTACAAATAATAATTGAAATCGTCTGTAATATTAATAATATCATTTATAGCTGGCGCCAGGCAAGACGGCGGAATTCCATATACGGACCCATGAAACGATTATTATTTTTGTAGTGCCCAACCGTAATCAAGTGTCAATCCGAATCCATTAGCGAACCTACATGGTGTTGTTTTATATTTCTGGACGAAAATGGTATAAAAACTATCATCGTCGTCATCGCTGCTGCCGAGACTGGCTGATTTCGTGTTTTTGATTTCCTTTTCACGCGTTTCCTTATTACTGTGGAAAAAAAACTATAATAATAATACTGTAAACACAAACGAGATAATGCGATTTGTCGTTACTTGTATGGTTTTAACACGACAGACAAGTACGTTGCTCAGCTGTGTAATGAGTTTCAGTCGAGTTTAGTAGGTATATACTTATATATTATTACTGAGCAGATAAATCTTATTTTTTTCTCTCGCGAATAGCGGTATTACCGAAAACTGCAGTATTGCGCTACTTCCAAGTACTGATAAAATAAATAACTAAGTTAAAAAAAATATCGATTACTCGTGATCGTTCGCGTGAGATGAGAAACAAATTTTTACCACGTGGTCTTTCGATAGTATACTCGTATTATTATATATGTACGAATAGATATGGTAAAGTCTTACAGTCATCGCGAAAAGATTTTTGCTAGCTTATTTTTGTTTTTCTGTCAATCTGCAGATGTGTACAACGTAATGGTGTTTTCAGGCAAGCAATGTTGACGGCGCAACGACACGGTGGCCAAACAGTTCAAAACCAGGACGAAAAGCCCTCAGGTTCAGATCACGAAGATGACAAACCACTGGATGTTGTCGGTGGAGGAGATCCCGACTCACCAATTTCTGCCCACCATCACCATCATCACCATCAACCTCACCAACCTGGTAAGTCTAAATCACTAAAAAAGAGATTTTAATTTTAATTGTACTAAAACGAGCATTTTTAAAAAAAAATTTTTATTCTATAGGTTCATGGTTCTCAGGATTGGCTGATGGTAGTCTGCTCTTAGAGGACGCCATGAGGAGACGCTTGGCAGGTCACCCAGCCCTTCATCACGCAGCGTTCCTGCAACACCATCACCAACAAACTCATCAGCAAGAAATTGACAGTGAACAAGAAAGTAGTTGTTCCGAATCGGGCCGGGATAGAATGAACTCACCGTCCGACAAGGAGTCGGCTGGTCCTTCTGGTAAGAGACACTGTCATTTAATTATTTTACTAGACTATTTGATTGCATCCAAAATTGCACACGTCTTATAATTTCGACTCCAAAAAGATCGATGTATAAAAATCATAAAATTACAGATTCATTGCCCCAAACAATTTTTAATCTATAGACGTATTATGAACGTCAAAAACTTTTATTCAGTTACAAACAAATTTTTAAATTCTAATATTCTTAAGATTACTACCCAAAATGACTTATATATACCTATATGTTACGGACAAAATGAGATAGTTGGGCAATGCCTTTTAGTGATTGAACTGCATTAAAGTATTAAACTATTGTGTAATGAGTATATTTAGCTGACGGTAATTTCTTATATATTTTTTTTCGTTTAAACAAAAATAAATAATCCATTATACAATTAAAAATGTATACTTACATTTTTAATATAATTATATAGTGTTCAATTTTTGGATTCATTGCTTTATTAGCTAGTTGTATACATAAGTGATAACTATATTAATTATATATTATATTTATTAAGTATGTATGTGTTTACAATATGTCCAGTAAAGATAGATTAGTATTAGAGAACTTCAACCGTAGGCAAACAATTTCCAAATTGTTTTCCAAAACGTATACAGCATAAAATATTTAAGAGGGTGCCCGTATAACATCGGTCCAGTGCTCGATTTTAGCTTAACCCTCTTTTATCATGTTCTTGCAAAGTCCTTATCAAATTAGTTTTGACAATAAAGAATTTAATAGAAATAAAACATGACTAAAATAATATTTACTTAAAATTAAACAAATTGTGTTAGGCTAGTTAGTGTCATCTACAAGTAATATTGGTTATGAATGAAATTACGATATACTTGAAGTAAATATGACCTGATTATTAATAATTATACAATTATTGTATACTAGTAACTTTGGTTAACGAGGTCAAAGAATATTCTCAAATTATTATTAGTAAACACAAAAACAATTATTGTAAAAAGGGGTCTATTCAATTTTATGTAGGTAATTCACGCACATTTACCGAACTCCCGTCTCTACGACATATTTTTACCTACATAACAGACCACAATATTCATGGTTTGCGTTTTGCGTTTCCACAGGACCCGGACACAGCCCTAGCGACTATCCGTCGCCGAACGTGTCGTTCGGACCACCAATACCCCCGTCACCGCATCTGTTGCCGTACTTATATCCCGGCATGTACCCCGGGGGCCCTGGCCTGGGCGGTCCGCTCTGCCCGTCGGCGCTCAGCCCTACGACCAACCTACTGTTCAACGCTCAGCTGGCGCTGGCCGCTCACCATCCAGGATCGCTGTTCACCCAGGCGTACCTCCAAGGTGCCGCGGCCGGCGGCGGTGCTGGCGGCGGTGGCAGTCACCCGTTCAAGATGACCAGCGGTCTGGCCGCGGCCGCTGGCCTGGGCCGGTTTCATCCGTACCACATTGGCCTCCATCACCCTCTCCATCCGTCGTCCGTCGGCTCTGCGTTCGAAACCGTGACGCCGGGCCGGTGCTCGTCCGCCGGCAGCACGCCGCCGCCCGCGCCGCTCGACCTTCAGTCGCCGACCAACGGCGGTGGTCGACAGACGTCTCCTCCGCAGCCGTCGCTGCCACCACCTCCACCGCCGCAGTCGTCTCAGCCACAGCCGTCACCGGCGTCGGCGGCGGCACAGCTGCAACCGCCGCCGCGACAGTCGTCCGTGTCGCCGTCGCAACGGCAACACCATCATCATCACCACCACCACCGGACGTCCGCCAATCAGCCGTCGCCGACCAGCAGCGATCTGAAGTCCATCGAGAAAATGGTCAACGGACTGGACTCTACGTCGTCGGCAGCGGTGTCCGCCGCCGCCGACGAACAACAAGCAGTGGCGATAGTCAAGTAAACCACGCGGCACCCTTCCCCCATCCCGCCCACCACTACCAATCATCCCCACCGCCCCTTTGGAAAACACTTACACGTCATACACTCATCACACATACGTATTACACTCACATACACGCGTTTCTATACTATGTTGTATATATAATATATATAAATCTATATATAATATATTTGACTTCGTTATTGTAGAAAATTATTTACATTTATATATTATATAAATAAGGCATTTTTTAGTGTATTTAACTACTATGAATAGATAATAACGATATACATATTATATTTATTGATTAGGGAATGTATAAAATAATAATATATTATATATTATAGAGAAACTATAATACGAAAACGTGCAATAGTATCATAATATTATTTAACTTATAAATATTTAATTATTTTAATGAGTAAATAGCGATTTTTTTTTTCATTAGTTTTAGCGGAAAGATTTTAGATTGTATTGGTTTTCCAAAATAGTAATAGACAATAATATCAATCTATTATTATTTATTATATATAATATAAATACATATTATAAATTATATATTGTACCCGACCCTGGCATTCAAGACGAAAAAATATGTTCCTAAAAGTAAAATATTTGAAAAGAAAGTATATTAATTGTATCGTCTTTAAAGTAAAATTTGATAAAATAATTCCAGTACAAAAAATTTTATATTTCGCCAAAAACAAAACGTGTTTTAATGCAAAACTGTTCCTATGCGGTTTCTTTTTTCAAAACTGGTGCTAATAACGGACTTTTTATGAGAAAAAAAATCTGCTCACGTTTTGAAGAAAATTTCGAAAAAATTTACATGTACATATCCTTTTTGTTAGTGATTATTATTATATTACCGACTTCTTATTGTAAATTTTTGAACCGCAAAATTGGCGAAGTCGGTGACGACCGATGTTTTTTTTTAATGTAATATAATTATATTTGTTGTGTGCTAATTAATATTTTTCTTATGTATAAAGATAAAGTAAAATTAAACATAAATACAGAAACATGATAATATATATTATGAGCGTTATTATTATTATTTTTTTCATCTATGTAACGAAAATTCTTCAATCAATCCTTGTCAATTGGGAAAAATCATGATATTAGTAACCAAAATTTTAGAAAATAATGTCAAGATGTGTCATGACTTCAACTGGTAAATAGAACGAATTATTAGGGACTCTTACGTGATTATGAGCCACGGTTGTCCTCGAATAACGAAGCAACGTTGCCAGATCATTATGAAATAACGTGTATAAATTTAATATACTTAAGTGACTTAACCGAACAACCTTTTTTAAAACATTGGTTTTTCACATGTGTGCCTAGATCAAAATCCGTACAGGTGTACATCAGGTACTAAACAGTAAACATACATCCACAGACTATAGTGACTATACTCGTAATTAATTATATTTTACATACTTCCGCGGTATCGCGCAGGTGATTGACGGACAACACAGTGTGTATTGTTTACACACTTTTTTTTTAATAATAATAATGGACCTGAATTCATACGCATATAATAAATTATATTGGGTAACATTGATGGAAATAAGGCCAACCCTAAAAAAGTTTTTCCAGTACCAAACAAATAAAAAAATATTTTATAAATCTCTATAGAAATGTACAACGTATAAAAAAAATTTCTTTAAGAATATTGTTAAATATTTTAAATTAATGAAATTCCTTAGTATCCTCGCAGCAGTGACAATGAATATTTATAAAAATCACAGCGTTGTTTACTCTTGCTGCATAGTCGGTTTGAATTCAATAAATCGTTGAAGTGTAGGTGAGTATATAAAAAATCATTTCTAAAAAAAGGAAATAGACTTTAAGTTCAACTTAAAACAGGTATGAAATAAAATTGTTAATGTATATTTTTCGATATTTTTAAATTTCTGTAAAAACTACTTAACTTTGACATTATATCACATTTTAAAATCTTGGGTATTCAAATTGAAAACTGAATTGATTGTGAATTTTTGGGATTTGATTATCCTTAACGAAATTTCAACTATGCAGGCTGTTCGAGTGAATCCACATTTTACATTGTATTATAAATTAACAGCCACCCTAGCCACGGGTAAGTATATATATTATATTGGTAATCAAAAACTGGTTAACGTATGCGTTTTTGATTTCGAGGAAAACCCTACATCATCGATGCACGAATATTCGATAATATACGCGAACACCGCGCGAGTGGAAGATGCATAGAGAAACAATAATCACAGACCTCCGTTGCACCGCTGCAGTTTTCGTAATACCTGTTGAATACGAAATGTGTACTCGTCGTTGTACACGCATACATACACTTAAGCGCTATATACAGGACGTCAAGACGTATATTATATACTGTAAATAATATATTTCATATTATTATGCATTGTGTCTCGGTGAAATTGTCGGAGAAATCGTTGAACTGCGGCGGCGGATGATGTTCGCAGGTATGATATTATATACATGTATACGCACTGAAATATATCTCGTTCGGAGGGTTTCTATATACTACAATTGTATTATTATTATTATTATAAGCCGATCGTATTCGCGCGCGAGGTATATATACGTCGAAGGAGACTGCGGTAACCTACCTATATAAATGGAAATCGTTTATTTTATTTTATTTTTTATCGTTATTATTATTGGTTATAGGAGGAGGATGCGTATTGTTCGTTTTGTTTTGTTTTTTTTTTTTTTTTTGTTCGGTTTAGTTTTGTTCGCTACCGCGCGGCACTCTGCAATGGTCGTCGATCGCGATCGACCAATGATCGTATCGTCTCTGCGAGTCATATAGCTGTCGTGTTCCGTGTTGGCAGCGTACCTTATACAGCTACTGGTTACCCATATAGAATAAATATCGGGTTACCACGGAATACATGGTTGGAAAAATTTTGCCGGACGCGATTCACCAACGTATCTACATCTGCGTCACCGGTTTTGGAATACGATTGAGAGCAACGTTTTACCACTTCCGTCGGTTTCGGATTGTACGATAATTATAATCGCAAATGATTTTCCGTTGCCCACAAACTGCACTCATTCTCGAGTTTCCTTGATTTCTGCAGTTCATCACTGCAGACGTTTGATTGTGAAACTGCTATTATTGGTTATCTCGTTAAACCCGCCCGCCGCCGTCGTGTAAAACTGTAAGTTTGCATCAATAAGGCCTCTGTAGCGGCTCTGAAGTCGGAACCTCTATATTCGTTACCTATAACAGTCAATTGTGTGTGTATGATGTTAATATACTATTATAATATTAGTTATGAGCCCTAGTTTTCTATGTGGTATGTCTTTAGGCCTTATATGGTTTTACGTGTTATTGAAAAATATAATTAAAAATTCATTTTTTATGTAACCGACAATCGTTCATTTACTATATATGTGACAGCTGATTCCTATGTATTTTAATTAACACGCGAAAAGTTAGCTGCCCCCCTCCTTTACCACTTTGTCCAAATTTAAAATTTGAAATTGTATAGAGTTTACTTTGTTAGTAATTGTAAGTTAATTTTTTAGATTTTTTAGTTCATTCATTCAAAGGTATGTCCAAAAAAAAAAAAAATAAACTATAAGGCTAGCTTCAAACTAGCCTCTCTCAATATTTCCATATTGTCCCAGACTATCAATTTATAATTGGAAAAAAAAGTGAGAGTTAACTCGTTTACACCGTTCAAGATACCTACCCATTTGCCAAATCAACTTAGGTAATCCGAAAACTTTGTAGTTTACTTCCATCTAAAATAATACTCGACATGCGTAGGTATAACATACAAATTCGGTAATTACGATTTCGGTAACCCGTCTCTCTAAATCTGTACAACCAAACGTCCAAACCACTACTTGCACAGTGTTATAACAGATACATACAGTTATACAGAAGCGCGTTATGATTATAAGGCCGAGTCGCGACGAGAACTATTATTATAACCGTGTTAAAACGATAATAAAACCGGTATCACTTAAAATAAAAAAAAACTCCTGACAAATAATTACACTTGGACCGACGCGTCGGCGGGCGGCCCCGTCACTGCTAGTCGACGTATACACTTAGTTACGTCGTGAACGGCGTGAACGTATAATATATATTTATTATTTATAATGGCATGAGTAGGAAGTGACGACGAACTAGTATCAAGTTGGTCTCTGGCAGAAATCATAATCGAAACAACCCACCGTCAAAAGTTGTGTAAATGTTCGATAATATCCTGCTCATATACCGACAATTTTTTACTCGCGCAAACACATTAATTGTATTTTAACAAAAATTTCAAACAAATCAATACTTCATTAGTGTAGTAAATACACAGATATTGTGAACGTATTAATACCTCTACCTTCGCCGAATATATTTTCTATGCTCCAGGTGTAAAATATATTTTTTCTTTGTATTTGTAACTGATATGATTTTTTTATATAATTTTCATAATTTACTAAGTTTACACTAATACATGTTAACCACTCCCTTTTTGGGCATAATAATATATATAGACATATATATTTATATCATAATTTTTTAATGACAATTTAAGCCCAAGTGACGAATTTTATACTTATAATATTTAAAAATGTACAATATAAGTATTTATGTTGATTCAAATGTATATTTCCCCCTCTAGATGTTCACTCTGTTCTATCTCCGATTAAATTAGTGAGTGCGAAAACACATGTTTGATGCATATAATTTGATTTTTAAAACGTCTCTTTCAATAATATGTAGTTACATATTATTTAATATATATATATATTAAATATACAAAAATAATGAGCTACAACACCTCTCTCCCTCACACAAATATTATGATGATTCTCTGTAGTCTAGTTTTATTCTCTAAAAGTGTTTTGAAGTCTATTTTACGAGTAGAACGTAGGTATATATCTTAAATAATCTATTTGGTCATATCAAATTTACTCTTTAAACTCTTATACTCGAAGAGCACAATTTTTACATTAACTCATCGCAAATTTTGCGCTGCAATTTCCGCGTATTTTCATTACAATTATAGATATCCAATTTTTAACCATTAAAAAGAATTTTAAAAAACGAATAGATAAGTTTCATCGAATGAAACGGAATTAAAAATAGTAAACTCGTTACACGGTCTATACTATGTAATGTATACTGAAATATTATGCATTTTAGTTTCCTACTATGCATCCGACCGGTGTTGGCGTGCCGCAGCTGTCTTCCGTTGTATACGTCAAGTGTTAATAAGACACAAGTAACTACGCTGATAATTATATGTATAATATAGATTTATATCGCTTTTAATCACTATTATCGTTTACATTATATATAAAAGCGGCAATGTTGTATAACGCTCGCGCGCACTCACATGCACATCATAAACTTCAATGCGAATGTGAATATATAATATATATTATTTATATTTTATGCGCATTGATGTTATAGTAGTCTATATACTCGTTAATAATAATATAAGATCATTATATACCTACCTATATCATACAGGCTCTATACATCTTGATAAATTGTGAGTATGCTGCAGCAGTCATATTACGGGATGTTGTACGTCATATTATTATTATTAACGTCGTCGTCGTCGCTGAGCTGCTCAAGTAGCCAGTGCGGGTTATATAGCTGCGGTACTTGGGCCGCTGCAGTAATGATAATAAAACACTATATTATTATTATTATGCACCAGAGCCGGTGAGAATTTAATATAAATTATTATATTAGATATAGTATAGATATAATATTTATATGTGATTTTATTAGTCATAATAAATGTTTTCTCGGAGTATCAATAATACGACAACTGTATTAATATATATTTATACATATTTGCTGGCGCTGACGTGTATATATAACGAGAAAACCACTAACATGCAGCAGGTTAGTTTATGCACTCACGTCATAATAGTAATAATATTATATAATGTCACACACTCCCATATAATAATATATATAGCCACGCTTAGGTACCTACTATACACAAATCAAATATACTATATTAAAGCTATCATCAAAACGATACTTGACATTTAACAATATTATTTGTACAAAATTACATAATTCATAAGACTAAAAATCGAAATCGATATCGTTTTTTTACAGTATACTTATGTATTATGTTACAATAAAACTATATGAAAATATGAATTAAAATACAAAAATGTGAAACATTTTGCAAGCATTAACTATAAAACAAAAATTTAACGAATATTAATAAAAGGTCATAACACTCTTAAAATCATTCTTATATGATTTGCATTTTACCATAGATCCAACTTATTGATATTTTGTGCTATTTTCTTTCCTTCAGTTGTGCTTTAAACGGAAAATTATAACATTGAATCTTATCGTACTTACTGTAGAAATAACAACTAAAAACATAACCATAATTTAGCCACCTAGGCTACATCACGCTGCGTCATTGCACCGAGAAATCCCGAAACGCATCCCCAAAAATTTAATAAAAAATAATTGTTTATAGATATAGGTGCCCTGGTTTATAATGCCATCACATATAACACTAAATCGAAAACATTTGGCGTGTATATATATAACAAATGTTAGTGAGCCTAAGTCGTGGATTACGCTTCGGAAAAAGTGCGGTATACCGTATATAGACGTATAGTATATGTATATATATAGGGTATAACTCGAACGGACAATAATCTAATAACAACCGTTAGATTAATTTTTTTTTTTTAACCCTCCGTCGTTTTTCCGAGCACACGTGGGCGCTATCGTTTTCGCGGAAGATTTAATAGCGGATAACACTGCCACCGCTCAGATACGGATACTAGTCAAACAACATGTACACATACACAAACATATATATATATATATGTATATGCGAAAATAGGGGAAGAACCACCGTCCGATCATCGTGCCCGCACCACTGCTCACACCACGGTTACAAGTCTACCTCCCTCCCCCGACACTGCACGGTAGTTAATCAGTATGGTTGACCTTTCACAGGGGCGCGTGTGGTGGTTAGGGAAGGGGGTTTGTCGTAATCCGTCCGACGGTCGCGCTGCGCGTGCAATTGATTGCCCATCGCTTGGCACTGCGGTGGGTACGTCGAAAAAGGTTGGGGGGTATTTATGGTGGGAGAGAGTGGACTGGTGGGGGGTTGGCAAAAACGAAGACGACGGGTCGCGCGAGTGTGACAGAGACGGCTCGCGGAAAGAGGGTGGTAAGAACTTGCTGTAAGTGACGAGGTGTGGGTGGAGGGTAGAAGATAAACAAAAGTGGCCGAGATGAAGACATGCAGAAAGACCCGTTGGATCGGACAGTTCTCCTCGACGATTCTTTGGCGGTGGGTCAGGGTTGAAGGGGAAGACTGAGACTACACACATCATATATATATATATATACTCTTTATCGTGATATATATAAATGTGTGTGTGGATGTGTGTGCGTGCGTTCTTACCGGCCGCCGTTGCAATTGAAAAGGGGCTGCAGATAAATCATGCAGCTTTTGATTGTCGAGGGTCCCGCTGGAATCAGCCCGCCGCCGCCGCCGCCAGTATAAGGTTCACGGTCCATTTCACCTCGCTCTCCCGGACAAATCGTTCGGGCTTTTCGTTCGTTTCATTCTTTCACTTTTTTCTCTTTATTTTTTTTCTTCTCGGATATATTTTCTTTCGACCCTTTTTTTACGCACACGCACGCCGTATGTTCGTTCTATGTATATAAAAGCATACACACACGAGCGTATACGTTTTTATACACATGTATATATATAAGTACTATATATACTCGCGTGTGCTAGTTCCCATGTCCGCGATTTTTGTTTTTTACATAAATATGCTATAATATCACGGTGTACCTACCTACCTATACTTTTTGGGCCGGATTTAGACGTTTGGATGCACGCTTATTACAAATAATTCTCTCGAAAACACCCATCTCACCGAAAAATATGCAGTAAGGTAATTTAAAAGTTAAATAAATTATATTATACTTACGTAGGTATATATAGTTATGCGTAACCATAACTCAATAGTAAATTGTTTAAAATAACAGTCTCCCATCATATATAATTACACTCCCATATTTACTCGTAAATTTATTTACATTTTACGGTTTTTAGGAATTTATGTAATCATTAATCCTAACTAAAAGAATACAATACATGCAGATGGATGTTATTATAATAACCTGCAATATGTATTTTTAAATATTTTACCTTCACAATATTGTAAAATCTGACACTTAAAAAAACATTATAATTTTTTATCAATGATACATATCAGTATAATATACCTACATAAGTATTATTGTATTAAATTCATAATTCGACAAAACCTAAATCATGTCTATACTTTTAAAACATAGAACGAAGGATAGGGGATATAGCTAAATCTCCTTCTAATCAAAGCTATAAAAAACTAATATCCCAAGATATCTTAACTCCAAGAACTACATTTTGGAATACTTAAAAAATAAATATTTTTCCAAACAGGGATACAAATAAATATACTTTCAAACCATAAATTATAATTGTTAAATTGTGAATTTATATATTTTATCAAACTTATTTTTCAAATACATAAACGTAAGTATATAATTTCGTGTTTATTTAATGTTTTTTAGTATATTAAACAATATTATGTTTTATTTAGCTATTCTGGTTCGCGATGTTCTACACAGATATCGTGCTTAAGTTGGTCTGTACTCTGTAAGTACAGTTGGCAGTGGCAAACACTATCAGATTATGGTATGTCGATTCAATGACATTTTTGTTAACATACGTATATAAGAAATAGAGAAAACAATAAATTATCAGCTACGGGTTCTGAGTTTAAGCGGTCCGTCAATCGGCCTGGTCGTAAGTAACATTTGGACAACAGTGTTAATTAACCGGTCAAACCTCGCATCACGCGAACAGTAGAGATATACTATATTTTATATGACGTAGTATATGTATGTACACTGTATACGATATACTGCACTGCACTTGAGCAAACATTCACGCGATTGCTAAGCCATTTGATTTTAAAACTTTGTCGGTAAGCACATTTTTGAAATATTGATTTTTACGACGTGTGAAATGATTTTTTTATGTAGTGCAAGAAGTGTGAATTTAAAAAATTTTAATTTCTAAATTCATATACTTGGAGTTATAACAGAATAATAAATCTGAACTCTTTATTTAATTATATAAATATTTATTAAATTACTGATAGTTATCTTTAATGCTTAATAATCTGGGTAAAATTTTTGTTAATAATAATACTAATTGATTAGTTTAAAATTTTAAAATTGTATAAAAAAATAATTTGGAACAGATACCCTTTTGAATGATTTTATCATAAAGGAAATGAAAGATGATTTATCAATTACTCCAAAAATACAATTAAAAACTTACCCATCACTTGTCTTTTGTGGTATACAAATAAATAAAATTATTCTATATCTAATATAACTATTACATTACAATGTTTATTTATCTAAACATAAAATTTAAGAATTAAAAATGTCTGCTTCTAAGCATTCGATGGAATGAGTATTTTTTATATAATTACCTTTAAAACTGTTTAAAATTAAACAAAACTATTGTTTTAACTTATAATCTTAAAATGTGTTCGTGTTTAACGTAAACATTATAAACACTTTTTGATTGTTTGTAAATGAGACTGACTTCATTATAAATATTTAACAAGATTATTTTAAATCTTGAAAACGTTACAAAAAGTTTCAAAACTTATTTTAATTTTAACTTTTGATATATGCATATAACATGATGACTACTAACAAAATTATAAAATAAGTTTACTGCGTTACATTCAGTTGAATAAACATTGTAAATATGGATTTATTGAATTATATTAATTTTTATTAACATTTTTATCTAAAACTACTTGGTTGTATACTTTGTTATTAACAGTAAAACATATACTATGTGTATATATATATATATATATATATTTTTTTAAATTATATAAATGTAACAATACGTATTATAACTGGTGTAATATGGTACGAAGTTTTTTAAAGCTTTTTATATTTTTTATCGTTAAATTTCGTGTGTTTTAATATGCTATTACTACAGTAAAATTATATTAATTATAATAGTCACCATTCTGATTTTTGGGAATGAATTTAACCTAATCCATTTAATTAAACAGTATCCATTAATCAATCTTCAAAGTGATGGTCTATATTTCTATGCAGACGAAAAAGCGATTGTGACTGGTGACTAGAATTTAGCAATACAGATAGCAGAATACTTAAAAAAAAAAATTATAATAATTAAATGATTTAAAATCAATAACATAATATTAAATAATTATGCAAACTGTCAATTATTTTTCATTTTCAAAATTTAATAAGAACGTTTTCGAATATTTCTATTTTAAAAACCTACTACTATTAAAATCAAAACAATGTAAATATCCAGCCATAAACAGAGTTTTAATATAAAATATTTAAGCATTACATTCGATTAACACTTCTATGGATTATTCTGTATTCATATTTTAAGATTAGATTTAAAATGACATTATTTATATTATACTAATTTTAATACTATAACAAAACAATTTTAAAATGTGTAATGTGGATTAGTTAAAAAATACATATTTTGCATATCTTAATCTGTAATAACTAATAAGATACGTTTAAGTGATATGGGGGAGGAGCTGTACTAATTAATTGTACCACCGTTATTGATTAGGACCCTGTGATAAATGTGTTAAATTTTAATTTAATAACAGTAGTAAAAATATACCAGTACTACAGGATCGCTGGCCCTACACTACATCCGCACACGTATCGAATAGTTTAAAAATAATATCGTTAGTTATAAAAATTATTTTAGTAAAACATAATATTCTGGGTTAATACATATTTTATGTTTTTAATAACTTGTCCTACTAATACATCCGTTGTAATTGACAGATTGATAGATATCGATTAACAATTGTAATACTAATGGCCATTAACCTCCATAAAAGTTTTTAGAAAAGAAACCGAAACATACAATTCAGTAATTATTAAGGATTGAAAAGATATGTTTTTGATCTAAATTCTTTCGGGTCATTAATTGCTGATGAACTATTTTTTGGAATTATATTAGCATTTAGTTAGTTTTTAACATCCGGCATGCAGTGTTTTACTTATTCTTTGATTCACACACATATTATACACGTCTAATATTAAAATATAGTTTAAGTATCGTAGAATAATATAGTTATTATTGGAAGTGTATATTTTATTAATAATACTGTTTGTACGTTTGAAATATTATAAGTCTTTTTTAGAGATTTTTTTGATAATTTATAATATAAATAATTAAAACTTAGATGACAGCAGAGAAATTCTTGTCTTTTCCAAATCGTCTTATTCATACTGTTATTACTCTATAGAATTTTTAAATACGTGTTCGATTAGCTTTTTGGCTTCCTGTTGACTAATTACGTCTTCTGTATAAGTATAATAATTTTGGTGATGGTATTTTAGGTGGTTTGAACTGCCAACTGAATATTTTGCATTATTATAGTATTATATAGTTGACATTGGTATACTATCTAATATTATATAGGTTCTTGACGATACAAACTTCTATAGTTTAATCAAAATAAAATAAAACAAAATTAATTATAACAAGAGATTTGTAATATTTCAAATGTAAGTACTATGAATATTAATAATATTCTGTTAAAATAATGATAATAAAAATTAATAATTATTATAAATGATATAAAGTATATGTATTAGGACTACCGTCTACAATTGAGTGAGACATTGTATATGCTGTTAAAAAATAACTAAGTGATAATATCATTTAAAAATAAGCCATTAGCGATTAATGATCAAAAATAATTTTGACAAAAACATCTATACTTAACCCTCGATAACTATTGAATAATAATATGTTTCCATCTCTTTTCTAAATACTTCGTCGAGGGTTAACAGCTCTGCATGTTATTATAATCGTACCTAAATCAATCATCTATCAATTTATTATAAATGGATTTTTGAGTTGGGTGAATTATTTAAAACGTAAAATATATCTTAACCTTGAGTATTATATTTTATTAAAATAATTCTAATGACTAAGTTATTTGCTTATTTTTATTTTAATCAGTTTTTTATCATTTGTGATTAAAATGTTCAATTATGGTTGGATTGTGTAAATGTGTAGCGCAGAGACCTGGCCCAGAATATAATAAAAAAATCTTTGAACAGTACAGAAGACTAGAGCCAAAATATTTTGAAAATTATGCCTTACCATTCTAACAGAGGTCTCAAAGTTAAATACCTATAAAAAGATTGTTTTTCTGTAGTGTCCCAAATATAAATAAAAAAATATTGTAAAAACCAATACGTTTATATAAAATGTTCAGAAACTAAAAATTATGAAATACCTACATTTCGTATTCTACTTACAATATAGTGTCTGTCTTCTTGAGTTTTTTTTTTTTTGATATTATTATAGTTACACAAATAATAGTTTAAACGGTCAAGGATAATTGTCCGGTTATTACTCTGCGCTATTTAAACGACATTCAATATTATAATGTTACTGTTCGTCATTAAAATAGCCGTGTCGGTGCGCCACGCCAAGCGGTCGATTATAATACGATACATGTGTCTTTTATATATATTACAGTATACGATCTACCTACGGAATACATTAAAAAAATAAAAAAAATACTTGTTACAAAAAAAAAAAAAAAAAAAATAGAACGCCAATGCTGACATGGAACAAAAAAAAGAATAAATCCGCGAATGGTTTTAAGTCGACTGTTCGCGTTGAATATTTTCGTTTTTTCTCTCTCTCTCTCCCGATTCTCCCGAGTAGACTATCCATCTTGTCCTGTCGTTGTTTTAGGAGCGACGGTATATACGGAGCCCGTGGAATGTGACAAGGCGCAGGGTGTAGCGGTTGTTATTAATAGTTATTACCCTCTTTCTCGGCCGTACATATTATATACACACTCACCGATGATGATAATGTGCCATCATCATCATCGTGTAGGTCGTCCGTCTCGCGTAAGATACCTTTTGTAAAACAATCATGTATATAATATGTGTACACACTAAACGTTTAATATTATTATTATACAAATCATCGAAATACGCATGTACAAGCAAGCCACACACATATATAGTAATATTGTGCGTTATATTGGTGATTTGTTTGTTTAAGGTATTTTTATCATGAAAGATGAAATTATAATATACTCTTCATTGTTTAAATGGTATTTATGCTAATGAGGCGTTACACGTGTTTTAACCCTTTCTGTTTATTATAATACCGTGTGCGTCTGTCTGATTGTGTGTGCATATGTACTTCTGTCTTTCTCCGGAATAATATAATATATATAACATAATGTTACGGTTAAGTAGTTATGCGCCGATGATAATAATATATGTTTAGCATATGTTATTATATTATACTGTATCGGTTCGGGACATCTGAGTCACGCATTTGAATCCGTAAAATCAATTATGAATAACTATGTTATTATATCATATAATATCGGACTGTTCCGTGCATCTAATCGATTAAAATTTCACTGGATTTAATAACCGATCATTATATAGTTTTTTGTTTTATCGCGTATACTGCGTACTGCGTACATAGTTTTTATTTTATTTTTTATTTCACCGCGGTTTATAGATGGGTATTGTTTTAATACCCATTTAATTTTATCGTATTTAGTATTTACTACGCGTATTGTATTGTTTAATTGTTTCTGAAGAATGCAATTATTATCTAGACAATATTATTATCGTATAATTGCGCAAAATTTTGAAACCGCAAACCAATCGAGCGAGTTTATGTTGAAATATTTTGATGTTGTGAGTAAAATTTGAAATTAAAATTTTTTTACAGTCTTCTTCATCATCTAATGGGTTTTGGATATTATCTTCTTATATGGATAGATTGATTACAATTTCAAAACTTTGCTGTATAATTTGACTATATTGTTTCTATAAATAAAACGGGCTACTCGAGACTTGACTATTGGAATTTGAATATTTTTGATAATTATTCTACTGAAATTTGATTCCGGAATCTGAAGTTTCAATTAATCTTACTAAAATAACTAATTATATTTTAGTTTATATTATGTATAATTTTTATAGGAATGCTTAATATATCTCATAACGTTATTATTATTATAATTATTTTACTTATATTAGTCAAAGTACATTAAATATTACACAACATAATATAATAATTCACGTAATAAAATTTTTACAAATGTTTTATGGCAATTGTATTTTTGAATTATGTGTCTAGTCGAGTGTAAAGACATTTGTACATTGCATACTACCCTAAAAAATAATTTGTTAGAAAATGATCTCATGAAAAATCAACAATTTTACTGATAAAATGTTTTAATGCCAAAATACTTTGTAATTTAACTAATGGCACTTAAAAACTGGTACTTTGAAGTGTTTTAAACTTTTGAGACTGCAGAAAGTTTTTTACTACAAAGGACGAATGCCACGAATCAAAGACCAGAATATAAAAATCCACTAAGTGCTTATGATTGCACGTACAGGTGGTTGCATAATGCATAGGTATTTACAATAATAGCTCCAGGAAACATGAAATGTATAAGATACATTTTAATAAAATAAAATAATTGTTTGGTCGAAAATATAAAAATAACGATTACATAACGAAAATTTATAATTTGGAAATCAAAGTTTAGCTACTAAAATGATACATGACAAAAATTTTTAATTGCATTTATGATTGAAATTTTAAAATCAAAAAAATAATATAATGAAAGGTTTGGCAAACTGTTTAAAATAACATAATTATATAAAAATTGTCCAATCTTTAGAAACATCTAAAACTGTATTTTTTGTATATAATATTGTTTTAGTTAATTTAATTGATTACAAACAGCCAGTGATGAAATTGGTTGATCTTAAGTAAACTTGACGCAAATTTTAATCTGTAATTTTGATTTCACAACATTCCGCCATTTCTGATTAGAGTGAATAGTAAATTAGTTCATTGGAAGTCTACAACAATTTGCAAAAACATTATCTAAGCGCCTTAATATTATTAGACTGGACTAAATAAAAATGTAATTTTTCGCCCATTATTTTTGTTATTATTTTTTTTTTTGTATGTTTAATGCGTTTAATATATGAGTAAATAATAAGAAAGTATCTATTGTATTCTTCAAGCTTATAATCATGTAACAATTGAGTAATTATTTATTTTTAAGCACTCGACATTGAAATATCCTGCGTATGATGGCACTTTCAAACAGATATATTTGAATGCGCATTTTCTATCAATTTAACCAAACATCAAGAAGACAGCAAGAAAACCGAAATGCACGCAGGATAAAAAAATGTGCAATCTGCATTTGCCGCAGATTTACCTACCTATATTTTATAATGGCTTTCACTTAAGTCTGTGACATATTAATTCGCATGCCTGCAGCGGTTATTTTTAATTTAATATAATTTATAATGTTACCTGTTTATTACACCATATTATAAACATCGCATCACGGCAATTACTGCAGTAATGTTCAATAATCGCATCTGCAAGTTTATACGTATAATATTACGACGGGTATAATATAATGACACCAGTATTAAATTATTTTATTACTCGGGCAGTCGGGCGTTCAAGTTCGAGCTTATATATTATAATATATGTTCTTGGAAGTATGTACATATAAATATATTTATTGATCGATAATACGGTTAACTCTCAGCGTTTATAAATCGCTCGTGCGATAATTATTATTAACTGTCACTGGAGCAGTATCACAACAAGTCGTATTCGAATAATATTATACTGCACATTATCCTGTAATACTGTACCTGTATCATAATAATTGCAATCACGGTAAGTACGAGTTACTTTATAATGCGTATACCTCTGCCTACGGTGCAGCGCATAATAAAAGTATTAATTAAATTATATTTCACGAACAGTTATTACGTAATGTATAGGCACAAACCATGGTCTGTATCATATTATTAAATTAATAAAGTGTGTGTAAACAAAATAAAGAAAAAAACGTTTTTTTTTTTTTTTTTTTTTTTTATTGGCGAAAGCGTATATTATAGCATGACAAAAACGACCAGAAAACGGAAATGAAAAAAAAAATACTTCTCATGTGTACAGCTATCCTATTATACCTATATAATATTATAATAACAGGTCGTGCAGAATTTGACCTCTGACTTGATGTTTTAATATGAATAATAACATTTCTGCGATTCTTAAAATGTCTGTATATGCTCGAGGGTGGCTGCTGTCGCGTGCGTATATATACCTAATATTATAATAATATATATTAAGAGGGTAAGATTGCGTAGTCGCGCGGGATAAAGGGCAAACGTGTGCATATATTATTGTGTGTACACTATATATTATATTTTGTATAATTCCGGTGGTAAAACCTATATACGTACGGCTGTGAATGAGGGGAGGTATATCCTCCTTTTTGCGGCGGGTCAGCGCACATTCCGCTACGGTATTATTATTAGTACAATTATTATTATTATTGTTATATACTCGCGAGTTGTTTTATCGAATATCTCGCGTATGCACGTCCGACGTTTGAAATTGTATAAAATAAATATATTAACATTCTCGCACAGTGTACACATAACATTCGGTAACGCTATACCTACCTATATAGTCTATAATAATATTATAAATTATAACGTTTTTGCGTTGTGTGTACCTATATATAATAATATATTTCCGGTACCTATATGTTATAATAATAATATATCGTGGGACATAATGTGTTACTTAATGTGCGTAAACCTATCGCGAAATCGATCAGTTTTCACTCTTCCTCCTATATTATACTGTTGTTACCGATATTTTATCGTTATTATTGTTATTTACATTGCTACATCGCATGTTCGAAATATTGTTGTGGGTTCGGGCATCATTTGACATTAATTCATAATATTGTACGGCGCTTTTCAAAATATAGGTGTACTTATGTGATTTATTGTAATGTACCTATCCGTTAAACACGAAAGTATAAATAACTTTGGTATAATACAATATTATATACTGTTTATCGTGGGAAATCTAAAATCTAAAATTTGATTTGTATCATAATTGTTTTCTTTATTTTCTTAGTTGAATTATATGGATTATAATGGTTAAAATGTATATTATAATAATATTACTATATACACCTATATAGATTATAGTGTTGTTAAGTTTAGGATAACACAACAAATTAATTAGGAAATATTGATATTACATTATTACTTCATGTACGCACCTATTATTATTTTCTACTAAAAAAAAATGTTATACGTTATACTAGTAAAATAATTTCAAAGTATGTATACCAACGCTTGGAAATTTCAATATAATATGTATGGTGTAGTAATATTATAAATTAGACTGCTATTTATTAAACTATATCAAATTTATAATTTGTGAAAAATTCCTTGAATATTACAAATGTTAAATTCGATTTTGAATATGTGTTATATTTTTGTAAAACCATTTTTAAGGACAATAATTTTGAATGTTGATACTATGTACCTAACTATACTTTTTATAACTCGAAAACTACAAGTACTTGTTCAAATTTTAATTTTAGGTGCATATCAGTTAAACACTTAAACGTATCTTATAGTTTAATAAAGAAAAATAGTAGTTATAATTTGAAAAAAGTTTATATCGCTACAGTATGCTCCTAACATAGTATGATAAATCTATGTATTTTAAAATATGCTCTTTTAGTATACATATAGTTAGGTAATTTACAATTATAAATACAAATACATGCTTAATTAAGGAAGAAGTAAGAATAACCGGGCTGTAAGTGAATCATCTTATATAGACCAAAAGTTAATTAATAATTTGATAATTATTATTTTATATTTTAATTACGTGTCTTTATGAATTACACAAATTAAGAAAATATGCATAATAATATAATACGAGTATATAGCTGTATCTTAAGCAAAGATATTATAATATCATATTTATTTGTATTCAGATATCCGTAGGTACACCATTCTTATATATTATTCTATTATATAAGTAAATACTTTGGCACATTTCGATATATACTTCACATAAGTCTGATCCGGCGAAAGGGAAGTGATCCACTACAGAAATTTTTCTCGAAATTAAATTCCGTACACGATATATATATGTAATACATAATATATATATATATATATATACTCAATACTGTATATATATAGCGTGTATATATATTATGTATGGTTGGATCTATGGACGGACCATGTTGACTACAGCTTATAAATAGTTTTAACGTTTTTGCAGTCGACGTGCAAGCAACGACCTTATCGGGTATAATGAAATTCTGCAACGCTTGTTATATCCCTGCGTGTTTCACATACGTCAAGTGACCAACGCACACATAAACATATAAGTACACTATACACACACAAACATTTATACAGACAATATCATATAGTATATATAGCTGGTACACACGAAATTGAAACGTACTATATTATATACTATATATTACTATATATTGTGTGAGCGCATCCTACACGTGTGAGTGTGACCTGCAACCGGCCAGCTGAGTCTGTATCGCACATGTACCTACGACGAATTTCATAAGAATCCTATGTACCGACGGGTCCTGCACTTAAACGTCTGGACGGTAATAAACTCCGTGTACATAAATCGCGTGAGTTAAGTAACGCCCGTGTTATATATATAATATATATATATATATATATACATTATACGTCTCTATATTGGCCGATTAAAACGATTAAGCGCGCGAAGAGAAAGTTTAATATACAAGCGACCGTATGCGTAAGTATAATATATTAATATATAATATTATAAAGTGTGTACTGTGTATACTTGTAGGTACATGCGTACGTGTATATACATCGCGTATTTGCGCCATGTAATGCTTGTCACGTCCAATTTATTTTCGGTAAACAAACGTTTTTGTGCCATATATATAATATTATATACGCCTGGCGGTGTTTAAAGCAAAAAAAAAAAAAAAATAATAAGACGTCTTTAAAACAATATAACAAACAACACTGTATACACGCTTATATAAATCGTTAATATAAGCAATTGCGAATCCTATATAGTGTTGTCAGATCGACTTGGCTTCGGACATAATTTTCACGGTATAGCAGTTAGACACTTTGGAGGAAAGAACAGCAATTTTTTTTTTTTAATAATTTTAAAATGGCTTAACGTCATGGATCTCCGGACAGCATTTCACATATCATTATATGTATATATACAGAATAATGCATATATACGAACGCCGGGACGTACCGTGTAACTAATGAATAATGGAACGTATTATTATAGTCGTCTGTCTTAATATTTATTATAAATATCATTTTTGTAATAATATATATACATAATATATATTATATATTTGATATTGTTACGATGTTGTATATTTTCTAAATCCTTTATAATTTGATTTATTATTAATCAATCATTTCGTAATTCTACCACATTCATGATGCGTTTGTTGGATGTTATATGTTTGAAAATTTAAATACGTTCGTCTATGTATTGACATAAATGTTAGGATTTAAAAAAATATTGAAACCAAATTAATCTTATCCTTGTGCAGTAGAAATAGTAGAATATTAAATACATTATATTTGAAGCTATAGGTATGTATTCAATAACGTAATTAACATTTATCTTTGAAATTCCAAAATATATCTCACCATAAGAAAATAATTAACCATGTATCCAAATTGCAATATAAAATACGATAATCCAACGAATCCAACGGTGTGTATACAATTTAAACTAAAATCATATTTTCTGAAGTTATATTTTCAAAAGCACAGAATCATTTGAAGCACAAAACGATTTGTAATATACTACATAGTATGTAACTACAATAATACATATATAATATATATTTTGTTTATACACGTTTTTTGAATGGCAACAGTGCATTTAATATTATGCGGAATCGTGTATGTATATTGTATATTAATCGCTTTTATAAAATCTACACGATTCCGGAAATTGCAGAATCGTACTCTACCGGTTATCTTCGTATACATTATCTATTAATAATAACTTATTATATTATTTCATATCTATAAATATCTATAAATGATCGAACTTTTTGTATTATAAAAAATTTAAATAATGCAGGTAGGTGTATAGCAATATTCAGCGTGTAGTTTTAATTATAATATACATTATTTATTCTAGGTTTATTTATTGTCGCAACTATTGTATAGAGCACCTATAAATTATGTATAATACTCGTATATAATATATTTAATGAGTAATTCAAATAAAAATTGAAAAGCCAAAGAAAGGTTTTTATTGCAATATAGGATATTATGTGTATATGCATAAGAAGTGATAGAGAAAGAGACTGATGGAAATTATCCAAATAAAAGCTATATGACTGTAATAGCAATATACGTGTATATGAAAACATATTGAAAACGTTAGGGTTGCAAAAATCGAGGGTGCAAAAGTATTTTTTCGTTCAGGACGAAGATTATTCCGGTTTTATTCCTTCGTTTTTCCGACGTCTGACTGCTGTACGTATAATAATAATAATAATAATACGCGTACCTAATGCGTATAGATGTACGTATAACATAATATTATGGTTTTTGGATGTTTGGTGGATATATATATATACGCGTATTATTATAGCGATCAGATGATGGGAAACCATGTCGAATTGATTTCTAAACATACGACAACGATTCTATACACGACCCTCCGACGTATATAAAAAAACGCAGTATTCACAATCACACTAACACACACACACACACACACACACACACAGCAACGTCGTGTGTATATAAATCTATATATACGCACACATGAACACGTTCACCCACACACGAGCAAACCCGGTGGACACGGACACGCGTTTATATATAATAATATAATGAATTGCTATGATCGTCACGGCGAAAACGAGGGCCACCAATTAGGGTGCGGATTTTTCTCATCGCAATTACCACCGCGGCGTACTCTCCCGACCAGGCGCTGGCGGCGGCGTACGGCTCTATATATAGGACATTGTTCGCGTGCCATGTCCACCGCCGCGTCGCACACACGTACACACGCGCACCCACACACCCCACGCGACCCGCAGCAATATATGTATATATACGCTCGAGCGTGCATGTATACACATATACCGATTTTTCTCCCCCACGCGCACAAACGTACAGACGCATAAGTTCTTGTAATCCGTCGTAATCGATATTATTTCTCTCTCGGCATTTTTTTTCCTACTATATATTATACAGTAGCTTTCTGGGTATTTTTTTTTCCTTCGGACTTACTGTTTTTTTTTTATACCTCCCCCCCCCATTCGCACGATTCGTGTCCGAGACACCGCGCCGCCTTTGCTGCCGTGTATATACAGCTGACGGCGCGGCCAAGGGCCGCCTCGGGTGATGGATGCGGTCCGAATACTAATGCCCGTGGACCGATTGTATATATATATGTACATTTTATAATATATTATATGTATACGTTCAGTCATATGTGTGTGCGTTTAGTAATAATAATAATAATAATAATAATATATAATAAATCTGGAAACAAATTGACCCTTTGTGCGGTGGCGGTGGCGGTTTTTCCGGGGCATCGGTCATTTTCGTTTACAGGCCGCCGCCGTACCGCCGTACCTCATTTAACTCCCTTGCCGGCGACAAATCGCCGCGGTTGCCGCAAAATGTTGGACAATAATATAACGGTGTAACGGTCACTGTCGTGCGCGGCCGAGTGAAAAATCGCCTTTTGTCCAAATAATAAGGTCGTCGTCGTACAAACTGCAGCACATCACGTACGAAAAAAAAACCACAAAGACCCTGCAATGGAGTTTTTTGTGCGGGGAAAAATCGCAACAAAAAACGTTTTGAAATTGGATACATACGATTTTATCAACGAAAAACAAAAATAAAGTTTTTTAGATATGTATAGTTTAGGTACCTACATAGACTTGCAGATCCATCAGATGTACATATAGTGTAATACCGAAACGAGTATGACGCAAAACGCGTTTTAAAACCGTCTTCGACATGAAGAACATGCGACCTAGAATGTAACACGTATAATATACGCTTTACGTCTAAGTATGAAATTAACCTCTAAATATTTCATACTATAATCTCTTATGTAAAAAAATAACTATATCTGTATTGCAGCAGGGGTCTTTGAATATATTATACATTTATAATATACTTAGACTTAATAATTAATAAGACGAGTTATTAAAATTGTAAAAATAAAAATAGTTGTTCGGTTCAAAATTGACTAAAAACTACAGTTCTATTTATTATACTTTCAAGGAATTTTTTACAATCAAATATATATGTATAATACATAATTATTCAGTATTCTCACAATAGTTTCGATAAATTACGTCTAATCTGAATACAACGAACTTCAACTATTAATATTATTCACTTGAAGTAGGTTACGGTGATGTTACGGAATTACATAATTAATGAATAAACAGTTATAATTATTATTTTTTTTGTTTTGAGAAGGAAGGAAGGGTATTTAGGGCTTCATTTATAGTGAATAAAACGCACTATAAAATTATTCAATACTAAGATAGATTGAAAGAATTTTGAAAATAAATATTGAAAATTCTAAAACTATTTTATGTATTAATATATATTATATACATTATATGTATTTTGTATACCACACTTTATTAAACAAAAAAAATAAATAATATTATATTCTTTTCATTAAAAAACAAAGTTGTTGTCATCAATATTTTCTTTTTTTCTCCTATAATAAAAGTTTTAAAAAATATTATGTAGGAATATAATACATTTTTTGATGGTTTAATTCCTTTGCCACACTTCCGTAAACACTACTGGATTTGAAGAGGGAGAAAAGTTCAGCATAATATTTTACTTTATTTTTTAAAATTTAAAAGTTCTAACTGCTTAAGTTCCATCGAGGCAACTTTTCCATGATCACGATTCATGGTATTTCAATAATACATTCATTATATTTCCACACGCACATACTTATTATACAACTTATATTTTATTAAATCAAGAATGATTTCATTTTTACTGAGACGAAAATAACATAATATGATATAATGTTGATTACTAAGTTATATATTTTAAAATCTGAACTAATTGTAAATGAATACCTGTATATGCGAACTTTATTTTTAATTATATTGTTTAATTTGGTTTGGTTTTTCTTAAGAATTATAATACGTTTAGATTGTTTTCAGACGTAATTGAGGTCTTAGCAGTCTTAGTGCATCAGGTAGGTACTGCGTATTTTAATTATTTGATTGTATCAATTTTCATATTTTTCAGCAGACTATTATTGCTAGGTAGGTATAATATTCAATATTGATGGTATTTTCTAGTAGAAATTATATCTAGTTGATACTTTAAACATGTAACAATGCATGTTATTTTATTAATAATTGCAAAATCTAAAAAAAAAATAACTATAGAAAACAGGAATATTTTTAAAACACCAGTTTTTAATTATTATTCTTTTTGTTTTGTTATTTGAATTGGAATACTTGTAAATACTTAAAATTACGTTATATTACGTATATTATTGTAATATTAATTAATACATAACTAAATTTACAGCATACTTAAAATAATAATATATATAATATGCTAAGTTGTGAATATATTCACACTATTTTCCGTTATGTTGGTAGGATTTTAAAGTTGTATGCGACGGTTTTGGAAAAAACAAGTCCAATTTACCGAATTAATAAAAAGTACACTATACATAGTAAATCTAATTCCCAATTTTATTAAATAATAAATAAAAAATTACAAAAATGCATGTAAAAAATATTAAATGGCTTAAAAGTTTGTACTTATTCTTGTATAATAAATAGTACCCTGTAAAACTTTCGTACTTTCGTATAGTAGATACCTGCCATCACAATCCACAGCTTTCTATTAAGTTTATAATAGATAAATAAACTTAAGGAGTAACAATGATTCCTTTGGAACTTTGGAAAGTATTGTCCTTATTTTCTAATCCAAAATCTTAATCAAAATCCTTGTCGGCGTTGATTAATATTCGTATATTAAATTTGGATTTTTGATTTAATTCTATACCTACCTATACATAACGGACTATATGTATGAGGATTGGGTTTCCAGCGAATGTACTAATACATTATATTTGTACACACTTCATAATATATGACATACTATTATTCTGGGTATACGGTAATGTGTAACGACTAAAGATATTATATATAATGTATTAATGTATTTTCTACATATATGCGATGTATTATGTATTGTGTTAGCTTCTTCAAACACTCTTAACTTCAAAGAGAAGTTTAGGTACACACGCGTCATAATAATAATTATAATAATCTCTGTACACACTCGTATAATTGTGTCGAGTGAGGTTGTTAAAATCATCCATTTGGCGAAGCGAGTAAAACTCTGTTCAGAGTAGAGTTACAACCTAGTCGACTTTCATGCTACGTAAGTACCTATGTATTATTAAACCACTAACTCGAGTATTATTATATTTATTGTATAATTTTTAAATTACCTCTGTACACTACGACTAGACCATGCAATATAGATTAAGTGAGCTGTAGTTTAGGAATAATTTATTCGCTTGTCCTCTATTTTTCCATACTATAAGCCGTAGGTAACGCTTATTTTTTACTTATTTATATACCAAAGAGTCTTAAACTATTTCTTAATAACACTATTACAATATATGAAATATCAAAGTCGCTTACAATTATATCATTACAATATACAATTTTAATACAACAATTAAAATAAGTTTTCAGAAAATATTTCGTACGTTATTAAAATAAACATTTTATAAATGATAAGATAATATAAAGTTATTGATTTTGAATTAAAAACTTTTACTGAGTTACGTCTATGAAGACAATTTTTTTACTTTAATTTCAACAAAATATATAGATCTTATTTTAAACTTGATATGCATTAGTTTGTGATCGCAGAATATTAGTGTATTGTATTTTATTTATGTAACAAGAGTACAATATTGCCTCGAAATATCCCAAAGCCCCTCGTTTAACGTACATAACTTTATTCGTCTATATACTCTATATATTATATTGAAAACATATAAATATATACGCTACATATATTCAATACCAAATCCAAAAAAAAAAAAATGTATTCTTTGTAGAAAAATAAAAAAATAACCTTAATAATATACACATACATGCATATCTCCTAGCTATATCAATTTTATACATATAAATATATATATTTAAAATATTCTATGAATATTTTGTGTACATCAAATCATATTTGTTTTTGCCGGAGGGTGGTGCTTTATGTCTTGTTTATGTATATCTACATCTGTGTACACGGACGATCGTTTTTAAATTTTCGATTTGTCATTTTTTAGCAACGTATTCCGGAAAAAGGTCACCGACGGTCGCCCAGATCGTATCGCCGTCGAATTTTATATTGTAAGAGTCGTCGTAGTCGAGGTCCGAAAAAACATTCGCCCCCGGGCCAGGGTCAACAGCAACGACGGCAATCGTTTTGCGATATTATTTATAGTATAGCATAAGCAGACGATAATATGATATTATGTATATACTATACAAGTTTTCATAGGTCAAAATACAGTTATATAATATATATATATATATATATAATATACATAATGATATTATGAAGTGTACATTATCGGGTCAAGCCCTGAGGGGAGGTAAGTAATGGGGGTTGGTTTAGTGATGGTTTAAAAGACAAAAAGGGAGATACAAGACACAGAGTGAGTGAGTGAGAGAGAGAGAGAGATTAGAACGTAAAAAGGAAGCCAAACCACAAGATGACCATCGATATATGGTTATATATCAAATAATATGTGAATGTGCACAAAGCACACACATACGTTTGTATATAGTATAAACTACAGAAATGGGATGGTTTCGTATAGATCGCTATTGCTTATCAGGGGTGGTTCGCTGTAAAAACTTATCAGATCCGGTGCTCAGCAGTCAGCGTATGTTATGCTTGCGCTCCGTATAATATACGCATACATATATATATATATATAATGTGTCAGATGGGGTGATGTTTAATTTCTATAAATTGTCATCGGAAGTGTGGCAGATTGAGAATTTCTGTTATTTTCGGGGTTCGACCCGCGCACAAAACGCGTATATCCGATTAGCGACTATTCTTTTTCGTCGTTATTTTTAACGCGCGCTCGGAAATAGAAGGGATGTGCGCGTATCGATCGGAAGCAATAAAATATTTAAGTCGCTGCCGTCGGAGCAAATTGCCCGAAAACACTGGAGGGCGATTCGTAAAATTTCCGTGTCTCCGTGCGCATCACTTGTATTTCTGCAACAAATATAATATTATTATTTATGTTAAAAGTTACAATACAATCTGCAGTGTCGTGCACTCGCACTAATACTATGCAGTATGCACTATCATAATAACTAATATTGTATGATATTATAACGTATTTTATAAAGTGGCGTTGTACGAGACCCTTTACAATGCATTTTTTTTATACATTTACCTCGATGGTTTTAATTTTTTCTGTTTTTACTACTTCGCAGTCATTTTTTTTTCGTTGCATAATATACGAATACGCAAACGTCTACATTAACGATCGCGTGTATGCGGACCGTGTGCCCAAGGGGAACAGGCGACAATATTCCGAGGAGATCGCAGAAGATGTCACCACGCGCGCGCTCGATGGATCGCGTGCGAACCGGAATTAAAAGAGGGCGGACGAAAACGATACAGTACCTAATACGCAACCGTATAACGTAGTTATACGCTCGGAACGGAAACGATACGGTATTAATTATATAAGTTTTTACGACTTTAATAACCGTAGTTATAAGGACGACAGAAAAAAAAGGCACGGTTCAGGCGAAAATAACCGAAAATAAACGTGGGTACTCACACACACACAAGCACTTATATAATATTATACATGCACACGAAAAGGATACGAAAATCAGGCACCATAAAATTGAAATATTTAATAAACGGTTTTCGGGGATCGCGTGCATAATAATATGTCGTTTGTGCGTACATTACATCATATTATATACACAGACACACAGACACACACACACACGCACATATATAATATTATATGATATAGTATTATTCGTACAACACGACAAGCGCGTGGAACGACGTCGGCATAAAAAAATTAATACGAGGAAAGAACAAAAAAAAAAAAAGAAGAAAAGCGGCAAAACGGTTAACTGAGCTTCTTCACGAAAATGCGTTTGTACACATATAGCACATTGTTCGTATAATCGTATATGGTATATTACATTATTATTACAGTCCTGCCGCAATGGAAACGACTTACACAGTTACACGACGATGATATTATACATAATACATAATGTACGAGCTGTGCGTACTGCGTATACATATAATACTACATATATTAGCTTACAGCGTCCTGGAAAACTTATACTTTTCGGCGGCAGTGACGCATGTCGGTGCCAATTATTATTATTATAATAAGCGCACACGATTCACGATTTCATCGACGCCCGCATAAAGTTACAACCTACTGCGGTTACTGGGCTAATACCTTACACTGTAAGATTAGGTTATAGGCTTACAGTATTATGTACGTACCCTACTACAGTGACGCGTGATTGTCAGATTGTCAAGAGAAGAAGTGTCGCCTCAAGTGTCCCTAGTCCAGTTGTTATAACTTATAAGTATATATTATTACATTTTGAAGTTATTGTAGATGATCCGTAGTTTTCGATTTTATCCATATTATAATAAATAAAGTTTAAAAAATTCCAAATTTTTTCTAGCGATTTAGGCGGACTAAAATTAAATGTATATTTTTTAGATTGGATGAATATATAATCAAAAATTATGGATAAAAACAATAATTTGTGTAATATTTACACTAATACATATAACAATCGATCTGCTGTTCGTCCGTTAAGGTAGCCGGTAGATATACCCACAAAATAAATCGCATAGTAATACTATATATACAATATACCTACTGTTATTATGAATATGCTTAGAACTACCAATTCTGATAATAATATTCTTCAATGATATAGTATAAAGTATACACTCAAGTGTAGTTTTTATTTATTACCCAATATATTACAATGTATTACTCAATGTGATGTTAATAATATAAATTATTAATTACCTGTATACATTTTACGCTGCAATTTGCTTGCTGTGTAGCGACTATTGTTTGTATTGTTTGATTAAACAAAAAATAAAATATATTTTGTACATATATTTCTTAATTATCATTTTAAGTACGTTATTGCATACGTTCAGTCACGTTTACTAATAACTAATGTACTTTAATCGAATACAATCGTAATGCTAAATGTTATTTATAAATTATTGTATAACAATCACAGCTTTATTAAAAATGCCATACACAAAAAAGTATACACACATAATACACATATTATATGGTACTAGTGAAAAAAAAATGTGTAATAATTAATATTACAAAAGTACCTGTGTTTACTCCATAAAAAACGAAACAGTAAAATGTTTATTATTACACGATATGTCATACAATGTTTAGGTAGGTTATGAATAGAATATACCTATTATTGAGAATAAAAACTATTTGAACGAATATCGGATACTGAAATATATATTGTTATTTTATTGTTGTATCAAGTCGGATAAACGAGCTTCAGATGTCTTGGTAGCAGTCGAACAATAAGACGTATCGATTGACGTTTGCGATTTTATCGTTAAAATAATAATATATATAGACACCTATAGTAATACATTATGATTTATGGTATAAGGCTCTAGTGACATTTCTTGTTATCGTCGCCAGAGAAAGGATTAAAAAAAATATATCGACGTCGGTAAACATTCTCGCGCTATTGAAACTATTAATCGTCGAATATCATGCCCGGACCTCTAACACGGGTACACGCTTTTCGTCTCTCGATCTTTTGATCGCTGGACCACGACGAGCACCCACAAATACATAATATTATTATATACACAATACGATTTACCACGGTCGTTTTCGTTGCGTATAGGTATGTTATATATACGTATGCGGTGTAAGCAGCGCTATATAATATAATATAGTGTGTGCAGTGACGGGACAGAGGGAGACGAATACAAAACTGGTTTCCACTCAAATAAAATCGCATTTTATAACTTTAAGTATGAGTATTTCGTTTGTTTTTTTTTTTACGGATTCCTCGCGCGGCGCGGCGCTCGTAAACGCATTTACGGTATACACGTATATAATATTATTATTGTTTATACAGGAGACCGCGCGCGTTACACACACACACACACAAGACGTCGCATATTATTATTACTACTATGGTATATAATATGTCTTTACGCGTGTACCGATGTATTATTATGTAGGTGCCTTGTACGTGTGTGCGTGTGTCTTCGATGTGTTATTGGCCAGTGCCCAAGTAATATCGTCGTCGTCGTCGTCGTCGTATTACGGTCGTCTATATTATTATTATTATAGTCATATCATTGTGTATATTGTGTGTGTGTGTGTGTGTGTGTGTGTGTGTATACGCACAACGACCGGCGGCGGTCCGCGATGCTGCTCGGGAGATAAAAGCAGATAACGGGCTCTGAATTAAACAGCTCCTCTCTCACGAATAGTGGTACGCCGGGCTGCGCTTAAATAATCGTGTAGAACATGTATGTAGTCATTTTATTTTTTTTTCCAACTCCTTTCCGTCTCCGCCGAGACCCCGACGCCGCCACCGGGTTTTACTGCGCACGGGACTCGACGACAATAATTTGTAGCCCGGCCGTTTGTTTTATTTTATTTTCATTTTTTTTTTCGGGTAGTTTAGCCGTACTGCTGTGGGTAAGCCGTTGTGTTTATACACACACACACACACACACACACACACACAATATATATATACCTATATATATAAAGAGAGAGAGAGTTCGTAACGCTTGGTTTTTTTTTCATGTCACGTATCCGAGAGAAGTAGCCGTTGCCTACCGGTCTCTAAATATATATTATTGTGCACGCATTTATATTATTATTATAACGAACTCGATTTTCTTCCACGGTAGTACCTATATAGTTGCACTATGCTGCAGTCGCGAACCGTACACCGCGCCAGACGACCAAATACATTTTAGGTAGGTATGTCGTCGACCGATGCATGCATATGCGTCATTATATATATTATGTACACGTACATGTGCGTATTATGCGCATAAGTTTATATTGCGGTTATTTTAATTATCCATGTTTAAGAGATGGGTGTGTACCTATTACTCGTGTTTTAGGCACAGACACGCTGCGGCTACTGCGATAGAATGCGTGGAGCGTAAAAACAATATAATATATGTATTTACTAAGTTATATATTATATACTTTATGAAGCGTATGACACCGTAGTACACGACGATGAGTTTTGCTTAAGTTTTTTTTCCCCGTCGTGTTCTATCTTTGAATTATTAGGATACTTACGCCCTTATGTTCTCAATAAATTCATATTATAATTCCTATTTCACCAAAATAATATCGAATATTGAATTGTTTATGTCACAGTCCGTTCCACTAAAAATTAAAAAGGCCCTATTCCAATGACCTAACTTAACCTAAATGGTTTGGAAATCAACAATTTTACTTTTTAAGTTGTGTCAAGTAAAACAATTTAAAACGATGAGTAATTTGGTTTTATTTTGTTAAAACAGTTTATATTAGTCAACATTTTTTTTAATAGAATCCATAATTTATTTAAATTATTCACCTGTATTATCATAACATTTTATAAAATATTTCAATACCTTCAAAATGTTATGTTTTTTTTTTTTTTTGATATAAAACAATAATTTACTTACGTACCTATATCTTTTATTTTAATGAAATATAATAATTACTATATGCGTCTTCTTTGCTTAATAATTATAATTAATATTTGTAATTATGAGCGATAACTGTCAATTAATATTTAACATTTAACCTTTAATAATGCTGTAATAAATATTGTTTTAATAAATTCAATGGTTATTTATGAATTAAATATATTTCTGATAGTTATGAAATTTTTGAATTTATGACAAGCAATTAATTTTTAATTATATTTTATCTATACCATGTTTCTTGCAAACAAAATTTAACGGTTGCGTCTTTAAAAAAAAGAAAAAAATCATTTTGAAGAAAACAAAAACGGAATTTTTTATGTTTGGCGGAATGGGCAATGGAGTATGGGTACCTAATGCTAGAAACTAGTTTTTTAGCGGAAAAGGTCTGTTTCGTGTTATCATCATTATTACGACTATCAGTCTTGATGAGAATTTCATTTTTAATTACATACTATTTCGCCTTTCGCAATAAAAACACTGTCCAAATGATATGAAATTATATACTCTTTAATCGTCGAAAATACTAAATAGTAATTGGATCGTAATCAGAATAACGGGTTTCTCATTTTTAACGATTACATTTTAGCTTAATTAATATAAAACTTTTTATTGGACTTACAATTTTATCATGGTAATTTAATACCAATAAGAATATTAATGCAATTGATTTAAATATTTAATCGATATAAGGATTTTTTAAATTGAAACATTTAAACAAAAACTAAAAGCTTTACAGTTTTATCGTTGTAAGTTTAAAATTTGACTTATACTGTTATTACTTATTAACATCGATTTATCTTAAATTTCATTATCTAACTTTGTTTTTTTAATTATTTACAAATTTGTAAGGTAGAATGAAAATTCATTTATTTTTTTTATTTATTTATGATACTAAAACTTAAAGCAATAATTATTATTTTTATTTTTGTAAGGCTTCGCAATACCTTAAGTTATTAGCTTACATAAGCGCTCATGGACAATATAATTAGATTATTTTTAATTTAAATTAATATTATTATTTATAAAAAAAAATATTTACCTATCATCAGTAATTTTAAAATTCAAATAAATATGATAATAATTGTATTGTCTACGTTGAGTACTTCATAATAATTAAATTATTATTATCTATACATAATAATAGGTATATTTTCAAATAATTTGTTGTTTCAAAACTTACAATTCTGAATTCATATTATGTTCTTAACATGTTCCCTACATTCTTAAAGAAATTTCAGATTATAACGTATGTTTGTATATTTACAGATCAAGAAAGTTTTAGTTGAAGTGGAAAAAAATATTGTAAATCAAATCAAATAAAACAAATTTTCAATCAAATATAGATTTGTTTTTAGTAAATTAAATTTAGCTAAAGAGTGATGTATATGATATATGTATATACATAAAATTATAAATACTAAATACGCAATCGATCTTACCATAAATCATAATATATTATAATAATAATATAGTATTGGTATGTTGTATTTTTGCAGTATAGTTGAATGTTCTTTTGTGCATTTTGGATTACTACCAAAAATAAGAATACCAAACTGACAACTATGGTGTACAAGCACCTCTGTCTACATCAATTAATTATTTAATTCGAGATGGCCAGCCGAGTGTAATATTTTATGAATTTGGCAAAATTAAGTCGTGTTAGTTTCGTATTTATCACAGCAGTGGTTATGTATAAAATCATAAACGAAATTGTAATAATAAGCTTACAGACCGCATGTCATTATAATATTATTATTATTATTCGTGTGATGCTGACTGAAGCGCGGACGCCCTGGGACGACATTATGTGTTGTATAATTTTAGTACGTCCGTTTCTCGGTCTGACTCGTCAATAAACTACATACAACGTCGGTGAGCTACGCTAGTGGGGTTTCTTTAACACCGACCAGTGACCCAATCCGAGTTTTTTGAAACGATGGTAAAACATAAAATAAAAAAAACAAACAGCACAAAGACACGTAAGCATATTATCACAAAAAAAAATGAGTTTTAATTATTAAAAATCGTCGAGTTTTGTCGTGGTTTATATGCGTTGCAGCTACCACCCGCCGCGAACGTTCGGAAAGGTGTCGACAAAAATTTCCTGTTTCAGAATAACGCACACCGAATAAAGTAAATAATTGTTTTTTCATATTTATTATAGTCGTTATTTTAAATGGCTTTTGGGTGCTTTTCATGATTTCATATTATAAACTATATACTGGTTTTATATTTGTATGTATATTTTATAGTGTCATATTTTGTATTTCTAGTGGAATTCAAAGAATTATAGCGACATTTCACGCCTATGTACCGGCTCAAGATAGATAGTCGACTGATGCTCGATAGTCAGCGCCAACATTTCAAAAAAAAAATAAAAATAAATAAATATAATAACCGGCAAAATTAGTATTTTAATGCTTATTGTTTATACCACTAGTTAAAATATTTTTATTTCATCAATATCACAAATAAATAAAATGAAAGACCGGATGAAATAAATATATTTTAATAACGTTAGTAGGTATGTAAAGAATATTATGTAAATAATTAACATGTATTAAATTACGATTTATTCTAATATTATGTTATATTTTAAGATTTGAATATCGAATAATATAATACTAACAATTGGTTCAATAACAGATTTATTTTATTAAAAACCATTCGTTATTTATTTTATTTATTTGCTAGTTTATTTTACAAGCCAACTTCTAAGAATAGATTACGATATTAATGATACTATAATAGGTACCTATATTATAATAACGATATTGATTTATTTAGCGATAGAAAACTCCCAAAACTTAACCTTGTTATCTAATAAAATAAAAACCAAATTGAAATAATTATGGTAGGTGTTTTTAGATAAAAATGGTAATTTCTTAATTTGATTACTTATTTCTTTTTTACTAGCTTCTCAATTATTATTTCTTTTATTAGTTTATTATACCAAAAAGTAATAAAACCAATTGCCTATATCCAAATTCCAAATATATACAATATAATGCACATCAATATCAATAGCTATAATGTTTAAACCTGTTCAGTGACTTTTTTTTTAATCACCTACTATAACCTTCTGTTCGACGTACCTATAAAATGAATAAAGGTCCGTTTAAAACAGTAGTAAAATACTTAACATAATAATCAATAAAACTTCTGGCGTCAGTGAATATGATAAAACATAAAGAAAGGAGTTACTTTTAGTTTTTAAATATTTGTGTGTCTAAATTATTGGAAATACGAGTTTCAAGAAAAGGGAAGATGAATTTTATTGTTTTACTAATTCAAAACGAGATTGGTCAAATTGCACGTTTTACTTAAAATAAATGATCGACTTGCACTTGGGTTAAAAAATCTTATGGTTGAACTGCACTCAGATTAAAAGCAGATAATTGTCGAACTGCACCCACACAAAAAAAGGTTTCAACAAAGTAGGTATTTGAAAAATAAACTTAAATAATAAAACGTTAAATAATTACGAACGTTACGACGTATTTAATGGCTTTATATTAGTTCGCGGATGTAATTTAGATAACGACAATAATTTTTCGATGCGAGTTAATACATTACCACGAAGAATCACCTAATTTATAACGAAAATGATTTAAAATTTAGTGAAGAAAAAATCAGCTAATCAAAGTAATATATAGACCACTAAAAATGATAAGATACGAAATTATTAACGCTCCTGTAAAATCAATACAATTAATATAATCATAATGACAAAAATCAATATATATGAATAATACATATATATATATTATATATACTATATACCTTTTTTATATATATATATACCTATATATCATAAAAACCTCTTAATGACCTATATGGCACTATATATTATCCAAATATACATATTTATATTTATTAATGCTTTAACACAATTACAAGTAAATACTTATACTTTAATGCAAAATATTGATATAACTATACAAGATTAACTATAGACAGTGCCAGAAAAAATTAACGAAATTGAAAAATACATAAACTTAAATGCTCAAAATTACAGTTAGTTCTTGAATTTAGTTTGTAAAAATTACTACGAAAAACAACATTTAAAAAAATGCTTAAAAAAAATTATGACACATAAATATAAATATAGGCAAAATTATATGTACCTATAAATAATTAATTTTTAACCACGACAATGATTAAAATTATCATTCTTAAGCCTGTAAATGAGAAGAAAAATTAGTGTTTTCTATTAAGTTCAAACACCTTGAAATGTATGATATTTTTGTCGAAATATCTTTTTTTAGTTTAAGTGAAATTCGATTATTACTTGTTTTTTTACTTTAGTCCAGTTTGATTAAAATAAGCACAAAATGATCATATTCATTCAAAATAGTTACCAAGCCAACAATACTGTCAAATTTTTTTTTTTTGAATATTTCTACATATTTAATGATTATTGCATATTTTTGCATATTTTTACAAAATTTGAAATGCATTGCATATTAAACCGAAAATTAAAATAAAAATGTACAAAATAATATTTTGTCAAGTAGATATATTAAAAATAATTTTTTTGGCATTAAATAATAACTGAATTAAAGATAAGATGAATAATCGTTTACGATCAATGTTTATGTCTACATATAATCTTAATTTATATTGCTTATCAATCAGTTATCGTCATATCACTAAGTTACGTCTTTTTTTGTTTAGTCCCTAAATCGTGAGTATGCCAAAAACAAGTAATTGGATTTACAACAAATTTCAAAAATAGATTTCTTCAGCAAACAAAGACTTTCACTTCTTAAAAATAGTATTTTGCAACCCTTGAGAAAAAACTATTTGTGATTTTGAAAGTACAAAAAGTATTATTCAGAAAAATTAAAACTTAAAAAATAAAAATTAAAGCTTAAATTTTTTTTTTTCATTAAGTATTTAAGTAATTAATTGTTTGTTAATAAATTATTTATTTTTATAATCAATTAATTTTTGAATTTCAAATAAATAAAAAAGAATTCTTGCATATTTGTTGCATATTTTTCATGATTTTTACTGCATAATATTTCAATACTTTTTAGAGCGTAAAAATCCTAGCTCTAATTATAAGTTATAACCCATAAGAAATTCATCTAAAATCAAATATTGAGAATAACAAGATTAACTACAGTTTGTTCAATTCATATGAAATTTTCGTTTAATTGATCTTCAATTATCTGAATATTAGTAAATCACGTCAATGTTAAATATATTGAAAATTGTTGTGATGTGAACACTTTTTATGCGACCGTCGACCAGACAATATTCTGTTAAGGTTACATAATATTCAAACAAGTCTTCTTATTATTTTATCAATGTAATTTATAATTATTAAGTAGGTATACACTAATACACTATGTAATATGCACTGTTAGTATAATGACTTTTTATAATTTAAATTCAAGAAAATAACAAGAAATACATTGACGTCAGTTTGCAATCTTTTGATAGTAATTTCGTAAAAATATAATTAATTTTAGTTTACTAAGATAAAAAATATCATCGGAATACAATCTAAAATAGGGTTCATTATAACGGAACAGATAACACTGTTTTTGAAATGCTTTAAATCGATAATAATATTTTAATAAAACATACGTTTATAATAATACTAAGACAATACCTATATATTTTACATAGTGTATTACGGTATAGTAACTATAACTTATAGATAACCACTGAATAGGTCATTCGATGATCGTCTGAATGAAATATATCGCTCTTCGTCGATGGTGTCTTACAAGGAAAATTTCTGGATTTCTGGGGACGTACTCAGTTTAGAAGAGTGCGTAAACAACAACGTCGCGTAATGATTGCGTTGCACTAATTTGTAGCACATTTTTTTCTTAATGTTAAAAGGACGCCACACGCGCACATGTACTGTCTCCGTCTACAACATAGCAAATTTGCATTCAATAGTACTAATTGTGTATTGTTAACTACAATATTAGAGACTAATAATTAAACTGAATTGATTAAAGACTAAAGTCAACGGTTAAAACGTTATTCGTGCTTAAGCATTAATTTTTTTTCGCGATATTTTAAATTTTAAGCTAGATATACAAGCATTTTAAAGTGTAATATTTACGCTATATTCAAATATATACTCAATAATCTTATCGATTCTTTTTTATATTAAATAACAGCACTTTAGTTCTGCTGAACGCAAATCGTCTGTGTTGCAATAATGTTTGTAGAACGGAGACAACGCAATCCTATATGTATCCTCTTAAAAATCTATTTATTCGACTTTTCCTTCGTCACTACACCGCAGTATCGTCGAAGTCTTCGACGTAATCGTCACTGTTCTGTATAATATTATGATTGTTAACATTATATACGCACAATATATTATATTATAATACATATACATTATTATTATACAGTCGAGTGCAGCAGCAATTGTCGTGGACCGTAATATCGTCGTAGGACGTTTCGTTTAACGTTCGTACTATATATAATAAGTTTATATAATGAAACGCGCATAACACCAGCACATAAGGTCGGTGGAAAACGACGTGATCGCGAGTCATTGAACAAATGCCGCCGTCGCCACACCGCCCACTGCATAATAATATAACGTCTCAATTTTCCCGTTCCGCGGACATTTGCGCTAATTTCATTATTCCCGGGGCGTTTTTGTCCTATACTCGCCGCACGCACACACACACGCTCGCCCGTAACACGCGTATAGGTACGTATAACGACCGTATACACACACACACACGAGCGTGTTGTGTGCGTGCGTGAGTATTGTCTACGGACTTTACGAGCCGTGAATAATGCGCCGCTGTTATGGAGGCGACGTAAATTAAAGAGCGTTTTATCCGGTTTAGAGGGACTATTGCCGCCGCCACCGCTGTCGTCGTCTCTGTATATAAACGCGACGATAATATATAAATGTGTGTGTGTGTGTGTATAATAATACCATACCGCCGAGTACATAAAAAGAAACAATGCGAGGAAAAAAAGAACCCCGTTGGATTAATTAATTAAAAACTCTTAGTACCAACCTAATTTGATTACCGGTTTTTATTTCGTCCGGTCCGTCCCTCTTACTCGCTTTCCGTATGATATATATATATATTATATTATAATATTATTAGTTATATTACCGCGGACGTCCGATGGCGGAGGCGATTTAATCGAGTTGCGCCGCGAAACGCGTGGACATCTGCTCCTCGACTACTATATACGGATGTACACGTGACGGCCGTCCGGGTACCGATAAATAATTAATAATAATTATTATGATATTGTTCGTTAGCCGCATTCGGCGCCTTAAACGCGACAAAACGCAGAGAGTGGTGCTAGCTGCTGCAGAGGTCTAAAAGACGTCGGAACTCGTTCGTCATTTATATACCTGGCGTGAAAGATTTTCCGCGTGTCCGAGACGTCATTATTCGGATATACGCTGCGAATCGAAAGTTTGACGGACTACGAAACGAAACGAACTGATTTTAAATATTGTTATTCCGCGCAGTCTGAAAACATTAGATCGGAGACCACCCGCGATTGTTTCTATATAATTGCATGCAGGTCAAGCCGATACCACGTGAACGAATTATTGGCTTTCGCGATATTATTTTTTCATCGACGTGTAGGTACAATGGATATTTTTTGAATGCATCAGCAAGATTGTACCTGTTTACTTTCAAGTTTGATTTGAGGCCAAACGCTGTTGTAAAGTTTGACGTGTAATCGATTCGGCCGATGTAAACTGCAATTATTGACGTAGGTATTTATGTGTGTGTATGTGGACGCGCGGGAAATCGGAAGCGAAACAAAACTGTAATATTAAATGCTGCTAACAGAATTATTTATGGTGGTTCGTGTGGTTCGAAACTCACGAGTGCAAAAACTATTACAACGTTTTCACTCGACACGAAGTATAATATATAGTATAATAATTGATAAATATATTATAGTATATGATGCGTTCGCGCGTATTTATTTCAAAACCTTTTGGCTTTTAGCAATGTAATATGTACACTCATAAAATGTTTGATTTATTCCATATGATCTATAAAATATAAATAATAATAGCATACAGGTATGCTATACGTGTGAATTTGTATCTAAGTAGTAATAGTAGGTACCTAAGTATTGACGTGTAATAATAACGGCGTTGGACACTTTTATGTAGATAATCGCAAGCGTGCATAGTGCGCGTGCGTTATAATAATATAGTCTTATACTTTATATTTTTATTACGAATATAATATTATATTATTACTGCGTAGCATAAAATGATGTTATTATATCCTGACACGACGAAAGTAGATATGTATATAATAATATGTACATTGTCCATAATATATGCGTCGTCATCCTCCGGGTGTTATGATGTTGTATAGCGAATGTTATGATATCTGAAAATAAGACCGTTAAAGATCCGCAAATTTCCAACGCTATATAAACTATTCGAGTGTGGCACGATAATATATTATAAAAATAGTACGATTTCTGTAATTATTTTATATTATATTATATGTTGTATAATATGAATAATAATATATTATAATATGCGAAGTGTATATGTATATAATATACCTATATAAAAGTATAATGTATGTGAGAAAACGCAAATTAGTTTCGACCAGTGTCGAGAGTGTGCAAACACCACCGCCGATTTGAATAACACCGAAGGACCGCGTGATGCTAACTGAAACGTCGAGCGTAAATTACCGTCAATAATTTATTACCCGGTCCCAGCTGTATATCGATGCGAAGCGTATAGGTAGGTACACCTAACCTTATCGGCGTAAAACCGGCCGTAAAGTACGTCGTTGTCACTTTAAAGTTCGATATTAAATCAAAAGGATTATTAAAATAATTGAACAAGCACAATAATCTTTGACGTGAATAAAATATAAATGTAGATAAATTTAATATATTATTATGCGTGTGACGATTTTACAAATGTACTATTTTGCTAAGCACTCGGCGTCCATGAGATATGAGTTACTATTAGTCGACACCTATAGGTAATAATATCCATAATAGATTTTTTGCATCGTCTGTTCTCGTATTTAAAATCTCCAATGTTTTCTTAGATGTGCCCTTTAAAATTTTCCGATAATTATTTGAATTCTGAATGGAAATTAGTAGTAAATAATAAGTAGGTGCTCGTATTACTCAGACATTAAGATATTTACAGACATCGGTTTAATAAATTGACCGTTATAATACTAAATGGACATCTTAAAAGAAACGTGAAACAAAATATTCAAATTATTTTTTTTTTCAGTAAACCAAACGCTACTATAGTGACATATACACACTGTATATCGTACTTAGATTGGAGGTACCTATATATATATAGTATTATATATACAATACACAACGACTGTCCGTGTCGTGTCCGAGCGACGACGCGTACACAATATTTATGTCATCGGTGTGGCACGACTGACAGCGCGTGGTCCTTGCCAAAGTGCCCAAGGACTCGGTCTACGGTATTACACACATATATTATATATCACACGCCGCACCGGTGTCGGTATATATGTTATAAATTATTATAATAATATGTGTACATATTAATAATTCAATTCAATTAGATCGAGGAGTCGAGATTAGATAGGTATATGAAACGTATGAATCGTACATGATATCTCGGCGTTACGCAAAAAGGATAAAAAGAGTAAAAAAGGCTCCCCGCAAGTCTACGCGCGGTGCATGTTTTATATTTATTTATTTTTTTATTATTATTATTATTATTATAGACGTATTTTACACGCCGCCGCTCCCATTGTGCCCGCGCAAATGACGTAATAATACATGTACGAGAACAACGCTATATCACCGTCTATATACCTTTTACATGTACGCGCGTATATATATATATATATATTTATAAATGTAAGTACGACGTTTTGTCTAACCTGCAACGCGGCCGCGCACACGGTCGAGCTCGCGACGATTACGACTAAAAATATATAATACGAGATGTATTAAAACATCTGCCGTTTATTTTTCGTGTAATATGTGTTTTACACAAGTGCTGTACCCGCGCGTATCGTAATAATATTATATTATTACGCTTGTGAAATATCTATATAATACCAGTAAGCATTATTAGGTACCATTATACAATTACAATATTATATTGACGATTAGAGGGCCGATTGACTTACACGCGTTGTCGGAGTGCCGCGGTCGTCACGATGATGAACATTTGATTATTATTTATTTCCATTATTATTGAGACTGGACGTTGGTACGTCACGCTCATAAAATCGATTAAACCGATGTCGTAACAATATTATGATTGTAATATACCCGTTTATGAGGGCATAAGTACGCGTAATAACGAGTACCTCGTCTATCTGCCTACGCGTGATTTTTGGGGGAAAAAAATGAAATAAAAACGAGCGGTGGCGTCTATATAGCCTTAACAGCACGGCGGCCAGTGGTACAACTACGAAAACACCGCACATTCTATACTGGTATCTAATACACATAAACGTATATATTACTCTAGGTCACCTCGAGACTTACAGAGATTTTAATATTCCAAACGTGTCTTCTCAAATTTATAGACATCTAAGCGCGTGTCGTTGCGACATAAAAGTATGAGTAATTTTCTTATAAATAATAATATCGAATACTGGTATACAATTATCATATTATTATCTATAATAAATAAATAAATAAATAAATACAATTCTTGACCTACACAAGAACAAATTCATTATAATGTCAAAGAGAAAGTATAAATCAACGGTTTGAATGCTTTATTATCGTGGGAAATAACTGAATTGAACTGACGGATTGTGGAATGCAACATATTTGAAGTTAAATTTTAGAATTTACTTCGATATTATTCTTTGGTTACAATGGAATATTTCGGTAGATTTCATATGTATTTTTTGAATTACTCCAAGGTTTTGTGAAATTCTTTGGAACTATTCCTATTAGGTACTAGTTATCTCCTCATTTAAATTGTTTGCTCAAACGATCTCGTGAATTCTATGACTACGAATAAAATTATAAAAATATTTTATCATTCCAATTATAAGTATATATACTCGTAGGTACAGAAATCGAACAAAAAATGTGTATTTGATATGAATAATGGTATTTCTAGTTAATAATTAAATAAAACACAATAGATACATGTATATTAATGTAAGTTAATGTCTTTAAATAATAACACAAAATAATGCAATATGCTTATTTCAATATTTTAAAGTGTTGTTCACTTGCCAAAGTATACATAATGAATTATTGGATTACACGCGAATCGTGCTGTACGCCATAAATAATTGATTCTATAGTAAAATAGTTACTTCTACTAATTCTAAAATATTATACAACTTCACACTACTTTTTTATTTATAATATACATCCTATATGTATCGTCAATTGTCAATTGTCAATAATAAATCTAACCAATACATTTAAAAACAATTATAACAAGTTAAAACAAAATAATTAACACTATTGAAAAAATAAATAAACAAATCACCGTATCTTTGTTTATCTTTGTAATATAGATAAGTAATAGATACAACTCCGTATAATAGGTTGAAATAAAAAATAATTTATACTTGATTATAGCATAATATGAATACAAAGACATTTGAAATTGTGTTGTATAAATTGTTCGAAATTAATCAATGAAAATTTAATTAGAATTTAGAATAATATTGTATGGTTAATAATTTTGTTGTAACATATATTAGAGTTAAAAAATCAAAAAAATAATTTACCTACATTACGAGACTACGAGAAAGAATGTTAATAATTAAAATTAATAAATAGTGTTTACATTATGATTTTTCACAAATATATTTTTTTTTTTTATGTAGGTGTTAAAACCATCTCATTGTATGCGGTATTTATATTTATTATCCGTGTTGGAAATTAGTATTAATGTTTTATGAATATATTTAGCCACTTTGTTTTTAATACATATTAACGTTAGAACACTGCATAAACACAAACAACCGTTAGACAATAAATTGTCCATAAATACGATTGTAAACAACAGCTTTAGATTTTAAGTGCAGACAAGAAAAAAATAGCAAAAATGATTTTACTATTGTACATTATAACATTATATATATATATATATATATATATAATATGTATATATATATTCTTATTGTACCTATAAATACAAATATTGTACTATAATGTATTACACTATAATAATTTTAGAGGTTTTGTATTTTTCGTTTAAAAATATAAAAATCTATTACAAGTATTTGCTAAGTCAGAATAATATTTTTAACAAGATTTTCAATAACACTTATTAATTATACTTTTCATATTACTTAATGAACCTACTACGAGATTCATGGATAGTAATATAAACAACGCAATCGGAAACTAAACTTTTATGATCGGTTAAAAAAAAAAATTATAACATTTTGTTATTGACAACGAATTCATTAATCGCTACCGTGAATCGTTTAATTTCTATGTACACATTTATAATATTGTATATATGTATATCGTATATATATATATACATAACGTATGACGACGAAGAGTCGGGATTTCAAAGGGTCTTTAATACCTTATAGACATTATTACTTACTAAAATAAATTATAAAAAAAAAAAAATCAACCCTCCTTTATTACAATATTATATTTTACATTGGGCATACGACATATAAATGAGTAAAATAAATATGAGTAGCGCATAGCGTGTTTGAAATTATATTACCTACCTACTGCTTTTCTTAATGAAACGCGCGGTAGATACCTATATACCTATACATTATATCGTTATTATTACTATGTATCCGATACGATCGGTAAACGCGACGACGATGTTCACTTATTGCAGTACAACATTATACGTTTATAATACGTATCGAATTATAATCGTCTTTTCGGTCTATAGCACCACGCATTTCACCGTACATTAATGTACAATACAGGTACCCGACAACGACGATAATAATTATTATTTTATTACCATATTCCATACACATCACAGCATATAATATTGGCGGTCGTTCCCTTCACGTGTATATTTATGTAATGTAAAAGCGGTACCTACCGTCGTCGTCGCGGTCGTTACGATACACGTCGGTGTGTCGTTGTACCTACAAAGTATAATATTATTTTAAACAGGCAAGTACGGTGTAGTATTATATATAATATATATTATACTAAACGAGGCGACGGCGATGTGTACACGTCGCGTTTTGTTTTAATGTCGACTCCCGGGCGGGTGAGACGAGACGCATATTATAATATAAAATATAACGTTTCCGTTTATTATTATTATGTACGTTGCGCGCGTATATATACGAGCAAACCCGAAAAGTTTTTACACATTCGTGTTCCGTCACAGTTTACTCGTCATTTCGTCGTAGTTGTCGCCGTCGTACGTATACACACAAATACAATGACAAAAGCAATTCGCCGTCGCGCCCGTACCGTGCGGGGGGAAGTATAGGGACGACAGAAAAAAAACTAATTCCGGTTCGCGTGCGATCGAAACGATATTATGTACCCGTAACGTCGTACATATATATATATATATATATATATACAACTCGTCGTAGGTATACGGTCCAAAATAATAATTACATGCATAAATGGATGAAGGGGGGTGGGAGGGAGGACAGAAAAAACAAACGCATACGGTGTTTTTTTCCTAGTTCTTTTGCCAGCCGCCGATGCCGTCACGTGATTATAATATTAATAACATATTATTCGTGTTACGTGGTTCTACTGCGAAGTCCTAGAAATGATTAGAATAATATAATATCGCGGGCGTTCAATTGAATGGGACACAGAGTGTTTGTAGTCTGTACTTTGTACGAGCATATATAAGAGGATTTTTAACTTCCCGAGTTAAATACTCAAAATTAACTTAGGAAGAGATTTGAAGACATTTTCAGGTTATTGAGGAAATAGAGCGAATTAAAGCCAAGAAGAACGACGCGTACAACAACACAAATCAACATACGCGAACTTGATTCATAATATTTATGCGTGTATGTATACATATTCGTTTTGTAATAAACTTGAGAAAAAGTGACTCGATGTCCTTTTAACATCAGCGAACGGTCGTGATATATGATAATTATGTACATAAAACATGATGTGTGTAGACTGACTATTAAGCGCTACTATGTATTGTATGTGATAAAAGTTTAGTACTCTCAGCCAGTGGTGTAATATTGTGGAGAGGGATACGGTTATTATTTTTCCCCTCTACCTCCCGGGTCCCTAATTAATCAATTTTAGAAACTTTTAAATCTTTTAAATAAAGAAAAATACCTACAACACATTTTGTAAGATAAAAAATGTTTATTTTTTCATCAAATTATGAACATAATATTTTATTTCGCGTTTCTCCTGTTGTATAATTTGTTGACGTATTGCCAACGTTAACGCATTATCTGGGTTACAAAAATAACCTAATAATATAATTTCAAGAATTATTATGTTCACAGTCTATGTTATGTATAAAGGATTATCATTAGATTATTTTTTTTCAAATTAGTTATATAACACTTTTTTCATAAGCTTTTATGTAGGTTCGTATTTAACGTTATGGGTAGGTACTTTGGATTTATTTCTAAACCATAACACTGGTTTTAAGAGTTGTTTATAAAAGCAAACAATTAGGATATACGGTTTCGATTTCGGTGAATAAATTGTTTTACCCCCCCCCCCCCCCTTATATATTTTCACTCGGTTACGTCACTGTATACAAAGTCATCTCTTACTCGCATGTTAACGTTAACTGTCGCTTTAGTACCTATATACACGTCGACCACGAAAACCATTGTGCTGCAGGTGCATCAGCCGGAGACAAAACAAACGCGTCAATTATATTACCGGCCGCCGCCGCGCCGTTGGGTTTTAAATTTTTGCACTCGCGCCTGGCCCCCGTGGAATCCGGGCGGCGACCGATTGTCTTGTCTTGTGGATCGCGTTCGACCGCCAGGCGCGCGCGCTCCGGACACCTGAGTAATTATTATTATTACACTGACCGCGTGGAAGAACTTATATACACATAATATACGTTCTATAATAATATATAATCGTATGCAAATCGGTCGACGGCCGACTTGCAGGAAGCAATAATTTATCAGACGGATTTTCACACGCGCGCGCGCGAGACCGTTTTCTCGCGCTTCTTTTGCCGCCACCGCCGCCGCCGCCGTTGCAGCATCCCGTATTTCGCGCGTCTGTGACATTCCTGTCGTCGGTCTTTGTCGCGAATATTATAGTCGTGACGCGTTAGGTGCCGCGTCGTTCCCTTGGGCGATAAAGATTTCGTATACAAGCTGCGCGCACACACATACACACACACATATAAGTTCTATCCGCGTACTATACTACTATTATTATTATAGTATCTATAATAAATACGTTTATTCAAACACTTAAGAAAAATTACCGCGTGGGTATTTAACATAACGTCGGCGAGGTCTCGATATTTTCCCTCCCGTCCATCCTATAGAAAGCCTTTCGATCCATCTGTTTTTATATTTAACGAAATTTATGTGTTTCAAAGCGAGATATTATGTATCACGACTCACGAGCGATAAGTTATATTGTCAGGTCCGTCATCCGTGAAATGTTCATGAATATTATAATACGTACATAAAAATACACATATAGGCGTGTCTAAACCCTTTTCACCGGTCGTGCACAGCCTAATATATTACGAATTTTAAAATAGGCGAGGATAAGGAGTTTGACCCCCAAATTTAAAAAAAAAATAATAATAACCTTTGAAAATAATAACTAATAAAAAACATAAAAATGAATAAAAAAAATATTAATATTTAAAAGGACTGACCGTTTCAATTATGTATTTTTAATTTTACGTCAATTTAAGGGGGAAGGATGTGATGTGTGAGTTTTAATATTAGGCTTCATGTTCACGGGAATGAGATACTTATTATTAGAAAAAATTAATTTAACAGGGCACGCGGACCTGTTTCTAGTTGTTTTAATGTTTTTTTCAATTTTTAAATTGTAGGATTTATTGTGCGGGTTTCATACAGCTTTTAGTTTAAGTTGTAGTCATATTAAATAGGTCAAATTAAGTATTGTCCATTTAATATAATACGTGTTTTTTGTAGTAAGTAGTATAAATCAATCTATTAATTATGAATAGTATTATAATGAGTATAATATAAAATTAAACGAAAAATAAAAATTTTAATAAAATATAATAATTAAATTCGGTGGCCAGTGATATAATATGATTTGTAGTTGTTTATTCCAAGTCGAAATATTTTTCTTCCACTTATATGCAGATATTTACTTTATTTTTTAATTTTATTTACTTCATCATGCACTTACAAATGTCAATAATTGTTGAGAATTAAATTGTACGTGTTCTATAACTGAAAAGAAAAAAACAAATTAAAAAATTTTTAATATTTTAATATTTTCTCATGACACAGTCGTTTTTGTCTATTAAAGCATAATTATTATATATAAAAAAAAAGTTTTCCAACATAGTCCTAATATTAGTTATAAATAATTATTACTAACTTAAATAAGATCGTACAAAAATGTTGTCCAGAAATTATTTTACCTTTTAAATTCAGATGTCAATGACAATAGTCAATAGATCACAATATTGACCTGTATACTTTTTCTCTTTAATCAATTGTTGTGTTTTGTTATTATTCAAAATGATAATGATTAATGAATAACTGTAGATACTTGAAATTTTCATAACAAAATATTTATACTATTAAACTCTATACATTATATAATTTTCAAAATCTTTTGACTTGTTTTGAGCTATTTAAAAACGTGAGATATTATCAATTTTTTTCTGTTTTTTTTTTTTATTTTTTTCTATAAATATCAATAAAAAAATTATTCACTTGGTAAAAATTCTTGAAAACGAATACTATAATTAAAAATTGAAAAATACCATTGTTTTTATACCTGGATAAAAATGTATATTTACAATTTTTTTATGTTCATATGAAATTCAAATTTTTACAAAATTCGACAAAATCATTAAAATTTACTAATTACTTGTATTGTATAGTACCTACCTAATCATTTTTATAAAAATCTCTAATTTGTATAGTTAAGGTAAGTACATAAGCACAATTATTTATCAAATATATTACGTAATAAATAAATACGTAACGATATTACCATTGAATTTATAACAGAATATTATAAAATCAATGGTATTACGTTCGTATTTCAATGATAAATGACAATGTTTATTATTTTGTTATACAAAATGTAATTCAAAAACATTATTCGTGAAGATTTAAAACTTTGATGTACATTATGAATTTTATTATGTACAATGACATGTTCAAAGTATGTATTTTACCTGCTTGTAAGATACTATCTATTTAAGCTGTAGGTACATACGAATCAATTCTCACTATTTTAAGGTATTACCAGTAAAGGTTATTATTAACTTGTTAATTAATGTTATTATTTAACTTATCAACAATAATTTAATATCGTATAAATATATTATATTATTATAATAATTAAATAATAATCGCAATTTTTTTTGAAAAAACTGAATCGAAAATCCTAATAGCAAACCGTAATATTAAAAGTAAAATAAATTACTTTTTTAACTGCTAAATCAAAAAATATATCATGTAATATATTTAGAATTAAAGATATACGATGATAAACTATCTTCGTTCAGAATTATAATTATTAATTATATACAAATAATTGATGATGTATATCATTATTTTCAAATTTAATATATCAGTACATCGGTCCACTTAACACCTAATGAGTGGTACCCACTTGTCTATCTTTTTATATTTGAATCATTTATCAATATTGATTTTTGAAATTTCTATGTATAATTAGAGTGCTTTTAAAAATATTGTTTTACACCATTAAAGGCTGGTCACGATGGTATGACTACTATAGGTACTATAATATGTATTATTTTAGCAATATTTAATTTATTTAGATTTAATAAATTTATACATAGGTAATTGAAAAGGTTCAATTTTTGGAACTATATAGATATAATCAATTTTAAATTGCACCATAACTATTGTAATAAAGGTGTTTTAGTACGAAGAATTTTTGAATTCTTGAATAATATAAATAAATAACTTCTGACGATAAGGCATTAACAATCAAACAATTAATAAATTACATATACCTACACAATTATTATATTATTATAAAATAATAATTTGAATACAATACTATGTTAAATAAAAATGATTCATAATACTACTCATTAGTTCTTGGATCACGATAATATATATATTTATAGATAGTTTATTATAATATACTATACGTTATATGGTTTAAACTTATTACTTATACACCGTTATAATATATCATACTTTATACAGTTATTTAATAAATTAAAATGTTTTTTTCTTGTTCCCGTAACAACAAAAAACTATCAAATAAGAATAACTGCTAACAATTTTATGTATTGTAAATTATAATGATAATTAAAAAAATGTTGATTACTACGATATCGAATCCGATTTGTTTCGATATTATATAATCAAATAATATAATAATTGAAGGTATCTACGTAAAAATGCACGTAAAATAATAATATTGTATTAATAATTTTTATTTTAATATTAAATAAAGATGATTATCACACTCACAATACATATATATATATATATATATATTTATTATTATTAAAGTTAAATCTACAATTTATACAATATTTTTGTACAGTAAGCAGGTTTAATAAGCGGTGAATGCAATATGAACTGTGAAAAAAATGAATTGGGAAATTGCCCATAATACGACATAAATGTATAATAACAATAATCGTTCACTGCTCTCTGCCTATTTAAATATTAGTTATTAATGGTCTTCGGATTTTGAACTTTTAAAGCATAATAAAAATAAAAAAAAGCACATAGTTGTTTGAAAAAAGAAAAAAGAAGCATGACCAAAAATTAACTTAAACTAAGTATAAAATTAAATAAAAACATCGACAAATTAATTTAAATTAAAAAAAGAATCAAGGATCATGTATTTAATTAGATTTCCAGTTATGATACTGATCTCTATATCAGACAAAATGTTTTTTACATAAAAAACGAACGCTTTATATTCACTGAAGTGATCAGTGCATTCTTTATACAAGTGATTTCGACTAAATCAAACTCATAAAAAGGCTTGGATTTTGTATCAAAATAAATACTTAAAATGCATTTAAAGTAGCAAAACAAAAAAAAAAATATTAAATTTAATTCTAAAAAAAAAAAAAAAAAACAATGCCTTATAATTTATTTAAAAACGTAAATTATTTTATTTTTTAAAAACAGTCACAAGTCAAACATTATCAATTTATGAAAAATATTTTTATTTCAATTTGTGATACTTCAAATTTGAAGATATTCGATTACCTACAACTAGTTACAAGTTATAGTTATTGTTACAGTTACTGCAGTTATCAAATACTTTATTTCTTTTAAAGTTTCAAGTAACTTAATTATGGCACTACTATTTAGTAGTATTTTTTTTTTATTTATTTGTAAACGGGATTAACGAGAAATTATTTTTTTTAAATATTGGTTACAGAACATTATAAAATAATATGATAATTAATGAAATAATATGTATGGTTAAATCATAATATCAAATTACATTAATAAAATATGACTAAATATAATTTTATCATAACCTGCTCCTGTGCTCATATAGAAATAGCAGAGATTAGCTTTGCTCTCTAACAGATCTGTGACTGCCATTATGTGTGAACCCATATTTGAAGACTCTCGACCGATCAGAAAGATAAAGACAGTTTAACATGAGGTATGGAAGAATTGTACTGAATTTCCCGAATTTCTGAAGTTTGTCGTGGAGATCATAACACTTAAAGAGGAAGAAATGAAAGCCAGTAGAATTGTAACCATGCAGTATCGTGGTGGTTTCTGGTATGATTGGGATTCGGGAAATGGTAGCATGTGAATTGTAAAGCGTTAGAAACAGGCCTTAAGGAGGCTCAGCTCTCCCATCGTTAATTTCTTCCCAATGTTTGCCTATGGCATGCATGTTCGAATAAGTTTGTAATCGAGTCGGCTGTACATGCACCAGGTCGTTGCGTGTAGTTATCTGTTGTTTGTACCGTTAGTCGACCTATATTGACAAACCCATGCACTTTCAAAACAATTATAAATTAAATTATTTCCAACTTTGCTATAAAAAATAAAAGTTATTGCTAATAACCTATTCTCTGGTTACCTAAAATTGCATTCAACAAATGGTCATTAAAACATATTACATAATAATAATTCAGTATTATTCTTATATGGGTACTTATTATGTTTCAAAAAAATACATATTTTACTTTTTTTCATATTTATAAATTTGTATATTACAGTATTTGATTATTATGGTATTATTGTATTTTATTAACTGATAAACTACTATAAAAACTGTTAATATTATAATATTATATTTTATGAATTATGAGATACCGGAAATATTGACTCACGACAGTGGTATACGTAAATAGCCTATCCATAACGCCGTGTGATCATAATTTAATTAAGCGACAATAAAAATATATTATTATAGTATTTCTATCTTTTTTTTTTTTGTTTATTAATTTAGGTATTGGAAGCTATTAAAAATAATATTATAACTATAGGGACATTAATTGTATGCATTTGTTTATTTTATCAGTTAAAAAAAATAGCTAAGGAAGACACAAATGCGAATTTAAGTGTAAGGAGTTAGTAGGTAAAAGTTATTGACGTTGCACTAGGTGCAATTTTCATTATTTTTTTATGTTTTATATATTTTTCCATTCATTTTTTACATATTTCAATAATAATAAGTGCATAATAAATGCATATATTATATTTCATACGTTTTTAATAATCATCTAATATATAAAAATCTCGTGTCACAATGTTTGTTACCAAACTCCTCCGAAACAGCTGGACCGATTTTCATGAAATTTGTTGTGTATATTAAGTAGGTCTCAGAGAGTGATGTAAACTATTTTTCACACCCCTATTTTTATTTTAAAGGGTGGCTCATACAGGGATTTTTTTTAACCTATGACAATTTTTTTTTTATAGAGTTACCGTTGGTTACCAAACATATTAAATTATTATTGTTATTTTTTTTTTTTGAGTTATTGAGGTGAATAAAATATTTCAATATAAATATTTTTTTTAACACCATAATGTAAAGTAATTTTTTTCCGATAAATTACAATATTAAAATACATGAGCAACCAAGGATAAACATAATATCTAAAAGCAGATTGTAATAAATATAAAACTGATAAAATAAAAGTTATAGTAGGTAACACAAAAAAATGTACACGGCCGGGGAAAGCCGAGTTATTCAAGATTTTTGAGAATCAAAACCTAGGTTAGGATTATGTATTAATTGATTATATTAATCTACCGTATTATGTCAAACTTAGTATAATTTATTACTTATTTATTTACTTGATTAGAGTTAAATCATACACTTACGTACAAACAGCACTAGGTCCACGATCTACCGCAGGTAGATTGCCTATCTGATATTATACTGCAGCGAATTAGAATTTTTATTCCGGGCAACAGAAAACTTAAGATAAATCTAGAACATCATCCATCGAATATTAAATAACGTATTGAACAAAGTCTGAGTCATATAGAATTGGCATTTTTAACGGACAACGAAGTAAGCAATACGAAGTCTGCCGGGTCAGCTATTATTATTATTAATATAATATAAAAAAAATCTCGGTTTTCACCTGAGGTGACTTTTGCGCGGGCAACGCCGGGTGGGTCAGCTAGTATAACTATATAATATTAAAATATTATTATACATAGTATATAATTTGGGACCCTAATTATAATTGTAGTAGTTTATAAATTATTCAAATCAAATCATTATTATTTATATTATTTACAAAATACAACAATCACAACATTAATACTGAACCCAAATCATATTTTAAACAATTGATGTATCCAAAGCCTCAAAGGTTAAATACATACTATTTCTAATATATTAAATTTATGATAAAAAGTATAAATCACTATTTTTTAAAATTAAGTTAAGAAAAATTTACGACTTATAAAAGTATATTTATTACATGTCAATGTGACAATGTACTTACAGCGTACTTAAAAATTAAATTATCGGAATACACGCGAAATTGTGATAATTTGTTTACAATGTTTTATTTTATTGATATTAATACTGAACTATTTGGTATCTTGTTCAAAAATCTTAAAAATATAATAAAAAGATCCTCATAAGTAATTCTTATAGCCATTAAAAAATACCAAAATAATAGTATAAATGAACTTCAATTTTATTGTTTAGAACAATATTACTCATTAGTTTGTTTTGCAATAGTTTAAAAATATCGAAAATACATCATATAAATTTTTTTTGTGGATCTCACTGAAAATAGTACAAAATATGACATTTAATCAAAAAATAACGATTTTAGTTATTTCATTGTTATTAAAAAATATATATATATTTATATAGGGACTTGCAATTTTTTGCTATTTCGTTATTATTATTCGCTACATAATATAATGTACCTATATTTGTATATTATAAATTATAATAATATAATAGTATACACAATACTATTGCAACCTAATGTATGACTAGTAATTCAAAAATATAAAATAAACAATATCATTAAAAAATATATGCTGTCTCTGCACAGAATCATTTTTGTATACAATGATATATTATATTAATTAAAATTTAACAAACTAATTATTATTAGTAGCTCTTATACAGCAGTGTGTTTTCACGGGTTTATTTTTATTTTTATGAAGTCTCGCCAGCTGGGTTAGCTCGACTAGTGTATAATATTATTATTCATAATGATTTCAAAATGTTATGATTTATTAAAACGGAAATAAAAGTAAACATAAAAATATTAATGGTTTAAAATATATTTTATACTTACTCTGTTGTAAAATTAGCCACCATACTTCCTTTTAAACATCTTTCCTAAAAATTATAATTTTTAGTAAATAATCATAAAATTGTTTATAGTAGATAATAATAGTTTTTTTTAAATTAAATTACGCATTATTGTTTATTAATTAAGTACTAATCTTTTTTTATTTAAAAAACTAAGAAAATATACTTATGCAATTTTTAAATCTTAAAACAATGAACACTATTAACAAATAATTTATTTGTATGTGGGTTAGGATTAATTTAAAATTTAATTGATATATTTTATTCCTTATAAACTACCTTGTTTATATTATATGCTTATTAGAAAACACCTTTATACCTACTTCCTTTGTTGTAAGGCAAGTGGATAAACTTATTATTATACCTTTTATTTTAATTATTTATTAGAAAACCATTTTTATAAAAACTGGATGAGAATCAAAATTAGGAAGATTACATATAATATTTAATTTAATATAAAGAGAATTTTTTAGAGTTTGTAGAAATAACGATTACTTTACATAAGTTCTCAAAATATTAATCTCAACATTTATTTATTAATTATTGTCCTAATAAAAAAAATCCTTATTTGTTATAAATGCTAACCGGATCGAAAACGGGGTTGGAAAATTTATCTCACAAACCGCTGGCATGACACCCAGACACGTCTCTTACATTGCTGGCAGTACTATTACATGTACATCGTAATACGCGTACATACGACTACGACAACTGATAAAGTATATTTTATTCTACATACATATATTTATATATATTATATAACTTGAATTAAATTATTAAGAATTACGCTTACTGGTCGTCGTTATTAAATGCAGTTTATATAGATAGTCGAACACGCTTAGAAAACTGTCGTTCAAAGACAATTTCAAGCAAACATGTTAGATACTAAAAGACTTTTATTAATTGTACAACTATAAATCTGTGGTCCATACATATATATATATATATATATATATAGAAATCACGTATATTATGTACACAGGTTGTGGGTTCATGTGTTTTGTCCATTATATCAGATACTTAATAATATGTAGTTTATTTTGATGATTTAAATGTGAGATAATCTACATTAAAATTAATCTAAACTCGATCCTGAACTTTTATGTACAAGGTACAGAAACTTTTTAACCAAAGTTGCCAATCAGGTGTTAATTACTGAAAAAATAAACCAAATAAAATTTTGTGTCTTTATCGCACTAGAACTCATTGACGTGATATTTTGTAAATATTCAATAAATGTGACAAACCATTCATCAAATATTATATAGGTACTATCATTGCTAGATTTGGAGGAGGGACGTAGGGGGACGGAGTACCCTACTAATTTTTCAGAAATTTAAGCGTACCTCTACTTATATTTATAAAGGGAACGTACGGAACGCTGGCACGCTGCATCATTCTGCAGTTTTATCGAAATTCACGTGATAACATCATAATTTTGACCATTTATTTATTTATGATAATTTATGGAACTAATAAGTAATTAATAGATTGCTTTTTATTTAGTTACTTTTAAGTTTGTTGTTACATTTAAAAAGGTATGACTATAATATACAATATAATATTTACAGTAATTTTTTTTTGTAATTGATAATTTATAAATATTTTTTATATATTTAAAGAGAGGGCATAAGAGGTGTGGGGGCGTAGCCCCCGCGGCTCAGTAATGCTTAAAAAGTAATGGGGACGCTCTTTTTTTTAAAAGTTTATAGAGTCCCCCTACTTTAATTTTGCCAAGTCGAGCACTGGGTACTATGATATAATACAGTTCAACGTTTTTTTCACACTCGTAATATACATGTAAAGGAGGTTAAGTATAGACAGTTATTACGTTATTAACGAAATTCACCTTAACTTTCAGTGACCATAATGTATTAATAATATGTATATCACAATATTAATTAATCGGTTAATGAGTATAACTAGTATAAGTCATATACCGTCATGGCTATTAAAAAATATATTACCTTGAAAATAATAATTAATCTTTTGCAAACGCATTTTAAAACCCAAATTTAACCTAGCCCGTTTTTTGCGGGTTAACGACTCATTAATTTTACGTTAGGCTTGTACACGGTTCTAAAACTTAAATTGTATCGTTATTTCATATTAGATTGAGATCTTATTGCATATTATCTATAAAAGTATCTCAATGTAAATTGCAAGGGCTTGGCTCGGTATGTATAGCTTAATTATATAAAAATATATACTACGCATGTTTTTTAATTTTTTTTTCCTTTAATAACGTTCTACCCAACACATATTATGTATTATTATTTTTTTATTGTGTATGTAAGCCAAGTGTATACGATTCCATTGAAAATCTAAACTTGCGTTCATGATGCCATATGAAGTTTACATATTATAAACACAAATCGTCATGTTGTTCTCAATTGTTTTTAAAATTTAAATATACGATTAAACTCATGAAAGGATACTATAATTTTTAGAAAATTGGTATTTTTATTGCAATGATGAAAAGATACCGTGATTTTTTTTTTACAATGGTGTATAGGTAGGCAACATATTGTTTGCTCCAAAAATCGTGTATTTATATCTATTAGTACACAATTCGTATACCTATTACCTATTTAATAATTACTAATTATTAAATTTTGTTAGTAGTTATCTTTTTTATTTATTATTATTGTTATGTGTTATCAGCGAAATTAGTATCATTGTAATTTAAGAATGTTAAATAGTAAATAGTATTATTTTTTTCAAAATATAAACTGTAATAACCACCTACAGTGCAATACTTTTTATTTTCTAATGTCAGTTTTAAGTTGTTAGTTCACTCTTTAGCGTTCCATTGTATGTTTGTATATAATATACTCTATTGTGCTTGTCTATAGAAATTAATTAATGAACAATTAAAAATTGTTTATAAATTGTTATAAATAAATATTTAATCAAGTAAATAGTATCTAAATAATGGAAATAAATGAAGAAAGTAATAACCATTTATACCCAAGCCAATTTTAAAATTTTATTTTTCAAAATGAATTTTTATTTTATTATATTGTTTGAATTTGATCTAGAAATTAAATAGAAGTAAAGTTACCCAATTTCAAAAGTATTTATTAAATTCTAATTTTTCAAAATTACTCTTAATTTTTTAGAAGGTATATTTAAAAAAAAATTGTCTTTTTAATCATTTTTTCCATTCAAAACACTTTTAAATTACAATAAATCTACATAATATTAAATACAGTATGAGAACATATATTTATAATATATTTTAAATGTTTCTACTTTAGACAAAGTATTAAAAATCAAACAAGAAATAAAGGAAATTAAAGTTAAAATCACCAAACTTAAAGAACGTAAAACCAAATTATTATTAGATAAGATAGAAAAATTGAAACAGTTATCTTATCAAAAACAAACTAATTCTATTAGTGACCAAAATAAATGGACTCATATAGGTATTATAAAAATAGTACTACAAAATTCAATAATTTATCATATATTTATGATGAATAATGTCAAAATGTCTTTATCATTTATGAATTTTAACATTAGCAGATTTTCCTTGGTATCAAAAAATAAAATTTTTGATAAAAGTTAAAAAATTGGATAGTTTTCGTTCACAATAGTTAGCAGCTATTAATATTACATTAATTAAACATAATGCTATACTTATTATGCCAATTGGCGGAGTAAAAGCCACATGCATATGTAATGAGTGTTTATATCAGTATGCTTGTCGCTCGAGTTTTGGGATAGTCGATAAATGACCATGGCCAACTTTAAGTTAGTAAGATATATGCTCATATTATCGGTTTTATTATATAAGGTGAAGATATACACAATATACTAGCCACTAAAATATTTAAACATTTAAGTATCATTTTTTATCGTCTTGGAAACATCTATGTTTATATTTTTTCATAAAATAATAATAATCTGTCTTTTGAACAATTCAATATTGTAAAAAAAAGTTTGTATTATAATTATTGTTTTACGATTAATCGATCGAAATATTTTTATACAATGGCGTTAAGAAGAATATTCAAGACCCTGCAGGTACATATTTCGCTCAGTAGCCAAAGGGCACTATAGTTGGGGGTACTCCTTCCCTGACCTGCTTGACAATTCGAAATAAATTGTTGTTAGTTGATAACCGAGTACTCTTAATGTGTTAACAGGTATCGGCGAACAGTGGTATCCAGAAGAAATTCTTTCACACATCTCCGGCCGTGTTTGGAGCAAAAAAAATGGTTACGAGCAATTTAGGAAATAGGAATAGTTGTTTAACTAAAAGTAAGGCAATTACAAGGGATACAAGACTTGAATGAATGCCTTATTTATTATTAAGAGTTATTAGCTATTTTTAGTTATCTTAACTTATGACTTATTATTTTTAATTTTAAAACTACGATTATTCCTTGGCGACAGAGACCCTGACCTGACCATCCCTTATCTCCGGCGGCACATGAAAGAAATTGCATGTGTTGCGCCGTACCGTTATTTATTTTATTGCATGAAAATAACGCATTTACAATTATAATATGTGAAAGCGAGCATATCATTACATAATATATATTTTATTTTCAGGTCTTAATGGAAGCTGTACCAACTCAAGGTATGAGGATATGGCAAGATGTGCCTCTAGAGCCAAGGAAGCCTTAGATCGTGGATTTAAATTCAGGATTCCGTTTAATGTTACTCCTGGATCGAAACAAATTAGAGCAACGATTAAAATAGATGAAATGGTATATAAAAATATAATGTTATATTATTATTTATCAGTTGATATTTTAATTATACTATTATTTAGGCACAAACATTGAGAGAATTTGGCGGTACTGTATTAGCTAATGCATGTGGTCAATTGGACTGCAATGATGTTAAAAAAGGTGAAAAAAATACCATTCTAAATTCACACAACAAAAAAGAAGTGGCTATGAGCAAGTTCGACACCAAGCCCTTACCATACGAAATCTTAGAAAAGCGTTTAAAAATTGTTGCTGATAGGTGCGTAATATAAGTGCTAGAGATGGCTTTAATCGTTCCCTGATGGCTGATGTATCACCTGTTCTATATCGTATATTTAAATTACTTCAATATTAACCTACTATTTTTATTGTTTTAATCAATCATAATTTATTGGTATATAGCTTTGACCAACTCATCAGATAATAGTGATATTATATATCATAATATTATATATATTATATATTATAATATATAGGTAAATATAGGTAGATGACAATTTAGCATGTGTCAATATTAAAAATAAATTTAATTAAGTATTCTTTTACATCTATAGTAGAAAACCAACATTTAGCATGTAACATACGGCACTTTTAAAAATTCAATATTATTAATAATTTAAGTAGACGATATAGTAAGGTTAGGTACTCACTGTTTTAAAGCTTTTATAACTATATTATACTCATATTGATTAAAAATTAATTTAATTAATAATTATGAGAATTTTTTGTGATTAAAGACAATATCATATTAAGTTATGTTTTGATTATTATATGGCGATTTAAAATAATTAATTTGGAATTTAGAATTTTAATAGTTAATATAATATTATAGATTAGGAAGGCCATTGACCTTAACGGAAAAAATATTATATTCACACTTGGACGATCCAGTGGGGCAAAGTATTGAGCGTGGTGTGTCATACCTCAAGTTGAGGCCTGATCGTGTGGCAATGCAGGATGCCACTGCTCAAATGGCTATGTTGCAGTTTATATCCTCAGGTTTGCCAAAGGTTGCCGTTCCATCCACTATTCATTGTGATCACTTAATTGAAGCTCAAGTAAATTAAATTTAACAATAATAATTTTATATTATTTTTATTAATAATTGTTTAATAATAGGTAGGTGGAGTTGAGGACTTGAAAAGGGCTAAAGAACTGAATGAAGAAGTTTATAACTTTTTGAAAACTGCCAGTGCAAGATATGGGGTTGGTTTTTGGCACCCTGGATCTGGAATTATTCATCAAGTAATAATAATAAAATATTAGCTATACGGTTTATATTAATTTTTATGCATTAAAAAACGAAATTATAATATTTTGTTTAGATTATCCTGGAAAACTATGCTTTTCCTGGATTATTGATGGTTGGTACCGACTCCCATACACCTAATGGCGGTGGACTTGGTGGCTTGTGTATTGGAGTTGGCGGTGCGGACGCTGTTGATGTGATGGCGGATATTCCTTGGGAACTAAAATGTCCTAAAGTAACAAATAATAATGAATTAATTGTTTTAAATATTGTTTTTAATGTATCATATAAATTTTAAATAGGTCATTGGTGTTCGTCTAACAGGAAAGATGACTGGTTGGACTACACCAAAAGATGTGATCCTTAAAGTTGCTGATATTTTGACCGTCAAAGGAGGTACCGGTGCTGTAATTGAATATCACGGACCTGGAGTAGATAATATATCATGCACAGGTAAACACTAAGACTAAACACGATTATTTTATGAAATGTAAAGTATGATTCAGAGATACCATTTGTTATAAATTATGTCAATATAATATTGATTATTTTCAATTAACAATGGCGGCATTAAGGATGTACCGAGTACTTAACTATTCCTTTGGTGTCATCGATTTCAAACTAAAAAAAAAAAGTATAATTTTTATGGTAATTTTTTTTTTAATTTAATTTAAAAGGTATGGGTACTATCTGTAATATGGGTGCGGAAATTGGAGCTACTACTTCATTGTTCCCTTTTAATCACCGAATGGCGGATTATTTAAAAGCTACATCTCGTGCTGATATTGCTGAAGAAGCAGCTAAGTATAGTAAGCCATTATTGACTCCCGATAATGGCTGTCAGTATGACCAGGTAATATTTTCCTTTAAATTGTTTCAATATTATACTAATATTTTATTTTATAATTTTATATTAATGTAGTTAATTGAACTTGATTTAACAACATTGGAACCTCATGTCAATGGACCTTTCACACCTGATCTTGCCCATCCTATTTCAAAGTTAGGAAATAATGCCAAGAAAAGCGATTGGCCAGTAGAAATCAAAGTTGGTTAGTTACTTATAGTATGCTAGTAATGCTTAATTTATTTTGTAACAATATTATTAAAAGAGAAAATTATACCTAATTTTACACAAAAAATTTAAAAATTGGGATGATTCTGAATTAAAAATTTCTTGGGAATCTATAATATTTCACCCCTCCTTAGTTGAAGTAAAGATGTATTAATTATACTTTTAATAACATATAATTCATATTTAATATCGCAATATATTAATTATTTATATTAGTATGTTTATATTATGATGGAGTTAAATAGTTAGAAATCTACTAGTGCTTATTTTTTTCTGATTAACTAATGTTATTTTATATACTATTAAAAATACAAATATTCGTAAATTACTTATAACATAACTGTCGCCATCATAATATAATAATAATAATAATAATAAGTTTATTTCGCCAATACATCATATTATAACAACATAAAATATAATTAACTTATCCAGTTCATTTTATATTTTAAATTAAAACATTAACTTTATTACTATATGTTAAACGATGTTACAAAATAAAACCTAAAGTTCATTTCATTCAGTCATTCACATTATTAGTTTTGTTCAAGCTGATGTCCGGTCACGAGTTTCCTTCATGACATTTATTATTATTACTTATAATAAAACAATATTATATTATTATTATATGAATATTTTATATACATTATACCAATGATAACAGGATAGTCAGGCTTAAAGATGGGATGTGGAGTAGTCAGCTAAATAACTTGTTTAAAAATATAGTAATAGCAATTGTAACGACGTCTTAGATATTTATTATAATAATATATATTTTATTTTCAGGTCTTATTGGAAGCTGCACCAACTCAAGCTATGAGGATATGGCAAGATGTGCCACTATAGCCAAGGAAGCCTTAGATCATGGACGTAAATCAAAAATTCCATTTAATGTTACTCCTGGGTCTGAACAAATTAGGGCAACAATTGAAAGAGATGGAATTGTATATAAAAATATAATGTTATATTATTATTTATAAGTTGATATTTTAATTATACTGTTATTTAGGCACAAACATTGAGAGAATTTGGCGGTACTGTATTAGCTAATGCATGTGGTCCGTGTATTGGTCAATGGGACCGCAAAGATGTTAAAAAAGGTGAAAAAAACACCATTGTAAGTTCATATAACAGAAACTTTACTGGACGTAATGATGCCAATGCAGCAACTCATGCCTTTGTCACTTCTCCGGAGCTAGTTACTGCTTTAGCCATTGAAGGTCGTTTGGACTTTGATCCTACAAAAGATTCGATCAAGGGTGCTGATGGTTAGTTCAATATTACTTATTATCGTGATAACAAATTTCAGTCACTAAAACAAAATACTACATAAAAAACATTAATGTGTATTAAAAATCTAGAATTTTAGAAGATCGCATATAATTTTTCATTTATTATATTTATAATAATAATTTTCCTTACTTTAACGAAACGTGAACAAAAACAGTATACAATATACATTTTATATTATACCAATGTTTTTGAAATAAAATAGAAACAATATTTTATAATAACATTAATTAGGCATTAAAATATTTATATTTTCTGCTGGACTTTCTTATCTATTCTTTAACGCTATAAGCATGGGAAGATTTATGTATTGATACAAAATTCCAAGGAGTTTTTTTTGTGACTAGAGTCCTTCTTTATCTCTAGTTTAATGTTTTTATTACTTAGTAATGCGCTATTCAGAAATAATTCCCATTTATAACATAGCGTTAATATGTTATAATTTTTATCTGTTATTGTAGGTAAAGAATTTAAATTAAGTAATCCTTTCGGTGACGAATTACCCGCAAAAGGATTTGATCCAGGTCAAGATACTTACCAAGCTCCACCTGCTGATGGATCAGCTGTTAGTGCAGTAGTAGACCCTAAATCCAATCGTCTTCAATTATTGGAACCATTTAAACCTTGGGATGGAAAAGATTTGGTAGATCTTACTATACTTATTAAAGTAAGTATAATTAATTAATATACATAATATAATTGTATTTTTTATTTAAGATTTTTTTAATGTGTATACATTTTCAATAGGTGAAAGGAAAATGTACAACGGATCATATTTCTGCGGCCGGCCCATGGTTGAAATATCGAGGTCATTTAGATAATATATCAAATAACATGTTCTTAACGTAAGTTATTATAACTTTGTTTTTACTAAAATGTATTAAATATAATTATTTATTATTCTAGTGCAACCAATGCAGATAATAATGAAATGAATAAGGTAAAAAATCAATGTACTGGAGAATGGGGTTCAGTACCAGACACAGCCAGAGCATACAAAGCTGAAGGTATATCATGGGTAGTGTTTGGTGATGAAAACTACGGCGAAGGAAGTAGCAGAGAACATGCTGCTTTAGAACCACGTCATTTGGGAGGACTCGCGATCATTGTCAAATCTTTTGCCCGTATTCATGAAACCAATTTGAAGAAACAAGGATTATTAGCTCTGACATTTGACGATACTAAGGATTACGATAAAGTTCAACCAGATGACAAAGTGTCTTTGGTTGGACTTGACGAATTTACTCCTGGCAAGGTATCGTATAACTAGTAAATTTATTTAAAATTCATCCAGTTTTCCAGTAAAAAAATATATATTTTATAAATCAAATTGTTATCGAGTTACTAAACTAATTCTAGTTTCTATTTTTTCAGCCTTTGACTTGCATATTACGGCACAATGATGGAACTTGTGAAGAGATATTACTAAATCATACTTTCAACACACAGCAGATACAATGGTTTAAATCTGGAAGTGCATTAAACCGAATGAAGCAACTAGCCGCTACTATGGGCAATCCGTAGTACAGGATCCTCCGAAACTTAGGTTAAGTTTACTCAAAATTACTCAATATATGCAACCCAGGTAACACATATTAACCTAACTGAATCACAACCGACGTCAGACCCCACACGTGACCGATATATATTTTACCCCTTCACCATAAAATACATTAACCTCACCATTACACCCGCCTTTGAAGAGAAATAATATACATAATATTCTGATGCACATTTGTATCGACTAAATCAGACACTTGGCCGACATATATTTTTACCCAGTCCAATCAATTCTATTATCACCCCTTTTATTTAAACACTCACACCCGCACACAACATATATACTATCACATACATACAACATAAGTAGGGTTAGGTTAGGTTTTTCGGTCCCCATGTTGCGATGCCACAAAAAAAAAGGTTAGGTTACATCACACGTATAACAATCAAACATATTTACTATTATACAGTTATCACATTGGTATTATAATTATTTACGAATAAGCGCCTCGTTAAAGCATACGTTATACAAAGGACTGTATCACACACACTCACTACAATTTACATAGTATTTTATTCTTATATATCAATAAAACACATCGTTAGCATACCAAAAATCACGTATTCATACAATTATACAAATACATATAAATCAGGGGCGTACCCTTGGGGGTGAGGGGGGGCGGGGGTCGGATCTTCAAGGTCAATCGTTGTAATGGTTTCCCCAAGATTAAAGGTATTGGTAGTAGCAGTCCGTTGCTTTTACCCAGAGGGTTTTTGGAAAGTTGACACGATGTGCATGTTTTTATAAATGAATAAGTATTTTGTATGTATAATGGTTGGCCAATAATATTTTTCTTTTAATTTTAATAACGTTTTTGTAATACCTAAGTGTGCTGAAAAAAGGGATTCGTGATAGGACTTTAAAATAGTATTTACCAAATTAGTTGGAATAACTAATAAATATTTTATACCATATGGTGACCAATTATTTAAGTATAGTAGTTTGTCCTTAATAATACATTTTCTTGATTTTTTATAGTATTTATTTTTGTATCTTCTGATAAAGATGAAATTATATTTTGTCGTATATTGTAGACAGTCGTCCAAAAATTATTATTTAATATGTATAGAAGAATAATACATTAAAAATACAAAATAAAATTATTAACACGGAAGAGGCCGGTGAAGCTAAATGTGCTGAGGCAACAAGAGAATTTTGTGTATAACATCGCCGTACGCACAGGCACGGGGAGTCCCGTTGTCGCTGAGTGAGTCGGCGAGAGCGTAGGTACAACGATCGTGGGTGTGAAGCAACGATTTTAGTACGGGCTGAGCGATATAGTATTTTTGATTGTTTTTATTTTGTGTTTGTTTAAAGTTAATAAAAAGTGTTCCCGACCAGAACAACCCGAGTTGAATATCATTTAAGTCATCTTTGCGTTCTTACCTTTATATAGGAAACAGTGCCGGGATATACGTACCACGGGTATATGTAATCTTCGAGCTTTTTCCACCATAAAGGAGCGTAGAATCGACAAGCGCACGCCATCGTACCTTACTAGTTAACAGTGCCATTCTAATTTATTTTAGAGAGTGTCATTAACTAAAGAGTACGGAGGTAAGGCGTAGTTGATTTACCGCAAAACCATCGTACCTCATAAGTTAACAGTGCCATTCTAATTTATTTTAGAGAGTGTCATTAACTAGAGGATACGAGGGTAAGACGTATCTAGTTGGTTATACCGTGTATACTGAAATACGGGTATACTACAATTTTTACAATATTTGTCTTTTGACTGTGAAGTTTTCACTGTATCAGGTTGTATCGTGTCGAAATCGGTTTTGTTAGTAGTTTCTTTGTCAGTGAAAACTTTACAGTCAAAAGACAAATATTGTAAAAATATAATTTCATCTTTATCAGATAATACAAAAAATAAATACTATAAAAAATCAAGAAAATATATTATTAAGGACAAACTTCTATACTTAAAAAATTGATCACCATATGGCATAAAGTATTTATTAGTTATTCCAACTAATTTGGTGAATACTATTTTGAAGTCCTCACTAATCCGTTTTTTCAGCACACTTAGGTATTACAAAAACGTTATTAAAATTAAAAGAAAAATATTATTGGCCAACCATTATACATACAAAATACTTATTCATTTATAAAAACATGCACATCGTGTCAACTTTCCAAAAAACCTCTGGGTAAAAGCAACGGACTGCTACTACCAATACTTTTAATCTTGGGGAAACCATTACAACGATTGACCTTAAAGATCCGACCCCCCCCCCCTCACCTCCAAGGGTACGCCCCTGATTTATATGTATTTTTATAATTGTATGAATACGTGATTTTTGGTATGCTAACGATGTGTTTTATTGATATATAAGAATAAAATACTATGTAAATTGTAGTGAGTGTGTGTGATACAGTCCTATGTATAACGTATGCTTTAACGAGGCGCTTATTCGTAAATAATTATAATATCAATGTGATAACTGTATAATAATAAATATGTTTGGTTGTTGTGCGTGTGATGTAATCTAACCTTTTTTTTTTTGGTGGCATCGTAACATGGGGACCGATAAACCTAACCTAACCCTACTTATGTTGTATATATGTGATAGTATATATGTTGTGTGCGGGTGTGAGTGTGTAAATAAAAAGGGTGATAATAGAATTGATTGGACTGGGTAAAAATATATGTCGGCACAGAGTCCTGCAATACTTTATATCTAGAAGGTGTACAATCGACTGACTACCTATACAATCAGTGTCTTGGACATAGGCTTTACAATTACATATATGTATGTGTGTATGTGTTAATAATGTATTGGTCAGCAGTTGCGTTCGTATATGTACATAAGTGTCATGTAACTTACTTATATTTATTATTGTTACAGTTGTATTAGAATTCAATGAATTTCCATAATTATAAAGCAATAATAAAAAAAAGCATTTAAATAGGTTAAGATAACAGTTATTGTGAAATATACTATATAGTGTTGATTAATTTTTATTTTTTAGCTAGCATAGTAATCAAAACATAGTAGCAAGTAATGTAAATAAAATTTGTTATTAATCTGATTAAAATAATAATTACGTAAGTATTAAAGTGTATGAAATGTAAATTAGTGTAATAAGAGAAAGATGTAACAATCGATAGTAACTCAATTGTAAATTTAGTATGTAAGAGATATGGTTAAGGCAGCAAAGGGGTCAGTGGTGGTGATCGAGTCACACGATCACCACTGGACGTCACGTTCAAATAAAGTATTTCACATCATTTTTGGTATTACTTTATTTTGAAATACGTCCGAGTAATCTGAGTTTACGACAAAGTGGTGCCCAACTCGTGGCTCGTTACTCTACGACTTTTATTGTGTGTGTGTATGTGTTGATTTTACACGAGTAATGTATTTTATGGTGAAGGGGTAAAATATATATCAGTCAGGTGTAGGATCTGGCGTCGGTTGTGATTCAGTTAGGTTAGCATGTGTTGGTCGGCGGAGCCCTATCCTCACCCACACGTGGTGCCGACTGGAAACGGAACTCCGGTTCCGGCCAACGGGGGAGGCATAGAAGGCAAACTGTACAAACCGAACACCGGTGGGTCAACAACAGCGACCAGAGAGGGCCATCATATCCCTTCATCACCGACATCAGGCCAAAGGCTCGGCTCAGAGACGATCCGCCACATCCAGCCATGGGTGGAAGCACAGTGACGAAGGAAATGAACGGATAATAAAAAGTTTTCAAGAAGACACATAATAAGGTTTATATGAGCTTTGTACACATAATTTAAATAGTTACACAAGGTTACTACTTACTAAACCTTACACAATATATTATGAATTTCATGATAACATAAAAATAAATAATAAAGATAATAATAATAAAGATTTTCTTTCAGTAAGACTTATACCTAATAATTATATTATTATGTAGTACATTTAAATATATTTAATTAGGTTGTTGGTATGTTCATCGGTACGGCGGAAGGGACAACTATGTATGACTAGGAAAATTTTTATACGTTACTAGACATTATAGTGTATGAGCTCTACGCCGTATTTAATATAAGAAAAGAGTATCTAATAAAATACAATACAATAAACAAATATAATATATAATATAATTCATTTATTTTAAAACCCTTAATATTAAAATTGATTAATTGTTTTAGTATGAAGGGGGTAGAGGAAGACTGAATAGGTTAAAAAAACTACAATTATACGTACTTTACAAACAGATGGAAAACCTATCAAAGCCACTCTAGCATCACCTTACTTCAAAACATAAAATCCTTCTCTTTTTTAGTAATTATAGATGGAGAACGTAAAGTTTATGAATATTTTGTGAGACATTTCTTTGCTTGTTTATCTAATGATGCCGAGGGTGAAGAAACTATTGTACACCTTAATATTGTCATATTGATATAAATGGAGAAAAAGTAATAATTATTTGTACGAGTATATTTTATGCATTTAGCAGAACGACAGTTTACCTAACACAATATTACGACGATGGCATACTACGGGCCGACAGCGTGTTGTGTGACTGTTGCTAGAATCGTATGTCGAGCGCGTTTTCATGCGATTATCATCGTCTTCTGCTCTTCTTGTCCTGCCATCGTTTGTGCTACGATGTCAGAGTTTGGAACGGATATAACATGTATACAACAATGCGTTGTTATGAACGAGCCTAGGCTAATGATGGGCCATTTGGTGCACGGAATGCCTCGTGACTGTCGGTGGGCGTCGATGGGAGCGACTGGTCATCGGGGCACGATTGTACATTGAGTACCCGACTGCGCGGCGCGGAGAATACAGCAAAAATACGTGAGGCTTTTGATCGGAGAGACGGTAATAATATAGTATAAATATTATAATATTAGGTATTTTATTATCACGAATTAATACAAGCGATTTGTGAAGTTAACAAAAAAAAACAACCTTCTGCTGGAAACTGACACCACGGGTATTACGCTTAATATCTTCGCTCATTTTGATGCGATACCGCATAGGTAGTGTATTATTGAATACGCTTAAACACAAATGTTGATAAACCAGCAATTTTGAAAATACGATGTTGCTTGGAGCACAGCTTGTAGTAATAATAATTTTATGTTTATAGGACTACATAAAATTTTATAAAAATAAGTAATAACCATATGTATATAATATAATATAATATATATATATATATATATATACACTATACAAAAAATTATAATAGTAATAATAATAATAAATAATGATATATTTTCTATACGGAAAATAAGTAGACAATATTACCTAAATAACTGTAAGACCAATTTCACTAATAATCTAAAAGCGGATTCGTTAGTAGAAAATTAAGTGTATAATATAAAAATTTAATTATTATGAATATCAAATAGTAATAGTTATGGTATATAACGGGGGTTGCTTACTTGAGGCTCGTTAACCGCATGTGGCTACTCGTCATATGTGGCTGGCGTCTTATTTATAAAATCAAAATTGAGTTATTATTGTTACGAATTAAAATTTTTTTGTTAAGAATTAATAACAATTTATAAAATTATATAAAATGTATTTATAAGCATTTTGGGTCTTGGCATAATATTGTATTTGTCAGCGTAGTTCACGAACACGTTCATGTTGGCCGCCCCTGCTATATACCTAAAGTGAGCGGTTCTCAAACCGTTGTACACGTATTCCTACTACTACTGCCATTAGTGATACGCGGAAGACCATAACGTTAAGGTAGTAAAACGAAAAATTAATAAATTAAGATTAATGTTTGTAACGGGTCTACAGTTATTTTATTTTTTGTGTAAATAATTATTAAGTAATATACTTTTAAGTAGGTACTCAAATTATCATTTTTATACGGTATTATTATATTATAATAATATATTGTTATAAATGCATTTTAATTTTGAATAGTGTCAATTATTTTTAGTCATTATAGTGGTAGCCACATAACTAATCCACAATATATACATGAGTAGCAGTGATAAAATCATACTTAAATCAATTCATTGTCCACTCTGCTCAGATTTGAAAAAAATGTAGATATCTTAAATCAATAGAAATGCAAGTCGAAAGTCGAGGAATTTTTCTTCTAAAAAGTGTGGACCAACATAAAAAAAATATGTACTCGACACACATAAGTGATAAGTGTAAAATCAATACAATCAACGTTATTGACTTAGAATTAAAAAAAAGTTAAAATGTAGCGATTTGGTTTGCTTCAGTTTCGTTGGTATCATATCTATACTTTTCCATTTGTTATTAGAAGAACATGAATGATTCGTAATTCACATGAGTGGTTGTGAAAATAAGTACGAAATAGTTCGTGAAACTCTGTAGTAAATACTATAGATACAAATTTTGGTACAAAATAAAGTTACTATCTATTAAATAGGAAATGTATATGCAGTTTTGTTATGCATTGTTTTATTATGTAAATTGTTATTATTTTATCTTACTGATTCGAAGATATGATGTTGTTATGCTGTTAAATTGTACACTTACACTTACGCAGTTATTTGGTTAATATTACTACAATTTATTTATATTTATATATATATATTATATTCACGTCAAAATAATTTTTAATACTTTATAAACATTTTGTGTTTCGACGAAAAGACAATGTGATACACCAATTTCCTAATACAATAGTAATTAAGAATGGTGAGACTATTATTGTGAAATCGCGATTACCATTTCATAAAAAAATTGTTTCTAATTGTTTAGAATATTACCTATAAGCTATAATATTATAACTGTAATCATAATAATATAGTTAAAGACAAATTCCAGTTTAGAAATTTGGGAGAAATATAATTCTGAACAATAACCTATGTACCATAATATAGCAATAGCGCAAACTGCAGAGAAATAACTGACACTATTATAATAAATAGTAGAACAACTAAAAATACGTATAATTATGTATTTGTGAATTATAATATATTTCGCTATAACCTATACACATGAGCAGGGAGCTTGTAATTTTCACCAAATTAAAGATTTGTAATTTGCGCCACCCACAGGTAGTCGAAAATAGAATTTGTAATTTGCACCAAAATGATTATTTATTTGTTCGATTATCGAATATTCGATTATTCCTCGGTATCTTCGTAGATGTCGAGACTAGATGGACACGAATGACAGTAATAATTTTTTGGGATTTTTCACCTTATCTGGTAATATTTTGACGTTTTACGTCCAATTATCGGTCATAATCGCGTTATATATATATATTTATATAATGTTTAATAGTATAAAAATATAATAATATTTTTTGCTTGAATAATTTAAGTTAAGATAATTAAAAGTAATCGTGGGGAAGATATTTTAGAATACAATAATCATTTTTATAATTATTTAATTTCACTTATAATTTTTTAATTGGTTAACTTTTTTTTATTTTCATAACAATACGACTTTAATCTTACATATATTTTTTTGACCAACTTTTTTATATTCAAAATTATTCAATTTTATATAAATTTATTATGACAATATTATATGTGCATAAGCTCAACTATTTTATAAATTTAAACTAAGCTAAAGTTATACTAAGATTATAGGCATCTTTATCGAAATCTATTCGATAAATTGACCCAAAATATTTACAACACATGTAATTTACACCATTTTTTTTTTAAATGCGTTTGTAATTTGCACCAAAATTAAGATAGGTATAGCAAATATAGCACATGGCAATAATAATATAAACATACGAGATTATTATTATCTTATGTTTACATAAAATCGATTGTTTTTAACATGACAATATGAGTAGTATGACGCATTGTCTATAGTACACACTTATTAAATTCGTATTGTACATTTCCAATTTCGGACTTAACACTTTGTGTTTTTTAGTTCACTAAAAATAAGGGATGTTGGATGTTGTATTTATTCTTGGTCATAATATTTTCTAACATTTTTTTTTTAAAACCAAGTCTTATCAGGCTTTTCTCTCAAGTATCTAGATACTTTTTTTTTTGTTTATTTATGATTTCTGAAAAAAAAATTGAATTTACATAAATTTATATTAAAATACAAGATTCTATAGATACTATAATTTTCATTAATTTGAGGAATGATCTCGGAGCAAAATATGGATTTTTTAATTTTATTTTCGTATGTTTCGTGGACGTTGGTACTCAGAGGACTCTGCAGTCGTTAAAATATTTATTTAATTCATTTGATTAATTCTGAAAAGGGGTATGCAACGCCATCTGTGATAGTTAGTGATAACCTTTTTTTCCCGCTTTTATTTGTGTTATCAGTTGATAACGTCAAATGGAAATAATGTGATTATTCTTATTGTTCTGTCATAAATTTCAAATTTCAAAGCTTAACAACTTATCAATTATTATGGATTACGTATGGACATAAGGCCCAAAGTGGAGTTTAGACATCAATTTTAATTTTTAATTTGAGGTAACTTCCATTTACCGGTCTTCTGTAAACAATTTGTTTAAATGAAATCGTTTTCCAAAATTTGACAAATACCTATATATATTTTGTATTGTAGTTTAAACTACATTTTCTACCAATATAGTTGAAATTAACTTTTACTGTCTTGGTTTATAATTGAACATTATAAACCATAACAATGTCGAACATTAAATCTGATGTTCGACCATTGTTCACATATACAATTGGTGGTGTCAAAATTGAAATGCCAGTCAGACCATATCCTTCTCAAGTTTCCATGATGGATAAGGTAAATTTTATAGTAATCTTAACGTAAAACATAGCCTTAATGAAATGTATTTCCATCTAGGTTATTCGTGGTTGTCAAAAACAGCAAAATTGCCTCTTGGAAAGTCCTACAGGATCTGGAAAAACATTGGCTTTATTGTGTTCAGCGTTAGCATGGCAGAGAGCAGAAAAAGGTTTGTGATTTTTATAGTTTTGAAATATTCATAAATGACTTGATTACAATCATGTGTGCTTTAGAATTTACATATGACAACTGTGTTGTAACGTTAACTCATAACTTACTCATAAGTATGTTCAAACACATTGGCAGGGTAGTTATAAATGATACAAATATTAAGTATTCATATCAAAACTTATAAATTTGTTTCATCTATTTGAAGAACCAAGGATATAACATTTTTTAATTAATAATACACTCACCATTCTAAATATTTCTAACACTAAAAATAAATATTTAATATTAATTATACTACTATTTTTTAACAGTACTACAAGTAACATATTTGTTACACTTTTATACTTTTATTAAATATATTGGACATTAGTTTACTAAGTAGTAAATCTACCCTCACTACCTCATCTAATACTTATGTATTTAGTACCATAAATCTTGAATACAATGATAATTTTCTATAATGTACTGATAACATTTCTTCAGCGCCTGATAATACTTACTGTTGCTGTAAACTAATTTAATTTTTAATGTTAAGTTTCTAAGAAATATACCATTTATAAATAACCTTTATTATATCTTTTTTATTTTTGCTGCTTTTTACTTATAGCATAGTAATATAATGTAATGTGGAAAAATAAACAGAAAAAAAAGCTAAAAATAATGAGTATTTTGTTTTATAATGGTATAAACGATTAGTGATTAAAAAAATATAACCTGCACCAAATAATTGGAACAAAGTTATGTATGAATATGAATACTTACATTATTTATGACTATACTGCTGAGATAATGCCTGTAGGTACAAATAATACACTTATGATTGTAATAAAATAGCTTAGTTTCTATTTATTTTAGTGTCAACAATTTATTAAATTAATGTAAGATATTTTTCCAATAAATAATGATTAAACTAGGGCAAAAGACACAGCAGCCATTAAAAATCACTAAATATGCATTTGAGTACTCAAAGTAGGTATGCATTATATAAATAAAAACAAGAATATTTTTATTTATTCCACGTGTTACAACTATTACCAGTAATACGATATCATACCTTAAGCGATTATCCTTACTATCTATACTATCTATTAATAAAATTAATTTATGGTAATCCAAATTAATCATATTGTTTTATTGGCGATCTTCAAGCGCTTATAGGAATAAACTGTGTCCAAAGACAGTTAAAAACAGAGGCGGTTTGAAGAATTACATCTTACCGGGCAGATACATTTAAACCATCCACCTACCCTAAAAATATTGTTATCGTTTCACTATTACTATTAAATCTATCAAGTTTCATTTTACCAAACTACTGTGCACTGATTCACTGACCAGTGACCATCCACCCACCCATTCTAAATTCTTTTACCGGGGGCCACCCAAGTTGTAGGTGCTTACAAGCCGCCTCTGGTTAAAAACCATATTATATGACATAAATTAAAAATAAATTTATGTTTGATGATATTATTTAAAATAAAAAGGTTTGTGGAGAAATATTTATAAAATTATTAACCAAGTTTAAATGTATCTCCATAAGTATAAAATGGAAGAAATATGCCCCAGAAAAAAAAAAAACTCAAAGTATGCATTTATATGCAAAATAACATTTTAGAACTAGCCTTGTGAAAGCATGAAATGTATTTGTTACTATATTTATAACCGTGCAAAACAGATATGCAAATTCTGCAAGTCCTCTGCCTTAATTATAACAAATTTTAAATTGTTTATCACAATTTTATATTGTTGATTAATGTAATATAAAAAGTAGTAAATATTATAATGGGTTTTATATTAAGAATTTTATTTTTTTTTAAGGAACATTTATTTTAATAACAACAATTTTCACTTCTTCCCAAAAAAAAATTCATTCACTAAGTTATATTTATTATTGATATATTTTATATCGATAAGAAAAATTAAACATGAATATGAAGTGCATGAGTTTCAACTGATTATTTCCTTAAAATGTTGTTACCCTTCTAGTTATCATCTTAAAAGTGTTTTAAATAAAAAAAACATTTTAGTCATAATTACTGATGTATCTTAATGATTTTAGTTTTTTGTTAGCTATATCATTTAAGTATATTTTATATATAATATACATATATGTGAAGTTGAAGTAATTTAGCACAATCATTAAGTTTGAAAGATTTTAAGACATTTTTAGCTATTTATTAATACGTATTATACAGCATATTATATATTACTCATAATGTATATTATATATATCATATTGTATAATTATAATTTAACCAGATACCTTGATTTAGCAGACAGATTATTCAAAAATTAAGATAACTGATAGGCATTTCTTTTTTTCTGACGTTTGATTATTAGCACTTTGAAGTATAATTACAATAGCAAAAACAACCGACTGATTTAAATTTATATTTAAAGAAAATCTTTATTATTTTTGTTTTCAATAGGCAACTCAATGTACATGTTTGATTTCAAAAAGACTACTAAATTTACTAGGAGTATATTAAATATACATTTTTAGTTATATTATAGAAGTTTATAAAAATTTATGAGCTATGACCATTGACCATTGTTTTAATACTTGATTATTCTATTAAGTTGTTTAATTTTATTTTAACCCCCTCTTTCCCCTAAAAATAAAAATTAAGTAAAATGCAGTCTATCTTATTAAAATATAAATTTTCTGAAAGTTTTATCGAATATTATATCAAAGTAGTTTTAATGATGCATTTACAACTTATGTACTATGTAGATATCTTAAAATACAGGAGGTTTTTATTATTTTATTTTAATAGAATTTACATAAAAGTTCATTCCTAGGTTCATTCTTTACTTTCGAATTTTCTACATTTTTTTGAATTTGAGAAAACGATGATGATTTTTAAAGTTTGAATAATATGTATAAATGTTTATGTAGTTAAGTCTGTAAAAATTGTATGATTCAATAAAATTTTAAATATTGCCTATAGTTGATAATTCCTATTAATTAATTTTATTTATTCGAGTAAAAATAAAAAGATGCATTAAAAAAAAGTCGGCAAGTGGGTACCGCTCTGCTGTATATTAGGGGGTGGGGTCGAGGTCCAGGGTAGGTTAAATTTGAATGCAATGATGGGTATCATTGTATACGAAAAACGATTCTGAACGGAGATGATTTGTCAGTCTAGAATATTTAACGTTAGATATAAATACAAACAATTTTATGAATTTTGAACTACAAAATAATTTGCAAATATTCATGATTTTGACGAATTTTTGTCGAAATTTGAACTTCAAATGTTAATAAAATTGTGCCTATGTATTCTTATAATTTTTTAATCACTATAAAAATAACATATGAGGAACTTTGTATACAATTTTCTAGTATTTTGATTGGGCCAAAAACATTTTATCGACACTTCAAAAAAAAATTTTCAGAATAATTGAAAATTTCAGTTGTCTATAAATAGCTTAAAAAAACTCAAAATATTTTGAAAATTAAATCATGTAAAGAAAATGCCAATCTAAATAATTGGTAAAATTTTCAAGTATCTACGACTTATACTTTTTGAATAATAACAAATATTTAAAATCGTTTGGGGATAAATCGTTATCGTTACGCGATTTCGTAAAAATTTAAAATTCAAACGCACTTAAAATTTTTCCTTTAATGATGCTTCGTGTTTTCGCTATAGCTACTTGAAGAAAAACCTATGGAAAACTTAGTGTTGTATTTTTATTCCTTAGTTATAAACACAAAACATTTTATGATTTTTCAACTTCAAAATTACTTGCCAATTTTTGCGTTTTCGACAGATTTCGTAAAAATTTGAACTATAAACGCTTATAAAAAAAAATTGTGACTAACGATTTTTAATATTTTTTTTATCTAAAATAAGTGCAACTCATAAGGAACCTTGTATTAAATTTTCAAGTTTTTTTGGTAATCCAAAATTTTTTTACCGACACTTCAAAAAAAATTCGCATAAAAATCGAAAATTTCAGTGGTCTATAAATAACTCAAAAAAAGTCAAAAATTGTTGAAAATTTAACTGTATATAGATAACACTAGCATAAACATTTTGTGAAAATTTCAAGTATTTACAGTGATTAGTTTTTGAATTACAACCATATAAAAAAATCGATTCGGTCGAAAACTGGTTTTGCGTAAAAATTCCCTTTTTTCCGTCATTTTTTTTTTGTTTTTCTCGATTTTTTTGAAATCTGTTGGAAAATGTTTACTTTTTACCTCTATAATGCACCAAGGATATTCACTTTTCCATCGGAAACCACCCCCAAAGTTTGAAATTGAAACATTATTTCGACTAGTTATGCTGTATACAGATACAAAAAAAAAAAAAACATACATCATCTCCGTTCAGAATCTAAAATTCTTTTGCTTTTAGTCTTATAATAGAATTTTATAAATTCGTGATTATTTTCCATGTTGTTTATGAAAAAGTTTAAAATTTTAATCATATTAAAATCATTTATCTTCATGTATTATATTATTTATAATATTCATAATATGGTACTAGTCTACTTGACCCTTGATCCCCGACAAAAAAGTATTCCCCCTGCTACTTATGTTAAGTTGACTCCCGACATTTACATCTCTCGTTTTTTCGATGTTATAAAATGTGTATACTACAAATGAAAAATGTACCAAATTAAATACGTTAGGGATTCGTGTGAAATAAGAAATTCCCTGATTAGATATTTTAAGAACAATGTTCGGTAAAGTCCGTATAGTAAAATTAATGACATTAGATAGGTTCAACAGCTGGTGCTATATGTATAGGAGTACCTATGGAGTACCTACCTCAGTTATTCAGTCGTCATCATGAACAAAAAACATGAATTTCCAACAATTTTTTAATAACGTCCACGATAATTTTTCAGCAATAATTTTTTTGCAAAACGTAAATATCGTTCATAAAACTATAGGACTTGTGTGACAATGGACACGGTATGGTTTTATTTTTATTTTGATCGCCTGAAATTTTATGTATAGGTAAAGTATAAATTAAATAACTTTCACTCATTTTTTTTTTTTTTTATAAATTATTGATTATAACCTCGAAAATAATATACATGAAAAATCTAAGTGGCATGGCAGGGTGTCAACTAAACCTGTGTGGTGGGGATCAACTAGACCAGTACCCAAAATATTAAATAGGTATATGGCAAATGGTAAATAAGTATTATTGATGTGGTTTTGTTATATTTGATAAATATTTCGGAAAAAGTGAATTATACTATATAAAAATAATTTTCTTATGAATTATAACGGTTTTTTTTTAATTGTATTAAAATATACTTATACATAGTTTTAATGTTTAATACCAAAAAATGTATTACAATATGAAATTTTTAAATTGAATTATTTGTATAGTAGATTTGTTTAAATAACTGTTGCGTTTGTTATTTTTTCAATTTAATACGTAATTTTAAATTTGTATGTAAAACCTTACATATTATAATACATAGTTAAAATAAATTAAATTGATCATAATTATTACGGGAATGAATATTTGTAGTAAATTAATATTAGTATTGTTATATTTAATGATGTTTAGTAATTCGAAATTGAAAAAAATACAGTACTATGAGTACACAGTACATACAGGCATATTTTAATGATAGTTGAATACTTGGATTTTTCTCTTAACCTATGAGATAATTTTCTAAGATATTTGTAAATAATATACGAGTAAAAATTACTTAAACTAAAATAATTAAAACGTATAAGAATATGCTTTTTACTCTAATAAAGCTTATAAAAGGTTTTGCTCTTATTGTATAAATTAGTAAACGCGTACATTAAATGTATCCTATCGAATTGTATATACCTACTCATTATAAAGTAATATTAAGTATGTTAATAAACAATGCAAATCTGGATGAATTTTACATGACAAATTAAATAAACCAAATGGTTAAGTTAGGTTAGTTATTGTAAATTCTCAAAGTAAATTTATGTACGTTTTACGTATATTTAGGTTTTTTAATTTTCTTTTAAACATTTTCTTTTATAAATAATTTGCAGTTTATTTATTTTTGGTGTAGTCATAACTATAAAATAGTCAATATATAAAACATACAATGTAATTGGTCCTGCATTTATATTACCCACTACTCGTGTATAGACTGGGTTACACGAAAATATATTCTCAAATGTACCGATGTTTCGTTTTTATCCAAAACATAACATCTTTTATTCCATTCATAACAGAGCATTGTATGTGATATCTACAATTGAAAAAAACATGGTTTATATCTATTTCGTAATCATTCGGCATCTGTTAGAATCCAAAACCAAAAAATAAATAAATAAATGAAAAAAAGAATAATAAGAATACAAATAAAAGAGATAATATAGTATTGTGAGGACAGAAAACGTTTTTAATTTACTAGAAAAACACATCAATACTAAAAAAGGACCAGCAGCCTGTCTAAGTGGCACTTAGAGAAATGTATTATTGTTATTCCGGTTTCCGATCTTATTTGATAAAGATCTTGGCGAAAAAAAATATAGAGAATGATCTCCACTCGTGTGTGGTTCTCTGCCACTGTCAGTGTGTGTATTGTACACAATGCACAGCAAACAAGATTACTACATCTAGAACACTTGACAGGTTGAATGGGATGAGATTTGTTAGGTACTTTTTTTATTCAATAGCCCTTGGCATATATATTTATTATATATATATACTATGCCACAGACAGTCGGCATTTTTTATGTTCGAATTTTCATTTTATATTTCAGTTTAAAAACTTGTCTAGAGATTTGTTTCGAAGTAATTTTGTTTTCAGAAACTCTTTACAATCGTTGGTAGTTTTTTATACATACAAATAAAGGTCTCATATTTCTACAATCTTTAAATCTTAGGAAATATGGACAAATTGCTATTCCATTAATGGTGTGACGTTATAACTGTCATAAATACCTACCCCAAGAAAAGCTTAATACAAACTACGTTTTATATGACATAAAATGACATCATATTTATCTATTATTGTCGTTTATTTGATATAAAATTATTTTCAATGATAGACATGGATCTACACTAGTCAATACAGCGATGTTTGATAGGTATACTGTAAAAAAATTTACGTTGAGTGTGTATAATATATACATATGCTTTGTATGCTTTTATGTCTTCATGAAAATTAATTTAATTAATGTATAAATAGGAAATAGCATAATTCAAATCCATACTAGAAAATTAGAATCTCTATTTTTTTTAAATTACTTTATTTTGCTTAGAAAGTACAGTTACAGGGGTTAATAATTTTATTTGTTTATCAAATTCTATGCATTTCAAAGTCTTTTATCTAATGGATAAACGACTAATAAAATACAAGACTATACAGTTGAAATAATTTGTGTTCATTTAGAATGATTTTTTAATCATTTTAAAAGTTACTGTAGCCAATTTTCTTAGTTAAGTTCAAAACTTATTGAGAATACGTCACTCTATCTTATTTAACTCATTAAAAATGACACACATTCAAAATACTCAATTATGGGCATTTTATTTTATCGATGACTTTAATTTTTGTTGCACGTATAGTAATTGAAATCCCGGTATTTATTTAATCACCGTATAGTTAACTTACACTATATTTTAACATTGTATTCGATAATGTTTTACAATTTTGATTTAAGCAACTCTTTTGAATTTTGATATGCTTTGTGTTAGTTTAGTTTATTTCTTTTAGGGGGAGGGGAGTTCGAGATGTTATACAACTATTGGTTTGATTCAGAAAAATATAATACATTTCGTTTTATTCGGAATGTAATGTAAAAAATCATAACCATTGGACCGTATAAAATATAAAAAAACAACTGAAATATTCAATCTCGTATGTCTCTAATTTCTACACCGGCGTAAACAGCATACCATGTAAGCAAACGGTAATTTCTTGGGATTGAATGCTCGAAAAAAGAACAAGAAAATGGGGTTAACTATACAATAGAATATGATAGAGGGGCATTTTTTCATATTACACGCATCATCTTTTGAAGTATATCATAAAAATTCCCATTTATTAAAACACCCCTCAAGATGTGAGGGTCGTTTTGTAATGTCTTATTTCCAATTGGCCAATTCCGGTTAGATAAGGATATCCGAAGCATATGGTTTTATATTTCGTATAGATGCAACATCATATTTTTATGTATAATTTTATTTAGTTTAGTTAGTTGCCAGCGATCATATGTGCATTGTAAATATGTTTAATAATATGTTTGTATTAAGTTGTATATCGTAACCGTGATGTGTTTTTACTGTTTTTAGTATTATCATTTTCAATTGGTTTTTATTATTTATGTTATTATATTGTTTTTAATATACATCATTAATTTCTTACCACGTATTTTGTATACATATAAATATGTATCAGTTGATTCGGTAAGTGCATAAGTGTACTTATTTACTTTTATAGAATACACATTTTTATACAATTTTAAGTACTAATTAATATACAATTTATATATGTTATGGATAAAGTGGGATTTCGGGCAATGTGAAATGCGAATACAAACGAGTAATTTTTTGTGCAATACTTATTGTATTATTATTAATAAAAATACTAATATAATAATCAATGATATTATATTTATTGTTCCGATATGGCCATATGCGAAAATTATTCTTAAATAGTATAACAATAAAAATATGTTTATATAGTGTGTTTGAAAATTCGATATAGTTTATATAAGAATTATAATAATGTAATAATATACAATTCTAAACAATTCTAATTATATATGAAACATTAGTAGGTATAACAAAAATAAAATAATGTGAGTTTACTATTTTTTTGTTTTTACATCAATATTATGTCTTCGAATATTGTTTCCATCAATATTAAATAACGAGGTATAAGTAATATTAGTAATAAGAAATAAAAAAAGAAATATTGCATGAAAATGTATTTGTAATTTTTTGTGGTTCACGTTGCCTGGGTATAGCCATATTGCCCGTAACATATACTTCTAATTTATATCTTAAATAAATACTAACACTAAACGTGTAAAGTAGGTATCTTAGAAAAATTATAAAGGGTAAAGTTTTATTTTATCTTCAACAAATCCGGAATACTATTGAAAACTACTACAGCATTAATTTTTAAAAATAGTTTATGTTTACAGAATACCAGTTAGCTACATCCTCAAATTTACACAGTTTACGTTTAGCTTTGTTGGTTTTAATATTAAAGTGAATTGATAAAATATCAAACTTAAGAAATAACATATTTATTGTGTTTGTTTGTACGTTGATTTTTTACAATATTTACATTTTTAAGTGTGTAAAATATTGCGATTAGAAAATGTTCATAAACCGATTAAAAATTAAAGTATCTTCGAAGTACTGCTTGTTAATGCAGATAATGTTCTTTTTTCTTTAAGTTTGATAAACAATTGTTTTCTAAATATTAAAACTTACAAAGCTAAACATGAACTCCTGATTTAAAATTTTCCTTATTTGACACATTTTTAAGGGTCGGAACGCATTAGCGGAACTTGTTTAGGATACAAAGGTCAAAAATATCAAAAGATAATTATGTTACTTTATCTACAAAAATAACAGATATAATTAATTTATAAATAATATAAACAGTTTCAGTAAAATATTTACTAATTACAATATATTGTCACAAACAACATACTATATTATATACTTATTATTCATTACTTACTACTTATGTTCGTTATTTTATTTTATAATATTTATTATACCTAACTATTATTCATTCAAGTATAGATAAAATTTTATATTTAATATAATCGTTTTATAAATTAAAATACATATAAATATTCCCATTTCGCTGTTTGTATTGTTTGTTTTTCCATATTGTTTGGTTAAGTATAAGAAATTTACTATTTTTACTTCCCAGAAATGCCAGCTATATTACATTTGTTACCAGAAATCACTTTAAGCATCAGATCTATCAAAGTTCTATAAAAATTTGCTTTTGTTTTTAGTACATTGTCATAAATCATAATATACATAGTATCCCATGAGAATTTATCTATTGCAATATCTTCTGAAATAATGGAGATTGGAGATATCATAATTCTGTTTTTTTTTTGTATAAGACCCACAGGGACAAGGACTAAAAGTATTTCATATTTTAATTAAATTTAATGTTTTGATAAGAAAGTTAAGATAGCCATTTTGTAGAGTTTGTTTTTCTGAAAAAGTTGATGTTTCAACATTTTAATTTTATTAATTTCATGATTTTTTATATATTTTAAAGTTTCGAGAAAAATTATGAATTATTTAATATCATAGTATGTATAAGTGATATGAAAAATGTGGCAAGTGAGCTCATGCAGCCGGTGAATGTTTTCAGTGTATTAAAAAAAATATTATACATAAATCACAATGTTAATGAAAATAAAATGTTGAAACGTCAACATTTTTAGAAAAATTAACTCTATAAAATGGAAATTTTCAATTTTTTTTAAACTTTTTTACCAAAACTAAAAATATGAAATACTTGTAGTCCTTGTCTCTGTGAGTCTTATATATATATATAAAACAGAATTATGATGTATTGATATCTCCACTATTTAAGGAGATATTGCAATGGGTAAATCCTCATTATGATGCACCGTGTACGCTGTACTTCATTTTTCTTTTAACTATGATTGTATAAAATTAAATAGGGAATTTTTTTTATTTTTTTTAATAATCTAATAGCTTTTCATTGCAGAGAGATATCATTGACAAAATTCATTAAGTATTTTAAATTTTAGTTTGATTTTTGTGTGATATCTTGTTTTTGCATTATTATATTATTTTTATGGAAAAATGATAAATTATTGTCGCATTTATTATTAGTTGTTTTGCTATAAATAAATATATCTACACATTGTGTATAGCCTATATTTTTAATGTTGATCAATGATTATATCCGAAATTAATGAACTTAAAAACTACTGTACCAATTTTTACGTAGTTTCTTACAAAAAGGCTCACCCAGTCCAGTTACTAAGCCAGTTTGAAAAGGCTTTTCCTAACCTTTTTACCTGTGATCAATTGCGCTAACTATCGACTCCGTCAAATTTTTTTATTATACCTGCGTGTTGTATTTGTATTGTATATATTTATATATTTTTTAAAATCCTCACAGAATTATTACTTTATATCAGCCTATTAACGTTTCACAGGAGACATCACAGAAAAGTTTGCCGATTCGTCTTCCAAAATTATTATTTTTTTTGTCGAGTTTTAGCTTATATAAACTTATGAGTTTATTTTTAATTTTAATTTTTATTATTGTTTTAAATAACTTAAATTTTAACGATTTAACGAAATCAAACTATCCTATCTATTTGCGTTGAAGCTTTATAATCTGTTGTTATGTTGTTATTTATAATCTGTTGCTTAATTGATAAAACTGGCGTTTTCATGTGGCTTTCTTAAGTTCACAACTTAAACACACGGAACACGTATTTTTTTTTTACTTACAATACATATTGTATTATTAATATATTATATTATTATAATATTCACTGATTTATAAATTCGCATTAAAGATCGGTTAATTTTCGCCTAAGTATATATATATATACTCTATTTGGGTATACGCATCAGTAGGACGCTATCCTTTCGGGAAAAATAAAAGAGACGAGAGGCCCGCGTGAGTACATTTTTTAATGCTTACAGAGTATACTTATTCGGTCCGTCATAATGTGTGTTACCTATATTATACATAATATTCTTATCCATTTATATAGTTCACTTGGTAATTGCTTTGTATATTACTTCTAAATACGTTATTTTAGGGTAGGGTGCGGTGTTTTACGTACATTTAATATACATAATTAGTGTTGTAAACGCCGCCAAACACGCATATTATATGTTATGCGCTTTGTACACCATACCGCGTACCCGGTGCGAGACATTTTATCTGGTTGATTGTATGCCGCCGGTTGCCTCTGATGGCTTATATATAGGTATAGGTACGTAATATAATGTGTAGTATGATATTATATATGCGGGAAAACGGGCGGTGGCGAGTATAGCACAGCGGATATATACTATAATAATAATGTATAAGGAGGGGAGGGACGTGAAAAGCGACCAAATCGAAATCCCAGCGTGGGGCGCAGCGGGACGACGTCGACGCCGCTCACGTGGTCTGAGCGGCGGGGAGGGTACGAGGGACGAGGAGGACTACGGCGAGGTAAATAACACGATGGTGATGACGACGACAACGACGACGTCCGAGGTCGGTCGATTTTCATTGCGCGCGCTCCTCGCCGCCGCCGCCGCCGCCGTCGTCGAGGTCTCCCGGGGCGGCTAAAAACGAATTCGCCCGCACCGGCGGCGGCAGGCCTTCCGCTCTGCGCACGTATATATATATAATATTAATAGTAATAATAATAGTACTCGTGTGCCTCCCCGGGTGGCGTGCGGGTCCGGGTGGCGGCTGTGTGGCACGGGGTGACAAAATGGACTCGCCGGCGGGACACCGCGTGGTGTGTGTTGTGTACGAGTATTGGTGACAGGCGCAGGGCGGGGAGGATGGTAGGCGCGCAATCATGGCGGACGACAAAAGCAGCCGCGCCGCCGGGCCGTGATCGATCCGCCGATGTCAACGCCACGCAGGGGTGACGAATTTTCTCAACCAGTGCCGCTGCGGAGCGTCGCACCCCGCCGCCCCGAGTAGACGAGACACGCCACGCGCGCGCGTATAATATAATATTATACGTACGCTGTATTATGTATTGAACACGATGGCGCTTACATTTATTTCTTAACGTTATTGTCAACGTGGGTATATATAATATACATATACATATATGCCTAACCTATAGGCTATATATCGTTATGTATATATAGTATAATAAGAGGAAAACGTAAATTCTTGACGACGAGTAGGTATATAATATATAATGCTGTTCATATATATTATTATGTATATATATATATATTATATATACGGTTTTCTGAAAGTATATGTTATTCATGAGTATGCACGCGGCCGTTATTGTAAGCAAATAAAAATCGTTTTGTTTTTTCACATCGAGGTATGAGATTGTTGTGTAGGTACTATTATATTTTATATAGTGGTACTTAAATATAGTGAATTAATTAATGATAAAAAAAAAAAAAACAGAAATGTATCATGAGTTTTGTAAAACCTTATATAAAAAAACTATGGGAAGTCGCTTTACTGCTGTAGTATGGTATGGATTTCGGATGTACCCCGTCATCATTGTGACAGGTTATAAAATGTTTAATTTAATTTCAATGATAATGAAACAATTCTGTTCTGCAGACATAGTATTGATGTAATGTATATAGTTCATTCCCAGTCACCCAAATGTACGCCTCAAAAATCACCTAAATTTGTTCGAAAAATAACATTATTAGTCCAAACATTTAGTTAGTAACAAAAAAAAAATATTACATTTCCTATTTTGAAGACTTAGACTTTCCATGTATTTTTTTCTAAAAATTATAGTTGTAACAATAGTAAAATATTTAATAGCAATTAGAGAATCAATCGATAAAACATTAATTAATAATTAAATACACGCATGAATACATAGTGGTACCTATATATTATAGTTGAGACTTTTTTCTTTTTTTTAAGTTCTGCTTAAAATTGAATTATTATAACTTTTTTAAAAATATATTATTTTTTACATGATTTTACTTAGCTAGGTTTTACATTAATATCGTAAAAGAAAGTATATTGCAATAGAACCATTAATATACTTTATGTATGATAGGTTCCTAATAATTAAAACAAACTATTTAATGATTTATTTTATGATTATGGTTACAATTTGTACCATAATAGTTTTTTGATTAAATCGAATCTGATTAATATGTTTTAGTTATAATTATAATTTAATATAATTAATATAATTTAAGTTATACGATATATTTGAAATTTGTTGATCTAATACAATTGTTGATTTTGTATTTTATCTATGTATAAAGTATATTGATACATTTTTTCTAAGTAAAAAACCTTAGGAATTTTATAGGTAGGTACAAGCTAACTAATAAGTTGTTTTTAAAGCAATTCAAAAATATAGGTAGGTACATAATCAATTTTTTATTGAACATTATTTTCAAATTTTGACAAAATCGGATCGAAAAATAGGCATTTGTCTTAAAACAATTTTAGTTATCTTTGTATAAAACTAATATGCTCTTCGCTCTCCCAGAATCTAAAACAATTTTCATTTGTATATTAATTATATTAATTTATTCTGTAAATACAAATTTTAAATCTTAACGATTTCCTCCATAATAATAGATACAATAATAGCCAATAGTTAATAGTTATAAATAATAGGTTCCTTTTCTAAAAATCAGTTCATTTTGTTATATCCTTTAATGATAATCGATTGTACCTAATCCGTATTATATTATTAAGATATTATTCAAGTATTTATGTGATGGAATAACAATTTCAGAGTAATAGTAAACCAAAAAATAACAAAACAGTTATTGTTCAACTCTTTTTTTGTTGTTCTAGTGTTGATGGCTTTTAATTTTAAATTATATATTTCGAAAACTTTTGTACCGCCATTTATTATACTTTATCAACATTATTATTTACTATACCTATCTATAAACAACGAAAGGTTAAAATTATATTAATTATAAAAATAAAATTGATTGATTGTTCCAATGAATGGGACATGTGCTCACCCCTAATAGTAAAAAATGCTGTAACTAGGGCGCACATGAATAGGTATATGTTTACCTATGGGTATAACCAGATATATAACCATTAACCATATCCGGTTTATGTCGGAAATAAATCGGCAGACTCGCAGACTTCGATGTATTTAATTATTGTAATAGACTCCTCGAATTTTAGATTTATTAGCTAGCCAATATCGGTTTCCGAGAGGGCTATCATTGTATTGAAGGTATACATTTTCCTGCGCACATGTCGCTATGTCATGTTGAGTGCCTGTATTATACCCGTATTATTTGTATTTTATAATATTAACCCATATTTTTATATTTATTGTGATATATTTTTATACAAATACACAAGTACACGTATATATCTATATATGTATAAATATATATTTGCTCATGCTGAGGACTGTTTAGCTAGATCGAATGCTAATGTTTATCGAATTATTTATTATTATAACATATTTTAAGTGTCGTAAAAATATTAATCAATATATCACACGGCTATTGTTAATCGGTAAATACTTATACACAATAATTCACGAATTTTAGGGAGTTTGGGACAAATTAGACATCGCGGTTAGTTAAGAATTAGCTTAAAAGGTAAATTTTGAGAGTATGACTAAATATCATAAAATTTATAATATTTATTATAAATTGTGATTAGTAAATTTATTTTGATTATATTTTTATTAATTTTTTACTATTACAGAAAAAGAATTATATTATTTTTTGAGAAGACGAGGTTCATAAAAATTAATTTAAATTTATATAACCACTGGTTTTTTTTGCCATGAGTCTTGTAAATCCTAATTACCTATGACACAGCAGCTTCTCCTACTTTGTACGTATCAGAACTCTGTAATACGTTCTGTTTAAGTTAATTAAATGTAATTGTTTTATTTTATTTACCGTGAATATAAATGTATAACATATCTACAGTAACAATTATTAAAGCTTGCATGTTCTTTTTAATATTAAATTAAGCGCTGTTATATATGTATATTATTGTACATAAGTTTTTGAATTTTTATTATTATCATTTACCACGGTTTAATTCGGTTTGATATGTAGTTATATTTACTGCTTGTATTCAGTTCTTTATTTATAATAATATGAAATTAAGTCTAAATGGAAAACTTTTTGTGAAAATAATCAATTTACCACTAATTAAAAATCTTAATTTTTGATAGTTAACTTGAACAAAAATTTTAATTTAATAATACAAAATTGAAATACATTTCCAAAAAATAATTTTAAAATGGTACAATATGTCCACTTAGTTCAATTATTCACATGTAGTTGTATTGTTAGTTCTATGAAAAATTAATTTTTCAATTTTCAATTTTCATCACCACTTGTTTTTCTTTTATTCCTTATTTACTCAAGGTAACACTTCATTGTACGATAGTACTACAAACACTATACATACACATTGGAAAATATTTATCGTAACTGTCAATATTAGGTATATTACTTATAGACTATAAGTTATAGTCATAGACTACCTACTAAACAATATAAATACTCAAAAACTAAATCTAAATCTTTGAAATATGTATATTGAAGAATAATACGTGTTGGCTAATTATTATAGTGATGTTTAAAGAAAAATTCTGATCGACATTATTACCTCTACAGTTATGCGGTATAATATTATTTATTAAATAATCAGACGTGCGTCATTTATTAATTAAAAGAAAACGTGTTATATTTACATTTTTCATACCTATTTTATGTTTTTTATATTTGAAATATTAAACTCATCTTTCTTTGGTTTTTTTTTTTTTTAATAATTGCGTAATATTGTGATTTTATCCCTCATTCTAATGATTATTTATTTTAGTTTTTTGTAAATCAAATCAATAATAACTTTCTTAGAACTAATTCACTTTTCCATTTACAAATACTTACGGGAAAACGTTCAACTACTAAGTTAAATTTCCACTTTCTTTTCTGTGGAATTATATAATTGTGTATGTACTAACCAAACTTATGTTTACTTTAAACATTCTTCTTATAATGATAAATTGTCCTGTATACTATAATAGTAAAGCTGTGTTTTGAATTATATATTTATATAATAAAATAATAAATATATTATTATAATTCGTTTTTATTTTCTAAATTCATCGTGAATCATGGTTAGTATAAAATAAATATTAAATATATAAAGCGCATATAAAATAATATGCGTAATTATCGATTAGGGATAAAACTTTTGCAGAGTATTATTCGCCTATTCGTCATTCTCTGCATGCTGGATATAATAAATTAAAAGTATATTTATAAACGTATAATATAATATTTAACTATGGGAATTAAGTTGATTGTGGTAGTAATTTGACTTAAATTTTTACGGAATAAAAGCCGATGCTTTATAAAAAATATATATGTAGGTATAATGCATATATTATGTAAAGACTGTGCTGCACTCGAGCAGTACCTATTCGTATTAAGTTCTTATAATTCACAATAATTCCGGTTGTATGTATAAATAATATAATATGCCATATTATACTTATTGGAGTGACTAGGAAAAAAATTTATTAAAATAACCGTTGCATACTGATTAAGTATATTTTATAATACATGAACCGTCTGATATGTGTGTGTGTGGTGACGGGAAGAGGGGTGCATTAGTGGCGTGCACAAACTGCGAGAGAGTGATTTTCTAAGTGAGGTTTCTAGCTGGTTACTTATGTAATATGTATGCATTTAAAATGTGCATTTAATATTATGTAGGCATACTGAATCTGCCGTGTTCTTAGGGGTTGTACCTACATACAAAATTTCTGGTATGCTTGGAAGTCACCCGCATACAATTTATGCGTAAACGTGTAACAGAAATCACGGTATAGTGTCCCGTATATACGTGGAAAATTTGCAATTATTTTCGCATTACTTAAGTGCATTCACTCCGGCGGGTCTAAACGAGTATGTATATCCCTATATATATATTCTAAAGCGTGGATTATCATACGCGTACGAATGTAGAAGTCCACACACTGTTTGTATAATATATGCATATAATATTATACTTCGTAAGCTCTCTGCTATTACTTCACCAAAGTATAATATATATATATATATATATATATACAAACAAGTCTGGGGCGCGCGCGCGGAACCCGAGTGCCCACAGCGGGATGGCTTTTCAAGTGGCAGCGTCGACATCGGTCTTTCGTAGGCGGTGGGTTCGTGGTGAAGGGGTTGTGGGGTGGTATAGTTGCAGAGGGAAATGTACGTGTAATGTATATTATACACGTATATGCACGTTACGTGACGAGGGATATTCGATGACGAGAGAGGAGAGCTGAATACGGCGGGGCGTGCGATCAAAGGACTCTGTCCCTCGGGTTTCTGCTTTTGCTACAGCCATTGCGGTGGAGAAGGAGAAGCCGGAGGGTTCGTTGTCGTCGTCGGCCACACGCACCGCCGCACACGTCCCTCTCTGCTGTTTGAGTATATATATATAAAATGTATGTATATATTATAATAATATATTGTCCTCTCTCGGACTAGGTCTCTCTTTCCTCTTCCTCCTGCACCATCATTCTACCTCCCCTTTGCACCCAGGAATAAGACTGCTGTATACACCAATCCAATGCAAATTCTCTGTTCCGTCGTCATCGATGGATATATATATATATTTTTTTTATATATATATAACACTCACTGACTTTACCTACTCGATTACCATTATGTTTATATATATTGAGAGTATAAAATATAATGCATATATACGTCAAGGGTCCCTCGGGAAAGTTCCATACATGTATATAGTGTACACAATACACATATATACAAGCGACATCGTTTGGCGTTTGTAGCCGGGAGAGGGTCGCATTACGGGGCTGTACATATTATACGTGTATATTATAATATAATATCATCCGGCTCCTGGGAGGGATATACGCACGCGGTGAACGCTAATTCGATAAGGATTCTTGTCCTAGCCTGATACAGCTCTGCCGCCGAAATACGTCATTATTATTACTGTTGGAGTACGCGAACACGCGCCACAGAAGCTTTTAAGTAGGTAGACGGCGTATTAATTTCAAGAGCGTCCGAATATTGAAATCGTTGCCTTTATATTCTGTATATATAATTATATATACTCGGGTATATGGCTTAACTATAGTATTATGTGTATAATGTATATTGTTGCGTTATCGCGCGTAATATAGGAAAGAGATTTCCGTCCCGTTGTGTCGACGTCATATAATATATACGTATAGTCTAGTTCTCTATTAAACATATACGCCCCTTGTATTATGTATAAGTCAAATGTATGAGTTTGATACTAATAGTTGTATACTATACCTATGGGCCGTGACCGTTAATACGTGTGCGATCGTCTATAAATTTCAATCCCTTAATAGTTAATATCTTTCGAGGTTATTCAACAAACGTATATTAACATAATATAATATATAGAACGTATACAAACTTAGTTTAAACGTATTTCAGTCATTAGATACAGTTACAATTTACCGGTAAAATATATAAAAATATTTCATCAAATACTAGTTTTGTATGTTTAAACTGCATAAATAGTTAACTAAAAGAATTCTGTTAGATTCTGATCTGAGAAAAAGATATAAATTGGTTTTGGTTTTTCTGTATTTTTTGTATTTGTATAGCTTTATTTTCGGGTAGAACTGTAGAATAAATATGTATAATCTACTTTCAAAGTTTAATTATGTAACTACATTATATTTTTGAATGGAATGTTTTAATAATTCTATATCTATATAGTTAAAGTTAGTATAGTTATTAGTTATTAACAAACTTCAAAAATTGTTGATATTCATTATTTTTTTACTTATTAGTTATGACTGAGTATTTTAGTTACGTATTTGAAATTTTGAATTTTCGCTGATAACTTAATTAGGTATATTTTTATAAATATGTCATATTTTACTATAACAATATTTTTCCTATTCTTAAAAATAAAATAATTTGAAAATTTGTTTATTATATTATAAAACCTTTAATTAAATACTCTTACATATTATATTGTAAATAAAACTAAATTATTAAAATAATTTTAAATACTATACGGATTGATGAACATTTTGATTTTATAACGATGTGAGATTATTTTTTATGTATGTGGAAATTTCAAGTATGTATAGTGAGTATGTATGTATATTATATACTGTGTTTGGTTATTTGTTTTTGAATTCAAACAAAATGGATTTTATCAAAAACTTATTTTGAATAAAATTCCCGATCTTTCTATATTATTATTTATTTTTGATTTCACCAATTATTAAGAATACTTTATTTAAAACCCACCAAACTACAAACTACAGATTCAATTTCCTACCAAAAATCACCCTTAAAGTTAATAATCGAATCATTTACTGTAAAAAGTGTCTCCATACAATGATAAAAAAACATATATAATTGTAAAATCAATACTATCATTACTCTACTTAAAATCTAAGATATAACTTTTTTCAAATATGTTGTTTTTAATGGCTTTAAATTATTTAAAAGGAAATATTTCCTGTTAATTTTAAAATATTTCGACAAAATGAGTCTTTATCGAACTATATATAATATATATTTGATTTATTGGGTAATTATTATTATTTATTATTAATGTAATAACGTACAACAAATTATCAAAATTAAAATTTAACTTTTTTTACTTACAAAGTTTTGTGTTTGAAAGAAGTACCAATTTGATTTTTCTCTAACGTACATATAATGCATACACTACAAGTTAAAAATGTACTCAACATGTATCAAATAAAAATATACATAAATTATAGAGTGAAAAAAAATTTAAAAAATTTACCATTGAAAAAAAAGTAAAATTTATATTTATTCATCAAGAATGATAATAATCTATATGAAGGTACACTTGAATAACATGAGACTTTATAAAAACTAAACATTGAGGACGGTATTTTAAATTTTGGATCAGAACAAAATATTATAATTTAGTATAATTTGAATATTGTAAATCCTATGTATATCATAAAGTTTAGTTTGTAATTTTATATTTTTTAATATCATAAATTTATATTATTTTAAACAACGAATAATTATGTTTATAAATAAATATCACCGCTTTAGTTCAAATTAGCAACTTATAAAAAAAAGGGTGGTCAAGTGGGCTAAGCTCTGCTGTACAGTAGGTATCGAGTGGACTTCGGACATATAGTGTAGGCCACTATAATGGAATAATTATATGGATGTGTTAAATTTGAATGCAATATAATGTATCATTTTATATGAAAAATGATTCTGAACGGAGATGATTTGTCAGCATAGGATATATTTTCCAGTGGGTGGTAGAATGGTGGTTCATGTTTTAATGACCTGAGTCCTGAATATCCCAAATTGAAATCATTTACAGAAAATTTCAATTTAAGCAACTGGTATATTATGTTTTAAGTTTCTACGACTAGTAATTTTTAACTATAACAAAACTCTAATGTTACTTAAAATCGTTATTTTAAGTGTGAATTTCGGATTTCGTACAAATTTAAACTTAAGAAAATTTTTTTTTAATTAGTCGACGCTTAACTTCTTTTATAAATATTGTAAGCCAAACGTATGGAAAATCTTGTGGTCTTAGCAACTTATACAAAATTGTTTATACATTTTTCACTACAAAATAATCTGCAAATATTTATGATTTTGACGAATTTTTGTCAATAATAGAACTTGAAACGATATAATAAAAAAAAATTGTGCTTATGTATTCTTATAATTTTTGAATCACTAAAAAACTTATTGAAAAAGTTCATGAGGAACTTTATATTTAATTTCCAAGTATTTTGACTTAGCCAAAAAAATGTTGTCATCATTTATAAAAAAAAAAATTATTTTAAATAGAAATGTTTTGAAAATTAAATTATGTAAAGAAAGTGGCAATCTATGTAACTGATGAAAATTGTAATTATTTAAGACTTATTCTTTTTGAATAATATCAAATATTTAAAATCGTTATCGTGACGCGATTTCGTAAAATTTTAAACTTTCATCGCTTATTAAAAAAAAAATTGTGTCTAACGATTTTGTTTTTTTTTAACTTCAATAAGAACAACTTATAAGAAACCTTGTATTTAATTTTCAAATTTTTTTATCGACATTTAAAAAAAAAAATTACTTAAAAAAATCGAAAATTTCAGTTGTCTATAAATAGTTAAAAAAAAAAAATAGCTAGAATATTTAAAAAATATTCCGTTTTTAAATAACGATAATATAAACAATTGGTGAAAATTTCAATTTATTTACAGTGATTCGTTTTTGAGTTAGGTACTACTATTTGATAAAAAAATCAATTTTGTCGAAAACTCGTTTGCGTAAAATTTACCGTTTTTCCGTCACTTTTTTGTTGTTTTTCCCAACTTTTTTGAAAACTACTGGAAATTTCTTAGTTTAGTCCCCTATAATGCACCAAAGATTTTAAATTAGCCATCGGAATAAACCACCCCTGAAGTTTTAAATAGAAGCCATTATTTCGACAAGTTATATGGTGTACACTGTACACAGACACAAAAAAAAAAACTCGCTCACAACTCCTCACTCTGTTCAGAATCTAAAATAAGTTATATCTAGTATCTACACCATATTATTTGCTGTATTTACTTAAAAATTAAGATTTTCATGTTAAATTTTGATTGTATAGTTTAAAATGCATTATATATTTGGGTTTCCCATTAGTTAATTTTTTTGTTTAAATTTTGAAAATTTAATTTTTGAATAATTGTTTTTTCAAGTTGTAATTTGTAATTGTCTATATAAACTAAGCTATATTTGTGGATAAGTAAAATATTTTGCCTATAAAATATAGTTTATATAATATTATATATTGGAGACTCAGCAAAAAAGTATAAATACTATAAATTCTAGAATCCCTTTAGCAAAGGGCAATATAAAAGCCTAACGGTCATGAGATTTATTATTAGGTTTACTTGTTGTTTGTGCTCGTGATTTGGAGCACAAAAGAATCAATTTTGTTTTTCGTTTTGCTTTGTCGAATCAAATACCCTTCGCCAGACAGAATAAGTATTGAGCCATTTTTTACGTTTAGATATTTGTTCTTGAATTCAATTTCGACTTTAACTCTGAATGTACGCGTATCGTAAGTTTTGCGAATAAAAATAATAAAAAAATATTCTACAGATATTAATAATATCATATTATAGTGTACATCATATTTTCCACTCAAAATCAGTTAAAAAAATTCACTCCAGTTTAAATTTAAATTAAATTTTTCTCTTTTATTTAATTGGGTAATTTCATTTATTTATTTTTTAATACATCCTCTGATATAATGTCGAATACAGTCTGTGAAGTGGTTTCTTTGTGTACCGAGAGCTCACCCCTGTCAAATTCGCCCTCGCCATCAAGGCTCCCCATAGGGTTAATTAATACGTCTCTCATTCTATTGGCCGTCTAATAGTTGTCGGAGTATATATTAGGGTTTATATATATACGTGTGTGCGCGTGTAAGTGTGTTTGCGTGCGTGTGTTGTATTTCATGGGCGCTCCCTTTCGTATTGTATTGTAAAAACCCATCGTATATTAAAAAAAAAACCACTTATAACTTGGAATGTCAATATAAAAAATGTCCTAGTCTAGAATGGTGGTTTTAATTGGCTCTTATTGCGTATAGCGTCGTATCCCTTTTTTGTGATCGAATACAAACCCCGAGGACAGATTTAAAACGCAATAATAAGCTAAAGCCTGCTAGAGGAATTATGTACATAAAAAAAAGAATCCGAACCAGTTGTTTAGAGATCCTTTGTGACAACAATTATACATTTTTATGAATATTTTCTCATACAGCATGCTGTATTAAATATTTTACCTATTTACTCAAAAATAATAAAAACAATGATTTTTTAAATGAAATATTTATTTACAAATTAATATATTAATCTGGGTGTTAAAAAATCGTATTCAAATGACATTATTATTGGTTTTTTATAAAAAACCATACTTTATATTTATTTTTCAAATAATTAATAATTTGTTTGTACATAACTGTATAATATGTAGATACAAACATGTGTACTGTTTATTACTTATAAAACATTTTCAAAATGATATTAACTACTAGGTACAGCGATTAGATAACGTGTAAAATATAAGTTAAAATAAAATTGATAAAAAGTTAATTTTAGATACTTACTTAATTAGATTACAATTTTGCGTGATAACTATTTTCCATTAATTATAAATAATATATATAATATATAGGCTTATGTCTCTTATAAGTATTTTTATGAAGGAACTATTAAATATGGCATCCATACTATTTATTTAATGTCTTTTAGTATAATAACTATTAATTATAGTTAAAATGCCATGTAATATATTTATATATGTAATATCGTTACACAAAATGGTTATTATCTGTATAAAAATATGCAAAAATATTTATGAGTATGGTGTTATTTAAATATTCTATAAGAACAAATTACTATAAGTATTACTTCTTTAGAAGTTTTTAAGTTTTTTGCTAATACATAATTTAAACATAACAAGTATTATGCAGTTATTATTATTAATACTGTCCTTAATTTTCAGAACGTTTAGAAAAACTGTCAGAAGAAGAATTTCAACAGAAATTAGTAGAATGGCAACAGAAGGAGCAACTAAAAAAACAACAAAAGGAAAAGAAACAGAAAAAACCAAATACTCCAGAAAAGAAACCTGCAGGTATGTGTAATTAAAAAACGTGTATTTAATTATGTGCTGTTGGCTGTGGTATTACTAGTTTTCATATTTTAATGTAGTTTAATAGTATATGTGACATAATATTATGTACATTATATATTTTGTATGTGTATTAAAAGTTTATTGATAGGTACCTACTCAAAAACATATTTATATGATATATAAAAAAAATCAATAATTCTTATTTTAATACTAAGCAAACAAATTTATGTAGATTTAGTAATTTTAAATAATCTCATAATTCATTTAAATTATTTACAAATTGTAAATAATAGTTATACGTAAAAACTAAAATATTAAAGAAGTTTAAATTTCTTCAGTTGTAATATACAATATAATAATTATAATAGTTGTAAAAAATAATAGTATCAATATAATACTTTATTGAGGTATTTATATATTATTCATAATTAAAAAATCTTATAATTAGATACATATATTATGCATAGATAACAAAACAATCAGTTATAATTGTGTGTGTTTTTGTGTTAACCATCGTGTTGTGTATACTATAGTTGTGATAGTTATACTAGCTACTGTACGTCTGTACATACTAATAACCTTCTTTTTTTTTGTTGATTATTTAAGTATTATTTCTTTAGTAGCTATTACATTATAATAATAAATAACTTCAATGGTTTTGATAAGTTAAAATATCTTAAATTAAAAGTAAAAGTCATATGAAAAAAAAAATGCCTAATGCTGTCTAATATAACATTTAGGTACGTATAGGATATGTCATTGTGACGAAAAGAACGAATATGTATATTTTTTTAGTGTTTTATTGGTGGAATAAAAAAAAAATTATATATAAAAATATAATATTATAATATTGTTTCGTACTATGCATCTTATGTTTATAAGGTTATTTCGGGTATTTTGTGTTAATATATCATATATCAGATGCAAGTTTAGCTTAGTTGATATACGTACAGCTCTCATTACTATAATTAACTCTAAGTTAATATAGGTACCTATTATTGAATTATTCTGAAAATAATATATAATACTCGTGTATACGATTTAGCCGGAAAAATCGCTGTTGGCTTTTTTGGAAAATGATGAATATATAAAAATAACGAACGCAGCGATGACCGTTATAAAAAAAGGGGGAAAGGGCGTATCCACGGCAACGGATGCGGAAAGGCGTTGCTATTATCACGCTGGCTGCCGTCCCGCCGCGCGTCGTTGCCATGGCAACTGGACTTAGGACACCTTCAGACAATGGTGTCAGCAGACCCTACGACTCTGCTGCACACACAATTTTACTTGTGTTTATATATAATGGTATATGCGTGAATATATATTATATAGCTATGGTTGTGTGTGTCTGTGTGCGCTCGCGTATTGAAAAGCGCCCAGGGATAATATCGGGGTTGGAAACTTGCTAAATTAGTCGGCCGCATCCTGATCCCTTTTGTCCTTTCACCGCGCTCGTAACTCATCTCCAAACAGCGTCTCGTCGTGTACAGTATAATATATATTACTAAGCTTAATGGGGACTGGGGATAGAAAGAGACAGTAGGGTATAAATATATATATTCTTCTGCATAATGCAAATGACATTTTGTATTCTCAAAGAGGAAAAATAAATGTGTATAATGTTGGTGCATATAGTTATTATAAGCAAATTAATACGAGTTGGGGTAAAGATGTGTGCGATTTTACCTTTTATACCGAGAGACGGTATCTTTATAATATGTCATATATTCATATGACATAATATTATACGTATATTATACTATAGGTAACATATTCGTGCTTATAATAAGTATGATATATTTTTATTATTTATCAATTTTAACCTTCTACACACTTGTCCGTACACTTTACTGTAATATATATAAATTATATGTATATAACTATTTAAGTATATACTATATATACATTATATTATGTACTTATATAATTCTCAAGTATTCAATGCGCATTAATTCTTTTCTTGTTTAGTTCGTTCTCTTTTTTTTTTTTATCAAAATGTTTATAATTTTTTCGAAACAAATAAAATATATCATTATAAACGTTAAACTTTTAATTACTTGAAGACAATTCAGCAGCTATTATATTTATTACATTAGATTAGGCCATTCTCAAAATATGTCAATTATTAATTAACTTTTATGTTAGTGAATATTTTAAATTATGACGACACTGCAGTTTTTTTTGTAAATAATTAAGTCCGTTTCACACGATAGTAGTAATTGCGCCAATATATAATAACTTGTGTGCTAGTTTTTGCATTCGTAAGAATTATCAAAAGTATATTAGTTAAAATAATTACTAGCATAGAAATATGCGCTGTCAGAATATAGAAATTATATTATCAATATTGTATAATGTTGTTTTGAATATTTTTTTTCTAAAAAAATATACTTTTAATTTTAATTAAAATCGCTAAATACTTGATTCACAGTAAAACAAAATCCATTGATTTTTGCCGACTATATTTTTTTTGTGATTAACCATTTCTATTGTGTCTTAATAGCGTGCGTAATTCCTTTTGTTTATTTTTTTTTTGTTTCGGCACTCGTGACTTTGCATTATAAAAACATGCAAAACAAAACCAAGTTAATCGGCTTCTTTAGAATTCGCAAAACCCTTTTCATTTCTTTGATATTAAAAACAAAAGAGACTAGGCAATTTTTTACAAAACACCTTGTACCGGCTGATGCAGTAGTGTTCCTGACGGCGGCACGTCAGCCGCGGCTTCCTTTTGACGCAATATATGAACGAGATACGATTACCTCTATTTATACACTTATTGTGTTCACATGCGTCTTATCGTTTTTCTCATATCCTTTCCTTGTTAATGCGTTGGCTGATCTTTAACAATGATATTACCTAGCAGGAGACGGTCAAATGCTTCCGAACACAAATGGATGTAACAATAAAATATACTGGGGTTTCTGAGATTATTTTGCGAAGGGTTCTCTAAAACTGTATATATAGATATACTAGTATGTGTAAACGCTTGTAAATATTATCCATTCATGTTGTTCATTTTTTTGATCAGATTAGCGTTTTAAGCCGGATGAAAGGTTCAATTATAACATTTGTTTTTTTCAACTTGATAAAACACACACACACACACGTAATAATTTCCAATTCGTTAAATTTGATACAGAAAAAGGAATCATAATATCATACACATGAATGATTTCAAAATCAAAATGTAAACCTGTAGTTTATTTTTAAATTTTAAGAAATATAACATTAACTAATATTTTAGTTATTATACATCATATATTTTAATTAATTCAATACTTGCTATCCAATTTATACATGCATGAGTAATTATATTTAGTTCACCACAATTATTACATTATTGAACTCGACGCAATTTACTTTTGACTTTATGAGTTTGATTATGTTTAGTTAAATTCAAAATCCCACTCCACTATTAGCAACTGCGGTTCTATATAATCAATTAGGTCATGCTCATTCAGTTGCGTTTCGTCGATGATTTATATTATTTATGTTCGAGCTAATATGTATGATAATTTATTATTGTTTTGGTTTATCTTGCTATTTCATTTAGACCATACTATATAGTATATTATTTTATATTTTAGAAGAATTGATATACTTAATCTCGATTACAAAATAATTATTTCATAAAAATTTCCATTTTCCCTTAATTTTTTGTTTGTTTTTCCCGGTTAAATATAAAAAAAAAAATACTGGTAATTTTTAATTTTGACCTCTTCAATAAGTACCAAACTAGATCCAATTTTTCATTCAAAACCTGCACCCTTAAATTTAAAATTAAAGCATTTTATCGACTGGTTTTCTTGTATACGTCAAAAAAACACACACACACACACACACACACACGTTAATGTAAAATCAATTTTTATTCTTTGCTCCGCGGCTCAAAATCTAAAATTATATTTTATAGTTCACCTAATATATAATGTTAAAATGAAATATTTTGAATTATTATTGTCGTGTTATATATATGTATATTTCTGAAGCAGAATCGCGAGGTAGAATTGTATATAGGTAGGTACTCAAATAGTTTTGTATATATAGTGACTATAGATGAGTCGTGTAAAAAGTACATCCGATTGTGGACTGCAAACACTGCACGGTGAGCAGCTTTGGTATATATACGAGTACGTACGTACCAATATACAACTGCGTATTATATATATATACGGTATACGGTATACCTACGCGTGAACGGTTAAAATTCGCGCAGGTGCGCACGTGAATATATATAGCAGAGCGATCGAGAACAAGCGGAAAAGCTATATAAGCTTGCGCTCGCGTGACGCGGTTGCGTATATCACACGAGGGCGACGAGCGGCAGAGCGATTTATATTTCAAGTGTGAATAACGCGGCGTATCCCTTGGCAACGAGGAGCCGCGACGGACGTGCAACGCTTCCATGTCTACGTAAAACATTATTCTGTGCGTGGCGGCGGCGGACGTGTCGTCGTCCGTGGACCGCGTGGCGTCCAATAAAAACGCGCCGGGCCGGACGCGCGCCGTGGAAGTCCGGTGCCGCCGCCGTGACGACGATAAAATGGCCGCGCACGTCGATCGATATAGGTATATATATATTATATAAACGCGCGGCACGGCAGTCGCCCCTCGACGGCTCTTGCCACCCTACAGCGCGCGCCCCCGCAGCCGCTTCCGGCCGGCCGGCGGTTGATGCGGACCGCGTGCGCGACACGTCATTGCCGAATATATTCCGGTGGACCGCTGGGTAGTCGTGATACATATAGGTATATAGTATACCGTATCATCGCTGCTGCAGCGGATATTACATATATTATTATCAATTTATTTAATAGTCGGTATATAATATATACCATTATAACACGCAGTATTGTTCGTGAAAAATTAAATACCCCGTGGACTTACCCCGTATTATGATTAAACTCCGAATTAAATATAAACTACCCCAATTTATTTATTATTTGGACAGCAGTTTTGACAAAATATCAATGGCAACTCTATATTTAGACAAAAAATATGTTTTTTTTAATTTCCTACCATCACATGCGACCTTGCCGAAAAAACAATTAATCGTGGTCTGACTTATTGTAATACAGACGTATAGGAACAACAAATTATATGTAATAAAACTGATATTGTGTAGTTGTTTGACAGATAAAAATGATGAAGTCCATTAAAAATGATAGTTCACATTTTCGATCTGCAAATCTATTAGTCATCTTACTCCAATAAAAATGAAAAACATGTGAAAGAAATTATTGTGTATCTACTATAGGCAAAAAATATTTTTATTATCATATAAAAGATGAATCACTTTCGATTTTTTTCTGCACCTTAACTGTAATAACCTTTATTTACCTATAGGTTTATACTTTAAATTGTTCATAGTGTATTCGTATACAGGTTTGATGATAAGTTAATTATTTAAATAATATAATAAGTTTATTATTTGTGCGTTTAAAATCTCTAAAAATTTACGTGATTTCACAAACTCAAATCAAATAAGTATAGGTACTGTAAAATGAATTATATTAACAGCACTTTAGATAATAATTATCGTTCATTTATAAATTAAATATATTTTTGGTAACGAAAAATTATTTATACTTTTTCTTCATTAGTCTTGACTGAACTCATTGTGTAATTATACTACACAAACTAAAATATTGAAGTTTCGTAATGATGTATACTTATACTCTTCTTTTTAAATAACTGACTTGTAAAGTATATACTACATAACATCGAGTATTTTTAAACATTTTTTTATGTAGGTATCTAAATTGTCGGCAGATCATTTTATCATTACCTATATATGTATAATATATATATCTTAAACGTCTTAAACCAACAAGCAAATCTGTAAACTTGGATTTGTTTGGCAGGGGTCTAGAATACTATTTTAAATAATTTACTCTAATTTAAATTCACTAATAATACTATATGATAGTCATCTAGTGATCTATATCATGTATGTATACCAATAATCCATACCGAATTTTAAATATTTAATTATTAAATCACGTGTTTTTAAGCGGAATTATATAAATAAAATGATATCTATAGATAGGTATACCTATGTATTATTTATCGTCGACAATTGTACATTAATGAATACCTAGTCAACATATCTAATTCGCTGAATGTTTAGTTTAATTTGGAAAATAACTATATTTCTATCAAACATTTCATCTTTTACCCAGTGTCTGCGTCGTTTATAGTCCTTATACGTTATATATTACAACTGTACAGTATTTTAAATAATGCATTTTTGGAAGCTATACTATAATATTATTAATTGTGAATTATCTTTATAGATTTTTTAACTTTTTATTTTACAATTATAAATTAAAATGTATTATATACTATACTTATTTTACTGTAATATTTTTGTATAACAATTTTGATTTTTAAAAGATAACTCGTTACTTCGACTCAAGAGTTATAGGTACGGTTTAAAAGAGTAAATATTATTGTATTTACATGATTATATTATATTCTGTGTTTATTAAATATATACCTACATAAGAGATTGAGACTTTTATTAATTTATTATGTAAATGTGTGATATTACACAAAAGAATGAAATATATTTTGTTAAATTAAAACAAGTACTTATGTTTGGTATATTATTCAACCCTTGTCCCTCTATTAATGTTTAAGAGTCTGCAAACAAATTTTAATTCAAAGACGTATAAGTGTATAACCCGAAGATTAATCTCAAGAAGTCATTAAAAACTAAACACTAGTTTCTCTTTCAGAGAAGGAAATTAACTTCTAAAACACTTGTGTTGCTTTTTAATTATAGTATCTTGCGGTTAAATTGTTGAACATTTAAATACAAATTATATAGAATATTTTCTGTAGTTAATTTAATAAACTGGAGTTTATATAACCCTATAGGACATATTTATTTTGAATTTGTTGTCTCGTAGAAACACCCAATTTTATTATTGTTATTATTATAAATTGAAAATGTCTTCTTTTAATCAATACGCCATTATATTACAATATTACAATATGTAATTTACTTGTACGTTGTGTAAGTATTTAATAATTTTACTCAATTCAATAATCCTTGTATTATATTTATGTCTTTCCATACTATGGATATATTGGGCACATATTATGTAATATATTAATTTCACGTGCATATCTGATTTTAAACAATAAGTAGGTAGGTACCTGAGTATTTGGTCAATAATGTTAATAACCGGCGAATAATGTAAATTTCCATTTAACATCATTTACCGTAACATATTATATACATGGCTACTTTGGCTACATAATATGTTGCGCTAACAGTATTAAACCAACTAAGTCCAGGATTGGAATGTGCTGTAAACAAATTATTTTGAACAAGTGGTTTTGTCTAAAACATTTTATACATATACCATTTATGTTTAAAACTTTAAAAAAAACGTACATTAAATCGTAATTTTTTTCATAAAATACATTTTGTTTGTAGATCACGGTAAATACAATCATGATATAGAATGACGTGTAATATAAGAATGATTTTAATATTAGTCCACCCACATTTATTACATTTGAAACAAAACATTGTTTTAAATTTAAAAAAATAATTTATAAACTGTTTAAAACATTATAGAAAAAACATTAAAAAAAACTTAAGCACAAAAAAAACTATTTTTTCCACCCCCGAAACTGACTGATATTTCCAACAATAAACATACGTATACAAATTGGTTAGGTATATGTTATCTAATTTACTAGTATATGGAATAATGAGTGACCGTTCTAACAGTTGCAATACTTAAAGCTTGTATGTAATATAAATCAATGGAAAACGAACTTATCTACTACCAATAGTATAGGCGTAGGTTAGGTTAGGTTGAGGTATTAATATTATTTAATTGTTCGCGTTTTATATTCCATGGCATAGAATAAATTAAATCTATGCTATATCATTATGGAAATATACTATTTCGGTGTACCTTGTATACACAATACACATATTTATTATATTTTATTATTATCGAAGTATAATTTAATACTAATACACAAAGTGGAAAATAATTTTATTTATATTATTTAATTATATATATTAATATATATATATATATATGCATTTGTTAACATGTATGTTGTCTTTGAAAGGTTCAATTCTGAACGTTCGATGTTGATCCGAACACAGCGGTGACTGTCGATTTAACTTCATTATAATATAGTATAATGCATGCAGCAATGCGTTGTACCGACGTACCCTATGTATAATATAGTTTATATTTTATATTTTAAAAAGTGTATCTATATACATATAAAGTCAGTTCTTAGTTAATTAAAATATATATACATGTTCGTATATTTATTGGCCGTGTCGCTGTAACGGAGGAAGAGTACGGTGTACTGTTTTTGCTTGTTACTCGACGTCATCTCTCTTTGTTCTTCCATACTTTAACCGAGGCGAATAAAAAAAAAAAAAATTAAAAAAATAAACCGAGAGAAAATTCTTATAATAACTCCTATATCAAGCAAATATCCTCCCTGGGGGGCTTTTCACAAAAGGATTTTTGTGAAACCCTCCGTTTTGTCATTATTAAAAATAAATGGGGAAGGAAAACGCGATTAATAATATCCCCACAGGGCGCAAGCAGTATATGGTGTATAATATCCGTTCCGGATAAGCTTGAATCCGTTTACATACAAACGAAAAGTTGGCTATCGTCGGATGATTTTTCCCCTTCTTCGTTCTCGCCCATCACTAATGCTGTACCGCATTCAATTATAATACCGGACGTCTTCGCCTTGTGAATATTTTATTTATTTATTTTTTTTTTTTATATAGAAACGCATATTTCACCCGCTAAAAATAAAGGATTATGTTTGTCAACGGACGTCACTATCAGCGATGATTCGGAAGAGGAAATGGCCATATTTAAACAACCCGTCAAAAAGAGAAAAATAAATAACAGCAAAAATTTAGTAAGTGGAGTTTTATGACTAGGTATAATAATGAACGGAATAAAGTTTTAATTTATTAATTTTGTTATACAGGACGTGTCCGATGGCAATAGTAAGTCGAACGATGATTCGATAATGACCAATGATTCCAGCGCTAACAATAGTTTGATGACAGAAGACGAAGATGAAAATATTGAACCAAAAACAGAAAATAATTTACCAAAAAAGTCTAAGTAAGATAATTTAAATAATATTATGATTTTACAATGTCTACGTGAGCTAATAACTGATTTCAAATAGGCTATGAAAAATTACTAGTTTGCATATTAGTATTTAGTACCTACTCGTATTAAGGTGCGTTTATTATTTTTAATTTTAATATATAAATATAAACCATGATCAACATAGCGATTATTTATAACATCGTATAGAATGATATTAACATAGACACTGACACTGGCTATTAGTTATTTTATTTATGAATAATTAATTTTATTATAAATGTTTTGTCACACTTAAGTATCTATAAATTATAGGTGAGTAGAATATAGTGAACTAATATATTGAATGGTACCTCTTCACTTCGCAGTTTATCAATTAAATTTCAAATTTTTAAAATTAAAATAAACTTTTCGTTCATCTTTCTGAACAACTATAACAGAATCTTTTTTTAAATTTACATATTCATATTATGACTTTGTACAGACGTATAGTATATTAATTTACTGGTTTAATTATTATTTAAAAGTTTTGGTTATTTAATTAACATTTTTACTAAATAGACTATAACAAGTAAATATTGACTAATTAATACATATCTTATATTATATTATACTGGTTATCTATAAAATCAATAAATACTTTTTTAAATGTTACAAGTAACCTTCCATAATCTTAAGATTCGTGTTAAATATTTTATACGTCGCTTATCAAACTTACTTATTGTACACAAATTGTATAGATTGTAGTTTCAATAAAATTTAAAAAAATTTAAAAATGTTTCAATAATTTGAGTATTGACTATAAGGAATAAATAACAGAAATTTCAATACCTGTTGATTAAAATCGATAATTTGACATAAAACGGATTTAATAACAATTTCTTGAAAAAAAATTTACTGACGAAAGATGAGAAAAAAAGTGCCTATCTGCTATTCAAATCTAACTTCTCCGACGGCACTTAAAATGCACTTCCAGTAATTGACATTGAGGAACTTTTTTAATTAGCACATCTCTTTAGATCCACTACATCAGTACCTACATACGTATAAGTAGTCTAGTTGAGCTATTTTTAAAGGTATTTAAACATGATTTGTATGTTCTCATAGGTGGGAATTAAATAAACAATTAATGTATTAGGATTATTTATGTAATAATAAAAAACATATATACATATTATATATCTATATATAGGTACGTATGCATACACATTTTTAATGTGTTATATATGTTCGTTGCTTCAGAGTTTTACGTAAGAAAAACGAAAACCATGAAAATTAAATATCTATAAAATGTTTAGTTATAAAAACACCTATTTGATCTAAAAATTTAACAGAATATATATCTCATGTATGTTTTTTGTATAGAAATTTAAATAAATGAGCATAGTTATATGCTGTATATGCCTATTATTGGTATATCCATATTTATATATATTATATACATTATACTTAATTATAGTTATTTGTGTATTTCGATTGGGAAATACAAATATTCACGTGAATTTAAAATTTTGATGAAAATCGGATGTTTGAACTAATAACATTTTTATTTTACCAATAGCTTTATTTAATTTAACTATATTAAATCAAAACATATTGCTATAACTAAAAACTTTCTGCCATTAACTAATTATATTATCATTTTTATTATTTAATTACTATTTAGATTATCGTTGACAGGTTAAATACTAGAGATTGATTTAACTTCTATTTTCATGAATTCAAATTAATTTTTTACTCAAACTATTGTAACATTTATTTGTAAGATTACCACACAAATAAATCATTATAATTTTAAATTAATTTTAAACTAGACTTCATGCATTTTTGTTTCACTGTGTTAAGTCGTGTCACAATTTTTAAATAATAAGTAAAAATAAAAATTTTACTTATAAAAGTATTATAATTACTACTATATAAAATCAATTCTAATTCAGGTACTCGTTTTTCATTGTGAATTAAGTCATTTTTATTTCCTTTAGACCAATAATCCCTGTGATATACTTCTGCACAAGAACCCATAAACAAATTGAACAAGTTATCAAAGAATTACAAAGAACTAGTTTCAATAACACCAGGTATGTTGAGATGAAAACGTGTCTTATTTAATATAATCTATTTATTTACCCTTTATTTAGGAGTTGCGTGTTAGCGAGTCGTGAACACACATGTATTCAAGACTCTAATATATACTACCCCCAGATATCATACAAATCAAAGACTGAACTATGTAGAGATTTATTAGATCCAAGAGCGGTAAGTGTACGATTCATATATGTATCGGAATTTATTTTATCCCGTCGAATGTTTTTATATACGATTTCATGTGTATTGTAAAATACAAAACAAATGCATTATTATTAACATCGAAATAAGACCCCAACCAATATAATTGTAACTGGTTTAACAAAACATTTGTGTACCTATACACTTTGAACCCTTATTGGCCATTGTTAATAAATATCGGTGGGCACACATTGACAATTGAATGCACAATAAAATGTACCGTATCACATTTCATCGGTAGGTATACACAAATGGCGCAAATATTACTATTGATAAATTTTGTTATAGTTATTATGCAATGAAAAACATCATGGGATATTATGAGTTTTGTTATTTAGTTCAGGGTTATATTATTATATAAAAAAGGGTCACATAATGTCACAAAATCATCATTGTTTTCTCAAAAACACAAAAATGTAGAATATTTGAAAATTAAGAACTAACTTTTATGTAATTATTATTAAAATTATATAATAAAAAGGATACTCAAATGGGTAACACACTGCTGTACAGTTGGTATCAAGTGGACCTCAGATATAGTGTAGGTCACTATAATGGATGTATTAAATTTGAATGCAATGATAGGTATCATTGTATACAAAAAAACAATTATAAACGGAAATGATTTGTCAGCTTATTAATATTTTCCAATGGGTAGTGAAAATTTGGTTTAAATTTAATAACCTGAATACCTCAAAATTTAAGTTCTTTTATAATTATTGTAAGCTAAACTTATGGAAAATCTAGTATTCAATTTTTACCTCTTAGATACTTTACAAAACTTTTTATATATTTTAACTACCAAATAATTTGCAAATATTCATAATTTTTGTTAATATTTGAACTTCTGCAAACGTTAATAAAAAAAAATTGTGCCTATGTATTCTTATGATGTTTCAATCACTAAAAAACTAATGTATGAAGAACTTTGTATTGAATTTCCTAAGTATTTTGAATTATCCAAAAAAGTATTTATAAAAAAAAATAAACTAAATCACGAATATTTATTCATAAGCGAAATATTTTGAAAATAAAATTATGTAAAGGAAATGGCAATTTATATGATTAGTGAAAATTTCAAGTATCTACGACTTATACTTTTTAAATAATAACAAATATTTAAAATCATTTGAGGATAAATTGTTATCGTAACGCGATTTCGTAAAAATTTAAAATTTAAACGCTCTTAACATTTTTTCCTATAATGACGCTCGAGTTGTCTCTATAGCTATTTTAAGAAAAACTAATGGAAAACTTTTTGTTGATTTTTTTTACGTTTTTTTTTTCTGTTTGAACAAATTTCCGCGATTTTGTCATACATCGTAAAAATTTGAACTTAAAACGCTTATTAAAAAAAAAATGTAGATAATTGGTATTTTTAAACGGGTCAAAAATTAATTAAATGTTGTAGTATAGATTAATAAATCTAAGCTCAGAATCGTTTTTCGATTGAAATGATTTATCAAAGAAATCAAATTTAACATATATACTTACTCTTCAGTGGCTTAATAATTAAATTATTAATGAAATGCACTCAAAACTTACCGTACCTACAGCTTAATTCAAGGTTTATACGCATTATGGGAATAAGCAAACAATAGACAGGAACTGTTTAGGATGTGTTGAAAAAGACGCATATAAAGTTCACTTAAAAATAACTAATATCTACGATTAACTATATTAAGTATTAATATATTAATAAACTTTATAATTATCAAGTATATTTTTGAACCCTATTTTTAGTTTAATATGAAATTTCATTTTATAATAACTACGGAATAAATTGATTCAATTGATTTGTGTTCGATTTCAGAGACGGAGAAATTCAATAAAATTAAGGAGGACAATTGATAGATGTAGTTATTATGATAACGGTGGTTTAAAAATTAGTACTTATGGCCAACTAGCTAAGTTCGGAGTACAATCTGTTTGGGATATTGAAGATATAGTGCGTTTGGGAATTTCTAAACATTCTTGTCCATATTACGGTACACGATTGTTACTCAAAACTGCCGAAATCGTCTTTTGTCCTTACAATTATATCATCGATCCAGTAATCAGAAGTTCAGTAAGTATATAATATATTATATTTCAATAATTTAGTGCGTTCATATTATAAGACGTAAATTTTCATGCTATGTATTAGATGTATACCAATTTTGTCTATATAAAATATATACTTAATAATGCTCTAGATTATTTTCGTTGAACATTGTTGTCCGTATAATTAAAATATTAACTAATATTTATTTAAGATGAACTTGAAACTTAGAGGCCACGTGATAATTGTAGATGAAGCTCATAATATTGAAGACCAATGCCGTGAAGCTGCAAGTTTGCAATTGGACCAGACGAATATGAATTTGGCCAAAGCGGACCTTGAAAAAATATATAAATCTAGTGGCAACTCGGTGACTTATGGGAGATTGGTAAGTGTTTAAAATGTCTATTGAGTATATTCATTTATTATACATACTATCAATAGTAAATTCTGTTATTATCTACGATTTGTAAAATCGATAAACGGTAAATGCACGTATAATTAAAATAGAAGTTGGCATTATATACAATATAATATAATGCATGATACTTCTAAAAAAAAATAATTTATATTGGTTGCTATAGGCTCGATATTTGTCCGATATGTCAAAGTGGATTGATCAAAAGTCTGATGAAATCAAAATATACGACGAATATAATCGTGGAGTTTTATCATGGTCTGGCACATACACTATAGCTAGTTTCGATGAATTTGGTGTCGGATTGACAGCCTTCGAAGTATTTAAAGTGTGTACATATAAAGTCGTCTAAAACTAAAATATCCTTCTAGTAATCTTTTAAATTGACCATAAATTATTATTTTTTTTTTCTAGAAAGATTGTGAAACAGCGCTGGCTGATTTAGCTGAAGAAAGTGAATCCGATGAAACGAAAAATAGTAAAAAAGAAAATGTAGAAAATGAATTAGAAGTTAAAGACGAAAATGATACAATAGAAAACAATCCGTCCAAAGATCAAAATACCGATTTGGCTATTACGAATGCAACTAAAACTTTATTGTCGTCGATTTGTTCAGTGTTCAGTTTATTTTATGATGAAAAGTACAAATTTGATTACCATGTTTCCTTAGCGAAGGTCATGCATTTAAAAAAATTTGAACACAAAGAACGAGGAGTAAGTTATATTTAACTTTTTATTGAAATATAGAAAAAACAATATTAATATGTAACTATAAATTTATAAGTGTAGTGGGTAGTATGGAAAATGTGGAGCACGGTGTCTACGTATAAAAATATCTGTTTACAAATTACTTTATGTTGACTAATCCTATAAAGGAATTTATAAATTCTTTAAGTAGATACTATAACCATAATTTATCAAACTTTGAAAAAGTTCAATTGTTAAAAATAACGTTAAAACATTTTAAAAAAAAAATGGTGTCTAGTAATATATGAAAATAAAAATAAATAATATGAGGAAAATTTATTGTGGTATTATTTTTGCAAAAGATGAGCAGGATTAATTACTACTGATTACTACAGAATCAAGTAAAATATGTCATATAATAATAGCGTCATCGCGTACATATCACATGTTTCATTTCGTTGATTTAATATATATATATATTTTTTTTATTGATCTAAAAATCATTAGTAGCTAATAGGCCATTAGTATACAGAGTGATTCTTTTATTAAGGTCCGCTCAAACCGAAGCGGTAGCGGTGGCGGTAGCGGTGGCGGTAGCGGTGGCGGTAGCGGCAGCGAAATTTAATGTCCATACGTTTTAATACGAACGCACTCACTATCGCGAAATTAATACCGCGGCGAAAATATTACCGCAAGATTGAGCGCGATATTTTTATTTTTCGCTGCAGACACTATATTTTTCGCTTACCGCTACGATAATCAGTTGTAAATTCCCAACTAGTTATCTACATTATAAGTTTATATTATATATTATATAGTTATATAGTTATATTATATTATAATTATCATTATAAGTTATCTACATTTTATTATTAATATATTAATATCTATAGAAAGATTATCATTACATTGTATGATATATTTTGACTTTACATTCAAACACATATCTATTCATCGTACGTATCATTGCAGTTGAATCTAACGTCGTGGTGTTTGAATGTATGAACGATTGTCTTGTTTAAAATTTATTATAAAAATTATAATAAATAATAATAATTATAAATAAATAAATATTATATTATAAATAATTATTTAATAAAAATGACCAATAAAGTTGAACAGTTAATAGCTATTGTTAAAGAATATCCCATAATATATAATATGACACTTCCAGAATTCAAGGATACGAGAAAAAAAGATTATATTTGGGATCACGAAATAAGTGTTAAAATGAACGGTGAAAGCGGTAAGTAAAATATAATTAATCTATAAAAATACAAGTCATTATAATAATAGTTATAAATATTAGTTATGATAAAAAAATGAATCATTATTTATTCATCATTAAAATACTCAACAAAACATTCTCGCACTCGAAAAGCTTCAATTGTACACCTTCTAGGATTATTTGCAATGTTATTCCGTAGTAAAAACGGTTCTTCATCGGCTTCAAGCTCATTGTCGTATATATTACAATTTTGGACTCTCAAATAATTATGTAGTATACATGTTGCCATAATAACCTTTTTTACAGTTGTTTCTTGCATTTCCATTGGCCTCTCAAATACCCTCCATTTCTTCGCTAAAATTCCAAATGCATTCTCTACTACTCTTCGTGCCCGGCATAATCTATAATTGTAAGTATCCTTTTTTCTATCATTTCGTGATTGTCGTCTAGGAAATGGTTTCATTAGATAAGTTTTTAATGAAAACGCTTCATCGCCTATAATAACCATAGGCGATTTTTCAACTTTACCGGGCAAAGGTTTATCTTCAGGTACATTCAACATTCCAGCTTCTAATCGTTTACCCATAATAGATTCTTCCAATATTCCCCCGTCAGAGTTTCGTCCATATCCACCGACATCTATACAAATAAACTTATAGTCTGGGTCCACAATTGCCATTAATACGACTGAAAATTTTTTTAAATAACAAAAGTTTCTTGTTCCACTATTATTAGGACATTTAATTGTTACGTGTTTCCCATCTACACTTCCAATACAATTAGGAAATTGCCATTTTTCAAAAAAACCTAGCGCTGATTTTGTCCAAATTTCCTCAGTAGGTTCCGGCATATATATAGGACCCATGTGTTTAATAATAGCTTCACATACCTCTATGACGATTTGACCTACTGTTGTAAATCCTACCCTATAACTATGACCAATTGTCTTATATGAATCACCCGTTGCAAAAAATCTGTAAATAATAATGAAATAATAGATAATTATAAATATATAATAATAATAAAATACTTTTTTAGGAGATGTATTAAAATCGAAGTGGAAAAACCTACGTGATACGTATCAAAAGCATTTGAGAGCTAACAAAACATCTACGGGCCAAAGTGTAAATGGGACCAAAAATAAAAACCTCTCTGCTTATAAAAAGTGGCAGTGGGCGTCTCATATGGAATATTTGAAAGAACATATGAGTTTTGCCGAGTAATTAACTATTTTATTATTTTTATTTGAATATAAATTAATCGTAAATTTTTTTTCAAACTGAAAGAACTATATCCAACGTCCACGAACCTGCTCAAGACCAAGATAATGATACTAACGATTTGTTAAATTGCACCGCATCTACTTTTGAACAAAACGAAGTTGTACTTTCTGGGTCTCCTAAAAATCCTCGTAAAAAGTTCAGAGATCTAAGTCAAAAAAATATTGGAAATGATTCGCAATGTTCCAATATTGACAAAGTATTAGAGCACTTTCAAAACAAAAGCAAAACCTCGCATAATGCTATGGATGGTATTGAACTATTAATGATGGGCCACGCAAAAACTATAAAAACTTTTTCAGCTAGACGGCAAGCAATAGCTAAAAACAAAATAGCTAAATTGATCGGGGAATTAGAGTTGGAACAAATCGATGAAGACACAACAACATCATCTTCGTCTCAGTCGTCTCACTATAGCATGCCATCAGTGACTCCAACTAGTCCGACGTCGTCGATTATCAGAAATTATGATAGTGCTGACAATTTGGATGCAATGTACTATCAGTTATAGTCAATTTTATTTTTATTTATTCAAATCGACGAGTGTAAAAAAGGAACATGTATCTATATAAAATTTAATATTTTTTTTTGTTTTAAATAGTATGACTATATTTTCTAATAATTAGATATACACACTAAACATTTTATATATTATAATATAATATTATTGTAGTATTTATCATTTATATATTATTACCTACCTTAAAGCAATAGCGAGACGTTCTGGTGGAGGTATTGGCACACGAAAATGAGTTGTTTCTTTACGTATATCTTCATTAATAAAATTTAAAATTTCATCAAAACAATTTGATGTCATTCGAAAATAAATAAAAAAACGTTTTGCATCATTTCGTAATTGAGGCATTAAATGATTAAATTCACCTAAACTTTCTCTTTGGTTATTAATTTCATGAACCCATTTTCGTCTTTTACGTCTAAAAATTAAATATTACATGGTTTTTTTTATTATATGTTATTGTAACAGCCCAAACCAAATTTAAAAACAATTGTAAATATTATAAGCATATGGTACCTTTTTTGTTCTTCGTCATCCATTACAGCTGCTAACAGTAATAAATCTTCTTCATCTGAACTTGAGTTTTCATAATATATATCCATGGTATAGTAAAAATTAAAAAAAAAATATAGCAATTTGTTGTTTTGTACTTTAAAATATTAATATTAATAAATAAAAATATAATAATTACTAAAATACATGTACGCGCATGGGTGTCACAATGTCGACTAGTAACTTTCGGCGAAATATTTCGCTCTCCGGTTTGGTTAGATCAGCGGTATTTAAAAAGCGATAAATACCGCTGAAGTTACCGCCACCGCTACCGCCACCGCTACCGCTTCAGTTTGAGCGGACCTTTAAGCAACACTTATTACTTAAAAATCAATTACATTTTTTTACGTAATTTCCAATCAAAATTAAAACATTAAAACACAAAAAATTGTATTTTTATTATTATAAATCTTTAAGTTATATCTACGATATGATAATATGATGACATGATAATCGATATTTATTTTTATTATTATTATTATTTTTTTTTTGAGGGGAGGACCTAATATTTAGATTAAAAAAGTAGTTTAATAATATAATTTAACACGTATAATATGCAAATTGCAAATGTATATTCATAAATATTATAAAAATACGGTTAACGATTATTTTTGTGCACAGATCACGAATAAGAGCATAGCCGGGTGGATAAACGCCGGTGCGGCGGAGGCCAATGACACGCGACCAGTGTGGAACAACGTGGTCAGCTTTCTGTGCCTGAACCCTGCAGCCGTATTCGACGAACTTAAATCATCGGTGCGCAACATCATTCTCACGTCGGGCACCCTGTCGCCAATGCAGTCTTTCCAGTCCGAGCTCGGTACGCAGTTCCCGATCGCCCTGGAGGCAGCCCATGTCATCAAGCAAGACCAGTGTTGGGTGACGTCGGTGGGCGTCGGACCGTGCGGGACGGACTTAAACGGTCAGTTCCAGAACATTAACACGTTCAATTACCAGGACGAAATGGGCAAATTGCTGATGGACGTGTGCACCGTGGTACCGCATGGCGTGTTGTGCTTCTTGCCGTCTTACACGCTCATGGAGAAGCTGTACAGCCGGTGGCAGCTCACCGGACTCCTGAAAAGCCTCAGCCAGATCAAAGTGGTCATGTGCGAGCCCCGTCGGGGTGACCAGCTAGAGGAGTTGATGACCAAATATTACGCTGCCGTCCGGGGGGATGAGGGTGGCCCGCGTGGAGCGCTTTTCTTGGCCGTATACCGCGGGAAAATCAGCGAGGGTCTTGATTTCTCAGACAACAACGCCCGAGCGGTGGTGGCCGTAAGTTTCCAACTTAAAATTAACATGATCTCACGCAGTTGGTGATTATTTTTTTATGCATATATAATATATGATGTTATAGGATAAATAGTTTCTTTTCACAACTAACACTCATTCGTTTTTCAAAAACTATTGTCAGTATGCTAACATTTTATAACGCCTTTTTTGCACTAATTATGCCTTGAGTAAACCAATTATTATAAACTTTTGATACTTCAACCATTTCCACGAATTATACATACCTATAGAGGCCAGTGGTGTACTTATTATAGGGAACTTTTTGAAGGGGTTAAATATTAAATACTTTCTTATGAAATTATAAAAAAAAAAAATTCAAGCACTAACATACTTGTTGACTATTATAATATATTAAAATCAATTTTTTTTTCTTACATACTATAAATATTATTACCTATATATATACATGCTGAATATACATACTGAATAATTAATTAATTATAATTTATAATACAAAATCCATAATTTTTTTATTACACATCTATTATTTCATCAACTTGGATACTTCTATTATACCTATAAATATCAAACATTATTCAAATGAGCCAACTAAACGTTCTTCGATTATATCTAGCCATAATCAAGTGTTTAACTTATGTTTAAAAATGCAAAATATAGGCTATTTTTAGTTTCATAATCTGAATTAAATTTATTATAAAAGTATAAAATATTTTATGCTTGTATAATATTGGCCCAATACTTATTATATTTAAAACACAAATCGGTGCTCTAATTCTATTTTTGGCAAGATTATAGAAGTCTTTTAACTAAATAAAATCGGTGTAAATATACTGCAGCATTTTTTTCTCGGTACTTACACGATGTTTATGTATTAAGTCCTAAGACATGTCGTCTTCGTTTTATCAATATATTAGAGATTTGTTTTATTCATTTTGTATCTATGTTTTTTTTTTTTTTTTTGTTGTTGTTTAAGGTTGGCATTCCATTTCCGAATTTCAAGGAAGAATCCGTGGTGCATAAAAAAGATTACAACAACAAGCACCACAAGAGCAAAGGGCTGTTGCCCGGCTGGGAATGGTATCAGATACAGGCCTACAGAGCGTTGAACCAGGCACTCGGCCGGTGCATCAGACACAAGAACGATTGGGGTGCTATCCTGTTAGTGGACAGCCGGTATGAACAGCCCAAGAACCAGACCGGGCTGTCGAAGTGGATAAGAGGAAGGGTAACGATGCTTATTTATGTATTTGGTATATTAATATTATGTATATAGTGTATACTGTATATATTGTGACTGTAGTCGTATGAACTGCAATGGCGCAATTATTTACAAGTTGATTCTAATTTGTATGATTTTTGATGAATCTCATCCCCTAAAAAAGTTAAAAATTCCAAGAAATTTTCTTAATGATTGATAAAAACTTAAATTTTTCCATAAAACTAGTTTAATTATTTAGTTATTTCAAATTTCCCAACACATACATACAGTAATAAACGTGGGCGCTTGCGGGAAATTTATCAGGGAGGGCATAGTACAACTAGACATCAAAAAGTAGTGCACTTAAACTAAGTTTATTCTTTGCAAACTACAAAATAAAGGCAAAATATATGCCTATTAAAGAAAAAAAACTATTTAAAATATCAATAAAATGTTAGATAGTCAATAATTAATGTTAACATTTTCAAAGTTGTATTTGAAGTCAAGACTCTAGAGGGAAGGGTAATGCCTCATCTTGCAATTTCGACATTATTTATAAATAATAATATCTTTATAATATTATGTTAAATAACTTCAAAATGGAACTGGCGGTATTTTAGATTTACCGGCTAGAATTATTGGAAACACTTTTCTTATAAATTTACCAGGAATACCGATTACTGTATTACGGTAGGTTACCGACTTTTTTTACTTTTTAATTTTTGAAAGTGAACCCTTTAGATTCTTTTAAAAGTTCTGCATCCGTTCGTTGTTAAAAAAATATGGTTGTAAAACGGAAATATTTCTATTCTAGTTACATTAAATTACAACAATTAAAAAATTGTATAAAGATTAAATCTTAATTATTTTTCAATAAAATTATTAAAATTGTTTTCATTAATTTTTCAATTACAAAATGTGATGTTCTCTTGTAGAGTTTGTAGTCGCGAACTCGTTGCCTTTTTCCTATCATATGCCACGTTAGTACATTGTATCAATCATAGCTATTAATGTTTTTCAGGTCGAAAAAAACAATTCGTGGACAACAATCGTCGCCAAACTCAAGAACTTTGTTGAGACAAGACAGCTACACGACTCTACTGTAGCAGCTCTCTAACTTGATACCAAGTTATTATTTTTGTACATTCTAATTGGACTACAACACTACATTTAACTCATTATTCCTGTACTTAGTAATAGTTTTCTTATTGGTGGTTATCATCAGTAAATAAAATAATATATAAACGTAATTTATTTTTCTATTACATGTTTACGTGTTTTAGTCATTTAATTATCAGATGTTATATGATTTTTTGTTTATTTTCTTATTAGTACCGTGTAAATTATTTTTTGCTTATTCTGTATGTCATTATTTTTTTTTTCAACTACCCATAACTTTGTTTAAATTGTAAAACCAAACTTGAAAAATACTTGTGTTCGTTGTTCTTCATTGTACGCGTTAGTATTTTATAAATTATGATTTTTATTCTTTAAAATTGAATAAATAATTTTATTTAAAATCAGTTAATAGGCAAATGATTGAATTAGTATTGTATGGCGGGGCGGATCCAGATATTTTCCTAGGGAGGAGGGGGCGCATATAATAAAGAGTAATATACCTAGATATATAAATATTAGATAATTTATGTGATAATATCTTATTTTTTATTTAATCTGAGGGCGCCACCTTTATCCCCTCTGGTGTAAGGTAAGAGTATTTAATTGTACTGCTCAAAATAATAATAATATTTATATAATATGTCTTCAACATTATTATATGTATTAATACGCTTCTTTTAACTTATCAATAATACAAGTATAGATGTATTTAGACTAATTTAAATTTATTTATGGGACATTAGGGAATTAAAATTTTTGAATTTTATATAAAATATGTTGATATAAAATTAATACTCGCTCAGAATAATTGTAATTAGTAAAAACTAAAAGTGTCATTATTCGTACATTGTTCTTACAACAATCTTGGAAGATGAAATTATAATACGGAAGGTACCTACATCCGAATAAATATCTGTCTCAATCTTAATACTTTAGTATACCTACACGCGATAGGTGTATAAACGTATAGTATACTTACCATGAAACAAAAATACAATATTCTAGTTCCCTTTGATAAATAAATTAACTAGGACAACTAGGTTCTAAGCAACTATAGTCTATAAGCAATGATTTCCTAAGCTTAATCGAATATTTACTGTTGTAGTGTCGTCCTTAATTCAATAACTCACGAATTTAAACACGCTCATTCACTCACTTATTAAGTCATGTACAACCGAAGACCGAAGTAAGAACATCGTGTCAAACTACTATTGTAAAAGCCAAATAAAAAAAATAAACCGTATACCCGAGCTCTATCTAGCGACAAAACGAATTTCAGTTGTGAGTATATAATTCGCAGGCGAGAGTTTGAATCAAAATTTACGCCATAGACTGCGCTGCTTTTCATTGTATTTAGGTTTTGTGTATTATACCTATTCTTTTTTAATTAAAAACTCAACGACTAGTGCAAGATCACATTTGTTTAACAGCGTAAATGTTTATCAGTATGCCTCTTAGTCATATCATACTGTACCTATAATATGTATAACGTAGAATTGTAAATTACCTGTGTGGCAAGTTTTTTCATAAGACATAACAAGTAAAAATATAACCATACACTTCTAAGTTTCAATACGAATAAAAAAATTGAAAACCTGCTTAGGTCCTATAACTGTATCTATAAATTTGCTCCCAGCAGCGTTAAAATTCAAAATCTTATTTTCCACACAAAATTAGAAATATTTTTCCCACTTTATTCACACTCAGTAAGTACCTAAGTATAACATCTTATCATAGGTAGTTGGTATGGTTGAAATATGTTGATTTTGTGTCAGTCATGTCATTATAAAAATATAAATGCTCAAAAATAATTTACACATATTTCAATAAAAATTACCTAAGTAAAAATAAGCCATAGAAAAATAACTCACATCTTTTAAGAATTCATACACCTATGACATCAATTAATTCCATTTATAATAATTAACACACACACAAAAACTAAACCATAAATGGCCAGCCTAAGTTTGACTAATTTTATGAAGGAAATCATTTTATAATTTTAATAGTTATCTATAAGAACTATAATATAGGCAAGTATCAAATTGTTATTTGTAGAGATATTAGGTAATATTATACTTTATTTTTAGACTGTGGACTTTATCTGTTTTGACACATACAATACATTTTTTAAATACACTCTAGCAATCAAGTTACAATGGTAGTTATAACAATAATTCATCAAATATTCAAATGAATTTTGTTAGCTACTGAAAATGTGATAACACCGACTGACACAATCTCTACACTGGCGATGACTAAATATATAAAAATATATTTAGCCATGCACTATACCATGTCAGTACTGTAACTAAAGATATAGCATATAATACTAAATAGGTACCTAATAGTTATAAGCATAAGTACACTTTACAATTTAAATAGCTAATTTAAATTTGACAGAATTAACATAGTTACTCGAAAAATGTCTATTAATTATTTATTTTCATTTTTGTTCTAATTATAAAGTCCAAAAAATTACAGAACTACTGCACAGTCAAATTTAAAATCAATAAAATTAATTATTGTTGAATATATAATATATATGAATATTAATTGTATTGATAGCTTTAATAATATATTTTTAGATTAATCGCAAGAACACATGAAAATAACATTGAACAAATATATAACATATTATATTTTAACGTAAACTTTAAATTTTAAAAATGAAATGTAATAAGTATATAGTTTGAATATGTACACAATTCTCTAATTCTCTATACAATTTGGTAAATATCTGGTAAAGTAGTAAGTAATAAATCATTGCAACATTTTGATGGCTTTCAACTCAATCAAATTCTTCATTTTTAATACTTCACAACTTGTATTGTTTTCTTAAATGTGATTACCCGATATCTGGACGCCGATGCCCTACATTGAAAAGAAACAGTGTAATAGTATACTAAAGTCAATAGAATTTTTTATAATTATTTAAGAATTGGTATGTGATCTGTATTTGGTTGAGTTTGAGATACAGAACACTAAGCCATTATCAAATCATAAGCACATTTGTGTGCATATCAATTTTTCTTTAAGCAGGTATCCAATATTTGGGAACATATTTTCACCATTAGTGGACGATTCGGAGAGGTCAAGTAAATGCAGTACACTACGTACAAGATAATAAGAAAAAAAAAATGATAACATTTTATTATATAATACAATAAAAATTTTGTAAAATCAGTACAAAAGATTACAAATAGGTCAGTGAACATAAAAAAAAAATGTATTGCGTCGGTGGACGGTTATTAACAAATAAGTTGTCGAGTGCATTCACCCATACGATTCATGGAAGACACTGGGAAAGGGAATAATCAAGTACTAGAGAGCTACGGAGGGTAGTAAAAATCAGTAAATCACAATCATATTTATGTATAGGGAACTTACAATATAAATATAAATAATAATAATAATAATAATAATATAACTCACAATTAACTATTAAGTAACTGTTTTACATACATGATTTATAATAAAATTGTATTTAAATAATACTTTGGTGCAAACTCTTAAGGAAATTTACTAGTCATCAATTGTTTGGATCCACGTTCTGAAACAAACAATAATATCGACACGTAAATAAACACACATGTTCCAACTTCAACTTTATAAATCAACACTCTGTACCACATACGTTTTTCTCGATAATATTAATACGGATAGTCATTAAGGGAACTACTTTAATAATACTGCCAACTTTTATTTATAAATTCCCAGCATGACAACGTTTAAAAGCATTATGGAATAAGCTTACTATTTTAATGACGTGAATTGTTTTGAATACATTTTGCAAGAAAAACCGCATAAAAATCAATATAAAATAAAAATCATGAAAACGGCAGTAATGATTCGGTTTTTGTAAAAAAAATGTAATAATAATAAATCGGGACGACGAAATCAAGGGTAAAAAGTATGCCTTCCGGGTGCGAGTGTCAAATGACCCAATTTAATATCGAAATAAAAAACACAACAACTCACTTTCTGCTGTTGTAGAATCGTGGTATTCCTCGTGCCCTGGTTGGCCAAGAACGTGGTTACCGAATCGTCGCTGTCGCCGTCTCCGCCGTCATCTTCGTCATCGTCGTCGCTGCTCGGCCGGAACTCGTCGTCGTCGTCGTCCAGATCGCCGGTCATGGCGGCCTGCAGGTCGTCGATTCGCTGCAGAGCCAGAGCCAGATCGGACTTGACGGTGCTCACCTCGGACTCTGCCTGTTCGGCTCGCTTTTCCAGCGCCCGTTTGCGGTTCACGTCTGCCGATTCCCGAGAATCCCTCTCGGCCATCGACTCCCGGGCCTCCCGCAACGACCGTTGCATTTTGCGCACCGCCTCCTGTGCGGCGTTTTCCTTGCACTGGGCTGTCTCTCGTTCGGTCTCCAATCGTTCCATGGTTTCCTTCAGTCGGGCTATCTGCACCTCTAGCCGGGTTCGGGTAGTCAGCTCCAGCTGCAGCTTGGACTCGAGCTCGGTGACCCGGAGCTGCAGCCGCTTCAGGTTCAGCGAGCCGGCCGGGTCGCCGTGCGTTTCCATGTTGTCCAATCGGAACGTCAGCTCGGCCAATCTCTCCTGCAAGTTGGCCCGGTCCGTGTCTAGCTCGGCGATACGGCTCGCCTGTTCTTGTTGCACGGTCTGCTCAGCGCTCAGCTGTTGTACCGTACCTCTGTACTTCTTAAGCACCTCGGCTAGCTCCTCTTCGTTCTCGTCCAACTGACTTTGCAGGTGATTTTTGTCTCGCGCCAAGCCAGCAGCACGCTCTTCGGCAGTACGTTTGGCCGCTATCGCTTCGTCCAACGAAGCCGTAACCTCTGCCAAATCGGTTTCGGCCAAGGTCCGGGCCTTGAGTGCCGAGTCCCTAGCGCTCTCCGCGTCCTCTAGTTGGTTCCTCAACTGCCGCATAGCTATGCGGTTCGCCTGACTGTCGGTCCGTTGTTCTTGCACCGTCTGCGCGTCCCTCAGCAGTGCCTTGAGCTTTTTCATATCCCGTCGCAGCCGAGCAATCGATTCCTGGTCGTTCATGCTCCGACATCGTTCCCTGTCCTCAGAGTCGACTAGTCGCCTCTCTAGGTCATGACGCTCTCGAATCAGCGCCGTCCGCTCTTCGTGTTCGTTTTCGATTTCACATTCCAACGCCTTGATCTTCTTCGCCGCCGAACACCGAGTCTCCTCGTTTTCTTGTTCGCGTTGAGCCAATTCTCGTCGATGTTCCTTCCGTTCCTGTTCGAGTCCCATCTCCAAGCGAGTTTTTACCTGTTCTAGTAACTGCACCTGGCCAGCTAGATCGTCCAGTTCTTCTTCTTGGTCTTTGAGCTTACTCTCCAACTGGTGTTTGGATCGCTTGAGTGCTGCGACTTCTTCCTCAGTGTTACCGCTAAACGTCAACTCCTGTAGCTCGCGATTCAAACCGACGACTTTCTGTTCCTTAAGCTCCAACTCTAATTTTACACTCTAAAAACGAAAATAAAATATTTATACTTATTGATTTGATTTTTAAGTCAATCTCTGAGAAAACTTACACTCAAAGTTTGCTCCATTGAAAATTTATCTGACATAGCCATGTCTTTTTCTCTGGTAATTTTTTCCCTTTGAGCTTTTTCTTTCTTTAATTCTTCTTGTAATGAATGCAACTCTGTATCGAATCTAAAACAGTTATTCATATAAATTTATTGTACAATATAACTAAATAAATATCATCTAACTAAATCACGCAAAATGATTTGTACCGTTAATCCGATAAGAACTTAACTAATTAACATTAATCTACATTCTTATATGAATAAACCATCCGAGTAGCATACTATAGCATACAAGTTATAATTATAAATTAGCATTGTAATTTGAAGCTAACAAAATTACATTATTTTATAAAATACTATGTATGACATATACCTAAAGTCCAATTTTATTGCTGTATACATGCATTCATAAAAAATATTTTTAAACTTACTTCTTTTGTTTCTTTTCGAGTAAATTATTTCTCGAGTTACTTTCTTCCAACATAAGTTTAAGGTCATTTGATTCGGAATTTAGCTTATTAACTTTTCGTTTCCATTGAGCAACAATTTGACGTTGTTCTTCTACGTCTTCGTAAACACCAGCCAACTTAAAAATTATTTATGTTAGTACATTGTACAGTGTACACATATAAATATATTTATATGATGACTTGGACGAAAAATAAATCAAATATATTGATACTCACTTTTTTTTCAAGCTGTTTTTTCATAGCCAAAAGTTGCTCCATGTCGTCATTATGCTGTTGTTGTAATCGCTTCTTAGCATACTCCAATTCTCGACAAACGCGTTCATATCGTCGTCTATAATACTGGTCACCCTTATCGCTATTCGCTACAGCACTATCGTCATCACTCATGGTTCCGGCTACAGACGACGACGATGACATCAACGAAGGATCAGTGGACCTCATACATAACAGCTGCATTTCTAATTGTTCATTAGTTTCAGCCAATCGCGTCTTAACGGTCTGTGTCTCCTGTAACTCTTTTTCTAAGCGTTGTCTTTCGGCCGATTCAAACTGTAACCGCTCGGACACCATAGTTACTGTGGAATGCTCTTCAGCTAAGTCAGCAGTTGTTTCCGCCAACTAGAAACAAAACACAATAGTATATTTTAATAATTGCAAGTGACTTACGGAAAATTGAAATGGTAGCCATAAACCTTATTCTCATGGAGAAGTTCGAGAAGTTTAGCGTTAAATTCTGACCTATGTTCAGTGGTGGAGTGACATGACCGGTATGATAAAGGTGATACAGAACGTGAAACCGATCGCGACGGCGTTAAACCATATCGTCTTCTCATTAAAGCCGGCGTGAACATTGTTGTTACGGGAATGTATGAGAACGTTATATGAGCAATGTTTGGGGAAGTGTCGGTCAGTTGAATGAAACAAGAGTTTGTCTATTGTTGTTATACGCGGTCTCGTCTTAAAATATCGGTCGCATAAAAATAGACCGGCCCCGGGAGAGGAAATTAAATGCGTTTGGCCAGAGACCAATAAAATTACCAAACGGCAAATACTCTAATGCAAAAAATACACGACCGAAAAGTTTAAAGAATTTTCTACTTACTCTCTGTTCGAGTCTATCGTTATCCATTTTCAACTGAGACCGTTCCTGTTCCAACTTATCCACTTTATTCCTAAGTTGCTCCAGTTCGTCCTAGAACACATATACCGATTCCAAATAAAATATAATAATTTACCGTCAGAAAAAAAAAATCTAATTTTCAGTGTACAGTACTCACAGATTTTTGTTTGAGTTCATATTCAGTCCGGTGAACGTTGAGCAAAGGTGTGATTCTAACCAACAGCCGCCACCATGGCCAATCTCTTACGACCATGAACTTTTTAACATTTCGCTGTATGCACCGTACAGCGATATCATTTACTTTTCGTTTAGCGTAGTCTTTTCGAGCAAGATATCCACGGCAGCGAGCTTGTAACTGAGTAAAGATGTCCGATAACTTTTCGTCTCGTTGTGATTCAAGAGTTTGTAAGACATTGGCACGGAAAAATATCTGATAAAAATAAATAAATAAAGAAAAATTAAACGATTGTTACACATATTGTTTCACACACACATGTACGAATATGAACAAACTAATATTACTTATTCTATAGTCAGCTACGTGATAATTTGTTATGAATTTATTATTTTAAACCTATATCGAGAACATTCGTGATATTTTTGTAAAACAACAATCCTTTAATCTTATAAACTAACGACGTTAAACCAGTAATAAATTATCATATGACACATCGTACATTCAGCACATTTATATAAATAAATAACTGTACAAAATCTAACATTCTAAAAATGTGATCCATTAAATACACGAGAACCAAAAAAAAAATTAATTTGGTTACAAAATTTCTAGTATGACAAATTATTATTAATGTATCGTGAATAATATATGTAAACTTGTATTACCTAATATATATATATATATTAGATAGAAAAAATATTTAAATGACTAAATATTTTTAAACTCTAAGACTAGGTACTTTTTCACACGGTTATAAGTTACAATATGTACCTACTCGCGTATAGTGATGCGAGATAAGATTTTCAATATCATTTTTGATATTTAACCAAAATACAATATGTATTTAAAACAAAATAAATAAGTTAAAAAACAAATTATTATGCGTTATACAAAAAATATAATTAAATCATACCATGATAATAATAATAATAAACATAAATTAAATTTCCATAAATAATCAATAATGTTTAGAATATCTAATACACATAGAGGTATACTATCGTTTTATTTATTTTATGTTAGTATAATTTATAATTATTAAAATGGTTTATTTCACCGTACCTAATAAAAATACATTTATTGATTTATTGAAAATATGGTCTTATTTGTAATTTTTAAATAATAGTGTTTGTTAAGTGTAAGAAATAATACTAACTGATTAAAAAAAAGAAATAAAAATAATATTAACATGATAAAGATTGTTATTAGACTTGAAATTTTATATTATTTTCTGCTTTATTACTATATCTACCAATAATTGAAATATTATTTCGAAGAACTAAAATTTAAATTGAAGATTAATTATACGTTATCCAAACTAAAATATAACTTTTAGGTAAAGATCAGATTAATTTGTTTATCATTTTATTAACACGTCGGTGAAATTGAATATTTTTATAAATAAAAATTATTTTTGTTAAATAAATCATTGAAGTTTTATTTTTCAGACCTGATTATTTAAATGTTTAAAACTAATTATTTTAACCGTAGAAATTCAAAATTATACTTTGGTGATTAAAATTGTTTAACGTTCACATTTGGTCAGCAAAGACATTTTTAGTTAGGTATACGTTTAGTCCTAGTTTTTAAAATATTTTCTAGTTGTATTTTCATATTAGCTTTAGGTATTAGAACTTGACATTCTAACATACATTATATTATACTATTATATACTCGACAAATATTTAAAATGTTTCATCGTTAATATGATTCATTAACCATTTTTATGAGTAACTAAAGCACTTTAAATAGGTAGTCCCGTAGGTACTCTCATAAACTCGTTAATAAAATAATAAACTGAGTTTAGTTTTTCTACTACAACGATTACATTCAAATGTAATAATTAATATTTAATAACACCACAGTCGTAAACCGAGGTGAGCGAAGTGGGCCGAGTATACCTATTCAAAATCAGGTCTCTGCATATCCTGTCCGACTTTTATAATATGTATATCATTAGGAACGTAACTAAACTGTAATAAATAATATATGGTATTAATACTAATAGTAAAATATAAAAATATACATTCATACAAATAACGACAAACAAGAAATATTGATCCTGCAGCTATCTTTTAAAAACGTGATTAAATTGTTAACGCCATAATATTTATATTAAATTGTATGTATTAATTACTAATGGAAAGAACAATCATTGTTTTATGTAAAAAAAAATGTCTTTTTAAATTATGTCTTATTAGTTACTAAAACTTAACAATATATCATTATAACTCATAACAGATTACTGTATTTTGTATAAAGTATAGACGACGTATGTTTTTTTTTGCTTGATATACGCTTACTAAACAGTAAACCCATTATACTTTAATGATCGATACTAAGAAATTAAGTACCTATACATTCATTAAAAACATTATATATTAATTACAAGTAAATAATAGAATAAAATATTTAACTTTTATGTAATATTTGATGTAACTGATGAGAGGTCTTATATTTTTCTCTTGAATTTATGACCTAACACATCTTTTTATAACTACAGCTTATTATTGGCTCATAGCCGTATTTTTATCGAATACAATACAATACAATCAACTTCATATTGAAAATATTTTTTACATTTTTTAGAATTTTTTTAAATTTTTACTTAAAAAATATCGTTTATGAATATATTTTACCTAAAAATTCTTTTAAAGTTCATAACGTAAGTATTATTATATTTTTATTGTTTTCTACTATAAGCGTCGTAAAAATCGAAATACGTATTTATAGAGTTAAAAATAAAAAAATACTGGGAGTACCTAAATGACATAATATATTATAATATTCTCGTGTTAAAGGAATTTGTAATAATCGTGTTTAAAAATTGATAAAATACAACAAATATTTATGTATATTGATAATATTTCCTACTAAATATTTTCAAAGACATGAGTTAACATTGACATAACATTGCTGAGTACTAGTAGACTAGTATATTTAAATGGTTTAGAATTATAATGTTAAACATATTATATCATTATATATTTTGATATTTCAATAACCGTACTACGCAATAATATCGATAATCATTATAGTTTGCTCGAAAGGTAATCATCAATATGTAATAAATGTGTGACGGATGCGTATTGTGTACACTGAGTGTACCAATATACCTACAATAATAACATAACTTCGTCCGTTGTTAAGTATTATTCTGTTGAGTGTAATAATAAGTGTTTCAATGTTAAATTTTATAATAATAGAATAAAAATAATTATTTAATGCAGTAATATAAAACAATTAGAAACGAGTTATAACGACAACAATAACGTAATAAGCGATAATATTATAATAATATGTAGACTTTACTTGACTTTAATCGTTTTAAATACCTGTTAAAAGTGTAAGTGAGACATAAAAACAAAACACTTACATTTCACAAGTAGGTATTTATAATTTATATGTTATACTTTGGTAATTCGTTCGTTTGACTTTATAATAAATCTTATAATATTATGGTGAAAATCTAAGCAAAAATTTCCATTTGGAGCTAAAGAATAAATAAATAAATATATAATCTAATGGAATACGTACGCAATGCATTATAAGAGAAATAAGAAAAATAATACCAATATGTATTTCTATAACAAGAATAAATCGTTCAAAATCGCTATTAGTTTTCTTCGTAGGCAGTAAATTATATAATATTATATCGGCGATTCAAATCATCATGAAAGATGTCCTAGGTAAACCTACCCATAAAAGAATCGATCGACCATGAAAGTTTTTATTGTAACGATGCCTTTTCTCGCATTATCGAATGCTCTCAACCTAAACGTTCATACGAAATTTGCGTTGCAGTCGGACAACCGTCCAGCACAATTATTTACATTCTGTCTTATAACACACACGCGAGACCCGTTATATGCACCGTATATACACGATGTACGATTATTGAATTTATCCTATATATTGTAAAATATGTGTTTTTACGGTACGAGCTGTGAATAAATTATTAACGACGGCTGCCTCTTCTGTGTTATAATGCATACGTCTTTTAACCAGACCGGCAAACCAGTTTTTATTTTTTATTTTGTCCAGATTAATCCCGTCGATGCGGCATAACGGGAAATTGCATATTTGTTCTGGCACGCGAATCGATAAAAAACAACGGACACCAATACAAATCTGCACGCGTACGGAATAATATATGTTTAGGTAGGTACGTTTCCGTCAACATTTTGTGCATATTTTATTGTAACAACATGAAACATAATGCGAACAAATGCTATCATTGCAATGACCCAAAAAAATAAAGCGTCGTTTAAAAACGCATTTCGAGCGCTGAAAAATCGCCTTAAAATATTTGTGCATATTGACGCGGTGGCGATGCATGGTGTTGTAAATTGCAGTATATGCATCTCGAGTCATAGACTATTGTAATATTCTTTTTTAGGCACATTACGTTACACGCACAGCAATTTAATCAAATACTTGTAATAAAAACAGGGTTATGTATTTCACAACAACAAAAAAAACTATTCTCGAAATTAGTTTTCGGAATGAGTATATGACGTGTTGATACCGTTGATAGCAGTTGTCAAAAATGATAAATAGGTAATAATACGTTTTCTAGACGCAAGACACAATGCAATATTTTTTACACCTTAATGAATGTACGTAGAGATACCTCACATGCATCACGCAAAAACTTGCTTTTTAAAAGTCCGCAGTATTTTATGTATAAATACGAGTAATTTATGGTGTATATATGTATTATTAGCAGAAAGCGAATGCTCACAGAATTTAGATACTAGGTATAGAGTTCAAGAAAAAAATTCTATTCGAATTACAAATGTATTGATTGTAGGCAACACGCCAACAAGCGAAATCTTTTTTTGTAAACTTTTTTATACTGTATAATGTATACGCACGAATAGAATAGACATTAAGAGGATGCCACACACCCGCTATTTAAGGGGTTTAATATAGGCAATTTTAAGGAAGATTAAAATTCTAAATTTCAAAGTTGTTGAAAACTGGTCATTAACTCGTTTTTCATACATTTAAATCGATAAGCGAAAAAAAAATACTTTTAAGAATCGAATTTTAATTTAAAAAATAATCCAATTTCCTTTTTTTTTCGAGTTTTATAGAAAAATTTTTTGGTAATATTATGTTTAAATACTAATTCAAAATATCTTAAATAATAATGGTTCCATATCAATATCATTGTAAATTTTAGCCAAATAACGCGATTATCTGTAGAAAAATAGTTTGGCTCGAAAACGAATCATTTAAGTTATAGTCATATTTATAGACGATAAGGAAGACTATACAAAATATATAATTATGCTATATCGCATAAAATACACTTTTATTTTTTAGACAATTAATTGTCGAAATTACGACACAGATAATTCTGTATTGCGTACAAATTTGGTTTCTCAACTGCCACTGTCGGAAATATCGAGCGGTTATTTTACGGGAGAAACACCGTTTTCGTTCCAATAAGGAAATCTATACAGGGATGTGCGGCGTCCCCTCGAGCATTTATTAAACGCAGTTCTTTCATCGCGCGTTCATGTCACTGGTTACGAAAATATGTCAACGTGTACGTAAAAATATATGATTTGTTTAGCGCCACTAAAACGGGCGCAAACCTCCAACCTTTTCGCCGTCGGTGTAGTCCTCGACGGTCTCCACGCTGTTCGGTTCGGTGGACGAACACTCAGGTATCGGTGACAGGTATCCTCCAGTCATGGAGGCGATCGTTTTCGATCCGTCATTTCCTCCTCCGAAATGACGGCGAATGATCGCCTCGGGCACGTCTTCGTCGTCGTCTTGGTCCAGCAGCTTTGCGCGGGTCAAAGCGGGACAAGAAGTCGCCGAAGCGAACGTCACCAACCGTTCGAGTCGGTCTTCCGGCGCCTCCGGGACGTCCTTTTCGTCATCGTCGTCGTCGTCGTCGTCGCCTTCGCAACAACCGTCGGACGACGCCGACGAAGACGTGGACAACGTCTGCTGCAACGTCTCGCCGAAACCGCTGTCGTGTAGCGACGGTTCGGGGGCTCCGAACACCCACGAGTATGGCACTGCCGTGCGGGCCACCGATATCGTCTCCTCGACCGACTCGTATCCCGAACTGTGCGGCGAGCCGGGTTTGTCGTCCGGTTTGTCGATCGACCCTCCGCCGCCGCTGCCGCAACAAATCGATTTCTCCGAGTCGGAACTGCTACCGCAATCGGAAGACACCGCGCTGTCTGCAGCCGCACCGCCGCCGCCGCCGCCGACCGGAAGTCGGTGAGAAAAAGACGCGTTGGTCCGATCTGCCGGCTGGCCGTCGCGACGCCGGTGTAATTCACTCAACAGTTTCTCCTGTCGCCTCTTGATCTCGTACTTGACGACGGGCGGCGGCATCGGAGGCAACGGCGGCGGTTGCAGCTTGACGACCGCGGGCGCCGAACCGCGGTCGGGCGTGCGCTGCAACGGCTTGGGTATCCGCGTGGTGCGCTGCGGGGGAGGCGGCGGCTGAGCTTGGAATTTTTCGGTGATCTTCGACACGGTCCCTTTGACCACGTTCGGGACGAGGGCAGAAGAACCCGCGGCGGTGGACGCGGGCGAACGCGACGTCGCGGAAGTCGCGGGCCGCGAACGGCCGAGCAACGCTTTTTTCGTCTCGCGAACCCGCGAACCGCCTAGGCCGCCGACGGCCACACGATCGGGCGGCATGAGCGCGTACGCGAGCAGCAACGGGACGACGCGAACGAACGACGACGGCCACTGCGCGAACAGTACCGACAGCAGAACCGCCAGGAACGCGGCCGACGTAGAGCAACACCACCACCACTGAAACGGTCTACGTTGTGACGAAACTACCGGCGGCATGTGAAGAACGGTGGCCTACAACCGCGACACATCACAACGTCAACGACGACAAAAACGACAGATAACAACAGCGACAGCAGTCATACACGCGACATCATATCGAGCGAATTCGACACGAGCATCGTCGACAATCACACATCCGGCGCGTCCGGACCAATCGACATAACTGTCCGTGTGTCCGGCGGCGGCCGCGGCCAATGTCTCTCGCTTGGACGTCCGCCGCCGCCGCCGATGCCGTTTCGGTCCATTCACGGGTGCTCGTCTCGTACGTATAACACACACACGTCGAAAACTGGTTTCGCGCCCGAACGACGACCTTCATACGCGTCGTGCGAGATAATCACCAACGAGTGCGTAGTATACAATAATAATAATAATAACAGAAGACTATAATTCAAATTATACCTATGTGTTTTTATACTGGGTGAGACTTACCAAATATGCTCATCCCCTTTTTCCATTAATAATGCGATTATTGAAAATTTAATTTTTAGAATTTTCAAGAACACAATTTTAAGAGCCATGCTTAATGAGGGTCTCGAGAAAAAGCAAACTTCACTTTTTCAAATTGGAACTTTAATTATTTATGCATAAACATATGGTATACGATATACTATACTATATACTATACTGCAGGCGTTTTTAATAAATTTACTGAAAAACTACTCGTTAAAATTTTTAACAAAGCAAATCAAAATTTTCAAAACAATAATTCACTAAAAATTTCAAGTAAAAAATAAAGATTTTTTTCATTTAAAAATACTGCGACTTTGTATCGCACAAAACATTTCTTAAACCAGGCGTGTATTTATGGGAGAGACGAGGGGGGCCGGGCCCCTCTTGAAATGAAAAACGCAATATTGTTAAAAATTGTCATTTTTGACATGGAATGATATAGAATTTCGCCAAAGAAATCTAAATATATGTAATCGGCCCCCTCCGAGATAAAAACCTATATACGCTACTGTTTTAAACCGTACAAAAATAATCAAGAATTTAAAAATATGCGGTCTTTAAATATACATTTATGAGATCCTAGATAACCAGAATTTGAATAAATTCGTTTTTAAATAAAAGAATAGGGATGAGCGCGTTTAGTGAATCACCCTGTGTATACATATTATATATATATAGTATAATTGCAGGCACCATGACGATCGTATTACACACAACAATCGTCGTGCCAAATAAAAATAATAACGCATAGTTTAACACGTTGAGTGCCACGGTATTTATGATGGGTGTATAGTGAGTTTCCGCGCCAAAACTGAGCCGCGACGATGACGGTCGACTACGTGTCGACATCGGTTCTCTACGCCCGACTAAGTTGTTATTTAAAATTTAAATATTATTAAAACCATTGTTTTCAGTACAAATACATATTATTATACTATAAAGGTTATTTGTTTTATAGATAACCAATATAATAATAGTTTATAATAGTTTTGTCATCAAAATAACCTATCGAAATAAATATGTAATAAACGCTATGTAAAATGTAAATATAGAATGAGCCAGTCTGTGAACATAAATACAAACTAATATTATTTTTATCAGTCAATTAGTGAAACAATAATATAATAGGTATTATAATATTATTAGAAATTGAACCGCCGCATGTACAACATTGCCATCACTGTCGCCGTCATTCGGGGAAAAATAGTTATTAATAATCATCAAAAATAGCTACGCAAAATCCAAATATACCCATGAAATCACGAGATCCTACTGAATAACCACATATACAAATCAAAACTGTACGTCTATAACCGATGAAGTAATACACCCATAAAGATACACATAACATTTGTCGACTACGTGTCGACCGCGGTCCTGGAGACCCGACAACAGTTGTCGACTACGTGTCGACAGTGGCACTCAACGTGTTAAAAATCGTGACATTCCTGTAGCGGCTATGTATATATACTCGATAATATAAGTACATGATTATAATATACATATATATATGTGTGTGCGTGTACGCTAAAAGGCGCTATTACACGTTGATTTGTCGGAGGAACATCCCCCCGACGTTAAAACCTTATAAACGAGGAAGGGGGAGTATACGCGCCTTGAGCAGTGAAACAAGTTATTTCGACGACCTAAAGTATGCACGTGAACACAGACAGACTATAAAGAGGTGTGTAAATACAGTTGGAAAGTCGAATATTGTCGAGGAATGCGTGTTTTGTTTTTCGTAAATCTAGTACGCGACCCGAGAGTAGATACGCCCGCAGTATATAGGCATTATGTTTCGTAATGGTCTGCAGTATACTTATGTATGTGCGTACAACAAGAGGAAGATCATTAAAGCTCTTTGCGGTCGAAATTGACGTTTCACGATCGCACACGATTTCCCTTTGACCTATAATAATACTGTATGTTGCAGAAGCTACATGACCGTGTAATATTTAAATATTATTGATATAATATATAGCTCTTTTTTATATGTAAACGAAATACGCTATAATTGCGATGTAGTGTTATTATACGAACAAGTTAGGAAAGCTCACTATGCGTGCTTTCTAAATCCTATAGTTTCTAAACGTATACTGTATACAATACAACTCTATATAGAAAATCTAAAAAGATAATATTTATCGCAATCATAACTATAAACTTGTAAGTTGTAACCAACCAATAATGGACAGGCACGCACAACGGGGATATAAGATGATCTAAAATTTGTTAAACACGTTAAAGGCTAAAATCACCCAGAGTTATTGATAATGATAATGCTGGTTCAAAGATACAATTTATATTTTCTTATTATATGTACATTTTAATAGCCGGGCGGAAAATAGTTTATTAGATCGCGTTTGTTCATGAGAACAATATTTGTTACCTATAATCATTTAAATCAAGCACCGGCAAGCCGCGGCCCTCGGAACTTTTTGCTACGACTTTCCAAATAAATTTCATGGTGTTTAAAATTTCAATTTTATAGTTTAAATTATTATAAATAATATTTAATCATGACTATTACACAACAAAAACTTTTAAATTTTCTCTACTAATGTATATGTAACTAAAAACTAGTTAATAAGGACAACTGCAACGTTAAACACATAATATGATTGTTGCTATCTGTAATTAATATATTAGTATTAAATTATATTAAAATTATATTTTTTAAATATTTTAATTTTTCCCTCCATAAAAACTGAAACAAATTATGACCCGAGTAGGTAAAAAGGTTGCCTACCCCTGATTTAAATTAATATATAGTTAAATATAATTGCATTCATGATTTGTGTGAGAATTAATTTCAAAAATCGTTGTCTCATCTCAAGATCATAAGTTGGAAAAAAATCAAGAAGGACTCGGACCTCTGAAGCCCGGAGCTTATGTAGTATTGCCTCCCCTGTTAAGAGGACCTACACACGCTTATGTTTATGATGTAAGTATAGTAGGTACGCTATCGCAAAAAAAAAATTGAACATCGATTTACAGTTATTTGGAACATATAGACGTACAGTATATTATATAAACACAGTGGCTGCATATATATTAATCGACTGTATTTATATTAATTAGATTTTTTAATTGATATATTATAAGAATATTTTTAAATTGTTAAAACTAGTAATATACTTAAAATAACGAGTATACGAAAAAATATAAAAAATGACCTCAATATCTTATTAAAATGGAAATTGTTTTAAATTTAAATTATACACATTTATGTATTTTACTTAAATAAAAATATATCTTATACATATAATCATTATATGTAGCGATAAACCATTTTTATGATGTCAATGTAATCTGGGAAGAAAAAAAATGCCAACTGTATACATAAATATTTAAAAAATAAATTATAATAATTAACAAACATTCAAAATTGTCAAACTGTATCAATAAAGCAAACAACGTGTCTAATACTCATGTTAAATAATTATCGTGAAAATTAACAAATATTAGATAATGATTAAGTAGAGTGTGATTCATTCATTTTATTTGAAATATGTTTTTTTTTTTTTATTCTAATTAACAATACCTATATAATAAGAATTTACAAACTAATGAAAAACCCATAGGTATCTAATAGAAATTTAAAGAAAAAAGTCAAATAATTAAGTAGATAAAGTATAACAAAAAATAGTGATTTTTATTGACTTATTTTTTTTATACATAACTTTGACATTTGCTAAATTTATTCATGAATGATAAAACCATTGATGCTTAGCTCTACACGGAAATTATAACTTGCTAAATGTTAATGTTACCTTGGCTGTTTGGATTTTATAACCTCCTTCTTTTATACAAACTTAAAGCCGTGTAGCATAGCAAATAGTATAATGTTTTTAGAACGGATATAAAACAATATAATGATAAATAACTAATACAGCGAAGCTAATTAAGTGAGGAAACAGATGCATAAAATTTTCTAAAAACAATATAATATATTATATTAAATAACGAAATTAGTATAGTAAAATTCAAAAGTCGTTATTTGTATACGATAAAATAAAATAAATATAAATTAGGACACTTAGCTACTAGAATAAAATTTATTATCTAATACTCAACTTACTGTTTCTCTCTCACTCTTTTTCTCTCTTTTTCTAAAAAAAATAAAATCTTCTATAATAATATAATGTATATACGTATTCAGTTCTTTAGTGTCTCTGTCTGTACAATTATTTTTACTTTTTTCATCTCATTGCTCAGACGTGCATGACTCTGTGGTTATGTCACTTTTTCATATAATAGAGACAAGGTCATCGTCTCTTCTTCTTTTTTATAGATACATAAAAAGTTATCAATTTTCACTCAAAATATTTCTATTACTCTTTACGATTACAAATTATATACGTAATTCTTTACTTTACTACACTCGTATAAATGTAATAAATTGAATTAAAACATATTATTCACAACTCAAAAAATTAAACTAAACTCTAATATAATTCGTCGTATTTAAAATTGTTTACTTAAACTTGAAAACAAACCATATATATATATACATATTATATTGTATGTTTATTTTTCAAATATGATATTTCATAGTGTCTTAAAAAATGTGTAGGTACTTAGAAAAATTGCTTGAGGTGTTTTAAACACTAATCTACGCTAGTACTAACACATGTTTTCATATTAAATTTAAAAGTGTAATGTTCTCTATGTTCTTTTATTATATTTTAACACAGTCTCACACGCAATAAAACGTGGGAACGCTTATATTATTATTGTACATCGTACATCTAACAATGTATACAAATTATTATGTGTTAATAGCACATCATTCTTTATCAGAATCAATGCGGAATATAATGGTTTTATCAATTTATATTAGACATTTAAAACGGTTGTCGAATAGAGTATTGGAGTAAGAAAAAAACCGCAACATTATAATATTAAATAGATCCGCGATGCCAATGCGACACAGATAGTTATTACGGAATTTATGAAATTATAATTAAATTGGTAAAGTAGAATGCATATATTATACGCATAGAATTAAATGGGCCAAGTGTCTAAATGTGTCGCAAATCAACTGGACTTGTCACTGATAACAAGGTCGAGCAACTTAAACTTACCAATTTGTTAATTTTCTAAACTTAAAAATTCTACGGGTTAGATTGTATTCTAATAATTTTTTTCTCATATTTTTAGGTAACATTTCTAAGATTATATTATATTTTTTTCAACGCAGCACGGAACTACCTATGACCTATCTGTACATTACTAGAAAACCACCCACAATCAAAAAATAACGACAATCGTATAAATTTGTATGTTTTTTGTTAGGTTACATAATATGTCACTTTAATGTGTCCATTTTGAGTAGCGAGTACCTACAGTTTAAAATATACTCGTATACATACATAATACAATACGATACGTATTATTCGTTTAGAATTCATAACACCGGATTGGCACATGAGCAAACTGAATACTTAATTTTGTCAATATTAATTATTGCATAAATTATTGTCAATATACATTATAATTATAATGATTTATCTAGGAATCAACTAAACAAATATTATTTCAATGTGGCAAGTCCACACCGACAATACATATTTTTACAACTCAAATTACTAGATAATAACTATCAGGGAATGTATTACATATATTTTTAAGTAAAAAAAAAAAATATATCAAATAGTTCATTAGTTAAAATTTAATCTCAATTTGACTCTTTTCATTTATGAGGCAGTCTCAACCATCGACAAGCTACAGGTATTATAAATTTATACCAAGAGGACGCTTCAATCGCAAGCGTTGTCTCCGTCGTACAAACGTACAACATAGTAAAAGCTGTTAAACGTGGACAAGGACCACTCGGGCTTTAGTCCAAGTCGAGCAACCAAATTTTCACACTAGAAAGAGGAGAGTTTGAACTATTCAACTTCGTTTTTATTTTTCCGATATCAAAACTACAAACAATTATTCAAGTTAGAAAAACACAAAAATAATGGATTTTGAAACGGTAAGAACTTTTTTCTTTTAGTTCTGATATCGAAAAAATAAAAATGTTATTGCATAGTCCAAACTCTCCTCTTTCTAGTGTGACAATTTTGTTGGTCGACTTGGACTACAGCTAAGTAATCCTTGCCCGCGTTAAGTGGTTTTTACTTGTTCCGGTGTTGTACCTATACGTTACAGAGACAACGATTGTGGCTAGATTGTGTGTAAGCGTTATCTTACGAAAAAATACCTCATAGTGTACCTACTTAATCGAAACATTGACTAAAATATTTTATTTTATGATATTTCTTAAATGTAATAATATATAGTAGGTAGGTATATGTTTATCAAAAACATTTTTAGAACTCTGAATAATTCATAACTAATTTCCAATCGTTTCTTAAATGTATGAATACTTGTATACTATTTAGATACTCGTACTTCAAACATATACAGATAGTTCGCTTAGATTTCATGAGTATTACTAAGAAATACAATGATTAACAGATACAATAAAATAAATTACACACAAAGCAACATAATAAAATAGTCATGTGTAATAGAATGTTTAATTCAACTACTGTACGCATTAGTTTTATTATTATTATTATATATATGCGTTGTATTACCTATAACTGTAAATTGTGAATTTATTCAAAAATTTTTGCAATAAACTTTTCACAGTTAGCCTACAGTGTTATCAATAATAAAGTGCCAAATACAAAGACGTGCACATTTTTCTAAGCAGATTATAGTATTACCTACATTATATTTATTTGTATACAAATGATAAATGCAACCATTTTATTATACATTTGGCATACATATTATACATAGTATCATATTCCTATAAATCACCAAGTTTTTCTGGATTTTTTTTTACCTAATAATTATAATTTAGTATTTTTTATCCTAAAACATACATTTAAGGTTACCTTCAATACATTTTTCTATAAATATATTACTATACAATGCATTCAATTAATATTACAACTTTTAACTTTACTAATCACTTCAAATTCAGGTTTGTATACTTAAAATTTCATAAGTAGTTTGTATAATATGCTAATAAACTATTGTTGATTTTTACAAATATGTTATTTAATGTACCTATGTTAAAATTTCAGAATGATTTATATTTTAGTATAAGCATAGTGATTATACTATACTATATTCAACTATAGTAGCAGAATGAAGCAATAAGAAGTGAGCTATTCAATTCCTTATACATTTGTAAAAAAAAAACATATTTTAAACTTATTGATATTATTAAATATTTTTGAGACAATCTTTGTCAAACAAAAAAAAACCAAATTATTAAAAACAAATACCTACAAAAGAAAAATAAATAATATATTGCTGTGCTTTTTGGAACCAAACCTAAATTGAAATTTTTATGTTATTATAGCCTATTCATAGTTTTTATTATTTTAAAATATTTTAACTTCTAAATTGTGTTTGGTTAATAATATACCATATTTACTGTTTGAAAGAAAGCTATGTATGATAATTATGGATACATTAAAATATATTATTATCTATTAGCTTAATTATTGTTTTCAAAATGTTGTAAAATTTATACATAAAAATTAGTCACAAACATGAAAAGTGGTATATATTCTACACTTGCCAAGTAACAATTAATTTTTTATGATGTAAAAATTTACTTTAAAAAAAATATATTACACATTATAACATACAAATTTATATTTGATGTTTCTGCAAACATTTTGCAGATAACTGTATGAATGATAATTTGTAAAAATATACATTGTCATTATGTATGTATAAAAAACACACATACCTAATATTATGATTAGAAGAAATAAAAACCAGAATAAATAAAATTATTGTATGTAAATTTGATCATGAAATTGACTGATTTATCAAACTATATAACCTAAAAATGTATGCAATAATATTTCATACTTTGTATATTTTATGTTTTATGCTTTTCAAAATATAATTATTATTTATAATTATAAATATGAGTCTTTTAAAAAATATTTTACATCTATCTAACAACTTGTAAACAGAATTATTACCCCAATTTCTATATTTCAATATTTGTATTAGTCTATATGCTTTAATACATTACTTAAATATTTAAAATTATTCATATAATGAATATTAATGTTTAACATACTTGATTAATCCCAATTTTGTACAATGATTCATCTAAATCTGCTTTGCTCATAATTTCAGAAACACATTGTCGGTGATCTTTGATTGTGTTATTTGAATCATCCGTTTTTAAATTAGTAGGTAAAAATGCAGCAAACTTGCGAATAAATTCAGCAATAAACATAGAAATTGGAAATCCTTGTTTATAAAACCGGATAGTAGGTAAAATATCAGCACCACGCATCTAAAAAAAACAACAATATTGTAATATTTACAAATTTCAAACAATTTCCCAATACTAAATAGTAAATGTACTTGTTGTCTTAAAAGTGGTATGTCAACAGGTTCTGGATTCGGCTTATTGGAATTAGGGCTCAATGTGATTGATTGCAATTTATACACAGAATGAAAAACTCTAGTAGCTGCAACATCAGTACGGTTAGTAAAACCAGCTTCATGTTGTGCAATAAAACAATGAATAAAGTGTTGTCCAGTCCGCCGTAAGGTTTCAACAAGACCATCCTATCAAATTCAAATACAACATGTAACACTAAGAAAAATGTATGCTTATTCAATTATATTACTAACCACTGCAAATCTTATTTGAACACATGTTAATTTTCTTTTCAACGTGGCAGCTGTACTGAGACTACCAAATGTAGCTCGTCGAATACTAGACATGCGTCTCAATGACTGAGTTCCATCTACAATGGCTAGAGTACTTGTAAGACCAGCACCTCGATTTTTGGAGAATACAGTTGAAATATCAATACTGTATGAAAAATAAAATAAAATTTAGACAATAAAATCTAAACAAAATTGTGATTTAACATTATTTTACTAACTTAGATGAATCATGGAGTAGTGCTAATGCTGTCTTTGCCATGCCATCACGGCACATATTTATCCATCCATTTATATTGTATGTAATTGGAATGGTTTCACGAAAATGAACCAGAGTGAATTCATTTGGTTTGTTACCATTTTTTAAAATGTTTGAAAATGCTACAATTATGAAAAAAATACATACATACAAATTAATATATTTTTAGAGAAAAATATAAAGTTGATCTATAATAAAATGTAACTAACATTTATCATTGGATAAACTTTGAATTTTTTCAATGAGGTCTCGATCATTTAAATTAGTATCACCAGCTGTATCATCAAGAACTCTTAGTAAACCAGGACATGGTTCAGGTTTTAGATCTACCATTGATGGGCTGCGACCAAAACCAACAGCTCCTTTAGCTCCAACAAATAATTTTAACATGTGATCTTCAGCACAAAACTCAGCTTCATAACTAGCAGCTGTTTCAACTTTTTCTATCTTATACTTTTCTAATGGAGCAACTATAGCATAATTATGATAACTTGATAATAGCCGCTCATGAAGATAATTTGTCCAAAAATCAAACATGCTTAATGCAGACTTTGACTTAACAACATATCCTGGATAATCAGGAATTATAATAGAACAAAGAGAATGGATGGATGGAGCTAATTTACTGAAAAAATAAATAATAATTACGATTCAGTAAATATGGTAACAAAAAAAGGAAATCTTTAAAAAATTGAAATTTTCATATTTTATGTATATAAAAATCTATAAAATAATTATACCGATTAATAATTGAAGCTACAAGATTAAATGTCTCTGTATACAGCCCAACAATCAAAGCATTTAGTTGGTCACCGATATCACATTCCTTAAATACCTCAGTATCTGGAAATACTAAGCTAAACAAATCATCAGTATTTCCAGCACCAAGACATTTTGCAGCTCGTTTTGCTGCATCTGAATTACTCCAAGTCCACTGTACTTTGTCTTTAAATATACTATCTAGATAATAAAAAAAACATACAATGCACATGTAATAAAATATAAATATAGATTAATTATTTTAAATGTATTAAATTTGTCACCTTTTTTAACTATTTTTGTGTGACTAAGATGTATAATAGCAGCCAATACTGCATAGATTGCCTTGAGTTCAGTGTTTGAGAATCCAAGGATCATCAGAGCAGATTGAAGACTAGTAAACTCCACAGCTGCTTGACTTTTATCGACTCCCTAAACAAAAATTTTAATTTTGCCACAATTTATAATACATACAAACTCATATTTAAAAGTATTTTTACATTTTTTATATTTATAATTTTATTAATTATTACATACCTTTAAGTCATCATTAATTTGATCTAAATATAATTCTTTACGAAGAGCAGGAATATTTTCTATACCAGCTAATAAGTAATAGAATACATGAAAAGAAAATTCATTAGGAGGATGATCAATAAGCCTCCATTTGTCATAAAAATGCATTTGAATGGACATAGATGCAATTTGTCCCCCTTGATCTAAGTCAATGCTGTATAGATGTACAGATCTAGTAGCATTTGGATTATTTACAGTCGCCGCATTTCCAAAAGCTTCTAAAACTGTCCACATGGCTTCAATTCTTTCAAGAGTAACCACCTAAAAATATATTTAGAAAATTAGTTATACAAATTCAACTAACTTTAAATATTTTAAAACACATAAATTATTTTATTTTACCTTATTAGGAGATACTGCAGTTTGTACAAGATATTGTAATAGATGTTTACATGAAGTTGATTTTCCACTTGCTTGACATCCCATAGGAATTAAAGACTGATCACGACGTGTAGTTACAGCTGCCATGTATACAGACTGTGCCATAGCATAAACATGAGGTGGTGGTTGTTTATTGATCTTATGAAGATTTTTAACCATATGCATAACCTTAAGCATACAAAAAAAATTTTAATTATAATAGTTAATTACATTTTATTTCAAATCACAAGTAATGTGTTTACCTTATCAGTATATAAATTTAATGGAGATCCAGGGTTAACTACTAACATTGTAGGTCCAGCATATGTGTGAATAAGATTTGAAGTATATCTGCTGCGTACTACATTTAAAATACTAGACTCGTTTAAATAGTTTAACTGTGATAAATCTTCAGTCAACTGCATTTTTACTGAGTTCATCTAAAATTAAGAAATAAAAATAATAAATATATGTGCTACAACAAATTAATGAGTTTAAAATAATTATTTAAACAAATGGTTATCCTATTTTAGAAAAATACTTTACATTTTGTCTAATGTTTGTCCTTATACATACAAGCTCACTAACTATAAATATTATATTGTCCTCTACCCGCCTCATCCTACATTTTAAAGACTACACACTTTTTTTGATGTTTAATAAAAACCAAATAAAAACTAAACGTTTAACTTTTTAAATTGTATTTAAGTTAACTCGTAACTATTTAAGTTACTTCAAATTTTTAAAATATACAATAAAAATACAATTATTATGATTTTAGGTAAACTAAAAATATTAATGTTTAATTTTTCTGATTCGTAATTCGGCGGGTGACTGGTAAAAATTAAAAATTATAAAAAGTTAATAATTACAATAAACACGATAAAATACGTAGAATGACTGAATAAAAAAATAAGGTATTTATAAGTTATAGCTAGAACAAAACTGTTTAAAATCTTTTATTTACATTAGGTACTTCTAAATAAAGTCTATTATGATTCATACAAGATATGATAAATAAACAAGATATTATTTTTTAATTTTGTTAATTATGGTTTTATAACTTTTCATTTTTATAAATTTTTAAAGCTCAAATTAGCTTATTCCCTTCTAGATTAAACACGAAACAAAAAAAAAAAATACCACAGTCTTATAGATACCTTAATTCCTTTATGAAATATGAATACACTCGTAAATTGTACACCCAACATAAACAATTTTATTATACTGTATATTTTTAGTTTATCCAAATAATAAAATTAACTTTGAAACAATTTTTTACAACACTTTTAAAGGGAATTCGGCACTGATCGTTTCTGTCTTTCAAACATACATGGTACAGAAATGTAGACATGTTTTTGCCAAACATACTAAATGATCTAGTGAAACAATAAAAATAATCTGTTAACAAATTTAAATTTGTCTACTGGAGAACGACTTTCCCAAAATGAATAGTTAAAAAAATTAAAAATTGATATACCTCAATTTTGGAAGAAGTTATAATCAAAAAATTAAAAATATGGAAAAGTCAATTTCGAGTAGACTTATAAAAAAATCCAATCGGTTTTCATATTTCTTATCACTTTTCTAGATCAAACAATACGTTTGATAAATAACAAGTCTAATTGTCTATGTTCTGTGTGTGTAGACAAAGATAGAAACGGTCAGCATCGAATCTCTATAACAATGCAACTTTTTCAAGAAATAAATCGTTTTTAATGACTATTTAAATAATTTGTAGAAATTTTTTTTAGCTTTATTTTCATAGATCTTTAATACCCATTTTCTAACAAATTCCCAAAAATAATACACTAATATTATATATCAATATTCCAACCAATATAATACTTCAACTTACTTTTTCTAGACTTTCTTCATCGACAGCATATTCTTTACCCCCAAAAACTTTGACCAATACTTTTGATGAACCATCTGAACTTTTTTTCCTTGTGTATTCTACAGGCGAAAATCCTTCATTATGAACTAACCAATATGCATCGGTATCGGGTGAATTTAATTCGGTTGGCGAATCGTTCGATTCTGGTTCCAACTTTGAAACCTAAAAATTAAATGTATGAATAAATGCGTGTTATTAATCATTACTATGCAAATGTTCTAAAATTATGTTGATAAATTATAATACAATATTTGGAGTAAAATAAAACATAAATAACAACTTCAGGTAGTAACATTCTTCAATAATTAAGAGAAAGTGAAGGAAAGTATTGAAAGTATTTTGAGCCACTTGAGATTATAGGGTAACTATATTTGCGATTAAAAAGTAAACGGACACATTTCACATAATATATGCAAAATTGCATATATATTTAATCATATTATTATATAATTTATTAAATTTTTATTGTCAATAGTCAATGGACTTGGTCTACTTAAAAAAGTAATGAGCAAATTATATATATATGCATATAATATATTATATTATGATACTATAATTATCACACAAAATGTAATAAAACCAAAATTCATACTACGAGAAATGTTTGTAGAATAATAATATTGTGGTTTTATTCAAACAGTTAATGAACAAAAATTATATATCTTTAATAATAAAAGAAACACGTGAGTATTAATGAATAAAAAACAGTGTCAGTATGTCTGGCCTTAATGGTCAATGACCGCAACTGCATCTGCTAGAGAGATAAGAAAAATGTTTTCCTATAACATTTCCTAACACAAAAATAACAATGCGAATAAAAATATTCTCGGAAAGTTAATATTGTTAAGAAAGCACACTAGTATAATTTTTGTCTAAATCTTACACACGTATAATATAGTTTAAATCTCTCTTTGTGTATTCCACTCATTATTAAAATTAAGGAAACATAACTTTTTATAATAATTAAAAAGTACAACAATATCAGTATTTTATCAGATTTTTCAATATTTTGAATTTTAAGAAAGTTATCAATTATTATTAATAACCTAATATTTAAAAAAAAAGATTTAAAACAACTTCCTTAGAAATCAAAGTATGAAAAAAGCTTCAGGTAAAACAAAGAAACTTTTCTTTAATTATAATAGTTAAAACAGATGAATGATGATACTTAATTTAAATACCTAATTAAATTACAATTAGTGAACTAAACTACGGAGAGAGGTTTTTACTGAATTATAAGTGTGTAAATAGGTGGTAAATCTTTAATAATACACCATCATTAACACGTTTTATTTAATTAGACGAGAACTTAACGTTGCCTTTACATATTACTTATAGTGAAAAATATAAAATGTTGTTATTAAATCCATATATTTGTTGTTATAATATTTTTGTCAGCAATATAATATTATACATCAATGAATATAAATATATGTACCTATGACCTATGTGTAATATATGCAAAGAAACTATAAGATAGATAAACAATAGCAACTAGCTAGTACCCACTAAAAGACAAAGAAGAAAAAAATTATTTCGAAATTTTTTTGTTTATAGTTGTTAAAACTAATGTCAGTTTTTTAATACAGATGCAACTGTATATGTACAGACATTTTTGACCCTGGGTAAAGTATAATAGAATTGTGAATAAACAAGAAACTATAGATTAGATTACCGTGTTTACGAGCTTGTTTATGTTATCATTTAAACTAACATGCGTATACAAATTACATAAGACTATATGCCAAAACATAAATAAAAATTAAGCGAATAAAAAACATTCATTAAATTATTATCATAATAAAATTAAAAATATATTATATTTTTATACACGAGATGTCGAGATTTATATACGTATGTAAATCATTTTTTTCATATTTCTTGTAATCTCTTTCATAAACATCGAATATTAATCGAATTTTATTCGAATTTTATTAGAAATACATAATTAGAAGAATAATAAATTAATACATTGTGTAAATATAACCTATACATATTAGAGTAGATACCAACGAATATGCAATTATTATAAACTTAAACTACGAGTAAATCATTCTTGTAATATTATATAAATGGCATAAAAATATAATATACCTAGTTAAAGCAATTAATTTATCTTTAAATGATTTTATAATTAATTAAAAACAAACAAAAAATGTATTGTATAATATTTTTAAATATTTATATGAAGGTACATTATATGAAATATGAAGGATATACATTATTTTAATAATTAAATATGTAAAAAATAACCATCCACCAGAAAATCTTCATTAAATTATCTTTTAATCATTGTAAAATATATTAATTTATGCATAATTTAAGTTATGAATGAAAATATAAAAATACCTTGGATTTATTTACAGTATTAATACAGTTTAAGAGATAATATATATACCTAACATTTAAACTTCAATACATTGTTTGTTTTTATTTATCGGTTCGATGATTTTATATTTTATTCCAATAAATATATCTTCCGAAAAATAGTTAAATGTTTAAATCAATGGAGCATTCACTAAACAAATAACTCGTTAAAAAGACAATATCTTGATTCTTAATAGACACACACCTAGTAAGGGAAATAAAAAACAGATATATACAACATTACTAACTCGTTTTCACTTGATTATTTTAATTACAATATATTATGTTCAACAAGTTGAAAACTGACAACTCGACAAATTAATTTACTTTAGTTGTGGTTAAAAAATCTAAGGATCTTTAACACTGTTTCAGTAATAATAAACAAAATTAATGTACCTGCCAATTAAAAACTAATTGACTAGGATATTAGTTATTACGCACTATATATAATATAAAATAATCAATTTTAAACGTATAATGATACAACGGCCAACGATCGCATTCAATAAGAGCATTGACGTGTAGTCATGTATAGTTTGGTTATTTAACGGTTCAATTGAACCGTACCTAATATTTTATAGATTTCATGAATATGTCAAATATTTAAATCCTTAACCTTTTTTATAGCTAAAAAATAAACACCATACTACATTGTAATATTTTTCACGGAAAACCCGAATACGAAGAGCATACTCGACGAACTTCTATAGAGTACGATGACGTACAATTTAACGTTTAGATTGAAGTTACTGTAACGAAAAACAACACCTACATTTAAGTATATAATTTAGGAAAAAATAAATTATAATAAAGGGATAATACACGCACATTAAAAAATTTATAAAATAATCACTATAACTATAACTATAAGACTGCAACGTTTTTCACACAATCGAAGACAGATTATAACAAATCAATCCTAATACGTTCACCACATTTTAAATATTATGAAATTATAGGATATCTACAATGTTTTTTAAATTAAAAACAGGTTTTAATAAAATTTACACCTGCAGGATTTTATTTAAAAATTATAATAGGTACATTTAAAATAGTTTAAGAGTAATAGCGGTTTATAGCTAGTGTTTATATTATATCAAATCATGAGATGATAAACATAATACCACGTGTCCGCAGACGGTAGACCTGTAGAGTATGGACAACTACTATTAATTGGGTAATAATTTAATAAAATAAAATTAGATATATATGGACGATATAATCGTGTTGGTAAGAATTTTCGATCCTATACAAGTAAATATTAACGATAAGGTATTTGAAATATTTGAACGTTTAGGTTTGATCCTTAAACCGCGATAAAACAGAAAACCGAACACAACATATTACAGTATATTGTAACCGAAGAAAAAAAACTGGTAAATTCGCAAATTACAAAATTATACACAATACATGAGAACACACACGACATACATATATACATTCAAGCATGTATGAGAAACGAGAATATATTATTATATTATATTATATAACATAATCTTGCCAAATGGTCAATGAGGTCAATAAATTCTTATGACGGCAGTACAATAATAATGCCGTCCCGTCCAAAACAATGCATGTGTCTCTTCATTAGCATTGATGAATCCCGTTATATTAAATTGTACTACAAATGTAAGTAGGTGTACAGTTTTTAAAAGTCGACGTTGTTTGAGCGAACAAAATTAAACAACTACATAATATAAACTAATGAAGCGATAACTTCCGGAAAGCCGTTTTCGAATTTTAAATCGTTAAACGCGCATAAAGAAAAAACAAAACGAACAATAAAAACGTGCGAGCATAATTTTATATCGTAATAAATAATACGATATTATAATATGAATGTATTTAAGAGTAATATACGTCTATTATTATGCATTTACGGTGCGTACGAATGTACGATACGTCGAAACGTCTGAAAACGTGTATTTATATCATAAAAAGTCGTTTTTTATTTAATCACGAAACGGCCGGAAATCGGTCCAGAACCAGGGAACCTGCATAATAATACAATATAATATAATATATACCTACGACACAATTGTCGCGGACACGACAGAAACGGATCGCAATAACGCCCAACCATACGTGTAGGCATTATAGGCATAACATATATTATAAATATTATAATGACATACTATATCACTCCACACATTCTATAGTATATAAATACCCTGCGTACGCCGTTGCGGGGACGTGTCGAAGGCGATTTGTAGTTTTCGAAAACCAGTCGTACACACTTATACCTACGTATAATATATTATTATAATACGCTGTGCATGTAACCCTCGTTCACGGCACGACAAGGCGCAACGGTGTAAATCTATATAAATATAATAATACAATATATAGGGGAATTTTCTAACGTTTTTCTCATTCTAACACTTTTTTTATGCACGTCACAAAAAACGTATTCTAATCGAGCTAAAAAAACATTGACACTAACTTTTTTTAAGAAAAAAATCTATTTTATACAATAGTTGTTTGTGCTTGGCTTTTTAAAACAAACAAATTATGGCATATAGCCGAAAGCAGATAAATTAATTAAAATCGTTAACCCATTATTATATATAGAAAACGCCGAACAAATATTTTAATTTCCAACTATATAGCATATAAGTCGGTGTTTTCGAGTTCAGATAAAAAGGAGTGAAAGCAATAGTCGCACTATATATAAACGCAGACGATATGTTTACATAATTATATCACCCTGTAGATACCATATATACATATGCGAGCGTTTGTATATATATATACCTTGACACGTTCGGCGGACGTGGGCCGACGACACTTGTTGGCCGTCTGCTGCGGCTTCCTGCTGGAGCCGCAGACGACAGTCGCCACCGTTTTCCTGGACACCGAGGGCGGGACCGGTTTCGGGCGGACCGTAACAGCAGCCGACGGCCGGGCGGCTCTGGGGCTATGCGAGCCGGCGGCGGCGATGCCGGATGACGGCTTGCCGCGTCCGGTGGCCATGTCCTTGGCCAACACCATGGCCGCGGCGGCCGGCACCCCGGACGGCTGTTGGCGCCTCCGACCGGGCCCCGGCGCGGTCCCTTCGACGACCGCGACCGTCGGCGACGGAGCCGCCGGGCCGGCCCCGCGCTTCAATATCTCGCCGACCACTTTGGGTGGGCCCGCCGACCGCTGACCTTGCAGTGCGCCCGGCGGCATGGTTAACATGTTTCGTGTAGGTACGGAAAGACGACGGAAACGCGGGCGCGGACCGTCCACTATACACACACACAAATCGTCGACGACGCGCAAAAAAAAGTTTAAGACGCTTGTAAATAAATCACTACGTATATCGTATTGAAGCGATCAATCGGCGAGTACGACGTGCAGTGTAAACGTAATAATATATAATTTTAAAAGTTTTAATTCAGACCTCGACCGCTGCAGCTCGAGTCGATATAGACGCGGACGACTGTGTTTAATATAATACTACGATTAATATTATTATACGCGCGATACGCCGCGCCGCAGCGTTTCGTTTACGTATACGAAATTCGCGACACTCGACAGCGACACACACGCGCGCGCTGCCCGTGCTCGACAACGGTCACCGGAGCGACTGGCGCGCGGACGGAACGACGACGGCACGCCGCGAGTACGCACACCGTCGGCCTGCTGCCGTACACATTGAAATATATTATAGGTGTAGTGTGTATGATTTTTTTCTTCTTTTTTTTTTCTGATTAGCGCGGCCGGCTGCCGCCGTCAATGAAACGCACGGCGTAGGTCGGACGACGGTTGGGGAGAGGGCGTGATATTCCACTCCCGGTGACGACGACAGCACTAGAATCCTAATGAAACGATAAACGGCAGCCTAATTGATAAAATATTAACTGCACCCGTCTAGGACCACATCCGAAAGCGCGTCGACGGTCTCTTTAAAACCGTAGTTCACGATAGACCGCGGTAATACGCGTATAGGTATGCATAATGAACGGCATAATATTATTATTGTTATAGGCTCCGACCGAAATATTTTCGTTATTCATTATTCGGTCAACACGTTTTCTATAATATGACTTTGAGTTGCGCGCGCGATTCCACTTTAGAGTTCGGACTCACGCCAATAATAATTATTAGTTTTTACCTATATACATAATATTATATTGCCTTTGTTTTCGTTTTATATTCTGGCTGGGTGATATTATATTGTATACAATGGCTTTCTACGCGCACTCTATATAGCTACCCACTCTTAAATACATCGCCGGCCACAATCATAAACGTTTATATACCGTTCCGAACACACTCGGTACATATAGCGATTATATATACACTGGCAACTATTTTAATAATAATTGCTCGCAAAACTATGTATGCTAATTACAAATACCAAGGTTTTACAATTATTATATTACTTTTAGAAGCTGTAATAGCTAGTTAAAAGCTAGAACTATTCATCACTATATTATACTATATATATACATATTACGCCTATAAAGACAACCCAAACGAGCAGAAGTCATGACATCGTGATTAAAGCTAACTATGTGTATTTAAAACTTAACTAAATTAATGGATTAATAAAACAACAAAAAATGTCAAATTTTGACATTTTTATATTAACCTATCAAACTATATTGACAATTATAAATTTTAATTTATATTATATGATTCATAATATAAAAGAGCACAAACATATGTCTAGGATAATTTATTATCTATTATCATTCTATTGGATCCTAAAACGTGTTTAAGAGTGTCCAGTGAGTGGGGGCGAGAGACACTTTTGTAAGGACGACAATTTTTTATACAGATTTTTATATATTTACATTCAAAATTACTATAAATATTATTTAATGATCCTACCAACTATCCAAGCTTTTCTTCTAGCTGTAAGAAATTAATTTTTATTAGATATGGGCTTATAAGTAGATAATAAGAGTATAACTTCCCAAATACCTATTGAACAATGAATTTATTTAACAAGTATTACTTTTATAGATTTTTAAAAATAATAAATTTGAGTTTCGTCCCACTTCACACCAATAATCTTAATGAGCAGATAATGTAACCAAATCAGTTTGCCTGAGAATTAAACGGCAAGACAGACACGAAGAAAAAGTGAAATAGATGAGTCGAACATGGGTATATACCCGTTATAGTTTGTGAATACCGTATGTAATGTGGACCATAGTCAAATCGGCTGATACAGTACCATGGTAAATAAATCCATTATTGAGATGATTGTCATACCTCCGTTTACATAGTATGGTTTAAGCCGGATTTCCACTATACCGTTTCGAGTAGAGTTTAATATTAAATGAATATATTCAATGTATATAAATAACGACATTTTGTATCTATATATTATTAAATAAATGGAACTTTACACAATTTGGTGTAGTTGAATTCCAACTTAAAATTACTGCTAATGATGTTAAGCTATTCAAATTGTTCTTAACGATTTTAGAATTTCAACCAAATCGTTTTTGCAAGTTTGTAGTTTTCTGAAATGAAACGAGTACTATGACAAAACAAATCTTGTATACATTTATCTGTAAACTTATTAATTCGTGTGAATTACACATTCATGACTAACACACGCAATCCAATAGATAATAATTTGAAGATATTATATTAATTATTTAGATCACACATGGATATCGTTAACATTTATCAGTATATTATATTATTATATCATTATATATTTATAAATACAAAAAATTAAATGTGCAATTTAAATGTTAAACTGATTATCCTGAATAGTGAAGATATAGATTTTATATTATATATTATATATATTATAACATGAAATATATAGATGACGCATTTCAATGTATATACTACATTATACCTTTTTATCTTATCTTCAATTTATATTTTTATGAATTATAATTTATCACGAATTATTTATTGAAAAATATTTTGTTGCTACTATAATCTATACTCAAATTGTATCTAACTATAAATAAATAACCTCTGTAGACGTTATAAATGTTTAATAGATATTTTAAAAAGCTATTTAAAAAGGCCGGATTCGGCCCGCGAGCCTTTTTATATGGCCTGTCCTACATTTCCAAATTACATCAAATAATTTTAAAGTTTATCGTCTATACTCTATATACGTTTATCTTATCAATATAATAATAATTATCTGGTATTTAACATCGTTAAATGTCTTTATGTCATAATGCGGTATGTCGTATGTAGGTACACACATGGTGTGTATAATGTATATAGCCTTTAACCATATCTGTTTGTACATTCGTGTAATGCCGTAGTTGAATTTATTGTTTTGTCCGTAAAAAAGCGTAAAATCGATTACAAAAATGGAACTTTTAACACTTCATGGGAGAATGACTAGGTATTTATTTATTATTATCAAAATAAATGCTTATTAAAATGTATATTTTGAATGACCTTTTTTTTGCTTTCTATGATCTGGCCCGCTAAATTTTAATTTCCTAAAAATTGGTCCTCTAGTAACTCAAAGTAACTTTGAGTTGCCCATCCTTGCTGTATATAATGGAAAGTCACTGGCGTAATTACAGGATGCCCAAGACACGGCAATGCTCCAGGGTCCTAGACTTGGAAGGGCCCTCGACCTTTATAAATATAATTTATACTCACAAAAATTTGAATTTTATTTTAAAACTTACGTCATACTGTTATAAGGTCTAAAAATATATCATATTTTATATAATAAGATTATGGGCTAAGCTGAATTTTTAATTATAAGTAGAAAAAATGTAAATAGCGCAAAATGAATCAGAGTTATATAAAACTTTATTTTATCAGTATGAGTGTATCTATATGTATGTCTGTAGACATGGTACTACGTATTATTTAAAATCGCAAAACTTAAAAAATGTTGATAAAATAAATAGATGAGCCAACACTTATTTGATAATTCCCCGGGAACTTCAATTTATAATTACGCATCTATAGAAAATTTATATTATTATACTTATAGGTAATACATATTAGGTATAACTTTTTTAATGCCCATTCATACATTTTTATAAAATATATATTTAAGATAATACTAAATACATTTTAAATTATAAATTGTTAACTAAGTAAATTATGAGTCATTCAAATGGTATTTTTGTAAATAGAGTTTAAGTAGGTATTATACGATATATACTAACAGAGCAATCCAAATTTTAAATATAAAAATAATAATTAATATTAAATATTTGTATATAATATACATAATATACCCCAACATAATTGTTTATATTCATTGTTGTAACACATATTATTTTTAAAAACCATATTATTCAGTGTAAACACTCATTCTACCTATGTGATAATTGGAAACATATTTTATAACTTTCAGTATTAGCTAGGTATATCGCATGAAATATTGTAACATGCAGTTTAATTTTTTCCATACCTACATCAAATATTATTAAATATTTAAACTGTTTAAAGTCAGTAAAAACAAATATATTAAGGTACCATTGCTAATTAGTTAATTATCTATACACCTTTTAAAAATATATAGAACAATAATACAAGTTCAAACAAAACATTATTTTAATTTGACACAAACTAAAGTTTTTTCAGTGACATGACTTTCAAATTTCTAAATTATCTATTAAGTACATACATAATATACTCATATCTATAAGTATACTAATTATGCTTCAAAATAATAATCAGTCAAACAAAATTGCCATGTTATTCTCTAACAATCTTACTTATAACTATGTATCTATGTACAATGGTATAATCAAATAACCTACATCTTATGCAAATAATATGCAAAAATATTATAATAATTAATAACCATAGGTAATGGACTTTTCCAGTTATATTATTTTTATTAACTTTTTCCTTAAAATAATAGAAGAAAAAATCCTATATACAAGGATAATGTTGCTACTTTTAATCCTCGTATAGTAACTATTCTATCCAATATTATTTCATATAATACTACTAACTATTATTAACCTAAAACGATATCAGAAAGTCTATGGTACAAATAGGTTAAAATTAATCTAAATATTTTGAAAATATCATTGTATAATATGGTAAATAATAGGTAGGTATATGCGGAAAATTCCTATGAATATTGTTTATAAATTACAAACTAAAAAAGGGGAAACATGGGCTTTCTTAAATTTTAGGATAATAATATTAAAGAAAATAGGTTTTTCTATTCTGTAATATTTTTTTGACCCCGGCAAAAATTTTTTATCGGCATTAATGAAAAAAAACTAAATTTTTTTTCTAATTTCAAATGTCTATAAACAGCTCAAAAAGTCAAAATATTAAAAAATTTATAACATGAGTAAGAAATGATAAAATAAACATTTAGTATCAGGTAGGTTGTAGGTACCTATTTACAATTATTCATTTCTTAATTAGATCAACAAAAGAAAATCGCTATTTTTCACATGAATATACAAATTCATCAACATTTTAAATTCAGATCCTTATAAAAAATGATAATGGATATTTTTGAATGAAGCTGAATCAATTCAAATTTTTATTTTTTACACGCAACTTACCAATATTTTTTATTTTTTATCACCATATATTATTAAAAATATTGCTTAATTTACAATCTATATAGATAATGAAAGTTGGCTTGAATAGACTTGAGGGGAGGAAATCGATTACAATAGTACCTCAAAATTAATTTGATGGGTTTTGAGGGAAAACTATCGTTTTATATATATATATATAATTATTTAAATAAGATCGTCTCTTAGCGATTATTTTAAGTCTTCGCGGTGGGTGGTTAGAAATGATGATTGATGACACGTGGGAGATTAATGGGTCCTGGTTTTAATAGAGTTTGGAATGAAATTTTTCATATTATCGGATTGCTTCTTCACTTACTGTTGGGATTTGTATATCGTTATGTATAGTTGATTATATACTATGAGACTGAGACTCCAATAATCTATCTAAGACATATAGGTTGAAAAGTTTGTATTCGTTGTATATTAGAGAGTTTGGCTTGACGCCCATACTTGCGGAAATGCGGAATATCATATGATCAGAAGGCAGTTGTAATTGTTTAGTATACAAATTTTTTTTTTTTAATCATTGGAACGAAAAAGTAATCGGCAGAGAAGATGTAGGCGAGCACATTAGATTGTTTTCTTTTGTTTTTTGAATATTGGGCCTAAGTTAGTCTTTTGCTGTCTAAATTAACTAATCATGGATAATCGATACACGGTTCATAGAGATTCTATAACATCTACTAAGAACTAGTTCACATAAAAGTTGACGTGTTTTCTTAATTTTGTTTTTCCCAGTTATTTTAAAAATTACTAGAAATTTAAACTCCAAAGTACCAACTATAAAGATCAAATTTACTACCAAAAACCAGCCATAAAGTTGAAAATTGCAGTAATTTTACTGCCTCAAACAATGACGACAAACACAAAAATTAAAAATTAAGAAACACACAGCATCGTAAAATCAATATATTCATCGCTTCACACAGTATCTAAAAAATCAAAAATTTCAAAAAGTATGACTAGCACAAAAAGGTCAAAAATTATATCATGAGTCCAACAATTTATATACAAATGTTTGGTGAAAGATATAAGTCTCTGAATAAAGATTTTAATAAAGTTATACAGTTTATAATCAAGTACAAAAAATAACAAAATAGTTTTGTCGAAAACGGGCTATGTAAAAATTTTTTAAATACCATCTTTGATTAAAATATTATTTTTAAAAAAATATGATGATTTTTATATTTTTTATTATAGGATAAAAATCCAACAAAAAGTTCTATAGTCTTAGTACAGTATACGATTTTAATCTAAAATTGTTTCGTCAAAAATGAATGTAAAAAAGTTATTATTTTATTAACTTGAATGAGCTATTATATTATATTGACACTTTCAATGTTTATTGAATAAAAATAATTTATATTTACATTTTAGTAACCGTTAATAATCTATATTGTTCATCATAATATAAATTATTAACATAATATGATGATCAATAGAAAACTAAAAACCATTCAATAAATGTATACTAGCTAATTCTACAACCTTGAAATATTTTATAATACCTACCATGGCATCACATGTCCACCAAAACAAACATTGTTAAATATTTATTTCTTTGTGTGGATAAATATTATTATTATATTGTATTTATAATGTATATTGTGTGTATTATAATTATTAATTAATAATGTATTATTATAATTATAATTTTATAAATGGTATTAAATTTAGATGGAACATTGTTTAATTTATTATAATACACATAACACATAATTATTTAATACAATTGATATTTGTCTTTTTTATCAAAAAACAATTTAATTTAATTTAATAGAATAAATTTATTAACAATAGATTTAAATTCTATCATGTCTGAAAAATTCTAGTATAAATTGTTAGTATACAACAGATCTCTCGAGGCTAGACTACAGTTTGAATTACAAACAACAAAACAAAACCGTTTTGGTAAAAATCTTGTTTTGAATAAAAATTTTGGTTTTTTTCTAATTTCTAGATTCTAAAATATTTTATATTTGCTGTCAACACTTTTGAATTTCAATATCGTCTTGGTAAAAAATGTAATCTAGTTAATGCCAACTTAAAGTTATAATTTATACTAATCATTGTAAAACGTAATAACATTTTCAAAATGTCAAACTAATTTTAAGACATTATAGACATTTCCAATTTTCAAATATTTTTGGTTTTTTTATTTTTTGTAAAGGATTAATAAAAAAATTATTAAATCTTAAATTGTTTATAAAGCGAATTGAAAATACATGGGCAGGCTGAAACATAATTTTATAAGCATTTGAAGTTAACATTTTAAAAAAATTCTTGATTTGCAACTCTTTTCAATTATGTACATTATTATTTCCTATACACAATAACAATTTTTAAATATTTAAATTAACTTATATTGGTATTAAGCTAATTGATAATTATTTATTTATGTTTAACCAATGGTTATATTGAATATAAATTATGTAATTGATAAGTTGTATTTGAATGTAGATAACTTATAATTGGAGACCTATACCCAACTTTTTAATTTAATATTAAAGGAGTCAGCTAAACTATTTAGACTATTTTCACATCTGAGCAATAGATATATCAATTTACAACTTCAAAATATAATAAAATCAAGGTTAGAAGTTAATAGAACGATTTTAAAAGGAGTTAGTATAGGCAATTTTAACAACATGAAATCAAAATACCATGATGTTTACTTCCGTTCATATAAAAACATTTTTAGAATAGCTGATTGATTTCAAATATACTTTTGAATTTCATCAATTTATTGGTCTAAAACACTTAAGGTGTAATACAAATTTAAATTGTTGAATACCTATACTGGCTATTTCTACAGAGGTAAATATTTTAATCAATTCTGAGGACTATACTTTTAAATGCTAATATTTTTTTTACCATTTAAAAGGTATTCTGCAATACCAACTTTTTTTAATGAAAATAAGTCTTTCCTTTTGTTTTACCCAAACGTATTATTTTTAAAATATCAGTATTTTAATTTTGTAAAAAATACTTTAGAAATTCAGACTGAATACCCTTAAAATACTTAAAATAGTTTTTAAATATTAGTAACTATAATAAATAATATTAATGAGTCGACATTAAATAATTCATAAATTTTCGAAAATATTAAATACTAGATTCATTTTTATAATTTTATAAATAGCAATTTTCCAAATTTTCTACAGCCCTATAAAACTTGAAAATTATATTTTATATTTTAATTTCCAACTTTAATACTTTTCCATTTATTTAGCGCACAATATATATATAAGTGAGAAGGAGGGTACTTTATTTTATTATACATATAATACAGACCACAATGAACTGATATTTTATTTTATTTCAAACACTGTTAAAAAAAAAAATTTTAAATAAAACTTTAGATTGTCTTTTTAGACAAAAAAAAATTGGTTGTTTCCATAGGACAGGATCATTATTCAAGTAATTTACTTTTAAGGGAAAAATGTCAAAATATGATATTAGCACTAAGCGCCGTATTAAAGTATTATTAAGGGGTTTTAAATAGGCAATTTTTTATCATAAATGTATAAAATATCATGTCGTGATCAATTTTAAATAATAATTGAAAGTAACTGACTAGTACTAGTAATACAATGTTACTATATTAGTAGCATTAATAATTGTATTGTAACTACAATATTATGTAGGAAAAAATAAAAGAAAAAAGGCTACAGTTCCAAATTAGAAATCAAATTTTACTGTTAAAAAAAGAATGTTGTTTGTGCAATATTATTTTTCATTTAATTTTAATAAGTTCTTTCCCACATAGACAATTTTTAACAATCAAACTATTTTAATCATTGAATCAAGAAATAAAATATGCGAATTAAGTATATGACAATAAACAATAAAATATAGAACAACAGTAAATTTGTTAAAATGCAATTTTTACTTGGAATACTTGGGACATACATGTAAAGAGGGATTAAGACACCCCGAATACTTTTTTTCTGATAGCCAAATAATTTATAGTAAGATAAAGTCTAATAATGTGTGTACTGTATAACAATAATATAAAACAAGAATAATAATTTACTTCTTCCCATCCAACTCATTTATATGGTATACTACCAAATACTACCTTTAGTGTCCATCAACTTATATATATTATATATGGCTCAAAACTCTTATATGCAAGACACAGTAATAATTTTCATTATTTAAATTATTTTAGTTCTAAAACTCATAATGCAGAATTCTAACTAAAATAGTATATTACTTCTTATATACTAATAATATAATATAATACAATAAACTCTCAGTAATCTAGTTATATAATAATCCAGTACATTCAATAATCTGGCTATATTTTATTTTCACTATTTTTGTTTAAACGATTATAAGAAGTCTTGGTAGCATTATTTCAAAAGAAAAAAAATTGATAATTTTTTTAGATCCGTCTTTTCAAAAGAATAATTCAACACAGTTATAAATTAGTAACTATACATTATTATTTATATGTTTTAATAAAATAAATTAAGGTATTTCAATAGGAAAAATGTGATTTTTATGTAAACCAACGTTAATTTGGTATTTTTGTTAATCTAACAGTCCTCTGATCTGATACCCGTCAGATTACCGAGAGTCTACTATATAATGTTGATTTCAAATAATTACAAGTAAGTAATAACTGTTAACTTACTAAAGTATTTCCATTTTGACTGCTCAAATATGTTTGACTTAATTCATAAAGCTCCAAAGCTGGCTCTACCTACAAGTAATATAAATAGTTGGTAATAACAATAACAAATGTTAATTCTCATTTAATTTACCTTAACAGTTACACTTGTTTCTGACGACTTGATCATATCAATAATTTCATCTCTATTTTTATCAGAAACAGGACTACCATTTACTTCTATTAATTTATCCCCAGGAAGAAGACCAGTGTAATGTGTTTTATCTTGTCCTGGTTCAGCAAAAATCACTGGTTTCAAACTTTTTGCTGTATTTTCTGATACAAGACCTCGTCTTAATGAAAACCCAAAATCACTACCAGGTCCTGCTCTTCTATTAATGGTCAATACTCGAGATTCTACCTTCACGATTGGAATAAATGGAAGTTTTAAGTTTTCATCAAACTCATCAGTTAAATAATCATTTCCAGAAGGACTAAGGTTAAACGGAGTAGCAAAACTACTATTTGTTGTTGAGTCTGTAAGGCTATCAATACTTGATACTCTTGGAACATTTTCATACACAATTAATTCATTTTTTAATGTATTTGTTTGTAGAAGAGAATCTGAATCAAGATCCTGTAACGGTCCATGTTCTAAAATTGGTGGAGGTTTAAGAATGCCTCTGCGGGGAGGAAGAGGGGGAGTTTGAACCGCTTCGTCAGTCTCGTCACGATTTAATGGAGCAAAAAAGTTGGCACTGTAATCTGCAGTAATTCCACTAGGCAACTTTTGTTTTTCTTTACGTCTAGTACGTAGTTTTAATGATTTCCTCACCTAAGAAAATGACACAATATATTATATATACTTATTTTAAAACAATATTATGTTTTTCTCACCTCATCCAATCTTAACAAATCATCAGAGGACATACTAAAGCTGCCTTTTTCTTTTTTTTCTTTTTCTTTACGCATTTTCTTCATTTTTTTTCTTTGCTCTTTTTCTTCAGTTTGATTATTGGCTGAACCCTGTGACCCATATCCAGAACTGCTCCCATTATTCACCACATTGTGGGAACCAGAACTTTTTTTCATAAAATTGAACATCACGACTGATAATGGTAAATTATGATCCTAAAAATGTTATCAGTAAAATACTAAAAGTTAGTTTCTAACATTATAATATTAATCATTTATTATATATAAAAATATTATACAATCAATACCACATAAGAAATAGGTACATCTTTTAAGGTGGGAAAGACAAGGAACAATAGGGTCTTATAACATATTATAATACATTATACAGTCGAATCTTGAGAACTTAAACCTCGATAACTTGAATTTTATTTTTGTCCCAAGGAAATTTTTATACACTCAATGCAATATTTGTAACTCAAAAAATGAATAAGTCAAATTAATTTTTACCTCCTTTGAAATTCGAGTTATCGTGACTCGACTGTACATACCTATCATTATTTTTTTCTATTTAGAACAGTTCTCACCTTAAGCTATTCTGTTATTCCAGAATGTCATTGTTGAATTGGAATTTTGGCATAAGAAATACATTTACAATGCAACTATGCTTAATAATCATGAATTTGTCTTCTGAAAAAAAAATAGTTTTTCTTTATAAATAGTTAAGTTAATTATTTTTAAGTATATTATAAAGATACATTATATATATATAATATATATATATTATATTACATTAATACCAAAATTCAATTTTTAATAGTCAATTAATTAATTTATAATTGTTATATTATATTTAAAATAACTGTAATTCAACTAGTCAATTATTAAGTCCTTAAGGTGATAATAAAATCCAATTAATACACATGGGTCTAGAACACACTTTTAATAAGTACCTATATTAATCTTCATAATTTTACAAATTTTTTTTTTTTTTAGTTATTGTTTTCTTAATAAACATCATTAAATACAATATGAATTATTCACTATTTCAATTTATGTTTAGGTAAAGGAATTCAAATTCACAAACACCATTAATAAATTTCATAAAATAATATACTTTATCAATAAGCACAAAGGCCATAAATATGTCATCAAAATCAAAATGCAAACATTGTTTAATATTTATACAAGCTACAAATTAATTATTGTTCTAGTACCTATATAAAAATTAAATTGAATACTATATTTCATTATAACAAGAATTAAATCATTAAATAAAATTGTTCAAAACAAAGGGGAATCATTCTGCTGTATACCAGGCTTAGAATAATAAACCATTGAATAGATTTCAATGATATATGTGTTAAATTTGGATTAAATAATAAATCAATGCATAACTATAAAAATTACTTTTTCACAAAAAAACGATTTTTTTAACATTTCTAAGGATATTTTTATAATTTATTTATTTATATTACCATACGTAATTTATTTTTTATTAATAAGAACATTGCACATATTATATTATTAATTATTTTAATATTATATCACATATGTACTATTGTTTGTTTGCAGTGGCGAATTTACGGGGGGGGGGGTCGGGTTCAAACACCCCAGAACAAAAAAAAAAGTTACTAATGTCAAATAATTAATATTTTACTACGGATTTTCTAATTATTTTACGATGCAGATAGACTGTATTGTCTGTCTGTCTATATATAACTACCTATCTAAGAAAGTTGGGTTATTTTGGTGTGGAGTATCGTTGCGTCATCTTAATTACAATTTGTGTTACCCAGATAGGGTTTTTAAAATGTTAATCCCCCCCCCCAAGAAATTATTGAAAATACACCACTGTTTGTTTGTATGGCATCAATAACAAATATTAATAGTGCAGTGATATAGAGCAGTGTTTCTCAACCTTTTTAGTGTCGCGATCCTCAAAATCTGTATAAAATATGGTGATTCACTTTGCGACCACCCTATATCTATATATTAAGTACAAATTTGAACAATAAAAATATCATATCATTAACTAATTAACCAAAGGAAATAGAAAATTTTATATAAAAATGTTAATTTTATAAATTAGCATTTTATAATTTTTGTCCTACATGACCCCTAGTTAAAATTTAACGACGGCGATCTGCATCGACTGACGACTATGTCCAGTTCAAAATTTTAGTTCGTGAATTATAAGTTAAATTCGTGAAATTTCTAAAAGAAAAACTTTTTTGTGATCTTGCATTAAATTTTCAAGTTTTTTTACCAAATCTTAAAATGTTTACTAACACAACACTCGAAAATTTAAAATTATAAATAATTAAATAAAATATAAATATCACAATTCATAAAATATTGAAATTTAAAATGTTTAGCAACTGTATAATGTTTTGAATTTTACGATTAATACTTTTTAACAAAAAAACTAAAACCATTTAATAAGGTTATTTTATGCATGAATATTCAATTTCATCAAAATTTAAACTTTGAACGCTCATTAATATGTTTGTGGAATTACGCTTAACTTTTTTTGTAATCCCAGTAATAATAACTTTATGAGAAATCATGAATTAACTTTTTTTAATCATGCAAAAATTTTAAAAAAAAAATAGAAATTTTTAAATGTCTATACTCAATACATAGCTCAAAAATATCCAAAAATATTATGAAAATTTTACTACGCACAGAAAAAGATAATACGAATTTTGGTTAATATTTCAAGTACCTATCAAAATAAGAAAATCAACTGTCAAAAACTAATTTTTTTCATATATTCTCCTCCAATCATACAACTAACGAACTAGAAATACAAACTATACGATAGTAAGTTTAAAAATCAAAAATTCTAAATGCATATTTCGTTAATTTTAAGAAAAACGTGCATATTTCATTGATTTGCATACTCATAATAAACAATAAACATATTTAATATTTTCTAAAAAATTGATTTTTTTCTTAACCCATTTATTTAAATAATATTAAATATAAAACTCAATATAATTTTACGTAGATATTTATTGTCATCATCGTAGTCGAATAATTTTACCTCAATAGTACGATTTGTATTTAATCTAGGTATATTGCACTATATGCTGAAATAATGTTTAATCGGCGATAAATCATCGACTTAACTTATCGTATATATATATATATTTATTGTTTGTTTGTACATTGGTTGTTCACAGTTGACAATTTACAGTATTTTTTTAAAAGGACTTTGAGAGAAATCATAATAAATGTAATGCATAATTATCGAATATTTAAATTTTAATTTTCTTTAATTTAAAAATATATTTACTGGATAAACCTTTTATCGAACAACACTCATTAGTTTAAATATTTTTAAATATTTTTTACTGTTATAATTTTAAATTTTTTACTTTTTTGAACAACAAAATACATTTTTAATTTCATATTCATATTAAGAGGAATATATTTTGGAATATTTTAATACGTATAAGAATCAATTGAAATTAAGGCGAGTAGCTATGAGCTATAAGTATTTAAAGTTTAGTAAGCCGCGATCATTAGAACAAGTAGAACAATATTTTGCAAGATATCCTCGTACCTCTCTACTCCCTTTATCAAAATTTGAAATAGTAACAAGTACTTATAACACAAGCTATTCTTCTGAATTTATATTTATATTTGTATCGCAATACCCTGAAAAATATTGTGCTTTAGAATATTAATTTAAAAATGTATATATTGTCATTCAAAAAAGTAAAAACTTTAAATTATAACGATAAAAAATCAATTTTTTTAATAATATTTAAATTTAACACTGGAAATTATGTAAAAAATATTTTCAAAAGTATTAATAGGTTTTGAAATAATGAGTTAGGTTAGGTTAAAGAAACACCCTGTTTATATAAATCATGTTTCAATCATGTTTAGGAAGCATGGAAAACTATTCGCAGGTTTCCGCCAAAACAAAATTTGTAACCCCTTTCCTGTCAATTGCACTTATAAGATAAACCACTGAACTACTTCAATAAATTATAGTAAGTACTATAGTATTATATTGAACAGATTATATCCAAAGAATAACCATATGCGTTATAATTTAATTAGTATCATTATTAAATTTCTTAATATAATTATTTATTGTCCAAGAAGTATCATCAAACTAAAAACTAAGACAAAAATAATAATAGAATGCTGATAAAATGGACTTGATCTTTTGGTCTTTTCTATTTAGTATTTATGAAGTATTGATCTTAATAATTATACATTGTCTTAAGATTACATTAACATTGAATTAACATCATACTTAATAAAAAAATAATTCCAATGATTTATGATAATGAATTAACACAAGGCCTTTCATACAATTGCATATTTTTTCTGATTTATTTTCTGTTATGCTAACCAATCACAAAATATGTTATAGATAAGAATTCAAAATTCGTCAACATAGGCAGAAATATTACACATTTTTGTTATTCTATTACTAATATTATATAGGTATTGCATATTTACATATTAGATAATATATGAAATTCACATGTTTAGTAGCATTAGATATTGAGTGGTAAGAGGTCGGTATTACATTTATGATGAATGTACGATCGTCTATTATAGCACAGGTACAAAATAATTAAGAAGTCAGCATTATCAGCACGGAAGAAATAAACTACAAAATATGCCATAAAATGATTGTACAATTTCAATATTCATTTTTCAATCACATTTTAGTTGTATCGAATATTATTCTAAGTACACATTGTTATTGTTTCAAACACGTATCTTATACCGATCAATCGTATCTTATACGTATCAATACCGACCATTATCAAAGATTTTATCTTATACAATTTTAATTTTAAATAATAGTAAATAGTAGTAGGAAGAATCATACGCATAATTTATTTAATAAATCACGATACCGCTATACAACTAAAAAAATAATAATTAAGTGAATTTTGCTTAGGTATTGATAGTTTTTTTTTTTTTAATCTTGGTTTTTTTGAAACTAGTTATTTGAATTTTCCATATCTTAGTAAATAACGACGCTTAACCTGTTTTATAAGAATATCAACTTGGATATTATTTAAGTGTATCATCTTAGTGTGGTTTGTAGGCTATGCATTACTCAAGGGCCTAAGTCAAGAGTCGGCAATTTAATTCAGTGATGGTTTCGATAATTTAAAAAAAAAAAATTTAAGAACCAGAAAAAACTTAAATAAAAGTTAAAAACTGTTGTGTTATCATGACTATTATTGTAAACAACGATAAAAGATGAATGTTATATCGTAATCTCCAAATACATCATAAATGCATAAATATAAATCAAATACCCATTATATGTACGAAAAATCAGCATACAAAAATGTTTTTTTGGCAGTTCAGTTATTTTCCCTCCACGGGACATATTTAGCCCACCCCCGAGCCACCTATTTCCGACCCTTGGCCTGGGTGGACATAAATGTTCGAATAAGTAACGTTAACAAATCCAATCAATTCAGATCGACTAACCAGAATCAGTCCAATAAATCGTTAAATGAGCCATGTTTATTCCAAAGATACAACGATTTACAAATAGTATCTTAGGTACGATTTTACCTTAATATAGATGAGTAGGTATTTCTAAGTTCGATCCTACGTGTTACAATCAAAAACATTATCTCAACTCTACTTTCTTAAAAGGATGTCTGCAAATTGCAATTATTAGTTTTCTCTTTTACTGCAGACCACATCGCAAAGTTTTGTTCCGCAGAACAAATCGTATGATGTTAACTTTAACAAAATAACAAATCTATATATTATCAAACTTATAGAGCATTATCTGTATACTCAGTACCTTATGTAAACATTTTTTACTATATTTACATTTTCTATATGCTCACATTTTTGAATTGTAATATACTACATACTCAAAGTTTACTTGTAATTTATATAAAAATTTAAATATTGTAAAAAAGTAAAAACCAATTTGCAAATCACGAATTAATATAGATACAACTTTAGTTCTTAGAACAAACATAGTGATTAGGTAAGTTTGAAATAGATTAATTCGTTATAATATTATAACTAATAAGTAATTACACACGATTATTTTTGAAAACGCATATTTACTAATTAATACTAATTTACGCTTATTTACATATTTACAACATTTATTGTTGCCCGGGGTCTTAGAGAAAACAAATAATTTATTATAATAGCAATCAAAATAACTTACATAAGTTTTATTGCAATCGCCATCGGCTCTTTTAAGTATAATTCCCAAAATTATAAACAAAAATTAAGTACCTATAATTAATAATATAACGAATTTATTTAACTTAAAATAATTATACTACCTACAATCTTCTATTCCAATGAATATTTTAAGATAATGAGCCAATTCGTTGATTTATTCAATTGTATACAACTTCCCTGATATAGGTAAAAATATTTTGATCTTTAATGATGGTTAATGGCTAATATAGTAAATTATAGTTATCATATTTCAATAAAAAAAAAAAAAAAAAACGATAAAGAAGACATACCTTAGACTTAGAAGATCAAACAAAAGACAATATTTGTGCATTATGTAGTTTAACAACAATTCAATATTATGATCTATAGAATTTTTTTTAACTAGGAACAAATATTATAGTACCAAATAGGTAGGTAACGGTACTAATTACAAAGGACCACCGGAAAGAACTAACCAACGCTCAACTGAAATATGTTCGTAGAATTTACAACGAAGACGTTGTCATAATTTGTAGGACACACAATACGAAAAAAAACAGTAGCGTTATTATATAATAAGTACACATGATACAAGATATCGTTTTCAAATAAAATATAATTTTATTACCACTACCTATTTCACAGTTTTAAACTTCTAACCTATAATAAAAAAGAAAAACGCATAAATAAAAAATGCATTAGTTCATCAGTCAATTCACTATATATATATATATATGTTGTTGTATTTTTCAATTTATTGCTAAGTACGTTTTAAATATGTGTCACGTAAGTACAAAATAAATCTAAAAGTTTAAGGTGCAATTTTTTTGAATTTTTAATACAACTTTATTAAATTCACTCATTTATACAACTATTTTAGTTATAGTCGATCCTTGAGGCCTCGATCGTCGTATTATAACCTATAGATAAGATTATACTTTAATACCACCAGCCATAATATCAAATCATTTTATATCATAAAATAAAGATAATAAATTAACCAGCTAATCTAACCAAAGACTTGACAGTAAGCGAGGTCAGCCTATTTTAAATACGCCCCGCTTACATAAATAATAATAATAGGTAAATGGAACGAAGTTTTTCGAGGTAGAAGAACTTTTCGTCTCCAAATCGAAGAGGGTTCGATTTCGAATAATTAAAACAAACACTTATGTGCAATGCAATGATATAGTAATGACATGATTAAAATATGATGTATAAATGTATAATACATATAGTTGTAAAATATACAAAAAGGAAATGATACATTATTATGTGTTTATAATTTTATATTATACTGTACACATTTTATTGACGAGTTTATATTTTTAATAATTTTCTATGTTGTACATAAAGAATTAAAGTATTATAATAAATAATATGGTTATTATCAAATTTAAACCTTATGAACCTGGTCAAAAAGCGATAGATACGATTTTGGTCGAAAAGGGGATAAACCTTTTTTAAACTCGGTCGAAAAGTGAATGTGCCGAAAAGGGAAAGGAACATTTTTGGTTGAAAACGGCCATATCCGTTATATTTTATTGTTTACTTCTCAAAAACAGTGTACCTATATAATTGTATTGTTACATGTCATGAGGTTTTTTTTTATTCAAGTACTTCATTAGTTCATTGTGTTAATTATTTTAAACTTTTTTAGCCTATACCTATTATAATATAATATTATTGTGTTCATGTGATGGTATATCGAGTATAACGTTATAATTATTCTGTATTAAAAGTGAGAATAAATAATGTAAGGGATTCAAAATAATAACGAAACCCTCAAATACAGTGGATACTTACACGAATAATTTGATTCTTAGGAGATATACAACACAGAGTTCAATAAAATGTCCCTGAACTTTATAGATAATCAACATTTAATTTATATTGAACACAGTAACATTTAAATTAAACAAATAAAAATATTAAAATAAAAATTCAAAATGTTATCAACTAGTTATAAACACAATAGCGAGTTTCGAAAATATTTTGGTATCATCGATAGCTAAGCTTTTCTACCTCGTGATAAAGCGTTGAATGGAATTACGTTCTTAAAAGAAAATATCCCGCTTCATTCGTAAGAACTTTTTTTTATTATGTAACTAAAAAAAACAGGCAAGCAGCAACCAATCAGAGACATTAAATTTAAAATCGCTTAAAATAAAAATGTACCTATGTGTACAAATTAAAAAAAATAAAATTACTACTCATATAATAGATTTTTAACGACGGTAAGCCACACCATTAAAAAACAATGCTATTAAATTATTTATAATTTGCGCAAATTTCTGAAATTAATTTTAAACATGATTTTATTTTCATTATATTATTAATATATATTAAAAGCTAATATAATATAATATTAATATTTATTAATATATGCCTTCTCATGACTAGCACCTAATTTATACATTTTTCATGATAACATATAGGTACAATAAATATAAATACATAAAATATATGATAGCTTTTCTTGAACAGTTGCTTATATTAAATTGTATATAATTTATTACAGCTCTCTCAGTTACACAATTCATTAATTATTACAAAATACAAAATATAATATTAAATAATATAATGTTTTACTTTTTAAAATTAGTAGGTAAGTTATAAACTATAATTTATAAAATTAACAACTAACTATTAAAGAAATGCCAAAAGCAAAAAAAAATTTAAAAACATTTAAAAAAATGAAGATAATTTATTGTAAAAAATATTATAATATGAGCTATGAATATTAACAAGAATAAAACCAAAATAATCACAATGTATTGTATTATATATAGGTAAATAACAAAAAATTACTGAACTCTGACATAATAATCAAAAACAACAAGAATTGTAAACAGTTTAATGTTAAATGTTTTACGTACTTATGATGCAAAATAATGTATAATTAAAAAATCAAGGACAAAACTTAAAATAAACAAAAATCTATTTAATGCAAAAATAGTTAACTTAATACCAAAATAATAATTATAAAGAGATATGTATAGGAATGTTTTATCGTATAAAGTTGAGACAAATGCTATACTCAAAAATTTTTAATTTTAAAGCATGGTACTATTCGAGGTACTAAGGAAGAAGAATATTAAGAATTATATAGAGATAAAGTTGGAAATACAAAATTATATTTTAAATGATATCAGCAGCACTGGTGTAATGTGACATAACTAATTTGTATTAATCAGAACCAATGTTGTATGGTTAGCTTTAATATTAGTGTGAATTGTACAATACTAATTAAAATGTACCTACTTATTAAATACTAAAGGTATTATCATTGATGTGTTTAATAAATGTAAAAATAATAGTATCAATATTTATTTAATATATAAATTTAGATAATATACAATCCTGATAGCCGATAGGTAATAATTTATGTTAATTAGTCACAAAAAATAATTAGGTATATATTATATAATATACCAATAATTCATTTTACAAATATTGATAACACATATCATACGTCATAATAATTAAATTAAACCAATTGATCAACATTACACATGTTAATTATTTATAATGCCATGTTTAGTTTCATTATAAAATTATTCAAAAATAGGCAATATTGTATTATTAATTTTTATTGAGTTTATTATATTAATTACCCACTACTATTTATAAATAATAAGTATTCAAATTTTCTTAATCTGTTTAAAGGCTGAGACAATTATACAAAAAGTTTTTTTAAGTTGAATAACAAATCATCTAAATCAAAAATGTTGAAAAATTCAAAAAAAATGCAAATAGCCGAGTAGCCACAGAAAATTAAACACTTTAATACAATGTAGGGATAATAAATGTTTACCTATACAGTTTTATAATGAACAAAATATTATATGAAAATACCAATGATAGACACCCAGTATATTTTAGTAGGGAAATAAACAAACTTCGATGTGCACACAACAAAAATGTATGCTTTGTCAGTATCTAATATAAAATAAAATTGAACTTGAGTCGTTACTCGAAATATATTATGTGTGTAAAACAACACAAAAAAAAGACCTCGAGTACCTACTCTATACGCATTAGTTCTTAGAGAAGAACGAAATCACATAGGTAACAATATATATTTATAATATATGTGCTATATATATATTATTATATTTGTAAGTAATACACGTCATATATGCATAATATACTATCGCCAAATGTACCCGGTAGTGGGTATTGCAGTATTCGTGTAAGGTACAAATATACCAGGGAATACACACTTACTTGAATAATACTGCAGGCGATGTGGTGAAATCCTTCTTTCGGGGACCGTATACTAAACGGGCCCTTATACACATTATTATAAAAAATATTATATTATATTATTATAGTGTATGTGTGATGAAGTGTGCGGTGTATAATATCACGAACAAAACAAATAGGAGTAAATATTTAAATTAATTATCGTAATATAAACAGGCGACTAATTCTAAAAAAAAAAAAATAAATAAATAAAAAACGAAAATAATTGCACTAATACGAAAACAAAAACAAAACAGTCGGACACTCGGACCGCCCCGAACCGTGAAGTGTTATCACGTATTTGTAATTAGGTTCCGAATAAAATTCGTGTATAGTGATTGCGGCGGACGGTGGTCTGTGTACGCGCGCGTTTGCACACGTACGTACGCGGGTCCACACTCAACCGCCTTGGAAGGAGGCCGACACCCGGCGGGGGTACTCGTCAACGTTCGACGACGGCGAAAATCCATTCTCTCGAACCACCGCTCGTTCGCGCCACACGGGGGCACCGGTGCAGCCAACCCGCCCAGCGCCGGGACATTCACGGTCGCGCCGTTTGCCAGACGTACGGGCGAATGGTAATGCAGTAATGCACTTCAAAACACAAATTCGTTATTAAACGCGATCTAGATTCTAGCGCTCTAACACTTGTAAACGCAGTTTAATGTTAATGTGTTACGGTCGTTGCGATTACATTTTACATCTTCGACAGCGTTTTAACGATTAATTCTAATAGATTGGGTATAACTTTTTTTCTATTTCCCGTCGTAATTGTGTCGCTCGCGTATTCGTACGGTGTATAGTGAACGTCGTCGTGTCCGTACCACCCGATCCGTCGTCGTTATTACGGCACACTGCGCGCCATTTGTCTCGAGCTGTATGTGCCGTCGTAGAAAGTGGTAGGTAGTTGCCTTCAAAAAAACCCTGCGATATTTGTCTTGTGCAGGTGATCTCACCTAAAAATTCTGTTTTTGTGTGTGTCCAGGTGTCAGATTGAATAATCCGGATTGGCCTTACAGTAGGTACATGTCGTGATGTCAACATAGAACGTTCGTACGCAGACTAGCTCAGCGCCTCAGCTTAGTATTGTTGGTCTACACCTGACCGTCACAATGCCAAGCATCGGTGTGAACCTTCGTGTGACCGGTTACTGCAACCAAGGTGGTAGGAAATACATGGAAGATATGTTTTCGGTAGCCTACCAGCAGACACCGGACATGAAAGATCTGGAGTACGCCTTCTTTGGTATATTTGATGGACACGGTGGTTCAGAAGCCGCTGCATATGCCAAAGATCACTTGCTTGATACCATCATCAAAGACGATGCATTCTGGTCCAAAAACGATGATGACGTTTTAAGAGCTATCCGTAATGGTTATGTAAATACTCATATTGAAATGTGGAAAAACCTAGGTATTTATAAAGTTCACATTTACTTATAGGCTAACTCATGAATAATACCTATTTTGTTTTTTTAGAAAATTGGCCGAGAACTCCATCTGGCTTACCTAACACATCGGGAACCACTGCAAGTATAGCCTTTATAATGAGAGGAAAAATTTATACTGGTCATGTTGGTGATAGTTGTATAGTACTTGGTTACCAAGATGAAGGTAATCATTTTTATATATTTTACTTATTGTTTTTCAAATAAACTTAACATTTTTTAATTCCTTTTCTATTTTAGAAAACGGAGAGTGGAAAGCCAAACCATTAACACGAGATCATAAACCAGAATCTTTTGAAGAAAAAATAAGAATAGAAGAATGTGGAGGCAAGGTTATTAATAAATCTGGTGTTCCTCGAGTAGTATGGAATAGACCTCGCATTGGTCACAAAGGTCCTGTACGTCGTTCAACTACAATCGATGAAATACCGTTTTTAGCGGTAGCTCGTGCTCTAGGTGATTTTTGGAGTTTCAATTCAGAGCATAATAAATTTGTTGTTTCTCCTGAGCCAGATGTTGAAGTATTCAATGTTGATCCTTCTAAACATCGTTGTTTAATATTTGGTACTGACGGCTTATGGAATGTTCTTTCAGCAGATGTTGCAATTTCAAATGTATATGCAACAGAAAAACATAATATTGAAATGAAATCTTTAGAAGTAAGTGATCGACTTAAATAATAGATTTCGTTTTTTTAATTAAATTGTTTTTTTTTAGAAACAAGATTGGTTAAATCCATCTAAAAATCTTGTTGATAAGGCAATATTACAATGGAATAAAGTTAGATTGAGGGCTGATAACACCACAGTTATTACATTAATGTTAGATCCACCTGGTCCACCTGCTCCACAAGTACTATTAAAACATAAAATGCAGACTGGTAATATGAAATGTGAAGATAAAAATAGTTGCAAATGTGTTGATGGAGATCCTCAAGTTCAAAGATTTGGTAGAGGTACAAGTGGAGGTTATGCCATATTCACTAGATATCCTACAGATCATCATCTAAGAGCATCAAGCGCTCATGCTAGCACTTCTAAACCGTAAGTTACTTAGTATTTAACAAATAAAAAAAAATTAACTTTTGTTCTTGTTTAATATTTCAACATTTTTTTTTAATTTATATACATAGATATCCTACTACTCCTATAGAAACACCGCCAATAAAAACAAATAAAGTACTCAGAACATCTGCAAAAATTAATAATAATAATAATAACGACAACAACAATAGCTCTAGTAAAAAAGATGGTCAACCAGCAGAAAAAAGATGTACGCGGACAAGCAGTGGAAGAATTGTCAAAAAACAAAAACTAAACGAAAAGTCAACAACAAATGATGAGACTTCAAAATTTGGAAATAGTGATTCTGAAAATGAACAAATGCCACGTGAACCTTGGCTGATATCCCCAACCAAATCAATTAAACCTGAAGAGACTAAAGTGGGTGTAGTATTAAGAAGTTCTGGAAAAATCCAAAAAGTATGGAAATGTAATGACACCAAAGAAGATTCTACTCCAACTAAGATTACAACAATATCAAAAATTAAGACACCTTTAACAGAACCAATGACTAGAATATTAAGGTCACATAAAAAAAAAGATAGTAGATTTAAAAAAGTTGCATCTAGATCATCTTGGTCAGCGGGCATGGTTACTCGTAGTCATAGGAGAAGTGTTAAATGTTAATTATATATTGTATGATTAAGTTCCGTTTATTTTAATTAATTTTACCACATTTTGTCAACTATAAACATAAACCATTTAATATGTTTATATTTTGTGGTATTGTTTTTATTTTATGTTATTTGACATAGTTTTGCTTATCACACAAGATGTTATTAGATTATTATTGTGTTTTTGTTTTTTTTTTTTTTTGTTTTATCCAACAGAAATATTTTAATTTTTTTTTTAATTTAAAGAATATAATCAATTTGGTATTTTGTTTTCTACTAATTTAAAGCTTTTTGACTAATTAAGAAATTGATAATTATTTGTTTTATTGATTAATTGTACATTTTATAAAATCACCAATTTTATCATATTATTTTTTTTCTTTTAGAAAAATTGTTAAACAATATTAAAATAAAATTTAATTAATAGTTATGTATAAAACAATTATATTTTTTTAATTGTGAGCATTGTATTATAAATATATTAACTTTATAATTGTTTACATGATATGAAATGTAAATGTTTGTTGAAACTATTAAGATTAAATCATACATATTTATATTAAAGTTTTTTTTTTTGAGATTTATTCTTATTCTTATTTACTACATGTAGTTAAGCAACCTACACAGGCTACACAATATTATCTTAAATTGTGATTTTATTTCTCATACAAATAATATTGATACCTAATAATTTATTTAATTGATAATATATGTTGTACTTCTCTAGGGTTTGTGTTAAGGCTTCAATCAGTACAATCGCCTGATACAGCCAAAGCCAAACTAGTAAAGTAGAAACTACTTACTGTATTATGTATAGTCAATATCACAAATAATGGCACTCGACAATAGCGTCTCAGTAAATCATGTGAAGGAAGGTGCGCTATAGTTAAATTTACAAACCTTTAAAACTTATTTATCTTTAAAATTTGTATTAACAAAATCTTACGTTATAAAATAATAGTAAAACATGGAACAAATAAAATTGTTTTTGAAAATCTATAAGCCATTATTTTCTTTGCTACTAATATCTTCAATCTTCATCTAGGTAATAGGTTAATGGTCATTGAAATATGTATTAAAATTTCATCAGCTTGCAATTTTTCGCTATGAGCGAGATATTTCTTCCATTTACCTACATTTACGAATGTTATAACTTCCGCACTTTGTTCATGCATTTTTTGACATTCAACATTTTAAATAGGTAGCATTTTTTATGATAACATTTCCTTTAGTGCCAATATTAACTTGAGTGGGTTATAATAGAAATAATAAGATGAAATATACTCGACTTATAGGCATTTTATTCATTTTATTCATTTCAGCAAATTGCAAATATATTATCTCGAATACTCGAATGGTTTTTATTAATCCTATGATTAGGTTCGATTAAATAATTTGTCTATCTATCTATAAAATATATAATCGGTCGTGTATGTTTTGTAGTCTTATAGAAATATATACTTTTAATAGGTAGGTATTTAAGTTCTGCCTATTGTTCTAGGGTTCTACCCTTGGATCATAAAAAATTGATGGAGCCATGTCCCGATATTTTGAAGCACACATATATATATATATATTCGTTGCATATTTATTCAAGAAACTGCACTCTCTCAGGGATATTTATTCAAAAAACTGCATTCTTCCTGGAAGCTCGTGAGTGATAACCGCGATATAAACGCGACGAGTATATATGCGCATGTGCAAATGACGCATCTCATCTCGCAACTCGTCGCTAATATATGCTTCAAGTTACTATCATAGATAAGTTATTAAGTTAGGACATGGCTCCCATCCGTTGTAATGTTGTATATTATCTAAGGTTCTACCAAACTTAATACTTTTAAGCACTAATAACTAATAACTAATAACTTACAAGAAATTATAGATTGTAACTTGACCCTTTTAATCATTTTTTTTATGTTTTATATTTATTTATTTAAATTAATTTCATGTAGAAGTAATAAAATATTTGTTTTTCATAATATAATATATAGGTGCATACACTATTCTATCTAAAGTAAAGAAATATTTTTTAATTGTGGTTAAAAATTAAGTTTAAAAATGTTTGCACAATTTGGATTATAGACATTATTAAAAGCACAAAATGTTATTAATAAGTAGCTTATAATTTGATTAGTATGTTTTATAATTAGGTTATAACTTATTCTGCGGACATAAAATCAAAACCTCCAATTTCGTCTTGGTACCTGTTAACTGAGTAAAATAATTATTGTGCGGGAGTAGGAGGTTATTACAATCTATGAAAATTTTCAATTGATATAAAATAACCCAATAAACTAACATTAAACTAATAAGTAGGGCATGGAATATGGATGTTGTTGCATTTACAACTTTTTTTTCTTCTAATTTTTTAATTTATAGCTAAGTAAGTTTTAAATATGTTCCATGAAAGTACAAATTTTAAATGTAATTTTTTGCAATTTTGTTGAATTTACTCATTTATTAAACTGTTTTAACAATAATTTGAAACTTTTATGAATACTGAATAGGATTATATTTTTGCCGAACATAATTTTAAAATTAGAAACAAGTACTTTATAACTGCTTATCTGTAGCAGTGATATCTTATCGTATTTTGATAAAAATTTGCAACTATTTTTAATCAATGTTACTACAAGTACTACCACCTGACATCTATTCACTATTTGTCTCAGTTTAATGTACTTATGTTTGCTATGCAAAACTGTGGTGATTATTACTTAATAGTTAATATTTATTAGTTTAAAAAATATTATGGGCCGAATGCCTCGTCAATTTTTTGTCTGACAACTTCATATTCTTAATTTCTTCAGTTATTTATTCATATTTATGTTAACCTATTTTTAATACTTTACCTAGTCACTTATTTTTTTTTATTAATGTGCCTTGAATTGCCAAGATGGAACATATAAAAACTCCAAAAGTAATTTACATAATTCCTAGTCGCGTCCTTTTCATTATAAACAATGAAAATATACTTGATAAATTATTGTTGGATATTTTGTTGGGTGCTTGTGGCTAAGGTTAACACATATTATGCATGTGTGCTAGAAAACTAGATTCCTTCTTAAATTATCCTAATCTACACAATCCCTAACCTACCCACCTGTAGTGTTTAATTATTCTATCTGGAGAGGTTATGGTGGTTTGTATTCTGTAGTTATACAGTAGATCTAACCCTGGTTGTTGTGCATGCTTTTGTAGGACACGCAGTGAGTTGTGTGTATAATTCTGTAACACATGCAGTTGTATGGCTGAAAAAGACAGGTTCGTGTCACCGGCTGGCTTCCGTCTATATCGTTTGTCATCGGCTCCTGGATCGTATTCTCTGTTCTGCCGCTTGAGGTCGTGGCTACAGCGTGAAGCTGCCATGGCCAAAGTGGCCAGGCAACAGCAACAGGACGGTTCGGTCATTAAAAAGGTACAACGTGGTTATTCAGTTAAAAAAGATTGCTGATTACCTTATTGTTAAAATTATCATATTAAATTTATAAAAACATTTTAAAAAAAAATCTACATTAAATAGAATTTATAATAATTTATTCAACTATTTACTTTTAAACTATCAAAAGATAATTGATTTCTTACTTAATAATAAAAATAATCTTAGTATCCATTTCATTTAAACAATAAATATACTAATATAATTATATATTTTTATAATTTTTAAATATAATATTGGTATCAACTGAGTTAGAATAATATTAAATATAAACTCTATAGGAAAAATAATTTATAAATAATTTTGTAGAATTTTTAAAGAATTTTTTGTTTTCAACTTGTTAAAAAATTTTATTTCGAATTACCATGATTTTACCAGTGGAGCCTAACTTATATTCAAGTATGCGACCAAAACATGTTTTATGTGGATGGTGGTGTTGGTTTTTGTTCATATAACTTATAAGATAGTAATAATAGTTTATTTTCAAGTTTGCTATCAAGATAATAATTATGGGTATGATCAAAATAAGAACTATTTGTAATATTAAAATGAATAATTTGTTGAAAATAACATGCAAAGCCAATACAAAAATAATTATACTATGATTATGAAAAGTACACTGTTGTATAAAGCTTTTAAATAATACTTTCATTTTGATTAGAAAATAATTATTAGTTTTTATTGATATATTAGTTACTTAATTTTTCAGTTGTAAATAAAGGTGTGTTAGATTCATAAAGATTAAGCTATATATTAATACATTTTATTTATGCAAAGCTAGGTAAGGTCTATATTTTTTTGTTTACTCATGTACCCATGTAGGTATTCAATTTAATTAGAATAATGAATATGTGAATGTATTAGTTGAGGAGTGGGGGGCTTCCATGTGGGTTTGTAAAAAAATTAATTAGTGGTAGTAGGTGTCTGGATATTAAATGTATGATCTTGTAATGAAACTCGGCTCCACTGGATTTTACCATTGTACTTCATACTTGAAATTTCTTAAAAAAACATTCATTAGATTAGTTTGTGATTTAAAAAAAGTTAGTAATATAATATAAATAAATATTGTTTTTTTAATAAATAATCTTAAAACCCATTATTATAGAAGTTTACCTTTACCCTATGACTGCATGGTTTTGCATATGTTATATATGCATGAAATATCCCCTTATCTGTTAATTGCGTATTCATATTTCACATGTATATTTTAAAACCCATTTATCATATGTGTCGAGTTATATTTTAAGCAATATTAAATGTAGGTGCCATGTTTTAATTGTTTATTTTGATGAACCTAATTCTTATGTAGTTTAGAATAACAATTTAACTATGGTTAATAATTAATAAAATTTGCAGAATAATTAATTATATACATAAATATATGTTTAAAATTTATTTCAGTAAAGCAGAAGTTTAAAATTTTGTTTAATGATAATTAGTAATTACCTACAATAATATTTTGAAAAAATACTAAATATATAATTCATATAAGATTAAATTTTATTATGACTAAAATGATTTAATGTAATTTTAAATACAAAGTGAAATGAGAAATATATAGATTTTAAAATGATTTGTTTATTTTCCTGAATTTGTTTTTGAATAGTATAACTGTATAAGTGATCCAAAAAACATTTTATATCAAAATTTGAGTTGAAATTGCACTTGAAGACCTATTACTAGTTTTACTCTAAGGTGAGTAAAGTGAATCTGGTGTCCTTATACAGGGCCGGTTATAGGCGTAGGTGACATAGGCTTAAGCCTATGGCAGAAAAATTTATATTTATATAGAGGCAGCATATAAGAAAAAATAATAAAACAAGAGGCGGCAATTTTGATCTTTTCCTATTTATAAAAATTTGCTTGCACCGGCCCTGTCCTTGTATTTTGTGCTGCTTTTTTAAAATATAATATCCTTAATACTTCATAATTGATAGAATTTATTTATTAAAATTCTTAATAACACCAATAAAATTTAGTTATTACTTAAGTGTTTAAACATGGACATAGCTACAGTGGGGAAGGGGAGAACTTGCCCAACCCTGCACCTCTAAATGAATTAAAACAATTTTTTTTATATAATTATTATTGGCATTTTTATAATCTTGTTTTAATTTCCCTCCCCCTCCCTGATTGAAATCCTAGGTACGCCCATGTTTTTTAAGATAATTATTAATATTATTTACTTAATGGTTTGTAAATTATTACTATCCTATAATATGTGGGTACAATTGCTACAATAAAATGTTAATGTATGCTATATATCATACAAATAATCACCATTATTACGATTTATATTAACATTAAAATATATTGAATTTTGAAAAAATGAATACGTTTAACAGTTTGTTTAAATACAATGAGGCCATTTTTAAATATATTATTATTATTTTTTAAACTCATATGGTAATTACGTATTTATTTAACAAAAATATTGTACTTTTATAAAAATAAAAAGGCTGATAGTAGATAATAATAATAGTAAAAATAGTAATTATAGATTATAATAATTAAATGATTAATTGATCATTGAAACAAAACTAAAAAATAATTTTTCAACTCATTCTATGTACTTTAATAAAATAATATTTTTTATATAATTTTAAAACAAACTGAATTATAATTTCTTAGAAATAAAAAATACATGTACATATTACTATTTTTCTATTATCATTTTAACATACTTGCAAGAAAACTACAATAAATGTAAAATATTGAAAGGAAAATGAAGTTATAACATATTAATTAAATAATTCTTAAAAATTAAACATTTATAGTTTTGTCTATGCGGGGAGGGACCCCTTGCTTCAATCAATACTTGTACACCATTGTTTCATATTATCTCTTAAGCTTAACTCACAAGATTTGTATGGTTTGTTTAATTCTAATATAATCTACTGCAAGTATTACAAAGATATTTATGTTGTTATTAATGTGCTTATTTCTAATTTGAAATTCACATACTAAAAATTAATTTAGTAAAATATAATATTATGCTTTATAAAAATATGAAATGCATGGTGTAAAATTTGACATTAAACAAAAATCAAATGTTTTCAATAACTCTTAGTGTAATTATAAAGATTTAATGTGGATTCACTTTGAAATATTCAAAATTGTATTTTGCTTTGTCACTAATAGCGTAATCATTTTTAGCTTTAAGTATTGACATTCTCTTGATACTGTTGTCTGTATAAATTAATCTTAACTTTAAATTATGTCACACATAGGTCATAGCTGCCCTTAATCCTTCATAAAAAAATAGCTTAAGTAGCTTACAAGTTAAAATGCTATTAACTTAATATTGCTTCAATTATTATCTATTACATTTAAGTTAATTTATGTTAAACTGTATATTTTTCTTAATTTCAGATAGAAAATGTACGAATGTTAGACCGGTATAATTCCAAAAAAACATCAGCCGGTACATTATACTTAACAGCTACCCATTTAATATTTTTCGATACTGAAAATAATAAAGAATCTTGGGTGCTGTTAATGCATATAGGCAGTGTTGAAAAATTACCTATTACAACGACTGGTTGTCCAATACTAATACGATGCAAAACATTCTTATCAGTCACATTTGTTATACCAAAAGAAAGAGATTCTCACAATATATATACGTCACTGCTCGTTCTCTGTCAACCTGGTTTGTATTTGAATTATGCATTAATTTATAAATATACATTAGTATAAAGATAATGGATAACGAAATATTAATATATATTTCTAGCAAAAATTGAAGATGTTTACTGTTTTTTATACAAATCAAATTCTGACAAGATATCGAAAAGTGCTGGTTGGGATAGTTTTAATCTGGAAACAGAATATAAAAGAATGAATGTACCAAATGAAGCTTGGAGTCTAACTACATTAAATCAAGACTATCAGGTTAATATTTATAATTAATTTTATTTTTATAATCCCAAAGTGTATATAATATATAATAATGATTAACCAATACAACAAATAAATTATTGACAGCTATGTGATACTTACCCAAAGTTCCTTTTTGTACCATCATCTGTGAGTACATCCATTTTAGTGGGCAGTTCAAAGTTTCGTAGTAAGGAACGATTACCAGTACTTACATACTTGCACAGAAACAAGGTACTTGTATTTTACAAAAAAAAAAAAAAAATGTTTATTAATTGGATTAACCTTTTTTTTATAGGCATCTATTTGCCGTTGTGCACAACCTTTGTCTGGATTTAATGCCAGATGTATGGAAGATGAACAACTTCTTACATGTATACTATACACAAATCCTGGTAGCGAATACATGTATGTTGTTGATACTAGACCAAAGGTAATTTAATTAGAAAAATAATTAAGCAATATTTATTCAATATTATTTTGTCAATTTTTAGATAAATGCTATGGCAAATCGAGCAACAGGAAAAGGTTATGAAAATGAAAACTTCTACGATAGTATTAAATTTAATTTCTTAGGTATAGAAAATATTCACGTTATGAGAAATAGTTTGTCCAAAGTTGTAGATTGTGAGTACCATTATTATAAAAATTAAAACTTATAATTTATGAATACTTATAATTATAATACTTATAATACTTATAATTTATTATTTTTATTTATTTAAATTTTAAATATAAATGTAATTTTCTAGTATGTGAACAACGAAATCTATCTATGTCACAATTTATTGGAGGATTAGACAGTAGTGGTTGGTTACGACATATCAAAACTATTCTTGATACATCAGCTTTTATATGCCAAGCAGTTAATAGTGGAAAGTCTGTTGTGGTTCATTGTTCAGATGGATGGGATCGAACAGCTCAAGTGTGTTCACTGGCTTCACTAATGTTAGATCCATATTATCGCACACTCCAAGGATTTCAGGTAAAGTTGAATATTTTGTTAAAATGTTTAAATTGTATTCTAATTTTTAATTTTTTGAATACTAGGCTCTTATTGAAAAAGATTGGTTAGCATTTGGTCACAAATTTAGTGATCGGTGTGGCCATATAGCTGGTGACTCAAAAGAAGTCTCTCCAGTATTTACTCAATTTATAGAAGCAACATGGCAACTCACAATGATTCAACCCACAACATTTGAATTCAATGAAAGATTTTTATTAATTTTACATGACCATGTAACATCCTGTCAGTATGGAACTTTTATTGGAAATTGTGAAAAAGAACGTGTTGATCTCAAGTAATTATTTTACTTTTATTTGTAAAGTTAATTAAGTAACTTAATTTTTTAACATTTATATTTTAAATAATTGTTTAGACTCAAAGATCGTACATTTTCTTTTTGGGGTTATGTTGAAGAACATAAAAAAGAATTTTTAAATCCCTTATATAGTGCTCAAGTAGAAACTATGAGTCCTGATTTATCTCCACAAAATATAAGATTTTGGCGAGGAATGTATTGTCGTTTTGAAAATGGAGTTCATCCACGTGAGCATGTATATGACATTTTACTAGCGACTAGTGAACAAACAAAATCTATTGATGATCATGTAAAATTCCTACAAAAAAGACTATCATACTTTAAACGTAAGATAACTGATGGTGCAGACATGGTCAAAAACAGTCTGTTCTCAAAAGAAATATGTATAGAACCTATGAGTTATAACAAAGAAGATAATATTATACAATCCATGAATGATGCATTTGATAATTTAACTGTTATGGAACCAAAACTAGATGAAGCCCATAAAGTGGCTATTGAATGGAAGAGCTTACGTGAAGCAGTTTCTTGTGAATGTTCTACTGATTCTTCTACAAAAAAAGTAATATATTATTGTTGTAATATCAATAATTTATATTATTTAAATTCATCTTATTACAGTAGAGTCTCGGTAATCCAGACTAGATGGGACCGGACTCTATCCTGCTTTTCAAAAATCTGGATTAAACAGAATGGCGTTTTAACTTAATAATAAATATTTTTCAAAAAACACTTTATGTTTTTATACAAATTCAAAATTTATTGATTTACAATTTTACATTACACATTATTATTGTTATTAATCAAAACAATTATATCTTTATAATGGGTATTCAGGTATTCTTGAATACATACATTTTACATGAGTACTAAAGTACGAAATATAAATTGTCCAGATTAGCGAGACTCAACTGTACAATAATAAATAATTATCCAAAATAGTAACACAACCATTAGCATATAAATAATGAATCGAAATTGTAAGCATAAATAAATCTTTATAATGATAAAATCGATGCACTATTTATATATGTTTTTAAACATTTAAGACACCTCTATCTTTTGGACTTCAATACTTGACAAGTAATGAAGTTTTAGGAAAAGGCTGTCTTTTATGGTGTTAATTTCTGCTACAATAATATTTGTAAGCCCTACTAAAATATTACTAGCAATTAATAATTATTATCATACTTTATTTATATCATAATGATACCTAAGAAATTAGATATTATACTTCTTTTAATTATGTTTTACTTTAAACCACAATAATATAATAATTATATATTTTTTATATTTAGTATCACTGTTGGAAATGTGGAAATGTGTTTTGCACTCGCTGTATAGATATGAATGTTCCATTACCTGGTCATCTTAGTCAAGAACCTGTGCCAGTATGTCACGGATGTCGTAAAATTGTTTCAAGATCATCGACAGAATCTTCTTAAGTTTATTGTGTTATTATTAAACTAATTATTAGTTAATTTTACTAAATTAAAAACCAGTTACAATATTTATACTTAAATCTGTAAATATAAATATTAAATGGTATTACCTATTCCAATTATAAATTAATTAAATTAATTATATTATCAACATAATAGCCTAAATTATCTTATAGATCTCCATTTTTTTAATATTACCTAATTAGTCTACTTTGTGAAAAATAAAGTCAATCGCACAATACTTTCTATATTATGACCAATTAATATTTAACTTAAATAAGTTAAAGTGTTATGTTGATTTTTTCATTATATTCTGAGTAAATTGAGAGAAATAATAGCACAAATTGAATAGTTTATGTTATGTGCTAAAAGTTATTTTATATAAATCATGCTATTTATCAAAAACTTTAAATAGCTTAATTATTTATTAAAATTACATTTATTTAAAGTGAAATCAATTTTAATTTAATTTAAAAATAATAAATTGTATTTAATGTTAATTAACTTGCTACATTTATGCATAAATATAAAACAATACTGAATGATAATATTTCAATTGCACTTTATATCTTATAGTCTTAATTAAGACCATAAACAATATTAATTTAAAATTTAAATAATACAATAATTTTTAAGACTAAAAGTTCAGATTTGTTTGCAAATATAATTGATTATATCTAAGATCAGTGATGGCACATAATTTTAATTAGCTTTGTTTTATATTTATGTTAACCATTATTGAAATAATTACAATAAATACTGAAATTACAATTTTATATACACAATATTGATACATAAAAAGAAAGTGCCTTTTAACAATTTTGTGTTAAAAAAGGATCAAACTCTTACAAGTGATATGTTTAATAGGCGCTTACCCGTTAATAATGATGTTTTAGTGTTTAGATTAAATAATAATTCAAGTTTTAATTATGTACTTTTATTTCCTTTACCATATTACTATATATTACATTATTACATTATTATAATCTATGATATTAATTCCAGAACAATTATAAAAGTTTTTTTTTTTATTTACAATAAACAGTGACGACTTTTATACTTATTTGTTATGCATAAACATAATTTATAAAGAATGAGACACTATGTATTGTATTGTTTCTGTGTTAAAAAGGTAAAATATAGCAACATTTCTTTAAAATCATAAAATACATTATGAAAAACCGAATTGATAGTATTATTTAAAAGTATGCAAAATGTCCTTGTTAGGCTTGTTAGTTTAACAATTATGCCTATTGACAAAGTACCTACTATATGTATTTAAAAATTACAGGACACTTTATGCTCTCATAGACTAATAAAATTATACATACAGGTATAATGTGGTAATTGAAGATTTCAGATAGATTAGGAGGTAATAACTAAAAACGCTAATTGGCTTATAAACTATAAAATATTTTCAAATTAATTACCTACCTACTACAAATTATAATAGCAATAGTTTCTATTGAATAGAAAAATCAAGAAGCACAACTTTGGTCAGAAACCAGTAGATATGTAATAATAATTAAAACCTAATTGAAAAATCGTAGATATATGGCAGTGATTTGCTACAAAAGTGAGTGGATTTATAAATTGTAATGAGTAATGACTATTGACTTGTGAGTAGAGCACTGGCTTACCGCTTACGCATTCGTACCCTTTGTTCTTCATGTTTCGAAAATAATAGTTGAAAACAACGACGGTAGATAGCATTGTCGTTACCGTTCGGAACCTCATCTATCTAAATATTATAAAACCTGCAATTCTCTTTATATTTTTTAATTATCACAAATTTTTGTTACCCGATTCCTAGATGGTTAGATATTATATTTGACATACTTAATCCAGCACTCTAATTGTAGTAGTTTAAAAATTATATTTTATTATTTATGTTTTCAATAATAATATACCTTTAGGTACATACCTATCTTATAATAGAATTCTATAATCAATGATAATACTTATTCTGAAGACCTGAAATTATGACTTGACTATGAGCAGGTAAGTACTTATAATTTTAAATTTATTTTAGCGATAGATCAGGATGAGTAGCTTTATAGGTAGGTAATTTTTAATTTTTAAATTAGATTTCCCTGAGCACATAAGAACTACCAATAATATAAATTTCAAAATATTTCGTCATTTTTTTGTGCGGAGAATAGGTAGATTGAAAGTCGAATACAAGGTTCCTCTACATAGGCGAAACTACGGGTCAGGCCATGGCCTGACCTAATACTGGCTGAATATAATAGTATCATTCTGAATTGGTTAGTAGAATTTAAAATAAAATTTAAAAACTTTTTTTTCATATTTATCACTTGGCCTGTCCTAATAAAATTGTCTAGTTTCGCCTATGGTTTCTCATATTATATTATATTGTTCTTATATCAACGAAAGAAATATAAAAGTAACATACCTTGGTTATATTTTCTTATTTTATACCTATAAGCATTAGGTTAAGTTTCAGATTTTACAAAATACCAGCTACATCTAAATCAGGTTGATAGGTAGACCTATCTACCTAGATATTAAAATTAGTTAGTGGTTAAAAGTTAAAAAAAAAATAATTTTAGTACCTAAGTACTCAAAGTTTAACAGATAAATACAAGATTTATTTATTAACCTCATGAGTTTTTTTTTTTTTACTTGAAATAAAAATAAAAATTAACACATAAAGCCATACAGACGCTCATACATATTTTGTAGAAGCATTTAAGTTGAAGAGAGAAAAGTTTTGATAACAATATTGGGTATCCACAACTTCAACAACGATTTTTGTTGGGAAATTTTGTAAATATTTAGAATAATTTTTGTCTACATAAGATTTAGTTCTGTGGTTTTCAATCTTTAACATGAAATACCAACAATTTCTAACAACTTTTTTTTCAGTCATAATCTAATTTTTTAAAAAATATTTAATACGCGCTCAGTTTCAAAATCGCAATCGATGATCTATAATATATTAATATTTATAATTTATTGCCTTATATAGTTAAAAATATCCATTTAACATTTTCAAACCGTTCGGAATTTTTTCTATAAATAATTTTCTAATAATTATCTACAATTTACATTATTATTTATCAATAAGCCGTAATATGAGTCGTTTAACAACTATTATAATGTATTACTGTGCCTAGGTACAATCACGGGCTGTCGACAAAGTTGGAACAATTTTGATCCATATTAAAATTTAAAATTCTCAGTTATGATTTGATAAACCCCACTGGATCGGATAGTATTATCAAAAATAGTTGGTGTGATCAAAATATATATTATATTTACCTTATCATACATAATTTATTATTTACATATACACATATATATTATATATATTAAGCATAGGTACATACTATTTTGCTATCTTTTAATATGTAAATGTAAATATATCCTACACGCGCGGCTACATATATAAGGACATTAATAGGTACTATAACAAATTTTCTTACCATATAGACTTGAACTGCAGACCTGAACGAGCCTGAGAAACAGGCTTCCGCGTTCCGCCTAAGTGACTAAGTAAGTCATGTACTAGTACCTATAATTCAAAATAAAATATATTTATATAAGGTATTTAAAAAAATAATACATTAGAATAACGTTCTAGCGTTTTACCATAGAAAGACGTAAGAAGACTGCTGGTGTCAAAATTGGACAAATGGATGTCGTCTGAACCGATATAATGGTTTATGTAGATAATGACATAATATACAGTCATTAATTATTAATACTAATATTATATTATAATCAATGATACAGCTAAACAGCTTATTATATATATCATATTATTATAATAAAGGTTAAAGGTTATGAGTTATGACAATTTATGATGATAGTCACTCTTGTTAGTTATTAATTACAATGAGTGGCTATCATAACAATACATCTGATTAGTTATGTCAAAAATTTAATATAGATCACTAATTATAATTTATACCTAACTAACTAACTAGATCAATATAACAAATGGGAATTATCATACAAAAAAGTGATTACGTAAAACACGAAAAACATATGCGGGCCTATCCCTCACCCCGTTTCCACCAATGCCTACAAATAAATTCTTTATTTTTTAAAAACCCTCAAGATTTATCAAATATTCTAATATACTTATTACTTATATCATGAAGATTAATCTTAAATCTTAAATTTATCTTTAATCTTCATGACTTATATACTATTTTATATTCAGGTTTGCATGCATATAGCCAATTTTTAAAATGTTAGTTGTCAGATCTCCACTTATTACTTATAACTACAATGGTTTTATCAATTTCATTAAGTAAAATCATTTATTTCTATATAGGTACACTTCTCAACGTATGCCACAGAAGTTCCGTCAATGGACGATAATCTTAACACATATCAAGCATTAAGACTTAAGAGGTAGTTACCTATTTTTGATATTTTTTCCACTTTAATATATGACCCAATTGCAGGTATATTAATTATATTAATTATTGTTACACCTTATATGTATAATTATTAAATTTTGTATAACTGTATTGATTATAGATATTTTTCTTTTCAAATGAAATACATGTAATTTAATATATTGTACTATTTATACTAGATACATAATTAAATATCTAATTGCAAAAAATAACATAATAAATACACAATTTTTCGTCGAAATAATTTTTTAAGGTTTTTACTTTCTTAAAGATAATACCTATATAAGTACCTACATTTTTAATTTCATATTCCGAAGTAAAATATTTTTCTATATATTTCGATAGGAACATGAAAACTAAATTTATAAAATTAATAAAAAAATTAAAACTTTCAATTGTCTATAAATAACTCAAAATATTTTGAAAATTTTATCATGTGTAGAAAATAATGAAATGATACTTGGAGAAAGTTTCAAGTTTCTGTGACTATTCATTTTTTTATTGTAACAAAATAAATAAAATAATTTAGGTTTAGCTTAAAATATATCATTTTACTTATTGATTATAAAAAAAACTTACTGAAAACTCGGGGGAGGAGGGTGAAATACACATACCTACTTATGTTCTATCTAGAGTCTAAACGCATAGTTAAATTATTATTTATTTAAAAAAATATCCACGATCCATCCAAGGGCGTCCATAAGAGGAGCAAGTCAGCAAGGGAGGACAATGGACATCTCTCTGACAATGTTTATATAATAATTACACATTTATACATAATACATTATAATAAATTAATACATTGAATAAAGAAAATGAATAATCACAGTGTTCGTTACCTACTTACTTCTTATTATTTATACAAGATATAATCACAGAAATTAATTTTATCCATTTACAATATTAAATATAATAAAACAAGAAGATATTACGAGTATACCTACATATAAATTTAGTTTAAAATGTTATTGACGAATTTTCAAAAAATAAACGTTATTAACAGTTCTTGTTTCAACTGCATTTAATTATCCTCAATAATTTAATGTATTTTTTTTATTTTATTTTAAGCTACTATTAATTGTAGTACCTAAATTAAATAATAATAGTGCCCATTATTATTTATATTATATTATATTTTACATTTTATTAGAAATTGAACTCTCTATTCTTAATTATTTTATAAATTATTATATGTAGTTAGGAATTATGATAAATTGATAAATACTATTGTATGAATACAGTAATTTAATATATATATTATTGGAAAAATACAATGCCCCCTAGATTTTCTAGATTTTCGAAGATGGACGTCTTTGGATTCATTTGTATTATACCAAACAGAATAGTTATCTATTATTTTTTCAACATCTAACTCTATCGAATTATCATGTATAATAATATATAAATACATGCGATGTTTTCAAACGTTGTTTTATTTTTATTTTATCTACTTTTTAATTTGTTTTTAATAATTTCATGTATATTTTTTTTAACTGTAAATTAAATCTAAAATTTAAATGTTTACTTAATTTTGTTATTTTTAGGTCATCAATATCTTATTTTTATACTTATAATAGTTATAAGAAAACTGTCTTAAACTACAACTTACAGTTACCTATATTAATGTCATTATATATATATATATATGATATGGATTTTTTAGTTGTAAACGTTCATTATATTCCTTTTATTAAGTACCTATACGCTATACGCGCCGGAACAGTATAAAAAGTTTTGATAGGGCTCTATTAATGGGGAGGGGAAACTTTTGGGAACTACTACTACCCAGAGTGGCTTATTGAAACTAAGAATATTTTTGTAGTGACCGTGAAATTGAAATCGAGGTGGTGCGAAGGAAAATTAATTTTTCTCTATACTAGGTGCAAAACGTAGGTATATTCGTATAATATAAATGCGGTAGGTACTGCAGATAACACACCTACGAGTATTTTATTTTTTTGACCAAGACATTAGTCCGCGATTTGATGAGTATTATCTTTCGTTTAATACACATTATAATATATACACGGAGTATACATAGGTACATGCACAACTTCAAGTCACCACCTTGATAGGTACCTACGCGTCTGCGTACAAATATATGAGCTCCGCCCCGGCGCCACGGACCCGTCGGTTGGCCGACTCGAAAAGCTACGCGCTCCCCGCGGCGGCCGTCCACCGATGGGCGCCCCTCCCTCCGAAAGGGTCGTACACGACAAAACGTTTCACGTAAACAAATTACACGATTCATTGTTTTATTATTATACATATATATATATATATTATCATCGAAATCGTCGTCGGCGGCGGCCGCGGAGCGCATATAACGCCATAGAACAAGAACGCCGCACGGTACGTTATGTGTACCTACACACCGTCATAGTACGCGTACACACATTTTTTCCATGCGCGGAGCTACCCGTGCGCACGGCATTTCTGCACCGGCCGCCGTCTAGCGCTACGCACCGATCGACCGAATGTCGTCGTCGTCGTCTTCGTCGTCAATCGCCGCGGTCACTCAGCCCGGTCCGCTGTCGGACGGACTGTCTTCGTTGGTGTTGTCCAAGAGGTACCTGTCGTGCGCCAGACCGCCGCACGTTTACAAGCTGGAACGCGAGAACGATCTGCTGGACGGCGGCGGCGGCGGCGCCGGCGGTGGCGGAGAGATCTGCGAAGACTCTGCTGCGATCGCCGCCGACTGCAGTTGGCAGCCCGCCGCCTGGGTGCCGCCGCCGACCGCGGTCAACGCCCGCTACGAACCCTCGGACGTGTTCACGCCGCTGGTGTTCGAAGAGATGCAACCTTCGTCGCCGCCCCAGCCGCAGATGTCCATGTGGTTGCGGCCTGTGCAGGAACGTTACAATCCGCCGCCGCCGCCGCCGCAGCATCACCACCACCAAGTGCAGTCCGCGTCCGGAGCGGGTAATGCGCCGCAGCAAAGACGCCCGTTGCAGCACCTGCCGCCTCCGGCACAATCGTCGCTGCAGCCGCCCGTCAAGACCGAACCGCAACACCAGAACGGCAACAAGCCCGGCGACTTGAGTTGGTTGGTCAACTTTCAGGTGGCGTCCATATTCGAACCCACCTGCAACGGCGGTACCGCCGCCGGCGGAGGTGGTGCTGGCGCAGGAGTTAACGTCGCGGACGGCGAGTGGTCGGAGCCCGAGACGTTGAAACAGAAGAAGAAAGTCACCAAATTAGATCAGAAACGTGAGTAATTTTCTGCGGTTAGGTGTCCTAAAATCGTGTGTTAACATTATTATTATTACTTCGAGTCTATATATTATATACATAATCATATTTCGTGAATTTTAAAAAATGCTACATATAGGTATGCGCATTCCATGCCGCCTTTAATGTTTTTATTGGAATTATTTTTTCGGTGGTTGATTACATTTTTAAATCAAACGCAATGGATAACAATTAACACGAGATTTAGCAAATCGTTTGTATTAAATTATTGGATCAAATAGGTAATACTATAGGTATACCGTATACCTATTGGTCATCATGTTGCATACAGCATTCCGGTATTTATTGTGAGTTGTATGATCGACCAGTGTTGAATTCAGGTATACTTCAGGGGGCGAATGCCCACCCCCCTAAAATTTCTTTCACATACCCCCTGACAAATAAAACTTTCAAGAAAATGTACCTATTTATTAAATACACAATACTCGTTATGATTACCACACCTAATGGCGTTCAATAAAATATAATTTATTTATATCAATGTTTTTATACCGTATTGCCAGTATAAGAACTATCTACTGACTGTATTCACCAATGAAAAAAAAAGTGAGCCCCCAGAGCAATTGTATGGAAACACTGCGATCGACAATAATAATGTATTTCGTGTTTGTGTATATATTGATCGTACGTTAATATTTATACCACCGAAAAAATTGTCTAAATAAATATGATTAACTGTATTATCCTATACCTAGTAAAATACAGCTTATCCTACAGCTACGGTATAACTGGTATAAGATATTATACCTTATTATCATACGCCGTATCATCATTTGACATTTACTGTTATAAATCCAGATAAAATCAGTCATCGGTGTCAAACTCGTATAGGTAGGAACCTTATTATTAAAAAATTTAATAAATAATAAATGTATTTTGCAAGATATATATGAATCATTTTAATAAATTATTCTTTCAAATTAGACATTTATACTAAACTCTTAAGTTTTAAATCAACATAAAAACTAATACATTTTACAGATTTAGATAGCAATAAATAACAGTGTTTATTTATCATCTAAAATAACAAATTATTGTTGTCAATATGCCTATATAACAGAAAATAAATTTATCAATTTGTTTAAATGTGGTGTAACTTTATTTTCTTTAAAATAATTAATAATTTTATTATAGGTTTTATATTATAATTGAAAATACTTAAATACTAATATATATATATACTAACAATAATTTTGACAATTATTTTTTAAAAGTATATTAATAAGAAATTAATTATACAAGCAAAAATCAATGGACATCTTTTTAAAAATATATTAAATAGCTGCTGAACATATTGTATAAACTAAAGTTCCAAATGTATAAAATACCATTCAAATAACGTAGACAGAAACTGGAACTTTTTGTCGAAAATTTAAATCTTAAGTCCTATTTTCTGCTTATTGCTTATATATTTATAGTTTATTCTCACAAGATATTAATACTTATATTATTATTTCTACTTACCCCCAAAACAAAACATCTTAGTAATTCATTAAAATAATATTATTTGAAAATCAAGTATAAAATATATTAAGTCCATATTTTACTATATTGTTTTAGCTTCGTCCAAAATAAACAGAAAACCATATAGAATGCCACCTTCAAGGTTAGATAAAGCTAATAAACCTGGATACACCTATACAGAAATGATTCATCAAGCATTGATAGAAAAAAAAGAACTACCAGTAGCAGAAATCTATCAATGGATATCGTGAGTATAAGATATTGTATTTTTATACTATCGATAAGATAAATTAATTATCATAAGTCCTACTCCTAATCACATGATAATTTATAATTTATTGATGGTAATTTTAAACATTAAATTAACATAATTAAGATGTAAAATATTATCTTTAAATTTGAGAATTTTTTAAACATATTTTTAAATCGTTACTTGTTGTAATGCTGTTGCACAACATGTAGGCACTCAGTACATCAGTATTTTGGAATCGACTAATTGTATAGGAACTTTTTAATTTAACGTAATATGTATACACTCAGACACTCCTAAATCTAAATCTTAATAGCCAAATGAGTGCGTCTTACATACAAGAAATCTGTTATCATTATAAATTATAATATACATAATAAATTGTGTATAGAACATAGGTGCCTATACCCACGTACTACCAAATTATCGTAAAATGAATAAAAATATTTTTCTAAATAAACTGTATTATATCTTTAATATTTTTAAATATTTTAATCACTGAGTAAGTAATAGATTGGTTTCAACGCAACAATTAATTATTATTTATTGATTTTGAATTATTTGAGTAGTTTAACTACTCTTAAAACAATTAAAACTGTCGGAAAATCATTAATACTTAATTTAGTTACTTATTTTCTTTTAAAATAATGCTTTACTCGAGGAAAATTCATAAAAATTACATAAATATAGTTTCAATATAATACCTAAAGAATATTTGAACCTAGTCTTATGATGTCTTATACACTAATAATAATATAGTAAAATATCAACAAATATATAATTATTAGGACTCGGATTTTAAAGCATATGCTTCTTTTTTATATAGACATTATGAGATAGAAATCTTATTTTTATACATAAATTTGTTTCACGTCATTCGGATTCCAAATAAACCAATTTATTTTTGCTTTTTTTCAAATATTCCAGTTGTAAATATTCTATATATTTATTATGCTATTGTGATAAAAAAAAAAAATAATTAAAAAAATGTAAAAACACTAAAAACCCTGAATGCGGATATTGGATTATTATTGTTTTCGTTATCGGCTTGTTTATCAAATATATTAAACATATAGATTATCAATCTACATATATAGCCTGCAATACCTATATACGGTCAGTATGTCTATAACATCCACATCGACCATTTCAAAATTTAAGTATTAATGTTGTAATTTGAAACCTCTTGTATGAAGTATGCACCGATTACTTCAGTGGATGTAGAGAGTTAGTTTTCTACGTATAAAAATATTCTGTTGGACAATAGAGTCAGTTTCACTACTGAAAATCCAAGGGAATACATGGTAGTTAATTCTTTTTTAAATTTAAATTAATATTTAAATTTTTTTTTATTCATTTTTATAAAATTATAACTAATTCATGTTAATTTTTGGTCAGGATTTTTAAATTTTTTTTTAAAAATAAATATGCTTCATTTTTAAAAAAATCATGTGCTTTTTTTATTATGCTTTACAATCTGAGTCCAGTGAGCCCTAATAGTTACCTATAGTTATATTATAAATCATTATGTGATCTGCATTCTGCAGTGATTAAAAGATAAACCCTTTTCGTTCATGTTAACATGTCCTCACCACAATATTTATGTTTAATATTGTTCCACGTGTTTATTATGTAAATATTTTACTGGTATTGCGTAGTCATCAATTGACAACCACAACAGTTAAAACTCCCACACCCGTATATTTACAATAACGTCCCTTGAGCGTGCTAACACCAATTTTACGGTTCAGTGACGAAGAATCGCTATTTATGTATCGCGTGACATTATGAGACCAAATATATTGTAGGTACGTAGTATAAGGTATAGGTACCCTAGACAAGTGCATTTAGAGCTGTGTGTCTGTAAGGTTATAATACTTAAAATAAAAATGAGGTTTAAACTACTAAGTATAGCACCCAAAAGTATGACAATATGCTTTAATTTATAAAATAACAATTAATAATATTCTAAATTTCTAAGTGTTCTACACTTACCTTAGTGGGCCTAGGTAAAAAAAAAAATTAATTTTGGTATTTTTCAATAAATACAATTTACCCCAACACTAAAATTTTTTTTCAAAGTTTTATAAGTTATAACTCTAAGCTTTTAAATGAAATAGCATTATTTATAGTTTGAACAATACCCACTTATTAAATATTTATAATAATATAATAAATTAATATTTCGATATGTCACTAAATATATTCCATGGCTAAATGTCTCGGGTCTCCTATTCAAGTTTAAAACTGATGGTGTGTGTCGTATAATACTGATTTTACAAACTTAAAATCTAAACAAATATTTAAGTGGTGAATAAAATAGATAATTTATATCTAATTGATTTGGATATGATGAAGAATAATAAATTATAGAATAAAATTTACTTTATGTTGTTTCGTCTAATTAACTGTAACTGATTATAGTGGCTAATGATCTGGATAGGATTAACCAAAAATTCGTCTAAAGACAATATTATTTTATCTGCACTCTGATTTTAGCTGAGACAAAACAAAAATTAAAATTATATTAATAATATCGATTAATGATAATACTATGTATGCATACATAAGACACTGTATAGTGTATAGTCACATTGATGCTACATTGATACTCAACTTATTATTAAATGGTTAACCAAAAAAATTTTTTTGATGTTTTGATTAATAGATAACAAAAATATGCATCTCGGAACAATATGTTGCTCAAAATCTACCTATTTAGCGCCAAATTAAAAATTAGGCACTGCTAAAAGCTATAATAAGCAGTTACATAATAATATGTATTAAATATATTTATTGTATATTTTAATACGATAATCTGAGTAAAATGTGTGTATATAATATCTAAATATTTAAATATTTAAATCGATTACTATAAATTATAATTTCCCATGACCCACACCCTCAAGTTAATATTAGCAAAAAATACTTCTCCTTTAGTTTCACTTCACCTGTCTATAAATTTCCCTTGCTAGTTGCCACGTGTTAGTGTTTCCTGCGTAAAACGTTTTGGAAAAGGGGGTTATAAGGGTTAATAATGGTTTCTGTCTATTAGCTTCCGTAATCAACCGTCCGTGAAACTTTTTACCTATTCCCACCCTGATGTGTATAGATGATATTATACACAATAATGACGATTATAATTTTATTTAAATTATATCGTTTAACGTTTTTATATACAATATGTATTATTAGGTTGGTCTATTATATAGTGTAAAAATGACACATATATGAATGATATAAATATCACACACGATGAATTCTTATTGTAAGGTTTGATTGCACTTATTTTTTATAAATATATTCTCATACATTATCAATTTAAATACATTTTGTTATATTTAAAAATAAAAATGCACAAAAAAATACTTTGAAGTAAATTTTGAAAAAAAAATAATATGATACACGATACACCACATAAATTAAACACAAATAAAATTACCAACTGATAACTAGATTTAGACAATTTTACACTAAAATTGTAATCTAACATTCTTTACAAAATTAAATCTTTACAAACTATACTTCCTACGTTATAGATCCTATTTGAACTTACAGCATACAAATTTAGGGGTTACATTTAAACAAAATATAAATATAACACGAAACAAAATCTTCCGAAAAAAAACGAAATGCATCATTTTATGTCACAAATAAAATTTTATTTACCTTACATACAAACTTACAAATTAAAATAATTGTAGTTATAGCGGTTTATAGGTAGGTACCTAGTTATTAAATTTCACACCCGTTTTTATATAATCTGTTTAAATTGTACCTACATTAGGCATACATTATGCATTTTTACAAAATGTTTATCTCAACCAATTTCTGGCTGCAATATCCCTAAGATATTGAAGAGAAACTTGTGTCGTGAGTTGTTACCTAACCAGTACCTACAATAGTTCTCCATTTATCTAAAATTATAGGTATTCTAGAAATGTATTAAATGAGTGGTTATCTCAATGAACGCATTATTACAGTTTGATTTTTAGGAGAGGGCTTCATAGTTCATATATTGTATTTATATACTTACTTTAAAATTTTAAGATTTATAATAATTATTAAACTAAAGATAGTACTTATTTTATTTAGATATATTTTTATGAATAATCTGAATATAAATACGTACGTTGGAGTGTAGCGAAAGTATATCTAGTATTCTAGTGTACCTATTTATAAAATATTTAACTCATTAATGATTTACAGTTTTTATAAAAACAGTTATATTTAAAGTCCACAACTTGATGCAATTCCATTTTACTTTATTATATTTCATAACACTTTACTCTCCTACAGAAATTTCATTCATGAAAATGTAGAATATATAATGGTAAGTATCTAAAACTTTTACTTTGAAATTATTGTAATTTTTGGGAATTTTGTGTTTTATGGTAATTTTTATACTTTCTAATAAAATATATTGCATTTTTGTTAATGTTTAGAAAAATTCAATATCTTAATAGATAATATATTACAACTTAAACCAATATAGTAATCAAAAGGACAAAATAATTTTTCTGGTTTTGTATACTTTGATGAACCATTAAATTCCTTTTTTTCTTAAAATGGCAATAAAAATAAAAAGTATACAGACAAGTCACATAAATTATATTATTTCATCTGTTTTATACTAAAAGAAAAATACTTCTTTAAATATTTTGCGTTTAAAAGCATTTATATTTTGAATTTAATATTTATTATTATTCAATAACTGGATGTTTTTGTTTAATTGTGTTTCCTAATTTCTTTAATAATTTTAATAGTATAAGTATAATTGTAATTGTGTGTCTTGTTTTTAAATGCTGACATTTTTTTTTCATTTTATAAGTTTTTTTATGCATTTTATAAAAATAATGCTGTGTTCAAGTTCCTAACACTAATGCCTTATGCATACATACTTTTATACTAAGCATGATATCTATATACCTCACATATAGAACAACCTAAACAACTATATATGATTGTTGACGATATCTGACCACAAATGTAGATTTTTTTTATTCTTCAATGCGACCAGTTTTGAAATAAAAAAAAAATGATTTTGTTTATGAGTATAGCGTGTGTATGTTACCTATGAGTGAAAATAACTCACCCCTACACACGTTTATTGTGTTCGTACCACCTTGGTACCAGGCACCCATTTGTGTTTCTTATAGAAATTAAAGAAATAAGGTTAACTTTACCGAAGTCACGGCCCCCCTTTTAAACTTACCGCAGTTTGATATTATCCTACAACAATAGAAACCAGTAGACCATACCAATAATATTTGTAATTCTAATATAATTTAGACAATTCAACATAGATCGTACAATATCAGATCATAAATGTTAACATTTGTCTGTTCAAATATTTGAATTAAAATGACTGTAAATATATATTTATTTATATAGACACCTATCTACTTATTAAATACAGTTGGCAAGTAGATTTCTGATTGATTTAGTAGATCTTAGATTACCTAATCCTTAATAGGTATTTATCTACTGATAAATAGCTTGTATTTTAGATTTTGGACTAGGAATTATAATACCTGCTATAATAAAATCATACCCTGCAAAAAAGCGTATAAAAAATTAAAAATTTAATTTGATTAATAATAAAGGTTTTTTAAAATTTTAAAATTTTTAAAATTATATTTGAAATCAAGGAGGATGCCCAGTCTTGTCCATGATGGATGCATGTTTAATTATTTATAGTAGGTACAAATAATGTGACTATAATGATCAACAAATCGAATACAATGTTATGAATACATTCATATTTTGGAAATATAATCTTAACAATCACGCTACATCGCTACTTAAACACTTAAGTGTCGTAAACTAGTAACGCCTATAAAATAATACGGCAATGTTAATATAATGTATTGTTTTGAACACCAATTGCTGAATTGCATCAACGTATTATTGATGCATTTTCTATTATAGTGACCTAGGTACCTACTCTATTATTACTACGGTTACTTACTCGCATAGCTTAAGCTGTTTTACCTCAATTCGAATTAGTTCACTCCGAGTTATATGTATGTAAACGGCTGTTATTTTTGTTAGTTCAGTTTGATATTAATTCGGTTTATCTAAAACAGTTTAGTTAATTCACAATTGAAATGCCTATTAGAAATAATTCCGAAAATACAAAATGCATAATTTACCAATTTGGCTATTTTACGTATTATTATGCTGTATTAATGAATGTAAGAGGTTCGTCCTGGCCATTTTATTATTGCAGTCAAGCTGTTCAGTCCATGGCTTCCTGCCTTCCTGATCATGTACATATCTACCTATTATTTTATTAATTACAGCATCATATTTATTAAACCTAACCTAACTGTTTTCTTTTATAATTAATTTTTTTACATAATTTCTTCATTAATATTTAAAATATTAAATAAATAATATCATGTTTCGAAATTGATTCACTACCTATTGGTTAATTATTCCTTGGTTAAGTTAGGTACCTAATTATTTATTTCATTTTTACTACTTAAACATTAACTAGTAATTTTTATAGAACACTAATTATAGAAAAACATTTTTTATTTTACTTACCCAAACTTAACTTTATAATATTATTATAAACTTTTACACTTAATAATGCTCACAACAGAAATACCTGCTAAGCGAAAATGACTTATCCTATTAGTTATTATCTTAAAGACTGGGTTGGTACACACAGTTTTCTCATTCTTCAGAAAATCATGTCTTAACATACCTAGCAGGCGCATATACAAGGGGGGGTACTAGGGGTTCACCCCCCCCCCCCCCCGAAATTTAATAATTTAATAAAGGTTAGATTATATAAGAATAAAAATTTACTACCAACCCCCTCTCCCCCCAAAAAATATTTTTATGTGTACGCCCTGATACCTAGTCATACTTATAGAGATAAACTTACACCTAATAATTGTATTATTATATATTAAATGAAAATCGCTGGATAGATTGCTTATAGCCAATATAGCCGCATATACTGTAACTGAGTGTAGCTAGTAGAAACATTTTTTGTAGTAGACTTTATGGCTTATACTGGGAGATATCCAATTAAAGTTTGTTGGTAATTAATAGGTAGGTAGGTATTTACTCGTATTATTTATTAATATTAGACTATGGATATAGTTCCATTGTTCAAGTTAGAAGTTATTAATGTAATATCGCGTATAATGATGATAGGTAACCTGTATTGTTATATTAAACAATATTTGAAATCATATAAATACTAATATAGGTAGGTAAGTGAAAAAATTTTACATTCATAAATTTATGCCCGAACGACAATTATTTTCTTTTTTTATTTTAAAAACATAGGAAGGTAGGTACTAATTTCTATCAATTTTACACAAGCAACGCGAACATACTGATGTACACATTTTGGGAAACTCGTTTCCTATAGATTTTAATAAATTAAATTATACATTTTAAAAATCTTTAAATAAGAATTATTATAAAAAAATAATTATGGACATATTTTATTTTGCAGAAGTCATTTTCCTTATTTCCGTGAAGATGACGAACGTTGGAAGAATTCTGTACGTCACAATTTGTCCATTAATCCTAATTTTAGAAAAGGTAGAAAATCTCAAGGGGCTGGTCATTATTGGCGATTGTGTAACATCGAAGAAAGTTTGGGCCAACGAGAGTATTCCACGGCCACCGAAGACGATACATCTTCACCACAAGAGTCGTCAGAATTAGAACAAGCTTGCAAGTATTTAGAAGGCGAGCTACAACGAGATAGTTATGAAGATGAAAAAATGATTCAGAGTATCAACACAGAATTAGAAAATGGTATGTTTTTTGGTGTCTAGTCACCGAACAAATTGTAAAACTAAATATTATTTAATTAAATATTTGTCTTAACGTTGGATTAAGTTAAAATCAAAATTTGTATAAGTACCACTTTGTACAGTACAATATTTTGTTGGCATTTTATTTAATTTGTTTTAAAATAGCTCTACTATATTTAAAATGTATAGTAGGTATTAAGACTCAAAATATTTTTAACAAAATTGATAATCTATGTTGTCATTAATTACTAATACTATACAACTTATTTCAATAAGTTCATTCAGTCATAACCTTTTATTTAAAAATTATAATTGAAGAAAATTATTTGTTTATTTACTTAGCAAATATCAAAAATATATTTTATAATATATTTTTCATTTGGATAAAATGTTTTAGTTATAAAACATTGATTAGAAATTATGTTTATACAAAACTATAAGTACTAATAAGAATATAATAGTAATTTCATTAATTTATAAATGTTTAAGCTTTCAAGTACATGGTTTATGAATAGTGGTTATAATTTTTAAATTGATGTTGACACCAAAGTAAAAATAATTATGTTACTGTTTTTTAATATACTTGTTATTTAATTGCAATTTTATTTTATTTCATTTTATTATGTATGTTGTAGTAAAGAATAAAAGTCAATTTTATACATTTTTGTTTTTGTTTCAGAAATATTTACCAATTCGTTTTTGATTTCCAGTCCGTCAAAATATGTTAACGAACAAATCAATTTATCAAATAATGATTATTCATACAGTGAAAACATATTGGAGGAGCCCATTGACTTCCAATATTACAATTTATAAATCTTCCGGCTCAAACTATTTTGGTTTCCAAAATTCCAAATTTTTTTTTACATATATATTTAAGACTGACCAACAGGTGACCTTTTTATAAAATTAATTTTACTACACGATTGATTAATTCCATCAATCCAGACACTCGAATTTGTTCAGTATGCGTTTATGAAGCTTTTTTTATGTTACCATTATGTAAAACCATTTTTGATTATCCTGATTCTAGTCAATTAAATATTAATTAAAATAACTTGCTTACTCTTTTTTTTTTTTTTTAGCAAAAATACACTTATTATTGAATAGATTTAAATATAATTATTGAAAAGCATTTTTTTTTTTTTATATAGATATTAAGATGTTTAAATTAATATCTCGTGAATAGTATTTCATATTTTTATATATTATAAAAAAAAAATGTATATAAAAAACATGTGAATTAAACAACCTGATGTGTTTGGAGTTAGTTTGTTATGAATATTATTAAATAAATTTAAGATAGTTAGAAGTTAACAGTGACCGCGATCTTCAACTCGTTGTCTTGGTGCAGCTTTAATGATACAATCAACACGCAAAATCATTTCAGCAGCCTCAGCTGCAGACACTAGTACTTGTCTTTTGACAACAAAGGACTCAGTTATTCCAATTTCTCGCATACATCCTAAAGTGCCTTTTTCCATATCTAAAATAAAATGTTTATATTAATATAATACCAGAAAATTAAATATTAAGATATAACTTACCAAGACCCAATGTATTCTTGCCAAGAGCATGATTGGCTCTCAATTCATTGACAAGCTGTGCAGAATCTAAACCAGCATTATCAGCAATAGTGGTGGGCAAAGACTGTAAAGCCCGTGCAAATGCCTCCATAGCTACTGCTTCTTTTCCAGGTGTTTTAGCAGCTACAGCACTTACTGCATTTGCCATTAACATTTCACTGCAACCACCACCATAAACAATGGTTGGCTCTCTCACAGTCGATGATAATACACACAAGGCATCATGCAAAGAACGATCAGCTTCATCAATAATTTGTTCAGTTGCACCACGAATTACAATGGTGCATGCTTCACCAAGAGCTACACCAGAGAAACGTAGCAATGTGCTTTCCCCAATCATTGTCTCTTCGATAAGTTTACATGTACCCAACTTGGCTATGCCAGGAGAATCGAATGTTGATAGAATTTCACCACCAGTTACCAGAGCTAATCGTTCGATACCATCAAAGTCAGCATGTTCAATAGCCATAATACCAGCATCAGCAAAAAGTTGTTCAGGATAATTGTAGATCAATTGTCTGAAATAATTAAAACAATAATTTTATTAAACTTATAAATCAAAATATTATTATTCAACTCATACAATTTAGACTTCAATTTTACATAATCTTTGGTTATGCACATAAGGTAATTATTTACTATAATCTATTATTTAAATACTTTAAGTTATTTTATAAATATTCAATATTTCATTGAGTAATAGTATATTATTTTAGTAATTATCAAACAATTACAAAAATATCAAAAAATCATTTTATAATTAATTTGTATACAACAAATAACGACAATATACTTCAATATAGAAAATATAATATGAATTATTATTAAAAACATTTTAACAGAAAATTTTTTTCCTAAAAGCGCAAGTATCAAGCTAGATACCACACTCTAAAGGATAACTAAAAAACAATAAAATAATTCTTAAACATTTTTTTTAACGTTTGTTCTTAAAAAAATGTACAGAACCCCAAAACTCAATAAACTCAATTTGAAACAACAATAATAATGTAATTCATAAAAAATTATGTCAATTGTAAATGATTTGCTTTTTAATTCTAAAAATAACTAGTCTTACACACATTATGATAAAAATATTCACTAGTAAATAATAATAATTGCGTCTAGGATGGCTGCAGTTAATTTAATTAAACGAAAGAACCATAACTATATTATGATAATACTTTAAGACAATTTTACCTGTTAATGAAAACATTGCATTCGTGTGAAAGTATTTTTCCTATTTTATCTTTCATTTTTTCTTTTTCTGCTAATTCAAGCTCAGCTACTTTGGCCATAGAATCAACTTTAATACGAGATCCAAATACTTTAATTTTATCTGTATCCATAGGAGTATTGGCAATAAGTATACGGGCATTTTCAATACGTTTAGGCTGATGTTGACCCGGTTTTTTGTCAAGAAGAAAACCTATTGAAATGTAAGATAATTAATACCTTTTAAGCTTTATTTAATGGTGTCAGTTAAATGATCTTACCTTCATCTAAAAATGAATCTTCTAAACATCCACCTTTCAGTTTAATGATCTGTATGGCTGATAGATTACCAGAACCTTTTAGACGTAAAATTGCATCAACAGATAATTTAGCGAAATGTTCTTTGTGCTGAGATAAAATTTTAGAACTTAAAGTTGTGCGAGCAATATTCAATAAATCTTCTCGGAATTTAGCTTCATTTTTACTATTGTCCAATGTAGAAGCCTGTAAAGCTTCATGTGCAATGGTTGTTGCTTTTCTCCATCCCGATATAATAACTTGAGGGTGAATTTTTTGATCAACTAGTTTTTCTGCTTCTCGTAACAATTCAGCAGCTAAAACAATAATAAAACGTCATTCTTATAATTAAATTATCATGAGTAGTGCTGGAAAAAAAAATTTGAGGGATACAAAAAAATGTATTAAATATATAATACAATTTCAAAGACTTATCAAGTGAAAATATGTCTTTTAATTTAAAATACAAATTACAATATTTAATAAAAATATATTAATTAATTTTAGTTATTGTGATAAAGAAAAAATAGGTTTGACAAGCAAGTAAGACACTAAATATTATAAAATTTAAGTTGAAACACCATATGTTGTTCAAAAATTAAAATCATACCTAATTGATTTTTATTTTTAAGTAATCAAATACCTAATATACTGTTTTATTAATACAAAAGATGCATCCAATTAAACATATATTTAAAAACTACATCATAATTGTAAAAATTTTTAATTATATTACCTAGAACAGTAACAGATGTGGTACCGTCTCCAACCTCGCCATCTTGAACCTTAGACATATCAACCAATATTTTGGCGGCTGGATTATCAACTCCAATATTTTTCAAAATTGTTGCACCGTCGTTGGTGACTTCAACTTTAGCATCCATTCCTCCGCGGCCGGCAGATATGAGTATCTTGTCCATTCCTTTTGGACCCAATGTGCTTTTGACCAAATCACCAATGGCGATGGCACCAATGAAACTGGACAAGCGAGCATTTTCACCTTTGTCTTCTTCGGCTTGATTTTTCAAAATACGTACTGGATTTAAAGAAACCTTTATTGGAAGAAAATAATCAAATATTACTTAGTACTCTTAATAAAACGCCTACATATAGCACTGGTTTTGGTAGGTTAAGTGAACACACGAAATAACAAACACTGTTACTTACCATTTTGGCGATCTATATAATAGTAATACTATACAACAACAAATAGAAACTATGCCGGAAAGACGGCTATTTTGATTATTTAAAAAATTATCAAAAACTCAGTACTTTATTAATCGTTCACAAATATATAAAATCACAACGAGGTATTATAAATTACAATAAAGTATGGTCGACCGGTGGTGGGTGGTTACTGCGTTTGGTTGGTTTAGCACATTGAGTTTATCACATAGACCTTATCAAAGATTATAGTTTGATCAATGACACCAACCTAACACCTAAGCAATGTAAACCGGGAAATTTGAAAACAAAACACACTATTTCTTAAATTAATACACATTTGGATTTCGGAGCCCTCCGTTTTACCGATTCAAGTCTAAGATCTAAATTATATTTCTTCATTAAATATTTCTCCATATTTTTAAATACCATACAATTATTAGGTAATTTTATCTCTTCTATATTATATGCCATTATGGCGACCGCCTATGATAATCGATGACCGACCATCTGAGCATACATATTGCATATTATACGCTTTTCTGTGTGCTTGTACGCCCCTAGACGGCCTGTAGTATGGAACTCTCATATTGCAGATAATGCAAGACAAATTAAACTTGTTCAGCACCGGTTCCTACGCTAGTCACCTACTTAAGATACCTTGATGCACCCCATAACTATACACACCGATTGCCACTCACCTAGGTATGACCTCTTTGGCCGCCGTATCGAAGGTATTAAATTCCTTGAGGTCTTTTAAACAATAATATAGATTCTCCGGTCCTTCTCTCTCAAATCTCCTTTAAAGTTTCATCCCGCCCATCCCGTTCCAAGGCACTCTTATTCTATGCCCCGCACGCAATGAGTGGTTCATAATAAAAGATTTATCTTGTACAATATATTTAAAGCAACAAAAATGATAAAAATGGGGAGTCTCTCCAAAATCGTGGTAGAGGTAAATATAACGGCCATGGGACATTTGTATGTGTTTTATAAAATGTAAAGGTTTTTAAAAGTATTATGAATTGTGTGTGTTTTTTTAGTATCCGTTACGCCTTATTGTACGCATGCGACATTAGTTTAACATAATATTGACGCTCACGGTTGTGTAGGTGTGAAGAAAATAAATATAACCTGATGTATCAATACGAACTACGAAGTTGAAGTAACAGTAACATTATATTACATGTATTTATATATATTTGCATTTATTTATGTAATATATGTAATATGTATTCTAAGTAATAGGTACTATGTACAAGTTTACATTATGATTTACGAGTATCATACAAAATTAAAAGTAATACAAATTATACTACACAAAACAAAATAATTATTGAATTTCAATAACAATTGAATTCGAATTTCGATAACAATTACTTAGTGTTATTTTTAAATAAACACTGAACAATGTAAATAAAGTTATATACAATTTTATTATATTATTATATTATACGCTAGCAAATAATAAATAATCATTATTTTTTTTGTTCACGTAGGTATTATTGACGATCTTCTGCCGACCATAGATGTGCAACAGTAATTTTATACTTATTATTATTTATCATATAATATTATGATATCCACAGGTACAATTTACACTTTTGACCTAATGCTGATTTTTAACAGTCGTTGGATACAATCTATAATATTATATGCCTATTATAAATATATACAAATAGGGTATTCCTGCTTCGTTGCCGGGCAGGTCAGAGGTTGACTTCGCGAAGTTTTACATGATTATCCAGCACCTCGGTGAACCATTTTCGCTTTACCGGTTCCGGGATGAACGTGGACATGGTCTTTAGGTGCAGCCCGACCACCGACTGATCGTCCATGAGCGCGACGATCTCGTTGCACAACTCCGGCCGGTTCTTAAGCGCGTACAGGCTGACGTACGTGTGACCGTGCTTGGATTCGACCTGAAGATTGGTGTCGACCCATTTCTCCACCGCGTCCGATCCGACACTCAGCACCTGTCCCTGATATTCGGTGTACACCGGCGACAGAAGCAAGGCCGTGTCCGATTCCGAACAATTGTTGAGCACGCACTTGTAGAACTTGTTGTAAAACACAGGCAGATATACCAAAACCTGAGTGAAACAGACAACACAGTGTATATATAGTCGTGTGGTCATAATATTATCATAGGTAATAAACGTATGCAAGTATGGCCGGTGGTGGAGGCAAAGGAGGGAGTTCGAAGTGGAGATCGAAGGGGATCTTTTGAATCAAAGATTGGAAAAATTCCGGAGAGCCGAAACAAGGGGAAAGCAGTATGGATATTGGATACGTGTGGACCATGTCCAGACAACCATCAGACTATCAGAGAGGTGGAGAAGAGGCAACGAAAATCGATAACAAATCCCGGTTAACGTAGTTGATTTGATATTTTTGTCTATAAAATGTATAATGTTCCTTAATAATAGGTATGTAATATTGTAAATTGTGATATTTGTTATTTGTTATTTAACTATAACTTATTGTAACTTTTTTTTTAGCAATAAGTGGTATGCCGAGAGGGACGGTGCAGAGCGAAGTAATACGTATAGCTTACGCGAGTACTGTGAATCTTGAGGGCCACGTTTGGGAAGCACGCTTCCCTAAACTCTCGGTCAAAAATAAAACAAAAAAAGGTAATATAGGTAATAATTTATTACTTAAAGTTTGTTGTATAATACAAGTTATCTAAAAATCAACCTTATCGTGCAAAAGGCAGAATATGCTTAAAATTTCAAACAATAAATTACACTACAAAAAAGTTTTTTAACATTCAAATTACTTTTCTCAGTAATTCCCGTTTAATTCTATGTGTAATATAATATAATATATAATAATAATGTAATAATATAATTCTGTGTTACGAGGGACGAATTTTTCTATCATATCCTCCCTAAGTAATGCATAGTCGATCCTAGTGATGGTTTACTCCATTCTTACGAAGTCTCACTGTTTGCAAAATCATGTGATTTGATTAAGAATTCATCTTTGGGAAAAAAGTGCACATTTTACTAGAATTGTCCACATTACAAAATGCGCACAGAATTGGACGGAGACTATTTATGAAGAAAAATAAAACTTATATTTTATAGTATAATTAATCACTATTATTTTTTTAATATATTCTATCCTTTCTCTAATCTCCAAAGATTTATTTTAAGATAGTCTTTGTATTGTTTGTAATTATAATATACTTATAATGTACAAAACATCTATAGTTTTGGCATATTTAAATATATGGATAGCTGTACAATATATATATACATATATATATATATATATATATAAGTATATCATATAAAGGGTGTTTCAGTGTTTGTTTCTATAGCAAATACCACTATTATTATTATGATGAACATACTCGTATTATAAATTATAATGCTATAATATACTGTTATGCCTGTTAGGGAGTTTTAGCACTTTTTAATAATAGAATGCTCTCGATGTACTTAAGTATTGTCTACATATATTATTAATGATGATATACTATTATACAGTGATATCGAAAGTAAAATAAAAAAACGATTTTTTACGAATGGCTGATAATTTTAGTCGATATACGTAAACTGAGCGTCTATGTCTATATTGTATTCATTGTACGTAATCTAAACTTTTTGTATTAAATTTATTTATATGCTTAATAGCCACGATGTATTCCATAAATTATAATCAAAACAGTGTGAGTGATCATATATATTTATACCTACTTTATTTAGCTCATTAACATAATAATACCCGCGGTCGTGGATATACTCGTATTTATATGTTTAATGGTAACGAATTTAATAATTAATAAATTAGTCCATTTAACTCATGTAATTAGATGATAAGCTTAATGTGAAGCATAAATATTCACACATAAGGAATGAATAAGGATATAAAATAATAGGTAAGACTGTATGAGCATCTAAGAATAGTAACATTTATCATTAATGAAATTTTAATATAATGAATATTATTTTTAATTTTTAATTGCGTATAAAAATGAACCTTTGATTTTACAATGAAATTAAATTTTTTATAAAATGGTTAATGGTTAACCATTTGTATATTCTGTCTAACTCTCGTATAAATTATAATGCGTTTTTCTGTAGGGGTTTTTTAGATTACTTGTAGATTTGGAGGAAATCATGATAAATATCAAAGATGGCAATTAAGACAAATCTTGAATTTTAACTATTTTTAAACTATATCTTTACTTTAAATAATGATTATATAAATGGCCATTGTAGCTTTGAAATGTAAAAACACTTATTGATCAATATTGATCACTCAACAGTTATTTTACAAAATATTCAATTACAATATTAGTTGTGATTTGTAAGTGTTAAATATATTAGTTACAATAGTTACATAAAATATTATAGTGATTTGTCTGTATATTATAAACGGTAACATAATATTGAAATATACATTCTGGTAGGTGGTTTTTGAATATGATTCAAAATGCTATGTAAATTATATGAATTATAGTTTAATTTTTAATATATATAATTATTATATATATGATATTAGTACCAGCAATAAGTATCACCGTAAAATTACGTTAATTATCATACATGTAATTATGTAAGTACTAAGTAGGTACCTATATATTTTTGTATTAGTAAAGGTAGTTAATTTTAAATTATTATAAGTACTTATAGTTAACTTATTTCTATATTCATACCTGAAAAACAGTATCTCCTAAAGTGTATTCATCAATATAATGTGATCCGTGCTCCGTAATAAAATCAGTCACCATTGATTCTATGCCAATGGACATACATTTAAATTTTTCAGATATTGATGATTTTAGTTCTGCCAATTGTGTAAAATTGTCAAATGTTTTAATTCGTTTCACTGGTCGCTTATATGACACAATAACGAATTTTTGTCCGAATCCCATTGCTATATCAGGAACACCAAAACGTTCGGATATCATGTGTCGTGATCTACTTGTAGTCAACAATTTCCATGGTTTATCGGCTAGATCGACTTGAAATCCATCAAAATATACATCAAATAGGCAGTCCAAATCGGGACAAAACGTGATATTCAGTAAATTCGTATGATTTTTTGTCACATTTAAAACTTCACTGAAAAAAAAATATTTATAATAATTAACATAAAAAATTTTGAGAGATATTTGTTAAATAAAAAAAAAGATAAAAAATGATGTCGGTATTTATACACTACACAGAATAATAGGTATTACCATATTAGTAAATACATAAAACACCTAACATATTATGTACTGATTTTCTGGTTATTTATATATTTTATGATTTGTGCTTTTTATTCATATGACTGTCGACTGCGCATTATACATTTAATTTTGGTATTAATTTTTCAAAATTTTTTATCAAGTCTAAAAGATAATAATAAAAAAAAATTAAAACACCTGCTGCATAATAGCTTAAAATATATTAAAATGTATAGTGAGTTAGAAAATAATAATTTAAATTTTTAAGGAATATTAAAACATTCCTTCGGTTGATAAATTTATTAAAGACACAAAATATGAAAAATCGTTATTTTACGTTTGAATATCCAATGCCATTAACATTTGAACTTTATAAATGCTCATAAAAACTTGTTTCTTGCTCATGTTACTTTGCGCTATTTCTTTTAATTTCCAGTAATAAAAATAATGGGGAATCTTGCACTAGCACTAATTTGTCAAAGCTTGGGTATTAAAATAAAAAGTTGTATTAATTTTTAACTACAAAATAATTTAAAATTGTTTTGTTGAATATTATAAAATATAAAACTTTGAATTTATGAAGTACCTACCGCCTTATAAGTTATATTAAATTTTCAACTTTTTTTATTCAAAACAAATTTTATCATACATAAATCAAATTTAAGCTAAATAGTATTGAAAATATCTATAAATAATATAATACAGAGATAGAATAATTTGAAACGTATATCATGTATAATAAATACTAATATGAATATTTGGTGAAAAATGTAAATCTCTACAAAAGTCTTACACGATTTTGTGTAAAAATGTATATTTTCCAAAATTATTTACTCTCAAAACGTGTAATAAGATCCAATTTCTTTCTAGAAACCACCCTCAAAGCTTAAAATTAAAGCACGTTTACTGCTTTAAAAGATGATAACATATAAACACACACATTATAGTAAAACCAGTACATTTATCGTTCCGCTCAAAATATAAGAGGAGGTATTATGAAGAGCCTAAAAGTTCTAATAAAACAACAAAATACATTTTATTGATCACATTCTACATAGTGTGTACCTAACTTTTTTATATTACAGTGATTTTTATTATTTAAATGTACTTGAAAGTTTCATTATTTATTTTACATGAAACTGTGTTTATAATATTACCAACGTATCTTTACGCAATAGCGTGAAAAAAAGATAGTCCTTTTTATTTAAATTTTACAAAACTTAAAGTAAACTAGTATTTGGTGAAACCTATTCGTCTTTAAGTACTAATTCATCGTCTATTTGTTTCTTGTGTCATATGTTTACTGAATAAAAACTTCTAAAATATTTCTTTAACGAAGTCTTAAAATTTTGACAAATTTTTTTTATATTATTATACTTTATTATTTATTTGTAAAACATAATAGTTAAAAATCCTGAGATACATTAATTTTTTTCAAATAATGACTCATTAATAATACACGTTGGGTACCAAATTTTTGTTAACTCAATAATATTTGAATATAAAATGTAAGATAATAAAACTAAATTATAGACTAAACTAATACCCAGCAAAAAGAATGATAGTTCTACGAAAAAATACTTTTTTAAATTTCTTATCTCTGATTTCATGTCTGGTTAGTGGTTATTCAACTATAATAGTCCAGTCGTTCAGAGGTCTTCGAAGTTCAAACCACTGCCAGTGATGGAATACATCATAATATAACAATTTGAGTAAACTACTTAATCATGTTATATTGATTATGTATATATATTAAAAATATACTTTTCAGAACTAGGAGCCTTATATTATGTATTTAATGTGCTCACTATTTGTAGCAACAAAATAATAAAATGTACAATATACATATTACATATATAATATAAAAGCATTAATAGGAAAAATTATCAAAACTGATGTGTGGCACACTGCGAAAAATATTGACCCGTAACGGTATAACACTATAATATGTAATATAATATATAGCGTATTCATCCTACTAGGTGTGTCGTGATCGATTCATCCAACATGTTCTATACATATATATAATATATATGTGTAATTGTAGTTGATTTAGAATAATAGGTACCTATAGCCTTTTATGGTTATCCTAAAATGCAGTAGTATACGTACATACAACTACAGTTATAACTTATACAAATCTTATTATGAAGCGTGTAGGAACCAAATTTGTCTGGGATCCTCACCCCACTCATTTACACTATAGGTATAATATATAATGTACCTAGAACTTTTAATAGTAGGAGAGAACCAAGAGTTTGTTTGGGGTTTAACGGCCGCTACACCTAGTAACACCTTACTTGGAATGGGCTGATTGGGCTACATCATCGATCCTAATACTTTATCGAATAAACACTAATCATTTAATTATTTCGTATAATTATGTACTATACGTCTATATACCTACAATATTGAAGGATTTAATATTTCCATCGTATAACTTGTATGTACCAACTTTAATCATCGATGTTTTACATTTCGATATTTTATTTACTGGTCTCGTAAAATATTATGCAACAGAAATCTTATTGAGCTTTAAACTTATAATTTCACTCTAATACTAACCTATATTATAGTATTATTAATGAGTATATTATGCATGACGTATTAACATTATAAAAAAGTATAAGCATACAATAATTACTGATTAAGTTTTATCTATAAAAATGACAATGAAGTATATTATATTAATATTATTAATTATTATATTATTATATTATATATACACTATGTAGTATTAAATCACTATATTTTGCACTCTGGGCGTTTGTCTGATATACTTGAGTATTAACTTAAATACGTTAAACCAGCCTTGCCTCTTTGAAATCATATCCCCAAACAACCTGGACAATGGGTAATATTGTGACTTTTGATAATTTATCAAATAATAATTATATACATTTGATAAAATCAAAGAATTTTCATTAATATCAATAAAATAGCCAAAATACATAACTAAAATACCTAACTACTGATTCAGAAGTCGATGTGATTCGAGGTACACTCGTCAGTTATTGTACAGCAGAGAAATTATCTAGATACTTGCCCTCTTCTTTATTTAAAATTATAATATTTTACTGCGGTTTTCTGTATGAACTGTTGCGTAGATAAAATAATTTCTACAGAATCAAAACTAACAAACTGGCAATTAATTTATGTAAAATCAGTGGATAGTAAAAAATGTATTGTTTCAAATAATTGCGTTTGATTTAACATTTATAAATAGATAGTATCAAATATATAATAGTTATAGGCCTATAGATAAAGTTATCGATGCCTATAGTACATGCAATTTTTACTACATGAGGTTATAATTGCAAATACTGATAAAACATAGGTACATGTATGTGGTTAGTTATCGGATGAGTGCAATAAGGTCATTTATACTATGCTTAAAATGAGTAAATATAACGTATACGAATTTATAACAAAATATAAATACATATAAATAATTATTATTAATTAATGATGAAAAATTTAAATAAATAATTGAAAGAATAATAATAATCAAGTATTTGGTTTTAAATAAAACGAAGAAAAATATTAACGTTTTATTAATATTCAAATTTTAACATGTAATAATAAAAATGTAATTTTTTTAAAAATATTCTATAAATTCCTTCTAGGGTAATATTTATTGCGGATGGATAACCACGTTAATCGTTTGTGGTGTGTATAATACTATCATATTTTAACAAGGTTTTATAGTAGTATTATTTTTATTTTAAATTTTCATAACACATTATATCATGAAATTATATTTTACAACACTTTTGTAAATAATCATATTGACGTTTATTTTATCATTTTTTTTTCATATTTTGTCCATTTTTATTGCTTATTATTATTATATTAATTTTATGTATTTGTGAATTCTTTCAAAACCTACTCCTGAATAATTATGTTTCTTAAAAGGTAAATAGTCTTAATATATTATAATATATTTTACAGTTTATTGACAAAATCCATAATATAGGTACCAAATGGCAAGTATTATAATTATTCTACTCTAGTAGGTGCCATTTTTTTTTTCAATAAAATTGTACCATTGCTTATAGGTATTATTATAGGTAGGTATATATAAATGTATAAACTGAATTAAAAAAAATATTCGATATTTTTGAATTGGTTTTCTAAATAATGATTACGTAGTCTAATCGATAGCAGTTATAGCATGTTATATTATACAGTATATTCGATAATATTTTCTAATTATCATTTTTTTTTTAACTAATTTTAAATAACAGATTTTAGTTTTTGTCTATTTATATTACTATTGTATATTGTAGAGTATAGACGACTATTTTAAAATACAGCTTATTATTATCATACTAATAAGTAATAATAGTATAATATACTGAAGAAAGTTTGAAGCGGGACTTTATTTCCAGGAATAAAATACAAACACTTTTTCTCATACAATCAATTTATTTTAATTCAATGTGATAGTAATTTAGAAATCCGAATTCTATTAAATTTTCAATTTTATCCCACTTTTACAATCAGGCGTGTGGTATTTTTTCTTTATTCATGTTGATTGTTGGTTGACGTAAATGCGTGTATACCTACAATTTCTGATTCTAATTTTACCACGTTTGACGTAAGTGCACCTATACGGTCTATCTTAACAGTTCTATAGACAATTATTAATCAATAATTTGTACGATTTAAACGGAATCGTTGTAGCGATAGTGTTATTATTATCGTGAATGAGAATCCGTAAACTTACCTACACAACCTTTAATTAACGTATATGTATTATAAATTGTATAATATATAGATATAATATAGACCTATAGATTAAACCTAACCTAACATAGTACTTTAGTAGCATATTAATACATACATTTACGAATATACCTACGTCTTATCCAGTAGTTGATTCAATACGATGTGTGTATTATATAGATGTGACTTTTCATGACCTATACTAGTGTTCAACAAGACTCCAACTGAAATATTTAATTGTCGGACGACTATTTGCTAACATTTTATACTAGGTTGAGGCACTACATACATATATATTTATAGAATCTTCAATCTAGAGTCCTAACTTACATTTGTCACGATTTCCTAAGATATGATAGTGACCCTGAACGGCTGGACGTAATTTGTACATTGAACAGAATGTCGTTAGTTAGGTTTATCAAAGTGTAATATCCTGTGTAATTTTCAAAAATAATATTAATATTAGTATATTGCAGCTATTTTTAATTGAAAATTGAAACTATAATACCTATAATACCAAGATTTTGATGTATAGTTAATGAAATTATCACATTACGGAATTGACGAATTACTTGTTCATTTTTGTTATTAACTTGACGAGATAATTTTTTTATTTTATTCACCTGGTAATTTCAATCGGTAAATCGTGTACCCAAAGAATTTTCTTTTTACTATCTTCGGCCCAAAATTTAAATAAATAAGTAACAACAAAATTATCGAATTAATGAAAACTTTTGAGTAAATTTTTTTCTTCTGTTTCTACTACCGTGATTATATAAAATATACTACACAGTAGGTACCTATACCTTATACAGACTAGGTAGTAGCTATAGAAAACGTCGAGTACACTCACGCATAACGGTCGGCGCCTTCGATTATGTCGTGCGTGACCATCTCCTTGGTGCTGGACACGTCGCCGTACAGCACATCGCCGATGATGCCGAACCGCTGGAGCACGTCCACGCCGCGACCGATGTCCACGTTGCCGGCCGGGCCCTGCACTCGGCCGTCCGTCCTCAGCACGAGCAGCAAGACCGCGACCACGGCCAGCGCTTCCATCGTGGCCGGTCGTCGGATCCGCAGAGTGGCACCGACGCGGACGCAGTCCGTCTGGCGGTCGGTCCTCGGCCGATATCGCACCGCCGCCGCGCTCAGCAGCAGCCGCTTTCGGCGGTGTCGACGGGGCCGTCCATCGCGTCCGGTCGGCGGCCGAGCCGGTTCTCGTTTATAATAATTGAGAACGGTAAAAAACGACGTGTCGAACGCGCGAGAGACCGCCGGGCGGGAGAGCGACGTTGGCGATGATTCTGTACGCGCACTGCAGCGCCTCGCACATCACTCGTTCGTGTACGATAATATTATAATATTATCATCGCGCACGCTACGGATCAAACACTGAACGAGATAGGTATAATATTATTTCAGTTTGGACGAGAATTCGTTATTATTATTATTATTATTGTTATATCGTCGTGTGCGTGCGCGCCGGAACGTTTGAGTCACCGCTCGCTCGCCTTATCGTCGGAGGTGTATTCGTTTAAACAATCAAAATTACAACGCTATAATAATAATATGTACCTGATTTTATTATCGCGCACTCGCTCGCTCGTTTCAGCAACGTCGACGTGCGTACAACACAATCGTTATTTTATCGGAAGATAAACCCGCCGCCTCCGATATCGTACTTACCTTGGTAGCTATAATATATTATGTTAGATTACCTATTATTATTATAGACCATAGCATGTGCGCGCGATCCGTTATATCGCGCCAGAAGCGTGTGCCGCGGTGTAACGTCTTCGGTGTTTTTTTTTAAATTTTTTTTTTTTTTTTTTGACGCGGTTCGAGGCGATTGGTAAAAAATATTTGAACTAATCGATTGCGATTGGGTGGGGGTGTAGAATCATTACGCGATAACCGACAAAAACGATTCAAAACAATATCGATGGTTTTATTTAAAAAAAATAGTCATACACATATAAGAAATAGGCTGGCTTTAATTTCCACCTATAATCATTTTACTTATTAATGTAATATTGTACCCATTGATCATGAAGTCTATGCTATAGACGAGTTGTCTAAGAAGTTCTTGTTTTCGTGTACAAGACTCCAGTCAAAGCGTTAAATGGCCCAAATATAATAACATTGAGTTCACGTACGTTTCTAGGATTTTTCGATTTTCGTTTGACATTTATTTTTGCATGATACATATAATATTAAACATATATACCTACTATTATTATAAATCGTCAAAAGTTGAAAAATCTATCAAAACTTCACGTTAGGACATTCGTTTAAAAATACCTAATCTCTAATGAAAATTAAGAATTTAAGTGGGTTATTACTTATATGAAATTTGATTAGTTGCTCTACTTCAGAGTTCAAATTATACGAATATGAACTGAAAGAAAAAAAAATAGGTATATGTACCTATACACCAATCAATATTGAACAGATCTATAATAGTTATTATAACTATTTATGTCTATATAATATGTATATAATGTGGTTTATCATTAGTATTGTTCATAACTATATAAATCGTTAGGTATACCAAAATTTTGAACCTTCATAATATTGTGTAATGAATTATTGTTCGGTCTTTGATAATATTATATTAAATAAATCATCATTTAACCATATACTATACCTATAATATTATACAACTTATTTGACGATAAAGTTGCATATAATATGTATCAGTTAATGACCAATGAATTTATGATTATACATCGATCATCAATGACGTTGTTTCGTTTATAGGTATATACAACAGGAGTGGCTTTTTTATAGGAATATCATGTTATATAGCACTCGAGGTTGCTAGTTTATTGTTCACGAATTTGACCTTTGTGTATGTACTTCGCATATATGTATATAATAAAACTGACAACGGCGATCACTCATATATACCTAATCGAAATAATTGCGCTATAGATAGTGTGAGTGTATTATGTGCCTAAACTAAATATAGTGCATTCATAATAATGCATATTATATACATATTACATACAATAAACGTATTAGTGTATTACAAACGTTTTTTACATAAACAAATCATCGTCGTTTGTACCTATTATTGTGCGATAATTTGCAATTGCCTATAGTATTGTTACATATAATATATGCTGTGGTATATACTATAATATACTATATTATATATCGTTCACACCTTAAAAGTCCTAAAACCATTTACCTAGCTCATACAGTCATACATAGTCATACCTATACCCAATTATAAGTAGAAACCAATTAAATAGATTAAATGGATACTATTATATATATTATATTATATTATTTATTTATTTTATTAATTCAAACAGGCAAAAGCCCAGCAACTGCAGTTTTAAATCAAAAATTATAACAAAATTTAACAAATAGAAAGAAAAAGTGCACAGCATGAGATTAATAGATATTAAATATACAAAATAGCGAATAATTAAATAATATTATTATTTATTATGTAATGTATATAATGTAATAATCAGACCAGGGCTTGATTTATGATTGTATGGGCCCCATGCAGAATTAAATTGAAGTTGGCTCTCGAATTCTGGATTTTAGGTTTCAAAACTATTTATCCACAAAAATGAATAAATGCCACTATAGAAACAGTTAACTATCTCTAATTGTTTCTTTATTAAAATGTATTAGATACTTAATAAAAATCAAAACTATCAAAATAAATTATATTAATTATTCATACAAGTATATTTAATTTCCTGCCTAAAAAAAATAACAAAGTCAAAAAATTGAAGTATTTTTTCTACCATAAAAAGTCTTAAGACAAAAAAAAATATATCATTATAAAATAAGTCTATTTATCACCCCACTCCGAATCTAAAATAAACGTAGGTATAGTTTTAAATTAGATATTATACTTTATGAATAAGGATGGTAATTTCCTAGGAGCTAGCTGGACAGTCAATTTTCAAGTTGTGATATAAAGCGTAATGATGAGTGATGACTTAATATGAGTACCTTATGTATACTATATTATACACAGAATAAGTAGTATGTTTAGGTTCTATTGTTACTAACACCATATATACATACATTTTTTTTTTTGAGGGTATTGACCGAACGTATAAAATATAATATGGAAAAAATTATAGCTATATTATGTTAACTAAAATCCTTAACACGTCTACACGCACACTCACGATTATTCAGTATTTATTAACGATATGTATTTTTCTCAATAGGTGCCAGCAACGTTTAATGTTCATTACATTTTTATGTACATATATTACATGTATAACATATGTATATTATAATTATACATATATTTATTATTATTTTTAATGCCGTTAGTTGCTGTGTAATTTATACAATATACGCTCTGTCCATATTAAATCTTCGGAATGGCTGTGTTTTGCCACCCCGGAAGGCAGAATTAATAACGCTGTATAGGTATAAATTTATAAGTGTTATTCAGTAACCCAACCAAGTGGTATAGCAATTAACAAGCAACAACTAATAAGTTAACTACGTATAAGGCAGTAATATATTTGAAAAAAAAAATAACGTGGAAAAGTTAATATTTTAATGGTCCTTCAAATAAACTGACGACTTGTTTTAAGTGTTAAAATAAATGTATAGAAAAATGTATACCGCCTACAGTTTCATTAAAAAGCTAAACAAACAAGTAATAAATGGACAGTATTTTGCATTTTTGCCCGATGATCGAACATGATAGAAACTAAAATTCAATGTTATGATTTATAAACGTTATAATTAATTGATCTACGAATATCATGTAATAATGTAGGTATAACAAATTAAATTACTCCGTCAATGGGCGATGAAATTAATCGTATTCAATTGTACGCACTCCGATAAGTACCTAATAATATACTATAACATAATTATACTATTATAAATACATTTATAGTGTATACTAATATAAACACTGTAAAATAGTAAACTATTGTTATTGCCAATAGCAAATGTTAATTGCATTATTGTTATGGAATAGTAGACTAAATACATATAAATCGAATATGACTGAAAAAGTAATAGCAGAAATTACAATATGTAAATTAATGAAAATCGAAATTTGAAAAATTTACATTTACAAATTGATGAAAAAACCACATTGTAAACTAAACAAAAATTGTATTCATAATAAACTAAAATGTATTAAAATATTTAAAATTACCATATGCTTACTTTAATTTTTAACATTATTTTATTATACCTAGCTACATTTAAAATTTCAAAATACAATATAATATACTACGATTATACAGTTAGTATTATTATACTTATGAGTTATGATAGTTAAAACGCCGTTAACATTATTATTGTTTAAATTATCAATTTATTGATGTACATATTATATAAAGTAAATAATTGAGTAATTAATAGTATGATATATATAACTCTTGTTTTATTCTCGATTACATAATGTGCAAATTAAAGATAAAATCTAAATAGTTTAGTTGTAATATTATCAGTTATCACACACAATTTAAAATATAAATATATTTGATATTTGAAAGCCTATAGAAAAAACTTATTGATACCTAGTTGCAGATATCATTAAATTAAAAAATATTAAAATACATGAAAATGATAAGAATATATAATTATATTTATATTGGTGTGTCATTTATGTCTGATATTAAATTATTATAATGCACAAAATAAAATTCATTTCATATATTTCATCAATTGATTTTAATGTTTATTGACATTTTTATTTCCATGACAACTACCGCTAAACAAAATCATAACAGGTAGGTAGGTAAAGTACGTTGCTCCTGCCTGATAGTATAAAATTATCGTTCGGATAGACATAAACAAATGGTGACTACATGTTTTAAAAATGTCTGTACATGTATTATTAGTTTTCACTATTTCTGCAATAGTATTAAGTAAGTTGATTATATAAATGACGAACAAAAGTTAATGATTGATAATTATAAATAATGATTTTAATTTAACACAATTTTTAAAAATTATTTTTATTGAAATGCAATTTGATCTTTTTAAATTTATACTAATAATAATTTTTAACTAAACACTGTATAATAAAAATAATATACACTACATATAATGTTTACATTTAGTCAACCCTGTAACAGCCATCGATGAAATATATGTATCACCCTTCATCTATGACGTACAAAATAACACTGATATAGTAATTCAAATAAAGGGTTTGGCGTCAACGATGGACATGATAAAATCAACTACATGCGATGTAATTGATTTGAATTCCCAAATCATTATGGTAATACAATTTAATTTTTAGAATTACAGAAAAATTTAAATAAATAAATTATGTATAATAATGATTTATAAATAATATTTATTTATTATATAATATATAAATTGAAAAATAAAAATTAGCGTATGAATTTCCTAAGTACCAAATACCAGTTAACAATAAACAGAAAAATATTATCACTATATATCAAGTTATCTACAGTAGAACTTATTAATAAGAACCCATTATAAAAAAAATAAAATTCGTAATGCTCGTTTTTTTCTTTTTTTTTTAATAATAATTAGCTTGTAAACATTCTGTTGTAGAAATTTTATCATAAATAATTTAAAAAAAAAAGGAAATTATAAGTAACACATTTAAAAAATTTTATCACATGCTTGCTTTTTTGCACTGCACACTAAAATAAGGCTCCAAATATTAGAGAATCAAGTGAAGAATATTATTAAACGTTAACCTTGTGTGTTTCAAACTTAAATAATTCATACTTCATAGCAATAATTAAGAAATATAGGTACTTACTGTTGCAGTGAAATATGTTAATTAAAAACTAAATGTAAATATTCAATATTCATATTATATCTAAATACTCAAAAGTAAAACAACGACTAATAAAGTATTTAAGTTTCAAAAATTATTAAATTTACTTTATATTAAGTTTTAAGTCTTGAAACGCTAAAAATGTATATTTTTTTCTGTTATTACAGAAAACTGATTTAAATCTAAGTGACACATTTACGACATTGGCACGATTCGAAATTCCAACAGCTTTAGGTGCTTTTAAGATACAATGTTCAAAATTTGGTTCACTTATGAACTTCTATGGTAATTTTTTACTTGTTAATAGTCTACATTTGATAATCGGAAACGTTGAACCAAATTCAATAAAACTAGGAGAAAGTGTTTCAGTAAGTATATAAAATGCATATTCATTCTCTCGTAAAAATGATAGGCACGTATAGGTTAGGTTATCTAATCTAATATCCTATATATAATAATAAATATTTTTTTTTTATACAAATTACGTATTAAGTTCAAACTGGAAATATTTAATTTGAATGAGCCCGTTCCTTTATTATGTTATTTAACTGATGGAGAAGACTATATAATTTTACCAACAAATTCGATCAATGGAAACAAACTATCTACATGGATTACATGTCCTGAGTATAGACTTAATAGAGCCACTGAATACCAAATAACAGTAATATATTCAACGGATGCAATTGATGCAATGTTAAGGTATGATAATAATTTAGAAAAAAATTAATTTTACAATATTTTCTACCTATTTGTTTATAATTATAACTACTGCGGATATGTGGAGATTATTAAATAACGTTCACTAAAATACGTGAAAAATACTAGTATGGATAAAAGATATATTTATACTACACCTATATCTTTGTATTTTTTCTTAAAGATTTTTTATTCTCTAGTTTGAACAATTTCAAAATAGTGACGGTTCAGGCCGATCGCCCAAAAGTTATGAAATCTGGATTCACTAAAGATTTGAGAACTGTTTGGTTTCAATTCGATCAAAATGTTGAGGGACCAGATTCGTGTGATGTCATATTTACTTCAATTACATTAAATCAACTTGGTCACGGTATAATTAACTTATAATTATCGAATGTTTCTACTTATTAAAATCAACACGATTCCGCAAATTTGAAGAATCGTTCTCCACCAATACCTATAATAGGTGTTAAACATATTATTTTAATTTGTGTAGACGCTGTTTGTTGGTTTTCCTCTGATCATTTAACGGTACTCTTAGGATATGTAAAAACTATTAAAGAAAATAAACTTATTGTTCAATTTTCTTCAAACAATAATATAAGGAGTTACCAATCGTTGCCGAATTTGAGTTCAGCAATGTTAAATATTGAAATTATTGTACCAATAATTCCTTCTGAGGTGATTCATTTTTATTCTATTTATCTATTTATTAAATAGGTTAATATATAATATTTTACATTAATATGTATATGTATAATCTGGATTACCGATGTATTAAATTCATTATATAGATGTACCATATACCTAAATGTAAATACGCAATGCAACAAATTATTTATAATTTAATTAAGATTAGAGCTTTAGACAACAATGTAGTAATTAGTTTTTTGTAAAATCTATATATTGTATCTTATAAGTTGACAAGTTATACTTCATTATTTCAAGAATAGATACCTTAAGAGTATAATAAAATATAGGTATTTAAATTATGTTACAAACCACATAGGTATTTATAAATAATAGATTTTATTTTTTAACATAATTCTATTCTCTTGAATTTATTATAGATAATAATTAATGTTGAAATTTTCATTGGCCTAAGGTATTAATTGTATATTATAGTAGGTATATCACTATACAGTATACATAGTAGTGACAATATTATTTATATCCTGATTCCCATTACAATAAGTATAAAATTATTATTTATTAAATAATATTTAAATAAATGATTTTGTTATCATTCATATTGATCTAAAAAAATTGTTTAATAATGCATATTCACATAAAAGTTAGTGGTTTCAAGTTTAAAAATAATTTATTATAATAATTAAGAGAAAAATGTTTGTTAGGTTACATTGCCAGTATATTGGATGAATGGTCCTCGACAATTTTGTAATTTTGACGATGGAGACATTCTTGGAACACAGTCTTCTGAACAATCAATGTATGATTGTATTAGTTCTCAATTTATAAGTGTTTCTACCTTTAGTTCACCTATGCTCAGATTTAGTCCAATATTAAGCTTTAATGACCTTTCAAACTCGGTTCACATGTCAATAGACGAATCTTCACATCGATCCTATTTAGTGAAGAATAGTGTCAGAGATCTTGTGATAATGATAAATCGACAAAACTTCACAAACAGCATTTGTTTAAACAGTGCTTTGGTAATTTAAAAAAACCTAATATATTATAAATTTTTAATGTATTGTGGTTCATTGTATAGTAAATAATTTATATAATTAACCACAATTACTTTTTTCAGATGTTGCCATACGTAGAATATACTTTAGAATTATCGGGAATAAATATTTTAAACCAGTCAGGTTTGAAAAGTCAATTCAAATTCAAATTAATTGAAACTCATGGCATTAAATCCCAGCCAAAATTGCAAATAATGGCACGTCCAATCGTTGCAATTGGGTCTGCAGCTATATTTGAAACAGTTTTGTATCCTATTTGTGGAGAACCAATCGAGGACGATTATAATAATTTACAAGTAAAATTTATTTTAATGAATTTTTAATTAAATATAAACATAATATATTAAAATATATCAAATAAAAAATAATACGGGGAACTCGTTTCTACTGTATAATACATTTTGATTGCATCTACAATGAAATACCAAAGTATGCATTGCGTAAGTTCATACAATATGGATTCCACCTAATGTGGGCACTGGTTAATATTGGCATCCGAGTAATATGGGCCAAATTGTCTGGTCCTAATACAAATGTATTCTAATGTTAAAAAAACAGCATAATATGGGCACTCCATTCGGATTATATGTTGGGCAATTTTTATTATAGCGTTAGAATTTATACATAATGTGTATTTAAAACGACTAATATTATCGGGTTTTATCGGATCTATAAAATAGTACCAATTTATCGAAAGTATATAATAAAAAGGATAACCATTTAAACCTTAACGTTTTATACGTCTTCTACCTCAAAATAGTAATTTTATTTAGTATGTTATATTTGGTTTTATTTATGTAGTAATTTAAAAAATGTTTCAATTGTATGATTCACATGTACTAAATAAGAACTTTTTTGGATATTATAAATTTTTGTGTTTTTGAACTAATTTCAGTTTGTAAGCAACCGCTTAATATGCGCGAATACGGCTGGCCCCAACTACTCCATATATTAAGCGGAATCCCTGCAGTATAAGTAAAAATTGAACTTAATAAAAAGATCATTAAAAACTGAATCTGAGCGAAGGAGGTTGATAGATCAGCATTCATTTCTATGAATAGTTTATGTTATATTATACTTATGTTATTATTAGTATTTTATTAATTTGATAGATTGCAAAAATATTTACTGAAAGTTTTAGGTTTAAAAACTATAATTTAGAAGTTCATATATCGATATGTATAATGTATATAGTAGATTGATGTGATTTTAGATTCATGGTAATGTAAGCAGCTTAAAATAAGTTAAAATATTTTTAAAAATTTTTAAATAAGGTATGTATATTCCTAATAAAATTTCGAATCTACGATCAATATTTTTTAATTAAAACCTGAATATTATATTCTTTTTTATCGAATTAATGAGTAACAAAATGATATTTTTATAAAAATTTTGTACTGCATTTTTATAATATATTTGGTTAAATTTTTTTTTCATATTGACATGGCTGTGAATTTTTTTCATAAAAAAACTGTTCGTTCTGAAATTGTTTTTCTGAAAACAACATACATCACATTCCAAGTGTTCATTATTGTGACTTGTATACGAACTATTCATAATAAAGTATTGTTATTATTTTCGATTTACGGCACGTAAATGATAACTGATTCCTTATTAATTATAATTGTTTGGGATTATAAGTTTCTCAGGTTTGGCTATTTTATCTTTTGATTGAGCTATTAAATGTATTTATTTATATGGATAACCAAATTTTATCAATTATTTAAATAAAATACTGTTTGACATCATAGTTTTATTATTCCTATATATATATATATCTATGTAACATCATTAAGTATTCATTTTGATAATAAACATGGCACGTGTAATAAATTTATATAGACTCACTACAGGTTTAAAAAAATTATACATTTATATTCAGAAATTAAATTTTGTCGAATTATTTGCCAAATAAAAAACTAATATAAATATAGGTAGGTACCTAGTACCTACCTAATACTAACTAATAAGTGTTAATTTTTGTAGCTTACATATTATTGTATTGATGAATTATATTTTCTATATGTAGTATAGTTGGTATTTTATAACCGAAAACAGTAAATACAATATCATTGGAATGAATGGCCCAGTATTGATATTGGATACAAAAGGACTAATTCCAGGCAAAAATTATACGATCGGTTGTGAATTACATAATGATATCATTTACCCAGGGAAGAAAACTACAGCAATGGCAAAGGTAAATCTATGCGATCGAAATATAATTATTTAATGTTCCTTATACATCTATATACATTCTACAATAATAGTATATAAATTTACTCTTTACCGTGGGCGTCTAAAGGTAAAATTTTAGAGGGAGGCAAGATAAAAAAATTCTCAAATTTAAGATAATAAAGATTTATTTTCACATATTAATGTAAATATGCCATATTTATTGAACTATAAGTTCATAATATTTCTTGTGTAGGAGGGGGCAAGTGCCCTATCTTACCCTCCCCTCAAGGGTGCCCATGGTCTCTACACTTAAGTTTTAATTCTTATACGTATTTTTTGTTTATCAACATATATATTATAATCTGTTATACATAAATAAACAATAAATAACATAGATTATAGAAAATCAAAAAAATTGACATGAAACCATTTAGCAATAGAATCTCAACATTTAAAATATTAGAGTTAATACTTTTTTTTATATTTCATTTTAAAAGTTCTCAGTGGCTAGTTTCAAGACAATATGGGAGAGGACATAAAACACATAACTCGTGAAAGGGTTACTATTGCTGACTTTTTAATTATTGTTTTGATCCAGAGTTAGTTTTTTGCAATTAACTTGAACTCTACTCGAAGGGGAATTTGGTAGAACGGAGTTACTTACATATACTTGGAAATCGAATATTTCCACTGTGTGTATACACAGTTAATAAATATATTAATTAATACAGTTTTAAATGTTTAATTAACTGCCCAGAGAAATTGTAGTTATCAAAATCGATTAGCAATCAACATTGCCTATATGAAACTCCTTTTATACATCGTTAATAAACACTGGAAACCAAAAATTATGGATTGCAATTTTAACAATAAATTTATAGGTACAAGTTATATCATACAACTAAATTATTGACTCTATATACATAAATCTGTAAATTAATTAAAATTATTTTTTATTGATATGCTTATAATAATTTAAAATAAAATTGTATAGATAATTTTAAACGATATCTACCTATAAAATATAAATGCATAATATATAATGTAGGATGAAATTGATTTTGGAGTTGAATCACTTAACGCTAAAACAATTATAGTGCCACAGCAAATTGTGGTTGGATTTGGCCGATCCATTCACTTGAGGATAAAACATCAAAAATATGTCACAATGGAAGATATGCAAGTACGTTAAAAAATTTTATTTTAAATTAAATTTTTCAACACAGACTATACAAGGAGATATATAAATGTATATTATAAAATAAATGCCGTATTACTTTGATTTTTCAATAAAACAGTCTTAAACAGCTTTATATTTATACTTACATACATTTATTTGTAATAGTTATACCACTACTGTATTTTGTTTGTTATAGTATAAATGGCTTTGCAAAACAACTAATGGTGATGATTGTTTAATGGTTGGAAATTATCCTGCGTTAAAAGAAGCTATGGATCAAAAATCATCATCAACATCTTCAGAATTAATAATTCGGGAATTAACCTTACAGCCAGGAAGGTATAATATTTATAAAAAATCCTGACATTTTAAACTATGTGAAAAAAAATATTACATAATGTGAAAACTGGAACTTTTTAATTTTCTGAGAAATAATCAACTATTTTTTTCTTAAATTTATTATTAAATCCACTACACGTAATCTTAAATCATTCTAATTTGAAAGCATATTGTATTTAAATGGTGGCTGTAGAATTATATTATTTTAGTGGTACACTGGTGCCACCGCAGCAGTGGTACATTATGTGCAACTACATTTTCTCACTATTATGTGGGTCTTTTTGTTATTATAATATTATTTTTTTTTTTTGTTATTTTAATTACATGACATTATCATTTAGGTATTACTTTGTGGTTCAAATATCATTAGGTGGCATTCCGATTGACTCTGCTGTATCCGTGGTTGTGGTTTCTTTTGAATCTGGTCCACATATAATGTTTTATTGGCCTGATGGAAATTTCAACCCCAGTATGCCTACACTACCCGGAAGTAGTATTATAATGGCTGCTACTGTCTCCTTTTTAACTCCCAGTTGCTCAACTACTTGGACTACGTCATCAGATTCTGGATACAGTTATTTAACGTCAAAATATATGGTAAATACTTAATATTTAACAACAAAACACATTTTTTTATTAATATTTTATGTACCTATGCAGTATCCATATACGTACATACCTATATAAAAGTACAAATTAAAAACATCGAATTTTATGTACATAATTCTCTAGTTCAGAGGTTCTCAAACTTTATTTTTTTCGTACAATTTGGGTATATTATTAATCAATCACGTACCACTATAATGACTAAAAATTGAACGATCTAAATTGTACAATTAAATACTTTACTTTTAAGTTAAATACATTTATTTTAAATAATAATACAGTAAAGTACTACAATATAATTGATTTTATTTATTAGTTTTTTGAACTAAGATTTAAACAACAAATTTTCAAGGAGATCTGAATTGAATATTTATTTTTAATTTTTCGTTCTACCACCATGCGGCTTTCCGCATACCACCATGTAGACTGTAGTCTTTCGCGTACCACAGTTTGAGAACCACTGCTCTAGTTGATACAGATAGATCACGTTAATAATTATCTATTGAATAATAATTAATAATTAATGGCTTGCGTGTATATTATATATTATATAGGGTGGAAAAAATAAAGTCATTAGAGAATTTATGCCTGCTCGAAATGAAACATTTTCACACGATATTCGCATTGCAGTATCATTGCCAAATAAAATTAACCAAAATACAAATTTCTTACTGAAACTAAGTGTCCATTGTGCTTCTTTTAAACATTCAATATTTGGGGTTGTGCCAATTTCAATAGTTGCTCCACCGCGTGCATCAAAATTAGAAGTATGTGTTTTAATTGAGATATTATAATTTCAATAGGCCAATCAATTATATTATATTATGGTAAATTTATTTATGACCTAGGTATATAAATTCATGTTTTTATATTATCAGGTAACACCGAAAGAAGGAATTGGTATTTTAACTAAGTTCAAATTTTATACTAATGCAGCATATGACAGAAAATCAAGTCACCCAATCCGATATAGTTTTGGATTTTATATACCAGAGTTAACAACCGTTCCAATATATTTTTACACTTCAACTTTCAGGTTACAAACAGAAACAATTCTTCCATCAGGTTAATAAAATATTGTTGCATATATTTAGACCATATCAATAGCGTATTTACTGCTTCCCCCTCAGCTAGCAGTTCGCACACACAATACTTGACAGAGTTCGAAACAGAACAATAAATTTATGTGATAATAAATATGTGTGTGTGTGTGTGTGTAACTTGTGTCTACTGTTGTAGTACTGTCTAATGATCTTTTGAAACAACAACAATTATTCGTAATAATCAGTAAAAACATTTAAACTAAATAAATTTATTTTATTAAGATTTATCAAAATTACAAAAAAGAGCAAATTGTTTTTTAGTTAAAAATGCATGTAATTTTTAATTGTAATATCAAAGATTAATTTAAAATACACAATAATTTAAACTAAATAACATTTTGTTTTTCTAACATGAAAGTTTTTTGAACACTAATCACAAAAACTACAAATTTAACATAAACCCAACGTTAAGTTTTAAGGAATATTAATGAACCTTAAATTAATAAAGGGAGAAGAGCAAACTTTTCCTTAAAACATGACGCACCGGAGGATATTATAAATACGTCATATTAGTTCACACAAATAAGTAGTTTTGTGTGCTTTTATTATACATAGCGTATTCTAATATTCTTATTTTAATACAGTCAATTTGGGTACATCAAGGATTAAAACTATTTTAAAAGTATGCAATGTTCACGAAAGTTGTAGTACGATTGAAGGTCCAGAAATATCTGTCCATCATCCAACACAGATTTCAGATGAAGATATAACGTAAGATTCTTTTATAATAATATAATATTTAATGATTTAATTATATAAGTAAGTTATATTAGTTAAACAAACCTATATATATATATAGTATATAATATATAGATACTTATAGTGTCAAAGAATACAAGTCTCAGTTTTGACACTTTTTCTAATTGAATACACATTGTAAAAATATTTTCTACTTATTTGTGTTTTCAAAAAGAAAAAAAAAGGTTATACCAAAAACGTAATCATTTTAGATTTGAAATTATACTATACTAAAGCTGAATAATAATGTATAGTTATATTTATATATTTTCACGTAGATACTTTGAACAAAAATACAGGCGTATGTTGGTGAAACAAATGCTAACTGAATCGGAAGCATATATGTTTACTTATATGATAACATTAAAAACTTTCAAAATTGAAGTGTATGAAAAAACTTCTAATGAACTATTTAATCTTATTTCAATGTATATCAATAATGATATTATGGAAAGGTATAGAATTTACAGCTTTAGAATTTTCATAATTATATAATTAAACACAATACTATTATAAATTATTAATTATTTTGAATAACATTGTATAGCGTATCCTATGGCATAGAGTACATTCCATTTGGACTGGCACTTTTAGATTCAATTTCTCGTACTTTTTTTGTACTTCCAAAGTTTAATAATATAATTGTCTCTCAATCGTTAGTATCATTACGAGATCGAATATACGCAAAATTAATAGGTACAAGATTTTGGTAATTTAAAAACGAATAGAGAAAATAAAAAAAATGTATTGATATATTTTTACAGCTTACGATAACGAACCAATGTCAAATACCGCAAATAACATAAAATACATCTTAAAATATGTAAATTCTAATATGCATAATATTAATTCTCAAACAGAGATCAATACAGAAGTGGTACGTTATTTCTATATCTAATAATAGAAGATCATAATAAACTCCCAACTAAAATCTTTAAAAAAATGTTAATATTTTCAGGTGAAATCATTTTTACATGTCTCAGAAATCGTGATTTTAAACAAGGAAGATGGACCTGATGGATTAAATGAAAAAAAAAAGTTGCTTGATAGTGTTGAAAATTATGCTAAACGTGTTTGTTTGACAATGGATGAAGAACAAGAAATATATGTAGGTTAGTTAAAGGAGAAATTAATGATCAAACGGACCTTGTTCAAAATTGTTATTAAAACGGTAAATATATATATTTTAATTTTAAAATGTATTAGGATCATTAGTTGGAAGTTTCAGCGTACGACAAGTAAATAGTGTCAGTTTAATAGACCCATACATTGAGATACCTACATGTAATTCGGATTTTCACAAAAAATGTATCAAACAAAGATCTAAGGTAATTACTTAAGTATATTATTTTTCTGTTATACTTCAGAAATCATGAAGTTTAAACAAAATCTTTATTTGTAGAAAATATTATTTTTTTTATGAATAATTTTCTGATGGATTAAATTTAACTATTAGGTAAATACATATCATTCAAAATATTTCTTAAAAAAATTATTATTTTTAGGACTGGAAATTTGATACTCTAAAAAAAATAAGAAACTTTTCTATAAAAAATGTATTAATATCCTAAATAAGATTTTAAAATAATTCACTTATAAAATACATTATAAAACTATGATTACAACAAAAATGCTAAACTAATTTATACAAAATTATAGAAATTTAAGATGCATTTCATAGTATTGTAGTAAGAAAAATATTATACTAATTATTTACTGTGTTAATTGAATAATTTGATTGAATTGATAACCGTGAATTCGGTTTATTAATTTTGTAATCATAAAAATAAATAAATACCCTTAAAAACCAAAAATTGTAAAAAAATGTAATATATATATTAGGTATATACATTATACACTTAATGAGACTTGAAACCAACTTGTACAATAGTATCATAACGATAATCGTTGACACTTGAGAAAAAGGAATTATTCTTTTTTCACAATATTTTATACTTTCTGTATTAATGTGCTAATACTGCTAATAATTAAATTATGTTTTATTTAAAAATTTAGGTTAAGATCAACAAAAACCTTTTTTTATCTCATAGAACTGAGTTTCCATTATGTTTTATGGGTTTTCACTTCTATGATGATTTTTTCACTCAAGTTTATGGTAATAAAGGACAATTTCTTAAGAGGTAATAATAGTCAATTAAAAATACATATTATTATATTTACGTATGTCCTATATCATTTTTATTTGGAAAATTCTTGAAAATAGTGGCAATTATAGATTTCAAATTACGAAGATCATCGTAAACATAATTTAAAATTTTAAGTTATTATAAATTACAATCAACAAAGTTAAGTTATAAATAACTCAGAGTAGATTTGATGTATTTCTATGAATAGTTTTAATTATGATTTTTTGTTGCGTACTGGTTGAAGGATTCGTACAAGATGTTAGAAATATTGGTTTCTTACTTCTCATTATCGTAACCCATTATAATGGGTTAGGTTATAGTACTGACCAGTGACCCATGATATTCAATTAAAATATATTTTACTTTAAGGTGAATATCCACTACTGACATAAATAATTGGGATATTTTCACGAGGACTTCGAGGTATTAAAAGTTATTGCCATAATAACGATGTGTGTTCAGAGTCTGTTAATGGAAATTTAAATTGTCCTTATCAAAATAGATTATATATATTATATTATATTCATCACGTTAAGTTAGAACTATAGAAACGAATAAACTATTAAACTATATGAGTGTTAACTGTCGAGTAAAGATATTTATAATAATATTATTTTACTTACATTGGCATTTTTATTTAGACATAGTGGATTATTTGGATTTCATATTATGAAGATGAATAATAAAAGAAAATTTAACTATGAAAATGTGTTATCAAATCCATCAAATATATTAAATATTGTAGAAATTCCATTACAATCGACAACTGATACCCAACTAGAAGTATTAAACAATAATTTGTTAAATTTCCTATCTACTTATTTACTTAATTGAAAATTCTTAATTTTTAGTGTAGATATTGGAACGGTATATTAGGTTGGACTAATGAAGGATGTAAGTTTCTTGGTGTTGTCACAAAATTATCTAATCAATATGCTACGTGTGAATGTCCAGCATTTAAATATTACGGGTAAATTGCACTATTAAAAATAAACCAATAAAATATAACTTGTATATTACACACATAATAATATATCTATTATATATTACAATATTAAAATTTTCAGAATATTTTCTGCAGATGATACAAATGTTGTATTCGATAATTCTGTATCAGATTCAACACATAATACAGTCGTTTATGTAAATAAAAATAAGAATCAGTTTTTCAATAATTCTTCAATTACTCAAAGATCTCTTTCTGATATATGTGTTGCTTTCAAGTAAGAAATATTGTCAATACTTAAAAATACTATACAAAATAGTTTTTAGATTTTCAGAAAATTTTACCTAAATATCAAATTTTCTCGAATAATATTTGTTAATTGTGTGGTCGTGCATAGTGGTATTTTATAAAATATATATAATTTTGTATGATATTTTGTCATAAATAAAAACTATTGAGTAAATTAATAGGTACCTATTTATAAAATTAGAAGGAGGGAAAATTATTTTTTTTTTATCGCTTAACGATTGAGTAGGTCAATTACTCAACTCTATAGTGTTTTAAGTCTTTAATAAAACAATTACGTTTTGTATCAAATATGAAATAGGTATTTTCAATATATTCTACAAAAAAAAAGTAATTTAACGTTTGTACCCATATTCACAGAATAAATGGGGATCCTGCTGATTTGTATGATCAAAATCTTAGGGATTTAGAAAATTCTTTAAGTCGACAATTGACGGAAAAAATTCTATCTCTTTCTTCAGTTTTAAAAGAATTAAAGTTGATTATGAGTAAGTTATTTTATTTTATTTTTTTTTTTTCAAACATTTAATAGAGTGTGAATTACAGAATTATTTAAAATATAGATATATTTCAAGATATTCATTTATTACATACTTAATTTGACAGTCATATGATTATGATATCGATATCGATCATAGTTATAACAAAATAAATCTTATAGAAGATCACTAATTATTAAGAATGCTTTTATATTTAAGTATTTCATATTTTCACATAATGCAATAGTTAATTATACAACACTAATTTAATGGTTTGAATAACTTTGAATTATTATAAGTTTATAACTTAAAAATAGAAAACTTTTTAACTGCATGCATAGTTTTTTATTATCAATTATTGTTTATGCATTTAATGTATCTATCTTATAACTTACATTAATAAATAATAATTATTGTAACTTGTAAATACTTTAGTACAAAAAATTAATTTAACTTCGTGTTTTTATTATTATAAATATGTACCTATAGTGCTTGCACATGTTATAGTAATAACATGCCATTTGGTCATTATGAGATTCGGAGGTGGTTGGGTGTAACTACTTTGGCATCCTAATTTTTTTGCGTCTTATTGGTCTACTATAAAATTTAACTTTCCGATGGCTGGTGCATAAAAAATAATATATAATGTTATGAAAACCATAATACATCTGTAATATAATATGTTTGGAGGTTATATTATGTACATATTTATTTTTTATAAATGTACCAACTCGTATATTACTAGCAATTAGCATGCATGAAAAAAGTTATTTTCAATTTTTTACTTTATCAAAATATTAAATATAATATTTAATGTTTCAATCTTATACATAATACATGTTTCGTACACATACATAAAAAATATATCGTGAATTTACTATTTACTATTGCGAAGGAAAAGTATAACCGGGTAATTAAGAAAAATTGTTAGCCTAAAGTGTTGGCACCTCTATTATAAAAACTCAAATTGCATCACTAAATATAGTATTTGCAATAAAAATATAAAAGTACCTATATATAGTGTTGTGCATGAATTAGTACGATAATGTATATTATATTTAAGAACTCAATGTATTTTTCATTTTTACTGTAGGTGAACCGATGTATATAACTTTACATTTAATTCAAAACGTAAATATTACTACAGATGAATCTATTCACGACCTCGTCAAAAAACTAGCTGATGGATCTTTAATTTTATACGACTTGCATAGATTTAGGTTATATGTGCCAGAACAACCATTACGAATTATCCAGCCGCGTAACTTAGGTAAATATGAATACATTTCTTTTTTATGATATACATTATATTAAAATAATAAGAAACAAAATTCATTATTTTTTAACATTTATATAAATAAAATTATTTATTTATATTTATACCTATTTAACAAAAAAATATTTATTTTTTAGAATTTAGTGAAACAGGAAAAAATATTGCTTTGTTTTTTGCTATATTTGTGGCGTTTCTCGCCTGTTTTGTGTTTGGTTCAATATTATTCAAACGACATCAACTTCTTTCCGATATTTCAGATGTACAAGTAAAGTAAAAATAAAAGCATTATATAGCTTATTAATCTATAAGATGAACAAATTACATTGTTGTTTTAATTTAACTATAGTTATATAGTACTTACTACTTATATACATTTAGTAAGTATTAATAAAATACCTATTTATAAAAATAATTCAATTCTACTTAAATAAAAATTAAAGGAAAAAGTTTTAAATAGTGAATGAAACCATGTTTATATATAAACATCATAAGGAATAAAATGTGTTTTAAATTTTAATACCTAGTATAATAATAAATAATAATGTAATTTTGTGCGAACATTAAAACAATTCAAATGGCTACCCATTAATCATATTTGCATTATGTCATATAAACCGAAATTTTTTTCAGCAAAATTTAAAAACAAAAGATCCTATAAGACGACCAAAATATAAAAAATTGGAATCCACTGAATTGATTGAACAAAATACAACCTCAGAACAAAGATTTTGCCATTTTAATAACAGTAAATGAAAATTAATTATAGTAGTAAAATATTAAATAATTTGTTATTTATAAAACTTAAATTATTAATTAATTATTTCAGATGTAGAACTTTCGGACTCTGGCATTACATTACATTCTGATAGAACACAAGTTAATTTATTACAGCAACTTCATTAGCTTAAAATTTGTATAGAGATGAAAAATTGTGTTTTGTACTATTATACTAAATAATAAAATAACTAATTTGAATAAATATAATTAGATATTTATATTGATATTTTATGTCACCTAAGTAAGTGTTTAGTTTCATCACTAACATGTTTAATGTTTAGGGCAAACATTTAAGCTATATAAATACTAGTACATAGTATGTATTTATACAAATATTTCAAATATTACCTATACATTTATTATAATATTAGTATTTAATTATTATAATAACATATATTAATACCATATTATATCAACTTATTTCACTCAAATTCTATATTTATTGTTTAAATAAGTAATTTCTTAATTGACTACCTGTAAAATTATTTTTAGATTTTTTGGTTTCAGTATCGCAAAAAAATCTTTTATTAAATCTTCCAAAGTTAGATGTATAAAGAACATTTTTATAAATAATTAATTGTAAAAGAGTTTAGGTCTTTTTTTCATTGCAATTTTGACGAATTTCATCAAAATGCTAACTAACAATTTATAAAATTTTACTTATGTATTTTTATATTTTTTTTATATAGATATAAAAACAACTTATATGGGATCTTGGATAAAATTTTTAAGAATTTTTACCCAGCGAATAATTTTTATTAATATTTAAAGAAAAAAAAATCAAAAATGTCTATAGTAGCTTAAAAAGAGTCGAAATATTTTGAAAACTATACAATGATAAAAATTTTTTTTTAAATTTCAAGCATCTAGTTTTTCGTTTTTAAATTATAACATAAATTATTATTAACAGTTTGAGAAGTAATAGTTATTATACGGGTGAATGTATATTTACTATTTAATATTTTATAACACTAATTTAATAGTTGGTAAATTAAAAATGTTTTTCCAAAAAAAATTTTCAAATAATAAAATATGATTAAATTATAAAAAACTGTAGTATTTTATTTAAGAGTTTAAATACATCTATTGGCTGTTTATAGTATCCTGTTTATGCCATTTTTAATTGTTTTGAAGGAGATATTCTAAGTGTATCACGGAGACAATTTTTAATTCGCTTACTGTTCAATGTTCATACTCGCTAGGTATCAGACCAATTTTTTACAAAAAAAGTTTTCATATACCTACATTCCATTTTCTATAAAATTAGGAATACCTAGTTATGGATCCAATCGGAAATGATATTGAATGCGATATATATCGTCCAGATGTAGAGATAATTATGACGTCGGTTGAAACCTCAACGTGTAAAATTAAAACTCCCGGTCCCGATACATGGAAAATGTCAAGATGGCGGTTCCGGTGGTGAGCCCAGACGAGGAGCCAATATTGACGCTAGCGCCTTCCGCGGAGCTGATGACGGAAGCCATCAGTTTTGTGGAAACGGATACCAATGCGCCGGTCGAAACCATAACACATGACATTGAAACTCCCGGTCCCGTGATAGAAAAAGTTAAGGTGGCTCCGCCGGTGTTGTGCCCCGTGGAAAAACAGACATTGTCGCCGTGCGAAGAAAATGACAAAGAGGCCACTATTATTGACACAGACAAGACGGTGCCATTGCGAAAAAAAAAAAAGTCAATTCTTGTCAGCCCTACGGAGAGGTCTCCGCAGAGTCTTCAGGACCATCTGCGGTTGTGGTTGCAGTGTAACGTCATCGAACCACCCAGCTGAGAAGGAGTATAGGGACGAATTCGTCCATGAGTTGAAAAAATTCAATGACAGATACTCAGTATAAGGGTAAGAAAACCCTTATTTATCGAGACCGTTAGACCGGTCAAATTAGATGTGGCGCAGATTCAGCTAAGTATGGCAGTGGAACGGATGTCCGTTACACCGTGCAGCGTTTCCGGGCTAATCGGTGTGCGGCATCGGCGGCCGGCAGTTCGAACTCGACCGGCGGGGCACTTGGGCGAAAATGACATCGGACACGAACCACCGCACTGGTTCGCCGAGTTTTCGTCCTGGAATCCCGTCGACCGAGCACGGGCGGCCGGCCGCCATCCGTTCCTGCCATTCCACACTTTTTTTCTATTAGTTTTTTTTAAGTATTTTCGTTACTTTATTAAAAAATAAAAATTATCTTTGTTATATCATTATGTAATAAATTATAATATAAATTAAAATGTTTGCGTACACAAAATGAACTTTGTTTTTCATATTTTAATAGTCTATTATTATTCTAAGATTCATAAATATATAATTTATATTTAAAATCCACATTATTCGTCAGTTCAATACTCGTGAGAAAAAGTTGTACTATGTATCTATATGAAAAAAATACTGACAAAAGTATTTTTTGAAAATTAATTACTAAATGTTGCGAATACCTACAGTTAAATTAGATTTGTTTTTTTCTAACAAATGATAATAAATTAATAAGTCATTTCTTAGTTTGAAATTGTGTAATATTTTTTTTGATATTTTTTGAATATTATAATATAAGTGGTGCCAATGTGCCTCTTCATTAAAATATTAAATATAGATACCTACTTAACTTACCTTACTAAAATGGATCAATGAATATGGTTGTGTTAAATTTGAATTCAATTATAATTTATGAAAAACAATACTGAGCGGAGACGATCTGCCAGCCTATATTTTCTATGGATATTTCATTAATTATTTATTGTTATTAATAATACCTACTTATGGTATAGATTGAACTAATTTTATCCAAAAACATACCGTATAAAAAAAAATTATAATATTGTATATTTATACATATAGTAATTTGTAATTATTACTATATTACTAGCTGTCATTTTAAATAATTACCTATTCAATATTAACGTGACAACACATTATAAAATAGGTAGTGATACCTACGGACAACAATCTTAAAATTAATCTAAAAATTTTAAAAACTTTATTTTGTTTAGTAAATAATAATAATATATAATATATTAGTAGTGAACAATTTTAAATCACTCCTTGAAAGTTGAATTACCCAAAACCTTGTATGATTTATCATAAACCTAGAATTTTTAATTTTTAACCTTCTAAAGCAGCGGTTCCCAAACTGTGCACCGCGAGCACTTCCTAAGAGTGCCACCGCGATTTACAGCTCATATAATAAATAACTTAAAATGTACAGAATTTTTTTTTTTGTTCTGTCTTTCATAGTAGCGGTATGTATTCACAGCAGGGCACCGTGATTAAATTTGATCCTAAATAAGGCACCGCGAAAAATAAAGTTTAGGAACTGCTGTTCTAAAGTATCAGATCCGGTTCTGTATCAGCACCTAACCACCCTCCAAATTGCATGTATATCGAATCATTTGTTTGACTATAATGTATTGTAATACAAAAAAACCCTTATCATTGTAAAACAAAAACATTATTGCTCCACTCAGAATCTAAAAAATTATATCATTATAAAATGAATACAATATTTAATGCTTATTCAAAATTAAATATATACAGTAGATACACCCTTAAAATCAACAGGGTTAAACAATCCAACATATAGACCGTGTGGCCTAATGGATAAGGCGTCGGACTTCGGATCCGAAGATTGCAGGTTCGAGTCCTGTCACGGTCGGTAAATATTTGTTATTGCTTACTATATTTTACTTCAAATAATTTATGCAAAACAAATGCTATTGTCGCATAATAGTTTTTTAAATATTCTATTTGCATTTAATTTTTATTCAGCTATATATTTTTTAAACGTTTATAGACAATAAATATTTCATAAAGAATAATTAATAGCATACTATTATTTTATAACTTTTAGGTCAGCGTATTGAAACAGGTATAAAATAATAGACATACAATTTGGCAAGCAAAATAAATAACGAAATAGAACTTTATATACCTACCTATAAAATTATCGTATATATTATATAAATGTACATAAGCAATACATAAATATGCAATATTATGGAAATAATTTAATTCTATATCATTTACAATAAAACAATACTTTCTATGTTATAGTTTAAACATAACATCAACTTTTTTATAGACTTTTCTATAAAAATATTAGAAAGACTAAAGTTTATGATTTAAGTTGCTCTAATTCTCAATTCTAGTTTGACTTGTTTTAAAACTCACAAAAGAAGACCAGCAAAATTTTCATGGAAATAATAAAAAGTACATTTAATATAAATTAAAACAATAATTTATATAATATACTCACTGATTAATAATTAATGTGTATTCCGCTATGTTATTATTTTATACCACTAGTTCTACCTATATTCTATACTATACCTATACTAATATTTTTTTCATAATCTATTAGTTTATATTTTATAATTTATATTGTTAACGAACGATCATATAATTATACCACATAACATTAATAAAAAAAAATTACGTAAAAGAATTTTAAAAAATACCAAATTAAGAAAATAAATATAGTAAAATACTAAAATAAGTAATAAATAAAAATTTTAACACTTTAAATTAAATTGTATTTTTTAAAACACGGCAAACAAAATTACGGTAAATATCATGTTTTTATTTTTACTTGTACTTTAAATTGATTATTAAACCTAATATAGTAAGTTGATAAGATTTCATATGGCCTCTATAATTTATATTATAGACTAGAGAGCCTAGATAATATTATATATTATTATTAATATTATCTAAGCTCTCTATTATAGATCATAGTAGATAAATAAAAGCAACAAACATGAAACAGCTGATAGATTTGTCATATATATTAATTAATATAATAATACATGAGATTATTAAAAAGTATAGATTTGAAGTCCTACACAACCATTAAAAAAAAAAAAATGTTATTTTAAATCATATTCAGAAAATTACTTTAAATGTAATAAATATTTATTTAAACGGAGTTAGGGATAATAATGTATAATGGAGACGTGTTACAATAATAATATCATTGATTATAAAATAAATTTTATAACAAATGATAAAAATAAATTTAAAACTATAATAAAATCACAAAAAACAATAAGAAATTTTTTGCGACCGTGACAGGACTCGAACCTGCAATCTTCGGATTCGAAGTCCGACGCCTTATCCATTAGGCCACACGGTCTACGTGGAAATGTGATGAAAGTGGTATATTTAACAGAAGGGTATTATTTGAAAAACTCTTGAATTTTACTTTATTACTATAATTGATATACGTTATACATTATTTACTTTTAAATTTGAATACATTGATCTGTATCAGTAACAAATATTAAAAGACAATAACTAATACATATTACATTTCATATGTGTCATATAGTTTCAAATGTTTCTACTGGCAATTTTTATCATTAAATAATATTACCTATATTATCTATAGACTATATTACTATAATAGGTATACCTATGTTAAGGTAGGTAGTATAGACAGTATAGTTAATTGTATAAAATAAACTATAGTCTATACCTAGTCTCATTGATGGATCACTTATTGTCTATTCATTATACTCCCTATAGGTATACAACCCATATTCCATTAATTTACATTTCCATGTATACCTAGTAAAAATTAAATTAAACTGAATAAAAAAATACTTTTATTTTAACTGTTTTCTGTTCAGTTTCAGTTGTATTGAAAATAAAATATTCAACACGTAATAATACTTTGGTAAATAGATAAAATCTCGCAACCATTTTTATAAACTCAGAAGTTTAATACAAATAATACAATATATTTTTTGGTTTTAACAAGTTAATAGTAGTTGGTAGATGTAAGGTGTACTTATTTATATGATCAAAAATCAGCTAAAATTCACTCTGACTGCTAATCTATTTTCAAATAATATTGAATAGACATTTAAGACTTAAGGACATACAAATAATAACTAATATAAGTATAGGTAATAGTTAGATACGTTGCGAAAGTATACAATATTTTACAGCAAAATTACGTCAATAATAAAATTAACAACTTACCTAGGTACTTTCTTTAAAAATTAACAGTAGGTAAACACTAAACAGTTTTTTTCACATATTATTAACCAACGACGCCGTGTTCGCGGGAACAGCTTTCGCATTATTTCCGCGACACATAAACAGCAAACACTAAACAGTTTATAATATTATTGTACGACTGTACGAGTATATAACTCAAGCTGTAATTACGTTATTCATAAAAATTAATAAAAATAAACAAAATAATAATACATAGTATCAAGTAGGTATCAACTATAAATGGAGGTTAAGATCGAGCTCCTGCAAGTACGAAGTAGAGCAAGAGCACTATTGTTTATTAATTAATAATTATTATAGTACAGTGTGTAGCAGTATAGGCACCATTTCACTATTTTTGATGAAAACATATTGTACAACTGGTCTTGTTTTTATAAATTCGTAATATGATCTCAAAAAAACACCTAGGTATAAATAGGTAAGTGTTCACAAGTACCTATACTCCTATATAATTTTTGTTTTATTAATTATTATAGTCTAGTGTCTACTATTCTAGTGTATCTAATATCTACAGTCTTCACCATATGAATAAAATATGATCAGTTATAATTTTATAATTTTTACTATTTGAAAAAATAATTTTTATCCGACTTATTAGATAGCCAGATAGGACTAATAAGCGCTTACTAGCTATAATGTAATCGAATATATTATAATAAATATTTCAATCTTTATTGGTTTTACTTTGATAAAGATCAATGCTTTTATGTTATTGACAAAAAATTAAACTCAAATTCTGATTATTTATAAAAATAAATTTAAAAGTTTTGAAAATAATAATATATGAAATTTATATTATGAATATCAATAAAAAGTTGCAAAAATGCTTCGACCGTGACAGGACTCGAACCTGCAATCTTCGGATCCGAAGTCCGACGCCTTATCCATTAGGCCACACGGTCTACATGGCTATGGTCGAGAAACTACTTTATTTAAGTACATTTGTTTTACTAAACATAAAAAGATAGATTAACAAATTAATCAGAATATATTTTAGTAATTTTAATCCATGATAGAAAATAAATGCATTGCGTGACAATAATATTTTACCATTATTGATAGTATTAATATGATACTACGGTAAAAAATTGCATTATAGGTACAGGATAGATTTAATCTAAGCAAATATTTTACTAAAAATCATTCTGTTGATAAAATTCGTTAAAACTATTTGCTGTTTTTCAAATTTCTAATATAGGCAAAATAGGACAATAATTGGCTCCAATGACCAATATTATATTATTATTATATAGGAATACATTGTATAATATAATATAATAATATATGTTACGACGTACTATATAGGTATATAACATTTTTTCATAGATTTTGATACAAGCCATGAACTAAGATGAGAGATAACAACTGATAATTGATAACGTTTAATCATTTTTAGAAATTAATTTTTAAAACAAAATAGTTTAGGAAATGTGAGCAAAAAATTTGCCCTATATAAAATTATATAATCCTCTCCAAAAAGGACATCTTTGTTTTCCTCAGTATTATTTATTTTTAGTTAACTAAGTTATAATTTTTTAAGAATGGCTGCTCATGAAGGGATAGATTATGATCCAGCAGATGGACATTATTCTGATGTTGTATTAACCATTAGAATACTTATGGGAAAGGTATAAATATATGAATTTATACTTCTAGTAATTTTAGGTGTATATATATTTATATTAATAGAACCAATGCTGGTTACATAAACAATCATTCATTATTTAATAAATCAATAATGAGCCCTTAAAAATTATTCAGCATCCCATTAAATTTTAGTTACCTAGCTGTTCAATAAATCAATATTTTTATGCAATCTAATCCAATTTTTTAATATTTTATAATATTTTTTAAAAGTCCAACCTTAAGTTGCATTAAGAAAAATAAAGATTTATTAAATAATTCTCTAAAATTTAATGAATCAATAATTTTTAAGAGACTGCTCAATATTAATTCATTATAATATTATGCTTATTGATTATTCATTTTAACTAAAATATTGATGTTTCAATTATCACTTGACTTATAACATATTTGATTTACTTATGTAATTTTTATCTATTGTTTTTAGGAAATCCTTCCACTTATTGGGGAATATGGAGAAGTTGTCAGAGACCTTAGAAACCAAGTAATTATACATGATTGTATGCATTATATCCAGTTGCGGATTTTAGAATTTTTTTTTTTAGGGGGGAGAGGGGAGTTCTTTAATATTATCTCATAATATAATAAAAAATATAATTTATATATTTATATAAATTTATGTTTAGAAATATATAATCACCAGATTTATTTATAAGCGTGTATTCGCCTATAAAAATAATAACAGCTATTCAAAAATTCTTAGTTTTCCTCCGAGTAAATAATTTATCACAGCCTAAACTTGGGACTTGTGTGAGTTTTTTGGAAGAGTAGGTATTTTCTTAATATTGAATTAATAAAATGCAGAACTTAGCTTTTCATTGTTTCTTTACTTCAAGTATAAGCCATATAACTGTACAAATTTTGCAAAATTGACATTCAATATCTTTCTATTAAGCAAACTAAGTAAACTACATAGATCACAAATATACATAATATGCATATTATATATGGTAAAATATAATATTATCTGATCATATTATTCTCTTTAAATATTTTCTGCAAAAAATAACAATCCTCATTGTCCAAATTTAAGAAATTTTAAATAATTTTTTCTCAATTTTATTTATTTGGGTTAAATTTTCAGCTTACTTGATAAAGTGTTAATTATTTATATATTTATTTATTGTTTTTTTTTTGGGGGGGGAGGGGGGGTGAGGAAGTGGAGAAACTTTTTAAACATTTTGTTCCTTACCCTCCTTTTTACGCCAATACGATTACACATTTTAAAATACAGATTTATAATACATATTAAGCCAACAAATATCATATATATATTTTATTTTCTACTTATACTTGTTCAAAATATACTTAATTAATAAACTCTTAATTACTAATTTATTCTTGTTTATTTTATTATTAGTCTGAAGCTACAATTACTATCACTGATAGCTCGACTCCAGAGCGTATTGTGACTGTCACTGGCAACATTAATATAATACAAAAAGCATTTGCATTAATTACAAAAATTTTAGAACAGGTAACCAATTTTTTAATTATTTGATGTATTAATAACTAGTTATTCAAAGTAATATACAAATATACAAAGTATATTGCAGCGGGCCATGTATTATTTTTCAAAAATCTTGTGGGCCGCATTCGTAATTAAAACATGTATATTATACAAAAATTCAGTTTTAGTAAATCAATTTTTTCGAAATAGAAAATAAACATGCTAAATTTCAAATGTGATTGCGGGCCACATATTATGACAGAGCGGGCTACAAGCGACCCGCTGGCCGTGGGTGGAAGACCCCTGTATTAATTCATAAAATATTAACTTATGGACATGAAAATTAACTAGAAGGTCAACTTCTATTGTAGTCGGTGTTTAGTATCTTTATGTACAAAGAGAAATTATTTTTCCAGTTTATATTAGCTTGACTCTTTGACGTTAATAACTGATTAGCAAAACCAAAGTATAATAGTACATTTTTGTTAAATAAATTTTAATATGTTGTATGTTTTTTGTTATTATGGAGGTGGTGATTTCATTATTTTATACGAGTGTTATTTTATTTAAATTGTTTTAATGTTTTATCGATGTCTATTATCATTGATTATAAAATAAACTATTCTATTATCAACGATGTTATTTTATAAAATGTATTATACAAAAGACATATTTGAGTATTATAGCTATTAATACAGTTGTAATTTAGCTTCCCATCTATTATTTTAATAAGTTGCATTCATAGGATTGAATACATTTAAGTATCAAAAATGGTTTTTAGAATTATTCATTAGATTAATTAAAATAACATTATGTTTATTACTTTCATGGTAACATATACAATAAAAATTAATATATTTTGTATAGTTAATATGAACAGATACTGAAAATATAAAAAAATTTTTTTATAATATTTCATCAAATTAAATATTTACAGAATTCTCCTACACACCTTCAAAATAGTCGAAAACAATCAAGTAATAATTCTACTACAATAAAACTTATTGTACCTGCTTCTCAATGTGGATCATTAATTGGAAAAGGAGGTGTAAAAATCAGGGAAATACGAGAAGCTAGTGGAGCTATGGTAAATGTAGCTTCAGACCTATTACCAAATTCTACTGAAAGAACGGTGAGTATTAGTGGTACTGCAGAAGCTATCACCGAGGCAATTCATCAGATATGTATTGTAATGTTAGAGGTATGTATAAAAATATTTATAATTATTACTTTAACTGTAATCATTTTTGTTAATTTAATTATCTGTTATTATATTAGACACCAGGAAGAGGACCTACAGTTGCTTATAGACCTTTTGTAACACAACCTGGGCCTGTAGTACTTTGTGGAGGCCAAGCCTATACTCTTCAAGGATCACTAGCAATTCCAGCAGTTGGTGATGTAAATATATATATTCAGCTAGAGTTATAATTATTTGTATAACATTTAAAATCTTATTAATTTTATACTGCTATAGTATACCTTAATAGTTAGAAGTAAGATACAATTGAGGGGAGGGGGGCTAGGGTGTGTTTAGCATCCTCAAACCATAAAATAACATCATGAAAATAAAAGTACTTCAGAACCCCCAATTTTTTTTATTAGAAAAATTGTGTCCCTGCATGCCATAGGCGTATATACGGGGAGTGCCGAGGGTGCCTGGGCATCCCCAAACTCTTCGCCCAAAACAGCAAGGGCCCTAATTATTATTAATTAAGTGTACATTTTAAATCTTGAAAAATCCAATTATCGTTATAAGATATTCTATATCTATGTTGTTATGTAATATTTATTAGAATAAATAAAATAAAAAAAAAATTATTTTTAATGCATTTTATATATATATATATATATTTGCTGTACCTATAATGGCTTTCAAAATTATTGTGGTCCCTAATTTTTTGTGTGCACCCCCGGAATCAAAAGTCTGCGCACGCCTATGCTGGATGCAATTTAACACAGTAAAAGTTATAAATATAAAAAAGTAGTGGTTTAATAATATAAATGTTTTAAATAATAACATTAATTTAATGTATTTAATACATGTTTATTTTACAGCAAACAGCCTCAAATACAGCATTAAATACAATTGCAAGTATTGCCCCAAATTTAATTGCAGGTTCTGGATTAGATCCATCAGGTGTTTAATTTTTTTCTTACATTTCATCAAATATAAATTGGTTGTGATAGTATTTACCTGTTATTATATAATTGAATTTATTATTATTTTAGTGCTCGCTGCATTAGCAGGTAGTCAGTTACGAGGTGGTGGTGTCAGTTCTAAAACTTCACAACAGCACGTTACCCATGAGATGGCTATACCTAATGATATAATTGGATGTATCATAGGTAAAGGAGGAACGAAAATTGCCGAAATTAGGTAATTCTTAATGCATACTACTTTTATTTATATTTCATTTAAAAAAATACTATTAAACATATTTTGCTTCACAGTGCAATTACTGCACTTATTATAGTTTACTACTTGCATGAAGATAATTATATGAATATACCATAAAAACCAATCACCATCAAAAGACTCTCTAACAATAATATTTTTGCTGGTATTTAAACCTTAACAACTTAAAATTTATTATTATTATTTATATTTATATCACAATTTAGTGTTTAAAACAAATTATTCCCCTGCTCTGTTACTCTACTTAAATTAACTATAGTAGATAGAATCCAGCATCTTAAAATAGTTGCAAACCATTAATTAACACATACACAAACACACATAATCTCATTTAATTTTATTTCTTTACATTTCCTGATTAGTAAGATGTAACCAAAGAATAAATTTAAATTATAACGAAATTAATTTTCATTTATTACTAAATTCAATAACTTCCATTATAGTACACTATTATTATATTGAGTAATATATATATATATATATGTATTTAATTAATTATTTAGATTATATGACTGAAATTTGTTATTTGTTAATAATGATTTAATAATCCAGATTGGATTAATTTATTTTTGTCACTTGATCTAATAGTTAATATAGCCATTCATTTTTATATTTATATTATTTGTGCTGTTTGATTATACGCAGTTAACAATTTACTATTATATTAAACAGTAACATATTTTTACTAAATCATATTTTGTTGCTGTGTTATTTTAGTCTTAGTACACATTAACATACATAATATGTGTATAGTGTTTACATAGTATAATAGTACATACTAACACACAAACTACTTTCATCATAACATACCATATACATACAAGTGCTAGAACACATATCTTATTATTATATTATACTGCTGACTAACCTAAATTGCATGTTTTTAATTACAAAATTCAAAATTGTATTATATTTTGTTCAATATCAATTAAAAAACACAATTAATATTAACATTATTATTACTATTTTATACTATGTTCATACAGAAGAATAAGTGGAGCCATGATAAGAATATCAAATACTGAAGAACACGAAGCATCTGGAAAAATGGAAAGAGCTATAACAATTAGTGGACAAGCTGATGCTGTTAATGTGGCTAAAACATTGATTAATTTAAGGTTAATAATAACTAATAACATAACATTTGATAAGTTTCAATGATATATTTATGGTTTTGTTGACAGTGTTGATCAGTATAATAAATCATCTGGAGAATCAGTGGATTATGATGAAGAATTTGCATCTAATTTTGTAGCAGATGCAAAAACAACGACTGAGACCTTGGCAACATTATTATCAAATCCAAATGGTTTAGGAGCTTTAGGAGCATTGACTGGACTCAAAGAACTATTAGGAAGTATTAACAACAAAAAACAAATGAATAAGAAAAGAGATAAAAATGATAAATTTTCACCTTATTAAACTATCTGCATAAAATATTATAGTTATATAATTTAGCAACAATATTTTTAATTGTTTATTTTGATTCCACATGTATTATATTTTTTAAGATTACTGTAAAATTAAATAAAAATAATTGAATATATAGTTTCAAAATAAATCATTTTGGTAACTAATAATTATAATATTTCTTTGGAATTTTAACAATACTAATAACATTATTGTATAAGGTAAGAAATGTTTTGTTTATTTAGTTGTATCTTTATTACAATTGTTGATAATGAAGTATAATTAAAATTGTACTACCTACATAACATATTAAATAAGCAAAGACAAATTATAATTCTTATGATACAAATGCCTGATAGGCTAAAGCAGTGGCTCTCATCCTTTTTAATTGTGCACATGAACAATTTTGTAAAAAAATCTTTATTGCTCATTAATAGCACACCTGTTTACATATACTTATTATTAATTAAATATTATTATAACTAGAATCTAGAAATATTATTAAGTATATAATAATATTATTTTAAATATATACATTAGCAATATTATTTAGTTCGTAGCCACATGTGGGCCATAATGAATAAAGGATAATATCAAAAATGTGATAAACGTATACCAACAATCATATGTATAATAATTTATAATATACATTTCAATTATAATCTATTGTACATAATATGGATTTTAGATTCTAAGTGGAGCAATGCCATTATAAATGTATTACAATTATGTGTATCTTTTTCCTTTTGTCACCTTTAGAAGTAGAAAGATGATCATTTGGATCGTTTGATATTAGATATTAAATATAATTAGGGTTCGGATTTGAGGGTAAAAACCATTTTTAATAATAATAATAATAGAAAAATAATTTTTGTATAATAATGTGTTTTATTTAATATCTAAGATTATGGGTGTATTTTTTTTTTGTCTTTTTACTTATAAACACACTTTTTATTTATAAATGTTTTTTTTTGTGTTCAATTGTATTTTATTATCAAAAAGTGAAGATATTGTGAATAATTAAGAAATTGAACTTGAAGAATGTAAATATGTAATGGCAAAGTGGCTAAATGGATTTTGGAAAAATTCAAAAAAGTAATATCTTAAAGCAGTTAAAATAAAAGATTTGAAAACATAAAAAAAAAATCAACCAAGTATTAATTGGAGAAACAATAAACAATGACAATCTTATAAATAGTAATCTTAATTCAAATAATTATTTATATATGAAATACACTCCAATAAGTTTGGTAGACATAGACAGATTATTTTCTAAAACATTTTGAGCCTAAACCGTTGTGTTTTACTGAAGACAGTTTAATTAAGTACAATGTACATGGTATTGATTTGTTTTTTTTTAATACAAATTAGTTAAATCAATTGAAATCTATTTAATTTTTAGTGAATTTTTTAATTGCTTTTTTTTATAAATTAAATGCATTTTTTTCTTTTTTCAAATTTTAAATACTTTTTTAATTGACCATAATGCTTTCAAATTTGAACCCTAATTACCTATAATGAAACAACTTCAGTTATATAAGTGTTCATCATAACCTTAGTAACAGTAAAAAAACCGACAATTTTACACTTTAAAGGTGATTTCTAGTATTAAATTTATGTAGTCGGTACCTACTTTATTAAAAATTTAATTTATAATTCCTAATCTTTAGTGCTTATAAAAAATTAACGGTGACTTTATTTTTGATAGCTTTGTAACCGAGTAATAAAATAAATTAAATAAAAAGTAAAGTTAAAAATGTTAAGCGTCTATAAATGGCTTAACATTTTAAAATTATAATACCTAGGTATGTCAAAAAATGCTTTTATAATTACAAATAATTATATAACATAATATTTAGTGCACATTTTAAATGTGAAGTTTTTTCTTTTTAAATTACATTAAAATGCAAAACTGTTTATATTGAAAACTGGTGTAACATAAATGTTCACGTTTTCTTTAAATTATTTTTAAGTTTTTTAAGACAATTAAATTTGTTATTATTGTAGAAGTCCAGAAATAGCATACACCACCCTCAATAAAATAATTTATAGTTAATTTATTATTATTATTTATATTTCAAAAAAATTAATGAAAACAACATAAATCAAAAAAATAAGTAAATAATATAATGTTATTAGTCAGATTTATGAAATAATGTGTGAGATCATGAATTAGAATTACTATTATTTTGCTTATACCACAGACATAGTATAAAATAATATAATATGTCTGTTTTTATAATATGGAACAATAATAAAATATTATTATTTACATATGTTTATCGCTTTAATTTTTTTTTTAATAATGTAATATGATATTCAGATATTAATGATAAAATTATTATAATTATTAATTAATGTGTAATTTTTTATGGTGTATGTACTATAGTACAATGTAGCATGTTAATTTAAACATTTTAAACAATCGTTTCATTCGGCATTCAGCTTTTCTTATCATCAACCAACCAAATTCGATTACATGTAAGCAGTAAGCACGTTGAGGTTAGGTACCTACTACCTGTATTATTGTTATCTTTTACATTTAATGTTTACGTCGGGCTCGACAGTAAATATTAAATTCAGAAAATCCATTAATTTATTGTGAAGTACCTACTTATTTAATAGTTTATTGGAAATATTGTGAATGTGTTTTGTGTTTAACAAATAGCATGGATTGAATTTTATTTTTGTTTAATGATTAAAAAATTTACCACGTATTAAATAATACAACATTATGAGTTCTTATTTACTTTAAGCTTGTCTTATTTTGAATACTTGTATTTCACTTAAAAAACTTATAGTTAAAAATGGCTAATTTTAATGAAAATGATAGATACGATTCATTGGAATATGACCATAGTAAGTTTTATTTTTATTTTTCTGTATAACTCATTACTAAATGTTTTTGTGACAAAATCCGTTAAAACATTGAGTTAAATATATTATATTTGTTTTTACAGGAAAAAAGAATCACTCTGTTAGGCAGAACCGGAAAAGATATAAACGAAAGTATCCAGATTTTAAAACTAATGGTAATTATAATTTTTTTAATAATAAACGTTACAATCACTCCCATAATCATTATGGAAAAAATAAAAGTTCCAGAAAAAACTAATTCTAAAGACTAAACCAAAAATACTTCTACCATAATTAAAAATTAATTAGACGTCAAATGTTATTAAATTATTGATTTATTACATAAAATATATAGGTTTTACATTTTATTTAGGTAATATTATACACATATTATACAGAAATAACTAAGTACCTATAAGCACTTATAAAAATTAAAAAAATATTTTTATACATTTAGTATAAAAAGTATCATAGGCGCTGGCAAAAATGTTTGTAAAAGGGGGCAAAGTTATGATTATTTATATAATAAATTGTAGTTTATTTTAAAACATTCAATTTAATAAATATTTTAACTTTAATTTAACTTTAACTTTATTTGATATAATAATTATATATATTGAAAGTTTAAAAAAAAAAAAAAATACTTAATGGGCAAAGTTAAAAATATGAATAAATATCATGTTAAATTAACAATATATTCAGATTTACCCTTTTAATTATTTTTTTATATTTTATTCATAAACACAGGTAGTTTATAGTAATGTAAAATAACGCTCATTTTTAATAAAATAATAATTAATTATATTTCATTTTTAAAGTTAATTTATAATTCATCAATTTTTTGTTTCAGATACATCAAACTTTTATTTTATAGTTGGTTTGATATGTTTTATTCTTTTATTCACACATGAATCGGAAAATAAAAATTCTAAAAAAGGAAAGTATGTTACAACCATGATTGATACAAAGTGGAGTATGGTACCACTTGTCTTAGAAATGGCAGAGTATATGGCTGAAGAAAATTCATATTCTTTATGGTCATTTGTAGATAGTATATCACAGCTTAATCCAGCCTTAAGTCAACTTGGTATAGTATAAACTAAAGTATTAATATAATTTGTATAATAATTATAAAATGTTTTATGACAATGTTATAGATAATGATCAAATCAAATACAAGATTGCATTATCTAAAGCAGAATTATTATTATCCAATTCTAAATTGAGACTATTAAAATTTTCTCTATCCATGCATACATATTCACCACGTATTGAAATGTACGCACAGATGGCAGCTGATAGAGGAATACAGTGTTCTACTACTGTAGAAATTGATGGTGAACTAGTGTGTTCAATTGAAGAATTAAAAAAAGTTTTGCAACGAATTAGTGTTAGTATTTTTCAACGTATTATGTACGTATTATCAATTTTAAAAACTTAAATCACAATAATTTTTAAAGGCTGAAGGTTCAAAACATTTGTGTGAAACATATCACATAGATCATCATCATCCTTCTTCTAAAAACAAAAGTAACATAGCAATACTATATGGTGAATTAGGAACAGCAGAATTTGCTTCTTATCATACAGTTTTAAAACAATATGCTCAAGAAGGATCAATAGACTATGTTTTACGCCATTTCGTAAAAGTAATTTGTTTAATACACATTGTAAATGCAAGTTTATGTTAGATTGTAATTTATAATCAATCATTTATTTATAGGAAAAGAGCGAACAGAAGGTACGTCTATCTGGTTATGGTGTTGAACTACATATGAAATCAACTGAATATAAAGCAGAAGATGATAGTGTAGTTAAAGATAAAAATGATATGAATAGAAATGAAGTTGAAGAAGATACTTCAGAAATTGAAGGATTTGATTTTAAACGCCTTGTGTAATTTTTGTTTTTTTATTAGTATTTAATATTCATACTAATAGACTTTGAATTATTTAATTTAGTGAGTTATACCCTGATAAAAAGCTGGATTTATTGAAGTTTAGAAATCATTTGTCTGAAAGTAGTAGTGAACTAGCTCCTCTTAAAGCTTGGCAATTTCAAGAATTGAGCCTGCAAGCAGCACAGAGAATTATGAGCGGCCCACCTCAAGATGCTATTCAGACTTTTATTCACATTGCTCAGAATTTTCCCACTCAAGTAATTTGAAGCTAAAATATATATAAAAGTATGAAGTATAATTTTAATGTTAATTTCTTTTAGGCTAGATCATTGGCTAATGTTAAAGTTAGTAAAGAACTAAGAGATGAAGTATCAAAAAATCAAGATAGTTTTTCTATGGGATTGAATTTGCAACCTACTGATACAGTTTTATTATTAAATGGAATGTATTTTGATATAGATATCACAGATATGCCAACTATATTAGATTCAGTTACTCAAGAATTGAGTATAATGGAAGGGTTATATTCTATTGGTAATTGCAATTTTTTGTATTTAAAAAATATATATATTGTAATTATCTATTTTTTTATAGGAATTACCGACAAAAAAGCGATTTCTTCTATGTTGGCACTAGATTTTGGTAGTGTTAAAGGAAAATCGTATGCTGTAGATATTCGGGATTCTGCTATTCAATGGGTAAATGATTTAGAAACTGATGCTATATATAAAAGATGGCCTTCGTCAGTTGATGATTTGCTTCGACCAACATTTCCTGGCATGTTACGAAGTATTCGCCGTAACCTGTATAACCTTATAATTGTTTGTAATCCAGCTTCTAAAAGTTCTTGGCCTTTACTAAAACTTACTGATTCATTTTTAAACCATCAAAGTCCTTTACGTGTTGGGATTGTATTTAATGTCTCACCAAAGCCAGCTATAGGACTGAACGATGCTAGTGTAGCTTTATTAAATGCTTACAATTATATCGTTGAACAAACATCTAGACCATTAACTGCATTTAATTTCATAACACATATTTATACATCAATTAGCGAAGACAGAGATGTTATTGTTAACGATGTCTTAAGCGAATTCAGGAAGCAGTATCCCAAAGCATCTATTGATGAAATATTTGGAGAAGACAGTGATTATGATACTGCTCGAATTTTGGCAAAAGAGTATGTAGCCAAGACTGGCTTTAGAAAATTACCTCAAGTATTACTTAACGGGGTTCCATTACAAGAAAAATCTTTGGTAGAAGAAGACTTTGAAGAGGCTGTTTTAGTAGAATTAGTTACTCAAACACAAACATTACAAAAAGCTGTTTATAAGAGAGAATTGACTGATGCAGACAATGTTGTAGATTGGTTAATGACACAACCAAATGTTATGCCAAGGTAATTAACCTGAAAAAAATATTATTAATTCTAAATAACAATATTGTTAATGAAATGATGTATATTTATCTATGCAATATTTGTTATAGACTGAATTCACGTGTACTCAATACAGATTCAAATAAAAATTTGCAATTATCTGATAAACATGAATTTGTTTTGAAATCAATGAATTATATTACTTTTGCTAAGAAATCTAGTATTAATCCAATTACACACTGGATTGTTGGAGATTTTTCAAAACAGTCTACTTTCAAATTAATCAAAAATACATTTGAACATTTGGTAAGCAAACTCTATATTTAATTTTTAAATCTAAATACAGTATTTATTAACTTTACTAATATTAAGTTATTAGTGTGTGTGTTGTGTACTACTGTAACTTGTAATACAATGTAATAAACTTATTTTGTAAATATACACATAATGATATTTGAAGCTGAAAGTAAAAAAAACACATTCTTAATAAATTGTTATTTTTATCAATATTCTCAAAACTCTGTAGTCTGGTTTATTGGGACTAGAACAGTGTTGGGTTATTGGAAAATTTGGATTAGATTCTGGAAAATACATGTAAAATAAAAAAAAAATTGTATTATATGTTATCAAGTACAATTATTTGTAACTAAATATTTTAATACTATGATTATCATTGTTACATTACATATTACAAATTACAATATTAAATTATTCAACTATAATTTATTAATGTATACAACTATAAACTTTTGTTTTAATAATTTTATAAATTTAAACCATTCTTTGTCTTTGAGCACTAATTTCAATACAGTGAATAAATATTGTATTAGGTAGTATTTTCTCAAACATACCACTTTCTTCAGTATTAACCATTTTTTAAAAAAATTTAAAAGCCAATATTACCTGCCATTTTATGAAGCTCTTCAAATTTTTCTTAATTTTCTTATATGTTATAATTGGTAGCCCAATTATTTAATTTTTCAGCTTTATAAATTTTTATCATAATTTTGTAATTAGTGTAAAATGTTGTGTATTTTATTTCTAGTACTGCAATAATATATAAATCCTACTTACAGTACAAATCATTTGATATACATTGTGTATAGCAGTGTACTTAATATCCTTTTATGTACTACAGATTTTGATACCATATAATCATTATCTAGTATATTTATTTTATTTTATTGTCAGTTAAATAAAATACCCGTATTTAATGCAAAATTACAAAAATGATGCACAATAACACATTTTTAAGCTTTGTTAAAAAAGGCTAGAATAATGAACATGCCTCACTATTGTATTGTTGGATTTCATTTTATTTATTTATAGTGTAATTAAACTGTATACAATATTTTTGTATTATAATATAAATAAGAAACAATAATATTTATCTTTTTAAAATAATTTATAAAAGTTGTAAATATTACTAATTTTATAGGTACAATGAAGTAATTGTAAAAGGTAAGCGCATAGCTTAACTAGAAGGTTATTCTATTAGTCTTTCTTTCCATATTTTCTTTGTTTCTCGTACTTATCCTTTATAAATGTTGTGAATTTAGGATGTTTAACTTTTACTTATTTTAACAATTTTTTTTTTTTTTGATTTTACAGAAATCTGATTCTGAATCACGTATAGGTGTAATTCCCAATCCATCAAGTGATGATGAACATATAATCAAAATAAATAAAATAGTTTTTGAAGCTTTTAAACAAGAAGATAAATTGAATGTATTAGTTAAACATTTATCACAAGCAATTAAAGTTGATAAAAATCATATTGAAGTCATAAATTCACTACCCGTAAGATTTAAACTGTTTGAGTAATCTAAAATATTAATGAAAATAATACTAAAAGTTAAATTTAATATTTTGTAGGAAGAAATACATTTTGATGTATCAAAAATAGATATACAATTGTATAGCAATTTTGCTATAGAAGCATTGAATTTTGAAAGTGGACAATGTGGTGTTATCACAAATGGACGTATTTTGGGTCCATTTGATGAAGATGAAGATTTTTTAACTGATGACTTTGCCTTATTAGAGCAACATACACTAAAGGGCAGTGTAAACAAAATAATTAATATACTTAAAGAATCAGGTACATTAAAACTTAAGAATATATTAATTAATTGAAACCTAAACTTTTAAAGTGTTATGAGAGTTAATAAGTTTAAAAATAATATAGTTATAATATTTTATTTTATTTATAGATGTATTAGATATTACAAGTGATATGATAATGAAAGCTAGTGCTTTAATTAGTAGCCGTTCTCAAACTAAAAATCGACATTCTATACCTGATGTTTCTACTAAACACAGGTAAAATATCATGATATTTATAACATGTTATAGATTTATTGTAAAACAGTACAATACTATAACCCATACCTGTTATTCAAGGAAATTATCATTTGTTTAATACATCTGTTTTTTTTTTTTTTATGAAGTGTAATTAAATTATCTGCTAACAATGAAGATGAACCAGTTTTTGAAATCAATGTCATTGTTGATCCTGTGTCTAGGGGTGCTCAAAAGGTTGGCTCTATTATTTCTGTACTCTCACGAGTACTCAATGCTAATATAAATATATATTTAAATTGTGTTGATAAGAATAGTGATATGCCTGTTAAAAGGTAAGAATTATATTATTATAATATTCTTTATTGTTACTTTTGTTTATATATTTTATATTTCAGCTTTTATCGGTTTGTGCTTGAGCCTGAAGTTATTTTTGATAAATCTGGCCATTTATCCCCTGATCCAATAGCAAAGTTTTCTAATATGCCCACTAGTCCATTATTAACACAAATACTTCATGTTCCCGATAATTGGTTAGTTGAATCGATTGAATCTCCATATGATCTTGACAACATTCGACTCGAAGATGTTGAAATGGGTGTTTATAGGTATGTAAAATTAAACATAACTACTTAAATGATAAATTAAAATTTCAATGTTTTCGTTGTTTTATTTATTTAGCCGGTATGAACTGGAATATTTGTTACTGGAGGGTCATTGTTATGATTCAGTTAACATGAATCCACCTCGTGGTCTTCAAATGACACTAGGTACAAAGTCGAATCCAGTAGTGGTGGATACAATAGTTATGGCCAACTTAGGTTATTTCCAAATGAAAGCTAACCCAGGAGCTTGGATGCTAAGACTTCGTCAAGGCCCTTCAGCTGATATTTATGACATTATCTCTCATGAAGGATCAGACCGTTCACTAAACAGTATGGATATCAAAGTAATGATTAGTTCATTCCGTTCTCACATAATTAAAGTCAAAGTTGCCAAAAAACCTGGCAAACAGAGTTTAAATGTCTTGGGTGATGATGACAATGAAAACAAAGGGCTTTGGAATTCAATTACCAGGTGAATAAAAATTAACATTTAAGCTCTTCTCATACTGATGTGGTAGATACGTATAGCTAATAATTTGTGTTAGTCATCACTAATTAGTAATCACAACTGCTCATTATTTTTTTCTTATAAATAATTATTTTCACATATATGTAGTATATACTCGTTATATTTAAAAAAATATATTATTCTAGTTTAATATAAATTATGTATTTACAAGCTCATAATAACTTAATAAACTTATCCATGATATACAGTTGACAGTTGTATTGACTCATATACTTTTCATTTACAATTTGAAAACATACTTTTTCATTTAAACTATACTTTGTCTAATAAGAGAATATACAAATTTACACATTCCCACGTGACATTCCACCATACTGGAACTGGTTTTGGTAGTAGGTTGTTGCATGGGGATAAGAAGAACTAATTTTTGTTGTGTATTCTTTTGCTGGACCAGCTATATAAAGTTAATTTTTTTTTCTTAAATATTAATTAATTAATATCCTAACAACTCTAATATATTTTAATATTTAATACATATTATACATTCTTTTATAGTTCTTTCAGCTCGGGTTCACCTGATAAATCGACTGATGAAACTATCAACATATTTTCTGTTGCTTCAGGACATTTATATGAAAGATTTTTAAGAATAATGATGTTAAGTGTATTAAAACATACTAAATCTCCAGTAAAGTTCTGGTTTCTTAAAAATTATCTTTCTCCAACTGTTAAGGTATTTATATAATTTATTATTTTATGTGATGAGTTAATAAAACATGTTTCAATAAGTATTATTGATATATTAATTTTAATTTTAGAATTTTCTTCCTATTATGGCTCAAGAGTATAAATTTCAATATGAATTAGTTGAATATAAATGGCCTCGTTGGCTCCACCAACAAACAGAAAAACAAAGAACTATATGGGGTTATAAAATATTGTTTTTGGATGTCCTTTTTCCACTGGATGTAAAAAAAATTATATTTGTTGATGCTGATCAAGTAGTACGAGCTGATATGAAAGAATTAGTTGACTTAGATTTAGGTGGTGCACCATATGCATATACTCCATTTTGTGAAAGTCGTAAAGAAATGGATGGCTTCAGGTTAGTTTTATCTAAAAATAATATTAAATTTTATTTTAAAATGCACTGTTATTTAAAGATTTTGGAAACAAGGCTATTGGAAAACTCATCTACAAGGCCGTCGTTATCATATCAGTGCATTGTATGTGGTAGATTTGAAACGTTTTAGAAAAGTAGCAGCTGGCGATAGATTAAGAGGTCAATATCAAGCTCTTAGCCAAGATCCAAACAGTTTATCAAATTTAGATCAAGTAAGATAAAATAATAGTAGTAATAAAAAAAAAATGAAATCTTAATTTTTATATTTTTAAAGGATTTACCAAATAACATGATTCACCAAGTTTCTATTAAAAGTTTACCACAAGAATGGCTTTGGTGTGAAACATGGTGTGATGATGCATCCAAAAAATCAGCTAAAACTATTGATCTTGTAAGAATTAACATTTTAGTAAACTTTACTTATATATAAATATGAATATAAATATGATTTTTTTAAATTCATTGATTTTTACTGAACTTATAGTGTAATAATCCATTAACTAAAGAAGCCAAGTTGACAGCAGCAATGAGAATTGTTAGTGAATGGAAAGATTATGATAATGAAATTAAAAAATTACAAATTAAGCAAAGTAAACATGAAGATGAAGTTTTTAATGTTGAAACTCAATCAAAAGGTAACTGCTGCTTGCAATTTTATGAAGATAGTACCGAAATGTGTACTACTATCTGTCTAAAATAAGAGTAATCTCAGGTGGTAATTAATATTTACTTGATTCAATCAGACTGGTTCCTTTAATAAGTCTATTTTTAAAAGTAACTTTTATTTTCAAGAATTGGTCATGGTTGAAAAATTGCTTTCTGTGTTAATCTTAACTTAATGCAAGCTAGAAAGTTGTTCAAATATTAAAGTGATGCTCATGAGTGTGTGCCATTAGCAATATATAAGTAGTGTCATTGCCCTAACTGTGTGCAAAAGTTTACTACCTGAGTTAATTCTTGTATGAGATGAAAATGAAAATTATAAATGTTTTTTTTTATATTTTTAATAATTTTATTTGTTTAATTATTTCTCATTTCAGGAATAGACGAACACACAGAATTATAATGGAATTATATTTGAAAACTGTTATATACAATTCAAATGATCTCCAGTTTTATAATAATATGTCTATTTATTTTATATCTATTCATTATTCAAACCAGTGATTTATTGTATCATCATTTTTACACCATTGGTTAATTTAATTTTCGATTATATAATATGTTGAAGAATTGATAAATGAAAAAATAAAGATATTACATTTATTTTAACTGTGGACAACTTTTTCCATACTTATTTATTTTGTTTATTTACCATAATAGTTATAAAAAAAACTAAAACATTCTTTTACAACACAAATCTCATGTATATATAATATGAATCATTACAATTAATTACAAATTTGCCTCTTTACTAGGCTAGTACAGTTTTGACAGTTCACATAACAGCACCAATGGTATTTGCATTGGCAACGTTCTGTCTGTTCAATGATTTGAGTAGTGTATCCTCGACCGCAGCACATAGAAAGACAATTTTCAGTACCAACTGTGGTGGAATTACACTTTCTAAAATTAGAAAAAAAAACCATTTTAATAAAATACTTAGTATACCCAAGTAAATACTAAAACATTTCATACCTGCCGACCGTTCCGTAACTGCCTACTCTCTGGTCGTAATTACAATAATCTGAAGACTCTGTAATATATACTAATGAACTGTCCGTGTGTTTTGGAAGTCCGAATCGAATGACTTGAATCATTTCCACTTTCAACGGTGTTTTATTGTACAGTTTCAACAACTTGATGCCTACACCAATGAATTTGTTCGGCAGACCCCTCCAACACGTTTTCACGTTACATGATCCTGACATGCCGTGACACTTGCAATGGGTTTTCACACTTGACACGACCACCTTAAGAAAAAAATCAAAAAAATAAATAAATAAATAACAGAAGTTGTGGCAACACGATCCCCTTGCGGAACGCACCGCCGTGTTGGCATTCTGGAGGTTTTCGTCTGACGTATATATATATAGGTTGGTATATTATTATTGTTCCTACGGCGCACGGTTCATTATGCACATTTAACATTTATCTTTAGGATACGATACAATTTCAGTCTTTTTTTCACCAATCTTGTTTTACCAAAATATCATTAGTTCACAAAAATGGTTAATCCGCAGGAATTAATTTAAAAAAAAATGAAACGCCGTGCCATTATTTCGCTCAAAACTATACATATAAATAATATCGAATATCGACATCCAAAAAGCTATACATAAGCGTATATTGGATCTATTAATGATTTCATCACGATTCACAGGTAATAAATTGTAACTTCTTAATTTATTTAACAAAAAAATTTAATACGTTTTCTATACAAAATATACAATGAGACGAATTTTCTAGACTGATTAAGGTGGAAATAGTAACACATACATACTACACGTAGGTACTATTAATATTTATTAATTGAAATATCGAACAATTAGGTAATATTTTAACGGTATACGATAAAAATAAAAACTATATGATTAGGAACTTGGATTAAATAACAGTCATCGGTCGACTATAAAATATTTACTTATGGCCGTATAGGATAAAAATCAATGTGCATGTTGGCAATCCAAAAACTCAGGCAGTGGCACCTATATTTAAAAACATTTTTCAAGGTTTTCTGCATCAGATAAAAAGTCACCTGAAATGAAAGATAAGTACCAATCGCGATTGATACATACATGACGTACCTACACTATATAATATATATAGGTAGTATAGTATAATACTACAATCTGGTGAGAACAGCCACGCGGGTGGCCTCATATTTGATATATCATATGGTTAAATACTCCGACAGCCCTGCGGGTGTGTAAGTAGTTACGTATACCTAGATCTAGTGACCAGTAGTTTCCGATGTTGACTAGGTAATAACCATCAAGTGGGGTAATTAATGTACCAGAGCATTTTTATCGAGTGGGTGTCCCGTACTCCCGCGGAGCCGTGAACGAGTAACATTGAGATTTGCATTTTGTTCAATATTAAAAAAAAATTTCTAAAGTGTAATGTATACTCATATGTAGGTACGCATACCTATTATAAGATTTTGTAGTTAGGTACATTATATGCCATTAACCTGCCAATGTGTCATTGTAAAACTTTCCGATATCGGATATTGTGTAATACGTTGTATCGGTACCCTATCATATTTTTTCATTGTATAATGTTAAGTAAGAGCATAAATAAATTATGTGTATTGTACATGAATATGACGACGACATAATATGCTTTTGTGCAGGTGGGTTTGGCGCGCTTAGACATTTTTTTCTTACCCCCAATGGCTTACAAACAAATTGGCGCCACTAGACGGGTCCACGGTACATATCTATAGACCATATAATAATAGTATAGTTGGTATACACACGATTCTGATACAATGTGCAAGTACAAAGTATTTATCTTCTTACTTTTCGGCCTATTTTGTAATTGTGTTCGTCGACGATAGACATGGCTCTCTGTTCGCGCCGTACCGCATCTTCGTTGGCGTTAGCCGGCAAGTCGACGATATCGTCGCCGTCGTCGTCGTCCTCGTCGCCACCTTTGTATTTACCCGACGCCACCGCCGCCAAAGGGTTTTCTTTCTTCACAAACTGTCTAGCAAACTTGGCGCCCCACCGGATATTGTCATCGCACCCGCTCCATTTGAACGTGCCGTCCGTGTCTTCCGGGTGAGTGCCGCACCCACAGCTCGGCAACATTCCAGACGCACAATCCCTGGTCATGGTGTACGTCAGCGCGGCCGAACTGAGCGCATACGCGAAAGACTGCTCCTTTGTGCCTGCAGCAGTATAATATATCATATAGTTATATGACGACCCCGAATTCAATTTATTATGAACTCGTATCACTGTATCAGTGTATTGGACAATATTATTACTAAGTAGGTATATCTCGCGTTGATCACTCATGAAATGTTTATTTGCCGTAAATCGTATAAGAAAAAATATATATATATATATAAATATTAAGATGCAGGACGTAAATACTTACTTACCTACCTACCTATATTTATGAACTAAAATAGTTAACCCCAACATTACAGGGGCTTGATCGTTTCCCTGATAAAATCTAAAGGTTTTGCAGCCCTCTGTGGAGCCGCCTTCTAATAGATCTGGCGCTGAATTTATACGATAAAGAATTGAATAAAATAAAGATTTTTTAACTCATTATTAAGTCATAAATATAAAATTTTGCTTTCTCCGTCAAGACATAACATTATGTAATACTAATATCTATTAACTATAGGTATATGTAGTTTTAAATTATTTACAAAAATATTTTGGAATACTAAACAATTTTGTACAGGAATCATTTTCTGATTTTCATTTTCATACAATCATGATATAATAATAATAATGTTTATATTTTATTATTCTGTATTTCTGTGATTCTCGCGTGCAAAACCTATACTGGATCTATACTTTATAGTCTATAGGAATATTTAATGGAGAAAGGTGATGAAATAATTCTCCAGTATACTAAAATGACCAAATAACCAAGCAAGCCTACAACATTCCCTGTTGCGTGTTGTGTATTGGTATCATCTGTTGTATATTATTATTATATAATCATTTTAGAACTTCGTATAAATGGAAAAAGATTTAAAATGTTTGATGGGAAGGTTGTTGTTAGGGGTTAGTCCAGCTCCATAAAAATGGCTAGTGTGTTATTTATAACAGACACATTGCAGATAATATTTATATTGCCTATTATATATTATAATATTATATACGATAGAGAGAGGGGGTCAGAGAGAAAGAGTTGAGTTCAAACTTCAAACGGGTATATAGTATACAGCATATATTAATCTCGCGCGGTATGCACCTACATAGGATATGACAACTGTCGTTGACTAGTATACAACTTGTCATGTTTGTCTGTGAAAAAGATGTATGTGTTTAAATCACAAATAAAATGTGATGTTCGAACGCGCCTATACATACACCGCACGCATATAATTAAAATATTCATATACATATATATATATTATATTCGGACACAGTACACAGAACGCTCGAATGCTTATAACTTATAGGTAATATATAGGTACATACAGGGTGTAAAAACTAATAAATGTAATTAACTATATGTAATTATGATAACTATTGGGGGTCTAATGACTATTTTGCTAACATTTTTATTTTGATCATAGAAATTAAAATAAAAAATAGAAAATGTTTAAAATAATGATTGGAACAAAAAGCGTAGGTATTGCATGTTATATGATTAGTTTTAAATTTTAATTACATTTGCAAGTTGTTTCTGACTTCTGTTACACTCCGTACAAGTTGTATACGGTGTTTCGAGCTATTATGATAATGTATCGGGGAATACGTTGGAAGCGCTTGTAAAAAAAAAAAAAAAAAACAGTAAAAAAAAACTGTTGAAAAAATAACAAATAAACAAGTTTTTCAACCTTTGACCAGCTCCGGCGTGAGTCCCGGCGCGGACCGCACCGACGAACAGTTCCACCGTCTGTTTTGCAAGACCGACTGACAGGCGACCACGGCCAACGCGGCGGCCCGGGAAACGTGCTGCATGACTGGACGCCAAGACTTGCAAATGCGCGCTTGACGCGAGTCTAGTCCGTAGGTTTTGCGCAATGTCCGGCAAACGCCCACGTCGTTCCAGTCCACTTTGCCGGCTGCTTTCTGCATGCCCCTGCAGCGAACGTACTTCATTAAAATAAAATATTATACACTAGACACAATTATATTCCAATTATACTATACAAAATTTACCACTGTCACTGTGTATACACACTATACAGTGTATATAGATATAACATTAAAATCACATATAAGTTGGAGGGGCGTACAATTATTATAACCTATACCTACTTAAATTTATACGTTATTTTATACCGGGTGCATAATATATATATATATTGTATAGTTGAAACTTGCGGGATATATAAAAATATAGATTCGTAATAGTGTTTATATACTTACGTGTATAATACGTTTTTTAATTTACGTCAAGCAATATGCATAATTTTAGATGCACCCTATCGCAGTATACGCATATAATCGAATTAGAACTATTCATCACGTGGCAAATAGAACCCAAGCTGGAACAAATAATGAAAGGCTAAGAGCAGAGATATATTTTTCTCGTCTTTCCCCAGTTCCCGTAAATAAGCTAAGGCAACTGATGGCTACATACCCAGTATATAACCTACGTCCTACCTAAAATAGGTTACTTACAAAGTTGATGATACTTAGTACATCATCGGTGAATTCGATTTCGATAAGTAAAACAGACAAAATGCTTAGACATAGGCAACAGATAAGTCACCTAATACTACCAATCTTATAGGTATACACAATATTACTTTAACAAAAAATAGGTACAGCACCTAAATTCGTTAATGGTATAAACCGACAATTTGCACACCTTTCCTCCCTCAACCAAAATAATAATAATAATAATAATAAAATTGGGTCCTAAATAATTCATAAAATCTTAAATAAAAATAATCTATACGCGTTAGCAACTCTGCTATTTTTTCATACTATTTAATATGTTTAAATTAAGCATGGATTCTTTTAAATTATAATACATACTATTTAGATGCACACGCGCCAATTGCCTAACGGCGCTAGTTTAATGAGAACGGCTCCGTGGCTAGTACTCAGATGGGTGACCACTTGGGAATTTTAGTAACACCACGTCCATAATCGTAACCGTCGAGATAAATAGTATATTTAGCTGTATCTCTCTTGATATGAAAAAAATACATATTTATTATTAAACTTGTTAAAACTTGGTACAAGTTACAAGTGGTTTCTATTTTTAACATTATGAAAATAGTTATAAGAAATTCCATCAATGAGTACCTAATATACAAATGTTTTAGACAGTTATTATTACCTCATCTGCTCGATATGTATAGTAGTTTAATTTTTAAATGCTTTATGAATGAAATCAAACACGATTATATACAATATAAATTAATAATATGCTTAGTATAATAAATTAATATATTATATAATTAAAACAAAAAATTAAACTAAAAAAATATTCAATATTTTTATTTATTATTTTCGTTCTTATTTTTTTTAAAAATGTATACTGGAAGTCTAAGCGTATAAAACCTTAAAAATTCACGATGTCTGTGTAGGTCTTAATCCCGCTATAGTTTAAACCAGCGGTCTCTGGCCTACGGTTCGCTAAGGTTTTCGAACATCATGCCCACCAAGTTAATTAATGTTTTGAAAATGAAACATTAGTTTTCATCGCTTTTTCTTTTTATAATTATATTATTCATAATTTCTTATTAAAAATGTACCTATTAAATTTTTGGCCTGCCATATTAAAGTATATCAGATTTGACCTGCCGTAAAAATATGTTAGAGACGACTGGTTTAAATAATAAATGTCCTTGATCAGTGTCATGATTTTGGAAAAATACATTATTTTTTATATAAATCACAATAATTTAGCAGACAGTTTAGAGCATAGCCGTTGAGAAAAAGTAGTTTTTTATTTACACATTAGTTTTTCTATATACAAGCGTAAAAATTCAAAATAAAATTAAACCGTCGGCTTGATTAAAAAAAAAATATTCGTTTATTATTATTAAATATTATTTCGTTCAAATTTATTAAAATCAGAATAATATACACAACTAACTTGCGATGAGATGATCAAATAGCGAGATGACAACACTCGTGACTTTTTAAATTTTTTATACAAATAATAATTAATATTTCTCGCGTTCCATTAGATTTTCCACGCCGCTAAGTTTGAAACAAGATAATTCCGTGCCACGCGCCACTTGTTAACTACCTACTTATCGAAAATCTACATAGATATACTATATAGTAGACATTTTACGTATTATCAGAGCTGTATTTAAGAATTTTCCACTCCGAGCCAATAAAAAATATTTTAATACTTGTAATTAATTAAAATAATTAATGAAACACGAATCTACACAAAACCAAGTAAAAATGAAACCTATGAACTAGATTGGATTAAACTTTAACTATAACCCTAAATAATACATAAAATAAAATTGAATGCTCATTTATAATATGTAAATACTAGAGGTACTATGTATACTTAAAATATTTAATATCATATTTTTACATAAAATAATAATATACCTACTTGTTGTTATATTTTCTTAGTCTCGTATTAACAACTAATTCTCAGATTAGATTCAGGGAGGTACAGGCGAGCATATAGGTTAGTGACTGGTGAAAGAGTTACACGTTTCAAGAATTGTATTCAATATTTAAAATAAGTATATTCTGCAAATCTTTGCAAAATGTATGTTCCTGTAATTTTATTTTTTATTTTCGTAATCCTTAAATAATTCAATTAATTTAATATTTAAATTTTTTAATGCAGAATAGTTTAGAACAATTTTATGTTTGACCCCATAGCGACCAAGCCCATTTCTTTTTCGTACGCCACTTCTATATTATGTGCATTGTAAGTATATATATATATATTAATACTAAGAAAATGCTTGGATAGCTTCGAGAAAATATATAGAACCGAATTAAAATTACGAACCTGTCAAATCGTTAAAATTTCACGATCGAAATCAGTTAATCGTCTTATTTTCTCGTTCGGTTTAAAAGAGTTAAAAGTCTTAAACCATATATTTTTTAACTGTATGTTTATAATACATTAAATATTATGTAATATATATGTATGTTTATTTTATTGTTGAATATTTACATTTCGTTCGCGTGTTATGATGGTTATCTATTAAAATATATATATATATATATAAATATATACACCAATAGGTACTTAAACCGCGTATGACGATTGATTTTAAATATTATGTATATTAAATATAAATTCTAATTTATTTATATGATCAAATTTACAACAGTTGAATGTAAAATAATTTCGAAATTTATAATAGTTTTCCCGAGTCATATGTCGTGCCAACGATTACATGTTCAGCTGAACTATGTATAAAATATCTTCATTGAGACGCACTTTCGTATTCATTAATCATTTACCTATAATGGTAGGTTATACATCAGTATATTAAGTACAACAATACACCACACAGGAGTACTAAAGATGGATACGATATCGTATACGCCATGTGTACCTAAATACTACATAAATGTTTACTTTAAATTCAGTTTTTAAATATATATATACTTGTGTATAAAATATCAAGGAAATTGATCAGGATCAAGATTTCACAATATAACATCTACACACATATAGATATTTATATATATAACATGACTATGCATGCATTGGAATTGTGGACAGTAGAGTAAAATATGCATGGCGGTGTTTAAGTATATTGCAGACATCATATTATCTACATATTATATTTATTTCTCACTCTCATCGCGTGAAGATTAGGTACGTACTTATTATTATCGGAGTATCGGATGCTACAGTCAAATATGAGTAGAAGTTTGAACTACCTTTAATCTATATTATGTATATACTAATATATACTATATATGTCATTCGTATCAATAAATGTGTTAGATCTGTAATAATATGTCTGTATAACTTAAGACTGTATAAGTAATAAGTATGTAAAATGTAAGCGACTTAAGATCTACGTAACGACCGCCTAACCGGTCCAAGTCCACAGGACGATTGAATAATATATATAATATATATTATATTATAAATGTACTAAGACGTAAGTATGATAACCTATATCTGTTTAGTGTTTATAGTTATAGTGATACATGAATGAGAGGTACCTATACCGTCATGAACAACATAAAAACTCTGAAAACCGGCAACGCATATTTATTAGCCATTAATGTACATTTTCACCCCAATTGTTCAATTAGGTAATTTATGTTTGGGCGGTACACCATATATTATACACATTATTATATAGTTAAACTCTACAATGCCAAAAAAAACCTTTTTCTAATTACATCTCCAATTAAATTGTATTTGTTATTTTGTACGACCACCGCCGCACTGTTGCATTTCAGTGGCGCAACTATATAAGCCTATCTTATTAGCCATCTTATTATAGTACCTATCTTATATCTTTTGTCATCGATCTTTCCGAAAGATTTTCAGAGAACAATTATCTCTATATGAGTACATTCGGCTTAGTATGTATTCTATAATATATATGTTAATCCGGTCATACGGCGAGACATAAAAAAAAACGATCATAACATATAAATTTTACCATTTTTACCTCCCGCAGTGTTTAAAATAATAATAATAAATATAATATAGATATATTAAAGTTGCACTATTGCAGATTACTGATAATCTAAATAGGTAGATATATAATGTCTCCGGGCAAATAAACACGTATTTTTTTTAACAGTAAACACTCCTCATCTCGGATAGAATTAATGTTTTGTAAATATTTTATTTACATAACTTGAAGAAATCATTGAAAAAAAAATTTTAAATAAATATTATAACTTTTACTATTTTACATTGTTCATTTTCTTTACTTTTTTTACTTTTTACTACGGCAGCTTAAATTTTGTAACTCATGTTCACGAACCAAATATTATTCTGATAATTTTTATGCAATAAAAATAGAATTTTGAACGAATCGGTTATTTTAATTCGGATTTAAGAATTTTAAGTTTTAATACGAATTATGTTACGAAATAGAAAATACATTTTTCGTAGTATCTACGTTACTTAATAATCTAAACTTAAAAAATAGTAAAAACTATAAAAAAAAAGTTCAAAAATGTTGTTTTGTATGTATAGGTAATTGTGATATTTGATATTTGATTAACAGATAAAATAAAATAAATAAATAGATAATTAGATAGAACAAAATATATAGAATATAAATACAATAAGATAATATACGAACATAAACTACACTTTTAATACAAACTAAATAAATAATCCTTGTACAGTTATTTTTAACAATTATTCTAGTGATACATTTTTAAGAAGCACATAGCATAATATAATACATAATTATTAATTATGTATTTATTAAGTATTAACTATAAAAATGTACATTCATCTATTAATAATCAAATAATAAAGTAATATAAACATTACTAGTTCCTATTAAGCCATTAAGGTATTATATAAACCATTATAATTTATGTGTTATATTTTTTTAGTGGTCATTGGTCAGTGGAAAATTTCTTTACAAGTGGTGTTGATGTGCTGAGCACAAAGTTATCGTCGGGTTTAAAGCGTGGTAATATATTATTATTTATTCATGTTTGGATATAATTTCAATTGATAAACCTACATTACTTACAAAAAATAGATGACCACGAGTGTGTGATTAAAATAAAGCTTTCAGCTATACACTGAAAGAAACAGAATAGCATATAACACATCGAAATTGTATACGTTACATACGCGTTACAAATGTGACACATAAGGTAGTAATGTATTACTATAAAATATTAACTAAATTGATTCGGGTGGGTCGTGGACTTCACAATATAATGTAATATACCTAGTGGTAATGTAATACACTACATAATGTATAATCCCATACACTTTTTACTAATTATAAATTGTATAATATAGTTAAGTTGAGTGTTGACAAGTGTTATCGGAACACTGCATTAATTAGAATAGTATGAAAAACAATCATGAGCAAGTTTTTTTAATCTTAAATATAAGTATTCGCAATACTCGTTAACACATAATAATATATTATGGTATGTAATATAATAATACAATAATACACTTATTATATGTCAGTAAAAGAAACAGTTTTTCTTGGGATGTAGCTGTATAGTAGTTTTTAATGATTTTTATTGCGAATTTATTACTCGTATCAATATTATGCAATTATAATTTATAATATACCTACGTCGTAATTTTCGCCTTGTATCATTTTAAATATATTTATTTTATTAAGAATAAGACTCGACAGTTTTTCATGTTGATACAACTTGCAGGTTAATAATTGTATTCATTTTTTTTTAAAACAATTGTTAATTATACAAGTTAATTTCTCTAGTAAAAAGTAAGTATAATTCATACAGATATTTTATTTTAGCCATGAAATATAGAATAGCTCTTCGCCTGTGTTTGTTAATAAATGTATATTTACAAGCTGAAACACTACGAGTTGTAAGTATTTTCACCTTCTGTAGGTATTAGTTTAGTACTTAAGGGTGAAATCCGCAGTGTGCCTTATTTTGCGTCGATGTATTAATACTCGTACTTCGTCTCTTTTGTTGCACGATGATGATTAGAACACAATTTTAGAGAAAAAAATTGGATAATTTTGATAATTTAAAATATATTCAACCAATAAATATTAAACAGTGGAAATTAAAGAGGCGGATCGGCTTTTGTTTTGGAAAGTAAAAAAAAACATAATAACATGTGTTATTTGCTTAAACATCAACTCAATTAACAAAAAAAAAAAAGCAAGTAATGAAAATACAAAGGTATAGTATTATAGGAAAGTACTAAATACTTAAAGTTTTCCTCTGATCTGTACATATTATTAAGTTATTTAAAATGGCATTTAGATAAAACCAATATTATTATTGTTCGATAATGTATATAGTATATAACTTGTAAATTGTTAACAAAATATTTCACTATTTTTTATTGACAAGTAAAATACCAAAAACCACTCAATTAAGTATTATAAATTATAATATATTCAATTTTATATTTTCATACATATTTATCGATGAAGGACTTAAAAACCGGTCAGGGCTATGGCAATATAAAAGGGTAAAATAAGATACATTGCTATATATTGTTTTACATTTTATTTTATACATCCAAATATTTCGATCCGATAAAAACGTCAATTATATTCATATGCATACGAATGGTACTGATCTAAAATCAATAAAGGTTGAAATGTCTTACGGTTCATAAAAACTGATTATTGGGTGAAAACGATCTAAATAATTGTCTTTAAATTTATACAATCTAGGTACTTATAGCTGCAACTTAAATGAAGAGAAAGGACATTGAGTCATTGTCGATAAACCTTGGGGTAAAACAATAATTAGAATTTTAACAGGACCTATATTATATAGGTTCATAAGTACGTAACCAGCTTTTTACGATCTTCCCGAAATTAAGTAGGAAATTCATAGTCAGTTTCCTGTACCGCGACTCTCTTTTCTTATAATTCAAAATACATTCAACACCCTTTGATACACAGGGGAATTTAATAGAATAAAAATAAAATAAAAAATAAAATTAATTCATTTAGATCATTGATTATTTTATTATACAGATAATCGTAAATTAGCAAAAGGGAATTTGGGGGTTTTAGTCACACTTATTATAAATAAATGTAATGGATTTTATTATCTTTAGAGGCTAACTTATGGTCTTAACAACTGAAAACAATAAGAGATGTTATAGAAATTCTTTGTTGTACATGTTATAGATTTACAATGTACCTTTTTTAAATTTTAAACACAATTACAATATTGGTTTGGTGACTATAGTGGTCTGCACTCTGCATATAAGTGCAAATAACCTATTTTTTTGTAGAAACTGATTGTCCCACAAAGTATTGACAAAAAGTACTTGGTGTCTATATCTCCAAACCTCCACAAACTCAAAAAAATAACTGAATTTTGAACTATTTTGAAATAATACTCAATTAAACAAAAATGAGTTTGTTTTATCTAATACCACATTTCGTATGAAAATGCAATAACCGAATTTATGATTATTATCATTTATCGTAGTCCATGACTTAAAGTAAAATAAACTTAAAATAACTATATACATCATTAAGCACTTACTATCAGAAATCAGTCACGAAAACAAAATTAAAAAAACTTTTTGCATTTTAAAAATTATTTTCTGGTTTATTTCCTAAATGACATCCAAAGTTAAAAAATAAAATATATACTTGATCATGACTGAATAATGAATATACTTGGGACGGATTATACCACCCCCAATTCTGGCTATTTATGACATGGTCAATGGTCATAGTAGAACTTGTAATAAAATGTGAATATTTTTATATGCCAATATTTATTTTTCCAATTTTTATGTTTTGATTAAAAATATTTTTTTGGGACTATTTAATCGACACCATGAACACAAAATTAAACATACCGTGATTTGAGAGTCAGTAAAATCTTACAAACCACATTGTCAAGTGGTTTTGTAGAGTAAACGTGTAAATTTAACAGTACTGGAATTGTATACACATTCCAACGATTTATTCAAGAAAATATACGTAAAAAGTAACATACTTATATTTCCAGTACGTGATTAATCGTCTAGATACGCACGCTACAGGTGTACAGAAATTTACATTCACGTTTTCGCTTTTAGCGAGAAAACATTATTTCTGAACACTTAAAAAATTATGATTTTCTCGTTGCATCGTATATTTTTCAAAATTAAATTAATAGGTATATTAATGTAAATATAATGTAAATAATGTGACTTTCGTATATGTTTAATTTAACTTAAAGATAAAGATGTGCAATACCATGGTTTATCACCTTAATACAAAATACCAAGTAATAAACCTAACCAAACTTAAAAATAATAATTAGGTATATTCAAAATTTCCAACAATACATACTTGAAAAATATTAAAGCATCAATATTTATAAAGTATTTAATTAAAGTATTCTTAAATTATTTTTAGATTATACCTAATATTAATAATATTTTTTTAAAAAAAACCCCATTGAAGCAGAATTCTGCTGAGGCCATAAAAACGATCAGTTTAAATGTTTTTTTGCATAAAGTTATATGTATGAAATGTAGGTAATTCAGATCAAAATGGGATAGTTATTGAGTCTTTTTATAAAATACTAAAAAGTATAATATACTTATATAATAATATTAATAAAAAATTTATGTGCATAATAAATATATAGAGGTTTACTATTAAAATTCCAACTACAATATAATATGAAAAAAACAACAAATTATTATAATTTAAACCGTGGTTGTTTTGTCTAAAATAACTATAAGATTATATCTGCATTTAATATTTTAAGTATTTATTCCACCTTGATTGGATTTTCAGTTAAGTTAATGTATATTTAACAAGGAAAAAAGTGCTGTATATAAACGAATATAGCATTGCATTAGAAGGTATAATAGTAAATAGCTACCTATATAATATATATATATATTATTACATACATTATTATCTATAATCCATAAAGTGGCATTTTAGTAGGTATTCCATACCTACTAGTAATCGAGTCTGAAGTCATATAGTGTTTATACTCATTCCGTCAGTTTTTATTTTAACACATACATAAGATTATTTCAAATAAAACCAATAATATAATATAATATGTTATTTCAGTATAGGTAAATAATATAAAATCAACTAGATGCAAATACACAATGATTATTTTATTGAATATTTATTTAGCTTTTCAATGCTAATAGATAGTATTGAATATAAATGTAATAGTATTAATTTTAGTTATCATTTATCAACATAAAACTAAGTTATGAAACTTATGTGAATAATTATTTTAAAATTAACTTTAAATATGGTTATTGAAAAAACTATTAAAATATGAAATCTATAGGTGACAAAGATCTGAGTATAGATATCGTACATAGTATATCGTAAATGATATTTAAATTATTAGTATAAAAGTAAATAATTATTTTAATTATATGGTCTTATATAGACAAGTAATTACACATAATAATTCAAATTTAAATCCTGTTGATAAATTTAATTATAAGCATTAAAATCTACTTTTCATGGTTAAGTAAATTTATAACTAGACATATATTTCAAATATATATGACACGGAGATGAAATAGAGGAAATAATATGATAAAAGTCAATGAATTAATTATTAAGTACATTTAAAAGCTTATATTTAATATCGAACTAATAAAAAACATAATTTTCTGACAATTAAAAAATCATTTTGGTTTTATTTTTATTTTAATAAATGACAAATGACATTTAATACTAATCAATATATTTATTTTAATTTTATGATTTGTTTGTTTAAATGATAAATAAACTACCTTTTTGATAAAAGTATTACCCTACATTCTAGTACGACGTTTGTGTTTTAAATAGGAATAGCCTCTATATAGGTATACTATTATACTATAATATATACCATTATACCTTTATTGACATTTATGTAAATTCAAGACTTATAATAAATAATATAGTATAAATATACAGTGTATAATAATTAATAGGTATATCAACTATGAACGCATTTTTCCAAAATCATTTATCATCTTAAAAACACATTCTAATTTTAAGGTAAATTAAAATCTAACTTGTAATTAGAGTAAATAAATATTGTAAAAATACGCACTTATTGAATTATCATAAATTATTTAAAACGTTCACCTATATTTCTCCACGATATATTTAAATTAATAAATGTACAATTATTAAATTAATATAAATAAAACAGCAGCATAAAAACAAATAAAACTTCTTATTTTAATGTTCATATGTACAATGTTTTATTATATGTTTGAATCTGGCACACCAAAAATATCGGTGGGGGGAAGTCATAAATTAAAAAACTGAACATTTTTGTCATTTATCTTAAATTAATATTTCAAAAAAATGTATACCTATACATACAATTATTACACATTGCATTAAATTATAAATATACCAACAGTAAAAATAATTTAAATTAATCTTCCATGATAAAGTCAAGAATATTTTTTGGGGGAGGGTTCAATCCCCTTCCCTTCAACCACTCACGTGTATAAGAGCCTCGTTCAAATATAGATGTACATTTAATTTATTAGTTGGAATTTCGTATTCATTGTATTCGGCAGCCTATCACTATCACATATGATGATCTACTATGTTTTTAACCAAACAATTGACTAGAGATGACAGGAAGATATAATAATGGTATCATTATTCGTTATAATATATATATCATTATTTATTTCATTGTTCTCGTTTCACTTATCCGACTAACATGATGTTAATATCGAATCAGCATTATACATCCTTTTCAATTCGCCTTTTTTTCTATTCATAAAACGAAAGTGTCTACTCATGTTTCGAACAGTAATAATTCAAATCTTACAAAGAATGTGTTAGGTAGCTAGGTATTGTTTTAAGCCATTTGAACACTTATATTTTTGAACCCGTAAATAAATTATTTTTGGAATGAAAATTCATATCGTTGAACCCTTAAATTTTGTTAACATTTTTTTTTTCCACAAAGTATTAAAAGCAATTCCTATATAGTTTTTTTTTGAATAATTTTATTCACATTAATTACCTACAAATTAACTACCTAATCAATAACAACCACTTAAAATGTTCCATAGGTTTTATATATATACCAGTACGTAATATATTGTGGTTAATATTACAAGGTCGGATAATTTAACTTCAACTAAACCTTATATTTCTTCCCACTTCATCAAATTTTTATAGTTAGTAATATAGGTAGTGTAGTGGTACAATATATTTACTAATTAGTAATTAATAATTGCCAATATTAATATAATACACGTGTATGAGCATGCATCATATATTTATGTATTTATTTTATTTTTTTTCGTTCAGGGTGTGCCCAGACATAATTGACACACCTGTAGCTCCGCCTATGAATTTGCATCAACAAATATTAATTTTTTTCTAATAATTTTATTTTTCATTGAACTGAAGTTATCAAAATATTTAAAAAAAATAAAAATAAACATTTAAATATTTTATTGAAATAAATATATACATAAATAGTTAAGTAAACAAGATTATTTTTTAAAATTTGAATAATAAAATAAAAACATAATAATTAAGTCGATTACAAAAAGTGGGTAAAAAATAAATAAAATGCGTATCAACTATTCAGATATAGAAAACATTACTAATAAATTAGATGAATCTTTATCATTTGTTAATGGGAAATTATCATACATTTTAAGAGAACATCGTACTAGCTTATGTGTAGTGTTCGTCGTATTAACGCATATATAATATATATATATATATATTACGTTCAGAAGAATCCATTTAAATATGTCAACTCAATATTTCAAATTTTTAAATTCGTATGACTCCAAGCTTCAAAATTGAAATACAAAAAAAGCCTACGGAAGGCTCTGGATAATATTATTACCATTCAAATGTAATAATAGGCCAAATCACATAAATATTAAAAATAACTGAGTAGAATGGTTTAAACTGAACGTAAAAATTGTCCATATTATACGTTAACAAGTCTGAGACTACATAAGTATACGAGTACAACATCGTCTTAAATAGATAGGTAATGAATTCATTTATTTTATATTAAATCAAGATGATTATCCCACGTATCTATAAATGTATAATCGTGGGTGAAATTGATAAAGTTGTTTTGATAATTTATCTTTTTAATCATTGTGTTAAAAAAATACATCAAACCATATATTATCTTAAGTACATGTTTTGTTATTAAAATACTATAAAATTATGTCATGCCTATATTAACTCAATTAGTATAAACTAATTGAGATTTTAATTAAATTGCAATTAAGTATTTTCCAGTTTTTTCATTCATATAGGTTATAGTTATGATTTATAGAGACACCGAAAAACACGTAAATCCTGTTAATTTTGTTCAATAATATATTTTAATTCGGCAGGTAACAATCCTTTTTACTATAATGATTTAGTACAAAGTATTCATATGAATATAGCTGCTTAATAAAAAATTACATTGAACGTTAATAGCCATTTGGTTGTATTTTTTGTACCTATTTTTTACCTATTATAGGTGCATTGTATATCAAGAATAAAATGATATACCTATTGTTAAATTTCAAAGTTAATAGTAATTCAAATCATTCCAAAATCTTAACAATGGATTTAAAAAAGTTAGATAATATAGTTTATTTTAAAGTATAATAATACACATATAACTTTAAGGAATAATAAACATAGCTACAACTCCCGTGTAAATTTTTTTGATGCTAAATAAAAAAAAATTCATCAATCATTACCTACTAACTGCCATATACTCATTACACCATAAATCATAATATATACAAGCTAATTTTATAAATCAATTAAAAAAATTATATATTATTATTGGACATGTAAATTAACTTAAATGAATAATGCGATTGCGTTGTATTGAAACAAAAAGTGAATATAATAATAAAACAAAATATAACTTTTTAACACTGACAAATATTAATCGCAGTAGTATATTTAATACCTACGCATGGGCTGTTAACGGAAAATTTACCCGTAGTCCATCCATTATAAATGTGATTTTGAAGAAAAAATATTCAAAAATATATTTTTTCCTTTTTAAAGTATACGTAGGTCGATGGTTTCGTTTACATTTTTATCGTATATACATGCAGTAGGTAGGTATTGTTTATTATATTTAGTGGTAGCATTATTACTCTTTTTTAATAAGTCTTTCGTAGTTCCGTTTCCGAATATCCGAATAAAGGTTTATCAATTATTTTTAAATTTAAATGTATCATTCACAAAACTTACCAACCTACTTATAATGGATGTTTAAATCGTGTCTATACGTAATACGTATACCACAACTATACTAAAAAATAAAACTAGAAAATAATTAAAAAATTAAATTAGTTATTTTTTGAGATAGTTCTATGTTTAACATATAGTTTCATTGACAAAAATACTGAGCGTCTATAAAGTAATTTATTCACGCCCATTCAATAAGGCAAATCCAATCACAACCGGCATTCATTATAATATTACGTTTGTTTATTTGGCGAGGTTAAAATGCATTTCAATTGTTCAGATGTTCAGATTAAAGCTAGATATTACATATTTATTACTTATAAGTTATGATTAATTTTTTTTAAATGCAGACAGGTGTAAACTGCGTAGTATAGAAATGTAGTTATGTAGTTAAACAACTTAAGGTATGATTAATGAGATCGAAATATAGAGATATGATTGACATGAGTAGGAATATTTTCGAGAAAAAAAAATATGAGCGGGATAAATGGAAAACTAAATTTGAATATAAATTAATTGTAATAGGTATAATGTATATTATATAATATATTATATGATCAGTATAAAACTCCGAACACATTATTCAAGCAAAATTATGATTATTTTAATTTTTAAAACCATATAAATTCTTATAAAATACATAAAACACCAAATATTCAAGTCCTATTAATTAAAAACTTTAATTTATCCGAGACACTAAACGTATACATCTATAATAATTTACCTTATACGAATATATATATTAATAAACTGTATATTTCTAGACAAAAGTTTATTAAAATTTAAAACGAGTACTGTTATAATGTTGTCTACTGACTAGTGACTACCTACTAATTAAAATAAGACTAATACCTAGAATAAAAAATATTTCCTATAAATTCTGCTGTTATTTTAATAAATATGCCCCGAAAGAATGGTTTCATAAAAATCAATTAGGATAATATTTTTAAGATATGCGGTTATACTTAATACAGTAATGTATTACACAACAACCAAAAAGTATTAAATAATTTATTTTTTTATATTCAAATTTATATCATTATACATATATATATATATTTATATAACTTATAGACCTTATAACATAATGTGTTGGTCAGATAAATTATATAATTTAATAAAACTTAAATAAGTAGAAAATAAAATTGTTAACGATTTTAAAAATAATATTGATACTTAATACTTACAGCCATTGAATACTGTTCATCTGTATGATTAACATAAGGAACACGATGAATACGGATATCCGTTTCCACATTACGAGTTCAGTTTTTTTCAAGCACAGTCTTTTTAAGAACAATATAATTTTTCGAGGTCATAAACTAGAATTCTGAAAATCATATCTCTTCAAACAGTTCGGTACTTATAATTTTTTTCTATTAAAAATAATTAATTGATTCTTTGTTATAAAATACATCATTTTGAAAATAATAAAGTAAAGTAAAGTAAAGTAATGTTAAAAATACAACATTAACGAACATAATAATAAAACCATTAATTTTTTTATTATTAAAAATAATTTATTGATAAAAAAACAATTTAACACTTATAATAATTAAAATTGCATTTTATAATTATATCAAATATATTATATATGTATACTTATTAATTTGTGAATATAAAACGTAATTTTTTAAATTTAAATCTATATATTATAAAATAATAATTCTTTTACGAAATACAGAATTAAAGATACTCGGAAGACCTTCCACAAGGATACAGACTAACAGGTATCTTGTTACACGCACAACTGACTTGACACTAGATGGTAAATTACTCTCTTATAGACTAGTTTTTCTTACTTTTGTTTAACGGCCCAAATTATTTCATTTGGGGGGAAATGTGTGTTTTGTGTGTGCGTATATGTGTATGTGCCGTTTGTGTGTGCGTGCTTATGTGTATAGTGTACAAGTGTAAATTTAATAAAGATTTATGCAAAATAAAATAAAATCACAGGTAACAATAAAAAAATAAAATAAAATCCATGGTTCATTAAGTATAAATAATAACATGCCAACACCAAAAAAATAGAAAACACATAATCATTGGTGATGTGGGCCTCGAAGTACAATAATTTAAGGACAACGATCAATTAAGGAACTTTTAAAATATTAACGATCAACATTAATCATTATTAATACTAAATACTAATACTAAACTACACGAAACAAAAATAAAAATACAATAATTTAACTCATTAGTACATTTAAGCAGCGGACATAACTACACGGTTCTATTATAACTTATAAGATATTGTAAATATAATATTATTAAAAATAATAGAAAATATTTTTGTAACATATACATTAAGTATACTAAATACAGAATACTTACTAGGAATTTTATAATTTCTACAGTTTTCAGGTATATATTTATTTAATTCTTTTCCAAAATTAAATTAATACATAACGTAAAATTGTTCGATTGTTCTTTAATTTAAAACAAATTATCATAAACGGTTAAAAACTAATGTACTATTTTGGGATTAAATTACTAAATAGGTTATTAAGTTAATAAGTATTTATAATAATAGATGATGCGTACACTATTTGTATATATTACATTAAATGGTTATTTTTTATAAAAACTTTAATATGATATAAAAATAAATGTGGTTTATCTATTTATTTGAAAGAGGGACTTAAATTGTGTGCAATACAAGAAACGTAAAATACGAAATATGAAATGGCATGCAGACTGTGAATTTTTTTATTTATATATTTTGATTTAACTACAAAAACAATTTTGAATGGACCACGAGTTCCATAATGTCAAAAAAAAAAAAATTAATGCATAAAACTACTTTTCTAGATTTTGTAGAAATAACTTTTTGAAATTTTAATAAAAATAAAAATAAAATCCTCAGTTTCTATAAAATATTTAATATTTATTTAATTTCATTAAAAATTTAGCCAATTTAGAAGGAGTTAAAACCTATGAGTGAAGGAATACATTCATGTTATTTTGGGAGAGCTCTGTGATTTTTTATTTTATACAAATCCACACATAGTAAAAAATGAAACAAGCTAAAATTTCCTATTATAGACAAAACTAACTTAATTGTTTTTTAAAAAAACTAATATTATTTTGTTTTAATTTGTTATTTTGTGTAGATTTTGTCTTAGATTAACTCAGCTTATAGTAAGCTAGATTTCCCAATGGGGAAAACCTCGTTAGATAAACATTTTACGGAGTTTTACGATGTTTTAATATTTAATAAGCGATTTATGAGCATTTTTAAATTGCATATTTTACAATCTGTATTCCACGTTTATAGAGTGAATCAATCAATAATACTTCTCGCAATATTTGTAATTTTTTTATTACTTTCAACATTTAAACGACAGTGTACTCTCGATTATCCGTGGTGGCATGGCGCCCTATCCACGGATAATCCACAAATGACTTTGTTCATTTAACGTATCAACAATAACCAAAAAGTATTAATATTAAACAAAACGTATTATATTTTATGTCGTTATGGAGTAATCGGATATCACAAACCAATTAAACCGATAATGATGTATAAAGTAAAGATATACATTTTTTTATATACATATTATATGTATGTAGATGATTGAATGATTCCTAGGAAGGAAACGGATAATCCACAACGCGGATAATCGACAGTACACTGTACTTGTCTATGCTGTTTTTTGCATAATTATTAATTAATATATTTGTACCCCCGATCACTTATTTCATAAAATGTTTGAGTTATACAGTTTTAAAATAAAACAATTAATTTAATTTTTAATTAATGTAATTTTCATGTTTTTGAAAATATGTTTATTAGTACTTGAATTGAACAATATTTTGATTTATGGATATTAACAATAATAGTCATAAATGATTGCCGTCTCATACACGAATAAACCACTAACTAAATATATTAGTACTAGAACAAACACGGCGTTTTTCTGAATAGTAAAAATAATAAAAAGTAATCTAAAATTAAAATAGTAATCATAAAAATAACAAACCAAAAATTACAGATATTTACGAAGATATTATTCATTTATATTAAAAAAAATTCTCGTATCTTTGACTTTAAACCCAATAGGTTCTTCCAATATTCTTCTTTCTCTTCAACCACAACTCCCAACTATATGAGATTTGCTTTTTTATCCTATACCCCCTTAAAACTTAGTTTCCCACTTTTTTTTAGTCACACTAGATATTTTAATGTAATCTATTATTGAACGCACACGTATATCATTAATTTGAATTGTCTCCTATTTTAAATATATGATCTACTTGTACTGTAATTATCTCCGATAAATGTAATTAATCGGTTTTTAGTTTAAATCACATTTTTTTTAAAATTCGAAACAATGATGAGCGTATATACGACAAAAATAATGGATAGATCCAGGGACGCCCGGAGGGGGGACAGTGGGGGCCATTGCCCTCCCAGAGATTTTTCGTGTCAGTTATAAAATTGGAAATTTTTTACATAAAGCTGGTCTTGGGTATTTAGCGACTATTCGACAATCCTTGTATCTAACAGGTCATATTAGAGGTATTTAATTGTAAAAAAAAAACATTCCGATTATTTTCAATCGCTAAGTCACTTTTGTCTGGTTCCTACAGATTTTCTGTTACCGCGGACGAGTCAAAGTAATTAAAAATAGTCGATCTCACTTATTGCCGAATAATGAATAATAATAATATTTATATTATATTATATGAATCGTGTATGAAAAACATAATAACAAAATCAAAATACTTGGAAAGCATACACGATTATAAATTTAAATTTACAAAGTAACCAATTTTTAAGTTAAAATAATTAAAAAATTTGTTAAGACGAGTAAATATGGATTCAGTTCTGAAAAAAAATAATTCCTAAACATATTTTAACCAACAAATTGATGATTCAATTAATTTATTTGCTTCAAACAATAGGAGATTGTGATTACTTTTTGAATAAAATAATAAAATATGAAGTAGGTAATATGTAAATTCAATCAAATAAAGTTGTTTTTTGTTAAAACTTAATTATGTTTTTTCTTATAAATATTAGACCTAATAGTGTAATTTTAAATTAACTTAAATTAGTTTTGACTTAAAAAAAAATATTAATGATACTATTACAAAGTATGAGTAGATGAAAAATGTAGCGATAAATCTTCCCATAAGTATTTAGGTACTTGCAATTTTTTTGCCCCCTCCCCCTGCGCTACATTTCTGTGGGCGTCCCTGGATAAATCAACTATTAAATAGAATATCATGATATTTTACATTTACAGTCAACAATTTTAGTCAGTAGTTCTCAACCTTTTTTGATTTCAAATCACCTTAACTAGCTTTAGTCACTAGAATCAAACACTGCGTCACCCTAACATCAAAATAATAAACAATCTTAACTTTATATTTAAAAATTATTCTATTATTAAAAAAAAAAGTACAGTACACAGAAAAACCCGTTCAAAACGTTGATATTAATATGAATAATATAATAATATGATTTTTTTTCCTTTGCTCGTTGATTTTTCGTGTCACCCCTAAGCTGGGTTCATGTCATCCTGGTTGAGAACTACTGATTTAAATTAACAAAATATAATAATTATATAAATATAAATAAAATGTTTCTGAAGTTTAAATTTATTTGCTAAGACTTTTAAACACTGAAATTTTAATTATTTAGTTTAGATTTTCAAAAACTTTTTGTCTAAGATAATTGCTGAATAACTGTCTATTGATCTTTTACTAAGAATCTTTCATACAAATACACATTAGTGAATACGATTTTCGAACTGGATTACATTAAGTTAATTGGTTTTTAAATAAAATAAATATATTTTTTTGTGCATGTCTCTCGTTTAATGTCATTACTTCAGTTTTTTTTTTTTGAAATCCATACCTAAATCCATCCCAATCAAAACTGTTACGCTTTTTTTACTAATAACGTAAATTTTAAACATTATGAGGTATCCCACGTATAAACGTATTTATGGTAACGGTCGCATATACGAAACTATATTGAGCTGTAGGTGATATTGAATAAGATAATATAGTCAATTAATCTTTAGATGATAATCAGGGGCCGACATTATTATTATTTAATGCATTCATCAAATTAATCTGTTTGGGAAATATTGTAGGTAGGTATATCTTAAATTCTTAAAAATATGTTTTTAAACATTATGAAAATTTATATAATAATTAGTAGCACACGTACTATCGATAAATTATTTTATCTAAATAAGCTATAATCGGAGACAATTTGAAATCACCGTTTGGTTATACACGAATTCCCCCCCCCCCCCCCCCGAAAACACCTACAGACAATTTAAGAGTCCCCTATTATATTTTATACAATAAAAGTATAAAATATAAATTATTTCTAATATAAAAATAAAATAATAATTATAAAAATTTGAAATTTTGTGAATGTCCATTCAGACATCATTAGTAAGCTGTAATAAGTAAAACACTAATAAATTAAGATTTTAGTTCTGTTTGCTTTTTGGATATAATAGTTGCTTATAATTTTACAAAAATATTAAGAAATATAAAAAATAAAAATACCAACCCAATTAAGTACAAAAAAGGTTATCAAAAAGAAAAGATTTACACTTTTACTATCTAATTAAAAACATGCCACTAACCATCCCCTGCCTCAACAAGGAAAACATAAGAAAATTAATACAATTTATTTGATTAGATTTATATATAAATATATATTAAGCGTTAATTGTGTTAAAATGCTAAAGCATATACTATTGATTTAAAATAATAAAGCCCTAGAACTCTAAAATTATATTTTTTATCAATTTAAAGAATAAAGCAAATAATTTAAATAAAATATGCTCTTGATCTACATATTTTATAACTAAGGCTGTGAATTTGTAGGAAAGTGAATTTTTTTTGACATTTTATGTCTTTGCTTTGGCGCACAGAATCGAAAAGCTTTACGGAAATGCGTTACAGGGCGGTTACCCTGGTAACCTGTAAACATTGAATCATTATTATTATTATTATCATCATTGTTATTACACCAATTATATAAATTAGCAAGAACAGCAAAGACATAAAATGTAGTACTTCATTACAGACTTGTATGCAATATAATTCCCACTGTTTCCTCCCCCGTGTATTTTTTTTTTTTTTTTTGGTGATTGTGAAACGTAGTTTTGTAAGTACATAATTTGAATTATGTAACAACTAATCGATTTATGAAACTTTTATTTTGCATATTTTTGCATTTTTGATATTTTTAATTTTTTTGCATTTATAGGTCATATATTCTTTTTTTAGTTAATTTTCCAGTATTTTTACTTAAATTCCGACAGTTAACTTTTTTTGTTTTACATAATTTTAAAAATTTTAAAAAATGTTTTTCACAGGAAATTCAAATTCAATCAACATTTTAATTTTTTTTCATTATTATTAAATAAACACATTTTGCATGTAAAATGTTATGTACTAATGTATAATACCCTATAATATCAAGATAAATATAAAAATTAAATTAAAAACCATCTTAAGTTTATTTTATATTGTAATTTTTGCCATTTTATATTGCATTTTTTTGAAATTTTTAATGCATTTTTAAAGTTTTTTAGTACATTAAATTCACAGCCTTATTTTATAACACTATGAATTCATACTTATTATTTCATTATATTAACTTATTGTTAAAAAGTTATAAAACAATTATCAAGAAATATTATAATGGTATTTGTAAGTTTAGATAAACAGTGAAACCTCGATAACTCAAACCTCTATCCGTCAAATTTTCAATAACTTGAAGGAATGTCTTGATCCTTGCTTTACAATATATATTTTATACATTTTCTGCAAGTCAAATTTTTGTTTGTCCCCAACCGATTCGAGTTATCAAGATTCCATTGTATATAATATATTGAATAAATTATATTTTAAAATGTTTTTATAAATAAATATTTGAAAATGCTCATAATTCACTTTAAAATTAAAATACCATAATAAACCATTGAGAGAACACAGATAATGTTCTTACCTAAAAGTTGATTAATAGGTCAATTCACTCTAACATCAAAACTAAAAGCACACTATTGAAACTGATGAATGGAAATTTACTATGTCATACGTGTGTAAGATGGAGACAACACATGCGAATACAACATCCCTTAATATGCAGAACTTAGAAGAAATATGGAAGATGTTTTCATGTTTAATCTTGTCTGCGGAACAAACTGAATAGTTTACAAAAATTATTTAATTAATTTTGAGGATATAATAATACTATATTATTAAGGAGTGGTCTGGTTAAGTTATGTATACACTAATGAGGATCAAACTAATAAGGGTTTTCTTTAATGTAATTTGAATATTTTTTTTCGTGTTTTAAATATTTTAAAATAAAGTGTTTTTTATCAAATCATCAATTTCTATGTTTCTATTTAAAAGGAACTTGAGCGTTTTTATTAAAAAAATGTTCAACCAGCATTATAAAAAATAATTTATTATTTTTAATTTTAGTTCAGTTAGTTTATACTTTTTCCATTACTTTTAAAAATTCATAAACAATTATTCATTATAATTTATTAATAATCTAAAAGTACTTATATTAATGCAAAGTTAAATATATAAATTAACTATACATCTGTTTGTCCTACCACTATATACTACAAGGTTATATTGTTATTAAAAAATGTAATTGCAATATATATTTTATAAACAAAAATATATATATATATATTATAATAAGCCTATTACAAATCAATATAAAAATAAAATAAGAGGTAATAACAAATAATTATAATTTAGTTAAGTGGATATTCAATATTCATATTATATTAAACTTCCAACTTTCCAAGGTAGGTTATATAATAAAGGCGGGAATGATATTATATTAAATGTAATGGAAATTATTACTGATAGAAATTTGGAAACTATTTTGAAGAGATCTTTAAAGTGAATTTTATACAATTTTAGTAAATATGTAATAAGCATATTCTTTTTTAAAATTATACAATTAAGGCAAAGGTTTACATTTAAACTGAAATTTCATTATTCCATAACCTTAACTTATTTTAGTTATAATAATATGGTTAGATTAATACTGTAAATAATTATTTAACTAAATTTATAATTATATATTTTTTAATTAATTTGATTATGATTGTGATATAATGACAATTTTCAAGCTTTGTAATTAGAATAAAATGTACTAACAAATTCTTATGAAACAACCCCTCATATAAAAATTATGATAATATTTTAAATTTATGTTAATAATTTGACAAATTTAATTAAAATATTTATTTTTCTTTAACATTTTTCATAAACCATATTATTATTGTGAATGAAATGTTTTTTTATTGGTAATGAATTCAATAAACCTATTATATTTTCCTAAATTGAATATTTTCTGAAATAAAACCATCAGATTTTTCTATCCCACTCAAAGTTTAAAATACATAGAAAATTGTAAAGAAAATAGATAAAATTTTTTTCAAAATAACAATTAATGTTTTTAATAACTTATTACTGTATTTGGAATAATGCTGTAAATGAAACATTTGATTTTAATAAAAACAATTAAAGCACTTGACAAATACCATAAGTATTTAAAATTGTGGTGTTCAAATATCACATGTTCAAACAGCAACAACCAAATATCCATATTATTTGATTTTTGAGATCTTTATTTAACTGAATTATACTTAAACTGATAATTCATTCATATTTTCATCACTAACCCCGTAGAATTTATTCAAAAGGAACAGCCAATATTAGTTTTAACTATTCATCCCAAATTCTTTGAGGTAAAGTATATAATATTATTTATGATTCTAATATAAAATAAGTTAGTATGTTTTAGTTTAACGACAAAGCTATTAAACATGTTATAAATTGCTTATTATATTTAAAAACTATAGATTAATAACAATGTTAATAGCAGTGATGTATTATAACAATTATAAATGGCAAATTACCTATATTAGGTATAAATATTTACTTCTACCAATACGACAGGAAACACTCAAGTGAAATATTCTTGAGTAATAATAATGACCTGTCATGATTTACGTCCTTTTTTTGTAGCTGTCTTGCGTTTCGTCCTGAGCCTTGTTGTAGTTGATGATGTATTACTTTTTGAATTTGTTTTATTAGATTTTGATTTCACTTGTGTTTGATTGGTAGATTGAGATTGTACAGAAAGTGAAAGCTGTGCACTTGTATTTTTTTTTTGTGCACCTAAATGCTGTTGTACTAAATCAGGTAATATACCTTTTTGAGCTAACATAGTTAAAAAAGTGCATATAAACTGATCGTAATTGTGTGTCCGTCGACAATCATCAATTTTATATTTATTACGTTTTTCATTCTCCTCTCGTAAAATACCTAAAAAATTAAATTAATATATAACTCGGTTGATATTTTACTATTTTTAATTAAATTACCTTCACTCATATTTATTTCAAGTTCTAAATTTTTTACTAGAGCTAATAGGTCTTTAGGAGAAAATGTATGATTAGATTTTAAATTATTTTCCAATTGTTGATCATTATTATCCTCTTTATCTGAAGAATGACTTGAAGGAGTTTCCCATCCTTTAGGCATAGCTCCTGCTTCTAGACATACACTTTTTATGTCTTTTGGATTTCCATCACCTTCTGACCCACCACTTGATGATTGTACATGGATTACTACAATATTATTTGATTCCGGACATGTCTGAAAATTATAAAAATCTAATATTAAATAAGGAAACAAAAATATTTATAAAAATGTAATTTAAATATAATTTCAACATGATTTTAGATTTTACATTAAAAATAAAGCTAATTTTATAACATATTGAATGATTAATTTTGAAGGTTTATGTTTCAGCAGTATTAGATATTTTTAGTAAATATTGAGATAAAAATTGATTGTGATAGTAAATTAAAAACTTTTCAATGGCTTTAATTTACTGCACAACATTTTTATATTTATAAATGTATGGTAGGTATTGTCTTTCTTTGTTTTACTTCTGTTATATAAGTACAATATGAATATATTATTATGTAAATTAAGTATATTAGTACAAACATACGATACTTAATATTGACTTTAAAATATATACATTTTTCAATTTTATTTAAAATTACATGTTAAATTTTTGAATAAAAAAGTGAGTGAAGGCTGAATTTAAGATATTAAAATTTGCATTGAATCATCTATTGTACATTTTACTAATACTATTACAAGGAAACAAATAAATTATTTTGTATGTCTAAATTAAATTACACATACTAACAGGGTTTAAAAATATTTTTTGAAGATTGAAACAAATCATATCACCTTTTCTTCATTATAGTCTTTAGATGTGCCAGGAATGGGTGAAATGTCTTTTTTAACACATTTACTTGGTGATTGATCATTATCATTGGTTTTTCTTTTTTTTTCAAAGTCATCTACTAGTACAAGTTGTTGTAAAGCTTCTAATACTATTTGTCTATTTGTTTTGAGCATATTTAATTTGTGGGTAATAGCCAATCGTTTATCAGGAACAACAGCCATCAGATTGAATCGTATATCACTATATTCAGCAGCTGCTCCAAGCCGATCACTTATGACTCTTCTAAACTTTTCAGTCCAATCTTCATCTTCAGCCCATGGTCCATGGTCCATGGGATACGGTTTCAATCCATCCAATTCGTATAAATGACCATTTATGGGTACATAACTGACAAAGTGATATGCCTCACCGGTAAACCGTCCAGTTGTTAAGCCTGGTGTTTTATCCATACGTGGTCTACTTTTTGGCATAGCATGTGAATTATGTGCTCGTGCTAATTCAGGAGTATTGCCAATAGCCCAACCTTTATTTTCTGGATTCATACCTCGAGTATGTTCCTTAAGATGTCCCAATGTCTCACCTAAATGTATATCTGAACAGTTCAGCAAAACGGACAGCAGGGCATGTGTAGCGCAACTATTAGGTATCATTTGTTGAGCGAAAAATATACTGTTTATAGCGTCATCATCTTTGACAAATATATCAGTTTGGTCTACAATTTTTCTGCGGCTTCGACGCTCTTCAATCCATCGAAATAAAAATATAAAACCATAAACTGGACTGTCCAATGGTTTCTGAAGGTCATAAATCTCTTCTAACTGAACTCCTTTTACTCCAAAATCTTCTAAAAGCAAAGTAAATAAACCAGGATCGCTTTCTAGTTCCAACCATCCTTGTATGAGCCTATGTAAATCCACTGGCATTTTAACAAAGTTAACATAACAAAATAATACAATATTGTATTTAAATACAATTGAATTTAAATTTTGAATTTCACAGAAATTATTATTATCAAATATCAATTATCATACATCATCTATCATTATTTATCAAGTACACAAATCTTGATAACGCATAACCTAGTCCATGAAATTGTAATAAGCCAACATAGGTTATGGTTTTAAATATTACTTTAAAGTTCGTTATTTGAGAACAACAAAAAAAAGTAAAAAGTGAAATAATTAAAATCTTAACATTTGACAATTTGTCATAGTCATGATAAAAATATAGGTAAATTGTTGTGACAATGTTGCTATTTTTATACTTTGTGTCTATATTACTACTAGCTAACTTAAGATTTTTCTTTATCTGACATAAATTATTAAATTTGGACCAAGATATTCAAAACGTGTGTAACTACTTAATATTTTAAAATGATGACATTTAAGATTGGCTTCTTATTTCTCACATTCATAGCTTTAGTTCATTCACTACCAAACAGTAAGTATATTAGTTTATGATTAAATACATTAGACATTCACAACTTAATTGTCTTTAGTGGAAAATATTATAATCTTTGCATGACATTTAATTCGTTTTAATTTATTTTATCTATATTTTTTACTATCACTTGATAACGGCACTAGATATCCACAGCCAAGATTAATAGGTACTTTTAAAATTTAAAATACGGATTTTTTTATTTTTTGGTTGTGTATTCATGTCTAAAAAATGGAATCAAAAACATTATTTAGAAATAACATACTTTTGTTAATAAGAGTCAGGTTTATCAAAATTAAAATAACTATATAGATTATGTTTGCTTCTCATAATTATGGCCTATTTTTATTAAGTCAATTTTGTGTTTTTTTTAAGTATTAATACCTGCTAATTCCCAAAAGTATTGGTGTGTATAATAGGTTCGCCATCTTTGACCTAGAATGACATTTCAAAAAATCTATTGTATTTTATGTAAATTATCGAAATAGATTTTAAAATAAAGTACACAACATTACTTATGCTAGGTAGAGATTGGGATTCTTTGCCCGACAGAGACTTGACCATACTTGTTACCTTTATTATAATAGATATATTAATGAATTAAACATTTTAGTAAAAATAATACTGTAATACTAAATTTCTAATACAATTTGTTTTAAAATTGATAATAAAAATTGTTTTATATTATTGTACATTCTGTTCACTACTTAAATATTACTGAAGAAAAAATTAAATGTCATTGAATCGATAACTTAAACTTCACTGAAGATAAAAAAAAGTTTAATACTAATTTGTGACATTTGAATAATTTTTTAAATAATATTTGTGCAGGTATGGTATATCCAATCAATGCAGGAGATACAAAAAATTGTTGTTCTTCGTTTGAAAGAATGTACTCATTACCCCCAATCTATTGCTATGCAGGAAATGATAAAAGTATACTTAATGTTTTTCAAACAATTACGGTATGTTATATTAAATTATACATTGAAAAATTATTAATGGATATTAATTATATTATTTATTGTACAGGTGGATTTAATAATTGAAAAAACTGACGACTTCATTATATATCAAGCAGTAGATCAGTATACAGTTGAAAAACAAATGCTATCTGATGAAGCTATATTATCTTTAAACAAAATAATATCCTATATTTGGAAACGAAAGGATTTCAAACTAGATCCATTTCAGCCATCTTGTTTTAGTATCAAAACAAATGCCGATTTTAAAATAAAAATTCACTCTACCGGTATAAATCATTATATGCAATTAGTATTACAATATGTTAGCAAACATTAATCTTAAATATTTATTAATTTTTTACAGCATTAGATATTAGAAGATTGGCAATGTTTATCGTTGGTATTTTTCTATTTGGGTATTCAGCTAGATTAAGCCATAATTCATTGTTTTATTACTTGTGTGGTATTACAGTAGGTGTAACTGCTTCATTTGTGATTATAATATTACTCATCAGTCGATTAATCCCTAAAGTATGTATATTTTATAATTATTATAGTTTGTGTACATAATAACATAATGTTATGTTTTTTTTTTTTTTCAGAAAAAAATGATGGTGGGATATTTAGGTGCAAGTTGTATGTTAAGTCTTTATGCTATTCAAATGTTGATCGAAAATCTCAATATGATATTGATGTTATATTATAAGTATATATTGGGGTATATTGTTTTCTCTATGTTGGTCAGTTTTGTGGTTTGCTATAGATATGGACCAGTAACAAATCCAAGATCCATCGACCTCATAAGATGGACATTACAAGTAATTCTTATATTTATCTTATATTAAATTGAAAATTATTAAAATAAAATATTAGTTGTTTAATGATAACACAAAACATTCAACTTTAAAAATTAGACAATATCAATTTTACTTAGTGTTAAATAAAGAATTTTGTATTTTAATTTAATTTAATACAAATGGAAATATTTAATAAAATACATTTTCCATTATACTATTTAAGTTATTTAATATTTCTTAATAATTCAAAAGATGTTGTAGAAGTCTGAGACATTCCACATTTATAATTGTTTATACAAATTAATGTTTTCAAAATAATTATAATACATTTTAAAAATTTTTTTAGTTTTACAACAAACATTTTGACTGTCAACATCATCTTATTATATTATTTTCTACAAATTAAAAGTTAACATTCATATACCTAATAATAATCATTTATTTATTTTATTCAGATTATTGGTTTGGCTTTGGTTGTATCTTGTAGCTTTCATATAGAAGCTATGGTTTTTGTGGATATTTTAAGTGTTATACTCTACTACACAAAGTTTTCACTTCCTTTTGGGTAAGTTAACTATAATAATAATAATAGTTAATATTAAAAATGTTGTAATATTAACCTTTTATATTACAGATTATTTCCTAAAAGTAAACCAAAAATACGATTATTATCTGAAGATGAGTATATACAACAATCATTGATTGAAACACCTAAAGCACTAGAAGAACTGAGAAAATATTGTAAAAGTCCAAATTGTGATTCATGGAAGGTTGTGAGCAGATTACGCGATCCTAAAAAGTAATTACAATTCAATAAATCAAAATAAAATACTAATCAATTTTCAACAATATTCTAGATTTGCAGAATTCATGGAAACATCAGCTCATGTCAGTGCAGATGCAGTCGATGAGCACGAAAAAGAATTGGAAGATTATGATACAGAATACAATGATGAATCAATTTCAGATGATGATAATTCTTCTGAGGATATAAAAAAATTAGAGTACTCAAGTGATAGTGAATAAAATATGATAACTTACCTTTAGTATTTAATTGTAAAATTTTAATTTTAATACTAATAATTTTTTTTTTTTTTTTGATATATATAAATGTAAATAACCTGTTTTGTTAATCTTGTGTTATTACTTATTATTATTATATTTTTTTTTTATTGGCCTTAAAATTAAAATAGCAAGCAACAAAATAATTTATAATATTTATTTTTATTCTTTAAACTACATGTTGTTATGTTCGTACATAATAAAATAATTTTAGCTTTAAAATGAATAATTCTAAACTTTCTTCTGAGGCTATATTATTAAATCCAATTAATGATGATGTATTCAATGATTTATTATATGAAACAGAAGAACAGAAAAAAAGTGTTCATGATACTAACCTCATCATTGTAGAAAACTATGGATGCATTAAAGTAACTGTTTTTTCTAAATACCTAGATAAGCATTAAACTTTATGTATTATAAAGGATGATGCTGGACAAAATGTCAAAGTGACTAAATATACTTTAAAGAATGAACAAAAAGTTGTTATTGAAATCATTAATTATGGTGCTACTGTTATTTCTTGCTGGGTACCAAATGCGCTTGGTGAATTAGAAGATGTTTTACTTGGTTTTGACTCAATTGAAGGTCAGTTTTATTATATTATATAATTATTTGAAACTCAGTCATCATTATGTCAGTCTGTTGAATAGACTATAAATCACAAAATACACATTCCATTGGCGGTACATTAGGCAGAGTAACAGATTATATTAGTAACGGTCATCTCGAAAACGACAAAGGTGAAATTTATGAACTCAACAGAAATCGTGATGGTCATCACTTCAATGGCGGTGAAAAGGGATTTGATAAAGTCATGTGGGATGGGTATGTAGCGGATGGTGAACTAGTATTAACATACTCAAGTAAAGATGGAGAAGAAGGTTATCCAGGAACATTTCAAGCTCGAATAACATTTCGTTTGACTTGCAAAAATGAGTTAGTTGTAGACTATGTCGGTATGACATCAAAATCAACTCCAGTAAATATGGCTTTAAATATGTTCTTCAATTTAGCTGGACAAGTAAGAACTAAACATAGTCTCTTATTTAATATTATTTTATATGGGAAACTATAACATATTATAGAATACCGGAGAGTCTGAACTCATGAATCATTCAATAATGGTTAATGCTGAAGAATACATGGCAATAAAAGAACCAGAGAGAAGACCTGTTGGTTTGATTAAAAATGTCCATCGCACATGTCTTGATTTACGTGTACCAAGATTATTAAAAAAAGCTTTTCCTATTGTTCCTGGTTTTGGATACAATCATACGTTCAAATTGTTCAAAGGAAAAGAACGAAAAGCATTTAATTTAGCAGCCAGGTAAACATAAATACTATTTCATTGCTTAAAATATTTTGTTTGCTGAATTAAACATTATTTAATTCAGCTTAGTACATAAACAAAGTGGTCGCATGTTGGATATTTATACAAATATGCCATGTGTCTATATAAATACTGCTCAGGATTTTCCAAATTATGGTAAATCGTTATTTAATGAAGAGGTTATGAAGGTAACTGATATAGAAGCACCATTAGCAAAATTTGATAAATATGAAAATGAACACGAGAGTCTTATCTCTGATGAATATAAATTTGCAAGTGATGCAGAACTAATGGAAGAAGAACACAATTTAGATTATGAAATGAAAACGTCTTCGACACAAATGAACTATTTCCAAGACATCAAGCCCATCAAAGGCAAATCAAATACTATATACAACAAACATTCTGGAATCTGTATACGTCCACAACTATTTCCAGATGCTGTTACACATGTAATTTAATTAATTATTGTTACTTTATACATTAAAAAAATGTATTTTAATATTTTAAAATCTTCTAGAAAAACTTCAACAGCATTATTCTCAAACCGTCAAATATGTATAGTCAGCAAGTTGTTTATAAATTTGGAGTTATTGTTTCAACTGATTAAGATATTTTTCAAAAAATAATATAGTTGTCCGACTCATAATCAATTATAACTTAAGAAAACTAACAAATTAATATTGGTTGTAGATAAGTTATAAATAACTGAATGCTATAAAATATTAAAAAAATATATTTATAAATACATATGAACGTACTGGACTTCTAGACTTAGAAATTACTGGATATATTAGCACATAATTTTGCTGCACATTTTCAGACTCTGGGAGTGTCAATAACTTCATTTTTCTACTCTTATAATTAACTATAGAATGACTCACAAATGAATTTCATTTTAACTAACAAAAATCATTTTTTTTTTTTTTTTTTTTTTTTAATGTTTAAAATTACCATTGATTACAGAAATAAATATTTTTTTTATATTATACATATATACTGCCCTGCTAAGCAAAAGTGCCGTAACTCGAAAAAAAAAAAATTAGATAGATACGGCATCTGATCGGTAAACACATTTTACACATTCTCTGTAGAAAAAATACCCCCAAAATCACATTAAATAGGCTACAAACACATAAAACGTTATTGAGAAACGCCGTAAGTAACGAAGAAAATTAGAACTACTAAGTAAGAACGCCGTATCATACATTTACTAAGCATAAACGCCGTAAATATTTTGATAGATACGGCATTTTTGCTTAATATTTCTATGTTCTACCCAAGTTATAGTATCTACTAACCAAGATATAATATCTATCATAATAAATATAAAATTATTTACGGCCATTAGTTCAAGTAATTATATCTATAGACAATTATAATTATTAAGCAATAATGCCGTAAAATTGACTTACGGCGTTTTTATTTAGTAAATAGTGGTATATTTACGGCTTATGGCTCTAAGTAATAACATCAAAATAACTTTTATTCATGTAACATATGGATAAAAGTTTTATTTTATTATTTCATTGCATTCCTCGTCAAAAAAACTATAAAGGTGAATATGTATTATACTAAATTAATTGGGATAACAAATAATAAAGTTATAATAAAATTAAAAAAACAAACATTCATTTTTCTCAAAAATAAGAAATTGAGTTTTACGGCACTTTTGCTTAGCAGGGCAGTATATATATGTGTGTCAAATGAATGTAGCTTATATACTCAAAAGCTATTAACAGATTTTAAGTAAAATTTAAAATTCTTCTTAGGGAAAAGATAAGAGAATAGTTAGAACTGTGTCCAAAAATATGTGTAAATATAGTGCTACATTCAAATCCGTCATAAGTGGATTGTCCATCTCGATCAAATTAGCTCACTAACAAGGTTTAAGTATTGTCAAAGAAAATTTATTGTGATGAGTAAGTATAGAATTTACTAGAATTTATTCTTCTAATAAAAAATAAATAATCATTGCCTTAAAAATTTTAGTAAAATAAATTAATAATACACCATTATTCAGTATTCTACAGTAAACACATAGGGTAAACAAATTATACAAATCATTGTATACTTGTATCATGTCCAGCTAATAGGTATAAGTTTATAGATCATTGGGTAATAATTAAAATTTTATTTTTTTATAAATATAGTATAACATAGTATATTCTTAAAAACAAATTTTAAAGTCACTTAAATTATCCTACAGATGAATTGTATTAGAAATGTGTACATACTTTAAAATTGTTAAAGTTTACTTTTCACTTTTAATTGTTCCTTAAATTGTTTCAGTTTTAAATAAGTAAATTATAATTTTAATAAGATTTTAAAACATAAAAACTTTTTGGAAAGTAGTTTAATTGTGTTTTGAGCGATAAATTTTTGTTAAAAACTTAAATGTAGATATTTCTTCATACAACCAAACTGATATTGTTATTAAAAACAATGCACCGCCTATTAAAATATGTGTAAGTTTGTTTTCTTCATAATATTTTTCCTGAAAAAAAAATAATCTTATTAGCACAAACAATAATAAAATATCATTTTCAAACTATAAAATAAATTAATTTTAGTTTTATTTATTTAAAATGTATACTAATAGTTTCCACTTACAATTCTATATATTAAATTCTTTCAAATTAATGAAAAATATTTAATTATATAACAACTTTATACTTTTATTTTCTGTTTGATACCTAATGTCCTAATTAATAAAATTATGCTCACTTGAGAGTACATTGTAACAATAGTTGACATCGTTAAACAACAAATGAATGATTTTTTTGGCATTAATCCATTAAGTGGATTATAATTAGTATTTTTATATTGAGATAGAATATAACGACCACTAAAAAAATGATACAAAATTAATACTAAACACTCTAATAATGATGAAATGAGTTTTTACCATTGGATGATTCTAAATGTAAAATTACAACAATTTGCAAAAATAAATCCAATTCCGCCAAAAAGTGTAGAAAACAATAGAGAAATAAATAAAAATATCACAGATAATACAACCATTTCTACATTGTATCTAAAATGTATAAAAAAAATATTAAACATATTACACATAATATGTGATTTAGATTAACAAAAGAAATTGCAAACAAACTTGTTTAATTCAGCAACATTCATAGTAGCTGCTGCATAACATTCAGTGATACCATTGACAGCTAAAAATAAAATGGCCAAACAATGCATTTGTAACAACACTGGTCCAATTCCAGTAGCCAATGTTGATCCTCCATAGATAAATAATGCTAATTTAGCATATGCTTGTCCAAAAGATAGTGCAATTAGACCAATAGAGCTATTGACACGTAACAGACATTCCAAAACGCTAGCTGCTTCTTTTATGCGGTTTGAATCCTAAGACATAGTCATTATAACATTTACATACCATAATACATGTATAATATTGAATACCTGTTTGATTTGTGTTTGGATCGGCACTTCTCTTTGAACAAGTTGACTAAAATAAAAGTATGCTGCTGTTTCAACAGGTTTGAACAAAAATCTAGCAGCTAATGATCCCAAATTGTTAACAACATCATATACACCTTGTTGATCAAATTGTAATGTGTTAAAGAATGTCATTACATAACGTTCACCATCAGTCAATAGTTGTTTCATAAATCCTTGTTTCAAGAAACTCCACAACAACATTAGTAATGAAAAATCGACACATTCAGACCATTTCTAAAATAATTTTTTATATTACTATCTAATGTTGATTTAGACATGAAAACTTACTTTTCCAGTAAAATTTGGAAAAAATTCCCACATGGATTTGAATGGAAAATCTTTTTTGTTTTTTTTTGTATAATACCAAAAGTATAGGTAAAACGACATTGTATATGCTATGACTGATGCAAGTTGTGCAAATGAAAATGCTAGTACAGCATTCTGGCCATTCCAATACAACACCATTGTGGTGTAAACAATTGTACGAACAGCAATGTTTATTATTTCTAGTACAACCTAAAATCTGTTCAGTTTTATTTACAAACAAAACAACAAAAAAGAACCCTTGTTAGCATTATAGCTCAAAGGGATCTTTTTTATATCCAATACCTATTTCATATCTACATATACAATAAAAAAATTATTTTTAATTACCTGCAACTTAACAAATAAGAAAGCTTGCGCTACAATATATAACTGTTCACAGCATAGTTCAATGATGCAACTTATGAGAATTGACCATACACCAAATTCATAATAAGTAGTAACTGTAATATCAGGTTGGCTCAACAATCGAAGCCAAATGAAGCCACATATTCCACAAATGGTGGCACATAATGGTACACTAAAAAATAATATAATATATGTGAATTATTTAAATTTTTAAAGAAAACCAGATATTTCATACGAGAACCAAATGAGATTGATGACCTTGAGCCAATTATGATGCAAGGTATCTGTTAAACACGCACGGCGAAATGCTTCTCTGCTCAAAAACAAAATTGTTGACTCGAGCAATAATAAACGGACATTGGTAATTCCTATTTCATTTTGAGAGACATGCCGCAACACAAAAGCGTTAATAACAAATGTCAAACATCGAAATGCAATCTAAAAAGATTAAAAAACATCAATAAAAGTGAATAGTATTTTTAAATATTAAAATAATGGATATAATGTGTAAACTAACTTGCAAGAGTATGTTGAGTGAAGCGTTTTCAACGCTACTTTTCAAGAAGTTTTTCTTCATTTTAATGTTTATCAGTTATCAAAATATTGTGTGATCACATTTATCTTTTGAACATAAAATCAATTAAAATAGGTATTTTTAAAATTCTAAAAATGTGAGAACAAAATATTACATACCTAATACCATCCTAATTATTTATTATTTATACAATAAACTCTGCCAACTGGGCAATGGAATTATTAATAGAACGATTTACAATTCATCTCACTCGACAGAATTTAGTACTGTGTAGGAGTTTAGAATTAATCTATTAGTAATTCAATTTCGAATCGAATAGCTTATGTACTGCGTGTTTACGAATTTACGATTTATTTTATTAGATAATTGATTTCAATAGTTCTTTAACTTCAGCTTTTATATGAAATCTTTCATAAATGCCATAAAAGTGTAAATTGCAAATTATCGAGAACACGAAAGATTGACGATACGTAATTTTGACGAAAAATCAAGAAGACAAGAAATGCAGAATAACCGTCGGCAGTCGGCACTCGGCAGTCGGCAGTCGGCAGTTGTGACTCAGAAGTCCGAACGAGAGTTCTCCGTAGATATGACACTTATCAGTTATCACTTTCTGATAAGACAGTAACCGATGTGGATTGATATCAATCCATCTGGGTGGTAACTGGGGATATGTCATTGCGCGGCATTGTAACAAAAAGTGATTGTTTCAGACATTTAAGTATTTAACTATTTTAACTGTTAGTTAATATAGGTATCTATTGTCTATGCTTTAAATACAGTAGGTACTCTTCCGAAATTCGAAGTCCTTATTAATCATTATGAATATCAGTTGCTCCAAGTATGACAGTAAGATAATAATAATAATAATAATAATAACATATTTATAAAATTGGATATATTTAAATGTATTTTAGTTTAAGCATATTTAATAAATTATTTATTATTAATTTTATTATTTTTGAAAATTCTTTAGTGTTGAAAACAGTAATTAACTAATTAAACAGATAACATAATAGGTAATAAGAGATTTATAAATCAATAGGTAGTTGTAAGTATTCCCAATAATCTAATGCAGCAGGCGTACTAAATAAATACAAAACTGTAAATACATACAATTTAAAAACCAAATCATTTTTTATTTGCAACATATTTAGTATTTCCGATTGTTTTAATGTTTCTTATTGGATGACTGCAATGTGGCAGTCGTGCAGAACAAATAACTCACTATAGAAACTAAAAAAAATAATTAAAATCCCAGAAATCTATTAACTATATAATATTGCTCTCTATTATGCTTAGTAATCATAATTCACCAATAGATTTGTATATTTGTGGCAAACAATAATATCCTAGAGTTCTCCAGTTATGCGAAAACTTGCTTGATTTACCAATCTATAAATATAAGTCAGTTTGTGAGAAATTAAAAACCCACCATTTCCTTCTAACCGAATAAATACAATTATACCTGTCTAAAAAAGTTTTAAAATGTAGTATAATTGTATAAGTTTATTATTTTTAAATGAAACAAACAATATTGATCTTATTTCTTACTTACGGGAACAAAGTCAACGGTATTGAGTTATCCTTTAGTAGTCAAATCAACATAACATCATTATAATTCATAACTTTCTTGACAGTCGCATTTAACATTATGTATATGTGAACACTGAACACGTTATGTGTGAAGATTTCCTACTACAATACTAATTCCGGCCATCTTTTGGTTAAATACTAAACAGTAATTTATTCTTGGATCTATTTGTAATCAATTAAAGTATAGGTAGTTATTATATTATCTAGTTTAACAAGACAAACATAATTCATGTCTTTGTCCTTTAGTTAGAGTTAAGTAGATAATTTTATCAGCCAAAACAAATTCAAGGACTTAAGGAAATGCCAAATCTACAAATATAATATAGAGTGTGATTCACCAAGGATGATACATTCAAATTCTGATTTTTGGGATTTTAAATATATACTTAAGACTAGTGATGGTTCGTATAGCTTACAGTAGTTAATCGAGCGATGAGCACACACATTTTTACTCAACATCATAAGTATGATGACAAAATTATGTTTATTTTTAATATAATATAATATGATGTTCATTATTACTAACAATGACAACGATAAGAACGCAAAAAAATATAACATAAACACACATCATATTAGGTGCTACGTATCAGTCACTGTATAATTTTTGCTGACAAGTACTGATAATTGTATATAATACACGTAATTGATCAGAAAATAAATGGTATCTTATTTCTATATATTATTATATAACTGATTTTTATACCCAAAAAAATTACTTTCTCAGATTTCTCTTAATGGTTTATTAATGAATGATTATCTAAACTCTAAAGGTCGCCCTGAGATAACGGGTCAAAAATAATACAAATATATACTATATAGAATTGAGTTTAAATAAAAAAAAAAAAATGAAAGGAGAACAAGGACCCTAACAGAAAAATGTAATTTAAAAAGTAAAAAAAAATACAATAAAATTCAATGGTAGGTATAAGTTGAAGCCTACAATTTAATCTGGTTTTTAAACTCACAACATATAATATAATATAATAATATTGTTTTACATACCTATTATTATTACGTAGACACTAGACATAAAATATTGCCCGGCGTATAGTGTAGGCAAAATAAGTACGTTACTGCAGTATAATATATTATAATATATAGTATTATATATTATCCTATAGCTGTTGTTAATAATTATTAATTTTTCACATCTTAGCTCGTTGCAATGCGTAGTAGCTGCTTATACAAACCAAAAGACATCGCACAAAACTCACCACAAACATCCAAATCCAATCTCCTCAACACTATAGTTGTATGTACGAAGTAACTACATTCTTTCGGCGAATGGAATACATACCAGTGATGTCCAACCTTTTTACTTTGGCGGGCCACTTTGGTAAACAATTATCTTCAAGCGGACCTCCAAATATAAAAGTATGAACAATCTCTATCTTAATCTAATAATATAATGTTATCACACATACTACATAATAGTGTACAATATATTATAAATAGGTGCATATTAGATATAATTTGATCTGTACGCTATTTTAAGTGCACTAGTGATATCGATATTAAATCGTAAAATTTATAATTGAAAATGTCCGATAGAAAAAATCGCTAGTACAATATGATAAAAAAAAAAAAATCGTTTCATTCAAAATTTGTAATGGGCTACTTTTATACCTTCGCGAACCTCAGACCGAGAGTTGGGCACCACTGTAGACAGTATAGTTATAACTAATAACACATGTATCAGGTACTTTGTACACTATCAAATATTAAAATATCTGATCACAATGAAAACTCGATAAGACAATGAAGGGTGAGCTTATAAAAAATATTTTAATTAAAACAAAATGTACAAAAAAATCATCATATTAAGTCTAAAATACTTTAAGTGTCATTTAAAGTTAAAAATAAACTATTCACTAATTATAAACTTTTATAATTATGAGTAAAGTAGTCGTACCTTTTTACATAGTTCAATACTTGTTTAAATTAACTTGTAAGTTTTGTATTTAAGTTAAAACATTTAAGTTTTTATGTTTTTAAGACAACATTGTTGGTCATTTTTTAAGAGTAGTTTTTTTTAAGATGTACTAAATTTTCAAGTTTTAGATATAAATATAAAACACTACAATACATGATATGTGTCAATGATGAGACTGCTGTTGTAATCATGACCTCGTTCAGTCGCTCGTCTTAATGGAAACTCCGGATTTCATTACAAATTTTTCAACGATGGTACACCAACGCACCGTGCACATTATATAGTTTATCTGATATAGCCATATAGGATGACAAGGACACAAATGATATAGGTATTAAAACTAGTTAGGTTGTTAGTTTAAAGTTTAAAAATTTTCTATTTAAGTAGTTCCTAGCAAAAATGTTATATAATAAATGTATAATAACTTAGAATGAAATAAATACTTGTGTTATACTTGTGGCTATGACATGGTCCACGACGGTCGACGATTCCTTACATCATTCCTACGATTTGTCCGCATGACAGATTATAGGAATTATAATATGGATATATTTATCCACATAAACGCAGAGCCTCATCAGACCACCAGAACTCCGGAGAAACCTAAGTATAACGATTTGTGGTAACTTTACAAGCGATCTCACGTTGTCACATATTACATATACACGAGAATTACCGATTTTTTTCAGCAACCTGTTTCATATCAGTTTATTGTATCATACTATACCTATCAAGACAATATTATCTGTACATATAAGCAATTATATATTTATATATAATGATGAATGGTGTATATTGGATGTATGTATGGTTAGAATTTAGAAACATAATATTATGATCAAATCTAAAAGATTGTATACACTAATATGCATCATTAAATTGTACACTTAAATACGTACACTTCACAATAGCAATTTAATTTATTGTACTGGATGTGTTTTCAAATATTTTTAATACTATTAATTGTCAAACCGTAGGTAATGCTTTAACAAGCATAAGTTAATAAACTAAAATAAACATAAAAAGTAAAAACAGTATGATACATCCATAGACCTTATACGGTATAGCTTATAAGGTCTATGGATACATCATAAATAATAAATATATACATAGAATCACGGTTATTTGTACAGATATCTGTTATATATTATATTTACTGTGTATAGAATAATCGAATCACAGTTATGTCACGAAGTCATGCTGAAACAAACTTATTTAAACCTCACATTATTGCAATTATTGCTTTTTGCTGTTTTTGTAAATTAATAATTATTCTTAGGATTTATTTTTCCTTTTTCTTATCAACTGAACAGACATAATAATTAATGAATTATATTCCAACTCGTATCTGTCAGCTGTCACTGAAATCATGCCGTTGCCACTTGCCAACATAAAATATATAAATAGGTACATAACAATTAATTGGTAACAAATTTTTTTTTTCTGTAATATCAATAACGCTTTATTATACCTTCTTTTAGTATACGAGTTAGTGATATTTGTTTACTTAAGACAATATATTGATTATGGTAACATAGTATATCATTCGATATTGTATATTATATATATACATATGTGTGTGTGTATATATTCCTTATAACTTTTTTAAACATTTCAAAAAATATTACATCGTTAAAGTATTATTATAATTTAAAAAAATATTTGATATAAATATGTTTGATAATTTTAATTGTTTAATAGAATAATACATTTATTATACTATGTATTTTATTACTACCTATACAATTAACGTACAGTATCGAATAGCATTTTTGATTATTAACAGAAAAATATTTCGTTGCATTGAGGTATCGTTGGATACACACAATTTAGCTGATTAATGAAATCTAAATCGTGTATATCCATTTTTAGACGTTGAAAGTGTAGTACTATTTGCCTCCAGATAGTATTTCTACCTGGTGCTCTAACTCTGCACCATACAACCGTTTCTTCAGAAGCTTTATCTAAAATTTAAAAAAAAAAAATTAATAAAACAACCTGACAGCCATTAAAATAATTGTAATTAATAACTTTTTATATGTAACGAAATAATGATTTATTTAAATCTCGCTTTGATATTGGGTGTAGGATGTGTAGGTACCTATAATGCATATTTTTATGGTGCACCGTAAATGCACATGCATCGTGGTCATTTTATAATAAGTATATCACTTTAACTTCTAATGCAATTATTTTAAATCTAAGTACCTAGTAATAACTAAAAACTAATTATTTAATAATAATGCATACATACATATAACAAAATATATAGTCGATCGTTATCAGTAGACAATTAAATGTAATAAAATGACAATGCAAACTAATATATTTTATTAAATATTATTAAATGAAGCTAATAATTTTTTTACAAAATTATATCTATTAATTTGGTTGTTATTATAAAGGTAATTCTATTTTTTTATTTGTAAATTGCATATTAGTTTTTTGTCGAGTTTTAACTTCTAATTATCCTATTATTCCCTACTTTCATAATTAAATATAGCTTTGCAAGTCCAATGGTTTAATTTTAACATGGTTTTACATCGATATGGCTGTAATTTTATTAATTTAATGGTATGCAAACTTTTGGTGTTAAAAATATTTTTAGAAAGTGGAGCTGTAGTTTATTCATTTTTTCGGTGCTTGGATTAAAAACAAGTAGTAAAGTATTACAAAGAATACTAAAATTTCTCCAAAGTTTTAAAGAAATTTATAAAATTAAAAGACTATAATTATACTGTTTACTCTACAATAATATTCTTATATTATGCTCTAATATACCTAATAATATTTTAATTTAGTAATAGGTACCCACTACAGTAATAATATTACAAAAATAATATGATATAATATTATATTACCATTATGTAGCTATTATATAGTCATTTAAATATTATTTCTTACCTGAGGACATTGTGGTGATCATATACTTATATTCGAGATTAGAGCCGATAATGGTCATTTTAAACTTATAAAAAACTAAAAATAGTCATATATTATTAATTAGTTTATTATTTTTGTTAAATGATTATGTTTGGTGTTAACTCAGATCGTCTTGTACTTACATTCACTTCCGTGAACATTTTCAGATAGACCATATGGTGTTTTTTGTATTACGCTCATATCCATTGTAGCACCTAAAAATGTAATTATTATAGTTGGCAGTTGCTATTTTATTTTTACACGAAACCCGATTTTGATAATTAACTAAAACTTAATTGAATTTTACAAGTTATATAGTTAAAAATAATGCTCATTATAGAATTGAGAAAATATTAGATGAAGCAGACAGCGAAATAAGTCGTTATAAAAATATGCATAAACATCTAAGTACCTATACATTTTTATGCAAAATAAAATGTATATAGGTACGTTTGTTCTAAAATGAAACCATATTCAAAGCATACCAAGATACCCTGCACATAGCAATTAGTAAAAAGTATTTTAAAACATAATTCGAGTCTGTTCTTTGATGATAACATAAACAATATAAATATCTATATGGCTGTATGGGTGATGTTACTGTGTTGTGAACTACCGCTTTTGCGACTTACAAAATATAACGTGCCATCAAATTAACTCGACAACTATCTATGTAAAATCACTAAAATCACATTTTGGAAAAAGATAATTCAATCAATAGTTCATTTGGCTCTTAATTAACGGAAAAGGGGTGAGGGGTGTACTTTGGAAATAAAAAAACATTAGAAGCGATACTCTGTCCCACGAAGCTCTCCTTTTTCACTGTTATTTATCATTGTACAAACATTAGCGTATAAAATGTATAATAATATTATAATATATTATATTTGTTGCTTACGGCTGTAAATGCAACCTTGGACTTCTTTTTTATTGTCGGGTGGCACGCACGATGCACCTCCTATATCGACTGTTATTTTAGAAGTCCTGAACATAATAAAAGTACGTGAAATTGTAAAACAAAAGTATAAAAAAATAGTTAATGTATTATAATTTAATATATAATGCGAATTATAATTTATGATAATTTCAGCTGTTTGATAATATATTTTATAACTTTTGGCTCATGACAAACGACTTACGCGTTATTTATTGCATACATGTACACTTGATAGCCTGCAGCGCTCTGGAGAGACAGAAAATCTGCTGATATACATTGGCATGGCACTTTGTTATCTATTTATAAAACAAAATAGGCTACATTTAAAGTTTAAATATGTACTGTGTAATTATTATTACAATAATACCATACATTAAGAGTTAACATTGTAATAATACGTTTAACAAAAATAGTAATTAGAACTATCTTTAAAGTATAAAACCAAAGCATTTTTATTGTCCCTGAAGATGATGGCAGACCAAAAAATACACATTGTAAAACCAATAAATTCATCTCTAAAAATCTAAAAAACAAAAAATAAGCGGCTAGTGATAATATATTAATGTTCAGTAATTCAGTAGATTTAAATCTATAAGCAATTATGTTATTTCCACTGAAAAATATCTTATAATATGTACCTATATAATTTTATTGAGGATATTATACGATATTCAATATACGAATTGAATATTTATACGATTAGTGGTATTGAAAATTTAAACCGATATAAACGGTCCAATAATAATTAGAACATCGTTAATATATTATAATTTTTAATACTATATCTATATATATCCTAATTCTTAATATTATATTATATAATTATAGAAAATATAAAATAAGAAATACTACAGTTGAATTTTATTTTAATTACTAAAAAGTATAAAAATAAATGAGAGCTTATTATCAATTTATTATTATATCAATAGTCGTAATTTTAAATCAAAAAATAAATTTTTTCTACTTCAATACTTGTTCTATGTATTTACTTAATCAAACTCCGAATTATGTGTGAAGAAAATAAATCAACAAATTAGTTTTACATTTTCAAATAGAAGTTATATCCTTCAACGGGAGGAATCTTCACTCAGTCACTCGTCATTTTATTTTTTTTCCCCGTGCAACATGGAATTCACTTATTGTTCAACATATTGTAATAGATTGTGTAGGTAGTATAAAATAAATTTTAATATTTTTATTTTACGTTTTGTTCCTAGTGTTTCTACTGCTGTTATTTTGAGCCATTGTGCCATATCTGGATTTATTCCTTTTGTAATAATACTTATAGTTCCTATTCCATTAGCAAAATTTAAGCTTAAGTACAAATTTGATTTATAAATAAAATGAGAATAGATCCATATAATTGCTTAAACAAAAATTGAAAAAAATTTGCATTTGCCCCCTGAGTCCCCCCCCCCAGACTTTCAATTATAGAGATAAATTACAAATTTCCAATCACTTTGTTCTTAAGTATTAGTTTATAGATATGAAATATAAAATTAACATGTAAAAAAAAACAAGGATATTTTAAATGTATTCAATAAAACCGTACTGGTGAGAATATTACACTCTCCGCCGTCGGAGCGTGGAGTTGACATAACTGCAAACCATCTGCCTTCGAACTAAAACAATAACAAATTCCAAGATCATTATAGAATTTTAGATTCTATATAGAGCAGCGTTTCTCAAAATGTTTTAGTTTACGCCACCCTAAAAATAAAAAAAATAATTGCGCCTCCCATGAATAAATAAATAATAAATTTATAGTATTTAAATATACAATAGTTTTTATTGTTATGATAAATAACACGGATCGAGCCTCCCCTGTCATGTGCTCGCTACTCGCAAGGGAGGCGCGTCTCACAGTTTTGGAACCGTTGCTATAGACTATAGAGTAAAGAGCAAAATAAAAGAAACTTTAATTATTGTTATAATCATTAAGTGTTCATTGAGTACCCAACATTTTTTTAAATAAATAATTTACAAGAGAATTCTAAATAAGTTTAATTTTTGATTGAAACTTAATTATGTAAAATAATTATTACTTATAGGTAGATATATAATTAAATATTATCAAAAATAATTTATTGATTATTATTCCTACAAAAATAATCATACAGCAGCCCTTAAGAAAATATTTGAATTGTCAATAAAATAAAATATTTAAATTTAGTTATTTTTTAAAACAAATAAATTATTCAAAACTCTTTATATATACCGCCAACAATTAAGGCCACAAACGATTTTAAAATTTTTTTGTTCACGTTTAAATACTGTATTGGTTTTTTCTTCTATAAGTACAATCACGTTTTGTTTTAGGTGGATGATGGTATTTGGCGTACCTACCTAATCTTCAAAAAAACATTATGAAATTAATTTAACAATATATAATTACATCTGTAATTTCTTCTATTTTTGCAGGTTGCTCGGGTTGCTGCTGTTGTTGTTGTTCCTGTTGCTGCTGCTCTCCGTTAATGCCATAAAAACATCGTCCTCCCAATAAAATTAAAATCACCGAAAATAACGAAAACTGACTCAACATTGTTGATTTTTTTTTAACGACAATTATTTGGTAATTCGCTTTATACGAAACAAAAGTGTATCCATATTATAATATACTATATAATCATGATCTCGAATTTCTAATAACTAAATTGTGCGTGGTTTGAACAGTTGCAATAAATTGTGTACTTAGATAATTAAAAAATATAATTACACAATACTTTGTTTAAACAGATGCGTGATTTTAAATTGATTGTATTCAATTTTGTATATTAAAACGTAAAAGCAAGTGAATATTTCCTCCATAATTTAAAATTGATTTGTTCTCTAGTTGTTTTTTAATTTTAATTAATTATTTGAATAAACAATTATTTAACATGTCAAAGTTATTAATTATTTTGTTTACTTCTTTACTGATTTACAAATAATTAATTGTAACACTAATTTCAAAAATGAAGAATTAAAATTAAAACAAAATTTTAATGTAATTGTTTTTATTATAGCAATTAGTTATATTTTATTAATTTTTAAAGAGTTAAGCATACAACAATTTGTACTATGCAAATATTTATTAGTATATTAAATAAAATAAACTTTAATCTTAATTTTGAAGAATAAAACTTATAGGAGGAATCTAATTTATTGTATTACATTTTTAAACTTTAGGCTTAAGTGTTAAAATTGTTTGCAAATATTCGTGATATTGATTACTGATTAGTTTAATAAAAAATTGAACTTTAAAGATAGTAACTATTTATATATTTATATTTTTTTATTTGTGGTATGATTAAAAACTTATGAGAAACATTAAAGTATCTTTTAAAGCTTTTTTTACTCATAATAGCAAATGTACAAATAAACATGAGAAAATATTTAGCCTGAATATGATACCACTCATGAAATTTAAATTGTCATAAATCATATTTTAATACCGTTCAGCTGGACGACATGAAATGCAGGTATAATATCTCCATGATGGGCTGGTTTACCTATCAGATTTGGTAGATTTATTTAACGTTAATGATCATGCAAACTATATGGATTTCAATATTTCTACATTTTTATGAAAATTGTACCTACGTATGTAATTTCCAATATTAATGTTTTTGACAGTTAACCATATAATATGTTAAAACATAATATTATATAAGTATGCGCATATAAAAATAAATATTCCCCTTACCCAGTCGAAACAATCGTCTATGCAATTATGCATCCGAAATTTCTTACTTTAATAATATCACAAATCCTGACAATTGTAATACTATTGTATTACAATGGTAAACGGACGTTTCGCCCCCGCCGTTTCGTCCCCGTCAAAAAAACCAGTTATCAACAATATCTCTTTACCTAATTTTCTGTTAGAGCCAAATTCACTAATTATCTCACTTCTCATTATTTTTGCATCTGTATTACAATAGCTTAATATTGAATATTATTTTTTTTATATTTATCTGCTTTTAGTTATCTCAATACTATGCGAATCGTACGATCAGTTATACACTTATATATATTTTTATCAATGTATATACTACAACTATAGACATGTAGTGTATATCATGTGATGAAACATGCGTGTTATCTCGAGCTAGAACTTTTTTTTTTAATTTTAATGAAGCAATAAACGTTATTTATTTTAAAATGTGTTTTGTTTTTTGATAGTAAATTGGATCTAGTTGATAATTAATACTTTGATGGGTAAAAAAAATAATAATTTTAATCGACAATTATAAGCATCATAAAAATAAATCGTTGTACGTTAGTTGTGAGTTATTTAACTCCTAATTATAGCGATTGCGTTTGTATTCATGTATTGTAATATACCATTATGAAAAAAAAATACATTATTTTAACCAAGAAATAATGAACAATATTAAATTAGCCATTAGTCAATGATTTACATTACCTGGAGAATCACCTAAATCCTACCATCAATAAAATCCGTACACTAAAATACGTCCTCTAGCTATAAAAAATTTCAGGTGAACATAATATACGCCACTATTTAATATTTGACAGGGATGAACGATGAACCGTCCGTTTACCACGGCAAAGATTTAGCTATTTAACGTTTTTAAAACCTACACATTTCTAAAAAATCAGGAATTTATGATTAAGAAATTTTTTACGGTCAGCTATGTCCACAGCACATTTGTGAAGACCTTTCGTAAAACGTTTTATATTTTTTCAGTGTGATCAACGTTATTCGTTATTTTGTGTGGGGCTGCAACAAGTAACAACACACATGTGTGTATTATACATTTATGCTGCAGTATTGTATTGGTTTCTTTTCAATGTACCTATTATATCGGTGCATCGGTCGGTCAGTTCTTGGAATTCTAACTATATATTATACAGTCGTGTAGTACAATATAAACAGGTATAGTTTCGTATATTCAACCACTTTTCATTGTATATTGAAAATTCGAAACGTATTATTTTTTGCCAGCAGTGAGTTTATCAAACGCATTAAATTTAACGTATAATATAATGTTATACTATAAATGTCCGAGAACAAACCGGATGTGTTTAAAATGCTGTATCCGCGACTGTGTCCAAACCGTGTGCCATATCCCATCATATGCGTATAATAATATAATATAGATGTACAGTGCAGGGGTGGCTAAACTTTTTTTAATTAAGATATCTATCGAGAATATACAAGACGTAAGACAACGGTCACGAGTCACGACGATTTATTATAAAGAGTTACTAAGTGTATACATTCCTCACAGAGCGGAATCGACTTTGAAATTGTCCATGATTCGATGTTTGGCCACCCCTGGATGGTGAATTACCTAAAAACTATATACACATTATACAATTTATCATCTAATTAGAACGGATAAATATTATTTCATATTTTTTCATTATCACAGTATTATTTACACTAATATAATTAGAATAATTCTTATTTTAATTATATATTATTAAGTGCACACACACAATTTTAATATAGGTACTTGCATATTATGTTATTTAGATCTAAAAAAATATAATTAACAATGATTTTTTTTAAAATATCATTTAATAACAAAAAAAAAAGACATTTTAAAGGGTTTAAGTTTCAAATTATTTACAGTACAAATAAATAAAAATACGTTTTATAAGGTACTTACAATAAAACGTATACATTTGTCATGATAAATACCTTAATGTATATTAAGTACTCGTATATTATATCGTTATAATAATTGGTTCGACGATTTTTTTTCATCATACATTATGGTACCTTGTTCAACCGTGGGATTTTCAAACATAACATTCGCACAGTGAATAAGTTACCTTGATGTATGGCAAAACAAATAACATGAGCTAGCCTAAGAAAATGCCATTACAATAATTTATAAATTCAAGTTCTATTAGATATTTAGAGGACAAGATAACAGTAAAATAAAAATAATACTAATTACTACATAAAATATATAAAATAATATAATACTATTTTTACGGCATGAGAAATAAATATTGAAGTTGTCTTATGAAATTCTGTAGGTAACATTAACATCTTTAGATTTCCACAAAAAGGCTAAAGACGTATGTGTTACCAAGAGGAATCTTTCACAAATAATAAATCAACCTCCGGATGTAGATTTATCAAAATCTAGAATTTTGAAATTTAAGATAGCTGGTATAAGTAATAATTTTAACCGGCTCTATTAAATCCCAAAGAATACTAAATCCTGCTGTGCCCGTGTATGTGTAGCCGAGTCTTCACATAATATTTAAAGTATTGAGTAGTGGATACAGAATTCTCTTGGGATATTTAAAACTAGCTAATCCCACAGGAAACCCGTATCCTCAAATCCAATACATTTCAAAAAGTAAAAACTACAAATCGTTTCAACCAAATCCGTTGCTTACATGATGCATCATAGAGTAGTAAACATCTTTAGCAGAATATAATATTTGTATGTTACTAGCAAAAAATGTTTAGACTACCCAAATGATTGCTCATAACTGCCGCAGCTATATACCTATATATTTATAAAATATTTAAATATAAAAAATAACTATTATGTACCTATTCTTATCTATTACAAATTTTAAGATAGTAAACTGACTATATTAGTTTTATATAATAAACTAAATGTTTCAATTTCAATTTTATAATACAGTGAAACTTCTATTTAACGAAGTTTCATGGGGAACAAAAAAAAAAAATTCGTTAAGTAGAAAATTTCGTTAACTGGAAGTTCGTTACACGGAAGTTTCACTGTACAATGTAATAACAGTTTAAACAATTTAAATAATTATGTATTAAAATTGTACATTCATATTTAAAATTAAAATAGGTATATAATCTAACGGTTAACTGCTAAATATAATTGTATTTATGATATAAAATTAAATAATATATATATAAATAATTGTGCGAATGCTGCAGTTACCATCAATCGGTAGTATAAACTCTAGTCACAATTTTAAAATACAATGTTACTAAGAGTTATACTAACAATCGATAGTAACCTCTATAATATATGTATTATTTAATAGTTATTACAATACAATATAATACACTACTAGTTACTACAATAATCTATGTGATACACATTTTTTTTATATATAATTTATTATACATCATTATATTAAATAAATAATTAAAATTACCTCAATGATTCTTGTGGTGGCAAATTCATGATATTAAAGAACTCGTCTCTCAACACTCGTATTTATAATCGGTTTCTACGGTTCAAAACACGATCTTATACTGACCCTAACGCAGAAAGAGCGTGGGCGCGCGTTTAGCCTTTGTATTGTGCGTAGAAGGTCAGTCGAGCGAGAAGGGATGATGATGCTTACCGGCTATACCAGCTACCTGCTGCTTGAGCCAATGGTCGTTTTCAGAGAGATTTCATACGATTCCAGTATTCCACTGAAATATGTCGAAAACGAAATCATGTGGTTTTACGAACACAACAAAATGGCAATATGTTCAATATAAAATGGTTCTTACTTCTTAATAATTTTATATTATATGTAAATCACATCGATATAAATATGCAATACACGGTTATTATATATATATATATATATATATATATGTGTGTGTGTGTGTGTATTAATTTATAATATAGATTTCAATATTATACTATCCACATTATTCACGTACGGGCTATCAAAAAATATTTTGTTTTCAAACATTTTTGACCGCTAGACATCGAGCAAAAATTAAAAATTGTATTTATAAAAACACTTTTTTTTGAAATTATGTGTATTCACTTCAAGTAATTCATTTGAATTCGACATCATACATTTTAAGAGTTGATAAATTTAATTTTCACGAGAAGACTTCTATATAATATACTTAGTATTTAGTTTAATTTATAATTTAAAAGTTCATCACGATAACAATTTTAACTTGGTTTATATAGGGTGTGGCCATTTGTATAAAATATAATATGAAATGGTATTAAAGGTTTTATATATTTTATGTAATTATTAGCATATTCAATTTTAATTTAATATTTAACTTTCGTATAATTTTTTGTTGTACCTATATAATTATAATTACCTATAGCTAATTAAACGGTTTTTCAGTAGTGGAAAGTTTATCGTTAATAATATAAAAATATTATGGTGTAAATTTTAAGCAAAATTAATTTAATTTTTAAATTTGAATTACCATACTGTTAAGTGTTTTATCAATACATATTATATATATATATATAAATAAGCATTTTCCAGGATAAAAAATCAAGTATACCTACAATATAGCCATAAGTTAAATTTCATGTTTTGTTATTAGTTTTGTGTAATGGTAATAAAAAATAAATAGGAATTTTAAAAGCTAACTATTAATAATCATATACTTAAAATCGTTCTAACCAAGACGAAATATTTTCTTTAATTTATTGTTTTTTTACATAGATTAAAATGTATTATTGCAACTATAAAATACATTTAAAATTTTCAAATAAGTAAAACATTTAATATTAGTATATCACTATGAACAAAATATTTTAAAGAATGCAAAGAACTGCCTTTTACTACACAAATAGGAACTTATTATACTATTATATGGATATTTTATGGTAGGTACCAAATACCAATACATGAACCTACCGCCCACTACCATAATTCACCACGAAAAAATCAATTGTGTAGTTACTATACCATATATTATAATGACAAGTAAAGCCGAATGATACCTGCGATATTGGGGGTAAAAACTCAAAATTTGTGTTTTTAAATCACAGTGCCTCAGTATATTATATCGTGTGTGTAGTATTAGTGGGAGTGTATAACGCGTGTAATATATATATATTTATTAACACTGTCAGGTGTTCACCATTCACACAGGTAGGTACTTCTAAACGTTATATATATTCTATGTACAACAGCCCGTGTTATGCTCTTTATTGGCATAATCTGTAAACAAAATAAATATTTGAGTTGTATTTACGAAAATCAAACATTTAGGTACTTAGGATCACTACTGCTATTTTTTATTTTTTAAATCCATGTCACAGGTTTCATTTAAATCATATCTAAATGTGTATTATAATTTATAATTAATAAGTAATTCTCGCTGTTAAAACAAATAGCAAATAAATATTATCATATATCAATATTAATAAAAGTACAATAGGCAATTCATTAATTCACACATTTGACATAAAAGCTATATAAAATAAATAATCAGATTTGTAATTATTTTATAAAATAATCATTTAATTTAAACTATAGAGAAAATTCAACAAAACAAAATTTATTTTATTTTATTGTTTTTTTTTATTTATAGCAGTCTAGCACCTAAAATTACACAATGCACATAAAATATAGTCAGTTTTTATATTGTAATAAAATATTTATTTTATAATTTAGATTAATATATAATTAAAATTGAATTTGTAATTAGAATTAATATCTAATCAAATATAGGAATTTGGATTTTCCTGTAGTGGTTTTTTTTCCGTGATCCATTACATTTTCAAGCCTTACTCCCTTAGTTAAAAATAGCACATTATATAAATTTTCACGATTTTGAAGAATTTTGTTTAACATTTTAACAAAATAGTTAACATTTATGAAATGTACTATTTTAAACTTTAAATGGTTATTTAAATTAATTGGATTTATGTGTTTTAAATATTTTATAAACATATTTATAAAAATAATTAATGTGGAATTTTGTGTTTAACTGAATATATTTTTTTTTTATCGACGTTTATTGAAATATAGAAAAATAAAACAAATTGAATTGTAAATGTCTATAAATAAATTTAAGAATTAAAATATTTTTAAAATTTGATCATGTACCTATAGAAAATGATGCGAGTAATTTAAACAATAGGTGAAAATTTCAAGTATTTAGTTAAGAATTTATTTAATTGAAGAAAAAATAATAAAATCGATTTTTCTAAAAACGGGCTTTGCTTAAAATTCCCATTTTTCTTTAAATTGTTTGTTTTCCCGATTAATTTGAAAAACATTGGTAGTTTGCAATATTGACCTTTCCAAAGTACAAAGAAAATTCAATTTTCTATTTAAAATCACTCTACATTTTTAAAATCGGAAAATTTTTTCATCACTAGACGATGATTTATATCATCGACTTACCGTGGAGACTTGACAAAACAAAAATAGGCACATATCGTTGTAAAATCAATACATTAATTGCTCCGCTTAGAACCTAATTTAAGAGCTTCAGCATATCAGTTAATTTTCATTGATATTGCACCTGCTAACATTAGTAGTTCCTCACAAATAGAGATATGCATTGATATTTTAAATATTATACATAAAAAATATTCTGTGATTGATGAATGATTATGATGAGGCTTATCAGCTTACAGTTATTGGTGTTATTTATTATTATTTTTTTTTACCGTGTTAACATATTGATTCGTAAAATCCGAAGTAGGTCTTGTAAAATAGTAAAGTGTCGTGCAATATGAATATTTTAAAATAATCAATAAATAATTAGTAGGTATATTTTAGTTGGTCTAAGTAACACTTTTAAAAAAATATTTCGAATTGTTCAATTTATCTCTTAAGAGGACGTTGTACCCACATGTGTTTTCTCCATTTCACACGGAAGTAAACAGAAAATTTGCGTATATAATGGACCCAATTTTATGCTATTAGCTTTAATAATGGAGATAGTTATTAGTTTACATATTATAAAACTTAAAAGAATATTTCCTAATCCTTAAATAATATTCTTTTAAGTAATAATAAGAAAAGATCCCAAAGGCTTTTATTAATATTAAATTTTTTAAGTGAGTTACAAACATTTTAAAGTTTTAATATTTTACATAACTATAACATCTCTAACTCAATTAAAAATTGAAGTATCATATCAATATAAGACTGAGATGTCTTAGATAATATTATTACCATTAAGTTTGATAGGCAAATTGTTTCTAACATTAAAGCCAACAGCATAAAATTAATTTTTCTCTATACTTCAAAGTTGCAATACTACACAATATTATTTATATTTATCCATATTTATATTATATTGTTAAATGTTTTATTTACTCTAGTCTCTAATCTTGTACAATTTACCATCACTGTACATTATACAATGTATAATTTATTATATTATATTGTAAATTAGAATACATTCCCATTTTTGATTATTAATATTAATATATTATTATAGATTATTTTCACGGTTTTTATTGTAATTCGTATTTATAGTAAAGAGGATGCCATACCCGTAGGTGTTGTCTCTGTCGTACAGGTAAATGACAAATTTGAATCGCGGAAAAAAACCCAAACTAAAAAACACACGCCGGAAATAAGCTCAAAAAAATATATTTACATTTATTTATAGATACATATTTTAAATAATATTCACAGTAGTAAAATATAATACTTTATTAAATTATACATACATACATACTTTTTAGCAATTCAATTAAATTTTATATTGTTTTAACTTAGGTTTTTATTGTTAATTATCATTATTATACAGTTGGGTTAATTTTAATTTTTTTATGAATAGATATAGCCTACAAGTTATTATTATAATTAACCTTATAATTCAACAATTTACTATTGTATAAAAGTAGTATTAGTAGTATTAATAGTATTAACTATTAATTGTTATTGTTTTAACACCATTTTATTATTGTCTCAAATGAGACAAATGTAATCAATGATTATTAATTAACCCTTAATAAATGTTTATTTTGCTTAAATAAGTTAAACTTTTTTTTATAGACTACCTTTATATATTATTTAATTATTATGACTATGCGATCTCTCGTATTATAATTATTAGTTATTATTATGTTACCACAAACGAGAATATTTTGTATTTTTAATATTTTGTTCCTATGTTCTATTAAATAATTATATGATAAAATTATTTTAAAAATATTATTATTTATTATTAAAAATATATTATATGATTGTAAATCCATTGTATAATTAACAATCAACCAGTTTATAAAATATTTCATAAAATGAGATAACAATGATAGCACTTTTTTTTCCGTGGTCATTTTTTCCGCCTCCCAACAAATTTACAGTCAGCAGATCACACGTAGTTCCGTTATTTTAAAAATTAGAGTAAATCGATCTATTATAAAACTCTATGATAAGAATAATTATGACATGTTGGTAGGTATATTAGTTTCTTACGATTATTCAGCTTTTAAGTGAATAATGAACATTTTTAATTTACTTTATATTGTACACGCTTAACTTGCCAAAAAATTGAACAATCGTAAAAAACCAAAATACCAACACAGATAATAATCTTACCTTCAAGTTGCATAATAGGTTGATTCACTCTAATTTTAAAACTAACGGAGCTAAACGTAATCCGCTAAGCGTAAATTCGCCAATAAATAAATTATAAATAATTATACATTTATATACCTAATATAGCTTAAATATTTTTATTATTGTTAAAGTATTTTAAGTTTAATAGAGTACATGGAAATACCCTGTGCAATAGTGATACATAAATAGCAGCTAACCATAATATAAAAGTTATAAGCACACCTCACGCTATAATTATTTGAATGAATACCTACCTATTTAAATGAGTCAACCCACTGTTGGATTAAACGATCAGGGTAAATTATTAAAATTAGAAGCTTCTAATTCATATAAAAATTTAAAACTACCTAGGTATTTTAATATTATATTAACTAATGACAACATTTTAATGGATGATAATAATAAGTGAACATGACGAGATAATATTTTTAGTTTATTTCATAATTAAACATATAATTTATCCGATATTCCGATATAAACTTTAATCAAGCACATCTTAATATAAATTATCCAAGTGTAACCAACAAGTAATTTTTTTTATCACATTGTCATGTTAATGTATTAATATTCAGCTTATAATAAAAACTTCTCAAGATAGTATACTTTGATAACACAAATAAAAGAACATCAAAAATTCATATTGAATGCTATAATAGTGTAAATGGACAAATAGAAGTAGAAAAGTTTTTTTTATTAAATGTAGTCGATCTGTTCAATTTAGCGTTAACTTGCACACGAAATAATATGTTGTTATAATGTGTAGAAATGATTATCAAAAATTAAGAACCACGTCAACCGCAATCACAAGACAAATGTGTCTTGATCAGTATAATAAATATTTAATAAGTAGGAGACAAAAATATGTTCGTAATATGTTAGAAACTCAGAAACGTTAACTATAAAGTTTACAAATTAAATATAATAATATGAAACTACCTATATAATACATGACGCGGAGATGGTGAAGTGAGAATGGACTTAATAAACAAGTTACAACGATATTATAGTTAAAACTTATAAAACAGTACAGAGAACTAAATGTATTAATAGGTATATAGAATAACTTTTAATTTATTTTGAACTTACCTATTCAATAATTACACATAAGTACGTCAGTCATCAAAATATTATTTCAGTTGCCGAAATAGCGATCACCAAGTAACCATCGAGTGTTGAACACTGACTAATGACTAATGAGTGGTGTGATCGCAGTCCGGCAGTCTGCTGACAGTTCGCAGGACCAAAAGGAGCCATTTTCGTCGCTTATCTGAACTGGTTTTCGTGGACGGATAAGTAAAATAATTTTTCGATCGCTATACAATGTAAAGTATACATATACCTACCATAGGTAGACGGGCACAATTATTATTTATGTCATACCAATTATTATTGACGACCAGTATCTCCTCTATAATAATTGATAAGAATATCATCATAAGTAAAAATCGTATTTTTGTCTTGTTGAGAGTTATAATGAGATATTTACTTAGAAAAACGTCTACGTTCAATCTTCTGCGAATTATTATAAATACCCATAATATCGCAGTAATATTACGGTTGGATAAAATTAATAATTATTGTTACTAAAATGTTATACTCATACTACTATAACTACTAAATAGATATTATAAATTTCAATTTATTTAGGTATTCTTGTCGTCGATGGAATATACATATAGCGTCGAAATGAGATAAGAAAAAAAAATTCCTATCGCACGAAAGAGCCAAAATCCTTGGTACCTGTCGTTAACCACGGTACTGCCATTAATAGATATTAAATTTAGAATTATATCGTTCAAAAACTCCAACCATTTAATCTTAATCGTTACATTAAATTTATTGCAATAATGCAATAGTCGATATATTGTCCCATAGACAGTGTTGAGCAGTTTTGTGTTATAAAATAGGTATTGTTGGTACCAATAGTACCTATCCTTCGTAGTTAGCGACATCGGTTAAATTGAATATCATCAACTAATTTATTAAAATTGTATTTATTTTTAAAATGCTACTTATATAAAATGTATAAAATATTAATTTTGGCGCAAATAATGTCATTTTTGCACCTTTGGGGCAATGGGGCTTATTTTAGGTATAAATGTATAATAGGTACCTATGATATTACTATATTAGTTAGGCCTTTGGCTTATATATCCTATACAATTTGGCGCAAATTATGTCATTTTTTCACCTTTAGCGCCTTGTCGTATGCGGTTTACCGCTTTTCATTACTATACGACATATTATGCGGTCTATCATGTGTTTTTATATTTAATTAAAATATCATCACTAGGGCTGGGATTTTGATACAAGGCATCTTTTTTTCTGGTGTTTTGAAACGTTGGGCCGTAAGTATAAAATGTGTTTTGGGTGATACTGATTATTCTAAAGTACCTAATCTTTTTTTGTATTTTTTTGGCAAAATTAACCTTAGATGTATTTTTAAGGGATAATTTGACGATTAAGTGCATTTTCTTAGTTTTTAGAGCATTTTTCACAATTTTGTTCTTAAAATGAACGAAAATTGTTAATTGTTGCGATTAACAAGGGACTTCCTGCAAAAGTGCAAAATGTCGACGGTACGGCGTACGAATAATAAATTATATAGTACAAGTTATCGTCGATAACAAATTTATCATAGCTAGCCAGCTAGGCCTCGATAAGTATTATTATTTAGTATTTACTGAATTAAACAAGTAACAAATACTATAGTGATTAATATACCTAACAATACTATGTCTATGAAAATGAAAAATAATATTTACATATTTTTTTCCAATTTATAAGCTATAATAAATAAAATTTAAATGCATTTCTATAGTGCATTTTTTGAGTTTTTAAAATAATTTTTGAATTTTTTTTAAGGGCATTAAAATTTCAGTCCCAATCATCACATATATGGGTGTATCTACAGAATATCATAAATATTTATTATTTATTACAATATGATTTGATGTCTCCTAAAAAAACATTCAAATGAGCCACCTTCATTATTTTTCCACCATCGTTCTGCTAGAAAATATATGAGTATCAATTTGAATAAATCAAATTTCCTTTAAAAACGTTGGTATTAAAGTACTTTCCTCTAATCAAATAATTAAATCGAAGTTTTTGGCAAACAATTAACATAGTTATTAAAAACTTTTATTAGAATTAAGTTTAATCGACGCCAACAGCCGGCGTCGACTTGATTGGGATGACTATTGGTATATGCGTGGTAGACTACATACAACAAGAACCTTCAACCTATTGTATTTTACACATAAATTAATAAATTGTATTGTTCAAATGAAAGAAAAATTCGCAAAATATATAAAAATCATGTATAGAAGAAATTTCGTATATAATCTTGTATAATGTAAAGCCAAATGTATTTTATACAGTGGTACCTACTACACAACGTAATTCACCAAACGTGCTAACCCCCCTTTTCCTTTTTTAATAATGTAGTTATTCAAATCTGATTTTTGTATTCTTTAAATATACTTACTCTTTATGTGTTACTTTAGGAATATCCTGTGGAGATACAAATTCTGATTTTCAAATTCCATACATGTATCAATAACTCCCATTTTATACAATAAATTATATTAGGTATACTTAAATGTTTTTTCTGAAACTGATGTATTCGAATTATTTAATTTTGTATACTAGTGATAACAAGTCTATGATAATGTCAATAATGGGTTTGGGGATATAGTGATTTAAAAATTGTATTACCTAACGTTTATATTTACCTAACAGTATGTATGTATATAAATTTTAAAAAATGGTTCAAATATAATTATTTTTAAACCATTGGTAACCATTATAAACATTTAAAAAATTGAAAAACTATTCGTTCAAATTTTAAATTAGATATATCAAAATTAAAACATATTCACTAAATTTGTAATTACTAATTAGGTACCCGGTACATTAAAAATGGAATTTTTTTTGAAAACAGAAGTTTGTATCGCCACAGCCGATACAGGACACTTCTCAAGTTGTACAAAAAAATCTCAAGGTCTTCAAGTATATATAGATATTATTAATTATTATGCATATAAAAATTCCAAAAACTAGAATTTGAATAAATTTATAATATTAAATGAAAAAATGGATGTGTACATTCTTAGTCAATTACCCAGCGTACATCTATTGTAAAATATAACGTCGAAAACCCTTACTCAAATCATATACTGCATAGCCTCAGTAAAAATACATAAGAGTAGGTATATTGTTTTTATTTTACATTCCTACCTAAATCTATACTATTCACACTTATAAGTTATAAGGCATACGTGATAAGTTACTATATTAGAACCCTGAAACTCGTCTAGGTTTTAAATGACAAATACGGATGACCTTCGTCGATACATTATCCAATTTTAAAATTTTTTCACATCAAATTTTTGTGAAATTTTAAAATTAGTGGAATTAGTATGATGCGCGTGTAAACGAATACATTTTTCCAAATATTAACTTTAAAATCTATTTGAATTTTTTTTCATTATCAATATTATAGTCAATATAGGTATCTATTATATTATGACTTATGAGCCAATTTATATTGTTATTCTATCGATCGTTTGATCGCCTCTGTTCTATTCGGTATAATATGCCTAGGTATTGACTATTAAAAAAAAAGTTCATCACATCAAGTTTTGTTGAAAAAATTCAATTTAGTTTTAAAATATTGTTTTTGTTCACATATAAAATTTATAATTGTTTCGTTATTCAATAAAAAAATGTTTGTTGATTCCAAATTTTAGATTCTGAACAGAGCGAGGAAATTATTGAGCCTTCTCTTATATATTTTTTTTTATTAAAGGTTGTAACCTTTGTTGTCACAAATTTGTATATGTTGTGAAGTTTTTCCATTTCCTAAAAAAAATCATCCATTATGAGCTAAATACGATAATAATTTTAGGAACAATAACAGCACACTATATGGCGGGGGGATAATACCAAAAGATATACTGCAGCATACAAATCCTAGCCCTGATGATTAGTATTCAGTTTCATACTTTCAAATTATAATATTCTGTTGAAAAGTGTAATTTAATAGTTATTTTCCAGTGTTCATTATTTTGCTCATTAGTAGTGAAAATAGCAATATTTAGGTAATGAATAAAATAAAATAATTCTCTGGTCATACGTCCTAAAATCACCGTTTGATTTAATGACTAGTTTTAGATCAATTTTTAGTTAAATGATGGTAACTAAAATTATATTACTTTTCTTTCTATACCATAAATATTTAGTTTTTCAATTATTCAACACAATAAAATAAATGTACACCTGACATATCAGTTGTTTTATTGTTTTACTTATCAGTTATCATCAAATACGTAATGAAAAAATGTCCTTATATTACAATCTAAAACCCTTAGAAAAAAAAATAATAATAATAAAATAAATATCATAAAAAAGTTATTAAGTAAATACATTTAAGCTAATGTAATTTTCCATTTTGTTGATAATAATTGTATGTACAATGTTTACGTCTCGTAAATTTTGACACTGCATATATATTATACAGTGGAAAAATAATTGGTCACTAATTTTCAAGATAAAAAGTACATTTTTTAATTAATTTTTACATTGGTATTCAATAGAAACTCAAACCTTTGTTGTGTAATAAATAAGAAAATGAAAAATAATCGGTTACCAACTCAATATTATAACCAAAATAGAGTATAGCAAAGAATTAAAATATAATTTTTTCTGTTTTAGATGGAGAGATCTAGAAATAAAGTAATATAAAAAAGGTTTTTGACGAATATAAAATACAAAATGGCACTTAAGCAGTGCTAGATGATGAAGTCTGTTGCCCAGGTACTGAATACTGGGGTCTGAAATTGGTGAAGTTGGTGTTGCCAAACGCACCATTTAATTGTCCATTTTGAAAACCATTAGGATATTGATTGCTTATGGTACCAACTAAAATAACATTTTTTATTTAATATGATGTAAATTAATAAGACAATTTTAAATATAAAAAATAATATTTACCACCAGATTGTTGTTGGGAAGTAGAAGTAGCTGAAGATGTGGTAGCAGCCAAACGAGATAATATAGATCTCTCAGACATTTGAAGTCGCTGGGCAACTGGAGGTATACGAGCCAATGTTGCTGGCAATCTGCTTACATCAGATTTCATATCTGACAAAAGTTCTTCCAATTGATTTAGTACCTAAAAAATAATGAATACTTTAATAATAGGATCTATGATTTTAACATTTTAACCATACTTTGTGAAGAACAGCATTGGCTGGTTTGTTACCAGCTAAACTCTCTTTAGACAAGTGTTGATGTGATTCAGCCAAACACTCTACTTCAGCAAATCGAGCATTCAATGACATTGCTGGATGATTTGGATCTTGTGTAAGGTTCAAATAGGCAGCGCGCCTAAGTTGTTCCTCAATCACAAGTGCTTGTTCCAATAATTTAAATCTTCTTGCTAAAAATTTGTTCTTGATTTCTAAGAAGTTTCCTTTACCAACATCCATTTTAAAAGGTTCATTGATAATAGCAAAACGGATGTCGTTTTGAATATCTTGCCAACGACCATAACCATGTGTTACAATGCCCGCCAATAACCAATAATCATGTCTTAAAAAATAAAATAATAATAAATATATGTAATGTACTAATTTATAATTTATGTACATTAAAAATCATTTGAATTTTAAATTTCAAACATTTTAAATGACAGTTATACTTAAGATAGAAAAAAAAAACATACCTCCTATGCCAGATTTCATATTCTCGTCCAGGAACTGCTGCTTTTTCTTCATTTACCCACAATGTATGAAGTTCAGTAAAACCACCATCAGCAATGTTAAACATGAATTTCCTTGTGATTTTATCTTCTTTATCATTTTCAGTTCCAATGCCAGCTGCTACTTTAGCTCTTTCAGCCTCCTCTAATAATTTTTTCTTAGCTTCATCATCGGCTTGCAATGCTTTTGCTGATGCTTCAGCAGCTTTCTTTTCTTCCTACAAAATTATAAATGGTTAATAAAAAAATTATATATATAAAAAAACAAGTTGGCATGTACTTCTTTCTTATCAATTGTGGATGGTTCAGATTCTTTTTCTTTTTCTTCTTCTTTCTTTACAGTTTCAGATGTAGCTACAGAATTACTTTCTTTTTGTTCAGTTGATGAAACATCAGACTGTTCAACCTTAACTACACTGTCACTTTCTTGTGTGCTTTCTTTTTCTGGAGTTTTTTCTTCTGTTGGTTTTTCTATTTGAAGATTCACTGCTTCTTCAGGTTCTTCTTTAACAACAACCTAAACAATTTTTTTTATGTAATTCAATAAACAGTGCCAGATATTATAGTATTTGTTTATATAGTAATAAAAATAATTAAATAATATTAATTTATCGTTAACATTTTATCAATGAGTTATCAGCATATGTTATAGATTATAAATATAGTTGTAAATGCATGTAAATTGTTAGAAATATTATTAGAGGCAATACAACTTTAGAAAAATAAAAAAAACAATTAAGTACCCTTTTAATTTTAAAAAATATGATTTTATCATCTGAATTAGTCATAAAACCCAAAATTTATTTTGTTACAATAATAAACATACACCATAATATACAAAACATATGTTTACAAATAAAACATTAGATATTATTAGGGAAAGAACTAGGACCACTTGAGATATATACACCCATTATGTATAAAATAAATATATTATTAGGAAACAAAAGCAAGTTTGATAATTATTATAAAAAAAACTAATAGGGGAGGGACTCAGGCCCCACATTTGTCGCATGAACTAAAAAACCACTATTAATTAAATATCCAGTGGCCTAGCTCAGAATAAGGATGACACGTAAAAGGGATTTCTATTTTCATTACTGAGTCTTGAGCACTTTCGCACCAGTCTCAATAACATTGTTTTTTGAAGATTTAGAAATGTTGGATACTGAAATTATTGTGGAACTTATTTTAATTTTATTATCTGGAATAGAAACTTGGAACTCTGAAATTAAGTTTATACAGGAGGGCAAGGGAATCGACTTCACCATTTATAAGTTTAGAAAGAAACGTAAGATTAGCTCCAACATAGACCAGACAAAAGAGCAATACAACATCTTAAGAAAGCTGGACAGTTTAAATTCAGCCGAAATTCTTCTCGCAAAACTAAGAAGTTTCAAAGCCTTACAAGTAACTTTCTTAATATGAGTACCAAATGTAAGAGATCAATCAAAAGTAATATCAAGGTTCATAATACAGGTACCTGGCTAAGTACTATTTTAAGTAGATATAAACATTTTTAATAGCACAATATTTATTTCTTGTAATAATTAATAATTATCTACTATTAAATAAGACACACAACATAAATTATTGTAGTACACTCAATTGTTGATCAATAAGGCATACAATAATAATAACATGATCAAATACTATCAGCAGAAAAAGCATCAACATAATTCATTATATGTCAGTTTTACATTATTCCTAATTAATAACCAATGAACATTTAATAATTTATAAATCAATTTTACTCACAGTTGTTTCTTCTGGTGTATCAATTTTAGCAGATAATTCATTTTCTATTTTAACAGTAGGTTTGTCTTTGTCAGTGCTTTCTTCAGATTTAATTTCTATTGGTTTATCATCGGTAGTTGCTGGTGTTTCTTTTAATTTCTCCTCAGGATCCTTGAAAATAATAATTTACAATATAATATTTTAAGCAATTAAATTGTAAGATTTGCACTACTTTTGGTTTATTATCTGTTTCAACTTCAGTTTTTTCTGAAACAGTAGTTGTTGGCGTTGAAGCTTCAGAACGTGGTACAGGAGTTGAACTAGTAGATGCATCAGCTGCTTTGATAGTCTGAATGGGCTTACGAATAAGCTCTGGCATACTGTAGAAACCATTTATTTCTTCAAATTCTTGAACCTTCAATAATAATAAAAAAAAAATGTATTTGTAACAATTAAATAATATACATTCTGTAAGATATCCCCAAAATTCTTTATTCAAGAGCCATATTATATCAAAAAAAAAAAAAAAATTAAAGGATTTTAGTCGGTCAAAATTATATATAAGTCTATGATATTTTTAACCCTAAAATTAATTACACTATGAGACAGATGATAGTACCCCACATGTTGTAACATTCAACATATAATGAGTACATGCAATAATGATTAAGGATATAATAGATATTTTTAAATTATCCGCGTTTACATTTCAAAGTTTGGAGATACTACCTACTTTTATATTATAATACTTACTTTTTTGCGAATTAGTGACATAACACCAATTCTTGTGAGTACATGCTGTCGACTTAAACCCTCCCGTGGTACACCATCAGCAAAATTTTCAGAATTATCAGCACCAGGTTCACACAAATGACGCATAAATAATGAAACATATGCTTTGAAATTTTTTTCTGATTTTCCTCTCAAGTCTCTTACAAGCCTAATTATATTAAGTATTAAAAAATTGAAAAAAATAAATTATATAAATAAATATTTAACACAAACAATCTAAATCCAATATTACCATTGAGAGTTAAAGGCATCTTGAGGTGGCATTCCATACCTCATAATTGCATTTAAGAAAGCCTTTCTTTGACGAGCATTAAATCCAAGCACCTTAGAATAGTAAAAAAAATTATAATGAAATAAATAATTTTGTACTTGAAGACGACACTACAATTACATTTGTTGTATATGTATTAACTAGTTTTCGTAAAAAAATTCTCGTGCCTTGCTTTAAAACTAAACAATTATTGAAAAAATCCTCAAAGATATTGATAATTTTAAATTTGATTCACTCTTACACTAAAACTAATAAAACTTAATACAATCCAACTTCTAGTAGTTATTATTTCAGGGCATTCATAGAAGATGTGGGCAATGAAAACATCAAGTATTAAATGCAAAAATAATTTACAATACTTCACATTGAACCCAAATCATTTTATAAAGCTACTGTGGTCTTATCAATTACTTTTAAAGCACATTTACAGTTACACCTTAATAATAAAGAAGCAACAAATGTATGTACTGTCTTTCTAAAATAATAAAATAAAAACATTTATTTATTAAATGTAGAAAAAGGCCTTTAATAAAAGCACAGATTACTTAATATGCTATTATTCTAAATCTGTTTCCTTTAATTTTCCAATTAGGTAAACATAACATTTAATTAACTGTAGATGTTAGCTTATTCCATGTTTGGATTAATAATGAGGTATCTGCATGAAATTGCTACTTACTTCAATATTTCCACCCACTCTAGCCAATAATGGAGGCAAAGGTCGATCTCTCTCTTCTTTTCTTTCAGGTTTACGCTTAAGTTTTTTACCAGCTTCTCCATCCTTCTCATCAAAGTCGTCATCTTCTTTGTCATCATCTTTAAATTAGAAAATATCAAAAACAAAAAAGAGGTTTCCTATTTCAGAAATCATACCTGATGGTGCAGAGAAGTCAGAGTTATAATCAGACAGATTTTCTTGCCATGTAGTATCTTCACGTGTTGAATCTACAACACCACCACCATCATTGTAATTAACTTGTTTACGAACACGTTTTCCTTTGCCCAATGTTCTAGAAATATCTTCTTGATGTTGCTCATAATGATGACGAAGTAATTTAACCCAATATGCAGGATCAGTATTTTCTGCTTCCTGTTTTATTACTTCTGTATTAGCTTCTTCTTCTTCGTCTTCTTCTTTAGTTACATAACTAGCCACTTTGAATGATGACAAATACTCATTAGACCAATTTTCTTTTTGTTCAATACCAATTTTAGAACGGTCTAATAATTCTTCAACAGCTTTGTCATCATAATGAATAGCTTCTTCTTCTTTACCCTAGTATATAACAATGACGGTTTAATAAGTTTTTGATTCGTAATACAAACCAAATAATTTTTAAATACCTCTTCTTCTTTAAATAGTTCTTCAGTTCCAAACCGTAATATATCATCCAATTCTTGTTTAGTAAAATTAGTCTGTTTACCTCCCATACCAGGTCTAACAACTAAGTGAGTTAACATCATTTTTCTTTTAGCTACTTGAGTAACTCGTTCTTCAACTGAATTCCTTGTCACAAAACGATATATCATAACCTAAATATATATATATATATAATAAAGGTTTAAGCATAATTCAATAATTAGATTGTAATTATTAGAAATACAAAATACAAAATATATGTATAAAATAAATTATCACCTTATTTGCTTGACCAATACGATGAGCTCTTGAAAAAGCTTGTATATCATTGTGAGGATTCCAATCAGAATCATAAATAATGACAGTATCAGCAGTTGCCAAATTAATTCCTAAACCACCAGCCCTTAAAAACAAATATAAAATTTAACATTCACGTACAGCAAAAATTTGTATTCTAACTAAATATTTAGTTAAATGTTAAAAACATTTTATTTTGTTTAAAAGTATCATTCAAATTAATTCATTTAAAGAAATGATAGGTAAAACAATACTACTACACTGCTGGTTTTATATAATAATATAAAATTAAAAACTGATAATATGAATATAATTATTTATATTTCAATAAAATACCTGGTTGAAAGCAAGAATACAAATTGTTGAGCACCAGGGGCATTAAATCTGTCAATTGCTTCTTGTCTTTGATTTCCTGTTATAGAACCATCAATTCTTTCATATTTATAACCTTCTCCTTCAAGATAATCTTCAAGAATATCTAACATTTTTGTCATTTGAGAAAATATTAAAACTCTGAAAACATTTTAATACATTATAAATGATACCATTACACTTAATTGATAGATCATTTTTGACATTAGAATACTAAATGAATTTAAATATTAAATATATTTAAAGCTTATAATAGTAATGCAAATAAAAATTAATAAAATCTATACTTAATAGTTTATATTTAATTTACCGGTGATTTGTTTCTTGGAGTTTTTTAAGCATCTTAGATAATAAAACTAGTTTTCCAGCTGCTCTAGTAAGAGCACCAATTTCATAACTTCCATTGATAGATGTTGGAGCTTCTTGAGCAGCAGCAGGGAATAGGTATGGATGATTACAACACTTTTTTAAATCCATCATAATATTTAATAAGGACACTTGCTGTCCTCCACCTCTCGGATTTAGAGCTTCAAAATTTCTTGTTAGTATATATTTATAATATTTCTTTTGCATTGGAGATAATTCAACACGTACAATAAACTCTGATTTTGAAGGCATATTCTAAAATTTTATTATTAGTAAGCAATATATATTTTATATGAATAAAATAAAAATATACCTTTAAAACATCAGCTTTTAATCTTCTAAGCATGTGAGGTCCTAACATTTCGTGAAGACGCTTGACTTGCTCTTCTTTTGAAATATCAGCAAATTCATTTTGAAAAACTGTTAGATCGTTAAATTTCTCAGGAGTCAAAAAATTTAATAAATGGAATAACTCTTCTAGATTATTTTGCAGAGGAGTACCAGTTAATAATAGCTTGTTACGAATATTGTAGCCAGCCAAAAGTCTAAAAAACTGTATTACAAAAATTATAATAAGTAAATTTATTTATCTTAAGTTTTTATTTAATTACTTTTGACTGGTTGCTTTTGAGTCTATGAGCCTCATCGACAACTAACACGGCCCATTCAATTGATCCTAACAATGGGGCGTCTATTGAAATTAGTTCATAGCTCGTAAGTAATACATGAAATTTAACTGCGCCTTTTATTTTATTACAACGTACACCGGAACGAGTATCATCAAATGAAAATTCATTTTCTCTAATCGTAACTCTAGAGTCCTTGTCTCCTACATAAGACACAACATAAAAGTCTGGTGCCCATGTTTCAAATTCACGTTCCCAATTGATAAGTGTCGATAGTGGTACACTGACCTAAAATTTAAACAAAAAATGCAATAAATAAAAATAAAATGTATATTTTTGTACTACTTACCAAAAATGGACCTTTGCAATGTCCTTCTTTATAAAGAGAGTATAAAAATGTTATAGTTTGAATAGTTTTGCCAAGACCCATTTCATCAGCTAATATTGTATCAATGCCTTGACCCCAAGAATATCTTAACCAATTCAAACCTTCCAATTGATAAGGATGTAATTCCATACCAGTATCCACTACATAATCAGGTTGCTTTTCATATTTCTTTTTTAAATCTGATATTGGCTTATCAGGGGCTGCTACAAATTTGCGACTGGAAATAAATATGATAAGATATGGTTTTAAATTTTAGCCACAAATTAAGCTCAATTAGAAAAAAAAATGTAGGTATTTTTATACTACTTAAATACTATTGTTTATAATAACAACATTTTAAATTAATAAATAAAATATAAAAATGTCTTTAAGGTTGAATAAAAGATAAAGAAATATTGTATTTGTATAATAGTAAATTGATTAATTAAAAATTAAAACAAAATACTTTAAATATTCACTTAAATAACAAAAAATAACTTTTAAAGTATTACAATTTCAAACATGCAAATATATATGTATATATATATATACTTTAGTATTGTCAAGGTCACAAAATAATGGTCTATTATATTATAAAGGAAAAACTTTATAAATTTAATAATATCAGCTTTTTATTAATGATAATAATTAATAACATACCAAGTAAGTCCCATTGTTGCTTTAGGTGTTTCTTCGTCTTCAACTGAATCTTTTTTGCTACTGCCCTTTTTTCCTTTCACTTTTTTGGTTTTCTTTGATGTATCACACGATGCTCTTAGTTCCTATTTAAAACCATTAATTATTTATAAATATTAAAAATATAATTTGTTTAATAAAATTTACCCAATAATAATCAATGAATGACTTCAAATCCGTATATTCAGGATTTTCATGTTCCCATGTAGCTAAGCTGTATGGCAAGTCTCGCCATTTAACTAAATACATCATACGTGCATCTCTTAAATGCTTATGATTTAAAATCCTGTGGACTAATAGCCATTCCGGTTTTACACCATACCTAAAATACAAATATATTTAAAATAAATAATGAACAAATAATAGTAAATATCAAATTTAATGGTAATACCTGTAGAACTTCTCTTCTAATGCAGACTGATCACCACCGACTTCACGTAGTCTTTTCCATCGGTTGTCCAATTCATCTAATGGTTCTTCTAATTTAGGTGGTTCATCCATGTCATACTTTCGCATATAACTTCTAATAGTGATTGGATGAAAAACTTCCATCTGTATGATACATTTGATTGTTTAGTATTCAAACAAAATATATATTTCAATATCACAAGGGAACACTTACTTGAACTTCTGACACCCAGTCACATTTCCAATAACTCTGATCTTGCCATTTTACAAAGTATTCACGTTGCCTTTGTTGTTTATTTCGTCGCCTGTTAACCTTTTCAGTTTGTTCATCAGCTGGTTTATTAGGGTCTTCTGGTAAAGGTTTCCAACGCCAAGTCAAGATTTTTGATACTTTCCCAGGTAATGGTTTTGCCTAATGTTATTCATATTAAAAATAAGTAATTTTAATATGAATTGCTTAAATAAGTTAATTGATTTCAATTCATCCTTACCGAACATCGAGGACACTTCCAATCACCATCAGGTACATCAGTAATAGGTGGACTCAAACAGAAAGTATGATAAGCGGCTGGACAGGAATCACAGCATAAAAGCTCACCTCCATCTTTACATACTCTATTGCCATAAAATATATAATGTATTAATTTTAAGTTTATCAGATAATTTAATTTTTTAAGTGGCTATGATAACTTACCTGCAAAATTCTTGATGTTCATCTTCTTCTTGTTCTTGTCCGCCTTCACTTTCACAATGTGGACATGACCATTTTCCTTCAGGAGTATCTTCTAACTCTGGATCCAAACATACAAGATGATATGCTCTTGGACAAGTATCACATAAGATAATCTCCCCTCCTTGTTGGCAGACCTCACAGTAATCTTGATGATCTGTTTGCTAATATACAAATTATTGAATATGTTAATATTTTATCTAATATTTTAAAAAAAAAAGTAATCACATTTAAATAGTAAATAGGTACTAATAAAGATTATAAACTTACTTCATATCCTTCTTCGCCATCACCACTACCATCTGGAAATTTGGAAGTCATCTTGGTCTTTTTCTTCTTTTTGGACTTGTTACCAATTTTAGTTTTTGCTTTCTTTTTAGGAGCATCAGGATCTTCAGCCTTCTTTTCAGGCACTTCAGCTTCAGCAGCAGCACCTTCTTCAGCTTCTTGCAACATTTGCTCAAATTCAGCATCAGAATCACCTTGAGTATCTCCAGCTCCTACACCTTCTGCATCATCATCCTAAACAATAAATAATCAATTATAAACATATCAAATATATATAAATGGTATAATTTCCTAAGAAATTAATTTTAATTTAAACTAACAGAACTTGCTTGTTTGCGTTTTCCAAGCCTAATTTTTAATGTGGGAACTTTAGAGGTAGATCCTTGTGAATTCCTCTTATTACCACCACCACTCCGTTTAGCACGATTACTTCGTTTTTTACTCTTTTTTTCTTCTACTTCTTCTTCTTCTTCTAATTCATCTAATTCATCCACTGATCTCGACTGAAAAATAAAATAAGTTATATTGTGAAACTTGATTACTATAAATGCTATAATTATCTTATATTACTAAGTGCAGATGGATATGGTTAATAATTTTAAATATTTAAAAACACTTTTTTTATACATCACATACCTTGTGTCTGGAAGTTGAACTTTTAGGCTGATATTCAGGTTCTTCATTTGCTTCGAATTCTGGTTGTTCTTGATGTGGGTTTTGCTGGCAGAAGTCACGCCATTTTGCAGCAACTAACATCATCATTTTAGCAATCACAACCTACATAAAAAAATTATAATAATATTTTTAAATCGTAGATAATATTAAATTTCTTACCTTAGGATTTTCTTTAGCAAGAATGGGCCTAACATGTTGCTGAAATAATTTGTAAGTGGTTAAGTTTTGATAGTCAGCATCAGTGTAATCAATTGAAACATCTTGTAAACCAAATGTTTGACAGACTTCTTCAACTGATGGCATTCCCGCTAAAATTGGTAAAAAAAAAAAAAAAAGGTAGTTTTAACTAACTTTTAGTATCTTATATTTTTTAAAATTAAAATTAAATAAACCGTACTGCCATTATTATCTTGGGATGTAGTAGTGGATGTACTAGGCTGATGATGCTTAGAAGACGAATTTTTTGATTTCTTAGACTTACGATTTGAATAATCTGAATCATTAGCAGCAGTAGTTTCTTCTTCAAAATTACCGAAATCACTTTCCTATAAATATAAATACATCCAATTAGAATAAAAAAGATTTAATATATAAATAAAACAATACCTCAGCACTATCTCCACCCCTTTTTCTTTTCTTTCTTTTCTTTTCTTTTTTGGAATCACTTTTTGCTTTACGCTTTTTACCTCGCTTCTTTTTGCGACCATCAGGATCATATTCATCATCCTCCTCCTAAACGGAATAAATAAATAAATAATATATAATATACCTATATCAAAATACATGAACTTATTTCAAAGCAAATCTATTAAAAATAGCTAAATTTTAATACTAACCTCTACACGTTTTTCTTCCTCAGAATCAAATGAGTTTTCTACCCGACTTGATGGTTCATCATATTCTTCTAAAAATAAATAAAATGTTAATTGATTTTCTAAAAAATTAACTGAATAACATAAAATTAATAATAAGTGTTAAACTACAAAAATCACTATTTATTAAATCAAGATAATTAGGTAGGTATACAGTGAAACCTTATTTTTATATTTATAATAATATTTGCATAGTAATTAAACTTAAGAGTATTAAAACTAAATGATACAGTAATAGAAAAGTAGGTATAGGTATTTTGATTAAACTGAGTACTTCCTTTCAGAAGACATAATAGGTGCACAGAGAGGGGGGCAAGCTGGGGAAATTGCCCTTCTGGCTTTTTAAGAATATGTTTTTAGATAAATTACTATTTATTACCTATATAACAAATTCAAACATTATCCCCCCCTTAGAAAAATTTCTGCGGGCACCTATGTAAGACATTTGTATTGTTAGGAGTTTGTAAATCTATGACTAAAAAATGACTTTTTTTTGTTTATGTATATAATATTCTGTATAATATATTGTGATAAAAGATAATTTTATCTATTGAGTTAAAATCTAAGTATGATCTACTCGATGATCTATTTCTCCATGTTTTATAGCAAACAGGAACAAATTTCAAGTAGGTAAATAACCAATTGTACAAAAAACAAGAATATAAAAATGATGTGAGCGGTCACAAGCAAAATTATATCAAATTACAGTGTTGAGTAATGTTAGCCAACACTAATGAATTGATAAGCATTTGGACAAAATTTACAGTAGAAAAAATGCACCGCTCCATCAGAGAATCGATGTAATGACGATCTCTCAATTTCATGTCACTCGTAAGTTTAAAGTTTAAAATCGAGACGTCAGTAAAACGAGGTAAAATGTGAGCATTTTTTGGTGACAGGTAGACATCTCGGAAAGGTAACGAGTTGGACCTCGTAAATACGAGGTAACGTAAAAACAATACCTATTGGAAATAGATAGTATAGGTAATATTTAGTTATTATCGATATTGACCGCGTTAGTGAAAAATCCAGCGGCGGCACCGTTCCACCATTTTGTTTACGGTTGGCCCCATTCGCGAAAACGATGGCCCTAATGAGCCGATTAGTAGCGGGCGGTGGTGGGGGGGGGGGAGCCGACGAGACGGTGGCGGACGGTACGCGCGCGCCGCGGGGACGGCGACACCGGCGGCGAAAAAAACCGCCGTCGCAGCGTATAAACGAGCCGGGAATTGTGTTTTACCGGTGAAAGACTCCTCGACTTCTTCGTCCGATGCCATCGCGTTTGCCGGTGATCTACTGGCCGCCGCTGTGCACGTTGGATATCACCATCGGATGCGGACACCACGACGGACGGAGCAGCGAATGCCGTGCGGTCGCGTACTCGGAACAACACAACACGCGCACCGTCGTTGTGTCGGTTTGTTGTGGTTTGTCTGTTGTGTCGTTGTCGTGACGCGACGCGACAGCCGTTGGCGGCGACGATCGACGGTGGAGACGCCGAAAACGGAATAAAAACACTAAACCGCCGAAACGAAAAAAAATTAATAATAATAATAATAAACGATATATAAGCGTAATATCGCGTTGTAGACGGTTCGCGTTGTTTGGTTATTGTCTTTGGAGTACACACACGGGGGGAAAAATGCGATCGGCGTTTGTGCGCCTGCGCTCTGGACGCCGCGATCGTGGAAAACAGCGCCGCGGTTTCGGGTGGTGGACGATTTCGGAACGACCGCGTCCAAGACCAGACCGATCGGTGTGGCGCGGTGCGCGGGGTAGCGGTTCGGCGGCGCGGCGGCGGTGTTGTTTTGTGTCGACTCTTTAGCTACACCGTTGTACGCGAACTCACGGACGACTTGGGTGAGCGGCGAGTAGCGGTGGCGTTGGTGGTGGGGAACAGGGAAAAATTATTACGGGGAAAAGAGACTGAAAAAAAAAAAAAAACTAAGGAAAAAAGGAAGGGAATCGCGTATAAGATTTTTTTTAATATTATGCTCAATGTTCATGCCATTGCTCCGGCCGGTGGTTCGCGCTCCCGATGTTACGAGTCAGGATTGCATTCATTACTATTATTAATAATATCGTGACTAAATAAACTTCTTTAGTCACGATTATTATCGCTGCGTTTGGTAGGATCGACGTCTATATTATACATAATAATGTAACATAACGTTTTTATTTTATGGTACAATATATAGGTTTTGTCCACAAAATTGTTCATGAAAATGTTGAAAAACCAAGGTCCTGCCGCCGCCAAGTTCCACGCCGAATGATTTAGTTGTCGGTATCCAGACATTCAGTATTCATTTTTTACAAATGTACCTTATAAATTATAGTAATATCACTAATATCACTTCAGTCGCGGGTTGAACTAATATGTCATACTGCTATCATTAGTCAATTTAAATAATCTTTATGATAATATTGTGGATTCTTGATAAATTCTAATGGGTATCGGCATCGACGACACCGCCAATAAGCACTATAACCTACAAATAAATTGTGTTTTGACTAATGCATTAGTTAATAGCTACGTTTTCAATGTTTTCATGCGTTTCCAAATTTTTTTGATTACGATCTCCAAGAAAATTAGATGCCCCATAGACCTTTTTACTAGTATAAGCCATAAGGTTTATGAGAACCTATATACTTTAACATATCGCGTATTCGGTTTTCTCTAAAATACGCCTATTAATTGTATATAGACATAAACTATTTTATGACGATATCACCAAAGTGACTTACACAGTTATTCTTCTCATATTATTTCATATTTACTTACATTCTCTGATTCTCACAATCGTCATTCGTTAATCACCATAATTATAAACATAATATCATTTAAGATTTAACGTAATTGAGAATTTATTATTGGTCTACAATCTTAAATTTTTAAATATTTCACACCCGTGTCTTTTCTATATACCTACTTGAATAGTGGTGATGTCAATTGTTGTATAGGGACTCATTTTCTAGAATAAATATTATATAGTATGCACTGTGCGTTATTAATTATTTATACAATGTAGTATTTAGGTACTCTAACCAAACTTAGGTACACTATATTTAAATCGCTGTTTGTTTTTATGTATTTATGTGTATATAATTATAGAGGTGACAATAGATAATATTTCTTAAAACTAATTTGGTTAAAAACAATAAAAACTATTGTTTTATTTGAGTTTTAATAATTTTATACTTAACAACTTAACTAATGTAGTTGTAGAGGTTAGAACTTAGAGGTACCCAGGCTTGGTAGGTACCTAATAATATACTAGTATAAATTAAAGGATTTGATTGGAACAATACTTATACTACTATACTAGCAATGGGTAGTATACAAGTTAGAGTGATTTCGCGTCTATGAACATGGATAAGAAAAAAATATTTGTACTTTTATTATTATTATCATTATTTTATTATTATTTAATATTTAGTATTATTCAATTATATTCATCATCGACCTTTTTGAAATTTTATTCGTAATACAGATGGATATTTTTACAATGTAAAAATAAACACTAATGTGACTAATTTGTAGTAGTTGGTGATGTTTTATGGACAAAGTGTTAAATAACAATAATAATTAGGTGATGCTCAAATGTTTAACGTCTGAAAAAATAAACATTGGATATTCTAAATTTACATTTACTTATTATAGTTTTTTCACATTAGGAACAGAAGTACCCGGAGTGAACTATTTTCACAAGATTTGTATGGTTGTTGGATACCTACTTTGTATATAGGTTACATGGAAAAAATGAAAAAGCGGACAGTTCGTACTATATTTTAGGTAGAATAAATATATTATATTATATTTTACGTAAGTATAATTAGAAATTTAAATAAAAATTTCATATAGTTTGATGGTAGATTTTGAATAAAAATAAATTAATAATTTATATAATTATTAGTTTAATCAGTTATATACGCAGAACTAAATTACCAAAATAAGAAATCAAGGGATGTAGATCTTAAAAAAACATTGACTACAACTACATATTAACTATCTAATTAGTTATTTCTTCAACGAGTAAAAACGTTAAGAATGTTTATATTTTAAAATAGTGTTTCTTTAAATATCATTTGATTAATATTAATTGTAATCGCGATTGAAATCGTGCAAGTTTGATATAAAGTTCGGGGTAATTTAATTGTATCTCATTAAAAAAAATATAGTACCTTGTTAAGTCTGGGATAAATTATTATTAATTCATCATAACCGTATTAAATGTTTGCGGTATGCAAATCAAACATCTAACTGCAGGTACCTACAAGTGTCGGCTAAGTGTTTATCGGTTTACACTGCATTTACAAGTATATAAGTAATTGTATATTGAAATAATTGAAAAAACAACAATTATGGTACCTATACAAAGAGACCAGACTTCGTTTATCTCGAAGTCTATCATTTCATCCAACCTTAGCTGATGCTAGTGCATAAGCACGGGTTTCAGAGCTCCCGGTGGTCATACAAGGTGTTATCGAAGATGCCTGTAAAGGTAGATAGGACATGTCCTGATTTGTAAACCATCAGTTCTCACATCATTCTTTGTTTTGGTACTGGTTCTCCTTATGTTGTCTTTTCGAGACAACCAACGTTTGCCGCCCTATATTACACGCTTGTTTCCTTTTTAAAATCTGGGTTGAGCCAATAACTGCTACCACTTATTTTAAAGTATAATTATAATAACTGTAGGCTGTAGCCTTGTAATTGGCCACGTATGGAATAATTTAAATTAAATGGGGTTGTCTTTGTTTTATATTGATATGTCAGTAAAGTATTAAAATCATGCCAAATGGTTAGATCACCTATTCATAAGTTCAAGTTTAAAAAGGTAGGTATAAGGGAGCACTACTCTGTTGTACACTAGGTGCCGAGTGGGTCACTATTATAGATGTGTTAAATTTGAATTCAATGATATTATATCATTGAACACAAAACTTGAATGGAAACGCTCTGTCAGCCTATGTTATCAAATATATTTCATATATTTTTATATGTAGCTATTTTAATCTATTATTAAATACAGCTATTTTTATATTGCTATTATTAGCTATTTATTTTATTTTTAGTATTTAGGTAGGTTGATATATTTTTTTCGAAAATATTGAATTAATTTTAATATTAGTATTTAATTATTATAATGATGATATAATATGTTTTTAATATGGTAATATTCCTTTACCCACCATACACACACAATTCTAAGTACGTGACAATGCCCCCTTTAATTATTATTTTAATTCGTTACCTTTTAAAATTTATTAAATTAGTTATGTTTTATATTTTCCTCAGTTTGATAATTTAAATTAAATATAATTCGTTTTACTAAAATTTATAATGATTTATTTAAACAACAATGAATATACCCTTTTTTATTAAAATATAATATAATAATTATACGAGTGGTATGTATCAATACTTTTGTACCCAAATATTTATACTGTTATAAGATTTATGAAAAAATTATTTGTACTTTCTTATTTTTGACATCGTAGTCGGTTAGTTCGTATTCAGTTGGGGTGGCACTGTGATGATCTATAATGTAGACTGTGGTAGGAAGATTAAGAAATATTTGAACATAGTGACATGGCCGTAACTGGAAATTAATTTCGGGAGGGGTTTTAAGCTAAAGAATTGTGTTCTAATTTTATTAGAATATTGTATAGGTAATTTAGTATAGTATACCTAACCAAATAATACAACATGAAAAAATGTCGTGGTGGGGAGGGGGTTAAACCCCCAACCACCCTAGATACGGCCTTGCACAATAATAAGTAATAACTTTTGCAGGTTAATAAGTTATTATTTATTTTATATAGTATATATTGTTATTTATTTTAATTTATTTTGTCCCATACTCCCACACACACACACACACACACACCTACATAAACGCATACTGTCATTATGTTATATTGTAAATGGAATTTATTTCTGCAAATAAATATATTATTATATTGTTATATAAATAATAATACATACAGTTTTATACAGTCACACATTTATTGATTTTATTTTAATGTAATTACTACAGAAGCATATTTTACCATGAATGCTGTAACGAATTCTATCCATTTAAGTGGTGATGTAATGTAATTTTATTTTTAAATATAAAATAATAATTAAAATTGGTTTATTAGTGAAAATTAATTATACCATTACTCATTTGGAAAGATATATTCAGGGCAACATAGTATGCACTATGTAGTATATTAGTGAATCCAGTGAGTAAGTAGGTTAAGTGCATAGTAAATAATACTAAATATATTATTTATGGTTAGATAGCTTAATTTTTTCTATATTCTATTCAATTTGTCATAATTTGAATTTTCTTTTTAATATGGATGTAGGGCGTTACACAATTTAATTTAAATCGTCTTTATATAAAAACCATAAGTATACCATATTACTACAACACAATTTAGAAGGTAATAAACAAGATAGTGAAGTTAAAATATCTGATTTTGTTATAATAATATATTAAGCGTTATATTTTAAAGAAAAAGTAAATCGTCTAAATATGGATAAAAAAAATGGTAACTCTGTACTAAGTGCAATAACCATTATCAAGAGTATTATAATTATTTAATAATAATTTATTTATAATTAGCTTTGTGTTTTTGAGTACCTACCCACTATTCTTAGAATTGTAAGAAATACACTTATATTATTATGCTAAATGTATAATTTATTATATAGTATGGTACCTGATCAAAAATGTATTTAAATTCAATTAAATTTATTGAACTTTTTATTATAACAGCTGCCGAGAAAATAATTTTTATTTATGCTTATGACCAAGATGATAATTTATCATAGTTGTACTTGTTAATGTTAATATTAGCAATCATATATTAAATAACTAATAATTTAAAAAATAAATTTCCTAGGTATGACTTTTGCGTTTCCTTCCAGGCTATGGTACTTGTTTATTTATTTATTTAATTGAAAGTATTATTAACTCCAGAATAAGAAATACCATTTAGCATTAATTCAATTTATAATTTAAAATATCTTTTTTTTGGTATTTATTAAAATAATATCATTTATCATTATTTTTGCGAGTACGACATAATAAATCCAAATTTGTCGATCTGAATAACTGGCCAAATTTAATCTATTCTTACTTTTCTCATACTTATGGTGTTAGCCGGTAATCGGTCAAAAAAGTCCATTTTGAAAAAAAAATGAACAAAAAGTCTGGATTCATTATTTTATTTTCGAACAAAAAGTCCGAGCACATTTTATTGGCAGACGAATAGTCCGAAAATATAATTAAAATATTTTATTAAATTTTCATCTTTAATTATATTATATTATATATAGGTATTTGATACTACACAAAACAAATAATTTTACGTCAAAATTTATAAAAGGGAAAAATGGGAATTTGAAGCTTATTTCATTAAAATACGGGGAATTTTACTCAATTTAAAATAATAAAAAAAAAATAATTATAAAAATTATAGAAATATATTATATGATATCATATTATATAAATTAATCATAAAATTATATGTATAATATATAATATATATATATAATTTAAAATTAAATTATGTTAAGTCTAATATTGCGAATTTTTAGAGTACAACCGTGATAATGCGTAAATAATTATAGTGATTTATTTACTGCCGTCCTAAAAAAAACTCCGTAAATCGAAAAAATAGTATGCAGTATTATTATATATCAATATAAAGCTCTGATTTGTATGTATTTGCATATTTATTCTGGCTGATCTTATGCTATTGATATGTAGATAATAGATATAATATTTTTATGACATACTGATTTAAAAAATAACTTTTTTAATGCATATTTTTGCAAGTTATGACATTTTTATATTTTAAGATTTTAATTGCATATTTCAATGTTTTTTTGTTGCTTTTTTCGACATTTTTTAAATGTATGCTTTTGTCTATTATAAGAAAAAAATATGATATATTTATAGTTTCGATTTATAATAACAAAATTAATTAAAAGGTATAGGTACTTGAGGGAATAAAATGTTTTCCCTTATAAAACTTATAGATCAATAATCGAGGAAATAAAATACGTAAACTAAAATAATCATGATCAAGCATTGACCTTTTTTCACTATTGTTCAAAAAATGTAGATAATAATATGTTCTATCTATACACTCTACAGTAATTTATATTTATTATATTATTGTTATATTTATATTATATGTATACTGTATAGCAATACCACCAGTCGATGCTACTAGATTAGATTATATTGATTATAATATTTGTCATGGCAGTTTTAGTTTTGAGATGTTACAATTATACCACCTACATAATATTAGATAAGAAGCTATAATCGCTTCAAATTGTCTTATACACCTCTCCCACCAAATACCACTATAGGCCAGTGGCGTATATAGAAATTAATTATTAAATATATTTTCGGACATTTTGTCTAGCAATAAAAATGAATCCGGAATTTTTGTTCAACTTTTTTTAAAATGGACTTTTCGTCCGGGATTCGTGTTAATAAGTTAGGTAACGATAACCAATAAGAAATAAGTAAACATGCAACGAATATCCAAAGCAAATAATTAAGTAGGTATATGTATAGTAGGTACCTATATTAATATTTGAATTTTAAATTATATCAAGATAATTAGAAATTATCTGACCTGAGTAAAGTAGAAAACTATGTTCTATATTGGACTACTTATTGCAAAAAAACGCAAATTAGCAAGTATACAAAGCAAGAATTTCATTGTTAGGTAAAATAGGTATATTATCCTACATTCCACAACTTCCATTTAAGACTTATGAATGTATGATATTATCTTTATTCTATAATATCTATCATAATAATATAATAGAATATTATTATCTATGGGTTTTAATGTTTTATAATTTAAATAGATTAACCACAGTTAATAGACTTCTATACAACATAAACTAGATAAAGGATTCGTGTCATGAAATTACATTGGGTTCCTCATTTTTTTGGTTAACAAAGTGAAACAGTTATATAAATAATATGAATATTTTCAGTATTTCAGTATGTTGCTTAAATAGTTGGTAATTTTTATTTCTACGAGCATTAGACATTTTTCAAATTCAAATCTAAAACATGGCGTATAAGCTTCATTAATTTAGTATTTGTTTTATTATGAATTCTATAATCTATTGTATACGCAGTATATAGGAAACTATAAAAGTAACAGTTCTACTGTTATACATGGATTTGTGAATCGTGGATAATTAATAAATTTCAATAATATTTTATATTGGAGTAATTCTATTGATTAAGTATATTGTATATAAGTAGGTACATGTGGTTATATATATACTAAGTATATTATATAAGTATGATATTAATTATTAATGATAAATGTTATCGATCAAAATATGTATTATTTGCAAATTATACAACCATTATAATTTATTGTTTTAAATAATATGATATACTTAGTGGCTAGTACCAACGTGGTACTTATCTACTGGTTACTACTTGGAGTATTAAATAAATCTGTTATTAAAAAATGTCTAAAGGGATTGTCATATTGCTTCTCCACCATAAATTTGAATATGTGCATTAATTTTTATTTTGAATTAATACGTTTTTGTTATGCTCAGTAATTTTTTTGTAATCGCAACAAAAAATTGATAACTATAGCCAAATGTTTTTTAAATAATTCTAGAACGCTTAGTTTTAAATATTCTTCGTTAAGAATCGTTTCTAGGATGAAGTTATTTTTGATTTATATTAAAATTTAATTTTCAATTTCTGTTTCTTGTACTAAATTTGTTCCCTATGAATAACATTATATTGATAACTATGCTAAATATTGGCATCATATTTACCTACTTAGTAGTAAGTCTTACTAAGAAAGATAAAAAAGAACACTGTTGCATAAGTTGTAGATATTAGATCTGAATATAAATACTTATATAGGTAATATAATGTAAAATGTAAAACATTAAACAATTCATGGTCAAAACCTAATTAATGATGGTAGTATTTTTTATATGAATATTAAAATATATTTATCCATTTAAATACTAAAACCATGAAGTTTTTATTGTTAAAAAAGTATTATTTAATAACTTTAAAATATTGGAAAAGTATAAACTATAATTTTTATTAATAGTCAGTTAGTTGTTTAATAAACAATACAAATAGAATTTATTAAATGAGTTAATATTTTAAGTATTGAAATTATCAATGCTAGAGATAATTGTGTATCGTATGTTTTATAAAATTGATTTAATTTTAATAAACGCTGCTTTGATATTTGAAAAATATCTAAATAATATAGGTAAGTAATTATATAATATATATATATATTTTTAAAACTGAAATCGTTTTATTATCAAATTAAATTTATTTATTTATTAATTATTATAATAATATACTGTATCAATAGTCAACAAATTAACATGCATAAATATTGGGTTGGTATAGTTTTCAAAATGGAATCAATTTTATACTTATCAGAGTTATGGCTAAACGAAATAGCTTACGATACAAAATAAAAAAAGAGGCCAAGAGAGCAAAGGCAGATGCTCCTGAACAGATTATCGATCGCTCAGTCTTGGTTTTTAATGAAAATGTATGTACATAACCGAGGGTGGGATTGGTAGAGGTGTGGAGCCATCCCCTCTGCCAACCCCGCCGAACCTTTGACTGGAGTAAGAGAATCATCCATAATTTTTTATTAATACAAGTGTGGTAACTGTATCTGGTTGAAAGGTCTTGGTATAACTGTACAGAAATGCTATTGCGACTCGAATAGAAAATAATAATCATATAATAATTTTATAAACATGAAATTATTTATAAGATATTCCAAAATCATATTAATTGATATTTATTGTGTTTAATATAAGAAAAAAAATATTATTTTTAATTTTAAATAACTACAATTATTTGGACATTATTTACGATTATTAATGTATTCTTATTTATTCGAAGTATTTTAATAATAAATGTCATGGGTTAGGCTAGGTTAGTTAAGTTTTAAGCTTATTCAGCTAAAAATATTTTTCTATAGGTACGCTCCCAGTATATCTGTGAATTTATTATTATTACCTATATTATTTTTATCTTATTAATAACTTAGCTGTTTCTATACGATATATGACCGTTAAAATTAAATTTATATTTGTTTATAAATACTATTTTTTGCTTGATTTTACCAAACAGATTGTTTTATTTAAGTTAGCGTTTTAATTTTTTTTCTTAACTTAACGTTTATACTACTCATATTTTAATGTAAGTAAGCTTAAAAGTTAGATATAATATATCCCTTATCGATAACTGTATTAGAAAGTAGTAGGTACTTATAAATATAAATATACATTAATATATTTTATTATTATTAATAAATTTATTTATAGGGTTAAGCGGATAATTGGCACTATCTATTGTTTAATTAGATTAGATTGTAAATACATTTTAGGTTAATTGCGCACGTTCATAATTATAATCTCCGTGGTCCGTGATCACTGATCACTGATCAGTATTAGTTTGGCGTAACATTTGAGAGTAGCCGCGGTAGATAAACTATTCATACACACACAATACAATCTATGAACAGTTTTAAAACTATGAAAATTAAACAGTAATTAATCAACGAATACTTGATACATTTTGCCATTAATTTAAAGGTAAGCTTGAAAGATTAGGTACCTACATAATATAACTCATTTTTTTTTTATAAAAATCAATAATTTTAAGTACCTATTCATATATTTAATATTATATAAGTAATGATATTAATAACTATTTATTTATTTCTGTTTGATATCTAAAATTAAACTATATTACTATAATATACCTACTATCTACATGTGTGGTTGTACCCACTAATTTAAATTTGTAATAATAATTATGGAAAAATATAAAAATTTTTTCTTTCTGAAATAGTAGGTACAAGCTTTCTACAAACTATTTGCGCTTTTAATTTTTTCTATGTGACCATACAAAGTGTCCTAGAGGACATTGTATTCCACATATCATGTTTTTATGTGCTACTAATGGATAATGGCCAATTTTATGTTTTGAAGAATCCATTTCTCCCTGCTGGCTGCTATATTTAAAGGTAAATGTATTATTCATATCCTCGATATGCTTTTTGTTTTAATTTTTAAGTAATAGTTATGAGGATTATAAAATTGTAAAATCTAAAATGTTTATTTATAATAAATAATATTCTTGTTTTTAAATTTGATAATATGATGATTGAATGATTCATTATAATTTTACAAATAACAGATAAAAATGTATTTTGAACGTTAAGTTGTCATTGTTATGTGATGGTTAAATGGAAACGTGCAACGTTTGTACTTCGACTACATTCTCTAAAACAGCGGTTTCCAACCTTTTTAGTTTTGCGGACTACCAATTTTGTAAAAAAATCGTTAAGTCCACAAGTTTACTAATAGCACAACTTTAAATGTATTCATTTACATATAATAAATAATATTTAATATTATATGGTTCGCGGTCCATGGGTTGGGAACCGCTGCTCTAAAGACTACAACTATAGATAAACCTAAAAATTTTATAATATTATAAATACAAATATTATGTATCTTTAAATAATTGTGGATAATGCACAATGCACTTATACAAAATAACTGTTTGACATCCGATAATAATATTAGTTAGGATAGAATAGGTATTCGAATTAAAAATGTGGCATTGGATACACGTAAATTTTTAATATTATAATTTTGTTCGTGGATATAATTATTATGTTAGTAATAATTAACTTACTTATAAATTTATTATCAATTAACTATTATTTCAATAAGTAACAATTAAACTTGAACCAGCATACTAAAAAATCGAAATACAATTGATTCATTATATTATACCAATTATGTTTCAAAGTGCGATAAAAAAAGGATTATCCATAGATACTCAATATAATAAATTATAATCAATACACAACAATATTCCTATTTTTTTTTTACAATAATAAATATTTAATATAAAAATACTATAAAAGAATTTCACACTTCACCTACCTATGTATATATATAAGTGTATAATGTATTATCTTTGTATTTTGTATTTTGTTTGCAACATTTCAACTTGGCTTATCTAATAACTATATTTAAATTGTTGCACTGAACTGTTAAATATTATGTTTTATGAATGAACTTTTAGTTATTTTTCTGGAAGTGTTTAATAAGATAATGGATTTATAGATAAATCATAAATCATATATATTCGTATGAGCTACCTATATGTTTATTTTTGGCTTATGGGGAGGGAAGTATATCTCAACTATTATTACAACTAATATTGTTATTCTTGAAGTTAAATAGATGAAGATTAATAAAAGATGTTTATTATAATGTAATATAATATAATGTAATAAATAATGTAATATCCTGTGGTGTTAGCTTAGTCCTGTTGACATATCTTGTTATAATTAGAAATTGGGACTAATTTTAAACAAAAATAAAAATACATATTTTATGCATATAGAAAATAGAATATAATAAAAATAATAAAATTACTAACTTAATTAATTTATTTAAGACTACAGTTTATTATCGATTTAATTAAAACAAATAACTTTACCTATTATTTGTATTTCATGCATAAGTCTATCATATTACAATTAAATAATTTTAAAGTATAATAATTTATAAAATATTTGTTGGTTTGCGATAATATTATGGAGAGTATTATAATGTTTGCTTATGGTGGGTCTTGCCTTACTCCAAGGTTAGTTAATATGTGTATTAATTAGTTTCATCTATAATAAAGGTATTATACAGATTAAAGACACATTTATTTGGGTTTTAAAAATATAATTAAAATATTATTGAACTTATCAACGTATATATAAAAAAAATGTTTGATGGATTTTCTATGGTAATTAATTGCCAAGTTATATATGCATTATAATTTAAGTCTTTTCATAAGGCTGGAGTTATACACAATACATGGTGTTTTCCGTAACGTTTTATATGCCTAATTTATTATCAGTGTGTATGAATTTGCCCGTCAACGTATTCCATCACGTAAATTATAATATACATTTATACAAAATTATGTTATGGTCGTGTCCTCCGTTACCTGCAATCATAACATTAATATTTCAAGTGATGATTATGAAATACTTTTATTTATGCTGTTATTAGTATTATTTTTTTATATAAATTGCCATAAAATAAAATAAATTTTAGAATTTCAGAATTTTAAACAGGAATTTTTTAAAATTATAAAATGTATCAAGCGTAATAATTACAATTTAATTGCAATTTTTAATCTATAGAGTTATCACTTTTTATGAGCTTATGAGCTATGACACATGCCATTATTCCCACAGTCAATAAATAAATATTTGTTTAATCCATAAAATGAATAGACAGCAAGTAATTATTTTACAATTAATAGTTTGACAATTTTTTTTGTTATAAAATATAAATATTTTATTAAAATTCTTGATTCTTATAAAATCCAATATACAAAAAATTGCATATTTGTTGATGTTTTAATATATAACGTGTTAATGGATAACAAAAACAATTTTTTGATTATTAATTAATACGTACGTGATTATACATAAAATTACAAAATTAACCTATAGGTATATGACCGAGCTACGACAGTTTACGATAAATTTGAAATATTTTTTCTGTATTAGTTCATTGTAATTACAATGACTAAGTAAAAAGTGTGTTGCGTGAGGTGTAACTGAGAAAAATCAATGATATTGCAGTAGATACTAAATATTATTAATATTGTGAGTAAAAGAAAAATATTAAATAATGAGTATTTTTTAAAATTATTTTTAGTTTTTACGTATAATTATTTGCTGATTTATGATTGGATTAATAAAATTTATATAATTTGAATAGGTTATTCATTATTGTCGCTATTCTTCTCTAAACAAATAAATATAATATTTATGTTTGATAAGTTGTATTGGTATTATATATATAATATATTTTATTTTTATTTAATGGCTATCAATAATATATTGTTAATTTTTAATATAATATATTAATATATTTTTATTGAACATTTAAATGAATAAATAGATATGAAACAGTTGAATGTACCAAAAAGTACTCAAAAATTACAACTACATTTTTTTAATTATTTAATATTCATTTGCTGCACGTCTTGCTTCTATAATTTTAGCCCTATCTAGTATCATACAATGAAACTACGTACTAGCTCTTGTGGTGTTTATTGATTGCATATCCTTGTCGCCGGACACAGTGCAGCATCCTGGTTTCATTGTTTTTTTCATGCTACCTGTTTCAAATTTTTGTAAAACGCCCATTATTTCAACATTGTAGTTTTTGATTTGTTTGTTGTGTCATGTTAATTGAATGTATTGAATGAATTGATTAAATCTATATAATTAATAAATTCATATCTCGCGAACGAACGTTTACGTCGTTATTTCTTATTTGTACAGTGGTGTGAAATCTTTAGGAAGCTGTTGATCAATTAAAATAATTTGTGTGTTCCTCAAGAAAGTAGGCATTGATTGGCACCCGTGAGAAAGAATCAGCGCGAAAAAGGAAGCGCGTGCCCGTGGCGAAAGTAGTCGAAGGTTGTCGAATGATAATATACTTAGGTATAGTATTGTATTATTTTTTCATCAAGTTTACTAGTATATAAAGCAGTCCGTCTCAGTAATAGTGTAGTTTTAGGTTCTCGACAGTTTCTATACTTACTAGAACGTGTCTTAGATTATTTTTATTTACAATTTCTGTAACATATTAAAAAGCTGATACTTGTAAGCTAATGCATGGAATAGTGTGCATATATTTTAGACAACTATTAACAATTAAGTAGGTAAGTTTTTAAGAATTTCATTAATAATATCATATATTATATATACATAATTTATATACAAGTATTTACATATTATTCATGAGCTAAAAATATAACTCTGCATTAAAAAAAAAAAAACGTTAATATTATTTAAACATGATATCATATTTTATTAAATAATTATAAAATATTTATAGAGATAGGTACTTGAATTATTTTCAATTATTTTATGAAAAATGAAAATATTATTAAAATATTATTAATATTAAAATTTTTATATTTTTGAATATAGCGTATAAATCAACTTAACAATTTTATATCTTAAAAATATTTATCCACCTAAATTAATCCTTTATATCTATGGTTTACTTATTTTATAATATTTATGGATTCAAATTAATAGTTTTATTTTAGAAATTAGTAATTACAAATTTTTATTTTTTATTTCCACGTATGTTTATTATTATATTGAAATATTGAAACCATCATATACTTAAATACATTTTGTTTATTTAAACACTTACTGAAATTAAAATGCTATTGAATATCGTAATGTAATTTAAATATTAGAAATAATAGAAATATACTTTTTTCTTTTTATTTTATAATATAATACTGTTTAGTCTATGGTTGATATAAAATTAAATAAATAATTACTCAATTAATCAATTAAAATATACAATTCGTATATTCACTTGCATTACCAAAATACATTTTCTACTTAAAACTTTTGATCAAGGACATCTGGACATAACCCCTACAGTAGTTGTGTATGTGTGAGTAGAATTATAAATAATAACACCTATGAGGTTTCTGGGTCAAAAAAAAAAAAAATAAATTAATTAAAAAAAAAATTTTGTTTGATCAAATAATTTCCAATTTTTTGATTTTTGGAGTTTTTGTAATATCTTGGCTAATTTTTGGTAAACTTATTACTAAAATATTTACATATCTAGCTACTTCATAATTCAATATATTGAACAAATAGTTAACCTGTTTTTGAATTTAAAAAAAATCTTATTCATTAATCTACCTTTTCACTATTTCTAATATTGCATTAATATTAGAATTACGATTTAGAGCGAAACATATTTAAATGAGCAATGGATGTTTATTAATAAATAATCACGTTATTGCATTTTTTTGCTTCAGTTTTCAACGTCCAAATACATTATAATTTTGTTAGTACAACTAATTTTTAATATTCTATACAACAATGCATGTATATACACTATACAGATAGTTTTTTTTCCTTTAAATATAAATTTTGTCTTAATTTGTTTACAAGATAAGTACATTTTTTAATTCTTCAATCAGTTTAATTTAAAATTATACTACAGTTTTAGTATTTAATATTATTTTAAATATGTATTTTTTTTTTAGAAAACGGTTTATGAAAACTACCAAAACAGCATAAAATCAATTAAAATGAATATTTTATACATGAAGATTAATTGTTGGATAAATAACGAAAAGGGATTTTTATAGATTAAAAAAAAATCATGATGACGAATAATTCTCCTACGAATACAACGTGTAAAGAAGGGTTTCCACTCAGACCATGCAATGATGATTTAGAGGTCGGAAACTCAAAAAGTAATGAGGTTACAAACAATGGATATTTCGGAAGAAAATATCAAAAAGCACTCTTACCCGATGTACGGATTTCATCGGCTGACGAACGACCATCCAAGAGCAAGTTTCGTGTTCGCAATGTTAGCCCTATACAAGTGCCTAGACATAAAACAAGCTCTACGTGTTATCGGATATTGGTTCCTGAAACAAATACGGAAAAATTAGTACTTTTCGTATGTCTCACTGTATTTTTCACCTTACTCGCCTCGTTGGTATATTTTTTTGTGAAAATAGAATGCATATTTGGAGCTAAAGATCAAAAATGTAAAAGTTAGTATACATGGTATAATCAATTATTTTAATCGTTCAATACACAATTATTGACAAATTAAAAACTAATAAATTAATTATTTGTGAAAAATTAATTTCCATTCATTAAAATGCATATTTTTTAATTCTAATTTTAAATTATAAATGAAAACTAATGGTGATATCTGTATAATTATGTTATTATTATTTACAGTTTTTTCATAAACTAAATAGATATTTTGTGAAAAAAATAAAATTGTGATTTTGAACATATCAGACTAAAATTAATATTAATTTGGGCAAAACGTATACATATAAAAATTTAAATTTAACATGCATGTTTATAACAATTTATTAGTTTTTATGATACGATGATAATTGTTTCAAAAGTTATCATGATAAAAAGCCCTACTGTTACAACCCTTATGGTCACTCGGCACTCCTATAACAGTATAAAGAATGTCTACGTTTTGTTTATAGTATTCAAACAATTTTAACGGAAGTAAATAAAATAACCTTCAACTATAATTCAGTGTTAAAAATGATTATCCCCGATTCGTACTAATAATATATTACTATAAACGACATCAAGAAACCTTGCTACCAGGCTCCAGTGTCAAAAATTACAAAGAATAACCACAAATAGCTATAACCTATAAGGTTATACTGATACATATCTATAAAGTATTAAATCAAAACAGACAATGTTGATAATTGTTCGAAAAAACACGTATCAAGTACATAAAGTGAACATTATTTGTCAAAATCTTTCATAATATTATGACTTGTACAACTTTTAGTCATTAAAAATGCCTATAGGACATCAATGCGACCGGTTTTAATCGACCTTGACACTATTAATATTAACAATCATTAATCAATTTTCAATAACAACGACATCTTATACTAATTATTATTATTATTTAAATAATATTTATAATAAATTATTGTTTAATTATTCTAGGTAACTGGTTCTCAAACAATGAACCTAATATATGTATGAAAGAAGAATGCGTTAAAACAGGTAATTATTATATAACATTCATTATTCATCAGAAAAATCGTATACCTAATTTGATCATTTAAGAAAAAAAAATGAATAAATGAAAATAAACAATGTTATTAGTTTTTCATATAATAAAACGGTTATAACTTATAATATTCGTTTTAACATTTGTTTCAAATGTCGTATAATCATTAATGTATTTTTCCTATTTATTGAGTTAGTAATTTAATAATATTTAATTTATAATTTACACACAATTAAATTAAATTACTTCTGACATATTTTTACAACGTATTTTTAAATAGTTTAAATCACTTAAATTTTCAAAGTTAATTAGCAAACATTTTTAATAATTATATTACTCAATTAAATATTATTAGTACATTTAGAGATTTAGTTTTTTAAAAATCTAACCATGTACAATGTGCAGAATAAAGAATTGTAATATTTTACGTTTGCCGTCTTACGTTTTTACTTCTTCAATTAAAATTTAATAATAAAATCAAATATAATATGTAGAATAAAGTTATAGTATTTCAAGTAATTTTAGTTTTCTGGGATACATATTTTTTAAATTTATGAATAATTAATGGTAAGTAACAATTAATACTATGCCAATTAAGGTTTAAAATAAATAATTATGATGTAGGTAATTACGAATGTACTCTACCATAAAATTAAAAAAGTTACATATTTTTTTAAATATTATAAATCGTTAAAAAAGTATTCTTAATTTAAAACTGTGATAGGTATTTTAATTATTTTAATATAAAATAATTGCCATACATAATAATAGTATAATAATTAAGAGATTTAGTTTTTTTTGAGTAAACTGCAATGGAATCGTATTGTGTCTATTTCAAAACTCTAAATCCCATGATAATATTCCCTAATTGCGGTACTTATAGCTATGTTACATAACTGATTTTGCATATAGTATGATTTGTAGTAATAGTGGAATCAGTGGATACTTTAATAGTACAGGTGGATTATGTTATTATAAATAAATTAATGTGTGTAGCTTAATTGATTATATTTTACCTATCTAATATGAAATTCAATAACTATGAAAGAATACACAATGTATATTATGTTTTGTTAATTGTATTTAATAATATAGAGACAAGAAAAACAATTTTTTTAAACAATTTTTGTTTTAAAGTAAACTACTTTGTTATCTTTATATAAGGTACAATATTTTATTTTATTTCATTATTTATTATGTCACATTATATATTTTTTTATTATTTTAATTTTATGATGTTTAAATATGAGATAATTTTTTTTTTATCAATATATATTTTTATAGCTGCTTCATTATTGTCCGCAATGGATCCAACTGCAGATCCTTGTGACGATTTTTATCAATATGCTTGTGGTACTTGGGATAAAAGGCATTTAATTCCTGAAGATAAAAGCAGTATCAACACATTTGAAGTGCTTGCTGATCGATTACAAGTTATTTTAAAAGGTTAGTTTTTCATATAAAATCAAATGATTCATAACGTATATAAATTAAGTATTGTATAGAGGAAATTACTTAATCCTAGTGAAATTTGAATATCTGTATTAAATATCCAAAATGAATCGTAAAGTATGGGATCACTTTTTTTATATTTTGGTTATGCATTAATTCATATTATGATTTTTAATATAGTTGAAGATAATGTTTTTAAATACTTTGGTTTTATGTATAGTTGGTCAATCGATACAAAGCTCTTTTAGATTCTGAATGTAACAAGTGTTGGTTTTACAATAATTGAATAATGTGTATTTTTTTAGGTCATCATATTTTGGTGGGCAATTGGATCTATAGTTTTACTTTATGGGTTAAATATACAAGTACCAAATTAATCTAAGTAATCAGGAATAATTTATTTACTTTTTGTAGGTAATTAAAAAATAAATAAGCATAGATACCTTTTTCATTAATTTTTTTACAGTAATCTAAAAATTACCGGAAAAAAATACATAAACACAATATTTTTTCTTATAGACATTTTAAATTCAAATTTTTACATCATTAGGTATATTATTATTTTTTTTAAAGTATTTTAGATTTCGAGAACAGCAATAAATGTATTAATTTTATAATGATGTTCGTTTCCTTTTATTTTTTTTTAAAGAAAGTATGCTTCAATCTTTAAATTTAAAAGTGGGTTTTGATTTAATATTGGATCTTGCTTGTACTTTTGAGAGGTTAAAAATGTTAAAATATAATATCCTATTTTTTTTCCAAAACAATTGAAAAAAAAAAAAAGAAAAAGTTAAAGAAAAACTCAAATTTTTACGCAAAACTAGTTTTTACAAATTGATTTTATTATTTTGTTATAATTAAAAAAAAAAAATGCTATAGATACTTAGATACTTAAAATATTTATATTAGTATTTTTTACACGTGTTAAAATTATAAAAATATTTTGATGCTATTTATGAGCTATTTATTTAAAGACATTTAAAGTTTTATTTATTTATTTTTTTTTTTAATGTGAATTAAAATTGTTTGTCCATGTCAAAAAAGCTTGAAAATAGCATATGTATTTTCATAAGCCAATATTTTAGTTATTTAAAAATATTAATGATGTATTGGTACGGTTTTCTTTTATTAACATTTGAATTATACATTTTGATGTGTATATACCTAAAATAGCCGTATAGGTATGAAATATTTTCGTATCCAGGTATATTTAAATGTATTTTTTTTATTTAGGACTTCTTGAAGAATCAGTAAATCGACTTGACAGTTCGGCAACAATTAAAGCAAAACTATTTTATAAATCATGCATGAATATTAGTAAGTACTTAACTAGATTGTTTTAACGAATTCTAAATATTTAGTTTAAACATATATTTGAGTTTAGCTCAAATCAGATATATTGGAGACTTGCCTATCCGTGAACTCTTAAAGTCAATTGGAGGCTGGCCTGTAATCGAAACAAATTGGCGACCACCTGATTATAGTATTGAAGTTTTGCTTGGTCGATTAAAAAAAGAATTCAACGAAGGAATCATAATTGAGCCATGGGTTGGTCCAGATGATAAAAACTCTTCTGTAAACATCCTTCAGGTGCGAAAAAAGTAAGACATTAATGTAGTCGCATCTACATAGTAAGAACAAACAAGTAGACAAGTAGACAAGTAGACAATAATATAATATGATTGATGTGGTGGCTTATACATTTATGCTTAATTAAGTATTAATTAAAACGTATTATTACTTCTGTTATTATTATCTTTTTTACATTTTTTTTTATAAAATTTAGTTGGATCAGATGCAACTTGGACTACCGAGCAGAGATTATTTCTTAAAAGACAGTAGCGCTGAAGCATTACAAGCTTATCATAAATATATGTCTGAAGTAGCTGTGTTATTAGGGGCAAATAAGTCAACGGCACCATTTGAACTATTAAAAATTATTGAATTTGAAATTGAAATAGCAAATGTGAGTACAATTAATATTTGTATATTATAAAATGGTTTAATGTTAAATTATTATAATATGTAGATTACTCAGACGGAAACCGATAGACATGACACGACTGGTACATATTTAAAACTTCCACTGAAAGATTTACAAAAACAAGTTCCAGAATTTGATTGGCAATTATATCTGAAAACTATTTTGCAAATTAAACTTTCTGATCAAGAACCTGTAGTTAGTTATGCTATGTCATACTTTAAACAACTCGGTTATCTATTAAAAAAAACTGACAGAAGGTATATTAATAACTAAAAACTAATATGAAACATGACAATTAAAGATTTATTTTTATAGGGTCATTCACAATTACATTATTTGGAGACTAGTTCAAAGCACTGTACTTCCGCATATGATCGATGATTTTCAGTATAAAAGATTAAACTTCAAGAAAATACTATTAGGAATTCTCAATGAACGAAGTAGATGGAGAGATTGTGTAGATTGGACAAACAAGCGACTTGGAATGGCAGTTGGCGCTTTATTTATTAGAGATAATTTCAGCTTGGAGAGTAAAGTACGATTAAAACATAAACGTTTTCAAAAATTAAATTAAAATGTATTTTACAGTATGAAGTAGAAAATATACGGTATTTTATTAAATATTTTTCTATAAGGTGACTGCTATGGATATGATACAATCAATTCGAGAAGCATTTAACGAACTTCTAAATGAAAACCATTGGATGGACGAACAAACAAGAATAGTGGCCAAAGCAAAGGCGGATGCTATGAAAGAACGAATTGGATACCCAGAAGTATTAACAGATCCGGACGAGTTGGAAAAAGAATATACTATGGTATATTTAAAAGTTTAAAAATTATTTTTTGGTTATTTCGAATTTTCGTATATTTTTTTAGTTGAATGTAACGGAAAATCAATTTATTCTGAACGTATTTAATGTGCTTAAGTTTGATGCTTATCAAAATTTAGAAAGATTAAGAAAACCTGTTGACAAAGATAAATGGTCAACAGAACCCGCAGTAGTTAATGCATTTTACAATCCGAATAAGAATCATATTGGTAAGTTTAATTCGCATAGTAAATAGTCATAGCATATGCAAATACTCGTTAGTGATAAATAATAAGTACTAATAAATTGATTTTAATTTGTTAGTCATTCCTGCTGGTATTCTTCAACCTTTATTTTATAGTCAACATTTTCCTAAATCCTTAAATTATGGTGGGATCGGTGTAGTAATTGGTCACGAGATCACTCACGGATTCGATGATAAAGGTATTTCCTTTGTAATGGATAACATTACTTAAATATTTTAATACAATTATTTAAAAAACCGATAATAGGTCGCCAGTTTGATAAAAATGGTAATATGATCGAGTGGTGGGATTCTAAAACAATATATACGTTCAGGGAAAAAGCTCAGTGTATGGTGGATCAATATTCAAAGTACAAAATGCAAGAAGTAAATTTACATGTTAATGGACGCATGACTCAGGGCGAAAACATAGCTGACAACGGTGGACTTAAACAGTCATTTCGGGTATATATATATTATATACATATAATTATAAACTTTATCATTATGATATTAACCCTATTTATAAATACTTAGTATTATGATGAGAGTATTAAACATAAATGGTACCTACCTAAAGCGATATACACTCACAATTCGTATTGTATTATATGGATGGTTGTTGCGTATGGAGTGTCATGATCAAAATAGAAACTTTTTAGGTAGAGATAATAAAAACGTTTTATTTTTAAAATTCAAATTAATAATATTAAAATGATCAAAAAGTGAATTGACGGTCTTCTCACAACAAACGTTCATATCTTAGATACATATTTGTATACTTATTGAAAAATTTAAAAAAATAATAATTTGTTTCCAGGCTTATAAGAAATGGGTGTCCAAACACGGAGAAGAACCATTACTTCCTGGCATTGATATGACACATGATCAACTTTTTTTTTTAAATTACGCACAAATTTGGTGCGGTTCAATGCGACCAGAAGACGCACTGACTAAAGTCAGATCTTCCGTACACTCACCTGGGCCCACACGAGTTTGGGGTCCTTTGTCGAATTCTGATGACTTTGCCAAAGCATATGAATGTCCGCCTGGATCTCGAATGAATCCCATCGATAAATGCATTGTTTGGTAGAATTCATTACTACATAGGTTATATTTACATTTCATATCTGAATTCTATTTGTTATTGATCAACCATTTATTTTATTCTCACGATATTTTAGCTGTTTACTCGTAATACAGGGCAAAGTGCTTGGAAAGCATATCATATTAAAATAATAGACAAGCAATTTTGCAGTAGGCTTATCATCAAATTGATAATTTTTTCATAAAACTCATGTTTCACTACAATACATTTATCTGATATTCTGACTATTGTGATAATCCTAAACTACTACGTATAAATTAAAAGTTAAAACTCAATACATTACTGATATTTATTATTTTTATTTTTTACAATTTACAATAAATTATTTACAAATCTTTAAAACTCTTAAATTTGTTTGATGAATTAGTTGCAAATGCCTATTTAAAACTTAACTTACTACTAAGGTACTTTGAAAATTTGCCTTGTATTGTAGTTTGTAAATAGATCATCAAAATACTATTGATTTAGTCATAGGTTTTTTCAAACGTGTGCGTGTGTTAAATCACAGTGTTAAATTGATTCATAAATTATATATAAAAATTAATAGGTAGGTAGTAATGAAAACAATATTAATTAAATTAGTTAATTTATGTTTGACTAAAAATAAATTATAATAATAAGGTTCGAAAATGATTCCTTATTATTATTATTATTATTTTTTTTAATTTAAATAACGTTATTTGACTTTAACATTTTTCTTTGTTCATAAATTCTAATAAGGTAGTTGTTTTAATAGTTTATCATAAGTACGTAAATAGGTATTTAAAATTTTACCCATTTAATTTTTGGTTATAACAAAAAAAATTTAATACAATATTAATTAAGATACTGAAAATTCGAACCTTATTAATAATAAAAGATTTAATAAATGTTAATCGACGAAAAGTGTTATCTGAAGGGACATTTTAATTACCAAATAGTATAAATATGACCATAAAAGAAGAAACAATTGAGGGTAAAGACAATCACGGGAAAAGGATTTCCAGGGGTTATTATAAGTGCCAATATATAATATGTTAACTTAATTTTTAAGTTAGGTAAAAATATGACTTAATCAAAACATTAGATTTACAATATTTTAAAATGTTGATGATAAATCAAAGGCATAAAATTAAAAAAATTTGGGTCTAGCTATTGGTAATTATTGTTGGTAATAATTGGTAGATAAAATTTTAATGTTTTCAGAAGAGTTATAATAATACTTATTTTATTTTATTGTAATAGTTAAGTATGAATTTGCATATAATAAAAATAATAATAATATATACAATATACATACTACATAGGTATATATAATTATAAATTATATTAATGATTGTTTTCTTCCAATTTTGCCAGAGTATATTTATTTTGTCATTAATATTTAAATTTAAATGTTATTTTTACATCTACTTTATTAATAACTGATAATGAAACTAACTAAACTACTATTTGTGATCTCAATCTTAAGTTTCAATATATTATGTTTATTATTAAAAAAAAAAAATACTTATCTCATGATTTAAATATACATTTTTTACTTATTTTACATTCACTTTTATGACTTAATTAAATATAACCATATTATATACTTTAAACCTGTGTGTTAACGATTCTAGTCTGTTCATGTTGTTTTTGACATCAAAACGTTTAAGAAATATTTACGATTTGTTCGCTTTTAATACAAATACATATAAATATATAATATATGTATATATAAATTATAAAAAAAAAAATTATGAATGTCTTACAATAATGATAACATTGTCTATTGTAATTAGAAACATACCTGCATATTATGTACTCGTCATTTTTTTGAAATGATTAATTTATTTTCTACTATAAATTCTTCCTATCTACGCAAAATTATAAATGCATTGAGTCTGAATTCGATACCTAAGTTAAATGAAAAATACCTATATACTCAATACTCATTTGGAATTTCATTGTTATGTAAGTTGCAGTAGCTTTGTAGTTTACCAGTTGGTAACCTAACTGACCATAGTACTTTGAATACTTTATTATGGAAAAAACAAATACAACTACTGATTAGATTACTGATTAAAATCTCAAATGAACATAATATATAAATTCCCGCTATTTATATTTATATACTATATTTATTCCTACCAGATATATAATGATATTTATTTTAATAGGTGTAGGATATTAAATACAGTGACAACTGACAGTAAATCAATAAATAAGACAATATTGATAAAGTCTTACGTGTTTCATTATGTATGATATACAAATATACAATTGAGTTGTTACACCTTTTACTTATCTGAAGCTAATAATGTATTAAATTTATACATTCTACGAACTACGTTATAATCTTTTGTAAAATCATCCAATTATAGCAACAACCCTTAATAATAGTTGTAAACTTTTTTCTTATAAAACTCCTAACAAAATAACAATATGTGTATTTAATAAATTTGTATTTTCTTATTTTTAGATAAAGATATCTATTATCGCATCAAGAAAAAAGTATTTTCTGTAAATCATGATTTATTTTAATGGTTTTTGTTGGGATAAATTTTGTATATAATTCATCCATTAAAGTTATCATTAAGGCTGCAGGTGATATATTATGTGCATACCCTGCTTCAACTGTATACAATGCTTAATATGACCGGTGAAATTTACAATACCTACCCATAATCGACAGCAGGCATATTTGGTATATCATAGGGGATTACCTTCCGCATTTGTAGCAGGGGTGACCAAACAGTTGTTTGTTAGAAAAAGAGGAAACCGTGACGGTCTATACTGCACATATTATTTTGTTACGACGGTGATTTTCACTTGCCAATATTTTTTATCGTAACAAAGGACGGTGGAGTGTGCATCTGTTATGTTTTGCTATTTGATATTATACAGTATATACACCCATCGTTGAAAAAAATATGGACTTAAAATACGATCTTTGCAGCGATATTTTGAACAAAAATAGCATTATATAGTAAAAAGTAGAGTACCTCGTCATAGAGTGGAGTAGGTGACGGTAATGGGTGTGTTTAAATGCAATGATAAATAATTGTACTCCAAAAACAGTCCCGAGTGGAGACTATCTGTCAGTCTATTTGTTTTAAGTATATATTTTTATTTATATATTTATGTTCTTATTAGTCATTCTTTTGCTATTGGTAATACGGTAGGTTAATTTAAAACAAAAATCGTATTTTTTATATTATTAATTATTATAAAAGTATTTATTAATATTTTAGGTCATACATGATTGTTATTGACTTATGAATCAAAGTCTATTTATACATAGAGCAGTGTAAATAGGTTCATGATTAAAATTAATGAAAATATATTTTGAGTTTCATTATGTATTTTCGATATTTATTAATTGGGGATTTAAAGAACTTATGGGTACATTGTATTACATTTTCAAGCTTTTTTTACTTCACGCCAAAGAATCAAAATGTTTTGAAAATTATGTTATGTCTATTAAATGCTAAGACAAATAAAGTATCAAGGGTTATTAGTTTTTTAGTTACAACAAAAAAAACCAATCGATGTTGTCAAAAATTAAGAAATTCTTGTTTTTACATAATTTTTATTTTGTTTTTCTCGGTAGTGAAATCACTGAATAGTTTTACATTTGAATCCTTACCATAATACTAACTAGATCAAGTTGTTACCTGAAACCACTCCTTAAATTTGAAAATAAAAGAATTTTTACTGTTTAAAAGGTGATAACAGAAAGGTCATCACACATCCTTGTAAATTATAAAACCATACATTCATGATTGTTCCGCTCGGAATCTAAAACTGTTATTATTCTCGCAGGATGCCATAGTATATAGTAATGTACCTTATATGTATATACTCGTATAATATAATATTGTATTCTGCTTAGGTTATGTCATGTATAGTAAGAATCGTCTATCAATGGTTGGTTTATGTTTTATGAGTAAACAAAGATAATGCAGCTGCTGCAGCTGCCGTGATCATATTACATATTACCTATATACCGGCAGTGTTTTCCTGAACATTCATCCGTTTATACTCATACCTATATCTTATATAAGTATCCATCAGATTCACTCAATTATTACGACCTTGTATTTCTAAATTTAGTTAAAATTGATATAAGGTTTTCTCACATTTTTCAGTCACACATAAGTATTTGACAGTGATGTGATTTGGCGTTTATACGTTGAGATCTGAACTTAAATTGTCATTATAATATACGCGAACCGATCTTTGATTAGAAACATGAGTGACTATAATATATGCATATACGGTGTAGTTTCACCCTCACATCTCTCAAGTGCAGGCGTCACATTTTACGATAAATATAAATAATGAAGTATTGTTGTATTTTCGTATAGTGTTGTTAAAATAAACCTTAACGCGTGTGCGTGGATTATATTCAAAATACAAAATTTTTCAAAACTGTTAAGAGTATTTTTCAAACAGATCGCGATCAAAAATAGGCCAAAGTCTGTGCTGAATCGTACAAAACAAAAAAAACGCATTGTATAGTTTCTATGGACGCGGCAGCTGTTAATACTATTGCGCGTCGAGAAAAGCCTCGAAAAGGCCTGCTGACAAACAACTGAATGATATATACATTATAGACGATAACGTGTAGCTATTATGATAGGTATTAAAACAAAGTGCGTCTCGTCCTAAATGCGTATAATATATTATTATTATTGTGTCACGATGACAATAAATAATAAAAAAAAAAAAAAGAAAAAATTATAACAATAATATAACCACGCACGTTAATGCGTTTTAACGATAATTCATGTATAGGTACATAATATTATAATATAAAATATTTCGACGTGTGCCAGAACAAACGTTTGTAAGCAGTGTAATACGCAGATAACCGCTTCTACCTTTGTACACGAGACGTGAGTCAAAATCGACACGGCACGTATATAGGTAGGTATATTATGTTATAATAAAATATCACATTCTATGGTATTGTGCGTGTTTTGCAAGTGCAAATATTTGAAAGTTGTACCGGCTTCTAACCCGCTGCGGCAGCTTTTACGTCGCCGCCCGTCGCCGAGTCGTGAGGTTTTCGCGGTGACCCGCACAGATGGCGCTCCGCCGTCCGCTCGGCCCGTTTCGCCGCCCTCCGACGTAGTAGGTACTCCATAACAATAACACGCACCCGGGAGTTTCGGATAGACGAGACGGCGGCGCTCCGGTCGATATGAACGCGAGCGCGGCACTTTATATAAAAACGCCGAGCTCCGAGTCCTCCGCCCGCAGATAATATGTAGCCTCGTCGCGTCCCACCACTGCGGCAGATCCGATCGCTGGATCTCTCCCGTGTCCGAAGTGTTTTTTTTTTTCTTTTTTTCGAGTGAGCGCGTATATACATGGTACCTGGTTTCCGGGTGCCTGGCCGCCGATGTCACCACCACCGCCGTTACCACCGTCGACCGACGCTAACACCACCGCAGTTCATCCCCGCGCGTAAATAATAATTTGTATTTACGCGAAAACCGCGATACGTTTTACGACCCGCATTTGACCACCCTCCAGCACTGACGGCCGAAACCGAACGTCCGCTACTATCCATATAACATATTAATATACACAACATAATAATACATAATATATACTATATACCTGCAGTGCTCCACGACTTATTGTACATCGGATCTGCTGGAAGAAAGGTATCGTCGACATCACATAATATAATAATAACATTAATTAATATATTTTTACTATATAATAATATATTGTTTTTCATTCGTTTACGACATTTTGTATACTGTCGTTGTATTATATTCAGTGGTGTACTCTTGTAAAAATTATGCGTTACCAAAATCGAAACCGTAACCTAATTGTTTGTTTTCATACACAAGTCTTAAAATGTGTTTAAAGAAATTACAGTAGGTGCTCACATCGTTAAATTATCTTAAGTATATTGTATAAGTATAAGAGTTTTTTGAAAAAAATAAAAAAAGATTCTATAACTCGTTTGAATAAAAATAATGCAATGATAATCTTGTATAATAATAGTTTATTATTATTATTATATTTAAAACTATGTTTATCTTATAAATGTATTTTAAATGAATCCATTCTTTATTTTGGGAGATAAAGTGCCCTCTCCCCTAAATTGATCCCCGTAATTAAACTAATGCAGGGTATATATACGTGAGTTTGGGATAGTCACAGATCGTAGGTTACAGTAGCCACATTTTATAATATAGATAATAAATTAATAGCCTAATTGCGGTATGCGTATGTATAATTTAACTTAGATTGCACGCGATTTAAACCAACGATAATCATATTTTATAATATTAGTGTGGTTTTCACTACCTATTTTCAACAAAAGTCTCCGTGACGACGGTATGTTGTGGAATAACTATTAATTGTAATATATATATATATATATTATATAATATTTTGGCTATATTATGTAGGAGTGATTGTAAACTCCTCCAGAATATCGGTCAAGATAAAAAGGCATTAAATGGTCTAATGTAAACTGCACTAGTTTTTTTCTTACCTGTAATGGGTATATGTAAACTCCGCCAGTTTCAAAAAAAAAAAAAAAAAAATGACAGTGTTACAGAATGCTATAAATAGGTACACCAATGGAGTAATACAAGACTTCAAATATTTACAAATTATATCACATCATTTTAGTTTACATATTTGACATACCTAACTATATATGTTTTTGGATGTAAGCCGTGAGGTTACATATTTTATATATTATGTGTTTTCTTGCCTTAACAACTATAGGAATAATATAGTGCTATGAATTATAATATAATGTTTATGGAAAGTGTATCGAGATAGGTATTTTTCATTTTTCGTGTTAATCATATTGAACGTAGGTACCTAAAAGATAATTATTTGCTTCATCAATTACAACCATTCTGCACTTAAAACGATGAAAACTTTATTATAATATTAAAATACATTAATACCCACCTAATAATACATAGAAGGTTACATGTATTTTTATAACTTTTACTTTCACGTGAAAATGTATTTTAGTATTTGGTTCATAAATCATAAGTTTACAGATAAGAATTAAAGAAGAAACAATTATGTTTAGAACTTAGAAGCGAATGATTGATTTATTTTTCACATAAAAAGTATACAATTTTAAAGCTAGGATATTAATAGTAATACATGGTTAGACATTTAGGTATGTACTTCGTACTTGTACAATAACGTAAATTTAATATTTAAATTACATATCTTGTCGTTAGTCGTTACATAGTGAATACAACTTATGAGTAATTTTTATTATTTAATTTATAATAAATATAATTGATTTTCTTTTACCACTTTAAAAATAATATTTATTTTGTCTTTGGAAAACTCCTGTTTTTTTTTTTTACCGATGTTAGCTATAGTGTATTTATTATTTTTATAGGATAGATATGGTAAAACTTTATGACATACTTTTTAAATTATATTATTATATTTAATAGATAATACGTATTAGACATGGCTATTCTCCGAACTATAGTACCGATTTAAATAAAAGTTTTATCATTATTTTTTTTTTTGAAATTTGGAGGGTGTTTCATTTTTTTTTTAACTCCTATAGCGGCTTCTATGAGATAGTTTACACAGTCACATGCATTTAGTTTTGTCTTACGACAATTGTGTTTGTATATACGGTTGCTATTCGGAACAGAAATAAAATTTAAAACAAATGTATAAATTAGCCGATTTGCCATTTGAGCTATAGGATTTTTAAAAATAAAAAAAATAATTATTTGTTGCTTTGAAAATATACAAAAAAAGGCGATGTCCTTTTGTTTATAGTTGATAGGCTCAAAAAATACCCGACCATTGTTGACCAAAGTTTTAGATATATTTTTTGGAAATAACATAGGAAAGTTTAAAAGTAATTTTAACCACATACAAAAATGTATCAAGTGCTATATCAAACTTACTACAGGTGTATTATTCCTCTCAGTTTAATTAGCTCACTAGTTCACAAAGTCAGGAACACCAATGTTGCTTACCCGTGAACTGGGTTAAACTAAAATCAAGAAACACCAATATATATGTATATTATGTTTATTCCCTTTTTTTCGAACAAAGTCAGATTTTACAGTAAAGTTAGTACAAATATAAGGTATTATAAATCATATTTATTATGGGTTTATACCTATTTTTCATATGAATCTTTATTATTAATTATTACATTATTTTAGTGTCTAGAAATATTTATTTTGAAATATAAATTATTTTCAACAACTTGGAATTTTTTGCAAAAAGTTTAGATTCACATTCACCTATTATAATATTATATATTACCTGTTAAATCTGTTTTATGAACATTTTTTGTGGAGTTGATATTGATACATTGTAACAAAGAAACTTATCTATTATTGTAGTTAAAAATGTTAGCCTTCATATATTATAACTTTTTAAAATATTTTTAATAAAATTCACATAAACGATAAAATATTCTGAAGAAGAATAATACGTATGTAACATTGTTAGTATTCTCAAGAACTTGAAAATAATCATTACACAGAACTTTTTCTTTATGTCAAGTATTAATCAAACACACGTGCTCTTTATTACATATAGGTAATTATATATCGATTAATTTATAAGTTATATTGGATTAGATTATCATTCTATATATTATCAGTATTAAAGTAAATAATTTATTATCAGACATTTAGACTATAAAAACTGTTTTTATATTATTATTGTCACACATTTAGAACATTTTAGATAAGATTTTTTTCTTTTTAATTGGTATTAAATTTAAAAAGGTATATTACATTTTACTTTGGTATTTGATTTATTATAATTGATTAATTTGAATTTTTTTTGAAAAATCAGTTACCTATACCTAATCTTATTCTAAAACGTATACTTAATTTAATACATAATTATTATAAAAAGCTATCTAGATGTATCAATGTTGAATAGCTGATATAATACCACTACGTCGTTGACACTTAGGTATTATATTCTTATCTCAAATATAAACTTATGTTATATATATTATATGTAATGCAATGTATTAAAAAGTTAGATACAAAAGAATCCACTGAATTGACAAAAGCCTATTTACTAATAATTACTGTAGTTCTATCTAAACGTATACGCGATAATAGGCGTAATTGCAGTCGTTTGAAGAGCTTAATACTTAATAATTATTGTTTTCACTAATTGTAACCTATACCCAAATCATTAATTTTATAGTTATAAATACCAGTCAGTTTTTTACATATTATACATGAAATATCAAACAATAACAATATTATAGTTATACGTATATAGTTATAACATTAATAAGATAAGTGATATAGATAATAATAAAACCTACAAGTATAGTTATGTATTTAAGGCCAAACATTTACATTAATATAATTTATAAACGGCATAGTTTTGATTAATGGATCATTTATTAGAATATTTGCACGAAAAGTTAAAATATGGAAGGTTTTCCCTGATCTTGTTGAGTTTTATTTTGTGCGTGCAAACCAATTATCTTACATCCATGTGTATTTAAACAATAATTCACTCATTTTATAGGTATAATGCTATAGGTAGGTATTTAAGGTCAACTCACCATAAATAGGTATGCTTCAGATTCTTAAATGGCTCAACATTTTATATTTTTTAAAAAGACTATCTAGTTTAAAAATAAGTTATTTCAGGATTCCATGATTACATGTTAAAACAGTAATAATTTGTATAATATGTCACACGTCTAACACCATCGACAAAGAAAATAACGATATATTATACAATACGTTATGAAATATAATATGTAATGGTAATTATATATGTTTGCCTATTATGTATAACAACTTTGTTGTCGATGTAAATTATATCTTAAACAGTTTATATAAATTTCTTAAATTCGTCAAGCTCCTAAATTCAAACACAAACAGGGTAACGTATTTTATTATTACTTACGTGCAATTTTTTTCATTTTTTTGCATTGTTTGGTCTGCAGTATTCACACGGGTAAGTGATTGCAAACATAATGACGCAAGTACGTAAAAACTATTTTCAAGTGTCACAATAATAAAGCCACATTTTATTTTACTTTGCGAATGATAACAACAATGACTATTGATTTTTTGAATTGCTATTTAAACCCTATTGTTCGTTCACTTATAAATTATAATGTGTACATGTAATTAAATATTATATCAAGTATAGGTACCTATCTAATGTAATAACAAAAAACCTATCTATTTTATAGGCGGTTTCACTGTACCTATGGATTTAATGAATAAATCTCCTACTTGGCTTTTAATTTTTTTAATGATATCAAATTTATCTTATTATTCAATAATGCTTTGTGCCGGTAGATTATGGTTGTATTATCACTAAATAGTAACTATCAATTTTTATTTATATAAGATCAAAAGTTCAAATAGGTACCTACACAAATAACTTAAATACGACGCATGTATTTAAAATAAAAATATTTAGGTACTACGAGTACAATGGGGTTTTCTAACTTAAATTAATTTTCAGTTATTTAAGTTTCAACAAGATATATTATTTTTATTAATGATAATGATATAATATTAATGATTTGATGATTAATTAAAAATTTGAATAATATGCTTTTAAATATTAATTATAATAAGTGTATATTGTTCATAATTTAAGACAGAAAAATACAAAACTGCCATGATTTATGTAAATATTTTTCAAAAAAGTGCAAAATATAAATGTATATTTCAGTTAAATAAGCTATAGGTATATCGTATATGTGGTTAAATTCTTAAAAAATATATGTTTAATTCAAAACTGCAATCAAAAGTATTATTGCTTCTCTAGTTGAATTTAAGATATAAAATAATGTAGCAGTATTTTATAAATAATAATAAAGTAGTAGATAGGTACTAGGTTGATATTTTACATTTTTTAAAAATAAATAATATTAGTTAAATAATAACACTATTTTGGTGAAGAAAAATCATATGGAATATTATAGCCCTCAAATGAGACTGACAATTACTCTAAATCACTTTTCATTATTTCACACTAAATATTCGTCATCTTATAACACTTTTGTAGGTACCTTTATTTTATTAAAAATTCATAACTACATTTATTTTATTTTAAAATAAAGGTATAAAAAGTTCTAATTAAACGAGTGCACGGAAATCTACAATAATCAGTATTCTACATATATTTAGATATATTAACTACACGTTAATCATTATTAGAAATGCCTACCGGTATGTTAATCTACAATTAATTATGTGTTAATACCATTATAACTTAATATTTAAACTATATTTACGTCATTTTCTATTTAAAATACTACAAAATTGTTTTTTTCGTTAAACCTATTATGTGTAATCGTATAACCAAACCGTGTTTTTAGAATATAACGCACTTTGGTCAAACAATCACATAATTGTATTTGTTGTATGATAATATAATATAATTTTATAAATTATAGTTTACTATATAATATGTTTAATTGGTAGATATATGATCACAAACTGATAGACTATAAACTTATATTATAGTTTATGGCATGATGCTGCCTAATACGTAATTCTGTTAGTAATATGTCACGATAAAGAATTTATAATAATTATTTTTTTTTTAATAATTAATTGATTTAATAATGATAGTGACTAATTAAATACACGTAGTCGTTATAAAACCAATTTGAATATTTTTGGAAATGTAAACTGCTTGTTAGCAGGGGTTTATAATATTTAATATCATTATACAAAGAAATAATATTCATTAATAAATAAATTTATAAATTAATAAATGTTGGTATGTATAATAATATATAATAATATTAAATATTATTTTAAAGCAATCAGATGTTAAAATTATAAGATTGCTGACTGATAGACATTTTATAAACTTAACGGATTTGCTTATATGGGTAGTAGTTGCATTGTATATTATTATATCGATAAGTGCTCATATAATTTATTATAATTGTAGAGGCTACGTGACATTTTGAGCAAATATCAAGTGATTAGTTCAAGAGGAATATTTTTATATTATACCTTTTATGTAGATAAAGATAAATTGTAAAAATAATTTCCATAAAAAATATAAATTGTTGATTTATGTTTAATTTTTGACGAACCTTATTATAATGAGTCATTATAATAATATTCGATAATGACTAATGAAAATAACGATTAACATGAATACAAGACTATTTTTTAATAAAAAATTAAGTAATAAGCTATCCAAATTTATTAATTAGATTTTATTTTGGTAGGTTATTAAGTTGGACACGTTATATATATGTTTATAAATTTATTTTATTTCGTATGTTAAAAATATATTTATCTTATAAAGGTCTATGTTTAAACGACTAAAGCATTTAAACTTTATACTTAATAATTAAAAAATAAATAAAAGTTAACTAAAAAATTTGTTTTTGCCGATGAATTTATTAGTGCTTGTGATTTAGTCATATTAGATTATTAAAAGCACTAACGAATAGTAGCAATTAAATAGTGATGGTTTATATACAATATGTGTAATTATAAATTTAGTGTGGTAGATATACAATAATAGTATGCTCATAATATGTGGCATAAAATTTAACTATTAGTAAAGCTTGTTGTATCTAACTATTATACGGATATCGTTGTAGGTATACATTATTATTTCATAGGACACATTAAAAAAAAAAAAAAAAAAACAATTATTTTTCAAGTAAAACTATGTTAATTTGTTGAATATATATCGAGTGACTAATAATAGAGTCTCAAACAGTTAAGTATTTTTCTAATATTTTTACACTTGGAAATTTAAACAAAAATAGCAGAAATCTATACTCTATAATATATAAATCTTATAAATATTTAATGACAATTATTGCAAGTACTTTTGATGATTCGCTTCTGAACCACACTAGAAATACAAAATCAAATTTTTCGAAAATGGCTTTACGCGAAATTTTCCTTTATTATTTAATTTGTTGATTTGTTCTATGTTTTACTAAATTATTTTGAAAAATACTAGGATATTTTAATACGATCTCTTAAAAAAATATAATCTATATAGATCCAATTTAATATCAGAAATCACCATAAAACATACAGTTAAATTTAAATTTGCCATAATTATTATTTTTTCAAATTCAAGATTGGTAAGTTAAAAATTATAATGAGATTGAAAACCATAGAATCTTTCTGTTGACTTAATGTATAGAACATTAATTAAAAAATAGGTAGCATAGGCCATAGATTTTCAAACGTAACTTATGTTCAAAAAATATAATAACATCCAAATTGATCAGTTGAAGAGTGTTATATTATGACATAATATAACTATATATATTATAATTATATAATTATATAGGTACAATAAAAATAATAAGAATAAATAATACTACTCTCATTATTTTAACATAAATACAACTGGAGCTTAAAGAAATACAACAATTTAGAATTTTAGAATATTGAGTATTTCAAGTTAATATATTGATATGTATATATTTTAGGTCAAAATGTCAACGATATCAAGTTTTTGCGATATTTTGATGGTGAAAGTGGTTGGAGACGCTGATTGGAGGCAAAGATTTGTCGTGCTCAGCAATAGTACATTATGGATTTATGGGTAAGCACTGTAATAATACGAATGATAAATAATAGCAATCTAAGATGTATATTACATATGTGGAATGGATGCTTCAACAGATAACATTTACCTCTTATTTTTAAAAATATACAAAATCAAAAGTTGATACTGTAGGTTTATCAACAACAAAAAATAACTGAATACAAGTTTTAAGATTACAAAAACAATTCTTATTATTTCAAAAATTATAGATTTTTTTTTCAAATTTTTAGATATATGTTTTTTTTACAGTAATATAATTTTTTTTTGCACTCTTATATTTAATAGTAAAAAAACTATCAACTTTTGATTTTAAAATGGCAACTTATATTAGTAATTGTATTAATTTATAAAACTATTTTTTTCATGAATTTTCAAGTTAAAATTTTTAATATCCGTTGATCCGCAGGTTAGTTAAAGCTGCTCCAATTTGTTGGTTTTAGAAAGTTTTTAGGTGACAGGTGTTATACATTAGTACTAATTAGCACCGTCAGAATTGAGATTTTTATTTTCAAAGTCCACAAGCTATAATAGTAATGAATTCGATATCGTCGACCCCATGGTGTACGGAGAGTAGTGATAATATTTGTACCTGCTATATATCTTATTGATAATTGAAATATAATTATACTTAATTGGTCTAATATTAATATTATAAATACTAATGAGTAATGAGTTATAAGTGTTATAACACATTTATACTTAATAACTTCCCAATACTACCTAACTCTGAAAAGCTTTAAATTTTAATGTAATAATTCATAAAAAAAATAGCTTTATTAATTTATGAAATTTTATGTATAGGTTGTCATTTAAAAATTAAAAGTTAATAGTGATTTAAGTAATAAATATAAAAGTAAAACTATGGAAGAGTTCTAAAATTCTAGAACAGAATGGAAATAAATTTTGAAAAAAGTCATTATGTTTTTTTTTAAATAATGAGTGTTGTTTGATGAAAGAATCATCCTGTATAAAAAAACAATCTTTATGAAGATGGTTTGTTAGCCTATATTTATAAGGATGTTCGATTATATATTTTTATTTTTTACAAATAATTTAGTAGGTTGAACTATTTTAGCTTTAATTACCAACACATTTTTTTTTTTTATATAAATTTTAACTACCTACAAAATAATTTTCAAATTTTGATCAATTTCGTTAAAATTTGAATTTGTAATGTTTATAAAAAATTGTGAAAATATAAATTTGATGTTTTTATAAAGGTTAAAAGTTTATTAAGTATTAACAACTAATAAGAAACAAGACGGTGGTGGTAAATTCTTCCTATTTTATGGTAAACTATCCTGATTTTTAAAAATAGAAAACTCTTCCAGCACAACATTATGTTTATAATTTTATCTATAGGAAATATGTAAACTCTCAGAGTTCTTTTAAATGTTATTACTACACTATGAATTTTTTATACATTTTTTCATTTTCAAATGAAACTTAAATGTATAATGGATTAATTGTATGCATTTTTATTTTTTATTGTATTTTGTGTATAATATTATAGCTCATAGCAGCTAAAGGCATTAATTTATATTATTATTATTATTATTATATGAAAAACTATTTTTATATAAAAATTAAATGTATATAAGATTTATTTTATGATTTTTATTAAATTAGATTAGTAATACTGAAGACCCAGGAGAATTTATAATATGTTTCCGTCAGGTAGTACTGGAGTATACTCGGAGAGTTCACGATCGCCCTAACGGACTGTATTAAATTTTCAAGCTTTTTTACAAAAAAATAAATTTTTTATCAGATATAAATCGAAAGAGGCATAATATTTTAAAAACTATATCACTTATAGTAAATACTAATATAAATATTTAGTTAGGTGACAAAACTAGTTATTAATTTTTGAGTTACAAAATTTAAAAAAAAAAACAACAATTTTTTCAAAAACTTGTTTTGCTTAAAAATTAGTTTATCCCAATTTTTTTGAAAAGGGCTTGGAATTTTCTACTTTTGATCCTTCAAAATAGGTACCAATAAAATTCAATTTTCTACCAAAAACACTCAAAGTTGAAATTTGAAATATTTTTACTGCTCTTTAAGGTAATGACAGTCACAAAAAAACACATTGTTATAAAATCATTATATATTCATCGGTCGATTGGTTTAGAATCTAAAAACTTAAAATAAACAAGTAATGTAAAATTCTAGAGTTCATGTAGGTATCTATAATTTTCCAAGTATAATAATTAAAAAAAATTTATATCTTTTGAAATAATGAACATTTGCAATTAAAAGAATCACTTTGTATACCTAATGCTTATATAAATGTATAATATGCAAATTGTATTTACAGGGATGATCAAGATCCTCGAAGGACAAAAATTCACGCAGTAAGAGATCTAGCTGTATGCCGAAGAATTTGTGATGGAAGCCATTTAGTTTTGCATATTAAAAACATAGCTAAATTGGATTGGTTTAAGATTAAATTTAACACAGAGAAACAACTAATTGCTTGGAAGAAGCGTATGAGACAAGTAAAAGAAGCTTGGAATGAAGAGACTTATTTTCAATACCTTAATCAAAAATCTCAGCTCAGATGTAAATTGATTATTTTATATCTTAATTTAATAAAATGTTGATTTTTCAATCAGTATTTCGTTTTTTCAGCTCCATATGAGCCATTAACTAGGATAAATCAACAGGTATGACGATAATTTTTACTTACATTATTAATTATATATTATATGTACCTGTATGACGTATGTCTGGATTCTGGACAATAGATAAAAAATATTTAAATGAGATTTTGGTGCACATTTTTAAAACCATCTAAATAAATTTTATAAATATATTATAAAGAAAAATATTTTATCGTTTATATTTATTAATCAATTTATAAATATTCAGGTGCCCAGCAATAAATTATCAAAGCCTCCACGCATGCCATTTTCTAGGAGTCGTTCACTTCAAGAAATAATAAGTTGGGAAAAGTTACCCATGACACTTACTCAAGTAAACAAAGGTAAGCTAAGCGAGTTAAATTAATAAATGTATGTAAACATTTTACTATGTGTTAATGCACAATGCACATACAACTATTTAAACTTGTACAAATTATATATATAAATATATATTATTATTATAATTATTATCATGAGTTATAATCGCTGAATATTTCTATTAGAAATACTTTGTGGAATAAACGATGTAGACGCAATTTTAGTCAGAGTTCGATTATCAATCTTGGAAAATGAAATGGCTTACAATAGAGAAATGGACAAAATGTTAGTTGCTTTTAAAAAACGAGCTCTGTGGCCTGATTATTTCCTGATGGACGATAAGTCGTTAATTGAACAAACGCTATCCAAATGTGAGCTTATTTTAATTAATAACAATTCGTAATTGGTATACTATAATGAAAAAGAGTATGGTTTATTTTTTAGTAAAAGAGAGTTCAGATACTCTTTTGCACGATGTCGAAGATATGTGGCCAGACGCTCCTATGGTATTACAGAGTTTGGATGATCTAGCTGATTTATTAATTAAACACTTGAAATCGGTGGCAAGGACCAGAATGATCACCTATTGCCATCTTCTGCGGGATTTTAGGCCTTTCTTACGCAATAATTTGTAAGTAGTAGATAGGTTTAGGTAGATTTAAGTGATGGTGCCTTATTTGAATTTTAACCTATCTCGATGAAACTTTATATTATTATATATTATGTTAGCTTGTAACATACACAGTACACGTTAGGATTTTTATAATTAATGTTAACTATTGGATAATGTGGACTTATGACAATAAATATTAAATTTAGGATAGTATTTACTTTGGCTGATGTATTTGTTTTTAACTCAATACTCAATAAAATCAAAACTATACAATCATGGATAATTTGAATTGTTTTAACATAATAAATATTTTTTTTACTATCGTGTTTTGTGAACGTAACTTCATATTAACATTAATGTACAATATAGGTATATCTATGGTTAGTTATTGTAAAAATTATAATAGCGTAAAGACAAAACTGATGGGCCTATCACTATATTTATTTTTAATTAATACCTATGGCTATAGGGCCTTATAGATATTAGATATCTAGTAAATTTTTGATATTATATATTATGTATGACCTGGAATTATCAGTATGTTAAAGTTTATGACATTTTCATGACAAGCTATTTTTAGATTTATTTATATAACAATGAATGTTTAAAAAGTAGGAAGATAATTTGTTTTATTGGTCCAATAAAAAATGTAAGAAAATAGAAAGTTAATTGCAAAGCGAAATAAAGTGATATGATATTTTTATACATCGATGTTATGAATTAATTTATTGTTAAAATTAAACTATTGATGTAAGTCCTCTTCAAATATTATTCTCGTAGTATCACATTTAATTAAGTTGTTTCTTGATAAAAAAAAAAATGATTAAGAATTATTAATACAATTGTTATTGTATCATTTAAATTTAAAAACACTTAATTTTAATCACAAGATTAATAATATATCCTTTTAATGCAGTAAATAGTTTCATAAAAATTCATACATTTGCTAGCAAATCATCGCAATAATCTACGATAAAAGATATAATTATAACTAATAATACGTGGAATATTTAATTACTTCAATAAGTATATTACAGCTTTATCTGGCTGATTTCCACATTATCCGTCTGTCAACATTAAATGTATTTTATATTAATATCGATTTTTTTATTATCATCTAGAGAGAGCGTGGACGATATATATGCAGATGTGTACAGCGAACACTTCTATATGGAACGAGCGCTTCTGCCGATCTTCCGAGTGTATAAGTTAAAAGGCATATCTAAAAAGCTGGCTGTAATGTTATCCACTGAGAAGGACACCAACAGTGCACGTTGGAACAAGCTGTTTGACCTATGTCAGGAGGTACGTGTGTAAAGTCATTTAATCGCATTTAAAATGTACATCGTCATAATATTGTATAATACAATGTTTTGTATATGATAATGTACACAAATACCTACTCAAGTTACAAATAGATATTGTTCGAAAACCAATCCATTATTTGAGGTTGTTTATGTTAAACTCGACTATACTTAACTGCATTTTTTTCTGCTTCTCTTTTCCCGAACAAAAAAAAAAAAAACCTCGAGCGAGGTCATTATCGATTGTAAACATAATCCACAATATCTACTATCTTTATATATTTATCATTTTTTCTTATATACTGTAGTCTGTAAGTAGGTAATATATACTCGAATATTGGTGGCTGTTATGTCAACTTATATAAGTATAGTGTGACGTAATTATTTTTTTTTTGGTTATTAAGATGTCTGTACTCTGTAGTATATATGTTTGAAAAATGTTATTGTGTAGTAATACGTACTCAATTGATTAAGTTGTTAAGCTCTGTTTTTGAATTGTAGTTTATACATATTTTATGGCTGTTGCGTAAAGATAATAATTGTTTAAATAATCATGCATTTGATTAAATATTTTAATTTTTATAATAATTAATATAATATATTATAAAATATTTTTTATTATGCACCCCCCACGTATAAAAAATATATGATTTGAATAACTATTGAAAACCAATTGTTGCGAATAAAATATTGTTTGACGTTTATAAGAATTTATAGTTAACAATATGTATTTTAAATGCATTTAAAATTAATAAATCTTGTAAATTCATCATACGTTTTAAAGTATACCTACTTTTAACTTACATTTGAATTAATTACCCCATTTTATACGAAGAATACTAAATTTTTGCTGATTATTTAGAATAAATAGATACATAAAAATAATCGAATAAAATAATGTCTGTTGTAGAAAATGTAGTCAGATTAACCATTAACAGTAGTATAAGTTATAATGATTGTGTGACGGAAGATCAAAATATTTTGTAAAAAATTTCTATAATCTTACAGAAAATATTATACATAAGTACATTGTAATACAATACAAGTATTTCACGTAGGATTGATGACAATACTATAGTATTAAAAGTATTGAAATTGGATATAGCACCGTCTACCGCAATTGGTCACGCATGGAAAAAAAGATTTTCGAAACGATTAAGTATCCGTTCATATTTCTCTGTAATGACTAGATAATATGATCAACAAGGTTCTTCAGCTTTGTTGTGTCTCTATCGATTGATCTTTTTTTATTATAATAATACATTTTTGAAACGTATCACCGTATCATAATTTTATTTTGGTTATTAAAATTAAAATGAAAATTGAAAAAAAAACTTTTGGCGTGAGCGTTTCTAATGAATCCGAAATAACGAATTATTTATTAGAGCAGTAAGTTTTCAATTGCTCTGTAGATAATACGAGAATCGAGTACAGACAGAAGTATAGACGTGTTTTAATATTTACATATATTATTATTATTATTATTATACGAACCTATAAAACACTTTGGTGGGTTCCTATATAATATGATTTTGGGTTGCATACGACCTTGTAAACATCCTGTAACTATTTAATTCCATACAACACGAGAGTGGATTGGATCAGGTCGTAGACGTTGTGTAGGCTTATCTAATATCATTTATACTATTACAATCACCGTTGCAGCAGTGCATCCGGTGCAGGGACGGTGTATAAGTAACAATGAGTCGATTTGCGTATCGATTTTCACGTAATATGTAATTGCAGACGCTGACCGAGACGTATGGCGAGCTGTCCAGACTGTTCGGCGACTATTACGCGCTGAGCGTGACGCAGTTGTTCGCGTTCAGCGACAAGCACGCGGCGTTCGAGCGCAACGGCAACATGAGCCTGTTCGAGAAGTTTGAACTGGCCAGGGAGGTGAGCGAGATATGCGACTCGGTGGTGCCGCTCATCAAGGTGGTGATCGTGGAGGGCGGCAAGCGCGGCGACGGTACCGCCGCGGCCGCGTCGGACGACGTGGTGGCCGCTGTGGAGGCCGCGGCGGCCGGTCACCGGCGCAGGTGCGGCGCCGACTGTTGGGACGACCGCAACAACGGATACGGGAAACGGGACGCCCGGCCGTTTGAGATAATCGCGTGTAAAAATCCGTTCGGCACCATCATGGAATACGACGTGGACAGGAAAGCGGCGCCGTGCAGCCGGAAGAACTGTGGCGGCGGCGGCGGCGGTGGATTTGGCAACAAGAACAAGCCGAGAAAGACCGCGGCGGCCGGCAAGTGCATCGAACTCAAGGTGTACTCGCGTTCGGTCAACTATTTCCACGAACAAATCGAAGAACAAGCGGTCGCCTGCAGCGGGTTCGTCGCGATGCGCACGTCGTCTGCCTCCTCGCTGCCCTATTGAAACGGATGTCGCTTGCAGATAATATAATTAATTTGTATGATGTGTATAGTATGACATGTTGACGTGTACGTATATGTGTGATTTTAAGGGCCGAGAGCGGTCGATAGGAGGGATGATGGAATGGTTTCATTCTCAATTAAAATATTATTTGAATCTATCAGATATTATCTATATAAGAGCGTGGAAAACATTTTTTTTTTTTTTAATCGAAAACCATTACGCCTACGCATTATCACACACGCATACACATACGCTCGCGCGTATGTACATCACAAAATTTTCAGTGGTCACCGTTTTAGGTCGTACACAGTATACTAGTGGCGTGCTCAGATTTGTCAATATAAACAGCGGATATGATATTTGAACAAAAGAAAAAAAAAACATTTAAAAAAACATTTTCTTGCATTCGCCTACCACGTGCTTGTTAGTATTAAAATAATAACTTGACCGAGCGTGTAATCAACTTTCAAAATCACATGGAAAAAAAATTGAATTTAGAAGTTTTAGTTAAATAATTCATTATGAGAAATCAATTGACAGAAATGAGCTAATGGGAGTATACGACTCGCTTATTTTATTAACCACGTACCGGTACGTTTGAGATCCACACGTTCGGAGGAATGGGACTGCCGATAATAGAAGACCGCGATTCATGACAATATCACAATAATTGGGAGTGAGGCGTATACCATTTAGGCAATTAGATCCAAAATGTCGCTTGTATGGGCGAGTATATTATATTCAATAAATAATACTATTTGGGCGAACAAGTATGAATAGGTTTATAGTTAGGTGTTTAAATTTATGTTAATAGAAATATTTATATTTACTGTAGTTGAAAAAATGAAAATAAACAAATCACATATTATATTAAGTACCTATATAGTATGACTAAATAATAAGTGATTAAAAAAAATATTGGTATCTATAATAATATTTTAATACAGTAATTTTTTCCTTATTAAAGTTCATACATCACATTTTAAAGATAATTACATTCGCCTAAAAAGTACAAGTGATATAGTCGCTCAAACAGCTTATGCATTTTTTAGTAAAAATTATTACCACTATTCATCGAGAAGGCTACTAAAAGGGTGTCGGCCAGATATTTTATTGACCATTTTATTGAACGTGGAGAAGAGAAAATTCGCACTTTTTGAACAAGTTTCATTGCAATAAATTAATATAAATACCTCTTTGTTTCCCAATAAAATTAAATTTTAGATAAAGCTAATATCAGTTTAAAAATAGCAGTACAAATATTATCAAATTCATTTAGTTATTGAATATAGCGATGATGTTATAATACGAAATAAATTTAACGCACCAATATAGGTTCTATTAAAATGTTGGAAATATATTTTAGATGTCGATAGTTTGTACAGTGGCGCAATTAGCACTAAATCTTAAGGGGGGGGGAATACAGACCCACCTCGATATTATACCCCACACACTCCCCATCTATCTTAAAATTTAAACACCACAAAAATATCAACATTTACTTTTAATTATAATATACAATACGTAGTTGTTAACATGTAATTCAAGATTCATTTTTCTTTTATTTACGGCTTTAATTTGTTGTCAAAATGTGTAACAGAAAAGGTAAAAATAAAACCCCGGTATAGGTATAGTCAAAATTTATAGAAACCATAGTTTAAGATGTAAGTATGGGCACAGAACAGATAAATTTACTATACAAGTTGTGATAAGATAGCTGAGCGAGGTCAAAAATATTTTTTATTAAATTGATATGAATGAAATATTTTTTTTTACATTGAAGTAAAAAATTTATAAAAATGTTTTTGTTTTGAAGGGCTATTACAAGTTGTTTTTTTTTGTTTTGGGGTGCTAAGCCCCCAAAGCACCCTCACCCTAGTCGCGTTTATGAGCTTGTATATTATAACCACGGTGTGTAAGCGATTACATTAGTCGATTTACCTATGGTAGGTTTGGTACCTATATATATACCTACTTAGTTGTTTCATTATTATATAAACACCCACAAATAAGATAGGAAAAAAAATTGTTATTTAATAAGCCATGTATCAACATTTGTATCTATGAAATATAATTGTATAAGAATGCAATTGCGCACATTTTGTAAACGCCAATATAATGTCAATAAATAAATAAACGATCACGGAATTCAATATTTATTTAACAATGTATAATATACTTACAATATTTATCGTTTAACTACCATTGTTCTTAGGTATTGTGATTTTGTTAAAACGTAACCTACCAGCCTATTTAAGTGTCAAATACTGTTTCAGCGAAGAATAGTTTTCAGTTCAATTCTGACTGAAAATTATTATGTTACAGCAAATATTACACTAAAATGTCTGAAACAATAACAAAAATATTATTTAATATAAAGCTAAACAAAATTAAGGTTTATTTATCAAATATCAGCTTTCAAATCGTATGAATGACCGCTATCAACATTTTCAATATCAATTGAATCCAATTATCTATATTGTAATAATTATTAAAAACAGCTTATTCAAATCCTTAACATTAACTTTATTTATAACTCAGTTGTAATTCAAGCTTCAAGCTTGTACTTAAAATGTTATCAGTCACTTTTAATGCTATGAACTATATTTGTAGTAATTTATAATATGATAGTTTTTTTTTCGATTTATGTTTATTACATAAACGTAATATGTTTAGAGTAATTTTATCCTAAAAGATTTTTTTTCATTAAGTACTTATAATTATGAATTTAAGAATGAATACATAAAAAAAATTGAGGACTTAAAAAATTAGGTGGGTTATGCGTTTATATCGTCACAAGATACTCTTTAATAATTAGAAAAAAATTCTAAAAATTTTAAAATATCATACTTTAAGTATGTTTATTTTTAATTATTTTCAATGAATCAGAATTTGAATAAATTCATTATTAAATTTTAAAAATATTTGATAAATTATCGTCTATGCATGAAAAGCTAGGTGGGGCGCAATAGTTGTCAACCACAGCATTTCTAGACTCTGGTTGCGTCATCGACAACGTTCCTCAGTTCTCACGCGTGAAGTAATCCAGAATTGTTGCGAAAACTCATCGAATGGAAATATGGAATACATAGAGCTACAAGTACCTACGCATATATTAATATATAATAATATTAAAATTTCTATGAAATTATATGGAATATTTTCGAAATTTCAAAACAAATTTTGTGATTGATTCTGCAAGTTAAACATTAATATTTTTGTAGCTTTTTTATTATAACATTGTCAGTATTGTACATTTGGTTTTACATAGAGTAGGTGTATAATGTTATGTCGAATAAGCAGATATGTGTTCAAAGTTTTAACGCGTAGATAAAGTTTCAATGATTATTAAAAATAATAATTTAACTGTTCACTATAATTACCAAAATAGTTTTAATTTTAAAATATCACCTTCATTAATGTAAATATAGTTATATAATATATTCTTTTCTAACCAGTGGTGTATTTACATAAAATTAATTTAAAACCGTTCATATGGTTTGAAAAAAAAATGTATTTCCATTACAAGAACTTTGAACATCTATTATTGTTGCTGTTGTCAACTACATAGTTTTAAAATAAATATAATACTGTCACCTGCCGGTATTAAAAATTAACACTCTTAATTCAACCTTCAGTAATATAGTACCTATTACAAAGTCTACATTGAATAATAATTAGTTGTAGTTTGAAATCATTTCAACTTTATAAGTTTTAAAGTATACATATTTTATACTACAATAATTATACAGAGTATCATAGCCGATGACAAGACTATGTCATCGTCCTCCGAGGCCTTTCGTCAATCGACGACAAAAATCTCAACACTTTTGCAACATTCATCGAGTTTGACACCAAACGGCTGTATGCTTCGATGCCTAATATTATAACAAAAGATATAACAACTGGCGATAACACAACCGCTATCCGGCATCATCGACTGCAGTTCCGGTACAACGGTTTTCGGCTGAAATGCCTGTAGGCTGTTGCACGACAACGTGCAAAATGGCAAACGACGATAAACAGAATATACATAACAGAATAATGAGGGCGTGGTATGGCCATGACGACGTATGTTGGGCCGTATCAACTGATTAGTACAGTCGTTTTGCAGTCAGTCGTTGCTTGTTCTCGGATGGCCCGAATCATCATCGAAAATCATATTGATTTACATAAATAAATAATTTTGTTATACATGTTATTTAATTAATTAGTTTTCGTTTGATATATATTTATTAATCAACACCAACACGTAATTGTAAAATTAATATATGTGGCTTGTGAAAATTGTGACTTCATTGTATAGATGCTTCCGTTTTAGAAAGCGATGGCGTCAATAAATGTTCTCAGACGGCCCGGATGGATGACCACTGACTTATACCAAGAATAAACTGTAGAATGATAAGCGGCACAGTACTTAATTTAATATGTCCTTCCTAATCCAACAATCCCAGAAAAAAGTTTCTCTTCTACTGTTATTATATTATTTTGAAGGTGTATAAATTCTATGTCGTAGAAACCAGTCTTATACACTTTAGATTGTCATGTTTTCTATTATAGGTCAACAAATATTACAATCTGTGATAAATAGGTTCTAGTGTTACAACTCTACTGTCTCTGGATCATCTATTGAATAACAATAATATAAATATATGATAAGCATAATACTGATTATATATTTTTATTTATAATTTTTTACGCTTAGTGAGTTTGGAACCACTTGGTTAGGTCATCAATTATCATTAAAATGTCTGTTATTATTACTAACCACGTAAACTTCGTATACAAATACTAAAATACCTAACATAATCATGTGGTAGTATAATCATTATTGACTTATCTAAATAAATAATAATTCCTTATGACAGAGTTGTAATCATTCATTTTTCGATTGTTTCGGTAGTCTAAATTAATTTAATCTATAAATAAATATTAGAATAAACTTTTTATTTATGTATGTCGAAAACTACGTTTCCGCATTTAGTATCCATAAAAGCATTTTCTCAAAATGAAGATCTTGTATGAAAAAACTTTAAGAACTATTTTATACTTGTGCAAGTTTGTTGGCATTATTAACATGTCTTACGTATTACAATCGGATGGATTATTAATACAAAACACAGACTCGTTGTATAAATGCCTTGAAATTTCACGAATGATTATATTAATAATACTTTCGTACTCTATATATACAAAAGCTGAGATTTTTAATATATTACATGTACTTAAATTATGGACAGTCATCATTGCATCAAGAATATCAGAATCACGGTTAATACAGTAAGCTAAACAATACCTATTACCTAATACCTTATTTACCACCAATAAATATAGAAATAAAATAGTTTATATTTAACAATTTTTTTTTTCCAAAAATTTAGACCACAAAATGTTTTTTTTTGTTTTTGTGTCTATATACAGCATAATTTGTCGAAATAATGCTGACCATAAATAACTAAATAATGACAATATTACAAAATATTTTCCACAAGTTTGGCTTACAGTAATTATAAAAGACGTTGAGCATAAAATAATGATTTACTATTAAATGATCTAAGAACTTTGTTATAGTTAAAATTACTAGTCGTAGAAAGATGAAACATACACCAGTTGTTTAAATTGGCATATTCTGTACAAGATTTAATTTTTAAACTACCTTTTTCACCACTAAATGTAAAATACATATTCTACCCCCTAGGCTGACAATAATAGAATCGTTTATCATTGTATCATTGGATTCAAATTTAATAAACAAAATTATACTTACTCAAATAACATCGTTGCTTCACACATCAAACAACCAAATAATCATTTTCATAAACATGAAAATTAAATGAAAAAATATGATATTATAATACATTTTAATACTACTGTACACTAACATAATAATAAGTATTTCCAACACAGCTTCAAAACAAATTAAATAACCGGTTTTTTACATAATATGTAATGTTTTTTGTAGGTTAATGAATGGTATAATTGAATACGATCAAAAACTAACATCACTTCCAAGGTTTTTATTAATTTGCCAATTATCACCGAAGAAAAATTATTGGAACATAATTTTTATTTTCACATTGATTTATTATACTGCAATGACATCAGCATTATTATACTTATTTCCACCGAAGTATATAGACATCATTGTTATCGTTGTATATTTTATTCCGTTAGAATTTGTTACAGATCTTTCAGTAATATTTTCCTCATATTTTTTTCTAAAACAATTAGAGTATAGATTCAAAATGTTAAATTATTCATGGAAATATCTTCAACCTGGATTTCTGAATATTTCTAGTGAATTAACAGATTCCATAACAGAAATGACGCTGGATAAAATGCGGTTGTTACATGCCGAATTGTCAGATCTATTAAGAATATTCAGTGATGGTTACGGAAAAGTCATATTAGGATTTTTTGTATTAACTTATATTGATATGTTAGTTATTTTTTTTTTTATGATTAATTCTCATAAAAATACAAAAGAAAAAAATATTTTAACCAGTGTTGTACAAACATTTTTACCATACTGTTACCAGTTAAACAATGTCATATGCATTTTATCCATCGTTATCGCTGCATCACGTGTCCATGAAAAGGTACGATCAGTAAAAATATTTAAATTTGAGTAACTATATCTAAAATTGTCATGCTTAAATAAATTAATCACATTGTAATACATCATAACTAAATTTAGATAATCTAATCAGACTTTGATGTCTTTTCTTTATATGTTGCATGGCTCCTCTTTTATTTTAAAATTGTTCTATTAATTATATAATACCTTTATACTGCATTTGTAGTACAGTAACTGCTCTATACTATCGTTGATAGTACTATTGCGCAAATTCTAAGGTGCTACTCTATTCAATTACCTTGCTTGTTTTTTTTCGTTCTGTTTTGTCTTTATCACTGGATACAACGCGCTTTTCCGTGTTCAAACTGTAGTTTTCTTTGGTATTTTTGCACGTTTTACAATATTTGCGACGTTATAATTAATGTTGTTATTTATATAAAATAAACAATTACTTCGCTCTATATACTCGTATCACTTATTTAATGATGTCATTTTCTTAAATATTGATGTTATTGTTTACAAAAGATTGATTTTTTTAAATTATATATTTACAGAAACGGAAGATGATATCACATTTAAGATTAATTAGAATTTCAAATTTATCGGCTAAACTAAAATTACAAGTAAATATTATACTAATTGTACATAAAATTATAGTTTGTGTGGATGTATCATGTATGTATTATTTACCATTATAATTTTTTTTTATTCCAACTTATAATTAACATTTTAATTTAGCATACAGTTTTAAATTATATTATAATATTATGTTCTAAGAGATAGTAGAGTGTTGATTATTGAAATATTCTTATTACACCAATAATAGATATGAGTTATTGAGTGAAATCGTTTATAAGGATTAAAAATGATATAATTTATATTTATTGAGTAACACAATTCACAATACAAATTCTAAATGTTTTATATTAGGTTAAGTTGTTTATGAATCAAATAACAGTTCTTGAATCAAGCGAAATCACAGATTTTGGAGTTTTCAATATAAATTTAAATCTTGTTGTATCAGTAAGTATGCATTTCAATCATTTTTGTTATAACCTAACTTAAACCTATACAACGTAAAAGACGAGGGTTAATTTTGTCAAAAAATAAAACACAATTCTTCCGTTATCATTTTAATCGTTTTCAGAAAAAAGTTTTTTCTAATTTATCCGGGAAAAAAATTTTTAAACTATTTTAGATATCTTTTAAGAAACCTTAATATACGAAATATTCTACGCTATAATCATTATTTTATTTGTTTATTAGAAGTCAGGCTTCAACATCACGATCATTAACCTTGTATTAATTATAACAATATTAGAAATAGTAGAAAAACAAAGGTAAATTTGCAAAAAGTATTAAAACTTAAAGACTATGAAAAAAGATCTGTACATTATTAAAATTTGCTTATAAAATTAATTTTGGTTATAAATGAAATAATTTTGGAGATGTAGTTTTCGTTGAGTGCTTCATGCATATTAGGTGGTATTGCTAAGTTGTTTCTTATGTTAACTTAATGCAATTAATGATAATGTGTTGGACTGGAAGGTTGGTGTGGCATTTGTCCCAAGTGGACGGTGGATCTTTGCCAATGAGGAAAGAATGGGCTAGAATGTCCGAATATGCATCTCGTGATTGTAATTTTCTGTCTTCTGTTGTGGCAATAAGGTGAGGTCCACTTCTTTGTATTTTTCTTTATTGTTTTAAGTTTATTAAAGGGAGGGATGGTATCCCAATAATTTTTCCATTTTGAAAATATTTTGTGTTTAATAGATGTTTGATGTCATTAGTCGGTAGATCGGATATAGTCCTAGTTGGATAGAGTATAGTTCTAGTTGCAAGGTCGGCTGCCTTATCAGCCATTTCGTTGCCGGTTATTCCAATGTGGGATAGTACCACAATGTTTGAATATGTTGCAAAAGCTCAGTATTGACATTGATTCGCCAAAACCAAATGGGGTGGTTTGGATAGGAGATTTAGTTTTTCGTAGATGTGGATATATTAAGATCATTAGTAAGTTTGAAAGAAGATGTCATGTATTGACGGCGAGGGTTTTTTTTTTATTGATGCTGTTCTATTAAAGGTTTGGTTGTTGAAGAAATTGTTGTTTCCTATGTGGTTTGGGGTGCTTTTCCTTTTAATTCCATAGTATATAAGTTATTTTTCTTTGAATAGGTTGAGTTGGAGTTCACTAGCAGAGCATAAAATGCAGATAGTGAGACTGGTTCTAAAGGCTCCTGTTGATAAACGAATCCCTTCGTTGTGAATAGGATCTAATGTTTTTTGAAAATTTAATGAATTTGTTGGAGGCTATTTGCAGTATGATGTATTTTTGATAATTCCGAAAGAGCTCTAACTTATATTTTACGATATTTTAGGAAATTTTGTAAAAATAGAAACATATTTCTATTCATGCCACTAATTTGAATGATTTGGAGGATTCTATTTTGCCATACTATGTCAAATGCTTTTTCTATATCTAAAGAAATTAATATAAGTTTTTTTTTTTGATTTTTTTGTATTGCAGATATCCGTATGAAGAGTAGTGAGTATGTCACTGGTAGAGTGATTTTTTCGAAAACCACATGGTTCTTTTAATATTAAATTGAATGTTTCCGAGTGTCAAATAAAACGTTTATTAACTATTTCCGCGGTTTTTGTTATTGTATTAATGAGTGAAATTGGTCTATAGTTAATAATATTGAATTTGTTTTTTTTTTTTAAGTTTAGGGATTGGTATTCTAATCGTATTGTGCCATTGATCAGGATATACGCTTTTGTCTGATATTGTCTTCAACAGTATTTTTGAAATTTTTATTTTATCGATCAAGTGCATAAGAGAAGTGATATCCGAGTTGATGTCTTTGCAGATACTATGGATATTTATATTTTTGTTCGTATAGTTTTCTATTACGTATTTGAATTGGCATAAAGGAATAAACGGGTCTTTAGAGAACAGGTCTTCAACTGGTTTGACACCCACGGATAATTTGTCAGCTATTTTGGATGAGGAGTTGGATCTGGATCTGCTTACTTTAGCTTTTTTTTGCGGTATTTCTACTTCTATCAATGTTAGTATTATTGGCCCTGTTGGTTGATAGGTTTACCGGAGGGGTGATGATAATGTTACTAGCGATGAGGTGTCAGAGAGAGGCCTTTTATATAGTTCATTAAGTAAAGGGCAATGGTTCTCGGATTTTTAAGTTTGGTTTGGAGACGGAGGTTGGATAGTTGATCTGATAATCTTCTGTGATTCCTTCCATTATTTGAGAGGATGTAAATGTAATATTGGGGTTTATTGCTGTAGGAGTGTATATGACTGTATCTTGGGTGTCTATGTCTGTGAGGGAGTGTACGGGAGGTTTTTCTATTATAGTTATCTTCGTAAGGAGGTCTTCCATAGGAAGAAGTTGTGTAGGTTTGATAGAAGTTTGAGGAATTACGTCTATTTTTTGCAAGTGTTAGATTTATGGCCAGTGGATTTACACAAGAAGCATGTGATTCAGTCATCGGTAAAGAATACTCTGAAATCGGCCTGGTTGTTAAATAGTGATAAAGATCCTGGAAGATTTTGTGCTTCTTCATGTTTAATAAAAAATTGACAGTGGAAGCTTAAGATGTGCTCGTACTTCTCAATATTGATACCAGCTATAAGGTAGGCAATTTTAGAGACGGGTGGTTATATTGATTTTTTTGATCGCGTCGCTTATAACAGGGTTGGTAATAGGGGGAGCAGACATTTGATATGACTATCTTCTTGGAAGGATTAATGAGTCTACGTATTTGTATTAACTGGTCGTTAATTGTAATGGTTAAAGTAGACTCTAGAAGTGAGTCAATTTAAGTGTGTATTTTCTTGCTTGAAAGGAAAATACAGAAACGATTATTTGAAATTCGAGAGACGAAGACGATATTTTTAGGTGATATTATTTTTCCTATGGCAAGGATGTAGTTTCTTTGAGGTATACCGTCTATGAAGTTGAATACGAGTGTCTATTCACGGCTGGGAGAGTTATCAATAGCTGTCGAGGAGGCGTAATTATGAATAGTGTTTTTTGTGATATTATTTGTATGTATATCTGGGCTGATGACATCTGTACTCGCGATAGTTACCAAAGGTGATGGTGCTGATGATGAAGGTGTAGGAGTGTGGGAGGTGGAGGTAGAGGAAGTTGTTATAGATGTATTATTTGTACAACAAGATGGAGTAGTTTGTGTGGTAAATATACTTGTAGGCTTGGTGATTTTTATGGGATATGATTTATTTGAAAGCTTAGTCGATATCGGTTTTCTAATGACCGGCGATAAAGGCGGTCGGCCAGTCTTATTAACGTTGATCTTTATGTAATAAGGTGGGTAATTACGTAATACAATATTATATTACCTGCAGTATAATGTATATGTTCAGCTGTGGTGTGCTATCGGAAGCTTTCAAAGGTAAACACTTACTGGACGGTTGGCTGTTAGACACGTACTGACAATTATTATTTCTTCACGAATGCAACCTGTTATTTATGATGACTTGCCTTAATTTTAATGTAAGTCCAGAATTTGGTAAATAAAGTACAGATCTGAGAATATTGTAAAATACGTATATCAAGTCTAAATCAATCAAAATTCCATGAAATGTAATTAATTGTATACAAACGAGAAATGAAAAATTCGTTTAAAAAGACTTCCACAAGAATCTAAGATATTTTAATTCGTTATAAATTATAACGATACATTATAAACGGTAGTGTAAAAAAAAACATTATCTATTGAAAAATATGCAGCTTTGTGAGTAAGAGTATTAATAATATCAGGTGCAGATAATAGTTTATACTATTATATGTAATACATACAAAGTCACCTATATCAAAACATATTTTAAAATAAGGGGTTCTAAATAAATATCTAAAATAATTTATTATTTTTTTTTTGGCTGATAAAAATCATTTATGCAAACGGGTAAGGGTTACTTTATGGGAAACGGTTAACATGGTGGATAACAACCGTGCAATTCAGTTATTGTGTAATTTTTTTTTTTTTAATTTATTTAAATCTATTTATTGATTACAATATAATTTGAAGTAAAATATTTTTGTTCACAGATACTTATATTACTTGTAACTGGTTTTGTTACAATAATACAAATGCAAGAACATCCAACGTTGATACAATCAGGAAAAAATTTTTATAATATGTTTTTACAGAATTTAAGTGACACTAGAATTGAGTAACTGAAAATGTAAAGTTACAACTCGTTTGTATGTGTTTACCTTTTTTACAATTCATTTGCTCACCTATGTTTTAGGTATCTATGTCAAAAATTGCTAGTATTAGAACACGTTTGTGCATACTGAATTGTACCAGTAGTTGTCCTAAACGAACTAAACCTCGTGTATTATTTTATACCAAATACCAATTTCTTCCAAACTATTGAAAGCAAAATGTACCTGATGTCTTAAAAACAAATGTTCTAGTATAATATTTTTAGTTTTTTTATTTATTAATAAAATCTATGATTTGAGTGTTATTGTTTAGGTCTGAACGATTGTTGATATTTCTTAAGTCCATGTACACTATTCATAGCAACTTATTATTATTTCTTAGAATTTCATTAAAATCTTTTTTTATAAGAATAAACTTATACAAATGTGCTACGAACTTATGAGGTATCTTAAAAATAACAAATAAATAGATTCACATGCATTGCTACTCGTTTCTAAAACAATTAAATTCATAGTACACAAACAAGTAGAAAATATCCCGGATTTATATGCACTAAAAAGTATCAAAATATGCCATATAATATGCAGTAAGAATCATTAAAATATGCAACAAATATGCATTTAAAAAATGTATGTTTAAATCTTCAAAGTTGTATTAAGTATGAAAAAAAATATAAAATAATAAAATATAAATGTATAAAATATGAACATTGAATATGTATAAATAAATACATGAATATTATTGTTTAAAAATAAAATAAAATATACAACTTAAAATGCGTTTTTATTCTTTATTGTTAAAATTAATTATTAAACTATATTCAAGTTTTTCTTCAGTAGAACATGCCGTCTATCTATTAATAAATGTTTGTATATCGAAAATGATCGTTCACAATCAACTGAAGTTATTGGTGCAAAATTAAAGAAGCTTAAAATTATTTTGTCTTGATAGTTATTATAACAATATTATTATATTATAAAATTAAATGTATTACATCCATAACAACGATATAACGATTAGATTACAGCAGATGAACTATTTCTTCTAATATACCTACTATTGGATTACTTAAATTATTTCTAATGTATATATAATATTGTACATATTATAATACGTATTTTAAATTCAAATAGCTAAAACTGTAAACTACCAAATTTTTTTTTGAAACAGCGCATTCATTGAAATATGCAACAAATATGCATTTACGGTTAAATATGCAAAAATATTGCATGTTATTCAAATTAGTGTTGTTCGTGAAGATTATTAACAAAAATATAAAAAAGTGAAAAGGAAAAAAAATATGCAAAAAACATACAAATCCGGGCTCTACTGATGCGCGCCAATATCAGAGTTTGAATCCAAAGTGTTATTTAGAATGAAAGTTACGACTCAATTACGAATAATGCTTTTATTACGTATAAATAAAGTACATGTAACTAATATAAGAAGTGGCTGAGTGCAGTGACGTATTTACGGGGGTGGTCCAGGGGTATTGAACCCCCTCAGAGAAAAAAAACCTATACATATCCTTGCAATATAGTGAAGTAATAAGTATAGAAATTGGTATTCTGTGTATTCTTACAACGGTTTCCAAGTTAAAATTAAATATAATGTGTGATAAAGCCATAAAGGCAATAGGTAATATAGTTCTCATAGTTTATACAGGTAAATTATTTAATTATGTATAAACTGTGGACCCCCCTCCAGAAAAATGTTGAAAATACGCCACTGGCTGAGTGTCGTGAAGGTGTTCAGGTATTAGTGGCTATGGTACATTTGCCGTTGCTGGTTTTCGGACTCCCTTATATATGGTGCGTCTTTTGTTTGCATCGACCAGTGGCGAACCCAAGGGGGTGGACCCCGGCTCATGCCTTAGTATTTATTTTTATTTTATATTTTTAAAGTTACCCAGAAAACAGAAAAACAATATATTATAAATAAAAAATTTTCCTGGACCCCCCCCCCCTTTGAATAAATCCTGGTTGCGCCACTGGCATTGACCCGTAGCCCGTAGACCCGTAGCCTTCTGGGTGTCCTGGTAGTTGTTGCAAATGAGTATCCGAATTTGATAATGTGCAATGATACTTACTACTGTATAATTATTATAATATAAAGATACATTCACACACATTCATAAATGCATTATTATTGCAATATAACAATAGGTGCATTATCCCGACACGTTTCATAGTCATAGTAGCATATGAAACTCCCTCGACAAAAGGCATGGTCATATTAATCTAGTCTTGATATCTCGTAGCCCATAACACTACTTATAAATATTATTAAATAATAAATGATAAATATACGATTAGATACCTGATACTTACAATTGTTTTTTAAGTCATAGAATGAGCTTTATACTAGAATGGTATGAATACTTTAGTGAAATAGTTATTCAGAATTTAAAATGGAATTCCTACTTTATTTTATCAAATTCTTATATCTCATTATAACATTACTATTTTAATAGACCATTATTGAAGACGTCGATTACTGTGATAGTGTGATAGTATAATGGTTATTTACATACCCTGCAAATAAATAATAATTTATCATGAAATTGTTGTACTCAAATAAATTTCATAGTATCAGTGGCTTGGAATAATGAATCGTATTAATATAACAAATATTCATTTAAAAGTATCAGCTTTTTCGCATTCCCGTTTAGTATCCAAATTTCAAAATAAACATTTTCTTAAAAATTACAGCTGTTTATACAGGGTGCGGCGTAATGGACTCCCATATTTCAAATAATCATTAGCGCGTAATTAAACTGATTAGATTAAAGTGGTTTATTTCGCTAGATTAGATTATTAATAAGGTTTTTAGTCGTCACCATGCCGTGGTCTGGTGAACAACGTGGTTTCGTTATTGAGGCATTTTTCAAAAACGCTGAATGTGTGATTGCGACACAGAGAGCATTTCGCACTCGGTTCAGTTTGAATCCAAACGAAAGTGTACCATTTCTTATGGGTATACCTCAAAGCTGAAGTTTTCAAACATCGACTTAGAACCATTTAAAAACTAAAGGAGGCTATTCGTCAAGAAATCTCTGCGATTCCACTCGATATACTGGATAGTGATGGAAAACTTTCGAGAACGGCTCCATATGTGCGTTGCTCGTCATTTAGACGATATAATTTTTAAAAAATAATTTAAAAAAAACCTTATATAATATAGTTTTTAAAAATAAAAATTTTTTTTCTTTATCTTGTATCGTTTTTTTTTAATTCATTTCGGAAATGTGGGAGTCCATTATGCCGCATATAAAAATGTTGAGGGGAATTCTATAATTTTGCAAATTTATTTGTGTATTGTAATATCGTATTAGTATATTGAATCAATATACTTGTATTTTAAGGCGGTCCTTATTTTTAAACTTTTAAATTTTTTATAGAGCATCATTCCATTTTGTTCATTACTATAAGAAAATAATTTAGGTTAAATTTTGTAATGATTATCTCATCAACTTCACGTGCCGCAAAAGGGATGAAAAATGACTAATGAGTCATTGAACTGAAATTATGAAGTCATAATCTTTTATATAAAAAATGTGTAAAATTTAATTTTCTAGAAATAAATTTATAAGTAAAATTTGCATTTGTCCAATAACTTTGATTTTACAGTAGGATTTATGAAATATTTTATTTAAATAACTCTTTTCTACCACCACGAAGAACCAAATACAGTTTAATTATTATTTTATTTTATTGATAAAATAAAGATTACTTTGCGGCACGTGAAAGGGGTGAGATATCATCATAAAATTTAACCTTAATTATTTTCTTATAGAAATGATCAAAATGGAAGGGTGCTCGAAAAAAATATGTTATTTTATTTTCATCACCTATACATAAGGACCACCCTTGAATGTATACTGGTAGCCACCGAAGATTATAAATTACACTATAAATTATCGCTTTGTGTTTTATTTTATTAGAATTTATTGCAGACATTTAAGTAGTTTTTTTCTCATATTTTTCTTAAAACTATTGGTGTTAATGATGCGTGGACACATCTTGTACTGAGATTTTAAGTCTATCCTAGTGGACTGATATTTTCAATAATGGAAATGACTTTGTATAAAATACGTTTGTTACACGCCGAATGTTATTAGACCTATTAAGAATATTTAGAGACGGTTGCGCAAAAATTCTATTAGTATTTTTTATAAGTATTCAGTTATTATAATATAATGCTACATTGCTCGTTGATATTTGATTGAAGTGTTTTTCAGAAGAAAAAAACTAAATAAAGAATATAATTTATTTTTTTCTGAATAATATGTAAAAAATATATAACTAATGTTATATTATTATTTTTCATTTGGTTGATTTTGGACATAATTAAGTATATTTTGGAATTTAATGCTAGATTTACTAAAATAAAATATGTTGTAAGTAAATAATATGTAGTTTGCTAGTAATTTTTTTTTCAAGTCAGAGATTAGTTAGTGTCATTAGTGATTATGTATTAAAAACAAACAGAGTTCCATATTTCATTTTTATTTCAAGTAAGTTAATTCTTGTTTTTAAGAGATTATTTTCAATTAATATTTTATCGACAACATTGTTATAAGTTCAGGTTATTAAACTACAATATGACTCATCTTTGAAGTTTTGGAAGGTATTTTTTAAATTCTCTTATCATATCTTCTGTCAAGAATAAATTGACATTATCTATAGTAATCATCTTTTCTGGGTGAAGTGAAGTGAAGTTCAATTGTTATTTTACATCAGTTACATTCTTCAAAAAATGTTTGAAATTTTGTCTAACTTCTAACATAATTGGATGTTCCTTCATTTGCATCATTGTTGTTAAACCAGTAATAAGTAACACTAGTATCTGCAAAAAAAAAAAATGTTTTGGTTTTGTAACTTGTAAGATACGCCTATTATAATTGTACTCAAATAAATAAACAATAAAAAACAATTATACATTCACTGATTAAAATACTTACTGATACAACAAAGTTTAAATTTATACTGAAAATTCCAAAAGCTGTGATTTCGCTTGATTCAAGAACTATTATTTGGTTCATAAATAATTTAACCTATTACAAACATTTAGAAATGATGTTGAAAACTGTATAAACCAATCTAATATACAAAAATCATAATATCATTAATCTTTATTAACGCTTACATGTATTATTAACATTTAAATTAGAGAAAAATAATTTAATTAAAATAATAAAATAAATTAGAATTATTATATTATTTACTTGTACTTTTAGGTTGGCTGATAAATTTGAAATCCTTATTAATCGTAAATTTGATATCATCTTCCGTTTCTAAAAATGTATAGGTAATTAAAAAAAAATATAATATCATCGGCAACCATTGAATTGGTTCTCAATATTAGATAAAGTGCTTCATCGAATATTGATTTGGCTCCCAAGAAAGCAATATTGAATTGTTTCCCACTATAATTTATTTTCAACTAGTGGTCTCGACATAATATATAATTTTAATAAGTAGGCTTCTTTTTAGCGATACTGTGGTGGGTAACTACTTGAAGTTATCTAATCGTTAATCCAAAAATCCATTAAACGGTCACAACTATCGTAGGTAGTATTTACACAATTTAACTACTCATATATATGAGATTTTCAAGGTATTATATTTTAACGAAATACTCTCAGTTCTTTGCAATCCGTTGTAGTTTATTTAAATTTGTTGCATTTCGTACGTATTTAGTTACATATAAAATTAATTCGGTTTATAAAATCAGTAATGGAAAGGGAGATTTAATTTTAATAGAAAATAAGTTTAAATTAAGCTATCATAAGCTTCTCCAAAATGCATTTAAGTGATTCAAATGTACTAAATGAGGATGCAAAGATTATTTGAGAATTAGTAAAAAAAAACGTTGTATGAGTCATGATAATCGTCCAATGTTAACCTTAACTACGATCTAGAGCTAGACGAAGAAAACAAACTTGATCTCTAAAATATTAGAAATCGACTAAAAGAGAAGCTATTAAAGGTACTTTGAATGCCCTTCCAAATTGTTGCATTTATATTTATGGGAAAATTAAACAAATTTAATTACAACACAAGTTTTTATATCGTCGAACACAATATTATGCTCTACGCTCGAGCTTTAATACTCCAAAGTTATCCAAATACAGACGAAAAATAGAAATCGACAATATTTGTTATGTTGATGATACGTTTGATATTTCATGTTGTATTTGAATTTTATAATTTTTATAATGTTTGTATAAAAATTATACTTTGAATTAAAATGAAAACAATATTTTGTTTCTATCTCTAATATATACAGAAAAAATTATTTGTCATAAAACTAATTCATATGAATTTTTCAATTAAAAATTGAATTCCCAATTTTATTCTATGTACCCAAATATATACAATTTCATGTATATACTATATTATATTGTATGTTATTCAAGCGGGTACCGATATTATGATAAGAAGTTACAATATAGAACGACCACACAAGTAAAAATATTTAAGAAAAAATACAATTTATAGATAATAAAATTCAGAAATGTAACAATGTTATAGAGTATAGATTTTAATATATAAAAATTCCTGCAAACAAACTTAAGCCTACCAATGTATTTTTTAAATAAGTGTTGAGGGAGCCAATTCAATATGTGCATAATATCTATTACGTGAGTTTTGTTATCAATTTAAACGGTATATATTATCTCATAGCCTTTTATTATTATTTTAATTTTCGAATAAACAACAAATTTGAAAGTCTTAATATTTTATTTAACCATAACTATCTAAAAATTAAAATATCAGTAGGTAAAAAAATATGACATGCCATAGATAATATTATTACCTTTATGATTGATAATTTAGGTACTCTTATATTAAAACTGACAATATAAAATTGATTCATATGAATGCAAATTTGCTGTATTTTACAATCATAAGATGAAAAATAAACGTAAACTTAAATATATCATACGATATAATATACATGGGTAAATAAAGCAATAACTAAATTTATATTATAAAAAAAAAATGAGCCATAAAAGATAATAATATTCTGACAATATTATGACACATTATCAATGTAAAATCATTGGGCAATACATTTTAAATTCATTAATTTATTTGAATATAAATAATAAATAGTTTACTAAAGTAAAATATTTTCAAAAACATTACCTTTTCATGAACATTTGATGCAGCTATGAGAATGGATAAAATAAATATGATATTTTGTACGCTGAATATGTACGGTAAAATTTGTGCTATGATATCCGGTTGATCGAAAAGAAAAAAATTACAAGTAAAACTAAGTATCATATCATAATAACAGAATATATAGTATCCTAATAGCATTTTTCCGAAACCGTCACTGAATATTATTAATAGGTCTGATAGTTCGGCGTGTAACAACCGTATTTTATCTAGCGTCATTCCTATAATAAAATGTGTAGAGTCACCAGAATTGGAGAGAAATCTAGGTAGAAGATGTATCCATGCATTATTCAATACTTGAAATCGATACTCCAATTGTTGTAGGAAAAAATATGTGAAAAACATAATTGAAACATTTACAATAAATTCTAATCGAATAAAAAAAACAGCAATAAAGACGTCAATAGTCTTCGGTGGCCACAAATATAATAATACTGATGTAATCGCAACATAATAAATCAATACGATAATAAAACTTATGTTCCAATAAATAATTTTCGGTGAAATGTGACGAATCAATAAAAACGTTGGAAGTGATGTTAGCTTTTGGTCGTACTCGATGATACCATTCATCAACCTAAAATAAACATAATGTAATAAAACCAATTACTTTTTTTATTTTTAAGTAGTGAAAAAAACATTATTGGATTTATGAATAATAAATTTAAATTTATGAACATTTTAACAAATAGCTAAATAGATTTTGGAATATAATTTTTTATATAGGTACCTAGTTAAAATGCAAAGAATGATAAATAGTTGTATAGAGACAACAAATGTCGGTTAAAGCTTATGTTATAAAGTAATCGAAAATCATTCATCATGCTATTTTTCATACCCAGTAGCAATATTATCATAATTTAAAATATTTGTACCATACAGTAGATACGTATAGTTATAGATATAAATTATATAGGAGAGTTTCTTTATATATATAGGAGAGTCTAATAGATAGGTAATGAACATGAACGGTATTATTTTTCTTACTTTATCAATTTTAATTCTGATATTCTTGAAACAAACATAATTATCCATACTTTGAATAGATGTGGCATATAAACTATATAAGTAAGTGTGAATAAATTGTTGGTTAAAATTAAGAACATGATCATCCGTGAAATTTCAAGACATTTATACACCGAGTCTGTACTTTTGATTAATAATCCATCCGATTGTAATACATATGCTATGTTAATAATACCAATAAACTTGCACAAGTATAGAATTTTCCTTAAAATTTTTACATAAGCAGTCGTCATTTTAAGAAGATTTTTATTTTGGATACTAAACGTGAATGAGAAATATCTGATACCTTTAAACGAAAATTTGTTATTTTAATCCAATCATAAACTAAATTATTCCAAGCCACTAAGGTTATAAATTATATATGAATATAAAAATTTTATGAGAAATTATTATTTATTTAGGATTGTCAATAACCATTATACTGTCCGATCATCACAGTGAACAACACTGTCAATGATGGACGAGTATAATAATAATACTATAATGAGATACTTATAAAAATTTCATAACATAAACTATTCTATTTTATATTCTGAATAACTATTTCACTAAAATATTCACACCATTGTTATATAAAATTCAATTTATGGCTTACAAACCAATCGTAGGTATCAGGTATTCAAGTTTCTAATCGTATTTATATCAAATAATAATTTTCCTGACATGTGAGGTATGCGCGAGAATATAAATATAATTAGTAAAAATAGAAATAAAAAATTTTTGGATGACCAAAAAGTTTTGAAAATTTAATACAAGGTTCCTTATGAGTTGTTTTTATTGTAGCTAAAAAAAATTAAAAATCGTTAGTCACAATTTTTTTTTTATAAGCGTTTATAGTTCAAATTTTTACGAAATCTGTCGAAAACGCGAAAATTTACAAGTAATTTTGAAGTTGAAAAATCATAAAATTTTTTGAGTTCATAACATTCGAGTTGATAACGAAATAACGAATTAAAAACTTTATTAGGTTCATTCAAAATCTATTTTAGTATAATTATATTATTATAGTTATTTTTCATTAAACTAACTATATATTATTATATTTTTATATAGTTTATAGTCCTTAATAGACTATAAAAATATAATCATCGAAAATGAGGTAAATGTTTAACTGAAAACATATTTAATGTTGAAAATTTGGCTATAAAATGACAGTTCAGTTGTTGTATATTCCTCAGTATAATTCACTAATATATTACACTAGTAAGACCTATCAAGGCAGACTTACAGTTAATATATAGATATTACAAATGGTGAAGGGGTGAGCAGAAAACAGGATGAAGACTGAACAGAGTGCTGATAAAAGATCGAAGAGGCAATCAGGGGAGAAGTGAACATGGTAACTTTACAGAATATAATATACGACTATGATGTAATCAATATAATCTTTTATCGAGATGTCTTAAAAACAAAATTACTATACTTACGAAAACAGTTTATTAATTACGGGGTTCAATATATAAATTATATACATCCTTTAACACAATTAAAATTATCAACTGAACATATTAAAGAATTTAAACCTAATCAAAATTATCGATTATCACATTTATATAATTCCAATATGTTAATCGAAATTCAAAGATTATTACATCTGAATAAAAGTATGGCATTTAAATTTTGCAAAACGTTAGTGACATCATCATTAACTATGTTATGTGATATTAATTTAATTGAAAATTTGATTGATAATAATTTTCAAGAAAAAGGTCGTATATATGGGGTTATTAATCGATGTACATGTTGTTCATTTTATCATGATATCATTTATACTGAAAACTCTGTAAACGATTTCAAATGGCGTTATCCATTGTTAACACTATTCAACAATGTGAACAAATTATTAATAACTGTTTAATTAAAAATTATTTCTCTAGTATATAAGATAAATTGGATTTCGATGATAGTAGAAAAATATATAATATTTTAAACATTGTCAATACCTATTTTTAGTGTAATAGAATACCTATACCATAAGATTTTACGATTATATAATAAGTTTTATAGAAATTGTTATAAATAAAATATTTGTAATAAATGTATACACATTTCTTAAATAAAGTATTATTGTTGTACACTTCGATAATGCCTACAATAAATATATTTTTCCACTTCAGTTTACGTTATATTATTTCATTTAAGTATATATTTTATATATTTATATATACTATATCTTTCATATATATATTATTAATCAGTTGCTAACCTTCCATGAAGTAAAATTAACTATTCTATGCCCGATTTTCAATACCAACATATTATTATATTTTTAACTAAAATATCATATTAAGTATATCAGAATTTAACTATATCAATAATACTATATTAAATCATACATTGGATTTGACTACAATATTTATTAATTAATATATTATATTATGATTTTATTATGCCTGTTTAATATATGATCCACGATATATGTGTTTTATTTAAAATACACCTTGGAATAAATATCATACAACTCTATTGATGATTACCTACAGTGTAGGTTTAGTCACTGATATTGCTCAAGTATCTCACGTGAATTATTAGCTGAGATGTATCTGTGATATCACAAGATTCATCCAAGGCTATAGAATAAAAATCAGCAGTAGATAGATCTTGTTTCAACTGATTGTGATTATCTTTGGCCAGTACTTCAGTATTTCTCGTGTTAGTTGATGCTGATATTGGGATATGTCGAAAAGTTTCGACAATTTCCTTTTTATTTTCAAACAGTATATTTACAGATTGAAGCATACATTCTTTAACAATATCAGCATCTGTAAATGGCTTCATATGTTTACCGAGTATCCACGAAATGTGTAAAGATGCCTGTGCACATTTCTGTTGTTCAATCATTGCATGGCTCAAAATTTATTTTTACAAATAAGATGTTAAGAAAGTAATTTATTAATATTAATATAGGTAAAAAGTAAAAAAAAAATATTCATCTTACTAAAATTTTTTTGTAATAGTAATGTAAACAACTTATAGGTAATGTATATATATAGTACCTATATAAAACATAATTCAAATTGTATGTTTGATTCTTATTTGAAAATTGATGAAAATAGAATTTTATACACGAAGAATGTCTAAAGAAATATGACTATATATTATATACTATAGTAGGTAGTGGTATCAATAACACAAAGTTTACCAGTGAATGTAGTTTTGTCAGCAAATATATATTCTGGTGATTTGTTGTTCAACAGCATTGGATCTTTTTGTACGCAACGTTCAATGGTCAAGACAGTTTCATGAAACTCGTATGCCAGCCATCCTAGACCGCCGGTCACCACACAATAGGCTATGGACTCAGCTATCAAACGGATATGGTTGCGATTTTCTGACACACTATTGGAAATTTTGGCCATCTTTTCGCGTAACTTACTGAATGGTATCAATTTAAACACAAACGATCCTTTCATGTTTATTGGTTTTCAGCAAAGACCTGCTACTGATTAAATACCGCCATCAATCTGACGTCGTCCAGTGTTCTATCTACAATCGTGATCACAGTGAATTAGTCCCATAGAGATGTACACGTTAAAACGAATGTGATTCGTCATTCCATGTCGTACGATTTCAAGCAAGAATGTTAACGGTAAACAATTCAATTGCCAATTTTTCATTTATTATTTTTTACAATCAACAATCATTAACACTGAATACTGATAAAGTTGATTATATTTATAAATTACTTTGATAACATCGCGATTAAAGATAACCTATCTCGTGAGTTGTGATTAAGCGTAAAGTTTCAAAAATCGATAAGTATCAAGTAGCGCTACTATATGAGATACTTAAATCGTGGCTATTACAATGTATGGTATCTGTTGTTCCGTGTTCATACTAATAAATTAAGCATTAATTACCTACCCTTATATTTACCAAATGTTTAATTTATTGTTTTATATCTAGGTTCATCATCATTTTATAATATTGGCAAAAAACACGATTTTTAAGTCATAAAGACTATACAGAAAGTATGCAACCAAAATCCGTTAACCCGAAATTTAAATCGATATTTGTTATTCGATATTATAAAAAAATTCCACATTAAATCGATTAATTTCTCACCAGAATGTGCTGCGGACTACGGATACTAGTGTAGCTAATTTTCTTCTTGTGAACGTTTAATTTTTTAATACCTATTTATTCATTTAATAATTTAAATACTTTTTAATTTGTATAGGTATAGTAAAACACAGATTTTTATAAACTTTATTTTTCAGTTTAATCAATTATATCAATAATGTCTAAAATTCTTTTTCTAGCAATGCAACAATTTTAACAGTAGTTATTAGCTAACTCCTTGTTTATTAAAATCCATTTTAATAAAACTTTTAAGTCTTCTAAGTAGATAACTACCTATTTGTTAAACAAACATAATTACACACTCACAACGCACTGTATAAGTTGAAATTTTCGTAGGAAATAAAAATAATTATTTATTTGTAAGATTTATGAACATTAACATTAAGTCATTAACATATATTTTTTTTAAATTTATATATTTTAAAACATTTGAAAATGTTTTACAAAATGTCTCAATTTTATTTTATTGGAAATTAAAATAATGTTAAGCATAAAGGCTAAAGCCACATATTTTTAATAAATGATTGAGGTATTTAAATATAAATTATATCTTGTGTTCTAATAACATAAAAATATAATAAAAATGTATATTAATTATTTTGTTAACCAAAAAATATTAACTGCTGATGCTTGGAATATCTACTATTAAGTATGTACTTAAATTATAATTTTCTGCGTACAATTAATTTTATCAACATATTCAAACTATTTTCAAACTGTTATTAAACCTAATCATTTAAAATTTTTGAATGTTAGTTTTTATTTTTATAAAGTTATAAATATTGATTAAAATTTTTATTTTTATATAAAAAGCTTATACATAAATATTATTTTCTATTTATTTTACCACAAATCTAATCAAACTATACTATGTAGGTACTTCTTTGGACCTATGGTTTATGTTTATCTGTATTAATGTTTATAGTATATGTTAATAAGTTGGTAACTAGGCAATAACAGCTAGTAGGTAAATGCAATTATATTGTAATATTAAAATATATTTATGAGTAAAACTTAAGAGGGCGTGATACCCGCATGTGTTGTCTCTGACTTATACACGCGTAACATAGTTAAAAAGTGTTTTGCGCGGGACAACTTTACTCCCTCGATATTTATATCAAAATTACCAAAATTTTAAATCACACTGAGAAAAACTTTACCTGTGATATAGCGTTTTAATTTTTTTGATAGTGGTAATCAATAATTTTTATTAATTAAATGAAAAAAACCTAAAGTTCTCAAACTGACAACTTTTTCATTTAATGAAAATTAATTTAATTAAACTTTTTGATTTATCAAAAAAATTAAAACGCTATATCACAGGTAAAGTTCTTCTCAGTGCGATTTAAAATTTTGGTAATTTTGATATAAATATTGAGGGAGAAAAATTGTCCCGTACAAAACACTTTTTAACTATGTTACGCTTGTAACATGGCCAACTTTAAGTTTGTAAGATATATACTCAATACTCATATTATCGGTTTTATTATAAATCACGTTTTATTATACAAGGTGACGATATACATAATATTATACTGGCCACTAAAATATTTAAGTATTTAAATACCATATTTTATCGTCTTGGGAATATATATGTTTATATTTTTTCATAAAATAATAATAATCTGTATTTTGAACAATTCAATATTGTAAAAAAAAGTTTGTATTATAATTATTGTATTACGATTAATCGATCGAAATATTTTTATACAATGGCGTTAAGAAGAATGTCCAAGACCCTGCAGGTACATATTTCGCTCAGTAGCCAAAGGGCACTATAGTTAGGGGTACTCCTTCCCTGACCTGGTTGACAATTAGAAATAAATTGTTGTTAGTTGATAACCGAGTACTCTTAATGTGTTAACAGGTACCGTGGATCGAACTGGCGAACAATGCAATCCAGAAGAAATTCTTTCACACATCTCCGGCCGTGTTTGGAGCAAAAAAAGTGGTTACGAGCAATTTAGACACCAAGCGGGAGTGGAATAGTTGTTTAACTAAAAGTAAGCTAATTATAAGGGATACAAGACTTGAATGAATGCCTTATTTATTATTAAGAGTTATTAGCTATTTTTAGTTATCTTAACTTATGATTTATTATTTTAAATTTGCGCGATTACCTTCCTCCTGATCGTCGGAGGGCTCTCGAGGTCGTGATTCGAGAACGATCAAGTATATATTGATAAAATATTAAGTGAATTATTAATTTATTAAATTCTAATAAATTAATAAATAAAATATGATACCTATATAAAATTATAACTATATAAATATCGATACGCATGCACCTTACGTCCTTACCTTATACGTAGCTGTCTGAACACGCAGTAGACGTAATAAGGAGAGAAAGAATTATTTTAAATACTCAAAAAGAAATAACTGAACACTAATTAATTTTGTTTAAAAAAAGGAAACAGCACAGTTGTCGCTCGCAGGATCTTTTGAGTATGTGTTGGCTATCTGTGAGGTGCTCGTGCACTGATGATAGGAGACGATTTTGGTCAAACGCGCCAGAGTCATCGGCGGCCCGAACAAAGGTGTCGGTGTCTCCAAATAAAATTGTCTTATTCCTTGGCGATAGAAACCCTGACCTGATCATCCCTTATCTCCGGCGGTACATGAAAGAAATTGCATGTGTTGCGCCGTACCGTTATAATCCCGTACAGTGTCCTGTACGTGACTAGATAATGGGAATCATTCCAATCATCCGTGACGTGATTTATTGGGGTTTTTTAGGTTATATTACATGCGTGCGACAACTTTACCGTTATTTATTTTATTGCATGAAAATAACGCATTTACAATTATGATATGTGCAAGCTAGCATATCATTACATAATATATATTTTATTTTCAGGACTTATTGGAGGCTCAAGCCGTGAGGATGTAGCAAGACATGCCTCTATATTCAAGGAAACCTTAGATCAAGGGCGTAAATCCAGGCTTCCGTTTAATGTTACTCCTGGATTGAAACAAAATAGAGCAACGATTGAAATAGATGAAATGGTATATAAAAATATAATGTTATATTATTATTTATCAGTTGATATTTTAATTATACTATTATTTAGGCACAAACATTGAGAGAATTTGGCGGTACTGTATCAGCTAATGCATGTGGTCTGTGTATTGGTCAATGGGAGCGCAAAGATGTAAAAAAGGGTGAGAAAAATACCATTCTAAATGAATACTACAGCAGGGTGTAAGGATTTTTTTCAACAACGCATTTTTTTTTTTTTTTTTTAATAACCCTATAAAAATAGAACTATAATAATCTCGAAATATAATATCAAATCATAGTTAAAAGTTATGACATTTTTAGTTTAAAGGTGGAATAATTTAAAATTTAAAACCTATTTCGAAGAAATAAAATAAACATTCATGTTTAAAATATTTTATTTTAATTAATGTCCTCTTTATAGTTTTTTAGTTTTAAAATTAATAAAAAAATATTAGTTTTCTGTTTCAATATGCAAATTTTGACGATTTATTGATTTAAGAATATTGCACTAATTTTGGCAATGGAATTTGTCGTATCTCTTCTAATCATCTAATCTTTTATGTTCCATTATCTCTGTATAGGTACTCCGTATTTAGATCATTAGGACCAGAACTAAACAAGTAACTAATAATATAGTAACAATACTATAAAAATAAAATATGAAAATAATATATTTTTTTTCCTATTTCTAAGCTATAATAAATATAATTTAAATGCATTTCTTAGAGAATTTTAAAGAGTTTTTAGACGATTAAAATCTCTGTCTTAATTATTATAATTATTATAGATATAATACAAACATGCGGCGATAAACGGTTTATAGGAGATTTTCTTTATCGGTATTCGGTATTAAGTATTCTTAAAAAACCCAAACTAAAGAGTTGGCTTTTGCCTACGATTTCTAATAACAAACATAGTTAAGTAGATTCATTGATTTATAATCAATGGTCGTTACTAGTTTAAATTTTTCATTTTTAAATTCACATTTTTTATCATTAATGTACTAAGTAGGTAGGATTTTATTATTGCAAATAATTTCTTATACATACATATAGAAACCACAGAACTACTATTTGCTTGTCTTATCTTATATATATAACAATAAATTATGCTAAATAAACTACGCAAAAATTGTTTATCAAGTGCGCATCTAGCTTTTCTAAATACTCAATATAAGCCCAACTGCGCTTTAGAATAAGCCCTGTAACTACAGAAACTTTACTGGACTTAATGAAGCCAATGCAGCAACGCATGCTTTTATCACTTCTCCAGAGCTAGTTACTGTTTTAGTCATTGAAGCTCGTTTGGATTTTGATCCCACAAAAGATTCAATCAAAGGAGTTGATGGTTAGTTCAATATTACTTATTATTGTGATTACAAATTTTAGTCACTAAAAAAAAATACCACATAAAAAACATTAATCATCAACTTATATAATAAAACGTGAAGCGGTTTCTCTTTCCGCCACCCGTATTATAGACAATTACCAATCACAAAATCGCGCGGTCTTTTCGAAAACGTCGTCCGCCGCCGCCGCCCCCGCCGCCCCGCCGCCGCTCCGTTTCGATACGTTTTTTTCCAAAGGTTTTCCGTTACTCGACCTTTCCCCACGTACAATACGTATATTATTATTATAGCTCGACAGTGATCGTCTTTAAAACGTTCTCGAGAGCGATAATAATATTATCTTAATGCTATTGTCTTATGTATTGGTCTATAACGACGCGCGCGTAATGTAATACGGAGCTCAACGGACTCGATATTTGATCAACCGCGTTTAAAATACTCGTACGAATACGGTCACTTCTCATGTACGCGCCTATACATCATAACGCGTTTCGGTTTCCGCGACATAAACGTTATTGGTCTATACGACGGGCGTTTGTGTTTGATTTTCGAACCGCGAGAGGTACGTCGGAATGGCGCGCGCGTCTATTAAATCGTCGTCGTACGTACGATAACGACGGCGATTCTTCTTTTAAGATCGTTACGGATGGAGACTCGATGACGTGAGAACGTTTTTATTTTCCGACAAGTTTTCTTTACGCGAGAATCATGAGCATTTGACTTTTGACCGGCAAATCGAAGCGATGAATGCGATGTTCTTTGCGGTTCGGAAACGGCTTAAGAGCTCGACGTTCGACGCGGTTATCCATCTCAAAGTGTAGTCGATAGGTTTAGGCGTTAGGTCCCCGTGCTAGGGTAGTAGTTAGGTTCGAATCTCCCGCTCCGGCGGATTCGTCGTCGATCCGACGGCGGCGCTTTAAAACTCACGGCCGCCCGGACGCTCTTGATTTTTTGCATTTTTTTTTTTCTTTTTTTCATTTGATTGTCAAGAGTTAAAACTTTAATATATTTCACTATTACCACCGTTTAATAATATATTATACATACCTACGTATATTACTGGAATATTGTATATTTTATAGTTTCCCATATATTTACTACCTATACGCTATTTATGTATTTATGTATTGATGTATATTTATTATTTTTTTTCAACTCGGCAATATTGTATACATGGATAATTATATATATTAGGCGGATTTGTTATTCAATACCGATTTTCGACTCATTCGAGTGTGTATAGCAGTTGGATTTCATTTTACTTGATAAATCAATGCTAAATTATACGTACCCATATCATAAATATAATTGTGTTTGTATTATATACGTACAGGTTTATCTCGAGTTTTTGCACACCGATGAAATGCAATTGTTATTAAACATTAAAAAAAAGGAGATTTCGATTTTATTTTACGTGGCGTTTATATTATGTTTATATATATATATTGTCATCTTCGTAGTCCGATATTAATTGGATTTCAACGGCGGCCGTGTTAGATTTAATCTTTGGGTATAGACGTATAGTAATACTATCTTATCGTCGATAAGATTTCGACTTGACGAATCGTAAATCTATTTATTGTTGGTAAATTCGTTATACTCCATACAAAATTAGTATTTATTAATTATTAGTGTAGGTACATCATTACTATACGCAGTGTCGGCCCAAGATATTATGGCGCCCTTAAAAATATAACAATTTATTATTATAGAAAAATGTAATTATTACATACAGTTATTATTTAAATTTTTTTTTACTAAAACATTTTACAATTTTTTGATCATCTACAAATGCGCTTCCGGCGCCCCGGGCAACTGCCCGGTTCGCTCGTGCCTTGGGCCGCCACTGACTATAATACGCCTTCACTTCCACTGTCGGCGTATTATTATTAAATACATACAACTTTAAATATGCGAAAGTATTTAAAAATTTTGCTTATTAGGTATATTTGTATTCATAGAAAACCAATACCTCATTGAAATCCTTAAATACATATATTATGTTTGGGAAGTATTAAGAACACCATTAACTTATATATTATGAGACGTTATGCTTAAAATGCTGGTTTAATGTAAACCAGTTATCAAAACATTATACATACTCATTACTCATTCATCTTGACACTTACAAAGCATTATTGCTTTTAATTGGTTCTGAATAAACCAATACATTTATTACAATTAATTGTCTTATTTTTATTTAACTACTTATTATATTTGATTAATGTTGAGCTATAAATTATAATTATCAAACAAATATATACTGTTATTTATTTTATTGCATGTAAATAACGCATTTACAATTATGATATGTGCAAGCGAGCATATCATTACATAATATATATTTTATTTTCAGGTCTTATTGGAAGCTGTACCAACTCAAGCTATGAGAATATGGCCAGATGTACCTCTAGAGCCAAGGAAGCCTTAGATCATGGGCGTAAATCCAGGATTCCGTTTAATGTTATTCCTGGATCGGAACAAATTAGAGCAACGATTATTGAAAGAGATGGAATTGTATATAAAAATATAATGTTATATTATTATTAATTATCAGTTGATATTTTAATTATACTATTATTTAGGCACAAACATTGAGAAAATTTTGCGGTACTGTATTAGCTAATGCATTTAGTTGGTGTATTGGTCAATGGGAGCGCAAAGATGTTAAAAAAGGTGAAAAAAATACCATTGTAAGTTCATACAACAGAAACTTTACTGGACGTAATGATGCCAATGCAGCAACTCATGCCTTTGTCACTTCTTCAGAGCTAGTTACTGCTTTAGCCATTGAAGGTCGTTTGGACTTTGATCCCACAAAAGATTCAATCAAAGGAGCTGATGGTTAGTTCAATATTACTTATTATTGTGATTACAAATTTTAGTCGCTAAAAAAAAAATACCACATAAAAAATATTAATTTGTAACATAAATCTAGAATTTTAGAAGATCGCATGTAATCTTTCATTTATTATATTAATAATTTAGAGAAAAATGATAATTCTCCTTACTTTGAAACGTGAACAAAAAAAATATACATTTTATACTAAACCAATTGTCTACGCATGCAATCACAAATCAAAGATTTTGAATTCCCGCCATGTAGGTATTTAAGTTTTTTATACTTACAATACACAATTGGCATTTAGTACTTTTTACTAATCGTTTAGCAATGTACCTATTTAGGTTTACCTCCCAGCAACCGTCTTCAATCGTTTTATTAATTTTTTTTTTTAATAATTCAATTTTTTTGTTTCGTTCTGAAATATTTTTTGGGTCATTTATAATTTCTTTTAAATCTTTAATTGATAATACAGGAATAAAATCTATAAAGAGTTTAAAAGTATAAAAGAATTAAGTTTTATTTAGTAGGTAGGTAATATTGATTATAATTTATAATATGAAATATGTATTGTATTCATTATAATATAGGACATAGGTAATAAAGATAATTTAATTACTTCTAGTGAGTCTTGATTAAATTTTGCAGTTAAGACATAACTAAAACCACATTCGTTTAAAAGGTACTCTACTAACTGAATTGTTGAAGTTAAGGTGAACCGTAGTCCCTCACTAGTTGGTTTTGTTAGGAACTCACTTTCTTTAATAAGTCCTTTTTCCAAATTTAATTCCCATTCATTCAACCAGTGCATAGCATTATTTAACATCTAAAAACAAAACTTAAACAAATTTTTGAACTCAACAACATTTATATATAAAATTATAATATTAAACTAAATAAATTCAACACAATATTAATTAAAATCTTAAACACAAACATTATACACAACCAACAAACATGCATCACAAACACACCCACAAACACATAAAAAACCTCCAAATCATGACTATTTCTTTTAATTCCTTCAGCCATATGTCTCTTATTTAACGCATCAAACCATCAAACATATCGTTTATTGTTTTTGTAAATTCTACAGTTTCTTCTGATCCTTTAAAACAGTCATAGTTCTTATTCCTATATAATTATACTTAACCTTATTATTGTGTTACAATAAAAACATTTTATTATACTTTGATAGTATGATAATATTATGACCATCATGTTACTATAATATTTATAGACCTTATACTAATTCTTAATTCTTATACTATTAAAAACGGTTAACGAGTCTTTTACGAGTGATTTATTTTAGGTCTTATACTTTTTGATATTATAGCCCAATATTATAACTGACAACTCGACTTGAATGCCCACATGTTATTCGACTTTATACTTATTATCCTACAATACAACATTAGACTTTCGACGTCGGAGGCGCAGGTGGATTGCATTGTCAGATTGCATTGTTGTATAGATTTAGGATACAGATTTAGGTACGTGATGAGATGGTTGATAGCTAGACATTCAATTACCATTTTTCGTATTTATTTACTCGACTTCAGTACTTTTCCTACTTTTTTAGTGTATGATTTATTTTCTAGACAGTAGACACCAGATTACAATTTCCGACCGAATTCCTGATAACACGATTTTCACCCGACTCCCTCGAAGGCGCCGAAGGCGGCTTCCACCAGCCCAGAAATCGAGGCACACCAACTTAGTGCGCTCTTTATCCGTGAAAACTATGTTATATTAATATTTAATTTAATCTATTCTGTGATATAGTTCTATTTCTATCATGCAATAGTACATAAGTATTCCACTGCTGTTATAGAGCGCTGCAGAATTGTTGTTATCACCAAAGTAATGTTGAAAACGACAATTCCACGCTCGTTGAGGAACCATAATATCTTTAATCGTGATATTAACCATGAAGACTAGAATGAGGAGACCAAACTAGTACGGCCACCCGCATGAAAAAAAACGTACCGAAACGAGTCGCACGATTAAACCGTCACAGACGGCGCTGCGTACGCTAAGGTTGCTACTTTAACCCGCGTAGTATAGGGATTATTCATTCTTTTTACGTTTTTTGTAAAATATATGCATTATTTCGAACCATGACCCATTATAAATTGTATAGTTCGTAAAATTACGCATTCATACATGTGCATATGTGTATATTTCATTAAAAAATTTTTATTATTTTATAAATAATCCTATTATTATATTATAGTCAATTCTTCATCACTATAAAATATCAATATTGTTATTAATTGTTAATAGATTAACGTAATGTAGTTACTAGTTTGTACCCTGTGCATTGCTGTTCATAACTAAAATACTTAATATTATTTACAGTGTTGTTTAGTGACTATTTACTATTTTTTGCTGAAATATACACATATGCACATGTATGAATGCGTAATTTTACGAACTATAAAATTTATAATGGGTCATGGTTCGAAATAATGCATATATTTTACAAAAAACGCAAAAAAACATGAATAATCCCTATACTACGCGGGTTAAAGTAGCAACCTTAGCGTACGCAGCGCCGCTTGTGGCGGTTTAATCGTGCTACTCATTTCGCGACGTTATCAGAAGCAGAGTTTGGTCTCCTTATTCTAGTCTTCATGGTATTAACTATAAAAAAATAAATGGACTGCGACTTTAGCAAAAATGAGTAAGACAACATCTGATAAGCAAAAACCAGTATCTTTAAAGAAAAAAATAATGTTTATTTGATTATTCCATGACTTTTTATAGTTGATAAGACATGATGGATAAAAAACACAATATAAACAACTGATAAATTATAAAAAAGTTAAAAAGAACCATAGACCTTATATTATGAAAAGACCGGATAAAAAATTTGTTTTTTACCTTCAGTCTAACATCATGTTTTCAAAGATTCGTTAATGTTCAAAACTTCAAAGTTACTTTTTGTTTAGGTTAGGTTAGTCATGCTTTCAGTGTCACAAAGTTCTTAGTTTTTCCAGTTTTATTGTTTAGTGTGGTGACACTGAAAGACCGTTCATCTAGTTTTCTTTTGCATGTCAGTTGTGAATTAAAACCACTTCAGTTTTGTCCGCTGACCAGTCAGCTTGTTCGTAAAACACCAGTTTCATGAGCTGTTTGCAGTCGTCCCAAACCACGTTGTTATGATTTTGTGAATTCATCGTCTGGTAATTATCGTTCTGTGCATTTTCATTGCCATCACTAATTTGTTGTTCCCCAGTCTAGGGTGGTCAAAATTACCAGCGATTTGTGTAGTGATTCAACGTGTTTTGATGTACCTCGTTGCTCGTTGGACAGTAGACAGTGTATACTAGAGATCCTGTACCAGCTGCATTCAGTGTTTCATTGTTATGAAGTCTTCGTGAACAGTTGTCAGCACACATTCGCCCGTACGCAGGGTCAATTTGTTTTTTATTGTAACTTATTTGACATAACTATACAGGCCCTGGTGCGATAGCGTGGGTATAAAACCAGGTGTGTGTCTCAACTGTGATGTGAGTATTGATCGACCAAATATTTGTGTGAGTGTGATCGACGGGTCCTGAATTATTATTATATATTACATTGTTATTATGTTCTGATAGCCGTTAAGGCATATTATAATATTTGCTGCTGTTATATATTATTATACATTTTTACTGGCTGTGATTTTTATTATTATTACTGTAACGTGGTCGGGGAAGGACCAGTTAAATATAAGATATCTAGGGAGAGTCGTAGGACCCTATAGATATAATTACCGTATCCTGGGGTAGATATCGGAATCTTAAAAGTAATGTAAATAAACGAGAATTCAGCTTCAGTTATTATTAATATTTATTATATATTAAAGACTTATAAATGATGTTACTCACAGTAATCTTCTATACTAAAAATGACTTTTACGTGGTCGAACGGAGTCCTGAACTACTTAATGTCTAGAAGGTGTACAATCGACTGGCTACGTATACATTCATTGTCTTGGTCATAGGCATTACAATTTATATATATGTATGTGTGTATGTGTATTGGTCAGCAGTAACGTTCATATATAATATATAAGTGTCATGTAACATACTTATATTTATAATTGTTACATTACCCCCTCCCTTAAAAAAAAATTACAAAAGAAATTTTGAACATAAACATTGTTTTTATCTCGTATTCGTCTTGATTGCTTGAATAATATGGCGATGATGGGCTGCTGATTGAGGTTTTTTTTTTTGTAATTGTTTCGTATTTCTTCATTGATACAGTGAAGGCTATTTGTGTAGTACAAAGTATAAGTATTTGCTTACAGGTGTTTCTACCGTGCCAGAGGCAAATTATACCTTTTATTAATCCACATAGTGTTTGTCGTATATTGTATAGCGTATACACTCGATTGTTTCATTATTTATTTCATAATTATTACTTTTTCTAATATCATTAATGATTGACAATATGAGTATAACCAATAATATAATATTTATAATAACTTAATCTAATTACAATAAATAATCTCCTCTTTTTTGTTTACATACTTATAATCATAATATTTCTAACATAACTTTAATCTATATTCAGTTACATGATTTGAATATTTTTGGACAATTTAGGTTGGTTAACTTAACTAAATTGGTGTTTGACGTCCGCTGTGTATTTATGAATATATCTGAAACTTGACTTTAAGGTTAACATAATAAAATATTTTTTATACAATAGTTGATTATTAACTAGGACAAAGTGTGATTATTCTATGTTATTTGAATATTGTGTAGTTTGAATACTTCGTCGTATGGGTGTATGATTATTTCTCTCCTGTTCGTTATTTATGAATGATTCTTGCATACTGTTAAATTGCCTTAATATACTGTAAGTGGTATGTTTTTTGCTGAGTGTTTTTTTTTTTTTTTTTTATAGTAAATATCGAGCCTACGTTTGTTAATTATTATTATTATTTAAATTGTTTGTATAATTGTTCATTTTACCCGTGTGTCATGTCGTCAAATATTAATTTGATATTTTATCGTTTAAGTCATGACCTTTTTTTTTAAAAATCATGATGTAATGTAATTTCCTGTATATTAAATTTCGTTATAGTAATATTAATGCAATAAATGTGATTTTCTTATATTTACATTATTATACTAATTAATTACTACATGTCTTAAATATATGTTTATGTTAATATGTAATAAATTAAAATATAAATGTAGGTAATACGCCTAATTATTTGCTTAACTGTGTTATTTATTTAATTTCCCGGTTTTTAAATTTTTTTAGTTGACTAACATGTTTATAGTCGTTTATTAACTGTCTGTTTTTTGTTATTTCTACTACATAAATAACTTCTGATATCTGTCGTACAATTTTGAATGGCCCTCCGTATCTATATGCAAATTTCGACCCTTTATTTTCTGTCTTTACTAATACCTTTTCCCCTACTATGAATTTAATTTGTTTTCTGCTTGAATCATAATGTTTTTTATTTTTTTGAAATTTTTTCTCCGGTAATTTTGGTAATTCGTCTCTTATATTATTTAATTTTTCTAATTCGTTTAAAATTTCTGGTGCAGTATCTGTGCTAATAAGATTATAATCGAATATTGATTTTGGGTGATAACCGTGTAATAGATAAAATGGAGACTGATTCGTTGTTTCATTGACTGATGTGTTGTAACCGAAAAGTACATATTTTAAATATTGATTCCAGCAATTTGTTTTTTCTTGTACAAAATGGCTTATCATATCGATTAGAGTACCATTAAACTTTTCGGTTTGTCCTTGGCTCTGGGAGCGGTAAGCTATTGAGTTAGTACTTCGTATGTTTAGTCGTTTAGTGCTTTTAATAAGTCTTTTACTAATTTATTTGTAAAATATAATCCCCTATCCGAATGTATTTCTCCTATTGCCCCAAACTGTAATATTATGTCTATGAGAAATGCTACGGTTGATTTTGAGTCGGCATGTTTATATGCCTTTGCTATGGCATATTTTGTAGTCGCGCATGTGCCTACTAATATGTATGAATATCCATTACTCGGGGGGTTAATTGGCCCTATATAATCTATAGTGAACCTCTCGAAGGGTCTTCCTCTTATTTTTGGTGATGTTAACATGTGACCGTATGCAGCCGTTTTGTCCGCCTTTCGTTTTTGGCAACTTAAACATGACGTTACAAATGTGCGAATATCTTTATACAAGGTTGGCCAGAAATAACGTTCTACGATTTTTTTGTATGTTTTGTTTACTCCGAGATGGGCCGCGAATGGGTGATCGTGAAAGTTACATAAAATTTCATTTTTACGACAGTTCGGTAATGCTATTAAATGTGTTGTGTTTTCTTTAGACATATGTTTGTACATAAGAACATTTTCTTGATTTAAAAAGTAATTTCTTGATTTTCTTATCCATACTTGGTCCGATATGTCTGGGTTGTCTAATGCTTGTATTATTTTGTTAAGTACTGGGTCGTTACGTTGTTCTATTGGTAAATTAATAACGGTAACGTGACACATGGTTAGGTCCCTATCCTTTTGTAATTTTTGTTCATAAGTTGGTGGGTCGAATACCGGGTTTCTTGACATCGCATCACACACTTGATTTAAAAGTCCTTTTCGGTGTTTTATTATAAAGTCAAAATCAATTATTTTACTTTTTAGTCGTTGAATTCGTACTGATAGAGTTTTAATATGTTATCTAGATATCTAAGTGGTGCGTGGTCTGTCCAAATTTCTACTTCGACACCATATATATATGTGCGGAATGTTTCTAATGTAAAAAGTATCGCTAGTAATTCTAATTCTATTGCGCTATATTTTTCTTCTATCGTAGTTAACCGCCGGGAGATAAAAGACACAGGGTGTAGTCGTTTATCTTCTTCTGATTTTTGTAGTAAAGTTCCTGCTATACCGATTTTGCTTGCATCTGTCCATATTGTTATAGGTAAATTCTGGTTAAAGTGTTTTATAAGGGGTGGGCTGGTTAGTTGGTTTTTTAGTTTTTCAAAAGCATTTTGATGTAATACGGACCATTGTATGGGCGATTTTTTTGTGGGATAATGTCCCCGCGTTAAATCAGTTATTGGTGAAATTAATTCTGCATATCGCGGTATAAATTTTCTAAAAAAATTGCACAAACCTAAGAAACTCCGTGTCTGTTTAATTGTTTTTGGGGTTGGAAAATTTTTTATAGCCGCCAGACCTTCAGGATTTGGTTTAACTCCATTTTGATTTACTATCTGTCCGAGTATCTTAAGTTCAAAATATCCGAATTTACACTTTGTAGCCTTTAATTTAAATCCTGATTCTCTTATTCCTTTTAGTAATTTTTCAAATATTATTAACAGATCATCGAATGTTTTTGCGTAGTTTATAATATCGTCAACATAATTAATAGTTCCCACATATAATAATCCGGCAAGAGCTTTTGCTACTGCTTTTGAGAATTGCCGTGGTGAATTTTTGTAACCAAATGGAAACCGTGTCCATTCGTACAACCCGAATGGTGTTATAAATGCTAATTTGTATCTGTCTGTTGTTCCTAATAGAATATTCAAAAATCCCTGCTACATATCCATTATATTAAAAAACTTTGCCCCTTCTAAACAATCGAAAACAGTTTGCATATGAGTTATTGGAAAATTTGATGTGTTACTTGTTTATTTAGTCGTCTATAATCTATTATTAATCTCTTTGAACCGTCTGCTTTGTTCACTAAAAACGCCGGGCTGGCATATGAGGAAATAGATGGAGTTATAAGACCAAATCTTAATAATTCATTAATTTGTCTCTGTAGTTCCTGTTGTTCTGTCAAGGCTAATCTATATGGTGGTAAATTAATAGGTTCTGATGTTATTGTTGGTATAGGTACATCTCCCACGTCTATCGCCCCTAAGTCCATCGAGTGCTTAGCAAAACAATCTGTATATGTATTTAAAACTTGTTTTAATTGTGTCTGTTGTGATTGGGTTAGTTCCGGATTTATATCGAATTCTAATTCGTCTGCGTTTTGTTTGTCGATATATGATGCATTATTAATTAATTTTAAATTGTTTATATGATGGAATTTTGTTTTTTATACCTATCTAGTATTTTTTTTCGGTTTCATTCATTAGTCTGTTATGATATTCTCTAATATAAGTTCCGCATATATCGCAAAACATTACGTCTCCCCCCTCGCACCAATAAGGATGATTCGAATATTCGTGAGATTTTAATGCTGATTCAGATGTTGACAGATGTTCACAATCTTGACAATATTGAGTATACCACATAGTCGGTGTTCTGTTTACGTCATTATTTTTTATTTCTACAGTATTGTTTATGTTACATTTGTCTAATGGGTTTTTTTTTTCATTAAGGTTGGGTAAATTTAATCTATTGTGGGATTCGTCTAAGTGCCGATTTATATGTTTTGTAGTAGTGTTTACATCTGGTATAACTGTGTACATGCATGTATTGTGTATGGTAAGTGGTGTTGATTCTCGATTTATTAATGCTGGGGTCCAGTGATTGTCTTCATGAATTACTCCTATCGTCGGTCGGTTATTTTTCCAGTATATTATAGCGGTATTTAATGCGTTATTATCTGTGTTTTTGTGTTTTGAAATTATAGTTAAGTTTTTATTAAATTGGTACGCTAAGTATGCTAAATCATCCTCTGTCATGTAATATCCCGATTTTGTATTTGGTATATTAATTTTCTTTAATATTTCTATTGTGGATACCTCTAGTCCTTCTTCTCTCAAGCAAACACGTAGTGCATGTGCACCACAATCTCCGTCGGTGGGTACTTCTTCGATCTTTTTTAAGTATGACGCATCTAATAAAATATTTTCCCTCAGTATGTGGTTAATGTTGTCCGCAAAAAAAAATCCCGTTTCATTATTATTCATTTTATTGATCGTCTCATTACTATTTAATATTGATTTGTTTATGTTGTAAACAGATATTTTTATGCATGTATTTTGAAATATGAACCTCAGCATATTGGAAATAACGGGCCATTCTTTTTCGTCTTGTCCCGCACATATTTTAGGTAATGCTAATTTTTTAATTTGTTGTTCTAAGCAAAATGTTCTTAGGTTTTGTAATGTTGCAAATATGTTACCGTACGATGCTTTTTCATAATAGTGGTTTTTTGTGATTAAATATAATAGCCATTGTTTTTCCGGTTTAATGACTGCGATTTCCCTTACTCTTTTTTTTTGTAAAATTAAATTGTCAACATTATTAAATTTGTTACGAAATTGTAATGCTATACCACGGTTCATCGTTAAGCATTCGCTGACGCAGTGAGCAATAGCGTCACTTGACATATCACTGAATAAATTGCCAGTTATTTCTTCATATCTATTGTTAATATATTGTGAATTATTATTCAGCAATAAAAATTGTTGATATTCGTTTAGTATTTCGTGGGAAGCATATTGTATTTGGGTTTCCTGTATATCGATTATTTTTTGGGGGGTTTTTATTGGCAATTTTACTGTTTGATTTTCATATTTTAATAATATCATATTGTTTTTTAGATCCATGATTGTTTGTGTTTTTATCATAAAATCTAAACCTAATAAGATTGGAGAGCATAAATTATCTACTACCACTGCCTGGTGGTGCATTATTAACGATGCTATTTGTATTTTAATTATAGTTGAACCTAGAATGTTCAATTTTGAATTATTAGCTGTTTCCAAGTACATATCATTAATTGGTTTAATATTATCAAGTAACGTTGTTTTTTTATCTATAACTGTTACACTAGCTCCGGTATCTAACAGTAGTAATGTCGATTGATTGTTAATTTTTCCTGATATTTCGATTTTATGTTTTATTTGTTCGTTTATGTTATAACAACTATATATTACATGATCTATTTCATTGATTATACTATTTTTATTCCTGGTTTTTGGAAAAATATCCTTAACAGACCCAGGTGTCTGCAGGCTTTTTAGTTTTTTTGGTTGTGACAATTTCTTTTAATGTGTCCCACCTTGCCACATTCATAACACGTTGGTATCGGCCTTGGAGAGTTCCAGTGTTGGTAGTTTTGGTACTGATTCTGTTGTTGTGTAACTGTATTTGGTATATTTTGGTTAATGTGATTGTATGTAAATCTAGTGTTTGGTTGGTTCGGATTAAAGTACAGTGGATGTGTTTCAAAGTATTGATTTGGAAAAGGTTGATTATAAAATTCGCTCTTGTTATTAGCTCCATTGGTATAATTTGGTGCATAATTTTGTATCGATTTTTCCCTCATGTCTGTGGTTAATTGTTGAATGTGTTTTTTTTAAATATTTATCTCTTCATTTAATTTATTTACATTTGAATTTTGTTTTTCATCTGTTTTTCTAACCATTTTTGCTAATTCATATCTTTTTAAATTTCCGTTATTTTAGTTATGTTAGTGTTGTCTAAAATTTCTATTTTATTGTATATTTCGTCTGGTAAACCCGCTAATATTTTTTCGCAGATTTCTTCCTCTATCATGTTTGGATTAATTTTATAACAGAGTTCCACCATATTTATTATAAATTCGTTTAAGGTTTCATTGTCCATTAGTTTCCTTTGGTTTAATTGTATTCTAAGTAATTTGTCACTTCCGACATTGGTAAATTTCTCTTTAATTTGTTGTTTAGTCTGTTCCCAGTTTATATTTGGTGTTTTGGTTTTTATTAACTTGAAAAATTTTGATGCTGAGTCTTTTAAATATAAGGGTAATAACGTTATTTTTTCTATTTCGCCCCAGTTATTTATTATTGCAGCTAAGTCGAAATTTTATATAAAAGAGTCAACATCTTCTCCAATTTTTCCCGAAAAAGTTTGTGGTTGATGGATCATTGTTTTAAATTCCATTTTTTATTTTGTTTCGTTTTGATAATTATAATAATTAATTAATTTAGTTGGTTCTATACAGTTTGTTTGATTTGTATTGAAATTGTTACTATCTAATGTTTTGTCTAGAATAAAAGTTGTGTCGTCGAATTTTGGACTGCTCTGTTTGTCTTTGTTTTTTAAATTTGTTACGATTTTTAAGTTTTCTGTTAAGTTATTAGTTAGTATTTCTGTAGATTTGTTATTTATTTTAATATTTTCTCGTATGGTACTACGTGCTAATTCTCTTAATTGTTCCTGAGTCTGGACCGTTGTCACTATACCGAATTGTTCATGTAAAATCGTTTGTAGTCTATCTTTCTTTATTTATGGTAATTGTCCTAATTTACCGTTGAAAAATATATCAAATTCCTCTTGTGATAAGGGCGATTCAAAAATATCGAATTTATTATCTTTTAAATTTTTTATATTACCTTCAAAATATTCTACTCGAATTGCGTTACTAGCATTAAATAAGATCTGTACTTGTTCTAACGTTAAATTATTGAGAAATTGTATTAATCCTTCTCTATCGGATTCCAATAAGTTAAAACTCTGAAAGACCAATTTAATATTTTCTGTATTTAAGTTAAATTGTTTTCGTTATTTTTTAAATACCACATTCCATTATTTAAATGTCACTGCTGCTAATAATAATTTAATAATGTTAATTATTAATAAATTTTGTCTCGCTTAAACTTAATTTTTATTTTATATCCGTTACCTAATAAATCTTAAGACTTACATTACTTTCTTAAGACCTATAATCAATATTAACCACTGAATTTTTCGTTATTCAAAAACTTATCTCGCTTAAACTTAATTTTTATTTCAAATTCGTTTATCTCTCTTAAAACTTAAATTTCCTCTTAAAAACCTATAGACAATGTTAATCACTGAATCTTTCGTTATTCAAAAACTTATCTCGCTTAAACTTAATTTTTATTTCAAATTCGTTTATCTCTCTTAAAACTTAAATTTCCTCTTAAAACCTATAGTTTATGTTAATCACTGAATCTTTCGTTATTCAAAAACTTATCTCGCTTAAACTTAATTTTTTCACTCGTAAAAAAAAAAAAAAAATAAAATAAAATTTAAATTAATTAAAATTATAAATTAATAAAAACTGAAACAAAATCCACGTATTGCAATACAACTGTAATAATTACAGGCTCCGGCGCCTCCACCAATATGTAACGTGGTCGGGGAAGGACCAGTTAAATATAAGATATCTAGGGAGAGTCGTAGGACCCTATAGATATAATTACCGTAGCCTGGGGTAGATATTGGAATCTTAAAAGTAATGTAAATAAACGAGGATTCAGCTTCAGTTATTATTAATATTTATTATATATTAAAGACTTATAAATAATGTTACTCACAGTAATCTTCTATACTAAAAATGACTTTTACGTGGTCGAACGGAGTCCTGAACTACTTAATGTCTAGAAGGTGTACAATCGACTGGCTACGTATACATTCATTGTCTTGGCCAAAGGCCTTATAATTGATATATATGTATGTGTGTATGTGTATTGGTCAGCAGTAACGTTCATATATATATATAAGTGTCATGTAACATACTTATATTTATAATTGTTACATTACTATTGTATTAAGTTAAATATTCATTATGATCAACTATACAGTCCACAATTTTCTTATTTTTTCTGATGTAGTATATATATTCTATCACCTATTATTACCTAACAACAGGTTGCGCCAAAGCTGCTCTAATGTTTGAGCACTTCATGCGCCAACACCAATGTTGTTGAAATAAAATAGAAACAATATTTTATAAAAACATAAATTAAGCTCTAAAATATTTATATTTTCTGCTGGACTTTTATATCTTTTCTTTAACGCTATAAGCATGAGGTGATTTATGTATCGATATAAAATTTCAAGGAGTTTTGTTTGTAGGTAAAGAATTTGATCCAGCCGATCCAGGTCAAAATACTTACCAAGCTCCACCTACTGATGGATCAGCTGTGAGTGTGGTAAGTATAAATAAATAATATTCATATAATAATTTTATTTTTAACTTACGATTTTTTTAATGTGAATACATTTTCAATAGGTGAAAGGAAAATGCACAACTGATCATATTTCTCCGGCCGTCTCATGGTTGAAATACCTAGGTCATTTGAATAATATATTAAATAACATGTTCTTTACGTAAGTTATTATAACTTTGTTTTTACTAAAATATACTAAATATAATTATTTATTATTCTAGTGCGGTAAATTCAAAAAATAATGAAATGAATCAAGGAATATTAGCCCCGAAATTTGCCAATACATCTAAGTATTTTTACAAACTATTATTATACCTTTTTATACAGCTATTAAAGAGTTCGTATTTGAGGTCATTACTCTTATATTATATTATAGTACAAACCATGAATAATTGTTCATTAATTAATATGAAATTAGAAATAACCATTAAAATCTATGACACTCAGCATTCACCGGAAAATGAAAGTTCACTAGAGGACTCTCCAAACTCACGTGCATTTACTACTTATACTTTTATTTTCGAATATAATAGTACTCAAATTTTAAATTAAAATCATAAAGAAAAAAAAATCATAAATCATAAAGACTTAAAGAAACAGACAGGTTCTATAAATGTGTATGCAGTTTTCCAAATCTAATATCCATCCAACAAAACCTGTATTTCTAGAATGATTTACTATATTGATTTCCTTGGATAATGCACAACCTTGCTTTTTAGTGATTTCTTTAAGTGTCAAACTCATTACATATGATTTGAATTGTTCTGTGAACTGTCCATATTTCTCTAATGTTTTTAAACATAAAGGTTTACCATAAGGAGCCTTGCTAAATTTAGTTCAGCTATTTAATATATCAAAAGCTCTGTTGAAGTATTGACAAAATTCAGTTGTTGCAAGAGCATTATTATATTCAGGATTAGTGTTATTGAGGTATTTCAAAGCTGAACTCACACTTTCACTTAATACTTGCACTGCTAACTTAACCCTCATTTTTTCATTCTGGTAATGTATATGTCTGTTTGTCAATTTTGTAGCTAAATGTAAACCTTGATCATTTTGTTTTTCATGAAGCATTCTTATAAAATTCCAATCTATACATTCTCCTTTATCATTGTATATTTTTTGTTTTTCTCTAAAACAGTTGCCAACTAATTTCATAATGTGTGCTACATCCCAAATTAAATAAATTGGTTGTTGTGTAATAGGGTGGTCAATATAAGCCTTCATGTTTTTTGAAGAAAAATTGGCTCCTAATTTAGTGCACATTGTTTTATTTACATCACCGATTTGAAGACTACTGTGAGTTACGCGGAGTTACACATGTTCTCAACTCTACACGTAGACCGCAAGCAAATGGACAAGTGGAGCGTACTAACAGCACCATTCTAGCTATGTTGATTTCTCAAGGTGAAGGAGTACAGTGGGACAAATTGCTGTCGGAGGTACAGAAGCAGATGAATAATAGCGAGTGTTGCCACGGTGCATCGTTATCGCTACTATGCGATATGTCTGTATCTCTCTCCCTTTTCTTCGTCCCCAACAATTACATTAGGTATCTATCACAGATATATAAAAATACTAGATAGCCGACTTGGAAATGATTTTGAAGCCCACAAAATGGCCGAAATTCTCTTATCTAAGAGGTAAATGTTTACATATTCACAACACTGATACATTATCATTGTTATCAATTTAATATTTATCATTAGAAAAAAAAACTGATGGAACTGCATCAGTTTTTAAGTGTAAACGTTGCCCATTAATATTTTTAAAATCTGAGTAAGTGAAATGTTTACTGCATACCCTGATATATTTTGTAGGAACAAATCCTTTTATTTGTATAGCATCTATCCACTTTTTTGTTATTTCTTTATTTAATAAAGGAAAACTAAAAATCAAAAGATAATGTACCTATACATTTTATTTAAATAATTTTCAAAATGATACTTACGAAAAAAATTGGATACCATTATTTGCAACTCTTTTACTGTTGCACTGCCAAACACAGCAAAAATAGACCATTTTGTAAAAAGAATACTACTTTTACTATAAAAATCTAAAATTTATTAATTAGATGCCTACTTGTTTAAGAGAGCTAATCATTATGCATCATCTTTTAAAAGATTGGTATGATAATAAAAATGTGTATAATATAGCAATCTATAAATATATATCCTTAATATGTTAGGTATTATAATTATAATTATTTATTTTGGTCTTGCATAATTGATTTATTCATATAGGTTATAATATTTGTATTTTGGCATAGGTAACAACTAAAAATTAATTAATCAAAATCATTCTTAATTAAAGCAAATTGAATTTTACTAATTTAATGAATCATGAGTTTAAGGTTTTAACTTTTAGTCAAACGTATGAGCTGCAGATTTAATTACACTCTATGTTTAAAGTTAATACAAGTAAATTCCAGCCTTCACCTAGTTTATTTTCTTTTATATTAAATTAAATTATTTGTTCTTTTCTTTGTTTACATTATTATGTTGAAGTATGACTTAGGAACATAAACGTTTATTTTTATATTTAGTTAATTTATTAAATGAACTCAGATCAACCAAATTCAAGCATGTGTGTATTGGATAAGCTTTAAACTTTTTTATTAAACATGTTTATCTGCATTGTATTTCTCGTTTATTATAATAAATAATATTATTATTGTTATTATTAATTAACTAAAATAATAATAGAATTTAAGATAATAATTTTATTTATTATAATTATATATTATTAATACATTTTTAATAGTTTTGTTTCCCGCCATAACATTATTACGGTTTATCACTTTATCATAATATATATTTTGTAAACATTCACCTCTTAGATAAGAGAATTTCCGCCATTTTGTAGGCTTCATAATTTTTACATTACAGGAATAGGGAGTCGTCTATCTAGTATTTTTATATATCCGTGGTATCTATATTATATTATTACGTAAATTAACTTATCATTAGTGTTATCGTTGTCACTTGTCGTAATATTTGGTTTGTTTTAATGTCATGACGTGTTCAATGTTTTATTGTGATTATGCGGCCAACGCCCTTTTGTTATCAATTTTGTTTTGTATAATATGTCCGATATACAAGACGTGATAGTTTTTTTTTTGAATAAGTATCGTTAATTTTTTGTATACATGTATGTTCATGATTAATTGTGCTATTGAAGCAATACGAAATTGTATTCGTTAATCTCGTTGCCACTGCGGCATATATTACTATTTTGTATCGGCCAAGTCATTGCGACAAGAAACGGCCATTTATTATTATAATAAAGTATACACCTTGCCACCATTCACGTGAGTAGTTTTATTTGTCTGTGTGTATTATTACTGTGTATTAGTCTACACCAACTCGTCATTGAGACTTGAGACAATGTTGGCCGATATTATTCAATTGCCCGAGATTGGGATTGGTGCCACATTGAGTGCGTAAGACCGCCAGCACCCACCGGGGTGTGTGAGAGGCCCCCAAGGTCTTCAAGTCTGTCCGCCGTCGGTGGTCTCGTGAAATCATTTTCCACATCGCTCATCATCATCGTAATTTTAAGTTTAGATATTAAGTATTGCCCGAGCTGTGTGAGCTCGGTGGTCATTGCACCAAACCGATTCCGACCACCGAGACATCCCACCCATTATAAATAAACTCATCTTCCTCATTCCCGTGTATAAATTCAACTTCCTTGGTCCCTTAATTGTAAGTAATTTTGGTCTCTTCCTATCGAAGTCGTTGTCGTTATTGTGTCTTGTGTTGCCTACACCGTCAATCTCAGGAGTCGAACATTTGATTGCCTATGTCAAACATACCAGGCGTCATCGCCACATCTTAGCAAGCCCATAGGGCAACACTCGCTATTATTCATCTGCTTCTGTACCTCCGACAGCAATTTGTCCCACTGTACTCCTTCACCTTGAGAAATCAACATAGCTAGAATGGTGCTGTTAGTACGCTCCACTTGTCCATTTGCTTGCGGTCTACGTGTAGAGTTGAGAACATGTGTAACTCCGCGTAACTCACAGTAGTCTTCAAATCGGTGATGTAAATAAAACAATGTGCACTAAATTAGGAGCCAATTTTTCTTCAAAAAACATGAAGGCTTATATTGACCACCCTATTACACAACAACCAATTTATTTAATTTGGGATGCAGCACACATTATGAAATTAGTTGGCAACTGTTTTAGAGAAAAACAAAAAATATACAATGATAAAGGAGAATGTATAGATTGGAATTTTATAAGAATGCTTCATGAAAAACAAAATGATCAAGGTTTACATTTAGCTACAAAATTGACAAACAGACATATACATTACCAGAATGAAAAAATGAGGGTTAAGTTAGCAGTGCAAGTATTAAGTGAAAGTGTGAGTTCAGCTTTGAAATACCTCAATAACACTAATCCTGAATATAATAATGCTCTTGCAACAACTGAATTTTGTCAATACTTCAACAGAGCTTTTGATATATTAAATAGCTGAACTAAATTTAGCAAGGCTCCTTATGGTAAACCTTTATGTTAAAAACATTAGAGAAATATGGACAGTTCACAGAACAATTCAAATCATATGTAATGAGTTTGACACTTAAAGAAATCACTAAAAAGCAAGGTTGTGCATTATCCAAGGAAATCAATATAGTAAATCATTCTAGAAATACAGGTTTTGTTGGATGGATATTAGATTTGGAAAACTGCATACACATTTATAGAACCTGTCTGTTTCTTTAAGTCTTTATGATTTATGATTTTTTTTTCTTTATGATTTTAATTTAAAATTTGAGTACTATTATATTCGAAAATAAAAGTATAAGTAGTAAATGCACGTGAGTTTGGAGAGTCCTCTAGTGAACTTTCATTTTCCGGTGAATGCTGAGTGTCATAGATTTTAATGGTTATTTCTAATTTCATATTAATTAATGAACAATTATTCATGGTTTGTACTATAATATAATATAAGAGTAATGACCTCAAATACGAACTCTTTAATAGCTGTATAAAAAGGTATAATAATAGTTTGTAAAAATACTTATATGTACTACTTTTATTATTAGACCACCTAGACCATTGTATTTGTTTATTACTGCATGCGTCATTAACTGACATCTCGTCAGAACTTCCGTTATGGCATTTTAAAGGCTGAAAAATAGAAACTAGTATTAGTTGAGTAACTCGATAACAATTTGATTTATAAAATATATAGTTTGTATTGGAAATTGGAATACTGGATGAATTTTAAATAAATTGACTAAAATTATTTAATACCTCGCCAAGGGTCAATTGATGAAGTCTAATTAAGGATACATTAAGGGTTGGTATAATTTTGTTGTAATCCTTAATATTGGCAAATTTCGGGGCTAATATTCCTTGATTCATTTCATTATTTTTTGAATTTTCCGCACTAGAATAATAAATAATTATATTTAGTATATTTTAGTAAAAACAAAGTTATAATAACTTACGTAAAGAACATGTTATATAATATATTATTCAAATGACCTAGGTATTTCAACCATGAGACCGCCGGAGAAATATGATCAGTTGTGCATTTTCCTTTCACCTATTGAAAATGTATTCACATTAAAAAAATCGTAAGTTAAAAATAAAATTAATATATGAATATTATTTATTTATACTTACCACACTCACAGCTGATCCATCAGTAGGTGGAGCTTGGTAAGTATTTTGACCTGGATCGGCTGGATCAAATCCTTTTGTGGGTAATTTGTCACCAAATGGATTACTCAATTTAAATTCTTTACCTACAAACAAAACTCCTTGAAATTTTATATCGATACATAAATCACCTCATGCTTATTAGTCCAGTGCAATTAGACGAAAAAAGGGGTTCAGCTCGGAAAAATTCCCACGTAGCTGAATTTTGGTACACATCTTTATTACATCGTTGTAAACAATGTCTAAAAAGTCGACCTCGATATCATGTAAGCGTTAAAGGTTATTCGAGGTCAAAGGTCACTAAATTGGCCTTTTTTTTAATATCTCGTTTTTTATTGGTCGTACAAAAAAAAAGTTTTAGATACAAATTGTAGAGGAGGTAATTATCTATAAAAATGGTCTCTTGACATTTTCACGTTATGTTGATAGTTTTTCCGTTATAAGGCCAACAATGTGTACACTTTTAATGAAATATGATTTTTTCGCTAAAAACAAGTAGCCTTTGCGTTAATATCTCGCTTTATACTGTTTGTACGATAAAAAGTCTCGAACAAAAATTGTAGAAGATAAAATTCTCTACAAAATGGTTATATATATATATCCAATTGCACTTGCGGTATACAAATTTTAATGTTTACCATACAAAATTACAATAATATAATATAATATTATATCATATTATAATAACGATAATAAGAATGCATTCATTTCCACACCACCATTGAGGTAGAAGCATGGTGCGTTTTTTTTTTCATGGTTTCCCCGGTAGGCCTAGTCCATGTACTCAACAATAATTGTTAAATAATTATTATAGGTATCATAGTTATGTAATCGTCAAAACAAAATAATAAATATTACATTTAAATTATTATTAATCATCATCGCTCTCGTCTTCATGCATTTCTTCTTCTTCTTCTTCGTCATTTTGATGTTCTTCATTTTTTTCAAAATTATATATATTGTCTTCTTCCGTTAAATCCGCTGACAAAACGTCAAGTGTGTCTATATTGTCATCTAAAGCATTGTCGGAACTTGAATTAAAACACGACTGCCCACGATAATGTCCACAAATAATTGAACATTTGATACCAATTTTTTTGCAACTGCAGTTAGTACCACAGCCTTTTTTACAGTTACAAAAAATCATATTCACCAATTCATCGGGTGCGGGTGGTAACAATGTCATTATAGGCTCCAAAACATTGTTATTCATTATCCACCCCCAGTTTTCCGGGTTTAATTTGTTGCCCAACCAAATTTGTACCTGGTAATAAACTCGAAGCAGATGCTGTTGGGTGGCGCTATTTGTTGGTGGTAGAGATGATAATTTCACAGGTTTATTATTTCTAGTTAGTTTAGCAAATGTTATATATCTGTAATTGTCGATGGAGACCACTTGTTTTTGGGCACCATACATTGCTAAAATAAATTTAATTCCATGTTCAAAAATGTCTTGAACGGAGCAATTTTGATTTTTGAACACTGCTGCTGCACTATGAAGGTCTGGACGATTTTCTAATAGTTTCAAAACTTTTACCTTTCCTTTATTAAAAAATGTTGATGTCGTATCACATCCTGTGACAGCGTGCAAAAATAAAATATGTTCTCTACCAAAATTGTAGTGATCCATGCTATTAGTAGATGAGTATATTTTTGTGTCAACGTTTCCTTTACCGGGTTTTAAAAAAAAAATTTGTTTTTGCGACGGAGTGCGTGCTATTAGTATAACTAAGAGATCTACGTCCTCTCCAACAATAACAGTTTTCCGGGTGTATGCTTCTTCGATTGCTGTTTCTATAATAAGTACGTCAGCATCGTCTTGAGCTTGTTTTGAAGCTATATTAATATTTTCTAATTTTTGCATCAATGTAGAAATAAATCTGTTTTTATTCGATCGATTTGAAAGAAACTTTTCTTGACTTATAGGCACTTTCATTGTTTCTTAAAAAAAACTTCAAAAGACCCACTAAATGCCTCAGATCGCCGAAACTGTTCCATCGCCTTTATATGTTTACTATTATCGTTATATCCATCGAATACAACAATTACATTGGACCCAAAATGTTTTTTTAAATATGCAATATATTTATTAAATATACATTAAAAAGTATCATCTTGATGCCATATAACACGATGCAAAAGAAATCCACCATCGATGATATAGGTAGCGTTTGAAGTATCCATTTCATAAATACTTGATTTAAAGCGTGTTTTGTAGTTATTATAATATCTTTTCCATAGCGAGCAGTTAATTTATAAATTATAGTTTTTGCATCTGGAATGAAATCACTAGTTATTGCATTTACTAACTCTGTTAAGGCGAATTGACAATCATTGTTATTTTCTATGTAATAAAATATTTCTTCCATCGCTAATCTGATATTTTCGTCATGTGGACGACCTACTGATCCACCACTTTTGTATTTATTAAAAGATATCAAACAGTTATCATGGTATTTCGCCTCAGCAGCTACTAAATCATATTCAAAATTAACTCTATCTCTTACAATTTTACAGAGTCTATCACCACGGGACTCAGCTGTTTTAATAATATTATCTTTAAATGAAAGTGTGCTGACCTGTTTAATTTTCCTTCGATATTCTTGTCGTTTTCTTTTCTCAACATCTTCGTTGGCTTCTTCACCACAAACAAGGCATAGCGTTCGAAAATCAAATTTACTTGATCGTTTTTTATGCGGTGAAGGGTTAGATGGACCTGCAGCGTTTTCTTCACGTTCTCTTTTAAATGAGGCAATTTTTTTTTGTGTGTATACACTTTACGACACTCAACATGCACAGTTACTGATGTTACATTATTTAAAAACTCAAGATGTCCATCGTCTCTTTCATTACTAGCGTTTTTTAATGTTTGTAATCCACGCTCGACATTTACAGTTTCACCGACCGATAGCGAGTTTTCACATATAAAACAATTACCCGCCATTTAGTTGGTTATGTAATATAAGCAGTACTTATAAAAAAATTCAGAACGCACAAAAAACACGATAAACACGTGACAACGTTCTTACGAACCGAACACAACTAAATACACATCTACTGCTGCGAGCCGGTCCGGCACATGAATGTCGAAGACAGCTGCGTCTATTGTTACTAAAAAAAGGTCGACCTATACTCTGTCCAGCGAGAGAACGCGCCGCAAACCGACCAAAATCGGTTTTTCTGCGCATCCCCAAACGTCTCCCTGCCATAGGAAAACCGGTTTCGATAGCAGGAAGGTGCAGGAGGATGCGCAGAATCGGCGCGTTCTCTCGCTGGACAGACTATATATATATATATATATTATATATGTATATGTACAACATGTTTCCCCCAACGGACATTCCAGACAACAGTAATATGTACAATGTACCTACATTATACATCTTGCATAAAACGAATGCATTTTTATTATCGTTATTATAATATTATATTATTGTAATTTTGTATGGTAAACATTAAAATTTGTATACCGCAAGTGCAATTGGATATAAAGTATATATATATATAACCATTTTGTAGAGAATTTTATCTTCTACAATTTTTGTTCGAGACTTTTTATCGTACAAACAGTATAAAGCGAGATATTAACGCAAAGGCTACTTGTTTTTAGCGAAAAAATCATATTTCATTAAAAGTGTACACATTTTTGGCCTTATAACGGAAAAACTACCTATCAACATAACGTGAAAATGTCAAGAGACCATTTTTATAGATAATTACCTCGTACGACCAATAAAAAACGAGATATTAAAAAAAAAGGCCAATTTCGTGACCTTTGACCTCGAATAACCTTTAACGCGTACATGATATCGAGGTCGACTTTTTAGACATTGTTTACAACGATGTAATAAAGATGTGTACCAAAATTCAGCTAGGTGGGAATTTTTCCGAGCTGAAAACCTAATTGCACTGGGCTATATAGCGTTAAAGAAAAGATACAAAAGTCCAGCAGAAAATATAAATATTTTAGAGCTTAATTTATGTTTTTATAAAATATTGTTTCTATTTTATTTCAACAACATTGGTGTTGGCGCATGAAGTGCTCAAACATTAGAGCAGCTTTGGTGCAACCTGTTGTTAGGTAATAATAGGTGATAGAATATATATACTACATCAGAAAAAATAAGAAAATTGTGGACTGTATAGTTGATCATAATGAATATTTAACTTAATACAATAGTAATGTAACAATTATAAATATAAGTATGTTACATGACACTTATATATATATATGAACGTTACTGCTGACCAATACACATACACACATACATATATATCAATTATAAGGCCTATGGCCAAGACAATGAATGTATACGTAGCCAGTCGATTGTACACCTTCTAGACATTAAGTAGTTCAGGACTCCGTTCGACCACGTAAAAGTCATTTTTAGTATAGAAGATTACTGCGAGTAACATTATTTATAAGTCTTTAATATATAATAAATATTAATAATAACTGAAGCTGAATCCTCGTTTATTTACATTACTTTTAAGATTCCGATATCTACCCAGGGCTACGGTAATTATATCTATAGGGTCCTACGACTCTCCCTAAATATCTTATATTTAACTGGTCCTTCCCCGACCACGTTACATATTAGTGGAGGCGCCGGAGCCTGTAATTATTACAGTTGTATTGCAATACGTGGATTTTGTTTCAGTTTTTATTAATTTATAATTTTAAGTAATTTAAATTTTATTTTATTTTTTTTTTTTACGAGTGAAAAAATTAAGTTTAAGCGAGATAAGTTTTTGAATAACGAAAGATTCAGTGATTAACATTGACTATAGGTTTTTAAGAGGAAATTTAAGTTTTAAGAGAGATAAACGAATTTGAAATAAAAATTAAGTTTAAGCGAGATAAGTTTTTGAATAACGAAAAATTCAGTGGTTAATATTGATTATAGGTCTTAAGAAAGTAATGTAAGTCTTAAGATTTATTAGGTAACGGAAATAAAATAAAATTTTTTTTTTATTTTTGAATTTTGACTTTTTTTGAACTATTTATAGACAATTGAAATTTTCAATTTTTCTAAATATTTTTTTTTTAAATAACGATTTTTTGGCTGACCAGAAAATTTTGAAAATTTAATACAAGGTTTCTTATAAATTGTTCTTAAAGTGATAAAAAAAAATTAGAAATCGATAGTCACAATTTTTTTTTATAAGTACTTAAAGTTCGAATTTATACGAAATATGTCAAAATTGCGAAAATGTGCAAGTAATTTTGTGGTTGGAAAATCGTAAAAATTTTTTCTTTTATAACTAACTTTTGAAAATTTGGTACAAGCTTTTCCATAAATTTTTCTTCAAATATCTGTTAAAAAAAACTCTACTAGATTCAGATAAAAAATTTTTATGAGTGTTTGAAATTTAAATTTTTACAAAGCCGCGTTAAATAACGGTTTAGCCTCAAACGATTTTTGATATTTGTTATTATTCAAAAAGAATAAGTCGTAGATACTTGAAAATTTTACCAGTTATTTAGATTGGCATTTTCTTTACATGATTTAATTTTCAAAATATTTTGAGTTTTTTTGAGCTATTTACAGACAACTGAAATTTTCAATTTTTCTGAAAAAATATTTTTGAAGTGTCGATAAAATTTTTTTGGCCCTATCAAAATACTTGAAAATTTTATACAAAGTTCCTCATATGTTATTCTTATAGTGATTAAAAAATTATAAGAATACATAGGCACAATTTTTTTTTATTATAGCATTTGAAGTTCAAATTTTGACGAAAATTCGTCAAAATTATGAATATTTGCAAATTATTTTGTAGGTATAATTCATAAAAATGTTTGTATAGGTAGCTAAGAGTTGAAAATTTAATACAAGATTTTTCATAAGTTTAGCTTACAATAATTATAAAAGAACTTTAATTTTGGTGTATTCAGGCCATTAAAACATAAACCACCTTTTTCACCAACCACTGGAAATTATATCCTAGGCTGACAAATCATCTTCGTTCAGAATCGTTTTTCGTATACAATGATACATATCATTGCATTCAAATTTAATCTACCCTAGTCCGAGGTCCACCCCACCCCCTAATGGTCAGCAGAGCGGTACCCACTTCCGACTTTTTTTTATATTGATTATGTATCTTTTTTATTATTAATATAAAAAATTGAAAGAAACTTTTGTGATAGCGACCGCTATATTAGCATCCAGCTTACGAAGTTTGGTGTATTAGAGTTAATAATAATAACAATTAAATTAAAAGCGACAACAACAAATAACTGCATTTTTTTAAAATTAAACGTAGAATTTTTCAATACAAAATTTAATGTGTAGTAAATCAAAAATGATTTACAATCCTCTTATATATATATTTGCATACACATGTAGATACATATATAAGGATTTGTATTATGAAGTAAATTGTCTTACCCTTGTCTGACTGTCCGGTATTTGATGAATATACTTATTATTAATCAAATGAAAAATAACAAACTATTGAATATATTATAACACATTTATTAATCACTAATATAAACTGACTCTACTAATTAATACATATTATTAAAATCCTTAACGCACATCCACTGTCAAAGGAGTGCGCAGGGAGAGTGACGTTGTGCTCCAGAGCCCGATGGTTGATGGGTGTCTCTTTTGGCCGGTGGTGTAATAAAACTGTACAATGGTCAAAGGACATAACAGTGTCTGACCACATATGTTCACTATCGAGTGAACAATCCACTGAACATATGTGCGACCACGCACATGCAAGGGATTATGATGACGCCACTATTATTATATGTGGCTATCATTACAAATGCATGTGTTATAGGTACATGTATACTAAAATAAAAAAAGTGATATTGAGAGTCTAGACTACCTATATTATAAAATTCAAATAGATATTTTAAAATTTCAGATTGGCCTTTTTCTCAATACTTATTATTTATATTTTATAAGTTATATTCTCGATATACGTATTTGTATCTTCTTTTAATCACAACAGAATTGAATGTTCTTTCATTTGTATTAATGTAACTAATCCAGTTATAAGTAACATAAGTATCTGTAAAGAAAAAAAATATACTTTATTTTGTATCATGATCAATAATTGAACAATAACATAATTGTACGGTGGTTTTTCCCATTTTTCGCCAAAGTAACCTTTACCCATATCATCATCTTTTTTTTTTGCAAATTATCCCTCTCCCGTTAGATCATATAGGTTTAAGTTAGATTAATACAACTATCATACTTACTGATACAACAAAATTCAAATTTATACTAAAAATTCCATAAGCTGTAATTTCGTTTGATTCAAGAACTGTTATTTGGTTCATAAACAATTTAACCTAATAAAAACATTTATAATTGGTGTTTTAACTATGTTATTTCTATCATTCATTTTATATTAATACTTAGTTATTATTAACATATAAGTTAAAGAAGTAGAATTTAATTTAAATAATATAATAAATTAGAATTATTCTATTATTTACTTGTACTTTTAGGTTTGTTGATAAATTTGAAATCCTTATTAATCGTAAATTTGATATCATTTTCCGTTTCTATAAATAAGTGATTTAAATTTACAATATCATCAAATCTTTAAAAAAATTAAATTTGTGTAACAATAATAAGGTATATAAGAAAATGTCAATATGAAATATCTAATGATATAATATTTGATGACAAATTATACAATTACTATTTCTTTATCTATTGTTAAATAGAGATATTTATAGTTTTTATTTAATAAAACAATTATTCCAAAATAAAATATTATAAGTTCATCAAATTATTTAAATACAAATAATAGGTAATTGATTAAATTGAAATATTTTCATTGGCGTTACCTTTTCATGAACATTCGATGCAGCTATGATAATGGATAAATTCAATATCACATTTTGTAGATTGAAAATGACTGGTTAGAATTGAAGTATAACATCAGTAGTATCGAAAACCATAATATAGTAATAAAAACTTGTTAGAATATAAAAATAACTGAATATAAAAAATCCTAAAAGGATTTTTCCATAACCATCACTGACTGAATATTTTTAATAGGTCAGATAAATTGGCGTGCAACAACCGTATTTTATCCAGCGTCATTCCGGTTATGGAGTGTGTTAATCCAGCAGGAGTAGCTATAAATCCGGGTAAAAGATATACCCATGTATCATTCAATATTTGATATCTATACTGCAATTGTTTTAGGAAAAAATATAAAGAAAAAATTACTGAAATGTCCATAATAAATTCTAATCGAATAAAATACACAGCGATGGAAGTGATGTCTATAGTCTTTGGTGGCCACAAGTATACACATACTGATGTAATGGCAATATAATAAACCAATTTGATGATGAAAATAATGTTCCAATAAATTATTTTCGGTGATATCTGTCGAATCAATAAAAACTTTGGAAGTGAAGTTAGTTGTTGGTCATACTCGATGATACCATTTATCAACCTACAAAAACATTATGTGAAAAACCAGATTACTTTTTATTTTTAAGTTGATTTGGGCACATCAAGTGTTATAGTGTTATATATGTTATATGTAAGTAAAATCTTAATGAATCGTATAATTTTAATTCTTTTTGTGCTAACTTTTGTACTTGATTTCAGTAACATGAAAAACTTTTTTGGATTTATTAATAATAAATTTGAATATATAGACATATTTAACAGACAAAATTATTAAGACTTTGGAGCATAGTTTCCTATTTTTATGTAGTTATATATAAATTGCAGTTATAAACAGTACTAAAAAGACAACAAATAATAGGTATTTTTGTTATAAATCACCAAAACTCACTCACCTTGCTATTCCTTCTGTCTGATTTTAAATATCAAAATTTAAAATAGTCGTAGGTACCATACAATATAAAAACGTTTAGTAATATGTGTTAATTATTCAAGATAGTAGCTATGCTATTTTTTTTATATTTATAAGTAGTATTAAATATAATTGGTATTATTTATCTTACTGTATCAACTGTAATTCTGATATTCTTGATGCAATAATAACTATCCATATTTTAAATACTTGTATTAGATGAATAAAATCAGTATTTTTACAAAAAAAGTAAGATAATATTATTAACATTATTATCCGCGAAATTTCAAGTAATTTATACATCGAATCTGTACTTTTTATTAATAATCCATCTGATTGTAATATGTAAGTTATGTTAATTATACCAATAAACTTGCACAAGTATAAAATAGTTTTTAAAATATTTTCATAAACAGGCGTCATCTTAAGAAAATGTTCTTATTTTGATACTATAAATGTAGAAGCGACATAATTGATACTTATAAATAAATAATTGTTATTGTTTCTAAAATTCAATTATACAAACCGCTAAAATTATGAAAAATAGATGAATATAAAAAATTCATCAGATATCTTTATTTACTTAGTTAGGTAATCATTATACTGTCACAGAAAATAACACCATCAATGAAAGGTGACTATTTTTGTCTATTTTTCTACAATTTTCACACTATTTTACAGTATGTCAGTATGGACTTAGAGCTAAAAGCTATACCTACCTAATAATTATTATAATTTAAGATTAAAAAAATAAATAATAGAATAATTGAAATAATGATAGTGGAATTTAATCGCGTTTATTATTTATGAACTTCCAAAATAATTTTTAGCTGTAACAATTTGAGTGCTAGAAATAAAGTTACTATAATTAAATTTGTTTGATTGTAAAAATGAACACGAATACTCGATAATTGGCTGTGATTAAATTGGATTATTGATCGTCTGTATGCTATCTCTCGTGTATGTGTTGTTTGTGTTGGCGTAGAGAGTTATTACAATTAGAATTTTTAAAATAAATGTTCTTACATAGATATAATTCAATATTAATATATAGAGACATACCTATTAATTTAATAGACTGGATGGAAGAGAAAACACAAGATATAAGATAAAACAATATCTGAAAATAGCACAAAAATAACAAAAACAAGTAGAATAACAAAGCCAAACAAAAAATCGACTTATCATCATTATTATTCTATGCTGTAACGAGACAAGACGGAGTGTCAAGTGCAAGTGGTACACTCTCGTGTCTCGTTACCGCACTACGACACTATGACGCTGCCGCGCACTCTCGCGCACGCCCTAACGTGATATCCGCCGAGCGCATATAATCTAGTACCTAATCGAAACATAGATGGCGCGGAGGAGCGCCTTGTTTTGGGCACCTCCGCCGCCCGACACAAGAACCAATTTCCCCACGAAACCCGGGGAAATAGAACCCAACCATCATCATATTCGAACTCAGTAGGTTCAAAACTATAAGTTCCTGAGAATCGAATATGTATAAACATCGCTGGAGAGTTCGAACTACAGAAAGTCAAAACCACCATCCTGATGATGACATCCGGACTGGCAACAGTACAAGTATGAGCCAGCAGCCACGGTAAAGACTACTTTGCTCCCTGCCGAGTGCAGTATATTTGAGAGCCGGACGGTAGTAACGCACCGTTATACACGGACTCAAATTGCTGTACACTTACCAGCTCTCTCGCATAGCTTGCACAAACTGGTCGGTACTCAAAATACCGGCATACACGGAGGTGCTACAGGCTATATATGGCTGCCCTGAGTCGTCCCTCCTTTAACACATTTTACGCTAGACGTACGTACGCCGCCAGTAAGCGAGCGACTACGCCGTCCGTGTCCATCCAGGAGATCGCCAGTATCATCAATATCAACGGCAAAATCGTGAGTTACAGGTAACGTGATCCCACCCTTCTATGTTCAGCCCAATATATTATTTTATCTGTATACTCTCTGAGTGTAAAAGATTATCCTTTGTAAAATTGTTAGATAATGAAATTCTTTGTATAATTTGTTATAAAATAAAGTCTACTACACAAATACAAGTTGTACGAGTCTAATTCATTGCAATGTTTTATTGTTAATTTCTATAATTATTCAAAAAGTATTTTCCATATTATACGCATCCATTTATATATATACGAGAATAAAGTATACATTTTATTTAACCTGAATGTCAAGTTAAACGGTGAGGTGAATGTCTCGACTTGATGGTGTGTTTTTCAAAAAATATCAAACAAATCTTTGTTTTTTTTTTTTATCGAGATATAAGACAATGAGATAACGATTGCGATGTCACCGACTTTAAGTTCTCCACCATCCAGAAACTTGTTCAAGTGAGGATGGAATATTGACCGAGTCCTGTATAAAATTGCGCTCATCACTCAATCACTGCAGTTCTTATACATCTCGCTTGGTTCTATTGTGGACTTCGTCAGTACCTACAACATGAAATTATGATATCGGCTAATGTTGTGGTTATTTTTTTTTTTATACAATTTTGGTCTTAACAGATAATTATAAATCATAATCATTAGTTAGTTAAAGAGATGTTGTGTGAAAAATATTACACTTTGACTTCGGGAACAATAATAAAATAATATGGTTATTTTAAAATAACTTGATGGATTTTGATACACTTATAATAACACACACTCTATCTGGGCCGGGCACGAAAAACATTTTTGATCGTTCCAGTGGAAATCGAACAACATTCAAGCTGTAATTATGTTAGGAACGTTATAATTCGATATAGAAAACAGTAAAAAAAATAACATTGTTAATTCAGAATTGCATTTCATAAAATAAAATCTTCATTTGTTAATTTATAAATTATAAAAATATTATAATAACAAATGAAATCAGACATCCTGTAGAAAAAAATTATCAAATGGACTAAATAATTTAGCAATGAAATTTGTGGAATATAAAAGAGTATAACAAAAAATGTAATACACGAAATAGCAATTTAGTAATAATAGTATTTGTTCGTAACTCTCACTGAATATCATCTAATAAGTATGTCAGATAGTTAACAACAGTATATTTATAGCAATATTTGCGGGATGCTTGAAAGACCTAGTCTCGTAAAATAAGTAATTATTGCAGTAATCTGCAAGTAATAATAAATAATGTAGATTAGTTTTTAGTATATTGTTGGAACGCAAATCAAAAAGAACAATTGTATAAAAATAAAAATGTGGTATATTTTCTGACTCCATTGTAAGAGTCCATAAAATAATAACTAATAATATTGAATAAGTAAATATCGCAATTGTAATAGCGAAACTGGTTTCACTGTGTGTTTGTGTCAATATCAATATCGTTATTTTCTCTGCGCCGTGCACATAATATGTTGCGCTTGATATTGCTACGAATTTGCGTCAATATGTCATAGGTACAATATTATAGTTTGATCGATTTCGTCAATCGTACTTAAATATGATTTTATATTAACCTAATACAAACTAAAATTGCGTTTAAACATAATATTATACAACCAAATTAACTTTGTACCTATAATGTGCATTTGCATAATATACATGTGAAAATAAGAATAAAATGGTTAAAAAAGTATGTAAATAATTTGTAAGTATAAAAAACATTTGGTAATTGACTGAATTTTGTATAACATTAATAGTAGTTGGTAATAAATAATAAAATAAATAATATATAGGGTTTTGTATTACTAAAATTGATTAGTGAAAGCAATAGTTTTTAGTTTTGATAAAGACTTTAATGTTTGATGTATACGTAAAAACATTAATAGGTATCCGATATAAATAACAACAACATCTAGATAGGTATATTAATTAATTAAAAAAAAAGAGGTATATTAAATTGAATATAATTTTGTATAGATTAACATTGAAACAGTTTAGTTAACAAGTATCTAAATTATTTTTAACATGTTATATTTTATGGTATATTGATTTATAAGTCTCAGCACTTCAGTTGGTACAAAAATCGTTATCATATTTATATACAATTTTCAACTACTTTAAAATTTCTAAATCTGAGATTTACGTTATATCGTACATTGATACTAAAGAAATCATTTTCTAGAAGTAAATTGTAGCTGCACAGTGCACGTGTGATGGATACATTACCATTGTTACTTGGACACTTTGACAATTAATAACAATGTACTACACACTAACGTGGATGTTAAAACATCATATTGTAGCGATATTAAATACAGCTGTTAAAGAAGGTCAGACTAACTATTGGCTGGCTATACTCAGTTGGTTTTTTCTAAACGTTCGTAACGCATGTGACAATTTGTAAATGACGCGTAAGTAAATTTATTTTTATTATTTGATAAGTTTTACCAAGAAAATCTTTTTAATTATTAGATAAAAGTAAACTTAATTTGAGCCATATTACACGTTTAACTAAAACCTATATAATCCATAAAAAAAATAAATATGTTTGAAAAATAAAATTACTAATATATTTTAGAATCTACACTGTTGAAAATGTATGTTATTTAAAAAAAAAATATATATATATATGTAAGCGAGGTCCCTAGCAAATCGTTGTTCGGGGTAACCACGCTTTAAAATGAATATGTCTAACGACAAGTGGACTGTATGTATGATTAAGATATATATATTGTGTATAGAAAATGAGATGTATTAAAATATAATATAACAAAGTCAATATAAATTATCAATTAATACATCAAGATATAATTGTATGAAATTACAATACAATATTACAACAAATTATACCAATATATATATAAAGAAACAATAAAACAAAATATATTAAAACAAAGTTATAAAAAAATTGTACCGATATATATATATATAAGAAACAATAAACAACAAAGTTCTTACCGCGTACTGCGCCACTGCAACAGCCGACAAAACACCAATAATTACGTGGAAATTACCAACGCAAAAGAATACGGTGACTAGCGAGCCAAACGGTCGCGGCGGCCCATATATATAGGGACCGTCGTGGATAGATCAGCAGCGGGGGGAGGGGGGGGGTGTCGCGTCTAGAATATTCGAGTTTGTCGCAGTGGCCCAGGCGCGTTTATCGAATGATCGAGAATATCGTCGATCATTCCAGAGCTGTATCCAACATCCTCCCGCCTTTGAAAGGATGCTTTCAAAATTACAAAATAAACAAATAATGAATAATGAATTGTACATCTTGTACCACTTTACATTAAATAGATGAAATGATAAAAAATACAAAAAAAACTGGTTGATAGAAGAACCTTCTGATCAAGACACAGGCAGCTTCACCACTTGTACCACTGGACGCTTCAAAGTCCCTTCGGCTGTCCTCAACGTCACAACGCGTACAACTCCATCTGTACCTGGATGAACTTCAATCACCCTTCCTAATTGCCATGACATGAGGGACCGTCCCGGAGACTTTACAACGACCAAATCGCCAACGTTCAATTTAGCATCTTGCCTTAACCACTTTTGACGGCCTTGCAATGTCTGAAGATACTCATTGGTCCATCGTTTCCAAAAACATTGTTGCGCTTGTTTGATCAGCTGCCATCTAGTTAGACGGTTGATTTTAACGTCTGTTAAATCAAGTTCTGGAATTGCCATGAGTGGTTGTCCTACCAGAAAGTGCCCAGGAGTTAATGCACATAAATCGTTCGGATCACTGGAGACACTTGTGAGTGGACGTGAATTTAAGATTCCTTCAATCCGAATAATTAGTGTGGTCAATTCCTCCATGGTCATTATTTGATCACCGATGACTTTTCGTATATGTGTCTTGACACTTTTAATTGCCGCCTCCCAGATCCCTCCAAAATGAGGGGCTGCAGGTGGATTAAAATACCACTGACACGGGATCCTACTCATTAAAGAGTCTCGGGTTTTTGCTTCGTTGAACAAGGATTTCAATTGCCGAGCGGCACCCACATAATTTGTTCCACAGTCAGAACGTATTTCAACTGGAATTCCACGACGAGCAGTGAAACGATCGAAGGCAGCAAGAAACGCTTCTGTGGATAAGTCGCTTACCACTTCCAGATGGACTGCCTTTACTGACAGACACACAAATAGAGCAAGATAAGCCTTGTTAGTCTTAGAACCTCGTCGACGGCTTTCTTTCACAATAAACGGTCCGCCGTAATCCATGCCAACGAATGCGAATGGTCTATGAGGCTGTACTCGTACTGGAGGCAGGTCTGCCATGACTGGTTGTGGGCAAGCAGCTCTATGGCGCACACATCTAACACATGTATGTATAATTTTCCGAATGGCGGCACGTCCTGACACAATCCAATATTTCCTTTGAATCATAGCCATAACTAATTTTGGACCGGCATGTAGAAGGCTCATATGATAATGGATTATGATTAACTGCGTAACATGAGCAGCCTTAGGGAGCAACACCGGATGCTTAGCTTCCTCGGTCAGAAGCGAAAAACGAAGTCGACCGCCGACACGTATTAATCCTTCTTGTCTAAATATGGTGACAACTGAGCAAGTGAGTTGGGGGTATCGATGCCGATGTATTTTCTAACTGCTTCCGTAAGTCTTCCCAATAAAAATTTTGCGTAAGCTTAATAATGTTAAGAAGTGTTCGATTGAGTTCAATTTGAGTAAGTGGGCCCCTGCTTACAGGCCTCCGTTTGCAACGGTCAATGAGGCGCCATACATACGCAAGTGTTCGCTGCATTCTCGTTAATGACGAAAAACGACGGAAAATCTCTTCTGATTCTTTACATTTAAGGATATGCAACACACACTTCACTGGTTGTTTGTAATCTGGAAGTTGCTCGGAAGGAAGTCTTGTTAAAGTTTGACTCGGCCATTGTTCTTCGGGCTGCCGTAAGAATTCCGGACCGTTCAAATGCAACTGCGAAGCAACTAATTGGCTTGGGAGTAACCCTCTTGATGCCGGGTCCGCTGCATTTTCCGTAGTTTTTACGTGATTCCACTCACATTGTGGCAGTAGCTCCTTTATTTTGTTTACTCTATTTGTAACAAATATTTTAAAATCCTTGGGCTCGGCCTTTAACCATGACAAAACAATCGTTGAATCAGAGAATGCTTTGATGCTTTGTACAGATACTAATTCCTTTAACAGTGACATCTTATGTGAAAGGAGGACGTGCTAACAAAAGTGCGGCACATAGTTCTAAACGGGGTATGGTCAAAGACTTATCGATCTTGGATGTCTTTAGCGGAGCAACCTTTGACTTGCAAGCAATGAAATGCACGTTAATAAGACCTTGATTGTCCGTTACTCGTAGAAAGACCGTCGCAGCATAACCCCTTTGAGACGCATCTGCAAACCCCACTAGCTGAGCCTTTATGCATTTTCCAATGCTAATATGACGAAGTAACTTCAAGTGCGCCAACGATGTAAGTTCTTCTATGAACATATTCCACTTGGAAGAGATCTCATTGGAAATTGGAGTGTCCCAGTTCAGTCCTTGGCGCCATAGCTCTTGCATTAGGCACTTAGCCCAGAAAACCATTGGGCCTAATGTTCCAATGGGATCATATAATCGAGCGAGGACTGATAGTACTGATCGCTTTGTAGGTTGCATCTCTGTAATATTTGACCTGTATCCGAATGTATCTCCATACGGGTCCCAGTAAAGTCCCAATATTTTTATAGCCAGTCCAGAATGAGGTTCATAGTAGGTTACTGGCGCAGTCCTCCTTCGCAATGCCTTCCAATACTTCGGGGCAATTACTGGCCCATTTACTGAGCTGAAAACAGCCTTTCTGTAACAGCCCAACGACTTGACATTGAACCTTCAATATGCCTTCCCTTGTATCGGCCCCTGCAATAATGTCATCCACATAGGTATATGACCGCAGAAATTGCCTTGCCAATGGAAATTCTGGACCATTATCTTGTTCCAACTGGAGAAGACAGCGAATTGCTAAAAGCGGTGCTGAATTTATACCATAGGTAACAGTGCACAACTCATATTCCTGTACTTGCTCGTGTGGTGAACGTCTCCAAAGAATGTGTTGGTAAACACGGTCTTCTTTTCGAACGAATATTTGTCGATATATCTTAACTATGTCCGCTATGAATATGTACTTATAGAATCGACAACGCAACAAAATGTCACCGATATCGGTTTGCAATTTAGACCCAGTTGCTAAGCAGTCGTTTAGAGAACGTCCCGACGAAGAAGGGGCGGAGGCATCAAAAACAACTCTAATTTTTATATCATTCTCCTTCCGTTTTACAACTGCGTGATGTGGTATGAAATATTCTCCGGTGCGTTCAGCCAACTTCATATGGCCTAGTGCAATATATTCATCCATAAAATCACGATAGGCGTTATATAGCTCTTCGTCCTTACTTAGGCGACGTTCAAGATTATATAAGCGATTCAGAGCTAATGCCCGGGACGATCCTAGGCCTAATGAATGAGCGTCATGCTTTGTATTTCCCTTATCCATTGAACTAGAAATTATGGATTTGAAAGGCAAAGCAACATGGAATCTTCCATTACAATCCCGCGATACTGTTTCTTGAAAATGTCTTTCACATGCTTCATCTTCTGTGCTTGGGCTATGGTTTATATCAAGTTCTTCAACTTCCCAAAATCGCTGTAAAAGCTCACCTATATTTTGATTATCTGATGCCGCATGAACCACCAACGATGAAGCCGTAGAGTATTCTCTTGACCCTTCTATGGCTCCGACTATTACCCATCCAAACTGTGTGTTCAATGCTGACGGCAGACCAGGACTATGGACAATGTCCGATCGCGATCGCAAGATGAATGGATATAAATCCCCTCCAATCAGCATGTCTACTGAACCTGGTACATCAAAATCGGGGTCAGCGAGTGGAAGATGCCCGTATCGCTCACGAATTGAAATGGGTAATTTTTGATTCGGCATAAGAGCGGTGATTTTTGGTAATATTACAATGTTGGTGGCCGATATTTGCGGTGCATCATACAACAAAGGAATAAAGCTACAATTGGTTGAACCCTTAACAGTTCGTACGGGCTGCTGTGCCATACCACTAACCTCTACTCGTCCTTATGACTTGTAAACCAAGTTGGATCGCACACTGATTGGTAATGGCCGAAATTTGTGATCCAGTATCTAATAAAGCTCGCACTGGCACCAGCTCACCAGATTGGTCTCGTATTCTCACTATCGCCGTAGCCAGTACAACACTAACATCCGATTTCACAGCGCCTGAAAAGTTAGTAGCTGTACAGTTCTGATCCGTGGTGCTTTCAATCGGTTTTGAAATTGCCATTGTATTAGGTGTTGATGTTTTCCCTGAACCCTTATGTTTTGAATCTAAATGGAGCAATACACTGTGTCGTCCTTCACAAGTTTTGCACAAGTACGCCGACTTACAAGAGTTTGCTTCATGATCCGGACGTAGACAAACAAAACATAATTCTTTCTTAATGACAAACTCCCGCCGTTCGGCGACCGATTTCCTCTTGAACATTAAACATCGAAATAACGGGTGATCACGATCGCAAAACGCACATTTGTTCTTGGCAGTGGCAGTAGTCGATAATGAAGTCTTCACGGACGTCTGGCCGCCCTTGCCCTTTCTAGAACTACTGTTGCCCACTGACAGCGTACCCGTGTTAGCGCCGACGTTTTCTAAAATCTTACACCGATTCGCAGCAAAATCCAACAGTTCATCCAGCTTCGGTATGCTTTCTTGAGGTACACTTGCTTCAAATAATCGACGAGTATCAGGATCAATGACGCGGGCTCCGATGTAGAATAGCAAGAAACCAGACAAATCAACAACACCAAGTGCCTTTAGCGCAGCCACATTCTCACGAAAAGTATTAACAAAAGATGATAACGAGGATACCGATTCCCGTTGTAAACGTTCAAATGAAAATAATTTATCACAATGTGCTGTAGCAAGAAGCCGCTTGTTATCATAACGATCCCGAAGCGCACACCAGGCGATTACATAATTATCTGAGGTTAGTGGAACTGATTTGACAATGTTCAAGGCCGATCCTGATAAGCAAGACACCAAATAATGAAAGCGCTCTATATCCGTTATTGACCGATTTTCATGCACTAGTGACGTGAACATATCGCGAAACGCGCACCAATTTATAAGACTACCGTCGAATTTTGGAAGCTCAATCTTCGGCAACGACAGCGATGCACGAGCATTATACGTATTTTCGCGTTCTACGATTGCACCTTGATGTGTAATTGAAGGATATCCACGTAATTTCGAAAACACCACTTGAATTTCTCCGCACATTTTTTCCATGTCCTCAGTAATTTCTAAATCTGAACTTGTAAATTCGTCAGACCTGTTTAATTCAACCAGTGAAGAAAGAACATTTTCTTGCTCCGCTTCAAACGACTTAACCGCACGTTCTAATGTCCCGTGACGTGCGAAAAATATTGGTCGTTTATGCTCATCCGTGTCCGCTTCCATAGCCAGTGCATGTATTTTCCGTATTGAATTTAACGCCGCGTCCCTTGCGACGCGTGCTCGCGTTAATTCTTGTTTCGAAGATTTTGAAGGTGCCATATTGATAACAAAATATCCGGAACGAAGGTACAAAAAAATGTAAGCGAGGTCCCTAGCAAATCGTTGTTCGGGGTAACCACGCTTTAAAATGAATATGTCTAACGACAAGTGGACTGTATGTATGATTAAGATATATATATTGTGTATAGAAAATGAGATGTATTAAAATATAATATAACAAAGTCAATATAAATTATCAATTAATACATCAAGATATAATTGTATGAAATTACAATACAATATTACAACAAATATACCAATATATATATAAAGAAACAATAAAACAAAATATATTAAAACAAAGTTATAAAAAAATTGTACCGATATATATATATATAAGAAACAATAAACAACAAAGTTCTTACCGCGTACTGCGCCACTGCAACAGCCGACAAAACACCAATAATTACGTGGAAATTACCAACGCAAAAGAATACGGTGACTAGCGAGCCAAACGGTCGCGGCGGCCCATATATATAGGGACCGTCGTGGATAGATCAGCAGCGGGGGGAGGGGGTGTCGCGTCTAGAATATTCGAGTTTGTCGCAGTGGCCCAGGCGCGTTTGTCGAATGATCGAGAATATCGTCGATCATTCCAGAGCTGTATCCAACAATATACTTGAACTGATAAAATAGAATAAACATAGGATAGATTACCAGTATTACTTGTTTATTTAACATAAACATTTTCATATTTTTTTCTAAACTAATTAAACTAATAATTAATATATACATTTAAAAAATATATTATAAGAGTAAATGAGTAACAGGCAACTTTATGTTGAATGTCAATAATATTTTATCGACAACATTGTTATAAGTTCAGGTTATTAAACTACAATATGACTCATCTTTGAAGTTTTGGAAGGTATTTTTTAAATTCTCTTATCATATCTTCTGTCAAGAATAAATTGACATTATCTATAGTAATCATCTTTTCTGGGTGAAGTGAAGTGAAGTTCAATTGTTATTTTACATCAGTTACATTCTTCAAGAAATGTTTGAAACTTTGTCTAGGTTCTAACATAATTGGATGTTCCTTCATTTGCATCATTGTTGTTAAACCAGTAATAAGTAACACTAGTATCTGCAAAAAAAAAAAATGTTTTGGTTTTGTAAGATACGCCTATTATAATTGTACTCAAATAAATAAACAATAAAAAACAATTATACATTCACTGATTAAAATACTTACTGATACAACAAAGTTTAAATTTATACTGAAAATTCCAAAAGCTGTGATTTCGCTTGATTCAAGAACTATTATTTGGTTCATAAATAATTTAACCTATTACAAACATTTAGAAATGATGTTGAAAACTGTATAAACCAATCTAATATACAAAAATCATAATATCATTAATCTTTATTAACGCTTACATGTATTATTAACATTTAAATTAGAGAAAAATAATTTAATTAAAATAATAAAATAAATTAGAATTATTATATTATTTACTTGTACTTTTAGGTTGGCTGATAAATTTGAAATCCTTATTAATCGTAAATTTGATATCATCTTCCGTTTCTAAAAATGTATAGGTAATTAAAAAAAAATATAATATCATCGGCAACCATTGAATTGGTTCTCAATATTAGATAAAGTGCTTCATCGAATATTGATTTGGCTCCCAAGAAAGCAATATTGAATTGTTTCCCACTATAATTTATTTTCAACTAGTGGTCTCGACATAATATATAATTTTAATAAGTAGGCTTCTTTTTAGCGATACTGTGGTGGGTAACTACTTGAAGTTATCTAATCGTTAATCCAAAAATCCATTAAACGGTCACAACTATCGTAGGTAGTATTTACACAATTTAACTACTCATATATATGAGATTTTCAAGGTATTATATTTTAACGAAATACTCTCAGTTCTTTGCAATCCGTTGTAGTTTATTTAAATTTGTTGCATTTCGTACGTGTTTAGTTACATATAAAATTAATTCGGTTTATAAAATCAGTAATGGAAAGGGAGATTTAATTTTAATAGAAAATAAGTTTAAATTAAGCTATCATAAGCTTCTCCAAAATGCATTTAAGTGATTCAAATGTACTAAATGAGGATGCAAAGATTATTTGAGAATTAGTAAAAAAAAACGTTGTATGAGTCATGATAATCGTCCAATGTTAACCTTAACTACGATCTAGAGCTAGACGAAGAAAACAAACTTGATCTCTAAAATATTAGAAATCGACTAAAAGAGAAGCTATTAAAGGTACTTTGAATGCCCTTCCAAATTGTTGCATTTATATTTATGGGAAAATTAAACAAATTTAATTACAACACAAGTTTTTATATCGTCGAACACAATATTATGCTCTACGCTCGAGCTTTAATACTCCAAAGTTATCCAAATACAGACGAAAAATAGAAATCCACAATATTTGTTATGTTGATGATACGTTTGATATTTCATGTTGTATTTGAATTTTATAATTTTTATAATGTTTGTATAAAAATTATACTTTGAATTAAAATGAAAACAATATTTTGTTTCTATCTCTAATATATACAGAAAAAATTATTTGTCATAAAACTAATTCATATGAATTTTTCAATTAAAAATTGAATTCCCAATTTATTCTATGTACCCAAATATATACAATTTCATGTATATACTATATTATATTGTATGTTATTCAAGCGGATACCGATATTATGATAAGAAGTTACAATATAGAACGACCACACAAGTAAAAATATTTAAGAAAAAATACAATTTATAGATAATAAAATTCAGAAATGTAACAATGTTATAGAGTATAGATTTTAATATATAAAAATTCCTGCAAACAAACTTAAGCCTACCAATGTATTTTTTAAATAAGTGTTGAGGGAGCCAATTCAATATGTGCATAATATCTATTACGTGAGTTTTGTTATCATTTTAAACGGTATATAATATTATCTCATAGCCTTTTATTATTATTTTAATTTTCGAATAAACAACAAATTTGAAAGTCTTAATATTTTATTTAACCATAACTATCTAAAAATTAAAATATCAGTAGGTAAAAAAATATGACATGCCATAGATAATATTATTACCTTTATGATTGATAATTTAGGTACTCTTATATTAAAACTGACAATATAAAATTGATTCATATGAATGCAAATTTGCTGTATTTTACAATCATAAGATGAAAAATAAACGTAAACTTAAATATATCATACGATATAATATACATGGGTAAATAAAGCAATAACTAAATTTATATTATAAAAAAAAAATGAGCCATAAAAGATAATAATATTCTGACAATATTATGACACACTATCAATGTAAAATCATTGGGCAATACATTTTAAATTCATTAATTTATTTGAATATAAATAATAAATAGTTTACTAAAGTAAAATATTTTCAAAAACATTACCTTTTCATGAACATTTGATGCAGCTATGAGAATGGATAAAATAAATATGATATTTTGTACGTTGAATATGTACGGTAAAATTTGTGCTATGATATCCGGTTGATCGAAAAGAAAAAAATTAAAAGTAAAACCAAGTATCATATCATAATAACAGAATATATAGTATCCTAATAGCATTTTTCCGAAACCGTCACTGAATATTATTAATAGGTCTGATAGTTCGGCGTGTAACAACCGTATTTTATCTAGCGCCATTCCTATAATAAAATGTGTAGAGTCACCAGAATTGGAGAGAAATCTAGGTAGAAGATGTATCCATGCATTATTCAATACTTGAAATCGATACTCCAATTGTTGTAGGAAAAAATATGTGAAAAACATAATTGAAACGTTTACAATAAATTCTAATCGAATAAAAAAAACAGCAATAAAGACGTCAATAGTCTTCGGTGGCCACAAATATAATAATACTGATGTAATCGCAACATAATAAATCAATACGATAATAAAACTTATGTTCCAATAAATAATTTTCGGTGAAATGTGACGAATCAATAAAAACGTTGGAAGTGATGTTAGCTTTTGGTCGTACTCGATGATACCATTCATCAACCTAAAATAAACATAATGTAATAAAGCCAATTACTTTTTTTATTTTTAAGTAGTGAAAAAAACATTATTGGATTTATGAATAATAAATTTAAATTTATGAACATTTTAACAAATAGCTAAATAGATTTTGGAATATAATTTTTTATATAGGTACCTAGTTAAAATGCAAAGAATGATAAATAGTTATATAGAGACAACAAATGTCGGTTAAAGCTTATGTTATAAAGTAATCGAAAATCATTCATCATGCTATTTTTCATACCCAGTAGCAATATTATCATAATTTAAAATATTTGTACCATACAGTAGATATGTATAGTTATAGATATAAATTATATAGGAGAGTTTCTTTAATACAGCGGTTCCCAATTGGTGGTCCGCGGACCCCCAGGGGTCCGCGTGTTGGTTTTAGGGGGTCCGAGGTTGTGTTGTTCTGTAGTGATATTTTTATTTTATTTGAGTGAAATTATTAACTTTGTAGTAATATGAAATTCCGAGATTTTTGGACTATTGAAACTTGATTATCGCGAAAAAAAATAGATAATCAATTTCATAGAAATAAATATCATTATTATCTTCACTATTACACTATTATTACTATAATTCAGAACGTGAAGCCATACTTATTATTTTCTTTCCATTAACCAATAAAACATATAATTTAAAGGAAACGATCAACATTAGTATTAGTTAGTAGTCTCAGTCATTACTGGTCAGCGATTAGTGTTGTTTATAAAATTAAAAATTAAATTATATTGAAAATAAATCTTACAAATTTATTTCTCATTCTCATAATAAAATTAAATTAAAAAGTAAGTATTTATAAAAAAGGGGTCCGCGGACCAATTTAAGTTATAGCTAGGGGTCCGTGGCTTCACACTAATTGGGAACCGCTGCAGTCTAATAGATAGGTAATGAACATGAACGGTATTATTTTTCTTACTTTATCAATTTTAATTCTGATATTCTTGAAGCAAACATAATTATCCATACTTTGAATATTTGTGGCATATGAACTATATCCGTACGTGTGAATAAATTGTTGGTTAAAATTAAGAACATGATCATCCGTGAAATTTCAAGACATTTATACACCGAGTCTGTACTTTTGATTAATAATCCATCCGATTGTAATACATATGCTATGTTAATAATACCAATAAACTTGCACAAGTATAGAATTTTCCTTAAAATTTTTACATAAGCAGTCGTCATTTTAAGAAGATTTTTATTTTGGATACTAAACGTGAATGAGAAATATCTGATACCTTTAAACGAAAATTTGTTATTTTAATCCAATCATAAACTAAATTATTCCAAGCCACTAAGGTTATAAATTATATATGAATATAAAAATTTTATGAGAAATTATTATTTATTTAGGATTGTCAATAACCATTATACTGTCCGATCATCACAGTGAACAACACTGTCAATGATGGACGAGTATAATAATAATACTATAATGAGATACTTATAAAAATTTCATAACATAAACTATTCTATTTTATATTCTGAATAACTATTTCACTAAAATATTCACACCATTGTTATATAAAATTCAATTTATGGCTTACAAACCAATCGTAGGTATCAGGTATTCAAGTTTCTAATCGTATTTATATCAAATAATAATTTTCCTGACATGTGAGGTATGCGCGAGAATATAAATATAATTAGTAAAAATAGAAATAAAAAAATTAAATAAAAAATTTTTGGATGACCAAAAAGTTTTGAAAATTTAATACAAGGTTCCTTATGAGTTGTTTTTATTGTAGCTAAAAAAAATTAAAAATCGTTAGTCACAATTTTTTTTTTATAAGCGTTTATAGTTCAAATTTTTACGAAATCTGTCGAAAACGCGAAAATTTACAAGTAATTTTGAAGTTGAAAAATCATAAAATTTTTTGAGTTCATAACATTCGAGTTGATAACGAAATAACGAATTAAAAACTTTATTAGGTTCATTCAAAATCTATTTTAGTATAATTATATTATTATAGTTATTTTTCATTAAACTAACTATATATTATTATATTTTTATATAGTTTATAGTCCTTAATAGACTATAAAAATATAATCATCGAAAATGAGGTAAATGTTTAACTGAAAACATATTTAATGTTGAAAATTTGGCTATAAAATGACAGTTCAGTTGTTGTATATTCCTCAGTATAATTCACTAATATATTACACTAGTAAGACCTATCAAGGCAGACTTACAGTTAATATATAGATATTACAAATGGTGAAGGGGTGAGCAGAAAACAGGATGAAGACTGAACAGAGTGCTGATAAAAGATCGAAGAGGCAATCAGGGGAGAAGTGAACATGGTAACTTTACAGAATATAATATACGACTATGATGTAATCAATATAATCTTTTATCGAGATGTCTTAAAAACAAAATTACTATACTTACGAAAACAGTTTATTAATTACGGGGTTCAATATATAAATTATATACATCCTTTAACACAATTAAAATTATCAACTGAACATATTAAAGAATTTAAACCTAATCAAAATTATCGATTATCACATTTATATAATTCCAATATGTTAATCGAAACTCAAAGATTATTACATCTGAATAAAAGTATGGCATTTAAATTTTGCAAAACGTTAGTGACATCATCATTAACTATGTTATGTGATATTAATTTAATTGAAAATTTGATTGATAATAATTTTCAAGAAAAAGGTCGTATATATGGGGTTATTAATCGATGTACATGTTGTTCATTTTATCATGATATCATTTATACTGAAAACTCTGTAAACGATTTCAAATGGCGTTAGTAAGTATATCAGAATTTAACTATATCAATAATTCTATATTAAATCATACATTGGATTTGACTACAATATTTATTAATTAATATATTATATTATGATTTTATTATGCCTGTTTAATATATGATCCACGATATATGTGTTTTATTTAAAATACACCTTGGAATAAATATCATACAACTCTATTGATGATTACCTACAGTGTAGGTTTAGTCACTGATATTGCTCAAGTATCTCACGTGAATTATTAGCTGAGATGTATCTGTGATATCACAAGATTCATCCAAGGCTATAGAATAAAAATCAGCAGTAGATAGATCTTGTTTCAACTGATTGTGATTATCTTTGGCCAGTACTTCAGTATTTCTCGTGTTAGTTGATGCTGATATTGAGATATGTCGAAAAGTTTCGACAATTTCCTTTTTATTTTCAAACAGTATATTTACAGATTGAAGCATACATTCTTTAACAATATCAGCATCTGTAAATGGCTTCATATGTTTACCGAGTATCCACGAAATGTGTAAAGATGCCTGTGCACATTTCTGTTGTTCAGTCATTGCATGGCTCAAAATTTGAGTTGCCGATTTATATTTCATTTTTAGATTTTCAATTTTTGTTTTACGAAGGCCAGTACCCAATGGGAATTTTTCGGCAAATGACTTGTGTGTCTCATAATGACGTTTGATATTAAACATTTTAATAACAGCCACTGTTTGATTACAAATCAAACAAACAGGTAAGGCACCTACTCTATCTGGTAAAATAAAAAACAATATAAGTCCATCCATTCAGGACAAAACTGTCTATTTTCATTTTCTACATTTTTTCTTTTTCTATCCATAGTAAAATTAAAACATAGAATAATACATTATTTAATTACGAAAATTAATAAACAAAACGGAACGGACGAACAAAAATTACGTCGCAACGGACACTACCGTCTCACCGATAACTGACGGACTGACGTGTTGTACGTATATTAATATGTGTGACTATTTTTTTTTATACTGTAACTTAACGAGTTGTCGAAAATGAAATTTCAAATAAATAATAAAACAGATATGATAAGATATTATGCTTCACATCTAATATAATATTTGTTGCAGCCGAAAAAACCTAATAATGCTGTAATAATGTACAAAGATAAGAAATTACCTGCAACATTTATTATTACAACAGTCGCGCTTTATAATAAGTACGTATTAAATTATTGAATTTTTCTCTCAGTCTGCGAGCCGGTTAAAATGCATTAGCGGGCCGGATGCGGCCCGCGGGCCGCCATTTGGTGACCCCTGACCTACACGTTATGAGCTAGAACGAATATAAAAAAACAATTATGTACCCATGGTATAATAACGAGTTTGAGAAACGATTAACTGATATATTTAGTAAACTACCCATGTGCATTAATTATATGATACATTAGAAATGATAGTCTAATATTGCTACCTATTGAAAACATATGAAATAAATTTCACAGTAAAATTATTCATATTATTTATTCACTACAAGGTGTATGGTGTATGGCGATATTTTAAGTAATAATAACATTATGAATTGCTAAAATATTTCATATCTACTTACTACGTTAAAATAAGATCAATCCAGTTAAAACAACTAGCTGGGCTGTTCAAACAATGATATATTATTGTAGGTAAATTTATTTTAATTTATAAAGTAGAGCAATTTTGAGCATATCGTGTAATATAATACTATTAATACTATATTTAATATTATTTCAATAAATTAAAATATAATGAATCATCTATTATAATAATAGCTTATAATATTAGGTATGGGATAGTATATGATAATATTTTAAACTAAGAGATGAAATTTAACCATTTACTTTAAAAATATTTCCATTTATTTTAAGTAGTTAAATATATAATGTTTTAATTTTTTTACTATATACATAGTATATATCAAGTAGACCTGTGTTTGTTATGTTTGCCGCGATTACATGTATATGGTGGGGGGGATAAAATAGAACGTTATTTTTTATTTATCATACTTACTAAGTATGATAATTATTTTGATCATTATGCCTAATATAATTTAAAACGAAATAAAGAAAAATATATAGCAAGGAAAATGTGTTTGATATTCCTAATAAAAGACATAACTATATTCATTTATGTACTGTGTAGTATAAGTTTGGAGACAAAGGTATTGACTGATTATTGATAACTGTAGGATTATTGATTTCTGATATAGGTAAGTGAAAATACGAAAATATAATGAATAATTTGTTGTAATAATAGTTTGCTATGTTATGTATAATATAATGTAATATATGATAATATAGATGAAATATGAAAGTGTACGTGACACTTTCATTTTTCACTTCTATAAAAGATAATGAGACCTCATCAATAATTACTTATTTATGTTGTATATTATATTATTAATCGTCTACTAACTCTCGATGAACTAAAATTAACTAATACACTTTTTCAAAACGAATGTATTCTGCACATGATTTTAAATATCAATAAATTTTTAACTAAATCGTATTGAGTATATTGAATTCGATTACTTATAATTTTCGGGGGGGGGGGGTATCGTGTAGTGGATAGGAATGGATGGGAGGGGCATGGCCGGGCAGGTATTGGAACGGAGGGTAGTGACAAGGCCGGGAACGGCATGGAGGGGCATGGCAGCGATAGGGAGGGCGGGGTACCTGGATCTCCTGGATTTGCGGGGGTCACAGAACCGACTAAAACATACTACTTACATAGTTTCTAATTGTTAAAAAAACAACGTTTTTATAAAAAAATTATATTTTTAAATATTTTTTATCCTTATAATTTTTTACGTTTTTTACTTTTTTGAATGACAACATAGATTTTTAATTTCATATTCCAAAGCAGAATAATTTTCTGAGTAATTCGATACATAAAAATCGAGTTTAGGGTGAGTAGTTTATGAGTTATACGTATTTAAAGTTTAGCTGCGCAGAGTGGAGTGGTACGGGGTTACCCCGTAAAATGTTTGTCCACTACTCCGCTTGTCAAAACTTTGAATAAGAATAACTCATAAACTACTAACCCTAAATTCGATTTTTATGTACCAAAATACTCAAAAAATTATTCTGTTTTGGAATAGGAAATTAAAACTCTATGTTGTCATTCAAAAAAGTAAAAAACTTAAAAAATTATAAGGGTAAAAATTATTAAAAAATATAATTTTTTTATAAAAATGTTGTTTTTTAACAATTTGAAACTATGTAAAAAATTATTTTCAAAAACATGAATACTTTTGGAAATAATGAGTGTTTTACGCTTAACCAATCATCCTGTATGTGATAAATACCAATATGTCAGTTACAATAAATTATATATCATTATTTAACAATATTTTTAATGTAAAACAAAATCATTAGTTCAGAATAATAAGTTAACATTTTTTAGTTAGTTTTAAACAATACAATATAAATAAAAATTATTCATATTAATTGAAATTTTTTTCAATTAACTACTGTATGCAGCAACTGTTTTTATCACAGATATAGTTTTTTGATAAACAAATGACAATCTGTAAAAACAATGACATAATAATTACACAAATTAAAATTATATTTATTTAATTATATTCTATATCAATACATGCAGTCTTTAAAAGTGCTTTATAGATAAAATATTTTCACTTTAAAAATTGTCACCAACTATTAATCTGTTTCAACTTTAAAGCAACCCTTTACATCAGCAGTTTTCAAACTTTTTTTTTGCGGAGCCTTAAAGATGCTAAAAAAAATTCACGGAGCCCCAAAAACTTGAAATACCAATTTTACAACTCATAAAAAATTATAGATCAATAAATTGCTAATATACGAACTTAATACAATATAAATGTAACTTATAACGATTTAATGAATAATAATACATGAACTTAATTCAGATGTTCCCTCGGAGCCCCTAGATTAGTTTCACAGAGCCCTAGGGCTCCACGGAGCACAGTTTTAGAACTGCTGCTTTATATAAAATGATAATACACACAAATTGGGTGTTAGGTTATACATAAATGATTTTTTTACATTATTACAAACTAATTATAATAACACAGTCTATTATATACTTACTTAGAATCAGCTTTGCAGATAGACATATGGTTTAATGGCAATTCATAAAGCTCACCCACGGATGGATCTAAAAATTATGTTTTAAATTTGTATAAAGTCTAAAAACTTATTAGTTCATAAATTAAAAAGATGTAAATGTATTATTTGGTAAACATATGTATATGTTTTTTAATAAGTGATAAGGAATTGCTTGAAAAACACTTATTGTTTTGAGTTATTATTTTATTGTATAAATATAATTAAATACATTTGCTGTATATTTAATTTATAACCTTTTGTATGATTTCTTGAAGTTTAAAAAACAATCATTCTTTATTTATTAAAGATTATGTGATAACCAGGATTTGAGATTTATTTCATGTTTGTTTGAAGTACAAAAAAATACTGTAGGTAAACTAAAAATAACTCGGGGATATTTTTAATATAGTACTATAATTGGAAAATGTGTAACTTATTTCTTTATTTAAATGTAATAAAAAGTTATATTTTTTAGGCATATTTCAAATGTATTAGTGCTACAAGTTGTAAAATGTTGAACTAAAAAAAAACATTATTACCTATCATTTAATTATTAAATTAAGAGGTTTAAATATTTTTATAATTATTATATTTTTCTAGTTTTATAAAATGGAAAATTAACTCAAAATGAAAAACATTTTTCAATATTCAAGGTTTAAGCATAAAAAAAAAAATAAATAAAAAATTAGATTTGAATGATGCTCTATAATTTTTTTTTACTCGATGATTTAATCATAGTTTTAAAATGTAATAACAATTAACAGCAAACATTCTATGCTAAAGGTGAGTTTTTACTTTTTAATAACAGTTAACACATAGTACCCTGTATCATGTCTAGGTTTTTCTTTTTATCATACATATTATATATTTATTGGTTATTTATATATTTTGTTATTTTAATTTAATCATGAGAGTTATAGTACATTTTGCTACAAACTAAATTAAACAAGATACTCTTGTTTTTTAAATAATCCAAATATTTCACATTAATTTTTATATATCTAATTCTATAAGTATATTAGTATGCTACATTATGTATTAATAATTTCATATTTTAATTAAATAACTGAAGCTTACCAGCTGCATCTTTAGGTACACATAATATAGGGACTTTCAAAGCAGTAAACTCTGTTGGAAGGGTTTCAGCAAAAGTGACTATCTTCATTGGATTTTCTTCTAAACATTCTAGGAAATTATTATGAAGGGATACTAACTTAGGTGAATCTATATATAAAAAAAAAAATTAACATATGTTATAAAACGTGATTAATAAGTCAAAATACCAGTTCTAAGTTCTTCAACTTCTACTGATGGCCATAAAAAGAATCGATATGCACTGTTTAAAGTGGCTAATGGTGATCCATGATGTGGAGTACTAAAAAAGAATACAGATCTTGTTTTTTCAAAAAGTTTTCTCACATTTGGATCATTACTGTTTCTTGCTGAAATAATTGTTTTTTAATTATTTATTTTAAATTCATATATTTTTTAGAAATAGACACTTTACCTGCAACCAACATATTTTTTACTAAAAGTCCTCCCATAGAATGAGCCAAAAAAATTATTGGTCGGTCTCCAATACCAATAGCCAATAATTGGTGCATTAATTTTTCTGTGCGTCCCTCGAGTGTACGATGACTAAAAATCATACAATTTTTAAATAATACTCATCATGAATTAATAAGAATGGAAATCATACTTTTTTTGTTTTAAAGGACAAGATGGTAACCATTAGGATAATGTTGTACTATAATCAACACCAATCACTCGAAGACCTTCTTCATCGGTGGGTAACCAATCAGATGGCCAACATTGACTATAACCTTCATTGAGAGCAGTTTGTCGTGCAGTAGGATCATCCCTTTTGAAAAGCAATATTCAATAATATATAATTTAATATACTTATATTTTTATAAATAAAATATTACCCTTTTAATGAGTAAGGGCCATTTCCTTTTGAATTTTCTTTAAGTGGTATATCATTCAAAACAAACTCAAATTTATTTCCAATCAAGTCCCATTCTCTAGCTTTGACTTCTTTATAACTATCTAGATAGTTTTGCATATCTTCACCAACTGGTTTTTTTAGTGTAGTGGTATTTGATGAGTTATGAGATTCATTCTTATTATTCATATCTATTATAAGCCCATATAGTTTTAATTAAATTAAAGTTTTAAATTATTTTATTGAACTATAACTATTAATAAGATCAACAATTTAGGTACTTGGGCGTTATCGTGACTACCGTCACCTTGTCACTACTACCTCGATGTTGAACGCAACTACCTTGATGTCAAACACATAGCGTGCAATGCATGCATTTATAATAGGTAATACAAGACTACCCAAAGCTAATATCAATATATTCATTGAAATAAAATATTTAGTAAAATTATGAGCATAGTTTTTTAACCCTGTGATCTACCTTAGGTGGTGTTGCAAAGCAAATCGAGGGATGTTTTCGTTTTAAATGTCCGAGCAAGAGCAGCGAGCGAGTGCAACACTGGCTCCTAATTATTCCTAATAGAATTAGAAAAAAAATTCACTAAAAAAATGCAACATTAGAGTGGGACACGGCATCGCTATAACGTATAACTCAATAAAATTATTTTGCTAATGAATAAAAAACTGAATTCTCAGTAGATATAAAAAATTCATTACAATATTTATAGCAATATTTGCGGGATGCTTGAAAGACCTAGTCTCGTAAAATAAGTAATTATTGCAGTAATCTGCAAGTAATAATAAATAATGTAGATTAGTTTTTAGTATATTGTTGGAACGCAAATCAAAAAGAACAATTGTATAAAAATAAAAATGTGGTATATTTTCTGACTCCATTGTAAGAGTCCATAAAATAATAACTAATAATTATTGAAGTAAATATCGCAATTGTAATAGCGAAACTGGTTTCACTGCGTGTTTGTGTCAATATCAATATCGTTATTTTCTCTGCGCCGTGCACATAATATGTTGCGCTTGATATTGCTACGAATTTGCGTCAATATGTCATAGGTACAATATTATAGTTTGATCGATTTCGTCAATCGTACTTAAATATGATTTTATATTAACCTAATACAAACTAAAATTGCGTTTAAACATAATATATACTTTACAACCAAATTAACTTTGTACCTATAATGTGCATTTGCATAATATACATGTGAAAATAAGAATAAAATGGTTAAAAAAGTATGTAAATAATTTGTAAGTATAAAAAACATTTGGTAATTGACTGAATTTTGTATAACATTAATAGTAGTTGGTAAATAAATAATAAAATAAATAATATAGGGTTTTGTATTACTAAAATTGATTAGTGAAAGCAATAGTTTTTAGTTTTGATAAAGACTTTAATGTTTGATGTATACGTAAAAACATTAATAGGTATCCGATATAAATAACAACAACATATCTAGATAGGTATATTAATTAATTAAAAAAAAAGAGGTATATTAAAATGAATATAATTTTGTATAGATTAACATTGAAACAGTTTAGTTAACAAGTATCTAAATTATTTTTAACATATTATATTTTATGGTATATTGATTTATAAGTCTCAGCACTTCAGTTGGTACAAAAATCGTTATCATATTTATATACAATTTTCAACTACTTTAAAATTTCTAAATCTGAGATTTACGTTATATCGTACATTGATACTAAAGAAATCATTTTCTAGAAGTAAATTGTAGCTGCACAGTGCACGTGTGATGGATACATTACCATTGTTACTTGGACACTTTGACAATTAATAACAATGTACTACACACTAACGTGGATGTTAAAACATCATATTGTAGCGATATTAAATACAGCTGTTAAAGAAGGTCAGACTAACTATTGGCTGGCTATACTCAGTTGGTTTTTTCTAAACGTTCGTAACGCATGTGACAATTTGTAAATGACGCGTAAGTAAATTTATTTTTATTATTTGATAAGTTTTACCAAGAAAATCTTTTTAATTATTAGATAAAAGTAAACTTAATTTGAGCCATATTACACGTTTAACTAAAACCTATATAATCCATAAAAAAAATAAATATGTTTGAAAAATAAAATTACTAATATATTTTAGAATCTACACTGTTGAAAATGTATGTTATTTAAAAAAAAATATATATATATATACTTGAACTGATAAAATAGAATAAACATAGGATAGATTACCAGTATTACTTGTTTATTTAACATAAACATTTTCATATTTTTTTCTAAACTAATTAAACTAATATATACATTTAAAAAATATATTATAAGAGTAAATGAGTAACAGGCAACTTTATGTTGAATGTCAATAATATTGAGCTAAGCAAGAAACCATACATTTTGAGTTCAATGTCAAATTAATAAAATCGTTAGTTGTAGTCAGTGTGGTATTGTACATTAGTCTAATTTAAAGCCAATTTATAAAATACAACAAACGTGAAAGACCCGTCATAGAATCATATTGTATATTAGGTACTGAAATTAAACCAAGCATCTTAACGATTTTCATAAATAATAATTTAAACATATTTAAGTATTATTTATATACTAAAATTGTCTTCAAGATTTTATAATTAAAAAAAAAAAAAAAATTGGGTAATATTATTATAGGTGTATAATTGTGTGTAAGTAAATATATGTAAAATAAAATATGTTATTTCAGAATAGACTATACATCACTGATCATAACTAGTTCAAGTATTTTCCAAATGTAATCAAAGCTGTGTTGACGAGCCAGAATACGTAAGTTACCTACATTTCTATTTTCTTAATTGTTTTTATAAGTATTAAACACACAATTGAATGCTACAATACATTACATTGGGTGGTTCTTTTAAGTTATAACACTGAAAACCGAGGAACTTGTCTTGCGGTATAGGAGGTGTCGATTCTGGCTTGTTATTGAGTATAGGTCGTGGTAATTAACGTGTTAAATTGTAATTCAATAATTAATCATTTTACACACGAAAAATGATTCTGAGCGGAATCCAAACATAATATTTTACTGAGAATATTTTATTCCATATTTAAATTGATACTATTAATTTATTTCACTATCAGTAAGATCACTCACGTAGGTACTATCCCTCTGAGGTTCCAGGAAAATTAATTTTAAATTCAAAATTGTACGTAATTATATACTGTAAATTTAAACAAAAAATAACGATTTTTCCATTTAACGGTTTTAATTATTTTGTTGTAATTCAAGAAACATTTATCTTAGGAACTTGAAACTTCATTTCATTACGTATATATTAACATTTTTTATTTGTCACGCAATTTTTAAAATATTTAGACTAATTTTAATTTATTTATACTTCAAACTTAATGAGATAGTAATTAATATTAGATTTAGATACATGCATTTTTTAGAAATATTTTGCCTTTTTAGATTCTAAGTGTGTTTAAAATTTATAAATTACACTACTTTTATATTTGAATTAATTTTGAGGTATTTACTAAGTTCCTTATGAACTACTAAGTTCATATTGAAGTATTGAATAATAATTATTATATTATATTATATTTTATTCTTTTTTTATTTTTGAATCTCGAATACCAATAGTACTTATTGGATTTGCATCAATAATAGTTTTATAATTTGCTTACAAATAAATAAAATGAATTTAAATCAGAGGGAGCTTTTCAGTTGTAAAACTACACCTTACTACAATAATATAATGTATGCATGGTATACCTATTAATCGATTTTCTAGTAACGTCTTAAAATATTTTTAAATATCACAGCGGAAGTAAACTTAGTTAAAGACCAAAAATCTCATATTTTATTTTTTCTAGAAAATCAACAACTAATTTTTAATCGATTTTCACATAAAATTAGGAATTTTTAATCCAAAATGTCATCTTTGAAGTTTGAATGAATGTTGCAAAACAGTAAGGGTAGATAATGGCTTATATCATAATATAAGTCCAGTAAGTACTCAAAAAATACAAATCTATAGCACCTACTACCTACAATTATTTTTTGAGTAGGTAGACTATTGAAATATACGTGTTTTTGACTTTAGCTATAACAACTTTTGACTTTTGATTCCGTGAGACACAAAGTATATATAATTAGATCCAATTTCTATTAAAAATTTCCCACAGATTTTATAGTTGAAGTCATTTTCTACTTTAAAAATTGTTTTCAGATACATACTAATACACTAATACACAAATACAATGACATAGACACACACACACACATACACATACCCAAGCACGCGATCTCAGAATCTAAAACTGTTTAAAACATTAATTTGTAATTAACTTCATCACTTCTACTTTGTATAGATAATGTAAGAATATCTAATCAAAATGTCCTCTGATTAGGTCTTTGAGTCTTTTTTTTTTTGTAGGTACAAATAATTAAATCCAATCTGTACTTAGGATGTACAGTAAGTACATTTTCATAACTTTCATAAAAGAGTAACTAGGTAATGGTTTTATATTATACCTACATGATAAGTATAGTAAAATACAACATTAATTTAAATTTTAAAATAATGAAATTTAAACAATTTTAAATATATATAAATCTTTAATGAATATTAACATAACATAATTTCTATTAGATACTTATATAGTAATTCCACCTTTTTATACAAAAATATGTTATAAATCTTTAGTGTTAACACTATTAACGCATAGTTAATTATAATAAACAATATTACCAAAGTGATTTAAATTAAAAATATGGATTCTTGTAGGTACCTAACAAATTCAAGTTTGCATACATTGATTACTAATTTTCTAGTACGAACATAGAAGTGAACGTTTTTGTTTCGAGCTGCTGGGTTAGTTGAAAGATCCTTGGAAATAATATCAATAGGTAACTTTAGATTTAAAATTATTTATTCCTTAAACAGCACCTAATAATATAAGCTTATTTTAATTAATTGATAATAGGAATATTATGAAGACGGCTCAAGGTATTGCATATGTTATTTGTTACTTTAAACCTAACATCACATTATACCAGAAAATGCTGATATTATGTTGGGCGAAGACCAAGAATATGTTTTTCTATGAAACTATATTGATGACTTCATTTTTATCATGGTTAATAAAATACAGTCGGTGGTTGGCGAGATTTGCAATTGAAAAATGTTATATTGTTTTAAATACGTTTGACCAAAAGCTGAATTCGATTGATTCAGTCGATGGCCCCAAAAGATGTGAAGTTAAATGTGAGGTATTATACGACCCAGGAATTGAATCAACTTTCATGGACGTAGTTTTTATACACGGACTGAAGGGTGACAAACTTAAGACTTGGAACCAAGGTGCGTGGAAACAAGTAGATCAAAAACCTGAGCCCGTGGTTGTCAGGAATACCGGATTATCCACGATAAATCAATTTGAAAGATTGGCTATCGACGAGGAGATCAAAGAGTTTACCAATTGTTGGCCCAGAGACTGGCTGCCACTAGATTGTCCATATGTCCGAGTTATAGCGATTAGTTACAGTACCGATCCTTATTTGTGGAGACCTATATGGTTAAGTAAACCAGTTAGGTAAGAAAAGTTTAACAAAATAATAAATAAAAAATGTTTATTTCTTAAGCTTTGAGAGTTGTTTACGGTAGAAAATTGAATTTAGTTGGTCATTTTTATGTGTCAAAAGTAAAAATATATTCAGAGTATTTTTCAAAATAATCAGGAATAACAAACTTCATAAGCAAAACTAGTTTTTGGCAATTGTTGAAAAATATACCTAATTAGTATTTTTTAAATATAAAATACTTTTCAAAATATTTTGCATATTTTTGTGCTAAGGCAATAATATTTTTTTTAATATTAAAAGTTTAAAATTTTATAGAAGATTCTTCGTAAATTGTTTTTACCACGCTTAATATTAATAAAACGATGTTCTTATTTTTTTTTTTTAAACTCATGACTTATGAGCTAGATTGTTACCTTTTTGGATATCCTTTGTCTTAGCTGTAATAGAAGCTTACGCCATAATATGTGGATTACATTCCAATAGCCTTGACTAACTGCAAATGTTATTAAAAATTAATGACGAAATTTACGGCGTCTTATGTAGACTATTTAAGAGCATGATTACCAAATAGTAGCTTGCAATAAGTACAATAATATAATATAATAAGTGAAGATGTATAAGCAATGTGAAATTGGTATACAGTACCTAAAATACCTACAAAGTTTCCCACAGGACATTTTAAAAAGAGTGACGACGAACTTAATTTCATTATACACGGGAGAGTCCATTTTTCTCCACTTTCCATTTTCCTCCAATAAATAAAATAATAAAATAGTATATAATATAATATTTTTTTATAGGTAATTGTAGGACATTTCAGCAACAAATGAATACCTATTTAATGAAAAGAAAAATTAGACATACCTAACATGAATAATTATTTTACTTTTTTAATTACATACTTGGAAATGTCTCAGTTTTGCAATTTAATAATTTTTGCATTTTCGATTGCTCCATGACGTTTGTTTATTCGGTAGTCTTTCGGTTTTATCGGGGTATGAATACTTCTTATTTAACAATAAATATGAGTTTGAATTTACTTCATAATATTGAGCCAAATAAATATGTTTAGTTTTTCTTTATAAAAATGTTCATTAAAATGTGAATGGAATGACTTAAGTGCATTGGTAGTTCGTAATAATGAAGATGATAATTCTGAAATTCTAGCATATTATGATGAAACGTACGTGTCTATTAAATAGTCAAATAGTCAGCATACTGACTCGCTCTATTATCGTTAGGTATACAATGCATATAAAATCATCAATAAAACATAAATGATCTTATCGTGACGTTTGAAGTGTGAGCCGAAACGTATTTCTAATCCAAGAACAAATTTCAGAATTTTTTTTCTTTATAAACTTGAACTGAATTTTTCGAAACCTTGATTGTGCCAGGTTAATCTTTATTCTATCTTAATGATACGGAACGCAACACTAAAACATTGGCTAACATATTGAAGGGAAATTGACATAATTTTAGTCGAAATAATGTGGAGGAAAATGGACAGTAGGTCCGAGGAAAACGGTAACTGGCTTTTGGAGGAAAATAGCTACGGATTTATACACACACATTTATTGTAGTATAATATATTATTAACATATTAAATATCAAGGTATATAATTTGTATACCTATATTTAAATATGATTTTTTTTAGAAAATGATATTCATATTAGTAAACAAATACGTTTGGAATTGTACATAATGTCAACATAGGTATAACAGAAAAAATATTGATAAATTGAATAGATATTGATTTGAATACTATTTATGTTGTAAATTGTAATAATAATATTAATAGTATACTATAATTGTATGGTTATTAATCTGAACACAAAACAATGAAGATTTTATAGAAAAACTCCAAGGGGCAGTAGGTGGGAAAAATTCAATTAGGTACTTATCTCTCTCTCTCTCTCTCGTTAGCATGATAAAAATAAAACATAGTTTGATTTTTTCTTTATAATAAATGTATAAATTGTGTTCAAAATATTTTATAAATTTTTGAAATGTATTATCAATACCAACTTACATTTTTTTAATCATAAATGACCAAAACTTCAGATAAATAATTATTACCTATTTACTGTTTTCAGTTTTGTATCATATGGAAATACTACTAGGTATAGTTTCTAATAATATAGATTGTTGACGTCGATTGGCAACGAATAACAACAACAATATAAATTAATCTAGGTACATGAAAAATTTTATTTTAATAATATAGTAGTTAACTTTTTTGTTTTATTTTTTATCAAATGTCAAAAGCTAAATTGAATATTGATTAAAATTACAATGTACATCATTAGGGTCACACTCCGAAAAAATGTATAGAAAATTTACTATTATAATTTATAATAGGTACAAATATGTTGCTTAATAAAAATTAATACTTTATAATTAGCTACCTACCAATGTGGTCACTGAACAGTACATTTGTATACTTTTGCAAGTTGGGGTATTAGATAAATAGGCAGGTATACCAATCATATATGTTTCAAATATTTTCGGAGGGGGCTTTGATCTAGATATAGGTACCTACATTAAGTTCACAATATTTATTTTAAAATTGTTTTATCTTTAATTTCGGGCCTTCGGGGGGTGTTTGAACAAACACCCAAACCTCCTCTCCTCTTACCTACGGCCATGACATCAATACACCAGTTGATGGTACCTATTAGCCATTAGGGTATTAGTGGCATGATACTTTTGTATCGTAAATCACAAATGTTTATAATTTCTGTAAAAAATAAAATATACATGTACCTATAGTAAATAAGGTATACACATAAAAACAAAGTTGACATTTCTAGTCACTTATATTTTAAATGTCATATTGCCATTGTCTACCTAATTCAAGTACCTATATGCCATAAGCTATTATAACTAGGTAAACTTTTTTCAGTCTCCAGCTAAAGAACTCACCATGATCCGACTTACTATAGGTAGGTAGGTACCTACCTAGTTATAGCATTTCCTTAGAAACCACTCCATACCTGTAGTATTGAATATATTTTGGACTGGTTATGACACCAGCAATTGATAGACTGAAATGATATGTCAGATTAGTTGTATATAATATTATACTTATTATGTCATAATGTATTATTCTAATTATAATTGTTCAAGAATGTATTTTATTTAGAACAACCATGAATGATAGAGGATTGGAGATGATATCACTTCTAAGAAATGTACAAGTTGGACAGCATCCCATTACATGGGTTGGTCACTCTAAAGGAGGATTATTCATAAAACAAATATTAGTACATGGTATTAATATAATTTATTCAGCACTAGATGGATATATAGCTATGTTTATTGATTTTTAAACGTACATCAATTATATTGTTACAGCTAATGAAAACCAGCAAACCCACAATATCATAACAAATACCAGAGGAATATTATTTTATAGTGTTCCTCATAACGGATCTCCTTTGGCCAATATAAAACTACCACTATTCAAAAGGTCAATTGAATTACAAGAGTTAGTAAATGGTATAGTACACAATACTGTCAATGTGTACATTTTAGAATGATTAATAATTGCTTTTAATTCTTATCACAGATTCACAAGATATACAAAACTTCAGAAAACATTTTATGAAATAATGAACATTAATAGACAAATACAAGTGAAAAGTTTTATTGAAACCAAGTTAACATTGATGAAGTTAATTTATTTAAGAATCGTTTCTATACAATCTGCAGGTATCTACTCTCATATTTAAATGTTTTAAATTATTATAGTTGAGCTAGAATTAAATAATACCTATGTAACTAAAACAATCATTATTAATTTTAAAATTGTAATTACTTCAAATGCAATATGTTGTAAAACTATTTTGTTTCTATACATTTCAAGAACAAAAAATCTTACCATAGCATATTATAATCATATCTATAAAATATTTATAAGTCTATAGATACATTTAATTTTTACTTAACTATAACCTAACTTAACAGTTCAGGTTAAATACACAGTTACATAATTGTATAAGCCAGTATAAGAGATGATTTTACCTAGGATCCCAAGAAGTTTAATATTACATACATAAATATTTTTCACAATATTGATTTGTGTACATTATCATCAATTATCATAACACAAGGTGATTTAATGTTTTATACTTTTTTTCTCCTTATTTTTTGATTTTTAAAAACTTTTTTTTTTTATAATTTATCACTATATTTAAATAAAAAAATCGCATTTACAATGTTCAGATTATTTGATTTAGTAAATAGCAACTTGTATTTATAATTCTCTAATCTAAAAATTTACATTTTGTTCTGTAAACGTAGATGTATAATATTAAACTTGGCTTTCTCACTTTATCGTGGGGTTCTATTTTGCTTATTTTAAGTTAAAACTCATAAATTACAAATTATTGGTTTAATAATCAATATTTATAGTTCAGATTTACAAATCACGTTATAAAACAAATTTATTGTTTCAAAAAATTAATGAAGTGAATTAGGTAGACTTCTTCATATTTATATTATGAGCAATAGGTTTTTCTTTTTTTTAATTTTAAACCAATAATAATAACATTAAATTTTATTCAAGATATAATCAAAATTCACTTTTTTTTTATAAATACTGTTAAGATCCAGGATTTGGAGATTTATATGGCGTTCCATTAGATCATCGAAATATTTGTAAGCCAAAAAATCGGTAAGAATTACAACATAGTAAGATATTAAAATATATAATATTACAAAGTAAAAAACTATACAAGTAATTTAAGATTATTTTAATTATCAATCATTTTGGTAAGCACTTATTTTAAATACTGATATAATAATACTTATTACAGGAATTGTTTTTTATATCAAGAGCTGGTTAATATGATACAATCATTAAAGCAATCAACAGTAGAAGAAACGGTGTAAAAAATGTTTTAAATAATATATATTATACATACCAAAAATAAACAAGAGATCATTATATGTGATAAATACCAATATGTCAGTTACAATAAATTTTATATCATTATTTAACAATATTTTTAATGTAAAACAAAATCATTAGTTCAGAATAATAAGTTAACATTTTTTAGTTAGTTTTAAACAATACAATATAAATAAAAATTATTCATATAAATTGAAATTTTTTTCAATTAACTACTGTATGCAGCAACTGTTTTTATCACAGATATAGTTTTTTGATAAACAAATGACAATCTGTAAAAACAATGACATAATAATTACACAAATTAAAATTATATTTATTTAATTATATTCTATATCAATACATGCAGTCTTTAAAAGTATTTATAGATAAAATATTTTCACTTTAAAAATTGTCACCAACTATTAATCTGTTTCAACTTTAAAGCAACCCTTTACATCAGCAGTTTTCAAACTTTTTTTTTGCGGAGCCTTAAAAATGCTAAAAAAAATTCACGGAGCCCCAAAAACTTGAAATACCAATTTTACAACTCATAAAAAATTATAGATCAATAAATTGCTAATATACGAACTTAATACAATATAAATGTAACTTATAACGATTTAATGAATAATAATACATGAACTTAATTCAGATGTTCTCTCGGAGCCCCTAGATTAGTTTCACAGAGCCCTAGGGCTCCACGGAGCACAGTTTTAGAACTGCTGCTTTATATAAAATGATAATACACACAAATTGGGTGTTAGGTTATACATAAATGATTTTTTAAATTATTACAAACTAATTATAATAACACAGACTATTATATACTTACTTAGAATCAGCTTTGCAGATAGACATATGGTTTAATGGCAATTCATAAAGCTCACCCACGGATGGATCTAAAAATTATGTTTTAAATTTGTATAAAGTCTAAAAACTTATTAGTTCATAAATTAAAAAGATGTAAATGTATTATTTGGTAAACATATGTATATGTTTTTTAATAAGTGATAAGGAATTGCTTGAAAAACACTTATTGTTTTGAGTTATTATTTTATTGTATAAATATAATTAAATACATTTGCTGTATATTTAATTTATAACCTTTAGTATGATTTCTTGAAGTTTAAAAAACAATCATTATTTATTTAATTAAAGATTATGTGATAACCAGGATTTGAGATTTATTTCATGTTTGTTTGAAGTACAAAAAAATACTGTAGGTAAACTAAAAATACCTCGGGGATATTTTTAATATAGTACTATAATTGGAAAATGTGTAACTTATTTCTTTATTTAAATGTAATAAAAAGTTATATTTTTTAGGCATATTTCAAATGTATTAGTGCTACAAGTTGTAAAATTTTGAACTAAAAAAAAACATTATTACCTATCATTTAATTATTAAATTAAGAGGTTTAAATATTTTTATAATTATTATATTTTTCTAGTTTTATAAAATGGAAAATTAACTCAAAATGAAAAACATTTTTCAATATTCAAGGTTTAAGCATAAAAAAAAAAATAAATAAAAAATTAGATTTAAATGATGCTTTATAATTTTTTTTACTCGATGATTTAATCATAGTTTTAAAATATAATAACAATTAACAGCAAACATTCTATGCTAAAGGTGAGTTTTTACTTTTTAATAACAGTTAATACATAGTACCCTGTATCATGTCTATGTTTTTCTTTTTATCATACATATTATATATTTATTGGTTATTTATATATTTTGTTATTTTAATTTAATCATGAGAGTTATAGTACATTTTGCTACAAACTAAATTAAACAAGATACTCTTGTTTTTTAAATAATCCAAATATTTCACATTAATTTTTATATATCTAATTCTATAAGTATATTAGTATGCTACATTATGTATTAATAATTTCATATTTTAATTAAATAACTGAAGCTTACCAGCTGCATCTTTAGGTACACATAATATAGGGACTTTCAAAGCAGTAAACTCTGTTGGAAGGGTTTCAGCAAAAGTGACTATCTTCATTGGATTTTCTTCTAAACATTCTAGGAAATTATTATGAAGGGATACTAACTTAGGTGAATCTATATATAAAAAAAAAAATTAACATATGTTATAAAACGTGATTAATAAGTCAAAATACCAGTTCTAAGTTCTTCAACTTCTACTGATGGCCATAAAAAGAATCGATATGCACTGTTTAAAGTGGCTAATGGTGATCCATGATGTGGAGTACTAAAAAAGAATACAGATCTTGTTTTTTCAAAAAGTTTTCTCACATTTGGATCATTACTGTTTCTTGCTGAAATAATTGTTTTTTAATTATTTATTTTAAATTCATATATTTTTTAGAAATAGACACTTTACCTGCAACCAACATATTTTTTACTAAAAGTCCTCCCATAGAATGAGCCAAAAAAATTATTGGTCGGTCTCCAATACCAATAGCCAATAATTGGTGCATTAATTTTTCTGTGCGTCCCTCGAGTGTACGATGACTAAAAAACATACAATTTTTAAATAATACTCATCATGAATTAATAAGAATGGAAATCATACTTTTTTTGTTTTAAAGGACAAGATGGTAACCATTCGGATAATGTTGTACTATAATCAACACCAATCACTCGAAGACCTTCTTCGTCGGTGGGTAACCAATCAGATGGCCAACATTGACTATAACCTTCATTGAGAGCAGTTTGTCGTACAGTAGGATCATCCCTTTTGAAAAGCAATATTCAATAATATATAATTTAATATACTTATATTTTTATAAATAAAATATTACCCTTTTAATGAGTAAGGGCCATTTCCTTTTGAATTTTCTTTAAGTGGTATATCATTCAAAACAAACTCAAATTCATTTCCAATCAAGTCCCATTCTCTAGCTTTGACTTCTTTATAACTATCTAGATAGTTTTGCATATCTTCACCAACTGGTTTTTTTAGTGTAGTGGTATTTGATGAGTTATGAGATTCATTCTTATTATTCATATCTATTATAAGCCCATATAGTTTTAATTAAATTAAAGTTTTAAATTATTATATTGAACTATAACTATTAATAAGATCAACAATTTAGGTACTTGGGCGTTATCGTGACTACCGTCACCTTGTCACTACTACCTCGATGTTGAACGCAACTACCTTGATGTCAAACACATAGCGTGCAATGCATGCATTTATAATAATACAAGACTACCCAAAGCTAATATCAATATATTCATTGAAATAAAATATTTAGTAAAATTATGGGCATAGTTTTTTAACCCTGTGATCTACCTTAGGTGGTATTGCAAAGCAAATCGAGGGATGTTTTCGTTTTAAATGTCCGAGCAAGAGCAGCTAGCGAGTGGCAACACTGGCTCCTAATTATTCCTAATAGAATTAGAAATAAAATTCACTAAAAAAATGCAACATTAGAGTGGGACACGGCGTCGCTATAACGTATAACCCATAATATGAGGTAGTCGCGATAACACACAAGTACCAAAATTTATATTGTTAGTAAGATAGTAAATATAAATTCTGAATGAATAAAACATAATTTATACTTGAAACTATGTACGAGTAAATGTATATGTTGATTATTATTTTAATATGAAACAAGTATAGTGGAACCTTGATAAATCGAATTGGTTGGGAATAAAAACAATTTTTAGTTATCAAGAATTTGACTTAGGTACGAAAAATATATAATATTATATTATAGGGCAAGGGCCAAGGTTTTCCTCTGAGTTATCGAAAATTTAACTTATAGAAGTTCTACTAGATATATATAATTAAGGAATATTTAAGAAACATCTAAAAAATTAGATTAATTGTCTAAGGTAATCAATAGTTATAGCCAATTCACAGCCAGCGAGACTACTAAGAAATACGTAACTTAACAAAAAATTTAGTAATAATTGATGATAATATTTATTAGTATTTACCAAAAAGGCCAAGAGGTTCATTAATAAGTAGATCTTTTTCACGCCATGAAAAACTGACACCACCTAATAGGCCATGCACTAGAACTACATCAATTTTAGCATCTTGGTGGTATCTATTTTTCGGATGTAATAATACTGTTTGCTTTCCAAACATATAATTTCCGTTAATTGGATCTTCATCATCCATATTTAATAATGTTCGGTTGGCCCATGACTGGATTCTAAAATTTTGATGATTTTTCCATTCAAACAAAATACTGATCCAACCTAAATCACATATTATAAATAATCATGTATAACCATTATTTTTTAATTTGTTAATAATAGATAATAAAGATATGATAAAAATGAATATTGAGAAGTTTTGAAATTTTCTTACTGAGTTGATAATCAAATATCATATTTACTTTGGAAATCTATAATAATTATCTATTGAAACAATATTCATTAGACTATACCGGTTGAACAAATGTCTTGGATAAGATCTCTATTTAAAGAAGCAACTGACAACAGTTTTCCGATTTCTTCTGCCACTTCTTCATCATGTTTTAAATACTGATAAATTGCCATTAAAATTTGTAAACCTCCCAATTTTACCATAGCTATTTAAACATGTTACATTTATCAATTTTGAATTTGTATTGCAAAAAATAAATTTGATTTATAGTATTTACCAGTAACATTTGTTTCATTGTTACAATGATGACGTAAGGCATTTATGCTTAACTGTAATATATTATCATTGTCTATTTGCATACTACCAAAATCTGGTGGTGTATCTTCTGGATGATAATAGTCATGCTGTTTATCCTAATAAAAATAAATAAACACTAGTATTTAGAAATATAACATTACTAAAAATAAATAAATAGTACATTAACTGTGAAATATATGATTTTTGCTTACTTTAAATGCATATGCTATGAAGTAAGATAAACATTTGTGTTCGTTTAAATCATTTAATTTAATTAACAAATCACGGATTTTGCATAATATTTCCTGAATGAAATTTGATTAATAATTATAAAATGAAAATAAAACAATGATTATTAGTATTATTATTCTTACATCTTTTGTCCAGCTTATATTTCTAGGAGGTAAGAAAAATTTAGGATTAACATTAGTTGAACGAGCCAAACCAACCAAGGTATGTGCGTGACTCATTTGTGCTAAATGTTGACAATCTGAATCTAAAATAAAAACATACCTCTTTGTAAAATAAATATTATATTATATTATATTATTTTATTATGAGAATATAATATTTACCTTTTAGATCATTCATTTTAGTTAATCGTGAAGTGGCTACCCAGGATAATTTAGAATTTTTATACTTGTTAGTTATTTCCAAAAGTTTCCAAGCCTTTTTGTGTTTAAAATCATTCCATTTTTGTAAAAAAAATACAGGAGGATTTGTTGGCTGTATTATACTGTTGCTATCAATAATTTGATATTCATCAAGTTCTATAAAAATAATTGTATAACATTAATAACAAGCTAATATTATATTTTAAAAATGTATCTGACACTAATTGAGAGTACATATTTTACACACAAAAATATTTTCTTATTTCCACGTTCAATGTTAAAACTATTAACTATTCATAATATCTATAGTAAAAGCTGGTATTGAATTGAATTTTTAAATCATTATTGAAAATTAATAATAAAAACAATGTAAAAGAATAAAAGTAATAATTAAATCAAATGACAAAAATAATAACAATTAAAATATAAGGTACCTAATTAAATTTTAATCAAATTACTAAATTAATGAAGACTGAATACCCCGGAATACCTAGATACCTATAGATTTAATAGACAAATAAATGATACCAGAAAATTATATTTTGAGGATTTAGTATCTATGACTAGTAGGTACACGTACATGTTATACTTATTGTCTGCATTATTGTGTGATAGGTAACTAAGAATAATTAGGTATTTAAATTTAATTTATGCCACCCATAGGTAGACAGCTAAATTTATTTTTACAAATAAGATGTTAAGAAAGTAATTTATTAATATTAATATAGGTAAAAAGTAAAAAAAAATATACATCTTACTTAAATTTTTTTGTAATAGTAATGTAAACAACTTATAGGTAATGTATATATATGGTACCTATATAAAACATAATTCAAATTGTATGTTTGATTCTTATTTGAAAATTGATGAAAATAGAATTTTATACACGAAGAATGTCTAAAGAAATATGACTATATATTATATACTATAGTAGGTAGTGGTATCAATAACACAAAGTTTACCAGTGAATGTAGTTTTGTCAGCAAATATATATTCTGGTGATTTGTTGTTCAACAGCATTGGATCTTTTTGTACGCAACGTTCAATGGTCAAGACAGTTTCATGAAACTCGTATGCCAGCCATCCTAGACCGCCGGTCACCACACAATAGGCTATGGACTCAGCTATCAAACGGATATGGTTGCGATTTTCTGACACACTATTGGAAATTTTGGCCATCTTTTCGCGTAACTTACTGAATGGTATCAATTTAAACACAAACGATCCTTTCATGTTTATTGGTTTTCAGCAAAGACCTGCTACTGATTAAATACCGCCATCAATCTGACGTCGTCCAGTGTTCTATCTACAATCGTGATCACAGTGAATTAGTCCCATAGAGATGTACACGTTAAAACGAATGTGATTCGTCATTCCATGTCGTACGATTTCAAGCAAGAATGTTAACGGTAAACAATTCAATTGCCAATTTTTTATTTATTATTTTTTACAATCAACAATCATTAACACTGAATACTGATAAAGTTGCTTATATTTATAAATTACTTTGATAACATCGCGATTAAAGATAACCTATCTCGTGAGTTGTGATTAAGCGTAAAGTTTCAAAAATCGATAAGTATCAAGTAGCGCTACTATAATATGAGATACTTAAATCGTGGCTATTACAATGTATGGTATCTGTTGTTCCGTGTTCATACTAATAAATTAAGCATTAATTACCTACCCTTATATTTACCAAATGTTTAATTTATTGTTTTATATCTAGGTTCATCATCATTTTATAATATTGGCAAAAAACACGATTTTTAAGTCAAAGACTATACAGAAAGTATGCAACCAAAATCCGTTAACTCGAAATTTAAATCGATATTTGTTATTCGATATTATAAAAAAATTCCACATTAAATCGATTAATTTCTCACCAGAATGTGCTGCGGACTACGGATACTAGTGTAGCTAATTTTCTTCTTGTGAACGTTTAATTTTTTAATACCTATTTATTCATTTAATAATTTAAATACTTTTTAATTTGTATAGGTATAGTAAAACACAGATTTTTATAAACTTTATTTTTCAGTTTAATCAATTTTATCAATATCTAATATCTAAAATTCTTTTTCTAGCAATGCAACAATTTTAACAGTAGTTATTAGCTAACTCCTTGTTTATTAAAATCCATTTTAATAAAACTTTTAAGTCTTCTAAGTAGATAACTACCTATTTGTTAAACAAACATAATTACACATTCACAACGCACTGTATAAGTTGAAATTTTCGTAGGAAATAAAAATAATTATTTATTTGTAAGATTTATGAACATTAACATTAAGTCATTAACATATATTTTTTTTAAATTTATATATTTTAAAACATTTGAAAATGTTTTACAAAATGTCTCAATTTTATTTTATTGGAAATTAAAATAATGTTAAGCATAAAGGCTAAAGCCACATATTTTTAATAAATGCTTGAGGTATTTAAATATAAATTATATCTTGTGTTCTAATAACATAAAAATATAATAAAAATGTATATTAATTATTTTGTTAACCAAAAAATATTAACTGCTGATGCTTGGAATATTCTACTATTAAGTATGTACTTAAATTATAATTTTCTGCGTACAATTAATTTTATCAACATATTCAAACTATTTTCAAACTGTTATTAAACCTAATCATTTAAAATTTTTGAATGTTAGTTTTTATTTTTATAAAGTTATAAATATTGATTAAAATTTTTATTTTTATATAAAAAGCTTATACATAAATATTATTTTCTATTTATTTTACCACAAATCTAATCAAACTATACTATGTAGGTACTTCTTTGGACCTATGGTTTATGTTTATCTGTATTAATGTTTATAGTATATGTTAATAAGTTGGTAACTAGGTAATAACAGCTAGTAGGTAAATGCAATTACGTAATATTAAAATATATTTATGAGCAAATTTTTTTGATAGTGGTTATCAATAATTTTTATTAATTAAATGAAAAAAAACTTAAAGTTCTCAAACTGACAACTTTTTCATTTAATGAAAATTAATTTAATTAAACTTTTTGATTTATCAAAAAAATTAAAACGCTATATCATAGGTAAAGTTCTTCTCAGTGCGATTTAAAATTTTGGTAATTTTAATATAAATATTGAGGGAGAAAAATTGTCCCGTACAAAACACTTTTTAACTATGTTACGCGTGTATAAGACAGAGACAACACATGCGGGTATCACGTCTTCTTAATTCAACCTATTAATATAATTATAAATTATTATTAGCAAAATAAATATAAAAAAAATATACTTAAAAATATTGTTTGACTGACAGCTTACACCCAAAATCTTTTACCATTAACCATTAAACTAAAATTTAACATTATCATTATAGTTTATAGTAGGTAACTTACTCAAAGACGATGAGGACGATAAGGTACACCTGACCGAATCTATACAGCAGAGTACTCCTGATTTTTATAATTATATATTTAAACAATAAACATTTTATCATAGGTACATTGTAAAGAAAAAATTAATTAAAAATAGGATACAATTTTATGTAATTGTAATAAAATTTTCAACATTCAAAAGCTTTATAAATACATATAATCAAAGACACAAAAATGAGTTTGTGATATACATTTACTTGTTTTTATATGAAAGTTGGATAAATATATATATTTTTTTCTGTATGAAAAAGTTTTAACTATGCTTCTGTTTGGTATAATTTATTGTGTTTTATTTATTGATGTACTTGATGTACATTGTACATAGTAGTATTTTTTTTTTAATTTTTTAAATAACATTACCTACATTGTAAAATATTGAACTATGCTACCTATTACCTATTTAGTAATTTATGAGTTATAAAACAATAGGGTTGAAGTACTTTTCAATTTCCAAGGATAATGTATATTTTACTTGAATTCCTAGTAGGTACTATTTAAATTGTAGCACATTTTCCAAGTAAATTTATATTTACTATTATTATCATTTAATTAATCTATGAAAATATATTTTCTATTTTAGTAATTGTTCTAGTTTTATTTTTGAAGAATATTTTCTGAATATAATAAAAATGCGTTTAAAAAATAACAAGAATAATCATATCGTTGTAGCTGTAATAAGGTAGGTAGGCTCTTATAAACATCGATTTATTTTTTTTTCATTATTTTAACATACAGGGGCTTACTACTTACCTACTATATATAAAGTGTACCTACATTATATATTAATAATATATTTATCATAGTCATGGGCGTCCGCAGGGTTGGCCGGGAGGTGACATCCCTCCCCGCTTTTGTTGCCAATGTTTGTATACTTATTACAGTATTTTACCTAATCTAACCTATCATTTATATATATATATATATACATATATGTCTAATATACACCTTGCCCCCTCCTGGTGAAAATTTCTGCGGGTGCCCTTGATCATAGTAATTGACTGTTTTGATTCAAAATTTTAGAAATTGAAATTTTATTAAATAATTTTGTTTTATTTTTATGTGATTAACATCGAATAAATTAAGATCTACCTATGTATATATTACAAAAATTGAAAACTATCTATACTAAAAAATAAAATAGATATATCTATTTATAAATAATAATTAAACTTATAATTTATAAATAAAATAATTTTAAAAAAAGAACAATGTACTAATTTAGACGTAGATAGAAGTACTGTTATTTTATATATTTTAACGCCTAATAACAAATATTTGTTATAGGTAGGTACGTATAATTGATATGGTAGTACCTACCACTAGTACCCATTTATATATATTTTTATGTTCTTAACTATGTGTATCATAAAAATTAACAATACAGTGAATAAGAATATTTATAATATTTTCGTGTGTGATATTATGCAATCGACATTATATTTAATATATTACTAATTTTGTTTAAAAATAATATAGTATGTATTAATTATAGTTTAAAATTTAAATTATACAATTTATATGTGCCCCTTATCAAAATATCCAAAATATCCCCCTCTGGAGAAGTGTGTACCGTACCCAGATACCTCAAAATTATTGTATGTTTTAGTTTTAGTATTTATATTAAAACTAAAGTACCTATATAGACTATAGGTATGGCCATACCCATACGTTTGTTTGTCAATTATTTAATATGTGAAAATAAGTTATAAGTTGATACCTACCTGCTACTTACCTACTGTGTACCTATATTGGGGCGATTGTAAACTCTCCCGATGGTAAACTCTCCCGATGGTACACTCTCCCGGGTCTACTCCAGTACTACCTGACAGAAACGTGTAAACTCTCCCGGATTTATTCCTGTACTACCTAACGAAAATATGTAAACTCTCCCGGGTCTAGTAAAAATCATAAAATAAATTTAATATACATTTAAGTTGCGTTTAAAAATAGTCAATCATATATATTAATAATTACAATATAAATTAATGTCTTTAGCTGCTATGAACATGATATTATAGTCAAAATACAATAAAAAATAAAATTTCAAAAAATCCAATATACATTTAAGTTTCTTTTAAAAATATTCAATAATAATAATATAAGTTACAAATACAAAATATATGTAAAAATTTCAAACTCGTAGTGAAGCAATAACATTTAAAACAACTCGGGAGAGCTTACATACTTCCTACAGGTAACTATAAAGTTGACCCGGGAGAGTTTACACATTTACTTCAGGTAAACATAATTTTGACCCGGGAGAGTTTAAATTCTGGAGAGTTTACTATTTTTAAAAATCGGGATAGTTTACCATAAAATCGGGAGAGTTTACCACCGCCCCTATATTGTACATTAATTTTTTATAGTTAATTTTTAATTAAAATTACTAATGATAATAGATTATTATCTATTAATTTAATTAGATTATTATTAGATAAGTTGATATTTATATAGACGTATAGTTGAAGTAGAGCCGTAGAAGATCAAAAGGTATTAAGAATATATAGTGAATGCACGATAAAATATATTTTTTCAATTGTAATATACTTAAATAGTTAAATGAATATTATTGAAAAGTAAATGAGAAAAAAAAACGGATACCTATAGTAAGAACATGTGGGAAGTTATCAATATTTATAAGTTTTAATCATTACACCATTGTCATCTAGACATGATTTAAGAAAGTGTTTTTTGACATAGATTTATGTTTATGTATCATATTATTTAGAACTTCCGGGCCTTATATTATAATAGTGAGATAGAATATACCTCATGTAATTTAGTGGACGTGGTGGTTCACTACCTACACAAATTGCGATCATTAGTAAGATTGATGAGTTCTATCCCGGTTTAGAATTTCGGAGTTTATTGCAAAAAGTAAGTAAGTACCTATCTTAGTATTTTATCCAAAAATGTGTGATCGTACAGTGGATCTTAGAAATATCGCATTCATTTTAGTAAATTGCTTAAAAAAATTACATTTTTTCCGCCTCGGTTTTATAAACGTAACAAACCCTAAGAATAAAAATGCACATAATTTATTTACTTTTTTTACCTTTATTGAAATTTCTTTTTGAAAAATATTAAAATAAATACTTAGTTAACTATAGAAAAAGTATAAAAATTGAAAATCTATACTTTTTATGTATATATTATGCAGTGTTTGAGTACTATTATAGATAACGTTTAAAGTAACCCATACCTGGTTATACCTGAGTACCAGTAGCAAATATGCATTACATAATATTTATTATAATAATATGACACTGTAAATTGATAATATTCAATTTAACTACACCTAATTTATATTTTTAATTCGATGTATTTATTTGTACCTACTTATAGGTATAATACTCCAAATTCAATGTTGTTTTTTGACACCTGGGCACATGGCTTTTAGACATAGGCCAGTCATCGGCATTGTTAGGTAAGGTATTAATTCATAGGCATACATTTAATAATATTTTATTATAGGTTCTTTAATGGTTTTATATAAAATATGTATGAATGTTACCAATCAGTTAAACACAATCAGTGGCTTCACACATTTTATATACACATTATGTTATCATCTATACACGACTATAGGTACCAAATTTAATCTTAACAGTGTACATAAATTGTCTTCTACCTTTAAAAAAGTAATATCGCAACGATAAAAACTGACTTTATATTTTGATGATAAGCAAGGACTTAAACATTCAACCGTTTATGAAGCTTCACGTAGTATGCACACTTTATTTCAAAGCCATTGACTTTACATATTTACTAAGAGTATAATTTAATTTTAAATATCATGGTACTAAGATATAAAAAGTAACACAGCTATCCATACATTTTTTTTTTCGTAAATACTTACTATAAAATTATACTTAATATACTTAGTATTATACGAGGTATACGATTACGTAAACAAAAAAATAAGTTGAAAAATTCAGTTTTTAAATAGCTCATGTAATGATGGATTCCAATAAGATTTATAAGCACCTAACTATTTTATAAATATTTCTGAAATTATATAATTTTCTGTTTAAAACTTTAAACTTTAAAGTTAAAATTATTATAGATGACAATGGTGACATACTTCTTACTTTCTTAGTCTGTGGTTAACTCGATAGTATGGAAATCTTTTACAATTATGTTTTTATACATGTATTATGTATACGGTATATCTATTACCTACTATTACTATATCTTTTACATTATTGTCATTATCTCACTATGTAGGAATATAATAACTATATTATAATGAAAGTTTTGCAGGGCTCTGGGAGTTAAATAAAATCAAATCATTATTTCAACAAAAAACATATATAATAAAATTATGTATTTTTATGTATTGTTATTTCAATACGTAAAAGCCAAAAGAATTCTATTATGTATATAGGTACTTAATAATTGTATAACACTTTAACGTATAGGTATTTTCTAATGGCTAATAATTATTACTGCATTATAGGTATAGGGTTTAATGGCAATAAAAAGATTGTATACGTGAATTGTGTATTATAAAAGACATTTCTTTATTCACAATCTGTGAAAGGGTGTGAGCGAGAGGTGGTGATAGAGGCAATAATGCCTTTGCAGAATCCCCCGTTATAGATTCAAAATGTGGTATTTGTGTATGAGATTTTTTTTTTCTTTTAATGGTTATTTTACATTATGACGCGTTATTTTATTATTAGTGGCAGAGAGCATTATGTATCGATAGAGGAATATATTTGAAAATGTATATTTAGAAGACGCGGGCCATGTAACACATAATAAAATAATCTCGTAATCGGTAAGTGTCTTTATGTACCTATAAAATATAATACCATTAAAAAGGCGAATTCGGTTAAATGATATTTTAATTCTCATATTTGAAATTTTCAAAAGCATAATCGTGTACTTAATAACGTATTAGCACAACTGCATAAGCGTGCGTATATATTACGTAGCAGTATATTATTATAACATACTAATATATATTATATACCTACTGATGATGCCTGCAGTGAATTTTGGTAAAAACATTTAGATGAGTGACTAAGTAAACGTGTCTTATTATTTCTAATTATTTACATAATAATGTATTAATATAAAATATGTTAGTAAAACTATAGCTGTCATTTAAAACATATTTATACTCGTTTTGTAGGGAATTCATGAAACAGCGATATGGAAATGAGTGATTAAATAATTTAAATTTATAAAACAGATAAGAAATGTAGCTAAGAATGTAGCCCAGCATTTCCCAATTTTTTTCGACGGAACCCTAGTTTGATAACAAAACATTATTGCCTTGTAGTATTTTTATATTTTATTTAAAAAGAAAGAAAAAATATAAATGAAAAACAATTATTTTTTGCATTAAAAGACATTTGCTGTGCAAAGAAATACAATGTAACTAAGTACCTATTTTTATCAATTTAATGTGAAGGATGAAATTTGTGTCATCTAGCCATCTTAACCTTTTTTTTCAGGTTTGAAATCGGCGACGCTACAACTAACAACGCTATAACTGTTTTCACAATACTTCCGCGGACCGCGAGATCCATTTTAACCTATACGTCAGCTAGCGAACCTAACCTAACCGTACTGCTGTTGGTTATGTTTAAATTTTGGACGGAACGCAGAATCCTTATGGCTCTTCACGGAACCCTAGGGTTTCGCGGACCACAATTCAGTAAACGCTAATGTAGCTTATCCGTTTGGAGTATGTGATTGTCATTATCTGTATTAAAGACATTTTAATTAGATCAACATATTAAGTTATTGGTGTTTCCTGATTTTTCAAAATACATTAATTTAATCTGGAACTTATATAATATCTATTTATCTTTTTATTTTATCGTCGACACCTTAATAAGTTTAAATGAACCCGTCTATTGAGATTATTAATTTGGTTACAATATTACATACCTATATTACACAATACATTGTAATAATGTTAACAGGTCATAATAACAAGGTCTGTGAATCAATATCTACAATAATAATATGATTATAATATGAATGCAAATTGAACTTTTATCTTATGACCTGTGTGTTGATGCGTCTACAATATTTTTATTTCGTACGTGCTGGTAATTGATCTATATAATAGTCACTTATCTGTGTTGTCTATAAATCCGTTTTTGATTTTTTTAATTTTAACCATTGATAATTATAGTAAAATACATTTTTATTCGATAAATTATTTACTTTATAAATTGTTTAATTTAATGTGATTGTTTTAAGGAAAAAAATTGGTTTATTTTAAAAATAACTTAATTCTACCAATAGTAGAATACAATTTAATATTTAACCATATTAAAGAATATCATTACTAATCCAACTTAAAGTTTTTATATAATTTATGAAATTTAAATTCTTACTAATTATTATTCCTGGATAAGTTTGTTCATTTTTTCACATAGCTTTAAAAGTTGTAGGTAAGGTTGGTCTATGACAGATGTTTTCCTCTTCTTCATTTGCCTTAGGGAAAGTCAGGCGCGGATCCAGAACATATTTATGTAAGGGGGGGGGGGGCACCTTGAATAAAATTTCGCTGAAAACGCTATCAGAAAAACAATGCATTTTATCAGCTGAAGAAAATAGACATTTTTTTCAGTTCACCAGAGTCTTTGAAGGGGGGCGTGGACCCTTGGCCCCTCTTGGATCTGCGACTAGGGAAAATGTATGACGAGTTGCGTAATGCTGTATGATCGACTACATCGGGTATAAAAAACTGAATTTTGTTACAGTATGTCACGAGAAAAAAAATATTATTTTAGCTCATTTTTAAAGTGTATTGATTCTTGTTTATATTAATTTAATGTTCAAATATGATTCTGTTTATATTTTATTGAATATTATAAATAGTTATAGTATAAATTAATAAATCTTAATTACGTATTTATTGATTAATGAGGTTTTTTTTGTATATTATACATTCCAGTGGTGTACATAGAAACTTTTACGGTAGACGGTTAGGTTATATTAAAAAAAAATATACATTAACATAATTTATTATACAATTTTTTTGTATTTTTATAGAGTAAAAATAGTCATGGAAGAGGAGATCTGCAGAGTTTAACTCTACCCTCCCGCGTGTACACCATTGATACATAATAGGTACTTTTTCATTGTTATATTATGATCAAGTAATTTTTTTAATCGTGTGTTGATTCCAGTTATTATATATGACATCCATTGAACACTGGCTTACATTTTCTTACAGATGATTTCCCTGAAGTGCATTAATACGAATACAATGCATTTGGACAATGATTTAAGTTTACTGAATGTTGATTTTTCTTTTTTTAATAAAGCATTTTTCAGACTAGTTTTTATTTTTCATACTAGTCACACTGATGTGGTTTCGTCATTTTCAATCCTTGTAACAATGAGCATCGATTTTTATTTTATTATTAGTTGTTCTGTTGGCATTGTGTATAGTATAAAATCCAATTCTATGGACCAAAAGCACGTTATAGCACTCAACAACAATAATAATAGTATATAATATTTCATATGTTGTAGTATACCAGCTAGTATATACTATGTTACATGTATCTACCAGTTACCTGTACCGCATAATCAGACTCCTTACACCACTATTATTTAAGGTGTTTTATATAGCTGATATAGGATATGTTAATGGAATTTTGAGAAAAATTGAAATTTTTAATCTTAAATATATTTAGATATTAATTCAATGTGTGTTACAAGAAGTTTAATGTCTGTAACACATAATTATTATAGTTTAAAACTATGTTTTTAACATAACAAGAACATATTCTGTATATGCACTATCATTTTTTCTTGTTTTGATATAACTATTATTAAGAAAGGTTATTGCTCAAAAAAAGTACATTTATTTTAATTTTAAAAATATGGTTTTTTGATTAGAACTATAGTTTTAGTGATTCTTTATTGCGGGTATCGGCGTTTAATGAAATGTGTGCATCCTGTTAATATTTATTTAATGTACTTAGGTAAAATGTGAAAAAATTGAATTTATTGTTGCTATGAGTTTTTTAAAACTATGTTAAAACTTTACAAAATGAACATACGTTATTATAAATTTGCAAAAAATAAAACTGTGTATAGTATAACAACTATTAACTACTGTTATTGATAGGTAGTTAACCCATATAAATAAGAAATAGCACTTTATTGATATCTAGGTTTTCTGCAAAGTTAAAATAGCAAAAAGGTTTAGGTAGATATTTATTGTAGTATACTTTAAAGAATATATTAACGTAAAATATAACTTTTAATCTTATAAAACGGTTATCAATATGATATCACAATATATTTTTGTAAACTATTTCTTATGTATAATATATTTTATCGAATTAAAATTTCTTTAACTACCTATAGCAAGTCATTAAGATGGATCTATACAATTATACTTAGAATACGTATAGGTATAATCTTCAAAATTAATTATCAAAATAAAAAATATTATATACATAAATATATGTACCTATTAGTTTGTATTTACCCAATTACTAAATCGTCCATACGCATATTATAATAGAGGGATTTAATTTAACTCTCATATAACAATAATTTTATAATCATTTTCTTTTTAAATATTATATTAAGTTAATAATTTACTTTCGTTCAATATTGTGGTCATTTTTTATGTGTATTGTTTTTTATGTGACAAAGTTTGAATTTGAATAAAATACAATACATTTTTACTAAACAAGAATATAAACAATTAATTTTAAATTGGAATAAGATTCTACTAAGTAAAAATTGTACAAATTAGCTTAAAAAAATGTACTGCTTATAATCTAGGCTCAATTCGCTTAGATACTTCTTTTAAACTTTGGCCTGAATAGTTGTATACTTATCCAATATTTGAGTTATTTTACCCACTTTAATTTTTATGTACAGATAATAATTTACATTTTATAGAATATAGATACTGTGTCAAGTTGAAAATTGTTTATATTTTTATAGCAAATATTGCTTATTTATAATATGAATAATTGAACAAACGTGTTTTGTAGTTAATTCTCTAAATTATTATGTAATATACATTTAAAATTTCTACTCAATAAAGACCGATGGAGAGTCTCCACCGATCGTGTAATATACTAATATGATATTTATAATTATTTTATTATTTATTAATATAAATACAATGTGTGATACACTTGAATGCTGACTATGTAATATATATCTCTTAATTTAAAATAAAAATAATTATTTTGTATGGTATACCTAATTGGTATGTTTGTATTTCTTATATATAAGAATTTTATAATTATAATCAATTGGAGAATATTACTGAAGCGGTTTTCTAGATCTTACTGGTATGGGTGTTTTATTTATATTATAGATGTGGTTTTCAACCAGGATGACATGGACCCAGTTTAGGGGTGACCACGAAATATCAACGGGAAAATAAAAAAATTGAAAAAAAATTAATTTTTGCAAAAAATAAATCATATATTATTTACATTATTATTATATTTATAAAAAGATCGAGAACCACTGAATTCTTTAACTAGGTATATGGAATTAATTTTGATTTATGAATGTTTAAACATGTTTTGTATTTTCAATCGTTTTACTGGCCAGAATGAATAAAATAAAATAATTTGAATACATTGAATAATAATTTACCAATGAGTAATTGATTTTCAAATAGTTCCATCAACCAATATTCCAATTCCTCGCATGTTGTAATTAATAAATTTAATAATTTAACCCTTTTTCATTTTATTGTTATTATCTCTATAATCTTAGGCTAAAAATAATATTTATATATTTATAATAATTATATATAGAATAAAGCTAAACTATTTTGAAAATAGTATTATAAACATTTAGTAGAAAATTCAAGTTTCTAAAGTTATTTATTATTGAATTATATAAAAAAATAGATTTAATGTTAGATTGTGTGGTAAATATTCTTATTTCCCATAATATTTTTTTTATTCTTGATTATTTGGAAAATTACTAGAAACATTCAGCTTTTCTCTACTCAATATATATCCAAATCAATATTAATTGTATTGATCCAATAGCTGATGATTGTCAATAGACATGATTTAAAAAAAAAAAACAACAACATACGCATCATTGTAAAATTAATAAATTCATTAATCCACTTAGAATCTAAAAAACTAATTTTTATATAGTAGACGGTTATTCAAATAATAGGTGAATTTATTAAAAGTATTAAAAATAATAATTCAAATCGAGAATAATAAATATGATAGAATAGTATGATTTATGTAAGTTTATAGATATGTCGCGAAAAAAAATAATAATATGATTTACAATACTTGATAATAATACATCTAACAATAAATTTAACACATAAATATTTTTTACTTGCCATCAAAATGCAAATGCTTAGTATAGGGTTTGGATTTAAAATTAAATATATACAATTATTTTTTATTTCATTTATTTTCAATGGAATGAACTTCGTTTTGTCTTTCCCCTGTTTTATGTTATGTGTTAAATTACTTATATTATGATAATAAGTTTGTATGTGTTTACAATGCAAATCGATATAAGTGATAGATAACAACTTGCGCAAACAATGCGTTGTTAATATGTTTAAATATACAATATGTGTGACGTGTCATTATCAAATCGATAATTAAGATGAACATTGAAAGGTCATTTTTGATGTCAAGAATATTTTAAGAATAAATTATCTACATTATTTTTAATACAGTTTATTAAAATATATGATTGTACTAAATTATATTTAAAAAAAAAATTGATTTTGTAAGTTTTATACATACATTGCCTTTTTATTTTAAACTCTGTGTGGTGCGATGAATTTTGATTTTATAATGATGTACTTTGTAAATTTTTTTTATACGAATGTATCAATTAAATTTTGTAAAAAAATAATGTCTTAACTCATTTTATTGAACTAGGTAAAGATAAAATCAGAGGAAAATAATCACAATATTCCTCGAATGACTCAATTTTGAAATTAAAACATAGCAATAATACTGATTTATACAATTTTAACTAAATTCTAAATAAACATTAAAATATTTTTATTAAGTTGTTTTTTGCATTATTTGAATTAATATTTTGCAATATTTGTATTTTTGTATATACTTAACTATATAATAAATTTGCTGAATAATTTTATTCTATTTGACGTGGTAAAAAAATTAATCACAATTTTTTTAATTAGTTAGCTAAAAGTACTAACTATATCTTATTTTATACTACAAAGTACGAACTACCTCCTTGTTCTGAATCTTTGATTTACAAATTAAATTTAAATACCAAGCGGAGCAAAGAATGTATTGATTTTACAATGATATGTGTGTTTTTTTGGTCTGTTTTTTAATTTAAAATTTTAAACTTTAAGGCTGTTTCAGATAGAAAACTGGAACTAGTAGATACTTTGGATTAAAGAGAGGGATAAAAAGTAGAAAAATAAAGTATTTTTCAAAATAACGAGGAGAAAAAAAAATTAAGAAAAAACAAGAATTTTTACGCAAAATTAGTATTTGACAAAAAAAAAACATTTTCTATTGTAGTGTTTTCCCCAAAAATAGGTATATTCAACTTACTACAATATTATCAATTGTAAAATAAATTATTTTAGTAGCAATAAAAATAAACTAAAACATATAGATACTTAGTAATGATGTAGGCTAACAGACCGTGTCTGCACAGAATCGTTTTTCGTATGTAATGATTTATCATTGAATTTAAATTTAACATGTCATGTATATATATAAAGACTACAGTAACTCACTCCTCAATCACAATAGAGCTGTCATCTACTTTTTAATATTATAAACAGGATATACTTCTATTAATAGATAAGGTGGAATAAATATGAATACGAAAAAGTATAAAACATTTAATATTAGACTTGATGAATTTGCATTTTTATTGAAAATACTTTTTTAAGACTTAATTTAATGCAACCCCAATTTTTTTATGAAGTTAAAATTAAAAAATGTTAAAAAAGTTTAAATTATCATAACTAACTTACATTTATACTTTAAATTATAGGAAATGTTTGTGAACAAAAATTTGTTTTTGGATTGAGAGTAAGAAAACCCTTTGTGTATTTCCTATTTTATCGTGTCCGTGCTTGAAATACAGGGTTAGAAATAAGCTCTATAGTTTGTATGTGAATGGAATACTGATAGTTGTTATTATGAAGTATTATAACTTCTAATAATAATATTATATCAATGGCATTTTACTGGGTATTTCATAAATCTATCATAATTCGTTTGGAACTATTGTTAGTTATTACCACCTTTGACTCGATTCAATGATTTGTTGTTAATGAAATGTGCATTATTTTTTCTTAAATATTGAAGTTTAAAAACTAGTCAATTAAATATTATTATTATTGAATTATTATACATCGATATAATTTTATTTGATAATTTATATGAATAAAATAAATCGCATTTTAAATTTATAAAATATATTTATAAACGGAATTTTGTTTCTAAAGTAAAAAATGCGTATTTAGTCAAGAATACGCATTAAATAATAAAAAACTTAAAATGCCTTTGTTATAGTCTCATATGATTATAATGATAATATGATTATATTATATTATGTAATTTATCTGTATGTATACTCTCATAGTTTTGAATCGATGGAAAAAAGTATAATATTTGAACAACGTTGTACCAAAATTAGGTATATAAATAAAGTTTATTATGATAATCGTCCTTCTTGAACAAACATGGGTTTAAGTAGTCAGAAAGAGTGGTTTTTAATATTAGTTCTGTTCAGAATTATTGATTTGACGATTTATCATTGATTATGCATTATATTTTATAAACGTTTAAATTTGGAATGTTAATAGATATGTATAATAGCAATACAATTTCAAATACAAAATGTCAAAATTTCTTATCAAAAACAATAATAAGCTTCAATAAATAGTTAACAACTTTCTAGATTTAAACGTATGTTACGTACCTGGATTGTGATATTTTACCATCGTAAATGTACATGATTTACACATTATAATTTGGAGACGTACTTACTAATCAGTGACTTCCAAACTTCTCAATTCTACTTTTTCATGCTTTATATTGAATCAAAAATTTTTTATATTTTGATAAAAAAATATGTTTATCATTATTCTCAGATCAATAAATAAAAATACATGGAATTATAATTTTCCAACAAAACATTGTATGACAAGTACTAATAGATTTCGTCTATTTACGGATCTTTAAAACGATTGAAGTTTGTTGATTTTTACAGGACATTAAATGTTTACTTTTGTTTTTACTAACGAACGCCAGAATTCTTTACGGTAAATTACAATAAAAAATAGTATTTAACGTTAAATTAAAGCTAAAGATACTAAAATATATTTTTAAACATATTATTATAATAATAGCTATCGGGAAATTCTACTGTTTATTGTAAGACTTCTTAAAATAAACTAATTTAGGGGTTTTTAATTTTTAACCATCTTATAAAATTTAAAATTTATTTATAAAAACTAAAAGATTATTTTTGGCAACTGTTATCGTTGAATTTTAAATAACATTTATAATTTTAACGTAATTTAAAATATTAATATATTTACTATATGTACAGACGTACAGTTAAGTATTAAACAAAACTACCTTATGCAATTTTTTTATTTTTTATACATTTTGTTTTTTAGATTTTCTATTCTGTAAAAATTAACAACTAAAAAATGTATAATTTAAATTAATGTTCTTATGTTGTATATAGTGTGATATTTATGTTATATTTACTTAAATAGAACCAATGGTACAGTTAAGGTTCGTTAGGATAAGAGATTGAAAAAACTTTGAACTATTATTTTTATCATTTTAACTATAAGTTTTATTTACTTGTAACTTAAAAGATGTTCGCATATATCTCTCCTCTTTTTATAATAAATATATCAGGGTAATTGTTTTATTATTTACTGTTTTATTGGCTACACATATTTGATTCTAAAATCATTACACGAATGTCAAAGTAGTGTCAAAGTAATATAAAATTATTATAAGATGCAAAAATAATAAAGTTAACAAAATATGCCTTTAAATACAATAAAACTACAGTTAATAAAAGTAGATTTTTAGGTATATAACTAAAAACGTCAAATTATTTAACTGATGAAATATTTAGCATACTTCATGAATTCGCTAAGTATAATATTAAAGTGCATTAGTTATGTTGTCCAGATAAAAAACTTAATAAAGATTTTTAATGATTATTAATAATCATTTTTTTATTGTGCAATCTGCTACTAATATCTCATGACAAATAGCAATTGAAACATTAACATTTCAGATCTTAATTACATAGTCAAAATAAATAAATAAATAAATAATAAATAAATTTATTTTATTTATAATATTATATTACACGAATAATAATAATATAATAACTATATATTATACAATATTATAATACTAAAAACAATTATTTATTTAGGTATATCACGTACAATTTTTATTTATTTTTTTTAATATTAGAATGTAATGATAGTATTAAAAAAATATCATTACGTAGGTTTTTCTTAAGTTTACAAAATTCAACACTATCCATTATTTATAAATAGAAAATGTTTAAATCTGAGCTATATTTCTATTATATATTTATTATTTATTAACAAGAGAAGCAATAAATCACCGTATTCGAAAAATGGTTCCAAGTGGAACTCACGCTGGATGATATTTCTTTTAAAATTTTTTGTGTATAGTTGGTACAATTTTTTATGTTTGAAAATGCTATTGATGTTTTCAAAAATTTATAAATAGGTACCAATAAGAAATGTATTTTCAATTATAACCCAAATGTTGAGGACCATGAAAAATTGATAAAATGAAACACGATTCATCATTTTAAAACCTATAACTTTACATCCTTCACGATCCTGCATCATATGTGATTTTAAGTATAAACATAAAATAAACATTTGGTTTATTTATCTATGAAAATATATAAGAATAAAATAATGAATTTTTTTAGTTGTTTTCATTTAAAATATATTTATAATTACTGAATAGAATTTAATACAATATATGTTAAAAAATATAATTTGTATTTAGTCAGTTTATATCTATAAGCAGTTTTATTGTAAATGTATTTTCGTGAAATCAATACATATTTCACTATATTCGATACAAATTTTGATATATGTATTTACCTTTAAAAAAAATAATTCAATATAATATATTACAACACATAATATTTACATCATTGTTTTAATTTTTAGTTATAAATTTAAGACTGAATTTATTATGTATTCAAATTGTATTAGGTAATGAGAACTATTAAACAAATTTACCACTAAAATTATAACAAAAAAAAATTGGTATCAACTATTAAGACACAAAAGTAAACATTTTTTACTTAAGTTTAATAATATTGTTTGAAAATTTATTTTTTTCCAGTAACAGAATTTTAAAAATATAAATTTTTTTTTAAATTTAATTTATTTATACTAATACACTAATCATAACTTGTACCTACCACTAGGAATAAAGTTTGAAAATGTCCTTATTGTTAAATTTGTGTATAATAATTTCATTAAGGAAAATTCATTTAAACATATTTTTCATTTTTGTTTTATTTTTTCTTTCCACATTTAAATAATTAAATTGCTATGTTACATAAAAATATGAATTCTTTGTAATGTTATTAATCTTCTGTGTAATTTTCATTACTATTCTTTTTAATTCATAAACCACAATATACCTACTATCATTGATAGTGTTTTCATTTAAATTACACGAAAACTTATAAAAATACTAATGGTTCGTTGTAGTTATTATATTATATATAGTTGAAAATTATTTCTGGTAAAACTTAATTTTAGCTTAAAAAACATTTTGAACTTATTTTTTTAAACATTATAGATCATTCAGTGAATAATAACACAAGTTACTCTAAAAAGTTTAAATGAAAAGTTTTATTAAAAAAAAAAGTTTTTCTTGAAAAGAAGGTAAAAATATTTCTATTACCTATTTAAAACATAATATTATAGTAATATTTATGTTTTAATAATTTTATTATTGACGAGTTTCAACAAAAAGTCAATCAATAATGTTCATGTCTGTGTGTTTCGTTAACATAAATAATCCACTGTAGATTCGATGCAAATTATCAAACCAAACTGTTAGTGATCAGGAAAAATATTTTGCTAATATAACGTTTGGTAATCCATCAAACATTTTTTGTCACGTCACTACACTGGCTACCCATGAAACAATTTGTCAACATTTCAATATAATCAGGCGTTAAGTGTATGCAAAAAAAACGTAAATACGTACAAGGGAATATAATATGGATTTTTCAGGGATTTATTATAAAAAAATGTTTATCTTTTTATAATTTCGTTAAAAAAAAACACGTGTCCGATTAAACATATAATCATTGTGCACAACAATTATATTTCATATCTTTATGCAGAATAAAACTTTGGTTTACAAGATACAGCAATGATATAAATGATATAATGTAGTAAAAAAAAAAAAAAAAACAAATATAAATTCTAACACGCACTGTTGTACTTCTACATAATACGTGATATAAAATTCGACCATTATTTTATAGAAAATGGTTTTTATTATGAATTGTGCATACCATTTACAAAACACAGATGTATACATTTTATTGTATACGTTTTTATAACAAAGTTATTTGATAAAAATTATGTATTTGTAATATGAAAGCTAAAATTTTATATGTATATTTGCATGTCTCGTTTTTAGTATTTAACTTTTAAACTTAAATATTGATAACAAAAAAGCAATTTTATATAAAAAAAAGTTTATGTTATATTTAAATAATTAATAAATAATGATAAATTAATTAATTTTTTGTTGTATTCAACTATTGAATAATGATACACTTTGAAAATTGTATACTATTCTAAAATTAAAGTCACTAAATCATTTTTCATAGTTTATAAATATGTGTAATAATTGATTTAATAGTTTAATACATAATAAGATAAAGTAATTGAAATGAAAAAAAAAAAAATATTTAAAAATAATTCAAACTATTATCCACGTGTTGCACGATTATTGTATATTGTTTATAGTTTTAAGCAATGAGTAATTTAGACGGTTATGATTTGAGTAGGTACATGTTTTTGTGACGTTATAATATTTTTATTTATGAAAGCTATTATCGTTTTATATAATTAATTTGTACTTTATTACTTACCATTTTAAACAACAAACGAGTTGCGAGAATGTATATATGTATAAAACTATAAACATTATTGTATTGCATGATGCGCGTATATGAAATATTATCAATAATAGATAACTGAATTGTCTGGATGATTAAATTTGGTACATACACAATTTTATATAAAGACTTAATTTTCTGAATTCCCACTTCCTTAGAACGTATATAATCCCTGGCGATTGTGAACACTTTTTGAGAAATGAAAACTTGTTTAGAATTAAATATTTTGACCCTGGTATTTGAGGTAAAATTTATTATCTTACTTGGAAGTCTCAAACAACTAAGGTAAAATTTTCTGAAAATTTAATAATAGTATATTTGAATTTTTTTTTTTAATATTACACATATAAGTTTTCTACTTTTTACTAAACAAAAACACTCAAATGTTTAGAATCGATTAAAATTAATTGAAATAAAAGAACGGTTGATTCATATTTTAATTTTTAACTAATTGAATAATATTATACATAACTTTTATACTCATTAATTTCGATATTTGACAGTATTTGTAATAATAAATATAGATATATTTTTCATAATAAAAAACCGAGGATGTCACTCTACTGTATGGTAAGTGCCGAATGTATTATATTCAGCTTGGTTCTAAGACAATATAATAGATGTGCTAATTCAAATTATATTATTTTATGATAAGTCATATATTATATACGACGAAAAACGATACTAAGCCAAAACCGTTAGTCATCATACATTTTTAAAGATATTTAATTATATAATATATATATTATATATATTACAGTCACCTAGGTAATAGTAATTTATTAGTTATATTTTTAGTTGAATACATTTTCACTAACAAGAAATTGCACACAATACATAGTTATTACTTATTATTATAATATTATTCAATATAATGTTGCTAAGTGTTAATAACCAGTAGTTAGGTTAATGAAGATGGATAGGTTTATGGTACAAACATATTAAAATTAATTAAAATAGTTTTAAAATTTAATTGTTTATAATAAATAATAATTTATGTAATAGCCAACATTTTATGACCTTATTACAACAAAATAACTATAATATCATCATTATTTTTATTTAAATATTCAATTTTGTCAATATTTCAACTTCAAATTCCTACAAAAAAGTTGTTATGCATTTGTGTTTTTAGATTTTTAGGTTGTTTTTCAGGATAATTTATGTGAAACATTTTCAATCTAGCAATCAAAATTAAAAATGTTATCTATTATTTTTAGTTTTGAATAAATATCTATTTTTGTAAAAATTTAAATTTCAAACACTTATAAAAATAACTATGTCTATGTATATTTTTTAATTTCTACAAAATATAGCTTATAACCCATTTTCGCACTGTTTTCTACCAAGTACAACTTAAGTATAACCTTCAAAATTTAAGATCGAATAGATTTTATTAACCAGTAAGATAAAACATATACATGAAAATACCAACCACTCATACAACATCGCTACGTTTAGAATCTAAATATTCGCTGTATGTTGTGTATTATACGTCTATAAAAAAATATATTATTTAATTAATATCATTTAAATGATTTTTAATAGTACATAAGACGTATAGATTCGTTTATTTGGTATTTTTAAATTATGATGTTTAAAAATATTTATTATAGTTACACTGAGTTTCCATTTTTATTTAGGTATACCTATTATATATTATGTAATTTAAGGTGTTTCTATTTATTATATACTACATTATACTATTATAGAACCTATATGTTTTTTTATGATCATGATCAAAATAAAAAAAAGTTGTGTGTCTTAAGAAAAAATTCTTATTTTTTTGTAGGTATAATTATTTATTATAATTATGCTTACAAAATATATTTTCTTTTGTTTTAGCCGTTTACACTAATTTAATTATTATTATAATATATAAATAACCTTCTGAAGAATAAATTGGCTCTGTCTATTCTGTTTTCATTAACTCGGATTATATTCTATTTTATGTTTGTTTCCACAATTGATAAGATCATATTTTTATTCAAGTACCTATAAATGCAATATGCGCGTATAAAATGTCAACGTCACGTATTTGTATAATAATATGCATCTTCAGCTATAAAAAACAACTGGGATAACATTTGTGAACTATTTCATGAAATACCCCATATCAGTTTTTATTTGAACTTTGATTAGAAAGACTAGAAAGTTACTGTTGTGTATCATAAAGTCCGTTAACGGTTAGTTGAAAAAAGAAAAAAATAAAACAAAAATCACCGTTGGCGGGTTCCTTGAAAGTTGTCGCCGACCATAGCCGACCGTTCACGACCGCTTCCGGCGGCAATTGGCTTCAGTAACGGGATAACCGTAAAATCCGCTCCTCAGTGAATGGTACGCCGCATGCCCTTCGCTATGGTCTTACTGAGCCTGGTATCCATATCGCGGTGAAAGTTTTTCGAAACTCAATTTTTGATACGATTAGATTTTTTTGCTTCTTATTTTTATTGTGTTTGTTTAAAATTTTAATTTTATTATTTAAGTTTAAAAAATGCATTGAGTTTAATTTAATTATTGTTCAGGTTTTTAAAAAAAGTATCGAAAATAGTTTTTTTAGTGTTATTTTCTAATTGACATTTTCAAAGTGATTTATAACGAGTGTATATTTTTTTGTGAATACATTTATTGCATGGAGTAAATAAATAAATAAATACAATTTGGAATAACAGTGAGTCGATTACAATAAAATTATTTTATTTAATTTAAAATTATGCATGACAAATGCACACAATTCTCAGTAAATTATAACCAAACTACATTTTATAGTTTATTTATCTATACTATTAATTTAAATGTGTATATTATTATTATACTCAAAAGTATTAAATATTTTACTATTAATTAGCTTTGTAGTATTTATAATTTATCTTGATTGGTTGAGTAAGAAAAATATAATATACTTAGAAAACAAAACTTTTTTCACTAAAAATATTTATCTTTAAAAATGCTCTAAAATAAATTTCTAAACTTAAAATATCAATTCACCATTTATTTTATAATTTTATTATATGAGTAAAACACGTATAGATATGTAGGTACCTACCTATGTATAATTATTGAATAATTTAAGTCTTAAGACTAATAAATTTAATACTCCCGGAGGGTCAATAAAGAGTAATAATAACTGTTCAATGTTAACCTTTTATTTTTTTAAACCTGTAATAGTAGATTAGTAGATTAATCAATATTATTATAAACACAAATATTATTATTTAAACTGAAAAAAGTGTGTGCAATATTAAAATTTTAAATACATTGAACTGTTGTATATATTTTAAATTTTATGATTTAAAATATTTTATAATTGTATAGCTCTAAAGAATGAATAAAATTATTTTTAGATTAATATTGAGGTAAAGTATCATCATAATCGGTTCAAAATTTTAAGTTATATTAGTTGCTATTTCAATAATTCATATAATTAATAGGTGATGGATATTCTTTATCATTTTGTACTTAATATTCCTTACGGTAGAATTCTTTTACAAATATCTCGATGTATCTACGATGAACTGTGATTATTAATAATAACTATTATTTATTTAAAGTGTTTGCGTTACTCTTACAATAATATTCAGATAGGACGAAACTTGTGAAACATATATTATTAGTTCAAGGGTTGGTGATTATTTATACTTGATAAAATAAAGAATTTTATTTGGAAAGGAAATATTAAGAAATATTTTTTTAATCTTTTTAATTTTCCCCATTGTCAAGAACATACAAATTATTTGATTTTTTAATTCTATTTATTTAAAATAAAAAATTTAAGTTTTTTGAAATACTAAAATATGTTTCACGCGAATAATTTATAATTCTTTTATACTTAAAAAAAAATAAGTAGGTACTTACAGTTAATGTATTGGGAAATAATATGTATACTTTTTTTCAATAATAATAATTACAATTATTTAATTATAGTTTGATACATTATAAATTGCTTTAAAATTAACTACTGAATTTTTTTTTAACTAAAGTGATATAATATATGAGTTTTATCAATAGTTATATGTATATATTTTTACTAATTCAAATGAATTTAAAATAATAATAAATTGGATATGCTTACTTAAAGAGCAATGAAAAATTATGTATAAGTATGACAACCGTAGCATCTTACGACCAAGAATTATTACAAAATAAAATATTTAACATTTTTTAAAATTGCATACTTATCAATTACCTAATTTCATCAGATTTTATACTAATATTTATTACTATTATAGTATAAATATATTGTTTCGAATATATATATATATACTGTATAGATAAATAGAAGATCATGGTATTAATTAGATATATGGGTATTATATTTTTATAAATGTATTTAGAATGATCAAAATATTGTAAATACTATGAAAATAATGATGATCCATTAATTTTGGTCATCTAGTATACTGAAGATCGCAATAAGGTATTTCATTGACTTAATATGTTGTTATTTAATTTTTGTGTAAAGTTTGGTGACATATTTTGGTTAAATTGAAATGCAAAAGATGTGTTGATTAATGTGTTGAAGGTATTTAACAAAAATTTTCAATATTATGTTTATTATATAGTTTGTATAATATTAGTTATATTTATGTAAACTGTCATTAAATGCTTGTATACAAGTACGGCTTATAAATGTTTATAGTAAATATTGACATAAGTAATTGAGTACTATTAGGTATAAGTAATTAATTGGTATTATTAATGTTTTATTATTATTATTTGGCCTGAATGTTTTTGTTTGATAGTTTATAGTATAATCCTTATGTTTTAATAAACAAGTAAGTACTCTTGAATTTTAATATTAAAAATAAAATGTATCTGATAATTAATATTGCAATTATTAAAAAGGTATTATGTAGTTATATTAGGTATTAAATAGTTCATTATTAGGATGATCGGTGTAGGTATGTAAATATTTTGAATTTGATTGAAGGACATTAAGTTATTTATTATATGTATTTGCGTAACTTATGTATGAAAACACCTAATAATTTTAAACAATAACCTCAAAAACGTGATATTAATTAAATGGTTAATTTTTTTTAATATCATTTTCGAAGGCCAGAGTTCCAAACAATAGTCAAATTGCTGTATTGACCCACTGATGGTGATTATAATCAAATATCCGCCCACCACTTTTTTGGAACGAATATGGTCTTGTTACTAATTTTGTTTAGCGAATGAGCGATGATCAACATTGTAAAATAAATTCTTAATTTGAAATTATAACTCTAAAAATGTATGTCAACATACTAAAAATAATAGATTTAATTTTAACATTTATTAAGAAATAAAGTATTGACAATACTTAACTTGTCAAATTAGTTTTCAATAATGTACTTATACAATATACATGCCAATAAACTAATACATATTATACATATTAGTCGAATCAAATTATGATCCTAGACTGAGCTATAATGATTGCAGGAGCTCACTGCCGTTGTTTGCAAATCAACTTTCACCTATATCGTTTTTTTTTTTCAATGGCGATAATGACGTAATATAGACGATAAACATACGTATTTGATTTACGTTGTTACGTCTACTCTAAAATATTGACCCTGTAAATTTAATATTAAATTGCAATGTATTGTTAGAGAGTAAAATTTAAATAAAAATGTCCATACTATTTTATTCGAACACTTAAGTATATTCACTCTTCCTTTCAAAACTACTTTTACATTATTGAGGTTAAAATTGTATTATGTAGAAACGGCGTATTTATGTTCGGTCTACTTTACAACCATAAAAGTAAATGATCCGGAACAAAAATTGATCAAGTAAAAATTTAAAAAATTTGTTTAATGAGTTCATCTCTAGACTTTTAATTATATACTTTATTTGAAGTATTATTTTTTTATTAAAACTTGATGTTAAAAAAGTACAATTTATATAAACTCATTACTTGTTAAAGTTTATTAATTTAAAACTATTTTAATATATTTTATAATTATTAAAAGATTAGAATGTATTATATTGAAAAAACTATGTAATATATTATAATATGTAGATATAACATATTAAATTATACTCGTACATGCATTTGTTGTATACAAAATAATAATACATTACTATAATAAACTTATAAAACTTGGATTTGTTATTGATTATTTGTAACGTTTATTGATTTTTCAGATTTGATTTATGTGTTAAAAAAATGACAAGTTTTATAAAAATGAATCCATATTCGGCGGTTTGGAAATGTCGACTAAGATTGAAAAAGTCAGCTGAAGTGGCATCATCAACATTGACCTGAGATTTATTTACTCAGACTAATACTGTTTATAATCTATTGAACAATGATATCCGCGCTGCTAACGGCTTTGTCTTTAATGATATTGTCGCTTGCATCAGCGGACGTAAATTTTATGCAATCTTGTGAGTCTCCTGCGCAGTGTCGATGCGATGGCCACGAAGCAACAGAAGTTTCCTGTAGAAATTTGGGATTCACCAGAATACCCGATGATATACCCTTCAACATTACTAAGCTGTAAGTAACTAAACGTAATCAATTGTTATTGCTATTGTTTTAAGACAAATTAAAATGAACACGTGGTTTAGTATTGAATACGTAATATATATAGAATATTTCAAATGTATTATATGTAATAATATAGCAGCGATTATTATTACACGATAATGTGATACAATTAGAAATCAAATCAATACTTTATTATTATTATAAACATTAGTCTATTTTCACGTACATTTTTCATTATTTTAATTATAATGTTATGTGTGCGTAATAATACGTGATTCAGAGATAAAACTAGGAAATGGTTAGGACGACCTTCGTCCACAGAAATGATGACCTATAAAAACTTTCCGAATGAAATTTCTTGTAAATAACTAATTTGTTATTTCATAATAAAATGAATACAATATTGAGGACGTCATAATAAAATTATATTTTAAAATATATTCATCATTTACTATTTATTTATTCAACTACAATAATTTCTCCTACATTAATCCATATTTAGATCATGTTAATTTGTTGATTATTATGTTTCAATCCATTCGTAAATGTACAATATAATAATTTAAAATATTCATTTTAAACATATGCTAACTTGTACCTTAGATTTAACCTATTTATGATTGAAATATTCTATGTATCCTTAAAAATATATTGTTAGTTTTGCTTAGTCAATATACTAAATTACAAGATAATATTATTATGTAGGACATTTTTATGCTATAAAACAGTGTCTTAAAATAATAGTTATGAAAACTTGACGTAAGTTAAAATTTATCTTCCATATATATATACTTAAAATAATATTTACAAACATATAGTTATTTAGTTAATGATAATCAGAATATAAAATTAGAACTTTATCTAATTTTTAATTTTTAAATGTCTATTTCATTTAGTATTAGTATTTATTATTTAATAATTTTTTTCGTGGAAATTGGAATATTTGAATATTTTTTGACAGACGGTAGATTCTTCAAATGTAATTTTTCACGTTGCAGTTTAATGATTTATTTTTATTATATGTCCAAATATATCACATATCATTATAGGGAAATTTACATGATCATGATTGATTAATGACAGAAATAATAATATAAACCATAACTGTAATAATATTATATAATAATAACGTATGTGTCAAAGGATCGTGATTTTGGCATAAATACAAATTGAAACTGAATGGAGATTAGAAAATAAACATTTTGGCAAAATACTTTTCGTATTACAAATTCTAAGCAGAGAAAATTTAGTTAATTTACTATCATAGATATAACTACTTATTTGAAAAAATATTTTTCTTTCAAGTGGTATGATAATTATATTTATAAATCTATAAGATGCATTTTTGTATTGCATATAAAATATATGGTTTGAATAGATTTTTTTTAATAATAAAATTCAAAGTACCTACCGAACTCATTTTAAGGATAAAATAAATAGGATAATTTTAAATAAACGTTGTTATTTTATTTATTTCTAACATATTTTATAATTTTTCATGTGCAACTAGTGCATATTCATTGGAATAACTGTAGTAGTTTATTAAAATACACGCTTTCGTCAATAATAAATTACTACGATCACATCACGTCTATTCACTCTCAGTCCATTCTTTTTTTTACACTTCGTTTATTTTTTCAATTCCTAGTATCACATTTATCAAAATCATGTCAAGTAAATGCAGCATCAGTAAAGTTGCGTTTTTAAACTAAGTTGCAATGTGGTTCATTATTTAATGTAAGCATGGATCATGGATGGTTTTTCGTGCTTTATTTTCAATAAAAAATCAGTATCAGTTACATCACACATTATTACACCGACGATCATCTAAAATTTACAAATTAGTCTATTTTAATAATGAAAAAATTCTAATTTAATAATATAACAGCTTAAAGTATAAAAGAAAATGTATAATGAATTTACTAATAATAACTAAATATTTAATTCTTGTTAATACTTACTGTTCCAGTATAAGCTGGAAAAATATAATCGATTCATTGTATAATATCTATAATATTTAAAAAAAAAAGTAATTCAACATTGATTTAATTTATACAATGTGGAGTAAAATATTCTACATTTTACTGTTGAAAATTAGCATAATCCATATAATAATGTTAGGTACCATACATGTTGCAAGAAAATTCGATTATTTAAGATTCTCATTTATTTGTTTGTATATTCAATATTTATTTACTTTTTTTAGTTTTATAATTAAAAAATAATATGAATGAGAGGTTAATAATTAGCATAGTGGTTGAAATTAATTATTTAAAAAATTTTAGGTACCTATATTATAGTAGAGTTTGAGTAAAAAAGTGTGTTATTTTAATAGTTTTGACCGTTAGATCATATTTGCGGCTATTTACATTATTTTTATCGTGCTGTATATGGTAAAATATGTATAGTATACACATTTTTGAAAACAATATTAAGTATTAAAACACTATCATAAAGCAAAAAGTTAGTTTTAGTTTAATCGGATTTAATAATTTTAAAATTTTACATTGAATTAAAAAAAAAAAAAAATCAAAATCATTTCAATTTTTTTTTTTTTTTTTGTTAAAATTGTTAACAATTTGTTAAATTAATCATGTATTTTAAAAGTATTTATCCTTTTCTATGATTGAACCAGTATAGTCAGTTCGTATTGCAATCACGTATGATGAGTTATGGGAAGGGAGTGTATTTAATATTATAATGAGCAAGTTTCCCATCAGAATTATTTTTCATACTCTAGTATATCCAAATATTTGTGTACTCTTTATCAGTATACTGTGTATTGTTGAGTTTTTTGCTCATATGTACTATAATTGTGTACACTTGTTTTTGTTTTGACTCTGATAATAATACAATTAAAAAGTATATGTCTCTCCTACATTAGACTCATTATATAGTATACGTATATACTATATAGTATATACCTTTAGTTTGTAAATTGTTGTTATCGTGTGCGTGCATTTATTACGTGCACAGAGGTTTTGGGCAGAAAAAAAATCGATCGAGCGACCTTTCGATTTAATTAGCAATAAACGCGTCTGCCTGTAGGGAACCCTTAAAATTATTCTGGAACCCTGAAACAATAAATATCACACATTCAAGGGTTTTGGAATGTTGTGGAAAGGACCAACGTAGTAGTACTAGTAGAGTAGTTGTCAGCATATACACATTATCCCACACCGTCGCCACTGTCTTGTACATTAAACCGAAACTATTGGAATAAATTCGAATTTAGCTTTTTAGTTTCTCTTCATTATTATTTACCAGTATTAAATTTATTAGTTAAACTACATGATTATAAATACTTCAGGTAATTAACAAAATTATCTGATACAGGAATTTGATAAGAGATCTTTAATATTACAGTTTAATAGCTTGGTATCTGAAAACTTGACAGGGTTACCTATTTGGTGTTTTGGGGCTTGTATTAGTCCGCTGACTTATCTTCAAAATATTGCTGGTGTGATGTGTTATTAGTTTATTAGTGATAAATATATAAGATTTAAAAAATTATTTTATAGTATGGCTTACATATATTATATTAACCACACTTGCTGATATTTTTCTTTAACACACTTCGGAGTTGTCATTAGTTTTTCCTTACAGTCTACATTTTTTAAAACTATTAAGAACATTTAAAAATTAAAATCCTTTAAAGTAAGAACTAGTTAAAATTTTTAAATCAACTATTAGCCACATAAAACATGCATTTTTATAGAAGATGATTATTGGAACCTAAAAAATAGTGTTGGAAAAATATAATAATAATAAAACAAACTAAAAACACAATATATGAACTAAACATTTTTTAATTTCACTAAAAAAAAATCAGAATCTACATTAATATTAGAATATGATACTTAAAAATAGGTAAATACAAAACATATCTCGCATATCATACTCTGTATTTAAAATTAATTATCTAATTATCGCAATTTATTTTAATGTTAGGTATATATAACATACCTTACAAGTTTGGGACGAAATATTTAATCATTTTAATCAGAATTGATTCCAAATTTGAGTTAATGTACTGTAGTGTATTATACTAGTATTTTGGAATTATGTTTTAAGCTAATACTCAATCGTTTTATTCCAAAATATGACTCCAAGTAAAGATCACTCTAAAGCAAACACATTAGAAATTTTTATTTGTTTTATTTACTTTTAAATATGCAACTAAAAATAACATTAAAGAGCAAATTAGGTTTAACTATTAATTCGATTAATGACTATACGAAGCTTTTGAAAGACTTTATCTCCTAGTTAAAGTGTCAAATAAAATATTATCAAATATCTAATATATCTCTGTCTTATCTTAACGCATAATTTGAAATATTAAAGGTAACTAATTATTTGCATGGTTACTATAATTATAATATGTAATTAGTTATAATAAAGTTATATAGATGTCTAGTTAATTTTTAAAACACTTACTTTATAATTTAAAATACTGTTATTATATTAAAAAAATTATGAAGATACCTTCCCGTTTCTGATAATAAATTCATTGTTTATTAGTTTATAGAACGAAGGTAGTCTAATATATATTATCATGGTCTTTACATAATTTTAATTTAATATAAATATGTGCTTAATAAAATAAGTAAACAACATTAATTACTATTAAAGTTAAGAAAAAATACAAATTTATAAATAATACTCGTCAATGACAAGGTTGTTAGAATTATATAGAGTTTTTTGACTGTACACACAGTGTGTATTACACACATTTATATGTTATTAAATAATATAATATTAATGAATAAAATTTAATTAGCTTGAATACGCTACTAAAATAGGCTAGTCGTACACATATGTTGTGGGTAAGCGAAACACTGTCTCTGATGGATTGCGTTTTGAATAGTTATGATGCTATCGCTGATTTTATGTTTAACGTGACTGAATTGGCATATGAATCATAGGAATCGTATTCTTGACCGTTTATTTTTTTGTGTGTTATACCTTAGTGGGTCTGCGTAGAATAATTTCACGATCTCAAGGTAATACGCATGATTTTATTTCCTTTATAGTATTCATGGTTTGTCTCAATTTTCAGTTATATACTCATAATAATTGTTGAATATTAACATGAATTACGTTTTTACTTTTTATAATAATTTCTTAATCGGACGAATGGGATCAGTTGATTTATAACTCTAAATTTAGTTTTGTTAAATTTTTTAATTGGTTAATCAGCTTATTTTAATATTTATTTTATTTATTTATGGTATATTTCAAAATTTTAACTAAAATAATATTTAATTTTTTTCTTTAGCTTTATTATTATTATTTTTTAATAATAAACAATTAGAGAAAATATTTTAAAATATTGGATTACTTTTTAATTTGATTACGATTTAAAGTGTAAGTTTGTTTTAATGTAAATTTAATGAATTACTGTCTTTTTAGTTTGGTATATACATGTATTTATTTAATTATTTTAGTTTTGTCATTAAGAGTTTTCAACCCTGAATTTTTCGTATGTTATAAATTCTATTATTTTATTTGAACTTCATGAACATTTTGTTTGATTAAATTTTAGGTAGTAAAAATACTTAACAATATGTAATATGTTGATATTAATTTAAAGTATTTGTGCTCATAAAACTATACGTTATTTTAATTTTTTATGTTTAAAACTAAATTATTAAATGTTTGTTATGTGTTTTGGTTTTTTGAAATGTCTATAACACAACTTTAAATATACATATTTCTTCGTCATAAATAATGACATAGCTCTTTTTTCTAAATAAGTGTATTTAAACTTCCATACCATATTTATGAACTAGGCGTGAAATATGTTTATTTGGGACATTTATTATAAAAAGAGAGCCAATTAATCAATAGATAATTTAATTACAAAAATTAGTATTAATTAGATGAATATTTAATATTTATTGATTTTTATATAATTAAACGTAATTTAATAAGAATTTTACAACTATGTTTAATCATAAGAAAATCATGTTATTTATATTTATACTTATAATATATCTTTATACAATTGCGTGTTTAATAATTGTTTAAATTTTGATTTATGGAAACGTATACTTTCTTAATATTTTTTGTTTTATATTAAATCGCCTGAGTTATTTATTTATTTAATGAATTAAGTCTTCAAGGTCAGATAGTATCTAATGTATTTTAGTATCTCATAGTTACAAAATCAATACCTAATATAGATACTATAGAATATAGCATCGAGTCTTAAATTTGATTCTATATCATAAAAGATAATTAGCTCTAATAGAATTAATTAAGCGTATTGTACTAAGTTGAATATAAATTATAAGAGAATAAGGGATTAACTTTCCATAATTGATTATCTGTGGAAAATTATTAAAACATATTAGGTAGTTAGGTATACCTTGTTAGATATTAGATGTAAAGTTAATTATAATAAAATTGGAAATGTGATATTAAGATAACAATGTGTAAGGTAGAACAATCTTAAAAACCGAAAGTGTATTTATATTTTTTATACAAACGAGGTATCAAAAAGTCTTTTGCGAGTTAACTTTTTAAAATTTTGTTTTTATACAATTACAAATATTTTTTTAGCTTAGTTTAATATTTTTTTCTTACAAACTAAATAGCGTGAAGGTATTCGATACATACAATAAATATTATTAAACACTGTGTAAATTTAAAGTATCTCTATTATGCAGATTTTTTTTTTTTTGATTTATTTATAATGTATTCTAACACTAAAAAATAATGCATTGTAACACTTTGTACGTGATATAAGGAAATCGAATTCAGTAAAAATAAGTATATACAATGGGTTGGAAACTTTTAGAATTTTCGATGAGTTCAGCATGAGTTCCTTCAATGTGTTTTGAGAAAACTCCATTTAGGTATTTGGACGACAGGATCACCGGATGTATTAGTTTTTCATGAACGAATAACATAAAATTTGTGCCAAGAAAATCATAAAAACCTATCGTTGTGTTTTATTTGGCACTAAAATGCAATTGTAACGCCTCAAGGAGCTTATGAGTGTCTAAGAACTGAAATGAAAAAATTGAATTTTTATGTAAACAAAATATTTTGGGACATTTTTGTTGTAGAATCAACATTAAATGAGTTCATTTCTTAAATATGTACTCTAGATAAGAAAACAACGCATTCAAATTTATATAATATATTTTTTATCAGCACAAACTTTTGGCTCGACTATAAATTTCCATGTTTTTTTTTTTTTTTGGCACTCATATGAAGAACTGGATGAAAGGCACTTGATGATGAAAGCAAAATTCATATTTCCTTCGGGAAAAGTTTCCACGTCGGTCGTAAATAACAATATCTTTTGGGTTTTCCCTAACCACCTATATTTCAGTGTATAATCGTGATCGTAAACGACAGTCATCGACTTGAGAGTGGTGTATGTCGAAATCGGATTTGGGTGGACCTTTTTAACGACGCCGTTAAATGTATACAGTTACTATAACCATAAAGTAAAAAGTAAAATAATTGCACCATTTTATTTACTATGTAGTTATATAGTTTGTCATCACTTGTTTTAAAGAATCACATAATATGTATTTTAGTTGTATGAAGGTTATAAATACTTCAAAATTGGTATTTTTACTTTGAATAAGTAATAATAAGTATGTAAATAACTTAATTATATATTCAATAACATTAATTTTTAATTTTTTTTTTTATTGATCATAATTTAGTTTTGACTATTAACGTTAAGTGCTAGATTTTTTTTATGATTCTACTAGTTAATATTTGAATATTTACTAATAAGAACCTAACTTAAAACTTTACAATAGAAACAGCTGAAAATCAAAGAATGTTAAATGTATTCTGCTGATAGTTAATAACGTTGATATAATTAGTTTTTTAAATCATGATACTAGGTACCTATATCTGTATTTAGTTAGAAATATAACTTAATTATTTCATGTTTTAAATAATTATAAGTAGCTACTTGAAATTAAATATTTTAAGTATGCATATTATATTAAAGCTACCATAGTAATTTTATATTTAGGAAAAGGGTTAGGTATGTATGAAATTATATTTTTATTTTATTTGTCCTTATATTAATTTTTCTTTATTTATTGTATGAAATAAATGATTTAATTTTTTATACCCTTTTGCGCATTTTTGATCTTAAATTAAGTATATAGGTTTAAAGGGATAATACTATTTGAGTTAAATACGTGACTATATTTTTTGTATCACATTCTAACTATATAATATATTGTAATGTTTCTAAGTACGATTGTTTATGAGATTTATTTTAGTTAAGTAATTTTTTTTAACTAAAAAAGTTTTATATTAAAATATATGGCACCTGAGGGATAATGTTGCCTGTAAGAAATTTTATACTTTTAAAATTTTTAGAATCTTGAAATATTTGAAATAAAAAATTGAGATCAGAATGTCTATAATAATTTATATTTTGGAATTGTTTTGAAAATCGTTAACTTAATTTTTTGTTTATTAAATAATTTAAAAAAATATATTTTGATTATCTTAGTACTTAAAATTTTAAATTTACTTGATTGTTTTTATATGAATCATGTAATTTATAAACTTTGTAATATAACTCTTTTTTTTTCGATAAAAAATAAATAAATGAAACGGACAATAAATTATGTATTGAAGTATAGATTTGAACTATAAAGACTGTCAAAGAGCGTAAATTCTCTCAAAATGATATAAATCGAAATGATACTATACAGAAACGATGATAAAGAAAACTGTTATGAGAAATAACGAGCAATAATAAATCATTTCATGAAAAACTTGTGTGAGCTCTGTTTTTGGCTACTATTTATCTTGCTCTTATAGAGATTCCTTTTCTGTTATATATTTTTGGGCCGTTTACTATTTTTTTCTGCACCGTTGCTTTTGACAGACGTCCGGCATCAGAAATACGATATTATGAAAAAAGATAACTTTCCTCTTATCGGTTAATAATTTTGTCATGCCAATACCATAAAGTACCAAAATAGTATTATTCATTTTCAGTGGAAGGTACACAAACATATAACATTGATAATGTTTAACTTATGTCTATACGTTGTATTACATATTTTCAAGCAAGGTGAAAATCGAGGTTAAAACCACAGAGCTCACACAATGCGGGCCATTAATTATTACAAAGCCAAGGTTTTCTCTACCGAAATTGTTTGGTCCGACACACATATGTCAACCTTTATTACAGTCATATTTGACTAAATAATATTTTTTAAATAAAACTACACTAGTAACAATTATAATTTCGTTAAAAGATATTTTATTTTTTATAATAATGATAATTCTTCTTAAAATGTACATTGATAATAAAAACAAAATAAGTTTATACCTAATAATATTAAATATTACCAGCAATAAATACAACTTTAACGAGTCAATAAAAAAAATTTCGTAACTTAGTAGAGCTTTTAAATATTTTGGTAATAATAAATATTTATTGTGATCCTTAAAAACTAAATCATTAAAACATTTCATTTTATGATTTTATGATTCATTTTATTATATGTTAAAACGGCATTATTACATTTATCAAACTATGTATATATATAGTCTGTTCTATACAACGTTCTATTGAATAAAATTGTTAAGTAGTATGTTACTATGTTTATCATAAAATTATAGCGTTAAAATGGTTTTAGATTCACAGATACTTCTATTTTATATATTTTAAATGGAACAATGAATGTATTGATGTATTGATTTTACTATGATGTATGTCGTTTTTTTATGTGTATTAGTGCATTATAAGTTGTTGAAAAATGCTTTAATTTTCTAGTTTTAGTGTGGTTTGGGATAAAATATTGGATTTAGTTTGTACTTCAAATTCTTAAAAATTGAAATGTCTATGATTTTATTTTTATAATTTGAAAAATTAAATAAAAAATTAAGAAAAAATGATAATTTTTATGTTGAACCACTATAATTCAATCATGAATAATTTTTAAAATATTTCAACTATTTTTGAGGTATTAATAGAAAATTGAAATTTTATTTTAAATGTCAATAAAAAAATTATGTACTTGTAAAAATACTTGAAAATTTGATGCAAGGTTTCAATTAAAAAAATGTCTTGATAGAATATATATTGTGATATTATAAACTGACAGGAAGTTACCGCTCAGAATCGATTTTTGTACATAGTGATGTATAACTGAATTCAAATTTAACACATCTAAATAAATAATAGTGACCTACTGGATACAGTAATGCCTAACTTTTTTTATTGTTAAATCAATTAATTAGTCAGAAAGTGAGCATCCACGGATTTAAAACTATTTTATCAAAATTATAATTTAAATGTACTAAATTAGTGTTAAGTATTTAATAAAAATTGTACTATTCAATAGGTATGCAACAAAATAACCAAAAAATACAACGACGTTTTAACTAAATTTGATACAATCAGACCTTAGCGAATTAAAAAAAAAAAAAAAACGAAAATATTGAGTAAAAATCCATCTTGATAATATAATTTTAAAAGTGCAGTCATTATTTATTTTATTATGATGCAATAATAATCATCAACACAACTATACTTATATAATATTATGAGTTATGATTAATTACCTATTTAAATCTATTTAGACATACTACAACATTTTCAGTTTTTTACGTCAGTGATCCCAGTCATAATGACTATATAGTTATTCAACATATGAATACGATAGATACGATATATATAATATGATGATACGGAGAAATGGTGCGAATGATTTGTATTGTATAGTGTATACTTATTATAATATGTATTCTCAAAATTTTATATTGAATAATGTATACATTATTACAATTGCTTAAAATTATTCGAAAGATTTATAAAATTTCAAATAACTATTTTTAGTTTTTATCCACTACTCCATTAATCTTTGATTAAATTGGCGAGTTTAATAGTTGAACAGTTTTTTTTTTTTTTTTTTTGAAAACCCTTTTAAAATAATTAAATCACTGTATAACCAGCAGCATCATATTTTATTCAGTTATAATTTAAAATTAAGTATAATATTACGATTGTAAATCATATTTATTATTTTATAATATATTGGTTTTCACAATAGTTAAATTCATTATAAATTACTTGTTTAGAAAAAAATTAATTCAACGATGCAGCTAGTTTTAAATTTAATTGTTTTCCATTTTATTTGAAGTAAGTATTTATTATGTTATATATAAAAAAAAAAAATTAAACACTTTAATTTTGTTTAAATATTTTCTTGCAAACTGCATACTATTTTGTCTAATCATCTTTTGAATACCAAGGTAGTAGGTACAATATTTATAGCTATATATATATTTTTTTGTTCATATTAAATTAATAGAACATTTTTTTAAATTATTTATTTTTTATAATTCCCCCTCAAGGCATATTCTGTAATAGCTGCATTTAAATATTGTTAGATTATCTGTCTACTCAGTGTTATGTGGTATATTTGCATGCTCTGTTGATTTTAATATTACGTTATTTTCTTGTTTACTGTACATTTATGAAATTGTTTTTTAAAAATATTTTTCAACATTATCAATTGTAAAATGTCCTTACACAAATGTAAATAAATATAAAACTATCTTTATTTTACTTTTTAAAGAATACATTGTTATTATTTTTTTTATGGGATACGGAAATAACTACCTCCATTTTATAAGGAAAAGTACTTTTTGAACTACTTTATAGATAAATTAAAAAATAACTTTTTCATCAATTAAATAAAAATATATCTTATTTTAATTAAAGAACGATTTTATTAAGATTTTATTAAATGAGTCATTAGTGTTATAAGTATGTAACTTACTAGAAAAATATTAATAGGTAACTCTAAATTATTGATTTTAATAATATTATAAAACGTCTTATATTTTGTATAATATGTGTAATGTGTGTACAGTATCTTTGAAAGTTTATAATCTATTTTGCACTATCGAATAGTTAATTTATTAATACCTGAATGTTTTTTTTTTAATTATATTAAAAATATATTTGTGAAATAGTATTTAATATAAGGCAATAGCTTTAATGTTTTTTTTTTAAGTTTTAATTATCTAATATCATAATGTAGCTATTTATTGATATTTTTCAAAAATAATTCTTGTAAAATCAAAATAATTTTATAACTTAATAGGTAGTATAAGAAATAAGCATACAGTTATACAATATTATTGTATTTGTATTGATTTAAAAAAATTATCCGTTTTAATGTAGTGGAATTAAAAAGTTTTTAAAAATGTTCAATCTACTGCTATTTTTCTTCCAAGAAGTATAGCGTAAAATAAATTCGATTTATTCCCTAATTAATGTTTAATGACTTAGAATTTTTTTTTTTTGTTCAGCTCCGTGTAATGAAACTATGAGAAGGGGTTTTTCGTATAACGTAATAATGACAATAAATTAATCGGGACGAGAAAAGTTTTTACTCTCAGCAAAATCCGCTTGCAGATTAAATTTCGGCACCAGAGGATGTTGCGGCATTTTTAATTATTACTCTCTCGGTCGCCACTGTGGCCGTTCCCTTGTATATTATACTGACGTTGGTGTTATACGAAGAGAAGGGGACTCGTTATCATAAACAACGGAAACCCTAAAAACCATTGACCCGAGACGAACTGAAATGGGCATTTGGTAATATAATTTTATTGAAGGAAATGTTATACGTGTAGGATTTATCTCAATAACCGTAAGTCATTCTATTATGACTTTTAAGATTTCTTTCTTGCCGTATTTGAATTTGCACATTTATTAAAATGCTTCCGATTTATTTTCTATTGACAAAAAAGATTCAGTAAAATAATTTTCTTAAAATATTTTCTTTTATCTAAAATAGTTCAGGAACCATTATATTATGGACAATTAATATTAACTATAGAAAAAAAAAATTGATTGTATTATAACAATACCTATATGGCTAAATATTATGTTTACAATATTATATAATGTATATTAGGCATTTTTTTATGTTAATGATGTAACATCATTATCGTTTAAGAAGTTTTATCTTTTTATTATAAATATTTATAATTATTATGTACAAATCAAAAGTTTTCATACTTATGATATAAGTGTTATTTTCTAAGGAATAATTTTATAACTGTAAGTATTTAATAGTTGTGCACTTAGTTTTAGTTTATTTATTTAAACAAAATTCTGAAATTTGTTTAAAAGTGAAAAATGTATCCAATTATAATCAAATTACGGTAAGTCATTGAGACGCCAATCATAACCAAAGAATCGAATACAATTTCTTAGGTATATTGCATCGATGGTTCATAGCATTACAAATAGCAAAAAGTGGTTACAATTTATGTATTGTATAATCTAAGTTAATTTTATATAAATAATGAGAATTTAGTTATTGAAAATTATATTTTTTATTAGTAGTCTAAAAATAATATTATTTTATATTAAATAGAGAGTTTTTAGTAAATAAAACTTTGCTAATGTTTACAATTATTAACAAGGTACCTCTTATGTTATTGTTAAAGGAGTAATTGAGTAAACTACTACTTTTATTATTGTGTAGGACTAAACTTAAAAGTTTTGGATTAAAACTGTAAGTCTATACTTATAAAGTTTTTAATCATTATTTATCGTAATTAAATTTTTAATGAACATAAAACACGCAAATATAGGTACCTTTACTAAATTATTTAAAGACCACATACATTATTTGAAAGTAAAGAGTTACATTAATATTATTTATACAATAATATTCTTTAGTAAGGGAATAAAAAAATAAAAAAAGTATTGTTATAATAAGATTTAACTTGAATAATTTTTTTTTTTAATTTCTAAGTTGTAATTTTTTATAAGAAAAATATTGACATATAATAAAGTTATTAAAACGCTGGTATAAAATAATTATTAGAAATTATATATTTTATATAATTATATAATTTGTAACTATAATATCATTTTAATTAAGTAAAAACTAATACTACAGTACATTATTTTTCTTTAAAAAGTATATTACTAAATTGTGTAGTTGGAACAATTAAGTACCTATGTAGAACTTTATTCCTTAATGTTGTAAGCTTTAAATATTTAACTAAACACAACTAGTGAAAAAGTTCAAATAGAAAATATGTTTTCTTCCGATAATAAATTATTGGTGATAAATACCTATGTTAATTTTTTATCTTATATAAATAAATTATTTTACAGTAGCATAATATAATATGATATTACACAATGGTTGAATTGTGGGCAACTGCTCACATATTGAACTTTTAGCGAATGGGGACAAAGATATAAGTTTTCTTCCCTCAAATATGTTAATAGAGTATAGACAATAGTAATATTTTCTAAAATAAAGAATAAATAAAATACGTTGATAAGATACAAATATTATTTTAATAAAATATTTTACGTTTATCATGTTGTATAATACAGGGTGCGCCATAAGTCGGTTCCCGCTGTTTTGTTATCGCAAAACTGCTTATCAATTCAGTATTCCTTGTCATCAGTTCGAGCATAACCAGTGATTTTTTGTAATTATTTAATAATATAAATAAAATCTATTATATCTAATAATATATTCGGAGAACCGACTTATGCCGCACCCTGTATATTAAGGTATTGTCAACGTTTTCGTATTGTTTGGGTTACAAAAATAGTACCCAATAATATTATTTCATAAATTATGATTAAAAGTTTATAATTTTACATCATTTTTATTAATAAACTCGTATACACTTAAAATTATTTAATAAGATGGTTTGTTTATAAGCCATAAAATGCATTTTAAGTATTGTATATAAAAACAAATAATTATTTTATAATTTTAATTTTGGTGAATTAAGTATGTTTTCCCTTTCTTCTAAATTTTTTATTCAGTTTGTCACTGATCATATGCATACATTATGGAGATAAGTATACTATTATATTGTATAATAACTGTACAATAATCTATTATAATGCAGGATCATATTATTATACAAACATAGTGTTAATAAGCCAGGTATTACAGTTAGGGATAATTTATTGCTGTTATTATTTTATCACAGCATATTTTAATTATGACTAATATTACGGAGTCATGAGTAAAATACCTTTTGACCATTATGTCAAGACAAACTAGTTTATTGTAGGTATATAATATAGAAGACAGAACAAAATAAGATAAAATAGAAATATTTTTATTTTGAAAACAGTGAGTATAAAATGTGTAGAAAATACTTACGAATTACGATCGATAAAAATAAAATAAAATAAAAGTACTTTTTAATTTTTATGGCAGATTTTCTTTTCCTACGCATAAAACATAATATGTCATTTGCATTCGTATTAGGTACGGAAATAATTTTAAAATTAACTCGTTGTCTACTTTCCTCTTTCTCTTGCCATCACTCATTTTTCGTTTACTCACTGGAAATTGAACTGTAACCACAGTCGTACCATGCGCCGTACGTTTTTTGAATTTACGTGAAAGTCAACAGCGGCGGTGGCGCTAGCACGTTTTTGGCTTATAATAGGTACAATATATTGGCGAATGCTTCACGAAACGGGGTGGGCTGATAGAGAAAAGTCAGAGGTTATTGTACAGAGGAGGTTAAACGCTGGAACAATTAGAGAGCTATCGTCACACCGACGAGCGGGAAAGCGAGCGAGGTGTGATGGAGGGATGAAAACGTGGGTAATACCAAAACAGTGCGCGCGTATTGTCGTGCACTTTACGTGTATACTAGTCTCGAATTCACGGCGTACACCCTCTGGCAATGTGTGTACCCCCTTCCCGTTTCGGCGTACACACTCAACAGTATCGTCTGTTGGTAGGTTGTGAGGGATGAGGGTATACGAGGAGAAGGATTTTATAATGGGATCAAAAACGGCTGCGAGTAATTCCGGTTGGCTCGTGGTCTGGAATATTAAATGCTTGTTTCCTGCTAGCGTTGTCGCCAATCGCCACGCCAAGCACAGCGTAGTGGCTCTCTTCGTTCAAACGACGACTGTATATATTATAATATGTACATACAGGTACTGTTTAAAACGTAATACATTCACGATCTACATGCATATATAAGTTATATATTTGTGAGGGGTGTATGTGATTGTGTGCGCCCCCGCGTGTCACGTGTGTTTATGTATATTGTGTTTATGTGAGACGTCTGCCGTCCTCCCCCGAGAGATTTTCGACGAAGCTTATACTTTAAAAATAATATCAACCAGCACGCATAGACGAGACAAAACTAAATATATCACCTATCATGATAGTGGCTTTACTTAGATATGTATTTTGCATATTTTATGCATAGGCACATAAATTATCGTATCCCCGAAGGTCTCCCGCATCTCGTAGCCACCGCGACACTCACTCGTATACGTTTATAATGTGTTTTTACTATATTTTTGTCATTTTTCGTTGGCCATGATAATTTTATTGTAGCGTGGAATATTATTGCATTTGTTCGATGCTTTGAGCAGTTGGTATGGTGATTTTCAGGAAAACCCGTCGTGTGTGTATCACGCGTTGAAATTAAAATCGTGAAATTGCATTTTACGTCATGGCCAGGCGGAGTGGTCGCGGGCGTGAACGAAACCACTGAGTTGGAAAACATTTAGCTATCTTCTATGCTCCAGTTAAGTCGTTTTAATTGTATTTGCGAGCGTTAGACGAGCGACCCCACTGCGACGACGACGACCGCACAACGCGACTGACGTGCCCAAAAAGCATACGTTTTACTGTTCTATATACCGAAATAAGTATAAAGTAGCAATGTCGTAGTGCGAACCTCCCCATAAATTGCCGTCAAAATGTTTTTGTGTATAAAATAATATATTACAGTGTTTTTAGTATACCGTTTATGCTATTTCATTATTAGTTAATAATATTTATATTGACTATTGTTGTGTTAAATTTGTTCTTATGTTCTACCAATAAATTCGTATTCCGAATAAAATAATTTTTTATAAGCTCTAATATGATATCAATTTTAGCAACAATTATACCATACTATGAAAAATATTTTAAGCAAATGTGTAGCAAATATCATAATTTAGTTAAAAAATTAATGAAAACGTGTTGTTTATAATTAAAAATCAAATCAAGTGAATTACTATTTATACCTATTATAATATCTAATTTAAATATGTTAAGAAAAAAGTTTACCTAACCTTTGTAGATGATTGGTACACATATGTATATCTAGTATTAGTTTCCTAGTAATCTTTAGATTGAGGAGAGATAAATATGTATTCGTTTAAAAACATCTTAATATAGTTTTTACGAGTTAAGAGTAAGAACACGATATAAAGGAAAATAAATAAAATAATAACATATTTAAGTTATTAATTCGTTTTAGAATAATTAAAAATAAATAGAAAGAAAACGATATTTTTTAAATTTAATTTTATGAATAAATAATTAGAATATATATACTTTTTTGTACCACACCTAACCTAACTAATAAAAAAAATATTCTATATTATAACCTAGTATTAAAGATTATAAAGCAAACTATATGTAACGGTATAAACGTCAAGTAATTTATTTTTTATCATCATAAAAATTAAATAAACATTAAATATTATTTTGGTTAAAATCCTTGACCCAATGAATGTTGCTTTGAATACAGATGAAAAAATATAACTCATATTTTTTGCCTTGCATGATATAAATTTAAAATTGTTATCGTATAAAAATGCATTATTATGTATGTTAGGTACACTGATATCGTATGACGTCGCATTTCGTTATACGAGTCACTTCGTTAGAACAACGGTATGACAGGTTTTGATACATTAGGCGCTACCGAGGATTACGTTTAACTAACCACACGTTGCCGTTTAATTAAAGGTCGAAATCGATGTCAAACGAGTTTATAGATTTTAAAATTTTGTTCTAAAATGCATTGAATAAATCTATGACAGTTTAGTAGAAAATCTATAATAGGTAGTCGATTTTATTTTTTTTTAAATTTTACGTAAATGCGATTTGTAATTTTTAACTAAAAAAAGATAGATAACAAACGCAAGGATCTGTGTGTTTTAATATTTCACGATTTGCGAATGTATACTTCCTAAAACGTAAGATAAAACTGATTTTAAATATCAATAGGTATTATAATAATTTAAAAGTAAAAAGAATACAATTAGTTTTATTAGAATAATTTATAATTTTTATAAATACTTTAATGATATTGAATTAATATACTATTATATTATAATATAATATATTTTGTTTTATTATTTAGCATGATGCTCTAAAATATTAATTTGATTTTGAAGACTTTATTCACAGTTATCGGGTGTGAAAAGAATTCAAGTTATCGGTCACAACTACCAGTTTACATCTGTTTCACCTTATAAGGACTCTATAGTTGCTCGTCTAGTTCTCTATTAAAGGGTACTGACTCCTTAAGAATCTCCCTATACTCACGACTGATGATATTGCGCCATATTCAATAGTCGGTTCATTATTATATTAATGATTTACACATAAAATTGTTAAGTTAAAATTTAAATATGTTTAAATAAAAACTAATATCTGTGTAAGTTTTAGCTTCTACTTTTATGTTTTGATCAACTATGTCGTATTATAGCTATGCTTTTCCTCCATGGAAAATAAAGAACAAAAAAAGAGGATATTTCACATAAATTTGGCTCCTTGCTGAGACGTTAAAGTTGTCACCAAAATAATAGGTCGGAGGATAGTTTTAGCTTTTATGCGTTTGCGACATTTCTGGCGGTGGAGGGGGAGATCATCGGTTTTTATTGCCTTTCCGGCTTTACGATACTAGAAAACCTATAATGGTACAACTAACGCACCGGTGATTTTGAAATTTATCATTTGTTAGCTAACAACAATATATTATATTCACAGAGAGATTTCATAATTATTTTATTTTAAGTATTTTTTAAAGCATTATAATAAAATTATTATTTTTTGATACTATTTACATTTTAAAATTAAGTTAAGATAGAATGAAGGAAATTATAATTATTAAATATTGTACATTAGTAGCATACTATTATAATAAATATCCCAGATTTTGTACATTTGGATTTTACAAAACAAAATTACATAACCCGATGGCTGGGAAACATATTATTACACAACTTTAATTTAAACCCCTCTGTTTTCTGTAAACTTTATAGAAATAATCTGCGGTAACTCGAAATGTCCAACTAGATTTTACTCTTCAGTCCTTGTACATTACAATACTTTATACTAGTTATAATAGTACAATATTCTCAAAAGTTGTTTGGATAATTTTCTGTTTTCTATAATATTTAGTTAGTGACATACAAACCTTCATGATACTTTTCCGAGCAATGTCTTTTTGAAATATTTTTAGTCTGCGAATTAGTAATTATAATAGTAATGAAAATCTATTCTTAGTATTATTTTCGTATTATTATAGTGACAGTATGATGGCTCAAAGATATCAATTAATTAAAATGAAGAATATAATGTATTTTTATGTTCTATTCTTGTTTGTATTTATTTTTAAAAATACATTAAAAAATACATTTTGAATAGAAAAAATGTCATGAGATTTAATTTCTAATTTTTTTTTTTTTTAGTATTTTAATATTTCTTAAATTTGAATTAGTTATAGGTACATAGTATTAATTAACTACAATGATATTTTTATAAATATTATAAAATTATCTTTTATTTAATAATATTACATCGAATTAATTTTTATTGTATTCAATATTAAATTACTTTTTTATTTCTAATTTCTATTTTTATTATTTTATTATTAACTAATATAAAATAATCACCTTTATTTGCGAATATATATTTCAAATATGATATAATATATTATTGACCATATTGTATAGATTTACGGGAGATTTTTCATAAAATCTAATAAACACAATTTTATCTGCTTTGGTAGTTTTCATAAAATTATTGATATTATAATCAAACCAAATTTATTTTATATTTGGATGCAAGAACATTGAGAAGTTTGTAAAGTGTATAGTAGGTTAGTGAATATTGTAAGAAAGCCTAGTTAAATATTGTACTAGCCAACTTTATATTGCAATTTGGAAAATATCGATCAGTAAAAGTTTTAGACTATTTAGTATATTCTTATTGCATTATTCGAAAATGTTAAACATCTAATGGTAAAATAACGCATACTTAATAACTGACTTCTGTAAAATTACTCAATAGATTTTCTAAGCTATAAGTTAGATAATCAATAATATTATAATATTATTAATATTTTTTATGTAAATTATAATTATAAAATTTGTGTCTGTTAATATTTATAGGTTATGTTATATCTATTGTAACATGAATGAAAAAAAAATTCATTAACTGGATCTAATATTTCTGTTAAATTTTAGTAATTCTCGTTTGAAACAATATTAAAGTATATAATTGGTAAACAAACTTATACAAAATGCTATACAAAATTACATTTTCAATTTGACTAGCACTGCATTATCTTATAAGCAAATATAAATTTTTGGTTTAATTATTTTATTTTGAAATAAAATATTAGGCATATTATAAGACATAGAAATATAGAATAGTACATAGTTATTTTGAAATTAAAAATGTTAACTAGGTATTTATTTTTGAATACAGCCAAAATTATTTTTCTTGGGGTATTATAAATTTATCTAGAGAAATTGTTTAGAGTCTAAAAGCTAAGAGTTTTTGAAATTTGAATAGTATGGATATAAATTCACAAAGTTTTGTTTAAATTGTGTTAATTACCTTTCATTATATTTTATAGAATAATGTAACGAATTTTCTTCATCCATTAATCATAAAAGAGCTTAAAATGCTTTAGAAATGAAAATGCGTGTCTAGCATAATAACAATAATGAAATACATTGTATATTGAAATGAAAATTGGAAAATAATATTATCTAACTAAAAAATATAAGTTAACTTATATTACACTTTTATTTTAGATATCTAAAATTATAAAATTACATAACTTAAACTAGACAAAATAATATTTTGCTAGTTGCTATATAATATTACAGAGAATCTATTTCATAGTATATTTTAGTACCTAATCAGAGAATGCAAAATATTAAAAAATAATATTACGGATAGAATGCTTATTAAAAGATAATTTTAATTCTTTTTTTTCGTTAATTAAATTTGTTTTTAAATGATTTAAAATAGTTTTTATTAAAATAACAAGTTACAAAAGAGCTTAACTTAAAAAATTATTTATCTGACACAGTATCAAGTGTAAAAAAATAAATAAAAAAACATATTTGAAGAGGAAAAAAACTAAAATACAAAAGATCATAGATATTGTAATAAAATAAAAATGATTATTATTTAGATGGTAACAAAATGTAGTAAATACATTTTTAATATGCTTGTGTCAGCTAAGAGGTAGATCAGCATGATTAGAAAGTTAAACAAGCTTTGACCTTAGTCTATAACAATAAGAACAATGAATCAACAGTTCAACTAAAAGAAGCATTCAGAATGTGATTTTGTGAGGCGCAGAAAATTGAAAAAGGTATTATTATCACATATTGTGAGTGAAATGTTTAAGTGAAAAGAACATAACATGAGTATTTCAATTCATGTATTATTGTATAATATAACAGTAAATACATTGAAAATTAACCTTCAAAATTATCTCCTTTTTCTCATGGTTAAAATTCAATTTAGCCTTCAAAAAATACTGAATTAAACTCATTGACATCCAAAAAAGTAAAAAAATAATATTCTAACAATACATTCAATTACTGCAATTAAACATCTTCTACAATTTGTATTCACACATATTTATGCAGTTTACCATTAAAATAAGTCAAGCCCGTTAGTTGTTCAGCATTTCCCAATTATTCCATGATTTTTTTTCTCTTATATTGAAACGTCATCATTAAAGTAGTGACACCTAAAACTATAAATAATTTATTTTGGACGCTTGCCAGCAACTAATATTTTACGGTACCTATTTTCAGACACTTCCCTTTATCATATTAATATATAATTTGTCCACTTGTGTATTATTATGTAATTAGGTTTGATATTTTAAAAAGTTTGGCATATTGTGTTTTGTATACACACACACATATATATATATATATATATATTTGTTGCGTGGTAGTCATCGTGTGACTGTTAGTCAAACTCAAACAATTGAGCTGTGCCAGATGCCTAGACATCATACGTTATAATGTGTTTACTATCGGGATTCTTGTCTTGACACTTTACATTGCACATCATTAGTAGGTGGTAAGGTACATACAAAGTATAAAAATAAATTAAATATAATTTATAAAACCTTTGTTTAGTCACACATTTTCATAAAATTCTTTTGACTTTTGAAATATTCAATATGTTTTTTAAATTCTATTATACTATATTTTTTGATCGAGCTCTACATAGTTTTTAAAATTACATTTCATCAGCTGACTAAAACTGGTGTACGTAATGAACGTTTCCGGTGAATGTGCGCAAGTGTGATAAAAGTATATTGTTGTGTTGAAATCCCACAGGAACAAATCTAGATTTTAATCTAATATTATCTTAAAATTCTGACCACGTGCATCTTTTGGCAATACACATATTATATGTATTATTATAGGTATATAACCTATAGTAAGCAATTTAATACACGTAAGTTAGTAAAACCGATCAAGTTAGTCATGAACACATTATTATTAGTTTCATCCTTTAATCTAGATCCATTTTCATAAAAGTATATTGTACTCAAAGTTTTTGTTTTGCTGATAATACTAATATATATATATATGGAAATATTTTGTTTAGTGTTATTAATAATTAGGTATATATATATATCAGATATCAACAAAGGTCTCTAAAGGTTTGGGAGTGAACATTAATCCTTTAGTTGCTTAAAAACTAGGTACTTTAGTTGTTATAGTTTTTGTGTTTATTATGAGTTTTACAAAATTCAGTTGAACGTGGTAATCGTGCCGGAGGTAATTTTTTTTAAAGGTATTAACTATCAAAATATTGAGATTAGATTGGGTAACATAAATTATAATTTTCTACTTATACTGGGTATCTTTAATAAAAATAAGTATGTAAAGTATATAAAATATAATAATAATTAGTCATCGAGTTAGTAAATAGTAACAATTATTCTATAGAACGACAATACAAAATTTAACGAACTAAATATTTTGAAATTATATTTTAGTTATATATCTTCCACTGATTGCACTGAATAAATCTAAAGGGACAAAATAAATGCTTAAAAACTACAAAAATTAATTTTCTGCTACCTTAGACTAGGTTTTAGTTAACAAAACTGTAATTGTTTTATTTCCACACTAAAACTAAATTAAACTATTTCACAAATTTAATGTTTTTTTGCTACATGTTATATTTAAATTTGTTTTATAAAAAAAAAAAATTAAATTATTAAAACTTATTATTTAAGTTTTAATTGTAAAATATAGTTAAATTATACATTTTTGACAGTTTTTTCATTTGTTTTAGTTTATTAAAAATGTTGATTATAAGTGTAATTTTAGCATAATATTTTATTTAACACCCCATGTCAAATTAAAAAAATAAATGTTATTTGCATTGAATGTTTAACTATGGGGTTAATATAATATTATTTGTTCATAAAATTATACTGTTATGTGTATGAGGTCAAGCAAATAAAATTAACTTTCTAGTAGTGTACATACAAAAACTGTGAAATTTAATATTATGTTAGTAGGGGAGGAGATTATACATCTCTCTGGAGCAATAAAATAATGATTCTCTTTACAGACAAAGGTTAACATTGCTATTGAACGATTTCTACAGTCGTTTAAACTTTGCGTTTGTTGTCAGTTATATTTTTTTTCTTGCACATCTTTTCAACCGTTTCAGTCGTCAACAACGACATGGTACCGTTAAAGTTGTCCATCGTTCCCCGATGGGATATCAATTTGCCATTGTACTTTCTTCTGTAGCTCGTGATTTCCATTTTTTGGAGTTACTCGTATTCTGGATTTTCACACACAAAATTCTTTGCGTTGAATACAATTTACGATAATGGTTGTTCGGAAAAATACTATAGAAACCTCAGTCGGTGAGCCATAACATTATTTGTGGCAATGGTAAGTTTGGGGTAGGGTCGGTATACGGATGCGATCAGAAACGATAACTGGTCAAATTTATACTTATTGAGTTGGCATCAGAATATTGAAAACACAGTTTAAAAAAATATAAATAAATACATGATATTATTTTTCATATCATATATTATATATAATGTGCATAGAGTTAAGTTTCATGTTTTATATTTAATATTATTAAATACATCCCTACCTCGCTTTTTTTATTCTCAAATAATAATATTTTTTTTATGTGTATTAAGATGATACTGTTTTTATATTAGTTAATACTCAATTTCATTTCATATATAGTAATACACACATATTATTTTTAGGTGATTTGTATACGCACTTACGATTCAAAATGTTGGCTTAAAAATAAGTAGTTTTAAGATTTACATAATATATTAACATTAATTTCTTAGTCATAAAATCTAAAAATATTGAACTAGTTAAATATATTATGCTATAATATATATTTTTTAAACTAATCATTATGGCACAAATGTTATTATAGATAGGTACCTATTTCATTCATTTTATTGCATTTATTATTAGTTTTAATAAATTACGACTGACAGTTAAAATAAAACATTATCTGGAGTACGCGTATTGGCATGGATAATCATATATGATTATACAAAATACAAAATATAATAATATAATTTATACAAAATTAAACTGATTTGTTATTAAATGAAGAAGCTTGTCTTTTTTATGAAAGAAAAAATAATGTAGAGATAACTATATAAAAGAACAGAGTTTTATTGTAATGAATGTAATGTATATTGTACTTATACATAATATATTAATGTTATGTTTACGAATATTATTTAAAATAAATTTCGTTTGTTCACATTTTGTTCTTTTAATTAAAATTTAAAAATATTTTATTTTTGGAGTTGCTATTTTTGAACAGATTCTTCCTCACGTTAATTATGTTCTTTTGTTCATAATATTTCAAAAGTAATAACGTATTCTTATTGTTTCACGTAAAAGATTGTGTATTATATTACTTGAACATTCATACAACAAATACAATACTTAGATAATAAATCATTTGAATTAGGATTTAGAAATTTCTTGACATTGTTGATAAATTAATTTTACTTAATGGTATTTTATGAAAATGTCACTACTAAGTAGATATCTACTTTGGGTTGAAAGAGGTAAATTTTTTCACAATTTGACAATTATTTTTTTCAACATTTAAACTCCCATTTCCAAAGAAAACAGTAACTTTTAATGTCTTTTATAGAGTTATTATTTCATTTTTAGTTTCGTTTCTTTGATAACCTTAAGGAATATCTATAAATATTGCTATCATGTGCATATAATAATCCGTGATAATACCGAATGTACTGGCTGGAGTCTTATTTACCTTCAAAAAAAAAAAAAAAAAACAAACAAACAAAAAAGAAATAATAAAAAAATAATAAATAAATAAAAAATACATACATGAGAACTTCCGGTTTACGTGTAGTCGTCGGTTCGTTGAAATGCATACAGTCACACGTAGTATAACGCGTACAAACCAGGGGGAGGCATGCAAATATGGATGGTCGCAAGAGAGAACGATTGATAGTGAAAGAAGGGGCAAAGTGATCATCAATCGTGTCGGTTTTAATGACGTCACTTTCGGGTTAGTGTAGGACTAGGACGACGCACGACGTATAACTGTATAGCTGCGGCGGCGGCAGCCGGCGGCGTTGATGGTTAGAAATAAAACTGGAACACAAACGGTGTACGATAAAAATATAAATATAATTATATTATATGTACGTGTTCTATAGCGTAGGGATCTACTGCTAATGCGTTTAATATACAAGCGATATGTACGCGTACGGGCGCGTCGTGGCAACTATAGCGTTTTAGTTTAACAAATTTTATTAGGTATTGGCCACCACCGTTACGCGAAAAATATGATATATCAAATGTTTCATTGCCAGACGCGTATATTAAAAACGAGTGCCTCTATCGTACTCGTACGTCAAGCCAATCTTCTAAAATTTCGACGGTTATTATAATATTAATAACAACTTACAATACCAACGCGCATATTCCTGTGATATACATTAAACGGGATAATAATTTAAAAAAAAAAAAAAAAAATGATAAATAAATGATCACATAGTTTTCACGGAATGTTCTTTAATCTTTAACGTTTTATTATTTCTACGTATCATTTGTTCACCGAATAAAAATACTTTATAGATAAAAATTATATTTTAATTTATATTTAAATAAGTTTTAATTCATCGGAATAAATGTTTGAATTAATATATTAATTTAAGAGAAGAAAAAAAAAAGTTCTGCATAAAACAAAAGACATGACACTTTTTGCTCAGATTTAAAGTTTCTTTAAATACAAAATTTCATATTTTGTTCATACAAAATGAATAATTAAATATCAAACATGATGTTTAATTCAAATATAAACCGATTTCAATAAATTATTGAAAATGAAACTTATTGTAAAATACTTTAGGAATGGTGAGATTTTTAGCTGATAAAACAATTTGAAAACATAAAAACGCACAGACATTTTTAAAATAACGTTTTATTTCATTAATACAATTATTTATATTTTTTTCTTTACAGAATTTTGGTTTTTAGGTTAATGTTAAAATATATCACTATAATGATAACCATAAGTTTAAAATATACAGTACATTAATGGTTGGGGATTTTTATAGTTTTTAATTATTTACTGTCGTTATACGATACGTTTTCCGATTAAAAAATTAAAGTAAAATAATTATATAGATATTTTAACTGAAGTTTAAAGTAAATTTTTAAAAAATAGATTTTAATTTAGGTATAATTATTTTTCTGTCATAGTATTAGTTTTTTTGTATAGTTATTTATTGCTATATTTTAGAGTGAAACATAACACTTCTAAATAGCGGATACCTCCAATCAGCAAATAGTTTTTTTTTTTTGGAAGGGGGCAAACTACCAACATTCTACAAACTAAACCATTTGATTAGTGGACCAAATTTCAACAAACGAGAATGTATGGTATTTAAAGATTTTACTATATTATATAAAACATGAAATTGGTGCTATAATAATTTATATTTTAGTATACATATTTTCAAATATTACAACTACTATTTCCTATAAAATTTCAGTTTTTTGACCCCGACCGTCTGTGTATGAATGAAAAATTAGTTTGAAATTATAAAACAAATATAATGGACGTACATATCTAGAAAATCCCTTAATTTTAAAAAAACGGACACGCAAAAAAGCAATTCATTATTTGACCTTTTTTCCTGCCTTGCTAAAATGTTAATTTGAAACAGAGTTTCCGGTTTTTGAGAGTTATTCAAATGTCCGATGAGTTAACCGTAATAATTATATTTATTAATATTATTGTAGACAAGAATATCAAGTACAATTAATTTTTATATTACCTTCATGTATTTTTTCAATTCTATTTTTAGGAAGTATATAATGATAAGCATTATAAAACTGGATCAATAAACTTATAAAAAATAATTCGTCTTAACAAAAAATAAATAAAAATAATAGAGCTTATTGTATCATTTAGGTACCTTTAAAAGTGACATATTATAGTCGGACTATTTAGGAATAAAATTATGTTAAATAGGGTTTATATTCAATATAAGTCAATAGTACTATACATTTGATTAGAGTGGAAGTGTTAGCTAATATTGAATATTAATAGAATAATAAATGTTTTATAAACTACAGTAATTCAAGCGTAGGAATTATGGCTGCATTAGTATGATAAACAAAAACACTAGAAAATCGATATTTGAATGTTTTCAATATTACAGTACATACTATAAAGTATGATAACAAAAAAAAAAAAACATTTATTATTTCTCTGAAATTTGGCAGGGATATAAAATACCATTTGAAAGTTTTCAACAATTCATTTATTTGAACATAAACATTTTTGTTTTAGTGTTTCATTATAATGTATATCTCTATAAATTGAATTAGGCATTCTAAAATTCATCAACTTTAAGCACTAATGCTCATGTTCTAATTATGTGTACAAAATACCAATATTAAGTTGGTATTAAACTGTATAACAATAAATAAATAGAATAAAATACGAATGCCTACAACATCTTCTATGTCAAGATAATATACTGAAAGCGATTTCCTGTTTTTAGACATCTTATATTTGAAACTCTATTAAATTGAGTCTCTGAAATAACTTTATGACTTTTACGCGAAAATGTACTCCGGCAATACAGCAGAATTGGTCTTGTATAGGTGAATAATGACTTTGAGTTTAATGAAATGTTTTTGGCACAAACTATTTTGACCAACATAAAATGTAACTACATTTAAAGAACTAAAAGGATTATTTTAATCTCGTTAATAGCTTTTAACGTTGTTTATCCGAGGTGTTACTAGTCAAGATTATTTATATACAATTTAGAATACACAGAATATAGATTTTTAACTATCAAATTATTTTTATAGTTGCTAAGACTCAACAAAATAATATAATCAAATGTATAATGCTAAATAGAATTTAAAATTAAAATATTAAACTCAGATATTTTTGGTATAATTATTATGACATAGTTTTATACTTACACGCCTTCGTATTCATGATAAGTTAATAATAATTATTTTAGTTTTACAATAATGGATGCATTTCTTATAATAGCCATAATTGATTAAAATATGCATTCCAAATTTATAATATATGTATATACTTCATTTAAATTTTATAAGATATTAATAATATAACGACTATGCAAATTTATGAATTTAAGCATACAATTAATTCAATCTTAATAATAATTCATATTACTAAAGAAATATATACAATTATGGCAGTAAAATAAAGGTATACCTTAAATTAACTCATGTATAAGATTTAAATTTATTTTTAGTTACACTTAAAATAATATTTTTTAGAATTATTAAGTAATATCATATGATTTTATTTGAAAATATATACTTAGATTTTGTATAAATTTCAAAAATTGTATTAAAGTAATACCAACTATTTTTTTTTTTTTTTTTTTTTTTAATGAGAATTGCCCTTTTCCAACAAATTGTTGTGTTAAAGATTTTTTTTTCTTATCCAAATCAAAATTTAAATGAGTACTAGTACTACTTATTGACTTAATTACTTTTGTAAATAAATATAATAGATAAGGATGGTAACACTTTAAACATATCATTTTGAAGATATAATTTGAAAAATTACAGTTATTATTAATAATTTTGTATTTTATAAAAATGATCTAAGTATTATAAATAAGTAAATAGTAGATTGAATATAATATTAACATTTATTTTAAAGTTTTGTATAGGTAGGCAATAATTTTTAAGGACCATCGTCCTTAGTGTATACATATACAATTTAATAAATTGAAAACTACTCATTAGAATTTTTAAATAGATAAATTAAATTTAAAAAAAAATCAATTGCTTTGCAGTTTAAAATGAAATCCATTGGATATTATTTAAAAAATAAAGTTTAAATCACCAAAGAATGATTATATTTAAAAAAATAAACAAAAAATCAGAATTTTAATAAACCCATGAAAAAAAAATATGAGGGTGAGCCCCAGGTTAATGTTACAATATTGAATCACTGAAATTTGAATGAAAATTAAATCAAATTTGTATCGTTGTAATTACCTTATACTTTTTTTTACAATTATATTTTTCTTCGATTAACGATTTATATATTTTGAATTATTCACTAAAATGAGCTGGTTTTCATTCTTATCGTCTCTCTTCTGTCAGTGCTTTTATTCCACTAACAAAGACGGAAGTATATTTATTTATTTTCAAAGGTTTCCGTCCCTTAGTTTGCTACTGCAATATAACTCACACTACATTGTCATGAATTAGTTTCCTCAACAAAATTACAAACCAATGTACAGACTTTTACAGCTATTTTTTCCCAGTTTTCATTAGGTACGCTTTTTTTTTATATAATTGTTGACGTGACCTTTTCTACTCATTCGCAATTTGTTTACTTTGTAGAAGGAAAGTTCTTCCGTAACATCAGCTGCTTTTGCACTGTGCTGTCGAGTAATAATAATGGTGTAGTAGTAATAATAGCAGTAGTAGGTAGGTAGCATAGTAGTAATAAGAGTAATAGTATTAGTAAATGACCTGCGGTAGTGGCAGTGGCAAGAAAGGTCCACCGGTGGGTACTGAAAGTATTTCACGCGGAACGACCGATAAACGACAGACCAACCGCCGGGCCGTATAAATGTCACCAGGTTTTAAAACTTTGTGCATTTTAGATCTAGTATTGCAGCTATTTCTATATTATTATGCGTCTGGTTATATAACTATACAAAACTAATGGACCAGATACGGAAAATTGTTCTCTATCTACGTGTATAGTACATATACAATTATATATGTAACATTTGTGTTGGCATTTAGCAATGTCATAGTTCCAAGTTACGACTCGTACTGTATGGTGTAGTTTTTGGACCAGCTAATGGCTTAATTAGTTGTTCCAAGTGTATAATATGTTTTCTCAGTTAATGGTTTTACTGAGTATAAATCAAAAATCGATCTGAGTTCATCGATTGGTTTAATGATATTGTTCAAAGATCCATGCAATTTCGTTTTAATATCAACAATCATTCGAATCAGTTTTTTTTTTTTAATGTATTCGTTTGTCGATAAAAACACTAATCAAATATGGATTAATTTGATGTTACTAATTAAGTTATAATATTATATTCTATTGTTAAATATTTTTCTTAAATGCTGTAAAATATAAACGTATTTATCAATGGTTAAGAGGATATTATATCTACATGTACATTGAACATGCATATAGAATTTATATCATAAATGCAAACAATAAAATGTTTTTAACGTAGCATGATAGTGTTTTAGCCAAGAAACTTAGATTGAATAACATACATAATAATATAATATAATATAATGTACTTGAGATATTTTTCATCATCGTATTATTTCCACGTCAGGATACGTGTTGTCAAAAACATTCGAGTCTCCAATGGAATTTTAAATGAAAAAAGACTTGTACACAATGTGTCAATAATATTTTTCCCCCCTCGTACATGTTTGATGTTTAAAACTTTAAGAAATTGTTTTATCGTGATTCTAGTAAAATACTTATAAACAAAAAATGTTGAAGCACAATTTATTTTCTTACATAAAAGTATATTGTTTTCGACAAGTTTGTTGTTATCACTTATAAATTACAAATATATAACAATATAAAGTGACTTTACATTTCTAGTTTACCCTTATGAAAGTTACTTAATGATATATTATGATATATATTATATTATAATATAAAAGAAAAATTGTACTATAATTAAATCATTTTTAAATTCATATATGAATGATTTATTAATTAATTATTTAATTTAAATTTATAAAACAAAAAAATGTATTTAGTAGTCTTAATCATAAGATAAGATATCGTTAAACAATTGAGTATTGACGTAATAAATTGTATTATTGTTTTTAAAATGATATATCAACCTAACCTATGCGTACCTACCTAATAAAATAAAATAATATTAATTGGTATTTATTTGACTACTTAATAAATATTTTAATCATTGAATTTCACAATATTTTAATATTATCGCCATATGTAATTTTCCAAAAAATAATTATTTCCTTGTATGACTTATATTTTTGTGAGATCAATCTATATATTTTTTATAGAGCTATTTTAGTGAAAACGGGCTATGCGTAAATTTGGAAACTGGTTTTTTTTATTAAAAATAAAACCCCACTTTTAAACTTATATATTGTACTAAAAAATATGATTTGTGCTTTTTCGTGATATACAAACTAACCAACTTTCTATTTTTCAAACAAAATTGATTCTACTATAGTTTGAACGAATAAGCCGACTAAACAGAAAATAACGTCTACTTTTAATTCGAGTAGTTATCAAACGTTTTGTAAGAAAAAATATTTTTTTCTCTTTAAATAAATTCGGGAAACTTTTTGATCATTAAAGACTTAAATGTCAGTCTAAACATAATAATTATAAACTGTTTACAAAATACATATTATATTTTGACAATACATCACCTATAATTGAAATATTTTATTTTTATATTTATCAAAAATATAAACATATCAACTTACCTCCAAGAAATAAGCAACCCATTAATTTAAATATAGTTTGTGATTACCTGATGTAACGGGTAAACACTTTGCAGGAAGTTTCACCATTTTATCCGACTTTCAGTGCCAAAAAAAAAACTTTGTTTCATAATATTATTCACTTATTCACATTCACTACAAAAATGTAAACACATTTATAAACACTTGTCTCCGGCTATACCTACAATTTTACGTTTCCGTACATTTACCTGATAAAACTACATAGTATTACAATAGTACATATCCACTATTGCATTTATATTGCATTAAATAAACATAAAGAAAATGTTATGTTTAAGAGAATAATTTAAATAATAATAATAGTTTCATTTTAAAAATTTGTTCGTTAAAATACAAAGTTAGAAAAGTTTTCACCAAGGAAGTAATAAAGCAAATAAGTATAGAGAAATGAAAGTTTTAAATAGATAAATGTTTACAAACATTTTTCATAATTTAACGAAATATACTTGTATTATATTTCATGTTGTTTTTGTGGGAAGAGTTATAAGAAATAAATTATATTTGAGTTAAATTTCTATAGTATTGTAATCAAATATCTTTATATATTTCAGTAGTAGATATTTTTTTTTTCATATATTTGTATTTTGTTTAACTAATGGATATACAATTATTGTAGATTGTATCAATGTTATGATTTTCATCATTTACATTAATAAATTACTGATTTATTTATTTATGTTACAAAATATATTGAATGTTAAATTACCAGAATAATAGGTTATTTAGGTAGGTATTTATAATTTATAAATATAATACAAGACAAATTTAATATCCTTGTATTCTGTTTACAATAACTTTTAATAAATTTTTGTGGAGATTACGCCATAACTATAAGTACTTATATGTTATAAAGTACTCTATGGTTTTATAGAAACGTTTTTAATAATCTTTCCTGTATAGGGTTGGATACATGGTATTATTTATTTCCATAAAAACGTTTAAGAAGAGAATAAAAGTAAAACTTTTATTAGTTCACCCTGTATACGCTGTATACGTTATTACTATAGGGACTTTGAGAATAATATTCCCCAAGTTTTGAGTATTTGAGTGCATATTGCACAAATGAATATTCATATATTTATATGAAATAATAAAAATAATGTTCTTTTAGGTGAATCGATAAAAATATATTTATGTCTCAAATATATTCTACAAGAACTAAATAATAATGTATATTGTGCTTGTATAATATTAAGTTAATAGCACTGTTCGTTTATTTAAAAAAGATTAAGGATTAATGTTTTATGATTGAGTATAATATTATGTGCAGTTCTGTGTTTTAATGTTAACTATATACACATTATACAGTATTATTGTTGGTGTAATTCTAGTTATTTACGCAAATATTGACATTTTCATTTAACTTTGAAGTTTTGATGTAATTACTATGAGATATTTTGTGATGTGAATTGTAAAGACACATTTAAATATAAGAAAATTAATAATATTAGGACTTGGGTTAATATTATTATATTATTTATTAAATAATCATCCAACAAAAAAGGAAATAAAATACATAATATTATTTATATTACTAATTAAATATAAAATATAACCAATTATTATTGATAGTTGTTGATCTGTATTAATCACTATTTATTTAAAAAAATATATATATTTATACTATGCAATTTGTGTTAAGCAATGAGAAAAATTATAAATCTATAAATTATATTTTGTAGTTTAGAAAAATAAAAAATTTGTAATAAGACTTAAGCATTTAATTAGTATACCAAAATGTTTTTTAATTATTGTAAGTTGTAGCGTTATAATTATAATACATTTTTTCTCCAATTATATTTATATATATAATATGATGATTATTTATTGAACAATAGATGAGTAATAATAAAGGGGAAAAAAGGTGTGTTTAATATAGATGATAATAATAAAATAGTGAACTACATTTTAATATTATTTAGAGCTTAGAAATTCATTTATTTTTAAGTTTCTTCCACTATAACACTTTCGTAAATAACTAGTCATTGGATATTATCGTTATTTTGTTTGTGTACATTGCTTATGTATACATAGAGAGATATGTGGTTTCAGTATTAAATAATAATTATGTTAATGACGACGATGGTTTGCAAATACTGGTTAGCAGTGTAGTTGTTGTCTGTCTGAAATTGAATAGTATTGAGTAATAGATACCAAAACGATGGTGAAAATACGGCATGCACTTTTTTTACTTATTTTTTTATCTAATGGATGATACAGCTGATAGCGAAGATCCCTAAAATCCATGCAATCCCTGTACACTCTGATCGAATTAACTACAAGCGTTCAGATCGACTGGTATAATTTATACGGTTAAAGTTATTACCGTACGAAATACTGGCCCTTCTGGTCTATTCCGATCAGGCAGTCAAAGCGCTCGCGCGTGCGCGCACGCGCGAGCGTATTTTGAGTGCAATAACCTTTTGGGGAGAATTTCGGATTCGGCGGCGGCGCCGGCGGTGGCAGTAGTAGAGCTGAGGTGGAGGGATCATAACATCGCCAAAAGGGTAAAACCAACGAAATGTACATGTACACATACATATTATCAACTGTGTACGTTCATGAACGGGGTAGGTACGTTGAAAGGAACATTAGCAGTAAATTTGCTCCGTTTCCCGACCGGGCCAAATGTATCGGAACTGATTTGTACGACTGCTGCTGCGACGACTTATCGTCTCCGACCTGCACTACACCACCTCCAGCATGGTTGTTCGGATGGGACCACATAGGATATCGTCATAATAATAAACTCGGTTCGTGCGTGTGTGCACTATGCAGGGTGTGTTTTGTCGACGGGTATAAAAAAAATATATCGTTGATGTAATAAAGACGGAAAACGCGCAAACTAGACTCTAATAATAATAATAATAATAATAGTAATAACAACAAGAAACAAATCGAAATCGATTTGAAATTCCATATAGTGTAACTGCTGCAGCTAGTGCAGACTTTGGACGATACTGTGTATGTGTGTGTATCGAATTTTGCGCACGCTCTTCTTCTCACTCACACACATTCACTCTTCTCATCCCCTTCATCCCTTTCACGCAAACGGGTATCTCTACCTCAGCCCACGTATCTATCTCTCGTTTAAAGGGTTTTCCGGCATAACGCGCTATAACTACTACTACCACTACTACCACTACTACTACTACTATTACTACTACTACTACTACTACTACTACTACTACTACTACCGCCACCGTCGTCGTCACAGATGTGCCACAATAGCCACCACCGCCGCTGTGGGTCTGTATCGATTTGTAATAACCCAAATGTGTTTTGGTCGCATCCCGAAGACCGTTTTGTCGCTTTTGCATTTTGTCCACCCCTACGCCGTCTCCTAAACGCTAATAGATCGTTTAACTTGGCCATACTACACCACGTTCTCTCCCTCGTCAATTCTCTCCCCAAAAGGTGACGTTAGTTCGCATCGCATGTGCAACAGTAGAAAACAGCTCCCCCCCCCCCAAAAAAAGCAAAATGAAAACCATAAAAATTATTTTTTTTCTCTCCAAGCACTAATTTTTATGAATTAGCTGTTTGAAATTTTGTGTTTATTATATATATTTTATACAAATATAATTTTGTAATATTATACATTTTGAAATTGAGCGGGTAAAAACAAAATACGCGATGTAACTTTTAAGCGATAAAGGTATATATGAGTGTTGTGCTGATGTAAAATTATCCTTCAAATAGGTATCTTCTGCAGACTAATTATTTGAAAAATAGGTTTTTGAGGGGATAACGAGTTTGTACCCTTTTTTATTTTCGAAAGTTGTGCTTAACTCTCATAAAATATACGATAGTTATTAAGTAAATTAATTAACATATTTTATCCTTCAATAATTTGCAATAAATTGCTTACATAATGATAATTGGATTTATTTTAAATAACGATATCTATTTGAAACCTTTCAAATAATCAAAATAAATAAAATGCATAAAAATAAAGTTTTGTATTTAAATGTATTATATTTGTTCACTGGATATTCTTGTAATGTTTGTTAATATCATCCAATTGTTATGAGATCCGTACCCTGCAGCTTGATTTTTATATGTAATACGTGTGGACTTGTTGTTTATGACAATACATTATACGCTGATGTGTATACTGTAATCGGTATACATAAATTATACTTATTAATATTATATGACTGGTTAAATGTGTCATGTCAGTAATGAAGTCATTGCTGAGCGTAGCGAAAGCACAACAAAGTTCAGGTGCGAAACGATTTGGCAGTCAAATTTTACCGACTGGACCGCCCGAACCGCCGAATCTGCACGTTTTTTGTTGTTTATCTTACCCATTATTATTATTGTTATTCTATGTACACCATGTGTGTTTGGCTCGCATAAATAGTCAGTTTACCGTTCTCGCCCAGTGCGTTATTCGCGACGGTGCCGACCGCCCGCGCGTATATAATATATGATTATTATGTTTTGTACTTATACAGTTTATATACGCGCATACTATTTTAATATGTTTGCGCACGCGCTCATGCATTATGTATTATTTTATATGCACACATATTTCGTGTGTGATCGATCGACCTGTCTATACCACCGAGTCGAATAATAATGATTAACGTGATTCTATATTCGATTTTTGTCGTATACGCGTTGTACTGCCACAGTGGAAGCGAACAAACCATCGTTAAATTGTTTGTCCTTTTGATTTTGTTTTTTTTTTTTCACTCCTTTTTTCCAACTGTTGTCAAATAATACAGGGTAATATATAATACGCGGTGCTTGAAAATCATTTAAAATGCTAGTCTGAACGTGAATAATTTCAAATGCCGACGATATATTTTATATTGCTCTTTGTTTTTTATATTTTATTGACTACATAACATTGGTTTTTTTTTTATTAAATTTTCCCTAACAGATTTGTCCAAAACCACTTTTCTGATGATAATTTTAGTGCCAAGAAAATTGGACACCCGATTTTAAGTTATAGTTATGTATTTAATTAAAACAATTGTATGCAAAAAGAGATTAGTGATGTTGTATAATTCGGTATCATATTGTTAAAAACTTTTTTTATCACACTAAAATTTTATGATGTCACCAGTTATATGTTTGTATATAATGTAACTCGTGTTACTGTACAGGCTGAATGAAAATGATTATTACTAATTACTAAATTACTTAATAATTTTAAAAACGATTATAACTTTATTTCGTTTTATAAAAATTGTCAATCCGATACATAATATATAATATTAGTGCATGTTATTCTTTAATAAATAGATTAGTACTACAATATTTAAGAATATATTGAGTATTTTTAATGATTGAGATGTTGAAAATAAAATAGCATAAAATATAATATTATGTGAACTATTTAAAAACAATTTTCAGTTACAATTTACAACAAATGATATTTTAAGACTGGAACATTTGTTTTTGGTTGAATAAGCATTTCATGTTACAGTTGCCAAGTAAAACTCACCTTAATTTTAATTTTACATCATAGTTGTGGTATGCTTAAACAAGCTTATACAAAAAGCTATAGTGGGCGAGGGCAACTAGGTAATTAACGCATTTTTGTTACAAAAAGGATTCTTCTAAATATGTAGGTTTTAAAAATATATAGTGATGTAGAATAATTAGACGTGTTATTTTTAAATAAATGTTTATATATATATATTTATGTAATTATTTTATTAATACTTTAACTAAAATTTGTCAGTAAATTTGGAAATTTATTGTATCATAAATCATAATAGTAATCTATAATTGTATGATTATATTAATTGGAATTCAACCATTTATTAAAAAATAATACTTAAATAGTTTTAAATTTATTTTATCATTGATATGAATAAATACAGTCAATTCATTATAATATATAAATTCATATTTTATAATATAACTGTTATTAGTGTAAACAGTACGTTAAAAATGCATTGTTTATTACATAATATTTTGTGGACATAAACTTATGATATTACATAATTCGACAAAATTGAATTAGATAGGTACTAGGGTTTTATCATTTATGGCAATATGTGTACTATAAATTATAGGTACCTACATATTCAAAATGTATACAAAATAGTTACGAAAAATGGAACAAGATTTTTGAAGGTTTTATGGATTTTTAAATTAAAGCTCTTTTTAGTAGACATTCCTTAGACACTATCTTATAGAACCTGAACAATCTATTAATTATTATTATTAAACACAAAATCTTGTTATACGGAAATAATGTGAAATTTAATAAGCTATAACTTAAATAAGTTCATAGAAAATTAACTCGCTATAGAAAAATACTTTTGTCTCCTAGCAAGTTTATTTATTAATAATTTATAATTTATAATAATCTAACAAGCAAATACATATTATCAAAAAATCTATAAGACGTTGATAACTTAGAATAATCCATAGGTACATTTTAAACAAAATAAAATTATCTACGTATATTTAATCATAAAAATTACAATTTATTGAAATTATTAAATTATTATTTTTAAAAAGTAAGCAATTAAACAAAACATAAATATCCTAGCCATTTTAATTGAACTGCGGTTTTTAAAATTAATAATTTATATCAATTAAAAATTAGGTAAACAATTTTGGTGTGTAATATAAAAAATATTAAAAAATATTTGTTCATATTTTGAATACAAATTGTATATTAAAGATGTTTTCAATGAGTTTATACGAGTATATTACAATATAATTTAAATTTATTGGTTATTTTATAAAGCGCTTTAGTTTTATGATATATTTTATGAATTATACGGTACAATAAAATATGCAGTATTGCAGTCTATATTATACATTACGTTACATCATTAGATAAAACATCCATTTATTAGGTACCTGTGATTGGTAATGTATTGTTTATTTATTGATCAATTAGTAGACAATATCAGTACAAGTAGAATATACTATTATAATCTACTTACGTAATTTAATGTACAATGGGTTAAAATTAATATTTAATACTTGAATTTATATGAAAACAAAGTATCCTTATTTAGTTTACCGTTATTATTAGATAAAATAAAATATGTAATTCATATTATGTACCTATAAATGATACTAATAGATGATAGGCGATTTCAAGTTAGTACAATATTTCAATGGTCGTAAAACGTAACGTCACAGATCGTACAAAACGAATTGTGTATGCATTATTTATTCACTCTCGGATACGTATTTATTTTATTTTTCCTTGACATCTAACAAAAAAAAACTATTGTTGTATAACTACCGTTCAATCTCCACAATATAACTCCGTTGACCTAAAAACGTAATTTATTACAAAGTTATTCCGAAATATCAAGTTTCATGTGTTATATTATGGTAAAAAAACGTTCATAATATGATTATCTATTTGATTGCCAAACAGATTAAACATAATCATGTGGAGCTTATATGTTTATTTATCTTAGTTATTTGCAGAATCGCTCGTAAAAAAGTATATAATTTTATTAATGTAAGTTAATGGGTCGTTTTTATTTTTGTTAAAAACAGCCTACCTATAGGGTGTAAATAAATAATTTATTTTTATGTATGGATATTGTCCATTGGGAAATGTTATTGGATTATGTATGAAAAAGAAATGCTGTTTACCTACGTGTTTAGTATTTATCGATTTACTGTAACTTAAAATAAATTGCAGATGATTTAGGTTAATTATATTTTGATACTTAATGGTATTCATAAAATAATCTCATAAACTTTTTTTTTCAAACTGAAATATATTTAACTCATATGTTTATTTAAATGGTTGTTTAATGGTACTATGAGCATTAAATTTAATTTATATACAAGAAATTATTTGATTACATGTGTTGTATTACATTTTAAACTCGATATTTTTGCGTGTCAATAAAATCATGATAATTCGAATAATGTTTACAAGTGAAATACTTCATTTAAATTTTATACAACACAATCAAATGTCATGTTATATGACTACCAATGGTTTTTCGAATATCTCTCCGTTTACTTCGGTATTCAAAAGTTTGAATGTATATAATACTCTGTCTGTTGTGAAATTTATTGCTGTTACAGATGTTTTCAGAAACTTAAAATATTTGATAACTTAGTAGAACTATAGATTTATAAACTGTAGTATTATTTTAAAATGTCAAGTTATTATTTAAAATAAATTACGTATTTTAAAATTGTTTAAAATCGTGTTGTCGTTTTGAGAAATAATTTATTATTTTGGCAAGAAATATTGATGAGTATTTAAATCTTTTGTAGCATAATATTCTATAACACTATTATTTGTATTACGTATAAACATATTATCATAACTACTTACTGTAATCCATCTATCATTTAAAATAATAATTTATAAATTTAGGTTTTAATTAAAAAAAATACATATTATTTTCGTTTGTTATCGTAGTAACCATTATCTTGGTTTATTATAAACTGTAAAAAAAAATACTGTAAAAACTAAAAATATAGGTAAAGGTACAAAAAACAATATTGTTCGGGATGCACGTACAATTTTGGTGGTTGCCAAGCATAATAAAAAAATTTGTTTGTTTACCGTACAAAAAAAAATATGGTTTAGTGAGAGAATATATGCGTAAAAGCAGGGAAAAAATAAGCAAAGAAAAAATATCTGGCCCACTAGCTCAAAATAAGATTACATCCCGGGCAATTTAACCAAAGCGGCTGGTTTATGGGTTGTGGGGTACGAAGAAAAAAAACCTTTTAAATATTTCAACGGGCCGGAAATTCACCAAAAAGACAATAGTATAAAGTTCCTCTTGGTTTTTTTCTACCCTAACCACACACACACACACACACACACACACTATCATAATAACGAGCTTACTGTAAACAGTTTGTGTATAACCTTAAGATTAAAAATTATCCGTCTAACGTTAAAATTCGTTTAGTAGGTAATTAGGTTGATTGATGTATTTTCAATGGCACAATATAATATCGTATTACCCGATCTGCGTCGCTATATTGCCATACCGTTCCGACCCATTTAACCACTCTGAATTTATCTCCATTTTATTATGAATACATAGTACGTAAGTACGCGCATGCGTGCTGTTGTGCGTATGTGTATGTGCGTATGTGTCCGTGTCATGTCGTCCCTTTGGCCGGAAATTAAAAATAGTGTAACTCGCCCGGATGATTTACTACAAAAACTAAAGGGAGTTGACGAGTGGAGTGAAAGAGATAGCGGTGGAAAAAAAGGAACGGAAAAGAAAAAGGAAAAAGATATCCGAGAGACACGCTGCCTCTGCCGTTTGCGTCACAGTGCAGAATTAAACAAATAAAATACTTTTCGTTTTTTGTTTTTTTTTTTCGTTTTCTTCTTTCCTCCGTATTCTACGACGATGACGACGACGACCGTTTCTCTCCGTTTGCGGACACTTATCGTTACATAATGTCTATGTATATACGTATATTTTTGTGCAGTGGTTTTGCGGCGAGGTCGTTGGCTCTCCGAATAATCTTAATGGAAAACGCCCTTAATTGGATTTAACGCTTTTGCGTGAGACAGATTTATAGTCATGTTGTCCTCCAAAGGCTTATATAGAGTGGGTGGATGGTAGAACGCCCCATACCCCTCCTACACGCACATACAAACACCCTGAGTTCCCACCACTTCCACCTTCGCGCCTCGTTTACCTAACAGTTAAACCGACTTTTGGTTTTGGTGAGCTCGCGTATATGCTGAAAAGATTTTTGTGGCCACTACACTCGTCTCCCCCCCTCTCACCACTATGATGTTGACAGTAACCACGGCGATTAGCGGTCTCCCAAAAATGCAAAACGATTTACCTCGCCAATATACGTACCCGCGAACCGATCGTCGTAAATATCAATTACAGTATACGGCGCTTAGATTCAGGTTCGTGTGCAATATTAGTCTCAGCGGTCGCCGGTACTCATTACGAAATAATTATTACCTGAGTCCGCCGTTATCTGCGGTCGTAATTCATTTTCCTTCCACTCTCGACATTACGTTCGACTACTTTGCCACTGCCACCGTGGTCGTCGTAGTCGTCGCCGCTTTCCGAGTGTTTCTTTCGCTCCCAACCCGGACACGCCAACCACCTCCTCCTCCGCATCTCAACGCTTCCGGTACTATTACGGCGAGCCCTAAATACCTGCTACATCCGCCGTCACCATGAGACTTTACGAGAACATTACGAAAGGGAAATTTACCCCGGAAATTAGTTGACTCCATTATCGCACGTGGTTGAAAAGTCAAATATTCCGAATTCGACGTATTTCGTGCCACAGATTTTATTTTTATTAAATTTACACAAATCTATTTTTTTTTCTCTAAGAGCATACCTACGATTACGCAATAAGAGTTGCTGTTGCATAAAATAATAAAAAAAAAAAATAATTAGGCATAATATAATAATGGGTTATGCCTAAAAGTGTAAAATAAAGAATCAACAATCTCGTCGAACAGGTTTTTAGACTAATTGTCTGCATAGTTTTTTTTTTTATACTTAATCATAAAAATAAAAATATCTGAACCTAAAATATGTTTGATTGTTATGTTAGATTATACATTTTTTAACTACATAAAATACATACATAAGTACATTAAACATTTACATCTATGGCATATTATTGAAAGACGATTATGTTACTATAATAATTTATATTTAGCAATTGATCCATAATATATTTGACTATTTTAAATTAATAATACAAATTGAATAGCCTAATGTTGAAATAAATTTTATTTATTCGTGAATCTATTTTATTAATTAATTTTGTGAAAGAGGATTTTTGAGTTGTAAGGAGGTCAAACTCATAAAACAGATTTTTTCGAACACAATGGTAGGCCAAATCTTGTATTCCCTTATACAGTCGCTTTCGGACTTACAATATTATTATCTATGGTGTAAAAACCTAGAACGCTATTCTATCCACGCCCCCCTAAAGAAATGTTTAGATTTAAACAGTTGGCCCTAAAACCATATTAAAGCCGTATGAATGACTCGGATTATTTAAATGGCATTCAACAAATAAATGGGCGTATACTTTATCAATATTTTCATCCGTTAGGTTCATTGTTAAAGAGCCAAAATTTAAATTTAAATACATATCTGAATAAAACTATTTGAAATAATATATTTAAATTTACAATTCCATTAAATATAATTAAAATATTAACTAAAAATTAGTTATTAGTGTTTAACTAAAACATACTAAATTACTAATAAGTCAAGTCAAAACGTCAATATTTCGTATTAATATAAATTAATCTAATGAAAATGTATGGACATTTTTAAAATAAGTCAATTAAAGATGATTAAAAATTAATCAATCATTGAATAAATATATTTACTTACTGAAACAAATAACTTTTTTAAATGAGTTGTTTTTAACATTTTGTTGTTTAATTAATTTTCTTTTAAAATAAAATTACTTAAAATTATGAGCATTAAAAATAAATTATCATCGTTTATTCAATTTTATAATTTAGTTTAAATTTTCAAACGTTTTATTGCAATTGTATAATACGATAGTAGAAAAATAGTTAAAATATTATATTGGTATAACTCCAATGGTTACATATTTGCATACTAAATATTATCTATAGTATGTTATAAATATAATTCTAAAATTTATTAAAAGTGTGATTAAATTAATAAACTTCATCTTTAGTATAAATTTTAATAAATATTTTCTGTTGTTGTGGTTACACAATTATTGTGTATGATTTTAGTAGTGTTGAGTGTTTACACATTAACAAAAACCTCTATTACCCGTAAAATTTTTAAAAATATGAAAGGGGAAAAATTGCTGTTTCATTAGAAATGTTGATGATTGATAACTTTTCGGATTTATAGGTTTAATTAATCACTTTTTTAACCCTTAAGTCTAATAAGATTCGTTAACACGATCGACGTTCACTACCAATAAACAAGAAGAGATGCCTTCTTCTTTAAATGAAAACATAAAAGTAGCATAAGATGGGTTTTGGGGACTTAACGTTTAGTATTATAGCCGTGATCCTTATTACGAAAGTTTTTATCGTTTTTCAGCATATTAGACGAGATAAAAACTGAAAGTAAATTTATACACGTGCACAAAATGCTTATACTATTTTGTTTCATTTTGACATAATTACTTTGGAAGGTTCAAAGATCTAGAATTCAACATATAACTAAACATTTTAATTAAATTAGTTTTTGTGTATATTTTTGTTTGAGTAACACATGAGTTATTTAAAAAATATTACTTTTAGTTGTTTCTAAGAAAGTATCTTTGACGTATTATACTAATAGCTATCTTAGTGCATGTTGGATCTGCAAAGACATAAGTAAAAGTAGATAATATTTTTTTCAGCCTAATATTTTAATAACATTTTATATATTTTCTTCAGTCGGCAGGTCACTATAACGAAACGGTTAATCATTCACACACTGATAGCTACAAATAATGGGCTGGCCCTGTTGTTTTTGTTGTTAATGACATAGACTGAATGAAACAGAGACATTAAACCTTGTGTAAGCCAAAACTCTCACCCCAAACCAGGTTTTGTACTTAAGCTGAAAAATTGCAATTCTCTCCACTCATCCAACCCAACCGTCAAACAATAATTTATTTCTTTTCTGGTATTTTTTTCACCCTTTACTCTCTATCATCAGTGCAGCAGTAGACTGGTTTGAGTGGTTTCGAATTTATCATCGTATTTGGGTACTCCAGGCGTATATATAAAAATTGGTCGATTATCGTTTATTGTTTTGAAGGGAAATAAAGAAAATGATAACGCGTTGTTTTTATAGTACTGGAGCTCGAGGATTATCCGCCGATGATTAATAGCTTCGTTTCATTTTATTTTTTTTTTCGTAAGCCCACTATAATTCATCTCTGCAACGACTTAGTTTTGACGTTGAGTGTCTTTGAGGGTTATTGAACTATGCGTTGAAAAATGTATTCAATTTTTTCGACCAGATATTTGGATTGTGTCACTGGCAACAAATTTTATTCAGCAAATCATCTCTATCCTTTCTTTCCAATCAGCCCTTTTTGCGTGACATATACCCGGGAGAAATGCTTTGACAAACAATTTTGTTTATGTGTGTGTTTGGTAACTTTTCAATAAGTTTTTTTTTTGGGGGGCACGTTAAAATACACCCGATGACGAATTTATTTTAACTCTATTATTCTTAAATTGTTTTGTACATTTAGAGTATACGAATTTTAATGTACAATACTATAATTTACCACAGACAAAGTTTAAATAAATAAAATCAAATATTATTGTAAGAAAATCCATTTTAGTGTTTTTAAACGTCCACTTAATGGTATTTTTATTTCTTAATACATACAGACAATACTTAATACCGTATCATTTATTTTAAGTTACATAACAATTTTTAAACTTAAACATTTAAATAGCATTCATTATCATATAGATAATCGCATTGGAAAATAAAAATAAAATTCAAGTGATAATAAATATGACATTTCTATATTTCAGTAGAATTTATTAGAAAATCCGTGCGTTTAGAAATGTAATTGAAACAACTTAAAAACACTTCTTTCTCAAAAAATATAAAATAATATATTTATTTTCCATTATGTATGTTTGTATTATTGACCTAAAGTTATTTGTTCAATGTCATCAATAATATTGGAAAACTAAATGGGTGAGTATGCGCCCGAAGATTAATGCCTTTAAAGGCGAAGAAGTTCATTGATGAAATTATCGTTTATTTAGTAAATGGTATTTTAAAATACACTTTAATGAAACATTAAGTTGTGGGACTGACTAAGGAATTAATAAATTTAATTTCCATTCCGAATCAATAAATTCAATTAAATAGTTAATAATTATTTTAAGTGAACAAAATTTTAGTTTGTCCCATTTTGAAAATGTTGAAACTTATTTAAATATGAATTATTTTGTTTTTAGAGATGTGGCCAGTAACAATATTACGGAGATAGATGAACATGTATTTAGCCGACTGACCTTATTGGAAGATCTGTAAGTGATTTAATAGAATATACCTTTTTTTATTATTGAATGTTTTATTTATATGAACCATAAGAATAATTTGATAATAAATTTAAGAACCCTTAACTAGTATTAGTTTTTAAACGTAAAATTATTATTTCAACAAATAATATAAAATATACCCATCATTAAAATATTGAATTATTAGTGGAACATGTATAAAGTACATATATGTATTTTGTTATTGTAAGTTTTATTTCTATATTATCATTATTTAAAATTAAGTTTATAGAAGTGCTTCAAAAGATTCATATGACTTCAGTTTGAGGTTTTTATTTAGTAGATACTTTAAACAGGTCATGTTTGACATTCTCATTACTACTATAGTCATTAGTTTCCTTTAATAATAAATTATAAACAAATAAAGAAGAAAGAACTACTAACTTGTATTGCATACTCGTTATTGTTAATAAAAATTATTTTAGTTGTATTGTCATATTTAAAATACTAATGTAGAGAGTTCATGATAATTATGATTGTTACTTAATGCGTTCTACAAATGTACTGTTTATAATAATAAGTAGTATTCTTTTTTGAAATTTGAAATGAAAATATATTTTTTTTTTATTTACAATTTAAATGTTATAGAAATTGGAATTTTATCAAAAATCTTGAAAAATGGAAACAAGTATTCTTATTACTATTTAAAAAAAAATTCAAAAGTTTTAAGTCTTATTTTTTACAAAAGTAGGTAACAAATTTGAATTTTCTACTAAGAATAACAATTTATTTTTTAAATATTAACTTATCAAATTTCAAATACTCTAGTTCAATAAATTCGTATTGAATACTTAAAGGTTGTGAAGTGTTATGTATGCTTGAAAAACTATTTGTATTATATGTATATTATAAATATATAATTAAATGGTTTTAAATTTTAAACATTATTTACATTTACAAATAAAAGAAAAAAAATGTTACGATTATTTTAGAAAAATGTACATTGTTGAAGTATATACATATATACTTAATTTCAATAAGGTTTTTTCTGATATAAATGTTACAAATGTATTGTAATAATGGGTACAATATTAGTCACTTTCATGAATGTACTGACGTTTTTCGGTCACGTCGTGTCCGTAAAATTTGTCAGGTTGAACGTTTTATATTCTCAGTCCACTTTAAGAGGAATTTGTTCTCGTGCTGTTGATAAAAGTATAAGTTGATTAAATGACTATTATTTAGGGAATTCGGATTTGTACAGGACTTTTTGAGTGTTTGAAGAATCGTTAACCGTCCATAAAATGGTTCATTCTAAATGGATATAATTTTAAATTACTCTAGAAAAATTAGTTACTATTGCTTAAAACCAATTTTTGGTAACTTTTAATAACATGCATGTTTTTTCTAAGAAAATAAAAGATTATTTTGTTAAAATAAGTTTTTAAATAAAAAATTAAAATCATAATTATATTAATGGAAAAATCAATGAAAGTTCATAATCTTAAGAGTCTTGTATTGGTTACAAATTAGAAAAATAACTACTTAGTGTACTTTAGTTTGCACAGAACTAAGCACGTATCGGTTTAACCACGTTATGTATATAGAAATAAAATGTTCAAGAACACTTTGTTGGTCAAAAGGAGTGGTTCAAAACTTACAAATACTCCTAACTATCGATTGAAAATAAAGTCTAATTGATACTTTGATTTTTCAATTTATCAATCTTTCTAGTTTCTTTAAAAATAAAGAACATAACATATAAGTTCTGAAGAAATTAGGAAATTTAAACAACTGTAATTTTAACAAAACTTCGCACCCAACAGATTTGTTTTAAAATGTTATGGTTTACTTTTTCAAACGTTATATCACAAATTCAGTGTCTAATATAATAATTAGTTGTTTCTATAAAAGTGATTTTAATCTAAAACAATTACCTGATATTCGTTATAAACTGATTCTATGTAGGTATAATATATAAATAAAAAAAAAAAAACTTTACATTCGAAACACTGATTTTCTGATGTTATCATTTTATGTATTATATATTATTAACAATTTAATTTTTTATTTGCATTAAACGTTTTGAAAAATATTATTTTATTACCTATAACTACCACTATTAAACTATCTACAAAATACTATAATTTTCTTTACATTAAGCTTTTAAAGTTGTTTTCTCTTCAAAACAGTTATCCAAATGACAAATAAGTAATGTAGTATAATATTTCTTTTTACATTAATAAGAAAATGAGAAATATTAAATATTTTTGTATTTAGGATTTATCAAATTAGGTATTTATCATTTTAATGATTTCCAAGGTAATATTAATGCATTTATATATTATAGCTATTATTAATATTAATAACCTATTTTTTTTTTTTTACCTTTTTTCATCATTTTGTTGTTTTTTACATGCTAACCTATAAAATCTAATCATATTTTAATAATTATTGAAGTAAATGTTTATGGATATTTTTAAATAAAACTAATATATCTAATGTACACAACTATATATAGTAAATTTTTCATATACTTTAGTTACGTTTAAAAAATACTTTTCTATAATTATAATTTTAAGATTTACACAAGAACAAGGAACTGGTAATCTGTTTTTTCGTTTCTTAGTTTAACAATGATAAAATACAAACAATTTAATTTTTTGTTAAAATTGTATGCAATGTATAGGTAATCTTTTACTCACTGATTGAGCAAGGAATGTTTTTACCTTCTGGTTTTTTTTTATATTTTTCCGAAAAAATTGTTTTTGTCCAGAAATATTAAATAATGCTGTATAATCTTTAAGATATTGATTGAAATCCAAAATTTAGAAATATTTTTTTTTCAGAAATGTTCATATTTGTAGGCATAGTGTAAACATATGAGGAAATAACACAGAGTGAAGTTCGAACACATTATTAATTTAATACAGGTGTGGGGATTAATAAACTGTTCTAAAAATATTGTTTTGTTCTTTTTAACTTTACTAATCTCCTAAACTATTACTGAGTTTAAATTTTAATAAAGACAGATGTTATAGTATTTTAAATATATATATAATTTATAAGTTTTGAGTAAGAATTTAAAGTTATTTATTACGATAGCTTAGCAAACTTGTTGTAAAATCTATGTTATTTTTTTAAGTATATTTTTGTCAAGTTTGCGTGAGGCCTTTTTAAAACATTCTACTACTTTACTTACTATTGCAGTAGTTCTACACTACTTTATTGACATAAGTCATTAATCATATGCTAGATACCAACATTATGAAGTAAAGTAATTTAATATATTATGAAATGCATATTAAATTTTAGACATTTTAATAATTTAACATTATTAGGTATATAATTTATGGTTTGATAAAATTAACAATAAAAATACCATTAATAAACTGTTTTAATTGATATGTCAAATTTAATTAATTGTAATTCACTTATGTTTCATTAAACAATATTTTTTTATGATATTATATTTTTATTAAAATTATTAAGTTTTATTTTGTCAATGTAAAAACACATAATCTCAAAAAAATTATTATTTCACGACAGCGTTCTAAGTAAACTATAGACATGATTTATAGCAACTCACATATCGTCATTATATAGCTAATAACATTTGCATTACATTTTAACGAGTTATACTTGTCAGTTAAAAATGGCCAACATCGTCTAGGGAGTCAATTTAACATTTCACGTTCAACTTATTCATATAAATGTTCATTAACATTATGTATAATATGTACTGTAACGTTTTAAAACGTTTTATAATAATATGTCCCACGAGAAAATGACCGAGTAGTGAACTAAAACATAGATGAGAGTGGCAATCGTATATAATATATATGTATTTTAGAAATGCACGCCCATAACCTAATCAAAACGACCAAACGTCTCCACCCCCCAATCTAAAAACATACCCTAATCTTTTTTTGTGTTTATATATGATTCTGAAATCGTGTGGAGAAATATATATTTATATGAAATAAAATAAGACTTATAAGAATAAGTGTAAATACTTGAAAGACTGCGGTAATCTGAAAAGTTTTCTTTACGATACTATAGCGATATGATGAACATTGAACATTAAGCTATCAAATTGTATTCAATTTATTATAGTTGATTGATTGAATTCGAAAACGTTTTAAGTAAAATCATCAAACACTTCTCATAAATTATAACGTCATTCAATTAAATTACATGTTATGTATCGCTCAAAAATTATATACAAGATTATTATAAATTGTACTTGAATACACTACTTCATTACTATGTAATACACTATAAGTGATTTTTAAAAAGTTCCCGCAGATAATTGATATTTGTTGTTTACTATCAAATATGGATAAATAACCATTGTATTTAATTAAAACAAATAAATATAAATTATATTATGATTCGTATTTAAGGTAACTAAGTTATTCAATGTATATAAAACTATACATTGGTATCATGTTAAAATTAATAATTTTGTCACTTCATAATATTATATAGTTTAAAAACTATATTCTAGTAAATAGTTTAATTATTATTGTATTTTATAATAATATTAATTTATAAGTTAATTTAAAAGTTCGTTTTAAATATTATTACGACCTGCTTCATAAAATATCTTATTATATACCTACCTTATTTATAATATGAATTGGTTAGTTTATTACTTAATTTATTACTACGCAATTTTATATTATGTATAAACTTAATCACTATAATAAGTGCAGCTTAGTAAAAAATATAGTTTTTCAAATAATATTCCGTACATTATTATGAACTTATAGTAATAGAGTAACAAGCAATGTATGTTTTTCTCTTTGTATGTTACTCTTTTCTTTATTTTTATATATATTTTTTTATAATATGAATACACAAGTTACTAAAAATGTAAATCTTACCAAATTTTTTGTTAGCTTTAGACATTTTATAAAATGAAGAAAATGACAGAATATGATTCATAAATCATGTATGTCTTGTGCGTATTTATTTAATAATATTTGCTTAAACTATGAATTGTAAGTTATACTTATACAAGTGATACCAATGCTATAGAAAAAAACATATTTTATTATAAATATTCGTTAGGTTAATATAGACGTTAATGCAAAATACAGATCAATTAGAAATAAAATCCATGATTTAAATCGATACATTAGTTGATTGATATTTTTTTTTTACTCCGAAGAATAAAACATTAGATAAACTAGAATATATAAGAAAGAAAAATTAATTAATTTAAGATTGGAAATTAAAATGTGTTGCTTGTAAATTGAATATTTAAATTGGGAAAGAGAACTATTTTAATATATATATATTATAAATCATTACATTTTGTTTATTTCCAATTGTAAAAAAAACACTTAAAACTTTTATTATTGGATGAATTAAAAACTTATGACGACAAGTATTATAATTTTATAATTTAAAATAAAATAATACAGATAATACAGATTTAAATAAAAAATGTTGGTACTTTTTTTGATAAATTATTATTATTATTATTACGATAAAGTTTAAAATAAAAAAATTGTATTGTAGGTGGGACATTATTTTGTTCATATTGTATAATATTTAGGTATCATAATATCATAATAAGTTTCTCATGTAGTTCTATAAATCAGAAATAAATCATATTTTTCTCTCATTCTGTTATTAATAAAAATGATAAGCATTCGTATTTTTATCAATCACAGTGATACAATAAATAAGCACTTAGTTTCTATTATATTTATAAATCTCCTTTTAAGTGTGAGCTAAAGTTTTATTGAAAACAAAATAATTAAATTTTTACATAGTGCTTACTTTGACATAAACACTTATTTCTTGAATAATTAGGAAATTTTTTTTTTTATGTTTTCATGTTATTTAAAGAACTAATTATATCACAGTTTAAGAGAAAACAATCGAATATATGAAAAGAAAATATTTCAATTGTATATAGAAGGTAAATGAAAAAGAAAATATAAAAACTTTCTTATAAAAAATTTTCAATACTTTTATATCAAAGTTTAAATACAACCATTGTAATTCAAATAATTAATAATACCAGTTATTATCAAAAAAATTAAAAATTACAAGAATAAACAGTACTAATAAATAATAAAAAATATTTTCTTCTAAAATGTACCATCACAAGAATGACTACTTTAAACAATTCAAACTATTCAGAAATATTGTAATTTTATTTTAATTAGAAAATATACATTGATCAAGATAATGATTTTCGATTTGTATTTAAAAAAAAAAAAAATAAAAATAAAATATATTATTATATTTATTTCTAAGTAGCTTATGCGTCTTGATTTTATTCTATAATATAAATCATAGTGTTGTTAATAAGTCAATATGGACGTTCTTAGTAATGTGGTGTCGTATTATATAATTATCATGCATCTACAATCTAAAGTCTACTTTATGAAAAGTCGATTAAAGAGATTTAGTTATAATATCAGATAATGACTATAGACATATACATGATATTATATATATCCATTCTACATAATATTATATTTATATTATAATGTATTCAATATTGTAATGCATCAAATTTGTAGAAACGGATAAAAAAAGTTCTTGATAGTTTAATAAATTAGGTATGGTTTTTTTTTAAGTTCCGAACAATTTTATATACAAGCAGTATCTAGAAATATATTATATTGTTTCAAAGAACATTAAATGTTATTGAATAGTTTCACAGTTTATTAATGTTTTCAAAATAATAATTTTAAACATCCTAATATATTTTTTATCTGAGAAGTTTAGTTCGATTTAATATTTTGATTGCATCCTTGTAACACCACTACCTACTAAAGTATTTGGTAAAGTTTTATTGTTTACTTGGATATATAACTTTTTACTTTTCTTTTAATATTTAAACCCTATTTCTAGTTTTTATTATAGAACTTAACCAGTAAGATAAAAATCAAAAAAGGTTATGCGCCTTATTTTATTTTTCATATCTAGTTTATGCCATTACAAACAAAGCTATAATAATATAATGTATTAGGTATATAATAATATATAAATTTAAATAAATACTTGAAACCTTTATAAATATCATTAAAAACAAACATTAAATTATTTTTTTCAAAGTTCTTTTAATAAATGTAATAAAATATTTGTAATTAAAAAATAATATATACTTAAAAGTTATTGAAATGATTTATTTGGTATCTATAACAATATTATAATAATAATTGCATCTTTATGACGTATTAATATAGATAAATTTAAATTTATTGGTTATTTTTAAATTATAAATAGTCATATTTAGTAGTACTAGAGTTTTTCCATAAATTCAATATAATAATACAGTTAGAATAATATAAATTATTTTAAGTACTGTATTACTCTTGAATAAATTTTGATTTAAAAATTAAATAGACAGATATTTGAATACAACATAATATTATCAATAACAATATTTTTTATATATAGGTAATACTAAGCGAATGTGTTATATTTGTAATTACCAAATTGTAATTATTAAGCATTATTAATTAATATGGTATAATACACTTAGAACTGTGTTTAATATTTTTAAAAAACGTATACATTTTTATTTAACGTATTAAAATGTTAATTAATGATAGAAAACTAGTCATTTTCATTGAACATAATGTATTATAATATACAATGTATAAATGACAATACACCATGAAAAAAAAATGTATTTATGTATAATATAAGTACCTAGGTATGCATTATAACTAATATTCATTAAATTACTTAAATGTATATTGTATACTGTTGTAATGCATTATATTATATTGAATGGTAACTAAATAATAATTTGAATATGTGTCGTCTATACATAAGATAGGAGTATAAATGTAAACATAAAAAAATAATTTATTAAAAATGTATCACATACTTGGAATCTTAAATATATTTCATACTTTCACTTACAATTTATAAATTTATGCATTTATGATATTGATTGTATTACAATGTTAAATTATACTAGACGCTTATTTGATCATATAAAATCAACCAAACACGCAGCAATAAAAGCATATAATACTATAATTTAGAATCATTGTGAGGTGTTATAAAACTAATAAAACCGTAAAAACGTAGATAAATTAACCAAAACTATCAAAAATATGCAATGTCGTTGCATGTTATTATTACAATTGAAAAAGATTAGTAGGTGTTAAAAAAAGAAAAATATGTATTACATCGGTTATTTGGTTATTTGAATAATATTATGATACATCACCGTTTTAAATTGTTGATAAATAATGTGAATTACAATTATTATATTAAACAATTTATAAATTTATTTTATTTTGACAATTTTTAATGATATAGTGCTTATTGGCTAATTCTTATAATAACTTCCATTTTGGATTTTGTTAAAATGGAGATATTAGTATATGCGTAGATATATATTTTTTTATGGTAATGAATAATGTATGATTATATGTATTGTCAATGGTATTAAATCAAGAATTTTATCACACGGTAATTTAAAATTATATTTAAAAACATTTCTAAATATTTATTTTTATTGTTTCAGGGTATTAGCTGATAATCCTATCAAAGAGATACACCCCGGAGCATTTCTAAACAATATATGGTTAAAACGTCTGTAAGTAGTTTTAAAGTGATTAATAAAAATATAACACGGATGTCGGATAATTTATAAATACATATGTGTATAATGTATATAATATATATATATAAAGATCTAAATCAATTGTTCTTTAAAGACAACTTAAAAGAAATATTATAAAAGAAATATATCATTATTTTCATATACCCTAAGCATGTTTAAATCGTGGAGGAATGCCAAACATTCGTTCTAAGCATGACAAATTTTATCTCAAATCTATAATAAATTCTTAAAATACAGTCCATTAAACTTCTAAATCGTTCATTGGTAATTTTTTTTATTTTTGTCAACTCGTTTTTCTTCCATAATAAATTTATCCATGCCTTTTATTCTCTCATTCGATTAACAAACACCTCTCCACAGAAATTCAAAGGCAATTATTATCAAAAGACTGGATGTAGTCCAAAAGTTTTCTTTTTTCCTAGAGCTATTGAAACGAGAATTTACGGTTTTGACGATTTCCTTTTCTCTGGAAATAATAGAATTCATAAAAAATCGAAATGTTTGGTTAAAAAATATATATATAATATGAATTGAAAACCATTACGCAAAGATGGACTTAGATGGTGTATAAAATAAAGTTTATATAAATATAAAAAGTAACGTATTACCACTATTTTTTTTTATATATAGGTCGTTCCAGAAATGTCAACTTGTCCGGGCGCCATGTGAAACATTCCAGAGTTTCAGACAACTGTCGTCCTTGTAAGAATAAAACTCGAATAGTTTTTTTGTTTACCATGTTCTTTATCCTAAACGCATTAGCATAAACCTTATCGTTGTCGTATTAAAGCTTTTGGGTTCACCATTTTTGCGGTGTTCCACCTAAATGTTTGGTTATTACAGCCAGTAGTTGTGAAAAAAGTAAAAAAAAAAATATGAAACTCAACGATGACCATGAAAAATATGGACTATCGTATATGGTGGTATTTTTTTTAAACATAAAATTGATCATATTATGTGGTAGGGTAAATATTATTATTGCAAGAAAAACAATGACATTGAGTTATTTTTTATTTATTTAAGTTATTTTTGAAATTATTTTATTTTCATTTTTAGACAACTAGATCAAAACCATTTGACTGAGATCGACGATCGGTGTTTCGACCAACTATCTCAATTAAGGAATCTTCGACTGGAAAATAACAAACTCACTAAAGTTCCTAAACAAGCGTTAAGCCTAGTCCCTACCTTAGAAGCATTGTGAGTATCAATTCATACTTAGTTTATTATTAATAAATAATAAGTATAGCTTATGCTTTTTTTAATAAAATAAATACAAAAAATAAAAAAATAAAAATTGATTTCAACTAAGTTTAGAAATGTATTCATAAAAAATGTAATACATTTTAAATTATAATAAAAGTTAGTTAAACAATGTAAACAGTGGCATATTTAGGATCTTTTCTACGTCCTTTCATTCTCAAAGTTGTCTTAAAATTATAATGACTGAATAACGTTAAAACCAGGTATATTGCTAAATTCACATATATAATAACCCACTAACTGAGATATTAAATAATATGTTATGCTACAAGTTATAACAAATTTAGGAAAAATGTATAAATAAATTATTACTTTATTATATTATTTCATACATAGTAATAATCCTAATTTCTATAATACAGAATTAAAATTTCCATTTATTAGACTTACCTCAACAATAACTTCGTCTGCCTTAATTGTTTGATATTCGGCTGGTGTACCAACGAGATGAACCTATTTATCACCAGAGCATGGTCGTTCAGTGAGTGAGACTATAAGCTATATAACTGTACTTGAATACTTCATTTAAACGATTTATAATTATATATAATAATATAGTGGGTGTACACTTAGAATATTATCTCATTTTTATTTTTCCTGGATCAAAAATTTGTATTTAATCACTAACTATTATTGTTATTTGACATTTAATGTTAAATATTTACCTACAACTATGGAGTTGATTTTTTTTTTTTTTTTGTTATAAAAGCACTCTCCTCTGCATGTATAATTTATTGAAAAACAATGTCAAGAAAATGTTTATGTCCATTATCCACATCGATATCCATATTCCCTCCTCGAGTAATATGTCACTAAATGCACTTGCTATTATATATTTTGTTAAATTTAAAATTGGAGAAGTAAGGCGATATGTATATGCAATAATGATGCATTCATGCGTAGGTATCAAAAATCAATAGAAGTAACTATATTGTAATATATATCATGGCGTAGTATAAACATAGTTATACGAAATAAAAATGTCAATAATAATAATAATGTAATATCTCAGGTAACATCTAGACAGAAAAAAATTAAAATTTCATTCAATTTTTTGTATACATAACGAAATTATTTCCATACTTAATGTGAGGTTGTAAAATATGTTAATCCTTATAAATTATTAATTTACGAGATAGGTAAATTTACTTTTTACAACTTGAGCCAACAAAGGCTATTTTAGTTACGAATCGTTTCTAATGTTTTATCAAGTTTCTACTTACATTAAGAACACTATGAATAGATTAAGTACATACCTAATCGCTTTACGTAGTATTACTCATAAGTTATATTTGTTAAAAAGTTTTTGTGTTACTTTAAAATATAATAATATTTCATTTTCTTATTATTATGACTTACCATAAATATATAATAAAGATTCACAATAAAAGCTTATCTTTGCTAATACTATTCAATCAATAAATGAAAATATTATCTTTATTAAGTACACATGAAAGGGAAAATAAAATAAGTTTAATTTATTGATTTACAGTGGAAACTTCTTGGTGATTTTAAATATTTTTTAAAAATAAAATTGTATTCTGGAAATAATTAGGTTTGTATGAATTCGACATCTCGTATTTCTCCAAACTTGTATATGATTTTCAGATGTAAAAAAGGAACAAGATCAGGTTTTATTGTTAGTACACATGTCGCCAGTTTTGCGACTCGATAAAAATCCCCTTAGGGGCCAAGTGGCTGCGTTGCGTGACGAGAAAACTTTATTATTTAGGATTTTTGTTGTTATTATTTTATTCAGTTGCATTTCTATTTCTATTTTTTTATTTTTTTCTATAAAGGCTGCAACAATGATGATAAAAAAGAAAGCGGAATAGAATTTTTGTTGTACTTCATTTTAATACAACAATTCAATAAATTAATTTTTATTCATAATTTTTAAAATATGATATCCTATTGAAACTGTTAACGTAAAAATATAAAAACAAAATTATCGAAAACAAATAACTTAAAATTATTGATACAGTACCTAACCGTAACAACTATGAATGTGAAAGGATGTTATTATCTATGTATTCATTGTTTGTTATGTGAATATATAATATGTTTAAATAATATGAATATAATTTTTTTGTTCCATTATTTTATTTTTTAGCTAAACGATAAATATATTTTGAAATTAATTTATGGCTTTAATACGTAGGTATTAATTTAAATTTTCCCAAATTGATCATTCATAAAATGTTAAGTCATTTCATTAATATTTGTGTACTTCATTTTATAATGATAATTACAAAATAAATAATGAATTATTATTGTTTATTTTTATTTTAAGAAAAAGTATTTGATTTTATTTATTCTTATAAAGTCTTCATCATTCGATGTCTTTTATTTATACCATTTACAGAGATTATATTACACAAAAAAGTAATAATTTCGATCTTATATTTATAACCTCTAACCTAATCAATCACATTTCACTAATCACACTGTCTTATATAGGTATAACATTTAAAAAAGTCGGCAAGTGGGTACCGCTCTGCTGTACATTAGGGGGTGGGGTGGATCTCGAACTAGAGTAGGTTAAATTTGAATGCAATGATAGGTATCATTGTATACGAAAAACGATTCTGAACAGAGATGATTTGTCAGTCTAAATATTTAACGTTAGATATAAATATAAACAATTTTAAGAATTTTGAACTACAAAATAATTTGCAAATATCCATGATTTTTACGAGTTTTTGTCAAAATCTGAACTTCAAATGCTAATAAAAAAAAATTGTGCCTATGTATTCTTATAATTTTTTTACCGCTATAAGAATAACTTATGAGGAACTTTGTATTAATTTTTCAAATATTTTGACTCCGCCAAAAAAATTTTATCGACACTTCAAAAAAAAATTCTATATTTATAAAATATAATAAAGGTAAAATTATATTAAATTTTATCTAACTTTAAGCATGGCCGTATTATAACTTATATAACTTTTTTTGTTAGTTGGATAATATAATTATTATAATACATAATAATAATATTTTGATAACTTTATTGTAGTTATGTTTTATATTTGTGTAATTTATTAATTATATTCTATCATTGTTTATATGATGATACATTTATACATTAATTTTAATATTTAATTACAGAAACTTGGGAAGTAATTCAATTGTAGATATTTCAAATGACTCATTTTCCTCGTTACCCAATCTGGTCATATTGTAAGTATATATAAATAGTTTTTTTCTGTAAATATATAATTTTTAATATGTATTACACATTATTTTTTATAACAATGTTACAACTTTACACGGATACTAAATATAAACAAAATTTACAAGCAATCAATCTTAATAAATAAAATATTATGATGCTTATGTTATAAGTTATTATAGATATTACTATTTTTAATAAAAAAGAATACAATGGCGGGAATCAACTATAGTTCTATATTAAATGTGACAGTAATAATATAAAACTTGAACAAGGAACTAAATACAATGTAATATCATAAGAAGTTTCGATACTTTTTGTTTTCGTATAAAATACTGATTTTTGTTTAATGAATATTTACTATACTTTTTTTTCTCCATTTTTAATATTATGTTTCAATATACCTAGGCACTTAATGCAAATAATCAAAATATATATATTATTTTTTAGTTTTAGTGTCACAATTTAAATAAATATTCTACATTTTAAATTTCTTAGTTATTATACAACATTTAAATGTTATTTAAATGCGTTATTCTTTGATTATTTAAAACAATTTTTAATTATATTGATTTATAAATATTTCTTCTTTATTGTCTACTTTTTTCGTGTTGGATTATTTATTTAAACATATAAAATACACATATTTAATTTTATAACCCTATACTTAAAAGTGGCTTTTGTTTGTGACATAACTTTAAAAGCTATAAATAAAACAATATTTACGGTATATTATTTTGAAGTATATTTTTGACCATTTTAAACACATTATACACATTATAAGTTTTGCCTATTTCGTGATTTAGTGCAATAAGTTATTGTATGTACATATCATATTTTTTTCGTATAATATATTAAAATCTAATAATATATATTTTTATGTGTAATAAAAACCATTTATTATAGATTTGCTTCACATAAATATATTTGTTCGGTTAAAAGATAATAGCAACATAGTATGAATTATAATACTCTTAGAAAATTTCATAAAACTAAATATTTATTTTATTTTAGCCATGTTAATTATTAGTTATTACTAGACAAAAATAAAATAAAAACAATTATATTTTTAATCGATTAAAAACTTTTAATTTAATATTATTTATTTTAACTTGCTCTTTTGTATTATGATAAAACTGTATTAGTTTAAAAACATTTATTTTTACAATATATAAAAGTTCTCACTAAGTATCATATTTATAGGCTACTTAAGAGAAATCAAATCGAATTCGTGGATGAAACTGCGTTTGAGAGCCTTACTTCTTTGAAAATATTGTGAGTATTAGCTATCAATATTTTTAATTGTATTATGTCATAAAAATGTCTAGATTATTTTTATAGAAATTATTAATATTAATCAACTATAGCACTTGTATTTAAATTTAATTTGTATTAGTATGGAGACACAATATATCTGCAATTTTTTAATTATAGAGCTAATTTATTTTTATGTAGTATCTAAATGCATTAACAATGATATAGAACATCCTTAGTTTATTTTTATGCTTGTAATAAATTATATTCTTGAATCATTGCAAATTTTGTTAGGTTAGGTTTGGTTAAATCATTAAAATCATTTTTGAAATATTTTCTTTTGTATTTAATATTTGTATTACCATTATGCATATCATATAAAAATTATATAAACAAAACCTTAAACAAAATTAAAAAATATTATAAAATATTATGTCTTTAAAAATATTTTATTTGATTTTCTTTTAAACAGGAACGTACTTATATAGTACAATGTATAGAATTTTTGATCTGATATAATCTGTATAACAGATACCTAAGTATATCAAAAATTCAATACATTAATATTATATTATTATTATTTTTTTTTTGTACTTATATATTATAATTAATATATCATTAAGTTTAAAATAGCAATTATTAAATTATCATTTTAATACTCATACTCATAAGTTTTAACTTATAAGTTATAATTTAATCAACAAGATAATATAATTTATTTCTGGTAAACTAATATCATTAAATAAATTCATTTTTCATAGCTTAGAATTGTATTGAAGTTACGCATTGTTCTGCTAAAGTTTTTACATAAATTATTTTTGTTTCGTACAACTTATAATATTATTAAACTTAATATTATTTTAAATATAGTTCAAAGTTATTATTTATATATATATATATATTATATATACATAAATATAATATATTAAGACCAAAAATACAATAGCAATGTTTTTAGTAAGGTAATTATACTTATAGCTTACAGTTTACACCAATTTATAGTTTAGAAAATCTTTAATTGTGCCGAATAACAGCTGGTGTAGTTTTAAAATATCTTGTAAGTGACTTTTGGAATCTTTAATGTAAATGACTAGATAGCAGATATGAAGCACCGGTTGCAGATGTTCCTTCCCAAGAGAGGTGTCGTTAAGACTAATTAATACAATTTATTTATTATTTTGCATAATTTAAAGGTTGCTTTCAGATATGTATTACTCGTATATCATTTTTTACAAAACACAAAAGCATATTAAAGAAAAAAAAGATTTAAACCTTTATAAAATTATAGTAATTTTATAATAGAAATAATTATTTTCAATAACTTTTGTACCGTGGATTTAAATTTAATTTTTGATTTTTAATTTTGTAAACATAAAATTGAAATTGTTTTTGGTATTTATTCACTCTAACATATGAAATGCTGATAATATTTTGATTAAAGGTGTATAATTTACGTCGAAACCTAATGTTTACTTGTAAATATTTTAATTAAAACCCAATGAATTAAATTATGTACTACCGTAAATTTATACAAAATTTAACGTGGGGTAATATAGAGTTTTTTCGTTCTCCACCTATAATTATAATCGATTTGTTATATCAAGACCGTTTTTGTAGAAATTGTTTATTATCATTTTTATCTTATCTAACAAAAAATACAGAGGCACTTTAAAATCATTGTTTTTATTGTACTGTTAGATAGCAGTGAGTCCGGCGACAGCAGTGGCGTCGTTGTTAATGGCGATGGCGGTGGAGGTGTGGTGTCGATGGTGGTCAGTTGGCTGGGTATCACTTTTTGTGTAGTCGTTGTTAAGTGGGCCAAAATAATTTTGATTTTCCGCTGACTGCTTTCCGGTTCATTTTCCCGGAAAGCCAAATAACGCACAACGCCGAAGTTCTCTACAGCAGAAAAAACATTTTCTAGATACACCCTCCGGGGATTAATCGTTTTAAATCGTCGACTGGAGTGATAATAAAACCAAAAACTCCGCCTTTTATTTTATTTGTTTTCCACGTGGAGGATAGTAAAAACAGGAAAAAAACACAGCACAACACTTATACGATGAATCCGTGTTGTATATTATTATAAAGGTTGACAAAGCTTAGCGTGAGATATGCAAAAAGATTGTGACCATAGTTAGAAACAGGTATGTCAACGGTTGTTCGTTTTTAAAGTATATCAAAAAATGAAATCGAAAGTCAAAAACTGGTTTTGATAAAAAAAATTTCCGTTTTTCTTAATTATTAAAAAAGTACTAAGAATTTGCTTTTGACCCTTCAAAGTTGGTACTAGATTCACTTTTCTATCAGAGCAGATATTGAAGTTTAAAATCTTGACATTTTTGCAGCTCTAAAAGTTGATGACAGACACACAAAAAAATACACATACATACACATACACATAAATCTAAAATCAATACATTTACGCTCCGTTTAGGATCAGTTAGGGATACTAAACTATGACAAAAGGAAAGCAATTTATTGTATAGCATAATCATAATTACAGTATTGATGTAGGCGCATTGTACTTACTAGGAGTATAAACGGATAAAAAAACTTTTATCATCCTCGTCAATTTGCCGCCGTTGAATCCTTGTAAAACCACACACGTTTTTTTCATTCCTAAAATATACAACACTGGCGTCATCGGGGGAAAGCTTATTTCACGGCGTATTTAACCGAACCGACGGGGTCAATGGGTTGCAATCGTCGTCGGTCGTCTGTCTTTCGGTATCGCTTTTTATTATTATTATTTATTTTCGCGTTGGGTCGAAGACCTCTCATGGAAAACGTCACCATCACCGCCACCGCTGCTGCCGTCTCACGCTGCACATAATAAATCGGAGGGCGTTTATGATTGTTGCAAGATATTTTATCTCAGCTTTCGTAATATAATAACAATAAAATCGGATTTTACGAGACGAAGGATTATTACGTATATTACTATACATTACATCCTCCATTTTTCTCGTTTTTCGCGTCCGTTTATATAATATAATATAATATATAATAATATAAAATACGGTACGTATGTAATGCGTATTAAATCTCGTGTGTATTTTCCAGGGAACTCGACGACAATCAGTTGGATACGATCCCGGTCGCTCTTGCCAAGTTGACATCTCTTCAGGAGCTGTAAGATGATTATTATTATTATTGTAAATATTTTTTAATAAATAATATGTATGAACCACGTTTATATATCCGTGCACACACATGTACGAAATTTGCGGCTTTAACTCATTGGAATGTGTTAGACGGTTTTTGGCAGATGAGTCACAATAATGCTCGTCCACTTGGGTTTTGGTTTTTGCACCTCGTTTATATGGTCCCCTCCTCCATACTTTTTACTAACAAGCTCTATTCATGAGTTTATAAATTCCCAATTGTCTATTGTCTATACTTTTTCACTTTCAACGACATAATTTTTTGCAAACTTTTCATTCTTAAAGCACTAAAAATAAAATAAATTTACTATAAAATAAAAGTAGGTAAGCTATATCATGGAATTCGCATTCACAAATATGCTAAAAAACATATTCCAAATTTTTGTAAATATTTATTTTATGTACCTGCTTATATATTTAAATGAATAAATAACGCAATTTGCATTGAAATTTCGACTTAATTAAAAAATATCAGAATTGTTACGAGTAAGATTCTTTTTATAATGGAAATTACAATCTTATAACTTCATAATGTATAGTTAGAGATTTTAATTAAATTAAACCTAAACAATAATCATAGACTTTGTAAGATCTATACAAATAAAAATGGTAACAATTAAAAATAAAATGAACAAGAATAAGTTTTTTTGTAGCTTTAGAATATTTGACTATCATTATGATCGTTATCATTTATGTCCCAAAATTATTTAAATATTGTAATATTTAGAAATTATAATGTAATAATATTAACTTAAGAATTTCATTTTCACTTTTATAGTTATAATTTTTATGTACAATAAATTTAATTTGAATGTATATATAGGTGTACTTGAAAGTTATAAATTTATTTGAGACGTAAAAAATGAATTAAACGTATATAATTTAATACTACATTTTTTAGTTTTTAATAGCTTTCGTACAGAGTTTTAACGATTTACTAGCTATTTCAAACGATGGAATTATAAATTTTTCTCGGGTTTTTCACTTAAAAAAGAGATTAAAACAGTTTGAAACACCAATGCTTTATCTTTTTCAACACCTTCAAGATCCGAAAAAATATTTATTTATTTTATAACGTAATATATTTAAAAAGTACCATTCAATGTAAAAGATAATATATATTTTTTAATATCTTTTATGTTGCCAAAATATAAACACCAAAACAAAATATTTATTTTTCAGCTCCATTCGTTATCTTGAATACAAAAATGTTTAGGTATCTATACAATTCATGATACTAAGTACCTACTTAAACTGTTTTAACGCCATATTGAGACAAAGATTTTTCTAGTTTGATTTTTAATATGTACCTAAATTAATTACACATCTATGAATGTTTATAAATTTACTATTTGGAATAAGTCCAATAGTTTTGGTTATAGCTAAAATTAATAAATAATTATTGTTAATCTTTGGAATAAACTTTGAATACGTTCCAAAAAATAATAAACGAACTAATATAAAATAGCTTACGATGTTCTTTATAAGCTTGATACAATAAAACTATTTTATGTACAGCGTAAATATGTTTAATGACACAGTATTATGAAATAATAACAATAATAGTAAGTAGTCGTAATATAATTATTTTAAATTTATATATACACATAAATGTATAATAATGTATTTTGTCTTTCGTTTAAAATTAAATCCTTCTGTTTGTAGTATTTGTATTGTAATGGTTTCAATTTATTGGGTTTTGAATTAGTTAATTATTATATAATCTAATTAAAAACAATAAATAACATTAATCAAATGGAACTGTTAATAGACTACCGATATTCTTCATTTGTGTTTTTTATTTAATAATGTACCATTGTAATTTAAATAATTATAATTTAGTTTAAATGTACATCATGCATTTCTACTCGAGTATAGTTATTTTTGGATTACTTCTATGTTAAAAAAATAGTTTAATATATTTATGTATAATATTTCTAGAACAAATTTAGGTATAATACATTTATATGTACATTTGGAGAAAAAATAAATATAAAAAGATAATACGAACATCGAAATAAATACAAATATTAGATACATTTCAGATACGTAATATACGTTTATATACAAATATTATTATACACACATTAGGAAAAAAAGAAATGTGTCAAGTAAAGTGGGTAAGTGCACTAAAGTCGTAAAGAGATATTATGATATGTAGAATACTATTATGGAAAGTAAAAAAAAATGAAAAATGAAAAAACACTGTAGAAAATAAGGTCCTTGGAGTAAGTTATATGTCATTTATAAATAACATAATTTTATGAAAATTTTAAAAGAATAGTGTTAGGATTTGTTATAGGGGATATTTTGGGTAAAATAAAGTCGAGACATGAATGAATGACATGGTTTTACCATACTGTGCAGTTATCTTTAAATAAATTTTATACTTCATAATAATGTATACCGTATAATATATGATATACACTATACAGCTTAGGTTAAGTTATTATACTCGTATAAGTGTGGCGAAAATAAAAAGTGTAGTACTTGAAACAAAAAGGTTCTATCCCCGTTGCGGTCGCTTCTCGAAAGACTTATCAAAACATTATTTCAGATCTTCTGGCAATTTATGACTAAAATAATACGAGATTTTTAGTATGGGGTAAAATTCATATCATAAAAATATTTTCAGGACACGTGTTATTTAGAGTTTTGGTAATAAAATTTAGTTTGTTTGTTATATCGTATTATATCAACCATAGAGTATGGATTTCACGTAGTATTGTATTATATGTATATTACATATTATTATAACATGCATAATATTGTGTATGGAGCTAAGGTATTAATAAAACGACAATATTGATATTATATTTGGGGTTTGTTTCAGGTCATTGTCTGGTAATAATATTAAGTTCGTGCCAGAAGGAGTGTTGCAACGATCACAAGGTCTAGCGTTGCTCGAGCTCAAAGGCAACCCTTTGATTGGCGTGCACCCATATGCTTTCGCTTCCCTACCGAAATTAAGAAAACTGTGAGTATAACTGCTCTTAGATTTAACACATTTTTACGTCTCAGTGTGTTATATTATTAACAATAATAATTATTGTTCTAGAGTATTGTCAGAGGCCAGGGAACTCACAGAATTTCCGAATCTTAACGGCACGTCAGCGCTCGAAGTGCTCCGAATCGACAGGGCGAGCATTTATTCGATACCTGATACGCTGTGTACGACGTGTCCTAAATTAAAAAGCCTGTAAGTGATACTACTTTGCCGATGTAAGAATGAATCAAAACGTTATAAATTATTGAATTTTCGTGTATGTTACTTTAGTGACATCAAATGGAACAGATTATCTAGGATACCGAATCTCAATAAGTGTAAAGAACTCAGAGTGTTGTGAGTTAATTTTTATTTTGACATATTTATAATATGATTTTCATAAAATATTTTATTTAATGCTATGATTGATTTAAATTTTATAAATTCAACAAAATAATTTAAAAAAAATACAAAAACTCATTACTATTTATTTTTTATGATTAATATAATTTCATGAAGATGTTAGGTGTAACAATTATACATAATCAAAATACAACGCAAGATTGCGTGTTATAAAAACAATTTAATTTCAATGTAAAATTATGAACTGTTTAATTTAATTTGATAATTTATTTCATTAAAATAGATAACATAAAATTACAAACAAATCATAAAGCATAAGATTTATTCAAAATTGATTTTTCAGAGATTTGGCAAATAACCATATAGCGTCATTGGACGGATCATTGTTCCGTAATCTGTCTCATCTCCACGACCTTTTACTTGGTCACAATTATATAACTTCGGTACCCAGAGACGCCTTCCAAGGATTAGTTCAGCTTAAAGTCTTGTAAGTGTGATGATTACACTACCACTAGATGTCACTGCCACATTTAAAATAGAAAATATTATGATCACTGCTAGTGAAACATCTCGACCGAGAATAACGCTCATAGATGGCGCCATAATAATCATAATTCATTTTTATTTTTTCCAGGGATCTTGAATCGAACAAAATTGACCGTATTGATGACGAAACTTTTTTGTCATTTAGCCAACTGGAAGACTTGTACGTATCTGCTGATGTATAATATTATATTAAGGTATCAATCATATATTTTGAAAATGAGCAATACAAACTATTTACAGAAACGTGGGAAAAAACGTATTTGAACATCTGCCTACCAAAGGTCTGGAGAGATTGCTACACTTAAAAACGTTTAATAACCCGAACTTGAGACAATTTCCAACTCCTGAACATTTTCCCAGAATTCAATCTTTGGTGCTATCATATGCATACCATTGTTGTTCGTTTTTGCCACTCCAGTCAGAAGATGATTCACCGCCCTCTTCGCAGACAAGTCTTCACGAATCTGTCATATTTCCAGCCAACGAAAATGATTTTGACATGACTCTCTGGAACTCCAGCATGTCTGACATATGGCCTCAACTGCGTTAGTATAAACATATTAACAGTATTTGATCGATATATTTGAAAAAATATATTCACAGAACGAAGCTTCGAGAGCAAATCCATTAAAAAAAATAAATAAATAAATAAATAAAACTTTCAACTAAAAAAAATATATATAAAAAATGCAATTGCATTTTCATACTATACTATGTAATTAAATCTAATTATATTCCATGCATAGGTATTAAATTTAAATAAAATTATTTTTTTTTTAAATAATTACATTAATAATAAAGTGTATAAAATATTATAATAGAGTTATAACTATTATAAAAAAAAATAATACAATAGTATCGAATTGTTTGAGTAGCTTATTAAGTATATATATATATCATAGCAATGTCTAAATACGTAGCTCTTTTTTGAATTAATTGCATTTTAATAAGATAATAACTAAAATATATAATTTTTATATCGTTGAATAATTATTGGCAAAAGTCACAGAAAAATATATTTTTGTCTAGCTAATATAACTAAATAAAAAGTGAGAAACAACACTGTGGCATGATTTTATTTTATTATGATTATTACTTTTTTTTTTTTTTTTGTTCATCTGTTATTGGATTACATTTTATAGCTAACATTCATATGAAACATAATATACACGAAGTATAAAAGGAATACGCATTTTATTAACATATTTCATAACGTCAAAATAATTTATAATATTCTCCGAATTTTTAATATTTATATTCAATGTGCAAACTTTTGTTTCTTATAGTAATTTTGTATTATGTGTACGTTTGGTATTATATACAAGCACGTACTTTTAAAGTTTTTTTTAAAAAAAAAGTTATTATATAATTTTTTAGAGTTTTCCAACTTTCCAGTACAGATAATATTAACTGATATTCATGTTTATAAAATTTAATTTATATACTGTAAATTATAATTTTAATGATCGTACATAAATTGTTCATATTGGAACTAAAAATTCAAAAAACATTCAGTCACAATTATTTTTATAGTTATTTGATAATCAAATTTAGAAAAAAATTGCATATTTTAATTATGAATAACGATGTTAATAATTTTTTTATAGTTCAAAAACATTAATCATAGGAAATTAAAACGTTTTCGTATTTAATGAATTTTACTAAATGCGATGAAATTTTCAAAATATTTAGAATAATTTTATAATATTACTTATTCAAATAATTAACTAATTAACTTAATTTAACTTTGTGTTAATGTAGTATTATTGACTCATAAATTAATAACAATTATATTTTATGGTGGCTTTTAATAAACATATTATTATTATAATTAAATATTAATAATAAAATAAATGTAATATTTTTATATTATAAAATCAGTAATCAATATACTAATAGTAAAACTAATAAATTGTATTGCTGTATATTAAAATAAAACATATTAAAAAATATTATAAGTTACGTTAGTAAAATAGGTTGACAGAATATTTTTATTCAGAATTGTTTTTTGTTTACATTGATATATTAGTTATTACCATTGAATTTTAATTCAATATATAAATTAAAGTGATTCCCTCGAAATCTAATATAAATTCAAAGTAAGGGAACATTCTTATCCATATTTTTTTCCCTTCATTTGTTTTTGCAGTTGAAAGTTGCATGTAACATCTTATTGATAATTCATTGAGAATATTATTGTATTATTATTAAAATATAAATATTACATATATATATTTTTAATATGATAACCCTAATTTAAGTGCATACCAGCTATAAACTTGGTTGTGAGTGACATTCATACTTAGTCTCTGTACTGTGTCTGATCAGTTTTTTACTGCAATAACAGCAGATAGAGTATAAAATAAATAAGTTATTCAAATGAAACTATTATCTACTTGAGATTTTTTCAAGTACAGTGAAATAAAACTTTTGGAGTTATTTCATTTTTTATACTTAAAATTGAGCGCTTATTTTTTAACAAACGCACGCCATCTGAGAATGACATTTTGCGCTATAATACAAAAGTCATCCACCCCTTTTTAAATAATTGTTATATTTATCCATTATAATTTTTGTTAAAATCCAGTCAACCGAAAATTATATACCTATTTGAAATTATTCATGCATTTATTTTTAAATAATTATAAATGTGTACATGAAAATTATCATAAATTTACAGAAAACTTAAGTAAAAAATTTGGAACGCAAGTCAATGATTTATGGGATTCATTTGGTTCAGACTTCACGTATCCAGGGAATTTACCATCGTACATGGAGGAATATTTTGAAGAACAACAATTGGAAGGAAGGTCACAAGATGTTATGTCGTCAAAAATCAAGTGCTTGCCACTTCCTGGTAAATATTTTCAATTATTCATACATGATATAATAAGACTACCAGAGAGTTGAACTAAAACTTTTATTATAGGTCCATTTTTGCCATGCCAAGATCTCTTTGATTGGTGGACATTGAGATGTGGAGTATGGGTTGTGTTCTTATTAGCCATGTTGGGAAATGGGACTGTGGTATTTGTGCTAATATTTGCCAGAAGTAAAATAGACGTGCCCAGGTTTCTCGTATGCAATTTGGCAGCAGCCGATTTCTTCATGGGTCTTTATTTAGGTATAGTATTAAAATAATATATGAATCTATCCAAATATTTCTATGTAACTTTTCTAACCAAGATATTCATTAACTGACTGTTTTACAGGTATATTAGCTGTCGTTGACGCTGGCACTTTGGGAGAGTTTAAAGTGTTCGCTATACCATGGCAAATGTCTGCCGGTTGTCAACTGGCTGGCGTTTTAGCAGTGCTGAGTTCAGAACTTTCAGTGTATACACTGGCCGTGATCACACTGGAAAGAAATTACGCAATAACGCACGCCATGCATCTAAACAAACGTCTGTCACTTAAGCATGCGTCATACATAATGCTCTGTGGTTGGATTTTCGCTGGTGGGATGGCCGCGTTGCCACTGTTTGGCGTGTCTGACTACCGAAAGTATGCAACATGCTTGCCATTCGAAACTACTACTGGCACATGGAGTTTGGTGTATGTAGTATTTTTGATGTTTATAAATGGTGTGGCATTTTTCATACTCATGGGATGCTATTTGAAAATGTACTGCGCCATCAGAGGCTCCCAGGCTTGGAATTCTAACGATTCACGAATCGCTAAACGCATGGCATTGCTCGTTTTTACCGATCTGCTGTGCTGGGCCCCTATAGCATTCGTCTCTCTGACAGCTATTTGTGGGTTTCATCTTGTCTCGTTGGAACAAGCTAAAGTGTTCACGGTATTTGTGTTGCCTTTGAACTCGTGTTGCAATCCCTTTCTGTATGCAATATTGACTAAACAGTTCAAAAAAGATTGTGTGATGATATGCAAAGCTATCGAAGAGTCGAGAGTGACTAGAGGCATCGGAAGGTGTAGGCATAGTTCTAACTTCAGCAACAGGCAGACACCAGCCAACACCAACAGTTTAGTTGATAGGTCTTCGCGAGACAATTATCCTCATCCTCCATGTAGCTGTAACGTTAAATTGTTGGATGACAAGTCTGTGAAAACAGAAGAGACATTCTACGATTGGATCAACATCAAATTTAGAAGGATAATGTCGTGTTTGCAGCGAGAATCTGATTCGGGCAGACAGTACATGAGAAGCGACCGGTATGCCTACCAAATTGCTGAAATACAACAAAAGCAGCATAAACGTGCATCATCGATGTCTTCTAGTGAAAATTACAGTTCGTCAAGATCGGATTCATGGAGACAACACCATCACCACCATCATCATCATCATTGTGGTGTGCCCTTGAGACTTCTTGATCCAAAACAGAGGCGTGCCAGTTCGTGGATTGTGACTAGGAAGACTTCACAAGACTCAAATCTATCGAGCTCGAGAAATGACAGTTCGGGTTCTGCTAACACGGCCAGCACTAGTGTAAGCACAAGGACTTCCAGGTCTAGCGTAGGTTGTAGCGATCATAAACCAAAGCCTCGGCTGACTCGCCAACCAGCCGTGTTAGACGACCCCGAGTTGGTCGTGGGTGGTTCTCCTAATAGATTGAGTGTTCGATTTTTGGCAACTATTCCTTCAGCTGCCGAGACAAGTATTTACAGAGCAGACACTGAGGACGAAGATGATGAAAACAGAATGGACGATTCGTTAAGGCCAGAAAATTCACCAACTACTACTGCCAGTGAAAGGACTACACCACCGGATTCTAAACCATCGTCCCCACACAGTTAAAATGTCACTATTTTTTTTATATTTAGTAGACTTTAGACAATTTCGTACATATATTTTATAGTCATACCGAGTAAGATTCTGAGACATAGCCATCTTGATCAAATATAGAAACAAATTATAACGTAACACGTGATAATATAATTTAAAATGTAACTCTTAACGATGTAACATTTGTTATTATTATTATTATTATTACTACTACTATTGAATAATAGTTGTTTCCTACCACATGTGCGTAAACAATTAAACTTTAAAACATTATATTTTATAATGTATATTATATTATAGTACTATGACGCAGTTTTGTAAAAATGTATTACCTACATCATTTTAATCTTTTAAATATTGATGAACAAAAACGCCGAGTCTTAACTTATGTTTTTATAATATTAAATTTATAATATATAAAAATACTGTCTTTTAAATTAATTTTTTTTACTTTATTGCCCATTTCATAGTGTGGGCAATATTCTTTATAGTCTAAACAATAAACATTTGTAAGTAAGTAGATCATAATTATAACATATTATTGGTGTTTTAAGCCAATATATTATTCAGTTTGACGAGCTTTAGTCGATCGGTTTAAAGACGAGTTATATGATACAAATTTATATAAAATAACAGCTCGAGCCAAGACAATACTCTATAAAAAATTAACTAAAAAGGCTGTGTTTTAGTACAAGGAATGACGATATAAATTACGTACCTAGGTTATTATATATTTTATAATAATAATGTTTTTTTTTTTACTATAAGTTTGTGTAATATGTATGTTATAAATAAATATGGTTTTGTATTAAAAGTATATGTCAAAGCAATTGTATGTGTGCCTCAATTACAGATAATTACTGTATAGTAAAATATACTTTTGTTTTGCAGTGAATTTTCTCCATGGATGTACTATAGTAAAAATATGTAAATGTGAGACAAGAAAAAAATAACTCTGTGGCTATAATGTTCATAAAAGTTATAAATTATAACAACAGAAGTATAATATACTTTTATAATGTATCCATCGACAATTGCTTTGTGTGTTTACTTTTTTGACAAAACTGTATGTTCGCCTGTTCCTGATTCGTGTCATTTTTGCCGGTTTTTTGTACATTTTACTATAATATGTAATAAATTATTATTCATAATTTTGACATTCTATTTTTGATGGGTGCTCAAAATAGTATGTTACTCTGTGTACAATTTATTTTATTCCTCATTTAATTTGTATCTAAATAAAAATTAATGTCTCAAACTATAACGATATAATATTGCAGTCCATGGCAAACTTACTAGAATCAACATGTTAGCATTAAATATTTTGAAACCATTTGATGCTTTAAAACATTTTACAATATCCTAAAAACAAAACAAATGTATAATTTTTGCTTAATATTATTTATAAGTAATTCAATATTTACTTTGAAGGTTATTACAAAAAACTTAACTATATTTGGATTTTTACAATTATTATTTTTTGTTTATTAAAAGATAATACGAGTATGCTGGGTTTAGCTGGCTTGAGTGGTTACGACTTTAACCACTAGATACTATAGGTATATCGTTTTAATATTTTAGACTCTAAACTAAGTAATGAATCTTTTGGTTTTTTAATTTTATGTTTTAATTTTATCATTTTTTTTTTTTTTTTGAACAGTGAATTTTTTTAATTTTATATCTTGAAGGAAGGGTTGGTTTTAAAAAATTATAAAAATAAGATTATTTATGCGATGTTAGGTTCCATAAAATAGTTTTTTGTTAATTAGTTGTAATTTAAAAATAAACAACCATAAATATGTAATAATCACAATACATTTTTGTGAAATCTTTCTAAGCATAATTAAAATAATTATATAATATTTTGTTTTTTATGCATTATATTAAACAAAAATAAACATTTAAAAGATTTCATTCATTTTTTTATAAAAGTTGATAAATTGTTTTTTTTGTAAGAAATAACTTAGGTAATTGATTCACATAATTTATAGAAATTAAAGTAAAATTAAAAAAATAGGTAGATATTTTAACGAATGAAAATGTATATCGATGAAAAATATACATTACACAACCTAACTTAACCGTAAGTAAAATATTCTAATTATTTTACAATCTTAGGATAATAATTTACACAAACTGGGCCACAGTTTTATTTTTATCAATTTTATGATATATCTAATACTATTCTAAACATTATTTATTTTATTAGTTTAATCTTAAAACTTTCTTATATTGGTTTAATAATATAAGTATAAATGTTTTATACTAGAGATTGGAAATTTAAAAAGAATAGTACCATCTTATATTTCTAGAATTGAAAAAATTGGTAGTCAACTTAGCAATAATAATATAAGAGTGTTATACATCTCTTACTTGTTATAATTAATTAAAATCATTATGTTTCTACTTCACTATAAATTGCTATGTTCATTTTTACGTTTACAATTCTGCTCAGTACTTAAGGTTGTTGAACGAAATTTTGAATTGTGAAATTGTTATATTTAAAAAACCTTTGGATAATATTTTAATTAGTTCTCCACATTATACGTGTAACATTAAATTAGTTTTTGTACTTCTAACAGGTAGTGTGAAAAAATTATACATACTTTATGTATACCTACACTTATTCACTTATTATACGGTAAATTCCATTATTACGTTTTCTTAAACAAATTACTAATTATTATTTAAAGTTTTTTTTTTTTTACATTTGAAAAGTACCGAAGTGGTGAAGTTCTAATCATTGTACCTTTAACCCATAGTAATTTTTTACCATACAATATAATATGGTCTACATCACAAAATCATTGTAATTTTATGATTTTATAAATAATATAAGTGCTTAAATGCTCACAAAAAATATAATACAAAAAGCTAAGTTATTTTAATACTAATAAAATAGTAAATAGTTATTTGCAGTTTTAAAAGAGTAATTATTAATATAAAGTACAATGCACATTGTGTATTTAACACGTACTTAATTTTCAATTTTTTATTCTTCTTATTAATTTAATTTAAAATATATTATGTAAGATTAAAAAATAAGATTATATAGCAACAATTGTCAACTGATTGTTGAAGAGAGTGGGTAAACAAATAGTACACAGGTATTAAAATCCATAATATTTTAATTTAATTTTAGCTAACCTTAAACCTTAGCTAAGTAAGAAAAAAATTAGTTTTTAAAATAAGATATCTACTTACTTTTTTTATAATATGAAGCATAGGTAGTAATATATTATACAACTGCAATATTCTGGTGTCAATTTATGTTTGAACTGATTAACATTACATGTGAATATAACCAATGACTTAACCTTGTCGATGGATAAGCGCTTTATATTACAGCACGAGTTGTACAAATAATTTTAAATTTCTAAGCTCATTGGCGAGGTGGTTAAAAGACTAGTAGAAAGCTTACTATTCTGTGACTCAACAGTTTAGTGACAAGTTTTACACATCAGACGTGTTCCGATTATGAATTGACTAAGTTTACATAATTTATGCTAAGACGGCTGTTGTATACCACCTACATCTGATATATCTAATTGTATTGAAATATTGACTAAATAAATGCATTATTATATTTTAAGTACATACTCTGCAACATTTGTACATTACTCGTAGCACACGTACCAATACTTATTTATTTTAAAATTCAGCTTTAATTAGGTTTTAAATAGAAACAACTACAAAAGTACAAATATAATTACGTTAAGTTATCTTATAGTACACTTATAGTATCTTATGGTAGGTATTCATTTTAAGTTTTCAATATGTCAACCTTTCACACGTATTTAGTAGCTGAAAGCGAGTATAAATAACTATGTATTGTTCTAGAATTGCATTATTCCCTTTAAAAATATAGACGATGACATAAACAACAAACTTGCTGCATAAATTAATGAATAATATACGTATCATATAATATGAATATTATTAAAAAAAAATTATACTCGTATATTATTAACATGACAAAATCTGTTTGAAAAAAATAAAATATTACCTTAATAGGTATGATATGCTTTAGTTTCCCTATTAAGTTAAATATTGAAATCCGTCTAGGATATATTAAATAATTTAATAAATTCATAGTCAAAAAAGCTCTTGAAGCTACTCTATATTTTAATTATTTGTAAACAGGTGATTTTATAAATTCAGTTACCGAGTGGTAACTATTTACTATTTTAATGTAGTGGATTAATGATTTTGTGGTTTAAAATATTTTATAACTATAAACGTTTGAAAAATGTATCATTATGTTATTATATTTATTGAGATTTTCAATAATATGTACTCGTGGAAATAAATACATTTTCAAAAACATATTACCTACGAACATATTATTATAATACGATAAAGATGAGTAAATGATTTTAATTTTAATTGAATTTAAAAATAATAAAGCAGATACTTATTATAAAGTATAGTTTTTATTTTATTGAAATGTGAACATTATTTGATTAAATGGTGTATATGTATACGTATTAAAAAAGTTTAATGTTAATAAACAACAACATTTATTAAAATAGCAATAATTAATATAGTTTGCTTTTTAAAACTGTTATTTTGTTCAATATTAAATATTATCTCACAAGTCAATAAGCATTGAAATACTCGTTGGTAATTCAAAATTTCCAACATTATGTGATACGTATACTAAAAACCTACAAAGTACTCTTTTCTCTCTCTTACTTAAAATATTATCATCGTGTATTGTTGTCGTAAAATGCTATTATTTTCAATTCTCTTGTTGGACAAAAGTATCAGTGAATACAAAAGAGGAAATGAAACAATATTAAAAACTAACCTGTTTGCTCTGACGGAAACAACACTGCAAGATAAACATTTTTATTATACACAAACACCTTTCAATTACGAATTTTTTCCACTTTTTTATTTTTACTTATTTTTTTTAAATGCCTCTCCTCATTTTAATAATTCTAGGTTTAATAATGGTAATTATTATAGTGAATTTTTACAACAAAACACAAAAAATAAAAAATAAAAATATAGCAATACAATTTTAATTTGATGTAAGTATTTATTGTATTTGTTTTTAAATAAAATTGCATTATTAATTATGTAAACTTTAACTATTTATCGTTAATTATTTTGTATGCAGAGTTAGGTATATGGTTTTGGCTTAGAAATAGTTTTACACAACCTCCATTTGTAAAATCTAAACAATAAATTACATGACTTGATCAATTTTATTAAAGTTATAAAACCACAACACATATGATATTTTTAAATATGTGTCTTATGAATAATACTACTTATACTATATATGCGTCAAACTAAAAAAATAGTTTATTCAATAGCAGAATTGAGATAGTTACACATTATATAGAATCATTTCCTTCATGTTCATGCTGCAATATTGATTTTTGCAATTTTAATTGTCGCTATCTAATGAAATATCTACATGAAATAACATTTTAAAGCTGCACATACTCCAGTATTACATTTAGAGTTTAAAAATATATTTTTAAAACGAATTAATATATTATATGTATGATGATTAATCATTATAATTATTTATTTGATCCATTTTGATGTTTTATTAGTCAAATTAATCGTTTTTTCATCACAATCTGTTAAAACAAAACATAATAATAGGTATTATTATTCTTAGATTTAGTTGAATCTATCATGTCTTTAGATGTGGAAATAATTTTAAAAATAACATAATATTCATACAATTCATCTCACTTTTATGCCAAGAATTATATTATATACTAAAATAATATACATAATATGTATAAATGTATTAATACTTTTTGGTTATTACTATAAATTATTTATAATTTACTAGTGATCGTAATTCTATTAAAATTCTTATTTAGTTGAGTTTATGTGGCTAAATTCATAATAATCCGTTTATTAGATTACTAGTGTTTTTAGTTTTTTATTACATAGCATTTTTCATCTCAAGTTAATTATTAAGCTTCTATACTTCTATAATATATTTAATTTTATATGCATTTATTTTTTTCGATAGGTACGGAGTCATATTTACCAATTTTATTATTTACATTAATATATTATTATTTATATAACATTATATAATAGCACAATCAGGAAAAAACTTTAATATATTCAGTAAATAAAATACTATATTCACATAGGGTAGTAACGTTAACTAAATTGACTAATGACAGTACCTATTTAAATGTTAATAAGTTAAGAACCAAAAAGTACAAATATAACTATAGGTTTGTAGTGTGTATATTTACGTCTTGAGATAAAATAATAATAATTTTAAAATGTATACATGCATTGACTTTGTCTCCCTTGGCGGATGTGAGTAACTAATTATTTTTTTATTTTCGTTTTAAACAAAATACCGGAGGTAAAAAGTTTAAAGAACTAATTGAAGAGGGCTTTGTGAAAACAAAACATTGCAAAATCCAAAAATTTGCATTTCAAATAATAATTAAAATCATCATTTCGCCCAACCGCTTTCGTTTGCTTTTTAAATCATAAATTTTCATTATATATATATAAAAAAAATATATATATATTTATATAAAAACATTAAAATTTACTGATCCCATCGATGAATAATTCACGAAAACTGTGCATAAATAATTAGTATTAAGTCTTTTAACTAATTAAGTTATTACTGAAGTACTACGTATTTTTTTTAAAATGCAAATTTTTTGAAAGTTTCATAAAAACTTTTTTTAATTATTGGTTCAAAGTTGTATACCGTTATTTTAGCTTGAAAAGATTAACAATGCATCCGGAAACGTCAAAGTGCAAAGTGAGACACCATAATTTGAAAATATAATTATATTTTTTCTGGACATAAACTTACGTAGTATTCTTTGGATATTTGTACTGTATTGCAATGTAAGCGGTCACGTATTAGGTTCTCACATTTTAGTTGAATTTATGTGTTTCTATTTTTATTGCCAAAGAATTTATCTTATCTTAGAGAGTAGAAAAAATAGATAAAGCCAAAGGTGCAGCTACAATATAACTTACTTGATAATACAAAGTTTTATCGAATAGAATTTATTACCTTATACTTTCACATTTAAATATAAACATTATTTTTACACCATTATACTATAGTATGTACTCAATAATGTACGTTTTGAGATAGAAAAAAAATGTATATTTTTCAATGTTCTTAAAAATAAAATATATATTAGTTAAAGAAGCAAAAATATAATATTTGTCCGCTGATTTCTATAAGGGTTTGTCTAATGACTTAGAAAATAGAAAATAGAAATCTTATATATATATATTATATTTCATTGTAAAAAATATCCATTCATAAATAATAATAAATTGCCTTGATAAATTATTTAAATAGATATATTTATATTTAAATAATTTTTTCATTATATTATGATTTATTGTTAACGTTCTGAAAACATTTGGTGTTTTGAAACAGTTAATTAATTAAATAAATAAATTTGAAGATAAAAATGATTTACTATCTCTCTACTAACATAATATTTATACGTACTCACACACACCTAATTACTATTATAATACCTGTTACCTGTATCATATAAAATATATTTTAAGTACAAAAAACGTAGCGCACGGGCACAATGATAAAATCAATGTACTTTTTATTTATACATTAATAAAAATAAAACAAACAGTTAATATTAATATCAATCATATATACTATGATCGTATGATTGCACGTCAATTGGATCGAGACTGTATCGGATAAGAATTGGAGTCCTACGCATATTATGTAAGAGTATTATTATACGACGGCGACGTGAGTAACTCGCGCATAACAACGCGATGCAATATTAATACGGGTGCAGTATGGACGACGTACAATATTGCATTATACACACTAAACTATAGAATGCGAAAGGTTCAAGCTATAGTTTTGCCCCTTCGTGATAATAATAATATATACATAGGTTGTATGCATTTTTCATAATACATGGTATATTTGTATCGGTATAGTACGCACGTGGGCGACCGGAAACCCTGACCCGTGTGGCCGTGCGTCTATATTACGTTATGCTTGCGAGTGGCGACCGTGTGCGCGCGTGCTCTTCCTCCGAAGTATTCTCCCGTGTTCAGAATTTTAACATTTTAAACAGTCCAGACCCGACGGAAACGACGAATTTATTTTTTTTTCCCGCGCTTCCAGTATCATTGTGTTACAATAATAATAATAATATATTCGCGAGTATCGCCCGGTTTGTCCCGTAACGTTATGAAATATTATACAAGCCACCACGCGTGTGCACATTATTTGAATAAAAGCTTTTCTAAGTATTTATTACAATAGTTGCACGCTTTAAAACATAATGTTATATAAAATGATTGCAAAAAACACGAATGACGGCCGCAGGGAGCTAGTAAATAACGACGATGTTCTTTATCGCAGCTATAGTCACGTAGGTAGTTGATGGCTTTCCAGGGATGATCTCCCATGTTCAGTCCACCACGGGGAAAAAAGTTCAAGCCAAATATTTCATCAAGTAACACATCCCGCGACAATACTTTAAAACGCAAACATAGAACTATTTGCGCATAGAGTATTATTATTCCAAATTTAAAAAGCGTTGAAAGAAACTTTGCTGTCACGTCAATACACTAGTAATGCATAGGTGCATTGCAAAAAATAAAAATGATGATGATTCCGGAGTTGGATTGTTAAAAAAAAAATGATTCTACAGAAGTTGAAGAAATACTTATAGACGAAATCCAAAAACTAAGACAAGTAAGTTGACACATTTTTTTTTTATTAATTCGATGCAAATAATTTAACATTCAAAAATATTTTGATTGCTTGATTATCATTTGAAGAAAAAAAAATATTATTTATGGATACTAAAAATAACTTATAGCAACTTACACATTCAATATTTTAAATTAGATCATTATATTTTGGTTAAAAGTATATGATTATGCAGTTTTCTAAGTTCGTATTTTAAAAAGAATCACTGGATAAAATGACTTAAGAACTTCGAAGCAAAACATAATGCATAATGAAATATGAATCAGCATACAGCTGAACTATAGATATGTGTAATGTTTTTCGTTTCCTTCTATGTAAGACTTTGTAAATAGGTTAACTCGAAGATATATTGCATAAATACAAAAATATAATAGGCAACATCAATCCCGAGTGAGATTTCCAACTTACGTGTGCATTTTATTCTGAGCGACTCACTATAATGAATCAGCATAGGAGCTTAGTGGACTCCTAGAAGTAGAGCGCTGTGACACATTGGATTATATATATTATTATAATATATATAAATATTTATTCAAAAGTTAAGTCATGACTTACGTCATCGCTTTAATCAAATGTTTAGAAAAGAACAATAAAAGAACAGAATGAAGTTTTTAAAAGAGAACTTTTTGTATAACGAATCAACAAATCCACATAGTACCGCCGTAATATTTATTTGTCGATTATTTTATGTAAGTAATTCCGTGTAGCTCATTCTATCAACATAACAATCATTTGAACGACAAAAATTGCATTGAAAATATTACGAAAATCTTAAAATGTTATAGCGATATATCACTGTATGACATATATAGCTTCTATAATTCCTAACCTTGTGAGAAAGGAGTCGATTGTAATAGTTTTTGGAATACAATATTCTATCATAGTCAATAGTCATGCATTACATTGTCCAAAATAAAATTAAAAGGAAAAGACTGCATAATACTAGTATCCCAGATATAATTACGAAAAAAAATCTAATCTGAATCATGGTCTGTGTTTTTTTTATATATAAGTTACACACAGATTAATATTAATCATTTTAAGATGAGTATATTATACTTATAATATTATTATTATTATTATTGACCATTTAATAATAAACATTACTGTAAAACAACAAATAGCTGGAAAGCTTTTCATTCTAAATTTAAAAATCGACATGTTCTACATTGTAGATCCAAATTCTTTTGTTGTTTTGAAAATATACAATAAGATATGTATATATTATTTATCCTAACTAAGATATAATATGCACTTATATAATCATAGAACAAGTATAATAAATTATAAACGAAGACATTAAATTTCAAACATTTTTGGTCTACAATTAAGGAGACATTTTTACCAAGATATGCAGATGGTAGTCGCTCAAGAAAAAGGATAAATTGGAAGCATGCTTGAGTTATAGGGGGAAGGGTAAATAGGGCACTTAGCCGTACAGGTTTTTTTTTGTTTTGCACTAGAATAATATATTTTATTAGTAGTAGTATTGTGTACAAAAATCAATAACCAGAAATACAATAGCATTAACCTAACCTTACCCTCAGAGACACTCAAGGTTGATAACCTCAGAACAAAGGAAGCATGGCAGAAAATTTGAAATAAAGTACCACTTCTATACAAATTAAGAAATATAAAACCTTCCATTAAAATATGGAAATTTCTTCTTATTTTTAAAAGAAAATATGAAGTAATAATTACTTGGGTCAGAATAGAACACATAATCCTTTCTTATTACAAAAGAACCAGCCCCAATATGCGACACGTGCCACGAAAACATTACGATACCCAAAGTACACAAGAAAAATCTCAATTATACCATTTGCACTCTAACATACATTTAACAAAAGAAACACGGGAGCAATATATTTAACAAACTTATATTTTTCAAATGAGAATCATCATTTTTTTCAGTATATGGTGAATATCAGATCCAATTTCTACCGTAAAATTATTTAACGATTTTTTTCTATCTATCGTAATCAATTTCGACTCTAAAATAGTGTAGCCAATACCAAAATACGTATCTTTTTATTTTACACAAAATAGAAAAAAATATCTCTTATTAAAAATAGATTTTTCGATAAAAATTGAAAACAAAAAATTATTTTTATTCCCAAAAATTAATATTAATTAAATTCAAAAAAAAAAAGTTGATACTAAACATCGCTAATTCTATCTAAATTAATTCGAGTTCGATAGGGTTAATGCTATTATATTTTTTGAATATTTTTATAATATAATCAAAATTTGGATTATTAATTTTTGAGTTTTTGCTTTGTGTACTAATGCATATATCTATGATAATTTATATGTTTGAAATATACAAAGGCTAATTTTAAAATTATAATATTACTTAGTACTTTAATGTTTTATAAATTTTTTGGAGTGTAATTAACACTAAATTCATTATTATATCTATTTTACATTTTTAACTTATTTTAATATGGTTATTTAATAACTAAGAAACTATTGATTTAAGTTTGGTTATTAAATATTAAGAAAAAAATAAGTTTATTTTGCCACATAGTACTTCTTATATATTTATATGAATTAAAATGTACCTATATACTCAAAAATATACTTAAAAATGTCAAAAAACAGAACATGGATAAATTAAAAATTATAAATAGAATTCTCAAAATGATATTAGAAATATCATACCGTATTTATGCACTACTAATTGTTTTATCATACAATACTACGAAGTCGTTAAAATAACTTTTATTCAAGTTGTAGAAATTGCCATTGTTGAATAAATCAGATACATTTAAATATTATATTTATAATTTGAAATATATTACTACTCGTAAAAACTAATATAAAATGTATCCTTATGAACTTTATATAAGTATTTGAAATTGTGAGATTGTTTATACATTAACTTTTTTTTTTTTTTTGTAAATTATTACGACATTCTTATGACTGATAATACAATACGTAACTTTTTTAATTATTTGAAAATTAAAAAGAACGACGAACATTTAAAAGCACTTCAAAAGCAAAAATAAATAAGTACAATGTATAGATCTATGCTATTTTTAAAAGTATAATATGTAATATTATATTATTACACTTCTAAATATTCCGATATCATCAAAGAAAAAGAATAGTTTTCATAAAACAAAATAGTGGTATACATTTTAACGGTTTTTATTTTTAGGTAGGTACATAAGAGTTATAACATTTACTTTTTTATATTTTATTTTCATCTATTAGGATATGATATTTATTACTATTTGAAGATATATTTCTATATATTTTTTCTATTAGTTACTAGTATAAAATTATGCTAGCTCAATAATTAAATTAAATAATTAGAAAATTGTACTATTTGCGACAATTCAATTAAATGAATACAATATAGAAAGTAGTTTAAGTTTATATTATTATTTAAAATAAAGATAATTATTAAAATAAAAATATAAAATTATGATTCTAATTTAATTAGATTTTATTGTATTAAAATTAAACAATATCAACATTATGAGGAGGATTTACTACAGTATAGATAATTATAATTTATATTTATCTAATACATTTTTTAGAATAGACTGGAGAAACTTTAAATAGCTCTGAATTTTGAAATAGAAAAAGTAAATAATGTTTCGATGTTTGAAGAAAAATGAGGATAGTTTTGGTAAGGTTAGAAGAAGCAGATTGAGCATATGATGGTTTATCTGAATCGAAATTTATTTAAAGTGGATTTAGGAATGTTACCTATCTTTGATTTTGAAAGCAGGAGTGATACGTTCTCGTTGAATTCGATTGTTGGAAAATTTAAGGTTTTTTTTATAAACTGAATAGGCTTTATAATAGGCTGGGTGACTGCTATGGCATAGTACACATTTTGAAGAAAAGACTGGTGACATATTGCATACGTAAGATCTGTGTTTTTTACATATTTGATATATCATGGATCATGGTTGTAGTAGGTAACTCTGAGTGTACCCATAAGACAGGCAGCGCAATGACATTAAGGTGGGTTTTGGGTGGATAACATTTTTCGACAGCTATTTTGGTGTACAGCAGAAATTCAATTTTGTATGAGTCCAAGTTGCTTGTTTTTTTTTTAAAGAGAGGCAAAGCTAATTTATTAGAAAAGCGCTTAATGTTATGAACGTGATTGACCAGATGTCCCAATTCTGAGAAAGTGGAAATGATATTTTCAATTGAAGTACAAGGGTAATGACTACAAATATTACATTATAATATCATATTTAATGTTTTATGTAAGCAATTAAAAATACATTTATAAAATAAAATAAACTTTAAAATGTAAAAAATTTATAACGATTATAAATACGTCAAAATAAGTTTTTTTAATAACTTATTATTAAAAAATGTAAAAGAATAATTATTAGCTAAATTCACAATATTTAAGTTGATAACACATTAAGTTACGTAGTTATTTTGTATCTTATATCGTGTACGATGGATTGATTTGTTTAGTCAGAGAAAATAATATTTGTTGGATAGAAACTTATTTACGCAAATTTTGTTTGAATAATTTTCATGAAGGCAATTAGTTACAACTTTTAAGTGAATAAAGTAAAACTAACTCGTTGTATAATTTACCTGTAATATACCGTACAGTTTTCATTAAGTTTAGTCTTTTGTTATCATATTGTTGGTTTTATAATTACATTAAAATATAATTCAAGATCTCTCAATTCTAGCTATTACAAAATGTAGCTAAACCTTGAAACGACTGCACTCAAACCTACACAACCATCGAAATCCTCTTATCCCCTAACTTACATCTCAGGTGTCCTCAGAAGACAACTGAATGGGAATGGTGACGTGACCTGCTAATTGATTAAATAAGCCCGCATGACATGCAGTTCCAACAATGAATGAATTCTTTACGCAAGACAAAATCATATAACCAATTTAATACGCCATCATCACTTTTACTTATCACAAAAAAAATTAATTTTCAGATAATGAAAAATAATTATATTTTATAATGAAAAAAAAAGTAAAATAAAAATAAATACTAAAAAATAATACTATAATGTCTATATTTTGAAAGATAGTATACAGTTATTTGAGTTATTCCTAAAAATATTTACACATTTTGTTGTATAGGTATACTAAAGTGTACGTCATAATATAACATTGTAATGAAACTAAGTAATAATAACGTTGAATGTTTTGAAAATAAACGAAATCTTTGTTATTTTTCAGTGAATCGAAAATGAAATACATAGTTGAAAAATAATATTATATTAAAAGACGAAAGTAATTAAATAATAGTAAGGAACTATTTTGTTATATTATTCTGAATTTTCTATTTTTTTTTTTTAATACTTGAGGAGTGAAAAAATAACTTTTCAATAAATTTTAAAATATTATGATTTATGCTGTATTATAATGCATTTATAATATTATTTTTTTAATAGTATAATGACCAAACGTCCTGTTATGAGATTATCCATTTTTGATCATTATGTTCTGTTGTCCGTACAAACTTCGATCTGGACGCTTTTTATCCCATCTTAAAAATATGATCCCGTTTTGATACCGTTTTTCTTTATTATTACTTAGTGTATTTAAAAGAAATTGATGTATGAAACAAATTTAAAACTGTTTTATAACCAAAGTTATAAATAACAAAAACAGTTTTTGAAGGCCATGCCGATGAACAATTAAATCAGCGATGATCATGAAATATGTTGTATGGCATAATATGCACTGTGAACTAAAGTATATAATATTATTTATTAATGTATAATTAATAACATTTGATTTAATATTGAATCGTTTACGTATTTGTTTTGGTGGTGGTGTGGGGAGGGTAACAACTGTCCTGTTTCTTTTATTTTTTCAAAATAGTCATCTATACCAGATGCCTCGTTTCATCAGTTTTAGTATGTATCTATGCATATAGGTTTTTATTCAACTCGGTAGATTCACATAAATATAAAAATACTGTCAACTGTAGACAAAAATTATACAAATTGATAAAATGTCTGATATTCTTTTATCTTACAGTCTACGAGTGAATGTTTACAAAATAATATAGCTACTGTAAATCAAAAAATCGGCTGTAAAATATTCATGACTATAACACAATATTTAGTTATACATGATTATTGGGTAAAGTGATTTAAATATTCCCATTATAAACTATAAAGTATAATTGTTAACGTGTTATACTTTTATTTACACCATAAATATTACATAATACGTATGTACGGGTATAACGGTAGGTAGTTCAATAAAAATACACTTTACTACTGTATACCACGTCTTGGACAAGATAAATAAAATAAACATTTTTGACACAATTATTATTTATAACGGTTAAACATTTAAACAGTTTAACATTTTTTTCTGCTTTTATCGCGATCTATACCACTAGCTGTTGCCTCTGTGAACTGTGAAGATGAATGGATCAAAGGTTTTTTATAAAAACCAAACATTTCGAACAACAAGTCGAAGTCGCAGTGATCAACCGTTAATAAAATACACATTAAAAACGCTGTACATAACATCCATCAATACCTAATTTGGTTATGGACGTCGATTTAAAGTGATGCTACCTCGGCCATCTCCAGAGATATCGAATATTAGAATGTGAAATAAATAATTCAGTTTACTATCAGTTCCGATCGAAGACGCTACAATAATTTGTGCACTTGCGTGTCATCGCTTCGTAGTTATTTCTGTACGAATACAATTATTGGGATTTTGTGCCACCGCTTAATCAACGGTAATACCGTATAATTAACCATATTTAATAAAATATTTGATTGAATGTCTGATTTCAAAAATATTCACTAAAAAAATTGCGTACTAGAATTATACTGAAATTATCTCGGCTACACACTTGCCGTAGGTATATAATTTATTTACCATTGGTTCTTTTCGAAGGAAACATTAAGAATTACTGAGCGTGCACGTAGTACGTATATTAAATGACAAAACCATATGGAAAGTTACCATGTCGCGTATAGTCGATTGTACATTAAACTTTTAGGTAACGTGTTACCGATATTTTGTTACCGACATATTAAATAATATACTAGAGACAAAACTATACGGTGTAGTGGAAATCAGATTTTACTATTACAATAATGTTATAATGGAGTACATGCTTTTTTATTACCCATTAAATGATTTCTATGTTCTAATAGCCTGTTTAGAAAGGCCAAAAGCTTATTATATGATAAAATCTAAGAGAATCAAGCCTTATTGTATTACTTATACGTTTATTTACGAGCATCGTCGTTTCTGGTCCAACGAAAAGCGTTGATCGCTTTTTAATGTCTGTACCCAGGGCTAAGCGTCAAGTCACCCATCATATCATTCATATCGTATTATACCTAACCCATATTATTGGTTACTTATATACATTATAGGCAAATCATTGCAGTTATTTTTTTTAAAATTCTACGACCATTTATGTGGGTCTGTAAATTTTTTTACGTTTGCACATATGGTTATAGCGTGTGTAAATCAGAACAAATATTTGAAATTCAAATCAACTTTTGTAAAATAATAGCGTAACGCAGATTTATAGAATAATGTAAAAATGTGATTATATTATATCTATTTATTGTTATTTGATGTATTGTATTTGTATTTCGTATACATATTTAAATATTTATTATATATTTTTGATTACCACCGTGTTTACGAGGAATTGTAAAATTCTATGCTGAATGGCATAATTCAGGATGAACGAACCACAAAGGCTAAGGATAGAACCAATTGAAAGAAAAACTCTTTGGTCAATGCAGTCAATCCCACACAGTTAGGCTCTAATAATATAAGACTCCAGATCGATGGATGCTTGCACACTGGATTGGTAAGAAATTCATCAAATGGGACTCGTCTGGTTGATTTCACTAATGTAATATCGTATTTTTCAAAGGGATTGTAGTGGGTGGCTTTCATATACATATCCATAGAAGTTTTATAAGTTAATATCATATCAATAAATGATAGAAAAATAGGGAAATAATGTTTACACAAATATCTTCAACTGAAGTATAAAAAATATTTTGGAAAACTAAAGTTAAACATTAGTGAAATGGTAATTGATCACATAATGTACATCTTTGATGAATAGGTGTATCATTTAAATTATAATTTATGACGAGTGTACTTATACCAATCGACGTAAATAATATTTTATATTTTATACAATACGCATAATAGTGTATTTGTGTATTATATAAAGTCTTACTGATCACTGTCCAGTTCTTTAAGTACTAGTACTAAAACTACAATTAAAATAAATGTTTGTATAATTAAAAACAAATCATTATATAGTATATTATACACATAAACGATAACAAATAACATAACTAATTCCTATATTATAGGTACTGGATTAAAAATAACAAGACATGATCACGTCACGATGGAATAAAGGACACACTCCAACAGCTGCAAATTCTCCTCAGTTGGTCTCAAGCTCTCAACCGATTAGTTGGTAAGCCGATAGAAAGAATTCTGAGTGCCGAGATAATATTTTATATGTATATCTTATAGAATAATTGATATGTTCTTTATAATATTACTTATTTTATATTATATGAAAAGTTAAAAACTATTAATTGTAAAATTTAACACTCTTATTTTTATTTAAAACAGCTATATCATATGTTTATAAAAAGTACCTATTACATATGCACATTGGTGTTTTTATAGAATGCTTAATGAAAAAAATAATTGCAGTACAATTTGTAAAAAAACTGAATTATTACCTATAAACAATACTCAACATTATACCATGAATATACTATAGTAGACATTGTACTTAGTAAAATAAGAATAAAATATTTTGGATCTCTCAAAATTAAAATTTTAAAATAATATTTAGCATATAAAAATGTTAGCACGCATTATTGGGCTGTAGACAAGTGTTTCAACTATCAATAATTCACATATATTAATAACTATTCCTACGCTCATATTTAGCATGTTATTATTACAATTATTTGTATGACCGGTTGTTCCACAACTCTTCCAATATAATATCACACGATGCAACGAAAACAATGATGATTTATGGTTTCGGTTGGTTCCTGTATGTAATGCCACCCTGTGCAGCATGTAGATACTTTAATATAAGAACCGGTGAATTTTTTGAATTTGATTTTATAATAATATTTCAGCAACTCACCAACCACGACTTGTATTTGCACATGGATATAAAATATTATGTATCTATCTTTAGTCTTAAACTTGAAAGCAAGCGATAAAAACCGCTAAAAACTATTGTACAAATCTGTATGTTTAAGAACACTACGAAAATCAAAGGCATTAATAAGGTTATTATGAAATAATTGTGTATACAAATTTCGTATTTATTTTATAACATACATATTGTACATACATTAAGTGGTGAGTGCCACATATTTATTCTAAAGTTTACTAATTGCTATTAATTTTTACGATATTTTATCAATTACGATGATCATACATTAGATATAAACTAATGCCATCTATAGTTCTCGTAATAAGTGTTTCTGTTGGTATTTATAATTAATTTTATCATAGGTCTTATATTTAAAGTTATAATAATATAGTTTGTATAACATAAAATATATTTTTAATTATTTAGTGTGTAAACTGTAAGGCAAATGCAGGTGATGTGTTAAAGTTGCTTATGTGTCTTGGCCACTGATAATAATTTGCGTACATTTGTAGTTTTTAAGTTAAATTTATAACTTGATAGTTAAGAGATTAAAATAAAAAAATAAATCTGCAAGGAAATATTTAGTAAAACAATATATTATATAGGTACTTATGAATATTGCACGTTTATCATAATATCTGTAAACGATAAAATCAGACACTCTAATATATCCTGCAATGAACTAGACCGTTAGTGATCCTTAAGTCACTACTCACCTATAGTTAACTTTTCCTTATTGCGATAAAACATATAATTGTTTCGAGTGAGTGTCGTGCAAATGAAATTATATCGTGGAATATTTACACCCTATTTACAATACTAAAAATAAAAATGTAAAAAAATATATGAAGAGTGTTTATATAATTGTCATTTAAATTTTACAACTAACCTAGATAAGGAATTTTGTTATCTACTCTATTTAGAACTGATTGCTTGTGTATAATAATATATATATTTTTTAAATATTCATTTTTTCGTTATATTTCGTATAAATATTTACGTTATTGCATATACGTTTTAATTCAAAAAGTTGAGACACTATTTTAAGAGGTTTGGTTATCACCTGCTGTAAATCTGAACTGTATATCTGGATAACTTCGTATTATTTATAAGCTATATGGCATCCTACTTTATTTTAATAATTTACATAAGAATAGTGAAAAGTTTAACGATATTTCTTTTGTACGCAGTTAAAAGATAGGTACTATACCATCAAAACCATTATTTGAAATACGTTACAAGAAATATACTACATTTAAAATTGTATGCAATTTTTTTCATTGACGTTTATTGCTATAACTGAAGTAAAGGTAATAATGTAAATTTCATAAATTTAAAAATTAAATTTTATTTTTTAATAGAATTTTTCTTTTAACTCAAGGAGTGTAAAAATTAGAAATATTTATTAAATTTTGAATTATATTTCAAAATATTAAAAATTGGTAGGTATACTGTACAAAATGTAATTGATTATAATTTAAGATTTTTTTAACATAATTAATAAGCACAGAATTAATCAGACTCCATAATTTTGGTAGTGATAATACATTTATATTCAATTATCTGACATTCTGATTTCTGAGCGTTTAGAACGAAAAATCAAAATCTTATGTTGAAATATTATTATAATTTTTTTCTAAACATTTAAAAATGTCATCTTTTTAAGTGAATTATCTTCATCACTTTTAATTTTAACTATATCTCGTATATTTGTTGAATTATATGTGTTTCTGAATCTGTCTTAGTATTTTTACATTAATATTTGAATTGTGATTTTTTTTTCAATTGTTGCATCATTAAACAATTTTAAATTTTGTTTTACGAATTTGAATTGAAATATTCTACTACTTAGTAGTTTATTCCTACATTTGTAATGGACAAACTCTTAAGTACTGAATGACCGTTCAGTAGTAGAACTAGTTACTGGGCTAGAAAATAGTATAGTGCGCTGATAGAACTGATAGACAACAAGATGATCCATAAAATGACTTTCCAGTTTTCATGGTTATGAAGTATCTATATCTTAGGAAAGATATATTTTTATATGGTAGACAGTAGTATAGAATATGCGGTATTGGTATATTAATATAACAAAATTAATGCAAATAAAACAAATAATAACATTCAGTTCTAATATTACGATAATAATAAAAATAATAATTTATTTCACTGAAAACTGAAGTCGATAATCAACATTCTTATTCATAATTATTATTTTTCTACACTGTAGGTATGTGGTATTATAGATTGTAATTTACATTATTCATAAATATAGTAATTCAAAATTCATAATGAATTATGAAATTTCAAAAGAGTTGTTGATGCATTCATTTGGAATGTATTTTTTTGTCATTTATATTTACACTAGAATGAATCAGATGAAGGACTTAATTTGTTGATTTCCTACAAGCCAAGCCTGAATTATAAAATATAGACTATTTTACATTTCATAAATGATAAATTATAAATAATTAATAAAAAGTTAAATATATTCTTTTTGCGGTCAGTGAAAACTTAGCAAGGAATAATTTACGTTCAATACTACCTTACATTCCAAAGTTTATAAAATGAAATTACGATTTATAAGATTGTGATCAAAGTCTTGCCTTAGCGCCCGACCTTTAATTCAATTTTCAAGTCTATTGGATTCGATAAGACACCTATAATGTCCTACATCTGGTTTCCAATCGATTGAGTTTAATGTACAGCTTTATTGCTATAAGTATGAAAAAGTACTCTGATCATGTTCTTTCTGCACATATAAATGTAATACAATATTGTCTCATTGGTTTGCTGGAAAGTTAGGTTAGATAAATCGAAAACTTTTAAACATTTTTCTATTAGTCAAAAGTTATGTGTCACAGAATTTTATGTCTCGGTAATACGTTATGGAGACAATAATTTGTAGTTATTTATGCACAGCTAGAACAAAATTTAACCATGTCCTATTAGTTAAACAAAACAACATCAATAATACTTCTTACGTTTTAATTTTTCTTGTAGTGTTTATCAATTTACGATCATTTCAATGCATACGTATTTAAGTATTTTTCAAATTACTAACATTAGGTACATTTAAAATATCAATCAAAATCGACGATAATAATTATAATATAAGCATCGAAATAATAATAAACTCTGAATTTCGATCACGTTTAATTATAAAATGTTTGTATACTTTAATATTGACGTTTGAACGTGTTTATTTATTATTAATATTATTTTATCACTCAATATTTTGAATATTTGATAGAATACTGCATGTATTATTTCATTTATATTGAATATGAATAATACCTATCAATATAAAATATGACAAAATGCTATTATCGTAAATTAGAAATTTCAAATGTGTTTAAAAGACTTAAAATATTATTATAAGCGCGTCTAGCACGAAATGGAATAATTTGAATATTTGCCGAAAGCTTAAGCTCCATTAAATATTTTTAATGCGTGGTGATAATATTATAAAGTCATTCGTAATTATTGTTATACTGTTTAGGGAATCATTATTTTCCAATAACTCTCTCGTGCCTTAACATTTAATGAGTTTTGCTTTTTGTATGTTTTCCATCACTGCACTACATATTTTTGTAAAATATAATATTTACACACACACAAAGCGAGAAATAGACAGGGAGAGATTAAATTGTCCAGAAAAAAAACGATCGTTTCATATTTCAATTAAAAAATTGTACGATAATATCATGTTGATTGTTCAGCAGAATAACCCTTCTTGCGGTCACGTCCAAACACACGAAAATCGACTGAGTCCATAACTTAAAACCCTTAAACTTTGAACTTGGCCGCATAGGTATCCGTATCATATTATTTTATGTAGGTACTTTGTTGGAAGATTTCCGATTCCGCTCGATACGCTGTGGTCCAAATGCACTTATTATTATGTTTATGATCGTATTACCTAAGAAGTAAGTATAAGGTAGCAGTTATCTACTGTATACTTTACGACGCGTAAAAGTCCCTTAAAGTGGTTATCGTCTGACAGCGACTTGCTGCCGAAATCGTATTCGAACAATATAAAAGCAAAACAAAACAGAAAAAAAAACAACAACAACCAAAAGAGCTCTACACAATGTGCTTCGTTTTGACCCACATAAATTCGATTAAAATCCCAGTGGATTACCGTCGACAAAATCTGTGTCATAAAAAAAACCACCATAGGTGGGTGGTCGAGGCGTACCTCGTAGAATACGTATACATATATATATATAAAAATAGTGATGTAGTTATACTGACGTACGCCACTACACAATAATGTAAACCTCTAAATAATACTATAAAACTTCAGTGGAGTGAAGTGTCTTCTTCCCTGTCAGTAGAGTGGCCGTCATGTGATATTTTCAACCACATCGTTTCCCCCCTGAATTTTTTTTTATTTGTGAGATCCAAGTAAAATATAGCCTGCATATTACGCAGGGATTAAATAATGTTCACGCAGTTCCAATATTTAAATACGCGTGCGTAAAGGACATCTAGTTTTCAAAAGGGTCAATTTGTTCATCATGCATATCGTTTTCCAACATCAGTACGTATTCATAGTTACGCACTTTTAAGTTAATTTGAAATCGAAAATATAAAATACAACGTAAGTTTTAATTATTAAATATTTATAAAACGACTGAAGTACGCTGCGTTCCTACTTTTATATTGCCTATCATCTTGTACTGTCGTATCGATCCATATTAATAAATTGATTTGTTCCAAGAAATATGTTTTACAACACACAGTAGTAAATTTTAGGATTTATTAATAACAAGACAGCATGTAGAATGTTTCAATACGTAACCATGACATCGGCTGAGTATCGTTGAATAGAAGGTATTGAATGAATGGATCAGGCGTGGCGTATTCTAAAAATACATATTATTTTCAAATTAATTTCTGTTCTAAACTATCCATGATGGTTAAGTAGGATATTGCCTATATCAAATATTGAAATATATTTGTTGTATATTATTATTGTAATATTGAGTTAGTATAATCAAGTATAATATACATAATTTTAATAAGATTAATTTAGGTATAAAAAGAACATAAAATTCAATATTTTGTTTGTGTTTAATATAATTTAATTATATTTAATCTACTATAACTACTAAATTGTTCAGATATAAATACCACTATAGGTACCTATAATATTTAAACGTGTTATTTAGAGGATTTTAAACAATATAGATACTTAAAAAAAAAAAAATTAATCTTAGAAATTTTATCTCTATGTAATCCGATGTTACGAATATCACACGACTAAATATCCATACATCAATTGTAATTTTAACATTCATTAAATAAATTGAAAACACATAATATGCATAGGTAACATTGTTTTAGTCATGAAATAAATTACGACAAAATTTAACATTTAACGAATAATATAGATTATAGTTACTTTGTTGTAGATCAAAGAATATTATTCGTTAAAACTTGTTTGCCATTGCGTATATTATTATTAACTATACACGATGATAAATTAAAAATATTATCGTGCAATCAACTGAAAAGATGAATTAAGAATTTTCGTTAGAAATATAGGCTGACAGATTGTCACCTTTCAGAATCATATTTTTTTTTTTTTGTGCAATGATTAATCATTGAATTCTAATAATTAAAAACATCAATTACAATGTGTTGTATTCAATGACTAATTCATAGAAATGTAGGTACATTCAACACTAATTGTACAGCAGAGTGACTTCTCAGGTTATTTTACTATTACTTATTTACTTTTAAGTAAAATATAACCCTCAAACAATCTCTTGTAGCTTTGGAAAATATAGATGATAAATAATAATTTATTTTTTCCTGAACATTATTTTTATGTTGATAAATTATACCTATCTTCTGATGTTCACCTATATATCATCATTGTCTTATTTTTATGATAGGCAATTTATGGTGTTTGCATAGTTCGCTTTATACTTTATAATTAGCTATTCATTGACGATTAAAAAAAAATATATATAATTTATCAAGCCCATAAAAATATTGATTAATTATAACGAGTATTAAAAATATGCTTCTAAGTAGGTATCTTATGAATTTATTGATAAATAATCCTACATCTAAAATTATAAAATATTAAAACATAATCTACTTAATATAGTCGTTATACTATATGTTTATGTAAAAGTTTCGTATTATACGAGATAATTATTTTAAAAACTATTCTTTTTACTATGAAAGTTTATTTATTAAAATATTTTATTCATTACGTGCCACAACTTTGTTTTCTATGATTTCAAATTCATAAAATATTGTTATAAATATGTTTTAGCTTATAATATTATATTGTTGATACATGATTGTATCTTAGTGTTAATCGTAAATATATATTATAGAGTTGGGTATACTATAATGTTTTATTACAATATTACATACATTATTATGTACATACATACAATATATATATATAAATAATAATTATTTAATATTTTATGAAATGTTAAGATATTGAAATAACATATTTTAAATTTAATGTTGAATTTGTTGTGAATATTAGTGTTTTAAATTTTAAAATTATTATGATTATGTTTATATACCTAGTATTTTTGTTCATAAAAGTCTGTGCTTTGTGAAGTTCGGTAGTACCTAATTATTTTATTTTACTGTTTGCCATTTTACATACTACATACTACAAACGTAATCATGCAATTGCAATTATTGTATAACTCTGAAACATTTTATCGCGAAATTTAGATCACTTTACAGATACAATATAGAAAGATAACATTATTATTGTTTTTATGCATTTTGCGTGCTCATAAAATTTCAAACACACACACACACACACACACACACACACACACACACACACACACACACACACACACACATAATTTGCATTTTGCATTTTGCATGTACATTATTATATATAAATAATATTTTCCTAGTTTAATATCAATTTTATTTCTGAAATTGTTTCTACAAAAAGCTGAAATAGTTTAATAGAAAGAAAGAAACTATTTTGATTTCTTTATAAGTAATCACGCGTTTCGAATTAATATATTATTATAATATTATATCTGATAACTAGGCTTTGAATTTAATGCAAAACAAATTTTGTTGGAGATTTTTCTTTAGAGAAATGTATTATAAGTCCATATTATTTTGATTCATGCAAGTAATATGTACCTTCAAAAGTGAATCTTATACATAAGATTTTAAAAATTGTATTTATTTTATTCTGTATTAATTGTACATGTGTAAAATTAAGTAATTCAATATTTTCAGACAATTCAATTTTGTTATGTATTATTCATGTTTAATGACATGATGTTCACAATATACAATAATAAAATTATAAAATAAATGAAAGTAAAATATAACAAAATCTTAGTTTTATATTTTTGAATGGTATGAATGAATAGTTAATACATTTTTGAATGTATTTTTTGATCTAAAATGCATACAATATTTGTGAAATTAGTTATTATGAAAAAATGTATGGTGTGATTACTCTGAAAATAAGCCATCAAAAATTTGTTTATTCATTATTATTATTTTTTTTTTTCATGAATGTGCTGTTATTGTATTTAATTTGACAAGACATAGTTTTGTTGTTTATTAAAGAAAAAAAAAAATTTTAAAAGCAGTATGTATGTTATAATGTATTTTTCTCTACAAAGTGAGTGTTAAATGTAGTTGATAGGAAAATCGAAGGCTTGATCATTGATTTAAATTATTTAGTTAGTTATAAAAAATTGTTTAGCATTATATAGATATGGAGAGGTTTTGGCACGTTGGAGTTATGTGAATATTAGCAGTTTTAGTTAGTAAATATAAGGCGTAGTGGTATTGAATGTAATATACATATAATGTACATATTATAATAGTTGATTGGAAAAGCAACCGGTATAGTAGAACAGATATTAAAATCACTTCATATTTGCATATTTATGTAAAAATATAAACAAATAATTATAATAAATTGGTTAATAAATATATAAGAGACTTAAGTGTATATTTATATGGGTGTTAGAAATTTTTTTAAAATATTATATTCATACAAATTTAAATCATATACGTCTTAAAATCTGTTGTAAGGATTACAACTATTATAAATTATTATTCATGTTTGAATTTTTGTAAAAATATTATTCTTATTAAATTATTATAAAGATATTGAAATTATTTTTAAAACTCTGTTTTTATAATTCGCAGAATCACTGATGTTTGATATTTTGGTTTTGATTAGTCTACAACTTCTGAAACATACTTTTTTAATTATCGTTCAAATGGAAGATTCGTCAAGACTAATTATTTATTTATTTGTTTAAAGTTTTTGATTTAATTATTTTTACTTAAAATATATTAAAATTATTTATTTTATTACGACAATATCATAATAAATGCATTACAATTACCAAATGAAAAACAAAATATAATATAAATCAAATCTAAAACTAAAGTAAATATTAAAATAATATAAATTTTAAATACCTGAATATTTTTTAATGTACAAATGGAAAAATAGTACAATCGCCGATTTGCAAGGCGTTATACGGAAGAATAATGTTTATTGATACATTATAAAATTAGTATTTGAGAGAAAAAATGTTCTGCTTTAAACGTATATGTATTAGATTCTGAACCATACGTGGATTCAAGAAGGAACGAGCCTACACTCCGAGACTGGTGAATTCTAAGATGTCTGTTTTCACCAGTTGATAAAACGTAGTCTCTTACCAAATTGGTCTTGCCAATTAAATTTCGTTCGTGTTCGTTTTTATCAGTCGGCTTCAAAATACTAGATGAATCAAACACTTAAACTCGTTTTGCGCAATAAAATATTGTTGTTATTTCTATTAAATGGTGAGAGTTATCCAATTATCTTATATAAAAGCTATATCATGTTATTTAATACTATGATAGTGGCGGTTATTAAGATTTCATTGATTTTAATATATTGTGTTTAGATATTACGAGTACCTATTTTATTATTGATAATATTTATTTTGGAATGATAATTTGTAAAAATATGAATTCAGTTAATAAATGTACAATACGATAAACGATAAATATATGGTTGCTGTGAATGTAAAAATATAAAAAAAATATTTCAAAGGAGAGCTTTAATTATGGCTTACTTACTGGAAAATGGAGAATAAATTCCAAATAAATCTTTAGAAACTTTATGTGACACCGAAACCTGCTCAGTTATTATTCATAATTTGTACCATATACCTACCTACTTCTAATATTACCAGCCACTTTGGTAACTACAGAATGGAATTTTTTTCTCTTTGCTGATTAAAATCAATCAAAGATATGAGAAAAACTCTTAAATAGACTTACATTACTTAAATATGAAATTTTTTCAAAACTCTTAAAATTGTCTAAAGTTTGCTATTTAATTTGTAGATAAAAAAAAATCTTAATAGTTTTTTAATATAAGACATGACAATTAATTGCAAAATAACTCATAATTGGTTTTTAAAGAATGTAATTAGATAATATTGTAGTTAAAATATGCATTCGAAATTTCAGCAGTCTAGATACAATTTTTAATGTTTACAATTAAGTATATTATATAATATAACATTATAATTTATTATCTACTTATAACTGTATAAAATATTGTATGGTTAATAATTACATTAAAAAAAAAAAAAATACTTTTTATGTACTATAGGTAAAATAAACTTAATTTTAACCTTTTAACTCGTTAATTTCCAGGATTGCAAATTTATACAACTAAGTTTTGTTGAACTTAAAGCGATCTTGGTGAGTTATTTATACATTCTCTATATTATGAACCAAAATGAAAGACGAACTTATACAATTCTTAGTATTGAGTAAGCTTAGTATCATTTGGTTAATTTTGTTTATTTGCATTAAATAAAACATTAACTGTAGATATTTAACATGTTTGTCATAAATTATAATATATTTTTATAATTCCTATACACAAATTTAATTATTTGTTTTTTGTAGATATAATATATATATATCTTTTGTAAATCGGTAATGATTTAAAGTAAATAACAATAAATTATTATGATATATAAAATTAAAAATTTTAATTATGATTTAAAAAATATACTCTATAATTTTTGAATAAATAGTATATTTAGAAATAGAGGTTGACTCACAATCTCATCTAAAAATCTATTTACTTATACAATTATTATTATAATTATAGTTATTTTTTTTTCAAAAAAATATACTTACATTGTAACAGTCACAACGCAAGTACACAACAATATAATATACCCGTTATTGCAATACCAAAACTTCGAAGTATTTTTAAATTACGTTAGGATTTGGTATTTGTAACGATTAATTGTTTTATAAAACTTATTTTACACACACAAAAAAAAGTGAAGTTTATTTTTATCATCACTATAGTAAGAAAAATCAAATGGTTTAATTTGGAAAAAAATGGTTCTTCTCTAAAATAACCAATCATATTATTTTCAAGAGAAAAAATACTTGATCTCCACGTAAAACTAACATTTTTTTTATCACTTTGGTATTGTGCGTACGTTTAAAATATTTATTTTTATTATTTTAACTGTTTATATGTAAAAATTGCGAGAGGCAGTGTGATTGAACATCACTGTAGTACGCGAATATAATATTATTATCTATATTATGATAGAATTTTTTTTTTTTTGTTCAGTAAAAATGTAAAAAAATGAACTTTTTACACGAATACGTAGAATATCACTTGCATATTATAATATTCACCCGTCGGCCGTCACAAATGACAAGACCTGTATTATAGATAAGTATTGTAGCAATAAAAAAAATAATTAAGCAAAAACAACGGAAGGATGATTTTATTTTTTCTTACATTTTTATTGTAATCGTAATCGTAAGCGTCATTCTTTTTTTTTTTTTTGTTTGTTTGAAAAAGATTCATAAAAGCTCCTAGTATTAAAAATAAATTAAAATTGTCTATTGGAAAATAGAAAAGCTACTATATTGAACAAAATGAAGGAAATATGGCAACATTTCCTGTTGCTTTTTTTCTCACTAAAAGTATTATATTTTTATTCACATTATTATACTTATTCTAGACAACTTTTTTCTCGTTCTATGTCTGTGATAAAATATAACAAAAATATCATTATAATAGTAGTTCGTTATTTTTTTATAATACATTTTCCTGATCCGTATTGTATTATTGATTATTACTATTCTATTATTATTATTTTTTTTTTAATTAGTGTTTAGCGTTTACATATAAAAACGGATTGTCATATTGCCAAACAAGTTTATCTACTCGCAATTATGTCATTTTGTTAGTATTGTCAGACATAATTTTAGTTAATTATTATTATATAATTTTTTTTATTTTTTATTCTTACTGAGTGAACATTTTACCCACTAAAATGTATATCATAACTTATATTTTAATAACGTTCTAGTTAACCATTATACTGTCATCGTGGTCGAATCAAAACGTGTGCGTACATAAATTAAATTACGCGTTCGAATAATTTTTCATTTTAATAATTTTATACTATTGTACACACATATACATAGATATTATTTTCAACATAGTTGACGGAATTTGTGAAATAATAAAAATAAGTATTGATTTGTCTATACGATTTGTTTTCTGTCGGCATAGTAACAAAAACAAATTTAAAAAAAATATTTGTGTAAATGTATATATTAAACTGACTTTAAGCATATTATATTTAATCTACGCTTTAAGTAGGTGAATGCGATTTATTTTATAATGTGCTTTTATATTGTAGTGTTAATGTATTATTGGTTTTGATGTATTTTGTATTTATGTCATATTTTGAACATGAAATTATTGAATCCCCTGACACAACCTGCAGCGTGCCAACGTGTACCCATATCGACCATATCAAATCATAACAATATTATGATGACGTACATGTGTGTAATATAAATTTGTATAATAACATTCCTATATTTAATTTACATAGAATGCGATGTTAAGAGATACAACATGGTATAATTTAAATTTTAATAAACGATAAGTATAAAACATTGTGGGTATCAATATGATTATAAGAATAAATAGGCATCTATCTTTATTTACTATTATATACACTTGTATAATGTACACACTATAGAAATAAGTTTTCGAAATTCACATAAAAATCGAGAATTACGTTCATATTATCAGTTGATTATGTTATATATCAAAAACATACAGATATTATCTAACATTTAACTTTCATTTTCTAAGATAAATGTTTTTACTGGGTTACTTCTTAACCTATTAATCACGTATTTTTTTCCTTCTCTCTTCACACACACTTATCATGCCATTCTTGTACAGATTGAATATTTTTCTTGGAAAATAAAAAAAAACTTAAATTTTATTTCGTTTAAATACTTACCTACTATATATTATATATATATACATATATATGTATAATTTATATATATATTAGGTATATACAAATTATAAGTACATGTATCTTATCAATAGGTAATAACATAAAAATATACTTATTTTGCTTACTTCATTAAATATTGTTTGTCAATGTATGTATTCCAATCCACCGTATACAATTGTATTTACATAATAAAACTTTTTGTTTTTAAGTTAATATTTCACTTATTTTTGTGACAGAAAAAATTGCTTTAGTTTAAACTATAGAACGCTGATTTATATTGTACATAGTTTATTTATTTGAAAACGAAATCGTTATTTAAAATCTAATAAAGAAAACTTATTTTGTATTGTTAATTATTTTATAAATTTAATATTTTTTTAATATATGATAAAAAATTTAAAATTTAAATACCGAATTATCTAATTATTACTCATATATAAATATTCTATCTATCTATTAATATTACTAGTCTATTTGTCCTTTCAATTCAATTAATATCAGTTTTTTTATTGTTTGTAAAATTAATATATAAATTTGAAGTTTGATCTTCTGATGCAGGTGTATTATTTTTCATTTAGTAAAGAATTTACTGGGATTTTTAAAATTTTGTTAATTATGAACTTCTGAATTGTTTGTTATTTTTATTTTTAACCTTTTAATTTATCCATTTAGGTGTTATAGTCATACTTGAGTTGAAGTATTTTTTTTTTTTTGTTTTGTGTAGATTTTTCATTCACAGTTAAACATTTAATGAATGATTAACTAGGAAATACTTTTCTTTGACAATAAAACTATTAACTTTTCGTTATTATTATTTATTATCTTTAGCGTTTTATTTGGAATATTTACCATATAGATATATATCAACTAATTTATACTTGATTTTAAGCATCTTTATTTGAAACACTTCTTCATTAACAGTTTTATTTTGTTCTGAAAGACAGCTATTTTGTGTTTATACTATATATTGCAATTTTTCAACATCATAGATTCACTGCTGTTGTTGCTATTTTAACGAAATCCATAAAAGGACCCTATGAAGTTTTTTTTAGACTACTATTATGCATTTTATGATTTTTTTTCACAAATGTTATTCTTAATATCAGAGACTTCATTGGAAACTCTTTAAATCATAACTGTATTAAGTCCATAAAAAATGTGTCGTATGTGAATCATCGTATACATTCGATGAAATTGGGATTAAAATATCCCAAAAGAAGGATCTTTTGGGATATTTTAAGTTACATTTTTAAAGATCACTGAGTTATATGTTATACATAACATACGCATAATTAAATAATTTTAATATAACAATATTGTTTGATGTATAACGGTAAGATTGACGTTATAATAATTATTAATAATTAATTCCAGCTGTTATAATTTTGTTTTATTTATAGATTTTCTGGAATGTAATTAATAGATAACTTCGTTTATCGATGTTATACACTAATTCAAAAGTATAATTGCATGTCAAAATTATTTAAAAACAAATGAATACCTGTTTTTACCGTGTAACCTATTCCTATGTATTTTCAGTTCATAGAATAATAACACTTCTATGTTGTTTTTTTAGATGAGTTTTAACATTGTCTGTCGAATTACTTTTTGTTTATATTTGGAAAATTTATATAGGTTTATCTTTGTGAACATGTTCAAAAAAAAAAAAAATGAATGCCAATGTGTTGTATACCAGTACCTACTTTTTTAATTAATACAAATTCATTGTTTTCACTGATGGTGATTGTGTCAAAAGATGTACATTAGTAATAAGGGTTAAAAATGATAATTTATTTGACGGAAAAAGAATACAACTGAAATAATAAGAATTAAATGTCTAAATGTGTACAGTTATATAAATATATAGGTTCATAATTTATTATTATTATTTCATATAGATACAATTATTTTGTTTTTTGGTAATGGATGATAAGCGTATATTGTGAAATTGCGTGTTCTCAGTTAGTCTTTTTTTTAGATATTTGCTTCTTCAGCAGCCAATAATGGCTTACTGTTCTGTTCTAAATTTTTGACACATAATAGCTCTTTTATATGCACCTAAAATAATCAATGAAAAATATTATAAAACGAAGTGGTGGTTTACCCTGAAGAGTTCTTTTGTTTTGTTTTTTTTTTTTTAACCACCCAACCACTGTAGACAACTACACTCCAGTAAGTACCTACGTCCGGCTAGAAAATAATATAATTTTATATAAAGGATCGTGCAGTGATACAGACCGTTAATATTATTTTTTATCAACTGAAAATTAAAAATGGTAAAATATAATATAATGAAACGGCTAGCAAATGTTTAACACAATAATATTATAGGTAGGTAAAATTTATATTTGATATTATGTAGGTATTTAAAAATAAACAATGTCTATAAACTAATACCACATCAACTAACAGTCCAATTTCAGACCAAATCTTATATTTTTGTAAAAATTATTATTTATTCAAACTGCTCTATAAGATAATTATAATATTAATTCATTCATTCGAAATTTAATATTTTATAACAGTGAATAATACCCATTAATAAAAAAATAATATATACATAATATATTTAAAATTTTAAAAAAATAGTACTTTTAAACGGTTAATATTGTATTTTGTATCACTATGAGCCATCAAGTAAACGGCATAAAAATTAAATACGAAATTTTTTATACCAGTCCCTTAGGTTAGGTTAGGTTACTTTTTTAAAACCATGGTCACTTCTGTTTGGAATCAGTCACGATTTCATGAAAAGTAGAGCATTTGTTTGAGAGAGAATTTCCCGAGTACGTCTTAATATTTTGTGCTTTTATAAAAAGGTGGAGGCTATTCTATACGTAGAATTCTTAGGAATTCTAGGATTATTTAACTTTTCTCCTCGCACAGAGATGATTAAAAATAAAACTATGCGTGCATTATTTGGGCATTATTATGCTCACTGGCTCATTTATGGATATTATTTCCTTGAAAATTGTATATTCCCCCCTTATTTGTTCTCATTTAGAATATTGTACTATTAAGGAAGAAAAATAAAAAATTAAACTTCAAATTTTGAACAGCATTCTTAAATAAATTTATTTATACTGGTGTTATTTTGTTTGTTACAGACAATCATACGACAAAAAATCAAATAAAATTAATTAAACTTTAAATATTGGCAGGGTTACTGTTCATGTGTCCTAGGTTTTTTTTTTAGGTGAGCACCTATACAATTTTTCAAAATAGCCGCTACTGTTATTTTACAATAGTTTTGGCGTGGCTTGATGCATGTGCATGCTCATACTGACAAACCCAATCACAGCTAGTTCATATTATATATTTATAATAGGAGCAAGAGAATTGCTGTATCTTGTTTGGCCATACTGTTTAATTGGTCGGTGTCACTGATCACCCAACTATTCCCATAATAAATTATTATCATGTAGAAAAAATATTTTATTAAAAAAAACTTTGTACTTTGTTGTAAACAAAAATAAAATAAAAAATTATTAAAAAAATACATTACATTGTTCATAAATAAATAAATAAAGGTATCATTTGCAAAAAATCTTAGTGATGATTTGTATTCGTTAAATAACTAAGTCTATTTTGTAGACAGATGCGTGTCAAGAGTCCAGTGGTCCCAAAAAGTCACACACGACCAGACTCCAATGATGGTTATTATTATTAATTATTGAAAACGCTCGCTAAAACAATATGTTCTCCCTGATAAACAGATTCATTCTTCCATTGTATTATCATCGTGTATACGTTTGAAGGAAATTTACCATACTCGTCCTTTGTGTTCTTTACAGTATTTATGTATTATTTACGGTGGTTATTCTCTCGGTTCGTACGATAGTATTATTTCACGCAATATTAATTACATATGAGGCCGAGTGCATGTACCTACACAATATTTTATTCATAATTGGTGGCGTTAAAACGCTATTATATAATGGGCGAAATTAATTTTATCGCGACGCCGTAAATCAAATCGTGCGATACGCGGGCGACAACAGTCGCTGCAGGTACAGCGGCCAAATATGATTTTTGAACAATAACAATATTACAATGACATTATAATAATATTATGTCGTATAATGATAATATACGTTACCCCATACATAGGTTTTTCCTACCTTATTTTATACCCTCAACCCCACAACGATAATATCTCGGTGACGTGCCACTGTCGTTGTTGGTGTGCACGACTCCAGCTGTTTGACTCATAATATTATTAACTTGGACGGCGTACCAGTATATTGCATTATATATATAATATATATAATTTTTTAGATTCTGTGTAGAGCGAGGAATGTATTGGTATTACAATGATGTTTATTTATTTTTATTTTTTATTCTGTAAACACTTTTTTTCCCCCTAAACTTACTCAAAAGTAAAAGTGTAGAGTATTTTCTGAAAGGTAATGTTCTTGAATTGGTACTTTAAAGAAGTTATTTTTGGGTTTTTAAAACGGTACTGGAAATAAAAGTGGTTAAAAGAGAAAAAACGTACGATATCACGATTTTGTAATATTAAATAATTATTACGGACGATGTTTTCTACCAGAAATATTGCTTAAAATGAAAAATGACGTGAAACCTTTTTTTTTGTATTTTAGATTTTGTTTTTTACAATTTAAAGTTCGGAACATTTTAGCCATTTTTGAGATAATTATAGACATTTTAATTTTGGTAATTTTGGGAGTTTTTTGTTGTAATTCGGTTAAAAACATTCGTAAAAACTTGAAATTTTGGCTGTTTACTTATATTATACTTACCTAGAAATGGTAAAATTTGTAAAACATTTGAGCGACTTTTGAGCTTGTTTTTTTCTTTTATATTTTAGATTCTGTATTGATTTTAGAATGATGTATGTTTTTTTTTTTTTTTTTTTGTGTCTGTGTACAGCATAACTAGTCAAAATAATGCTTCAATTTCAAACTTCGGGGGTGGTTTCCGATGGAAAAGTGAATATCCTTGGTGCATTATAGAGGTAAAAAGTAAACATTTTCCAACAGTTTTCAAAAAAATCGAAAAAACCAAAAAAAAAATGACGGAAAACGGGAATTTTTACGCAAAATCAGTTTTCGACCGAATCGATTTTTTTATGGTTGTAATTCAAAAACTAATCGCTGTAAATACTTGAAATTTTCACCGAATGTTTATGTTAGTGTTTTCTATATACAGTTAAATTTTCAAAAATTTTTGACTTTTTTTGAGTTATTTATAGACCACTGAAATTTTCGATTTTTATGCGAATTTTTTTTTGAAGTGTCGATACAATTTTTTTGGCCCAATCAAAATACTTGCAAATTTTATACAAAGTTCCTCATATGTTATTCTTATAGTGATTAAAAGTTGTAATACATAGGCACAGTTTTTTTTATTAGCATTTGAAGTTCAAATTTTGACAAAAATTCGTCAAAATTATGTATATTTGCAAATTGTTTTGTAGGTATATAAATCATAAAAATGTTTGTATTTATATTTAACGTTAAATATTCTAGACTGACAAGTCATATCCGTTCAGAATCGTTTTTCGTATACAATGATACCTATCATTGCATTCAAATTTAACCTACCTTAGTCCGAGGTCCACCCCCCCCCCCCCCTAATGTACAGCAGAGCGGTACCCACTTGCCGACTTATTTTTTTTATTTTTATATTTCCTAATTATAAATTATAATTACAATTATATAAAATTACCTATTTATATAAATCTTTCTTAAGATTTTTTTTAAAACGCTTTGTTCATCACCATAGAAACGAATAAAATTAAATAAAAAAGATTCCCTCGTCCGCTCAGAATCGTTTTTTATCGAATGCAATCTTACATTCAAATTGAATACCTACAGTAAAATTACACTATCCTGTCCGAGGATCGAAGGGACGTTGGACAAAAATCCACCACCGAAATGCGCTGATATACTTATTTTTTAAATTGAAATCATGTTTTAGTTTTATATTATCATGCAATGTATATTATTTATTAGTACCAAATTGACTAATAATTACTATATTACTTATTATTACTAATGATATACAAAGATATTATACTGATTTTTGAACTTTTTATAAAATAGATTGTAATAAGTACACTCGCACTTTAGATTTTTTTGATTGAAATGTTTACGTTTTGTTGAACATCATCAACTCGATGAACAGACACAACTCTTGTCTGTTCATTTTTTTTTATGTATACCTACATTAAAGCTATTAATCATGCACTGGTTCTCGATGATAAGATTGTAACATAATATTATTATACACATAATATGTACAAACAGTGACGGACATATCATACAGGTGATGGTACGTCGGCGTCATGATATCGTACATTTATTCGATGATATTATAGTCATTTTATGATATCGGCAGTATAATTATTCATGATGTACACATTTAGAACTGTCTGTCAGGTAGGCATTATTACATCGTTTTAAAGGTAATGTTACAAAATATTATGATAAAGTATTTTATAAAATATTACAGCTCTTTAGAAGTAATAAAATCGTATTTATGCAGTGAAATATTCGACAGTAGATATATGGATAAAATTACATTATTGGACCTGCCATTATTCACACACATTTTGACTATCGAATATTCTGATATTGTTTCACGGATTATTCGATTGTGAAAAAAAAACTGAATGAGTAATGCAAAGTGTCCTCACGCATCCAGAAATGGCGCCTCTGAGTATTATAATAGTATGTAAAATTTGTAAGACTTATGTATTATGTAAGAAGCACTAGCTCTATCTGAAAGCTCGAACTCGAGAAGGATAAAAAAAATGAATTAGGCCACCACTGTAGCAACATTGATCGGTATTTACACCAAGCGTACATTATATATTGCTCTCTGTTGGATCAGGTTTCGTGGAGATTTAATACATTTTGCACGAAACCAAACACACTGCGTTGCGTATGTATAAGGAACCGATCCTGATTTGTTCGTATTTCAACCTTTTCATGAATACCACGGGATAATAATAATTGATGAACTTAATAGTATACCAGTTCGGTTTACTGTGTTTATGGTTAAAATATATAAATATCAATTTTTTACACGAGTTGCACAGTATTATTTGAATATAAAGATTAGTAAACATGCTATAACTTCTGTGTAGCAGTATAGACTGATACTATGTTAACCAATATTTATTTTTTAGCCGTAGAAAAAAATAGTGATACTTCACTGTTATACCGCGACTGTGAATTAATTTCTGTATGGGTGTATAAAATATGAATTATATCGGTGTATCGGCATTATAATAATCGTTAATTTTCTATGTGTGTATATACTATATTTTATTTTTATTAACGATACCAACAACTTTTTCATAAACATTAGTGTATAGTGTAGCTAATAATAATTAAATTGAAAATAAATTATTATTGAAAAGGTACTCGGTAATTTGATGCCATCTCAACATATTATAAATTTATAAAATAGTACCTATATAGAAAATAATAGTATGTTTGTTAGTTATTTTTAAAATAATAAAACCGAAATGATTCTAATATTTGTAACTTTAAAATGATACTCTAAAAATTACTTAGCAATAATATATATGAATGGTAAATAGCTGAATTCACTATATTATAAAGTTCATGACCATAATAATGCATCGCGTTTTGATGCATAATCAGATAATTCTCAGTAATTTCATTCTTCTTTTTTATTCTTGATATAATTAATTAGGTATAAGAAATATATAACGTTAATTTTATAATAATATGGTTCGGGTAATTTAGATGCTTACATTACATTACACATCAATTAAACAATAAAATAAAACTACGTGTATTTATTATACCTTATTTTAAATAATTTATGTTTTATCATATTTATAATTTTCCGTTAAATATAATTAAATAAATAAATAACTACATATTGGGTTTTTTTGGAAAATACTCGTAGTTTGTGTACGGGATATTTTCTTTGAAAAATGTGATGTGAGAGAGGAATTTAAAATTTAAAACTTAAAAAATAAGAAACATCCTATTATTGTTCACAATATATATATTTATTATTAATTATATTATTTGATTCTTTGAATTGTGGCTTTGATTGTACGTAATATGAAAATGAAATATGTCATAAAGAGAAAATGTGTAGGAAATATGGATTTTTTTTTGTTCACGTTCACCACTTTGAAGTATATAATTATATTTGTGTATGAGTATACAACATGACTTAATATAGTTTATGCGGTAGTAGGTAGTGTATACAAAAAAGATAGCGTGTGTTACAATGTTGGTCGTGAGTTGAATTTTGGAGCGGAAAATATTGAGTAATAATATGGGTTGAGTGAAAATTGGCATCAATAATGACCGAAATACAAGATAATTTACATAAAATCAATTGTATATAAGTATATATAGTATTACATACAAATTACAATCTACATCACACTATTCACACTATCAAACAAAATACACGTCTTATCCGCAGCTCATAATATAGGTTCGATGTGTCTTGTTCGTCAAAACTAACGTAATTACTGATTAGAAATTCACAAACGGCCTTGAGAGTGCTTTTCAATTACCGGCGAATCCCTAAGAAGTCCAATTAGAGAGCGCCGTACACGGTCTAATTCTTATAATCTCTGTAAAATAATATTTGTGTTACATCTAAATCATTATTGCCTCTCGTAAAATATTAGACTATCCACAAGTACTACAGATTCACTTTCATTTGCAGTTTATAGTAAAACATGTCATATTATGTTCATTGTTCGTATTGTTTTTCAAAATTATTATTATACACCTAAAAATTTAAAATTCTTTGTGGGCTAATATATTAATTAGTTACAATAAAACGAAACTAATTTTTAAAGTAGTGATTACATAGTTATCAGGTATAAGTTATTAGGCTATTAGGTAGGTTGAATTTGTAATTTTTTTTTAAGACACTAGAAAATTTTAAGTACCTGAACTTATTAGTGCCAAAAGAATATTTAGTTTTAAGTTCATATTTTGTTTGTAAAACGTATATTTAAAATGAAGAAATAAGTCTGTGTACAATGTAAAAAAAAATGAGTTTACAAATAGGTGTAGTCATGTTCTTTGAAATATTTTTTTTTTTTGTAAATCGTGTTAAAGAAAAGGAATAAGCCAGTCTTAGCTAGTATAAAAAATAAATAATTCGAATTATTACTGTTAGTTTCAAATGTATATATATTTACTTAAATAATAAACCTTCTTTATGAAATCTGAATTAGATGTCATAAACACTAAGAGCTTTTAGTTTAGCAATATGTCATGTTGCCTTGACGAAAAAAATAATACAATTGATCATGTTTTTTTTACCATATTATTGTCAACCCAATTTTAACAATTGTTTATTAGGCTGTATTGTGATATAATTTAATAAACATTTTCACCTGATTTATTCGAAAATTATGCTGTTTAATAAAATTTTTTTTTAAGCAGCAAATAGTTTGTATTTATTTAATTAAAAAAAAATATATTTTAATAGGTATTGAACTCAAATTTGCTGTTCTGCGTGAGTCGGGGAGAAAATACAAAGTGCGTTGATATTCTTGTTATCATGTTCTTTAAGCACATTTTAAATAACATTTTTATAATTAAGAAGTATTATTGTTTTATCAGAATTTCGAATCTTTAATCAAACGAAACATATATATATATATATGTATATATATATATAATATATATATATATATATATTATGTATATTTATTATATAATATATATATGTATATATATTTATGTATATTTATTATATAATATATATATTATTATTATGTAAAAAGAAATATGTCAGTTAAATTGTTCTAAAAAAAAAAATAGGTATTAAGAAATAGGTAAGTTCGAAAATATCTTAACCTTTACGATTTAAAATAAATTTATGTTTAAATGACCATCTTAGATGTACGAATAAAATAATATTTAACACCATATTATATTACTTTTAATTTTTGTATATTGTTAAAGAGTTTTCTTTAGTTTTAAAAAAATAATGTTTTCAATGTATTCCTTTTTACCTGCACGTCATCCAATTATTCTACATGTATAAAAAATGTCAAAAAACAGTTTATGTCGTATTTCCGAGTAATCACAGTATAAAACTACCGTATATTATTTTCAAACATTGCAAAATATTTTACTTCTAAATTCAAATTTATAGATTATATATTTACAGTTATCCAGTGTCTGTCATGAAAATAATATTATTTGTGTAGAAAAACACATACAATATATTATTATTATAATAGGTACACATAGAAAAAAAAATCTTTCAGTGGTGTTCTAGTTGATTAATTTAGAAATCTAATATACCCACTATTATAATATTATTGTGTATATTTCTCTCAATTTAGCGTAATCAAGATATTTTTAAGCAAAGTCCACAAGTCATGATTTGATGGGTCTTCTGTTATGATTAATTTGGCTTATTTATTAAGCTATCAATAGCTAATTATATATTTTGTATCTTACACTTTTTTGCACCTAAAAATAAAATTCAAAATATTCCCCCCACGTGACGTATAATTGGCTAGATTAAGTTATTTTCGTCATATCAATACGTGGACTATATATATTTCTAATTATTCTTCGCTAGCAAGTTTATTGCTGAGATAACAGATTTAGCACACTTTAATACAGCGACATCATCATGTTTGTTCGTTAAACTTTTCATCGTAAGTTTGTTATTATAATTATTTACATTACAACTGACAGCTGTTATGTGGTATACTATATAAGTAATACATATATGTCTATTATATTATAAAATGGAATTTTAGAAATTGCAATAAAGTTTTGTTTTAACCGGTTTTACTTTGTTATACATTTATATTATGTATAATATTATAAGAAAATAGTTCCAAATTGCATTAAAGTTAGGATGCATAAAAGTATCCGTCATAAATATACGGATGTTCACAACTCAAAAAACAAGACATTATTACTTCAAATACTTTTTTAAAGTTGAATGTTTATAATAAATTTTTGAATTCATATTTAGTTCATTTGTAGTATAGTTTATACGTACATACGAAGTTAAACTAGTTACGAGGATTTTTTTATACGTATTAAATTTTACTCTCAATCTGTTAAAACATAAACATTATGGTAAGTAATTGTTAACGTTTAAGGCAAACGATTTGATATTTATAAAAGATATTGTCTCAAAAATATTAAATTATGTAATGATGCAATGTATAAATATATTATAAACATGTTATAGGAAGTAATTTGAACGTATTCACAAACCTAAAACCTTCTTAAATTATTTAGTACACGCGATAGTTTAATAATTATAAAGTATTATTTACTATAATTAAATAATGGTTAGCTCTAAGTTACATTTAAAACAATTTATACGATTGCTATTCTGCTAAAAATTATCAATCGTACTCTCTATGATTATTTTGTTCTTAAATTATTAATTTGACTTTTGACAAGATAAATATTTGGTCATTTAACTATGTTTAGTAATTTTTTTTCCACAATTTACGTTGGGAATGTAAGTCGATACGTCGTCATCGACAAGTTGTTTTTGCTTCTTAAAAGAAACTCTATTAAAACAATTCTACGAAGTATAGGTAGTAATCGATATTCTTAGTGGGGTATAAGTGTGCAATACACCATTATTCACTGTCTACGCTTTCGTTTTTTTTTCAATAAGTATCTTTTTCATTTAGGTTTAGAACAAAATAATACCTATTAAAATAATAAACGACACAAAAAAATAAAAATTAAGTTTAATGTATAAATATAAGAATATAAGAATCAGTTATTATATAATATGTTGTATAATAACGACAAATTAGACTGTTGTACATAAATATATGCTAAAAGTGTCTTAAAAGATTGTTAGTCATTATTTGTCTTTAACAATATACCGCAAGTGAATATTTTATCTGACAACACTAATTCATTGATAATTTATTAATATTTTTGAAAATATATTTTTCATATAATATCCAGTCTAATTAAAATAAAAAATGTATTATATTTTTTAATATTTTTCATCGTTATATAGTTTTTTTTTAAGTTTTTAGCTCATTTGAATGGCAATATATATTTTTCATTTCATTTTCTAAAAAGCATATTTTTCGGATTATTTTAATTTATAAAAATCTAAATTTGGTCGTTTATGAGTTATAAGTATTTAAAGTTAAGCTGGTAAGTGGAGTAGTAAGTCTATGTGTTGCGAGGTATTACCGTACCACTTCTCCCAATTTTCCAAAACTTGACATACTTATCTCATAAATTACTTGTCCCAAATTCCGAATTTGAATGTTAATGTACTGCAATACTTCGAAAAATATCTTGCTTAGGAATATAAAATGAATTACGTATGTTCAATGTTGTGTAAAAATGTATGCATGTTATTTAAAAAATTAAAAATTTATAAGATTATAATTATAAAAATATTAAGAAATATTATTTGTATAAATAAAAAAAATGTAGACTTTTCGATTAAAAATTATGTAAAAAAATATTCTGAAAAAGTTAATAGATATTGAAGTAATGAGTGTTGTTTGATAAAATAATCTGTCTATTTATAGATTATTTTCTTATAGAAAGTTAATTTTTATGACACTTTTATAAAATGTGTTTGTAATACTATCAATATGATAAACTAAAACAATAAGTAGAAGAATATAAATCATATCTTCTGTGAGTAATTTTATCAGATTATAATACGTACGTCCAAGTTGCATGCTGTACTTGTATAAAATTAAAATATGAGTTTCCACTATGTGTTAAAAGTCTGCAAATGTGGGAAGGGAAATGTTACATTAAATATTTTTCCCAATATAAGTTTTTTAGTACAATCAAATATTTAATATAATAATAACTGAGTGTAGTGTATGTAGGAATATATTATTTTTCCTCGATTTTCAAAAAACTTCTTGAAATAGTTAAACAAAAAAAAAAAAAAACGATTTATGACAATAAATACAAAATGTTTAAAATATTAATTTAGATATTTTATATATAGTTTCAAAAAAAATACGTCTTATAAAATGTATTTCAAAATATTTTTTGAGTTTTTGTACACAATTATAAAAAATAAAATGATAATACATATTATGCTGTTCACAATTAATAAATATTAAGCCATAGGTATTCAATAAACATTATATTTTAGCTTATAATAATATTTCATTTATTTTGTGGAACTCTAATATACTCAACTCAACTCAACTCAAAAAAAATAAAAATAAAACAATTTTAAAGTTAATATTTCTAAATTAATTTCTAAGTAAGTATAATTTTTCTTAAAAGTAAAAATAAATCAAAGTTAGTTTTATTTTATTTATATTTATACTGTACTTATGTCCTATACATATAGTCATAAATTATTTAATTTTCAACCAACTATTAAAAGGGTTTTTTTCAATCAAATATATATAACTAGGCATATCAATCAAATATTTTTGAATATAAATAATAAGGTAACATAATATTCTCGACCGCTAAAATTTTAATAAGACCATGTTTTAAATATCTTTTTTCTTTATATAAAAAGAAACTATAATTATATAAACTAAAATTCAATCATGTAGATTAAATTTTAAATACTCATTTAATATAAATAACAAAAATATTGATTTATTTTTAAATTTAATTAGTCCTAAAAACAATGCAACGTGAAATTAAATTTAATGTATTTGTACCTTTCGAAAAAAAACAAATAAAATATAGTTATAATCAAAGTAATAACTAATAGGTAGTAGGTAACGATTAATGATTTATTTATTATTAAATGTTTACTTAAATAACATGAGTTTTTTGTAAAATTATTGAACAATTCATGAAGATGTTATGTTTTAGCATTTAGACAAATTATAATAATATTATTTAGTACCTACTAAAATCATATTTTAGGAGGATTTTTATAATAAAAATTAAAATAATAACTGAATAATGCATATAATATATTTAATAAGTAGGTAGTTTATCATTTAGCGAAATAAATGAGAATGTGGGTATAGTATTATACTTTATTATACATTTTAATTTATACGTTTAGGTATGTTAGTGCGTATTGTGTTTCTATTAAAGTGGTTGCTTGGACCGTATAATGACTTAATTAATCATGGAACTATAAAAATAAAGTTATTATATATTTATCACTTTTTTTTTAGTTGAATAAAATAAAAAATATAATTGTTATACCTAATATTATATAAATATTTAATACTTTACCTACTGCTTCAGAATTACGATTCACAAAATTAAAGTTTAGCAATATCTATTATAATCTGAATTAGTCATGTTTTTTAAACGCATAAAATATGCGATTCATAATGTACCAAGTAATTTATTGCAACTAGGTGGTGTCTTATAAAATAAAAATATTTTGAGTGTATTATTTAGATATTTTATACAAAATTATATGTCATCATGATCTTTGATGTGATATTGTCAAAAAAATAACATGGTCACTATTATATTATTATTATAATCGTTACTACGAAAATCACAGCGAGTTTTGTTTAAACAGAATTAAGATAAATATAATTGACTTTTATATTTATCGTTAAAACAACAAGCAAATCGTAGTATTCATTCTTCTCGAAGATTTAATTTTTCTAGGAAATTATTCCCCTTAATTTTGTATTCCTAGGATATTTTATATCCTCTCAAGAGGGTATATATTATGTAATTTATGTTATGTTATATTCTAAGAAAATTATTATATTCCCGATCGAGACGTTAAACAGTATAACACTTTGGGTAGATAGGTATTGATTTCACCGATACCTCATAAATGTTAATTTTAATTTTTAGTAGAGAATTTAAAGTGAATTTTACTAAAAAAAAAAAAAAGAAAGAATAAATGAAGAATTCAACTGTAAGATTTTTCTGACAGCAGCGTGGTTCCATGTTATAGATATGAGAATAATCTTACCCTTAGGTACAATACACCAGTGAACTGTAATAGTAGTAAAGCTTTACGAAATCATACTTGTATGAAATGTCACTGGATACTGGTTTTGTGTTTTCATCGATAATACTATCTTTGATCATCGATGTGAAAAATGATTTGATACTTTCGTATACGCATCAAAAGTTGTAATTTGTTTGAAGCAGTCAACACCCTATTATTCTGTGAGACAATCAATATTATAGTGAACATAATAATATGCAATTCATGTGTACATCGGTGTAAATGAACCTTATTTCATTGTGAGTACCTCTGGCTGGGATAACATCTATAAGTATCTAATTGGGAGTGTCTACTAATAACCTAAACTGGCTCTATCTACTCGTAGTAATAAATTAAATTTCAAAAAAAAATATTTTAAGATTATTATTGAACTTTATGTTTCAGTTAATTAATTTTCTGGTACCTAACTAAATTTATCAAATAATAATTTATATAATTATATTATAATTTAAAATTGTAAGAAATATAATATTCTAATAACTAATATTAACTATGTAAAAAGATAATTGTCAAATGTCAAACAATGGCCACCACTGCCGAGGTTTAATTTAATTAGAAAAAAAAATAGTAAATGTTTCACTTAAAATCAAAATAATGAAATCTAAAACTGATAATAACATATGATATACTATTGTAGGTTTAAAATCCAAATAATTCAAATATTATTACATATTATATTTAAATAACACTTTGGTCTTATAATCTCTCTACAATTTTAAAATTAAAATAATTAATAATTAAAAATAGTGATAATCATTACCCACGAGAATAATTTATTATAATGTGGCAAGTGGCCACCATAATATACCTAATGTAAACAGTAGGTACATACTTAAGTTTGTTAAAATTATTGAAAACAATTATACGATGCATGAATTTAATGTTTACAAACAATCAGAGTATAAAATAAAGTTATTTTCTAAATGAAACGCTTTTTGAACAAAATACGAAAATGTGTATAATGTTTAAATACAAATTGCGGTTTCTCTAAAGTTTTAGACGTTTAGTTAAAAGCCATTTAGTTTCAACGACCCTTGAACCATTAATCGGTAAGGTATTTACACCAAGTAAATGGCAAGGTTCGAATAAGGTTATGAAACATCCGGAACTGACCTAACTCTTTTCTTGCTATCGTGAACCACTGCTTTGGATGAGATTCTATAGATAGTATTACAAGTATTTATATATTATATATTATATAACGTAGACAGTGGAATTTGACCACATTTAACCATAGAAATGAAACAAAACTCAATAATAATTTATTGCACACTTGTAAACGTAATATTCAAATGAATTGAATTTCGATAATGGTCAGTGTGGTAAATGGTAAGTAAAGGAAAGAAAATTGTATTATAATATACAAATTAGTACATAGTACATAGTACAAGTTATTTATAATATTGTTTTCAGTTTGGTATTTATAGCTCATAATATTTATACCATAAAGACTTGGAGAAAATGTTTTATAATAATTATTTTTCAATAATACTTAATAGTTGATATATTTAATTTTACATTCTTCATTTTTTATAATATTTTATTATGTATTAAATAATTAAGCATACTTAAAAGTTTTAAAAGTTTTAAATTCTTTACGGAAAATCATTGAAAAAAAAGGTGGTAAAGTGGGTATACATTTTTATGCTATACCTACATTAGATGCCGTGCGAATCACTATTACATATATGGGTGTCAAATTTGAATCCAATGACAAAAATTGGTCGAATTTTTGAATATTTACAAACTATTTTTTGATTATAATTTATAAAAAATGTTGTATAAGTAGCTAATAGTTGAAAATGTAATACAATATTATCCATAAGTTTGGCTTATAATAATTATAAAATAACTTAAATTTTAAGATATTTAAGCCATTAAAACATAAACCAATTTTTTCACCACCAACTGTAAAATATAAACTATATAGGCTAACTAATCATCTTCTTTCAGGATCGTTTTTCGTATTTAACAATACTTATCATTGGGTTAAAATTTAATGCATCCATTAATGTGACCTACTATACAGCAGAGCGTTACTCACTTTGTTAAATTTGGTTTCACAAAATATTATAGAACATCAAAACTTCAAAAATGAAACCATAAACTAAACTATGTTATATATATATATATATATATAGGTATATATTTTTTTTCAATTAAACATTTTAATTAGAAGTATTATAATAATTTTCAATTGTAAAATAAGACAGAAATTATTAAACTTGTACGGTCTTAACATTTTTATTGAAAAAGTATAAATACATGTATAATGTATATATTGTATATTTATATAGGTAGAAGATAATATAAAAAATTGCAACATAGCAAACAAAGTATTCATTGTAAGCGAACAGTCTAGTTTTAAAGATTTTGCTTCTTATTAATAAAGTACTATTCAAATTGAATGCCATTTATGATTGTTTTTCTTTTGATTAAATATGTTCTTACGTTTTGCTGTTTTATTAACGATAGCTTATAATTATTATATATTATTGTTGGTGCCACTTAAGACCACTATAGTATAATAGTGACGGTATATAGATCCAAGCTTATATTTATGAACATAAAAGCTTCTTAATATTTTTCCATCTCATTTATTTCAATTTTACCGTAATATTTATAATATAAAATAATTAAAAACAAACGTTTTATTCATTGTTTTGCATTATTTTGCAATAAAATGATTTATTTTCGAATTGAGAATTGAAATTCTTAAAAATTACACTTGTTGAGATGAATCGTATTCGTAATTCAGATTATTAAAATTAGCAAACCAAAATTTAGAAAAATTTAAACAGAATTCATAGTATTTTAAAAAATTAATAATAAATTATACTGTGCTGTAAAAGGGTTAAAGATCTTCCAATGGGACTACCGGAAGATGCTTTAATATCTTCATTCTATAAATATTTTTTTTCATGCTAATAATTCGTCAATCGTTTATTGTTGATAATAAATTTATGAACAGAATACATGTACCATACAATTTATAAAACACCAGTTTTTGAAACAATATTGAATTATCTGTTTAGTAAAACTAGTTAATGTAGGATTTAGGATTAATAAGATCATTAAATACAATATTATATATTCCATTTCATGTATACTTATCATTCTTGATTTTTTACTATTACGATATATATATATATATATAATTTTTTTCAATTTGTCATTTCAATAAAATATTTATATCGATATAAATATATAACACGAGTATATATACTATAAATATTAAATAAGTAAAATCTACTTGTTTAATAGAAATGTACACAGTATATAAAACCCAAAGTAGGTTGTTTTAAGAATAACACAACACAAAAACAAATATAATTAAACACAATTTTATAAAATAGTAATTACCCATTTAATAGTGTTATTTTATATTTCTGGGTTGATATGTAATATATTATCCATACTACCGATTTATAAATTATGATCTTATAAAAAAACGATATGGAAAAAAATAAAAAATGCTACGAATTTATATTCTAGAGTTTCAAGGTTGAGAACCACTGGTTAGGTTAAGCTCAATTAACACTGTAAGCTAGTAGGTATTACTCGACTTTATGGAAAAAAATATTAATTATTGTACAGTAATATGTATATTGTATTAAGATATTAAGCAAATAAATATGCGTATAATAATCATTTTCCCGTTCGTAAAAATAATGACAACCTGGAAAGGGTCACGTATAGTATACTTACTTTATAATTGTATCAGATATTAAAAATATTAAAGATAATAATATTAATACTTTTGAATATCGCAATATTTGTAGTTAATAGAATTATATTTTATTTTGATTCAATGATGATTATTATATTATTTAAAATTATTTAATCATTTACCTCGAATTTGTTTATCGTTTAAGTAAAAAACTTTGTTGGCGATGTGTCTACATAACGGAGTTTGTTTTTCGCTGATACGTATTATAACAGTTATTTTGTAGAAACAGATAGCTATCTTAGATGAAAACATGCGATACATTCAATTATGTTCACGAATATTAAATTATTTATAAATAATATATTTTAACAAAGCTAGGGTACACAGATAGTGTAGGTAACGCGATGAACGAACTTTTAGCGATAAGATAATGTGCGTACCTATATTATAATACAATAATAACACACACAAACAAACGTTACAGTCACAATAAAAAACGACTTGTATTAATGTAATATGAAGAGTTTCTGCAACAATATGAATGGGCGCTGAGTCAAAAATAGGAAAAAAAAAGGGCGATATCAATATTACATAGAACGAGCAACCACGCCAACATATTATATATTTTCGACCTTTAGATTTGCACACGTTTCCGGCCTTTTATTTAAAAACAGGCGACCAAACGGATTGTTGTGAAGGGGAAAAAAAGTAGTTCGACACGTACAACACCTACTGTAGTACGCCTAAACACTGAAAATACGTGTGTTTATATTATACATATATATCTACACCTTTATATTATGCGGTCGGTTGATCCTCGTGATTGCTATTTGCTATGTACGGGTCGCATGTTCGAGCGCAATAGTCCGCTTTTAATACATTATTATAATATTACATAGGTACGTACATTGTCCGTCCAATTTTACACGTTTAATTATTATTTCGTGTTGCCAACAGCCGACGTTTTAAGATGCAACAGTTTTTTTTCTTTAAAAAAAAAATGAATAAAGAAATTATTGTACTCTGACTTATTTTTGGTGTACATGGTCTTTGGCAGTAACTAGTACCTATAAAGTACTCATTATACGATTTTCAAAAATTAAAATGTTAAAAGAAAACACCGCGCGCTTAGGCGTGATAATAATATATTATTAATAATACCATGAATATTTTGTACTACTAGAACGTATAAATATATTTTTTTTTTTTTTAATTATTGATTTGCTTTTTGTACATTAGAAGTTCTGCTATTGAGCGAGATACTCACTTGGGTTATTAAATCTCAACAGGGTAATGGATAGACATTGATACCGTTTTGGAGGAGAAACAAGATCAGTACTTTTTTCTCCTGGAAAATATAATACAAACTTATAAATTTAATAAATATTATCGTAATATTATTTTAAACGGTTTACTTAAATCACTATTAGGATATTAAATAAGTATAAAAATAAATTACGATAATATAGTATATTATACAGTGTTATGTTGCTACTCGTAAAATTTTTTATTAATAATTATTTTTCCCACACAAAAAAAAAATGTATACAATATATTCAAATTCTGAGACCTAACTTAACAATTTATTATATTATTTAATATTATATCCAATTACTCAGCTAAATTATTATAACTAATGATGAATATATTACATTATATTGATATATACTTAGTCCAGAATCAAATTCGAAATTCATTGCTTATGGATTTATCTAGCAATACAAGAGATTGATTAAGTTTTTTAATAATATTTTTAGTAACTTCTCATACATAACACAACAAATTAAAAACCAAAGCATTATAAGTAAATAAAACAATCAATAAAATTATTGAAACCAATTCTGTTGACTGCTACATCGGAATTGTTTTCTTTATTCCTTACTATATTAGTCAATTCGTAAAAAACAGCATTTTTAATAGTATTTCATAAAAATTATAAATTATACTATAAATTATTTAAAATAAAATAATAAGCTAATAAATGAAAGTGATAAAATTAAAAATATTATAATACTTTATCAGTATTGGATCAATAATAATTTATTTAAATACCAAGTTATATTATTCAAATATTCTAAAATTAAATTAAAACCTTACTTAACTTACATTTGGGAAATCTGTATTTTTCTCTCCTAAAAATATTACTAATGGTCAGTAATTGTTATCGAACGTTTGAGATAACATAAGAATATGTAATGAATTGGTGTATCTTACGTTTTATGTTGTGGAAGTTAGTTAAATCTTTAAAGAAAAAAAAATACCTAGAGAATTTGTTTCTACTAATTTTTTTTTCTTCAAATGTAAACTTTATTTTACGTAATTTGTAATTTACTCTATATTTCACTATAAATATATAAATGTATAATTGTATTATTATAATACAGTAACTATTATATATATAGCATCATATACCCTTACTATATATTTACGAAGCATAATTACATGGCCGGAAATTAAACAGGTAATGAAACAAAAATACTGAATGTTGATTTTTAATTATCATGATGAACCGCACTACACCAGTGATAATTGTAATATAAATTTACCCTCGTTATTTTAACCACATTGTTACGATTTCAATTTTATTTACCACCAAAATAAATTAAGTATTTTAACAATAATAACTATTATTTTTGTTACCATACTTTATTATGATAATGCTTAAGATATATTAAACTCTCACTTCTGTACAATTACTACGAGATATTTAAATTTTTAGTATTAATATTCCTAAAGTAGTTTTTGAATGGTAGTATTAAAAAACTGATAAATTATTATTTTTTATATGTTTTATATATATGCATATAAAACGTTTAAATTGTTGGTTTATTGCTCTTGACGGAAGCAATTTATTAAAACTATATTATATTTGTTTTATTTTATTTTTTATAATATATATTGAACCGCAACCACATTGTTTCATTCCATTTTTGTAAATTCGTAACTTTTTTCTGTTCTTTTCGAATCAAAATTGTTAATAATCCACCATAAAAATCAAAACGACGATTTATGTTTTATTATAATATAACATGTATATAAATTATATGTGACTAGTAGCGTGTTCGTGCTGTAGAAAGGCGACAAGGGCGTTATATATACACCCTATCATAGATTTTTATTTTAAATTGGTAAAAAAATATTTTTATGAACTAAAAAAAAAAAAAAAAAACTTTGTACAATAAATTAAAAAAATATTAAAACAAATGCGTCATATGAATTGTTGTGTCGTGGTTTATAATTTCATCATTATTTCCGACTTATAAATTCCTTATAGTTTATTCAATGAATTTGATCAAAGTCTATTATATTCTAATAAGTTATTAAAGAATACATAGTTATTTTTATTTCTAGAAACGATTGGAATAATTTATTTCATTATCAATTAAAAATTAAAAAAAAAAATTACGCACTGCTACAGATAAATATAATAATGGTACAAGCCACAAGGTTTATATAAATACATTGAATTGTGAGTTAGTTCAGGAAAAATAATCAACCGTATTTATCCCAGAAATATTTAAAGTTTATATAATATAATGTACAAATATAAATATATAAAATATAATATAAATATATAATATATAATGTAAAATATCCATACCCATACAAAATAGGAATAATATAATTTAACTTAAAAAATATGTATTGTATAAGAAGGTACATAATTTATTGATTTGAATTATTATTATTTTTTATCATTTATTTTTTGCAATTAATATTAATTGTAATCGGACATTATTAAGTGTTGTTTTAAATCTTAAGTTATACGTAAAATGAATATTGTCTTACTTATATGATAGCCTGTATAATGTTATATAGGTGTATAATATCAAAATAGAAATAATTTGTACTTAGTGAAAATATTCTTCGGGAAGATAATATGTACATGACTGCAACAGTGGTGTATGCAGTTATGCAGAAATAACTCGATGACAGTTTATAAGTAACAATAACGACGTGCTAAAGTTCTAAACATAATATTTTATCCATGGGCGGGAGGAAAAAAATAAAACGACGGAACTTGACACTTATAAATTCGGCATACTCTTATAAATCGTACGTGGTGTGTCGGAAAAAAACTAGCAATAAGAACTTTGATACCTATGTGCTTAAAGAAAAACAAAAAAAAAAATTCAAATCTTGCAAAAGATAGTTTTGAATTTAGACCTGTCCGTACGCTCGCGTTAACGTCACTCCAAAGCGGGCTTATCGATTTCCATGGTGGTCGATAGTTATATCGTGTGGTGTTTATTATTATTATTATTATTATCATCATATATACATAATAAACACACATAAAGTTATTCACACTGTGCGGATTTAACGAGTTTTCTAAAGACGATTTATATACATGTGCGGAAACCGAATCAAGTAAGTTTTTGGTGTGTTGAAGTTTGTCGACGGCACGGCGCGCTGCAACGGTTTGTTTATATTTCTGACGAAATGTGCGAATAAATAAATATATATAAATAATATGAAAACAATATATTGTGCTATTTATCTTTTTTTCCGTCAATAAAATTAAATAAAATAAATTATAACAAATGTGGTGATAAGAATTACGATTAAATTCTAACTTGTAAATTGCTACTTATTGATTATCATTTTAAAATTATCATATTTATTAAAATATTTTTTGTTTATTGCAATAATGTAATACTATAAATAGCATTTTATTCGTGTCTATTGAATTATCTACAATAGAATGTAGTTTTATTGGGGTGAATTATATTCAACAATACATACTTAAAAATACTTTTCGTGAATTATCGTGTTTTTGGAATCGTATGAAACCAAAAAATACGAATAAATAGTCGTTTGCATATAATACTGTTCAAGTGCTTATGATAAACAAATTATTGTTATTATGTTCGAAATTAGATATTATAATCCCATTTTAATGTCATTTTTCGTGTCCTAATTTCTTATACACAACAATGTAATAAGGTACCTATTTGAGACCATACCTTCACTACCACCCTTTTATTCACCCCGTCTTGACTTTCACACACACACTCATCTTTTTCCTCTCCACTCATTTAGAGGTAATTTGAGCTAATAATTAGATTGTTTGGGTACTTTAGAGTACGGTCAAAAACTATAATTCTACATTATATTTCCTAACGAGGTCGTTATTGTACAGTGTACTTTTGATGTTGCGTAATATTTCAAAAACAAATAACAAAACCATATTGGATTTCAAAACTAAAAATAAAATATAATTTTATACACCGTGTTTAAGACTAATGATAAAATTAAATTAAATTAAATTAAATTTTTATACAACTCTATTGCCACTTAATAAATAATGATTGTTTAATAATAACTTTTTTCAAAAATTAACTAATCCTTATGACAGAAGTAACGGCAAAACAAGACTAATACAACAGGTGTTAATAATCTATCCAGTAGGAAGTTATTATATTAGTACCTTTAGTACTACCGAAATATTTATTAATTACCTATGAATTATAACTCGACTGCTATATTTATAATTAAATAATATAAATTTTAAATATATTATATTATATAATAATATTGGGCTTTTAATTTTTTTATGAAATATAAATATGAGTCAACCATTAAAAACATTACATTTTGAATGTGTTCAATAGTTTAAATAGGTTAGTTACTCCTCCCTAGTCTATCGGAATAGATTTTATGAACGATTTGATCTATAACACGCGTAGACCATAAACAAATGTTTATCATGAATAAAATGCAAAAATAATGTGAGCGTTTTGTTTTTATTTTTTTTTTTTGTAATTTGTGGGACCAACATTTTTTGCCTTTGAATTATTAAACAAAATCGCCGACACCGCTGACTTCCTCGTCTCGTTTGTCTCGTTTCGTCGTACGCCATAATACCCAACACTGTAGTTGCGTAGTGTGCACAATTACACCGCAGATATAAATATGCATACCCCGCTTCCACCGTTACGGGAGTACTTCAATTCAAACGTCTACTTAAATATTCACAACACACAGAGCTACGCAGGATAATTTTGGCGCTTCGTTTTAATTGTTTGCCAAAACGTCAGGAAAAAAAAAACAATAAAAGCTACCACGACTGAATTTTTACCACTCTTATATAATATTAAATGTGGAAAGCTACCCACGCTGTTTAAATATTAGTACAATATATATATATATATGTACAATATACATTAAATATGATGATTTTTGTATCAGTAGTCACTTTCATTTTCACGGTAAATGCATCATACATAACAACACATATTATAATATATTCACCGTATATTTTAATATTGAATACATATATTTATTATATAATTTGTATATTTGTATGAATTATTAAACAACATTTATTTTATTTTTACTATTTTTATCGTTATACCTATTTTTTTTTTTTTTTTTTTTTGAAGCTCAATAGTATTAATGTATTACGTATTATTTAAAAAAGAATGTTTTATCATGTAACAAATGCAATATTGCAATGGCGATAAATAATTTAATTTAGAGTTTTTTAAATCGAAATTCTCAGAAAAATATTCCATTTTGGAATACAGAGGTAAACAAAAAAGTTAAAAATAGGAAGTATAAACCACTTTTTTGACAGAGACAAGTACATTCCATGATATTATTTTATGTTTTATGATATTACTATTAAAACATTTTTATTTACTATTAGAATCACGGTTAGTTATTGACTAGTTAATTAATGATTTGTTTTTTAATTCCGAAAACTTTTCATAATACTATATTATTAATATTTAATAATTACATAGTATCTATTTATTTATTTATATATTTTATTATTATTACTAACTTTAGAGTCAACATAAATTTACTATCTTAACGATAGTATATTATGATAATAGACAATTGTTCAAAATAATCTTAATGTTTTAAAAAAACCATTGTGTATATAAAATATCATAATAATATACAAATACGTGTCGAGTTAACGTGAATAACACATTTAAATTTTAATAAAATAATTAAAACACTCATAGCTTAAAACCGATACAATTATCTGTATAAACTAAAAAGTAACTAAGATAGATGATAAAAAACTAATGATACAAAACATATTTTGTTTATAAAAACAAAAATTACTTTCGACATAGATTAAACAGCATTATTATTATCTAATCTATACATTAACGTAATGTATTTATCATTTTATTATATACTGTATATCATAAAAAAAGAGAGAGTAAGAATGGTGGTTGATCATTGTTATACACGAGAGTGAATAATGAAACAACTAGATGGAAAACAGATGAAGCAAACGGTGAATAATTAATCAGATGACGTTGGATACAAAAATAATACACTACTATAACTTATCCTGCATTCGACGTCCAATTGTCAATCTGGTTTTTACCTTAGCAAAAATGAGTGAAGAAGAATTAAGGGATAAAACAAATAATAATAGTATTGCTTTTAGCGTCATCGTTTGTATGGACATGAAAATCATGTTGTTTGCTTAGTTAAAAAAAAAATACATTTTATGAAATAAAAACAATAACCGACTGATGAAAGTGTATTTATTTTGTTGATAAGTATAACCTGTGCCCTATTGCAAGTTTCAAAAATAATATGATCTTATAATGTTTTTTTTTTTATAGTTTTTACAATACCTATTATTATTATGGTATCCATATGACACCAATACATACAATTTTATAAAAATAACATGATGTAAGAGTTAAGAAATATATAATTTAATACTTTGTATGTCTACATAGTTAAAGTAAAACATTGTCAATCATATTTTCAATATAGATATTATCTTTAAATAAGATATTACTAACACAATATTATGTTCATTCAAAATTATTAATTCAAATGAAACGAAAATGGATTAATTATTAACATGCATTTATTATTATAGAATTGTTATAAATACATTAAAAACATTTTACATTATACACTAATACGAGTAGTTTTGAAAGGTAAGGGTGAAATAAAAATATAAATTATGGTTTTGATTAATTATATATATATATTTTTTTTTTTTGTTACCCGCTAATTAAATTATTAAAAGTAAATGTCTTATATACAATTATTTTTAAGTATGATTAATAATAGTTAATCAATTTGAAATACTTAACAGGTCCATGATAATACATTTAACACTTACTTTAGCGTATTGTAAATATTATCGTATTATATCTGAGTTAAAATATAACACAATAATATAATATTATTATTTTATTAATTATGATTACAAAATTACCATATCATTACATTTTTCAAATAAGTTGTAGCAACTTCCTTAATAAACTCTTATGCATTTAATATTATTTAACGATATAGGTACCTACGATTGGTTTATAAGCCATAAAATGAGTTTTATTACTTTTATAACAACGAACAATTTAAATGTACCTATTCGATTTTGATGAATATATTATTTTGTCCTTACCCCGTCTTAAATGTTAATAAGTAAAATAAGTTTGAACAATTATAATATTAACGTTCATATAATATTAGTTTTTTGATTTGATGAAATACTTATCGTATACAAAATATTGAACATATTCTTAGGCGTGATATCAAACTTTTATTTAATGTTAATTTTATTTCATTATATTTTATTGGATTAAAAATAAATTTTCTCTTTATGTTTTTTAGAATATATTTTGAAATATATAAATAACATATTATTGTGATTGACTTCAGAATAATTCTTACTATTAAACATATATTGACAGAAGTTCGTAATTACATGGAGAAAATAAATACATTTAAAATATATATTACATTGGATACAGTTCCGGGACTGGATTATAAAACTACATGGAATATTTAAGTATAAAAAAAAACTAAATCGTATAATTTTAGAAAAAAAAAATAAATGTGTAATAGTTAAAATTGTAAAAACGAATAGCCTTAATCAATAAAATATACAGTGCTTCAATAAATTATTCAAATTCTACTCCAGCTTTAACAGAAGAAGCAAAAAATAAATGTGTACAAACAACGGTACTCAATAAGACATATATATATATATATTTAAATCTGAATTTTAAATTCGAAAAAGACATAAATTAACAAAGTGAAATATGATTTGCTCTGTAGTTGTGAAACCAAATGAATAATATATTCAAAAGTTTATAAATAAATAAAAATAATATCCCACAGATTTATTTACTTGAAGCAAGTTGTAGACATTTCATACATTATTTGGTTGTGTTTTTTTATATTATTAACCAACTCAGACTAAAAATATAACTATAGATAATAATATAAGTTACCTATATAGTTAATTTTTTAATAAATTTTAAAAGTATTGTCTTAACCATCTATTTGGAAATACGAAGAACGGAAAATATTTAAAATTGTAATTAATAAACCATATTAACATTAAAATTTGTTTTAGTTATTTATAGTATATTTAAATGTATATACCTACTAATTGTAATATCAATATAGATTCATAAATATTTTCAAAAAGATTACTTATTTAATAATTCCAGTAAAAATGTTTTATCTCATTTGAAAATAATAGTTTGTAACAACACAAGAAGTTTTTTAATGGTATAAAAAATCAAAGTATTTTAAAACAGGAACTATAAGTTTTCTTAAAAGCCAGAATTCAAAAAATTACATAATTAAAGAACAAATAGAGTCTGAACATATTTGATGAATCATACTGTATATTCTACTAACACCAATTTTTCTTCACGCTCCGTATCCTTAAACAGAAGAAACTGTCACAATTTCAGTTAAGAAGATTTCACTAGAGCGTATGAAAAGTAAACTAAAATTTAAAAGTCAGTTCAAACACGGAAGGCTATATATTACAATAGATTTCAATGAGATTTTTTCAAATATTCAAAAGGAATGTTTTAAGCGATAGGTCTCTGATTGTACCCCTGATTCTTTGGTTCACTTACTACAGAACGCATTTACGTAGAATAATTATTGGTAGAATTGTGCATGAATCGATCTTATGCCTCTTTTAAGTTATGTAATATATTTTATTACAAAGATAAAGAATATTGCTTTTTTGCCATATATTAAAAATAATACAACTTAGTTCGACTAACCTACCACAGTAATTATTTTATAGAGTTTTCGGACTTATAAATGATAGATTTTTGTATTTCTTTCTCGACAAAATTATCAAAAATAAAACTCAAATGATAATTTTTTATAGTTAATAGGAATATAAATCATTAATTTCTCTCTAAAATATGATAAAATACACATATTTAATGATTTTTTTTTAATGTATATTATATATGTATATATAAAAATGGTAAATGTTTTGCACAATTATTTAAATTAAATATTTAATAATAGTCTTTATTTTTAAAGTTTTGAAGTACCTGTTCGATGCAATTACATGTTTTTAATTTAATACGACGTGGGTAAATTCTGTTTTTGTCAAAAACTTCTACGTTTATAAGATTGTTATTAAATAATATATTTTATTATGATAATTTTTAAACTAAACAATACATACCTTTTAGCATTTTAAGGTTTATGTTATTATTAAGAGACGTTTTTTTAGTGAATTCGGTAAATTATTTTTATCTTCATAATTGTGTAAAAATAATATGTTTATTTATTTTAATTTAAAATAAAAGAAAGCGGGTAAGTGGGTACCACTATATTATATATTATAAGAGTGTTAAATTTGAATCCAATGATAGGTATCGTTTTTTTATGAATTATACCTACAAAATAATTTGAAAATATTCATGATTTTGACGAATTTTCGTCAAAATTTGAACTTCAAATGCTAATAAAAAAAAATGTGTCTATGTATTCTTATAATTTTTTAATCACTATAAGAGTTGTCTATAAATAGCTCAAAAAGAGTCAAAATATTTTGAAAATTAAATCATGTAAATAAAATGGCAATTTAAATAACTGGTGAAATTTTCAAGTATCTACAACTTATACTTTTTGAATAATAACAAATATTTAAAATCGTTTGAGGATAAATCGTTATCGTTACGCTATTTCTTAAAAATTTAAAATTCAAACCCATTTACAATTTTTCCTATAACGATGCTTCGAATTTTCTTTATAGCTACTTGAAGGAAAACTTATGGAAAACTTAGTGTTGTATTTTTAATATTTAATTATAAACACAAAAAAATTTATGATTTTTCAACTTCAAAATTACTTTCGAATTTCCGTGATTTCGACAAATATCGTATAAATTTGAACTATAAACGATTATAAAAAAAAAAAATTGTGAGTGACGATTTTTAATTTTTTATAGCTACAATAAAAACAACTCATTAGAAATCTTTTATTAAATTTTCAAGTTTATTTGGTCATTTAAAACTTTTATATTGACACTTCAAAAAAAAATTCTCATAAAAATCGAAAATTTCAGTGGTTTATAAATAACTCAAAAAAGTCAAAATTGAATTTAATATTAATTTTAAAATTTAACTGTGTATAGATAACACTAGCATAAACATTTGGTAAAAATTCCAAGTATTTACAGTGATAAGTTTTTGAATTACAATCATACAAAAAAAATCAATTTGGTCGAAAACTGATTTTGCTTAAAAATTCCCGTTTTTCCGTCTTTTTTTTTTTTTGTTCTTCTCGATTTTTTTAAAAAATGTTGGAAAATGTTTACTTTTTTTGTAAAATCTATACATTCGTTACTCCGTTCGGGATCTAAAAAATATATTAATTGCTAATCTTGTGTGTCAAATACTGTAAAATTACAAAACTTAAACTTCGTTCAAAATGCTATTGAATGCTAGATTATTTTTTTAAGAACCACTTTACTGGGAAAATAACACATATTTTTTAAATAATGTACAACTAATTTCTACTCTTGGGTACTTGTTGCCAGTACCTATCTTGACAGAAGTAGAAGTTTTAACCGATGAACAGAAAAAAAACCACTGTTAAATCTACTCTACTATGTAATACACTTTGATTGAAAATCTTGAAGCATTTAACGCTTCAATTGCTTCGTGATACATTTTAAAAGTTTTGAAAGCAGTGTAAGAAAAACGTATACGAAACCATGTATAACATTTTCAAGATAATTGACCATGAAACAAACATTGTATTAATCCAAAAATACATCAATATCTATCAGAATTTTTAAATTTTTGACTAACCTCTCTAATAAATCTACCATCCTTGTAGATTTTTGAACCATGAACTGAGGATATAAAAGTAAATGTACTGCTCCAAAACACGATGAATAGTACAAAAATAAATAAAATGAAAACATTCTCTACTCAGATAAATCTAAGTTTTCAAGATAATATATTATTATTAAGAAATTATTGAATATTAACCTTATGTTTCAATTTTTATATCATTATAATTATATACCTAATTTTAAAAATACATTTATAATTTATCTGGAATTTTGTAATTGGCTAAAATCATTATCATGTTAAATCTAAAAGCACGTTTTCCTTTTCGACATTATTTTATTAACATGTAATTGGTTTAAGAATCTAGAATATTTTATTTTTATATTATTTTTAAAGGTTAGATTTTGGATAATTACATTTAAGTATCGGCAAAAATTATAAATAATTTACACGACACATATTTAAAGATTATAAGGTATCTGCAATATAATATTTAATTATATTTTATAATTTATTTTTCAATCAATATTTTTAGGATAAACTTACTATTATTATTTAATATTGATTGATTTATATATATTTTTTTTTTTAATTGAATAATATCTTTATTGTTATTTTATTATTCGTTTTATTACTATTGTTTTTATTTGTTAATTATTATAATTCAATTAGTCAAGTATATGTGTTTATAAACCAGTAGCTAAAAATACTCAACATAAATTGTTTAGGCTAGAATTAAAAAAATATTAACAATTTTACTAAACATTATACTAATGTCGTGTAAAATTGTAAAAAAAAACTTCCTATAGAATTTTGTTCAAAGTATTATATAGTATAAGAATATTTAATTATAAAATCTCTGAGATAGATGCGCGTGAAGACCGTGAACATCAGAGAAGAATGATCCTTAATTCAAGAAAGAAGATAAAGTGTGCCTCATAGAAAGTATATCGATATTGACTTGATGCACAACGAACGGCTTCTGGAATAAAAATAAACTGAATTTTCATGAGGAGTAGAGTGATGTATTTTAATAAACAACAATATTTTTTTGTTTTCTATGTTTTCAATTAATACATTAAGTGTTTTAAAATATTAAATATTGATTTATAAAATAATTGGAAAAAGCAAACAAAAAATTAAGGAAAACAGCAATTTTTACGAGCAATCAGTTTTTGAAAAAAATAATGATTGTTTTTTTTTTTTTTGTGTGTGTAATTCAAAAACAAATAAGTGTAAGCCGAATACATTTACATATCAAGGTAAATTTCCGTCGTCGATTCCGTCATGATGTGGGTTGCGGTATTGTTGTTAACGATCCTAGCCAGCCAACCAAGTTTCTAAACGAATTCTTCACGTCTACGTCCTTAACCGACATTACTTCCTTTATGTCGTCGTTAACCTTCACCATTGCCTCTGTACCTCTTTTCTATCCGTCATTTAAAATCTCCACATAAATTCCTTTTTCGAAAGTTGGTTCTACTGTCTATATCTATAATTCCAATGACGGTGTTCATTCGCCGTTAAACGAATCGTCACAGTTTAACAATAAGAATTCATCGATTACATCTCTAAACAGTGTGAATACGTTATCAATCCTGTCAGTATTTATAATTATAGCCATAATAAGATGTGCAAATAAATTGACTTGAGATTAGAACGATGCCGTTTTCGTCCATTTTCTTTTACTGTGACTTGTGAGTGTGTTGTATGTATGGTGTTTGTCTTCGCTCGGACTCTGAATAATTGCCAATGGACTTAATTGGAATATCGGCATACCGCTCTAATTAAGACATTCAAATTTATTACTAGCCAGCAATGTTTACGTTCATTGTTCTAATCTACCATCATTAGGCTTTCTGGTCCATTTATTTTTCCTAAGATCATTATTGTGATTGATATAATATTATACTGAACTATTTTAACAAGGGTTTTGATTTCTACTGCACTCATTTTATACCTATTTTATGTGGTTTATTTTAATATTTTATTCTTATATAAAATAAATACTGCATATAATAATACAATCACTTTAACTATATATTTTAATATCAACCGAGTATTGTAATTTATCAAATATGAATTCGTTCATATCGAAACGAGAAAAGTTAAATCTCATTCGTATAAAAATAAAAATTATTATTTATTTTAATAAAGGTAGGTAATTTTTTTTGATTAAATTATCATTTCTTTTTAGTTGTACCTATCCATACCTAATGGTTTTCAATTTATAACAAATATGTTATTTACAAGTTACAACTGATAAGATATATTAAGTAATTTAGACGATGATTAGGAAATTAAAAAAAAAATGTTTGTATTATTTTTTTAACAATGAAATAATGCGGTTTCGACTTTCAAGAATATATTTTTAACTTAAGTAGACCATCAATATTTAATACAATACATAACTAATGTTTTAGTATCTTTCATCTTTGGAAGTGGTACAAAAATAAAATGTTAAAAAATGTTTTCCTCAATTTTTACATAGCACTTAAAATATATTTGACTATACCGATATTAAATTTATATACCGAACACCAATTGTTCAGCGTAAAGTGCTTTTCCTGAAAAATATGGGAGAATCAAAAATAAGTGTAGAACAACCAACACACAAGAAATGCATCTAGATTAATGATACTGGAATTTAAAATAAGATGTTAAAAATAATAAACCATAATGAAATATTGAAATGGTTAAAGAATTTTCAAATAAAAAAGCCTGTAAAAACTGTAATGTTTAATGTACTTATTTTTAAGCACTAAAATAATAATAAATAAACCCTTTTATAACTGTACAATATACCACAATATAGTACCAAAATAAAGTGTTCTTTTTCTATAGGAGATTCATAATATTTTAATCTAGTCTTTTTCAGGAGTCGCTGAGGTCTGGCCCAGTGCACGAAGTTTGCGAATGGCCGAAGCCATGACACTTATAGCACCTGACTGCATCCGGGCGCCGGATCCTGAACCTGCAGCTGGTCCAGCCCACCCTGACGCAACTAACCTCTGTTAGTTTAGCAGCCCTTGGCACGCTAACCTTGGCCACCTGCTGTCCGTTCTTTAACCTCCACATTGAGGTTACCGTAATCTCTCCGACTAGCGCTACAACGGCCGCGTCCTCCTTGTTCGCCGAGATAATGGCGCTTTTTACAGCAGCCAGCACAGCCTCAGATGTGGAAGTTGGCTCGAGGTCAACTACCTCCATTTCGACGTTTGAGCCTGAAACATATTTAACACCTAGACTTACCTGCTATAACATATACTAAACATGCCACATTCTCTGATTTCTTTAACTATAGGTCTCTTTGTCACCAAAACATATACACAATGCATGTTGTCAACTGGTATATCATCAATCATATTAATGGGTAATTTTACTAATGGGCTTGTACCCTTATGGTAATTATCGTCGGTTTCATTTCGAAAGGAACTATTTGTTCTCATAGGTGAATTGGTAGTTAAAAAAGTCATTGTTTTATTAAATACACCTTCGTCAATGCATGTATTGCATCCATGGTAGGCATTATGTGGTTTCACATTTAATAGGAATGCTTTCGCAGGCGCATCACATACAATATGGGCTATTTCCATATTATATAAAGTATTATCAACATTTATACTATTTTCTAACATATTTAAAGCATCCATCAAAAAAAAAACTTAAAAATTCATCAACTGAAGATGGCTTTTCAAACCCATGAAATATACCAATCGGTATAACATATTTAGATATAATTTTTACGTTAACAATACACATTAAAATAGGCCAAAATTGGCTCTTTGAGCTTTTGGCTAGTGGTAACCCATCCACGTTTATACCAAACTTTAAATTATTTATATTATTTAATTCATCTTTATGTTTATGTAAAATTGGATAAACCATTTGTTCAATCCCAAAATGTACATAAGAACCATTATTCATTTGTATAATAGTATGTTTAGAAGGAGTTTTCATTAAAGTTCGTCCATCTTTGGGAACATTTAAGCCTTCAGTTCGTAAAATATTTAACAAAGAGTTAAGACAGTGTGCATTTCAAAGGCTGAAAAAATAGAAACTAGTATTAGTTGAGGAACTCGATAACAATTTGATTTATAAAATATTTTAGTTTGTACCGGAATACTGGATGAATTTTAAATAAATTGACTAAAGTTATACGATACCTTGACAGGGGTCAATCGGTTAAATCCAACTAAATGACGTGGTTCTAAAGTAAACTCTTTACCTATAATAATAGATAAAAATTATAAAATATTAATACTATGTTATGAATGGTATTTCTGAATACCATCATTTATAGTAATTAAAACATTAAACTAGAGATAAAGAAGGACCATAGTCACAAACAAAACTCCTTGGAATTTTGTATCGATACATAAATCATTTCATGCTTAAAGCGTTAAAGAAAAGATATGAAAGTCCAGCAGAAAATATAAATATTTTAGTGCTTAATTTATGTTTTTATAAAATATTGTTTCTATTTTATTTCATAAAATTTGGTGTTGGCGCATGAAGTGCTCACAATATTTAGAGCAGCTTGGACGCAATCTATTGTTAGGTAATAATAAGTGATAGAATATATTATATACTAGATCAAAAAAAATAAGAAAACTGTGGACAGTATAGTTGATTATAATGTATATTTAACATAATACAATAGTAATAATAATAATAAAAATCACAGCCAGTAAAAATGTATAATATTATATAACAGTAGCAAATATTATAATATGCCTTAACGGCTATTAGAACATAATAATAATGTAATATATAATAATAATTCAGGACCCGTCGATCACACTCACACAAATATTTGGTCGACCAATACTCACATAACAGTTGAGACACATACCTGGTTTTACACCCACTCTATCGCACCAGGGCCTGTATAGTTATGTCAGATAAGTTACAATAAAAAACAAATTGACCCTGCGTACGGGCGAATGTGTGCTGACAACTGTTCACGAAGACTTCATAACAATAAAACACCGAATGCAGCTGGTACAGGATCTCTAGTATACACTACTGTCCCCACGAGCAACGAGGTACATCAAAACACGTTGAATCACTACACAAATCGCTGGTAATTTTGACCACCCTAGACTGGGGAACACCGAACAACAAATTAGTGATGGCAATGAAAATGCACAGAACGATAATTACCAGACGATGAATTCACAAAATCATAACAACGTGGTTTTGGAAGACTGCAAACAGAACATGAAACTGGTGTTTTATGAACAAGCTGACTGAACAGCGGACAAAACTGAAGTGATTTTAATTCACAACTGACATGCAAAAGAAAACTAGATGAACGGTCTTTCAGTGTCACCACATTAAACAATAAAACTGGAAAAACTAAGACCTTTGTGACACTGAAAGCATGACTAAACGAAAAGTAACTTTGAAGTTTTGAACATTAACGAATCTTTGAAAACATGAATTTAGACTGAAGGTAAAAAACAAAATTGTTTATCTGTTCTTTTCATAGTATAAGGTCTACGGTTCTTTTTAACTTTTTTTAACATTTATCAGTTGTTTATATTGTGTTTTTTATCCATCATGTCTTATCAACTATAAAAAGTCATGGAATAATCAAATAAACATTATTTTTTTCTTCAAAGATACTGGTTTTTGCTTATCAGATGTTGTCTTCATCATTTTTGCTAAAGGCGCCATAGACCCCTTATACTCATAGACGGAACAAGCTAGTAGTTTCCGCAGTAAAAGGTGGCTGCGCTGCACAGGTTGTCCATACTTCTGCGCATGAGCGTAGGACAAACCAGGTTGAGCATAAAACGCTTATTATTACCGTATCGTATTATCATATTTCTATAAATAAGCATTTTAACTTTTAATAAAAATATGTATTTTTGAAATATCAAAATCAAATTACACTACAATTTCTTACAATCAAATACCTATATAGCTATAATACATGGATTATATTTTAGTCTAACTATTCCTATACCACTTAAAATTATAACTAGCGTTAGACCAGACTAATATATATTAAGTCTAGACTATGTTTTATAATAATTAACAGGGCTGGGACTATGTGCTTAAAATCAAAAATACATGTATATATTTAAACATCCAACAATATAAAATGTGTGTTAATGTAAGTTATTCACAATTTAAAGAAGACATAAATCATGAGTATGCTTTAAATATCAAAAAATCTATCACCATTAACCTAACTTATTTTACTTAGGATAGGTATAATATATTTATAATGGTTTTTGTCTTTAAGTTTCATTAGTTTAAATGCTGTCCTTAAAACCAAATACTTATACAGAAAATTAAATTTTATAAATGTATTAATAATTTTTATACATATACAAATTTAATTTATTATGTAAATAATTAAAAAAAATTCTATTTAAAAAAAAAAAAAGGTAAAATATGCAGTATACATTTAAAAAAATATGCATATATAGGAAAAAAGTTGGAAATAGGTAGGTATGCTTAAATATGTGCAAAAAACTTTTAAATTTCAAATCCAGACACCAAAAAACAAATTTATAATGAATCAGATTTATTCTGTTTGCTTTCTAAACAAATGTTTTGCGAATTTGAAATTTGCAAATGCATAATCCCGAGCCCTAATAATTATGTTACAACATTAATATCTTAATAGTATAAATAAATAAACATATTTTATGTTATCAGAAATGACAACACTGCTAAGAGGATAGCTATGACCGCACCACCCAACCCCGCCAACTGGTGATGCTCCATCTATGAGTGTAAGGTCTATGAAAGGCGTAATCCATTATTTTTTTTATAGTTAATAGGTCTATGCGCAAGACGATAACATATCACAAGACATATACCATTGTTTTATTCTGTGCATATACTATAGTGCGGCCAGCAAAATTAGGCGAGTGACCGTCGCGCCCCAAATGGAAAATTCTCATCAGTGTTTCCTAGAATACATTCCCGCGTAAAATAATTTTAAACGCTCTGGCATATTATGTCTATAGAATGTACCTTACGATAATAAAAAGTTTGTTTGTAAGGATACACAACATTTTTCATAAAACAACAAGTGCACTATTTTTTTTTCTATAGCTATTCCGCTATGCATTTAATAAGCTATATTTTTAGAACTCCTGATTTGCATGAAAACGGTCATTTGGGGCTCGACGGTCACCCGCCTAATTTTGCTGGCAGCACTATACCCGCACATGGCAGAATTCAAAATCTTTGAATTGTGATTGCATGCGTAGGCAATTAGTTTAGTATAAAATGTATACTTTTTTTATTCGCGTTTCAAAGTTAGGAGAATTATTATTTTTCACTAAACTATTAATATAATAAGTGAAAGATTATATGCAATCTTCTAAAATCCTAGATTTATATTAAAAATTAATGTTTTTATGTGGTATCTTTTTTTAGTGACTAAAATTTGTAATCACAATAAGAAGTAATATTGAACTAACCATCAGCTCCCTTGATTGAATCTTTTGTAGGATCAAAGTCCAAACGAGGTTCAATGACTAAAGCAGTAACTAGCTCTGGAGAAGTGATAAAAGCATGCGTTGCTGCATTGGCATCTTTAAGTCCAGTAATTATATTTTTATATACAATTCCATCTCTTTTAATCGTTGCTCTGATTTGTTCCGATCCAGGAGTAACATTAAACGGAATCCTGGATTTACGCCCATGATCTAAGGCTTGCTTGGCTATAGTGACACATCTTGCCATATCCTCATAGCTTGAGTTGGTACAGCTTCCAACAAGACCTGAAAATAAAATATTATATATTATTATGTAATGATATGCTCGCTTTCACATATCATAATTGTAAATGCGTTATTTTCATGCAATAAAATAAATAACGGTACGGCGCAACACATGCAATTTCTTTCATGTGCCGCCGGAGATAAGGGATGGTCAGGTCAGGGTCTCTGTCGCCAAGGAATAATCGTTGTTTTAAAATTAAAAATAATAAGTCATAAGTTAAGATAACTAAAAATAGCTAATAACTCTTAATAATAAATAAGGCATTCATTCAAGTCTTGTACCCCTTGTAATTGCCTTACTTTTAGTTAAACAACTATTCCACTCCCGCTTGGTGTCTAAATTGCTCGTAACCACTTTTTTTGCTCCAAACACGGCCGGAGATGTGTGAAAGAATTTCTTCTGGATAGCACTGTTCGCCGGCTCGATCCACGATACCTGTTAACACATTAAGAGTACTCGGTTATCAACACTAACAACAATTTATTTCGAATTGTCAACCAAGTCAGGGAAAGAGTATCCCGAACTACAGTGCCCTTTGGCTACTGAGCGAAATATGTACCTGCAGGGTCTTGAACATTCTTCTTAACGCCATTGTATAAAAATATTTCGATCGATTAATCGTAATACAATAATTATAATACAAACTTTTTTTTACAATATTGAATTGTTCAAAAGACAGATTATTATTATTTTATGAAAAAATATAAACATAGATGTTCCCAAGACGATAAAAAATGATATTTAAATATTTAAATATTTTAGTGGCTAGTATATTGTGTATATCTTCACCTTAAATAATAAAACCGATAATATGAGCATATATCTTAGAAACTTAAAGTTGGCCATGTTCGTTTATCGACTAGTTACAATGTACATGAGCTGCTGAACGTACCACGTTCCGATCGGTTACGCCGGTCGCGACGGCGACCGCGATAAATGGAGGCGATGACCACAGTATAATGATGTATTTTGATCGAACCTACGCGCAGATATCCTTTCCACAAATAACCGACCGTCAGTCGAAATATTGCGATGCGGTTGGCGGAGACAAATAGTTAATAATATTTCCTAAAACGCACCTCACGTCACCGCCACCACTGTAGTTATTATTAGCAGGTAGTTTATTCGTCGTTGAAAAGCACGACTGTCGTCGAATTAAAGGACTACTCCCTCCGACGCCCACAGAATAATGTTAATATATTATCAGGTCGAAAATGACGGCACGATTACAATAATTGGACGTTAATGGGGATCACGAAGGGGTTATCTACCTATAAGCAAGTACAAGTAGGTATACCAGATACCGGAGCGGCTGCCACCTGACATCATCGGTGGAGGTCGTCTCGCGGCGTTGCGCGCACACAATAATTGTTATTGTACAGGTATATTATAAGTATGCTTCTATATCTATATGTAGCTGTACACGAGTTATTTTTTTCCAAAGTGTTTTAAATTAAAACGTTTTCACTAGAAAAACGTCACCTCCGTAAGTCGGCTATAATACGACGGCGAAGAAAACAATTACTGCAGCCGCAGTTGTGTATTATTATCGAGACTGGTCAAGACAACTATAATGTTTTCAACTCTTTAAATCAGTAAATCAGTATAGAAAAATATAAGTTGAATTTAATATTTAAGTTAATCTCCTTACTTTTTATTTATAAAAGTAACAAAAAGTATATAAACATGGTTAAAAATTGGCTATACCTACCGTTTACCTTTTACAGAATTACAGAATATTTATACAATCCGAGCAAAAGTACAGGACGTAAATTTAATAAGCAGATACTATACGAATATGCTCGTGAATACATGTAATATAAATAATAAAGTATAAGAGAAATAATAAAAATAAAAATAACGGAAATGGAGGCCATCGATGATAAACTCTATGCAAACAGAAATTATTAATTATTTAAAAAACCACTGATCCAGTGTTAAAACATCAAACAGATAATGTTATCATTGACAGACTAGAAATTAACGTAATTTTATAAGATTTTTAGTTTTATATGACAATGTATACAAAGTATAATATATTTTGTACATGGCACATGCATTCAAAACTATCAGTCGACAATACATAATACATTTTATAATACTATTGGTTATAAATAATAATATATCTGATTATTATAAAAAAAAAAAATGATTTGTATAAAGCTAAACATATTTTAAATCTATAGGTTTTATAGGTATATTGTTTAGTATTTAATTAATTGATTAGTATATAATATAACACTATAATAATTGCATATTATTTATTAGGCAATTGTTATGTGCATAACTCCCTCTAGAGCGGTGTTGTTTCAACCCTGTGATCAACCGATGGTTTAAGTTTAAAATGAGTAAATTTAAATAAATATACATTTACTAAATATGTGTGAATACTTAAGGATTAACTATAATCAAACGGTGAAATTCCAGACTATTAACTTCGGGTCACTTCATTTTTATTTATTATGAAATATATTTAAAATTAATTTTTAACATTATAATTTATTATATTGAAAAATTGAAGTTTATATTTTTTTATATAATACATATGAAATTTACATGCATAACCATTGGTTAATAAACAACCAACAAAGCTGACATACATATTTTATCATGAACCTTTGGTCATGCATTTTTAAATTCTTGAAATAATTAATAATACCAATAGAAAACTGTAAAAAAACCCCTAAATGTTTTCACAACAAATATGCATATTACTTTATCGTATAGTAGGTAAAGAGCACAAGAACTCATCGTATTTTCCTAAGATGTAAATCAGCTGATTCGCGATAAAATAATCACCCACTATGTATTGTAATATATTATTATAATATCCGTATGGCGAGACTCACGCGCATTTCGGACGAGATGCCCTGCGTAAATACCTAGGTATATATACACCTGTATATTATATGCAACCTGTGTGTGTGTGTGTGTGTGTGTGTACCTACTAACACCCAATTAAACGCCATCGACGACCACCGGACTTTTCGTATACTAATTAAATACATGCACACCTGTAATTTTGGTATTGATGAGCAGGCACAAATAACATAATATACAGTTAATATTAGCAGTGTCATTATTAATTTAAGTATAAAATGACGAATTGACTTGAACGATGTATCTAAATCTATACTAACATAATATTTTATAATCAATCTCAATGTCAAGTTATGATTGAGATTACGATTTCCAATTGCACGGACATCATGTAATATTCATGAAATCAGCATCAATATTTTGAGCTACCAACTTTAACTTTTTTTAATATTTTGCCTACCTGTTTATAAAAAGTGCTTCTCCAATTATGAAATTTTCATCTCAACTCTTAGTAAATAGAAACTTATTATCTCCTACTAGTAGGTACTAAATTATTTAAAAATTATTACTAATTAGTTAAAAAGTATTTAAGATTAATTTTGACAATAGGCTGTGCTACAAATTCCAAAATTTTGGTTGTAAATCAGTTACATAATATAGGCATTACATCGATATTGATAGTTCAAAGCAGGATACATAAATTTATGATAGTTAAGAACCTACTAAATTTATGATTAACTAATAATTTATTTTTTACATCCGATAGTAAAATATAAATAGCATGCACGGTATGGAAATCATGGAGCTTTATGAACAAAATGAGTTATTAAAATGTATTCTATAATAATTGAAAACAGAAATTTATCAACAATGAAATTCATTATAATATAGAATACATTATGCATTTTATAAATGTATACGTAATAGTATGTATAAATCAAACCATATACCTCCGTCGGTGCTGTCGACAGTGCCTAACCATCCAACTATCGCATAACATGAGTGGTGATAACATAAACGTAATTTAAAATGTGTAAATATTGACTTTTCTCAGATTCTTTATTAATTTACACCTTCGTGACTGCTCGCGATAAAGGAAGAACTAACACTTAAAATACTATCCAAAAGAGACAAAGGCCATGGTACCAATTTATTATCGCTAAAAATGAAAATACAGTTTAATTAAATTTAGTCATTGTTAATTAATCCATACGAAAAAGATATTTTTAAGATATGAACATTTTTGTAGTTAATAATTTAAAATGATAAATTCAGAGTTATATAGGCTAATTCCACATAACAATTATTTGATTTAAATTAATATCATTGGTGTAATACATTATATTACATATACATTATGGTCAATCTTATAATAAGCAAAATTATATTATTCAATCAGTATTTAATCAGTTATTCGAATAGTATTTTATTTTAGTAGGTAAGTATCTAACTATAATATGAGATATTATTATGGTTCACTAATTGTTGTTCATTTAACTGCATAACGATTTGTTTTAATAAATTGAATAAGTATAATGTTTTATGCTTATGTATTATGTATAATGTGTATGTAATAAATAAAAATATAATATTTGTTTACCAGTCTTATAAATGATTACCTCGTGTAAAATTAGCATTAATACATTTTATAATTACTAATATATTATTATAACTAACATTTAACCAATATAATTGTTTGAAATTGTTAGTGAATCGATTATTCATACAATAAATATGCTTTTATATATGTATTAACATAAAACCTTATGAATATACATCTAATGGTTTTATATTTGTATTAATATTTTTTTTTTTTTTGAAATTTTATTTTTCATTGAAATATTATAGACATGCAGACAAATATATTATTAACTAGTTCGAATGTTGTTCAAAGGTTTTTTAAAAACTATAATTTCAATTTTCGAATTAAAATTTAACTTGACATAAAAGATTACTTCATATAGAGCAGTAGCAGTATTGTTGAAAAAGCAAAAATGCGTTTTCTATATCTGAAGGCATTTTAATGTACTTGTCTAATGGTATTTTGACCTAGAAGTGTATTTATTTTCCTCTCGACAGTTCACTTCAGTAAACAAACACAAGGTCCAAAACAGTATACTACCAACCATAGCTTACATTTTTTTTTTTTTATCAAACCACATTTGAGGAATACTTATAATAATTTAAAATTATTTCTTATGACTATTTGACTTTATCTCGTTTATTTATGTTTAAATCTACTTTTTATATTATAATATTTTGATTATTCAACACTAACATCAGTAAACCATGTGTAATGTGTATATTACGTTTTATACAATATCATAATAGTATTTTATAAGATCGATAAATCATATTTTACATAAAAGCATTTTTATAATCATGAAAATGACCAATATCTTTCCGAAGTAATTGTTTTCCATTTTAGTGATCAGGAATAGGTTAGGAAAGGTGATTCAATAATGTAATTATTCAAAATTGCATATTATTTAATTTATTTATTAAAACCAGAGTAGTTCATGGTGAAACACTATAAACACTACATAATAACTATAATACAAAAAATATATAAAATTTAACAATGTCCAAAAAAATGTGACTAATTATCTAATTGAAATATCTGATTTGAAAAATTATAAAACAGCGTTATAAAAATTAAACCAAATTAATAAAATTGATGCAATCAATATTAAATAAATCGCCATAAAATATTTATAATAAATAAATAAATAGAGCCGTTAACACGCGCGAAATAAAGCGCGGCAAATTTAAATTAATTACTCCTTGTGTCGTAGAGCTATTGGCTCTCTAGCGGGAAATATTAAGAACCACTGGTTTTCATAAATACCGCCACCAGGCGCGCTAACGTCAAGGGCCACTTTTCGTGAAATGGACTGTACGTTATATACCTAAACATATATCTAAATTATTATACCAAACCATATACCTAAACATATATCTATATATTACACATATTATATTAAAACTTATAAACATTAAAAATTGTTGGATTTAATATTTTTAGATTTATTTTGTTTATATTATAATAAGCACTTCATTGCTATTTTGAACTAATTGAGTGTTTTTTTTTTTTTTATGAAATATTGGTTCCGTGTGCCTGTATAACTTTTAAATCGATAAATTGTAATTCAATTTTTCAATCGAATCTTTACATCTTGTAATTAATTATTTTCTTCTATAAAAATACACTTAAGTATTACATTATTTCCTAAGTACATTGTATTTATATAATACTATAATGTTAAAACATGATTTATTAATTTAATTTGAATACAAATTAAGGGATAGTATTGGTAATAGTATTTAAATATTATTAGGTAATTATTTTGCGATATAATTCAACATAATAAATACGTATTTAAAATTAATTGTATGATACACCTACCAATTTGATCAGTATAATATTTCTACATTTTCATATTTTTTAAATTGTTGTTTACAAGAAGGACTAAGTCCAAACTAACATACGAGTATGCAATGTACTTTTTCAAAAATTTAGTTTTAGTATTATTCATTAACTTACTTGTATAGATTAGTTTAAAGTTAAGAGAAACTATAAATTAGGTTAGTCGAAAAAAAACAACTAGTTCAACAAATTATTTTCATTTCTTTATTTAATTAATTAACAACAATGAAAAGTAAACAATATAGTTAAACAGTCGCACTATAAATTGCTTAAAGTTATTTATAAAAGAAGTTTAACTAAGTGTAAATAATAGAAATATTTGAATTCCGAATTAAGTCGATGAAGTTGTATAATTGCAGCTGGGAACTGAATCAATATAGTGTAGATTTTTGAGTATAACATATAGCACTGCAATTGCGATTTTTTTCATATTAAAAATTTATTTATATAAATAATTGGTTATGAATATAACAATTTTTTTTTTACAAAATTTAAAATTTGTATACGTTTGTGTATTATATTTATATTTATATTTTTATATAAAACATTAACTTATAGAACAAATCTCTATGATAAATCCCATGGAGTTTATTAAAGAAAATACATTATGTTAGCTATTTAAATATTAATATAATAAATATATCTTATTATGATTATGGTCATTAATATAATGCATAACAACTCAGGTTAGTTTTTATTAAAAAGAAAATATTCGTTTGATACTAAAGTAAAAAACAATTAAGGTAATATAAAATAAATATTAAATTGCATACCTATTAATATGTAGTAGTCAAGCAAACTCCACAAATTTAAGTTATGATATTGTTTCGTTACAATGAATCTAGTATTTTAACTTTAACATATTATAAAAATTTACTATTAAATAGGAAGATTTATTTTATACCCATAATAAACAAAGAAATTAAATTTATAATTTACTTTTTATCAATCGTATCACTTAATAGGTACTTGAGAAATAAGCCCACGACCGCAGTGCACCTGAATAGCCTATCCAATTCGCCGCGTGATCATAAAATCTATGAAATTATTATTGAAAAGCATTTGAAAGTTAAAACTATATTATTATTTTTTATTTACATACTAAAATATTTGTTTTTTAAATTTGAAAATAATAAATTAATAATTATAAACATTTAAGTTATAATTATCATTATTTTTGTTTAGATAATTATGTTGAACATTGACTTTATAAAACTGGTAAACAGCATGAAAACAAAATAGGTACACTTATTTTTATTAGTTGATGTTACACAATAAATATATGTAAAGTGGCCATCAAAATATTATCTTGACTAATATGATTGAATACTTATATAAGTCGTTAATGTTCAATATTTTAACATTTTTTGGGATAAAGTAAATATTTAAAAAAAATAATTAACGCCTACAATATTACATCGTCCATCACTGCTCATTATTTTGATATATTTAAAAAACCATATTATACTACCCTAATATTATTATTTTTTTTTTAATTATAAGTTAATCCTTTTATCGAAAATATAAGCATTAAATTACTTTGTTATGTGCAATCATAAAAATAAAATGAAAACCTTACTTATTTATTTCCAAATGAAATGAATACAAAACCTGTACACGAAATGATGATTATGTAGATAACCTTAGTATTGACATAAAAATCTAAATTAATATACAAGCTTATAAAATTTCAATTTATTATATAATTATATATAAAGACCAGATTTTTGTGCAGTTAACACTTAAAAAACGTGCAATTAAAATGCTAAAATATGCGAAATCGTACAAAACAAAATGCTTATTATTGGTCATTCATAGTTTATAAAAAATTAAAAAAAAAAATGTATTTAAATAAAATAATAATAAACTGATTTACAATATTTGATCAAAATTTATTATCATGTACATTTCAAAGTTTTTTTTCTGTAAAATTATATATCTGAATATTTGTATATAATAAAAAGTTCAACTATAAAATTGTTGTATAAAACTACACGAATTAACTACTGCTATGGAAAAACTGTAATAAGTAGTAATTATAGTAGTATTGTTATTATTTTAATTACGTCGTATTGTATTAAAAAATAAATAAATATAATTATATTATTTATCTAAAAGTCCAATACTTCATAATATTATAACAACAGAATATGGCAATGATAAAGTAGAGAAAAGATGTTATAATATAGATTATGGAGCAGTACTATTTGTACAAAAATACTAATCAGTATATTTTTATAAGAAAAGAAACCAAAACATGCAATTTTATGCAAAACCAATAAATGTGCAGTTTTGTGAAAAATAAAACTTTCTTTAAATTAATCTAAATCTCTTGATTTGGATTTGTAGATTGTTTCAATAAGATTTAAGAATCGTCATAAAACAATAACGATTGCACTGTAATTTGGAATTTAGTTATAAATAATAAAATAAAATATTATCGTCATAATATTTAAGTGCAATTTATAAGAAGTGGGTAAGACAATGCAATTTTAATAGAAATATGATCGAAACATATAACATCACATATTTTTCAAACATGCGTAAACTGATTCATTCTTCAAATGAAAAAATCTTACCAAACAATATATAATTTTGTTTTTTGAATTTGCTTACATTATTTATGACGGCTTTGGTAGAATTCAATGTTACTATAGACCGAGTGAAAAGTGTGAAAATTATACTATAACTATGCAAGAATAGTAATATCATCTGGTTTGTTGGAATTTATATTATTTTATTATTTTCAGCACCAATTGAAAAATATGAAATTTAGTTTGTAAAATTCCATTTTGAATATTTCTTGAAATTGTATTAAATAATAATACTATAGTTTTCATCTAAATGTATTACACTGTAATTTGTAATACATCATTATTCTTGTAGTCTATAGTTTTATTATAACGAATTGAAATAATATTCAACAACAGTTTTTATATATTTTTTAGTGTTTTATGTTTTGGTTATTTCAAAACATAATAAAACTTAGTCAGCCTTTTATGATTATCCTGATCTTTAGTTACCCGTTTTAGTAAAAATGTAAATATTTACAACGATAGAAATATAGGGTGACCATCATGCCAAATAAATATAAGATTAAATAGAAAGAGTTGATAATAAAATAAGAAATGTAATATATTTTTATTTTTTTCCCAGAGTTAATATTTACAATCATTTTTATTTTATTTAGTCAACATCTAATATTAAATAACAAATAAATAAGTCTTAGACCAATAAACTTAGTAGTAAGTTGCAATTTAATCGTATGAATCGTTTGTAATCAATATATAGTTAATATTATGTTTACATTTTATATTTTTCAATAATATAAAGTTTCAATCTAAGTAATAATAACCAAAATAAAAATATATAAAATACACAAAAATTACAACAGAAAGATAATATTGATTATTAATTTATAAAAACTGTACCTAATACTTTTTACTTTTTATAAAATTTTTAATTTTTATCTAGCCAATAATTTATTATTATGGCATAATTAAATATTTATAAAATTTGTTGTTATGGATGTTTTTATTAATTATTGACGAATGTGAGTAAATTACGTATTCATTAAAATGTGTAAAGTAATTTTTTAAATGGCATTTATGTTATACAATATAAGCATTTATTGAATGTTGTTTATGGTGTTTTTAAATTCGTAATGCCATACGCAATTTATTAAATAAAAATATATTTTAACATTTAACACAAGATAAAAAATGAATTGATAGTTTAGTTAAGCCACTACTATTTTTAATGCAATGACCACCAGCTATCATATTTTAAGCTAAGATTACTACTATAGATAACTACAAACTTAACTATTATGCATTAAGAAACTGAGAAAGATCAGAGCAGTTACAATCAAAGATCAGTTAAATAATACAATTATATAACAATACTATTGCAATAATGTACTTGGAATTCGATTAATTGGTATGATTTATTGTTGTATGATTTGAATTTGTACTTATCTTCGTTTGGATTGAAGTAGACATAGACAGATGTTATGAAATGCATGGTTCAATATACAGATAGCTATAGTTTATATAAATTATTTATATGATAATAACCACTGTATCCTATTTAGATTTAAGAGATGTATATTTCTTATATCTACAGTTGCTCTGTCTTTGAGTTCGTTTATGGTTTTTTAATGATTAGAATGTGGTATTTTTGTTAATAGTTCAATTTTGTTTAAAATATCTAATTGTAAAAATCAGTTGACACCTCAATTTATTATTTTTCCTATAATTTTCTAATTGTTATTTATTACACCACTTTTTTTTCTATAAATTAGTCAAATAACAACTGTGAAAGTGAGTAGTCTTGTTTTACTTACCCTCCCCTCTATTTTACCTTTTTAATAATTAATAACTACATCATTCATTAACTGTGTATTTTGATTTTGAAATTCTAATATTTTTTCTGTTTATATAAAATAACACTTAAAAACGCAAACACAAATAATAAATATAATTATAAAACGAATAAAAAATTCCAACTCCATGCGTATTATACATATATGATGAATTGGTAAACAATAATTTATGTTACCTATGTAATGTTTTAACGTTTACAGATAACCTTTTTATCGATTGGATATTGCGATACTATAATAATACTATAGGTTTATGATAAATTGAGAGAAAACAATTTTGCAGTTAAAAAATAAATTGTACAGAGCACAGATCTTATTTTTAGGTTATTGTGTATATTATAAATGTATGATCAACATATTAAGCTGATCGTGTTAAAATTATTTTAAATAATGCCGAAGACATTACAAACTACGTAAATATAAACATTGAAATGGAATAGGTACTTGTACTGATTAATTCTTGTCAACTGTCAATGTCTGATATGGTGATATAAGGTTAAACGTTTGAACGATATCGGTACCAGAATACTGTTATTTCGATAAATGCTTTTCAGTTTTTCACGTTGTTCGATACGTCTTAAAGCTATTTATTTGAAACACTACAACGTGGCTGTACTTATATAATATAAAACTTTGCCTATGGTATAGAATTTGAAAACCCAACTTAACCTTCTCACGTCAAGAAGTATTTGTTCCGTTTGAATAATATGATTTTTCGCTTTTATATAAAGCCGATAAAAGGTCTCTTGTTTACTATAGTTTGAAATCCGTTCCGGTCAACGCTTTAAAATTTCAAATATCCACTCATCAATTTCTTGATAGGTATCGTATATATTAGGGGTGGCCAAACCGCGACATAGACTTTTGTGGCTCATATCTTATCGTAACATTTTTACAAAAAAATTTTTTTAATATGAATTTATGTGTATTGTATAATAATATAACTTTTTTTTTTCCATATTTCCAGGCTCTTCCATATTTATTAATATATTTGGTGGCTCGCGAGTCTCTTCTCGCTGGCCACCCCTGGTATATATTATTATAATACCTAATTTAAATTAAACATCATATGTTATTTGAGAAAAAATGTTAAGTTAAAACATAATATATCATTTATTATAAAGCCAAAATTTCACAGAGAAAACACTAATATCTTACTGGTTTTTTAAAAATAAACATTAAATTTCAATTTGGTAAATAATAATAATAATTATTATTATTATTTATTGACCTAAATTACAATGCGGAAATGAGAGCCATTATAGTTACAGTATCATAATTACTGGTCAAAATTGTTTAAATTATTTTGCATTATATTACATTCATATCACAATTAAATTATATTTATTGGTTTAAAAAAAATAAGGAATCTTTATTATAATGTAATTACTTTACACATTGTTTCTATAAATTATTTAAAAATTATGATATTCGTTTATTGAATTAACTAAAACTCTTAGGTATGTATATTATCTGTTACAGTATTAAAGAAAATTTTTTTTTTAAATGTTGATGTGTAAAATAAACTGAATATTCAATCAATAGTTAAAAGTTTAGAGGAGTAAAGTACTTGTATTAAAAAATATAAATACGTAAGATATAAAATGATTCTCTTCCACTCTACTTCACTTCTAAATCTTTAAATTATTTTATTGTATAATAAACTGTAAGTTAAATATACCACTTTCCTAACTTATATTATACAATACAAAACTCATATTTAGCTATAGATTAAGAACGGTTTTTATGACTTTTAAATATTAAAATAATAAAACTATACTTATTCGTATGTTCATAATTTTTTTTAGTTATTTAGAACAAGTTAGTGATTTAGTAACTTGATGTATTTAAAATTTCATGGTTTGCTCTTAGCTTTTAGAGTACCCATATATTTCTTCCGGTCGAAAAATAAAGTCTCGCAATGTGGCGTATTTGATTTAATAAATTTATAGTTTAAATGAATAATAAATTATAAGTAAAACAAATATTCTAATGGATAGACATGTAAATGTTGCTTGCACGAAACTGAATAGAACTCACATTTTAAACTCAGGAAGTCAGAGACGATAGTTCTAAAACACGATACACCCTATCAATATTTGCATTATAAATACATAAAAATCTATAAGCTTATGTATATAAATTATTCATTATTTAAATATATGTATGGACACCTAAATTTAACATACAGGGTGATTCATCAAACATTCTTTCCCCATTTTTTTTTATTTAATAATTGATTTTTAAATTTGGTTTTTTAAAGTACATTTAAGAACTATAAATCTTAAAATTTTAAAATTTTTATGTGATTTAATTAGTTTCTTGTGACAGTGCAAACATTTTTTTTTTAAATTGAGGATCATTTTATTTTTTTTTTGCAAATTGTAATGATGAAAAAATAATTAAAATAATTAAATTCAATACTCTTTATTGACGTGTTTAACTATAATATTAGTATAATGTCTATCCATTTCATACTATTGATTCAGCATACACGTAATTATGTATAATGTCATTAATAAATTATGAATTAAATTAAATTATACAATGCATTATAATAAATAATATCATCAGAAATACGTATATTGTAGGTAAATATATTTATTTGAATAAACATATTGATACTTTAAAAATCTAATACTCAGTATTTATGGGCAAATATGAGAAAAGTATAAAAATTTCATAGTTTTCTTATTGAAAACATATGACACACATAGTATTCTATGATTTTAATTTTATGTTAAAATAATGGTATATTATTCTTAGTAAAATAACAAAAATTAATAGTTGTCGTAGTTTGATAGTTTTGTTTAAGTATTATTATTTTAGTATATAATTTATTAAATTATATCAAGTAATAAACGTTGAGATAACTTAAAAATGCCCAAAAAAATTAAACGAAATTAATTTGAAATCATTAACTACAATTGAATTATTTGAAAGCTTAGTAATGTATTCTTTAAATGCTAGATGCTATTTTATAGTATATACAATACAGCGCTGGCATAAAATCGATTGAGTATTTATTTGTGTAGTCTTTGAACTACGTGAAATGTATTAAACTAGAGCCATATTATTATTTTAAGCTATATAGTTTAAGTTTTTATTGAAATGATTTTTTTTTTCATTTATAACCCGAGGTCAGAAAAATATTAACGAATCATAGACAAAAACTTTGTACAAGTTAAGGTTACCTAAATATTGGGTTATGGTAAAACAAACATATTAAATTAATATTTAAAAAAAAATAATAATAATACAGTTAAGCTTAATGCTTATTATAAAAAATATGATTTATATATTATACTCTATTAATATTAACAATATAAATAAAAAATATATGTTTTTCAAATAAAATAATTAATAATCACGACACTTTACCTGACAAAAACTGGTATTGTATAGTCGGTGATCATCATTTAATATATACAATTACATTATATTATTATTGTATTTATACATTCAATACAAATTGTAAATCATTTATTCTATTATTTCTTAACTCATTTAAGAATATACAGCTATTAATATATTAATCAAATCTATTACGTTCATAATATCAAAGTGTATTATTAATATTTTAATGTTCTAGATATAATAAAGAAATGACAGTCATATTTTATCCTAAAATTAGAAAAATAACAATTGAGTTGTAGATTAATACAAACAAAATAAAATGAAAAATTGTCTGTGAAATAATATTTTAACATAATGAACTAATTCAATATCGAGGCTTGTTATTTTGTACACAGCTACGTATACATTAGGTATTGTTATGCTGTTTGAGCACTTTTATTATTAATAGAGTACAAATGTATTTATTGGTGCATAATATACCTACTTTTTTTTTTCTATTGCCGTCTTTAATATTGTTTGTATTTAATCATAGCAATATACTATAACTACAGCTGTAATATAAAATGTATAAACTTGATTCGTTATTGATGTCATTAAAACAATATAAATAATGATACCTTCAACAAAACTAACGGAGTAAACGAGTAGGTTAGAAGTGGTAAAATGTATATGTATAATATGAAGAAGTACACATATTATAGTTTATATTAATATCGTCAACGAAAATGTTCGATGTTAACCGAGGAAAATTCAGACGCATTCTGAACGAGAGCGGTATATCTTTGGTTTAATGACTTTATCGTTGTTATAATACAAGAACATTGCGGCGGTCCACAATGCAAAACGTTTAGATATAGAGACGTATTAGATTTTTCGAAAAGCACGATTGTCTGGCATTCTTGCATCGATGCCCAAAGAGTTGGATGTTAAGTATAGTTGACGACTTTATTGTACGATACGATTAAGAATTTGGAATGGCATTGTCCCGTCATCCGTATTTTATTAATGTATAAGTATTAATGTTAAATATGTACCAACCTACACGAGAGTACGGCGTTCATATATATAATTCACGATAAAACTTTCACGGACTTTCAATAAAACGCCGTACCCGTGGCGGGGTTTTATAGTCTGAGAATTCCGTGAGTTTAAATACCAATTTAGTCTTACGATTCTTAACAAAAAGAAAAGAAAAAGTAAATAGCTCGTCGAACAATACATTATATGTTAAGGTAGGATATGATCGCAGTAGTTGAATGTTGGCAGTTACCAGTATACGAGTATACCGAAATACACCAAATATCGTAGCAAATGTTGCCAAAATGGTTTTTACGCATTTATACACCGGTGATTACTTACAATTAGAGTTCGGTAAATATTGACCATACTCGGAGCGTGATGTGTAAACTATAAGATATTTTCGATAAAACTAAGGCGTTATCGCTCTATCAAAATCTTTCAGAACTTCTAATCTGTGTTTGAGATGATGTATAATTCCCAGCTGCTGTTAATATTATTACACGAGATAATAAATTCAATACGTGAAAATTCGACTTTTTAACTTACCATTGCTGAATATACCTCCGTCATTATTGATATTTATGTTAAGCTTAGTGAAACGGAATTTCATTAAAAATAAAATGTATTAAACAGTTAATTTAAACAAGTATTTTATTTTTAAAAATCAAAAGGATCAAAATGCAACTAAGAATAGAGAAATAGGACTAAATATGATTTTTAATTCAAGCTAATTTAATGCTTGGATTTTCCAACTAAAAATATCTGAATGCTTGTGTGGGTGATACTACTTGAATGCGTGTTATAGATATCGACCGAGGATGTTTTAGCCGAAGTTATATACGTTATTTATTAATTTGTAATTTATTTATCTAAATCTATTTATATCTCTAATTAATTATTAATACAAAATAATTTTAAATGTATGGCATTTTTTTGTATGTCAACAGTCTCTAAATAACTATTTTGCATGTCAACTAACTTTGATAAATTTTCATTCTAAGATATTTTTAAACATTGAAAGCATTTACCAAAATCATTGGTATATATCAATAATCACTAAAAACTGCCAATATTAATATATCATTAGTAATACTCCTGAAAATGTACACACTCGTATTATTGTTGATACTATACTAGTGAGATATAATTTGAAAAATAAAATAATAATAACCGGATGGCTTATAAAGCAAAGATAATAGAATTATTCACTTTCATGCAGATTGGTCGTGATTTTGATAATATATTTTACCTTTCACTTTTTTTTATAATATTTACAATTTATGTTGTTTATTATTTCGCAAATTTGGAGAAACTAATGAGGAAATTGAAAGATGGTTTCTTTGAATTAACATAATCCATTGACTATTTTTTTTTCATTTTACATGAAACTATTACAGAGCACGTCCTGTTCTACCATTTATATGTGATACATATCTATGTATACAAAATAATAATTTTATTATAAAGAATCATCATATTTAAAATTTAAATAAATCTATATTTTATGATATTATAAGATTTTTTAATATAAAATAGCTAAAAGAATGTATCGAATGTGTTATGTCAGTAATTTTAAAAATTAACGTAACTAATATGACATAGAACTTAAAATAAAAGTTGTGCATTAACAAAATATATTAAATTTAAGTTACTTTTAACCAAGCTATATAATGAGTTACTTGATCTACTTCATATTTTTTGAATGTACTAGTACTTAGAGATAAAAACAACATAGCATACTATTTTATTTAAATGTCAATAGCACATTACAATCTCATTCAAATTCATTAATTTCAAATATCTCATCAATAAAACTGACACATAACTAGATTTGACTTTGGCGCTATGTTTAATTAAAATTTCACTAATAAAAAATCAACTTATATGTATTTAGTTAATAAGAGTTCTATCATTGGATAGTCTCCATTTTTCTGTATTATTTCTAATATTTTTCCTACTAATATATTTTTATTGTAAGTATTTATTACATTATACTATTATACAATTTTTTCTTTAATAAAAACTTAAATTATTTTGTTAATAAAAAGAAAATACAAGTTACTTTTTTCCTCTTTAACTTGTTTAACTTAAACCTATTAAAATAAAGAAGAAAAAAAATGTAGTAAGCTTGTCCATTTTGAGTACTGTATTTTAGATACCTATTTCAAATCTCAACGCACTATTTCCATCAATAGATTTATATACACATATAATAATATCCATGTATAACTGTATTGTGTATAAAGTACAGTGAATAGAATCTGAAAATAAAAAATAACTTATTATAAAAAGATAATATTAAATTATAATAATTTGAGTTAAACATAGGATATAACCTGAAAAGTAATTTGTTTCATGACAACACAGGATATAATTTTTATTTTGTTTTATTTTTTTTACTAAAAATGATTGGTATCGAAAATTTTAATTAAACAAATGTAGTCGTAAAGTAAAGTTTTTAGTATTTAGTATCATTTTATATTGAAAAAGGTTTAAAAAAAAGTACTGATTGAGTTTTTAATTTTTAAATGTATGATTGGTGTAATAAAATAGGAAGGCAGTACCCACACAGAATACTAAATATGGCGGAAAATATCACACAACCACCACACTATAACAAAGAGTTTAATTAGACAGACTAATATAATTTTTTTAATGAAAAAATATTGGAATCTATAAAAAACTAATAACATTCTTCAACTACAAAATAGTACCGTAAAAATAAACATTTCATGGTAAAAAATAAAATGCTATATGTAAAATTTTTTTCTTACATAATTTTTACATTACATCCTTTAAAAATTAATAAAAAAATTAAATTTTTAAATTTCATTAATTCACTTTTATCATTAATTTTTTATGTGCTAAGTTTTTTGTCAGTTTTTAAAATATAAAAATACATAGATCTATATAAATGATAATAATATTATAGTATAGTTTTATATCTGGTCATAAAATCATATCACGGACTACCTATTTTCTAAAATCGTATTATAAGTTATACCTCTTTAATGCTAAGCGTGTCGTTGTTGGAACTTGGTTAAATTTGTTTTTGATGGCCGCTTAAAACCATTGTAATTTAAATGGTCCCTTTCACAATATTTGTTGAAATATTATTGGTGGTGGTACTAAAGTAGGTATAATGACGGTTCTATGGTGTTTCAATGACTAAGGTGGCAACGCCCTTGGCACACAATCATTTGCGAGAGATGTCAACACGCACCTCGTTAAAAATGCTTCCGGATTTAAGTGCGAAAACATTGTCCAATCATTATACTACCAGAGTGGAACTAATGCTATGTCTTACGCAATTGAAATTGAATCATAGAAAATGAATCAAAGGAAGGAATATGATGATTTGAAAAATATAATACTTGGAACAAAATTTCTTTTTTTTAACGTTTCAAATACTAGAAAATAATCAACAAATTATTTATATTATACTAGATATATAGTTTGTGATAAAATATTAAGTTGTATTGGTTCAAAAAATAACGAATAATAATAATTTTGATGTACTTTGTTCATTTAAGAGATATTCATTTGGCACTAGATACTATTATATTAATTTCCTGATCTATAAGAAACATTAAATATTTAACCATAATCATAACTATCAATATCTTACGAAATTTAAAATAGTACTATACCTTTTTTACGTGCTTGTACGCACAAAAAGCATATTGTGATTAAAATATTCAATTCATAACAATTTTATGAAAAATATTGAATTAAACATTTTTATTTTGTTTGAAAAATAAATGCACCTTTGTTACATAATATAAATGGGCACAGTGATTAATTTATTAAAGTAACTAATAAAAAATGTGAGTAGAATAATAAATCTGTTACGTTCTTTTCACAGTTATATATTTTAGTTACAACTGTAAATATTAATAGATTATGAACACATTTTTTTTTTTTTTATACGTATTTGAAACATAAAAGTGCTAACTAGCTTACATTATACTGTAAAAATAAATATGAATCTATAGTGTAAATATTATACAAGAGGTTTACCAAAAATATTTTTTAAAGGTGATCTAATTTTGTATTTACAGATAATCACATATTTATTTATGAAGTAGGTACTAGGTACATTAACTGCAAGATTCAGTTATGACTAAATCAATACTTAATTTAAATAAGGGAAAAAAAATAATAACAATATGGATATATAAAATATATTGTTGTAGTTATAATATTATTAGGTAATTCTATAAAACAAAATAATACAATTATTTTATACAATGTGACCAGACATAGTTTGAAAAAATTAAGGTAGGCAATAATGATACACTTATAAATACTATACTTTATTTAAATATAGTCAACTAAATAATGGTAATACCTATACTGAGTGGGCCGAAAGAGTGCAAGTCGGCTATCAAGTTCTGCGCATCCTCCTGTATTTCCCTGCTATCAAAACTGGTTTCCCTAAGGCAGAGTGACGTTTGGAAATGCGCAGTAAAACCGAATTTGGTCGCCGCCGACTTGCGCTCTCTCAGCGCACTCAGTATATGTAATATCGTTAATTATAAATACTAGTATTTTTAATGAATACTACATTGTTATTAGGTACCTATATGAAATGAACTTAACATTTTCAATAGTACATAGTGTTTCCTTTTAAAATTAAATAAATTATCTCGTTACTTTATCTTTATTTTTATTAAGTATACCGAAAATGTCTACTGGTAATTAAGTTTCTAGAAAAGTACATTTAGAAATCGTAAAAGCCTTGTTCTATTGTGCAAAGTTGGCAGGGTTTTGTTAAAGTTTTAGAAAAACTAATAATTGAGTTATGCCATTTCTTGTTTTTAGTTGTATTGGAGTAGTTTATGCATCTAACAAATGTTGATAGAAAATTGCAAAATAATTAAATTAATTATCGATCAAATCATAAAAATGACTTGCATTAACAATTGATTGAAAAAAATCTGAAGCTTCTACAGCGGAATAATAAGCGAGAATAAGTATGAGATTGAGATAACCGTTATACCAAATTCTTAATTTTATAAAAAATTTAAATAAATTATTTTACTACATAAAAATTATATTTTTAAAATTTTAAAAACTTATAGTATAAAAATATGGATACGACGAAGTTTTGTGTTATTATATAAATGCATTACTAACATAATGATATTAATATTGTTATTAGACGAAAATAAGTTACAGTATAAGAACATTTACATGCATAGAACATATTATATCTAAAGCAAAACAATTAGTGATTTACTTTATAATATATTTTTTTTATGAACATGTTAGAATTATCAATGTACTATATACATATATATATATATATTATATATTAATATAAATGCATGCGAGTACAATCCAGTGTTGTATAACCTAAATATGAACAAGTTATTGATAACGTTTTTAAAAATATTTTTTGAACTTATGTTTCTTCGATTTTTTTATACCTGAACCTGAATGTTAATAGAGTTTAAAATTTCGTGACCTATAATCTCAGTATTATATAAATTGATTTCCTTAATAACATTTTAATATTTCATAGAGATAGCAATGTATTCTCTATCATACGTTTAATAATAAAGGGTTACTGAAATACAATAACTGAAATGTATTGTGCTGGAAAATGGAAATATATATTATTATACTGCCGGTAATTGAAAAAGCATAAAACTCTATTTATCACATACATATAACAAACATATACTACACTATTATCAAAACAATCATAAGAACCAAAAATAAAACTTCATATACCTTAAGCTTAGATGTATCAAAGAAATAATCTAAAATACTTTTAGGATGTTTGAAGTAAATTAATTTACAAATTTGATTAGTCATAAAAAATATGTCAATACCTAATTTTTCATATATTGTAAGTTGTATTGAAAATTTAAAGTAATTCTTTTGTCTAATCATTTCTATATTTTTATTATTTCTTTATGCATACATAGTTAAATATTTATAAGAATCTCATATCTGCAACAAACGACTAGTCCTAAATAACAAATCCAGCTAACTTCGATTATTTCTTACCCCCAAAACGCCTTAACCAACAAAATACTAATAAACAAAGTTCTAGCCAAATCCTTATGAACCTAGATACTGAGTTTTATTTATGATGCTTAGCTAAACCCTCTAATATAATATACCGAAACCAAACCTTCCAATCCATATATCTACATCAAATCATTAAAGTCCCATATAATAATCTAATTGCATACTTTATAATGATCTATTCATTCATTTCGTTTGAAAAGTACACAAGATTTTTAATAAACGATTTTATTTTAGTCTAAAAACCTATAAAAAATCACTCGCAACTGCGCAATTAGCCAAAACACTCTCGATGATCCAGTAAGGCACTTAAACAAAAATTGTACAATGATCTACTAAGTACTTGCTAAATAACTAAATATATATTATATATAACTACGCTAAATTTCATTCAATGAAAAACTTCTTCATTCAACTTCAATACACTCTTATTTATCAAAAAATGTTAATTTATAAATTGTGTAATAAAAAAAGAAATAATCTTACTTTATAATCTAACCAATCATAAAAAAAGAATCGCTATTCAATTATTTTTTTCGATTGATTTCATAATTAAAAAATAAAAATTATACTTTTGTTTACAGAGGTTTTTGGTAAACTTTCTCATACTTTCAAGTATTAGTGAATGCTAAATAATAGACGACTATAATGATATAACATTAATTAATATAACTAAAATAAAAATGCATTCACGTTGCTTAGTTATTCACAATCCAATCTGTAAATACCAATTAAATTGTCTTAAATCTATTACTATACATTGAATGCCTTATAGGTTGTATTAATATATAGATACTGACAAAAAATAAAATTAATTTTAAGATAATAAAATATGTTTTTTTAAACGAGCTTGAAGATTTTAATTCAGTGTTTTACCTTGTTGCGTTGACCTTTCTTCCCCACCACATAAATCCAGTGCTGAATATAATGTATATTTTACATTTCGTTTTATAAAATATAGCTATTATAATATATTAAATTGGTTTAAAATAAAGTTTATTATACAAAAAAAAAAAAAAACAGTAAAACGAGATTATAATAATTAGAGTAATAAAGTTGTATAATCTGCGTAAAAATAATTTTTCAGTAAATATACAAATAAGATATATATATTTTTTTATTATTATAAATAATATATTTGTGTATGTTTATTGTTTCTTTATTATCTGTTTCATAAATTATACTATGCTGAATTTAAAAATGAAATAATGTTCATGATTACATACTTTAAAAAGTTAGCAACTGATTTTCTGAGCCTAGAACTGTATATTGCTTAGTTTTCCAATAGTATTGTTATTTAATAAAATACTTATAATTTTTATATTACTATAATATATGGTACAAATATTTTAAAATATTTGTATTTAATTATAATTAAATTATTCATCAGCATAAACAAAATCTCTCAGACGGTCCATACAATCCATAAAATGTTTTTTATAATACGTGTGTTTTTGCGTCTATGCAAAATTCAGTGCTTATTAAAGAATATTGTAAATGGTTCCATGTAATGAAACATAAAAACAAACTAGACAGTATACGTACTTATAGTAAACAATAATAAAAACAGAATAGGATATAATTCGCTGATGTCAGCGCTTGACCGTTATATTGTCATAATATTCGATTTGGAATCATTAAATTGTTGTGAATTCTTTAGACGATTTGGAACTGAGTCATATAATTTATGTTTTTAAATAAATAAATACGAGTAACATGGAGTAAAAAAAATAAATATTCAATAAAATGTCATCTTTAATCGTTTAGCTATCTGTTGCTAGATAATATAAACTTGTCATTTGTTGGTCGAGTACGGCAATTCATCATTATTTAAATCATAAAGCGGAAACTACACGCATTAGTCCAAGTTATGGTATTGTAGAAATTCAGACAATATAATATTGTGTATAATGAAAGTTAAACAAACTTTTTTTAAATGTATGAAATTTAATGAAACAAGTTAAAATTTAATTGTTACAGTTTTATAATAACTTGTGTAGTGTATACATTATAGATATGTATTAAATAAATAAATCATCTGAACTGAATTATACTAAATTTGAATATTATTATTGTTTGTTATATGTTTTTGAAACTTGTATTGGATATAGCATATTATATTGTTATTATTATGTTAATAACAAACAATACATCGAAAGTAATTTCGTATTATTCATCCTGACTAAATAAAACCTTAAATGAGACAGAACAACACATTATTTTGATATGATATAATAATAATAATAATAATAATAATATAATACTACATGAGTTATTATAAGTTGTTTGGTTAATGTTCAAACTACAGTACCTAACTCTACCTTTACCCATAATATGTGGTTAAAATATCTGCCTATTATTATTTTATTTAATCGTACTTTGGTCTTGGAAATCTTTTGAAGCGTAGTATGAAATAAGTGTAGTTGGGTAACCATAGTATAAGGTGAGTACAAACAAGACAAGTCTGAAACTGAACTACGGTCAAGTGAATATTTAAACTGATTTATTAAGGTTTAGCAGGTTTATTATTTCATTTAGCATTGATGGGATTATAGTGTCATTGTATTGCGAATGTGTCCAAAAGTTTATCCTGAGATTATCAGACTGAATTATTACTATATTTTATTACATACCTTAATGTTACGAAACAACTCCATCGAAATTTCATACGTAAATTAATACGCGTATCATAACATCGTGGTTCGATAAAGTTTACCACGAGGTTTTGCGGACTATGATATGCTATAACTATTATCGTATAACATTATGTATTATAGTTTTTCAAACTATAAAATATTTGTTTGGTTAGTGTTTTTTTTTTTACAGCCCCGATCAATACGCAGACCATCAAATGGTGTGTAGAGACTAGTGCATGTATTTTGTAAGAATGAATTTTATTAATTTAACCCGATCAGAAAACAAGACAATATATTGTTCGTGGTAAATATAATAATAAATCTGTTAGGTAGTCATATCATACTATTGTTAAATTTATTGTTATATTATGGACACTAAAATTGGTACAGCATCCAAGACCCGAAATAGTAACACATAATTCAATGTGGCTTGATAACAGCTATACATACGGTTATTTCTCTCGATTAAACAATTTGGTTTTTGGAAATATTCGATGGAATAATAATATGTTAATAGCATCTATAAATTATCACAAAGAACGATGACGTTTGACTTTATTTCCATACCAACATACCAATCTCAAAATCAGAACCAACAAATCTATTATTATTGTATATAATTACAAAAAAAATGTTTTGTACTTTCTAATAAGGTGCACAGAAAATAATTTGATATTATAAGACTAGTTATAAACAAAAAAAACAAAATAGTTAAAATACAATATCTCACACTGCCTTATTATTGATTATATTTATTGTGAATTATCACTACAGTTATCTCTTATTAAATTAAATAAATGTTATCAAAATATTCATTTTATAACTCATTAAATGTGGGTAACTTCAAAAAGAAGCTAGGGAATGTTTTGGAAACCTTGACTCAATAAAGGAATAAACCAATTCGTAGTCATGGTTAACATACCATACAAATATACAATACACATTTAATAATTATGAACAAAATAATAATAAAACGGCTTTAGAGGGATTTCTATTTTTTTGTTCAATCAACTAACTTAAGAATCATTAATCTTAAAACCAACATTTACTACTATTATGCAATTGTACATTATAAAATTGCACGTAAGTGTAATCAAAAAAAAATTAAACAATCGAACAAACATTAAAAACACAATTAATAACGTTAATAAAATATATTTTGCTTTATTAAAATTGTGAATTAATTAAATTGTAAACATAAACTACAATATAATTATTAATTATATAAAGTTTCTTGTTTTATTTTTTTTTAACTTTCAAATTTTTTTTTCTATTTTATGTATTAGTATAATAATATTATAAAACAAATACTATAATATAGGAAATATAGAATAGTATATTTTTCATTAATCACATCAATATTTTACATTTAAAATTATATTATCTTACATGTACACTGTACAATGATTAAAATGATTTTATACAATTAAATACAAAATAAGTATTAAACTATATCTTTTTTAAAATCTATAATACAATGAGTGAAATCTGTTTTTATAAAATATAAAACCAGTTGTTAATAAATTATTCAATCATATTAAGTAAAAATGTAATTACATTTTTTGTATAGTAATAACATTCGTATAGTTTAAGTAGAAAATATTACTTAAATAATTTACATATCATTTTTAAGTTTTAATATTGTTTGATATTGTTAGTATTCTGAAGAAAAAATATAAAATTATAATAACTGTAGTTAAAACGATTGTCAAGGTATTTTAATATAATATTATTTAGGTACTCTTAATAATGTGTTTCTCTGTTTGACATTAACTTGAAATACCCAGCTATTATTATGGTGGCATGTTAAATACAATCACATACATACAGTACAGACATATGACATAATCCATCTAGCCTTATCCTCTTCGATAACAATGCAATCTATAAAATGAAAACTACCGGAATCCAACAAGTTACACGACTGTCCTCCAATTATTTCCGACGTACGACGGAATCGCGTGCAAAACGATAATAGCGTGCCATGTAATTTGTTTGTTCGTAAATAAAAAAGTTCAGTTATCGGATTTTATTTATTTACAGACACGATGGTAAATTATTTTCAGTACGGTGAAAATTACTTATCTATGCATATGTTTATGATGTGTCTGAAACATGTTTGTGGACTTTTTAAACACCTCGTGATAAAAACGTGTGTGTGTGTGTGTGTGTGCGTGTGTGTGTGTGTGATATTTGTAAAAAAGTATTTGTACTTGCACATGCACAATATATTGGTTAATTTTATTACTTTTTTTTCGGATATTCAAATACAATTGAACAATCAATATTCATTTTTTACAAACGAAACGTCAGAAAAAAAAACCATGATATGTAATACAAGAGTGCTTCTGCATACCTAATATAACATTAAATCAATTGAAAAATACGCATCTCTGATAACGATATTATATTGTATCATATTGGAATACGTTCCTGTACAATAAATATAGTTAATTTACATAATATTATAATAGTTTCGATCAGAATAATATTCATACAACTCCCAACTCCCAGTGCGTGGGAAATGACCATGTGATTGTCACCGTTATAAACCACACAACTGCAATAATAACAAGCTTGTATGCACTTCGTCAGGCAGATCGCATAACAATGATGAATTATGCATGTAAAGGTGACATGGTTCAAACCGTCTGTCTGTATAATAATACACTGAACACTATATGATATTTGAAACTGTAAAAACGGGTGTTCTCATCAAGTGAGCTTAAGTATGGCACCATGCGCAGTATAAACGCTGTAATACACGTAAAGCAATGTTACATAATAAATATTATTATACTATGCAAGTCGTATTATCGTCTTGCAAGCGATTCACAGTGTCGACTGTCACTGAAAGATCAAGACAATTCATTTCAAATGCATCTATTTGTACAAAATTTAAGCGACATATTTTTATGACATTGGGTAAATGAATCAAAATTAGTTGTTAAAAAATAACGGTAAGTATATAATTTATTTTAAGAGTTAATTAAAGTGAAAAAGCAATATATTATAGGAAAACCTTATCACAGTATTAAACTTCAATAGTTTTTTTCTTGAACCAATGTGAACAAAATAAGACTAAAAACTAAATATCAACAACATCTAATAATTATGTTGTTTTTTTTTTATATTTTGAAAAAAATAACAATTGCGGGTTAAAATGTTTTTTTTTTATTATGTATAACAAATAAAATATGAAAACAAATTTTAAGTAAAATAAAATATTCAACCGTAATTTTAACATTACCTTAACTATTAAAGTGTAGACCTTAAACACTATATAAAAAAAGAAACTAAACTGTACATTTTAGTATATCGTGTATAGTTTTAAAGAGATAACACAATTTATTTATACCATAAAAAACCTTATATGCCTATAAACAAACTTTTGGTATTGGTATACTTTTTTACTATAATTATTATTATAACACAAATTATAAAACCAAATCATTACGTAGTTTTTAATACTCTCCTATTCTAATAGTATTTAGTGAGACATATGCAATAATAAATAAATAAGAATAAGTGTTAGTTAAATGTGTGACCGTAACTTATGTTATAAATTCTGTAAAAATATTTTGAAAACCAAATAGTTATAAAAAATATTTGAAATAATTTAAAATGAATATAATAGTCATTATTTTACGTAAATAATGTACTTATATTATTGCTTATTTAACACAATTTTTCCAAAATCATGATATTCGCTGTATAACTGTAACTTGTGGAATGAAATTTAATTATTTTTTGAAAACAATATAAATCAAAAAATTTATTTTGGAAATAATTCTTGTATGAATCATACACATACATATCCCACATAATATACGTTAAAAAAATAAAAAAACAACACATTTTAAATCACAAAATAATTAAAAAATTGACGATACAGCAAAAATCATGTTCAGAGGTGTCAATTATGGACATGTTTTATTGTACACGGGTACTACGTTATAATTGAACAAGTATCAGTTTTTAATTAGCTAGAAACTTTTTTTAAAATTCATATGGGTTTATAACATATTTATACTGTGTATTACAAGACATAAATAAAAAAAATATATTATAGTTATTTGAAACAAAACAAAACAAAAATTAAAATGAGCTTATAAAACAGTAACACATACACATTTTAGTGACAAAATATTTATTGATATCAGTATAATACTCTTTTATTTCTGTAGATGATATACTGAATCGTGTTGAATTCCAGTTTTGATAATAATTGTTTCAATGATTTTTATTACCTAAAATGGTATTCTCAGCAACATTTGATACTGGCTAATATTTACTTCATCAATGAACTACATTGTAACATGGTCACGATAAATCGATAATAATATAAACGTTTTGATAGGATATTATAGATTGTAGAGTAGGTTGTACTTGATAATTAATTTTATAGTAGTATATATGAAGTCATAGCTTCAACTTAGTGATTAGATCAATGATTAAAAAAAATTTGAATCTTTTCATTCATATGTATATAATGGTAACAAACACTAAACTAGATGTATATTGAGACGACTTTATTTGTCGTAAATAAGTTGTATGGTATTTTTTTTTTTTTTTTGTCGATTCTAAGTCTTATAATAATTACTTCAATTGTTTGGGTTGTTTGACAAGAAATAATCAATAATTAATATTTAGTAAGATGTGACTACCATAGTAAGATAATGTATCTGTACATTTATTTTTTACCACTTTATGCATATTATGTTGTTTTACATATGATATGGTATTGGTGTTATAGTAACAATTCACAATACACATACGAATAAATATAAATAAATGAATACAATATTAGTTATAATAATTATAAGTAAATAGTATGTATTTATGTACTATAAGTGGATGGCATGATCATGTAGTGTCAAGCTAGCATTTCCTGATTGCCTTTATGTTGTCTTGATGTTCCTCCACTAAACATTGTTTTCGGGGTTTTCGGGTATTTCTCTATAACATGCCTAATGGTTTTGACCTAACCACAGTTTCAGAGAGTTGAGTCCGCTATTCTCCATTTATGCATTAAATAATTGCACCTACCCTGTCCGGTTCTTCTGCGATTAAGAGCAGTCTATACTACACACGAGTATTCAAAACCTGGGACTAATTGGGTTGGATCACTTATGAAGTGGTTATTCAGTACCATTTCATCTTTATAAGTCCTTGTCTGTATTTGAATTATTTTTTAAAATCCATATAAGATAACATTTTTTCAGTCTTTTATTTAGTGCATTATATTAATAATTTTCATCATAAATCTAAAAGCTTGGAGAGTTATGTATTTTCTAGATATATATATATATGAAAGACACATGTGTATAAATCATACACATCGTAATATATATCAGGGGTGGCCAAACTTTTTTTGGTCACGATCTACTAAAAATGTACTTCACCTTTGAGGATCGACATCCATATAATTTTTTTTTTTACTATTGAATAACTATAATTATTATTAAGAAACATATAGGGCGAGTGGCTCTAAAAATAAATTCTAACACAATCGACTTTGAAATTGTCCAAGATCGACCGGTTTGGCCGCCCCTGATATTACATTTTATACTATTTTTTTTAAACTTATACTATGTGATAACATATTTTAATTTTGACATACCCTTTAATAATTTTATAAATTAAATACTAATTATTGTTAAAAGAGAATTGATAAAACATCTATCAAAAATAATTATTAAATAAACATTTTTCTACTTATTAACTTTTTTTTTGATTGTTTACCTCTATGCACAAAAGTTTATTACCAGATAATGTTAATCTTGATGGCTCTTAAATTTTTCATATTTTTTAACCTATTTCAAAAGGCGTCAAATTTAATTAAATTTATTCTTATTTTTATACTACTCATACTTTTTTTGAATTCATATTTCTTTCAACGTTTTTTTAATGCATCTCATCATATTATACCATAATATTTAAAAAAAATAAATAAAAAAGTTTAAAAACAATTGTTTTTATTAAGTTTACTCATAACAATCGCATTATCTAGACTCTTTCTTATATATATAAAAAAAAAAAACATCTAATCATCTAATCATAAAAGTTAGTTCTTATGCATATAACTATTGATTATATAATTTTCCATAATGGTTTTATCAAATTTTCACAGAAAATAATGGATACCTTGAATTTTTGACACACCCAAAATATTATAAAAGTGTACTTCCTAATAGGTTAACTATATGTACTTTAATACTTATATATAATCTTTAATATATATTATTTATAAAGTATATAGTGGCAAACATATAGCGTTATAAAAAATATCATGTATAACTAAATTGAATAAATATGAATAATGTTCAGATCTAAAAATTAATTTTCTTAATTCAAATTATATGATACAATTTTACATAAAATATATAATACAATTGATAAAATATGATTATTTCGAAAGTTTATGGTTATTTTTAAATAATAAAATACATTTAATTATTTATTTAAAAAAACTTGTTGAAATAATAAATAAGCAAAAAAAAAAAATTTTATTTATGTGTATTCTATTGTAAAATTTGAACACATTAACAATTCGAATATACAATATAATTATCGTTATAATTGAAAAGATTTAAATACGTGGAGTTTAAAGCAATCGTATTATTTTATCACGTCATGTTAAATAAATTTAATTATGTTATATAAAACTAATCAAAATGTTTGCACTTATGATACAGAAAAAAATTTTAAAAGTTAATGATTCAATAATACATTTTTTTATTTTTAATTTTTAATAATATGATAGTTTTTTTTTTTTATTAATTTATTTACATGTATTGTACCTATTTTGCCTATACAACGCGCCGTTTTACAATATAAAATAATTACATAACATTATGTTTTATAATTATTATATCATTAAATTTGTGTAGTGGTCAGATTGAGATTTCCCTGAGAAATACCAAAACTAACTGGAACAATGAATTCATTTGTACATTCATTAAATTAAAAACTGCATAAGCAATAAGAATAGTTCTATTAACGTTAACCAGTTGCGTCATACCAATCATTACATTAAAAATTATATCTTTTAAAACAGAATTATCCATAAATGTTCGTTTTTTTATATAAATTTTATTATATTAAACTATCGTAACACTATTATAAAATCAATAGCTACACATCAAAACTTTTCATTGACTAACAATGATCTATACACATTTTTTAATTAGCTGTCAATTAGAATAACATTGTAAGTAGCTGGGTAGTTTCTAAGGTTATGCATATACAGTAGTTATAAAAAATTCCAGATTTTTTCGAAAATTAATATTATATAAATATTTTAGTTTATCCAAAATATTTTTATAAATATTACTTCCTTGAAATAAAAGATAAAAAAAATCGGACATGTTTTCAACCAAAAGAAAATCTTTAAATTATAATTTTATATCAGAAATCATCTCAAATTTAAATAATTGATGTATTTTGTTATAATTTTTTTTATCTCAGAATTTAAAAAAAAATGCACACTTAATTAAAAAACTGAAGCAACCGTTACTCTACAGAGAACCTAAAAGCAATATGATTCAATATTCATGTAAATAATTTAATGACCTACACTTCATTTGTCGTCTTCTGAGATTTTTTTTTATAAAATACAAATATAAAAAAAAAAAACATAAGATTCTATAAATCATTTATTTGTATACTATTTTATTAATTTATAGAATATAGATATTGTATATACTATTATATAAATAAATGCATAATAACATTAAAAGTCTATCGATTAACAATAAAATAAAAAATATTTTCTTTTTTTTTAATTAAATTTATTTGTACGAGTTGTAAGTCAGTGGGTTATATGAAACTCACTTTAAATGATAAACTATATCTAGATCTGTAACTGTAAGTGGAAATTATGAAATAATATTTTTAATCAACAAAAACAAAATATAATATACTTAAATAGAAAACTTACTTTTGAAATCCACGTATTCAATAGTGAAGTACACAAAATTAATATTACAATGATGGTTTTGTGGATACTTTTAGTATGAATATTATAACAGATAGAATCTATTTCCATTAATAAATTAACGATTTGTGACAAAACCTCAATTACGTCACCAAAGTGGTAATGGTATTATATACCCGAAGGACAGATCATTGCGTTTTGTTTTAAACTGTTCACTGATATATTTATGTACAGCTGTTAGTAGTTAATAAATTAATAGTCCGTGCCAGACTTTATTAATCACTTCAAAGGACGATATACTAGGTATATATGTATAACGATTCCGTATAGTCTGTACAATCGGTGATATTAACCCAATTTGAAAATGGCTCACTGCAATAAGAAAATAGATGTAATGGATAAAAAATGAAACTAGAAAGACAACTCTAATAATTCAATGCTGTGTAATATTGTATTATATATAAAATAAAGTGAATAATATTATATACTTGTATACTGTAAATCAAAAACATTGCATATAGGGAACAGATAATAGTGTACATGTTTCGTCGAATCAAAGTTTAACAACAATATAAGCTATACGCGTATATGCGTACGGTTATTATTGGAGCGTTAAACTAGGTCGCAATAATTGCCTTGGTAGTACTGAAAGTAATTTGTATGTGTGTATATCGTAAAAACTACCGTCATTTAAATAGCATTCGCTTACGTAAAAATACTCTTAAGCTTAGATTTAGGTATACAGTATACACACTAGACTAGTCTATAGATCTGTGCGTTCCAGAAAATATACTTCTTACATCGAGGTAGAACAGTCAAACACAGCACTAACGATCGTTTTTACGGTTTGTAAACTCAAATCCTCTTATACAGTTCTATCATTAAATTCATTTCTTTGATTTTGTTAATTATTTATGAATTATAAACACAACACATTTTACGAGTAAGCACTTGCATGGTTCAACATCAATATATATATAGCTATTTCTAAGAATTAATAATTTATAAAAAATAATGCCATATCATAATTAATAATTATGAACCTGAGTAGTGAGTATTATTAATGTCCAATTAGTGTTTTAAATGTCATGTATACAAATAATATTTACGCTAAAACATCACATTAAAATGTGGAATTATTCAAAGAAAAAACTTATCAACATGTGCTTTATTTCCCTGCAATATATAAGTTATTAATGTCAAACCCCTACAGGAATAATTAGTTTTATATTGAAGTAGTTTATAGGATAGGTTTATGTTTATAAATTATACACCTATTGGAAATAAAATAGGTAACAATGGTTTTAATTGCAAATGTAAGATTTATTCATCAATGTATAATATTATTTATAAAGAAAATGGAGTCTAGACTTCGGAGAGTATTTAAGAGAAGAAAAAAAACATTAACGTTTAAGGTATAGTACACCACAATCTTTAATAAATATAGGGTATAAGTGGTATTCACGTCATTCGAACAGTTGTAGTAGATAATTTTAAAATACTATTTTGTCGGTAAGTAAATTATAATAATATGATGAATAGCCGTAGCCGTGTGGAGAGGAAAAAGCGTTAATGAAAAAAAATAACGTCAAGCATAACACGGAAATCACTGTTTTCTTGCAGAGCACAGGTGTGCTTTGGCAAATTTTTCGCGATTAACGATCCGATTCTGCGGTCCAAAAATATTGTGTACAACCATATTATACTTCATGTATATAACGACGATTAACTGCTACCAGCGGACAACGTAGTGGACGTTTTAAAAACAAATATCCTGAGCCTTAATGAATCGTAAACGTAAATTACGACCACCACCATGACTCCATGTCGGAGTTCATGTTTAACGATATAATGGTGACTTTATACTATATATTTTCATGTTCGTATATATATTTATAATACATATATATTTATACATTATATGTGTATACCCGACTGAGATAATAAACCAGTCAGCAATGGTCGAAAACACACGGCGGTGGGTGGAGATAAAACAAAACAAAAAAAATTGTTACTCTACCGTGACATCAAGAGCATTTTTATGTCTGGTCTGGATTAATGGACCCGCGGCAATAGAATTCTCAAATATCTCTGTACATATTATATATTTTACACCATATACACATTCTACATATAATACGTGTGCAGAAAGAACATGAAATGTAGATGTACTATAGCGCTTAGCCACCAAAGTATATTTCACTAATGTTTTCAAAAAAATCTAGCTCCCCCAAGTGCTAACCAACTGGAAAGAGGCGACGATGACTAGGAGATATGTATAGCATTTATATGGTGATACTTATTTCTGATTCGATTTTTGTCCTCTTGTATAGTTTACTGTATTAATAGTTTTACATTTTACATTTTTACAAAAAAAAAAAAATTAATTAATTAAAATAAAACTATATTTTACTAACTGTTTATGTACATGTATTTATTTATTAAATAAATACCACATTATATATTTTAATTATAATAAACCTGCTATATGGCAATAAATTGCGATATGTAAAAAAAAAAAAATAGAAAGAAAACAATGATTATTATTTTTATGAATACGAAAAAGAGATGTTTAAATTAACTTATCACATGCAAAAAAAAATGTTTTAAGTATAATTAGTGACAGATTTAGGAATGAGAAAAAAAAATTACATTATTTCAAAAATAATTTGAAATAAATGAATAGATGAGTCTACTTCATCAATTATAAAATTATTAAGTTAACCACATTTTTACGTAAACTAAAAATCTAGACTAGCTATAACAAGGGTAGAGCTAAAGTGTGAGGAGGACAATATATTTTATAGTGGTTAAGTAAATTATTGGCAAATTTAAGAAATGTTGGTAAACTTTTTCTTGTTTACAGGAAGTTATTGCTGCACTAGGATCAGTAGGGTACTATATTACTAGCTGATAGTATATAAAACCATGTACTAATATTAGTTTGAAAAATACACAGTATAAGGCCTTATAAGGATTTAATAATGTAAAATAAATTTCAATTGATCAACAAAACCTAAAACTGTAAGTGAGATATAGTATGTACTTTCGATGTAGATATTAAGAAAACTTTTGAGAGTAAAATAAAACCTGAATCATTAACTGATATATCAATATATTAAAATATAAAGATATAATTGATAAATACTATTTGATATTAATTGTATTTAAGACTTTTATTAATTGAACCCAGTGTGTTAAAAAGCTTTACTTATTCTGATTTATAGTAAATTTGTAAATATTCAATAAAAAAGTAATCGGTTTTTAACCAAACTATATTTTTTATTTTCTATATTTTAATATTTAAAAGAAAAAAATGTAGGTAAAATTAATTCTTAAAACTAACTTAATCCATCTTCCATCTTAATTGACTTGACATGACTAGTTAAAGTTTTGTTAAAGTAATATATTGTTAAGATTTATATTTTTTTAATTTATTAAAGTTTTCATAAATGAACCGTGTTATTAATTTCACAAAATTAGAGTTATGGTTGTTTATAAAATATATCGAATGTTTAATTAATAGTCTTTAATTTTTTAATTATTATTGAAAATTTGAAGTTGAGATAAACTAAGTAATATGAAAAAGGATAACTTTACAAAAGTACTGTTTAATAATAATTACACTACTTATACTTCGATATTTCTTCATAAAGTTAACTTTGGGAATTGAGATGTTCTATCTATATGCAACTTCATAAAATTGTTTTAAAGAGCTTACTACAATAACCTACAATAAAAAATATAAAGAAAAGGCAGTTCTACAGTTTACATTATTTTGTAATATAAATATATGTTTTAGAAATAACTTTTTAATATTTAATTTACAGTGCTTACTGCTTTTATAATTGTTAAAAGTCTTTCAATTGCTAAGATAAAATTAAAATCCAAAAAAAAACTAAGAAAACTATTGAATGCTAATGGTTAAACATTTTAATAATTATTTAAAAATTAGAATAGAATCTTATGGTTAGTATCTTTTATTAAATAATAATTAGAATATAATAATGAATATTTATTTTTTTTATTAAAATACGTTCACATGTAATATTTATAAAATAATAATATACCAGTATTACAATAGATATTTTTAAACAATTCGAGTTAGACTAGTTCAAAAAATTTGGATAATAATAAAACCATGTAATTGTAATATTATTCTTAATAACACAATTAAATCTTAATTATACAAGACAGTATAATTGTCTTATAATATCATATAAGTTTATAATCTGTTAATCATATACATATGTCAATGTATTATTGACTGTGATTTATAAATTTGTTTAACCCCAAAAAAATTTATCATTTATGATAATAATATTACGGTAACATAGTATCAGATTATTATTTTACAATATTTTTTAAAAGTATTATTACACACATAAATATATACCGAACGTTCATTTATTTTATATCTCATATTCTTAACTATTTATCCACTATTAACTTGTATTAACACTATTTTTGTTACAAAATATTGTTTGTGTTAAAGTTTTAAATATAAAAACAAGTGATTTAAGCTTTATCTTTATCAATACTAATAATTACTATACCCTAAAGTTTTATGCTGTTATTTTTGACGTATGTCATCGCATGTTCATTATAAACATTTTATATTAACTCGTAGACTAGAAAAAAAAATAACTACCTATATAATTAAAGTATAGCTTTCTATTTAATATTTTATACGTCATACACAGTTTTTGATGTTTTACATTAATCGTTTTAGCCGTTAATTAACCATTGTATTAAATACAAATTTAAGTGATTTTATGAACAAAACTAAATAACTGAGTATTCAATTAAGGTTAGTAATAAAACATGCAATTTTTTATCCAATCTGACAAACAATATTCTATACAATGCATATGAAAATCTGTATTAATGTAAAATACATTTTTAGTTGTCCAACAAAAGGTTTGTCGTGACTTATAGTAACAATGCATATTTAAATAGACACAGATGTACATCAATAATTCGTCCAATAAGCGTTAATAGATCAAGGCAAAATATTTTAAAAAGATCCTTCTGAAAAATAGAAACATAGATTTAATTGAACTTTCATTTCATACAATTTTTAATTTTCTGGTTTTTTTTTAACTTGTAAAATACCAAAGGACAAATATATATGTAATAGCTAATAAATCACTTTTTATAAGATAAGACTGTATTTAAGTACTATTAATTCAACGTTCAAAATAACATGTGGTTTTAAATTCATAATATTATGAAATTTGCATATTTAATGATTTTAATAACCTTACTGGTTATTTGCATTGGTAAAAAAAAGAGTATCGGTACAATATTATTAAATATTTTTTTTGTTAAAATTATTTTATTAATCAATATTAAAAATATATAAATACATTTTTAAGTAAAAGAGCATTAGCTTTAGATAGGTAAATAATATTAGCTTAGTTAAAATTAATAATGATTTTTTAATTGGTAATATATTTTAGTACAGAGACCAATAAAAAAAACCTATAGAAAAATATTGTTAAATATCAAAAAGCTTTTTAAGTACAAAATTTTTTTGAATTATTTTTTGAATACAATACACGATGATCAATTCTATACAATTTATAATCAAATTATGTATCTATTAACTAAACCGAGATACTCGAAGCTAAGATATATACGTAGTCAATACGCAATTGTATTTAATATTTATACTAAATAAAAATAATTGTTGTATATTATAATATAATATAGTTAGTAATATTCATACAAAAAAGGGAAAATATAATAATTGAAAAAATGTGTGGTTCAAAATGACTAGATACAGCTATTATATTTATTTGCATAACTGTATACAAATAAATCCATATAAAAAAAATATTCATGCATTTTTATGGACAGAAGATAATATGGTAAATATAATGAAAAAAAGAATTAGTGAACAAAAGTTTTTTACAATAGTATTATAAAACTTACAGTATATCCCAAAATCATGTTGCGACAATGAATAACATTTATCTATTTACCAATTATATGCAATTTCCAACTGATATATTTTTAAGGCACACTGTCATTCTGAAAGTATAGTATGTGTAATTTTTTTATATTGATAGATTAAGAGATAAGTAATATAAAATAAACTCAAATAAAATACATATCAATAATAATAATAATATGATGAATGCTATCAAACGATTAAGAACGTTATACATTTTTGGCCGAACAATCAAAAACACTTAAAATTAACAAAGAACTTTCCGCTGACCAATAAAAAAATCCAAAAAAATAATACGACTGAGAACGAATATACATGCAACGTTACCATATCATTTATTTGACTATTGAAAGATTCAGTAATATATATATTTTATATAATATAATAAATACTTGGAAAAAATCATAAATTTATAAATATAATCTTATAAACATATACGGGTGCATGCCATTTAATAAATAAAAATATTTAGAACAATATCCATGATTATACCTAATTATTATTTATTTCTAAAAAATATTTAATATGTATAATATGCATGAAAAAAAATTTAAAATAAGTAAAATTTGCTTTTAGTACATGTGTGTATCGTATTTCCAAATAAAACGATATTTAGTACCGTTTAATAATATAAGGTCTTCATTTTTTACGCTTCGTATAATTTTAATTTCGTATTTTCCATTATTTGACGAATAGGAATATGATACGTAATTATTTATATTATAAACTGATGATGACTACAACACTTAACTTTTTTTTATCGTATATATTACTTCTAACATCTGGTCAATTTGATAAAAGTCTGATAAATACCAACAGATTACCGTGCTCAAATGATAGTTCGACAATTACTATTACATTTGGCAACATAAGTTAAAAAAAAAAAAAAAATGCAGCGCTCTCAATCACGTTACTAAAAATTTTGTTCTCAATCTTATTTTACGCTATACAACTATTTTAATAGTAAATGTACTTTTTTAAAGCTGCACAGTTAAATAAATCGGTACTATACAAAACCAACAAATTTAAATTTAAAATTATTTTTAATTGTTTATTCTGTAACCATATAAACATAATCAATTGTATGTGTTTATCCGACAATATTACCTCAACCATAATAAATTAAACTTGACTTTTAAAAAATAAATTGAGAAATACTGAACCATGCGTAATCTAACTTTATATAATAATAATATTCAACTTTTTTGATCATATTTTCCAGTATACTAGCTTACCAGATCGTATTTTGTTCTGTCTAAAATATTATATTAGTTAATGGACCTAACTAGATTTTAAACAACATGGTAAAATAATTAAACATTTTTAAAACAATTAAAAAAAAAGTATATTTAACTCACAATGATTGTACTTCGGTGTTAAGAATTAATGCTTAAATTCATTTGTATAGCCATTATACTGTATATATGTGAATACTAATATTTTATATTATGATAAATAATTATATAGAAAAATAAATAACTATATTAAAAAAACCAATATGGATGACAAATAAATTATTTATTATAATGACAATTCTACAATTAAAAAAAAAAAAAAAAAATCCTAAATTGTTATTCAATTATTTTATTAATTTTTTCTCTAATCCAATTTTGTGTTTGATTATTTTTTATAGTACCTGCAGAACATTATTATATTTGGTAATTTATTTTTGAATATTTTGTGCATGGATATTTATAATAATTAAGACATTTTTATTAACTAGCCATTTTTAGTAGGTACCTCATCTAATGACCTTCAAATAACTGATACTATTATGCTTATTGTACATTTTTAATTTCGAACATCGAGATAACTGATAAATTAACAAAAATACAGTAGAAAAAAAAACATTAAAAATAAATTTCAATTATATATACTTATATTTTCGTCCAAATGTATTGCATGCAGCATGCGTCGTATGTTATGCCAATTTAGAAAAAAATGTAATCAACCAGACTGTAGCTGTACAATTGAACGTTAGTTTCGGCATAATATTGATTCACGCCCAGTTTAAAACGTTGAACGTTCATGGCTACATCAATATTATATAGTATTAGTTAAAACAATAATAATTGTTATGGCAAACGGACGAATATTATATGTTATCAATTTAACGCGCTTCTCGTGATGCTGAAATGCAGATTTTGAAAACGACGATCGCAATGATAATAATAATAACAATATAAATTCGTGAAATCCGTCTGCGGTTATTATAGTGATTAACGGCCAAGCTGCATTTCCTTCTGTTTTTAATTCATTATCGTTATCACAACGCATATAATATATATATATATATTGCTTAGCTGCTACATCATAAAAATATTATAATAATAGTGTTATGCGGGTGAGCCAGAACTGGCGGGTGTGTTACAGGGTGAACTTTCGTCGGGTTCTCCTGTTTTTTTGCACGTTCAAGATACGGGAAAACGCTGGTCACCCGCCCTGTACAACAATATCGTATAAAAGCTATGCCGCGGCGGCGGGCGAAACACTTGATCGATGGCAACGAGGCCACCGCCACCGCCACAACCTCTGCAGACACGATCCGTCATAATAATCGACTTAAATGATGACCCGTCCGATTCTTACGGTATTATATTATATTAAAAGAAATTTCAGGCCACTATTTTTTGACCAGCCCGTCTCCCATCGAACGCATCCCCCGAGATTCGCTCACCTGCCAATCAATCAATGCAATCCATCCGGACAGACGGCACTCACGCGAGTATTTCATTCCGTAATAGTATGTACGAATGTACGATGCGTCCTGAGTAATGCTACTGTACAGCACATTATGTTTATGTATAACAATGTATTGCTGTTGTAGCGGTTATTCTATTATTTTTTCTGCCGGAGATGACATTTAATCGAGCGACCGATTGGATAAGTTCGCAATACTTGACGTAATAATAGTAATAAGAAGAACGAGCAAAAGAATGCGTATTTTATAATTTTCATCCGCGACCAAACCGATGGGAAATATGTCTATAGTATTGTATTACACGAATTACGATAATCTGATGAGTTTGGTTCTTTTTTTTTTTTTTTGATAATCGTTTAGAATTGGTTTTAAAATAGATCGATTTAAATCGTATTTATAACGATTTAATCTTATCAATAACACTAGAATCGGTATCATCAATAATGTTTCATTTTCATTTTCATTAATTCGTTAAATCGGAGTTGAAAAAATTTTAAATGTAAATATTTGAAATTAAATTGTAAAAATGATTAAAAGCTCATGATCCAATCCGAAATAATACAAATATACTTAATGTTGAATGAACTATTTACGTACCGAAATTATGAACATAACGATTTTTTTATGTGTTACCATTTAAGTTAATTATTGGCACTTGACAATTATTAGCAAATTAAATAGGTTTACATATTTTATATTATATTTTTAAATGTATTTTTTAACTATAATAATATAATAATTGAATTGTACGAAATTATTTATAATTTACAAAATTAATTTATTATTTTTTAAATAATTTTAACTAAACTATGACATTTTTAATTAATTTTTTTAATTTATAGTTTTTGTCCAACCCATTATTTATTATTTTTTTTAATTTTTATTAGTTAGATAATTAGAATTGTTTTATGTTGAACATTTTTGATCTTTAATATTGTTTTCTAATGTCGTCTTCAACACCTTTGTGCAAGTAGATATGCTAAAAAAAAAAAAAAAAATTAACAGTATGTTAAGGGAATCAATTTTTCAATTTGTTTATTGTCTAAAATATTAACAGTTTATTACCTTTTTGTGTTTAAATTGCTGGCTAGGGAGAGGTGTGTTAGAATTAATTCTCATACTACATGCTTTTCCATATTTGTATTGTTTTAATCGAAAAATATCAATGTATAAAAGTAATTCATTACCCAACAATCCCGTACCTATATAAAATTATATCATATGTTTTATAATTTAGGTATTCATTTATAAAAATTGCATTTATCAGACATGTTTTATAATTTTATAAATTGTCAATGAATATTTGAAATTGTTTCAAATTAAAATTAAGTTCTTAAAAACGCAATAAAAATAATTGAAAATAATTGAAACTTATTGTATATTTTTAGCTATTTATTTTATTATACTAATTTTTATGTTTTATTTATTTTTTATGATCATAATTTTAGTGCAAATTTTATAACGTATATAAACATTAAACTTATTAAAAAATTATCATATTTAATTTTAAGCTTTGGTTTAAAATATGGTGTTACTAAATAAGAATTAATTTATGAGAGCACAGGTATTTCGGTTATTTTTAGGGCATAATATATGCATACATACTTAGTTGGTTTTATACTATAATTCCCCTTCATATTATGCCACATTTTTTAATTTTGTATACTTAATGAGAATCGGAGAGGATTAGCATTTCTCAAAAGGCTTCCAGTATATTAAGTAGACACAGCACTATACGTATTGTGTAGATACAATTATATTATAGATAATAATAATAATAATAATAATAATAATAATAAAATATCTTTGTTATTTAATCTGTTATGTAATAATTGGAACAATGGTTTTCCGATCAAAGAGAAATAATTGATTTTATCGTATTATTTAAAAGCATTTTAAAATATTGGTCCTTTCTCTACCACCACAAAATAATTGAAACAACGTTTCCTCTGTATGTTATTCGGTATTATGTATATTATGTATTAAAGCGACCTATACGTGTTATTATATTGTAAAGTCCGTCTACAAGGAATATAATCGCGTAAAATCACGTTCCGTTCGAGAGTATTCGTAGGCGTATGTCTCAAATCGTGGCTATAATAATATGTAGTCGTGGTACGTGTTAAACCCTCTTGAATCGGGATTGTTGTTGTTTGACACGTTTTCACGATAAATACATACATACTATATTATATACGTATAATACACGGTTAGATGGATATTTTTCTTTGTTTCTTTTTATACTTTTTTTAGCGTCAATCAATTTTACGATAAACTGTTTACTGATCGTAATTGATAAAATGATTATAGAGAAAAAAAATATGTTTAAAAAATAGATTTTTATACACTGTCGCTTATTTCGGAAAAAAGTTCCGCTTATGGATACTTGTATTCTTTACGATTTTCCTCCGTGTGTCAACTTCATGAATAAAATAATATTGAAACATATTGTACGGTTACACATAAATGATAATATTAGGTACCTAAATAATAATATACATTTCAAAAATAAAACCACAACGAAATTAAAAATAATAACCTAACCTACACTGGGTTTCAGTGGAATAACATAACCGCACTGGGCTTTTAATCAAAATAAACGTAAATACCTCGATATTGTGTATTAACGATGAAATTGGGGCAATGGGTAGGCGTGATATCATCGGTACTTATTTTGACATAATGCGTTTTGTTTTTGTATGCGCATATACCGCAATAATGATAATATTATTGTAACGCTAAATCGTCAACATTATATTATTTATTGTACGAAAAAAGAATAAAATATTTGAAAATGAAACTAAATTTTGTATAAATAAAAACCATTAATGGAACTAAAAGAGTTTTTTTTTTTTTTTTGTTCATAAAGGTATCCGATAAAAAAAATACAAAATAATACAAATAATTATTGTTATTCGATATAATACCGATGAGTCAGCATACGTGACCATTTTACATAACACGGAGCTCACTGATATTATATTATTATTATAGGTATTGCCTTTTTACTTTTTTTTTTTCATAAATATTGCGTTTAATTTTCGAAACTGATGTAAATTATTTTTTTCTTTTAGTTATGCGTACTGCGGTTTAATAGAATTTTAAACCTAATAAAAAATACATTTTTTTCGTACATTTTAATTTTAATGTTAACGTATGTACACGTAAACATATTATTATACCGTTATAAACCTTTCCAGTATAATAATAAACATGTCAATTTAAAAGTGTATATAGGTCCCGAACTTTGTGAAGGGTTGTTTTTTAATACTATAAAACGATAGCCTTGAAAAACCGTGAGTAATTTAATATTTTCTGCTCATTAAAAAAAATATATTTTGATTGTTAGTTTGACGAACATGGTTTTTAGTTTTCACGACTGACATTCAATGATTCTAAACCGATTTTATTTTCAAGAGTGCCATATAACGAAAAAAAATTTCCTTGTCTTTTTTTAATGTATTCATTTTCATCAGTGAGCCGTAAAACTTACGTTTTTTTATTACCACAATAAGTAAGTTCATTTATTCATTTTTTTAAAAACTGTTTAATGTGACGTTATAAAACCAAATCAGGCATTGTAGTTAAACAACATTTCCCAAGCTCTCTAGAAAAAAATAAAAAAATAAATTTTATTTCATTGGATACAATATTACAACTACATAACTATGTTCATAAATATATTTTGAGAACAAACTCATGCGAACAGTGAATTCTAAAAGTATCGTTTTTATTATCAAATTATAAAATTAATGATTGTTTTTTTACGTGTGTTTATTATATAATTTAAATTTTAAATACAACAATGCTCTGTAGTCGTATAAGTGTAAATTAATAGTGAATATTAAATTGTAAATAATATACAAACCTTTATCATAATATTATTACAGTTTGATTATTTTAAAAGTGCGAATATAAATATCAATATGCATGTACTTAATATAATTAAAATTTTGGATTTCAACTACAAGAAAACATTTTAAAATGATGCTCTTTAAAATCTCAAAGTCATCAAAAGCCTGTGAACTTTTTGAAGAATATTTGATAACACATAATTAACAAGTTTAAAATAACTTTTTTATAACGCTTTTTTATTTTTTCACTAAATTAATATTGTTAAAACTTCTCTTATAACAAAATTAAAGATAACACACTGTAAACAGTTTTATATATTTTAAAACTATAAATAACGGTTTTTTTTTCAATTACATTCAAACATTTTTAAATGGTTAATTGTATCAGAAAACTATGAAAAATAAGCTTTTGCAATTTTTAGTATATTACGTGACTGGCAAAAAATAAAATATTTAAAAATAAATTAATATTTTTGAACAAAACATTAATTTTTAACATTCCTTTAATTAACCAGCAAATAAAATTTTTTGAATTTTTGTCTGAAAATAAATTTAAGAATTCAAATTATATTTTTACAAAATATATTTTTTCAAAATATCTTTATTCGTGTTTAGTAATAAAATACATATTCTATTGAAATTCATAATATCTGAAATCATTATTTGCGATTTAACGATATGTAGTATGTACTTCATCATAATAAGATTGTGTGTTATCATTGTGTTTTAATATAATTTGTACTGTGTAGCTTAAATGCTTAATTATAAGTTTTACATTTTTTCTTTCTTGAAAATAACGATTATGTTATATGTATATGTCACATACATTTAATGAAATCATCCATTTCATGTATACCTAACCTAACCTTGCATGTCCAGTTGACGAAAATACATTATATGGACATTCATTTCATGAAATGGATAATATCTATATTGCACATCATGTGTAATTATTATAATTTTATTGAACAATAAATTATGTTATATTATAAATTATACTTTTTATTTTTTTATTAGTGTTATATATTTACTTACAACCTATGCTTAAATACTCACACAATAAAATTATAATATATATTATTTATTTTGTTCGTTATAGTTTTATTTCTCGAAATAATTGATTTCAGTTGAAGAATTTGTAAAGTCAAATTTAATTTGCTTTATAAAAGATTGCTGAAAAGAATAAAAATATTTTTCAATTATGTGATTTAAGTAAAAAAAATACATATTCATCATAATCGTTCAAGGTTAAAAGATGGAAAAATTATAGTTTCAGAGAAAAGTATCAAGGTAATTATACAATAAAATTATTATTTTTATCACAACTTAAGTTTATTTTTTAAAAGGAAACCAAAAAAATAGATAGTTTTGAAATTAATCAATTCGTTGAATCAGATTCACTAAACATAATTTGTATGATCGTGAAATAAGAATAAAAAGAATTGCATCAATTTAGAACAAATTATGAGTTACTTAAATTATGTTATAGTAACTTAATTTGTCACTATTTCTTGAGTTGATAAAAATGTAAAATTGATTAAAAAAAATCAGAAAGATAATAATTTTCTTTTATTTATAAGGCGAAAACAGCTTATCAATCAAGTAGGTGTGTATCTTAAAATAAAATATCCAAAAAATATTTGATTATACAAAATAATAATAATAATAATAATAATAATAATTGTCATAATCAATCGTCTTACAAAACGGTGAACCACGATTGCGTCCAGCTTACCTTTTTCCATTCAAAAAACGCAATACGATTGCGCTCGGCCAATTAGCACTATCGCGCCCATCTTACCTTTTTTACCTGCATAAACGCAACACGATGGCGCTCTAATATTAATATATATTATATATTTGAAAAATTTGAAAAAATTTTCCAATACACTATTTAAAAATACAATCGGACTTAGTTAATAGACATTTGTTATTTAGGGCTTAGGACTGACAACAAAATTAAATTGTTGGCTTGGTTAAAAATTTTGAGTTACATTTTTTTTTTTTTTAATAACAATACTAATACAAATTACAATTTTGTCAAAATATTTGGATATTTGGATAATAAGGTAAATTAACAATAAAACATTATCTCGATTACTCGGTTGTACATACAGGGAAATCAAGTCCAAGGAAAACCAAGTCCGGCTGTATTTTTAAATAGTGTACTAGAAAATTGTTAGAATATATTATTTATATACATTTAACATATACATATACGGGACAAACATTTATATATTAGAGCGCAATCGTGTTGCGTTTTATACAGGTAAAAAAGGTTAGACGGGCGCAATATTGCTAATTGGTCGAGCGCAATCGTAATGCGTTTTTTGAATGGAAATAGGTAAGCTGGGCGCAATCGTGTTACAGCCCTTACAAAAATACAAGATAAAATAGAAAAATGTATAGTTTATAACTTAATTTTTTTTTATTATCAGCATTAATTATTATTTCTTATTATCAATTTCATTTATTTAATACGTATAATTTGTTAAAAATAAAATATAAGATAATTTATTGTTAAATAACGACTTATAATAATTACACAAAATGTACAATCTGAACGAATTTCAGTATCTTGAAATGCAGTTTGTGAAACGGGTGATTTCACTATGCGTATATGCGATATACATATATACAACAAAAGTTAAATGACAATTAGAAATTGATTAAAATCATGTCGGTATGGTACAATTGGACAGAATTCAAAGCATAACGAATCAAAATGTTATCATTCAAGTTAAAAATAAATAATATCATAACATATATGTTATCTATATTATAAAAATTAAGTGAACACTATAAAGTTTCTATTGTTAATCATAGCATAGCGCCATACCATTTCTACATTTCTATTAGCTACTAGTACATAATATTTTATATCTATATAATCGGATCACTTACAAGTCCAGTGGAATCAGATTTCTCGAGATCGCCCGACATTGTATTATTCTATGTTATTATTTTCAGAAACCAATTTATAACGTTAAATATATGTATTAAAATATTCATAATAAATAATAATTTGATATTACACTGAATCTATACGAAGTGAGTATACGTTTGACGTTTGTTATAATATTAATCTCAAGATTTAATATATTATTGAAAATATTTATCTGTTATGATTTTAAGTCTATATATAATATGTACTTAACGGTCAGTATTATATCTTTTAAAAGTAATCTATGAATATGTAATATGTGTGTCGTGTATTCATTTGTTCGCACCACACAAGGGATCCGAATCATATAAACTTAACTTCAGTTTAATTAATTATTTTATTGGTTTTCTGTCACTTGCAAACGAGATAGGATCAAACAAAACACTCAGTTTTATACGACGTTTTGTGAATACAATGAGATATATCTCATTTTTGCTTCAGAAAACCAATTGCAGATCACCAAATCCATTTTCTAGATACCATTAATAATTGTGTGCTTGTCATCAGAACCGTCCAGTTTAGAATACCGACTATATTATAATTAATCAAAATAATTTTGTTTGTTAATTAATATTTCCATGGTTGATGATGGACGACAGTACGATATGAAGCTAAATATTATTTTATCTTTTTTTTTTACACTTGTCCACACTAAAATTAATAACTTTTGATATGTTTGTTTCATATACCACATAGCACCATATAATTGTAATTCGATTTTGGAAAATTCTTATTAAGCAAGGCAGTTGTAAGCTCAGTTATGGATGTTGAAACTTTTTGTTTGTGTATTCTGACAAATAAATACGAGTATATTATTATTATTAAACAGCTTCAGGCTTCAGGAATTTATTTGAAATATATTTTATATTATTACGTCTATAGACGTGGGTTGACGTTATATAATAATTACGTTATGTCAGAAGGTCTAAGTAAGAGTAAAATATTTTAGGTTTTTGCTTTAAATTTTTTTCTCTTCCAAACAAAGTTGTGTTTTTCTTTTTCACAACATAAAACATACTATTATTTAATTATGTAAAGTACTATATGCAATGGTAATACAAATCAATATATTATCATAAACTTACGTAACTTAACTACTTAGTTACATGCTACAGTGTAACTGTTGTATGCTTCTGTACATTTGATTTCGGTTATAAAACTATAAATGCAAGTTGACATTTAAGAATCAAAAGATAATATAGAAGGTAACCGACAATTATACAAGTGAAAAAACCATTGCAAATAAAATGCAAATTAAGTACAAAAATGTGTAAAATTTAATTACAAATAAAGTATAAATAAATGAATAAAAACGAATAAAATATTGTAATTATGACTTCATGAAAAAAATAACAGATTGAGGTTGACTTGATAAATACATTTATATTATTAAAGTTATATTGTAAATACATATTATATATTATATCGTTCATTTGTATTAGTTAAAAAACTGGATAAACAGAAAACATCATTATACTTTGTTCAATATTCTCAATCAATAATTTTACTTAATACCCATACTGAATATATTATAATACAATAATACAGTCATTAATTATATACAAAACAATAATTGTAATAGATATTTAAAAAAAATTATTATCATTAATAAACCCAACAAAAAATGTCATAGAAAATTTACATTACTCCATTTTTTCAATTTTTCAATTTTTTTTTTAGTTTTTCTGAATTAGGTATTTAATATTTCTAAAGGGTGACGTTAGATACAAAATAAAATGCATTAGATAATTTTAAGTATAAAATATAAATTGTATAGTATTATGATAACATTTCTATAAAAATTTAAATTTTACTGATTTGTTTTATGTTTCTATGAAGTAATAAATAATACTAATTTTACTTTAAAATTGACGATAATGTATGTCATGACATTTTTCTACCATATATATATGATAAAACTTAAAATAAATGTTAATAAATTATGAATATGCAAACAGCTGGTTAACAATAAGTTATTAGTTCAAACTAAAATTCCTTTTTGCCAAGGGGAAATTGGAAACTTCTATATTCACATCACAAAACTCATAAAATAACAAATGTCTAACCTTTACTATTAAACAACTCTAAAATTTATGTTTCTGAAAGGTATTTAGCTGCACACATTATGAAACACAATTTGTAATTATAATAAATCCAATCAAAATATTTAGTACAAGAAACTAACATTATTAATAAACAATAAATTAGTATGGTTTAGTTTATTAATAAATTAGATGGGTTATATAGTTTCATGTCTAAAACTTTGTTTTTGAATAATGTTTAAACATATTATTCTAGCAGTTAAAAAAAACTATAAACAAATTTAGTGAGGAAAAAGTTTGAATTTTCCTGCTTGATATTAAAAAAAAAAAAACACAATATCGGGAAATAGTTTTATTTATTTATTATTTACTAACACCCATAAGGGTCTTATAATCCGTTGTAATCTTCTAGTTTTTATTAATATTTTAGTATTTACTATTTAAACAATTAGTTTTAAACCAATAAAAAAAAAAATCATTGTCCAAAATCAAAACTGATTTTTTTTAAATTCTATATCCTATTATGATATTATATTATAAATATATCATATCTTTTTTTTTTGTTTTTCATACCAACATATTTTAAACGAAATAATATATAATTTTAATTTCAAATATTAATCATCAGATAGTAATTATAGTTAATACAATATTTTCTTATATTTTATGAGGTATACGTGAACAATGAATATATTATTATAGTACAAATTAGTTGGGTAAAGTTATTGGAAATATTGTTAGCCCAAAATGTGTGTACCTATTTTGTTTATCTATTGTTATATATAATAAATGTCTACATTATAGTTACCTATATTGGTAATAGTGTTTGCTAACCCTTCGCCATAACATGATGTAATATCAAAATATAAAATATTATAATATGCATGGTTATTGAAAAAAATATACATATAACGTTTTTTCGAAATACTGCTATAATAAAAATGTAAAATAGCTTTTAAATGTATATTGCATACCTATCCCGTTAGATCAAAAACAATTCGTTGAAATATATTTGCGCGTGCAATAGTATCGTCTTAAGACTACGATGTTTCGTTATAACTTATAACTGTATACCTTTCGATGAACTTGTCGCATTGCAGTAGACTTAAAAGTTACAGTTGTAAGCATAAGAAAACCAAACGAATATAGTAATATATATAATAATAATAATAATAATAATAATACTCAGGATTAAAGAAATATTTGACAAATCAATTGAATTCTGTGGTATATTTACGATGGAAAGAATGTATCACTAGATTCCCTAGATTAAAAAATATTAATATAACACAATACAATCTGGTGAAAATCGTGTAATGACTGAATTATATGAAAATGAAGTTTAAAAAAAAAAACAAAAGTTTAACGAAACATTAACGGTTTTATGATAAAAAAAATAATTTCCTATCTGTATATCTATATGTTTGTCTACTTATCTATTATGTTTTATATTGAGATCCATTATTAGATTCTGAACGAAGTGATAAATATAATAGTTCTAAGCAGCAAAACAGTTTTTTGATCGACCACGGATTACTAAAATTACACTTATATAAATTTTATTCCAAATACTTTCTCAAAATTGGTTATATTTAAATAATAATAATAATAATTTGGTAAAGAGGTAAAGTTAATAGTTATATATTATTATAATCGTAATATTAGGTGTCTACAAAACGCCACAGCAGCAGACAGTGTGTACTGACAAATTGTTAATACACTGTCATTAGTTAGTTGCTCTAAATTGGTATACCTATGATAATATTTCATCGTCAATCGACTGTGTAATCGTTCCGAACGTCTACAACCATAATTAGGAATAATAACGTTAATGCGTAACCATAGTAACGGGGCAAGGGTACTTTTTTTCTTTTGAAAACCTATAAAAAATAGGTGGCACGCATTATGAAAAAAATTGCCCTTTTTTCACTCAACTGCTCCTAGTCAGGCGACGGACGTGTCTAATACACTTTTACTCTTTCCCCATACACACGTTATGTATGACCACAATCCCAAGCTACACCTTCCACAAATGACGAGCCTTCCCTTCTGCTATGCAATATACACAAAAAAAAAAAAAATGTATAAATATTTCATTAATTACCAAGGAATTCACATGCATTTTCATAACACACCAAAATATACATCAGAATGAACAAATATATAGATATACAGTTTTATTAATATCAAATTCATAGAAATAATAAGAGTTATAACTTAATGAAAAAATTTAAAACACAAATAAATACATAAGTACTATGATGTTTTGATTATTTTTTTAAAAGCTATATTTATGTCAAGCAGAGAAAGAATTCGAATACATTAAATTATAATAAAAGCTATGTGAAACAATATAAAATAATATTGTTGACAAAATAAATAAATATAATATTAATTATAACAGCAAGATAAAAGAAATTAATTTTAACATTACAATTTAAAAATAAACAGAAAATAAACAGAATCTTTCCATTAAATATATCTCGTGATAAATAAGTGTATTATAAAATATTTTAAACATTTTAACTTTTTACACCAATTTCCATATTTTTAAATAACTTCGTGTACATATTAATATTAATCTATGCTGACCAAATGTAGAAGTACATGATGTAGATATAATATTAGAATTTGTATTACTCCTAGTATTATAACAATGATCAAATTTAATACAGCTATAATTTTGATAGGACATAGGTATACTATAAAATATTAAAATGCAATTTTATTATCAACAAGTAGTTAAGGTTTTTCTAAAATTATTCTTCACAAATTATTAATTTTAATATTGAACGAATATAAATGCGACTTATGTGTCACTCTACTATGTGTACACTCCCCAAACATCTAATATTACATATAGGTAAATACAGATTCGACAATAAATGCAAAATAAATAATCCTAATTTTTTTTTAGTATTTGTAATTTATAAAATAAAATGCTAATTGAGTTGTATAGTGTAAACGTAATATTTAGAGTTTTAATTAACAATTATATTATCTAGTATTTTATTTTTGTAATATTTTCAAATGTATGGCATTCACAAGTTTAAAAGCTAGTAGTGCACTGAAAGTTGTGTACTGTGATATTTTTGTTTACACTTTGGATTTATTTATACGTAAACGAATATATTTTAATATTTAATATTTAACTCAAGAATATTGTTAGCAACTTTGTTTTTATATCATTTATATATTTATTAACTCTGTTATATACTTCATATTTTTATGTGCAATTAAAATTAATGTTCCATCAGTAAAACTTATGACATTTTCTTCAATTTTCAAGTTAATTAAATCTTTGATACAAATAAAAACAAGAAGGGATCTTAGATTATTCCTGGTATTAATTTACATTTAACATTTATTAGATAATTAACTAATATATTGATCAATTCTGACTAATTACATTTTATTTTAAAGTCTAACGCAATACCACGAACGTCACACACTTCTAGTATTTTAATAGCGATAATAGAGTTAACACTTTTTTTAAACAAAAAATAAACCTGTAAGATTATTACCTTTATCAAGAATATAATGAATAAAATTTAAAACTAATAACTGTACATATTTTTTTGATTTATTTTTCTGGTATCTAAACTGTTCATTTAAAAAAAGTTATGTTTATACAAAAAAATAACTAATCGTTCTTCTAAATATTTTAAAAATCTCTTTAAAATGGAAAATGATAGCTTGATAAATCTAAAAATAATGCATAGTGAAATATCAATGGATTTAAGTAACGAAACAATTGAGGTTATTTTTAAATTTTGTAGTATGAGTTTTCATTAATAATGTTTTACTATATATAACTGTTAAAGGTTGTGAAATAATATTTTGCTTTTTTATTTTAGAATTATATTTGAACACTTATTATCCAAAATGACGTATTTTCTTTTATATTTTTTATATTTTCTTTTTCAGTCATCGGTAACAAAAAAATTGAGCCATTAATACCAAATTTCTCATGAAAAGCATTCAATAAAATATATTGTAACATTAATATCACTTTTAATTTTATTTGAAATACTACTATAAGTTTCACTAAAAAATAAATTGAATTCAGTAGTAATTTCTAGTTCATCATTAATTAGAATAGTATTTTTATTTTTAATGTCTACTGATGATTTAGTACTTTTATATAGTAATGCAATTATAATTCATTTTGATAATACATATTTTTTGTTTGCATTATTAAGGCATAAAATAAATGTCTATATTTATTGTATTAATATAGTATGCCTTTTATATCAGATAGATATTTCATAGTTTTAGAAAATATTTGTTTTCTATTTCTTATTGCAATGATGATACTACTCGTTCCTCAAATTTTATTTTATTTTTTATTTTTTATTGATTTTTTAAAAAAAGAGAGAGAAGTTGCTTTATTATAAATTCATCTAGTTTTTAGTTAAAAATATCAAGAGCTAAATTTACAATAAGTAGTTTATGGAGAATCAGACCAATTTTTATTTAATTTTCTTTTAACTGATAAAAGTACTTAAGTATAAATTTGTTTTAGATAAATAATGGTAATTATCAGTATGTTTTTTATTGTAAAATAAATAGAAACATGGTTAGTTATACAAATTTACGTAATACCAAATTTTATGTTAAATTTTTTATTTTATATTTTTGACAAAAATTATGTTTTATGTTTTTTGCAAGTTTTACTATGATCTAATACTTAAAATAAAAATAAAAAATAAAATAAAATAAAATACGTTAATATGTATTTATTTAAACTAATATTATTTTGTTTTTATTTTTTACTAGTTTGTAACGAATATTTACCATAAAATGAAACCTTTCATATTAAAAATCATTAATGATGTGAATTTTATGATTTAATATTGTTGATATTATAATGTTTTACAAATACATCTTAAGATAATATTTTCGTATACAAAATATAACTGATTATATAATATATAAAACATAGCAACTACATACGAAAAAAACCTATAAAATTGTGTAGTTTTAAAAAGTAATATCATAATTAAACTGTCTTAAAAAGTATACATATCGATGTTTTAAGTAATGAAACTTTAAAAAGTATCTATAAACTACCTAATAAACTATAAATTCACACAATACTTCATTGTTTTATTTTGTTGAAATTGGTTTTTTCTTGATACTATTTAGATGATTGCCTATTTTCTAATAGTATATGCATTTTAATACATTTTATTGATGTTCCTAATTCTGGTTCTACTTGTTGTAAATGTATTATTCCATTAAGTTCATAAGTTATGTATGTCACAAGTTAGAAGTTATAGGATGTTAAAAAGTTTAAGTAAACTGTTGTCTCCAAATTGTTGATTATTGAAAACAACTTGCTATCTTGAAAAACAAGCAATGCTTTTTAATCATTTTACTATTTTTTTTTTTAAAATTGAATACAAGTTAATTATATAATTTTATAAAAAAAAAAAACAATATCAAAATATTTACCATCCTAACAAAATTTATCTATCAAAAAATACATATCAGATATTTATATTGTAATTATTATTTCTTTCAAATTTATAAATAAATTCTGATTCTAAATATACATACGTCCATAAACCAGCAATTAGAGACAATTTTTATTCAAAAATATATGAAAACATCAACATCAATAAAATTAATGGTAAAAAGAGTGTCTTGATAAACAAACGTTTAACGTACGTAGTCCTCTGAAAAAATCACTGTCGCAAATGTCATGATCCTTTTGTTTTGAGTCATCAATATTTATTGTTTAATATTATTTTTATATCTAGTAAAATTTCAAGCTGTCTTCTGTGTATATAAAGACACTTTTAGTTGCTATAAACTTCATCGTAATATGGTGTGTACGTAAAAATGAAAAGTCAGTGAAATTATCAAGGGCTAAGATAAAAATTGAATATTTAGTTTTTATATAAAAAAAAAACAATGGATAAATACAAAATACAATGTTTTACATCGTTAAAATTTTAAAACTATTCTCCCGTAAAACTCAGTCTTTGTGACATTGAATTGGGCTGGTTATTAAATACATAATTTAGTGCCAGTGGTAGTGGTTGTGGTATTTTTTGCTTATAACGTTGATAGAGAAGAATAATTTTAATAGTAGCTAGCACAGCCATATTTCTCAGGACGCCATTATTGCCGACACTAGCAGGCGTCGGACACACTTTCGCACGCATACATAATTATTCAATTATACAGTATAATATATATATATATATATATATATATAATTATTGTATATATACATAAAACACTCTAACCGGATCCACTGTATGATACGCATTTGAAACGATGTTTTTGTAGCATAACCGACTACTGTGCATTTCAATCGTAGTTTTATGTAAATTTCTCAAACAAATCGAGCAGCTACGTTCTCGAAATTTCACTCGTCAACGGCATTTTGGCTCCTTCTTGTCTGACACCACATATGACAAAATCACCAACCGCGAAAACATATACACATCGAAAAGCTCTATCGTAAATTGTATAATATTCAAATTTAGCATGAATATTATCGAGATAACACTGCCGAATTTGACGACAAACTAACTGTCACAAATATATGATTATTCATAAATTGTTGCGCTCGACACTATCGCGTGCAAATGTAAATGTTCTTATCCAAGTTACGGGTTTAGACGAGAAAAAATAATTAGCAGACACAGCCTGAACGTTATGTTCGCATTATTAATCGTGATGGCTTTATTATTCACAAAGGATGTAGTGTTAAAGACGTGGTGAACCAGTAAACTATATACAACGCTTTCCCAAGCTCACTGATAACACTTGTCCTAATCGTCTGCATATATATTATATACAATACATATATTTTTGAGTGTATAATGTAGGTAAATATGCTCGTATATGCATCATGTAAACAAAATAACGCGTAAAAAGTTTTGGTCCAGTTTTTTTTTCTAAACACAAATTGCATAATACTTGTTATTGAATAGCATATTTTATAAAAATGTACATGTCGAAGTATATTATTTAAATATTTTAGTTTTTATTATTAAATACGTGTGAGAATGGTATGTACAACATATGTACATAATGTTATTTTGTTTTACACGATATGAAAAAAATTTGTTAATAACTAAACATTAACTTTCACGAAAATAATGTCATCGGATGTTATTAACAATATTATATAGTCAGTATAAATTTAAAATAAATAAATATCATTATTAATTATAGGCTCATAATAGTTGTTTACAATAATTTCCAATAGGTATTCTTCGATTTAAGTTTATACAAACGTTTAGCCTAACTATTTCCTATTTAGTTTTTTTTTTTATAATATGTCATGTTAAATTGTTTTATCTTTGTAATAATTTAAGCATTAAAAATAAAAATATTAAATTAATTAATGATTTATATTTCTTACCAATTTTTGATTTTGAGTAATTTGGTCGTAAAGACTAAAGGCGAATATAGGAATTTAGGAAACTGTTTCTAGTTGGAGATTGTTGAAATTATTATTTACATTCTTACATTTATATTTTACTACAGTATAATTTGCAAACTCACAAAACGGAATATAAGTAAAAAATAGTTGATAAAAATGAGAGAATAATGTGAATAAAATGTAAACAATCATTTATTCAATTTCTGTATCGAATTTTTGAAAGAAAACCTTTAATTAACTTAATTATCCTTATGAACTTTATTCGTGGTTTGGTTTAGGTACTTTGATTATGGAATAGGATTATTATTAATTAATCTCTCTCGGATAATCTATTAAAACTTATTTAAATGAGACTATTTTCCGTCCATTTTAATTGATTATTTTATCAGTAGGTTAATTTCCATTTAATTAAATGGAAGTGATTGGTTTTTAGTAATATCATTCAATAATGATTCAATAAAAAATACAAGTGTAGGAGTTAAATTCATGCAATTTATAACCTAATAAGTACTATAATTTTTCGATTAGTTAAATTTTCAATTTTTAAAATGTATTTTACAATAATTTTATATGAATGTTTAACAATGGGTTTTTGTTTTAAAATAAAACTATTTTATCTTCTTCAACTGTAAATTAATATTATTTTATACGATAACAATAATATTGCGTATAGATTGCCATATGATAGAATTTTCTAACTCACGTTTATGAGTTTTAAAATAATATATAATGTTGTTCTTGTATATTCAGTATTGTATGAACATAATAAAATAAATAAATAACAAATACATTTATTATATCTAATATTTATCTTAAAACAGATAATTTGAAAATTGTATTTATAAAATAGCATTTTTTCCATGTGTATAATAATATAATAAATAATCCATATTATAAGTATATTGTTTAAAATGATATACTTTTAATACGATTACCAATCAATTATATATAATAATATAATATAATATATATATATATAATATAATATATATATATATAATATATATATATATATATATATATATATGTTAAATGTAAAGTAGTTTAATGAATATAAAATATAATTATAAGTGACTATTTAATTTTTGTAATTTATTAAAAATAAATTCATTTTTTTACTGAAAAACTATTACTGGATCATGTGCCGTAATACAGTTTTTATTCGTTAAACAAATAAACCAAAATAATATCTATACTATTGACACGGTACGCAACGGTCGCCAGTACAAAGTACAGGCACCGCAACGACCGGTCGGCACCTTATCAACCGCCATCACGGCCTACGACGATACGACTTAGTTGTCTCTCCCACCAACGCTCCAAAGGCTAGACAGGACGGGAAGAAAAGTCGTACGGGACGAGTACGAGCCGCCGGCGATCGCGGCTCTGCGACACGCAACGTCAACGCGACAACACGGTGTTATGATCTCCCGTGTTGTAAGAACGACGACCGACAATCGTACCACGTTGGATACACCAGCCCTCGTCCGACCACGGAGATCGACCGATCATCATCTCCGTCACCAGTACATTATATCGACAACGGTTACAGCTCAACAGACGCCGACCATACGCCTGCGAGGACGATCTACAATCAACCCTCCGCCAGGTTCGCGTCAATATATACTCGTACTTATTATAACTTATTTTTTCGTTAAATTATATTGTTTTTTTTTTTTTTTTTTTTTTTTTTTTAGGTATGGTAATTTGAATACAAATTATAAGACTAATCACATTTAAATTTAACCAGCTATCATCATTTATTTTTAATTTAAAAAAAAAAACTTTGAATAAAAACTCCCTAATTTCTTACACATTTCGGTTTTTTTTTTTTTACCTTAATACTATAATCAAAAATATACATAATGATTTATTACCTAAATAATTATTTATATATTATATTTCTATGGTTGGTAAACAATTATAACGTATCAATGTATCTGTAACAATTATTACTAAATGCGCAAAAAAAAAAAAGCGGGCAAGTGGGTACCGTTCTGCTGTACATTAGGGGGTGGGGTTGACCTCGGACTAGGGTAGGTTAAATTTGAATGCAATGATAGGTATCATTGTATACGAAAAACGATTCTGAACGAAGATGATTTGTCAGCCTAGGATATAATTTCCAGTAGTTGGTGAAAAAGGTGGTTTATGTTTTAATGGCCTGAATACACCAACATTTAAGTTCTTTTATAATTATTGTAAGCTTAACTTATGAAAAATCTTGTATTAAATTTTCAACTTTTAGCTACCTATACAAACATTTTTATGAATTATACCTACAAAATAATTTGCAAATATTCATAATTTTGACGAATTTTCGTCAAAATTTGAACTTCAAATGCTAATAAAAAAAATTGTGCCTATATGTATTCTTATAATTTTTTTTAATCACTATAAGAATAACATATGAGGAACTTTGTATAACATTTTCAAGTATTTTGATACAGCCAAAAAAAATTTAACGACACTTCAAAAAAAATTTTTCAGAAAAATTGAAAATGTCAGTTGTCTATAAATAGCTCAAAAAAACTCAAAATATTTTGGAAATTAAATCATGTAAAGAAAATGCCAATCTAAATAACTGGTAAAATTTTTCGCTTTTGCATTATTTTTTTTAAATGTTAAATGTTATTTTTATATATTAGTTTGTTTTTGATTTTACAAAAATAAAATGTTTTTATTCATGGAAAATATACCTGACATTATAAGTTCCAATACATTTTACACACGTCGGAACAAAAATAATAGTGATTGTGCTTATGAAATTGTGCAAATATTAAAATTTTTGTTTTTAATATACAATTATTATGTGTAGCTGTGCAAACGAAAATTGCTTTAACAAGAGCAACATAATATTATTAATTTTAAATTAAACTATTGTGAAAAAATGAAGAACTATGAAATCATATTCGTAGAAAATAATTCAACAACTTTGTTTTTTTTTCTTTTAATTCGATTTATTATAATACGGATAACCATATTATGTTTTCATTGTAATTCAACACACGCAAATAAATTGTAAAAATATAATCATTACCATCTAGTATATTATAATATAATTAGTGTATGAACAGTGGTGCACAAAATTATTTGTTTAGCTGTTGGTAAGTATCGAATGTTGCAGTAGATATCTATATACCAGTACAAGCATTTGTATTATTCATTAATTATTTATATATTTGAGTTTTAACGTACATTAACAGTTTTATAAGTTTTAAAGATTTGTGTTTACTTTATTAAAGTTTTTTAATGGTTTTTTGCTAGTTTTATGTGTTTACGTTTGAATTTTAAGCTTTTAAAAACTTAACTTTTTTATTTCAACAAGAATCAAAAATGAAAATTTAAAATTATTAACTAAATGGTAATTTTGTATACGAAAAAATCTAACACCAAAAACTAATCTCTTATGACAGTATGAATTGAACTAAGATATTACGTGGAAAAACTATTATAAATCAGTTTGATATTATAACGAAGAAAATGCCACCATCCAGTATGATTGACGAAGAACTGTTATAGCACAACATTTGAGTAATAAGGTTTTTTTTTTTTTTTAAATAAAATATCTATAGGTAGCTCCGTTTGAATGCACACTCGGAATATTGAACTTCATGGCGTGAAATATTTGAAATCACATCGCGTAGAGAGGTGAGATTGTACACAATAGAAAAACTTGATTTTCAGGATGAACTAAGTACATGAAATGTTAGAAAAGTATGATACTATAATAGGCGACTTGGACAACACTCGCTGATGGAACAAGTATTGTTGTTGCTTAAAGCGCAGTGTATCGGAAAGATGAATTCTCTGAACACGATAGCGGAAGATAGGAAAGTTATGTTGACCCTTTGAATAGTAGTTGTTTCGATTTCTTTCAAAGACTTTAATAGTAAGTTATTATCATCGTTATTTTTTTCTTGATGACCGAAACTCAACGATTTTTTGATTCAGCTTTACAATACAGTAGATTCATACATACATCCTTTGAAAGCTACTATAATTATACGATAAGTTGCATAATCAACGTTGTTACAGTTACCATCGTGTCGATACCGTGTTCATTGTTCTCTAGTTCAAAATCATATGAAAAAAAATGTTGTTCAACTTTAAAGTTATCATAAGACGTGTATTTAAGGGTATTAGCAACAGGATATATCATAGAATAAGTTATTACATTAAGTATAACTCATTACAAAACATTCAAATATAATTTAAATATAAATATACTACATGTATATTGTATATATATTTAAGTTATAAATTAGCTATTTTAGTGTGATTCATTCGTATAATTGGAAAATGTTTTATTTTATTTTTTATCGTGTATTTAAAATGTGTTAAAAATTTCAAAAAAGAAATAAGTAATTTGCTCTGAAGGGTTTTGTCAATGGATGGTCTCCCTCCTCATGAAAGTCATATCATATACATTTTAATCTCTATTATATTTTATCAAATTTTCTTATTGTACACATGATACAGATTGTAAATATATATTTTAATATAAAAAAAAAAAAATTCAAATAGCATATAATCATAATATCATATTATCACACCTATAGTGTAATATTATTTGAATAATTAAATAATGTATTGTTATTTGATATTTCCTATAACAATTAATGTGATTTATATTTAATTGATAAAATTATAATATTTATACAATTTTTTCATGCAAAACAGAATTGTATAGGTTTTTTTTTTAAATTTGAATCAATGATCGTTTATTACTAGTATAGTTTATTGGATAATATATAGAAATAATATAAAAAACATACTGTTGCGTAATTCATATGATTATAGTTTCTGTTAAGTAATAAATACTTAAGGATACGCACTACGCAATATTTTAAAGGTTATCATAGTAGTTTTCAATTTAAGTTATACTTTTTCAATAAAATAAAATTATTAAATAAAGTAGAAATAAAATAAGTAAGCCTATAATGAATTACGTTAAGTAATGTTATTACCTTACAATTATTTTATGTTTACAACTGGTCAAAAAACTATCATTTAACGTTTATAAAAATAAATTATGATTAAACTGCGAAATTATATAAAGTTTAAAATGTTTTATATCTCAACGAATTAGATTTAATTTAATGATATTTAATGTATAATTATAAAATATGTCGACCGCCAATATAATAACACTTACGTAACTATAAAATTACCCGTTTTAGATTTACATCTTTTATTAAAATCAATGCTCATTTTACATTTATTTATATAAATATCATTAATAGTGAGTTATATAAATGTGATTGACACATTTGAATTTTATTTTACCGAAAAAATCTAAAAAAAAAAAAATAAATGAAAAATATTGAAAAACGACGAAAAACTTTTATTTCCGGCAACAATCAATTAATGAACGACAAAACGTACAAGATATTACCAAACTGATAGTTTTATTTCGACGAATTCTTCACTTAAACCCATTTGTAACGACTATAAACACTGGATAATGCAAATATTTAACAAACAGTAGAAATCGTTTTGCCATTCAACTAATCCATTAGCGCACCACGCCTTAATAGTTATCCCAAAAATACGATGAGTATATTATATATATATAATATACATTTATGTATGCATGTATAGCTTGTTTGTATACATCGAGAATGTATTAAACGTAAACATGTTTTTTAATGAGTAAAAAGTAGATTTGATTAAATCTCACACAACCCTACAGATTTACTAAAAAGAATATTTGTCGGTGTATAACAATGCAATTACAATATTTGAATCTTTTTATCAAATAAATAAATGCAGTTTAAAATACCGTAAAATAATACAAATTTAAAAAAGTATATTTTATTTTTATTTTTTAATAATATGATTTTAATTTTATACTTCAAAGCAACACAAAATATTAAAACAGTATTGTTACATCTCTAAAATAATAACTTAACCACAAATTGCTGTTAAAACAAAATACAGTACATGGTTTGAAAAAAAAAATATCTGCTGCGCTATAAAATGTTTAATTAATTAATGTAACATCCATTTATTCATTCAAGAATAATATTGTAACTTAAATACATTTTAACGAATGGATATAAAATGAATACTTTAATAATATAACTTATTACTTTTTTTTTAAAAAAACTGTTCACATTACTCAGTTAATTATTAACCATAAAACAGTGAACTAATCTGTTAGTTTGTTATCCGAAGATTTAATACTTTATTGATAGTAAAATATGTTATTTTTAATTATCTTAAGTTATTAAAAAAGTGAAATACATATAACGGGTAGGTACCGAGCTTACGAATATATTTAAATAAATCAGCAATAATAAATCTTGCGTTTTAAAAACAGTTTCTAGCAGAGTTGGGTTTTTTTTTAAATGTTCAACATTTTTTTAAAAAATAAGTCAACATTTAAAATATATGGTTGTCTCGGATATACAGTAAACAACAATAACAAATATCAAATTAACTCAATGCTTAATTTAAAAAAATTACCGCTTGACATTGTTTAAATATCGATGTCCAAAAAACGTTTAGACCTAAAACATAATATAAAGAAGGATAATATCAAATTTGAATATCTATAGTAAATTTGAATATTTTAAGCTAATGCTAATAATACAATATACATAACTATATCTATTGAAATATGTGCACGATTCTTAGTTATAACTTTCGTCTAGTCCTGGTAGTTCATTTTTAAATACTTGTATCGCTATACTGTGTAATATATAAATATTACAGTGTTATTCTAATAAATGTATAAAGTAGATTTCCAATATGCAACTAACCAAATTAAATATAAATATTACCATTATTAAATAATTAGAAGATGATGAAATAACGATTGGTCAAATTAAAATTAATACCAAGATCATTATATTATAAGAAAATAATTATACAATAATCAAATTTAAAACAAAATACAAATCATACAATTACGCAACAAACACGCGCGTCACATAAGCGACCCGACCTCGCCAGATGACCTGATGTAGTGAGGAGAACGTGTATAAAAACCACAACACCCACACAGCATCCTCGTTGTGTAAAAAAACCTCACCAACGTGATATAAAAGCTAGCAGTGTAAAAACCTTACCAACATAATATACAAGAGGACAGTGTAAAACCTTACCAACATAATATACAAGTAACCAGTGTAAAACCTCATCACCATAACATACAAGTTTGAAGTAAAAGAAAACATCGCCAACATCAACGACTCAAGAAACACGACATCAATACCGAAGACACCAGGAGGATTGGACAAGATCGGTTCACACATACAAATCCCATATATCTTATTTCGAGAAACTTCTTAACGTTACTTTGGTTCACCATTTTCTGGGTACAAACCTATATTGGTAGTTGGTATATTTTCTTTAGGTATTTTTTAAAAACTCAAAATGTTTATATAATCATTTTCACTGCCTAACATCCAATAATATTTATCCTAAATCCTATATCCAAATCTCAACATTTATTCAACCTTTTCCAATTTGTACCAAATATCTACCAATATAAATTATAACTCGAGTCCAGTGTTTCATAACTTGTGTAAAGAGTAAATTGAATCGTAATTAATAGTGTTCATCGAATCATGACACCGAGATATCTATACAATCCAAAATAATACAACTATCGACAAAGAAGGTAAGTGAAATTTCAATCTATATAGTTTCACATCGATCTAACAATATATTGTAACAGAATAAAGTAATGTAGACAGGGCATTCAATTACCATCATTTAATAACTTATCTCATTTAATTCAAATCACACTAAAATATATTGCCCAAATTACCTATTTACTTTAGTAAATCACCAATCTACTACCACCCCCCTATACCGCGCTTTTATTTTACTTATTTTATTCTACTACAACTGATAAAATGATAAATGTGTGTACGTTAGAGCTTAGGATATTAATAACACCTAACTTATAATGTTCGGTATGTTTATGTCTCAATTAAATGAAAGCCTTTCTGTCGTCCATTTCGAAGACCGTCTAATAAATTATTACATATACAACTATAATGCAAAGGTTATATTATGGTATATACTCCGATAAGATAAGTAAGCAAAAAAGCACCCACGAAATCGACATCAATTTTTTTCACTCTTATAAGACAAATCGCTAACGAGACATCAACTCGAACGTTCGTGACACATGGTAAAACGACAACGGGATTTCGTCCAGCATTGGGTTCCGTTCATTTGTCATTATATTCTCCTTAACAAATGACCAAAGTACTATGTAAGAAAAAGAACCCATATTATAAAATGTCCTTTAGCTTCTTTTTGCTAGGATATTTACACAAATCTATGGTGAAACATTGATCGATTTTCACCTTGATAGTAGGATATCGAGAAAAAAGTAAAATCTAAAAAATATCGACTTGCAGCCTTTTAAATTATAATATAGTTTCGGTGCTTGGTGCTAATATATCTACAATCATGAGATGACAACGGAACATAATTTAATTTCAGGTTAATAATTATATAGTTTTTCAAAAAATACATTTACTAAACCTGTAAGAAAAATTAAACAGCTATAGCAAATGCACATTATGAAAAACTTATTAATGTCTATTTTAAATTTACAATAGTGATCTAATTGCTTAATCAAGTATTTTATTATAAAATAAGATAATATATACCTCTTACAAAGAGTGATGTACAATTTTTAAAATCAATAGTTATCAAATAATATTATTATTATACTGTAGTTTAATTTTACAATTAATATTAAATACACTGAAACTATTCTATTGGTATTATAAGCAATAGACTAATTAATTTTTGATAAAAAAAAATTGTATTCATTAATAATTATTAATATAATAACTACACCGGTTGAAATTACAATAATTTTGAAATAACTGAATGGCTTATTTGATAGCAAAAATATATATCTAATATACATCATATATATCTTATGTATATTATATTATATTAAGGAAGCTATTAAAAAACAATGATAAATTGTTTTCGTTCATTATTAAATAATTTGATGCAAATTACAAAAAAAAAAAAACATTTACTTGAGAAGAAGTTAAAAAGTTTTTTTTTTTTGAAAAAAAAAATAAATTTAGTGGTTTCTTAGAGAAATAAAAATACAAAAAGTCATAGTTTCATTAAAATATAACAGTGGGGATCTTTCATAATCACTACCGATCAAGAAAACTTTTAGATTTCTCGGTTCGTTGAACGGTGGTAATATAATCTCATCAAGAATGACGTACCAATTAAAAATGTAACGTTTGTTTGAAGGTAATAAGCTCTAATATTATATTTCAAAGAACTTAATCGAATTTCAACATCATTTACTATAGATGAACAGATTCTCGAAAAACATTACATTATAATTATCATTATAAAGACATATCGAATTTCTTGAGTGAATAAATCGATACAACAGCCGGAATTAAATTTTGAATGGATTTTAAAATGCTCAAAAGATGTTTTTTTCCTTTTATCAGTGAATTTGGTCAGTTTAATAATAGTTACTTGTTTCGTGTATAATTCAAACACAATTTTGAACTTGCCTATAAGTAGTTCAAGACTATAGTTAGTTCAAGTTGATATCAGTTAATGCGGAAGACACGCGTATCATAGTCGATGATGTTTACATGCGTTGATTGGACGAGCGAACTAATATTTATTCTATAATAATTGGTGAGTGAAATACACACTATGCGTACTATGGCTTACAGTGTAAAATCGTAATTACGTTTATATAAAGCTGGTCACACGCTGACGTCTAGGCCTGTTTGTCATGCGTTCCCACGTCTACCGCAGAGTTGTATACCAGACAAGAAACGATGACAGATCACGCAGAAACACTAAATCCTGATAACCTGATAAGCAAATGTTTACGCAATGTCTATACTTGGAAACATTCTGCCATCTTTACGAAAAAAAAGCTCTCTGTTTACACGTAAACCTCGTAAAATTATCATAGCCACGATAGAACACGTAGACACAAACACACACACACATACGACCTAATTTACCCCAGTCAGCTGTCCTCCGCTCGTGAATTTTTATAATAATTTTTTAGGAAATGATAGTAAAAATGTGTTTAAAATTTAAATTCAAATTATAATAATTTAAATTGTAATTATTATATTAATGATGAATTACCATTATAAATTAATATGAATGGTATACATTTTATACCTAAATTTTATTTTTGAGTGTCTGTGTATAGCATAACATGTCGAAATAAAACTTTAATTTTAAACCTCGGTGGTGGATTCTAATGGAAAAGTGAATATCCTTAGTGCAATGGTGCATTGTAGAGGTTAAAAATAAGAATTATCCAACAGTATTCAAAGAAATCAAGAAAATAAAAAAAAGTTTTGGGAAAACGTTTTTTTATATGGTTGTAACTCAAAAAAACGATATAAAAATTTGGGTGTTCAAAAAAAATGTAATTCAAGGTTTCTTATAAGTTTTTCTTATTGTAGTTTAAAAAAATCAAAAATTATTAAAACAATTTTTTACAAAATTTAATTTTCGAAATATTTTGCTTATTTTAAGGCTATTTATAGGCATTTGAAATATTCGTTTTTGTATTTTTATTTATTATTAATATCGATACTTTTTTTTCCTAAATCTAAGTACTTGAAAATGCAATACAAAATTCCTCATAAGTTATTCCTACAGTGATTCATAAATTATTAGAATACATATTCACAATTTTTTTTTTTTTTATTGGTAAAATCATAAGTATTTGCATATTTTTTTTTGTAGTTAAAATGTATAAAAATGTTATATTAGTAGCTAAAAGTTAAAAGTTGAATACAAGATTTTCCATAAGTTTGGCTTACAATAATTATTATAAAAGAACTTGAATGTTGGCCAATTAAAACAATTTACTATCAAACAATTTTAAAGTTTTGTTATAGTTGAAAATTACTAGTCGTAGAAACTTGAAACATACACCAGTCGTTTAAATTAGCGTTTTCTGTACATGATTTAATTTTGGGGTATTCAGATCATTAAAACATAAACCACCCTTTTACCACGCAATTTAAAATATAATATATTTCATACATTTTATCCTAGGCTGACAAATAATCTACTTTGATAAAATCGTTTTTCTTATACAATTATACCTATCATTGGATTCAAATTTAATACTCCTATATATATATTAGTGAATCACATGGCACCTAATATACAGCAAAGCGGTACCCACAACTTTTGTACAAACAAATATATTTAATATATAGTATTATTTTGTTAATTTGAATGAGGTTTATTAAATGTTTCGTAAATTGTGCTGATATAATTAGTGCCTATCAATTTTTTGAACATACACAAACGATTTCACTCTACGCCAGATTATGCTGATACTATTTTAGTTTCTCTCAGCTTTATAACTCTAGCAGCAACTAGAAGTGGGAGGCTATATCGCCTACTTTGAGAAACATCGACTTATACTGTACAATATACTATAGAGGAGATGCCAACAATTACATACACACTTAGTCCTAACCAAAGGTATAAATGACGATAAAAGGACAAAATGAACTCAGAGGTATACGAGGTATACGCCCAAGGCAAACGCGGTAAATTTTATGAGTGTACGCTCTTTAGTGGCGCCGTTGATAGGGTTTTAACGAGTTTTCTACCCACGGCAACCTCATATCACCACCGTAGCGATGCAATGACGAAATCGACGAATAACACGACCAAGCGTATAAAAAGGGATGAAAATTCTATGTTATATGTGTGTATGTGTGTATGCAGAGCGTGAAGAGTAGATAGAAACGTTTAATTAGCACCACCACCATAGATTACGACCTTTTGACCGAGTAACGCGTATATAACGCGCTTATAAGACTATCGGTCCCAAATACTTTCCTTTCAGACGCCCTGTACGCTGAACTGAGTACCTTTGTAATACGAAATCCATTTGGGATTTATATCTCAGGCGCAGCCGTAACCACCATAGTTCTATATTTTACCGGAACTAATCGATCGAACGGCTGCACTAGGTATAAATAGTATAATGCACTTCTTGAAAAAAAAATAATAGTTAAGCCTGCGCGATTCAATTTACAAACGTTTAATGTTTTTAGCGTGTGATTAATATTCAGCAAAATATTATAATATAACTATGACTCTGGAACAGTGTATTTCAAGTCACATTTCTACGAAATGACAACCGACTGGAAATTAAATGGAAAACAATACAAACATTACCTAGTTTACAAAAGTGATACTGAGAATTTTTTTTTTTATTATAACCATTTTGAACTTTATACTCAAAATATGCAAAGGTCTTATTAATATTAAAAATATTATTTTATAATAGGTATATTTTACATTTATACAAACTTTCCACGACACGATGCCAAATGTTAAACGAGTATAACTAACGTTTGAACTCGAAAGTACCTTCATTCAATAGTGCATTAAATGTGCAAAGAAATAATATTAAAGTGAACATTGTATAGCGTGCTATGTGTCAACGTCTCGTATTTCATAATATTTATTTTTGTCTGTGGTACGTGCGTTATATATTTATGTGTGATATTATGTCATATTACGTTTAAATTCTTGAATCATATACTAACGTACCTATTACAATATACGAGAAAATAATTCAATAAATCAAAAAACAAAATAATGCAGAGCAAATGTAACAAAGTGAAACATATAAATAATTGAAATAACGAATGCTTACGGATACGGGATAAAATGCGTTAACGCGTTGGAAAGTTTTCGTAATCTTCTTATGCAACAAAAGTCAATGGAATAATAGTATACAGTTGGTTGTAAGGTAGTGACGGTTATGGCGAGTTTGAAGTCTGTAAAGCATATTTGCATACTGCTCGAAGACGTTTTATCGTCAGCCATACTGTTAGATATAGATATATTATAGATGTTCATAAAAAATATATATACTTATTTCCTAGTACACGTTTTTCACACAAATAAAATATTAATGGAAAATTAAGGTGTCTCTTACAAAGCCGTATTTTTCAGTATAACTGCATACGCGTTACTACTTACTTTTAACTACTTCGACACGCGGAGGCGGCACAATATGCGCACTATAATAATAATATTATGCTATTGTACAATACTAATTTAATAATATTTGTGTGTACAACAGAGAAGGCACTTCTCCTGTTTTCGAAGAGCAATCGTCGTAAAAAGCACCTGGCTCGTTTTGAACCGTTAAATTTCCCATGACCATCGAAATTAAAGTACAGAACGACCCTGGAACAAATATGTGGAATGCAAGTACACGCGCCCACTATGGCACTATGGAGTGCGTTAGAAGTTATAATATTGTTATGTGTTACTAACGTCGATGATGGGTTAATCTCAATAGTAGGTACTTTTAACCAATGTTTTTTTTTTCAAGATTTGTTATTTTCGATTTATTTGTTATTTTTAATTCGTAAAATCATATTTTGTATTTCTATAATCACAGTAAAATGAGGTAAATCACTATTATTTAAAGTGAGTATTTTATTTTTACACTCAAAGTGCGGAGGTAATCCTTTTCATTGTATATACAATATAATAATATATACTATAAAATAATATGTATTGATGTAATATTGGAATTAGATTCCATAGATACTGTTGTATAATACGAATTCATATATAAACACGACGATATTACGCCCTCGTGAATTCGTGTTACACGCGTCATGTGGGTGATAATAACGTTAATAATTATTATTACCTCGTATATCACTGTCACATAGTTTGTGCCACATTATAGTGGTTGCCAAGCGTTTGATACCACCGACGTGAACCCGACACGATCGTGTGTGGCTGCTGAATGTATGTAAACGGGAAATTCCTTACACATACTATTATAAACGCTGCTGCCACGGTACCACACCTCTGTTGTTGTCTCAATGTTTATGTGCAATATGGTTTATTGATATTATGCCGCGGTTTGTTCCGGAATTAAATACCTTTGCTATAATTATAATATACGTATAACTTCTACACGTATAGACGTGTAACAAACTGTATCCACCACCGCGTCAACCCGGTTATTGAATAACTAAATAGTTTCCTACATAATGAATGACATTGTAGTTTTAACGAATGTTCGGCATGAAAGAATAAAAATGCGAGAAAATGGCGTGTAACGATACGACGAGTAATAAGTGATAGATTAAATGTGAGATAAAGCTAAATGCCTCTTTAGGTATATCGGTGAAAGAGATTCCATAAAATACGTGATATCGTTATCATATTATACAACCGTTAGTTATGGTACCCAAACCTCAAATAACGGTGTCCATAGATTTTTACTATAATTTTGTAAAATATAGGCGATATCATGCAAATACTTTAGATTTTTTTTTTTTTTATATATATATACAGAATTTATAATTTATATACTATATCTATAATACCTATACATAAATATACAAAATATAATGCGATTTGAATTAAACCACGATTTAAAATGAAAATATTCACAAAATATGTGAAATATATATAATATATATATATATTTTTTTTTTGATTTTTAAATTTTAGTATGAGGCTATGAATTATTAATGAGGGAATTTGTATTGAATTTTCGATAAAATTAGACAACTAATCATTTATATTTACACTAGAAAATCATTTTTTTTGATTTTGACAATTTTTTTTTTTAAAACTTCAACTAATACTTAAAATAAATCTTACTTATGTAACTACAAATTACTTAAAAAATAAAAAATTGATTATCTTAAATGTCTAAAAATAATTTGAAAGTTTTAAAAATAAAATGAATTTGAAAATTAAAAAGTATTTTTTCTAATATAGCCCGTATACATACAAAAAAATAATATAATTTCAAAATTATTACAAAAATGACAACACAACTATAAGAAACCTATTCTGTAGATTAATACTGTATGCAATTATATAAATATATAATATAAGTTTTCATATCGGTAAATAAATAAAACTTCATGACCGAATGTACGTACGTATTTATTGTTATCTTGCAGTATTGTAAATAAATAGATATAATAAACAAGGCAAACATGGTTTTTTTTAATATCAAATTACATATTTCAACTTTGAAATCATACATAAATATGTAGATATAAATCATAAAAAAAGTATTTTTTTTCCTGATATTAAAGGATATATTTATTTTCCAAACTTTTAAAATTGATTACATTAAATCATTCAACTTGTGCCATCCAAATGGCATTAAACCGTTTAACGGATTTTGGTGCGCTGGAATTATTTCCTCGTTTTCAGCGATGATATCTCAAATACATAAATTGAATATGTTGTCCGGGAAAGGGCAAGGTAAATTACGATAGTACTGTTGTACGAAGAAATCGAAAAACTTTTTAACGGTAAGCGATTTGAGAACTTTAGCTTCAAGCTAAATCGTTAAATGGAATAAAAATAACTAATGTATTTATCATTTAATGAAATATTAAAATAAATGTTTAATTAATTAAAAATGTAGTGAAATAAAATCTTGAGCACTGTTAAAATTACAATAATAACTAAAAACAAAAAAGGTTTAAAATAAAATAAACATTTTAATAAAATATATATATATTTTTTTTTAAGAATTTAAATTAATTTTATTAAAAATATTTAAATTTTATATTGATATTCGAAATAATAAAATAACTTGAATTAGCTTCATCAAATGAAACGTACTCGTGTTTAAAGATAATTACTTATCGTTCTAAAGAAAAAAATATACATTTCACTGATTTTAATAAATTCGACATTTTACATATTTTGTAGATGTGACACTGCGTAACTTTATAATTAAAAATTCGAGTGAATAGTCTTTTATAGTAAAATTATTTTTTATATTGAGATAACTTATTTTTTTGATTACAAATAAATTGGAAATTATACACCAAATAAACGATTACAATAATTAATTTAATTTTTGTAGATATTACAAAACGATTATTATTTCCAGAGCTTGAGTTTGCATAACTATATTTTTTAACTAATTAATTAAAATTAATTTTATAATTATTTTTTATTCGCTGTTTAAAATGTTGACGAATTGTACAATTTATGATGATGATCGCAGAAAACGCTTTAGTCTGTAGAAATGCGATACCCGAAAAAAAGTTTTCCTCAATTGTACATATTATATATTCTTACCCTCTACAGTCAACAATGATAAGCGGATGGGCCAGTAATGTTGTAAAAGTCAACGGAGACAACATCATTACGGATACGAAATACTATAATATTATAATGACCCAAGTTTTGCTCGGAAAAAAATCGTACATTATGTCGAACATACAGTACTACTATCATCGTACTCTGACTGTTACTCCTTACCACACCCACTTCGTCTTATTCTATTCAGTTTTTGTTCCATTAGAGAGCAAACAACGATGACGTTGACAATATTTTCTCGTAATGAATTTGAGCTGACTGAGCAAACTAGACACTTTCACTGTATTAGGCGGTACCATTATCGTCTCTTGACAACACTGCCTCAACGACTATATTAAACTAAGCGTTTCTAAAATGTTTTTAAAGAGATACAGTTACATTTTAAAACCGTATTTAACACACCAGGCAAGCATTTATCAGACAAACACCTTTGTATTAAAATAACTCGTAACTTATAATAATGAGTATTATATACACTGAAGAATTCAGTAAACACACTATACCATTTCGTAATGACATCCCGATTTATATTTTGTACATTCAGTTAATTTCTGAATAATCTACAGTAAAGATTCTAGTTTTTAATTACACTATGATTTTGTTACTTTTAGCTAAAAGCAAAACAGTTGGTTAAAGGGGTATTAGGTTTAACAAACACATTTGAAAAAGCTTGAGAGAATAAAATTAACGTTTTCTCATTTAAAATTATTCAGACATCTTTAATATAATATTGTATAATATCATCTTGATCTAATTTCTCAAGGAGGAAAAGTTACTAAAATAATTGAAAACGAATGTAAATGACGGATCGTAATAATGAATCTCGTGTAAAACTGTTATTTTCTTGTTATTTTCAAATTATTAAGTTATTGTAAAAAAAAAAAAATCGTTAACTTCGTATTACACCCTCAGTTTTTCTACACTATAATGCCATTGCCAGTTATTTGGGAACAATTCCAAGTGAACGTGAAGAAATATATTTTTTAAGTTCGGGTTGAAAATCGACAGAAGTTTATTGGCAATCCCCCTTGTCTGTGAATCGTCGACCCCCAGGATAAAAAAACTTTTCATAAAGAGTTTTCATGGCTGTTTATGACTGGGTCTCGGACTTTGCGAATCATCCATTTTCACATTAAAAATACTTTGTCACCAAACAATTTTTTTCGTTTTGGTTTTGCTTATTACCCACCTTAAATTGTTATCTTTCAGAAAACTTCGAAAGGTCCGCCGCAAATAAAGGAACAATCTCATAAATTTAATATAAAGGTGTGACTGTGGGTGAGTATACGTACATACGTGTCTACCGAATGTTCAATTTAACGTACGAAACTCATTTATTATTTGTTGTTATTTTTCATAACTCGAAGTCTTCACTTAAAACCGAATACATATATTGTTTTTTTTTTACAATAAATCAAAAATTATTTTTTATTTGTATGTTGATATTAAAATATATTAATACGTTTAAGGTATATTATTATTTCTTAAATATAATCAACCTATTTTTGATATTTTATTTTGAAACATTATATTAAATTATATATATATTTTAATTTTTATTAGAAATTAACAATCCAATCTATTCAAATGATGTAGAATACGCTAATGTGTTAAGGGAAGACAGTACGTGAAAAATTGGTAAGAAGCCACCCACTGGCAATAATTAGTATGAATTATAAATTATAATTTAAAATATATTATACGAGTTTGTATGTACGTAAAATGTTGTTACTCAAATACGATTAATATTTTATCTAAGCACATTATAAAATTAATTTAAATACAATTATTTTCGCGTTTCTTTAGAATATAAATGTATGCATACGATGAATCAAGAATCATTGTCGACGTATATGAGACATGACAACAGATCGGTGCTTAGAATGGTCCTGTAGAGTTTGAAATATAGATCACTGCGTTTTAACTACGACTGAAGTACTTAATCTTAGGACTAGAGTAGTTAATATAGGTCAAAATGCATCCAATAATAATAATAACAAATAGAAAAGTAGTATAGGAAGTTAGTATCGCGCTGATTGGCTGTATGATGCAAATACCCACAAAATGCCATGCCCAATGTTGTTGTTTAATAATTATTATTATTGTTATTCATTTAACGATATTATAATATTATTATATATTTCCAGGGTGTAAGAATTATGATATAAATGTGAGAAAAAAAAATGTTTTTATTATCTATAAGTTTATTTATGAGAATTTTTAAACACCTTAAATTATTATTATTTTGCATAGGTATAAGGTATGTACACTTTATTGCATTTGATGATTGAAAAAACTACAAGACAAAGAAACAGCCTCACAATTTTCAAATAACTATCCACGGGAGCGAAGCACGTGGGTGACAGCTAGTAGTATATCCTATATAGTCAATGTGATGGTTATCTATTGAGTGTAATTCGCATCGAATTCACCTGAAATTAAAAATGTACAATATTATCAGTTGTTTATTTTTATTTGTATAATGGTTTTAACGTAATTTGAATAGTAGTTAATTTATTTGACAATCAACCTAGTATTCATAAATAAAAATTATGGTAGAAAATGTGCACTTCCATTGAAAATTATTCAAACCCATAAATAAAATAAAATTATAATCAAAAAATACTCACATGGATAAACATACTGACAATGGAGCCGAGAAATCAACAATAGTGAAGTTTTTTTATTTGAATATTTTTCCATTATATTTTTTGACTATATATTCATGTTTTACACACCGTAAATCTATTAATAATTTTTAAAATATTATAATGATTATTAATTAATTGATTTAAGTAAAAATAATTGTTCATAAAATAATATTTTATGCTTCAATGTTAAAATATTAAATACATAATATGGTATTCAAATGTATAATATGTATACTTTTTATTTTAAAAGTTAATACATTTTATATTATTATACTGTTGTCATATCAACAAAAAATATTTCCAATAACAATGGTTTATTTTCTTATTTTATTCGAAAATAGAGTTATGTAAATGAATACATTATTAATAGTCGTTTTTATTTATGCTTGAACTAAAAATGAAAACTTTTTTTATATTTTTCTTGTTATTAAAAATAATTGTAAATTGGGGTTTTTACACAGATTTATTAAAACTGAATAAAACACTTTAGGTATAAAGCAAAATAATATGATTAAATTACAATAATAAATTACATTTATATAAGGTACAAAAATTGAGTTAAAAATATTACCTATTAATACAGATCAGATGAATTTAATTAATAGCTTAACATAATGAATATCCTAGATTTATGAGATTTATGTAAATGCAGTTGATGAACATAAATAATTTATAATTTAGTTGAAATATCTGTAAAAATTGATTTATTATTTGTTTATTTTTAAACAAATTGTAATTAATGCACACATAGTTAAGCATAAACAATAGTTTGATAAACTTGATAAAGAAACATATCAATTTTTACTGTAATATGGCATGCAATTATATGAATTCATTTTGGGAGTATTTTGGATTAACTATGTTTAAACATAAGCTTGCAATAATAATAAAAAAAAACTCATAATAATATATTAATCACCAAAATGTAATGTATATTAAGTAATAAATGTTAATGTTATAATCGAAGTGGTCTTAATGGTATTTTACAAAAGTAAAATGATATAAATTCTAAAAAAAGGTCGTAAAAGATAAAAAAAAAAAAAAAATACGTAATAATATTACGGGTATTATAGGTAGGTACCTGCATTACTATATTAAAACACAATCACTGTGTTATGTAGCTTATAAAATTAGTAACTAGATATTATATACGTTAGTTGGTTATTCTCTAGAAATATTTAATAGACTTTGCATTAATATAATTTCATTTTCAATTATAATGATTCATTTTATTTTATAGTTTTATTCAGCGATCGCTCAATAAACCCATTAATATAATTGCAGTGGAATATAAAATTTATCTGTAGTGTCGAATGGGAAAATTATGTGTTGGATATGTAAATACGATCAATTGGTATTTTAAATAATGTTAATAACTTTCTTCAGCAGTATTCGGTAAATTATAATTTTGTTTAATGTCATTAAAAATTCCACTGACGTTCACTGTTATCCTTCGCATTTTGAAGTAAGACGTCGTGTATTCTTGGTTTTCCATCGCTCTCAAGTTAACCGAAAATATAATCTAAATTTTCCTTTTCACTCGATGTAAATTTCTTGCGTCCTAACTACTTGATGGGTTTTCCATAAAATAGTAGGATAGCTAGTTTGCATATAGATTGAAAGGTGACAAAGGTTACGCTTCTACCATCAACGTTATCCCACTACCACCCGCGTTACAATTTTGGATTATTATATACTTTCCGGTTGTTTGTCAAATGTCGTAGTCAATACGTAAATCATGGGATGCTTTAGAGTTATCAATTATATATGTGTATAAATAATCCACTGTACAACTATATTAAATACTAATATAAATTTAAATAATAGAGTAGAATAAAATAAATAAATCGATCACTTAAGCATAGCAAATAAACTGTATAGTCAATACAATATAATATAATATAATATACGCATAGGTAGTAAATTATTAAATGTAAGATAAAATAATGAATTATAAGATAAGTTATTTACACTAGTGTTGATATTTTTTGATTTATAAAATTGCATTCGATTCTCAAAATCGTTTACAAATATAGGTAATGCATTTTACTTTAAAATTAACTACGACAATATGGTAGTTGGCAATATTGAATTTGATAAATTGTTTAGTATATTTAATATTTGAACAATATATAGTTCTAAAAAAAATTACACTCGATTATATATTTTATATTTTTTTGTTTATGTAAATAATAATAACTAAAATGTATGTAGTTAACTTCCAATAAAATATATATTATATGTAGGTACTACAAACATACTTAGGTGTTAAATTTTGTTTAAGAATAAATAATTAATCTACAGTGGTCAATTTAGTTTTTAATCGATTTATTACTGAAACATTATTATAAAATATCATAATTGTTCTCTTTTCAAAAACTTGAAAAAATTTTCTCGTACTCTCAGGTTTACAATGAAAATTTGTGGATATGTTTGGTACACTGATCAATATCAGTTATTTCACATAAAATGCTTTCGTCCATTATCTTCAATAGGAGCAATGAGTCGAAAGAAACAACAAAATGTGTTACACTACAAGTCTAAAACTCCAACAAAAGAAAACAAATTATGTGTCCTATTTCATCTTTTACGACAACTTGAGTTGTATCAATCTAATCTAATACTTATAATAAATTACAAAGCTTTTATAAAACATTTGAAAGAGACGTTATTCACGTTCCGCCCTCATGTAATAAAATCCTCCGTGTATCGGTTATTACGCTTTTTTTATTATTATTATGTTCAAGTTAGATCAGTGTTAGTTAGAGACTTCATGGTTTCGTTATTATTTGATTGGACTTGAATGCCAATAGCTCTGATGTCACCTCTTGGCTGGAGGTACACATTTCATCGATAAAAGATATTAGCTGATAAGTCGATATTGATGGAAGTGATTGTTTAAGAGATAATTCTTGAACGTCAATGCGCATTGTAAGAATGACATTCAACGCGGTGACTGCTGCAACGGCTTTGGCTACCATAGTGTGGTCATTGTATTATGTCCTTAGTGATAACAAAAGCTTTGTGGATAATAATGTATTAATATATTGAATTATTGAAAATATAGTTGAATTTTGATATCGTATTTATTATCTTTGATATCAAATCGTTAAACTGCAGTTTGAGTTAATGTTTTATTCATAGTATGTATGATTAGTTTGTTTAACAAGCTTGATTTTTGTCAAAAAATATTTTGAAGATTTAATTGATGATATAAGAATCAGTCCTGCATGTGAAATGCACCCTTATGTTAGCACATTCACATGTCCAACGACCATAGATTTTCTAGTAAGAAAGCAAGTAATCGGTAATCAATCTTTGAAAATCGATTCATTCACTGAGTTTTAATTTCGTACCTACGTGATGTCTGATGAAAAATTTTCACTATAGTCATTCAAATACAATAATATTGAACATGTTTGAGAATAATATAAAATGTACTGAAACATGAATTTGTTTCTATTTATAAACCTAAAAATCATTTGGGAAAAATATACTGAAATAAAATTGTATAAGTTTAATATTATGAATAATGCGTTTTAACAATAACATAATAATAATAGTAAATTAAATAAATAGTCACTGTTAGACAAACTAATATATAATAAAAACGGATAAATTTAAAATTTAAAATATTTTTATTTATTTTTAAACTAAATCCGTTTTGTTCAAAATGTTCACTGATGTTAAATTACGTGTAGTAGACAGTAGGACGTATCTATACCCTATTATAATAATTTTATGCATAAAATCGCTTCAACTGTCGGACTCGATTAAAGCGTTTAACCCGAACTCGAACCGATGTCAATTACGTATATTATTTCCTCACAGTAACCTTAATCAATTGTAATAAAACGAACATTGGGAATGACATTTTTATATGTTTTAATACAATTTCGTTGATCATCGGGAACCCGAGTCATCGCAGTATGCTTATCGCGTGGGAACGGCAGTCCACGATCGATGCCTCCGCATTTCTGCTGTTCCAATTTAATCCAGACTAAAGAAAGGCCTGTGGGCTCAAGTTTTTCTCCGACAAACTATAGCTGTAATAAATTTCGAATCAATCCTCAACGGCTTGAACGTCTGTTGTGTATTGGCAACAACGGCGATCGAATATTGCACAGTGCTTTAATCCGCATCTGGAGGAGACTATGGGTTGCATAGGCACGCTCACTCGTCCATTTAATCGGTTTCTCTTTCCAAATCAACATAATAATGTGTTATTTATAAACATATACAGTTAGCGTATATGGGTGTGTGTGTGTTAAAGCAACCGAGGAAAATCCTTTTTAATACTGTTTCAAGAACGACTGGCCGAGTAGCAAAATCGTATAATATTATACTGCATAATATGTTGAGTAAGAGGTGAGTTGGCATTAATCGTAAACCAATGGTGGATTAAAAGTATGCAATAAAGTAAAATGCTCGAGCTTTTATTGTGATACTTTGTTCATTGACAATTTACTCTGAAAACTTTGATTTTAAAATTATTCATCTAAAATATTCGTAGTTTTAAAACTCCCCGAGAGATTTCACGCGTCCCTTAATGCAATAGTATTATTCAATTACGATATTATTATCCTTTTATTTTGGGTTTGAAATCAGTTTAAAGGTAGCAATAATTCCATCAGATTTAACCACGAAACGCCGATCTTATACTATATAATTTAAATTTATACATTTACGACTCGGAATGATATTCAGTGCATAAATATTAATATTATGAATTAACATATTTTTATTCATGCAAGTGATCTATATTACAACAATTTGTTCAACTATAGCTAATAAAGGTTTATTAAGTAATCTATGGTTAAATTGCTAAGAAATCATGCATAATATAATATTCTGTTTAATGTTATACTTTTTTTAAAAGTATTATTTTAATAAATCAAATTCATTATGAAAGTATTTTTCTTTAATTTACAAATCACTTATATATCATTAACAATTTTATTAACAATTTATAAAACGACGTATGTATCTTAACAATCTTCTATGATCATACTGTAGCTATTTTTCCAATTTATTTTATATATTAGTTGGTTTTATTCTAAATTTGTATCTTGATTTTTTGTAACTACCAAAATTTAACGTAAACAAATTTTACATTGTAATTATTTTTACTCGGATTACATATAACTGTTATTTATATTTTATATTTTAATTAACTATAATGTTTTCACTAATTATTTTCGATAACAATGCTAATATATCAAAATAAACCTGAAAGACAATTGAAAATTAGGTTATCTCTTAAAATATAACTCAAAAAAATTAATGTAATAATTTATGTTTAAATTTAATTTTGTGTATATAAAAAAAAATATTTAATGTAAATTATACTAAAAAAAAAAAAAAAACAATTTAAAATACCATTTTTAAATTTGAAATATAATATAAATACTTTACTAGTTTTCCGATTTTATTATATTTATAAATACGTCTCACAATATTCATCACAATGGTGAGAATGAGAATGTCATGTAACCATATTATTACTGAAAATAAGTTAAAAAATATTAGTTAGTATTATTAAAATAATAATCAGCTTACTGAATAGACAATGTGGAATAAGTTATACTTAAACTTCATATTCGTCATTAATATTACAAATAATTTACATACACACCAAAAAGTGTTGGTTAAATAAATCATTTCATCAAAGTAATTTATTAATACAGTATATTTGCATTAGTATATTTTGAGTATACTTCACATACACAAATAAATTATTTGTTTTCACAAAATATATCAAAAATAGATAATTAAAATGCATCAATTATCTTGTATTTTTCTTCGTTTATTGGTATATGCAAATAAAATAATATTATTCTAAGACTTGTATATTGTTTCAATAACTATTGCATTTTTTAAAAGTATTCATGTAAAAATAAATATTGTAAAAAAATATTTCTAGCGTTTCAGATAATACGTGAACTGGCATTGGTATATAAAATGATTAAAACGATTATGATCACTGTGCATGGTCGCTTCTATAATTTGTAATAATTATGTCAGTTAAAAACTATTTCAAAGAAGTCCAAATCTTGAATGGTTTATTTACGTAGATTTCATTAAAAAAAATATATTTTATCTATATCTGATCGATTTCGATCAACTTTAGCATGAAAATTCGAATTTTTCATTTCGAGTTCATTTAAATCAATATAAAAATTAAATAAAACATTGACATATTTTTTAATATAATGTAATATAAACTCTTCGAAATAATATTATTACTTTTATTGTGTTTGTGTGAGTGTACGTGTATTAAGACGAACGATTCTCGACCGTTTCGTAAAACGTGACTCAAATTCATTTCAGAATTTAATATATTTTTCAGAACACCTTGGGTCGGCGATTGTAGAGGGGAAAGGGAGTATGCGCATATACGTATGGGTGTAATTAATTGTGACAGTCCTATACATGGTATATATCCTCCGGGACTGACTCCAACCCTATGTGTCACACCCCAACCCGGTAAGGGCCGATTCGATTGGGCTCCATGATGAGATTTTCTCTTTGTCGGACAGTCGAGGGGAAATAGCGAACACGTCGTCTTGGTCCGGCTAAATCACAAAACCAATCAAAAACCCTAAAACTCCTGCTGGCTACTTTTAGTATATAATAATACGCAATACACTAACCAAACACACACACACACACCCACACACTCACACATGTACACGAGGACTTCTATTGGTACTTACCCCAGAGACTCAATCTCTTTCTCTTTCCTCCCTGTCATTGTTTCACTTCCCTTCTCTCTACTTTCCTAAACACGATTTTCAAATCATTGTTTTTATTATTTTTTTCAGTATGAATTAAATAACTTTGTTCTTTCGATACCGTCCATAATACAATACAGTAGGCCGGTGGGTGTAAAAATTGTTTTTCTCTCTTTTTTTTTATACGTTTCTAGTGTAACATTTGCAATTTTCCTCGATCATCACCATCACCTCTGCCGTAACGACGTGTCATTGTCAGCGTCCCGGTCGCTTTTTAATTGCGCTCCAAACACTAACGAGTGGCCATTCAAAATATGGGTTTTCGTTCGCTAGCTCCTCCCTTCCCCGACGTCAGTTGCACCATATCCTATCTCACCGTTTACCTGTTTTTTGTCAGATACATGCGTTGTTAGAATACAATTTACCATGCTGAGCTTAATGACCCTGCATTGTTTTGACACACACACACACAGGCGTGAAAGTATAGGACACTAAACAGGGCATAGTTCGCTTATATAGTTGTTTGGGAAAATACCCAATGATAACTTTAAATTTATAATCTCAATACATTAAAAAAAAAATAAAAAAAAAAAAAAATACAATCAACACTAAAAACTCACATAAAAGCGCGTGAGATTACGTCAATGTAGCAGCGGTGAACTTTTAATAATTTAATATATGACGAAAGCTTTTTTTTTAAAGTTAAATAATTTTATTGCTAATTATAACTTAGTTCATAGTACGAAAATCGTGATATGAAAATATTGCAACTTTTAACTGAACACTGTAATTTTAAGTAAGCACGAAAAATATGTTCGAAAATTTTGGAATAAACTTAATATAAAAATTTACTGTACCTAAATAACTTTTATATACCTATCTTAAATTATGTACTTTTAAACACCATTGTAACGTGCTAAGAATTTTCAATTTCAATATCGTAATATTGTTGAGAAAAATACTAGCCCCAATTTTATATTTTCAAAGTAATATTTCTTTACTTGGTTTTCACGATATTGGAAATCTAAGTTCAAAATTGTTTTTATTGCTTAATCCCCACGGGTTTAGAACATCCGAATTCTGAAATGCTATAACATAGAGTCAAAATTACATTTTTCCAATATTACAATCTCCTCCATATGATTGTACCAGGAATTGTGATTTCTGTTCAAATAACGAAATAGCAAATTCAATAAACATTGATCAGTATTTAATTCATACGTAAATAATGAAAAACTATTCGAAATATTTTATTAATAATCATTTTGAAATTATTGAATTATTATTTTGATAAAAACGCTTATAATAAATTATATATCACATTGATTTAATCGTTTAACATAATTTGTAATTATTTTTTAATTAACATGAAAATTATAAAAAATAAAAATTGTATAGTAGTATAATATTATGGTCCTTAATTGATTATAAATATTCATCATGATGGCATATGAAAACTAAATATTATTATTGAAATATATATTTTTAAATAAAAATATGAAATAATATTTAAATACCTATAATAATATAAATTGTAATTGTATTTATAGTTTATTTATTTAATTTAATTTTACAATGTTAAACATAAATTAAAATAATTTGATATTTTATTCTAAAGATTTTTTAATGCTATAAACTAAATAATAATAAAAAAAAAACTTATTTATATATTGCATGGCTATAATTATCATTATTATAATATTTTAAGCATAAATATCTAATACTATAAATTGTTGAAAATTATATACTTATATATTAAATATTTTTACTTTTAAACTGTAGATTTACATATTTTAATTCTAATTGAATATTCATTGTTTAATAGAATTACATCAAACACAATACAAGCTTATTATAAAAAATATTATCTTTATCTATTTAATATTTTTTAATGAAAGGAAAATTAATTAAAATTATTGTTTGTATAATATAAAGGTAAATATTATACACGTTTAATAATAATTAAAAATAGATAAAAATATATACTTATGAAAATGAATACCTACTATGTAAACATAACATTAAATAAGAATAATGAATTTATAATTTTAATAGAAAGATATTTTGTATCTCTTATTATAAAAATAACAGTATAATATACATTCAATATAAAGGAATTATTATTCAAATACAGCAGTGCAATATTTCCATTAATAGTATGTTCATTTTTATTTTAATAAATTACAATCTTTAAATTTTAATTTCGATTAGATATGCTCATTAATTTACATTTCCATACAATATAGCTTACTATTAAACGTTTTTAAAATAATTTATGAAAGAACGAGTTATACAAAAACAAAAACAAATAGTCATTATGATTATGATTATTTAATAAAACAATATATGAGTATATATAAATATTTAAATATTTTCAAAAAGAAATTATTTTCTTCATATTAGTATTGTATGATTTTAGTAAACGTATACGAATTTAGAAATGTATCATATATTATCTAAAATCTTAAATCAAATAAAAATATTATACAATTTGCTGTATTATAAATTATCAATTTTAAAACTATCTTAATAATTAAACTATTTAAGATTATTAAAATCAAACATTATGCCACTATGTTTTAATGAGCACATTATTATGTATATCGATTTAATTATTATTCGTGATTATGTCGGAGAACTATTTTGAATAAAATTGAATGGCATTATTGCTTTATAATTTTTTTTTTTCAAGATTTCAAATACAAATTTCATTAGCTAATAATAGCTTACAATTGTTTACAATATATATTATATTATATATATTTGTAATATGAATATACTATTAATATTGTGTGTAGTATCGTTGGTTTGTTTTCTTATATGTTTGATATCAACTCAGCTACCTTATAAATTATAATAATTATAACTTATTAGAATTTCTGTAAAATATAAAAGATTATTAGAGCATTTTACATATTTCAAGTAATGAGCCATAACGATCGAAATTGACTTGTGTAAAACAATAGCAAACTTAAAAATACCCAACGCTTGTATGTTTTGTCTCGTTATTTCAAATACACTACATTGTAAATGTTCTTTTAGCACAGCGTTTCCCAATCTGTAGTTCAGTACTCCAAAGAGTCTGGATGTATACCTGAGGTATTTCACCAACTTAAATTAATATATTATATATCATATAAATACAAAAATACTAATATTTAATTCTTACTACACTAGAAAATATACTCTTAAATGTAGACAAGTAGACTGTCAAGCTCAACACAACAATATCCAGAAATATCAGAAACATAAAAAATAACATTTTGAAACAATGCACTTCAGCAACAATTAATTTTTAATAAAATGTATACACTCAAAATAAATACAGAAAGCAAATACAAGTAGAATTATATTTAAGAATTAAACTATACAGTAAATCATCTCTATAACAAAATCGCTCGAAATCAACATTTTTTTTCTTTCGTTTTAAAGAGGTAAAATTAATAAAATAAAGCAAACAATATTATTGTTTATGAAACGATAACTTATTTAAACCAATTTCGTACAATTAGCTCAATATTAAAGTTATAGCCTTCTCTCTTAATATGGGCTATTAAAATTTAAAAATACTGTATAATAACGTAATAATCAGATGCGAAAACACAGATAATGTGCTTATATTTAGGATTGTAATAGATCGATTCTATGCAATAGTATTGCTAATCGTAAAACAAAAATTTATTGTTAGTAAGTTTTTTTTTTAATGCAAATCAACTATAATATGGTTTTCTTTTAAGATGGCGACAACCACGCATGGGGAAGTGACGTATTCTTAATAACAAATAAGCCACTCAAATTTAGTAAATTACACTGGAGAGAGGATCGGTTGATAATATATTGAGTATGGTTTTATTATTGAATCACAGGTTGGCTATAAATTTGTATCAATCATGTTAATACATTAAACTAATCTAGAACTTCGTTGATCCATTTGAAATTAATATTTTATATAATAAAAAGTAATTTAACAGTACTATAAATAAATTGAAATAATGGTTATACATTTATAAAATATATTGAAATTTTTCAAATGTCATATCATACATGATATTTATCTTTTTGTATTTTTTATAGTCAATAGTAAACTCGTATTTTGTTTTATAGATTATCAAAACATTATGGCATATGCATATACTTATGGACTTGAAGTAATTATTATTAGTCTTTAAAATGTATTTATCTAAATTTTCATCTAAATATTGTTAAATTACATTGCGTTTACAACACGATCGTCTTGCCTAACAAATATCAATTAAGTTGTCTATAAATGTACTAAGTCGTGTTAATGTTGTCATTAACATTTACGATACTATTAAATAGTTAAGTGAATGTTTATCCAACCTTCGACCTAATCGAGTACCGTTAACCTTTCCTTAAATTGAAGAATTTACCTCTATTTCACTAAACAACCCGATACAAGCGTTTGAAACATTATTACTATTTCCTATTGTTTCACATTAGTTCTAAGTGTTCTGACTAAGCGTACATTTATCTATTGAGCAATTCCCTCTCGTTTTAAACTAATTATTGTATGTAAGACAAATTGTAGAAATACAATAAGATGTATATATGTCTCAAACCTTGTTAAAAAAAATATATAATACCCTAAATGTTGATTTATTTGTATAAGTTGTTAATTTTCTTGTAAGAATAATTTTCTTATATTGTTACTTACATGTTTGTTTTAAAATATAATACATTATTATATTAAATACTCAAAAAAAGTTTTACTATTTATTGAAGCTTTTATAATACTATACTTGTTAGTTATTAGTAAGCTTTTAAGAAAACTTTGAATGTACAACTAAATGCAGTACATTATTCATTAAGTACCTATTAGTTTTATCAAAATAATAAATTTAAAATAATTTCTTGTATAAAATAATAAAAAGTTAGCTAATAGTAAGTACATTTTGAAAAATTTAGGTATATTTTTTTTATTAAAATAGAAAATTTACAATCTGTAATATATTATATATAATAGCAAATATGATATTATGAAATAGATAATATGGTAACGTAATATGAAGGGGGAGACTGTCCTGTGATAAAACCCTCAAGAAGTGCCATCTTAGTAACGCATTTAATAAAACCCTGCATCACCGGTCAATGTCTTTTCAAACGTCCACGAACATTTTCTGGAAAGAGTTTGTTCCACCTTAAATGGCTATAAGTGGATTGATATAAATGGCTATTTTCATGTACAATTTCTACTGATAAATGTACCTTTTTTATTATTTCAATGCTAAGGTCATTAAAGTAATGTTTAAATAGTATTGATAATATTAATTTATTATATAATATATGTATACCAGAATTATTATTCATGAAAAAATATTTTAAATTTAATTTATATACGTGTTGAGTACTAATGGCGATGTGATTTCGATAGTCATTGCAATAAATTACTTAATATAGTGTTATTAATTTATTTTAGTATTATATGAACTATGGTTATGCTTTAATAACCTATAAAAATAATTGCTGTGTAACATTTTTGTTTGTTTGTCTACATTACAAAACTAGAGAAAAAAATCTTACTTATAAATACTTACTGGTTATAATTTTGAAAAATAATAAACGTAATTATAAAAAAAAAGTACTCAATACATCTAAAACTAAATAAAAACAAAAAATATATTATTTATATTAAAAACTAAAATATAAACTTTAATTTTCTTAAAGTAAAAAGACTTACCTATAATATATATTATCTACACAATTCTTTTTTTTACTTATAGTTAAATGTATTCAAATAAATAAGATTTTTTAAATATCCAATGTAATTACAACACAGATAAGCTTATTTTTAAAGCAAACTTCGTTATGTTATTTATTCTGGAAAATATTCTTAAAATGTGAAACAATTGTGACACTATAAATAATAAGTTAATATAAATTGTAGTTTTTACTTTGTTAAAAAACTACAATTCTTCTACATTTTTGATATGAAATTATATAGATAGTATTCATATTGTATTTATTTAAAAAAAGTTTTATATAATTCATGCCAATTTTAATGATGATATATTTGTGAAACATATGATTTATTATAATATTATATAATTGTAGTTAATATACCTAAAATAATAAGCAAGATAAAACCACGAGTTACTACTTAAAAAAAAGATTGAAAATGTTTATAGGTATTTTATGAACATAGTTTAATTAAAATATCCATCCAAATCACTGAAGTTTTGATCTTATAGCTAAAACGAAATAAAATTTTGACTTAATCATTGTATTTATTTAATTAATATTATCGTGATAATTTACCAATCATAAAATAAACTTTCACGTAACCCTGTCTTTAAAATTATTATTGTTGCCTTGCCGATAACGACAACACTCAAATGTTAGGTTAGGTACCCATTATTAGTAATATAACTTATAATATTAATTTCGAAGTTTAATCTCACAATTGGTATTTCTGATAGTCATCATACGCCACACAATTAACAAACACACACTTCCGTCTAATGGTTAGGTGGGTACGTGCGCACATATTGTCGTGTAAACAAAAACCACCTTGCCGAGGGATATTAGCATATTTTGATGTGTACTGTAGGGAATGGAGGTGATTTCCTTTCTTCAGACGTTCAAAAGCCTTTGTTTGCTCATTTTATTATTATTATTATTATTATTACTATTAACATGGTGCGCCAACATCCTAGAGCTGGCTGATAAAGGTAATCCCGGAAATACCGTGTTCGGATACACACACGTTCCCCTTCCATAAACTCTTCCACGATACACAACCATACGAACGAATCGAGTAGGATATTACCCGCGTTATTGGTAGGAGAGTATTCACAATAGACTTAAATTTTAATCTCCTATCCGTTTTATTATTACGTCTTTGGATTTTATTCGAACATCAAGAACAATATCACTAGGTATAAGATTCTCCCTTGTACATGTGGGGATAATCGTATGAGTTACGGGATACTATTTATTTATTTATATTCATTTTACAAGGCAATCCCTTTTACATAATAAAATATAGAACAGTAGGTAGTCTATGGTATTATGTACACACAAATCGACTCATCCTTATTATAATATCATAAAAACCATTATTACAATCATAGTTTACATTGACCAATATTTTTAGTATTATTATTATATTATATAGTGACTTATATACGTAATAATAATTACATAATTATCTTTGTCCTCAAATGATTTAGAAGAAAATACAGGTTTGTTCTAATAAACTACCAGAGCAGGTTGGAGCAATATTATGCAGTTTTTGTTTTTGATGTTGGAACAGACGAACTTACAGTCACCGTCCTCTACTATATGTATAGTGTATAATCGATTATCGGTTTAGGGTTATATTTACGCGTTACTCCCATTTAAAGTCTGACAACAATCGAATGATTTAAACTGGACCGGAGGTGACTGTATATCTGGTACTGGATGACAGGTAGTAGGGTGAGGTAGTGGTGAACTTTAACCACCAAAGTCCCAGTGTGCGCACCCCTTTCACTACCACCACCACAACCACTACCAACACTACTCACACTCAGCCACCATCACGTTAATCATCCCCACCGCAATATGCTCCGTCAGAAATAACATTGCTGATAAAATAAGCATTGTAGTGACTACCGCTAACAGTGGGGTCGTAATTAATGATGTTTAGTCGAACGAGTGTCGGTGTAACGGCACCCAGTTAGTATTTTGTTCTCTGTCCGGGTATGACTGGGTTGTTGCTCTTTTACCGTTAACCACGTCATTGTCATTTCACCACTCTCTTCTTCCTGTTCATATCGTCCGATATGTATTCATACACGTATTTTCACGTGAGTGTGAACGTGTGTATTACTATCATATATTACTAACTATCACATAGGCGTGTGGATGTGTTGGCGTTGAATTGGAATTTATTTGAAATGCATACTTATACGATCAGTAATCATCTAAAATTTAAAACCGTTTTTTGCCTTTTTTCAGTTAAATAATAAGTGGCTATTGGTTTGTTTTCCAAAATGTACAGTTCTTTTTACTTGAATGAACTTACAGGAAACCTACTAAAACTACATCTTTATGCATTAATTTATTTAATTATTTAATACCTAATACCTAATAAATTTATTTATTTATTATTGTTTCCATTCAATAAAATATAATTTTCTTAGCACAAATTATAAAAAGGTATAAATGAAAATATCATTAAAAAGCAGGGGATAAAAAGAGCAAATAAGTGGTTGTGTTTGTGAAATACAAAAAGATAATCTTATTTATCACTGATTCGGTTTATTTGATTTTCTAGGTGTTCCTTTGATTTCTAACGAGTTTATTACACCAGTAAATGATTTTTCTTAATAATCTCATTTAGTTTCATAACAAAAATGCTTTGTGTGGTTGTTACACTGTACACCCTCTGTATTTACCTAATATTCATATATAAATGTGTTACAGAATTATATGATCTAAGATGGTATTTCATTTAGTGTATGTGAGGGTATGCAATTGGTGGTAAAAGTGTTTGTAAGAAAGATTCCAATATATTATAATGGATCAGAAAGTGTAATGGTCGAGGCCGGCAATCGATTTTGAAAAGTTTTACTGCTTCAGAATTTCATTTCCTCACGTTTATGACTCCTGTTACCCACAATCAACCTTACGAACGCACGCACATATCCTATCTCATCCCTTTTCTACGCCATCGGGTAACATCACACAGTGTCACGTTTCGTGTTCGTGTGACAGAGGAAGTGTGAGAGAACTAACGCATCGCCAACAGTGACAGTAGCAACAAATTGGTTTCTTTATATTTTAAATGGTGTTAGTGATAGTGAAGAAGACTGTTAATATGACTTATAAACCCAACTATAATAGTGGTTGTGTCAGTATTGGTACAAGTATTAGAAGTTGTGTTAGTAGTAGTTAAGACAATATACATTGGCACTCCATGTATGATATGAAATATCATCACGTGCAAATCACTTATTCTGCTTTCATATTGTTCTTCTCACATATTATTGTAAAAATACCGATCATTAAAACTCCCACAAGCTTTCTATTATTAATATAGAATTTCCTCTTCAAGTCACAGATGGCCAACAAATCCACAAGATTTTATTGAAAACCTACAAAGTTTGCAGGCAACGTGTAAAAGTTATGTTATTTACTATTACACAATGGCAATGGCGCACCTACATTATTATAAAATTACTTACATACTTTACTCTTAAGTATGCACATACAACCCCAACCCCCGCCAAACGCATATAAACAAATATATCGTACTAATTAACGTCAGTTTAGCAGTATGTTGTCATGACAAATTCAACTCTTGAGTACGTTACCCACTAAGGATGTTATCTGTGTTGAATGGGTCTGCCATAAACCTCAAAACAAGCCAAATTGTCGATATGATGACATATTCATTACAATACATAATAATTACTTTTCATAAACATGGATTATAATTACAATATGCATTTTCAACTTTGTAGACAAGTATTTCTTCTTAAATCCGATACAACATATCCATGTTATAATAACAGTTGTAAATGTAATTAACTAATTAAATATTGTACATAATATTAATTATATTATTTAAGTTTATTTTATAATCAATAAGATACATAATAAAATGTTATACATTTGTAATAGGTAACTAATTTAAAACTGAAATTATTAAAATTATCTTCAAAAATAAAATTAATAAAATATTGTTCAGCAAAATATAGTATCATTGTATTTGTTGACCAAAACAGAGTTGTTAGTTTTTATTATATATTTATGCTTTGTCACGATAAATATCTATAAATTAACTTAAAACTTCATAAATTTAGTTTTAAATAAATAATATACTTCAATGTTTAATTAATATTTAGGAACTTTATTTAAAGTTAGAAATTAAAAAATAATCGCAATAATTTCCATGCTATAAATGTTAGGCATGGTATTGTTTATTGGGTGTTGTATAATTATTTATTTATTTATTATTATTTTTTTTTTTTTTTGAGTAAAATTTACTGGTAGGTATATATAATAAGTCGGTCATTCAGTCATTCATACAATGTAATTTATAAATATTAAAATATAATTATACATATATTATATATAATTTAAATAATGAAGTATACATATTTAATACGTATTTTACTTATTTAATATATCTTTTTTTTTAATTAACTTTTACTCTACATACATTTTTGTTTAATAATAAGAAAGCCATCGCTTACACGTACACCTATATATATGTTATTAACTATAGAATCAACCTATTATTTCAAAAGCTACTTGACATTTTTTTATTTATTTTTTTATTTTTTTACTATTAAACATCTGTCGATGTGTCTAATAACTATTATTATAGTGACATTATTGCATTGTATACGTTAGAACCTTGAAATTATTTTTTAACAACATGAAATTGCATCTGAATTATTTAATATAACTCAAAAGCTCTTTAAAAGAATCGTAGCGTGACCAGTCCTTTGGAACAAATTATTATACAATTGTATTACGTGCAATGCATCGTAATAATAGTGTTCTATTATTTATGATTTCTCAGATATAAACTTAATTGTATAGAGCATTCTATAAAAGTGATTGAATAATATAATATGGTTGAATCAATTGTTTATTTTTTATAATATTAATGTGATTGAATGTTTTAATTTATTAGTTATGATTTAATAATAATCAATATTATTATGGTTTAAAATAATACATATAATTAAAATATATTATAATATACTCTATCTAAAAATATAAATAGATAACCCATAATTCAAACCTATCAATCACTTTATAATTTATTTTAGAAAAATAAACTTGTAAAGTCATTAGATGAATATTTGGTATTTAGCTTTTAGGTGAGATGTTTGTCAAAAATAAATTCTAGATATTTCGTCTATACAGAGATAGAGTGTTGTTAATGAAGTTTGTAAGACATTTATATTGATTCTCTTGGTAGATGATTTAGAGAAGTGTATTTATATTTACCGATTTTTAACTATGTAACTAGGATTTATTGTTAATTTTGGAACTTTTGAGTTGCCTAATTTAAGAAAATATCCATTAGGTAACTTCTGATAACTAAATGCTTTTTAAACAGTAATATTTATGGAGATTTGATTGGTGACGCTTTCTAAATATATTGTTATAATCTCAAATAATTTGAGATATTTTTAAATTAAGTTTTTTACTAAAATTACAAGAACTTCGTAAAACATTGGTTGATTAGCTGTCTAACAGAGTAAGGCTATTTGATTGTTTACCTATAATTAAATTAAGAATACTTTTTTTTTTTTTTGATTTAGTTCAACATCTTTATTGAAATATTTTAACTTGTTAAAGCTTATATAGTGAAATACATCTATTAAACATCTAGTAAACACGTTTGTTATAATCTAACTGATTAAATTATTTTTTTTTTATAAAACTATTGTAAAATATTTTAACACAAATTTTTATTATTTTACTTTTCCTCAACGATATAGTAATAATAATAATAATAATAATAATAATTATGTAATGAAGTATTTGACATTTACAATATAAATATGGTGGGAACTAGAATGAAATAAAATATAATAGAGATAAATCACTATGCTGAACGTTTTTAAGTCTTTTTTTGCCTTATCATGTTGGAGAAAATGAGGAGGAGGGGTCACATAATATACGTCGATGGAATCTAAAATATCTCGTTTTTGTGAAAGATTTCATCCGGGAAATTGGAAAACCCACGTAGAGCGATAATTATTTTTGAGCTATAAATTCGCCATGGTGAAATAAACTCAAGCCACCCGCTGGGACAAACGTTTTATATAGGTTTATATATATTCGAACAACCAGAAAAAAAATAATAATAAACGACCAGAAAACCACTTTTAACGGCCGTTATGGATTGTTAATTTTTATGATACAAAACAACTTTCTTAGTAAAATTCAAAAAGTAAAAGATCTTCGTTTAGATAATAACTTTTAAATGGATAAGGGTTTTTCAAACAATATTTATTAATCAATTTATTGTATGCACTATTCATATAGTACTTGCCAAGTATTAGTATACCGTATAAGTAGTAATGAACTACCTACGAATACGATTAGTATACTACAGCAGACTTAACATTTAGTATAATACGATTCATGTTTATTAGTTAGAGAACTTAAAACTTTTATGATAATCATTTTCTCGAAATTATCAATCAATATAATACATAATCAATACAAATTACATAATTGAATTTATAGTTTAATAATATGTATTCAAATATAACTTAAATATATAAATATAATATGAAAAAATGTTTTTCTATTGTAAATTGTATTTCTTCTCATACAATATTCTTTAAAATTAATCTAATTAACTGCCTTGTAAATCTTGAGTTAAGATGAATGTCCTTCCTGGAAGTCTAAAAACATAAATATAATTAATTTAATGTTAATTTAATAAAGAAGTTTGCTCATTTTCACAAATAAATCAGGCTAATTTCTCCTTTCATTTAAGAGTTCATAAAACTTTTCTTCAAATGTTGATATTTTATTTCAACTCTCACATATATTCTTATTGTAAAAAGATCACTAAAACGAATGATTGAAAATACGCAGAATACACTCTCTAGGATTCTGATAGATAACTGATTCTGATAGAACATAAAATATACAAATAGGACTTCAGGATTCAGATAATACGAGTTTTTAGTCATGAATCATATAACTTAATGTATACAGTAAATTATAGTATTATATTACACTTTCTGTTATTTAAAAATTATCTTTTTATAACGAGAGCATCATATTTTATATTATACTTTATTTATCAGCTTACAGATATTACGTGTTATCTAAAGTCAAACAATTAACTTATCTGCTTGAATAAATAAAATATCAACATTTAATTTGAACGAGTAAGAAATTATTACATCTAATAGAATTGTTCAGTATATTTTGTAAAAATACTATAATATACATTACAATTTGATTTGATCATTAATTTACATATTTTAAAATTTATTTTACTATTTATAGTGAATATATATACATATATATAAATACGTACGAATAATTTCCATTGATTTTAATGTATATACAATTCACATAATATTCATATTGAAATGAGGAAAAGAAATGTAATATTCAGTTATTCAATATATTTACAATCGTTTATAATACGAATTTTCTACGCACAATAACTATGATTTAACGTCAACCACACGATTAATCAATCAAAACTCCGAAGTCTATATTATAATCTCTGTTTTAACATGATAATACATGACAAAAAAAAAATAAATAAAAATGAAAAAGAATCCAATGTACTACGAAAAGGGTTTCTTCCTAAGGGATAACATGTCTAAAATTCGGCCCTTAAACACGTCATTACAGCCCGATAACGCTAACGTCTGCTTTATAAACAGCACACAAAAGGACGAAGCAGATAAGGGAACCATAACACACTAACACACTAACACATAAACTTACTTCCCCAAGTCCTTTGAAAAATCCCCTGTTTGCTGCTATATTAATATCCCGAGTAGGATAAAAAAAAATCTTTCTTTTGGGTAAAATGTTATTTATACAATAGGAATATAAACGAAGTCAAGAATCAATTCAACGAAATCGTAATAATGGAAAAGTAGTACAATATTAGTTTTTAAACAATAAAACTAAATTAAAAGAAATATGTTTATAATATATAGTTTAAAAAATAATTATATAATGGATAAAACAATATTAATATTTTTGTATTTATTCAAGTACAGTTTTTAAGCTGTTTAAATTTTATACTTAATGTGATAATAATATAATATATATATAACACATATTTATAAATATGGTTTTAATTAAATACATATACGTAAAATTATTATGATTTTGATCACGTAACATATTAAATTAGACGATTACCTATATATACGTAAATATATAATATTATTCTAATATATCTTTTGTATCATATAAACATATATATATATATATATATATATATATATTATAGTATATGGAAGGGAAATTACAATCTTAGCCAAACGCAAGTGAATTGAATGGTGGATAAAAAAAATAAGCGAAATCGTACAGTACTGACATAAATTTCGAAAGGAAAACATTAAACAAGTATTTCCTTCAAATAGTCATTATAGGCAAAATATTTGAAAAAATATATAAATAGTATCTTACGTATGAACTAAACGGAATTATACATCCGGTTCAAATAAGAACGTATAACTGTAATAAACGTAATTTATTGTTTACCATGTCTTTGATTAAATTTGCTAAGCATAGAAAGACATGTACCTACTATTTACAGTATTTACAGTAAATAATACTATAATCAAAAATTTTAGATTAAATTCAAATTCAAAAGTGTAAAACAAATTAATTATGTGTGATTATTTCCAATGAAGTCAAGACATTTTATAAGAACATCAGAGACAACCTGAACTCTGAAGACATCTCAAACTCATATTCACATCTATATGATCATTCCTAAGTAAATAACAATGATAATAATCGAAGGTACCCATATATAACAGCTGAAAATTAATTACACTTTTGTAATATTGCAATGTAGAACACTATTAACACTCTAAATCGTAAAAGAAATAGACTAAATAAATACACAACACACATAACATATTTAATTTCATACGAATAATTATTACCAAAAGTAAGGCTAAACAAGTTAAGACACTGTCTTAATTCAATTCAATTCAGTTAAGTATATATATATTTTAAAACTAAATTAATAGATTGTTTTGTATATCAATTAAAGTATTAAAGCTTAAAATTAAGAAATCCATTAATATAACTTAAATTAAATATTAATAAATGAAGTACAATAATATATATATATATATCATTAAGTTTAAAATCAGCAGTATCATATTTAATAGTAATTTATTTAGTGCATTCTGGTGAGACCCTTACCTATATTTTCTTATGAATTCCACCTAAATTACAGAAAAAAAAGGCTTTATAAAACGCGTATGTCACTGCTCATGAAAACTTTTGTATGTGGCAGCTTTCATTGCTTTGGCTTATTATCATTTATGTTTTAAACCTGTTATTTTCTATAGAAAATAAATCTTGTTTTTAAAAAGGTATTTTTTTTTTTTAATACTAACTACTAAGTAGCAGTAATATTGTAATATTGTAAAATATTTTAGTAGATCAGTGTACAGAAAATGAAAAAAAAAATATTATATACCAGATACCTATATAAATACCATAATGATAAATATAAATTTAAACTAGTATATACTTTCATAATAATTATATTAAGAAGTATTATAAATATAACTCGGGGGACTTTGAGTATTAATAGTCTTAAGACGGAAAACTAATGTTCCCCATATATTATTATTTTTTTTTTTACGATAAATGTATTTCACCCTAAAATAACTATATAAGATTTTCGTAATCATAAAAAATTTTTTTTGATAATATTTTCAACAATTTTTCGGAATTATACATGGTTATAAATAAAAATTATTTTCTAAGTATGAAAAATAAAATAATTTAAGAATATAAAAAATTATAAGTCAATTTTAAGTTCACTGAGAGAATAAAACATAATGTTGATAAGAATTTTAAACTAGCCAGTTAAGCTAATAAGTTAAAATGAACTTATTAATATCCAACTTATTAGGTAATTATTTATTGTCCCAAGGTTTTGACTAAAATCATATAATTACGGTCTGATGAAACAATGAGTTGTCAACAAATTATTGGATTATTTCACATGAGCTTAATTCATAAACCCCAGGATTAAAACTTTCTAGGGTTCTAGGACCTTTGATAATTTACATAAACCAAATGCAATCTACTGTTATCTAATGAAACTAAAATATACAACTATTTTATTGTCGCACAAAGAACCTCGCATTTACTTGATAGCTGTATATTTCAATCGTATAACTTCCCAAATTAATCATTTCAGTGTGGAAAAATAGGTCTTAAACTTACTTCATTAATCACAGAACTCTTTTTTTTAATGTTTACGTAATTTTTTCACCACATTATCTATTTACTGGTCTGTGGAAAATTTCGTATCTAACTTCCAAGCAGAGTTTTACTTGGTCACTCAAGCACAAAAAAGGGTTTTTCCTTTTTCAGACATGTAATCATCACATACATTCGTTTTTATTAAATTTAAATTAAATCGACACTGAAAAGTTGGTCTTTAAACTTTCTGGTGTTTGTATTAATTACTTCGTAAGTTTTACCAACCTATTAACATATAATACATTTTATTATATTAAATACAACTTTAGAGCAATACAAACTGATGTAGTGAACCCGGATCTTAGTGTTATTCACTTTGAGCTGTTAGGAAATTGTAATCTTAGCTACGATATTTAAATACCTCATATGTAAGTTATTTTATTATATTCATACTATTTTTTTTTTGTTTTTGCGACTATCATATTTTAAATGGTAGTTTTAGTTAATAGTTTTTTTTTTATATTATAGTATTTGTTCATTGTCACGTTTATTCGCGAATATGTAAAGGTTAGAATGGCCTAACCTTTCGTTGAGTGTTAAACAGCAAACCAGAAACGGTCATTAATTGTATTTCACCATAAATATGAATTATGGGTTGCAAATTTTCTATACGCATATACTATGTTAATGAAAAATTAAACAATCAAAACTAGATAAATTAGAACAAATCTTAATTCAAACATTCAAAATTGTGTTTGTAGAATTTCTTCTATATTGATATTTCGTATTTTAGTTATTTAAAAATTAGAACTATAAGAAAATATAAAATATTAAGAATAAAATTGTATAACACCAAGATTAAACGTGATGATAGTAAATTAATTTATCAAAAATACAATATATTATTATAACGATTCAGAAATTAATTTTCTCAGAATTCGTTAAAATAAATTTATTATAAATGTTATGTTGAAAAGTTAAGATGTTAGTTAATTTTTTTTTTGTTTTTGCGACTATCATATTTTAAATGGTAGTTTTAGTTAATAGTTTTTTTTTTATATTATAGTATTTGTTCATTGTCACGTTTATTCGCGAATATGTAAAGGTTAGAATGGCCTAACCTTTCGTTGAGTGTTAAACAGCAAACCAGAAACGGTCATTAATTGTATTTCACCATAAATATGAATTATGGGTTGCAAATTTTCTATACGCATATACTATGTTAATGAAAAATTAAACAATCAAAACTAGATAAATTAGAACAAATCTTAATTCAAACATTCAAAATTGTGTTTGTAGAATTTCTTCTATATTGATATTTCGTATTTTAGTTATTTAAAAATTAGAACTATAAGAAAATATAAAATATTAAGAATAAAATTGTATAACACCAAGATTAAACGTGATGATAGTAAATTAATTTATCAAAAATACAATATATTATTATAACGATTCAGAAATTAATTTTCTCAGAATTCGTTAAAATAAATTTATTATAAATGTTATGTTGAAAAGTTAAGATGTTAGTTAATTTTTTTTTTTGTTTTTTTTTTTTTTTGATAATTACTATCTACTAAAAATTTGAGACATTAAGATAATAATTTTAATTATAAAAATAATGAACTATTATGATAAAATAGATTACACACCAATGTAGAGTATGAATAAGCACGGCAACTCGCTTTGCTATACAGCTTGGATATTATCATTTATCATGCCATTAAGTTAACCACTTTAATAGGTAAGAAATAAATAATTGATCTTTTCTTAAAATATCGCATATAATATTATTAAATATTATTATAATACCACAATAAATATCCTATATATTTATATATATATATATATTTTTTTTTTTTATGATTATTGATACGAGTTACATAAGTAAAAAAACAAGAATAATTTTGAGGTAAAATAGCTTATACTTTATTAATCTAAATATTTTGAAAAAATACTTTTGTATAGTTAATTATTACACACGTGTAATGGAAAAAAAGTTTCTAGTTTTATCAATAATAAGTTTTAAATATCATCAAAATAACTAAAAATGCATAGTCTTGTCAATATTTAAATAATTTTATAAACTTATAAAAATAAATGTTGATTACGTATTTTTGTATTTTTAAATTGCTAATAGAAGACTTATGTTAAATCTAGAATCACCAATAATTATTGAACAATAAACTTGATATTTCTTGATTTTGGTCATCTTACTATTTGAAACTACTCTCATAATTAAAGTATGAAGAAACATAATCCCTGCTTTAAAATATAATGACTATAGTATATAATATAATAATAATATATATATAAAGAAAATCGTAACATTTTTAGACCAGTACGATATTCTTAAATTTGCTAAGAAACTTAATGTATGTATTGTTATAATGTTATAGTCCAGGCTAATCAAATGAATATTTTAAAATGTTTTTTTTTTTTTTTTTAATGAAATTTCTAAAAAATAAATATACGCAAAAATGAATTAAACTTTAAATCGAATCAGAATAAATTATTAAGATTATAATTGAAAAAAAAACATGATAAAATATCAGATAAAAAATCGTTTTTCCATCGAACTTGAAAAATCGTAAAAAAAACTCACAAAAATGAAGTAGATTTCGTATATTACAACACTTCGAACAAAAAAAAAAAAAAGAAACTCAAAAACGAAAAAAGTCATACGATTGCACAAAAGCGCAAGGAATGTTCGCACTAATGGAAAAATGCGGATACGAAGTAATACCGTTTTCACTACACACACACTGTGGTGATTTTGTTTTGTTAGTTAGGTCTCTACGCCACCACCGTTCACGTCTATACTCCCTATGTCACTCCCCATTCTCTACACAACTTCCATTCCAACCTCCGTAGCTTGAACACACACCTGCCACGGTATCCTATTCTCGAAATACCCGTTTCGAATGGGATATGCCCGACGTTGGCATGGAGGGGTTTGCGGGTAACCAACCGTAACAATCCTTCCGAGCAATTAACCCGGAGGAGATGGTCGTGAAGAAATGACCGGAGGGGTTTTGAACGATAGGCAACCCGGTAAAAACCCCCTTGTTTGCTCTGTCTCCGTGTTTTCTATTCACTTCCACCTATTCTCGCTCGGCCACGTTTTACAAGACTGTAGAGATTTCTCAACATGAACTCGTTATAATGTATCCTACGTGAAAACTCGTCTACCGTTTATTGCGTGACCGCATAATATATCCATAATATATAGGTTACACGCCCGAATCGTGGACGACGGTGATATATTTTTGTTTGACGTTTAATGGTTTTAGCTATTTATTCCCGAAACAGACGAGTTATTAAACACGTGATACAGTTAAATATTTTAAAATTTTTAAACGTTTTTATTTTATGCAACTTACCTGCTATATGAATGTTACGTTTACTTAAATTTCGGCATATTTTTCATTACGAGATTGTTAAAATAACTTACATCTATATTTTGCTAAATTTTCAGAGTACCTTTTTTTGTAATTAACTTTTCAAATGACTGAAAATATATATTTGTATTGTATTTAAAAATGTATCAGAAATGTAATTTAATTTATTATCAAAATAATAAAGTGGTTATTACTATATGATCTTTGGAATTATAATAAGAACTAGAGACGTATCGAATATAATATTATTATCACAACTAGCAATCTTAATTCTATGTTTACTCTATAGTGTATCAACAAATATCGAAGTTACACACTTTAAACAAACGAAGAAACTTGAGTATTATTATGCTAATAATATTGGGTGAAATACAATGCATTTTTACAATGTTAAATACGATGAGTGGCATGTATAAAATTTAAATTGTTTTATAATTTAGTGATCAAATTAAGTTTATTTTAAATATTTTAAGTAATAATGGGTCATTGGAAAATTGATATGAATTTATCATATTTCATATTACGAGAAAATTATGTGTTTTGCAAACTCATTAAATCATTTAAAATTTCAGCGGACGAGATTTGTTCACTGGATGACTATAGTTAGTAATCTATGGACTAATACCAAGGACTTCTTTTCATTTTTATAAATTTTCCAATTCAACTCATAAATTATTGAGTGTATGAAATTATTTATTTGTATTATTTATTATTTTTCGTTTTATGTTTGAATATTTTTATCAAGTTAATAAACATAAACTTTTATACTTCAATCGATTTTCTTTTGACCTATCATACACACATTGGGCGTACTTACTATTGTATACATTACATTAGAAATATCATAAAATATATCAGTAGAATAAACTAGGAACGTTATGAATGTTCACTACTTCTATTAAACAACTACTAAGTATATTCCTATTTAACCTCCAAAAAAAATTTAAGCACAACTAATGACAAATATCACCGTGTCTTATCATGGTAAAAAATCTATACATTCGATTTCTTTTAATTCATTCTATTCTAAAGTTTAAAGTTAGTTAAACTAGTAAAATTATTTTATATTAAACTTAAATTAAAACTATTTGGGCATATTATATCCAACTATCTGGCCCTTTCAAACCATAAAAACATTAGACCACTATACACATAACAAACAATAGCATTTACGCTCATTACATGGGTTCCATGGTATATTACATACCTATTTAAAATAATGAAATAAAGACCTCAAATTATTATCTGTGAGAGGGAAATTCATCATTATAAAGGGAATTCTATGAAAAATAATTCAACCTTCTAAACTCACTAATTCAAAAAATGTATTTTTTATCTATAGAAAATAACACCTCATGCATGGGCTTAAGTTGGAAAAATAGGGAAACTCAATCCTTCTATTGTGACTAAGCTTAAAAAGTATCTCTTTTAAATAATTCTTCGAAAAGAAATCTGGTACACATAAGTCTGGAAATTCAAATAATATAATTATTTATTTTTGAAATTGTATTTTTCAGATTTTCAGTTTGTTATTAATCATCACATATACATTTGTGCAATTTAATAAAAAGAATATTATTAAGGTCTTGACATAAACGTACAACATCCTGAATGACAAACATGGGTTCTCAATGTTTTATTAGCTCAGAGCCTAATTCAGCGTGTACCATCATTGTTTATACAATTGACGTGTTTATATCAGATTGCAATACCAACTGATATAAAACTGGAAAATATTAAGCGAAATGAAGTCCTTAATAATATATTATTAAAGTTTCAATTTTAATAGAATTTTTGATGTTAATAAAAAAAAAAAAAAAAGGTATTTTTAATGAAAGCAAAATAAAAATATTAATTTCTCAAATTAATGAATTGCATATTTCTTTATACGCTGTTGTAAAAGACAATATTCAATTAAATACTCAAAATAAAATAAGAATAGCAGTTAATTGTTGCCGTTTTGTACAACTTAAATCCCTGGATCACTAATCTTCTTCTTTTTCGTGTTTATGTGTAAATATATTACCACTATTATCATGGATAATCGTAGATTGTAAATATTTTTAAATAAAACAAGAAATACTAAATCAATTATATTGAACAACGGTACTTATTATAAAATAATTTATCATAAAAAAAAACTAAAAACATATTTATTAAAAAAAATAATTTAACGATTTTATTATGATTTATTATGACACATAACTTTCATATTTTTACATAGTCACCATAAAACATAATTTTAAAAATAAAAACAAAAACATACCATCATGTGATCTACAAATTACCAGATACATAATGTATATTTTTAACAAAATAATGTATTTACGAGGATATATAATTATAAAATTACACTACTATAAAAACATTGGTATTTTATTTAGTGGATCAATCAATATCTCAACTAAGTCCTGACCAAGAATAATACATTATCGTAATACTCATATTGTTCAGAAAGCAATTGCAGGAGTTGTTTTATGACATGCGCGTGCAAATGGACATTAAACAAATATCATTGCAACACGCACGCACACATACATTAACAATAAACATACTATATTATTATATCATATGTATGTAAATGGCATTATTTTGGCCGTTAATATCTAGTCATGGCTGTAGAAAAAAAATACTATTTTCATCTAATTAAAATATATTGTTCTTATACTATACGATAGTATAACGTGTTGTGACTACTATTCAAACCACCTCAAATACAGTGTACTATGTAAAAATATGACATATTCTAATATAATTTCAGTATGTACTTACAAATTTTTTCCATAATACACATGTACATTTCTTACACTAAAAATAACACTAACTTTATTATATAAAAAGCATCCAAACAGTAATAAATGACAACTAAACTTTGAGGAAGCAGTCAATGAATGTTCATGTAAGATAGGTGGCTATTTTTCATTTTTTTTTTTTTTTTGAAGGGGATAAAAAATTGCTGATGATAAAGGTTAGGTAAGGATATTATCCACACTAAAATGTAACTATTTCAGTTGCACATGATTCGCAATAGCATGATTCATTGAGGCATGGCACAAGAATTGGTTGATCAAAATAAATGAGAACAAGTCGATACAAGCCACCTTCCCCTTAGCCATAATATATGTCTCTTAATAAAATTAAACATTTTAACAATTTCTATCTCTAACGAAACAAAATACCTTAAAATTAAACTAAACAAATGTCTAACCTTCATTTCGAAAAAAAAAAAAATGACAAATATTTTAGCTTTTCAGTTTTCTCTTGAAATTCAAACACAACCTGAAATTAAAAATACTCATTCACTAAACCATGATTAGATTACTATAATATTAGTAAATATTAATCAATACTAAGAACCAGTGAGTTGAGCTCTCAAATATCAAACAAATAGAAAAAACTATATTTTAAGTGTTTTTACTCGAAATGTACATTAAATATACCTATATTTCTTAATTTAAACTAAGTCATCAAATTCTATCCTAAATGATTCCACAAAAAAATTTAAAAAAAAAAGCTGGAATTGTGTCTCTAGCAAAATGTTATTCCCTTTTCCACAAAAAAATAATACACACCAAACTTACATGCTAATACGTTAAGGATTCCCCCGTCCGTGGTTCACGTTACCATTGCATATTGATATCATCATAACTTATTGTGCATGTTTGTAGTAAAATTTAACCATTTTTTTTAGTAAGTATAACAAGTCTTGCATGCAAGTCTGGCCAATTTCACTAACATATATGGCCTATTTCGAAATTATAGTATAAGGAAAATTACATCTCGTTCCAACCTTGTCTTCCTCCTCCTTATCCTACCACCATCCCCACCGGACCCAAACGACGGACTCCGCTGATAAAATATTATAATATATTAATATGTATACTATTATGTATGAGAGTAAAATCCCTTTTAGATCCATTGCGGTCGATCCCCGGTGGTGGAGTACAGAACAAAGAGCCGAAGCGATGGTCGGGCTGACAGCGTTTCGGAATTCGGGATCGCGCTAGTTTCCAAAATTAATAGCCCCGCGAAAATTGAATATGATAATTATGCCACGCGCGGTCTACGCAGCAGTTAACGCTTATTATATATAGGTCCAACGCTGATGGTGGCGTGTCCATGTCACCGGGCGTGTGAGCCTGTGTTCGCTGCAGTGAATGCGGAGTCGGTGGACGTATAATCCCGGTCGGGTCGATGGTCCGAGTGCGTCGACGAGTGGGCAAGAGGTGGAATGGGTGTATATGTACCGCAACAAACACCTACCCGTCACCCCAAAGATAGCCAAAACACATATTGTATGCAGACCGCGATGGAGACGAATATATTATAATATCCGTTACTACTACACAATACACATAATACGTATATATATATATATATATATCGTATATTTGTATGTAGGTATTATACGACGTATAGGTTCATGGTTATATATTATACGGTGTGATTCACCAAACACGATCACCCTCTTTTTCTTCTTCAATAACACCTTGAATCAAAATCTGTTTTTTTTTTTTTTTTTTTTGTAATAGTCAACTATAATACCTATATACCTACCATTTTTTCCAACTGTTGATATTTTTGTACTACTTATGTACTGTTTTGCGGAGGTATACACTTTTTTTTCTTTAATTTAAAACCCCTATTCGTTACTGTAAATTATTTAGTGCATTGTTTTTTTCTGAAGATGTTGAGGTATTATGTACAATAAAAATTTGAACTTATGATGGTTTTTAATTTACTTAAAATTGTGTATTAAGAATAATGCATAAATAACATAATATACCAATGTTAATGAATTTAGAAAGTTTACTAAAATGATGTGCTAAAATGATAATTTTTAAAATGTTAATTATTAATATTAATTAATCAACATTAAACAATTTTAAAAATTACCCAAATATAATAAATACTTATTTTAATATCATATATATTTTATATTATTGCAAAACTATTTTTAAGAATTATTAACCTTAATATAAATATTATACAAACTGTAACACTACTCGTTTAAATTTTGAAAAAAACAATTTTAATAGTTTAAAAAATATTATAAATAATTAACTGTACAAATCGTTATCATTTGAAAAAAGGTATATCGTATCACTAAAATACAATCCTGAAACGACATAAACAATAAAAAAATAATTCAAACATTTTAAAATATAGTCTGAATATATTATTTAAAAATTCCAAAAATCAAATTTGAATAGATTCCCTATAAAAAAAAAAAAAAATGAAGGTTAGCATACTTACGTATTCAATTATTTTTTATAAAAATAGCGAGGTACCTATACTATTGTGTATTTTATTATCAGTATTTGATATTTTATAGCACTATAATACATTAATAATATGTATTTTAAATATTATAAGTGAATAATCTTAGCAATTATTTTTTTTTAAATACATTGTTTTTTATTTTAGAAAAAAAAATAGAATAATAAATAAATAAGACATCAAACTGTTCATAAAAATGATAGGTATATAATTAATTTGCTCAAAATTGTTATTAATTGAATAACGATGAATATTTTTCCTTTGAAATTCTAGTTATATCAAGTTTAATCATGATTATGCAGTTAATAATAAAAATAAAATAAATTCATTATTTTTTTATCGGTGTAGCGATTTCAGATTTGATACATAAAGCTATTCTGTTATACATGTATAGTGCGATGACAGTACGCAAATAATATGATATTCTATAATGTTATAATTTGCAGTATAATATGACGTGTATTAATATATTATTATTTTATTATCTACATAAACGAGTTAATACTCCGAAACTCAAATATTACCATCGACTTAAACGTAAACATCGTATTAAATCGGTGTTAGGTGGGTAAGAAAATTACATGATTAGGAGTGGAAGTTTCATATCTATACACACCCATAGGTAGATGTATGGATTAGATGGATTGGATTGTGGGAACTGGAAAAGGAGGCTCATAGAAAGATGTCAATGAGATTCAATTGGCCAAACTTCAAACACGAGATTAATATCCGTGAAACGCATATGATTTTCGTCAGTAAAGATACGAGAGTAATCATATTATAGTATTATACGCAATATAATAATAACGTATAATAATATGTAATTCTATTATTATGACACCATAGTTATTTATGTAATACATACAACATTGTAATGAGTACCTATTTAAGTGTATTAATTAGTATCTTTTAAAATTTAACTTAATATTATTATTTACAAAAAATTTTATCGATATTTATAAAAAAAATTTCTATCAATATCCTTAAAAAGAAGTGAAATATTTTGAAAATTAAATTACGTAAATAAAATGTCGATCTAAAGAACTAGTAAAATTTTCAAGTATCTACTACTCATGTTTTTTGAATAATAATACATTTTGAAAATCGTTTGATGATAAATCGTAGTAGTTACGTGATTTCGTAAAAATGTAACGCTTATAACATTTTTTCCTATAATGACGCTTTGTGTTTTCTCTATAGTTGTTTGAAGGAAAACTTATGAGAAACTTAGTGTTGAATTAAATAATTGAATATAAATACAAAAATTTTTATGAATTTTCAGCTACTAAATATCTTGTACATTTTTACAGTTTTGAAATATTCGTAAACATTTGAACTTAAAATGCTTATTAAAAAAAAAAATTGTGGCTAACGATTTTTGATTTTTTTTTGTTTTGAAAATTTAACCATATATAAATAACATAATAAAAATAAAAATTATAATATTATCCTATTGTAAATGTATAATAATAAAAAAAAAATCTAACTAATGATTATGATATAATTGAATATCTAACTAGTTTTATTGCAAAATATATTACAATGACATGACATTGTATATTAACAATAATTAATTATCGTGTTATGGTTTCTATCATATTATAATCTTCATTATAATATTATTATTGTTGTTTCTCATATTATTTTATTGGGTATTTAGAATAAAAACAGAACAATTTATAACTACCATAGTTCCTAGTATATTAAACATATTTATGCTATTTATAAACATGACCATATTAATTTTAACGGTTTTTATTAGGAAATCATATAACTTTATTACATAATGAGAGTTCAAGTACAGCTAATGTGTAATTTTAATTACAACTGATTCATGTAATAGATGAGCTTAAATATAAATAAAACATATTCAAATTTATGAAATTGAGTAATCGTAGAAAGATGTATTTTTGAATATATGATAGTATAATTTTATAATCATAAAGTAAATTCATAAAAAGTATTTATAGACCTAAAACATATTGTATATTATATTGGATTATTAGAAATACTATTTAACTTTTAAAATATCGTTATTTATAACACTGATATAGATAATATATAAAAGCTACTTATACATGGTTACGATTCTTGTAAAATGAATGTGACATATTTTGTTATAAATTATAATGTAGTAGATACATATATCTAAAACATGGTGATTCACTATGGAATATTCAACGGTAACAAACGTTGCCGACGCCGATGGTACCGAAACCGACTGCCAAACGACATTGAACGACCAAAGATTTACAGTCATAGGACCTTCTGGCGTTTGTGTTCGAGCCAACAAATGCCCGCACGGTGTGTTTTGACTAAAAGGAAACTTTTTGCATTCGCCACCGTTTTGGAAATGGTTATCCATACATAAGCTACAATTTAGTAGATTCCGAGGCTGTTTGGATTCACGCCAAGCTCAGATAGTGCGTTCATTCCCATTCTACCCCCTAGTCATATAACACAATATATATTTTCCCAACGGGTTTTCGCCAATGCAACACTAATTTCCGTTTCGCCAAATTAGCACTCAAGCAAACGCTATGTTTTTTTGTTGTTTTCTATTCTTAAGCGAATTTATGGCTTTAATGAAAACGCATATTATAATGCATATATACATATATATGTATAAATACTTATAAATGTAGACGATGTGCGTGTGCATTTGAAGGTTTTACACTTAGTTCGAACCAAGTACTACAGTTAAGTAATAAAACTAAGCGAATCGGAAAAAATTTACGATGTTCGATATAAAAGCAAAATTGAAAATATAAAATGTTTAATTTTGACTGTTTGTTACTAACTTTTCAACAAGCTTTGTGAAACAGAATTAAACAATTTTTTTTTTACATTTTTTCTATATTTATCAATTGTATATTATATCAATAAATATTAAAAAAATAATAATTTCTAATTTATTTATTTTTAATACTATTATCTTTTATGAAACTTTCAAAGCACTACAAAATTTTTACTTCCTTAAAATATAAAATATATTTTAACAATTTTATTAATGAATAATTAAATCAATCATACCTACTTCTAAAAATGTATAGAAACCCCGAAATCATAAGCTTTTATAATATTCAAGTGAAATACTACAAATAATTTAAAATTTATTTATATTCTTATAATCTTATCTATTTGAATTAAATTTAAAATATATTTATTAAATGTTATAGTGAGAATAGTATTTTTGTTTTCTAATCAAAATTGTAAAACGTTAAACATGATTTTTATAAGGGTGGCGTAAGTTTTAGTGCAAGGAATCATTTTAAACAAATATATAATTTTTTTTTCCAGAGAGCTAGTTTAACCGTTTGAGATTTTCTTATAAGATATTTATTGGCAATAGAAATATATATATATATCACTCACTCAGTTAAGGTTATTGAAAACTTTTGATGTTGTTAGTATATAACTTTTTACAAAACTTGTTTACTATTTCCTTTATATTTTTCATGAATATGAATAAAACTTCTCATGCTTAATTTTAAATCTAAAAACACTAAAAATACCATTAAGAAATTTGCTCAATGAATTTATGAATGATTACACGGACCATTTTATTAAGGTTTTAATAATACCTGAACGATAAATAATATACATGTATAATTCATTTTATAGCATTTTTGTGCTTACCTATATTTTACAGTATTCATACGAAAATCATTTATGATTTCTGAAAGGCTAGTGATGATAAACTTTACATTGATAATTTCATATTTTTAATAAACCATAATGATATAAAATATCCCAGTGTTAAATAATGTTTTCATAATATTTTTTATAATATAAACAACGTTCTATTATATCAGATATACCTATTAAGTAATTTAACAATTCCTAACGAAAAAAAAAATTCTACAATAGTCTACAATAGTATGTGAGTATCTAAAGTATGTATAATGTTTATAATTTCAACTAACCACTTATTGATAAAAAATGTATATGAATGATATTTGCATCAACCGATAGCTTTATTATACATATATTTTAAGTAGATAATGTTTTGTTTGCAAACATATAGTTTACACTTACACATTGTTTAAATAAATTATACATTGTTTCTATAATATTATGGTGATACATAATTACTTGAAGTATGAAAATTAAAAGTTATTACATTGTTCATATAGGTGCCTTTATGCCACGCAACTAATTAACTATAATTATGTTTAGGTTATTTATTTAATTTAAGTACCATATTAAATTTTTCGTATCTGTTCATAAATACTATGCATGAGTTATTTTATTATTTGTAGGTACCTTTAACAGTATCGATGTATAATAATAAAAACTAAATATATAATGCAAGCGATGAACGTGATAAACAATTTTCGGATACTACCCACTACATTTGACCATCGAGCTCATTATATTATGTAAAACAAGAAAGCAACTTTGGAACCATACTGAGTGTTTCTTGGGTATATGAAAAAGAGGAGTTAAAATTATAGGGATGAAAGATATGTAGAAACCAAGTAGTCAACAATGTTAATTAAATTTTGTGGAACCATAGTGGACTAGAAATTATTTAAGTCTAAAGCTTTTTTATATAGCACTCACAATATGTTCGATATTAAGTAACCATACCTAAAAATATTTTGATAATCAATTAAAAGCTAAATGATTAAATCAAAAATTAACATGACTTGAAATTTCAATATTTACTTTAAATACTATTATTTTATTCAAATTTTAATAATTCAAATGACTCAAAAATTAAAAAACAAGATTTATTTTTCATCACATATTTTTTTTTCACCAGTTACAGAAAAATATTGTACTACGCTATAATAAATTTATAATAAATTAATAAATAATATTATAATTAATATTATATTTATATTTATATATATTTATTATATTTATTATATATATTACATTATATTGTAATGTTATAAAATAATAAAAAAAATACTATTTGTATATTTTTAATGATATAAATTCTATTATTAAAAGTTATATTAATTTTAGTATTGTTATAACTTATGAATTTAACTAAACAGTAATAATATTTAGAATCAATTTTTAACTATATACAGAACACGAAGAGATTTACTATTTTTGTTTTACAATTTTACATAACCATTAAACATAATTATTAAATTAATATTATTTATAATATTTAAATGTTAAATAAAACAACTTAATTTAATAATGATTAAACAGTTTTACTAATCCTTAAGATATCCATTTTCAGTAATCATAAATAAAAAAATTGCTGTATTACTCATATTTCAGTCATTGTTCTACAAGTATAATATAATCAAATAGGTAGATTTATAAATTAAATGATATTTTCAGTATCATAAAAAAAAAAATATATTGTAACTAAAGTGAAATATATATATTAAACATTATCGTTCCAAATATACAACAATGTATAGCTTTCAATCCATGTTTTAATTTATTTAAAATACCTAATTGATTATATTTTATAAACATTATGAATTTTAAATTTTTAAATGCAAATAATAGAAGCACCCCATATTCCTAATTAGTTTTCATTCCTAACAGTTTACATTAAACTGATTACGGTGTACAGCCCTTTCGTATCAAGACACACTTCATTGTTTTAAGAATATCCCTATAAAAATACCATGGTATATTATGGTACCAAAAACTTTATTTATTTAATTTTTATTTCGCTAAAACACAATTACTCAAAAAGTTATTATTACTATATAACACACAAGGGTAATCCTATTATAGAAAAATAGGTAACTACCTCAGACCCTAATACTAACAAATTCAAATAAAACCCCTTTTGACGTTCCATCGTTTAGTAGTAAGCACAATAAAAATATGGTTATTTTCTTCTTTCTACTGATTATATAAAATAAACCGATATAATATTATAATTAACTTATTACAATATGCCTACAACACTGATCAATAAGAAATTAATAATGTATTACTGATAATAAAAACCATTTTTAAACCATTTTTTCTATGGTAATTCAGTTATACAATATCTGATCTGATTTTTAAAATTTTTAAATATTCCAAAATATCACATTTTTAAATTCTTGACATTTTTCGTACCATTTTAGAATTAAGGAATATCTTGTAAAAATGAAAACTTCTATTTTTTAAAATTAATATTACGACTTTTTTTGTAAATTATTTAGTGGATAATTTTTCAAAAAATTCTATCTACCAAAGTAAAAATTCAAACAAATAAATATAATTGAGTTATTTAAATTTGAGTACTAAGAATCATAGTTTCACGATAATGTGTTGATAAGATATAGAAACTTAAAGATGTTAGTAATTTATGTTAATATATTAATATTTATAATTTATAAAAATAGTTCAAGTATCATAAATACTAGATTCAATATTTCATAATTCTATTTTATATTTTAAAAACCGTTTTTTAAGGACCATTATCTGAAGTACAAATATTATAATACATTACTGGAAATTTACTTATTTGAATTTTAAACTAAATTCTTACATTACATTTTTCAATAAATGTACAATAAAAAATTTTAGATAAAAAGGGGGCCCTTAATTTAGAAACAATAGTTTATATTGTCATGAACACTTAACAAGTTAACTTTTATTATATAAGAGAGATCTAGATATACAGTACTATATTAGATAATAAGACAATTTCATGCATAACAACTATGGTAAGTTTGAATCGGTTAAAGTTTAAGTCTATAATAATGGGATCAGAATATTCTCAAGACTTTAGATAGCCTTTATAGCATTGTCCATATTATGAAGCTACTCAATCTTGCTTACTCTTAAAACCATGCTATATTATGTTGACTATAGCATCATAATATATACGTTAGAAGTGGCGCAAAAAATATCATCTTCATTTGTCAAAATATTCTTTTGCATTTGTCTCGCTTATAGAGTTTAGGGATTTGTGAAAAGCCCTACTCAATTTATCTAAAATATGTGTATAAAATTTAAATATACGTAAAAATAATGTTGTTTTCTATAGTGTAAACATTAACACATCTAAAATAAAGGCAATTAAAAAGTCACATAAAACCGATGTAGAAAAATATGTTAACTAAATTACAATCAGTGATAATAATAATTATTATTATTTACCTTGTTAAGACTTAATTAGCTATTTAAAATAATATGAAATTTATTAAAATGAGTTTTGTACAATGATATATAAAGAATAAACACTATGAATTTACGATATAAATATATATATTATATTATGATACCATATCAATATTAAGAATTTCGGAAATGTGTAAGTCTATGAATATATGATGCTATTGGATACCAGTTAGCGTGGTGGCTGTATTTTCGTAATTAGCTGATTTGTTTAGTTAATATCATTAAGTTGTATTTTCTACCTTTCAATTACTATTTAATTTATAAAAACAAATACCCAAATACTCCATAAAATATTATAAAATATAGTGTACTGAATAATGGTATATTAAAATATTATAAAAGTAATCCTAATATTTTCAAACTATTATTTTTTTTAGGTAGATACTAAAATAATGATAATATTGTCCACGGGAGAATTTTAATTTAAAATTATAGCCAAATATAATGATTTATAACTCACACCATGACAATAAAATCAATATATATATATATAATATATATATCAATAAAAAAATGTTAATACTATGAAAGTATTATTTTTTAATAAAGTATTAGAAAAAATTTCAAAATTAATCAAAATACTATTTTTGGAATACTTTATTTGGAATTTGTTGTAGTTTAAAATAATAATAAACCCCTTAAAATCTAAATGGGTATTGAATAATAACAGATAGATAGATAAATAAAAGATACTTTTATTATTTGTTAAAAGTATACAAAATATAAAAAAAAGTTCAATGGTTTTAGATTTTAAGGTAATCAAATAATAAAAAATATACATATTTTTTAACTTAATATATTATTATGTATTAATATGTCTATGTCCTTCTGAATTCATTAAACATACAGGAAAATTGCTGACTTCGTGAATTCAGCAGTTTCATGCATTAATGGTAACATATGATAAAAATATGAGCTATTCGGCTGATACATCAATATGGCTATATGATGAACATATTATAAAGACTTACAATATAGATAGTACATCTAATACGTAATAAATTTTCATAAAAAAATGTACCTAATTATAGGTACATAAAAAAAAAAACAAAAAAAAAAAAATTATGAAGAATACAATAATACTTACATTTGTTTGATTCATTGTTATATTGTGTAATGTGTTAGGTTATTTGCATATTCCTGTTTTATTTTTTTCACTACAAATAGTTGTGTAGTATTAAAATAGTCTTTGAATACATTGTATTAGTTAAGCTTCCACGTGATCGATTCCAAAAGTAAAATAGTTAAATCTCTCTAGTTCACTCGTTTTGTTTATTTATTCATATTAGGTCGGTGCTCGAAGCTCCCATTGAATATTCAACCATCAAAGAACATTGACGCACACTCAATACTTTCTATATAGGTGTATATATTAAATAATTTCTGCTCTAGTAGTCAATTTTAACCGAAGTCAACCAGTTCTGTTTGAAAGTCCTTACCTACTCATAGTTCCTTATTTTATTTCAATATTGAAAGGAGCAAATAAAAAACATTTGAAGAGGAGGGAAAGAAGGAAATACACATCATTAACTGGTAATTTTTTTCCTAAAAACGTATATTTTTCAGAGTTTTAAAATGCTCTCTAAAATTTGATAGACTTGTACACAATGGTATAATGATGATGTGATGATGTGATATATTGGCACTTAGACGTTTTAGGCGTTGACTAAATCAATTGTTAACCATTTGAAAATTGTGCAAGTTATTATTATTGTTGTTTGGAAAACAGAATTTGCACACTGAAAATGAATAACTGGCCTACGGCATTGAGTTTTAAAAGCGTTTGTTTTCCTATGTCAAGATTTAGTTATATAATATATATATATATATATAAAGAGTAAAAGTATAAAATATATATAATACAATACAGTAGGTACCTATTAGAGATAGATTCAATTAAATATTTTTTCAATTATAATTATATTTACTTAAAATGAATACATAGCCTCTAGGCAAGGAAGTAAGTCTGAAAATAATTGAATACTATGTTTATTCTCATAATTTAAAATTAATGGTTAAAAAAACAATGTCAAATAATGTATAAACTTACTAATAACATACAAAGAATCACGAATATTATTGGTCTCTAAATCAAAATTAAAATACAAATATTATGTTATATGCTTAAAGCTTAAGGCCAAATACAATATACCACAAAAGTTAATTTTTTAGAAAAACTATTATAAGTTTTCAAATTAGTTAATATAAATGGAAATGTAATTATTTCTTAATATAGACATTCAAGTATTTTTATGCACATATTACTAGGTAATTAAATTATAAAATTTTATAAATAACGTTGTCAAATTTATCAAAAATTGTGTGTTCAGACATAATATTTTTATATTACTTAAAATAAACTTTTCTTATTGAAATAATTACTGGTCAATATTTTTTTTAGATTTTTTGTTTTAGTTAATTTAAAAATAAAACAATTTTATAAAATATAATTCATAGCTATGTAAAGATAACACAGTTTTCATAATTTTGGATACTTAATTATAAAATTTGGAATCATAAAAAGGGCCTAGATTTCCTAATCGGACAAATAAAAATATTTTTTGAAAAATTAAACATAGATATTTGGTATTTATGACATCGAATTATTATATTCAACACACATTTTAAAATAAAATGCATATTGTAAACTTATGGAATATTAATCATCAATTTTATAAATTAAAAAAGCTTTTAAATAATTGTAAGCGTATCGGTATATGAATGTCTAAAGTGCACTTATTTTAGTCTTTGACTAAAGTGTGAAAAATTAATTTAAATAATTCTTATGAAAAAATCATAATACCAAATATAGAGATATATATTTTGAAATATATAACACTTTATTCAATTTGACATAGGGCATAATTTATATACATTTTATAATTCATGGTTTATATTAAAAATTACATTATTTATATTCATATGTTTAATAGAAATACAATTATTGAAACCACAAAATTATTAAAAAAATGGTTAATAATTTTTTTTAGTTTCTTTCAGATTACCTTCTTTAATATGGTTAAAATGGTTAAATATTAATTTTATCAACATGATGGATGTAATTTGTATAATCAAATTTACAGTTATATTGTTTGTATTGTGTTGTCTAAAAGTTTAAATTGAGGTCAGCTCGATTCTAGATATTCCAATAAAAAAAAAAATCTGTCAGTGGATGATACCATAATAAAACGGAAAATCAGAGTTCAATAAAAGTTCATGACATACATAGGTAGCTTACTGCGAATCTGGTTCATGAGCATGTATAGATTTTTAGTTGAAATTATTATTTATTACTTATTAATATTTATAAAGATAAAGAAAAATTAATTAAAAAATAATCAACTCTAAAATAATATAAACTATAGATAAGTAAATAACTCTAATCATAACTTTTTGATTACTCCTCTTCTTATAAAATCCAAAAACGGGTATAATATTGAAAAATAAAATTGTATACTAAAAAATAACCTAAGTTATTTAACTCTTAAAATATTAAGTATATTAGTAACATCTCAAAAACAATTCACAATTTTTTGATTATAAATGATTATTTATACATTTTAATAAAAAATTTAAAGTTTTGTTGTACATAATATACATTTTACAAATTTAAATAATTATAATTAAATAATATTGCGTAATATTCTAATTAAGGGAATAATCAAAATATTACAGATTTTTTTTTGGAAAAATAATTTTATCTATACCCACATTCACCATATTCACCAAAAAAATAGTAATAATTAGTACTCGTATACTCTAACAATTAACTTTTAAATAAATAACCATTTATTATTTATATTATATTACATTGAGTTAGATAATAAAAATTATACTTAACTATATATGTATTTATTTTGAATTATTGCTAAATTTTAAAAATTAATATTTTTATGACAAGAAATATAAAATTATGATGTACAATTAATAACCTAGTATTATCTCACGCAGTAACAAGAAAATAATTTAAAAAATGTACTTGAAATAATAACTTGTGATTTGTGTTTCTTGAAATTACATTAATGCTAAGAACATTGAATTTAATTGAAATTTTAATTTACAATATATTAAGGTATTTTATACGTGAATAGGATCAAAAAGTATAAATAAATTATGTTAAAATGTATTCAAATAAAAATAAGCTTTGATTAAAGCAAGATTATACCAACTGACTTTAAAATTATTAAAGTAACCACCATTAAATAATGTTAATTTAAGCGGATTAGTTAGTTTGCCTTCCCATCGAGTCAACTTTTAATTTTTTGAGTTTTGTTTAATTTTGTTTATTTTTTTATTTTTTGTCCCTTCAGATTATTCAGTCATTTTTTTTTACACGCCTTAACCTGGCAGACACTTCAATAAATCAACAGAAACTTTTCGAAAAGCGTTTCACTGCAAGTTTTCTAATTATCGGAAACAATGTTGACAGAGTGAATTTATTAGGGTATGGAATTTGAGAGTTTTCGATCACTGAATAAAAAAAAAATGAATCACCATTGCATTCCTAGGTTTTCACAGCATGAAATAAACAAGTTTACATTTCGAAAATAAGAGTTGTTGTATACTAAAAAAAAAGTTTACTGAAAACTACAAGCGAATACTTCACCATATATGAAAGAACTTCCACTTATTATTTCTTATTATTTTAATATAAAATGTTTCGATAAAATAATTACACTGATTATTAAAAACATATTTTTTTCAGATTAACAATGTTTATACATAATTGATAGTTTTCTTTTTAATTATGAAGTTATTTTTTTCCCTATAAATGAGTCACATACATTTGAATTTCAGAATTTAAACTCTTAAATTTGAATTTTTAAATTGATTTAATTTTGACACTAGAATATTATACAATTATAAAATTATGTAAACTCATCATTGAAATACTTATATAGGTAAAACTAGGGCTGCTATGCCCTAAAAAATCTCAAAAAATGTCATTGAAAAAAAAAATGCATTTCAATTATATTTATTATATCTTAAAAATTGGAAAAATAATTATACTTTCATGGTATTATTACTATAGTATTTGTTACTTGTTTAGTTCTGGACGTACTAATCAGTTATTAATTCGGTAATACTTGGCAAGGTCTAGCAATATGATAAAATTGTTATCGACGATTACTTGTTTTTTTATATAACTTATTATTCAAGCCTTGAGCAGTTTTTCGAAAGTGTCTTGTTAATCACGACACTAAATTTCATCAATTTTATATTTACAATTTCGTAAAATATTTAATCGTAAATAGATAAGAGTAAAGAAAAGACGTTAATACCGATTTGTATAATTGTATTATTGATTGTAGTAAAATTATAGATTCATGGAATTTATTTATATATCTATCTTAAAAATTCGAAAATATATTTTAATATTTTTTATCATATAATAATGCATAAAATATTGCAATGACGCAATTAATTTATTTTCTTATTTTTGTATTATTATAAATATAATATATTTTAATTTTAAAAATTAGCTTTCAAATAAAATACAGAATAGGTATTATAAAAACAGAAGGCTGAAATATGAATTTATATGTAAATTCATCAACTTACGAGTTCTGTTTATCATCTATCAGAATAATGCTTTATTATAACTTAATTTAATTTGTACATTATTTTTCATTAATTTCCCACCGTATCGAAATAATACTATAAACCATTTATTATATGTAGTGTATTTATTTGCAGAAGTGACTACCCCAATGTAAAAAAATCATTGTTACCTTAGGTTCTCATTAATTCATACACTGCAAACATATAAAACAAACGAGTACACAATTTATTACCATTAACAAAGCATATAATCAGATCAGGGTGGTCGGCAAATACGTTGTCCCGTTATAAGCAGTACGTTAATTAACGGTTACAGAGACAAAACAAAAACAGAACTGAAGGAACTCATGGGATGTTTTTAGAGGGCCCTAAAGGAAGACTACTGTCTGAAACAAGTATTTAATGTAATTTGCCTACGTTAGTTTTCAATTATTTAAAACATAATAACAACAAAATGCGAATACAATAGCTTAGTAATTATTTTTTTACAGCTAAACTTATATCTTTAGGTAGATATTAAAAATACACAATTTCAAAAAAAATAATTGATGTCATACTTACTAATTGATTTTATAGCATAACGATTCATTGAATTTTAGTAGGAGTATAAAAAATATATACTACCTATATAAGAAATAATTACACAGCATAGTTGAATAAGTTGAACATCTGAAACTATAATAGATGTCTTGAAATAAACCATACCTTATATTTCTTGAATAGTATTTAAATTATTAAGTTAATGAGAGACGATATACAATATTGTATGAATAAAATATTATTTTACTAATATAACGCTATTTTATTCCGCTATACTTCTCTAAAAGTATTACTATTTACCTAAGAATCATTTTTTAAATATAGTATTTAGATCTTTAATTAAATTAATATCATGTAAAAGCCAGAGCGTTTAATTATAATCACATATAATATATATATATTGTAATTATTCATCAACTTTTGAACAAAAACAGATTAAAAAAAAAAAAAAATGTTTTTATTTTGGTTTTTGATTTGTGAACAAAACTAATATAAGATTATTATAATTATTAATTTAAATTATTGCTTTTAAAAAATATTAATTATTTCCTTTTGATAATCTTGAGATATAATAATTTTCTTCTATTTTTTTTTAATAGTTATTAAATAATAACCTTGAAAAAATTGTAAAATATCTCTAGTAATATAGTTTCTAAATGAAATTATTTTTCTTATGAGATTATTTGAAATTAACACACCTATTACATTAATATTCTCGATGACAAGTTAAACTCATAAATCACCAGATCTTATAATTTTATAATATTTATTATAAAAAATCTCTAAAGGATTTTAAAGAATAATTAAAAACATTTTAACTCGTAATATTGTGTATACAATTTTCTTAAGTATTAATTTTAATTGTGGTATCACTAGTCCTTTATAAGCACACAATTGTTGGATAGGGAAATGAGCGAGGATAAAATCTCACATATGAGTCCCTAGCCAAAGGCATTAAAAAAACTATGCCTGCTCAAATCCACTCGTTAATCGACCCAACAAAACAGGACTCTAAAAACAACCCATTGTGAGTTCTCTTTGTTATTATATTCTATATTTGTAAGAATTAAGTCACGTATATATATATATATATATATATATATATATATATATATAAATGTTAAATAAATATATTTTTTTTAGCTTATTAAAATAAGCATAGAATATGAGAGGGATAATGTGTTTTGTCGTTAAATACGTTAAAAACCTAAATGGATAGTTATTTAGTTCGTAGAAATAAAAAAGCCTTTAATTTATTATTTTACGTTGAGAGTTACAATACCTTTTTAATGAACTTCCCTATAAAAAAAATACTATTCTATTAAAGCTGTCGGAGCCAGCTATTTATTAAGGGAAAAAATGCAGGCAATTTCTAGTTGCGCACTATAGTAGCCATACAATAATCCGTACACAAAAATAAAATCAAAACATTTCAACTATCATTATCAATGGAAAAATTAAAACGCTTTGAAGGGAAATCAAATTGTGTTCATTGTTTTATTAGTAAAAAGATGAAAACGTTATCTATGCAAAATTAGATTATGAATTAATCTAAAACAGTGTCAGAAGAATACATTTATAAATATTTGAAAACTTGAATATTTATAAAAACTGTGATTTATAGATATTTGTAATAAACTTCAAAATTAGTGCTTTTTAAATATAAATACAATTTACAATAAAAGATTGATAACATTAACCATGATTGTATTGAGCAGTAACGTGTCTGTATTAGAACTTAACTACAACGTTACAAAGTAAAAAAAAAAAAACCGGAGAAAAATACAGTAAAGTATTATATTTTTGCTATGTTTACGTAAAAAGAAAATCAGTCATTATGTAAATAAAAAATTGCTTATATCATTTAAATTCATGTTTAAAATACAGAAGATTAATTAATAAAAATAAGTTTTTTTTAACAAAACTTCATAATTTAAAAACTCATGTTTGTCACATGGTTGACATTATATTAAATGTAAATATCCAATATTCACATATTGTATACTAGGTAACATATTTATATATTTTAATTTATGTCTGTAGAAAATATACTATATAATATATATATATAGGTGAGACTACAGCTTTTGTCCATAAAGAATCGACTTTGGAATTGACGATGTTACATACTGGGGTAGAAAACAGTAACAATAAGTATTCTATCAAGTTCTCGTAACCTACTTTATCCTTATAATATATATATATATATATATATATATAACTATACTGCTATAGGTATCGGTTTTATTTACAATAAGGTTTTATTTATTTACGCCTAATTTAAGGGTAAGTAAACAAAAACAGGTGTCATAGTGAAGATAAGATGAATGGTAAAAATCCTTTTTGCTTGAAAATAATGACGAAGGAACATAATGGTAGCAATATGACTGTGGTGTGGAATGGTGGTACAGTAGTGATGGTAGAGGAAAAATGTCAAATTATAAGGGTTAGGATATAGAGGTGCGGTGATAGACCTTGCGCCCGTGGTTAAGCTGTTGATCACTCATAAGAGAGAAGTTTGGCATTAAAAAATGCTCATTATCTTTGTAGAGAATTCAAAATGCAAAATAGCTGTTGTGTTTGTTTACTATATACATAATATTATGTTTGACCAAAATGTTCAAAGAATCTTTCTGACACTAAAACTAACACATTTAATACATCACATTAAAAGATAAGAATTAAATTTGAAAAATGCATAATACGTTAGTATTTTTGTATTATTGTTATTTGTTTTTAATGTCATAGGGGGAAAAATGCTAGTTATAGAATTTAATTTAAATTATCATATTTGGAATAGTAACGTAATTTATATGATAATATAATATTATGTACAGTTGACATTTTAGATTTTGTTTTCAGCGAAGCGAATGTATTTTATTTAAAACAAAATATATACATTTATATACAAATAAGGTAATAATAACGATTTTATTAACGGGGGAGTTTATTTTACTAAATACAAGCATACTTTATTTTACATTTGAGTTGTATATTTATTATACAACAGTAAATATGTATTATTTAAATTTGTAAAAGGTAGAATGTATTGATATGTATCTACATTATTTTTTAAAAAAAATTGACTTAAAATTGACTGTAGTTTGTACATGTTGTTATAAATTCTACCTTATCTAGTACTGAGTAAATTTTTAGTACATGAAAAAATATTGTTAAAATTAGTGTATTATAATATCATACACCTATATAATATTATTATCAATGCAGTAAAATACCATAAACCTCAATCTTGTATATAATATTTATAATATTATAATATATTAAGTTTCTTGTGCTAAGACAAAATAAATTAACAATGTATACAATATATACCATACATCGTATAATGGTTTTGGTATAATTCATAAAAATGTATTTAATCTTGAAGTTTTTTTTTTTCATAAACCTTAGTGATAAACTTGTTCTTCATAGGTACTTTGTTTTTATACAATGTTTACATGTACTATTATGTTAAGAGGATGTCAGTACGCTATTTTTTTCTCTCTCCGACAAACGCACATTATACCTAGCAAATTTGAGTTAAGAAGGACTAACCTTGTACTGTCAACGTTAGTATTAGAGTAAATCAATTTATTGTTTAACTAGAGTTTAGAAAAATATCTGTATTCTAACTTTAATTTTTTTTATAATATTTTCTGGTTTTAAGTGAGATATGAGCCATTTTAAATTGTATCACTACATAATATACTCATAATACACACAAAACATTAAGAACCATTAAAAATCTAAGATTAGAAAACAAATAACGTTCTTAACTTTAAGTTTAATACCAATGTATTCTAATATTAGAGCTAACAGTACAAGTTTGGTTTTACTGAACGAAAATGCGTTCGTGGGTCAATGAAAAAAATCGAATCATCTCTGGCAACTCCTTAATATGTAATTCTAAACAGTATATAATAAATATAAAATATAATATTACATTATGAATACTAGTTTATACTGTTTATAAATAATGAAAGTATTTAATGTTATATACAGACCACGTTCAATGGATTTTTTAAAATTATTTATAAAGTATAACTTTAAAAATAGTTGTTAATTTCAGCTATAGTTAATTTCAGTATAATGTTTTTTATTTGATGAATTTCATTAATTATTTAATAACTCAATAAATTGTATTTTAAAAATGTTCTTTTTTATTATCACGTATTTTGCAGTTTTGTTCATAAATTATAAATTATAATCTTAAAAAAGTCGCTCTTCTCTATATAGTAGTTGTTGATTATACTGCAGCATTGAATAATTTATACTTTATCTATTAATATGGCTGTATTAAATTTAAATTCAATAATTCTGAACGGAGACAGTCTACCATCAGCCAAAATTGCAATTGCATATGCTATTACTTATTGCACATTTATAATATTACTTTTATTATTTATTTTTCTATTAATTAAATGTTTTAACTAATTTTTGACAAAAAAAAATATATATATATATATATTAAAATACAATATAGTAGTTATTACAATATTATTTCATATATTTTTTTAGTTTTAGCTGTAAAAGTAAATGAAAAAAAGTAAACACCAACTGCGTAAATAAGTTCATGGTATAGCTTGAAATTAATCTAAATCTTTTGAAAATTTGTTAATAAACCTTAAATAAATAATAACATGCGTAGTGGTGAAAAGTTTCAAATATCTACAAATAATATATTTGTTTAATAGCAACATAATTAATAAAATTGTGTAATTGAAAATATGTATTGTAATTTACATATCGTAAAATTCATGAAACAAGAAATATGTAATTCAATACATTTCGTTAATATTTAATAAAATATAATATTATAATACTGGAATTAGATACCCACAAAAAGATAAAAAATATAAATCTGTAGAAATAACAAAAATAGCTAACTATCAATAATTTTTACCACACAGTCACTACCCATCGATAAGTATTGTTACTTATCAATATCTGAGAATGGTAGCCATTATTTTCTATCATATCTATTTTATATTACTAAAAATAGGCCAAAATTAAAATCGATTATTCAATTCTCAATACCTTTACACTAAATATGCATTTTTATTTTTATTCCTAAAATTTGATGTAAAATCTTAAGAGTATAATATATTATTAAAATATACCTTATAGGATACACTTCTGATCAAAAATCTATTTAAATTTAATACTCAAAACAATATCTAATAAACAGCGACAATAATAATCGTTAAAACGTAAGAATACCAGTTCATTAACTGTTCAGGGAACCTGTGAATAATATTATATAGATAACACTACTGTGTGTCTTACCTTGACGGCATGATACATTACCCTTGCGCCTGACTTATACAAGATTCGTGTTTCGTTCTGCTACAGGAATCCCATTGCACTGCAAAATACCAAAGCTAATAATTTATACTTATGGACGGTTTTATCATGAAAACCAAATGGAACGGAGAAAAGTGCTGACAAAGACTGCTCCTTTCTAAATATCAACAAAATAAAGATAGAAAATATTATCCTCGTAACCATTTTGTGAGAATAATTACGATAAAATTCAATAGAGGTAAATGTTTTAGAACACTAACGTCAACATTTGAAACGTTTCTAAAGTTGAAATTCGTAAGCTATTGGTGTGGTATATTATCTAACTGTGATAATATAAGCATATACCTTATACTAGTATATAAGACATAACGAGTTCTTTCGTTAGTCTTCCGTGATAATTATTCATTGATTATGATTGTAAAAGTATAAAAAGAAATCCAACACGGCTTTGGTTATTGTAACTAAACAGATCACACGATGGAGAATGGTGTTACGATGTTTGCAAACGTTTACTTCAACATTTAGCAAACAGGAGCCCAATTTTTTCTGTTACCGAACGTTTCCAATGTTTATCTCAACCGAATTTTCTTTAAGTTATACGAGGTCACAAGATATACATATTTTTTTCATATTCGACATACTTATGTGCCAAACCTTGTACCACCACAATATATGTATGCTCTGTTATTAAGTTGCAGGGTTCTGAAGAACGCATATATTTTTAAATTAAAATTAATTAAAAAAAATGAATTTAATAATATACAAGTATCCCCATTTGTCAACCATAACTAGATTTAAAATATACTATACATAAGTCATAACCACAATTTAATGCTTAATTTAGTGATACCATAGACAAATAAAATAAATAAGATATCCAAATACACATTATTAATGAAGTCGTCACATACGTCTTGTATATGTCAACGTTACAATTTCTACAATTGTGTTATATAAATAATAAATATTTTAAATTTTTACTCATATGTAATTACTAATTACCTCATCTATTGAGGTATTTTGTAAATATTGACCTGTTGACTATTAGCATATCATGGTCGTATAACTTCAATGTTTATGATATTGGAATGTAAAAGACAGTAAACATCTAATATGTCTATCTGATATCTTATTTAAGCTACGTTGTACGTACTAAAAAAAAAAAAAATAAAAATAAAAAAAAAAAGAATAAATGCAAAACAAAAGCATAAATATAATCAGTGTCCTTAAACAATTACATTGTTACGTAGGGAAAAGTAAGTAAGTCCTTAGTCCTTCCGTGAATTAAACCGATATGGTAAGAAATAAAATAATTGTATAGTATGGGCTATAATTTATATTTTTGTAACAGATATTATTATTATTTTGGAAAATTTTTTTTTTAATAATATCATTATTATGCATTAATCATATTATTATAATGAAAAATTGAAACACACTATGTTATGAGGATAATAAGATTTTTATTTTTATTTATTTTTTGCTAAATTTACAGATTCAGTTATTTAGTATATAAATGTAAGTACATGCAGTAAGACTAGTTAGAGTGTACCTATGTTTGTATGTTTACTTTACATTTGTAATGTAAAGTGTATCCTTTTTGTAAGTAAAAAAAAGAATAGAAACTTTCAAGAATTTTTTGATTAAGACTCTAGCCATGTGATTAAAATGTATAGTGTGGGTATTAATTTTTTTTTGTGTAATTATTACTATTTCGAAAACTCATTATTGTAAACGATGACTCAGCTAATTTTTAAGAATCGAAACTCGTATATCTATTGCCTCATAATAAGAATATTATTCACAAGGGATTTATCGACAACGGAATGTCTTTTGATGATTTGATGTATTCTTATAACAGCTAGTAGCAAGAAAAGTTAATACTGTTGAAAGATTCATGGAATTTTTTCATTGAAAAAAAACAATTTAATTATTTTTTTTGAATATCGGATGGGTTAGTACATGCACGAGAAACCTCAATTGACGGCATCCATCTAGGGATGACAGCGCATAGTCATACAAAATAATATGCGATAGTTCTCACAACCTAATGCATTTGTTCCGATGAGAAATAAAAAAAACTTTTTAATTTCGCATGTAAACGCAAACGCCACACGAATGCAAGGTATTATAATACTGCCATTATTATTTACAATTATATCAGAATAATATTATTTTGTATACAAGTATTTAATATTCATATACACCAAACTATTGGATATTTCGTAGCAAACCAAACATAGAAATTATATCAAAATAGACCACTGAAATATAAAATGCTGATAGAAATATCGATTTTATGTCATTCACCAACAACTGGGATTGTAGTTATAGTTATAAATTATTTATTTTGAATTAAAAGTTTTCAAACAATCAGATTTTTTGGAAATGCATTATACAAGATTTAAAGATTCCTATTCCAGGTATATCATAGGGAAAAATTAAATTTTTTTTTCCTGCTCCTCGCACTAAAATAATTATACCACTTCTAAAATTGCTCGATGTAAGTAAAGTTATAATAAATAATGTAAAATATGGTTTCCTTAAAATTAATCGATTAAACGCAATGGTATCTATTGAAAAAATATAATTTAAAATCACTACAGTGTATGTGGCCATAGTAATATAATAATAAGCTTTTAAGTAATCAAGTTTCGTATGTGTGGAACCATTCATTAGTGATTAATATATTATGTTATAAGTCTATTCTTTTCGGCATTGTTATTTACGCATAATGTGCATTGCGCACCACATTATAATTACCTAGGTATATTTTAGTATTATATTGCAGGTGGTAGTTAAAGAATATTTGAGTATTTATGAATAAACAACGATGACGTAACAGCTGTGCGTTATTTACGATTTATTTTTTTATCTAAAAGTTTTGAACGAAACGTATTTAATAATGTGGCCATATTATCATGCAAGTATACTTTTTTACATGCCGCCTTAAATGTCATACGTCTGCACTCTGCAGTGTTATAATTTATCAGTGACTTAACGCGTACATGTTTTAGTCATAAATATTTAGATACATATCGTCTATAAATATTAAGCATGCTTAAGTACTAAGAAATATTTCTATTTAAAATATTAAAATTCAATAAAATCGAAAAAATACAATTGATACTATTTCAGATTATTATACTTAATTAGTTTAATAATAAATTAAGAGTTTTTATATGGATTTGTAAGTAAAAATATAAGCAAAATAATATAACATATAATTTAAACTTTAAAATGTTTAATATTTTACAAAATTTTAAGTGTTATACTGTTTAATGAGAACCTTATACTTATAATATGATATTCTACTGTATTATTAGACATTTCATAAATATTTGCTAATACATACAACAAACGTGGGTGCGTAGTTAGTATAGTTGAGTTTGGTATATAATTGTGAGCTCCATCAATAGCTGTATCTAAGTAAAATCCCTGTAAGCTTTGAATAATTATGTTAATCAACTTTGAGTTGTTGACAAGGAAAAAACATAAAATACTTAAAAAGTTGACTCAATAAATATAAGTTTTGATAAATTGTTTTAGAATAAAAATAAAGACGTCAATATAAGACATATAGTAACAATATACAACTAGCAATTAACAACGGCTAAAAAAATATTGATCGTTTTAGCACATGTTTGAGTTTTAACTAGTTACAAATAACGAAATACCTATTAATACTCTTTCTAAATAAGAATATATATATGCATATATACTTATTATTACACATATATAATAAACATCACATCGATTTGGTTCTATAAGTTAGTACTAAAGGGTAGTATATACGTAAATACGACGTGATAAACCTACCCTCGCAATAGTTGTTACGAAACATGTAACATGCTGACGCCGTCATGGTGATGACCGCATACAACGGTAGAACTACGAAAAATATTTTAACTCGGCAACCGTTATCCTGACGGTCGAGTTAACGCTTGTACATAAGTATTATTAAAGTATAATTAATGTTCTATGAACTTTAATTTATGGTATTTGAAACAAATTTGTAGTTGAACATAATATTATGATAAACGAATAAACTCTTTAACACAGAGAGTTGAATACCAATCTATATACCTATACATATTATACCTAGTTTCAATTATTATTAATTAAACAAAAGTAATTAACCAAAATTATTTATACTTATACAGTAAAACAACAATTCTCCAGACGTGAACTAATATAATGTTTACTTTCCTGGAAAAACAGTTGAGAAAAACAAAAAGAGAATTTTGAAAGAGAAAAATTGTATAACATTTCTCACTACGTAATCGTCATTATTATTTATTTTTAATTATGTATAATTTTTGTTTAGTATTAGTGAAGTTGTTTCTACCCACAGTAATTATCCCTATCGAAAATTAATTAGCCTAGATTATCGGCGTAATACTTTTTATATCATATCATTTAATAACATTTTATTTTAGAAATATACCTATATATCTGCGTAAAACAATTTTTATAATTTTTCAACTGTAAATTTTAAATGTACATGTATTTGTGTTTCTTGTTTTAAAGGTGTACAGTTTTTTTTTTTTTTTTTTTTTTAATGTAATAGGTATATTATTGCTTCTAGGTACCTACTTACAAAATTAATTTTAAAAAGGTGCTTTTTATTTTTACGATCGTGTTTTCGTCTATAACAATAACTGATCGCCTTACATGTTTTCTTTGTTCATTTATAAATTTAATTTTAAGTAATAAAGTTACTTATATATTTTATTAGTTATAGATTTAAAAAAATATATATATTAACTCAAGAGAGTTGATATTTCACTTTCCATCTATTATCTTATGTACCTATAGTTTATGTATATTCAATAATTAATTTAACGTTTAAGTATTAAATTGTTTTGATTTATATTTGTAAATGAAATCAAAAACAACCGTAAAACACCAAAATAGTATATTTTATAATGACTCATTAACAACTTATTACTTTAAATTAAACGTACCAAATATATATCTTAATGGATAATATAGTTAAACTTATAAACAAATTAAAAAGTAACAACCCATACTTACATCTACTGCATAATGTATTTTGAAAAGATAATAAAACATAAACTTTCAAATTATATTTAAAATTTACTGAAGTACAATGTACATAAATATTTACAATATTTATGATTTTTTTGAAAAATTGTTGTTTAAATTGGTTTACGGTTCGATTATTTTTCTTGTCTCAATTTCGTTAGCTGTCTCACTGAATACATTTAATAAATAATAAAGTTTCCAACGAGGTTTTCAGTGTTTCCACTCTTCTTCCACGGTTTTTCAAACATAATCTAGATATAAAAATATGTGGTCTAAATTTCATAAAATATAAAGCAAGATATTTTAATTATTTTAGTTTTTTTTTTTTTATTATTCATTATAAAAAACTAATTTAACATGTTTATAAAAACAAATATTATATCAATAAAATTATTTTGATTTATATTTTGTAGTTTTATATTTTTTAATTATATTAAAAATATTTCATTAGTTAACATTGAAATAATAATAACATTTTTTAAATTATTTGATAAGAACTGCATTTTAATGTATTTTAATATTTTTACATAATATTTAAAATTTCTAAAAATAAAATTAATATTTTTTTATTTGTTTTGTTTATAAAATAATATTAAAATAAAAAATATGAATAATATAATTTTATATATTTCAAGGCAGTTTTTTTATCATGTGCTTATTTTTACTATATTGATACTTAAGAATAAGTTCTAACCATTGATTACAAATACTATACTATTTATTTAGTTGTAACTTAAATACATTTGTTATTTCTAAAAAATCCAAAATTCAAAGTTTACATCCATCATTAATTTACATTTTTTTAACTTCTTTATATCATAATTTGTGATTTCAATCTATTTTTAATCTATGCGATATAAAATAAAATAATACCTTTATATTTATGTTTAATATAATATTTAAGTATTAAATTCATTAGTATATAGTTGTTACCTTTAGTATATTTTGAATTTTATCCAATTTTATATAGAATTATTAGAATTCAACGAATTCAACGAAGTATACATGGTTATTTGTTCTATGTCAATCAGCGTGACAAATATTCATTTACTGTTAAACGACATAAATATTCATTACATTTGGTAGTTGTAATAATACTATAATAGTTTCACCGATTTGTATTAGTCAAATGTATAAACACGGAAAAATGTGATTGACAATCAATAACGCGTTGCATCCATAGATTGTACAACACAATAAAATACTAATATGCAATAATACACTTCTATGCCATAATATCATACAATTACAATCATTCTATACTACAAATTTGTGTTCGTTATTTTGTGATATAAATTTAGTAATGAAATCGGAAAAAAAATATAATCCTCACTATAATGTTAACAGATGATATAGTAGAAGTATATTATAATAACTTATAATAAAATAAAAGACCATTTTTTATTTTAATTGTAAAATTATTAAATATTACACAGGCTCCTAGACTCTAGGACCTAGAGCACACATTTTATCTATAGGCCTATAGCTTTGATTGGATTCGAATGAGTTTGTCTGTGAATATTATATTATACACTTAGATCTTTCTCCATATTTTTATATATATATTTTTTTGTTTTTTGGCGATCAGTCTTATTCTAAACTATTCACAGTTTACTAAAAAAGTAAAACAATGATAGTCGAGTGAAATATTTGAAGAAAAGAAAAACTATAAAGATTTTAACATATTTTCCCACAAATTTTGAAATAGCCAATACATTTTTTTTAAATATTTAAAAAAAATACAATCGAAATGTGTTTTATCTTTAAAAAACCTCTCATACATGAAAAAATGTTGCCGTTTCCTAAAATGCATAATAATTCCAGAAGAAAAAATTGTTGTCACTTTAAATATTATTATTTATATTACCTACTATTATTATAACTCATTAGTGATTGGGTAATTTAAAATATAGTGTTTCAATTTATGTATAAAATAATGAAATAACAAGTGATATAATATGGAGATGTAGTTTAGTCTCGTTTATTTAAATATATAGTGGAAGTTAAAGGCATGAAAATATTTTTTCTACAATCCATAGCACAATTTTTTTTTCTTATATTAATATTTTCTCAGGGGGATAAGACTTGCATATTCTAGAATTGCAGATTTCATGTTTGTTTGATCAAAGAAAATAGTGCTTTTCATGTTATATGAGCGATTTTACGAAGATAAATCGAAATGATTGTTTCAAAACCTATTCATTTTTTGTAGGTACATATTTATTATAAAATAATATTATAGGTAGTTAAAATAATTACAACACAAAAAATAAACATAAACCTATATTAAATTTAAAATACTTAACTTAATAAATATATAATAACTATATATGTATATATATATAAGTATAATAATAGGTATATAGGTAACTAATTACAATTAAATGATAAATGTTTAATTAATAATATACATTTTAAATAAAATATAAATATGTAACTTTTCTGTAGTATAATATGTATTAAGAAAATTAATAAAATATCGTTTTAAGCAGTAGCGTAAATTGGATGGAGCAAATGTAGCAATTTCACCACCACATTTGAAATACGGTAGTGCAAGTTCATATTATTGCACCACCAGAAAATAATAAAAATTTGTTTACCTACCTATAATTTCTAATTTCAAATGTATACATTTGTCTTACAAATTACGAGTAGGTAAAAAAAAATGATTTTCATGCAACTGTCGGTTTGTCTTTATATCTTAAATCCTATTTCAAATAGGTTTATAATTTGGTAAAAATTTTTCCAATTTATAATATAAATTATATATATTAGTAATTGATGAATTTGAATATTTTTATGCTATACGCTTTAAAAGAAGACGTAGACTTGGTTTAAAATAAAAAAATAGTTGTTATTATTTTTTATGTACTGTTATATAATACATTTTTTACCACTAAAATAAGTCTATACTTATTTATTACATAACAATAAAATAAAATATGTTTATTAGGATAAGATTTTCATATTAAGTTAGCAATGGTTGGTTAGAAATCAAAATATTTCTTTGCACTACCAGAAATCGAGTCCAATTTATACCACTGGTTTTAAGTAAAGCGGTGTTTTACGGTTTCATATTAATTATATTTTATAACATGATGTTTTTATATATTGGTTCAATGCTACGTATAGTATTATATTGTATCATATATTTATTAAGCGGAGAATTTAATCATATACATACAATTAATTATAATATAATAAATTAAATTTCGATCTGTTCATATCACCAAACTTCAACTCATTCAAAAATTATTGTAATTCTTTACTTGTTAATTCATAGCTATAAGTATGTTAAATAATATGTACGTATAATAATTAATATTGTACCCTTTTTGTTTTTCTCTATAATTATTCTGTTTATGTATATGACTTCAACGATCGATTGTCGTTATTATTATTATGTATGTAATTGGGCCTGGCCCGTTTAAAGCTTAAATAAATAAATAAATAAATAAATAAATATAATTTAAGTTTTTAAAAATATGTCAACGCCAGTTAACATAAAATCATAATTAGTTTTATTTTTTAAGACATCTTAACAAAAATAACATTTATAGACGTACATATTATTGAATAGGTAGTAAAGATTAAGTTTACAAATATTTTTTCTAAAAAAAATCTATCAGAACGATTTGATATTTAATAAGTATCTATATTCTATAATATAGATTTAAACCTAATGACAAATGACAATACCAAAATAATGAGAAAAACTGAACAATTGACAGCTATTTTATTCATTTCCTGTGCATTATTGTACAGTTTCCATAATATGAAAACAAAAACCACTAGTCTTGGAGGATGTACAAAAATGTAGAAATTTTATCAAACGTCCAGAAAATTATACAGGAAGTTTTTTTTTGACTTATATTGTAAACTGTGCAACATCTATATTCTTTAAGATAACACAAAATATTTTAGAATTTATGATTAAAGAACAAATACCTATATAATATATAGGGTTTTTAAGAAAAATAATTCTCAAAAATAGTAAATATTAGGTAATATCATTACAATTATAGTGTTTTAATAATGAACTAATGCTAATAAAATTTTTTACATACTGTATGAAATTGTTTTTTTCAATGTATACTGGAGACGTTTTAATTTTTTGATAACACATAGTTTATAGAATTAAATTAATTAAAAAATAATATTTAATGAACTCTTTTACTAATTTACAATGGTATACTACTTTTGACTAGTGAAATATTTAACGTAAAAATAGTATTTAATTATAACTGAATCTCGAGCATTAAAAATAATTATAAACTAAATGTATACTGCAAAAATCATATATATTATACGTATCACCTTATTTTATGATTGTATACATACTTCTGAAAATAATTACGATAATTATTTGATTAGGTGGAAAACTCATCAAATTGTTCAAAACAATTGTCGTTTATACTCAATCATCACAGTGGTCAAAAAAAAGTATTGCCTTTTGTGTTTTAATTTTATAATACATTGTTTTTAAGTAGGTATATTAAAAATATTAATCTTTTTATAAACACGTATTAAAATAAGGTTAGGTTAAATAATAAGTACATACAAAAAGATTAAAATATATGTATACATAATATATTGGAAATTTAAAAAATTAAAAAATATTTACTTCAAAATGTATGTTCTAGACTGATGATTTAATACTGTGATAGGAAGACTATAATTACAGAACTTTACTAAATCATTAAAAAAAAAAATAATGAACTAATTTCAAAACCAGTCGATATTTGACATTTTCTACATTATTCACTCTGTATTAAAGAAGATTCAGTTTTATACATGTTATATTATCGAGAAAATCAAAATAGGTTAGTATACAGTATAATAGATAGATACAAAAAAAAAAAAAAATAAGATTAAAATATAAAAACAATTCGACAAGTCCATATTATTAATAATAATATTTCTAGTAGACATCGCGTCCGGCTGGTGATGGGAATAGAGTTGTCCGCGGACATGTGTGGCGGTAGCGGCAATTCGCCCTCTGTCGGGCGGGCGAGCGTCGTCGTCGGTTATTTTTTCCGTTCAACCGTAACCGCGCACGCGGCCACCGACGGTTTCGTTGGAACTTTGGCAGTTTGGCGTGCCGACGCGTCAGTACTCGCTGGTAAATCGTACTCGCTACTACTCGGCAGTCGGTGTCGCAATGCGGTGCGCATCGGTACGGTCATCGTCGTCCACGCGTGGTGTGCCGTCCAACGTCGGATGGCCCGTTAACTCGATATCATGGCAATAATACTTAACGATATTATCGTCATATTAAAATAAAAAAAAAAGAAATTTCGAAAGATCGATTTTGTTATTCGATCGGTTTTTTTTTTTAATTTTTTCGACTTCACAAAACGACATTACATCGAACATCTTGTCGATTACACGTTTTTTTTTTTAGAACAATATTACTTTTAAATCGTCGTCGTTTCGTTGTTGACGGCATGGTTGTTGTGACGGTGGTACAGGTGGTGACACCTTTGTAGGATGAGAGGGTCACCTCATTATCATAATCACAACAACAACTCGCTACAGTACCACCAATACCATCACGGTTGCGGAGGCGGCGGCGGCGGCGGCAGTGGCGTCGGCAGGCGAGGCCGGCCGAAAAACGGTTGGCCCGAAGTCGCTGTCGCCGTTTACGTGTCCGTCGCCGTGGCCGTGACCGTGTGCTATTGGAACGGTCTTCGCGGTGATTTCGTGCACGACGACATACCGGCCGTGGCCATGAACGCCGACGTGCTGGGCACCGGCCCGCTGTTTCGAGTGGCCACCAACGACTTCTGGGGCACCCCGCTGTCGGACCCAAACAGCCACAAATCGTACCGGCCGCTGACTACGCTGACTTTCAGGTGCGCCCCTTCGTAAACGACAATATTATTAATACTGTGTCCTTTTACGGCGAAAGGCAATGTCTGTAAACCTTTAAATGCATTTTTAGTTATATTTTTAAACGAGTATCGGTTGTTGACAAAATTATTCAATAATGTTTATAATATATCGTTATATGTGCTCAAATTCACTTCGAGAATCGTCGAAAACTCATTTTGACAGTATAATTATTAATAATGCGTTACTAGATTTCATCTTAGCAAAATGTATGTTAAATGTTTTGTTAAATGTTTCATTTACAATATTTCTCTAATGATATAATTTTTGAAAATTGATCGATAGTTGCATTTTATTTTGGTAGAGAAAAATTATAATATTAAGTACTATGTATATTTTAGTGCAGTCAGCTGTTACAGTATGTAAGCCAAGTGGTTTTTTTTTTGATAAGACAATATTTAAAATGGTCTCCCACCTTTGAAAGTCTAGGTGAAAATTGTATTTTATAACGATATTTACTTTATTTGGTAAAACTAAAATACAGAAAATTACGTATTTTATAATATTATTATATTATCATTGCTTCCATACATTGTTACTATATCTGCATTATGAATACTCTATACATTTTTAATAACGTTATAGTTCTTATAGATATTATTAATTAAAAAAATAATAATAATATTACATAAACATTGCACTTTGATAGAAAAAAACACATTAGCTTATAACAATAATTCTAAATTATTCAACTTGTATTTTAAAACTAATTTATATAATTGATACAATCAAGTTTTTTCTATTAGATGGTTAGCGTACATAATCTTAACTTTCATCTATTTTTGTGGATTTTAAATATATTTTTTCATGACTCAATGTGCCTAAATAGAACTTATGATCTTTCTATAGGAAAATATACTGTGGGAGATGTTCTTAGGAGTTTGGTTTAGTAAATTATTATGTATTTTTAATTAACCTAAAAAACTCACAATTTTTAAGATAGAATATTAAATAGTATTTTCTTCATTAGATATAATAAGATTTTCAAAAATATTCTAGTAACCATACCACGATTTACCTTCTTTAATATAATTATCGATTTGGAAAAATAAACCATACAAATTTTCTAGTTCATGCATATTATATTATATTCTATTGATTTTATTTAAAATGTATGTATGAAATTCATAACATTATTTTACTTTGAACAATGTCCATTAACAAATATTATGATACGAAAACATCAGAGAGGACATGTTTTTACCTCCCAACAGAGATAGACGATAATAGTTTTAAGGAGAAAAATACAGTATATATTTGGTATTATATTGGTATTATATTTTAACAAAATGTAAATGTGTGACGAAGAAAGTATTAGTGTGTTAGTCTGATCTGAATATTTTGTTGTTACCCCAGCAAACGAATGGTTGATTTTTAATCGGTAGTCGGTACACGTGGCAAAAAACTGGTGCATGCGCAGATACGTGACCAAGTATATTGTAAACATTGCTAGCTGTATTTTTGAGTCGCTCAAAAGACAAATATTTAAGTGTATAATATCAGTTGAGGGACTTAAATTTGGCGAACTTTAAACGGACAGAAATAAATACATTTTTTTTTTTTTATAGTATTTTATTATGTTTTAATTTTGCGTTATAAAATAAAGATCCTTGTTTTGAAAAGATCTCTTCAGTGAAAAATATATAACAAACTTAGTTAATGAATCAAAATTAGTTAAAAATAAAAAAAAAAATATTCGTCTAATCAAAACCCTGAATTTTATTATGGGTATATATAATATTATAATATATCACTACATTATTATATTTAAAATAGTGGCTATAGTCTTCTCTAAAGGATGTTTCACCATTGTTTTTAAGTTTTTATAATAATATTTTTGCTCGCAATTCATTAAACAGTTGGTTAAAGACTGAATACAATAATTAGCACTTTAATAGTATGTACAAAATATGAATATTGATTTTTGTGTTACTTTAAGAAACAATTTTTTTTTCGTACTATATAAAAATATTGTTTGATTTAAATTGTGTAATTCACATGTCCAACCAATGGTGAAAAATATAACAAAGATTATCTACCAATAAGGATATTATTACTATACGTAAAAGATTTTGGAATTAGAATTTACCTTTTTGAAAGACTCAATTGTTTGAGAACCTTTAACGACTCAAAAATCCTGGAAAATAGATGTTTCTACTTCATTACAGACAGAAATTATACCATTTAAATTATTGCAGTGCCTAGCATTGTTTTATTGTATCCACATAAAATAAAATCCATTTAACTGATTAGCTAAATGTTCAAATGGGTACTTAAAAGAATATTCTTTTGGCACCAAAACAAAAAAAAAATAATTAATTGTATTTTTATAAACTAAATATGTGTACTAAATATCACTATTTAAAAAAGAATTTCAATTATTATTTATGGTTATAAATACTTAAATTATTTAATGTACTCGTAATATTGAACATTCAAGATAATAATGATTAAAACTGCGATAATAAAATCAAAGTAAATTAGTAAATACTAAATAGTCATATTTATTTATATAAATAATTTTATAACAGTAAAATAAAAATCAACTATTATGTGTCTAGTTATTTAGTTGTTCTTTACATCATAATATTGATTTCAGTTAAAATTTTGAAAGTTAATTTATCTACTATCGGTTATTATCAATTAGTCATTTTATTCAGCTCATCAACTTACCCCACTTTCCCCTATTATATTTCATTAGTATACACTTATCGATATATTCGTAAATTTGTATAAACGCGCTTGCGAAGTAATTAATTAAACAACTCACCCTCGTTTGAGATTATCTGGAGACAAAACCGGAAGTCTGGTGATTATGAAGCGTTTTGATATTACGGCCGACTAATTACTATGTCGTAGCAATTTTAATTAGTTGCTAATAGTCGGTGGTCGCCTCGACCTCATTTACAGGCGCCTTATCATATAATGTATCCTTCACTTTTTGATAAACTGGAAATATATGTATATACCTACCTAAAAATACTCTTTGATTGTATGTTTTTGCTAGTTACATTATTTTTATTATCTAAAACAAAAAATTCTCAGTTTTTTAACTACCTAGATTATAATAAACTTTAAAAATAAACATGTAGGTAAATAAAATTATTTAATTAAATAAAGTTGCTTTTCAAAACAAAATTAATTTTGAATTTGATAAATTAAGTAGAATTATAATAAATATAATGTATTTTAATATTTTTCACTTGTTGTAAAAATAATTGTTGATTTTTGTACATGGTTAATATGAAAAATGTATGATATAATTATTTACAATAACATTTATTACATTTTATTGATGAAACTATTAACTTTAATTGTAACTGTTTAAAATAATTACTAGGAAAAGTTGCAATGCTATACATTTGTAAGATGAATATAATACATTCCGTTAAAGCGTTTAGATACTTAATAATCTATCTTCATTAATTTACATTCAAGTGCTTATTATTGATATATAAATATATATATATATACATATATATTAATGTACTTTATGAAACATTTTTTCATGCCATACTTTAATATTTAATAACAAATTTTCAATTTCAATCTATAATATTCATAGCGTATTTTAAATCTAACTTTTCAATATCTTGTTTATGAGAAAGAAATATAAACTAAAAATGTACAATAATAATAATTTTAGAATTGGTCACTTTTTTCGACGGAAAACAACGCAAGTGTATGATGTGACCACCCTAGTATTATAAGAAAAAAAAATAGGTACTTATTATAACTATAGACAAAGTTTTAAGTAGAAAATACTTACCGTGAAAAATAGAAATGTATAATATTATTATACCTTTGTTCTCTCAATTGGTTACTAAAATGTATTATCATATAAAACAAAAAAGTGTTCAGATTTTTGTTACTATAGTGTCAATACATACATATTATATAAAAATTCGACACATTTTTAATTCACTAAATATTATAGGAGATATTACGGTTATTTTTCTTTGATTTATTTGTATAGTAAAATCTCCCCTATTAGTTGATATCTCCCAATAACGGACGTTTTTTTATGAACCTTACATTTTCACTACTATTCAATAATAGTTATATAATAATATTTGTAATTAAATGGGCATGCATACAATTTATCATTGACCTCAAAATAATATCAATGTTATCATGATATACAATGAAATCAGATTATAATAATCGACTATTTATTTAGTTTAATATATTTTTTTGATATTTCCAGTTCATAAAAAAAGAATTGTGATCAAGTAATTTAGTAGTTATAAGTATTTTAAGTGTGTATAAGCGGAGTAGTTTGCACTGTAGGGTACTAAAATATGAAGGTTCATTGCTCTATTTAACAGAACTTTATATACTGATAACTAATTAAGAATTCGCTTGTAATCCGATTCAATATATCTAATAATTAAAAGAAATATATTCTGCTTCGGAATATAAAATACGTGTGCATTACCTTATTATGATATACATATAATAAAATATTTTTATACATAATAGATTTTTTTATGTATAAACCATAGAGTATTACTCTATTGTAGAAACACATTTCTGTCATTATAATGTTACAATCGTAAATATTTTTAAATTTCAGTAACATAAATTGTTAAGAAAGAATTTATAGCTTTAATATTGTTCTTAAGTATATCATTTAATATACTTTAGATATCTAAATATCTGTGGAAAATGTATATACAAATATTTACCTCCCATCAACTTCGTGCACTAAAAGTGTATTTAAATTATAATTCCATTACATTCTATATTTATTATTAATATTATGTATTAACAAGATAAATTATTTTGATAATTCATGCTAAAAATATTATAACTTTTGCAATAAAATTGCATTAAAAAAAAAAAAAAAAATGATAATGATTTTTCACGTGTTATACTGTCTATAATAAAAAAATAATACTATATAGTTAAATAAATTATTAATAGTTAAAAAGAAAATTAATTTATTATGCTTATTATTTTTACCATTTTATAAGAAAATATGCATAAAAAAATCTATTGACTGGTCACATATAACACGAAACCATGCGTCAAAGCTTTTAACTAAGTTTTTTTTTGTTCAAAAATAAATTTTAAATCGCCTATTGTTTTAAAAAACAAAAGTGTTTGACTTTTAAAAAGAATTCAGATTGAGCTTTTGATTTTATTTTCATTGAATTTTAGACTTTAAGTGAACGAGGAATGTAATTTTTTTTTTTCTATGAACAGTGAACACATATTTGAGAAAAAGTTAGAGGGTGTATTTAAAAAGAATCTTTTAGAATTAAAATACATGTTTAGATTATACTTTAAAAAGGTCAATTTTTTTTTTCTTAATCGTTTATCTAACTGACATCCGTCAACAAAGTTGGAAGAAACATTTCGAAAACTTTAGCGAAGGTTGGTTTATTCTAAGATCCATTTATAACCATAATTTGAATTTCTAATGATAAATCATTAACTTTGAATTTAACATCAAAATACTCCGTAATCTTGATTTTATAATATGTAAAGCGAGATGATTAATTTTTTACCTATGTGTTTTATAGTCCAGTATTACTATATAAAGTATGATTATTTAGCAATCCATAAATAGATTTAGGTAAAATATCAGATGAATTAAATAATATGAACCAGAAGCTATATGTAAATTCGAAAAAAATAAAACATATCATAATCTCATTATGTTTGATTAGTTTTGAGCTAACAAAGTTGAACATAAATTGTTTTAACATTAAACAAATATTACTTTAATCATACTTATTTAAATTATGAATATTATTATTTATGCATAGCTATCAATATATTATTTTATATAAAATAAAATCATATAAATTAGAATATGTATTCTAATAAACATTAGAAATAATTTTTAAAACGTTTAAAATTGATCATGTCTAATGAGTGAAGCAGTATAGAGTAGTATTTAGTTCATAATGTTTAAATGTGTAATTTGTTAACATATTTTTTGTTCAGGCTATGTATATCTATATTATTTACGTATTCGTTCATTTTCCAATAATAAAGTTAGTATTTATATTTTAAATAGTAGATTTTTTTGATTTCGTTTAACTTAATATTTAATAAATAAACCAAGTTCTAATATTGATGAAATTAGATTAAAATAATATCATTATTATAACTGCACATAAAAATAGTTTCGTTTGTTATGATTTTATTTTATTAAATAATCTAACAAAGAGTAAAATAGAATAAATATTACATAACATTTATATGAGTAGATTTAATTATTTTCTAAAAATCACATTTTAGGTTATTATTTATGTGTAAAATTTATATTATATGACTCAGATATTTCTTAAGACTTTTCTTTTGTGTTTAAGACACAAAAAAACATCCGGGATGGGTGGAAAAATATCTCTAAAAACTTTTTGTAGTTATAAAATATGATTTTGGGCAAGTAAAGTTTTCTTTTAAAAGAAAATAAAGGGTAAAAAGGTGTAACATTGCTATTTTTGACAAAACTGTTAAATATGGATTGTATTATATAACAAAAAAAAAAAAAAAAAATTCTCTATCATAAAAAATATTAAGTGTATATATTTTTTTAACATAAATAATTAATATTATTTGTTATATATTTTTGGCAGATAAATAATTTTAATATGTTATTATTTATGGAATAAAAATTCTTTTTTGAAAAAGTTCTACTATTATAATTTCTGACATTACATTTTCAAATCATCTATTCAAACAACTGAAGATACTTTTATAAACTATAAACATTATTATTTATTGTAAAACTAATATAGGTATTTCTTTTTTGTTTGAAAATGTGTCTATCAAATACATTTAAAGTAATAGTTATACAACTATAATCACTGTAAACAATAATTAATAATTTGCTTTAATTTAATTTAATTTATTGTTCCGATATTATTTATGAAATATTATAAATACGAGTTTAAATTATTATATGGTATATAATATATATATTATAGTTCACTTAAATATTTTCAATCGAAACAAAACTATTTTAAGAAAATTTAATTTATCCATATTTGTTGTAGGTATGTGTAAAAAATTTCAAGTTGAATTCTAATAATATAACGCTTGACTTATTACTTTTAGACACTACAATAAATTAATAAAAAACAAATATTTATAATATGTACGTTTATGTCTCGTTTTGAAACAAACAAGTCATTATGTCATTAAATATTAAATAATGCAATTGATGTTTGTTAAATATTAATATAGCTTACATGATCCCTTTTGGCCACAAAAAAAAAAAAAAGTGTAAATAGAATAATAAAATATTAAAATTAGGGAGTGGTCGTTTGAAGGGAGCATCATATGTGGTAGAGAAATAAAAGAAACACAAAACATATGCATTTTACCATGCAGAGTTAATATTTTCGGTGAGGAAATTTCACCAAAAACTCGGTCAGAATATTGAGCAGGGTGGTCCGATTACAATATTCTTTAAACTTTAGGGATTCACCCATTATAATATATCCCACGGAAGAATATGCGCATACTAAATTTTGCGGAAGCCCTTCTTTATATTTTATTTTATATTTTTATTCTCTTTTGAGTTAGAACGCTAAACAAAGTTAGAAGCAAGTCCTTCTCAATTTTATAAAGTTTAAAAACTTTCTCATTTATTGGAAATAACTTATAATAATATTTTTCTTTTAATTTATATATATTTACTATAATACAATAAGTATAATTTTTTTTTTAAATGTTATTCGTTTACATGATATAAATCTAATTTATGCTTCGCCCACACGCGATTAACATACATGATAGTTGTACTACAACAGGTGTATAGTACAAGCTAAATAGGTTATTTGATTTTAACACGCATACCTTAATGTATTAATTTCATTTAAAAAATTAACTTTTTCATACGAATATATATATATTTAATGTTAACTAATCAGTAGACATATACATAATTTCATAAGCAATTGATAGAGTTAATTATTTAAAATTCGGTTTACATTATATTATTTAACTTTTTTTTAAATGTAATTATACATATTATATTTATGTAAGTTTCTAGCACATCATAATTATTTATTATGGTAGTATTTGAAATTCCATTTTAATATAGTTTTTTTTTATTACTAAAAAATATTAAAATCATTTGTTTTTCTTAAGAATATGGTACAATCTGTATACATTGTATCCGTCTTATAAATGTATAATATTATAGCATATTGTACGTTCTGAAAATACATTCAACTGACTTATGCTTAATGTCATTCATATTAAAAAATTTAAAAGTAGAATTTTATCTATCTATATAACCTTGTTGGTTTATTTTATACTTACATTTTAAAGCGAGTTATGGCATTTTAAAATTGTATTGAATTTTAAAATGCATAATGTTCATAACTCTTTTTAAAATTAAAATATAAAAAGAAATCTTAAGATTCACTAAATAGTATTCTTACTTTTGAATATTACAAAGGGGGAATTCACTGTAACATTAAGCATACATTAATTAAATTTATTTTTCAAAATGTACAATTTGTTATGCTATGCGTTTGTAAGACGGACACAAAGCGTATTATAGGTTTAACATCATCTTAAAAATGTTCGTACTTTATCTGGACAGAATCCTAGCACCACGTTATATTTACAGCCACAGTATACGTCATAGCCTATTACATTCTAACTCAATTAGTAAAAGTGATTGATAAAAATGTATCTAAGAGATCTAGGAGCTAACCTTTTTGAGCTATGGGTGGTTTTTATTCCACACACTCAAATGTTTAGGATTTATTATTATATGTATTGAATTAAATTCATTAAATAAACGTACAAAATGTTATAAGGTATTATTTATCAATGTATAGTTCTACAAAAAGTATACCTAAATGTTAATATCTAGAATCATAGTTATTTATTTTCTAAAATTGTAAATGTTATTACACACCTTAATACAAATTATTGCTGAATAAATATTATGTCAGGATCTAAATGAATTTTGCATACCGATTGTCTCAATGTTCAATAAATATTTATTTTATCATTTACATGACATTAATAAATTTTTATTTTTATTAAATGATTAGTATTATTTATTTAATATTTCACTTATCTTATTTTTAACTTACAATGGAGTTTTTATAGCAAAGTTTTTTAATACGTTAAAATTAGAAAATAATAATAATAATAACATGGAACTCTGTCAACTATTGTATAAAGATACTGCATTGGACGTGTTAAATATAAATTCAAGTATTTAATGCTAAATAAATGTATACGAACACTGATTATAAGTGGAAATAATGCACTTATATTTTTTAAGTTATTTTATAATATTATAATTATATTACTATGAGTAACATATTTCTCTATTATTAATATAGTGGGTTGAACTTAAATTTATTTTTATATTTAAATATTTTATTATATTATCAATTATAATAATTATGAAATACAATGTAAACATTTTTGTTAAATTAAATATATTTATAATAGTTAGCTTCTATAATTTAATACCGGTGTACAATATAATAACTATAATATAATGGTTTAAATAAGTTCGAAGTATAAAATACTTAAAATTAATCTATACAATGAAAAGTGTATTGTACTTAGAAAATAATAAAATTGCGTCCACAAAAGTATGAAGTCTCGATGATTAATATTTTGTAAATACATACATTTATTTCAGTAAAAATTGTAATTTTCTATATAATTTGAATATATAATTCGATACATCTGGTATGAAAAATTGAAGCTGTGTAAATAATTCCAGTATATATATAATATATAGTAAATATATATATATATATATATATATATAGTAATACGTAAATTTTAGGTTTTCCTGATTATTATTAAAACCACAAGGAATGGTTTGCATTTATCATCTAAAAGTACCAACTAGATTTAATATTCTATCATCAACTATCACCCAAGATGTATAAGATATTAAAGAATTTTAACACTGCTCCAAAAATGTATGAATGATAACAAACACGATAAAATAAAACATCTAAAACTAAAAACCATTTGATTGTAAAACTAATACGCTCTGTTCGAAATCTAAAATGATAATTTATTCTTTTGGCTTATTTCATTTTTTACCATTAATCTTTTGATTTATATTTTACAGAATATTTTTAGTTAGGTTATAGTTATAGATTTTTTGGAAAGTACAAAATTGTTTATATTAAAATATATTTAACCAAAAAAGTAAATTAAATTAAAATATTGTTTTTTTCCAGGTATTATGATAAAAATTTTAATGTGAAATTTAAGGTTTTAGTAACAATAAATATTATTTATCCTTAACCACATTTAATATACCTTTATTAAATTACCCATTGTAATTAATTTATGAAATAGTTATTGCACTAAAACTATTAGACTGTTATTTTATAATTTATACATCTATACATGTTTTACATTAAAACAAAAATATTTAAATAAATAAAGCTATATAATTTATAATTGATTTCATTAGAACAAAAGAAAAATTATGGATTATTTTTGTATCCTTAAATTATTGTGAATTGGTAATTTAATCAGCATCAATGTTATATTATAATAGACGGAATATTTTTTAATAAAATTAAACACAGAACAATTTATTTTCCTTTAAATTATTGAATTAGTTAATAATATTGAAGACAGATTTGTCTAAATATCAATAATCTATTGTAATTATATTATTATTTTAGAAGTTATTGTGAATTTAAAACTAGCTTATGAGGATATTGGACAATGTACCAAGTAATCACTTCACACAACAATCTACTCATTTTAAAATTGTGTTTTCGATTTTTTTTTAAGTATGTTTGTGTTTGATGTGTATTTTTCCATTGAAAAAGATGTATCAAGGTTTCTTTTTTCGTTTTCACACAACTTATTTTTTTTTTTTTGATACTTAAAGTAATAATACTATCAGATGTTAAATTAAATTATTTAGTAAAAAAAAAAAAAAAAAATACTTTTACCATTTTTTAAGTATTAAAAATAAATAATTGTTTTATACAATTTACTTAATAAATTTAGAAAAAATATACACATAAGAAAAAAAATTGATTTTAAAATTTAAAAAAGATTTATAAATTATAAATTATCGTCTAAAAGCGTAACCTTATGGATGGTGTTGGTATTTATTTTAAATATTTATGTATTTTATTGACTTTTTCAATTTTTTTTTAATTTTTCTCTTAAAATCTTATAAAATTTATCAGTAGTTTAATATTACATTATTTGTGTATGTGTGTGTGTAATTTTTCTGAACAAAACTGATATTTTATTTCTGCTAAATGTTTTGACTTATTTATGAATAACTAGGTATCCTATATTATAGTAAGATTTTATAATAAATTCTTAATTTATTGAATTATATTAAATAGTATATATTTATAGATAAAATATCATATTATATTGCATTGTAAATAATATCTGTAAAATAGAACTGTTTGAATGTTATTTTATTATGATATCACATTTTATTTTTATTACTTAAAATTGAATTTATAGTACATTAAATAAATATAATATAATGTATTTCATTTAAACATTTTGGTCATTATTTTTTGTTTGTCTTTTTTTTACTTTTTATACCTTTACTTTATTTATATATTTTGATCTATGTATTAATATTATAATTAAATTGCTTTTGTTTATAGGTTAGATTAGAGTATATAAAATTTCTGATTAAATAGCATACACATCGCATAATATTTTACTTAATATTCTATAGTCGTTATTTAATAAGAAAAGATTTTTGGTTATTAAACGTGTACTTAGTATAATAAAAACTACACGGTATCTACACGATACACTACACTTTTTACGGATAAATCCTAATAGTCGTTTAAAATATCGTTGACAAAAGTCTTTTTGAAAATATCATAAAGAAACTCAGAGAAAATAAAGTTGAAACCAATAAAAAGGAAAACGATAATTATTATTACATGAAGGTCGATTACGTCTTGTCACAAAATATACAATATTTGTTCAGTTTTTTTTTTAAATTTCTCATTAAAACTAATATTTTTTTTATGTTGGTTAATGTGAAATTTAAAGAAAGAGTGTTTTTAAATTAAAACTACCTAGTCACAGACACTCTTAAGAAAAATTAACTAATGAAATGAAGAATGATAACGATAATTCGTTATGCACATTATTAGATTATACACTTACATATATTTTAATGAATGACACTCGAATAATGAATACTAGTTATATAATAATTTAAAAATAATATAAAAATACATAGAAAGGTTGTTATTAAGTTATTTAGAATTCTAAGAAATGAAAACACTGTGTGGGCGTAAATAATTATCAATTTGAAACTAGCAATCTGAAAATTTCCAATTACGTGAACGAATTACTTAGTTGTAGCTATAATTATTTGCTTATACAAATTATGCTTAAAGATTTTTTTATTTATTATACACTGCAGTAAAACTATTCGTGTTAGGTTCTATTTATACCACACAATAAATGACATGATTTAATTTTCAATTTTTTTAAGCTTTGTTATAGTCATTAAAAACTAAACTACGTACATAACACTACTACTACAATTATTGTAGTGTTGAGAATATCTAAATGTTGTCTGATGTTTTATAAAAAGTAAGATGTGTTAAACTGAATTATGTTTAAATAATTTACTACTTATTGAAACTTACAAATACTTAAATATTTGATTAATAATTAATATTCGCGCATTGTATTTTATTCAAAAATGATTTAATATACCACGTTACCTGTGCACCTCATGCAAAATATGAAAGTTTTGACATTCAATGTTAACAAAACAAATATGAAATGTGATTATCAAATAAAAGTATAATTAATTTACTTTTGAGGTTAAATCAATAAATTCTGTTAACTTTTGCATTTGAAATAATATTAGATAATTTTGAGGTCAATTTTATTTGATCATATCTCTACAAAAATGCAAGAAAATGACAAAACAATATTGATGTACGGATAATCCTAAATCATTTTTGAAAAACAAATTCTTGAAACTACACTCACGTTTTATATGAATTATTATTTTTATTTTTTATATGATATATACAATCTATTCGTTTAGTAACAATAAAAATATGAGATAATAATGAATTGTTAAAATAATTTAAAATTAGTTGACAAGTAGTAGTGAATTAGTAAAAATATCTGATTTTTATGATTTATAAACAATATTGGAATTAACTACTCATTATTATTTTAAGACATGTGTGAATAATAATAAGTTTGTGTATTCAACATTTAGTAATAATATTTAATTATTTTAACCCTTTATTATTAATATTTAAACTATAATTAAAATTAAACAATATTATTTAAAAATAATAAATAGCCAACTGATAATATTAAAATAGGTAGTGCAAAATATTTCTATGTAATTATGTCTTATGTATAGGTACTAAGTTTTACTAAAGAAAACACATTTGATGCCTTTACGGTTTAAGCCAATATTTTAATAAAATTATTGATCCATTTTTTATACCCACTTGTTGAGTTAATTATTAAGTCTATAATATATTACTATAACTACTTTATTATGTTTCGTAAATTGTATTTCTTATTTATAATATAATCTATAAAATATTAACAATTTGTATTTGTTTATTTTATTTGTTTTTGTTTAGCATTAAGTAATCATATACATATAATGGTATATTAAACATTATTTAATAATTCAATGGTTGGTACAGCCGTACAGGAGCTTAACGCAAAAAATTGTTTGTATTATGTCTGAAATATTAGAATAATAATATTATATTCTAATATTATGTTAACACTGAATCTGATTTTGCACAAAAATATTAATTATTCTTGAGGAATTTTTCTATAAATCCACAATATGTATACTTAAAATTTGTGTTTTTTTGTATTATATCTTAAGTAGAAAATTATGTTACAAAACAGTTTAATTTATTCGATTGAGTTTAAGTGTATATATTTTATCCTGTACGGTTTAACAATAACATGACTAGTATTTAGCTCTAAAATGTAATTACACAACAAAATATTCCAACAGGTTTTTAATTTAAAAAAATTGAAAGAAACAGAAAAAAAATAAAATTGTTTTTGTCATCATGCAGAACATTATCTCAGTAGTTTTGTTATAATTCTATTACCAGAGCTCACAACGTGACATTAAATTCGTCCAAATCAAATTTCATTACACCTAATTTACTTAACAAACAGCTAACTTTATAATTACAGAGCGTAGAAATTCCTCACGGCACTATGGCATTGTTGTATAATGTGATTAAATGTACGGTAAAACTTCGGTATTCTGTTGTGATATATTTTTTTTCTTTTTTTTCTTCCTGAAGGTCCACTTGCTGTTGACGGAAAAGTGAGTGCAGAGTTAGATAGAGAATGGACAAGGTAGAAGGAAGGGATAGATGATAATTGAGTTTTGGTTCTTTTAATGGAAGTCTGGGAGGCCATATTTGGAAATTACACCAGAACACGCACGTCATGCAGGCCGTCATGTACGGCTAATCAGATTACCTGACGCAAAGGGCGCGTATATAGGCTTTGTGTTTTGTAGAATCTCATTAGAAAAAAAAATGTAAGGTAAAATAAACGAATAAAAGTATTTTCTCTAACAAATATATAATATTATACAAAATAAATCTGTAGTTAACATTGTGAAAAATTTTCTTATAATATCGCTACTGTATAATCACCTTGATGCAATTATATAAAATATATACTAACATACTAGGTATCTAAACCATTTATGAGATAATAATGTTAAAAGTTCAAATACCATACTTGCGTGCTAAACAATGATCCAAAATGGGTTCTTTGTTCATGAATAGCCTCTAAATGTTAGTTTTATGAAAATAACAATAAAAATTGAATCATTAAAATGATTTTTATGGCTTTGTCTATTAAATAATTTTAATTCAAATACTACACCTACCTGGCTATATTAAAAATATAATATTATCAATGTCTTTTAAAGACTTTTGCTTGAAATAAAACGAATATGAATGTTGTATTTGTATCTATTGCATGCATTTATATACCTTAAACGGCTTAAACTGTTATCAAAATAATAAAAATGAATCTTTAAATAATTTAATGAGCATCTCCATTAAATAATATGTTGTTTGTGTTAATAATTATTATATTAATGCATATTTAAATGTTATTAACTATTTTGACACCTGTGATAACTTTTCATTTTAATATTTCGATAATATAAAAATGCGCACTCATTTAACTTTAATTATTTGAAGTAACATTGTTATAAAAAAGTATTTATAATTAAAAATATATAAATAAAAATATCAAATTAATTAATAATCTTTGATTTAATGATTTAATGAATTTCAAAAGAGTGATTTAACACTTAATAAGATACTTTTTATTAAATGTATATTTTAATTGAAAGGGTTTAATTTTAAATCGATGCTAAAGGTCAATTAACTCATTGATTATGTCATAGCTGTTATTAATTTATAATAATAATATGTTAAGTGTGTTTAAAAAAATCCAACCATATATTAATTAAAATGTATTGTATTATTTTTTATTAATTTAAAAAAAATAAATAAATTTTTACGTAGGTATATTATTGTAGTTATTGTTACAATATTACTGAAATAAAAATTAAATAATCATTATATAAGCATACTTTCAATAATTTGATTATTTCTTTAGTGAACTACATAAAGTCCATTAAACTAATATAAGGTATTAAATTAATAATTTTTATTTATGGTTACTTAGTGATGATTATTGAATTACAATATTTGTTGGTGACTGGCATGTTGTCTTTTACAATAATATGTTTACATTATAATTTTATTCATACAGTATTTTGAATAGTCTTAATTTTTTTTCAAGAAAATATCTAACCATTTTCATTAATATTTGAATCGTTAAGAATAAAGTAAATATAATTATATGTTTTTTTTTTTTAATTAGTTTACCTATATAGTGTATGTGGTGTTTATAGTATAAAAAAGAAAAAAAAGTAACTGCATTTGTGTGTTGATATCTAATGCACGCTTAAATGATAGTTAAATAATAATGTCTATATTTTACTTTGTTTAAAATATGTAGAAGTATAAATTTACTTAACAGAAATACATTTCATTAACTAATAAAAAAAAAGTTGTGATTGAGATAACATTTTGGATGAAATTGAGAGTCTTAAATGTTATAACTATATACATGTTCAAAAAAATGTTGAATTGAAAATAAATATTAACTCATTCGGTACCTATATTATATTTAATATTTTGTCTATACATTTAATTTCTCTATATTAACGTATATAAAAATAATTGTTTGTGTGATATTGATGGGATATAATAGTATTTATAATAATAAAATATTATCAAAATGTTGTATTCATTAGAAGGTTTTGAATATTTTAGTTTGCATTTAAAGGAATTCATATCAACACAACTTTTTGAATTAACCTACAACTACAATGGAGGTAGTTTGACAAAATAATCGATTTACGCAGTGTTTTAATCACATCAGCTACAATGTAGCTACTGCTATTTCTTACCTCTGTTGACGTGATGGGAAAAGTTTTAAAATGACTTCTTTAAAGAAAAACTAGGATGGGAATTCAGGCACTCGGACTTTGCTGCAATCTATATTCCTTGCGTAGGCTTTATTTAAATTAACTTGTGGATAATCGTTTGCCAGAATAAAATTCTCCATGAGAGTCTAAGCTCTTCACAAAATAACCCTCAGTTTTAATTATTTCAAAAGAGAGTATAATCTCTCAGTTTTAATTATAAGTTGAAAAAGTTTGGCATGGTTTACATCACAAATCGAGCAAACAGTTTTTATCGAGTATCCGTTCCCAAAGAGTTTGGATTATAGCCAACAAAAAAACTGCTAATTAATAAAATCATTAAGTATATTATCAATTAAAAACTCGATTATGAAAATATCATTGACATTTAATTGAAAATCCTACGGACCATATATTGTCAATAAAATCGGCAAAGTATCAAAAGGCGAACTTCGAAAATTAATATGATGGAACTATGTAATTAATACATTGTAAATGTTTAATTAAAGGAACATATTATATAATATAAACTAATAATGTAATGGTCTTCATTACCATTACACTCCATATTCATTATATATTTGTATTACTATTATGACTCAGTCATCACTCATCAGTCTCAGAAAACTTAGTATAATACAACGTGAATATCTGCAAAGCTATTTACTTACTCGCTTGCCAGATATATCTTTCTTCATTATTTAAATTAATTTAAATATTTTTTCTACATCACATTATTTTTATAGTTTCACTATTAAAGTTTACTTATTTAAATAAATAAATATAATATTTTTTCTATTATTTTCTTTGTTGTTTATATTATAAATATTATTTTCATTATATTATATTTAAAATATTAAACATGATTAATTTATGTACTTTAGAAAGTGATTTACATTATTAAATTATAAATATAGCAACAAGCATATAAACCATTACTATAAATAAATTATAATAACTTATAATAAATGTGAGTTCAATAATTACAATAGAAAATAATTTACTAAGTATAATTATACAAAAAAGGTAAAATAGATTTTAATTAAATTATTCAGTTTTAAAATGTAATTAGATAATTCAGTTACTTTCAAATGGCAATACTTCATAAATATTGACAATTTAAATACATGGTATAATATTAGTTAGATATAATATGTTATAAACAAAAAGTAAATTAAAATATATTTGATGTTTTTTTGTTTTTAAATATTTTTTAACTAATATTTTATTTTTATTAGAAATCATTTAAATAATAATATTCGATCTGAAAAAAAGTCTTACTACAGGTAGCATAAATGGCTAAACTATTATGCATATCAAGAGTACAATGATAAATACGCTAAAATTTGGTAATTATGATTGCAAATCAACAGCCAGAGAGTATTATTAAATCATTATAAATTATACGTAGCAAATAATATTTTAATATAAAACATACATACTCTAAGCAACAACGGACTAAAAATAGATAATTTTGGATTACCTATCTAAGAATATTAAACTTTAAAAGCTTATATACTCTGAATACTATTTAGTTGGTTATTAAGTATGATTTTGTTGTCAAATCAGTATTTGTATTTTATTCACAAATAAATAAATTTAAGTAACATATTATCATGTACAATAAATTATATGTTATTTTATATCATGAATACGTATTTTTTTATGTTCCAGATTGAACCATTACGTATTTGGACTTCAACCTGTGTGGTTTCACGTTGTCAATGTTATCCTTCATGGCATTTGTTGTGTTTTGTTTGCTCGTTTGTGCATTTCAGTTGCTGGATTAGAACATAAATATGGACTTTTGGCTGGAATTGTTTTTGCTGTCCATCCGATTCATACAGAAGCAGTAAGTTAACAAAACCAAAATAAAGACTAATTTGATTCTTAAACAGATGTTGTTTTATTTTGTTTGGAAATTATGAAAAAAAAAAAATATTTTAAAAATGTTAATAGATTTAAAAAAAATAAATGAGTGTTTTTCAATAAAATAATCACCACACACCTCATCCATAAATATAATAGTTATTAATCAATATTGTAGATATTTCAATGATAAGGTATTTTATTTATGTATTAAAACCTCATGTCAACGTTTAGTATCATGGTGTAATATTAAATACAAGGGTTTATTTAATTCTACTAACTACTTACTGCCCCAGTTTTAAAAATCTCAGCATTATATCAACTACTTATTGTGTATATATTTTACACAAAAAACTCATTATTGTAAAATAAATACATTCATTGCATTGCTTAAAACTTAAAAAAACATTTATGTTTATTTTTATTAAAATAAATATTTATGATTTCGTATAATATAGGTATACAACTTTTGTTTAGTTACAATACATCTTTTTGTTTGATAATAATGACAATAAAGTATTTTATAAGTTAATGTTTTAAAATACTAAAAAAGTAAAAAAAAAGTTGTTAAAAAGGAGTAGAAAAAAATTTAATTATAAGGAGTTGAACAGTTGAAATCTTGATGATACAAGTATCCTAAATGGAACCGGTTTGTGAAATTTCAAATTTGTTATTTTTATATATCTTTATCATAGCTTAAAATTTAACGGATATATCATTGTTCCAAGAACATTTGAAAAAAGCAACAGTGATTGAATTTTGTCACATTCCATTTAATGTTATTAGGTTCGCAAATGATGCGATTGTGGTAAAAAAGAAAAAAACACATTTGGTCAAATAGCTTATATTATAACAACAACAATAAAAAAATAATAATAATGAAAAATTTTGCTAAAAGTGTTTCAAATGATATGCATCCTGACTCTTGGGATGCTTGGCTGACTTTTTGATACCTTTTTTTATTGCATCCTTGTAAAAAAGCAATGAATGGCCAAAAGTTTCACGAAAGGCCAACAACCCTCGGTTAGTCAACTCCTTTTTTATCACTGATGTTCAAGGATCTTTGACGATGCATGAAAACTTTTTCTTGCCTCTCGTATATTATATCACTGTATATTCCATGAATAATTGTTTATTTTCTCACCCTTTTGTGTTTCATAACTTTTATTTTCTGTTGGTTCTATTTAACATGACTGATTAATTACCATGTTAGTAAATACTTGGTAATTGCTTTAATATTTTTTTTTCGAATATGAATTATTTATTTGTATAAACTTATTGGGATGTTAAATTATTTCTGTTTACATAATATATTGATTTTTTAATTTAAATTTTAAATTTAGAATTATCCCTTAAAAAAATAAGGCATTACATACATTACATTACAAAAGAAAATAATAATATTACATTTGTATGAGCATCTTTTAAATTAAATAACTTTTAGTAAATCGACATAAGTCACTTTATTTGTTGTATGTATCTTATTTTTATGAATAATTGTTGTAAGTATATAATGTGACTAGAACGCAATAAATATCTTATATATTTATTGTTTGATGGTCGACAGTTTTTCAAACAAAATTTAATTACGGCCCACAGATACTCTGCAGGCGATCATAATATCAGCTATCAGAGATTTCACCCCACGTGGTATTTTGTTGTGTGGAAAAACTGTCGATGAGAACTTATTTTAATCCGTTACGACGTGTGCGGATTTTCGGTACAGTAACTCTTTGTGTATAATATAATGGCCAAAGTCACCGCCATCTCCATGCGAAGCTTTTACTTGTATAGTCCCCAAGGGTGATTTTAATTAAAAGTTGTCATCGCCGTTGTCAACGTTAGATTATTTTGAACGTACGATGGTGGTGGCGATGGTAAACAAACACAACACACCAAATAATCGACCAAGATAAAATTTTAGTGGAATAATAATAATAATATAGTATATATACGTGGTTGTAGTACAGTCAACACAACCACGGTTGCGGTATACTGGTATAGAAGACATAAAGGTATAATAATGGTGCCCCGGAGATGTTTAAGGTTTTAATTGCAAAAGCTCGCCCACATTTCTTCTTTCCAATCACGTGTATCACGGATGAGTTTCCTTTTTTTCCACCGATTTTATTTTCGTCAACTCGGACTTGAGATGAAATTTCTACCGTTCTGTGTAATTTCCCTTGACGGTCAAAGGTCTAGACGATATGTACGTGTGTTGGTGAAGTGTGCTTCGAATCGGCTTTAATTTCGTTAGGTGTACAATTGTGGTCACGCTCCCCTATCGTCAACAAAGTATCGCACTTTTGGGGACAACGGCACATGGTTAGGTTAGGTTAGGTTAGGTTAGCTTTTATTTTTTAGTAGAAGGTTCCGTAGTCTTCGTGTCCCTCACGCAAATAGTGTGTCAAATGTGTAGCATTATTACTCGTAGTATATGTACTTATCGTGTTTCACTATACGTGTTAAATGTCCATGTTATGTAATGTTAAGTTATACAAGATAATAGTTATTAGCATTCACACAGATAGTCGATCAAATTTTCAGGTGCAGCAAATCATATTTGAATAATTAAAATAAATACTTAGATAAATAAAAATTCATAATAAATAGTCATTTCCATTTATTTTATTTTATTTTTATATGTTTTTAAGTTATAAATTTGGTTGTATAATATCTATTTTATGTATTAATATTTATTAAAAACAAACAGTTCAATAATTTTTCTATAAACATATTATGAAATCATATATACAAAAGAAAATACTCACAGGTAGGAACGTATAAAATAAAACGTTAAAAATTATTTGTTTATTATTATTAATACAATATTTCTTAAAATTTCAACAGATTAACAGACTATCCAACGGGTATTTTCTGAAACACTAATAACTTTTTATGTGAATTATTTTCCAATATTTCCAAAATTCAATCCACCTCGATATCAGTGATCAAATTATTTTTTAAGAATATTTATACTATAAACACTGTTGGTTCTTATGCAAATATTATATACTTCATGCATTCAGCCGAATTCTAACAAAGGGACTTTTGGTAGTAAGATTTCTGATATAATGTTATTCAATGCTGTAGATACACGCACTATGCATATTTAGGTAACTCAACCAATATATTTTAACATTGATCTCCTACTACAAACTACATGTTTTATTTGCAATGTTTTGATATGTTTACGTGCAAAAATATTGTTTTCAGAAAAAATATACTATATGATAAATTGATATTTTAACTTTTCCTTAGATAAATTCAAAAACAATAGAATTATATTAAATGTATGAAACAATTCTAAATGAAAATATTTAATTTAATATATAAAACACTGCATAAGATAAATACGCTATTTCATTTTATATATCTACAGTTGAAAAATAATATTTATTATTTAATGCTTTAAGCTTAAGGTTTTTTAAAAGTGCATTAAACTGAGTAGTTACTAAATGTTTTTGTATGTAATACAATGTTTGACTATGTAGAAAAATATCTCATCAGCTTTAAAATTGTTTCAGGTAACGGGGATCGTTGGAAGAGCAGATGTATTGGCATGTCTATTTTTTTTATTATCATTTTTAACGTATCACGAGTAAGTACATTGATATATTATTATACTAATGTAATATACATTTTATATTTTGTTCATTATTCATGTAACGTATGCAAATGTTAATTTGGTTTTAATATAAATGTGTTTATTTACATCATTTTAAAACTATAAATATTTATTTTAGATTTCATAAAATAACTGTATTTAGTTTTAATCGATAGTTTATTATCTACCAAAATATTTAGTTAATAGTCTTTATTTTTTCGTCAGACATTCAAGGGACCATTTTAGAAACATGATATTTTTTTGAATCTCTATGTTTTGAATCTAATATCTTGCAAGTGAAAAACATTTTCATAAAATACGGTTGTTTTATTAATAGAATATACTATTTAAATAGGTTGTAAGTTAGGTTGACACTCTCCAATAATAATTCTATAGTTTTAGATAATCGAAATATAGTAAAATTTATTTAGATTATTATAACAAAAATACAAAAGTATAAATTTAAAAATATATCCTGTATAAATCTTAAAAAAATAAAAATATTTTAATACTATATACATAGAAAATTTAAACAAACTATTAAATAGTTTGAAAAAAAACAAATCTAAATAAATTAAAAACATGTAATAAAGAATAGTTGTTTAATCGTCCTAGAGAATCATAATTTGTGTACAAATAAATAACACATTACGCCTAATAATTTAAATTTATTAATTTTTAATGTTTCTTTCAATTATAAGAATAGAAAATAATAAATTGTTACAACTACTGTATTGATTTAGAAGAACCCTTCAGTTAGTATAAAAGCATTTTACGACAAAATTATAGATTTTATAGTTGAAATTTTAGAGAATATAAAATAGTTTTGGATTACGTTAATAATTAGATACGAGTACTACAATATTGCTCATCGTTTTAGATTCTGAGTAGAGCGAAGAGTGTATTGATTTTAGAATTATGTCTTTTGTTTTTTATTTCTGAATACACTTTATTAAATTTTCAACTTCAAAATCTTTTTTATAGTAAAACTAATCTAATAAACGATTTTCACTAAATGTTTATTATACTAGCATTTTATAAGCATGGTAGGTATAATTTTTGTATAATATAATACTATTTAAAGTATACACTATTAATATTTTTGATTTTTAATTTTTTCTATACACATTTTTCTGTCAAAAATCTTGCAAAATAAAAAGTTTTTCATACTCTTTTACTATGGATATTTAAAAATATTAAAGACACATTTTTTTTTTTACAAACATAAGAAGTTATACTCACAAAAATTTGAAAAACATATTTTGGTAATAAACAAAAAAAAAAATAAATAGTTTTAATTTTAAATTAATATTTAACTAATATAATATAATAGTGACTTAAGAGTTATAGTGATAAAGTATAAAAGTATAGGTGCTAGACATATATTTTATAGCAAAGAGGTTACTTATTTTATCTCCTAATTTTAAATTATATAATATTTAAAACATACGATTTTGTTTTGTTTCACCGTTAATTCAAAAACTGTTTTAAAATTTTAATAAAATATAACAAATATTTGGTTAATATTCAATTTTTGTTTTAAATACATTGATTTTTTTTATTACAATGAAAAAACGTTCCTTATAAAATAATATAATAATACTTTCCCTTGTATGTGAAGTATAAATGTTTATAATAATCCTTAATGTTTAAAAGTACTTTATGTTAAAGAATTTTTTTATGAAATTTAAAAAAAAAAAAAAATGATAAACAAAATTCAAAATAACTCATTTATTGTTAGTATAATCTATAACCTAACTTCTTTTCATTGTTAATATTTGAAATTTAGCGTATGCATTATTACAGAGATATAAAAACATAAATAAATTACATCAAAATAATTTTAATTAGGTTATAATATATATTTTCCCATCAAAATAATATAGTATATTATTGTTTTTATATTTTAAAAGTGAATGTTCATTAACAATAAAAAATAATGAACCAATCTTGTTGGTTCTGACAATGCATTATTAGAAAAATATAATCAATATGAAAGGATCACCAAACAGATAAAATTGTCAAAATAAGATAATATACCTCTAAACAGTCTAAATACAAACAATTTTCGATCACATTAACATCGTTTTTGTTGTTCTTTACGTTTATGGTTAATATTAGTAGATTACCTCAAGAATTCCATACGTTATTGTTGTTTAATTGATCAACCAACGGTGGAAGTAAAATAGTAAAAATAAAACTTCAGTTCTGACAAAGTTTAGAATTCAACACATACATTTCTACAATTTCTATAAATTAATGAAAGTTGTATAACTTTACTGACCTCCATCGCTAGTGTATCGATCACCAAGTTTTATTTTCTCTGCATAGCGGAGCACTTCTTTTTATTATTTATTATATTTATTATTATTTTATTTATCTTTTTTTATTATTTTTTTTTATTTTTTGAATAATTGAAGAACGTAACGAGGTGCAATATGGTTTTTTATATTTTTTTTCACCCCATTTTCCGTCCCTTCATGTCCGACGCAATGCCGTTGTATGATTAAGCATGAATGATAGCCCTCCGGTGCAGGAATTAGCAGCTGTGTGCAAAGTGCCAGTAAATTGTCGAGCATTTATTTAAGCCTTGCGCTTGGGATACATGCGTATCTATCTATCTATCTATCTCTCTCTATATATATATATATATATATATATAACTTGGAGTGCGTGTGTGTGTGTGTGTGTGTGTGTGTGTGTGTGTGTGAAAATGAGTATTTTTAACGGGCGTGTCGTCGCTATACCGTCGCCGTGAGAGGTACACCAGGTGCGGCGGAGTTTTGTGCCCCGACGATCGTTTGTCATCGCACGCGGTCGGCAGATTATACACGGTGGCGTCGCGGAGGAGCCGTTTTAAACGCACAGACGTGTAATCATTAGTGTCCACACTCTATCCCATCCTATAATTTAGGTCTATTGCATAGGCATAATTGTGTTTCACCCGTTAGGTAACCGCACCAGGGTTCGAATATGTCAAAAGAACATAATTTCAATTTTAAAATCGACCGATATCAACCACAATTGGAATTTTTCATCATAAAGGTGGAAACCATCTAAAATATTAACTAAAGTAAAATAACGATTTTAATCAGATTACTGATAACTGCAATTTGTATAAATAATAGAGGTGTACGGCATATGGTGGTGATAGAACAGTAGATCTTGTCATATTATCAGTCACACTGCAAGTGAATTTGCGTTAACACTTATAACATCTTATCTTGATACGCTCCAAGGCAACGACAATATGTCCATATCCGAAATTTAATTCTGCTGGTACTGTCACCTTATGACGAGAAATAATGGTGTACGTTTATTATTTAACGTACGTTGTACATTCCTTTTGAACGTCTTATGACCATATGATAGGTATGTACTCGTATATCTCGACGTCGCGCTGTAAGAACTTATAAGGACGTTAAACATTTAACAACATTAAACAGCATAGTACAAAATATTGTCTTTGAAGATATTTTTTCTATGAAAAAAACTGACATACTATATGTTTATATATTTTACTTTGATATTTAAGTTACAGTTATAGCTCAAATAACACAAGTTTTCAAGACCTCCTTAGGTATTTACCATATCCATAATAACAGCCGGACTATCTACATGTACAATAATCTTTTATCATGAAATTGCTTTTTTCCTGTTGAAACACTAGTACCTATGCCAAGAGTTTAAGCTGTATATTATGCATTATCATAAAACTTGTACAGGAGTATATTTTTGCCTTCGAAATTCTCCATAAGTTGTTTCTTAAAATTTTTGCATCACTTACATTTTATATTTTACAAATAAGTGGTTATAATTGTATTTTTTTTCATTCGATACAATAAGGGTAGTTTATAGCCTCTATCAAACGGGAACTCGTTAACGTGTCCGTAAATGACGGATTCTCCGCGAGTACTTGACAGTCCACATATCAATTGTAATTTATAAGACATATAGTACTTATCATCGTTTATAAAAGTTACAGACATTTTAAAATCATTGTACATGAACCATTTGTAACTAATATCAGTACCTATTAAAATAGTATTACATAATAAAGTAATTAAACTGGTTACGATTGAGTATGTCTTAATTTTTTATCCTTTCAGTTAAGCCCAGTCGAAGTTAAATAACCACGGACACACACAAAAAAAAAAAAAACAGTACTACTGAGCATCAAATTCACCAACATTGTTGTAAATATATTGTGGTGTATCTTTATAATTTGTTCAATCTTCAAATGTTATATAAAAATTCTTAAATTTTTATAATTTTATTAAATAATAACATTCACTATTTGATGAAAGCCTAATACCTAATCCATCATCCTTAACTTAAATTATTTTTTTTATAAATATTATACTACTCACTAAATTTAAACATTTGTAAATCTTTCACTTACAACTTCATATAATCAGATTTTAAAATGTCGATATCTAAAATTTAAAACATAGTTTAAAGCACCAGTTTTTTCATATGTTAATAAAAGTTTTTTTGAATAAGTGTTTGATAGAATTGTCGTTTTCAAAAATTTAGTCTGTTAAAAGGTATGGTAAAAAAGATGTTACTAAGCAGGATAATAAAACTGTAATATTGAATATCTGATATTCACGTTCCTTCAAGATTTTTCAAGAGTAATTCGTTGCATTTTAAGTTTTCCATTTATTATACTCAGTCAAATTTAACAAAATAATATATTTAAATGTGGAAGAATACATAGCTATTATCTGTGAAAATTATACAATTTGTAACACGCATTTGATAAATACTGTAACTAAAAGAAAATAACCTCTTCTCTTGATGTATAAATATGTGTAGCTACTCTGATAAACTATACTATATAATAGAAACATACAAATAAAATTTTATTTTATCTGTTATAGTTATCAATATTTGTAAAAACCGCATTCAAAAGTGACTTAACATCATAAATAAATATTCGTTTTCAAAATTTAAGGTTTTTTTTTGGTTAAAAATGTTATATTCTTTTTTAAATATACGATATTTTTATTGTAGGTATTCACCTCATTTATAAATTTAAGTTTTAAAAAAATGATGATTTATAAAGATATATATAAATTAGATTTTTTCCTATGAAAATAAATGCATAATATAATAGTTTAAAAAAATGATGTTTATTAGCATATATTTTTGTTTTATATATTATTTTAATTCATACAATCTATTACACTAGGTTTATGTATTATATTATGTTCGTAGTATTTATGTCTTAAAATATATTTTATTTGTTATCACAGCACACGGTGGAAACGCAGGGACCGAGTGTTACTTAGCTGTACATTTGGAGCACTATCAATGTTGGCCAAAGAAACAGGGCTAATGGTCCTGTTAGTAAATCTGGCTTATGACATATACTCTTCATGGGGTCATATTAAAAAGTAAGAAAAATAAAATATTTTTTAAAAATTTGGTAATAAAAATCAATTAATTTTTAAATACTTTTTTTATATTTATATTTCATTTTTAATATGTGATTTATATTTCATGCTTCAAATAATTTTAAACTTAATATGAACATTGCAATTACATAGAGTGTGAAATAGTCTTTTTTTTTAAAGATATAAGTTTGTCTAAAGATTTAGTTACCCTTAAATTGGTTTGGAAATTTCCTGGAAAAAAACTAAAAAAATAATTGGCTTTAAATTATATAGGTACAAAAACAGTTATTTAAATATTTTTTTCTTCTTGAAATTATATTTCAAAAAATTATATTTACCATTTTTTTTTTTTTTTTTTATTAATTTGCTTGTCTGAAGTTAAATTACATTCCTTATTCAAATTTAATTTATGTATTGTATGTATTATACAACTAAGTAATTTACTTAGTAACTTCTAAGTAATTTTAGTATTTAAAAAATAAAATAATATATGTTTGTTGAGTAATGTCTAGTGTTTTCATAATACTTGTTGAATTTAAAACAATATTTGATTTTTAGGTCATTGGTAGAACACAAGCAGACTGAGGAATATAACTCATTCACAAGAAGGGCTCCAAAAACTATAGCAGCAGTAAGTTTTTTATTACATTTCTAAAATTTAATTTATAATTGGTATCTTATTATTTCAATAAATATTAAATATAATATAACATATTATTATTTAAAACAATTAAATGTAATTTAAAATTAAATTAAAACTATTATTTTGACTGATAAATTTAATTTAATAGAGACAAAAAATATTTTAATTATTGAATGGTTTAAGAAATTCTGTTATATGAATTAATATAGATTTATATAATAATATGTCAATTTTTTTTAGTAGTCTTCCATCAATAGTATTTATTTTGTGATTAACTGTTTCTATATAAACTAAGATAATGGCATTCCAATTTGTAATCCATATAAATTAAGTTACATTCGTTTTACAACATTTTATAAACTTTAACTTCTTTAGTAAATCAATTATATTTAATTTTTTTTTTTTTTTATAGTTTTAATATTCTTAATCGCTATTATACGCATTATTTACTAAATTTAACTATACCTATAAATTGTAATATTCTAATATGGAAATTACAAAACCAAAAACCACTTGTCATCACTCACTTTAGATATTAATTTTATCTTAATAAATGTTATAGATTGTAATTTCATGTATGCTTATTTTAAACTTTTCAGACAATTGCACTCTTAACGTTTCGACTATACATGTTACAAGGCAGTTTACCGAAATTTACTGAGCCGGACAATCCTGCAGCGTTCCATGACAGCTCGAGAGTCAGGTAAATACTATAAATACTGTTTAGCAATACGCAATAATATTCTTTATTATCAAACATTTAGTAGTTTTTGACATCTTGGAATTCGATAAATATAAATATAAAAAAAAAAATGAAATAAACGAACTTAAGCAATAAAATAAAAACAAAACTAAATAGCTTCAAAAACTTATTAAAAGTTTGGTTTTATGTTGTACACATGATTACTTATTAAAGCATAATTTAACAAATAGCTTATGAAATCGTTTAGGAAAAAATAAAGTAGCATTACGGTATATTTATTTATTTATGACTAAAATATTATAAAAATTATTAAGTTTATTTAAATTCAAATAATATTATATTCAATTTTGAAAATTATTTAAATTATTTAATTTAAAAACGTTCATTTTTTTCCAGACATATTTGGAAGTGTTATGTACAAAAAATAAAATTAATTTAAATATATAATTTATAAATTAATGATTTCTCATAATATCTTAGTTCTAAACGTGTCAATAGCTTTATAGTTTCACACGATATTTGTAAATGTCAATGAAAACTAATTTACTAAAAAAAACCATAATATTTAAATTAATCAAAAAAATACATTTTAAATATATCAATAATACTATATATTATATTTTCTTTTTGATGTCTCTAAAAAAGTGATTTTATTTCATTTGCATTGGTTGTTTTAAAATGATGGGGAGTGGTGACAGTTAAGCATATTAAGATATCCAGAGATATTTAATATAGTGACTAATCTGTAGATATTTAAAAATCCAGGAATCGATTGAAGTTTTTATTATGATTATTATTACCTACAAAATATTTACAAAGTAAATAAATTAAGTATTAGATATAATAACCTGTATCGCAATCATACAGAATTCAGTTACATAATATGAAGTGTGTTAATGCCTATAGTTTATACACTGAACTAACTGTTCACATTACATTATTTTGACAATATTCCTTATAGCTAACTATGTGGAAATAATAGTTGTATCAATTATAAATTATTAGTCGCGTGCCTGATATACAGCTTATTCAATTAATACATAGGTGATGGGTAATATAATTTTTACACTATTATAAAAATATATAATTATATTATAATATTAATAAATTGTATTATTATTAATGTGCATGTATGGGAAATATGAAAGTATAATATTATATAATCAAATATATGTACTAAGTACTTACTACAGCAATATTTGAATACCAACCCCTCATTTTTAAAACAATATTATTTAATATTGCATGTATTGTGTATAATAATAATAAATGCATATTTTAAAATTCAATTAATATTTTAATATTTATTAAAATTATATCCCAATGATATAACAATATAATACAGACAAAAACTATATCCATAATACACTGTTATAATCATTATTTTAGAATTGATTATATGAATATTACATTTTATATTTTAAAAGCTGAGTACTTATCAAAACCAATATGTTGATAAATTATCGAACAAACTTTATTACTAATTATATGATAAGTATTTAATATCTTCATCGGCTAATCATACTTATTTTAAATAAAAAATAACAAATTTAATCTGTTTAGTTACCTAACCATCTTTTCTCATACAACTAATGTAGTAGTGCATTGAAGTCTTGCAGATATAATTAATGTGACAGACACTCGAACCAAATACGTCAAGTGTTTAGTAGAGAGATATGATCGAGTAGGTACTATTTTTAAATTGGATCCATTTCGGAACCTCTTCTAACGCAAAAGAATCATTAAGAAAAAAAATATACACATATATTTGAATTTTGCAGATCAATATTATATTAAGTCATGACAAAAATAACTGTGGATGGTAAAAATAACAATTTTCTCTGTCTGATATATATATATATATGTATAATAATATATAAGTATGGTTTCTGTTAACTACAACTAATTAATGGGCAAAAGGTAATTGTTTAGCAATGATTGGCGGTGAGGTAGTCCGCAACCGAGGATTTTGGTCCATTGAATGGTTTTGGTAGTAGAACTATGCAAGAACCACAGCATCCCTTTGTCCCTGCCCCGTTAAATGGCTCCCCGTCGAATAATTTATTGTGTATCTTATACGAGAACAACCCCTATGTGCATTCAAAGCAGTTAATATTAAATTCTGTTGTGGACGACGAGTATAGTACGAGAAGGGGACGCTTATGCCGCCACCAGGTTTTGGAATGTTCAAAATGGACATATTTCAGAACCCATTTATACAAGGAAATTCCGCCGACCGATAAATTTAACAAGTGGGTAAGCTACAGTACCCGGGGTTATCATTGTCCGGTATCGTGGGCATTGGGAATTCCAAAAGGTTATTTGTTTGCCACTGTTTGATACACTGATAAATTTACCTCGCAAAAATAAGTGTATATTACTGAATTTCGGAAACACCTTGAAACTTAGAGTTATGTTTGTTGTATAAATATATTTCATTTTATTTGACTGAACGTTATGTTGAAGATTTCTTATTAATTAATTTTCATTAACACAAAAATATATGTATTTTATATTTATAAAAGCTATATAATATATTATATATATATATATAAATCTATAAATTTATGTAATATATTTAGATAATTAATCTAAAAAATAAGAAGATTTTTTTTAATGATGTATTATTAATATAGGTAGCTATATGAAGAAAATCAAAAAATAATTATAATAAAAATAGTAAAAAATGTTATTTTGTAATGACTAAAAATTATGTAAAATACATATTTTCAAAAATGTTAGTGATTTCTAAAATAATTAGTGTTATGTTAAATTGATTACTCCAAATAATATAGGTAATAGCATGTATAAAAAACAAAAAAAAAGTAATAATTCAAATTGTATTAGCAGTACTTACATTATTATAATATTGATACACAATTGATTGCAATGTTATCTATAAAAACAAATTTATTGTTAAAAATAAATCTATATAGCTATTATAGTAACTTATGCTGAAATGGTTATATGGTATACCTAGTTAGTGGAATTATAGCTCAGATAAAGTTTGGTGCACAAGCAATTTTTAATGAAAATTTAATTTTTGTCTTTTTAAATTAAAGATCGTAAACGTTCTATATGACTTGAATAATATAATATATAATATGTAATATTTTATTACGAAATTAAGGATTTGGAATGAACAATCGAACAAAATTTTCTTAAGGATAATAATTATTGTGCATTTTTAATTCTAATTTATTTGAAAAGTGATTTATTTATATTACTATTAATAGAACATTCTTAACATTTTTTAGATTCTGAACGAAGTGATGAATTTATTGATTTTACAAGACGTGTGTTATTTATTTATTTATTGTGTCTGTATACAGCATAACTTGTAGGTATAATTCTTCAATTTAAAATTTCAGGGGTGGTTTCCAGTGCAAAGTTAATATCTTTGGTACATTATAGAAGTGAAAAGTAAAAATTGTCCAATATTTTTCAAAAATATCGGGAAAAATCAAAGAAAAAGAAACGTAAAACGAGAATTTTTACGCAAAACCAGTTTTCAAAAAAATCCATTTTTTTTATATGGTTGTAACTCAAAATTAAATCAATGTAAATACTTGAAATGTTCATCAAATGTTTATAATAGAAGTATCTATATACAGTTAAATTAAAAAAAAAAAAAATTGTTGTTTATAGAAAACTGAAAACTGATGTTTTTGTCGATAAAAGAATTTCGGATGCCCGAAAAAACTTAAAAATTTGATACAAAATCTCTTATAAGCCGTTCTTATTGTAGTTAAAAATCAAAAATCATTAGTCACTGTTCTTTTTTATTAGCGTTTGAAGTTCAATTATCAATAAAAATTCGTCAACATCATGAATATTTACAAATTATTTTGTAGTAAAAATATATAAATAATATTATTATAAAGCTAGATTTATATAACTATTATAACAACCATATTGTGTTTATCATAGTAATTATGCCACATATTATAATAACATCTGCTACTATGTTGTTATATATCAGGGGTGGCCAAACAGCGTCTCGCGAGCCGCATGCTGCTCGCCACATAGACTTTTGTGGCTCGCATCTTATCTCATTTTTTACGAAAAAAAATTTTTATATGAATTTATGTATTATAAATATAACATATGACCTTTTTTTTTTTTACATTTTGGCTCTTCTAAATTTATTAATACATTTGGTGGCCCGCGAGTCTCTTCTCGCAGGCCACCCCTGTTATATATTATATAATAATAAAAAAAAAGTTACTATATACTATGCAAATAAAATACGTAAAAGCACAAGAGATAACGTAACAGTAAAGTTAAATTGTATAATATTGAAAAAATGTTATTTACTTGATTTATTGAGTTAACTCGTATAGAGTTAAATATAATTAATAAAAATATTTTAATTTTTATGTTATATGGTTTATCGTATAATAGGTTAAACCGAATCAGATAATTTTGATAGTAATATAATAATATTATTTATGCTAAGTAGATAATATTATGTATTATAGTAATGAAGGTTTGTTCATAGTACATTCTACATACCAATTATTATCTGAAAGGCAAATAAATTAACTACAAATAATTTTATTTGGATAGAAATTAAGCCAATATGTAAAAAAATGAACAAGTATCATAATATTTTTGACCAAGTTCTTATCTGTGTTTACAATTTCTATTAAGAATAAACAAATGATGAAATAAAATTGAGTTAAGTGAATTTGTCTACTCTTAGTCTCTTATATTTTGTGTCAGTACATAAATAAAATGTACCTTTGTAATTAATTCAAAATTAAACTATAAATCTTATTAAATAATAGACAATTATAGATTTATTGCTCATCGGTTCCTTCAACATAAAAACGGCTTCAAGAGACTCTACGAGGGCTAGAATTAAATTAAATTTGCTTACATTATTAAAACTCATCTAAAGCCCTCTAACCTTAGTCGTACCACTTGATTTGTATTTAATTACTAACACTCCACAAACTATAGTTAACTGCTAAATTTTACCACTCGATTGAAATAACAAACTACCTTTACATTAAATTTAAATCAATTGATATTAAAAAAGTGACCATGCGATATATTATTTCAAGAGAATATTTCTCTGTATAATTATTTATTATTTTCTTTGGTTAACACAAATAGATTGAATAAATACAATCTATACATATCTATCTATCTATGTATACTTACTTAATTTGATTTATTTTAATATATTGTAATTAATTAATAAATAAAATAATCTATAAATATTCGATTATAGTTAGTTGAATAATTTGGATTCACAACCCTACTATTATTTATGAACTAAAGTAAATATTTGTATACCTTAAAGAACAAATACACAATTAATTGATTTTATTTTTATAATATTGTATTTTATAAATAAAGAATAATTTTTCATCAAATTATTTAATAATAATTTGTCATAATTTAAACTAGTTGCCTCAATTTCATAAACGCTACGATCATAATATATTATAAAACATACAAGTAAGTAACCAAAAGAAAAAAAATAATGACGTGGACTTGGTAAGAATATAAAACAAACAATAATTTTATACTACATTTTTCATTCAAAGTTTGAGATATAGAATTTTAACTAAGATACTATAAAAACGTATAAACCATATAATATAAGTATATAAATTATTAAATAAATATAATTTAAATTAAATTGACATTTTATTTCTACAGTTGTTGTTGAATAATCTAAAATGTTTTCCTTCCAAACTTGAATTTCAATAAAATTTTGTTGTTTGTTATTATTTTTTTTTACAAAACGGTCTTTGAAATCAAAAAAATTACCTACTATAATGAAGATGAATGAAATGTTACAATCAATACCTATTCAAAAAAAATGTATATTTAACCTGTTAACAATAAGGTATTAAAAACTATTTTTTTATTACTTATAATACGTATAATTATTGTAATAAATTTTAAAATAAAATAATTAAATAGTTACAGTGTTTTTGCTCATATATATTGTTATTTAGATTGATTTGAATAGTAAGTTTTATATATGAAATTATGTTTTAATACATGCTGCTTTTATTTTATTTTTACTGAATATTATAAAATATATAATATCCTATTGATTAATAACAATATCATTACAGTTGATTTATTTTAAATTTAACACAATTGTTATAAGACGTCTAAATAATATGTAGGTTCACCACGATTACTTTTAACTAAATTCGCATAGCTTTATTATTTATCGTCAAAGTTTTGAAATATCATGATTAGGTATGTATACGTAAATAATATAGTTATTTGTATTATATATTATGCATTATTACGCAACTTAAATTGTATTCAAAATATAATTTTAAACCAACTTTAGTAGAAACTAAACACTATTATACTATATTATTTAAAAAGTTAATGAAATGGATATAGAGTATAGTCTAATATTATAGAAATTTATCTACATTTATTATCACCTTGATTTCTACAAGACTATTGAAATATTGAAAATTCACGTAAATATAATGTAGAACAAACAATTTTATGTTTGTTAATAAAAACGATACTGAAATTTAAACGAATAAAATATTCATATTTCCGTTCAACCTTTAAAATATTATAAATATTATTTAATGTTAAATTTAATTATACATGCTTTTTTTTTAAAATTTATTCCCTGATAATTAGTAAATAATTGTAATAAAATTCAAAACTATTTGTACAATTAACAATAATTGCATACTAAGAAACTTATTTAAGACAATTATTAAGAAAGAAGTATGTTGAGCTAATAATATTATATTCGCTAGGTAATACATAATACAAGATGTGTACAAAACTGATTATTTTGTAATATTATTATCTCAACAGTAAGAAAATTATTAAAAATTTACAATCGTAAATAACATTTAAACTTCCAATTCACTTGTGTATAAGTTAGTTTTTAGATTTTTGTTAATATTTTATCCATAGAATATTACATGCATAATTTATTATAGTTGGCGAATACATTAATATTTTACTTTGTAACCAAAAATTATGTATATGAAATATTATATAGGTACCTACTTTTGACATTTTTAATTAATTTATTAGCCTCATATTTGTTTAAAATTCGTGGAGATTTTTCGTCCACAAGCAGTATAATAACACTTTTTAACTCATTAACCATACTTACAAAAATATGTCTTTAAAATAGTTTAACGTTATTATAAAGTTGGTTTTGTATTGAAAAATTTTAATTTTTGTTATAATTTTAAGTGATTGAATTTAACATACTACCAATAGACATAATTAATTATAGTTGTATATGATTTAAGGAGTTAGTTTTTTTTCTAATTTAACTTTGAACTAAATTAGTCATACGCCACCATAAAGAATGTAAATACATTACTCTGTAGTCTGTATTATAGTTTTTATATTTACCTAGATTTGTTATAAGAAATTAAATTAATCTTAATAAGATCAGAATTATAATATTATCACTATTTATAAATAATATTAATACTATAATATTATAATATCAGTTCTTTATACTTGTTATACTGCGTATTATACATAATATATTTGAAAATGTATACACTATACATTATTAATTTAATCGTGTACTGATGCATATAAATTATGTATTGATTTAACTTTAAATTTAAATATATTTTCAAGTACATTGTCTAAAAAAATAGACAAGATAAAGTGCTAATTATAAGAAAATTAAAACATGTAATTTATTTCAATACCCTAGAATATAGAGTATCAGTCAATACTTAATTTAAGAAATGACAAAAACATAGCTTAATGACTTTTAGGCACTTAGAGTTTCTTGGGCGCAGTCCAATGGGGATGATCGCCAAGTCTTTTAGATAGAATGAGATGATATTTGTTTTGTCTGTTGAAAACTGAGAATATTCAAAGAGTTGATAGTTGGTAGGACAAATACGAGACATTTTCGTGCAAAAAGTAAGTAAAGCTCGTGCTCTATGATATGTGAGTACACTTTAGGCGTGTATATGGTGACCAATCTAAATATTACTATAGTAACGTTTGATGTAGCTTAACAATAACATAGTGAATAATATTCTAAGATTCACCACCACATGGTCTATTGAATATAGAAGTGTGATTTATTATAGCGATGGAAAAATATTTTTTTTTCGGGGAGGAAAATATCAAATCGTATTTTTTTCAAATTATTTTATGACCGTAATTATTAAGCGATAGAGTACCATCACACACACAACATCAACCATTCGTATATGTATTGTTATGAGTATTATTATTGTTGTTTTTTTGTTTTACCATGTGGTTCCTCTACAATAATTTACACAATACACTTCCCTTTCAAATACATACATTTTAAACTCTGTTTGTTTGTTTTCTGATATTCATACAAATTTTATAATTATTGAAATACATTTAGAATGGTTTACAAATATCTGTTTTAACGATATTGATTACTTTTAAGTGAGAAATACATCGAAGTATAACAATTATATTTTTCCATAAAGATGATTATAATTTATAGGTTTTTATTTAATGTTTAATATTGATTACTATCAAAGTATTAACAAAACAGGCCTCAGATGTTACTTTTCAAAAACTCGAGTATTAAAAGCCATTAATCTTATTTGAAACAAAAGAGGAATCGTAAAAGATTGTTTTCAATTATTGCTTTTAATCCTATTACATTCAATCTGAAGATGTGGATCACTACAACAGTATCCTATATATACAATATATCGGAAAGTCGTTTTAAAATCATTGTGGTTTATATTATACTTGCAGTATAAGACTGAGCTGACAATTTTCACCAAAGCCTGGAAACTCAAATATAGTTTAAATGTTTCAAACTCTATGCATTTTAACTAAAATTTAAAACTTACTTTGTTTTATCTGACCGTATTTGTTTTAATTTAATACCACCTCTATTATAAAAATTAACCCAGTTATTTTATTTTTATGTAATTCTCATTTTAATTATATACAATTATTCGATAAAATAAGCTATAATTAGAAAAAAACGTTTAATACACTGATATCACCAATGGATACTGACGATAAAATATACTAACAGTGGTCATGAACAATTATTGAATATATATATTTTATAAGAATTTTGAATTTATGTTATGGTCAATGTTAATTAATTGATCATAATGTGAGCATTAGTTTTATTCGTTATAATGTTCGTATTAAGGTGTACCTACTAGAGAAAAAATGTCATTGCAATTTTGCAGACTTTCAACTACATTCTCTAGGGATCGCTGCCAAGGGTATTTCCAAGGTTTTAATGTCCCCCCTAGACCTCACCAAATTTACTTACCCAACCGTACGTGTTCCGAATATCAGTAAATACAAGTGATATAAAAAAAAGCAACAAAATCGAGAGAAACAAAATTCTGCTCTCTATAAAACGATGGGAAATACGTCATTTTACGATGCCGGTGTTACATGTTTTCTTGTGGTTATTTAAAATTGTATACATCCCAAATAATAACTACTAAATACACACTTCTGAATAGTGTTTAAACTAATATTTAAAATGGTGTATTCACATTACGCTGTAATAAATAAAAATACAAAATGACAACGTTTTTTATAAAGAAATAAAGCACTAGATGTGGTATTACAATATTTGAAATTAATTATTAATATCACTACAATATGTATTTTATTTGGACAAAAGCGTAGGGTAGTAAATCAGGTATTATCATTTAAACTTATAATATTATTAATTATTATTACATACGTGTTTAATTTTAATACAATAACCATTTATTTATAAATCTCCTCTTGCACATCTTAACGTAATCGTTGTACATTTCAAATCATATACTATCATACAATATCTGTATGTATTATTTATTTATAAAATATTGCTTGTATATTTTATTTACTATTTGATATTCTGTAATGTAAACTAACATGAACTTTTTGTATGTACCAAATTGAATTACTTTCAGATAATTTAGTTATTTACCAATATTTTTGTTTTCTAACAATTAAAAAATAATCCTTCGATGATAGGGATTGAAGTGATTATTCATTCTACATAGCCACTAAGACTGTTGATAGATCTTTGTTATATTTAATAAAACTCTAATTATATCGTTAAGTACTCTATTAAATATAATACCCCAGTTAATTTTCTAATGAGAAGAGAAAAATAGAAAATACTTTGTTTTTATTAATACTAATATAGTAATAAATAACAACATATTATATAAGACATAAGTATATCATTTATAGTTTTTTAATCGTTTTTTCTTTTTTTTTTTTATATTTTATCCAACTTTTTTGTTTGATTATCAATATCCGCTAATTAATCTTGTAATCAAAAATAATTATTTAAAATAAATATTTTACATGTCATTAAATATAAGGTTTATATAATTAAAAGTAATTAATCAGAATTGATTTACCTATACTAAATTGAAAAAAAACAATGTTTTATAGATTCCTCAGCTACAGTTATGTGGCTGCATTCAACCTGTGGCTGATGTTATGTCCATCGGCATTGAGTCACGACTGGCAAATGAATTCACTACCGTTGGTCACGTCTCTAGACGATATCAGAAACATAGGAACATGTATAGCTGCAGCATTTTTGTTATGTACTACGTGCAAGATATTATCCGACATAGATGTAAGTTATACTGTATTGTACAATGTACATTCAACATAACTCTATATTTACATGTTAATTATTTCTCAAAATACTTTATTTTTTATGGTGAATACTAACATCATAATAATATTTAACAGTTGTTATGAGTTTTTCTAAAGATTCACTTTAAAACTATTGTTTATTAATTTGTATTTTACTATTATAATGCATCTACATATATACATATATATTATATATAACATATTATTTAACGCATTTAAAATAACTTATGATTTGAGTTTTTAACATAACCAAATTTATAAACATAAAACTTCTACAGACACATTCGTTGTTTATTGTTTCTTTATTTGTGTGAATACGAATATCAAGTTGAGTGACTGTTAAAAAAAAATATAAATAATATAAATGTATAAATGAATATATATATTTTTTTAAATGTAAAATGTTTAATGTTATATGCCATTTTTATTATTTATTCAATGTTTGGTTAATAATTGCTTATTGAAGTTTAAAATTTATTAGAATTATAATATAATTTCACGTTTAAAATATTTCCAAATTCACTAAAAAATAAGAATTCATTTGTTTAAATATAACATTTATTTATGCCAAAAAGTATGAAACTAACATAATAACGTTAAGTTAAGATAATATAGGTAACTAACTAAATGGCTATAATTAATGTAGGGAGATTTTGTGTGTGACACTATATAGTGCCAACAGGAATCCAGAAGGTGGACTTTCTATGAGTTATGTTTTCCGTCCTTAAACCTCCGTTTTTAGACCAGTATATTTACCCCCTCTACTCGTATAACCAACTTCAACTCGATGCCAATACATTTTCGGGTTCCTGTTTTCATTTAATGAAGGTGGCAGTGGGTAAATGTTAGTTTAATTCAAAACGGATACCAGAATTTTATGCACAATCAATTCGGGGAGGCATTTAATGATAAGAAGGAAAGGTCGACCTGGTGAGCTCGTTAACATTTGGTCGAAATATTTTGGCAAAGATAAACGCCAAAATAGGTCGACGGATGAAGAACATTAAATTAAGCATATTATATACATAGTCAAGCGTGCACGGAAGTCCCTCAGCGTAAGGAAAAAATTAATTATCTTTTCCATATGATTTTAATTTTATGATTTGTAATACATTAGTTCATTATTTCATAAATAACTGTTAGTCTATACACAGAAACCATGACGCTATTTACTATCTATAAGTTTCACAATTTCCGTTGTTTTTTATTATATTCAAGTATATAACATATTACAATATTACGAAACGTATATGGCTATAGGTATACATTAAATACACATAATAGCTCAATAATGCCAATTGCCACACTTCGAGATAATAATATTCAATCTATATGACACATTCAATTAAAATAGGCTTTCGTCGAATATTGTTTGGATTCCCCATGGACTTGCATGTACTCACATGAAAACAACGGTTATAACCAACAAACACGGTAGTCATTTGGCGTTGAAATTTTACGCTGTTCAAATATGTATAAAATAATTTTAGGCTCCATCATAAAATTCCCCATTGGCAGAAAATTATAATATTATTCTGTCTATTTTACGGAAAGGGGAAAAATATTCGTGGAATAAAAACGCTGTATTCGCGGGTTCAATTTACGGAACACTAACCTCGAGTTTTTTTTATTGTTATTGTTTGCGTGAAAAAAAAAGTCCCTTATATCCGTCCGCTATTGTAAGCATTTAGTAATTTACGCCACTGAGCACGTACATCGACACTGCTTCCGTTAATTTTGTTCTCCAAATAATAATTACAATAAAAACTCTGTCTTGTTGCTTCAGATATTGAAGGGAATCGAGATTATTATTATATAGCCATTTTAGCAAAACATATAATACATATAATAATTTAGCCAAACGTCTAGCACGGCTAAAATATTACAATTATTGCGTAGACCATGACTTAATATAAAGGAATTTAGTTCACACTTTTCTGGAACTCTCATGTGAAACTGTAATTGAATTGATTATATTAAATTAATACCATCATAAATATTATATAGATTTGAATCATTTCTCATTGACAAAAAATATTTAATATTATTTATTTTGTAGTACTTTATTTTTATTCCACATCTAGATTTTTATTAGATTTAAGTTTATGAGTTTTACCAATAAAATATAATATGACGTTATCAGAAAATTATATTAAATTAATGAAATCATAAATTTGGGTAGAACTTTGTTACGATGGAAAATTATAAAATATTTCTTAGCTTTTTTTTTTGTTTTGTTGCTCAGTATCAATAGTTATTTTATAATTTATTATTCCATCCGACTGCTCACTATCCATTATTGACAATATTTATATTTTTGTAAATAATTTAACCATTTTATTTTATTAAACTTAAATTGTTTTATCAATTATAATTTTTCTTAAGTCTTGACACTTATACATTAGAACTGAAATATAATTATAATTATATATGATGTATGCCATATATAATCGACGGTAAATGATATTACATAAACTTCATAACAGTTATTATATCAATAAATGTATATAATATTTATTTATTGATTAAAAATAATTTGAATGTTTTATTTTAATTTTTAGACCCAAAAACATAGTCCTCAAGTTTTGGCAGTTCTTTTACTTATTATCCCCTACATTCCTGCTTCCAATCTTCTAGTAACAGTAGGATTCGTGGTGGCTGAACGAGTACTTTATATACCCAGGTTAATATATTTTATTTTTAAATTGTTGTTATTTCTTGTTTTGTATATTTTATTTACTTCATATTATCATATTAAGGAACAATATTATTAAACCTATTAATGTATAATACTTTGTAAAAGTCCTCATTGTCTTGTGTAACTTATTAACAAACATAAAAGTGCAACAAATATTTTAGTTATAATTTAAAATAAAAATATATTGTATAAATAATAATAAGAATTTTGTATTATTCTTATTATCTATACATTTATAACTGTATTTCAATCGTACAAACAAATATGTATTATATTTAAAAAAAAATTTAATTTTAAAATAATTTATTTCACAGATTTTTTTAATTATATATTATTTTGTTTTATTTTCATTTTAATGCTAAATTTAAACTACCTAGTTGTATTGAGTACATTTTTCAAGGTATACATTTAATTTAAATAAAAAATAGTTCCAGATTTTTTTGATTTTTTTTTTTATAATTAATAAATTGCATTTTTTATGTTTTATCTAGTATAGCTATATAATTATTATTACATTTTTAATTTACAGTATGGGACTCATTTTGTTGTGTATATATGGACTTCAAACACTTTTAAATCACAAAAAAGCATCAAACTGGGTGGTCATTACGACGAAATTCTTTGTCGGTTTTACACTCTTAGTATTTGTGGCTAGAACCGTACTGAGGAACAGTGATTGGATGTCTAGACCGACTATTATTAAGTAAGTTAACACAGGAACAACTAAAATTTAAAATTTAATCGAAATTCAGTAAATATAGTAATTTTTTTAGCATAATATTATCATTATTTATGAAATATTACATATTGAGTATTTTTTATTTCCTACTATAAAGTTAAGGTATTTGTAGTTTCATATATATAAATATATATTTTTTTTTATTGACAAATTTAATTTTTTTTTAATGTGAATGTAACGAAGAAAAATCAATAGTACCTAATGCATATTTTATTTCAAATTCCTAAATGGTTCATATATTGAATCATCGTAGTATATTAAGTGATTTGACTTTTCAGGGCTGGTTTAAAGACTTTACCACACAATGCTAAAATGCACTATAACTGGGCGAATTACCAAAGGGACGTAGGGGACACGCAAACAGCTGTAAACCACTACAGGGAAGCGTTAAGGTAAGACTTTAAAAAAGCATTAACTCTAAAAATAATCATAAATAATGTTAGATAAACTAGAATGTTTTGTTCACACTATATATACGTAAAAATTTTATCAAAATTAAATAAGAACAATAACTGCAATATTGTAAATTGCGAGTACCTACGAATTACGGTAGCTGTAAATTATAATAATACGATCTTAGTCATTTAGATTACAAAAAAGGAAATTATAATTTCGTATAGCAATAAACACTTCTAGATTATGATTTTTTTGAATGCTGACAGCGGCGTTCGTATTAGTTTTTTTAGTTGTTTAGTGTTAAGACCGCTATATCTCCAAAACGTGCTTTTGCTCTTAAAAAATGAAAAGTCGTTGCAGTTTCAAAGCCACAAAGGAGGCGGGTATCTCAAACCATTTTTTAAAATGTGTGTATGTATATGTATATAAGCGAACATTTTTTTGTCTTCCGGAAAATAATTATTATTGCAAGACGTAAAAGACAACCATATCTCGGCGTCCCTTCTGTTTTTATCTTTGGTTATTTTTCACGAAGACGGTTGGGTATTAAAAAAACGAGTTTTATTGTGAAGATACTCTAACAGCGCGTAGACAATATTTATGACGAGGGATCCGAGGACTGTTTGTTTTTCTGTTAAAGGTTAAAACGTGCACAAAGCGCAAGATAAACTGCCGCTGTTATGCGTGACATGTTAAAATATAAATAAGCTCCATTGGGATATAACGAAAACTTCGGTGAAGCATAAATTATACTTTTTGTTTATATTATCCTCTTACTGATAGTGGCTTCACTACGCTTGATTACATTGTGTTTAATAGTTTCAATTGTTAGGATTTAGTATAATTATTTTGCTTTTTTAAACAAGTTGATTTTTTACTAACATTATTTTTACGATCGTTTTCAGTCATATTATGTAAGAAAAGATTAAAACATTAAAAACGATTTCAGCGCTTAGCTATAAATATTTTGAAACAATTTTGTTTTTAAAATTTGGTACTGAATAGGTATATATTTTTATAATTTATTAAGGTAATATTTAAATCTTATGTATTACATTATAACCTTAGCATTCATTCAATATTTTTTTTAAGTATTTCAAAACAAAAACAACCGTTTCTGTAAAAAATATTTAAAAAAAAAACAATTTTTAAATTTATAACTACCAATTGAAAGCATAAAAGTTTAATTTAAAGCTCGAGGTTCAGTAACTATTTTGTTGTAATTCTATTTAATTTGTCTGGCTAAAACAATATTTTCTATGTCGTTGTCAGACAAACTTTTAAGCTTTTAATCATTCGTTTTCGTGCATTTTATTCCCCTCGGGCTACAGCATTTAAACAATCATTCAGCTTCCGTGAGGCATTTCCAAATACTGCCAACAATTGTGGAGTATATGTGGGTTTTTAGTTTCTGCACAGTGATCACAACTAAAAACCGAGTTCGTGAGAAATTCGATGATGATGGTTTTCAAACAAATGCGTTCATTTATTTCGTGTTTTGTAATTTGTATGCAAATTAACATCTCGATGTTGTTTTAAATACCTACTTTGTAAAATAATTCAACACACATATTTAAAACACCATTAAGAGTAGTATGAATCTTATGCTCTTCCATCCCCGAAAACTTAACATGAGTATTCATTTCCTGTTGGCAAACAATCTCCTTATCGTCCACCCGGTCTAAGACTTTACACATAACACTAAGCTACAACGCACAGGGTTTTTTTATGAATAAGATTTAAGTTTCCGTGTATGATTAAATTATGCCACCCAATGCGTAAACATTGTTGATCATAAACAGTTACAATAACATAGCATAATATATATATATATATAAAAGATGTGAACAAATTAATATTATATTTTCGATATAATACGATTTTAAAAAAAAGTAAATACATTTCAGTTCTTGTAATTTAAACCTTAATATAATCTTAGAAGTATATAGAGAAAAATAGAAGAAATTCAATAAATTAATAATTTTAGCATTGATCCCCTTGTAGTTTTAATAATGAATACCGGAATACAAATATGGTTGGATAATTCTTTTTTTCAGAGAAATTTAAGGTGTTAAATATTTATTTTATAAAACAATGAGATAAAATAAAAAATTAAAAAATATTATTACTATTTTTTGTTTAATATTTGAGAGTTAAGATAATAGAATAATCAATAATTAATTATCTTGTAATATAAATTAGTAATTTTATTATTAAAACAAATCTAAATAAATATAATGAATATATATATATATATATATATATATATGGTATATACTTATACGTAAATAATTATTTGTTTTCAATACATAAGTGAAACATAAAAACTATGAGTTTTTAAGTATAATATTTAATTTATTTAAATCATATTTACTATGAAATATGAGGGTTGGCCAAAACGTACTATTGCCAAAATACTGATTTTTTACTTGATTTAAGTGATTTTTTGTATCTCTATTTTTAATTTTATAACCAATGTCAGTTAACTGAAGCTCAATAAATATAATGAATAATGGGTTAAAGCGATTTAAAAAAAAAAAAATCATTTTTAAAAAAAAAAACCTATTTGTTGTCATTTAAAATTTAAAATAATCCAAAACGTATGTTTTTCATGAATTTAATGGCAATAGTACGATACGTTTTCGAAAATTTAATAAAAATAGTTCATTTTGAAAAAACTTTTAAAACATATTCCAAAATGTGCTTTATATAAAATAAAAATATTTTAAATTTATAATTTATTGTTTATAATTTTTTTACTTCTTTAATTTTTTGCGATCATTCTAAAATAAAACGCTTAATATATCATAACACTTAATTCCGATGTAGTATCAATGGAAATATCTCCAATTTTGGTAATTTATATCACATATTATGATATTAAATTACAATAAATATGTATTGATTTTTAGTTTCTGAGTAGTAAATAGATATTTAAATCAATGACTATTAATCATTACTAATATTATAGTACAAAAAACGTAATAAATTACTCCTATTAAAATGCTCTTTTTTTTGTGAAAGTTTATCAATTTTAAAGCTAATTATGTTGAAGTTTCTTATTTTTTTTTTTTAAACTGTTATATAAAATACAATTAAAAATAACAATATATGTTTCTTACTAGATGACAAACAATTTTCATTTTCTGTGTTGTTTTATTTTCTCCATCAACATCTTTGCTATAATAAATCAGGTGAAATCCCATTTTCAGGTAGGTATACAAGATCCCCCGTGTAGTGTTAGAAAAAAGTGTGGAATAATTTTAAACGATAATAATATTACACTTGTGTAAGTTTTGAAATGGATATGTCAACTCTGCCTTAACGGTTTGACAAATTGAATGATATTTTTCGTCTGAAAACTCGTCTCTTGGCTTTAGATAATGCACTGAAACATGTATCATTCTACAGCCACAAGAGTCTACTTTTCATCTTCAATAGCATTGTAACAAGACCGTAGACACTCTTGAGTCATATTTTATGCTAACAATATAAAACAATTTATCCAAAAAAAAGGACAAAACTTTCTCAGTCTATTACTTTACATTCTACACAAAAAAAAACCAAACGCAATTATTTTTTCAAAATCATTTTATTCAATTAATAATTGGAGTTATAAAAAATGATTGAGTTGATTTTTATTTAAATAATTTTAAATATGAATATATTTAACCAAAATACAATTCATCAAAAATAACAAATATCAAAGAATAAAAATGTACATAATTTATATTTGGTTATAAGTATTCCCTTTAATTGTAAATGTTGAGTAATAAGCTATTAACAGTACCTATAAACAAGTATAATATGTTTTTAAAATTATGTAATATTATTTTTCTAATTTACGAAATAATAAATAAAAATAATAAAACATTTTTTGAGATCTCTAAGACTTAGTATTATATAATTATAATTTCACTGTGATAATATTATAATTATGTGAACTAAATAATCCCGATCTTTATAATTCCTTATTTAATTACATAATATTTTTAAAGTACAATTTGAATCATGATAGTTCATAAAAAATTAGAATTTTAGTATGACAAATTTACTAATTTTGAAAGTATTGATGCTAAAACAAAATAAATATTTATAACTAGTCGTGTTAGTAATATCTAGCTATTACATTATTAAAAAAAATTTCATTGAAATGCAACAGTTTTTAAGTATTATTTTAAGAAAATATAAAAACTATATGAATTTAAAAATGATTCCTATATAAGACGTTATTAACTATACTATTTATATAATTAGAAAAATATAATTTTAATATCATACAAAAAATATTTAAGAATTGAATTTTCTATAAAATCGTTAAAAAAAGTATAATAAAGTTAATTTTTCATAATACTGTTTAGAGGAATGACGATTCTCAACAGTTTAGTAAAATTTTGAAATTTTCATTATAATAAATTAAATATTTATAATGTATTGCAAAAATGTGTCTCTTATTTGGGAATAAATTGGCAAATATCTATGGTCACGGTTCTTCTATGGTTTAATTTTAATTTGGAAAACTATATAGTATACTATGTATGAAATTTAAAATATTACATATTGGCTACTTTGAAGTAAGTATATCTAGTTAAATTTATAGATTACAAAGGGGTTCATATGGAACTTTTGGATCTTATGTTTATTATAACTAGTTGTATGAAAATCTTTTTTAATAAATTAACATGATAAAAAAAAAAAAAAAGATTAAATATAAATTAAATTAATTTGTTAAAGATCATTTAGGAAACTAAATGCCGAGATCACATTTATTTAAACATAAATCTGTATTCGCTACCATAACTTGTATGTATTATAAATTATAAAATGTATGTGGCTATATGTGTGAATAAAAATAAAATAATAAGATCCTTAATTTCTATATTTTGAAGTATCTGTAATTGCTCAGTACAAATTGTTGGATATTTAGTATTAAATAGTGCACCTTTTTATAATATATATTATGTGAATCCCAAATAGGGTTACCATAAATATTTTTAACAAGATATAATTTGACCAGATATTTTTTTATCTTATAAAATGTCCACTGAGATCAAGAAAAAAAAATTATTGTATACATGTATTGTAAATTACATCAAATTAGTATTTATAATATTTAAATAAATTTAATTATTCAAGTAATTTCAATTGATATAATTTGAAATCAACTAGTTATTTAATTTATTTAAACTATTTTCTGATGTAATATGTTAAAACCAAGATGATTTAATACATTTACTTAATTCTATTTATTTAGCTTGTTTTTGTAATGTCGATTGTTAACTTAAAACGACCAGTAAACACATAATAAACGGTTATACATAGTTAATTTATTTAGATGAAGTTTGTTAAAATATTTTTTTTTCCTTTTTTTAAGAGTTTTTTAAGTTTATTTAATAGGAGCGTATGAGAAAAAACCAGCTTTTAGTTGCAATCAAAGATCAGTATCTTATCTTTCAGTATAAAAGTTTTTTTTCCCTCGTCTGTAGTTAACTGACCATAAAAACGACAAAACAAAAGAAACAGAGCTTGCTTGATTATTGAACGTTTGAAACTGTGAAACTTTTTCAATATTTTTTTTATAATATACTTTAACACTTAAGAGTTCATTATTATTATGCACTGTTTATTTTAATAAAATTAATGCTGATCAAAAAAGTAGTATCATTTTAATAAAACTTATAAAATAGAAAATGCATAAAAAGTTCATTTTAGCATATTAAATGCTAACATTGATGCTAATATTAAAAAGTACTAAAACTTTTTAATAATATTCGAATTTTATATAAATTCGTGATTAATTTTTCCACAAAATATATTGGTGCACAACATTAGTTATTTGTATAACTAAAATATTACTGAAATGCTTATATTTGAGTATTCACGTGCCTATAATTCAGTATTTAGTACCTTTAATTATAGAATTAAATGTATGATAGTGATATTTATGTTAGGTATTTAAAAAGAAGACATTAATTTTGATTTTTCATTCAGCATAGCAAATTTTTATTAAGCAGATCTGATTTTGAGTTTTTAGGTTTGAAAGTTGAGGATGATACATGCGTTTTAAAGATATAGAGCGTTTTTAAATTGTAATATTTAGTATTGTATACTAAATATTGTATTGTATACTGTGACATGATGTGTTATTAAAAGATCGTTAAAAAAATTTAAGTAAGTTGCTACTACTCTGCCGTACATTAGGTATTGAATAGTTCACTATTATGAGTATGTTACATTTGAATGTAAAGGTATATTATTGACTATTTTATACGAACAACATTTCTAAGTGGCAAAGACTCTCCGTCAGACTATAATATCACTATGTTTATATTGTGATTTATATTTTTATTTATGAATAGATATATGACATTTATTTAAATTTTAGTGTTAAGGTAGGTTGATATATATTTTTCTTGAATAATTTAATACTTAATTATTATGATAATATACATTATACCATTTAATAAACATTCAAACAACTTGAAATATAAAAGTTTCTGTAGTTATTCGTTTTTGAATTTTAATAAAATAAAAATTACAATTAATTTGTACACTAATTTGGTGTAAAAATATTATTTTATTTGTTTTGTCTCGATAATATTTATTATATTCAAAAAAAAAAAAAATATTCTGATTTTTTAATGTTGATCTTTTTAAAGTATAAACTAGATTAAAAGTATTATCTAAAAACTAAAAATTAATCTCAATGTTTAAAATCGAATAATTGTATGAACAAATTATCATGTACTCATCATTGGAAAATCAATAAATATAATATCATTCCTTTCAGAATCTAATAAAAATAATATTTTTAACTTATTTAACAATTCACGTGAAAAAATAGAACAAATAATACATTGACATTAATTGTTTTTTATCACAAAAATAAAACCTTAAATACCAATAAATTAAAAATCAAAAATTTATCTACGTACATACATTTATCTATTTAAATTTAAAGTAAATAATTTTGAGCGTCGTTTGTGTTCCAATAACCGTAATTGCTTGGTGGATTTTATTTACTGTTCAGGAACTACAATTGGAATCATTCTTATAGAAAACTTTTTAAGACACCTGGTGCATATCATAAAAATGTATACAGGAATCATACTTTATTTTATAAATGTGATTTGGACCAGTATCATACTTAAAACGATATATTTTTACTAGTAGTACATTATGCCAAATGGCTTAGTTCGATTTATTGCTTAGTGAAATACAATAAAACAAACAAATTCTTGACCTAATGTTAAGTTTTTGAAACAAACTATTATATCTTAAAAGCAAAAGAAGTCCATTAGAAGCCACTTAAGAATAAATACGAAAACAGGAAATACTAAAACTGTAGTGACAAGCATAAACCACGAAATACCTCGGCTATTATAGTAAACATCTCAAAACCCCTCATTAATCTGAAGATTTAAGATAAAACTATTCTAACTTTTTTTGTTGGAAATCTATCCTGAAAAAGCGAATTATATTATAAACAAAAATGAGATCTGAAACATTTTGAAATAATCAATTATCTTACAAATATTATCTACTTTTAATAAATAGTGTATTATTTTAAGTATAAATTAATAGGTATTATAGAGAATATTATTTATATTTTTTTTACGGTCAAACATAAATATTAGTTGACTGTCTTCTAAAAATAAAGTTTTTAGAAAAGATTTTACTTTTTTCCATTATATTTTATACCTTAAAATATATATTTTAAACATTGATGTAAAGGTTATTCATATTATGTGTTTTTCAAAAAAATACATATAAAAATTAGCAATCAATTCTAGAAAAAAAGTATGCCTATTTCTATGCAAAAAATAAATATAATTAACTTATTTAAATTTATTTTAGCTTTAATCTAAACACAAATAAGTAAGATTTTGGACCTTTTCTAATCAGTGTTTATGTATTTAATTATTTTAACAATTAAAAGATATATATCTATATATATATTATATATGTATATTTTAATATAATTCCATTAAAAACTTCATAATCTTAATATTATTATTATTATTTTAAACTGAGTTTAATTTTCTCGAATCGCACGATAAATGATTTAGTACATTGTCATCATAAATGACTAAGACACGGTTCCGAGAGGTGATTTATATTATGACCTCGTGTTGATTTAAGTAAATATAACGACGATCATAGGGCACAGAGAAGAGAGTTTGTAGTCTTCATTAGCAACCAACGTTAAGTGCACGTCAGGTCGTTACAAGAGGTTTGTGACCCGTCATCAACTTAATAGCGGCTCAATCTTCACCACACCCGAGTCCCGTAAAACTTTCTTCCATAATAAACTAAAATATTATCAACATAGTGTACCAGTCTATTGACAGACTATTGACTATAGCAATATATCTTGGTATATATAGGCTGGCTCCGATATAGAAAACTTTCATTGCCTGATAGTTCCCTCTACCAAACATCTCAAATAACTGCTATCATTTCATTTTTTACTATACATTAATTTTATATTTCAAAAATTATTTTATTTTTATTTTAATTGATAAAAACTAATTTACCATATTTTTTACTGTCAACGAGTCAGTAATTATTCAATAATATAAACGTTTTATTTTTTCTAAGTAATGAATATTATCTCAGACGATTTGGTGTGTTCTTTTGAGAGGTTTTTTTTTTTTGAATAATTCATAGTTTTTTTCTATTTAAAATCGTACTTGTACTTGTACTTTATGAATACTTTAGTTTTTTATTAGAAGCGATTGTTATTTTAGTTCGCCAATGCTGTGAAATCATTTATTTAATATTTGTTTAATAGTATTCGATGTTTAGTTCAATATTTTTAAATTCTTATAGCTTGGCAATTCATATTTACCAACTGTCGTTTGTCGCAGACGCTTGCAATCAATTACAATATCAAAATTCTAAAAACTTTATAATAACTGTTGTTGATTTGAATACCAACAAGTTGAGTGATTCTTGCGAGTGAACATACAATCAGCATATTTTAAATTCTATCTTTTCAAATATATATACATTATACTGTCTGTGTACGAATATATTATGGAATTCGATGTTTGTATTACACTGTATTTATTATTTTTAGTGAACAATAATTTATGTTTATTTTATGCACATGCATTTTTCACTTAAAAATTAAAATAATATTTTTTAATTTAATTGAAACTTGAGATAAGGAGTGAATGAGTAATTTTGTTTTTTTAACGCACTGATTATAATTTATATTTACGTTTTAAATGTAAAATCTGTCAAAAATAAGTATATGCGAATCACAATTTATTATCCATTATTTCCATTATTATTATACTCATAGTTTCTTAATACGGTTATCAAATGAATGATATGAGTCAAAACGATACACTGTCGCATTTAAAGGTGAAATGGAATATTCGATGGAACATAATGCCAGTATATTATTTTAATATAATTCCACTGCCAGATTTTTCGTAGACGAGTCGTGTCTTTTGGTTTGGATAATAATACAACATCTTATTATTATTCCCGCCAAGCCTTTTCTCGCGTGTTTCTGCGATAGTGGTGGTGGTGGTGGTTGTGTGGACTCGACCCTCGCGGTGTACATTTGTCACGCAGCCGTGTAATCATTTTGTATTCGAATGCTATATCACTGTAATAAGAGATAGGTAACGAAGGGGGGTAATGCTTGTTTCGCGGAGGACTTCGATTTAGAAATCCTCCCCGCCAATATGTTTCAAGCAATATTTCGTGTTGTGGCGTCAATGCTGTAATACAATGATCCAATGAAAATCTACATGCACGCATACGCAAACACACACATGCATATTATAATATAAAGGGAAGTGGTGGTTGCGGGATAGTAAGGGTGTAGGTTGGGTGGACGACTGATGTTGGACTGAAATGGGATAAGAGCGTTCATGCTTAAAATTACGTGTCATTTCGTGCAGTACGCCGACACACTGGATGTATACACGTCAAGACGATGAAATAGAATATACGCTACTGCCGCCGCCGCCTTCTGAACTTTGTTTACCGCCTTACTCGTTTTACATGTCAACTATGCGTAAACTATACTCGGGAGGAGTGGATGGATTGGCCGGGGTAGCCGTGTATAGAACGTTTTCCTGTGCCTTTTTCGCCAACGGCATGAGGGGAAATTGAATTTGTTGTGTACTTGCGTCGAGTGAAAATACTCGGGTAAAAAATTGTTTTAGCATTTTTTCCCCCTCCCTTTCTACTCCGGTCAAATCGTTTACGTCGCTTGCAAGAGTTAACTGGATTTCTGCATATTGTGTATTCGGTTTAAGCTCATTTGTTGTGTTACAATAATATAATATCTAGTTACTTATGGCGTTTCCATCATATCCGTTTTACACAATGTACTACATTATGTACGTGAAATTGGCGAATTTCTAGGTCTTCGTAGTTGTCGTCACGTGTATTGCCAAAACTTTCAAAACATTTCCTTGGAAGTTCACGAAACAGATTCTGTAAACATAAATGGACTCACAGACTAAACGCATTGTTATGGGCGCGGATTTAGTTCTTGTCTCTCGAAAACATCATATTAAAACGTATATTATGCATCGTCTTTTTTTTTTTTTAATAGTTTAAAAACACACACACACACACATATTTTTACATTACAATAATTCAACCCGTTTTTTCACCACCTGCTAAAATGGCTTTTTGGATTAAATGTGTTTGTATGTAGGAGTGGTAGTGTTCTTATTTATGTATACGAGTATATATTTTTATTCCCGTTAAATCGATAAGGCGTAACTCCTTACGGAATACATAGTGGCGTTCTAATACATCCTTCCACTTCGAATATTGAAAGTAGTTCATTTAAAAAAACAAAATGTATATTTTTTTTTCACAGTAAAATAAAACATGTAAATAGGTCCTAAAATCGATTTCAAATGCACAAAGTTTATAATAGATATTCGTGTTAGCTAAAGGAAATATAATGTGGCGAAATAAGGTCATTATACTATATGCAGAGTTATAAACAGAATAATACTATATAACCTATAGAGTTTATAAAAATGCGTTGTACAGAAAACTAAAATAAACAATTTGCCAAATAAAAAAACAAAATACTATTTTTAATTTGATATGATAATAAAAAGAGTTTATAGAAGTTTGTTTTATTAAATTATGTCAGTCCCAAGCTTGAGTTTAATGCCTGGAGAAATATACCTGCAAAAAAATAATACATATGTAATCAACAACTTTTATTTTTATTCGAAAATGTATTATAATATTATTATATTTGCTTGTTCATATTCTTTAAAAATTGTTTTATGTTTTTAAATTTTAATCCAATCAAACAAAATATCATAAAAATTGTTTTTTTTGGTTTTATCTTATTTTTATTTTGTAACTAAATTCAATTGATAAAGTTGACATAACGTTTAAAATTAATGTAAAGTATAGCAATATAAAAAAAATAACGATGAACATTTAAAAATAATCACAACAATTCTTCATACAACACGATTATGGTAGACAATAATAATACATTTTAATTGTGTTATTGTAAAAACTGTCAGTTACATGTAAATAGTGATAATTTTTATGTATATTTCATCTAAAACAAATTAACAATTACTTTTAAATTCGCCCATATTTTATTCCAAACAAATTCAAAATATTTTAACTCAATGCTTTAAAGTAACGTCACCGATTAGATTTTGGTCACGTGCAGTATACATAATAATATGTATGTATACATAATATACATACAGTATAAGTACTTATATATTCATATGCATTTTTAACATAAATAAAAAATATAATTTTTTTTTTTATATAAAGGAAAATGTTCTGTTATACATATAGTTGCTTTAATGGGTAATCCGAGTCTGGACCAGGAGGCTCGTAATTCAATGAAACAGGAGATCTGACCAAGCACAGTATTTTTCTATATGAAATATAATAATAAATAATAAACTAAAAAATCCGCCTCATTTTAAATACAGGGGGGTTTTATTTTTCCCTGGGGCAATGGAAACTAGATAAATGTACATGAGTTCCGTAATACGTATAGATATGAGTTCATTTCCATTGACCTTATTTTATTTTGATATATTTAACCTCAGTTAAAATTATACACTTTGAATTGTATTGTATTAATAATAAATAGAATAGAATAATTTAAACATATTTAGCTTAAAATAAGCAAGTTTAGAGATTATTTCATTTAGTATTTGTAATAACATGTATTAAATTAATTACTTAGAAAAAAAAAATATTTATTATTATAATTTAAATAAATATTGAAGGTCACACAAATAACGCAATTACCCTTATTTCAAATAATGCTATTAATTAAGAAAACATTGATTGTAAAGGTTTACTTTAAAATTTAAAACATCTCATACCTATGTAAATACATTTCTTATTAGTTATTTTTAATTTTCCTGTCTTCAATTTCTATCTTCTAAATTATTCATATCACAACTTTCTCGTTTTATAATAAATATATAAAATATTTATTCAGTTTACTTACAGAATCAGGCTTTAACATTAAGTATGTAAGTATGGGTACCTAGCTATGTACAGAGTGATTTATAAAATATATTTTTTGCATAATTTAAATTTGAAATGAAACAACATTAAAAAAATATATATAATATTATAAACTTCAATTTATTTTTTTACATTATTTATCGTTATTATTTTAAATGATCTCATAATATGCATGTTGAACATACATTTTTAAATTCAAAATAATTCGGTATATAAAAATCTCAATTTAGATAACTAGTTTATAAACTATAACTATTTAAACATTTGATTAGCAGCATGGAACGGTACGAAGATATTCTGTAAAATGATGGTCCACTACTCCGCTACCTACACTTTAAATACTTTTAAATCATATATTTTAAAACCACCGATATATTTAAAAATAATGAATGTTGCATTAATACAATATTGACAACAATACTAACAACAATATTGTTGTTCAATAAACTAATCACTCGGTAGAAATAATGGGTAAAAAATTTACTGATATTATAAATAAATCTACTGCATCCCTCAGATGTCATGCTAATATGAAAATTCCGGTGTCTGATATCACTTTTAACTTCAGGATTTGTATAACCAAATTATGGTTTAAATATTGGTAAATTTTTCAATCTAATTCAGCTGTTGCTCACTCGGTAAGGAAATATTTTTCTCCTTAAGATTGGTTTCACAAATATAATCTTTCTAGGAAATACATAACATAATTCTCTCATATTTGATTTGGTCACTTCATACTTTTATTCAATCCATCTCATCTTCAACCGTCTAAATTATCACCACAACTTAACAATTTTTTTCTCCTTTTTAAATATAGTATTAGATACGCTCTTCAATATAAAAAAATATATTCTCATCTAAATACAGTTTTTATACTTTATGATTACGATTATGGTTTCTTTTATAGTCAGTATTAAATAGTTAAAATATAATTTTTATTTTCTTATTAATAATTGCAGATTAGTATCAGTTAAATTTGTATACACACAAGTAAAATAATAACATAATATAACAATAAAAAAAAAAAAAATTAAGCCATAGTAAAACCCATTATTTTCCTTTTAAAAATACCTAGGTTCTAGTTTGTTATAATATAATACATTATAATACATAATAATAATGATGCTAATATTATGCAATAAATTATAATATATAAACTAATAATGTTAAGTATCTAAAAAAACATAATTTTGTCGTTGAAATGTTACTTTATTCTTTAATAAACATAACAATATTATAGTATAATATGGTGTTATACTTGATAAGATAAAACATATAGCAGAACATAAGAACAAGTTCACACCGGATATATTGGACCACGGTTTCAATAACTTCGCAATGCAATGGCAGCACATGTATGCATGTGCATAATATAATATACGTGAGAGTGTGAGACGTGAGTAATGTGTGGATATATATTATAGAAAATATATGTTCGTGTACTGCATAGCAGAGGGTTGTGAATAAAATAAGCCGTCGGCAACGAATTCGTATTTACAAGTTGAGTAAAGGCCACGCCTAGATGGATTACGCGCGAGTGCGTATGTGCAGACGGGCAGTTCATAAACATACGTGTACGCCCGTGTGTGTGAAAATCAAGAGGTATAGAGAGGAAACCACAGAAGCTGAAAAATACATTCACATTTACGCTTTTTCAACTTGTATTACGTACCGGAAATATGCGGCGAATTGCGTGCCAGATAAAAAAAAAAAAAAAAAAAAATAGAAAAAACCCCGAATGAATAATATGAAACTGTAAAGACTTAAAAGAAGGAAGAAATGGATTTCAATGGATACATTACTTATTCAATTTTCAAAGTATAACGATATATTATATGTTTAGAAAAAAAATTGTATATTTATAGGTTTACATTGAAGTTCTTGATTCAAACTAAATATAAATATTTACGAAAGTATAAACTACTTGAAATTTGAATGATGTTACAAATGTAATATTATAATAAATAGTCGGTTTCCAGTGTTAAATTCTAATAAACATATATTCTGTATATTAGAACTCCGAAGAAAGTTATTTGTGTGAGACGTGACATATGTGTCGGTTATATCAACGGTACACGTCTGCATGATAAATTTTAAATTTTCATATTCATCTTGCTACGCATTTTTTCTTGTGATATTAAAAATGCAGCGAAAACCTTAAACAATAAATTCAAACGGAATTTAGGATTAGTTTGTTGTGCGACTTACAATACTGAATAGTTTAAAATAAAGAATATTATGTTTTTCATTCTGTATTATTAGGTAGTTCTGTATTTTTTTTTTTTAATGATGATTATAATATTTATAAAATATAATCCACATAAGTTATACCTACAATTATTTTTAACATTATTGTGCTATCACGAATAAAACAAATATTATCTACAGTTTAAAAATAAAGTCTATGTAATACAAATATAAGTCAATATAATTAAATATTAACTAAAAATTTAAGATTTTTAGGACCTGTGTTTATTTACTGTGACTTTTATAAAATTCCACTTCACGATCATACGTGTATAATGATTTAGTTTTATTCGCACATAATGATAACAATAAATTGTGCTACTTTTGGATAAAGTTGAGATAAAAATTAGTAGATGCATGTGGTTCAAGGATGACGAACAAAATCCACACATACATGTTAAATTTGCTGATATATACAAAAAAAAAACGCTCGTTTACACCTCGACAAAAACCATCTGGTGTGGACACTTATATTAAACTATTCATTCACCGTGTAAAAACGCTCAGTCAACACTGAGCTTAAAAAAGATGAAACGACCCATTTTATGAGAGTTAGCCCTTTGAAATTATTACACGTCATCCATCACTCTTTTGGTCTTCGACGAAAAAAAAAATAAAAATTATAGATTTAACCTGCTTACAAGCCGCATAATACACACGCAATGTGTATGTGTGTGAGTCGGGAACAGACTCGTTGTTGTAAAGACGAGAGCTTTGGCGATGAGATTATGGTGCAGGTGAATATTATAATAATTTTTATGCATAATATTTTGTATACAGAGTGTCAAAAAAAAAAAAAGAAAAAGAATGTCGATGATAGGGTGAGCAGACATTTTTCCCCGTATCGGCTCATTTACCACGCTGTACTCGTCACCTCGTGAACATAACGCAATATTCTATATGTGTCTGATATTGGATTATATATATACCCTCGTTTGTGTCAACTATCTAATGACATCGACGGGATATCACGAAATGACGAACGAGACTGTACGATTATATGTATGCGTATGACGTAAACGCGAAAAGGCGTACTGTCGAACAAGAGATTTTTGGGTTAACATATTATGTATTATTATTATTATGTTGGCATAGTGCGCACGCCAACGGTTTGCATTTCGTTATATTTTTATATTTTTTTTTCGATAAACATTATTTGGAGATCAAAACCGATAAGCGAATTGATATGATACACGCGCATGCAAACTCCTATCGTGGTTATGCAAACAAGTGTAAAGAGGTTTTTCGCTGCTCGCAGATGGAGAGAAATACTATGTCAACATATGGCAAAAAACACAGTATTTGAGTGTGTATGAGTTTGTGTGTGTGTGTGTATGTGTATGTGTGTGGTATTGTTGTGACGAGTCCAAAATTGGATTCCGCCGATGACACTTTTTCCATTAGAGTCGCGGACAAACAGTGCGAGACAAATCGATTTTCTTCGTTGTCGTTGTAGTCGTAGTTGTCAACCAGGCGACTATGACGGTGGATATACGATGTACCTATATATATAGTAAGTCGTGTCGGATGCAGACGACGTGTTTTATTCCTACTTGCATAATATTATTACTGTGACTCTCGGCCAAATGTTCGAGTCAAGTCTGCAGCGTGAAAACGAAAACAGAACGAAAAAACATAGTTGATGTTCTAGTATTGGTGGGAATATTAAATTGTGTATGGATATGAGGTATATAAGATGTGTCTTGCACATTTCTAATAAAAAAGTTTACTTGAGCTCAACGTTTTCGATAAAAAATTATCTTAACATGTATTCTATAATAAACAAAAGTGGATGAATACTAAAAGAAAAACTATCAAATTATTTGTTACTTTATTTCTAATGAAATGTCTTCATCTATGCAGTTATCCACCGGGATTGCTTTCAATAACATAAAAATACATGTACTATAATATAATATTAATACAATTGAATAGGCATATTTTTTTGTTATTTTTATCAAACGTAGAAGACAACTTGCCATAATACTTACCCAAAAACTGAAGTGATCTTGTCCCTTTACGAACGAAATAATTCTATTGCAATTTTTATATTTTAAACGAGTCTAAAATCCATAATAGAACTAATATCTTATCAATCCCATTTTCTTTGAAGTTATCTCCACATATAAGATAACTTGCAGTACCTATAATAATATTTTATGCTTTGTCTGTATTTAATAATTGTTTTTAAGACTTAATCTGTAATCATAACGGATCACAAATTTAATGAATTAAAACTAATATAAATAGATATTAAAGAATTATAAACTATGTGTTTGAATTTTTGTTTTTGTTGAAACTTATGTACTTTTATATAAAGATGTACTTTATTTTGTTTATTTTTACGTTCTAGATTATGGCCATCTTATGCGAGTGCACACAACAATTTAGGCACGCTGATGGAAAGGTCTAGGGATGCTGAACACCATTTTTTGGCCGCAATTCGATACTCACCAGGACACGTTAACGCTCATTACAACTTGGGTCAAGTCTACAGGTAATAGTTATATAAGTTCTAAATTACTTTCATTATTGTTTTTCTCTTTTAAGAAAAGAAGGGAAAAGATTCATGTAAGTCCTCTGGGTATTGCGTATTAAGCCTTTTTTATTAATTTAAATTTTTAGTTTTTCGAACTTCAAAGAAGATTATTTTAGAAACTTTGTAAAAGAGGGTGCGTTTTTGTTTCTTTGAAAAATATACTATTATTGTTATTTTAAATATTACCTTTTGTTGTTAATTAAACACAAATGCACACACATACATAATATAATATATATTATATTATACTCATGATGTTACCTTAGGTTGATGAACAGAACCAAAGATGCAGTGGCTATGCTGGAACGATGTCTTATGTTAAATAACGGTTACACTGCTGCGTACTTGTTATTGGCCAAATTACATACAGGAAGCCAAACTGGACGACTGTTAAAACACGTTGCCGCCTACCAGCAAAAACACCCAGAACATCAAGCTCGTTATGCTCGTTGGCTTCGTGATAACGGTGAGCATACCTTTTTATATCATACGGTATTGTGCTTGTATGTTTTATAACAATTGATCAAACATTAAAAGGTCTTGTTGAAAAAAAAATAGTCTCGGTGCTACACATAGGTATAAAGTACATCTAAACCCTTTGGTGTATAATGTATAGATTAAACTTTTATTAATGCATACTGGTAATTATTAAAAACTTTATGCGATTCTTGAAATAATAGATCCTGGGTTACTTTTAAACAGTCGAAAAATTGTTACAGCAAAATATCATAGTCAATATATTTATTGTTGGCATATTATTCCTCAATAAATATTACGTATGATGTATTATAATTTATTGATTATAATAAATTATTATATGAATACAATTTTTTAATATTTCAGTTTCTTAGTTATAAGAATAAAATTAATAGAATAAAATCAACATTAAAATAAAAATATTTTATAACAAACTAACATCTCGTATAATAATAACAATAACTTGACGTTATAATTTTATCAGTAACCAGATAGTAAATCTAAAAACAAGTTTGATCTTCAGTCTTCGCTAAATAAAATATGAATATCATTAATTAATGAGTTTATCTGGAAAAATTAGTTTGATAAGACTTTCAAAACTGTTCACAAATGATTTAAAGATTTTTTACTCATAAAAATAGTAACTCAAATATTTATATGTGGCTTATTATAAGCAATATTATAATAATATATATATAAGTAGAATTTTTAAATTAAAAATAATAAATTTAATAATCATTTATACAATAGTGTTAAAAAAATATAATAATAATACATCATTATTTATATAAATTATATATCATATATTATGTATTTTCTTAAGACTTTTTTCAATTGCTTTAAGTATGTAATATAATTTAAAAATATAATCAAGTTCATACATGTTAAGTAAATTTACAAGTGTCAAAACTACATAACAACAATACATTACATACGGATAATGTTTTATGTCAACAATAAACAAATATGTATTTGTATTTTGTGTATTGTGTTACGAAATATGAAACTTTTGATAACAAATCTAAACTATGTCAAATTATGCAAAAAAAAATTTAATTATTTATACACAATAATATTTATATTATATTATATGGATATTATACTGAGAACCACAAACCGAGTTGTTTTTTTTTTTATGTAATATAATTAATTTTATTACTATTATTAGTGACAATAAATAACCATTCAAACTTTAACCTATATTATTTTTTTTTTTTTTTTTTTTTTTTTTATTCAATTTTAATTATTTAAATTTACCTCAGAGTTAATATTATGAACAGTGGATGTCCTTTGTATATAACTAAAAAACTTCAAAAACATATAATTGACTTCTTCAATATAAACTTCCTATATCTTTGGGGAAAAAATCCTATTTTAAAAGATGATAGGTACGTTTTACCTTTTTTCCGTTTTGTCGTAATCCGACAATGGAATTATTTTATTGAGAAATAAACCTTATTTCTCATAGAAAAGCCTCTTATGTAATCGAATATAAAGTAAGGCCAATATTGTAATGAAGCCTTATTATGTAAGGAACATGTCATTTCTTTTTAGAAAATAAAATCATAATAAATATAAAAGAAGAAGGGAAAGGCACTTGAAGTAAATTAATAAAATAATACTATTTTTACAAACACAGTGGTTGAGTGGTTAATAATAATAAGTTATAATGCATTTTTTTTTCGAAATATTAACTATCCAATTTACTTAATGTTTGGGTAATATTATAATCCCACTGATGAGATGTTTCATAATATATATTTTACTTAGTAAAATATGATTTAATAACAATTCATGTAGTTCGTTTAGTTTAATTCATTAAAATATTATGTGCATGTATATTTATGAATCGCATATTGAAGGCTAAAATGTGCCATATTTTAATAGATATATTTGGTTAAATAATTGTGTTCCAGGTCGTGTGGCTGAGGCTTTAGTTTATTACAAAAGAGCTATGGCTGTGAATATGGAACACAGGGAGTCTGTTTTGGGTTTAGCCCGTGTACTTAGAGATCTAGGACAAAGATCCAGAGTTTACAGACTTATAACATGGTAAGATAAATATAAATAATTTTAGTTGCAACATGCATTAATGATTATAAATATTTTATAACTTTGAAGTACCATTGGGATAGCTGTATTTCGCAAATAAAATTAATAAATAGCAATCTCAATGATAATTTAATAAATAAATTATTGATATTTTCTTTTAATATCTATTATAGTTATTTTTTATATTTATATCAAATATATTATATTCTTAGAAATAAAACAGTTTTAATTAATTTATACGATGATCATATGAAATAAAAATAGTAGCTCTAGATTATTTTTAATGCATTTTTTTTTCATATATTTTTAAATTTAGTGTATATGTTTCGAGTTGAATATTAAAAAGTACATACTATTTTTGTTTCTAAAGAAAATGTTATTGGCTAGAAATGAATAAAATATTATTCTAACTTGTTTATGTAATAAACACAAATACAAAATTTATCAATCGTATCTCTCATAAAAAAAAAATGCAATAAAATCATTTTTGTGCAAAATGGTAATTAAAATTAAATTACAATTTTCACAACAATAATTAATATATTTTTTTTTAGCAATTTTATGCCAAATTAAAAATTATTAAATAAAAATACTGTTTATGGATAAACAATCCATGCTAATAAATATTTCAAATAATTTCAAATTTAACTTCAAAAACTTAAACCATTATTTGTTTATTTGTAAGTATAATAACTAATAGTGTATGAATAAGCACAATCATGTAACATTGTTTAAATTGATGTTGTAAAATATACAATATTATAACACTATAGAAAAAATAATAAAGTAATAAACTTTTATCAAACATAAATATCCAATGGAAACTATTTCTTTAAATTCGTTATAAAAGATATAACAAAATGCTTATAGTTGCAAATAATAGGCACTCCAAATTCCAATATACGTTTTAAGTATATAATAATGTTTGCGTTGAAAATTATAACCAAATTATAATTTTATTATTTTATTTTTTTGTTATAGTGTTAAATTCAGTTATCTTTCAATGTATCTATTAATTCTTATAGATAGCATTGAATGGTCATATTATACGATACTATTTTGAAATAAAAAAAAAAATATGTATATTAATATTTTTAAAAATTGTTGTATTGTAAATGGATACAGAAAAAAACCCGGTTAGTTTCATATTATTTTCATAATTATAAAAAAAACACATTTATATACCTACGATAAAATCCAATTTTTTTTTTAACAAAATCTGAATATTGACATAAAAGTCTCATTTATAGTCATTTGAATAATTTTATGTTGTGTATTAATACTATACACTATATCATAATTTTATTCTTCACAATACGGACTATTATAGTTTATTACTCCGCTTAAACGCGTAGAAACTTTGATTTGTCACTGTTGATTTACTTATTTTTAAATTTTTAAAAATGAATACATAAATAGGATAAATAGGAGAAAATATTGATTTTTTTTTTAACTTCTGATGACTATGGTAGGAGATTTTTCGATTTTGAAGGTACAAGTGATAGATTGTATGCAGTTTTATCTCTGTACTTATTTTATGTCCAATTTTTCAAATTCCTTAATTATAATCCACATTTCGTATGTGTTTTAAAAAATAAAAACGATGAACTACGCAAACAAAATTAAATTTCTATCATTTTTTATACTTTGTCTGCTAAGGGTTAAAGCATTATTTAATAAAATTTAATTTAATCAGATAAATTGTTATTACATAAATAATATATCAAAACCTACCTATATTTATATTTCAATTTTAAAGTTGAAACCTGTATACATTTTTTTTTTTTTGTTTTTTTTTTATTTGTTTAAAATTATTGATTAAAATAATATATTTATTTTATTCAATTTGAATTATTGTTTAGTACATCTTAGTAGTATATTATTTTTAATACGTATATTTTATGAACATCGTATGTACAAAGTAATTTATACTTAAATACAAAAGTTTAAATGGTTCACATACAAAAAGCTACAGCTTACAGAATTAGTCTACAGCCCATGCAAAGCTTCATTAATAGCGCCATTAACTGTGTATTATAATATGTTGTATACGAAATGTTATTACTACCTAAAATCTTTTTTTTTTTAATGTTATGGGTCATTCGTAACGTTTTAAGATAAAAATATATTATTTTGCTTTATAATTCAAACTATTTAAATTACTTTTTTACCCATCTTCGAGTTCGTATATTATCGCTGTTGTATTTTGCACACTACAGGGTTACAATGTCGTTAGCCTATATATTGCTCTGTTTCAACAGTGCAACGTACAGCAAAGGCGGGTTTTTAGTCGTAAATCTAATTTAACGTCATCCGCTTGCGGCGGACAATACGCAAAAGCCCTAATAATTATCAGTGGTCCGTTGACCTTTGTTGTGGTGCAGGTGGCAGTCGACGAGACGCAGACACTCGGTGCCCGGTGGAGGTCGGATCGTGTTCGCCGGCGATCTCTACGTCAAGGGATGGCAGCTATACAAACAGGGCCAAACCACGGCACCACTACCTTCGGCTGGCGAGCCACCACGACGACGCAACACCGATGGCAAAATGTCAATGTGCAACGTACGTTTAAATTATTATGACTAAATAATTATTACACATACGCACGTAGTTACTATAATTATGTAGTGGTGAATGTTGATAAAAGGTCATCATAATCCTTTATATTTTTTTAACTTTCCATTTTTCCAGGTTCCTCCATTTCCAATTTGTTTTTTTTTTCACGCAACTCTTTCCGAAAAATCATGACACGCTATACATTGTGCAATTCATGAAAACAAAAGTGCAATTAAACAGATTTATTATTAAATAATTTCTTGGAACTAAAAAATATTCATCGTGTTTTTGATAATAAATATCATCATTAAAGAAAAAAAAACATATTACTTATATCATAGCCATAATTGCATCATATACTGGAAAACTATAAATGAATATCAGTATAAACTAATGAAAATAAATATTTTATTAACATAACAAATATACATTTAGTATTTTTTTTATTATTATTATTTGAAGTATCTTGCTGTTTCAATTCTATACGGTATTTCAGTATTTTGGTATAATTCAGTTCAAGCAGTAATTTAAAAACTGGTAACCCTATTTTATAGGAGTTATTTTGTTTGACAAAATTATAATAGCACAGTTATTATTATTATTTTTTCTAAATAATAAGTAGGTATAAATAATATATTTTCTTAAATAATTTCCCACTAAATTTTAGGGAGTTTAATATTATGTTATATATGTATATATTATTATTATTACTTGTATACATTTAAAATACAGGATCAGGTATCTTATGCTCATTAGAATCAAATCAATCATACAGTACTTATATAATATTATTAACTACATTTTATACTTTAATAATTAAATACTATTATTATTAATTAAAGATTATTACGTTCTATCTAATTATTTTGCTGAGTTTGTCTGTGAAACTGTTGTACTCGTATTGTTGTTTTTTATTTCAGAAATCCTACACCGATTTAACATTTATTATTATAATTTATTGTTTTGACTTTAAAAAAAATAAGCTTTTCGTACATCGTAATATTACAACTCGTTGTCGTTATAAATACGATAATGTGATAAAATAAAAAAGGAACATCAGCGAGAATTTGAAAGTACGCCGAATTTTTCGTGTAGACTACGCGTAATATACTACACCAGCGACTAAGGATTGGATTTAACGAGCTAGAATTTTTAAAACGGAGTTAATTTAAACTTTTTTTTAATTTTAACGAGCTATTTTTTAATTATTTGCTTCTAAAAAATAAACGAGTTTTGTTTAAAAAGTTTATTTAATATTTAATCAAGTTAATTCATTTTTTGTTGCTTTAACTTTATTATCCTCCTTGCCGTAACGATAAAAAATCTAAAATTATGCAATTAAACTGTTTCCTTTGTCAACATATGGTTCAAAGTTGAGTGAATATTCTAATATTTTAATGCATCGTATTGTACTTTAACGATATAATTGTTAATTATGCTCATGTATTTAAATTAATGTACCTACTTGTTTAAGATAGTGTAGTTTCACATAGTCATAATGCAACATAAAAATAATAATAATTTAACAATTTTTATTAACGATGAAAAATCTGCACGCGATTTAGTGTTATTGTCTATGGCGATACTCAAGTAAATAATATAATATCATAACATGACTTTTATTGTAATTCTGTTCAGTGTACTAGTGTGCTCGATAAGCTATTATAAAAACGATCAGTAATATGTATCATCACAATTTTTTTCCCATACAAATTAAAACAATTCATGTATAGTGTCGTTTTCCTATCAATCATTATGTTCAGTAATAGAGTTTTGTGACATTAACTGCAAGGTACTGATATACTGTATATATATATAAATATATATAAAATAGCATAACAAAACATTTTAATATTGTTAAATGCGAAAATTATAATGTCATAAAACATGTAATTGATAAACAAAATAACACATGTCTGTTATACGTAAAAATATTTAAAATGTTACTTTTTTATTTATTGAAAGTGTAATGCTTACTTTGGGACTTAATGTACTTAAAAGCATTACATTGATAATAGTTTATGGGGTTTTGTAATTGCCATTATATAAGTGGAATTCGATTATAATTTTTGATGTCGTTATATTTTAAAATATCTTAATGTTCTTAATTAAAAAAGTATGTAACAATATTATAAGATCTTAGAAAAATACTGTTTTTCTCACGTTCATCACAATAATTTATATAAGAAAACATTTAAAAAAAATAATTCCATGTAGTGGCTGTGCCGTTTACGAAACATATCATATAAAATATAAATAAACAATTTTTCATGTAGTAAAAGTATTTATCAATTTTAATAATCAAACATGAAAATTATTGTTTTTAAGTGTTTTGGGTTACTTCAGATGAGGGGTGAAAGAGTTAAAACTACTCAGATTTCTTGATTCACAGACTTCCCCATACGTTTACGTCTATCTAAAATCGAATATATTGAAATTATTATAAATATGAATAGTTACAATGGACATATAAATACTTCTGGGCTTGTTGTTTATAATACCTATAATGTGAAATATTTCTTTGCATATTGTTCAATATACGAGTATGTTTTTTGTTTACCGACTACTGTTACATTAATTAATTTCGCTTACGAGTTTTATCTAGTTTTCATTAAATTATTTTTTTCTACTTACAGCAAAACATCGGAGTCAATTCCTTTTTCAACCGATGTGGTATGGAAAGTAAAGTTATAAAATACTATTATGTATGTTGGTACCGTACACTATAATATTATATTATTATATATTTAAGTCCGACTGCAGATACCGCTGTAACGAACCGTAACGTTAGTGTCCGTATGTCTGAAAACATTATGCGACAAGTCCTTTAACGCCACTGTGAATGAGAGCTTCTGTGCCTGCGTGCATGAATGTTGTGTGTGTTGTGACGATGATTGTCTTACCTATATTTTCCGTACATCGTATAAAGTACGTTGTAATGAATAGAGTAAAATAAGAGTTTATAAACTAGTCACGTGGAATAAAAAAACCCGATACTACATGCGTGTACAACTAACAAGAATTACGTGGTAAAATGATATGCATATGATACAATAAAACAATATTCAGAAAACTATAATGAAATATGACGTGAAATAAAAGAGTGTTTTATAATTGTATAATTATAATATAATATTTAAATAGTTATTGAAAATTACTTCTAATTAATCCAGTGGAAAAATTGTGTTGCAGCAAATAGAGAGCTTAACTGGTAAAGGTATCGTATATCATCAATAGACATTTTTAAATCTTCCAAAATAAATAATGAAAGCACTGAAAATAGTATATTTATAAAATAAAAATATTATTTTTTCTTAAATTATTGTATTAAGTATACTTGCACTTTTCTCCTTTCGTATGTTGATATATTGTTAACGTTATAGCATTATCTGAATTATAAAAATAACACGAAGATAATATTTAATTTAATTATAATTAAAAGATTATCATCACATCATTTTTTTTTTTAGATTATATTTTTTTATCAGCTATTATTACTTAGTTTTATTCAACGATAAAATGAGTTTTTAAATTTTTTAAATTTTTTAAATACAATAAATTAGGTAATCGTTTAGATTTGAATATATAATATTTTGTCTCCTAAGTATTTTACCTAGTTACTCCATTGTTTGAAGCATTTTAGTTTCGATAACTTATTTATAGTTTGACTTAGATACCACACGTAAATAATTATTTATTTATTTTTAGTATTATTATAGATATATGTTGTTTTACACCGATTCCTGCTGGATTTCTAAAAGGGAACTGATAACACAAATTGTAAAAATGTATTAAACATTGTGTTTTTACCGCACGGATGATTCATAATATTTCTATACTATAATGTTATAGGGTCGACGTTCAAACATTTATATTATGTCTATGTCTGAGCATAATAATATTATGAAGCGATGACCCAGCGAATACTATTATACCTTAACATTATTATTATACATATTTATATCATTTTTCAACAAAAATGCAATTATTTTTCAATAGGATTCCTAAGGGAAGTAGGTAGTATTATAGTTTCTTGGATTGCATTAATTTTCAGTTTTTGATTTGTAACCTTTACGTGATTATTTTACTCCAATATTTCCTGCATTCTTTGTAATCTCTATTCCCAACCTGTAGGAAGTACTGTACATTTAACAAAATACCAATATATTATAATTATGCTCGAATATTTTTGCAGTGTTTTATATAAGTCTTGATGTTTTCTTAGTTTACAATTATTAGATATAATAATTATTATATCTAAGTACTAACACATTATTTTTAACACAATACACATCTATACTATAATATTATGATAGTTCCTAAAATAATCTTTACCAAAGATTATCATATAATTATGATAATCATAAACAGTCATTTTAAAATTTCTTATATAATATTCTTGTAAATTTCCAATAACTTACTATTAAGATTCACTTTATTCGTATATCTACTATAGATGAGATGATATTTCTCTCTAGATTGTAGTTATAATTATTTATTCATTACAATATATTATCTTTCTTTGTGAACATACTCATGGATTAAATATTTAAAACAATTAATATCAGAAGCGATAATTGTTCTACCGAATTATATTTACCATTTAATAAAACAGTCTTAACACAGTCATTAGTATTCTTAACTTTTTATATTATGCTTGTGTCTTATAACTCACACAAATATTTTTTGATTCACTTTTTATAGTAACTTTGATATTTAAAATGATAATCGTATATTATAGACTTCCAATAACTGGTTGTTTTTTTAACAAAATATTTCTAAGCAACTTGATTTTTTCTGTTATAAAGTTGAAAGTTTAACTCAAATAGTTCGTTATATAATTTTAATAAACAAAAAAATTATTTATTATATTATGATATTTATCTAAGTCCCTCGTAATTCATTTAACGTTTAAGAATAAATGTGGTATTTAATGTTATAATTTTTTAAAGTATAATTTTGGGTATTTTATATAGTGAAAAGTTATAATATGAAAAAAAATTGAAGTATATTTAAACATATATTATATATATATATATATATAAACTGAAATTAATATATCTTTTACAAATCACGATTAAAATAATTATAATTATTTTATAATTTTAATTTAACAATAAAAAAGTTCATCATGATTAATATGATGATAATATAAAATATAAGATAAATTATTAGCTATTAATTATTAGCCCTAAGATTACATTGAATAATATATTTTTTAATATTAAAAACTAATAATTTTAAATCTTCATTTTATGTAATACAAATTATCCAAAACCATACTAAAATGTGATACTTACCATTTTTTTGAAAAAAATCAGATTTCTCAAAAAACCAATTCCTATAAATAAGAATATACTTTTATTTATTACCTGCAATATACCATCATGACATTATTTTGCATTCCTGAATATTCCCATAGTGCCAAATGGAAATTAAAAACGTTGCTATAATATGATCCGTTTGTATCAAGCATATCCATCTTATATTTCTCATTAGATTTTATTGTGGCCTTAAATTTAAAAACCATTGGTTAATGCAAGTACTCATTCTATGAGAAAAAAAAATATATTTTAAGCTCCTATACAAAACTCAAGTATAGTATAATATATTATTATACATACTATTCATTACTTCAGTATTTTAATATTAATTATTGTAATTATTTTTTTCTAAATAAAATGTATTATACTAAAATGATCATATTATCTTGCTTTTGCTTGTGCATTTATATGCATTTATAAAATGTGGTATGTAACCACTTCTACTCGAGTAATTAATGTGACCTAAGTCTCCTAAAATATTGTAAATCACTGTTTTATAAGTATTAAACTTATTAATTAGTAAATTTAAGTTATTATTACTTTTATTTATCTATTTATTTTTTTTGTATTGCCTTTAAAAATAAACAAAAAATACCTAGGCCATAACTAAAATATGTTTATATTTACCAAATAATTATTTATTGTTTGAATAACAGAATTATATATACTTGAAGTCAATATTTTTTTAACAAATTAAAGATCAAATAAGATTTACATCCGATCTTGTTTTAGTAATATGATAAATCAAATTTTGTATCTCAACTACTATATATTATTATGCAAACGAATTCCAATATATTTATTGAATTTGTTTCAATATAACACGTAAAGCAATCATCCGATATAAGGTTTAAATAAGAAGGGTCTATATTTAAGTATAGTTTCAAAAAATATAATATAAATACAAACTTTTTTACCATAGAAAAAAAATATTTCGTAGTCATATATTGATGTTCAACACTGTTTACGTGCTTTGCATAACTAAAATCATCAGAAAATGTAATTTTTTGATTTTTTTGCTTTTATTGCTATTTCTGGGTAGAATTCGAATCACAATATTACTTTGTTAGCATCGTATCGTTAGGGTATGGACTACTAAACTCAGAATCAATAGCATTGCCAAAAAAATTCATTAAACCATTTTATGTGTATTTATATTTTATATAGTAAATTCTGATTTCATTGATTGAAACTTGAAACCTAGTCGTTCTTTCCTCATACATTTTTATGTAGTTGCAATAAATTGGAAATGATGAAATTCAATACCAATTAGAACCTAGCTTAAATTTCAATACACAAGTCGTCATTATTTCCTCAGCATGTCATAAACGAAAGTATAATACTTATTTTTTACTAACAATGTGTATGTTATGCACCTATAGGTAACTAATTTATTTTTGTGTCCAATACATTTTTCTTATTTTAGCTACATTTTTACCATAATCACCTTTCATCCCAGTTTTTTTTTAAATTATTTTACCTATTTTTTTATTGATGATATATTTTTCTAATTCAATTTTTATGGTGGACCTTTGACCATCATTATTATTTCTCTTTTATATCTTCAATCTTGTATATTTTGATTGTATTTTTGACCACAATATTTTAAAAATTGCTTTTCACTAAAATACTATAATACGCCTTTGATCACGTTATCTCAACTACTATAATATCGATTTAACTGCTATGATCTTAAAATATCTCTTTTGATGTTTTCATTCATATACTAGACTAATATGAACTATTTTAGTTCAATTTAAAATTTTTGTTTTGATAAACAAATGTTCATAATGGTGAGTGTATGTATGTCTTATTTTAATAAATTAAATAAATTAAATTAGTCTATTATGTATCAAATATTATAATATTACCAAAAAAAATTAAGAAGTTTAATTTTGATGAAAAATAGAACATTTAAATAAAAAATTCTGTCTAAAATTAAAAAAAATATATATCTACAAGTGTAGTTTACACCTAGATTCATTCAGACCTAAATTTTATTTTAAAAACCTCGTCATATTATGTTATTTTGTTTATCATAGCTAAATTTCACAATCTGTTACATTTAATTGTTACGATAAGTATAAATGATGTGCTTAATAGGTGGATATTTAGTATTGCGCGATTGATCCATTCATAATTGTAACCAATACATGAGGCTTTTTATTTAAATAGAAAACATGAGCACTATTTTTCGAATTAGACAATCTTTATGTGGGGCGAAAAGAATAGAAAGAATGGGAAAGAGATGATTGCAGTAGTTATAGAAATTGAATAGAAGAAGTTTGTAAAAGGTTTTAGCTACGTTTTGTGTATTCGTAATGGAGATGTCTTTGTGGAGAGTGTGATTTGAGAGATAAAACAGCATTTTAGTAATTTTACAAAATTGAGACATTTGATAGATTTCAGTACAAAAAATATTTCTTGTTACTAGACTCTTTTATAAGCTTAAGATATTAGGTATACGTGTTTAGAAACGAATTTGTAATTGTTCTAATTTTTTTAAGATTTAAGTTTTGTTTTTATTATTATTATTACTATTATTAATTCTAATATTAACCAATATTATTTTATGAATAAAAATAAAGGACACTTGACAATCATTGACACATTTTAATTGTATTCACATACAAAGCAAACATCACTTAATTTATGCAAATACATAATATATGCATGGTTATAATTTAATTAATAATTCCTTCATTTTAATATTTAACAATAGTTTTTTTTTAGAATCAATCCATTTATAGGATTAAAATGCATAATATAAGCGAATGTAATTATAGTTTATAAAATCCATTATATTTGTTTACTTTTTATTGTCAAAGAGCATTGTATTGTGACATTTCAGAAAAAATTAAAAATTAACAATACATAATATTATTATAATGATTTTATAATAAAACAGACATTGTTTTATTATTTTTGCAAACGCATACAAATACTCATGGTTGAACAATATTTTTTAGAAAACCGTAAAAAAAATTAAATAACTTTTCGTTTTAGCTTTAACATTATCAATTGATATATTGCTTTATTATGATAAACTATCAATAAATGAGTATAAGTTAGCTTAATGTAAATTATCAAGGTAAACAAGTAAAACTTCTTAAACTATTTTATGATACAAAAAAATACCGATTACTTCAGTCATTAATCTTATTATTTATTTTTAAAATATCTAAACATGATTATCCGATTAAATTTAAATGTTAAATAACATAAACAAAATAAAACATATTGTACACATAAATTAGTGTAATATGATATTTTGGTTATTTCAATAATTATTAAGTATTATTGATACTTATAAAATTCTTTACCTGATATTTTTGTTTACTTAGTGGTTTTTCTTATGATTGTTTTTAACAATATAACAATAACTGTTAATACAATGAAACATCCATTTAACGAATTCCTCTATAATACTATTTTTTTTTTTTTTGTTTCCCATGAGACTTCTTTAAATAGAAATTTCACTGTAATAATAAATATATATGTATGTATATATAATTTGTTTATGTAGAAAATAACAAAATAAAAATATTACAAATAATTTATCCTCGATCTGTGGACTAAAATGTGTTTTTCTCAACAAAAATACAATTTAAAATATACGACATTATAAGTTGGATTGATAGCATGATGCATACAATTCAGTTTCATGCAGCCGTTTATCATACTGTTGTTCCATTACGTCATCTAGATTCCAACTCAAACTCACTCCACTGGGAATATAGTCTCATATCGGATAAGTTAGACTTGTTTCGTGCATATGTACCTATATAGAAAAAAGTATAAATAGCAATGTGTTATAAATAACAAAGCGCACAATCTGCCCACTGCCCACTTGTGATGAGCATTGTCAATAATTAATTTTTAATATCTGATTATCCATTGATCTTTTTTTTGTTTTATGATTTATTATAGTAGTTTCCTCGAATTTTAAGCCAATAGTAATATTCACACTCCATATGAAATTTTATTGTGTTTTTTTAGGTATTCAAATAATTTATTTATTTGAGTATTCTAGTGACTAATTGAGTAAAATATTTTTTAACAAAATCAAATATAATATAATTACATCCATTATTATATTTGATCATAATATTTAAAAAAAAAAAAAAAAATTAAAAAAAACAGTACATAATTAATAATAACTATAATATTTTTAAACTATTATATTATAATAATAATTATTTTGATGCATAGATTTTTTTTAAAAATTTATAAAATTGCATTTAATCAATCATAACATAATATCACGATATAAATATGTATAAATACTGTATAAAAAAAAGCATTTATGTTGTAATAAATACGAACACAAGTGCAAATGTTCACTATAATAGCACACCGAAAAATGACAAATACATTTTATTCTTATTATATTAATATGCAGCTCCATTAATATATTTGTCATTTTTAATGAAAAAAAGAGCGTGCCGTTCGTTTTCAACCTCCCCTGTTCAAAGGATGTGAATTTAAAAAACTGTAGTGCGTTGTATAATACTTGGATTACAGAAATAATATAAATAATATTTACATTTTAATAGGTACTAAATAAAATAGATAGTGAGAAATTCATCAAGTATGGTTATCCTTAGTGTATTCATTAATTATGCATTTATTCGTATTTTTATTTTTACGTTTTTAAGTACACTTAGAACCATATATTCTTAAATACTTGTATTCTTTTAAAACATTTAAAAAATATCATATAGGGGTACACATTTTTTTTAGACAGTAACCTCCCTCTTTTATTATAATTATTATTAAAATGATGGTTTTTATTTTACTTAGTTAAATTTATACTAGTATATTTAGTTAGTTATTAACGGTATTTTATGCTTTGATACAACCTTTAAATGCCATTAAAATAATGATAATGAATAAATAAATAAAATGAACTTGTTGGTAAATTATCCTGATGTATATTTAAAAATATGGTATTTATAGTGTTAATTTGCAAAAATCTAAAAATAAACAAACGGCTATTTAAAAACTCATTACTAAGTGCACTTAAACAAAATTTTCTTGTTTGCAGGTATCTGACAATTTCGTATTTATCTTGGTGAATCAATTTAGAAAGACTTTATTACGACATTTGTGTACGTGAAAACCATATAATAGTAACATATCATTTACTAAGAAATAATTTGAGATAAAAAAAAAGTACAGTTTTACATCGAAACTAAATACCATTTGAAATATGAGTATTTCGTAAATGTACTTGTATACTAATGCAGTAGGTATTGTATTATTTTATATAGGCGCTGCACGTACTGCGTTATATTAACAGACGCATTTATTTGACTTCGTTATTATTATTAAAAACACTTTCCGAATTTTAGAATTTATTAACACGACATACGATACGAATACTACAAATTTATCGTCACGCATGTATTATTATGATATAATATTCCATACATATTTATCTACAACTTGTATTATTTTCCACTTTTCATTTTTTTTAGTTTCTCCAAAGACAATATGCTCAACGTCTTATTTTGTCTTCTAATTGAAGTGAAATATTTAATTTTGAAGTGTTTTTGTTATAGTTCTTTTTTTTTTGTTATGTAGTTTTATAATTTTGGTGGGTAGGTACTCGGGGCTCTTATCGCAAAAACGATTTTTCGCGAGCGGGCTGAGTGGGAGACTATTATACGCTCGGGGCACCTCCATTAAATATCCTCGCCGTAAATTCGATAAATAATGGTCTATTTTTTATCTTTTTATCAAAGACCATCGTGCTCATGGGTCATTCTTAAAAGTGTAAAAGAACTTCGTTCTAATTGTTATCACAGCAAGAATGATTTTTAATTTACATCACTTCACCATTTTTTTTTTTTTAATGTTTTATATCGTTGTTTTTATAATTATTGTCTATTTTATAATTATTTTATTATTATCTATAATCTTTACTGTTTGAATGATTAAATCGTAATCAGTGACAAATCTCCAGATTTATAAACCTTATCCTTTAAAAAAAAAATTGAATGAGTTTACAGTGATATGATATTAATATTTGTATTATTCTCCATCACTACTATATTTATATATTATACGAGTATAAGTGTACGTATGAGACTAGCCACGAGAAATTCTATTGTTATTGAGAGGGCCTCACGTTTTCGAGAGGCCAGAAATATATGCGAGTACTCTTCTTTTGTAAGAAAATGTCTATTTCAGAAATATTTTTGTGTCGGGAGTCATCTGAAAACAAACATTTTTACCAATATTGTTTCGAACACACGATACTGTATGTTGTATATTATTATTATGTTTTCAAACTTCAGTGGGTAAAATACGTGACCTAGACAAAATGTCACATCAAGATGCTATTTACATCGGGGTGTGGGAATAGATAGGCGCGTCCAAAAACCATTTGAAATTAAAATTTACGACCACTGCCACTGCCGCCCCAAAGCCCAGAGCAGAAATTGACATCGAATGGGAGGGACACACAAAATGCGTGTTATTCGCCTACAAAGCAATTTCTGTTATAGTACTATATACGGCTTGTCGGTACAGAGCCGAACGTAACCGGAACTACTGTTTTATTACTATTATATATATATATATATAATATATTATCATATGGGTGTGTATAATGTATAATATATCGAATTCAGACAGTAAAATTAATAAACATACTGTTATAAGCTTTTATGTTACTATTATTTTTTTTTCATATAAATTCAATACAGTGATGCAGTTATGTATATCATTTTGTTTTAAAATACTAATTATTCAACTTAATTAAAAAAAAATACAATATTTTCATTTTTAATATCGTTAAAATTTGAATTTTATATATTTTAATGTTTGTTTAATTTTTATGCAAAACATCATTAACGTAAATATTATACATTTAATTGAGTAAAATTTTAAATCATATTATTTTTATTCTCAAAAACTACTCAATTAATTAAAAATATTTGACATTTTTTATTTCAATTACATACTAAAAATCAATGTTTTTTTTTAATTTGAATATTAACAATTGAATTCAAATTTTTCTTTAAATCAGACTTTTACTAATTCACAAGTTGTTTATTAGTATTCATGACTATGACTATGGAAAACAATAATAACTGTTACAATTTTAATCAACTTTAATACTTAAAATCGTGACCATTCTAAATAAAATGTATTTATTTTTAAAATTACACTATAAACTTAACTTTTTTATTGTTTAATCTTTAGTTTAATACAATTCTAGTATGCATTTTTATTTCATTAACGAAAAACAAATGACAAATCTATAAATTAATTAAACTTTAACTCTGTGAATAATTGTTCAATGTAAGTATGTAATTTGGCAATTTTCATCTTAGTTGTGAAAAAAAAACCATAACTGTTATATTTTCATACCAAGAACCATTTTTTTTTGTTTTAATATTATTATTTTCATCGTACTAATATTATACATTGCACTTTGATGTGCATATAGTATAACCTAAAATATCTTCTATAGTCCAAGAGTTATGCCCGTTCAAGTTGGCTGAAATAAAAAAATGAAAAAAATATGTATTAAATATAATATGTATATAAGTAATATTATAAAAAAAACCTGGGATTATGTTACAAATCAAAAGCTATAAACGTCCTTAGTAGTCTGCTCAAACATTTCCCATCCCGCGGGATGTCTGAGAAATGTGGTTAAAAAGGAAAGGGTCTGTGTATTCTACTGCTCTGCAGATTGTAGTAAAATTTCGTGAGTAAACATTTTTACAATTCAATAGACCTAAAAAAGAAATCTTCAAAATATCATGTTCAAATAATGCGGAGAAAAATGTTATCCAAAAGATGCAAGTATAGAATCAAAAGCAAAATATAAAAAGCGTATCTAGATAAAATTTATATAAAATATTAAAGAAAACAGCTGGAATGTAAAAAAAAAAAATTATACTCATTCATTTCCATTAAAAGTAGTTGACTAAAATTTTTAACTTTAATTTTATTGCTAACTTAATCACAGTTAGTATATCAGAATATTCAGTATCTTGCTATATATTATTATTATAATTATTATAATTTGTATTATACGTATCATATCATTTTCATTATATTTAAATTATTTATTTAAAACAATTCACAATTTGCATGATGCATATTAGTAATAATAACCATTGTATTTTAAATTAATCTTACCGAATCACTAGCAGAAAAAAAAAACTTAATTACTAATATCTATTTAGTATGATATTATGTATACGCATTTATCACATAAAATAACGTAATATTATGTAAATATCCTTAATACATAGGATAATTAGCCGTATCTGTACAGATTCAATGATTTATCATTGAGATAAAATTTAGCACACTTATTAGTAATACTTGATGCCTACTATACAACATAATATTATGTTCTTCAGTTACTATATTACCATAAATTAATTATCTAACCGTTTTAAATAATTCATACATTTATACGAAAAATTTAAATAAACATACATAATATATATATATATATATATAAAGATAATTACGATTTATGTCATTAATACTAAAAATCTGGCCCTTCATAATTTTACGTAATTAAAAAAAAAAAAATTACACTTTTAAATAAACAATATTCGTTAATTATTCAGAGTGCTCGTTTTTTTTACAAAATTAACCATTATAAATGATATCATTTTGTGCTCGTTTTCATTGTTATTATTGTTATTGAGATTGAACAGATAGTATATTATTATCATACTATCTAGGTAATAAAATGCTCCGATAATGATTATCGGTTCGTTATTACCGATCTACTCTCGTTTCTTTTTCCCGTTTTGATATCCTCTTATAATTACAGTTCGCCGGCACGTTAGAGTAGAATTGCATTATAAATACAAAATAAGCAGCGTTTTCACATTTCACAACTTTCCGGTTGCATACTTTATGAGGTACTTATATAAACAATCCAGATTATTTGTTTTTATTTCCAAGTCATTGGAGTTTACTAAAAAACTTATATCATATATAGTATATAGGTACAGGTAATCATTGTTGTTTAATAAACATCTAAAAAAGTTACAGAAATTATTTTTTTTTCTTTTTTTCCCTGACCGACTCTTACGAACAACGTACGTACATTGCGCAATAATGTTGGTCGCACTATAATAATGATAGAAATCTACAGTGAAAACATTAACTGTGTGTGAATGTGAGCAATCAGACAGGTGACTAAATAACAATACATTTTTCGTTTTTAAGGAAAACTCGTCCAATCCGATCGTACGCGCTTCGTGCACCATTTTAGTATCATTAATTTTATCACTGGTACAGCTGAGAGTCCTTGGCCGATGGCGTGTCAGTTATTTATGTCTTCTCACGTTTTCTGCACGTAATCAGGTTTGCCGCTCTACAATGGTAAGAAAAAAAGAAAATAAAGGCGTAAAATGTCAAACAATAACCTTCGAACTGAAGGAGTTTTTCCTTTTCGGAAATTTTCCTTTTTCTCCGCCTCTGCTCTGTTACCCTTATAAATCAAAATTATGTACTTGACTTACACTGTACGTACATACACATGCATAAGTATATTAAATGACACGACCACAGAGTTTCGTGATGCTATACTATGCAAACGGAATTTTTATTATCCCAGGAACACGTGAACAAAAATCTTCGGACATTGCGATCCTCCTTTCCATCATAACCGTTCCACACTGCTCGTGCCGTAATATAAAAAAATGTATACATGACAAAATACATATATTTCCCTATCTCACTCTCTTTTGTACAAGCCTCGTACCACAGTAATAATATTTCCCCTTTGCTAGCAGGGATTTATATTTTTATTTTTTTTTTACGAGGGTAAGTCCACTGTAGTTGTTGAATACTGATGGCGTTTTTAAGGCGCATCAGTGTTGACGGGTTACAAGGGGCGACGTGGCCGAGCTTTGAATATTGACACAAGTACCTACTATAATACCTGTGCGCGTGACGTGAATTTTACGGTCAAACGCTAATGTAACTACTGAGATTTTTTCTTGGCCTCTCTCCATATAAATATATATATAAGCCTTATCCACAACTATCCTATATTCCCAAATGCCTGCACTTGTACCAACCTAATCACACCTGTTATTCCAGACGTAACACTTTTGGGTGCAGTATAAAAAATTTATTTGAAAATTTATACCGTGTTTGGGCATAGAACTGTAACTGATAGTCAAATGTTTTACGTAATATAATAAATGCTTAATCATCTGATCTATAAATCATGACTTGGTTATTCAAAATGACTCCCTTAAATGATTAATAGCACGGAATTTTTCCATTCAAACATAATTAACAATTGTATAAACAACATCGACATTATCAAAATTTAATTAATTGATATAAATTCAAGCAGAATAAATTTAAAAATTAACAGTATTGGAAGAAAAATAACATAAGAACTAAAAATAGGAACCGAAGAAAAATTAAAACTTGTACAACAATTCTTAGAAACTTATTTAAAAAAAAAAAAATAAATAATTTCATATATGAAAATTAGAACTATTTTTTGATGTAATAAAAATAAAGACTATTAGCAAACTTCCTTATGTTGTCTTCTGGTTAACATTAATAGACTTGGAATTAGTATATTATGCAAACAAATGGAAAGAAATATAAGTGACCAAACGTGTAATTAAAAAGTTAAATATTATGTCCAAAAGTTATATAAATTTAAGCCTAAACTTGTTAAAAAAAATTCCTTAATCCTATTTCCGATACCTATAGTCATATTACGTAAAAAACTATATTAGTTTGTAGTATAATTAAGCGGCTCCACCTCGCAGTAACTTAACACGTAAGCTTAGATTTTAAATATTGCAGTATAAACTGTGATTAAGATCCATTGACTATAATTTTCTATACAACATTTATGCCGGAATTTATCATGTATAAAAAGTTGGATTAACAGAATAAATATTTGACCAACTATAGACTATGGATCAAAAATCATTTTAACGCATTTTATTTAAATTTATAAACTTATATCATAATATGTATAATTAAAATTACTTGTGTTATATTTTTTATGAGATATTTCAAAAAACACTGCATAAAACGATGCAAAATTAGTATATAAAGTATCCTAGCTATATTAATCATACAATTGTGCCAGTAGTATTTTTAGTTTTTTATTATCAAGCGCATCTATGATAAGAGCTTTAATTTAATTATTCGTATATTTTAATTTATTTACTTATACGATTATCAGTTAACCATGTCATTTAGGTTGTGATTATTTCAGTAAGATGCTTTATATAATTTATATTTTAAAGTATAAATATAGTATAAATACTTTTTTTTTTTTTTTTTAAATTATACAAAACTATAAAACTGTAAAATACTAATTGACTAAAAATGTTTCATATATTTTGCTTAAAATGAGTTTCATACACAACAATATATAATATAAAATGTGTATGTATATTTAGAGACTCAAAATTATCTCGACATTATTTTGCTAAATTTATGTTTATGGTTTAAAGTGTATAATTTTGAATGTAATAAAATAATAAATATAACTTTAAAATATTGTTTTGTATGGAAAAAAAAGTTATTTTAAAACATTAGTGGTAATGGATACTTTGAAGTTTTGATGGTTTAATCGTTAATTATGATCAGATACTATCACTTGAAACATAATTAAAGTTCTATTCTAATATTCAAAAAATAAAAATAAATAAATAAAAACTCAGTGATAGAAATTCAACAGTATTAAATGATAACTATAATCTTTGTCCTTCAAAAAAAAAAAAATATTTTTTATGAAATATGTCCGTATGCCACATAAATGTATTAAATTATACTCAAGTAAGCGAAAAAATATATACTGATACTAAAGTGTAAAGCTATTAAAAATATAAGATTTCAAGTATTTATTTTTACATTAACGTCAAACGAATTTTGTAGCAAAAAATAGTAATTGAAAACGTATTAAATGTAAAAGATAACTAAACACGTGTTATTTCCTTGTCATTGTTGTTGTTATTATTGTTATTATTATTATTATTATTACAGTATACACAATTTTTTCTATGACTTTAGCTCAGGTCTCTTCCTTCCGACCTTTTTCACTATTAACAACGAGAAATATGGCTGTAAAAGGATTAAAGGACACGATTTATAGGGGCTACGCGGAGCAGCCGCCTGCGTTGTTAAAAATGAATTATGGGAATAAGGTTCGTAATGAATATATGAAAGAAGAGAGAAAAAAAACTGTTTTTATACTACCTGAAGCTGCCCTATATAAAAATATCCTCCTACGCGTACACTACAGCACGTATATAGTCCCGTCAAAAGCGTATATTATTATATTTTTTAACATACATGGGTGAATCATTCGTTCATTGTTTTACGTGTTTTTCGTTGGTTTTATTTCACACTTTTCTAAAACTTTTAAGGAGAAACCTGTTTCAATTGGGCCAGCAGAGTGCTACAGCAATGTATATTATTTCAGCTATAGTCAAAACGACCTTGAATAGCTCTCAATAAGTATAGATTTGTGTGACTAAAACTCTGTCAGAGACGCGTACCTACTTAGACTAGTATGTATACATATTATACATTATATATAGATACAACAGTTTCCACTTATATTTCAAGCGTAGCGATTCCGATAAATCTAAAATATACACAATCGACGAAAATCGGATTCAATGCGGGACAACACACAACGGTAATACTTCGTGATATACACATGTATATTATAGGTACTTATAAATATCTCCTTTTGTATATTATATTCACTAGCTCTTTTCAAAATTGGCTTATCCGAATTGTATTCCTTATTTTATTTTATTTTATTTTTTTCTACAGTATTATTTTTATCTGGTGACCAGTACATATAATATATGATAAATTATTAGGGTGATCGTTGTCGTAAATGGATTTGTGTTAATCAATCGTTATTTATCCTTGTTCGTCAAAACACGTTTGGATGGATCTCAGTATTTGTAGAATCTACACAAAATCAGTGTGTTCATTGCATCCGGAAGTAACAACGCGTATACAGCCTTAATATACTACATCCGGTCTACAATTCGCGTGAAAAGTTCTAAATACATCGTATAAGTATATAAATGTATAATACGTGGCGACCGACCCTGTAACGCTGAAATGCGTATATATATATGACTACACCAAAAACGGGCTAAGTGAAAAGTCTTGTAAGTGGTCGAAGTATATATTATATCATACATACGGAAACCATGTCCCCCACAATAACACCAGCGACGCTCTATGAGCTATATTGTTATAAACCACCCTTCTAGGCTTTTTTTGTACACTTTTTCCCTGATAAACATACTGTGTACAGAGTGATTCTTTTATCGTACGCTGAGTAATACTATTAGAAATTTCTAAAATATATTTCAATTTTTCAATTTTAATAATAAATAACAAAATCAACAACGAACAACCTAAAATATTATAATCTTATAAAAGTCTAAAAATAACACACTTTTACAAAGATATAACTTAGTTGATATAAACATAATTAACCTGTTTGTATGTTACATATTTTAACTTGTAAATAATAATATTAGAGATCTTATATTAAATACAATGAAAAAAACATAGGGCGAGTGTAGTTTGACGATGCTATTTTCCTCGAAATAATCACACAAAAAAATAAAATATTATGTACCATAACCTATAGAATATATGTGCACCGTAAATCCACTCGAAATCATTGATTGTTTTATATAATAAAAAAAAGTAATAGTTAAGTAGGTATATTAATTTATTAAAAATAACACAATTACTTACACGTCCTATACGCATATATTATAAAACAGAGGTTTATTATAATAGATTATATATATATATATATATATATATATATGTATTGAATGCTATCAAAGCAGTAATAATTAAATGCATAATATATTTTGAATATGAAATTTTGTCTTGTATATGTTTAAATTAAATTCAAGGTTTTTCCAATTTTTGAAGAATTTTAATAAAAAATGTTCAACCTAAATTTAATAATCTATAACATTAAAAAATAATGATTTCCTTCTAATAATCTTAGTTATTTAAAAAATAATAATCGAAGGGATTTGAAACTATTTTCTACTGATTTCACTATTATTTATGATACTCGCTGAAGTACAAGTATTTTCAGTATTCTGTGGTGTGCGATATTAACTTTAATTTTTAATAATACATTTTTTAGACATATAATATTAATTAGCGATATAGTTATAACATAAATATAACTGAATGACATATTATGATCTTTAAAAATATAGTTAAAAATACCAGAACTAAGGTGTAAGTAAAAAAAATAATTCATTATAACAGTCAAATAAATAAATTAAAATATATCCTTAGAAATAGAGATTGACACAACGCCTCTGATCAAAGTCGTTTTTCTTATTCAAAAAAATTCAAATTTAACACATCCATTACAGTGACCTAAATTCAATGAAAAAATACAGTCAAAATCTATTATAGTCTATAAAGAAATACGCGACTACCTTAGTGGATTTTTTTCTTTCTTTAACTCGTTAACATTAATACAGCTATGGTTTAGGTATGGCATAGTAAATTCACTATCAAGATTAACTTTACTAAAGAGATTCAAATGATGAAAAATCCTACAATATATATTATAGATATTTCTAATCATAAATGCGCCTTTTTTATAATAATCAAAATTTAAGATTTTCCGTAAATATAATTCCTTTTTCTGCCACAAAATTGCCCGATATCATAGTGACAATATTATAAAATCGATATTCCTGTATGCGTGGCATGTATTATATAGATCGTGACGATGCGGTGGCCTATTACCGTCCATTATTGCGACGGTGTAATTCCGTCGCATTGCGTACCCATTGCTGCGGATAGACAAAATAAATCCACCGATGAAAGGTTGGTCAACCGCAAGGTAGTGATTTAATTGTCGTAGTATTTTTTTTTTTTTTTAAGAGAGTTATATCGATAGTATGATATACAAAGGAAAATTCGAAGTATGAGTAAATGATTCAAATTGATAATCCTTGTCTTTTATCGATTTTTTGTTTGTATTGTTTAACTAATCAAATAGTGTATGATGTATATTCTAACTACTAAGTTAATTGTTTAAAATTGCCAATATTATAAATTATTTAACATTTAATTAACTATGAACTGTTTGATAATTTATTATTAACGATTATTCTCTTTCGACAGCAAAAACATGATTAAAAACGCTGTTCTTTGTTTGTAACATTTTTAAATATTCCAAAAAAAAAATCGATTCGTTCTTAATTTGTATATTTTTTTAACAATAAATACATACTATAGAAATATCGGATACTAAGTACGTGTATATGTTGTAATTAATAATACAAATAAACTATTATAGCGTGATAAAAAAGAAAAGACAATTTTTTAATTTTCAATACAAATAAATATAAGATTAAAAGTGTAACCTATTCAACATTCAGCACTCTATAGTTCATTGAGAGTAGTTAGATAAACATTAAACACATTAAAAATCGTTTCGAAAATTATTAAAAAGTATTTGGTCTTTTGCATCCTTATTTCATTTAAACAACCACCTTCAGGTAGACCAATGGTTTTTAATTAATTAACGACACTGCAAGGGAACCTCATCCCAAACATTTTGAACTATTTTTTATACGTTAAGGTTTTATCACAAGAATACTTGTATTATATTATTATCTTCGATTTGCAAAACACAATATCTATTATCTATGAAATTCTTAAATCCTTAAGCACAAATTAAAATTGTTAAAATTTTTACTTAGACTAATCGTATTCTATTGTCCATTATTATATAGTTATTAATTCCAAATGTGTATACTCCCTATAGTAAAAACATGCTAAAACGAATGTAACTATAAACTATTGTTTCTTGAATTTGTGTAAACCTTTGTAATGTAGTATTACATTTTTACTGCATTGAAAATTACTTATTAATATAGTTCTTGAAACGATCGTTTATTATAAAACAATTAAGACTGAAATAATATTTATTAGTTATTCAGAACTGCATCATTGATATTTTAATTATAAAATGAGTTATGGTCATTTTAAAGTTTAAATATTTTACATAATTATAATTCTATAAAATTGATTCCAATATTAACGAAAATTTGAAATATTTTACGGAGTTAGACAAAGTCAATAAATGCGGGTATGATTTCCGTTTAAAATTGTTATTTAAATTAGTTAATAGGAGAATTAATTACATATTTAATAATAATATAAATTGTAAAAATTGAATACCTAAGCTATAACTAAACACTTATTGATTGATTAAGAAAAGTTAAATTTGTTATAACTAAAAAATTTACTCCCTTGCCTTATAATATTTTAAACTACGAAATGACTGTTATTTGCTACCTATTTAAAAAGTAGTAGATTACCATTAACGTTGAACGGTTGTTAGCGCGTTAACATGCGTCATAATGAATATTGATATTATTCTCACATCATATTTGCTTTCCTACACACTGATGTACCTAAATTGCCTATACAATACGCCGGCTAACATTTATAAAAAATATTATTAATAAAAAAATACATGTTTTGCGTCTTTTTAGAACAATCAAACCACTAAAAATTATACTAAAATTTTCTAACTAAGCAATTTTTGTAAAAATATGGTAGTAAATTGTTAAAAAACTTGTTAAAACAAAATCAGTTACAGAAGACAAAATATGTAAGGAAGATGCGAAAAAAATGTATGCACCGACAAAATAAAAAAATAATATCCTTTCTTAAAATAAATAATTAAGTAAAACCACAGACGTATTAATTAAAATTTTTTTTTTCTTCTTTTATCAATATTTTCTCTAAAAGCGAAATCTTATTAATTTTTAACTGAAATTTACAATCTGCAGTTATTTTTATTTAATCCGTAGTTTATCAATCTAAAGAAGTAATTATTTTGGGTTATTTAAGAATTTAAAAGTTCTACGAATTGAAATATTTTTCCTCTTATACAATTTATTTTGAAAATCTTGTAGTTTACACGTAAAAGTAGTATCTATTATATAATATAAAGTACAAAATATATATTATGTGATACAACTTGTCACTCGAATTTAATTTGTGTATAATTCATATTTTGATTGAAAGGTATCGATTTTATGAAACAATATGCGTGATTAATATTATAATGTATTATATGTATAATATGCGTATATTGCACTCGATTTATGGACACTGTATCGGATATACACAGTGACAGCTTGTATTGTTATCATTATTATTATTATTATTGTATCATTGTGTGATAATGCGTGTCTATAATATAATAATATAATATTCATACTAAAGATAAAATCGTTCGGAACTCGACAGTTATTCTGTCTAGAATACCAATGCCGTTAAAATTATTAACGTGTAAGCGATATTGTATAAAATTCTAAATGTGTTGTACCTTTTATCATCAACATGGATATAAACATTTTATTTGCACGCTATCGTACACTATACCATGTCAGTTAAATATTGTTGTTGTTATTATTTTTTATTTAAATATTTCTCGATTCTGCAAAATACGAGTATATTAGTTGCAATTTTTGATTCTGTTAAATAATAGGATTCTTTGCCATATACCTCACAGTTGCGAGATAGTATATTTTCACAGATATTATTAATTTACAATCAATAATACATAAAAACATTTTCTCAGCAATAATTAATATGTTCGGTTCGAAATAGAGCAATTTTTCTCCCAGGCATATTTTTATGGTACAGAACACGTATATTCGTATTCTTATACTTTTAAATTCTGAATTGTACACACGATTCGCTCGGATTCAATTTATTTATAGTTAACATTGTTGTGGAAGTTCAATTATAAACATTTCTCAACACTTAAACACCGCATGAATGAATTTAGCAAATTTAATAATTGTAGTAATGATTTTTATTTATATAGTTTTTGTGACTGTTTCAGGGTGTACAACTATCCCACGTAATGATTCCAGGAAAGTGACATTGGATTAATGAAAAACACATAAGGAAAAAATTGTCTTCGATTGATTAATGGTAGAGAAAAACAATCGACCAGGAATGTGAACGATGAATGGGCATAAGAAACAAAATAAACGTTCATTACATATATTATTTTATATATATATATATATATATATACATTTATATATTATCCTATAATATTATATAAATAATACAACTTACTGTAGCCGACGTAAAAAAAAAAATATAATGATAATTTATGTTATAAGAAAAAAATAATAATCATTGTATACTGAAATAATATTTATTATGGACTTGTATAATAAGATATAGTGATTTTATTTGTATAAAATTGAAATTTGCTACCGAATAAATCGCATTATGACTTTAAGTTCACAGCATCCCTCGTACTCTACCACCACCCTCTTCCAACCAATACTTCTACCATCGACACCAGCACGAGAAGTTAAAAACAAATATGGCTGGGACAGGGAGATCTGCTGATAATGGAAATGTAACTCAATCTAAACAAGAAACGTGTTTACTTAAGTCTGACGCGCGCATGTGGTGTTCTGATATTATACAAAGCGTATTATAGCCTCTCGTAGCGGAGAAAACAGTGATATCCTCTCGATGGTGAAAAGAACACGACAAAATCATTTCTCCCCTTTTATTTTCCACTTCTATATGGCTATATGATATTAGACTCTTCGCCGTAGTATATAAAACAAGAAAATAATCTTTTCCTCTCTCTAACAGATTACTTTTCAAAATTAGTATCCTTACCGTCTTGTAAACATTTGATTTTGTGTCAGTTGGTTTATAATATAAATTAAAAAAAAAAATAATAAAACCCTGCATTGTGGTATTGGAAACTGTTATTTTTTTTTCTTTTTTAAATGTATTTTATTTTTTAAACCGTTATTATTTTTCAAACACAAGATTCATCGGTTTCTAGCACGCCTTGAACAAATACTCGTAACTGCGCCGAAACGTCAACATATTAAAATCTATTATTTACTGTACGACTTTTATTAACAAAAAAATCATTTCATCAGTTAATTTTTTATTAGCAATCATAAATTTCTAAGGAGAAATAAGCAATTATTGATTCAGCTGCATATTAAAAATATAATATACAAATGTTCAAAATAATAAAATATAGAAATGTTGGTATGATTTGGTGTATAACGACCAACCTGTTTTATTATTTTGAATAATATATATTTTTAAATTGAATTTATCTGCTAATATTAAATATCTATTATGTTTAAATTATTATTAAAAATATTTAATTTTTGAAAAGAAAAAATAAGATACAATACAATTTTATTAAAAAATCTAGTCCTAGTGACTGTTTTATAAACTTTGAGTCCTAGATGTTTTGATTCGAGACAAACCTTTTGAATAAACAAAGAGGCTTTTCAGCTGCAGAACCATGTTTTATAAGTAGGTGCCTTTTCAGCTTACTTAGTTCCACATTTTCATTAGATTAGTTTTCTAATATAAATAAGGTTTCTCCTAAAACCAAAGGATAGGTGACTTTTATGGTATTGTTAAAAACTATTCTTTGATTATTCATTAATTTTTTTTCCATACTTAACACAAAATTATGAGGATTGGAACTCGGACCAAGCAATTAACTAACATCAACTTTATGAACATTTATTTTCGGATCAAGCTATTGCTCACTTAATTTAGGTTCCTTAATCAAAGAACGATCCATCATACCTACGTGCTCAGTTCAAGTTACAATCTTAGAGCAATAAAAGAAAATGTTCCTTTAAATAAAACACTATATTTTTTTAGGTTGATTTCATGAAATATCTTCCTATAAACATTAGCCAAAGGATTCGACAAGCTTAATTTTATCAAAACCAGAATTTTTTCGGAGTTTATAATTCCTTTATTTTTGTTTTATCATAATATTCTAAAAAATAATATTTATATTTTTAATCATGCCATTATATGTATATAATATCATCATATAAAAACAGAATATTTTTCTAAGTATACATTTTTGAAAATTATTTTTTTTTTATTTTTGTTCAATTTTGACGGATTACGAAATTTACACACCAAACGCGTCTAGAAATATTAAACACGAATAACCATTTGACGATACAAAGATAGACTATAGACATTAGTCGAAAATACAACGTTGCTAAACGTTAATGTAATCTACACCGTGGTATGTATATGTATTATAATAGTAATATAGGTGAAGAAATCATCTTAGTTACATGTTTATAAATTGAACGCTACTATTCCTCGTACAATTCATTATAATAACACAACTACGGTATCATCGGATCAAATTTAACAGAATCCAATTATTATTATTATTATTATTATTATTATTATCATTATAGTTCGTGAATCGATTAGTGTGTTATACTGTTTATAGCCACATGGTTACGCGTGTGCGGAAACCGTTCGATAATTATTGTAACTATAATTCTCCGAGCCCCTGTTCATTACTCCAAAATGCCTAGTTTTACTAATTACTATACTACCGTGACCGCTACTACCTAACAACGTATTAACGTGTGGTGAACAGGTTTAACATTTGGTCAACATACTCTACATAATACACATTTCATATACCATGTAGTTCATATGAAATAAATTATGGTGAGGGAGATAACGTTTTAAAGAACGAACACATTTTTTTAAAAACCTCTATTTTGAAAAATATTTAAGGTTCATTTATTTATTATTTTAATTGAGATGTGGTAAAAAAATAACTCATAGCTAGGTAATTACTATAATTACTAAATTGCACTCAGTATACCATTTTTACAACCTAGTTGCGTCTCTAAAATTTAAACAAAAAATCAATTATTTGAATGCACTTCATCAATATAAAACTATATTAATTATTTCATTGAATAGTGCATATTCAAGTAATTAATGAATTCACTTAAATTAATATAAGCAAATTCTGATTATTTTTCTTTTACTAAACATTGTAGATTAGATATAGTAATTGTATTAATGTAATTTTATTTTGATTCCCAAAATGAATAGGTGAGTATAGTATATACTCATTATACTTGTTTGTAATGCATACCAACAATATAGTGTATATTTAGGTATATTCTTACTTAACGTATATTATTTTAACCTATTATACGTACAATGGCTGAAAAGTGACGACAATGCGTCAATCTTAATAAAAAACAAAAGTATTCACGTTGTCACAACATTTTTCAACATTTTTGTGGGTACAAAAACTACAAACGATTAATAAAAATACAACAAATAACATTTATTCGATATTATAACATACAAGTAGTACTATATATTAATGCGCAAAATACACATTAAAGTATATATTTTACATTTTTCCTATATTCCTATATATATACCACATATTATGTTTTTATTTAGTAGTTTAGTGATACAATTAATAAATATCAAAGTAATGATAAATAAAAAAAATTATCGATTTATTTTTAATATTGACAGTATATTAAGTTACATGATAACATTGATAATAATTAAATAGCAGGATTACATCTTCGAAACTGGAAGAATATTACATGTAAAATTTATCACACTTATAAAATAAACCTTTTTTTCTAGAATTCAAACAGTATTCAGCCAAAAATTGAATACCTATGGTACTATGGAATAAGGTTCAATGTAAGTATAATGTTTTATTGATGTTTCTTCGAAAAAAGTATTAGTGTACAAATTGTTCACGTGTTTTTCATAAGTGGATTCTTGGAAAATCTCTCTAGATAATCTTCCAATTCAATTTTATAAAAACCATGGTTATTTTGTAGTCTTCGGCTAATTGATTTTGAAATACTATCCAAAATTATTGAACAGCTTTTTAAAAATTAATTTTAATTCTACGTATGGCTGGTCTTAGAATATCGTTGTATTGAGTACATCGATTACACAATAACCTTATTATTCGTACATTTTAAAATATTAACTCTCGAATATGATTTTTAAGCTAGCTAAAGTCTTAACAATTATACTTCCTATATGTTTTTTTTAATATTGAATTAACATTTATCAAATGCATTTATAAATTCAGTGATTTGAATTCTTAACGCTTCTATAAAATAACTATTACAACCTACGAGTAATTCTATTCTAGTAATTCTACGAATTTATATTTTACGCGTACAAAGCATATTATATTGCAGATGAACAAAAACTATATTATGTACACACTTCTCCCTCTATACGAGTAACAAATTAAAGCTGTTTTATATTATGCTTCCGAAAAATGATAGTCACCATCCACAGTTAACAATAATTCCATTATGTTTTAATACACGATGGACACATCTCCAAAAATTAAATATCTTGAAAAATTTGAACTACCACTGAAAACAAAAAGAAAAGTTTTCCACTGTGGCTTTTGAGTTTTGACGTGCGTTCGACTTGCCCGCCTATAACTGGCACCTCGGGCAAGTAAATCATCACGTGCGCGAGCGATCAGTGATTTCTTTTTTCCGATGCGTGACCGGAATCTAATACTACCATTTTTTTTTTTTTTTTTTGGAACGTTTCTAACTATTTTCCAGTCGATGAAGAGTATTAAACTTTGAACAATTTTTGGTATGACGTCCGCGGCATCGCAACGATTATCGCAAAACGTTAAAAAAAACATTGATGTTTATATATAATTACTATCCGCTACCATTAAGCGTATATATAATACGTATTTTATGAAAAATGTAAAATATTAAAGATAGAACTTAGATTATGTATATTCCCTCTCCAACATATTATATATAATAATATTGTGAAACAATTTATCCATACGTGTTCTACAGTAACTTGTAAAAATGCTGGTATGTAAAATTAATAAAATGATATTATAATGTAGGTATTTTATCAACTCGAATATTTATTTTATGTTGCACCAGCATTCTTAAACATTAACTATTATTTAATTTTACGATAGTTTGTTTTTCTATTATAAAATAGTCGATTTAATTACATGATCTCAACATTGGCATATCATACCTACTAAATAGCCAGAAAACATAAATTATTTAAATTTAATATTATGGGTTTGGAAGATTTAAACGAACGCATACGTAGAAGAATCTATCAATCTGTAATAAAAATGTTTTAACAAAAAGGGATTCCCTTAACATTAAAACATTGAATATAACTGAAACAGAATAATTTATTAAGGTAAATATAGGTAACACCTTACATGTGATAGCTTATAAATGTCTGCTGTACTCATAAAAACATTTTACCATAGATATGTAATTATTTAAATAATAATAAAATTACATTAAATGTTTTCAACTATTAAACATATTTATGATGCCGAACGCCGTATGGGTCCCACGATTTAAAAATTATATTCTTGCATTTTTATGTAATTATTTTTTTTTTTTTTTTGCAAACGCATTATCCACGATCATGAATACACCAATTAACACAATTCTCACTAATTGATGGCTTTTTCACATTAAACGCAGAGCGGCGTTTTGCCCGGTGACCTAACTTTTTATACCTATTTCTCGGAAATGCAGAATCAGCGATGCTGTCACGTTAATTATAAACATTGAGTCGTTTTGGGACGACGTTTAATATTTGTATAAATGACGAGAACGACGACGACAATGACGTGTAAATATAATTTAATTATTATTTTGGTAGACGGCGAGGATGACAGAAGGGAAAAAAGTCAGTGACTTTTTGTCTAACTCTTAACCTGTAAACGGGTTCTTACTTGTTACTATTATTATTATTATTATAATTAAGGGCTATAAGAACGGAAACTACCTCAAAATATAATAACGCAGGCGTCGTAATTAATTAAAAATTAATAACAATAATAATAAAAATAAAAAAATACATACATTCAGGTTTATTCAGAATTTACCGCGACTAGATAGTCGTCGTCTTTGTCGTTGGACAAGTGAGAAACAATATTATAATAATATAATAGCCGCAATATAATATAACTAGAAACGAAGTAAAACACTCGAATTAACTTTCTTTGAATCTCTATCATCGCGCCCGTGTGTGTAACAAATGCATTAGGAGCGTGGATAATGCTCATTATTTTATATAATATGTATACGTATACAATACGATTAGTATCCAGTGTTGTGTATGTAACTCGATTATACGCGAGAATATATTGTGTCATAAAGTATGAGTATAAAACCATAAACGTGTTGTATACGAGCGTAACAAAATAATACGATCTATTTGATAAAAATACTTTGACTATATTATTGGAGAACTGCAGATGTCGGAATGAAAAAATAAAAAACAAAAACGACGCACTGCTCAAACCCACTGAGGGACCGTTTTGCTTATTTATCTTCTCTAGATGAGATTTCAGGTTATAACACATACAACATTCATGTACTTATGTATTCGGTGACTATGCAATAATTATAATATTATTGTACATGGCGACGTCGCGTTTTTATAAGAAGCCAGCGTGGCGGAAATTTTCCAAAGAAGGTTTATTATTGTTTTTCGGAGCTTTTAATACGATGCTCTTTGATTGTACGATTTGCTTCGTTTTTTTTTTTTATTATTATTCTTCTGAAGTGTTTCTCTAACCACTATTTATTTCCTCGGGCTTTACCGTTTCCACCACCTACGCACCGAGATCTGCGCTACGACGAATGCATTATTCAGTACGTGTCTTTGTTCTTATTAGAGTAAAAGCTGCAGCAGCGGGCCTTTACAGACACAGACACAAACACAGACACAGACACACATACCTATATAGATATATATTATCTTATATATGTATACTTGACGTAAGTATGCACTTTGAACAAATAACTCGGCAGGAGCAAACAGTGGATAGGTATTCTACTCGGTTGACTTTGTGTGCTTTTTTTTTTAATGTACGAGATCAGACGCCAACCTAGCGAAATTCGTATATATTTACGGGGTGATCGAGATTTCATGAATATGATTGGAATTGTTTTTTATCATCATCGTTTTTGTAACACAGCCTTCTGTTCATATATATGTATAACATATTGTATAGTTACACAATATCATAACCCGGTCTGTCATCAATATTATGCACGTGGTAACTTGAATTATGTTAGTGATAGCTGTAGGTTATAGTATAAATCGCCTAGTTTTGTATACCAAACAATATATTTGTATATATTATTATTATGTAGGAACATGATACATTATTGGAATCTGTGTTTTATGTATAATCATAAATTTAACATCTATGCAGCCAAAAACCTGAGTGTTACACAATCTAATTCTAATAATTTTCAAGCCAATTTCTTGAAGCTAAGATATTCGCATTATTATAATAATTCTTATGAAAAAATAGTATATAGTAACTAAAACAATGATTATCCGTCACCCAAACATCCGTTAACTTCTTTGTACTTTAACCGTCGTTATCGTGTATTATTAAATATTAATAGAATACTGATGACATACACCCACACACATATATATATATATAAATATATTGTATTGTTAACGGTGTAATTGCACGGCCGTACCTATATTATATTATGGTGTATTGTTATAATCTACAATTATTTATATTCTAGTATAATAATATGTAGTTATTATGTGTCATAACCATCATTGTGTACTATACACATTTATAAATTGTCAGTACTCACTACTCAGCTGTGCGTGAACATTTTTGTGTCATATGTCATGTGTGTTTTTCCTAAAATACAACATCTGAAACAAACATAAACACGTGACTATATTATTTTGGAAAAAAGTCTAGAATACATAAAGACTCGCTGTTGAGCAAACCAATAGAATTTTTTTGATAATATATTATGTAATAGTTGAAAAAATTTGATTCACATGGTCGAAAAGCTTGGGAGATAATGTCAACGAAACAAATTTAGCTCGAGGTCGATTTCAATAAGGCTTGTTCGAAATATTTTTTTTCGTATCATCAATAAATGACGTGTTTTGATACTGAATTTGCTCAATGAACACGTGCGTAAACGAATATAGATTTTAACATGTTCATTGCATTTGTTTGCTTGTATTAAAACCAACTTCAAAATTTCATGAGCAAATATAATACATAATAATTTGGTAACTAGTAAATCATCGTTTAATTAATAATAAATAATTTTAAAATATTGTAAGTACATGTGTGTATATTTTTATAATATGTTCAAAAAAATGTAAAACACGTATTTATTTATAAAAAATACGTTATTGCTTTTTATTCAAGTAATTCAATTATTCATACGCCACTTGGTCATATATGGATAATCGAGGTCTTGATGTTAATAATCTTTATTATAAATATAAATATTATAACATGTAACGCAGAGAAAAAAATTCAAAACCTTTAAGTACGAGTATATACATCACGCTTCACTAACTATCCTAAAACAAATTGTGTAAATAATATTAAAACTTGTAGTATAAGGAGTTATAAATAACATAGCAGTTATCCGCCGCAGTGGAGCTATTCGATTTTATAATACTAATGTTGGATTCATCTTTTGTCTTTTTTCCTCTTAAACGACTACCGTGAAATTATCCGGGGACGATATTTATTTTGTAAATTCATCGTGGACAAAAAAAGTAAAATGAAATACTTATATTATATGTTGGTACGTGGGAATAAACATTTTATATTTACCGTGCTCGGGAGGATCATTGGAAGTTTACTCTGAAAAAATACTGGTTTGCATAATAGTATACACGCGTATATTATAAACGCGAATGGGTTTCGGTAAATTGTTTATAAGATCCGAACGACCCTTGTAGTTATAGTACGGCGTGTATTATATTATAAAGTTATACATGTTTAATACAATATGTGGCTAGTATAGCGGTCGTTTATGCGCGCACAATGCGTATAAACAATGGAGAAATTCAAAATTTTCAGACAAATAATGTTTGCATGTGCTACACCAAATGTACACGATTGGCGATCAGATTTAAATTCCAAGCGAATTGATAATCAATATGCATTTTCAATCGATATTTTAATTTTACAGTTCATATTACTGTGTTATAACGCATTTTCGTAGAAACGGTTTCGCAAACGGTTTCGTTTGACCGTCATACATAATTTAAAACCGACATTAATGCTACCGTTCGCAGATGTTTGGACCGAACGCGAAACGCATCCAAATCAATTTATATATTAAAACTGCCCCAGCAGTGGTACACGAAACACTTACTTGGATAAGAGACGTCTGTTCGTCTATACGAATCTATCCTTTGTACTAAAAATAGGGGTGAATCGCTCCTTCGGTAAGTCGTTATCGTTATTTCAAGGATTATACAATACTCGTGGGGTTTTCCAAATGCAGTGGCGTGTAATCCTAATATTTGTAATTGCTGTGTGTGTATATATTATTATAATTCAATAAGACCAATTATAATCATTAATAAACGGGATCTAGTGCAGCGAGTTCGTAAGACGTCGAGCATATAGCTCGATATACGTCGGTTGATCAGACACGTGCTTGTGTGTAAGTGTTTTTTAAGACTATAATTTACTTCTTATACTATTAATTTAATCGAAATAATAACTGAAAAATTGTATACATATTAATTTTCATATTTACGAATTTATTGTAGATTATGATAAGTTTTAAAATGCATAGAAAAATAAAACAAATGATTATGTGCTCCAAATAATACAGCAATTTAAAAATGCGAGTACGATGCGTGTATATATCATATACAAATAATAATATTAATTATATCTAGTGTTATTTCAAACTTTGATATGGTATAGGCTTTAACCACTGTTATCTCAAAATCCTTAAAATACACTCTTCATTACAATATAAACTTTTAGGATTTCGGAATAACTGCCTGTTAATCAACTTGAGTCTTTAAAACAATTTACTAATTAAACTTTGTCTCGGTTTGGCTCATCGCATTCTGATAATAATAGTAATAATATGCGATACTAATATACATGTAATAGAGTTGTCGGTAGATATAGGTGAAAGAGAATGGTAACTTTGTACTATTCCACTATATGTTTGAGCAATTTTTGTAATCGTAACTTAGTGGTAATACGAATAGCAAGGGACACTAAAATACGCACTAGAATCTACTACTATTAAATATATTAATAGAATATATACATTTACATTTAATATGTTGAAATAATTTAAATTGGAATTATTTTAGATGATTGTTTTACAGATATTTACTTTTATTAAATAGGTATTTGATAATTTAAGTAGGTAGTATAGGTATACAATATTGTCCACGCAATTAACGATAATATTGAATTTTGTTATACGTTTTACATAATACCTATACCAAAATATAATGTCGTACATATTAGATACATAATATCTGAGGCCTCATGTATGCTTTAAACAACAAATTTTATTCATTAAATTATCCAGTTTCCTACAAATAAAAGTTAAATTATAAAATATTGGAACAATTAATATTTACTTGATTTACTGACTAATAATATTATTCTAGCATGAGATATTTTTTTCTCTAGTATGGTAACAATTTTTTTAGAATACAATTATTTCAACTTTAAATTATAAAGTAAGTATTCATTATTCAGTAAAAAATTAAAAAATTAAAATATATATATATTAATTTATTTTTGTATTCCTGAGAACGATACTGTTCCCGTAATACTTCAAAATTACCAACTCTGACTAGTTAGGTTAGTGCTTATTTAGAACCGATGGTGTCAAACCAATGATATAAATATACAACAGAAATACTTATTTATATGCAAAAATTATAATGCATTATATTAATATAGTACATCGTAATACATTTATCGGATCAAATGTGTTTGCTTTGCTTGTTATTTTTTCAAATATTTATCGTTTTTTTTTTTTTTGTTTTTTTTTTTTTTTAAATAAATATTCAGTTAATATGTTATAATTACAAATATTATTCTTTTTTCTTTTAAGTGTTTGTCAAATAAAATGAAAACATCCAATAAAATAAATGTTAACATTATATAAGGTAATAAAATACTGCTAATGTGTGCCAGTTATGAAATGAATAGTAGTGTTTTTGTAATATTTTTTTAAACTGTCATTTATCATGTAATTACCGCACCTTTGATTAATCGATTGTATAATTTATCTTAAATTTAAAGTTTACATTTAGCAAATAAAAAATAGGTATCTATAAACAAATGATAAATTGGACTATTGAATTCATTACTTAACATACCAGATGTATACCTATAATATTTATAATTTCAAATATTATATTGCCTAATGATAACCGTTTTATTATTTACTGACAAATGATCAACAATCAATATTAATCATTATACTATCTTATATTTTATTTTAATCATCAGTGATTTATTTATTTACTGTATAAGTAAGTTTAAAAAAAGAAAAGGGAAATCTATGCAGTACAGTATACAATTTAAACGTATCTCAATATTTAGGTATTAGATTACTAATTAATTATTATGTAAAATATGAATTTAATAACAATCAACGCACGCAAATAATCACTAAAAGTTGAGATAAAAATTATAAATAATTATAACTCTAAAATTACTCATCCAAATCTCCGTTTATATTATCAAAATACTCCAAAAAATATTCTGAAGCAGAATATAAAATAATTAAAAACAAATATTGTCGTTTAAAAAATATAAAACTTGAAAACATTTATTAAAAATATTAAATATATATATATATATATTATATTATATATATTGAAAAATGATTTTTTATTTCAACTATAAATTAGTTAAAAATAGAGTTTTAAAAACTCTTAAGTTTTATTAATAATGGATCTTTCATGATAAAATGACCACCCTATATAAGTTCCTTTAGATGACCGTAGAGTTATCTAGAATATTACTTTAGGTATAATACGTGCATATAAACGTTTTGTTTTTAAAAAAAAAAAAAAAACTTAGTAAAAAGTATGAATGCATATTGCAAAATGTAAAGCTTATAGGTACTGTTTTAGTAAAATATGATTGATGGTTAGATGGAAAAGATAGAAAGGTGTTGAGCATTTTCAAAAAACTAAAAAATTACATCGAAATGACAATTAAGTCCATGTAATATGTTGAACAATAAATTAACGTCAAAACAACCACTCTGTTAAACATTATAAAAGGAGGTTTAAATAAAATATAATATATTAAAATAATACCCTTCAATTTGAAATGATAAATTATAATAGCCAATAGACCTATGAATATGGCTATTAATTATTTAAAACATCTAAAATCAATTATTATAGTAAAATATTTTATACTTGCTAAGATTGTTGTGATTATATACTTAAGCAATATAACAATATAATTTAAATTAAAACGTGATAATATTAATATTTTATAGATTAGAAATTCATAAAAAGCTCAAAAATACGAACAGAGCCTTTATAAATTGTATTGTTTTAAGTCTAATATAATACTCATAATAATACTATGTTATACTAGTCTAGTGTACTTGTGGTGAATATTTCACAAATTGAAATCTTCAAATCAACACGTCATGACAGTTGCAAAACTATACCCGACTGAGACGTAACGAAATAATTATTATTTTATATATCTAATGAAATATAGTGTATGAATATTATACATCTATAATAGATACAAGGTGATCACTATTAATAGTTATTTATTCTTCTAAATATATGTTCTTGAAAACATTTGTCTATACAATTTTAGTTTCATGGTATATAATATATATTACTACGAAACTCACGATATTTTAACAAATAAAATAAATAATAAAAAATATTTTACACAGTAAAAAATTTTTATACTATAGTATATTATAAACATGAACGAAATAAGATCATTTCATCAAAGTAAACATGTAATTTCAAGTATCGAAATTCAGCCGTAAGTAGTCGGTGGTGTACCCCCTACCAAATGTATAGGATATAAGTGAATGTGTAAATATTGGATATTATTTTCATTTTTCATTTCTGTTTTACTAAACGTTTATATATTTTATGAAAAACTGAATTACAGCCAACCTCGGTCTTTCAGTTGTTATAGATTTTACCATTGATTTTAAAATTTTTCCTCAAAATTCTTTATTTTGTTGACATCAGTTACAAGTTTGAACAATAAGTTAAATTAATAAAGTTATACATTTAGATAGTACAAAAAATTATAGTATAAATAATAATTAACCATGATACCTACCTTTACTGTTTTTTTAGAAAATTCAAATTTAAACACCCGTTAAACCTAAGTTGATTATAATTGCTAATTAGTATATTCAACGTCAAAGCAAAAGGACTTTTATAATTTTGTAGATATCAATAAATTACAAATTCATGGGATCGAAGTAAAATATTTTTTATAAATACCTACAGTACATAATCATTACATCGTTTTACCTAAACTAATTTATGTAGTTCAAGAATATTATTTGATTGGATGAATAATTTTATATTGATATATTGAACAAAATTGTATTAGTGATACAGTCCGTTACCAAATTATTGTTGTTTCAAAATTGCAAGTCGATCAAAATATAAAAAAAAAAAACAGTAAAAAACACTGAAACATTCTTTTTGCAATTTTAATATTATAATATTTTAAACACTGTAACATTTCCTGTTGATACACATATCCTATTCAAATATTATGCAATAAGTATTTAACCAACCCGTCACCAATCGATATCATTATTTTGTAATTTTAATTCAATTTTACTGTCATAATATTAAAAAGTGTATTACAACGTTCTCTATCACACTATTATTCGTCATCAAAGTTAAAATGGATATTTTATGTTGTTTTACAAAGATATAAATAGTTTGAACTAGAAATTTATGACAATGAAGATATCCCTAAAAATATACAGTTGTCTTTTTTATAAATCGTTATTTTCTCACCGTTGATTAGTGTCGATCTTCAACTTATTGTTTTATATTATTAACAACCACCAAAAAAAAAGTGATTGCTAGCTGTCGTGTGCACGCAAGCGTTAAATAAACAGTGTTTATATCGTAAATGTCTTTAAAATTAGAGATAATAGTATGGTAGTTGAATCAGGAGTTTTTTTTTTTGTCCTTTTTAATTATTGTGTTACTTCCGTTATGTGCAATTATGTTTTTATTAAGGCGTATTTTCACCGTACGTTATTATTATAATGTCTCTCTGTTTCTCTATTTGAATGACGATTCAATTCTATATCACAAATACGAATAGTTCCACGCTTGCACCCACTTATTATATTAGGACATTAAACAAAAAATGAATTAAAAATAAGAGGTAAAGCCGGGTTATTACCGGTTACCACGTTTCAAAGTTTACAGCAATAAAATATTCTATAATATTATAATATTATATAATATTTTATATTTTATGTGAAATTATACGATCCTTGATACTATCTAGATATTATATTATTAATTATAGTATGTTAACATTATAACCATGTGTCATTTATATGATCACGCTTTAGTATACTAATCAACAGTTTAATGTAACATTTTATGATTAATTTTGAAATACTAAGCATATTAATAATCGGTGAAAATATACAGCAGTTTAATTTTAAGAATTAAGAATTATGATATTCAACCTATGAAATAATTAAATAAATTAAGTCTGAAAATAAAAGAATAATTTATATTTCGTACAAACTTATCGATCATCCATTACAGTAATGTAGTTTTTAAAACCATTTATTTAAAAATAAAACGATTTTTTAATATAAATATAAATTTGCACCAATTTGAACTAATATTATAATAATTCAATAATATTCAATAATACTCAATTACTCATGTATAGATCTGTGCATTTCACTATTTTCTATTTATTTTTTTGCAATACCTATTGGATTTTGATTCGTTTAATATAAGATACATACAATAATTCACATATAATGTATGTTGTATATACATAACAATTATAATCCACTGCATCTTCATCATCTACGGATAATAAGTAATCTTGTTTTGATAGACGAGTTTTTAAAATAAAAATATAACCACAATAAATTATATGCATACACCTTATATAAAAGAATAACTATATAGATTATTTATAAACACGAAAAAATGAACAGAATATCCAAATACATGATTCTTTATTTATTTTAATATATAATATTAATTATGGTATACCTAATGCTGAAAATATCAATAACAGTATTAAATATAATATGTTATAGCAATAGTAAATTGTAATTGTATATGAATATGATTTCAATATACATTACTATTATTGGCACCTTTAATAAAGCAAAAATTATAGTACATGTTATAAACTATAGATTATGTTTACTTGATTCGAAAATATATAAGTAAGTTCATTATTATAAAAAAATATACTTTAAGTTCATATAAGTTATAACTAATATATTTTATCGTACATAAAATATCAAATCAAAACATTGTAAAAATAATAACAATATAAATTAGTAACATTGCATATTACTATTATAGAATATATAGCAAATATCATATGTGTTTAATATGCGTCTTGTATATAAAATGTAGTATATAAATATTATATAATTTTTTTAAATAAATAAAACAAGTGAAAAACCTCTCGCCTGCTTAAGACTCGAGTACTTTCTCTACGACGTTTTCCAATGTTTAAGAAAATGTTTACCAATACGCCACCATCGTAATAATAATAATAATAATAATAACACAGGACGATGTAACACTTTAAGAGGATTTCGACCAACCACGTGTTTTTGAGGCGATTTAACTTCACACACATAATAATATATGTATATTATGCATGTATACGACGATATGTATTCTCCGATTACGAATTCACCATTACGCGTGCGACATTTCGTTCGAAATTACACCAACCGACAGACTCGAAGAAAGTTTAAACCGCTTTTATTTCTCTGTTTTTAATAATATATCCGAGCAATTTGTTTCCCAGAATTTATACGCAACTTGTAGCCTATATCGTCGTCGTCGCACATAAAAAAGCAGTTTCCGAAGACTGCGACAACGTCGTAAAACCGACTGGCAAACGCCAAAGTAAACGTCTCGTTTGTGCGGATACAATGCACATATTATTTATATTGACATAATGTTAGGATGAATAATAATAATAATAATAATAAAATACAAACGATTTAGTTTATATTTATTATATAATCGCACTAGACTGTCTCTCGCCGTCAAATATAAATTCGTGGAAAAAAAATATTATTATAGTTATGTCTAAGTTATTTACGTCATCACATGACAACTAAAATAAATAAATCTATACACCATAATACAATTGTCTGAATATTTATTTAAGATTATTTTATTAATACACTATACAGGACAGTCTAAGGATATTGGGCTTAATAATATGTTATACATAATACTAGTTCTATATTGTTACTACGACGTATGGTTTGCAGATTGATGGTCTAGGACATTTTGATTTATAGGTACACCTATTTTTTTTTAACACATCTATAAATCCATAAAAGTAATCTACTTGATAGCTTATGCTAGCAAAGTTATATCCACTTATCGTCTACCTTTTTAATAATTATATTGTATAAGCCATTCGAATTAATTGGCATTCGCGTTTAACACAATTTACAATATATTTTATAATCTTTATAGTTTAGGTACTTATCTATTGAAGACGTATATGACATTTTTATATGTATTTTTATGATTTATTTCTCTTTTTGAACAATTAATTAAAATATTGCTGTATGATGTTTTAACTATTTCTTAATGCATATGTAATGATTATAACTGCTGGTCGATATGACGAATGGTGCTCATTATTCTATATAAATGAATCTTGTGTTGAATGTATATAAAATCGTTAATATATATATTTACGATTTTATTAGTCGTTCATTCTGTAAAAATCGATTTAATATACTCATTGGTAATTCGAAGAAAAATATGTGCGCACAAACTTTAACTTTATTAATATTAAAAAAAAAAAAAAAACATAAATCACCTAATAATTTAAACATCTCAATAATAAAAAAATATAATTGAGATATTAAACACAATTATTTAAAAAAAAAAAGCCCAAAACAAAATAATTGACTTGAGAAAAAGAAAAAAACAACAAGATTATGCTTCGGCCACGTAAGGTTAAGTTACTGTTGGTTGAAAGCGGTTAATGGGTGATTTCGCGCAAGTTGACAGTGCAGACGGTGGCTCTGGTGTTGAATATCGGAGACAAAAACGCATGGAACGAAGAGTATATAATATGATGATGCGGAATCAGTGTGCAACTAGAGGACGAAAAGTAGAGTATGATAGAACGGTTGTCTTCAATCGGTGAGTCACGACACACTTTGAGTCACGTAAATTTTAAAAATTAGTTCCGATAAGGACATTTTACTAGCGTAGAACAATTATAATATACTAAAACAATATTTTATTAACATTATACAATTGTACGTATACTAAATAATATGTTCTTGTATATTATGTAATCTGGTATGACATTGGTAGATATCAATGGGAAATAAGATAAGAAAACTTCTATAACTGCATAAGACGTAAGGCAATTTAACATTTTTTTTTTTCTTTTTCATGGCTTACAACACTTTCATGCATGAGCCTTGAAAAATATATTTTTAAAAAAGTTGGTCACATGTCAAACATCTTGAAAATACCACAGTGAAATTATAATATAGTCTCTGTAGATTTCTTGCAGGCTTACCGTCGGCCCCATGTGTCTGCATCTGGTGTTTGCCCGCAGAGTCACGCGCCGCCACCGGTCGCTGAAACTTTGAGTTCCCGTGGGTCCAGCTGCGCTGACGACCGAGTTCCTAGCAACCAACCACCACTCTCACCTCATGCTTAAAGTCTCCTTCATCGTCGTAACGAGTTTTCATCGTTGAGGTGGAATCGGTGTACCCACACTACCAGTACTGTTAGTCACCAGAGGGTAGATCGCAACGGCCACCAAGCGTATACGACGACTGTGAACCCGTCGCACGCCGTGGGTGATCCTGAACGGGTGTCATATCAACCTAGCGTTATCCGTGCTCTTTCTAGTACATGTAAGTATGTAAGTATCCTGGTCCAGTGGTATTAAAACATTTTGACTTGTGACCCAATTTTTTACCCATACGATGTGCTTCTAATTTTCAGTATGACAGTATGACGAAACGCGTAAATAGAGCCAAATAAACTTACGCGTAAATCTGGAAGTTCACGAAAATTTCAGTCTGCTGACTTAGGTGGGAACTACGACTTAACACGATGGTATAGCTTGCAGTGATTACAACATACTTAGTATATTGCAAGAACGTGTATCATGCGAATGGAATCGAAGAATCGACATATCGTGTAGGTAGACCAGATCGATAAAAAAATTAAGTATTTATTATAGTATTGACATATAATCGTTCAAGAGAGTTGAAACTTGACAATAACGCGGTCGGCCACGATTCCGAATATTATCATTCCTAGTGTACCTGAATGACTGGGAACTCTATACATAACAATAATCATCAATACTTAAGTCATGTGCTGCTCTGAATAAATTAACTATTATTAGGTACCACAATGCATGGTCTGTAAAAATCAAAATACTGAAATACAATTGTTATTTTTTGTAACATGCAAATCATCTGGTTTATAAAACAGCACATCATAAATAGATCATTAAAAATTTTAACGTCAATAGTGAACTGATGTTTTTTTCGTTTTATCTATCTAAAATAAGAACATTATTATAAGATAATGACTAATATATTAATTATAAGAACATTTTATTGGAAAGCTATATTATTTTATGTTACTCGTGTCTAGGTTCAGATAATGATTTAATAACGAAACGTTGTGCAGTGTACCTAAATGGTTTTATAAATAAATGGCATTACGTATTGATCGATATTATATTTATTACTACATCATTAATTTGTATTCCTTTAACAGGTGGTGGGTACTTTTTAATTTACAAACTTTTTGTCAGTAATATATTAAAACATGGAGTGTATATTTAAATAATTGTTTTACAGCCTTGAAACACTCTTAAGACGATTCAAATACGAAAAAAAAATAAAATGTATAACTTTGGAAATTTAATCATTACTTTGCCTAAGTATTGGATTATAAAAATTGATTCATTTTAAATTAACATTTTAAATCCTATCATTATTTAGATTTTATTTTACTGATTAATATTCAATACCTGGATTAAAATTGGAATTGAAAAAGTCGCAAATGCAATCGTACCTTTAGTAAGTACCATCTGCTAGATGTCAGTATTAAATAGTATTGATGTATATATTATATATATATATTTTTTTTTTTATTTGGTCATTAGACATTCTCAAATATATGCATATTTTCATTTTAATATAAAATATTTATTTGTTATGAGTAGTTAAATAAATTTATATTTGATATAATATCTGGTTTCAGTGTTATAAAATTGATAAATTAATCATAAAAATGACAATTTTGTGATTTTTTTATAATCGATATCATTTAAATCATTATAAATGTATACTAATATAATATTATGCTATCTACGTGCTTATTTCCGATAGATCACTGTTAACACAAACACATTCCAAATAAAATATTCATTTGCCCCATAAATATCCAGGGTGTTACCCAGGTGTTCATGATATGATTATATACTGAATAATATGTTTTCACCATGTGAAACATCTTTGCCGAACGAAACTAATATTCAAATGATCTACTCATACATATTTTGTAAAGCTTTTTCAAATGGTTTTGTATTAAAACCGCGTACGGAACGTATTTTGGAGGCATGTAGCAGCTCGTTTTAACGAGTAAAATCACAAATCTGCATACAAATATTTTTTTATTTATTTTTTTCAAGAGTTCCAGTAAAGAAGCACGCGAGTGTGTGTTTATTTTATTACCACCATAGAGTAAACGAACAATTAATTTGAGCATTTAAACCATTATTGTTTGAATTAATCAAAGTAGACGCCATGTAAACATTTAAAAAAAAATAATTCAATTTAAAATTCAATTAAACGATTCTACTACAATAACAATTACAAATTATAACGATGAGAAACAAAACCTTTCGCTATATATATATTTCTATTTAAACTACAGGTTATCTTACATGACATTACGATGAACAATAAAAAACTCTTTAATTCGTAATTTAATATTTTGGGTTATAACATTATAATGTTAACAAAGAACATAGTTATATTGTATCCTATAGAAATTTTACTAATTTCATATCAACAATAAAAATTAAATTTTTTTCTAAAAACTTTGTGTATTAATTACGAGTATATTATTATTAATAAAATATTATGGATAAAATTTCAATCACAATATCGTTAAATTATATTTTTTTTTCTTAAAATATATTATGCTTTTCAGATATCATTATATATATATATATATATATTTTAACAAATTTGAATTTATGATTATGATTAATAATACTATTTTGCCATAACACGTGTCTAATCAATATCGTATTAAAAGTAAAGTAATTATAACGCTATAATCATGAACCGATAAATTCTAGTATCAGTTCATAGTATTATGATAGTCTTCATGTCTACTGATATATTATTTATTTAATGTTAGAAAAAAGATTAAATTGATAAAACATACTTATCGATAAATAATATAAATAATATTTAATTAATAATTTACCCTTAAAACTTTTTTATTCGTTTAGTAGTTATTGTGGTTTTTATGAATTTTTGAATAGGTAATTAAAAAAAAAAAAAATCTCTACTAAATTATAACTAAAATACAGATGATTTCGCTTAATGTGAGCACGTTTGGACCAGATCCATTTACCACATAAAGTGGTTTTCACGAATGCTGAAATTAATAAATATCATAAAAGAAGGTTAAGTGAATACCACTCAGCTGTATAGTGAGTGTCAAGTAGATTATTATAATGGGTGTGTTAAATTTTATTTCAATGTATATCATTCTATACAAAAAATGATTTTAAGCTAAGACTGACTGACTCATTTAAGTGCATTTCATCATATTATGTTTTTTATATTGATATTAAAGTAATATAATGTTATTATATTATAGTATTAAGGTAGGTTGATTTAATTTTTTCCAATAACTGCATTTATAATATTATTATTATTATTATTTCATAATAATAAATACAATTTTTGACATATTATATTATAATATTATTTTTATTAAATTCAATATTATCTTAAATAATATTACTTATAAGGTATGAGTGACATTCTAATACATTTTTAACAAAACAATACTTGTAGTTTGTAAACTGTTGTAATTTTGACAATTTTTGTCAACATTTTAACTTAAAATGCAAATTAAAAAAAAAAAATCACACATTTATATTTTTAAATGGAAACAAGAAAACGTATGTATGGTCTTATATTAATTGTTAAACAACTTTGAAACAGCAAATTTTTATTTTTCTACATTCATAGAAAAAAGGTTTGAAAATAACCATGGCTATTACTTATTAGCTGCTCATAAAGAATTATATAATATATATAGAAAAATGATAATATAAATTTAACATGGTGAAAATATCCATAATAATAGTTATTTTATTTGAATGATAACAGAATAAATAAATCAATTTCGTAAATTTGTTTTTATATTTTCCTAAAGTGACTAAAAAAAAATAATAACATATTATTATAAAATCAATATGGTTCATAGTCCGCTCTGAATTTAAAAATGCGTTTAATAAAAGTTCAATTATTTTTTAAATACATTTGTGTACATAGTACATACGTCATACATGCATTATATTAATACGATGTTTACGTAGGCGTAGAAGGTGCACATATGGATTCTGAGGTAAAAATACTTGGTCGAAGCAATTTAATAATAAATTATTTAACGTTTTAAAGTATCTTGAAGTATTTGCACTTTTTCCAAGATCAAGATTTGATTTTTTTTCTTAAACGAACTTAAACATTAACACTGATTGGAATTTGTTAAATTTTATGTAATGAAAGACATGTGTGCCGTTTATTATTACCATTTTTATTTCTTCACAAAACAGTATTTTTTCAAATAAAATCACTTGTTTCATAGTTAAGATTCAATGCTTTCTATAACTCTTTTTAAACTTATACATACAATATTATACACATTATACATAGACAAATTTTAACTACGTTACTGAAATATCGTCTTATAAATATATATTATATTTCACACAATCTTAGTTTCAATGTGTCTTCATTAAAATTTGAATAGTAAAATATCATGTTGCCCGTTTTAAAAATATATAATATAAATATGTTTGTAGTATTTCTTGTTTTTAAATAAACATTTATCAAGAAAAAGAAAATAATCGAAAAAATTAACTGATAAATAATTAACAGTTTTAAGTAGAAAACCATTTTTGATGGAGAATTGTATCATTATTTATTTGAGATGAAAACATTATAGTAGTGATTTGGAAAAAAGGAAAGAAAGTCTATTGAAGCAGATTTCGAGGGGAGAATAGTTGAACGAATACAAATTAAAATACTGTATATTATTGACAGCATATTTATAAAGGTTGTTAACAACGAGTTTTTAAATAAATTATATATTTTTAATCCACTATCACTACACTATCGATGCAAAGCGTAGTTCACGAATTTCCAACATATTTTACATCTTATTAATTTCAAGCGATGCGCCAATTCTCGAGCATCCGTATAAATATAAGAAATGTCAACATACATTGTAATAAATGTATGCGACAATGGTCGTGGCTAGTTATGAAGTTACAAAGACTTTAATAAAATACATTTTAAAAGCATTTAAAATAAATATTCCAATACTTAAAAACCCTTTTTCCTAATAAGATATTTAAATTACCGTAAAAGTATTTCAAATATTTTTAAAACCTTTTTTTGTTTTATATATTAAAAAAAAAAAAAAATGGTACTTGCCATTAAGAAAATTCAAAATTATAGCCAATATTAAAATATATTATAATTAGGATAATTTTATGATTTACAACACAACAATCAATATTGTAATTTTCGCTATTAATAATTCGTAGGGTCATTGATGCAATGATATATTATTATTCTCTCGATGACTTGTATATAAGTAATTATTTCAGTTCACTGAATTATATTGTACCGTTGATCATTCGTTGATTACATAACATTGCAGTTTGAATAAGAATTTACGACAGTTGAGTGCTGACAGTTATGGAACACAAGAAAAATTAAGACTTATGAGTGTATGATTATTGATTATCATATATAATAATAATAAGAAAAGTTAACATAAAGAAAAATATTAAATGCATTTATATCTGATGGTAAAATTTATATTTTTATAATTATTTATAGATACCACAATTCAATATTTTTAGCGATTCCTGATATAAAATATTTTAAACTATTAAAAAATAAATAATAATATGTTTTCAACTAATGAAATTATTATTTATAAAATTAATAATTTAATAGTACGTGTTTCTAGTTATAGAATTAAATTAAAAAATATATACCTGCTACAAATAGAATAGTAGGTATATACCATATAAACACTTAATACATATAATAACCTACATTCGAAGTTGTTATTTATTTTTTTATTTTTTTACTAAATATTATTAGTTTTTTTTTTTTGTGTTTGACAGTGTGTCATTGGTTCATTAACGTGGTTTTGGTTATATGTTATTTACAAAGTGTAAATGCAATCGTTAATGAACATTGAAGTTAATTCGTTTTCGTCAATCTACAATCGTATTTAATAATGATTGCGTATTAGAATGCTAGTCAAAAAGTAATTTATATGCACATTGCACTTAACTCCCGAATAAACTCAATCTAATGCGCTTTAATTATTGCATTTAAACATGAAAATAGACTAGATGAACATACATTTGCATTTAAAGTCAAATAAATCTATATGTGTGAGTAACATGTTTATACAATTGTGCAACCTATACGTACATAATATTATACGCAGTTCAATACAAAATTATACAATAATGATAGTTCTCCAAGTAGAGCTGGATTTCCACTTCATCGTATTGTATTATTTTCATTTATTTTATTGATTTAACTTTTTCGACATAAGTTAATGTTTTTATAATATAAATTTAAATTAAAGTAATAATTTAATAATGTGTAATCTACTCAATTTAATTTTGTCCGTCTTGACCAATACGTTGTATCTGGTTGGTAGGACATACTGCATACATGTAAAAATGTAAAATCTAAGTTTCAGATGCTTGTGCGATATAAATATCGATATACTATATACTCGTAGTATTTAAAAATATTAAAATATATTTCAGAAATACATCAAAAAACAAAAATATCTCATTTAATATTTTTAATTCTAATAATTTCATTTTTTTTTTTTTTTTTTTTTAATATATATCAAAAAATTCAATACTGTTTATATATTCACAAACACAAACGGTAATACAAAAATGGACATAGTGTATTGATTTAACTTTTAAATGGTGAGTTTTTGCTCTTTCTTGATAGTTTATAGGTACTTTAACATCAATGAAAATAATAAAAATGAGTAAGATACTAATATGTGAAATTTTTAATAGGAATTTATTATTAAAACATACTAGTTAACCGCAATTATTCGTATTTGATAAGAAATACATTTTCAACACTAAATATTGTTCTTAACATTCACAGTAATTTCCGTTAGTGTAGACTTTTCACAACAAGTCAAAACTTTTCTTCTATAGAATACAATTATTTTCTTCAAATATTTAGGTTGATACAGAATGAAATTGGTTGTACCAGCCTGCTATTTTAGGGTTAAAATCGTTAAATTAAAAAAAATTATTTAATTAAAAAATAACCAAACAAATTTTGCAACAATGTGAAAGCTGCGTATTGTTCTTTATCGATTATTAATTTATATCGAAATAAATAAATATACACAACTGAATAAGCTTTGTATTTATTTGAGCTTTTGAAAATTTAAGTACATAATATATATACATATATATATATATATGTATATAAATTAAAGTTATTTGACTGTTGGCTGGTGAAATTTATGTAATAAAATCGGTTAGAAATAATTGTAAAACATCAAATGTCAATTATAAGTCAATCAACGGTTGCATTATGGAGGAAAGCGCCACGTCATTGAAATATAAATTCGGTTATGTTGGGACGAATAATCAGAAAATTAAATTACCCTATGTTTGTTCGACTAATGTTATCGTGCAAATAATAATTGTAGTAATTATAATACTCTGTAAACTTTTATTACTGTGTTCGTGTGACTCATAAGATTTGATTAACTGTGTAGTATCTAGTAATATACGTATAGACTATATATACGCATTGAAAGTGATGTATATATTTTTAGGACATAGGTATATCATTATTCATTTATAGAATAACCATCAGTCGTACTAAATTTGAACGTTTATTCGCACGGAAGGAAAAGTCTCTAGAGGTTTCCTGGCTGATGTTGACGGTGGAGGGTTGAAGATAAATTAATATTTGAGTATTAATGTTAGTATCCAAAACGCAATAATTTTCTTATACTTATTCTTCTCATCTTTTTTTTTCAGTCGTCGGTTTGTACACGAAAAACGTTGTTTCCTTAATCAGAGTTGTTCTACTCTTCCGAAAAAATAAAAATAAAAATACGAGCTTAAAAAATAAAATAAAAATAAAATTTTTGGCAAACCGAGAAATGTTTTATTGTTATAGCCTCGGAAAGAAGATCATAAATAATAAAGAAACGAAACAGACCCAGAAAAATGTCGACGAAGCATCCCGTGGACGCCGTTGGTGGATGGTGATTAAATAGGAAAATATGAACTACGTCCATTATTCAAATCGACGACGAGGAAAAAAATAAAAAGGTGTTCACGTCATTAGAAGAACTCAGTGAAATCAAATCATTTTTTATTACGAAATATAAAACAAAAATTAAAAAATGTCATACAGTACAGATTTTTAACAGTCACAGTCTGTTTTAAACACCAAGTAAAACATTATGTACAGAATACACGATTTAATATATTGGTAACATAATACAATAGATACGATTAGGTAGGTATAGTTTGTTTTAATTCCAATAATTCAAACATCTAAAATATATCTACAATACGTTTAATATTCAATAAATTGTACTGTAGTTTGGTCTCAATTATTTGAATTAATCGAATACTAGCATTTTTATTTTTAAAATTTATTAGATAATTGATAAGAGAATTAGTGTAATATTAATGGGCTGTAGGCACCTCATAACACATACTATTAAAACAATAACAACAACTGTAATAATCCATTATTTTTTTTATTGAAAAAAGTATATAATACATAAGTGGACTGGTTTGCAACTTTTTATGATCCACGACCCCCCCCCCCCCAAAAAAAAAATATATATATATATATATTTATTTTGATTATACGACTATCTTCCTAACAACATTATGTAACCGTATAATATATATTTACTTAATGGTCTGAATATATACAAACATTTTATTCATATAAATGAAATCGTTAATTTTAGGAATGATTCAATAGAACTTGTTATTGCAACATTACTAGATATGACTAAATTATTACGATTGACACAACCATCGATGGTATAAAATATTTGTACTTTGTATAAAACTATAAAATAATATACATAGTATATATAACATTTGAATTTGGTGTATAATTATTAGCGACCCCCAAGTTACGAACCACTGGCAATAGTGAGTAGAGCCTATATTATATTATCGAATAAGGTCGAAGAACTTATATTATAATAATATTATAACAATAAATTAGATTAAGATAATAATTAGTGAAAATCTATAGTAAGTGTCCAACATACTATAATTGTTTTCCTAATGTCTACCAAAAAACCTTTAATTTAAGTAGCAAAAATGCAAAAAAACTATTTATTCAAAAAATTATCAGTCTGGAATAACAGAATTTGGTTTCAGAATATATTATAAGACGTAAAAAATAAAAATCCATTCACCCAAAAACCAGTTATCAACATTCTCCATCAGTGAATATTACTTACTTCACTCAGAAACAAACAAAAAAATTAATAATATTTCGTATAGTAATATTAAATCATTAACCATAAGAACTTTTTTCATATTTTCTATACATATAATAGTCAACGTATTTAAAACAAAGAGTTACAAGCACATATTTTATTAAAGGTGATTTTGTTTAATTTGAAAATAGTTACAACATTTTTATGTTACAAGCTTACCAGTTTAAAATTTCAATGTCAAACCAGAAACTTTAATTTATGTAGTATACCCTGTTATTCGGGCTCAATGCCTTTGAAAGTTATTCACGACGTAACCTCATCAGGGTGAGCATGCTATAAACAAAGACTTAAAATTTTAAATTTGGACAAAAACTGTTGATTTGTGCTTTATATTATAAGTTGCCTTATGACAAGTTTTCAATGACTTTAAAAATAAAATCATTTTATTAAAATAAATTTTACCAAAACAAAGTGAATCAACAAATGTAAATCATAAAAAACCTTGAAAGGAATATAATATACGTTTTTAATAATATTAACGAGGAAAATAAATTACCATAAAATGAATTTCATTGTATAAAGAACACCATAGTTATTTGATTATTTAAATCACTATTAAAATAATATTAATAATTACTATACATTATTTATTATAAAAATATGCATTATGTATATTATATGTATATTATTTAATATATACAATATCTTAAACGATATCACTCAGTTTGTACCAGTATAATTATAGTACATAGTAGCTACTCGTTTAGAATTTGATTTTTTTTTACAGAACTAAAATATATTTTTTACAAAAATAAAATCCAGAAAATATCATTTTTTTTTTTTCAAAAATGTTGTTTTGCAATGATCATATTCTGAAAAGTGTATAGCTATTTAAAAGTCAACACTATTGGAAATAAGAGTAGACTCTTAAATTGATTACCCTTTATGATATGTATTATAATGGCAAAACTAAACCTAATTTGTATGTTCTTATATTAATTAATCTATGTGATTACGTTCCATCGTTATAGCTTAAGTACATATTATTATAGTTTTAAGTGTACCTACATATTTGAATAGTAAATTTATGGATAAGTATTAGCTTAATATGAACCTTTAAATAAGTTTAAACTATTTTTGAAATGTCTTCAGTTAAAACTTATTATAATATATGTATAAATACCGCATTAATATAATAATAATAAATAATAATAATAATAATAATAATATATGTAATAGTAAATAATAACTACATTGAGTATATATTATAAAGACACGCATCAAGAAGGTATTCTTGAATTGTTTAATACGCGTTCAAAACTATATCCTAAGTATAAAATATTTAAATTTGACAACATATGTTTGAAATAAGTTTTTGATATTTTTTAAATATGAATATGAACAACTTATTTTAATATTTGCTAAATAAAATATGTTAACTGATTATTCCATATTTAAATATTAATAATAATTTCAACAAATATAATTAATTAGAAAAATTATACAATGAATAAATTATACGATATATTTTATCGTGCGAGTATCATATCTGCAATTATCAACATATTATTGTATTTTAATATGAATTTCTATAATGATAACTTTAAATTACTTAAATCATATTTTCATAACAATATGAAAATGTTTTATACATTTTAACTTGTTTATATGTGTAGGTCTAACATTTATATTATATTATGTCATATTATATTTTGAACACGTGAATATTGAATATCAACTCAATTAGTACTACAAAATTATAATTAAAACTCACAACTATGTAGCGTTTAATTATATACATCGGCATTTTCAATTAACCGATGTTTCTATGTAGAATTACTTAAATCGTTTTTAGGAGTTATTCGCAAGGCTTTTTTTTTTATAGTTATTTGTTAGTACAAGGGTATACGTTATATTGTATAAGGCACATTCTATAGTATTAAAAATGTCAATTAAACGTTTGATTAAGATGAGTGTTATTGGAAAAAAAAATAAAAAATAAAAACCTCCCCTCGTAAAAATATATTCGTTTAAAGCTGTCAATTTGTTCCTTTTTTCATACTATTATTATTGAGACATGTTGTATCACTTAGAAAATACCATTTCCTAGGAAATAGGTTACAGCGTTGGGTCGTTCAGAAACTGATCGAAAGACGAAAATAATTTAATACACTGACTATAAGTTGCATGGCTGTAATTTGTAGCACACAACACAATAGAATACGTTGTACATATCCTTTTTAACTCGTATTGTTCGAGGAAACAATTGTCAGAAACCACGAGTTCGCACGTCTAACACTAAATGCTAACTGTATAGTACATATACTCTAGTGCATTCTATTTTGTATCTCCGTTTTATTGGGATAGAAATATTTCGAATTAAATTGATTGAGATAATACTCATATTCAGTAGTCAAACAATGGTACATAATATACCAGTATTACACTACAAATTGCATGTATAATTTATTATTATTGATATAATTATGACGATCTTAAGGAGCAAATACAGTTTCAGATAGAGGGAAATTGTTTAGTTAAAATAATATATAACATTACAAATAATGATTGGTACAGTTATATTATGTGTATTTTGTATAACCATGCATTATATCAATTTTTATATTTTGACAGACATAATTATAGTACGTACTACCAAAAAAATGTAATAAAAGTAACTTACTCTCTTCCGTCAACGTACCCATCAGTCGAGTTATTTAACCATAAAAACATGTTATTTATATATGCAATTTACTTTAAACAAATTATCATAAGATCCATAAAAATTCATATTATACTTAATTATATAAAAATAATAGATAGGAGAATAGGAAAATATATAATATATAGTTCAATATAAAGTTTCAATTACTTTATGTTTTAATTTAGTTTAATAAAATAAAATAATAGGTTCGAGCTTAATTGGTTCTGGAAAATCAGGGTTTTGTATTATGCTGCATAAAATACGTTGTATTAAGAATAAAAATGCTTTTATGTTCCTTATTGATATGTTTCATATTATGTAATATTAAAATAACTAATACTTAAACAAGTATTTAAATATAATGCTCTAATTAAAATGTGAAATGTTTTTCAAAATTAATTTAAAAACGATTATACATCGGTCATTATTGTTATCCAATAATTTTAAGTTAATATTATTATAGTTGAAAGATAAAAAAAATAAATGTAGGTGGCTTTTCTCATCGATGTTTGTTCACTTATTAATAATATGTTTTTTTTTTTTATATATACCTATATATATTTATATAAATTTATAAATTATAAAGTATCTTACTCCAAAACCTATGTATTTGTTATGCCCTTATAAATATAGATTTTATATTTCTTGTAAAATAATAATAATAATAATATATTTTCAATATATAATATTCACTATGTACACATAGTGGTTGGTTTATGATTAAATCTTAAGATTTGAGGACTAGATATCCAAGAATCTATATAGTTATAATAATAATAACAATAATAATACGATGTTTTCGTATGTACCTATTTGGCATTATTATTTTGTATCATTTACATATGAATATATAATGTACGCTGTACACGTTATTATTCTAATCAAAATTTAATCTAGTCGTCTCGTATGTTTCATGTAATATGATTATAGTCTAATACATAATATTACAAATTACAAAGTGTTGCTGCGTCATCTCTTCTAGTTTATGGAAATTCGTTTTTTACAATTTTAATTGGGAATAAAATATAGGAGCAAATTGCAATTAGAAATGATGTATAAAATGTTAACAATACCTAAAAATTACATATTTTACATAACCTATGTAAAATGTATATTTATATTTGTTCCACACTACACAAATTGATTACGTGTCATATAAGACATTGAATAACTGCATACTGTATAAAATTAAACCAATCTCCAAAGGTGGATTATTAAGGAGGTTTATACTGAGTATATCTGCCATTCACTAAATACTAATTATAATACAGATATATCAAACATTTGGGAATACGACTTTTAGTCGATTTTAATAAAGTTAATAAAGTTTACAATTTTATGCTTAAATCTGATTTGTTTAATATAATATTCAAGAACTGAAAATTCTTAGAAAACAATAAACCTTGTATAACTAGCATAGAAATACATACATGAAAAATTAAAATAGCAAACTCAAAATCATAATATTTTAAATAACCACTGGCTTGAGACAAAGATACGCATTTTCAACAGTACTCATTAACCTGGTGCTAAAAACAATGGTTGAAAATATGAATAATATATTCAAAAGTCCTGCCCTAGGTCAGTATATAATTGTTAGACTATTAATTAAAAGATAATATAGAGATGGTGAAAAAACTATGTAATATACTGTTGAATGCTACGGATAAATTTAGCTGTATATAATTAATGATAAATAATACAACTGAATATATGAAACTTAGCAGAAGAAACTCGAAAATACATCTATATTTTATGCATATAGAGTACCATAACTTAAATACTTAGAAGTAATTCTAACCTAATGAAATGTAAACAGAGGTATTAAAAACAATAAATAATGATAATCCAAAACTATATCTAAAAATCAATAATTAAAATATTTACGACTTTGATACTACTTGACATATTATTTGGCTTCAATACCCTAAAAATTATCCCTAAAAAAATATCGAAGGCTTAAAATTTTTGAAAGGAATTTTAAGTGTAGAAAAGTAAGTAGAGAAGATTATTTAACAAAGAACTCCAAAATTGTGTTACACTAGCCATGCATCACGAAATAAATTACGAAGAACATTACGATTAACGTTTATTAGGTATACCTAGTGGAAAATGCATACAATGATAAAAGCGCTAATTAAAAAATACCTGATGGGAAAAAAAATTACTAGATATGTCATATATAAAATGGAAAAATTGTATGAAAATATAATATATAAAAGAAGTATACTCCAGAAATAATTATAGGCAAATAGCTAAAGATAAAGAAGAGTTTATCTTAATAGGTGGTTTAAAAGCAAAGAACCAACAAATAAAAATAACTGTATTTTATTCAAAGAAAAATATTTTCTTTACTTAAATTATTTTATATTTTTATAAGCCTAATTAATAATTTGATGATAGTTAATTGAATAATAAAACGCGGATTTTGTCCCTCAGTCAATTGTTTAATCATATTCTAGGCATGTTATTTATTTTTTGATATTTTTATAATTTGTATAGATAGGAAGGCTTCCATTATAAAACTATTTGATGATAAAGTTACCAAAATTATTTACCTATATTAAATGTCAGTACAATAAAATATTTCTTATTTGTATTTAGTTATTGAAATTTTTTTGATGGTTATAGTAGTAAAACCTATTATAACAAACAAACTCATCAAAGTATACATAATTTCCATATACCATTGCCTTTGTAGTCTGACCAAAGTGTTTTATTATAAATTTAGTTCATAATTTATTTGTTTATTATTACAATAACAGCTTATTGTATTCTTAAATACCATATTATTTCTGTTTTGTTAACCTGATATGAATAAGAAACTAAAGTAATAATAATGAATTGTTATTGTAATTATTATGAATAATCATTATTGTGTAGTGTGTACTGTGTATCATATTATTGATTGTCCAGAATGTTTAGACGTTTATTATAGTAATTATGGAACACACGATTTCCAAATACGATATCTCATTGAAATTTATTATTATATATAGACATTATAATATTGTACGATGTCTATCTGATAATATAAATACTCAAATGAAAAGATTAATAATTGGTCATCATCTATAATTACACAAATAAATCTATAACTGCTAGCAATTTATACATATGTACATTCGAGCTTCCAGCTATTAATAAACGCAGAACTGAAATGGTATTAAAAAAATGTTAACTAAATTACAACTCGATTACATCGACGTAAATACACAGCTGTGGATAGCATATATTTCTTTAATAATCTTTACCATTCGCTAGTTTCAATATCACTGCACACATTACTCGACTCGGGCATCAAACACTTGAAATATATACGAGTAAATATATGTACGTTTATGTGTGTGTGTGTGTTTGTACTGGCAACTAATTTATTGAAACGTTAGATAAATTGCGAGCACATATAGCACTGCGGTACATGTATGGTGTGTAATATACGAGTACATGTTTAAATATTTTAAGAGTATCGATGAAACAACGTAAATTGCACTGTTGTTGTATATAGGATTACAAGTTTGAAATTTTCGCCAATCTTCAAGTGTTTCAATAAAATGCTGAAAAAAAAGTAATAAATTAATTTAAATTCATAATAAAGTAAGAAATAATTTGTACCATATACACTTCTGTATAGCAGTTCAATAAAATATTTTAATAATACGATAAACAACTTTATATTATAAAAACTATATACATATGATTTATTTTAGTATGAGATAGCTTCACTATAAATATATAATTACATGTATTAACTATATGAATAATACCGAATCTATAATTCTATTTAAATTGTTATTTATACAATATAGATATTAATATATTATTATTATGCAATAAATACATTACATAAAAACATAATGTTTTAATATTGTTTTATGATATATCCAATCGATTATCAATAGTAAAAATGTCAATGAGATACAAATAAATTAGGTATGTACTTTTTGAGTCATTTAACATTTATTAGTTATACAGCGTTGAGACTATACAGAAATGTTCAAAGGACAAGTAATAAATTCAACTTATAAATGTTTTAGAGTTATTGAGAGTCAAGTTATCGAAACTTGACGTGAAACTAAGATATTTGCATAATTTTGTTACATCCTGAAATAATATTATTGACTTATAGTGTATAATATTTAAAACAAAATATATGATAACTTCAAAATAATATCATTGTTGAAAATATTAATAATTTATTTTGATAAAAATACATATTCCAAATTTAAAATGTAAAAAATTCACCATACAATATTATATATTTATAATTTATATCAAAATATTTAAATTTTTAAATTCTTTATACATACAAGTTAAGTGTGATTAAATAAAACAATATTTTATATCAAAAAGTAATGTTATTTACTAGAATAATTGGATCTGTAAGTGTTACAATATTGTTTTAAGTTTAAATTTCCCAATTATTTATGTTTTATTATTATTATTTTTTTTTTTTTTTACAAAATTAAAGTTTAATACAATTTTTCAAAACAATTAATTGTTGCTTAATATATACAAAACAAAATACATTATTATTTATTTTACATTACTAAAATAACCCAAATTCAGGTCTATTAATTTCAACGAAGGTGTATGTGACTACAAAATATACAAATGTCTTTTAATGCAAATTAATTTGTGTAAAATTTATATTAATAAAATAGAAATTAATTATTATTTATACTTATATCATGACAATTAACAATGTTTTGGGTAGTACGAAGGTTAATAGCATGTATAGGAAGAATAATTTATTCTAAAACCCTATTTATTGAATAATTATTATATCCCATTCAAGAATATATTAATATTCAAATTTATCGAAAATCGTAACTAACATACTTTTGTAGAAATCATATTGAAAGCATTCGTATAAAACACGACTAGGTACACATATATTATATTGATTTATCAGGTTCAATTAATAACACGCTTAAACATGAACTACAAATACTCATAAATAGTTTATAATATTATATAATATAAATATTTAAAATTATTGATGATGACATTAATTTTGAACAATATTTAGCGATATCCTTTAAAACAATACTTAATTATTTAACTAATACTTACTAAAAAATTACTTTTTTACGACAAATTTAATTTTAGTTGACTCCAACTTTGGACTTAAATATGTCAAGTGTTGATTTTTCTTCCTTCTCCACCTCATATAGTCTATATGGTTTAAAAAAATAATTTTAGTCAACTATTAGTTAACTTTTCATACTTCCTAATGTTCATTCTATTCAATTTTATAAAAAATAAACAATAAAATATAAAAGACTAAAGTAATTTCTTTTTGAAAACCAAGTGGTAAATCACGAAGACTATAGTTTACTATAATATTATTTTTATTTACATCTGTTATAACCACAATTTAAAAATTATAGCGTTTTATAGAAAAACACGTGTTTACTTTATATTTTAAGCATAGTTATTTATTTTCAGTTTACGCATTATTTCTGATGATCGATTTAATCGTTGGTTATAATATTATTATAATAACGGGCACGCAATATATCATTATTTTTACTGTGATACTTGGATATAAATGATATAATATAATGTGTGCATGACGAATACACATATAATATATTATGATCGTTTATGAACAGGTTAAGCCACGAGAGTGATATGTATATCCGTTTGATTTATGTTGGGATGAAAAGATGTACCGTGAACGGTGTTTTTATCATTCAAAACATGATGATTTAAGGAAATGCGTAACCATTTTTCTACCAGCTCACATTTTTCACCCACATACAAATACATATACTAGACTCATAAGTTGTGCCCGACATTCAGCACCTTACTTTATCATAAAATCAGTTGTCAAAAGTAATCGGTATTATAATATTTATATGACATTTATAATAACATTTTTAAGAATTATTTATAAGCAATATTCATTCAAATTTTCGAATGAAAAAAAAAATGTACATCATTATAATGTTATTGTATAACTTGTATTCACTTGCCAGATCTTGAATTATGTGATGGGTGAAATGGTTGACGAGAAAATCGATTATGGAAATAAAATTAGTTTTGGTAATCTGGAATTCTGAATTAATATAATTACTCTAATACGTCCATATACGTTCTGAGTATAAGTATTACTATTCTGTTTCGGATTTATGTAGTGGAAAGAAAGATCGATGACGAAGATTTCTAAAAATATTCACTGACCTTGTGTTATATATACTAGAATTATGAAAATAAAACTCAGAATGTGTATTTGAACAGTAATTTTAAAACAGTAAAAAAAAATAAAAATGGCAACAAGATTTATGATTTAATCCAGCAAGTCCGAGTTTCTTAGACAACTACGGCGGCAAACCTAGTAGGCTTTATAATTTATTATACACGTATTATCTGATTTGATTGTTATTTTAGTCTCGTGTTATGAGTTTCATTCGATCACAAAATCACTCATGGGTCTGAAATGTTTGGACGACTGTCGCCGGACTAAATATCTATAGACAATGTTCAAGCTCAGCTCAGAAACATTTTATTCGAATTCAAATTTGATTTATTCTAACAAAACTAGGTATACCTATACATATTATGTCTACCCCTTTTATTCGAAGTATACCCATATCAGACTTGTCTTGATTTCGTTACACCATTTCCATGAATATAATATTGCATTCACAGAATTTAGGCGAAGAACCTACCCCTAAAGCTATATTATACGACTAAAACGTAAATATTTTTCAATATTATGATTCTAATTTTATATTTGTACATTATACTCACCTACTATTTTTTATATATATATGAGAAAAATTGAATGATGTATTCTGTTAACCAAGGGAAGCAAATTTCACGATCGTTTGGGTCGATTTTTCACTACAGTTCACCCGTTCCCTCAAAATAAAGGCTCGACTGCAGTACTGGAGAACCTGTAATAATATAATCCACTCGCGTTCCTTATACAATAAATGGAAATAAATCAAGTGCGTTCGTCTACCCGGTCGGCGAGCACAGATCTGGAAATCTACTAAACACACGTACACCACCTTTGCAGATCACTCGAATCCAAAATAAAAATTCCGAAAAAAAATAAACGATTTTCGTTGCTTTTGGTACAGTAGCTTATATTAAATGAACGGTTGGCGAATGCGGGGATGGTGATGATAATATTATTTAGTATAGTCACGTTGGGTGTTAGTAAAAGTGACTAAAATAAACAGCTAGAGATAAATGTGTATATTTTTGTTTACCAGAATTTTATTTATACCTACCGATCTATATATTAAAATAACGGTCCATAAAAGGTGGTCTGAGCTGTGTCGTGTTTAAGGTGTGTGTAATAGCGCACTGCTTGTTTAATGAGGCGTATGTACACCGTGGAAAAAAATGAAACTTTTTGTGTTTTAGAGCAATGGAAGATTTGAGCATAAAAAAAAAAAGTAATATAGTAACGGGCAGCCGAAACTTGATATTTGTTTGTTTTTTCAGAAATGCGAATGGCTATCAAAATCTAAATTCTTCGGTTCACATATAATACACCTATTCTCTATATAAGTCTGTATTTAAGTACTGGATTACATTCAGATGTAATCTATATTTTTTATTTATAATTGATATAGTAATTATTTTTAAATAATTCAATGACGTGAAAACTACTTTAGTGTTTTTTTCAATATTTATCTATAGTTTATAATATATATTTATATATATATTTTTTTTAATAGGTTATCTCAGACTGTATTTTGAAGAAAATAATATGTACAGCATTTTCTTCGCCAAGTGCTGCTTCTTCTTCCGTGACGGTCGAATGACCATTGTTGTGATGCACATTACTGAACTTAATTTGTAATCCGTTTTAAATTGAATTGTATATTTGTCCTGTAGGTAATATAATTGTCCACTGAACATCTATTGAACACAGCTCCACATGTAAGCCAATTTCAGAAAAAAATATTATTATATCAGGATCCATTATATTTATATTATCCTATTAAATTATCGAATGATAAAATTCTTTTTTAACGAAGGATTATTTTGTGGTTCTTTGTGTAATTGGTGCTGGTACCACACAAAATCGTTCTCAATTTAATTAAAATATTATGTTGATTTTATTATGCATATATTATAACATAAACACACAAAAAACGGCTTCAAAAACGTTTTATTATTAACGTACATATTATTTGTTCAATAAATTGTTCGATTTATGTAATTTATACTATCTTTGATTCTCTTTCTCTCTCTCTCTCTCTCTCTTTCTCTCTTTTAACCACGGTAAAAATAAAAATCACATTTCGATTGGAAGGCGACGAGTATCTATAGAAAAATCAAATGTAATTCGGTCGTCAAAATGACTTTCAATTGATGACACCATAAATCACCATCAAGTCCACAGTATATATAGTATATAATATATATATTATATGCTCCACTCTTCTAATCTTTTATTCGCGCCTCTCCTTGAATTTAAAATCGTCACCCGAAAAACTCTTTTTAATTAAATTTACACTTCACTCATTCGTCACTGGATATTAGGGAATAGGGATACCACTACGGATAATCATTCGAAAAATTATTTTATTTTTCATAACATATTGTTACCTATTTTTTGATCGAAGGCAAACATTTTTTTAATATATTTTGAATACTTTGTTTAAATGTTTATACTTCCTAATAAAATGCAAATTTCTATACATGTATAGAATAATAGGTTAAAAATGTTTACATATTGATATTTAATAAGTATTAAGAATTATAGAGTATTGTTTAAATTTAAATTATAGAATAAATTTCCGTTATTAAATATATATAAACACAATTTAATTAATTAAATAAATTAGGCTATGAAAAGGAAATTATTATTATTGTTATTTTTTTTTTTTTTTGTATTCTTTTATACCACCAAATCTACTTAAGAGTACAATGTATTATATAAAATTCAAGTATTAAATACAATCAATTTGATTTACTAGGCAACATGGATTACAATCATCAAATTGAACGTTATTTTGAAAAGTTTCAGTGAATAGTTTAAAAACTATGTTTTGGCTTGTATTCTGTTGATGACTTTCATACGTTTAAAACATCATGTTCAACACTGCATTAAATAAATAAATCTTGAAAAAACACGGATGCCGTTGTTATTTCATTAATTTAAAATGAAACACATCCAACCTAAATAAATATATAAAGTCCGATTATGTAAAACAACACAAAAAAAAAAAATATATTAATTCTGTATTATATAAATAACTATGTAAATTGTACATTTGTTATTGACATTTTCAATATTCACCGCAAAAATGTGGTTATTGAACAAATAAACAATATAAAATACAATATATCAAGTGTGCGCGCTTCAGAAAATTCTGCTTCAAGCGACCGATATGTGTTAGATTGTGGTAAAAATAAAAATCTGACATATAGGTATTTTTTTACAGATAAATTAATATGTTTAAGTAAAACAAATTGATAATATTGTAAAAAATAAATAGTGGACTACCTTGAATTAATTGGTTACTTTTTTATGCAGCTAATATACTATTTCTATAGTATTCTTAGTTGTTTCTAAGATAGATTTATTTTTAATTTGTTTTATTAACATTGGATATTACACTGTATAGCCTTAAAAATTGAAATGCTCATTTTATTATTTTATATTGCATACAATTTCAGGGCATATTCTATGATATTATATTATTAGAATTTCAAAAAAAAAAAGTCTAAACATTTTTGTCGTTTGTCATTTTCAGGAGCTCGTGACCCATAACAGCATTGCTATATTTCATCGATATATCGTAACCTTGTACCGAGACATATTTCGGATCAAAATGGAATTATGAGATTGTGACGTCACACGGGTATTCAGTAGCTGGATGACCCGGCAATGATATTTGCAGACAAATTTTCACCCGAGGCAGAGATTATTAAGCGCACTTCGTTAATGCGTGCTATAAACTTGGAATCAACAATATTCAGTCTTCAGGAATTATCGTAGTATATATTATAATATATAAAGTACTTTCGGCACTCATCGACCGCGTGAAGTTTATACTATATTTTGCTATGACGGGGTGGCTTGGCGATGCAATAATAATCAAAACTTCAAATACCAAAGTATCCCGTAGTCGTCCGCTCGAAGAGAATATATTATACATTATAATATTATATATAATATCAAAAACGATTACAATCGCTTGCAAAACTTTAAGTCTTAATACATAATCTTTCGTAATTGTATGCAAAACAAATATATTATAGAACCACCATACGACGGGTCGGATGTGCTCTTTTAGAGTATACGTATGTCGTGTATTATAGTAAAATACTTGAAGCAGACAAAGAAAAAATCCAACCCTTCCATGTACGAACGATGTAAAGAATAAGGTCTGTTCGTGGTGAGCAATTTAAACCGTCCAATCGTTTGTAGGTGTGTATATATATATATATATATATATATATACAAAGTAAATATAGATAGAGATAGAGAGTGATATTGAATAAAAAAAGGAAAACGTTCTCGTTCGTGAATGTCGATATAGGCTATATTGCACAATAAAAATAAATTCAACCACTGAAAATTTACTTTGAAAATACTAGATACCTATATAGTATATATATTGGTGGAATCTTTGATGCCGGACGAGTTGATCAATCAGTTCTAACTCGATAAAGTCAAGTTAGTTTGGAAAATAAACTATAAGCTATATTATGTATGGTCGGTATTAACTCGAGTTACTTCTAACTTATTTATGTCTAAAGTTAGTTTTAAATTTTATAAAAAAAACTATGGAAATGTTCGATAAAAATAATGGAATAAAATATAAGTAAATAGTTGTAAAAGTAGCCCTTAGGTATAATAATATTTTATTAAGGTTCACTTGATTTTCGTTTTTTGGAATTTATTGTTTTATAATAGTATACTTTCGTGTAGTATAATAATATATATTTTTTAAATAGATAAATTCATTAAAAATATAGAATAGAAATTGGTTATATTTTTTCAACTGTATTGTATTCACTAAACATCCCTTAATATCGGAGAAATGCTAATAGTTTTTAACTCTGTGTTATTTTGACCAAATCTATATTTTATCATTTATTGGTCAATATATTAATGGAAAACCACACATTACTAATATTTATTACATAGCTTCAACAAACAATTTTCCTACTTTTTCAATATAGAAGACTTTACGTCATTTTCTATCACTCTAACAGTTAACTCTATAAATTATCTACTACATGATTTATTTTAACTGATTCATTTTAATTTATATTTTTTGATCTATGACCTGTAATGGATGATTTACAAAACCTATGTAATAGAAGTTATATTAAACATTAAGTCCATAAGGATTGACAATATTTCAAAATTATTTAAATTATTTTTACGTGTTTAATTTTTCATCTAAAACCCATGTTATCTGCAATATCTGCAGATGTCCAACTTGCCTCAGTTACACACTAGCTATTATTGAATTATACGCTTTTAAAATGGTGAGGGGTGAAGTTTGAGATAAAAAAACGACCCACGAGAGTAACCCGAACGATTTATCAGTCAATCGACGACGTATGTCCGGATCGGGAATAAAACGATTGCAAGGCACGCGCAAGGGACAGCTATCACTGTGCATATAATGTATTGCCCGTGGGATGTGCAGCTGACAAATTGCGTTGGATAATTTAATTTTGAAACTCAATAACGCTTTTGTATTATAGACGACTGATCAAAACTCGTTGTCGACGAATTGCCTTGGGAAAACGTCGTCTCTTCACCTATAATATTGTGACTTCAACTACCGTAGTAAATATCAGATTACGTCTGTAGAAATTAAAAAAACTTCCAATTTCTGGTGTTTAGGATATTGACTCTCAAAATTACCGTTACCAATGAGACGAATCTGAGATATATTTATTTTATTTTATAGATTTTTGATTAAAATACATGTAATAAGATAATTTGAATATTTTCATAATTTTTCTCAAAATAATAAATTCAAATGTTTATAAAAATAAAATCATATGTGTGTGTGTGTTTAACATTAATTTTAAATAACTCTTATACAATTTATAAGGAACCTTGTACTTTATTTTCAAATTTTAAATATTATATTAAAATATATAACAATGTTCAAGTATAAAATGTTTAGTAAATATTTATGATTTCAAATTCTAACTTTAAAAACGTATAAGAAAAATATTGTAACGGTATTTTTGATGTTATGTAATTGGTATATGAATTAAGAAACCTTTATGAGGAATCTTATATTACATTTTAAATATGTTTAATCTACATGCAATTTTTAATTAAAATTTGTAGAAAAAAATATCGAAAAAGTCTACATTTTTGTTAAGTTGACTTTTGTCTATGTATACCTACTTTAAAAAATTCCAAAAAACTAAATTAGTTTTAATTATTATGCCTTAAATAGGTACGTTACATGCATTGGTAAATTATCATAAAAAAATTATAATATTATATGATTAAAAATTTTTATATAATGTAATTATAAAATTAATTAAAATTACTAAAAAATAATTTAGTTAAATCTATAATGTGGTGATCTCTAATTATTAATCTTGCTGCTCTTAGTACAAAGAAAAAATCTATTTTTAATATTTTTTTTTTCATTGATTTTTTATTTTAAATTGGAAATTAACAAAAATAACTAAACTACTCTCGTATATTAGTTTTATAAAAAAATTATGTCTTAAAACCTTTTTTTTATTTATTGACGTCCAAAAAAAATGGCTGCTCACTAGTTTATAGCACGTCTTTTGGATTCTTATCTGACAGCTTTTAAAAATATAAAAGATTATGAAATATACCAATGCATAATAATAATATTACCATGTGTATAATTTTTGCACTTGATTTTTCCAAAAATATGTTTTTATTACTCTAAACGTTTTTTTTACTTGTATTTTTGTATTCTTATTGTTTCTTTATTCATTTGATATTTTATTTAAACTATTTTACGATTTCCATAACAAAATTATTAATTACTTAAACTTTAAAAATATATTTCTAATAAAGGTTTATTTAATTTGGACCACAGTTAGTATTTGGATACATAATTTTAAAAACACCCACGAAATCTTGTTTTATTTAAAACATATTTCAGAGTTCTTTAATTTTTTATCCAAAAATGTTTAGTAATCATTGATCACAAATGTAATACTGAGCGTTTACGTTTTCACCGATTTTTATATATTTTTTAGACGCTCAAAAAAACTTCTAGTCATGGAAAACTAGAAAAATATATATTATTTATAATATTTCATGTTCAATCTATTATAGTTCAAATTAAAAATGTTTAAACCTTTTAATACAATTTTAACCTTAAATAGCTTTAACTAAAAAATCAAAAAGCTCTTCATACTTTAATATACCTGTAACAAAAAACTCCGTTCAAATTGGTTGAGTAATTTGTCCTAAAGGTAATTAAATATATTAATTTCATAAACACAATTAAACCGATTACCATTTTTGTAGTTTTTTAATCAATTAAAATACTATAAATTTGTAAAAACCAGATAATATTTTCTTATAATAGCAACATAATTGTTGTACAAAAGTAATAACATTCGTTATATATTTATTTGAAAATAATTCATAATTTTTAGAAAATATGTTTTCTATATTTTCTTCATATATAACGAAAGATTAGCATATATATATTATTATAATGATAAAAAATACATATCCCACAGACATAGGTTAAGGAATACGACCAAACAATCCAATAAAATTGTAGCTTATCTACAAGGAATAATTATTATATAATATATTAGTTTTTATTAAAAAAAAATAACAATTCATGGAGAAAAATATTAATACGTATTGTGGTTAAGTGATGGCATTTTATTTTACCATTGTTTCATAAATTTTCGAGATCAATCACAGATGTGCATATAAATACCATTAGATTGTTTTTTTTTTCAAGAATTTAATGTTGTTGTGGTACAAACAAAGTTAAAAGAAAATCGTAAATCTCATTTTCATCGTTTAATGTATCGTTAACTTTAACATCCTTTATCCAAAGTAAAATAAGTCTAGAGGTAAATTTTTCTACACAAGATATACAATTAATGAAAAAATATTTAAAAAAATATAAATGCACAGTTTATGATGCAGATTATGACATTATAGAAGAAAAATACATAGTATTAAGTGTAATAGAAATAATTGAAAAATGTAATTAATTATTAAACCGGACCCACTCCACTGGTAGTAAAGTCCACACACACGTGAAAGGACTTCGATAAAAACCTTGATAGTCATTTCGATAAAACAAATTTGAAAAAAAATATATAAAATGCCCTTATATTCTTATAAATACAAATTGTATTTTTTAATTTTAAAATTATCACAAACATCGTAATAATTAGATGAAAAGTTGATTAGAATAAATGTTATTACAAACTTAATTTTATTACATCTTTCCTCGGTTATTTATACTCGTAGTGTTCTTTGTACAATTATTTTAGTATAAGCAAAACAGTTATTGTTACCTATCATTTTTTATCATAGTAATCTATCAGGAGCGTTCCAACAAATAATAATTCCTTTTAAAAATGTTATCCAATTAAATTGACTTACTGGTCGTACTCTTTTCTTAATTAAATTTCAAAGTTCTTTCACGGACTTCATGTCATACTTGATTCGTACCTCCCTACATTATTGTTTTCCGCTTTCATTTCAAATAATTATTTACTTATCTAACCTCATTTCCACGAGTATGGCAAGTAAACGACTGAAAACCCACTCACTTTATATCTATATAAACTATTCTCCACATAGTCAATTTTATTTTTTATTTTATTATATATCATTTGTTATTATTATAATACGTTGTTATTTTTGCTAAATTTTCTTTATTATGTATAAAATAATCTCTTTGATGATTGAATAAATAAAATACAAACCTATCATTTAAGTATTATGTTATATAATATATTATATGTATTATTATATAGTAACTAATATTTTATACAATATTTAGCAATATAATAAATCCTATTAAATTTGACAAAGTATATCAAACGGCTATTTTAATAAATAAAAATATTTTAAAACAACATTGGGGATTGCGGTTTTCTGCGTTTATTTAAATTAAAACAAAAAAACTAATTAAAAATAAAGAATAATTAATTTGCAAAAAAATATGATATATTTCAGATATCTCAAAGAAAATTGTATTTTTAAGTTAGTGCAAATTAGTGTGTAAAAAAGTACATTATATAATTTATAGGTATACACTTTTGTATTTTTTTCTTTAATACTTATAGAGTAGCAAAATATCGTTGATTTTCAATTTTAAGGATAGTTTCTGGTAGATAATTAGGTTAAAAATGTTCAGTACTTTTAAATATATTTAGGAAAACATAATAAGATAAACTATGATTTTGATATAGTATATGTGTAAAATAATTAGGTAAAACTTGAAAATGTGACACAAAATTATACATAATTTAATCTTATAGTTATTTAAAAATATTAAAAATGTATAACCTGGTTATTACAAACTATATAAATATAGAACACTATACTATCTGATAGTGTATAATAATAGTGTTATTTATGATTTTAAATAAAAAAAAAATACTGATGGGAGTTAAAGTTCCGATATGTCGGAAGACGAGACGATGGCATTATTACACAAGTACACTAAAAAAAGGGGTACGATGATTTGTTTGTACTGAGAATAATGGAATCGAGTGATAAAAAAAAAAAAAAAACAAAAAACGGTTCAAAAACGACTTTGGTGTTCACGACAAACTGAGCGTAGTTTTAAAAGTGACGAAGGGCAAAAGTAGTCGAAAACTTGTTTTCATTTAACGGTAGTCAGGTTAAGCTTTACGGCGTCAGCGGCGGCGGTTGTTGTATTTCGGCGGATAGCCGTCGCATCTACAGACGGGAGGCTGTAGCATAGTAGTATCTCGTTGTGATCTGACCCCAATAAATTATAATAAACGACTTTTCGCCGCCGTCCGCTTGCACCCAAACACCAGCACACGATTTAAGGCTGCGGAATGCTGTAAACTTTATCCCGGTGATGTATCGCCGCCCCAGTGGTTCTAGTCGAAAAGTTCGACTCCAAGACGATATTTATACATGTGCGCACTATATATAATAATAATAAACAACATACCTACTCCATGATATATTATATAGATTTTTGACCATCTAGATAGAATATAGCGTATCAGTTAATACGCATAAATTGCGAATGGATGATATACTTTTTCCTCGGAACTGGACATGAGAAAATATTACAACAGCGAAAAAAAAAATCCTCCTAAAAAATGTACCTTTGAATTGTGAATTTATTAAGATATTGTATGTTTGTTTCAAAACAAACATAATATAGTCATGTTTAATAACGAACCAATTCCAAAATATTTTTTTATTATTATTGTAAACGCCTAAATAGTTTAAGAATAGATATTATTTACCTTTTTTGGTTCCAAATTTCTCACATTTTATTAGTTATGATATACGTGAGAACAAAACCATTTTTTACTAGGCTTCATATCATAATACCATTGTGTTTATACTTAGTAAATGTTGGTATATATATATATATATACCGCTTGTAGACTATGCTCTATAGTACACGTTTAGTTAATAGTGTTCCGCGAAAATGTGGTGTCTGTCGATCAGATCTGTTATGGTTAGGTCGTAATAACGAGGCAGTAACACGTGTATTTTTTATTATTATTATTTTATTGTTCGAAATCAAACGAAAACCGAAGGGAATTCGTCTGACGCCGAGTCGTAAAAGTGTTCTAACAAATTACGTTACAGGAATGACAGCACTTTTTATTTACCCTAAATTGTATACTTGAAACGGACGTATTGACCCGAATGTTTGCCAATAGGCTCCCTCGCAAGAAAAAATCTTGAAAAAAGAAAATTATATATATATATACACCCGCATGAAATCACGTCGACCGGAAAATTCACTCAATCGACTAGCTTTATACAATGCATATTTGTGCAATTGTACGCTCGCCATGATGATTTCCCAATAGAGAGCATATTTCCATAAATTCAGTTCCGAAGCAAATGATTTTTTTTTATTTTTATTTTAATATCATACACACCTAAAATAATTGCTTAACATTTAATACATTTAATATAAGAAAAGAGAAAAAATAAATACTACTCTGTTATACAGTAAGTGACTAGAGAATTTATTTGATGGATGTGTATTACATTTGAATTCAATGATATAATATAATTGTATGTAAGAAACGATTCTAAATGACTTTTAGATTATAAAATTTCCTAATTCAACAGGGATAATTTCCAAAAAAAACTTGAAATATCTCTATAGAAAGGCAATACAAAAAAATAATAAATATTTTTAATAAGAAAAAATTAACTTTATGTTCATTATCGATCATTGATAGTTTACACCACTAACATATTTTTTTTTGCTGTACAAACAATCAATATTAATTTAATAAGTTATTGTATTTAAGAATTTTTCTAGGTTTTATGCTAATACCTCTTGGTGGAATTTCGTCGCTATGGCATTATGGTCTGTTGGTCTTTGGTATTCGTGACATCTTGCAACTACTTCTTTAAGGCCTGTTATTGTGTTGCCTTCGCTGACTGATGCTGGTGACCTTTCGTGGCCCTACAGATCTTTACAGCGTAAAGCTACTTTTTCGAGACAAATGTCGAGTTACCTTTGCAGAAAATTTCAATTTCGCTATAGCTAGTAAATGTATAATTAAATAAATAGTACTAAAGGTTCGCTAAATCAATCATATTAAACTGTATGTTTTTAGATTATAAGTATATATAAAAGCTACATAGTTTTATCATTAATAATTTATTATTAGTATTATACTTAACATAACTTGAAACTAATACAATTTTGACACATTATTATTCAATACATTTTTATCAATTTAAAGGTTTAAGGAAATATATTATTATATTGCACTAATTGAATAATTGTTTTATGACACATCGCGCACTTGAGTCTTTAAAAATGTAAATTACCGATATAAACTCTTAAGATTGAATTTCATCACTTACAGTGAACTACCATAATTTTATTTTTTCATATGATAATTTAATATTATATATTTATATAGTATCATTTGTTCCTCTACCAGAATGGTAAATTTTAACTTAAATACTCGTCATACCGTGAACAACATTATATGGTTTTTTTGTATATTTATAAAATATTTTTATAATTTAATAATATAATCGTATCTTCATTTTCAGAAAAGCATAAAAACTGGCGAAGACAATGCATCGTTAATGTAAAGTTTAAAATAATTACCTTTAATAAATATACTTTATTATTGTTGTAAGACGAATTTACAAAAATATGTACAATACATTTAATTTAGCATTTATCAAAATATTATTGCTACCTATAGATTGAAATGTGTTCTTGATGCTTAAATTTAAGATTGTTTGTCAATAAAATATGTTTTTGTGGATTTTTTTCAGATTTTCATAATTTTGATAACATTACATTTAAATCCAAATCACACTGGCATATTATAATATTTTGAAACACATATTAGTCTAACTGTATATCCATATTTTTAATAATTATGATTTATATATTTTTTTATGAGTTGAGCTCATTTTTACATAAAAAAGATATACGTTTTATATTTACATTTATAATAAATAAGTGAATAATTGCAAGAATAATTTAAAAAAAGAAAGAAAAGAATAAAAATAGAATAAATAATAATGGCAAAAATAAAAAATAAAAATGTATTTATTAATTTAATAATTTAATGTAAAGTTAATGTCTGAATTGACGTTTGATATTAATCACCTTAATGGCTCGTTTGTTAAGTAATATGGATATATTTTCTTTGATAAAGGTATCGCATATGGCACACGTATAAACATTCAACATAAACAATAATTTCGCTCAATCATAATTTTTTTTTTTTTTAAATTACCTATTGTTTTAGAATTAATTGTCAACATTTTCAAAATTGAGTATTTTTACCAAACTAAATATTTATAGATCTTCAACCTTTATAGTTGGGTGGTATTCAAGTATGGAGTAATCTTCAAAAAAAATCAAACCTATTATAAATTTAAATTGTCTACCTAAATCATTCCAGTCTTCATCTTCTCATTAATGTTACGAATTACAAACAAAGTATAAAATCAAACAGTGTACTCCAATGTCAACTTAAATGTTGTACAATAAATGTTATATCGTTAAAAAATTATTAATAGTTATGTAATGTGTAAGCATTCAGTATCATTATGCACATATAAATGCACAATAATAGTTGTATTAAATGCTAATTTTACATCATCTTATTACAGAATTAATACATACGTTTTTGTGGAATACAGATACAAATCAACTTGTAAAGACAACCCATAATTATTCTGTAAAATCATTAAAATCTATTATGTTTAATTATTATTATCACAATTCATAAGCTGCTAAATTATAACGTACGTAGTGCGCGCATACATTTTCATAACTATTACCTCAAATAATGCCATAAACTTTGTAATTTAACATATTATGTCTTACATGATATATTTTGCTTTCCGTCGCTCTATTAATGTTACTTATGATTTATAAGTTATTCGAGTTAACTAGCTTACGAATATCATTAAAAAACTATTTTAAATAAACATGAACAAATATTAATATTTTTTTTAAGAAATAATATTTTCAAAATCTTAAGATTTAAATAAAGTATAGAAATTTATTCGGCTAATGAAATATTACATTCTTAAATGAGAAAATCGAAATTTAAGCTCATTACAATGTTTATAATAGGTTTATTTTTTCGATTGTCTTGGAAAACGGACATAATGCGTAACATAATATTAAAGTAAGTTATAGGGGCGCTCTATATCGAAACCTCAACAACTACTGCAGACTAATATAAACTATAAGATTAAGGAAATAGGTATATGATAGACGCACTAGCTGGGCTTCAGCCTCTGTAATGAATATTACAATCCTTATTATAGTTAAACATGATTATATAATTTTGCGTGGTTTAAATACTTAAGAGTGAACCAATTAAAACTTTATTTTAAAATTTTCATACAAAATAAATGTTTTTATGTTTTCATGGTTGTACATTATTTAACTCTCGATTTCTTTTTAAAGATATAATAATATTATTGATATAATTTATAATTATCTCACATTCTAACAGAAATCATCATTTCCGATGTAAACCTAATAAATATAGTTGCAATAATTTTACTTAATCGGAAAATTTTCTTTTATAAATTCTATTTCAAATTATTTATTCAAGTTTAATTAAATACACTTTATTTTTAGAATGTATAACATTTTGATTGATACTAACATCTAATTATTCAAATTCATATTAAATTAATTCGATGAAAATTTTCTTCCGTGGTGAATAGAATTAATGTATACATTAAACATTATGGTGTACAAAATAGTTTAATTAAGTTTAAACAACATTAAAATTTATTGTACTTCAAAAAAAGGCAATTTTATTTATTTTAGTATGAATAACATTATTTTTCTGATAAAAATAGTTAGTTACACTAACCTGTATATTAACTATATTATAAATTAATAATTGATAATGAACGCTATTATTTTAAATCATTATTAATCGTTATTCGTAATGAATGTATTAAAATAAACATTTGAGATATTAAAACAATGAAGTATTGATATTCACATATTTAGAAGTAATTAGTAAGTACCTATTTATAACATTTTAAATACTTGACATAACTTTAAACCATAACTCAAAGTTATCGATAATTCGTTTTATCTTTCCCCCATTTTTTGATAATTTAGTATAGATAATATTGTGAAATTATAATTTTTTTTTTTTTCATATGCGGTATTTAAAAACAAAGAATTGTTACCTAAAATAATAGTAAATGTTTGTCGTTTATTTTTTATATAATACGAAACACTCCTTAATCTTTATTTAAAACAAAAACATTATGTTAAAAACATACACTTTTTAGGGTTTAGAGAACAATTTATTAAAAAATAGTACTGTAAAGTACATTTTTATTTTTATTAAACGTTAAAATATTAAATTATTAGGTACTTAATAACAAAACAAAATTTTAAAAAAACACAAGAAAGTAAATCTTCTTTTATGTTATAATATATTTTTTTCAATTTGTATGCTCCTGAAAGTATTTTTTTAAAAAAAAAAGTCATATTGATGCAGTTCACATTAATGCCTTACATACAATAATGAATACATAACTAATAATATACAGTAATTTTATAACTACACATAACTACACATAACTAAAATTATGAGGAAATAACTTCAACTAAAATCTAAATGTATATTTAACAGTAGTATTTAAAATTTTGTTAGAATGCACTTTTGAGGAATTTTAATATGTGAGCCAATACATAGTTACAGTTCACAGAAAAAGTTTTCTCAAATAGGTTGTAAGAATAAGTTTCATCCTATCGATGTCCAAAAAATCTCACGAATTTTACCATATATTCGAAAAATACGCTATTCCCTAGTAAAAAAAAAATTGTATCTAGCTGGTACTTAGAGAAGAGGGAGTCAAAAGTAAAGATTTTCCAATATTGTCCTTAAGAACCCAGGAAGTGGAGAAGTAAGGAAATCGGAATGTTTACACAAACCAATTATTGACAAAATACATTTCTTACTTTTATTATCATTGTTCAAAAACAAAAACTGTAGAAAATTTAATTATTCAACAAGTATTTAAACTACAAATTCCCTTATAATATAGTATATTTTTCAACATAATTGTACACTTTTTGACCTGTTTGAAAGGAATTGTAATTTTCGTTGTTTTTTTTTTTTTTTTGAAAAGATCAATAAAAATTTTATTTACTTTGTTAAAATTCTTAAAAATATAATACAAAATCTTACAATTTATGTTTTATTATTTTTAATTACGAATATTAAAAATATTGATATATTTTTTATATGCATTTGAAACTCAAATGTTGATAACAATTCAAAAAAAAAAACACAACCAGTTTTTCATATTTTAATCAAAAAAAAAAATAATAATAATAATAAATCACAAATATACAAACACATTTATTTTATATTGTAATTAAAAATTACATTTTTAACGATGAATAATAAAATTGATGTTAATTAATCGATGATATTAATTATATTACTTTAATTTAAAAAAGATTATTCATCAAAATTAAAAAAAAACTTTGTAAAACTTTTACACACTTATATTATGAATTTAATTATACACAATAACATTTTTGAAATATCTAGATTAATTTTAAGCCATTACTTACTTATAGCTTTATATCTTTAACTTTTTAAAACAAGTTTTCTGATAGATAGAATTGATTTTAAAGTTAAAAACAATAATATAATAAGAGTATGTAATAAATAAATATCTTTATAATAATTCAATACCAATAATTTTATAATAAACTCAATCTTTTATGAAATAAAAAAAAATCTAAATTCTAAAAATCCATTTAAATTAATTTATAAAATATTGGTATAGTTTTAAATTGATTCGTCAAAGTCAGGGGGAAGGTGGACTTCACCAACTGAGTACGTCAATACGTGACATTATGGTACCCTGCTGTAAATACAGGTAAAACTACTAAATATTGTTACACAAACACGAAAAGGTATTTTGTATTTTCAATTGACACGCTGTCAATTTCCGTAAGATATTGTATAAACTTGAAATGTTAAAATAAGTAAAATGTTATTGTTATTTAATTTAAAAATAAGTTTTTTTTAAATTCAGATTCCAACATACCGAGGTTCAACAACTCATCCCTGTGACCAAGCCTTTAACCAATCCTTAAGAATAGTATAAATAAAGCACGTGGATCAAAATTCACAATAAAAAAAACAAAAAAACATATTTTAACATTTATAACTAATACTTTAATCAACATTTTTAAATGTCAAGCTCTTTTTATAAGGCCGGGGGGTGACCTGAATATAAAATATCTAGAAAAAGTTGTAAGACCTATATTTATGTATATATGTGTAGGCTAAATCAAAAGGATTTTCCAATTTATGCATTTATTTACATTGAATAAACAAATCATAGTGTATAAATAATTGCTTTTCAGAATGTTTCCATTTTTAATTGGTTTTCATTTTTTATGAGATCTAAATGAAACATTCTTTGATGGTATTTAAATTTAAAAATCTTGTTTTTATAATTTTTATTATTACTATTATTATTTTCTTATTAATTGATGTAAATATGAATTTTATAAAAATCATTTGTATTTTTATATTTCTATAATTACGTAAGATAGATTATCAAGAGTTCTTAACATGATGAAAAATACAAAATAAAATTACAGTATATTTAACAAAAAATAAACTATTTTATAAAAGTTTATATTATATTCATTAACGTTTCTAAAATCCTAAACGGATGAAATACGTGATAAATGTATTGATTATTCTACAATGATATATAACTAGTAACAACTTTCCAACAGCTTTCAAAAATATCTGGATAAATCACATAAAAAGTAACGGAACATTTTTTACGCAAAATCAACTTTCGATTGATTTCATTTTTTATATTGTTGTAACTCAAAAAAACGATTCACTGTAAATCCTTGACATTTTCATTAAATGTTTATGTTAGCGTTATTTATACATGGTGAAATTTTAAAAATAATCTAGCTTTTTCGAACTATTTATATACAAATGAAATTTTACGATTTTTCTAAGTATTTTTTTTTTTAACCATATAATTTATATATAAATATGTATTAATTAATATTTTAATAAAAACATTTTGAAAAAAAAAATGAGAAAATTTAATACATAGTTCTTCGTGGCCCGTGAGTTAATCTTATAGTGATTCTGAAATTATAAAAAAAAAAGCGGGCAAGTGGGTACCGTTCTGTTGTACATTAGGGGGTGGGGTGGACCTCGGACTAATGTAGGTTAAATTTTAATGCAATGATAGGTATCATTGTATACGAAAAACGATTCTGAACGAAGATTATTTATCAGCCTAGGACATAATTTCCAGTGGTTGGTGAAAAAAGTGGTTTATGTTTTAATGGTATGAATACACCAAAATTCAGGTTCTTTTATAATTATTGTAAGCTAAACTTATGAAAAATCTTGTATTAAATTGTCAACTCTTAGCTACCTATACAAACATTTTTATGAATTATACCTACAAAATAATTTGCAAATATTCATAATTTTGACGAATTTTTGTCAAAATTTGAACTTTAAATGCTAATAAAAAAAAATTGTGCTTATGTATTCTTATAATTTTTTAATCACTATAAGAATAACATATGAGGAACTTTGTATAAAATTTTCAAGTATTTTGATAGGGCCAAAAAAATTTTATCGACACTTCAAAAAAAAAAATTTTAGAAAAATTGAAAATTTCAGTTGTCTATAAATAACTCAAAAAAATTCAAAATATTTTGAAAATTAAATCATGTAAAGAAAATGCCAATCAAACTGGTAAAATTTTCAAGTATCTACGACTTATAATTTTTGAATGATAACAAATATTTAAAATCGTTTGAGGATAAATCGTTATCGTTACTCGATTTCGTAAAAATTTAAAATTCAAACGCACTTAAAATTTTTCCTATAATATTATGCTTCGAGTTTTCTCTCAAATAAAACTCAAATAAAAACCTATGGAAAACTTAGTGTTATATTTTTAATCCTTAGTTATAAACACAAAACATTTTTTGATTTTTCTACTTCAAAATTACTCGCAAGTTTTCGCGTTTTCGACAGATTTCGTAAAAATTTGAACAATAAACGCTTATAAAAAAAAATTGTGACTAACGATTTTTAATTGTTTTTAGCTACAATAAGAACAACTCATAAGGAACGTTGTATTAAATTTTCAAGTTTTTTGGTCATCCAACATTTTTTTACCGACACTTCAAAAAAAAATTCGCATACAAATCGAAAATTTCAGTGGTCTATAAATAACTCAAAAAAAGTCAATTTTTGAAAATCTAACTGTATATAGATAACACTAACATAAACATTTGGTGAAAATTTCAAGTATTTACATTGATTAGTTTTTGGATCATAACCATATAAAAAATTCGATGCGGTCGGAAACTGGTTTTGCGTAAAAATTCATTTTCAAACATTTTCAAAATCATGGTTTTTTGCAAAATTGTATAGTTAAAAATTAAATCCCTACAACATTTTCAATAAATTTGGCTTTTAAATAAATTGAGCGTCGGCCTATAAAAACCATTTTATTTAAAGTTTAATTTTTGAGGAAATCAAAAATTCATGCGTAAAATAACAATTTAATACCTATCAAATAATTTTAGATTTTTGTTATATTTTAAAATTACTAATCTTAGATACTTGAAACATACACTAGTTGCTTAAATTGACATTTCCCTTATATGATTTAATTGTGGGGTATTCGGATAATTAAAACATAAACAACCTTTTTCACCACCCAGTGGAATATATATATCCTAAGCTGACAAATCATTTCCGTTCAGAATCGTTTTTCGTATACAATGATACCTATCAATGAATTCAAATTCGACACATCCATTATAGTCCAACGTCCACTCAATACCTACTATACAATAGAAGGTTACCCATTTAACCACCCCTTTTTATTATTTATTTACCACATAATTGAAAATTATGTAACATGGGTGGTTTACTAGAACTAATATTTAGATGTATCTTAAAAATATACTTTATTTTGTAATTTTTTTTTTTTATATCAGTAATACTCTGAAAGAAAACACTTTTGTTAAATAACACAAATAATAGATGACCAACAAGAATTTCTATCGTTATTCTTACCGTTTAATTCTACCCAAGCTTTTTGAAAATAGAGAGGGATAAGTTATATTATAATGTATTCTAAACTCTTAAAGTACCCAGGTATTAAGAATTTTTATGACAATGTTATTTTTTCTACTCACATTCTAAAGTTTTTGGTACATTTTAATTAATTTAATTTTTATATTTATATATATACCCATATATATTTTTATATTTGAATACATTAATTTTAAATATATTATAATAATAATGAAATGAGTGCATAAATGAAGAAAGTATTCTTATTTTCTACAAATATTTAAAGTATTTGTTATTTTATAATGTACAAATTTAAAATTGTTTATAGTAACTCCAAACCTATTCACAGTTTTCAATCGTGATAATGTTAATAATTGAAATTGACTAATAACTTATACATATTAATAAAAATAACATAATATGATACAATAGTATGATATATTATATACAATGTTTTGTTATGAAATCATTTCATCTTCCAAGATAACATTGCATTAATTTAATGTGCATGATTAAATATATACGAAAAAAATACAATTTCATAATTAAATAGCAATACAAAAATTTAAGTTATGTAAGTTATTTAAGAGTGATGTCTTTGAACTGATGCTAAACACAGTAGTGTCCATACAAATTGTTATTACATTTTTATATTTTTTGGTCATAAACTTTTATAAATCGATTTAAAAATTGTATTTAATGTCCACTACTTCGTTTTGATAACACATAAGTGTGGATCGTTAAGCTTATTTTATTTTCACATAAATATTACACAGCACTGCAATTATATTAATAAGTAGGAAACTTAAGATCGTAGAAATCACTATAACACCGATTCAAATATAGTATTTGTATTGATTATTTTTACATCAAATTATAAAATAATATCGTTTTGATGATGTTATTATGTTAATCTTACATTATAAACAATCGAATATGATTATCACTAGAGTTAGGATATTGATGACATTTGCATTATTTTCCTTTAATTCTATAGAATGCTATCTAAACTAAAAATTTGTTTCATGTTTCCCTTATGTAGAATACTCTAAATTTATTTTGCATTTTATTCATTTTTTAAGTCATTTTTTGCAGTTGTTGTACTATTTGGAGTCATTTTTCATAAATTTTAGATTTAAAAAAAAATTTGTATAACATTAAAAAAATTTTAATTTTATTATTGTGGGGTTTTTGGTGTTATACATTGATAAAACGAGTTACTCTAAATTACTAAAACAAGTGCTTTTTCAGACATATGCCGATCATAAATGCTTATCGAATGTTAGGTATATTTATAAATTGTATGGAATAAATCCGATCAACAAAATTAAATTGACATAGACATTAGAGGTATTAATTTATATGCTTATAATTGCAGTAAAAGGAACTATTGTCAGTAGTGATTCGGCATCCGCGTTCACCATTTAATCGATATTTTTTAAATTTTATATTTTAACGATTTTAAACATTCTGAAAGCAAAATTGTCCGGTTTATAAATCGTAAATTTTATATAATGCTTAAAATCTAAATGTATACTATTGTCTATTGTATTTTTTTAGAGCATTTTTGTGTGTTTTTTAGGTTATCAACATTCTAACTCTAATTATCACATATTAATAATAAATAAAATTTAATCTTAGGACTGAATATTCCTTATCTTCTAAGAAAGTGTTGTGAACCTACACTGTCCTGCAGTAGGATTCGAGAGAGCATCCGATATAACAATAAGTTTACAGTCCACTGATTTGAGTGAATGAGTTACGAAATACTTTTCTTTAGCCAGGGAGGCAACCTTTTGAAAGCGAAAAAATAAATAAAATAAAATGCAAGAATGTTCCATGTATTTTTGAAGAATATTTTTTTCTTTTTTACCCTATCCTGACAAGTCGTCGATTCTTTTTTCCTGTTCAATGATCGGTTTCCTTTTTGAATTAGCGAGACCAAATTCCACAGGGAAAACTATTTTGACAGTGCTCGTATGAGGGACGTGCGACGCGAACGTCGTCTTGCAAAATTCCATTGAACTGTACGAGATTACATTAAAAGTCCCAAGCGAGAACTCATTTTTTCATTCACCCCCATATTTTATAAAATACAATTTTACCTTCATTACACTAAACCAAAAAAAAATATATATATTATATTATATTTATTAAATTTATAACGTCGATGTTATTTTGATTTATATGCACGGAAACTAAATAATATATTATACATATATATTGTTGTATACAATACATAATAAACAATTTGTATTATATATATTGTGTTTTTTGTATGGAAAAATAAGTTGATTTTTACATATAAAGTGCTTAAATATCTTACAACAATATGTTTATAAATTAAGAACATATTGAAATGATGAAACATTGGAAATAAGGCAGTATTACACACAAGTGTGTGTTTATTGAAGGTAATTTAATACAAAATAGCTTATATATATGTATTGTATACTCACATATCATAAGATAATATTGAAAACTATCTCAAGTATATTATAGGTATGGTAAATGTAAGAGAACTGTAATGTACAGATTAAATATATCAAAAGGGTAATAATTCATTATTATTTTATTATGGCTGGTGTTTGTTTCAAAAATTATTAAATAATATTATTATAACATACATAAATTATAATGCCAAGAATCGCATATATTTGTCTTATTACATTGAAATTTCCGTTAAAATATTTTCTACTTATAGTATTTGTGTTCAATTATAACTTGAACTTATAAGAGATATTTTAAATTTCAAAATGAAAATATTGAATATGTAAATAGTTACTTTAGAGTGTACTACACTACTACGTATAATCTCGTATAATCAAATAATCAATGAACTGCCTCGTATCTAACACGAAATGCAAATACACGTAACGAAGTATATTATACTGCAAAGTACGGAAAAACTTAAAATTTCTTTAGAGTTGCTCATTTTAGACAAAAAGAACACATTTTTAGACTCGCTATAATTTTAATATTTCTTTACCAGATGTTTATTTTATATGAAAAAATTTAATTGTAATTTAATTTTAAAAAGTAGTTCGTTGTATAGTATTTACTATAGTAAATTCCACGAAATAAATTACTAACACTTCTTTGACGGAACATATTTTATTTTTTCTTAACGTAACAATAATTTAATAATAATTCAAATTGTATATAGTTGATATGAATGTATGAAATAATAAAATACGTGCAACGTATTGTTGATGAATAGCAGTAGCACCAACAAATTATTAAAAAATTGTATTTAATCAAAATACATTAGATTATGGTTGTATAAGGTCATATTTTATTTGTGCACTATGCTATTTGGGTTCTATTCGATGTTCAGTCTTTATATAAGCGTACAGAATCGTACACAATTGTGTGGTACACATGATACCATACTTTTACTTTTGTGTTACCCTCTTTCACCAAAAAAATTTATATATATATATATATATATATATACCTATTATATGCAAATTATTTATGAAAATTCAAATCAAATCAAAATATAATATAAATTCAGTCGGTATAAATTATGATTTTCTAAAAAAATGTTATAGAAGAGTTTAATCGAACTTAGATCGCACAGTATAACACTTTTGTTTACTGAAAGACTTGCACAAAAATACGATCAGTATCTAAAGGAAGTTTTAATAAAATAGCTTTAACACAATTTTATTTAGACGATATTTATATTGTATTAAGCTATTCAAGTCCGAAATATTTTTGAGAATTACAAAATATAATTTAATATTTCTTGAAAATTTATTACGATTATCGATTTTTTTTTGTTTTTGTTTTTTAATGTCCTTTTTTAAACTTTTAAAATAATTATATTCAATACTATGTAATAAACTATTAATAATAAGTAAATTCAATTTTTTATTAGTAATTTTTAAAAACGAAATAATATAGTGATATAATATTAATAAATGCAAATCATATGCGATCTATTGAGTCTTTGGAAAAATATTTTGACTGTTCTTGTTTGTTAAAAAAACAAAGGCAATCTTATTCCTTAAAATGTTATCCCGTATTGTATTTGTGTATTTCTTTGAAAAGCGTATAGAAGTTCATGATCGATCAATTCAAGTTAAAAAGTAATCAATTAAAACACATTTAATTAAAATCGCAATACGATATTCGATTAGACAATTACAACATTTATAATTTAAGTGTAAATCAATTAGATGGAAAGAAAATACTTTTGCAATAGTACTATTTAATATATAATATTTTACACTACTGTTGTATATTTTATTATACCATTGATAAAAATAGAAAATTAGGATTCAAAATGTATTAGATGTGTGTAAATAAGAAGGGGAAATTCAATATAATTACCCCTAGATTCATAATAATAATATTCATAAATTGAAAGGTTCAGGTAATTGGAATATGAATTTATTTGTATTAAAGAAAAAAAATTCGATTACTTAAAAAATCCAATGCAAAAATCATCGCTACCTACATTGGCTTTATATCTATAATTTTAATTGTTTTTTTTACTGTTGTTACGTAAGTCGTAAAAATGGAAGTGGTGATAGAATCCCTGGTGACACATCCAATAAAAAATTTAAGTTAATTAAAATTTCTTTTCACCGTTAAAACTAATTATAAAAGAGAATACAAATATGTAATAGTGTCTTAAAATTTCGTCAATGTTTTCGAAATTAATTTTTATCTCTATTAGATAGTAAAATATATCAAAGGGGACTGCCGCGTACCTATATTATTTTGTATATACCTATAGTTCTACTTAAAATGTCCTCCAGGAAGTGATTATGATAAAGGTTTCTATCTCTCTTTCGGTCTCTCAAAATGCGTGTGCATTTGTTATTTCGGTTATTGTGTGTGTGTGTGTGAGTTACTGTTCGCCCCACGCGTACCATTCCACCTCTTATCCAACGATTCGCATAAATGATTAATTTACTATATTTAGTTGGAAATTGGGGCCGTGACGAAAGGCTATATATTTTTTAACGCTATCACCAGTGAATAATCGTGTCAAATTAAAAATAGCGGACGATTGAAAACGAGCGCTCCGACAAGTTTAATAGTGAGAAATTCTGTTGCCTCTTGCGATTATTTATCACGCGACGAAAACATGAACATATATATACAAACGCGTGCAGCATTAGTCATTTATTACCGTTTTAAGCTCCCACAACGGCGGTACCGGTGGTGGATTTATGTGCGATTACAAACACACATACAAACACCTACACACGGAGTGTACGTATATTACATAATTTTATACACACATATGTATTATATTCACACAGCAGAATATTATATTTATACAAATAAAATGTTCTATATAATATATTGTGTAGTTGAAGTTGCGCTGTAAACCTACTGTTACGTGAGGGACATAACGTTTAAAACGCACGGTAGCAGCAATAAAAACAATTGCGAAAATAAAAATTAAAAAATAATGCTTGTTTTAATATCATTTTTCGTTTACGAAACTCACTAGAGTGGAAAACATATTTTTTTATCGCCCTCACAAAATAATAAAACCCAGAAAATTCCAATTTTATACTTAAACATTACAATAATACTTTGACGAATAACCCTGTAGGAAAAAAAATCGGTTAAAATACCATTGTCATTGCACGTTGCATACAATAGTATGGTCAGTTTATTTCTTCAGTGTTGTGCGATTGCAATTTGGTCAAAAATCTTAAAATAGTAATATTAGTAACCTTAGAAGTTTTAATTGCTGGAATTAAAATAAAAAGGTAGCGAAATTCCATAGTTATTTTTTATGAGCATTTGAACTTTCCGATTCTTTTTTTTTTATAAGTATCGATAAAAAATTATGATACCAATACTGCACAGTAGAATGGATTTTTACATTTTCATTTTTTTTTCAAAATATTATCCAAGAAAATACTCGATTTATCAGCTCAACGAATAATATTAACATTTCAGTACATAACTATGATCCATTGATAGATGAATTGGATTCATAAAAATGAATTGTAATTCATTAAAAAGTATAAATTTCGGGTCCTAAAATAAGTTTTTAAGTTGTCATTTGTACGCATACTTGTATTAAACCAATGTCTGTCACATTTTTATTAGTTACTTATAAAGTATTATTTAGTAGTAAATCATTTTTTTAAAAATGTAGTGAAAAAAAATTTTTTCGATAACACCTTTAATATGCATATCATCAATGAAAAAATGTCATATTGCATAGCTGTAGCTTTGTTAAAAAGTTTCAATAGCAAAATTAAACATTGGGTAATGGGTATACTTACAAAAAGCGCATTATATCAATAGAATAAATTTAAAACTTTTCATCATAATATATGATTTTATATACCCTTATCAGTGTAATTAAATTTATTTCTAAAATTGTATTATATTAAAAAAAAAATAACAGTTTTAAGCCATCTAAAAATATTATTCCCAAATTCGATTCGGCTTCTGTAGTGTAAATTGTTAACCTATTACTCTGTAATAAATACATATTGAACATTGCTACAGTAATTGGATCTAATTTTCCACCCTTTTCAGACATCACGTTTTGTAATCATTATTCTCTGTAAACGTACTAGTAATTTATAGTTTTATAGCTAACCATCAGTATATAATTATATTATTATTACATGTAGGTATCAACATAATAATTAAAACTCCAATTTGTATGTTTGCATTCATCATATCTATTGAGTACTAGGAAGTTATATTGCATTTTACGTTTTTTATATTGAATTTAAAGAAAAATTTAAACTTGAATAATGTAATATTTTTGACATTGGAAAATATAATACCTATCAATTTGAGATTATTACAAAGAACAGTGGGTAAACAATGTTGTGATTTTTTTTAATTTTTTTTAATTATTATTAATTTAGTTTTTAGGAAAAAATGAATACAGAAATCTAGACTTCAAACAAATAACTAAATTTGATTTCAAATCTATTGATTGAATCTTTTAAAAATTTCACCTGAAAAAGTGTTTAAACAAAAAAAAATCTTTATAAAATAACCTAATAGGTATTTAGAACTCACTTCGTTTATAATCTAAAATTATTAATATTTAAATAAATGTTGAGTCTTTTTTGACATAATTATTTTATATTTATTTTGAATATTATTGTGTATGATAAATCATGAAAATATTTGTTTTGGTTCATATACTATGTATATTGTATATATATAAATACGAATCGTTATAATCTGAATAACTGCGCTCATGGCATCACGTAGGAATTTACATTTAATTTAATAATTACTACAAATAATAGATCATAATTTTAATTTACTATATTATTTTAATTCAAAAAACAATCCATAAATGATTACTGTGGTAGTAAATATTAAATCAAATTATTACATTAACCATTATACATATTTTCAATTGCTGTTCTAAATCCAAATACCTCCAACTATATTATAAAATCTACTATATGTGCGTGCCTTCACTCATACACTATTGAAGGATAATAATATATCATCATGCAATACATCTCAAGCAAAACTAACTCATAAATTATTATAATTACTTTATTTTTAATAATACGTATTTAAAGTTACTAAACAAAGTGATTAACCAAGCATGTTTACCTCTTTTTTCTTCAATAATACAACTGTTAAATAAAATTTAATTTTTGTTATTACTAAATATACTTTTAATAACTTAAAGTAATCCTAAGTGTAATAATTATACAATATACATATGTGTATGATACCTATGTATATAATACACACTTTAATTTACATATGAGGAACTGCTGACTGATATATTTACTAACACACACACATACTCACATAATTATAAGGCTATGGCTAATACAAACCATGTATTAATAGGCAGTTCACGGTGCACCATAGAACGGTAAACACCAAATATTACTACAGAATTTCGTATTATGACGATACAGTCACCTTGTGTATACCATTTGTTAGTATCTATAATTATTTTTAAAAATTTAGTAAATAATAAAAATTAATAATAACTGAAATTGAGTCCTTAGTTCTTTAAATATATTTAAGATTCTAACATCTACCCCTGGCTACGGTAATTATATGTACAGGGTACGACTCTCTCTAGATATCTTATACTTAACTGGTCGTTCCCCCGACCACGTTACATAAGGTTACCTAAGATAGTAAGATATTACCTAAGGTTTCAAATGAAAACACTCTACTGTAAATTATTTATCAGATATCGTTCTAAAACCATTTTAACGTATCAATTGTATAATTGATATATATAATAAATCAAAATTCGAACTAGAAGTTTTGAATTATATAACACTGTACACTGAGTACATAATATTAATTTTATGGCAATAATTTTTAAGAAAGAGGAAATTACATTTGTTTCAACATTTTAATATTTATAATTAATCTATCAGTATTTAATATTTTATAATTTGTAAACATGTACTAAGTATAATAAATACTTGATTCAATATCATATAGTTTTATATTTTTTTAAACCATTTTTAAGGACTATATCTATGCTTATTACATTAATTTTAACTAGTAACTAACAAAATGTATTCGTTCAACTTTTGAATTAGGTACATTAAAATTTTAATGAAAATTATATGCTGAAAAATTTAAAGTAGAGAATGAGGAGATTTTTCGTTTGAGAAACATAAATTATATTACCACAGAAAAATTCTTAAGGAGCGAAACAAAAATTCAATAATTTGAAAATATGATGTGAATAGCAAAAAATGAGGGTGAAAATCATCAAATCATTTTGCACCAGTGTTTTTACGATAGATTTAAATATTTACAAATATGATGTAATACCTGCTTAACTATTCGCACATATTATTTACTAGGTACCTACTTTTGGTGTAAGTTATTTTGATGTTAATGATATGATTCCATCAAGTTTCAAGCTAAATATACTTTTTTTACACAAAGTATTTGGAAATAATTAAAAATATACAATAATCCCAAGAGTATCATAAAAAAAGTCTAATAATAATATCTTTTTCTTATTTACTAGTTATAAACAATTATATAGTAAAACACTCTAATAAAATCAATTTCTGTTTACCGTTAATATTTTATCATCATTGTAAACTTTCAAAGTATAATATAATATGTATTATATTAATATTATAAATTATAATAATAATAATGGTATAATAATATTACGTTGATAAAAAAAAAAAGTTTTCTTACGTTTTTATCATTCTGACACTGACCCCTGTCTGGGATGGAGAGTACTAAATTAAACTATAAACCCCAAGCACCCCTTAATCGTAATGTCTACTGCTGCTGTGGTATAACTCGCTAATCTTTGGTAGTCGCGCTGTCGTCCTTTACATTGCTCTATGTTAACCCTCGTCGACTTTTATAACGCAGTAGCATATTATAATATTATTATATAGTGCTGTGCGTGTAAACGACCAGTATAAACAACGACCATAATACAATAAATTATTATGAATAAATAACCAAATCCTGGGTCATATTCAAACTCGGATTAAGAGGAATCGTGTTTCGTGTTCCATCAATTCTAGGCCAATCTTCTTCTAAAAATATTTTGATTGCATGTATTTTGAAAATTAAAAAAAAAAAATAGAAAAATGTATTATATTTATAATAATTTAAATATCGATCTGAAATTAAATTGAATCAAATAAAACTTTTAACTAGCTGAATATATAATATATATATTGTGATATGAATAGATATAGAAGTAAAAATAATATTTGACTACACTACTTGTAGAATAGTAAACTTCGAGTTTCTAATTACTTAATTTAATTACATTATTTTTGAATTGATTTATGAAGTAATTATGGATTATTAGTAAACGATTTATGAAGAATATTAAATTATATTTTATATGAGAACCGTTGAGTGATTTCATACACAATACCATTGATTAATTGAAGTCTGTAGCATTAATTCGAGATATAGTGAGCATATTTTTGTGACACATTCTTAATATATGCTTTAATTATATGACTAATCGTGATTTACAATAAAAAAGACCAAAAAACACTTAAAATTGTTTTAATTTAATAAACGAAAAAAAAAAACTAACAAACAAATTTAAAATAACCATTTTATAAAATATAATACTCATTGTTAATAATTACAAAAAAAAAAAAAAAATTCAATCAATAAAATTTCCAATGAATAGATAATAATAATGGTATATTTTTGAAAATAAATCTAAATTTAAAATGGTTTTCACGCTTTTTTTGTATATAAAAGTAGCTATTTCACTTATAATAATTCACTCAATACAAGTTTATATTTTATATTATTTTAAATTATTTATAACATTATTATGTATTCCAGTCTAGACAGTTTAATTGTATTATTTAATAAACTTGTAAACTAAAATAAAATTATATGTTCTGTTAGTTTAAGTTATATTTTAAAGTTTAAAAACATATACACACCTACAGTGCTACACTGATATAGTTTTAAAATAATTATATGTCAACAGTAACGTATTTTTAAAATACTAAAGTATAATCAATATAAAACTTAATAGTATTATATTTTTTTAAATATGTTTAGGTTAATATTATGACTTAACTGTAACATACTTAAACTCTCCTTAGATAACACATCATTTGATTTAGGCTGAAATTTGGTTAAAATTAACTTGGGTATAGTAGCAATTCATTTATTGAACTCGCTACCAACCCATTTAAAATTTGTAAAACTGTAACATTTTATGATTTAACTGTTATTTTAAAATATTAAAAAATAGAAACTTTATTAGACAAAAACATTTTTCGTATCTAAAGGTATAACTAAAAATTAAGCATAATTGGTTTACTGATCGTAGCGCAATTGGTACACTGGTTCTAGAATACAAATTTGTGCAATTGGTCCATGGCCAATTTATGTTGATGAAAATTTACGAGCAGTGGACCGGGTACATATATGATACTAATATGTGTACCTATAGTTACCTAATATTAGACCAGAATTATGTGAATGTGTGTGTTGTGTGTGAATAGCTGTGTGTAACACCGAACAACAGTAGTCAGGGATCCCCGGTTAATATTGATGAGCTACGTGGGTGATTAGTGTGTAAATGTGTATAACATTATATACACATTACGGTCTGGGGGTGCTGAGTTTTGGGGAGTACACATAAACATACATCATTTGTTAGTCAAAGTCAATAATAATTATAATTGTAGTGATAACGACCATACCGTTTTCAAAGAACTAATAATTTTAATTTTATGTTTAGTTGCGGTATAGTGATGCCCAGTTTCATACTTGAAATGTACTCAAAATATTGGATCCTGAAATGGCCCATGTGATGCTTAATCTGTACATGAGCATATTTCTATAATAATATCATACGTTATTCTATAATAATATACGATACAACTTATAGTACACACATATACACACACGTCGCTACCAACAGCGCAATACTAATTTGATCGTAAACAACAAGTATACGATTCTGAGGGATTATACACCGCTGCTGCTATTGCTAAAATATAATATACATATACTTACTGCATACTCACTACACTAACTCTTGTGCTTAATGGGGTTTTGAAGAGCCGATGCGTACTAACCTGCGGGTAGTGCAAGAGCATATTATGTATTTTATGGTACTATATATTATTATATTATTATACCTATAGTACACACACAGCGCGAGATAAGTCCTGGTGCTTCCGGTGTTATTAATATTATCATCCGTTTTATTGTAAGTCGCTCGAAAATTATTATTCTAACGTCTAATAATAGCTCTTAGCAGTACAAATAATATTTATAGTTGCCGTCAACCGGTTGTGGTCAAGATACAGAGATTCAGTTAAAAGGTACAAGATAAAATATACGATTTGTCATTGCATAAATGGCTGATTATAAATATCACGAATACCTTTTTTTTATATCACACAAAAGTAAATATACACAATATGAAAAATAATATAAGTAACTCGTGAATGAGTGCCACTATAATTAACTGATGTGTTAGTTATTCAAATTACATAGGTAGTAGTTTATAATAGTACATAATATTAGTATTTAGTACATATATTTTTATTTGATCAATTGTATAGGTTTATTAAGCTTTGTTAAAAATTAATCACGTAATATAATATTATTATACAGTAATTTATTATTATGATTTTACTTTACAAATTAATATTTGCTAAGTCAATAATGACATATTTTATTTTTATTTACTTATTGGTTATTTAAAAAAGCACAATCCATCTTTTTAATTGTCGAGCTTCTAAAAATACCAAATACATTGCATTTTTTAACAAAATAAACTCCCAAAGTTGAATTTAAATTTCAAAATTGAAAAAAAAAGGATTTGCTCATAGATTTTCTATAGTGGTCTATTTCTATTTCCAAACCATTTTTATTGACCAAATACTAACGACAGATACAAAAATTAAAACATCTGATTAAAATTTAAAATGAATAAATCAGCAACAAAATAAAAACCTACGATCAATTTTATAGTCCACTCAAAATTTACAATGTTTAGCTAATTAAACTAAATTATAATTCTATAAATTATTATAAAACATCTGTAGTATTGATAAATAATAATAAGATAATTTATTAGCTTTATAAAACTATTGAGTAAAATTTTCTATTCATTTATTTAAACCTTCTTCAGACTAAATTATATAAGCGGATAGTTAATAATCTAGACATTTACTAATATTCTATAGTGTAAATTATATTATTCCTTTTATAATATTGTTACCAATGGATTTTCAACCATACTTTTATCGATAGAACCATCAGTATTCAGTTATAATACCGTGACGTCGTCTGATGGTTTATTAAGTCGTCATTCAATCATTTAGTTTATCCTTGAACAATGAAAATAAAACCCCGTATTGTAAACGTAACACTAACATGGTTTGAACAATGATGTGTTCAATGTTTATCTCTAGAAGCTTGCAAATGTCTGCACATCAAACGTTTGCACGATGAATAATATGACCAATGGACAATAACTTCAAAGTAAGATATATCAATGAAATAACAATATTTTATATACGACAAGGAGTGAGGACGTTTTATTCTCCACCATTCTACTGGACAATGGTTGCACTATATACAACTATAAACGTTCAATTTACAACGTTAAACAATGTATTATTTTAAATTGTTCAGCATTTAAAATCATGTTAAACGAACATAATATTATACTAAAATGTACATAAATAACAATAAAAAACATGAATAAAATATAATATTTTACAAAAATCTACTTTATACACTTATTTTATTATAGCATAATCCTTTATATACTCAAAGTAAATGTCTTAATATTATGTACCAATACCGATAAAAATGTATCCATGGTCCGAGACAGCGATGTACCAAAATTGTCTATACAAAACGCCGTGTGATCATAATATTAATAATAAAAATATTATTGATATGCATTAAACATACTTGTAAGATATCAATGAAATGGTTTATGATAGGAATAAATAAATAAGATACACGTTATTTAGAAAGTATTAAATACGTAAATAAAAGTAAAAAATCAAAAATATAAGCTATTTATTAAAATATAAGATAACATAATATTTAGATAATAATAATTTGTTTTAGTTGCTAATAACAGAGTGTTGTCTATGAGTTTATTACTATCATTACAGCTAATGATTTTATTATTATGATAATACTTAATATTATATGATTTTGTGTTTATTTTATATTAACCATATAAATAGTTATAAGAAATAAATAAAATATTTTATCATAAAATAACAATAAAGACTTCACCAAAACTTCTAACATACATATTTAATAACGAAATGTATACTTAAGTGTATGCAGTAGGTACTGCATTTGTCATCTCAAAAAGTTTTAATTTTTTTTTTTTTTTTTAGTATTGGTTTTACATAATTTAATGATATTATAAAATAACATTTTTGAAAAAATAATTTTTTTTTTTAAATTTTTTTTTAATGATATATTTGTTTAAGTTTTTTTTTTTTTTTGAATAACAATACACACAACCTTTATTTCATATTTTGGAGAATAATATTTTTAAAATCACTTAGAATAATTAAAATTGAATTTAAAATGAGTAATGAATTAGTTATATCTTTATAAATGAATACATTTTAGATTAGAGAAATATTATTTGATTGCGCAGAGATAGGTGCAACGCAAAATTTTAAGCCACTAAATTACAAGGTAAACTTTTTTTTAGGTACATAACTGCATACAATTGATAGAAAAAATAATTATTCTATTTCAGATATCATGACACATTGAAATTTAATTTTATCGAGTAAACTAATTGCATTACCTTACTCTGAAATATATTAACTACTCGTTATAAATTTAATATATATGTATTGAGGTACTTTTAAAAATATTCTGCTTTGGATTATTAAATTTAAAACATATGGTTTAAAAAATGTAATAACTTTAGCTGATAACAAAAATATAAATTGTAAATAATGGTCTTTTTTAATGATATCGGACTATTTAAAATAATGTTTTCAATCAAGTTTAATTTTTTCTAAATAATTAGTATATTACACACTTAAATAGATCATTATGCGTACACACACACACACACACACACACACACATATATATATATATATACATATAAGTAAAATAATTACAAAGGAAGTCTTGCATTTGCATATTATATGTTATTCACTTCCTTAGTATAACCATCGTTCGAAACCCTGATCATACAACTATACTTACTGTTACCCTCGAACAATGTTTAATCGTTGGGATACTTCATCAAGCTTAACAAAAGGAGTTGAACCGAAATATTCAGATACCGATTCGGGATTCCTAGTTTAAATCTACTGTGCTTAATGTATTATCCTTATTATTTGGCAAACTCGTAAAACTGTCCTTTTGAATGGGAGCAACCGAAACGACATAACATTTCTTGACTGTATTGTTAGATCACGAAAAAAAAATATAAAAATTATTCACACTCAGATAGACAATTTCTACATTACCTCATTCTCTTTGATACACACACACACACATATAGTATAGTATATTATTATACCATACTATATAAATAACTGTAAGATAATATATAAAATTTATAATTTTATAACGAAAAAACTTCCATGTCTTTCACAGGTTTTTGAGCATTTCCGATTTGGTGTACTCGTAAGCTTCTATTATGTCTTTCTCATCGGATTTTGAAATCTATTTAAAGATAACAATAATATTATGATTCATTAGTCACTGTTATTTTTAAATATATAGCTCTTACCTCATACACAATTTTTTTTTTTACAATTACAATTTCAATAATGCTTACCTCTGGCATCACATATTGTGTACGCATACTTTTTGGTTCGTCAATATATCGAATAGTGCTGAGTTTCAGGATACCATTAACCCAAACTCCCTCCATGAATTGACCTTTGTCTTTAAACACGTACACGCCTTCGCCGTGTTTCAAACCGTTACTCCATTGTCCGTCATAAATGTTGCCGTTTACTGTAAGTTGCGTAATAACGTTTCAGATTTTGAAAACAACAAATAAAAAACTCATACTGCATCAATAATAATAATATTATACTTTTCTATAATATCACACCAAGTATAATACAGGGTGAATTTACAGCTAAAAAGTACGTTTCTTCATAAAAAATAAACCTTTTTGTTTTTCAAGCATACCGAATCAGTAATAAATATATTATTGTTATGAGTAGAATAGTGGACTATGAAATTATATAGAGTAAAAGCACGTTTATTTTTAATTTACAACTCAAACATGTATCATACAAATGTATTTTCCGCCAATATTTTTATCAGGTGTTTTCCGCTTCTGATTAACTTTAAGATATATCTGTAAACATTTAAAACGTAATTTTTTGGCAATGTGAATTTGGTTCTTTTATAGTGATCGGTGCAATATTTTATAAAATTAATTGTAAACTGCATAATTTAAGATTTAAAAGTGCTTAAAGAAATGTTTAAAGTTTAATGGTAATTCAAACACATCGTATTGTATGAATGATATATTGTTATCTAATTAAAAACTCAATAATAAATAATGATTTACCTATATTATACACGGCGATAGTTAAAAAATCAATTAGTAGAATAATATTAAACTTTCGAATTAATTTCAAACAGAAAGTCGCAATTATATAATATAATATAAAATGCTGTTAACACCACAAATCGATGAAATATGCATCTCTTATAAAAAAGGATATTATGCATTTGCTTATATGTTTATGTAAATTTATATACTTGGTGGTCTAGTTAAAAGCATTTACATTTTAAACGATCGTAGTTGAGTGTGAAAGAAACACATATTATGCTTGACATAGCTAAAGCTTTAAGTACTTGTATAACTTATCAACTATTAGTTTAAAATTACATTTTTATGTATTAAAATCCTCAAAAATAATATTCTCTTTCAAAATTATGTCTTTTTTATTGACAAGTTTATGTCATCGTATAAACAAATATAAATACAATAGTTAATGATGAATAAATAGTCAGGAATTTATATATATATATATATATTTAAATAAATAAAATAACTGTTTGTTGATAAACTAAATACCTTGTTTATAAGTATGTATAATAATAAATAATAATAAAATGCAATGCAGTTTTTACCTTCTACGTATTTTCCTCGGCCGTTGTACTCGTTGTTGCGCCACTGGCCTCGGTATACAGCACCGTCGTTCCACCGCATGGTCCCGTAACCGCATTTAATTCTACTACCAGCCGTCGAAAAGCTACCATCGTAAATGCCGTCCTCTTCGTACCATTTACCTCTAGCCTTTACAAATACGACAATAAACACTGTATATTATAGTATTATAAAAGTCCGCTGTTAGTATAAATGCAATTGCTACTTTTTGCGCGTGAACACCGAAAATTCTCGTTTGTCTAATAACGTAAATATTATTGTTGTCGTGTTTATTGCATATAATACGTAAATTAAATTAAATGTATAAATATATACTTTTCACTATAAATCACGCTATTACACGTGCAATGATAATAATATACATCAGAAGGTTTACGAAGCTTTGGTATTATTATTTATAATACAGCCTCTTTCCTCAAAAATTAACACGTCATTTATGAATAAATACATAGTGATATAATCGTTTTATTTCAATATGATATTATGCAATCCTATACTTATTATATTTTTTGAATTTTTTGTCACTTAAGAAATTATGTAAGCCTGTAGAGGCTTAAAACTTCTTATTTTCAAATGAGAATTGCCACTTTTTACTTCAAATCCAAAATAAGTTGATTATATTATTTTATACATGTTGATTATCTAAAACGAAATTCTTAAATATTACAATAATAATAAGAATTTAAATAAATAAATGAAACACTGAACACGTCATATTGGCTGCATAATAACCGATGTACCAGTTAATTTGAATAATTGTCATTAAAGTATGACTTTTAAAATCGTGTATATCACATATTATGTCATTTTAAAAAATATTTTTAACATAATCTACTCATTTCAGTAAAGTATGACATAACTAATGAAAAAAACTATTGTATTCGGTATTATGTAGGTATTGTGCTTAAGGCATATACACTTATATATATATATGTAATATGTATATATGAATACTATTTCTACTCACGAATCGATTATTAATCCATTGTCCTTCGTAAACATACACAAAATGGTCATCAACTTTCTTCATCAGTACGCCAAAACCATGTCTTTTGTTCGCGACCCAATCTCCTTCGTAAACTGTTTTGTTCTTGTAGGATTTTTTTCCTTTTCCTGAAGATTAAAAACTTATACATTTTATCATTTTTTAAACAATTGGTTGACAGCATAAATCATAAAATGTCTTTAGTGAATAATTGTATGTAGATTTTCAAATAAATTATAATCTGTTTTGTAACAATAAACAACTACGCACACTTAACTTACTTATATGAAATAATAAAAATAATTTAATATATATATACATCATTTTTGTAAAATATCATTCAAACCCTTTTTTTATGAATTCAATATTTTCTGATCTTTGTGAAGAATTTATAAAATAATGACATTTAACGTAATATTATTCTAGTATCTACATTCTACTCTACAGTAAAACCAATGAAAAACAATTGTATATCTATGACTGACCCTTATCGTGTCTTAATATGGCACAGAACTTATTGTTTCCGTTTTGGTTTGCAACAAGTTTCTTCATATTCTATAGTAAATATAAGGTAAAGATGGTTTTTATCGTTCAACAGTAATGTTTTTATGGAATGAATTCGATTAGTTTTAGAGTACAGCAATAACAGTTAACAACAGTAGTGTTGATTATAAAGATTACTATTAAATAATGTGATAGGCGTACTGAAAATAAAAGGTACGCACTAGGATCATCAACACGTATCTTTTAACAACTCTATGGTCTATTATTATCTATTTATAGCTATTATTTTCAAATATCATACTATATAATAAATCGACGGATAATATCACACTTGTGTAGGTCAAAGTAATGGTTGTGGTTGTCCATCGAATTGATAAAACATAAACTATTATATGCCTAATTTAATTTTTCAATCATAACATTGACCTACATTGTTTCATTATTTTTTATAAATGTAAAAGTTGGCTGTGATTTATATACGTATAATATACATTGGAATCTGTACAAAGTGCTAAAGGCTTACACATTATTATCGTATTTGTTGTAAATTGTGTGTAGCATATTGTGTATATCTACATTATACAAACAATACTCAGTGGTCCATCCGTCATTACATTTGTTTCCGTGGTTACCAGTATCGCTGTTGCATTTATAAAGAAATATTAAACATCGAATGGCGATACTTTATTGACTCCAGCATTATATAATGTATACATATACACGTTCGTTTTTAATATATTTTTTATTACCTATTGTTTTATTGATGTTAAAATACTTAAAGCTTAAAATTGTATATTTTGTTAGAACTCCATGTTTTACTAATACTATTATATAATACTTGTTCGTAACAATTTTAATATATTATTAAATTTAAACTTAAATAACTAAAATCAATAATAAATATTTGATTATTATAAGTTGCATAATTAAATTGTATACATTTAAATTAAATAAGCTTTTAAAATGTTTGATCAGGTTTTTTTGTAAATGTTGATATTAATAAAGTTGATGAATTTAAATAAATCAATTTAATGAAATTTTTAATTAAAAAAAAAAAAATATCAACTTAGAAAAGTTTAACAATGTACCTATTTTAATTACTTTAAATATCGTATAAAGGTACACTATACGTCTATACAGTATACATGTAAAAGACAATAATATTATTTATACTTCATACATCTACTTAAATTTTAAACTCGTGTTTGTTTGGGTTTAGTTACTTTTTTATGGTAATAAAAGAAAATTAAAAAAAAAAAACCTTTTCTATTATAATGAGCATACATTTGACTTGTATTTTTAGTCGATGACACGTAAAACTACAATATAAAAAATGTCATTTAACTTGACTTTTAAAACTTTTTTTTCTTAAATATAAAATAAACAGGGTATTGATTTATTTTTGTTATAATAAAAAGTCTATGTTGTAGTTACGTAACCTAATCCACAAATTTTTTCGTTCCTAATTTATTTTATTTAGGTCAATTATTGTCAATATAAAGGGCATAAAATAAGAAATAGGAAAATAAAAAACAGGGTAATAATTATGTTGCATTTTAGTTTTTGACAAAAGTTCTTGATTAAAAAAAATTGCTATAATTATTAATGTTTATTAATTTGAATTCAATGATAAATAAAAAAAAAAAAATTCTAAACAAATACACACTATTTATTTATATATTTATTGAAAGTATACAGTCTGGTACCCCAATGGTTACATTACTAGAAATATTTAAGTATATAGTTGAAATATCAAAATACAATCAAGAGATATAATAAGAAAAAACAGCAAACATTTATAATGATCTAAACATGAATAATTTAAACAACCATCCCTAAAAAAATTACGAGAATATACGATAGTTATAATAGAGAATTATAAAACTTATACACAAATATTATGTGATTTAGAAAACTAATATTTAGAAACAATTAATAGTACAAACATACAACTTTTGGGGCATATTCGTATAACGCGAATACTTGGTTACACTGTATTATAAAAATAAAACATATTATTAAAAGATTTTTACAATCAAACTATTAGTTAATAATGGATAAAAAAAAGTTTTGTGTAAACCAAAATAAAAAATCAAGTTTATAAATGAATAGTTGAAAATCTTAATAATTAGTATGAAATATAAATTACTTAATTAATGAGAGTTTATCATAATTATTAACATGATACAAACAATTTTCGAGTTAAATTTTAACAAATAAAGTTTAGGTAAGTTTTGGAGATGGAATAATATTATAAGTTACCAAAGCACTCCTAAAATAAACTTTATTTTCTAGGTATTTATGTGGTTACAGTTTTTTTTTATATCTACAAACTGTAACATAATAATTAGAATTGATACAATAGGATATTTTTTTTTCAAACCAAAATATAAACCTTGGTGTGCTACAATATTATATTAAATATTAAAAATGTACTTTATTTTTTTGAATAGTAGATAGTTAATTAATAGTAATAAAAAAAATATATATAATATATAAAGGTATAGTTCAAAATTGATTTGAAAACCTTTAAATTAAAAATTCGTATTGATAAAAACCAAATTAATATAATCAATAATATTATATTATAATTTATTTGTATTTGTTTATAAAATATAATGACTGTATTTAAAATTAATTTATATCTATACTTATAAATAAATAAAAATAAAAATAACCTAACCTAACCTAAATTAGCTAGGTGTCTACATAATATTTTGAAAAGTATTTTTTTTTTTTTTAAGTTTTCAGTTTTTAAAAAACATGACTTTCTATAAAAAAACATGCTAAATAATATTTATAAATAGACTGTATTATATTTTAATGTACAATTGTCAGATATTCTTGATACACCCTGTATAAAATATATAGAATACTATGATCAATAGTACCTAAATTATATGTTATGTTATTATAATAATAATTAATACAATATCTATTATCAGAATAATGTATATATAAGGACCTACCTATTTTAAAACAATCGAAAAATCTAGCAAATGAAACCAACATTTATTCGGTTGACCTATCTCTGACATAGTTAATCGTAAACTCACCTTGTTTCGTGTCGTATTCCCAATTACCCATGTACAGCCCGTATTTTTCGTAGACTCCGGGTTTGAATCCATTTTTCATAGAGATCTTCTCCAACCACTGTACCTTCGATGTCCCGCCCCTACAATGGATTGAAGGCATTTCGAGATGTTTTCGGTCCGAATAACTTTCCAAACGGTGACGAGGGCGTACGAGTATAAAATATTATTCTCAATTAGATCCAAAGTGTCGGAGAACTAATACCTTACCACCGCCATTGCCGCCGATACCACACGTACTGTTTCTTAGCAACGCTATTCGTTCTTCGTTGTTACTAGGTCAAGTCCGCCAAAGTGTCGATTACGGGCCAATGTGTAATAGTTATCGGAATATATCAGAACGAGCGAGCACAACACTTTTTTTTCAGTGGAACGTGATGGAAAGTTTGTAAATAAAAACGATTTTAAGATCATGTAGCGAATTGATCGGTGTTGAGTTTTGATGACGGTGGTAGGTTATAATTAGTTATGATAGGGTATAATACATCAATATATATTTTATAATAACATAGGTAATATGCTCTGATATATGACAAAAAAATTAACTGATGTTATACAAATAAAAAACACCTTACACAATTTATGGATTATTAATAATAATATTAAAACATTGACTACTTATGTTATCGAAGGAAATAAATCGTCAAATAAAAATCCTTAATCACCATTATGATGAAAACAAGAAAAATTAATTTTTATAGGTAAATATTTATTTTTTTTTTTTTGTCAAATCGCCAAATTACAATTGTATATACAAACATTGAAATATTAAATATAATATTATACATATTTATACAGTCATTTACGATGTTAACTGGGTCTTAAATGAAATCATCAGCGAAGACATATTTTATAATTATGTGTTGAGTTAGTGAATACCACATTTGCCAAGTTCAACAAGTTCTATACGACCGTATAATATTATGTATGTCGTAGACAGTTATTGTACACACACATCCAATATTTAAGTATATACATATATATAATATATAATATGTTATAGCACGTGGTGAAACACTTAAAAACTTTAACGAAACTTTCCTATGGCGCTTATTCAAGAGCCTTCGGGGATGCACGTCGTGTAAATCTGGCTGAAATTTTTATCGAATCCTCGCCTAACGGCTATATAATATTACTGCTACTGTCTCTGCTTCCGCTACCGCTAGGGATTACATAAAGCTGATATTCCTGTAAAATTCAATATTAATAAAAATTTTCAACGAATAGACGATAAAAAAAACGAGTTTGCGTCGTAGATGGAAAAAAATAATAAAAAACGATTTATTCATTTCACTTGTACGTAATCGTATATGATGGTATTGTATTATATTATATTTTGCGGATGGCGTCTGTTCGTTCTCGTTATAGTTTCGATGTGACAGTGTCCGTGTTTGTTCTGCTACGGAATAAATAAATACACGTATTGTACTTCGGTATAGTGGAATATAATTTATAGTATACATTGTTTACGTAAAATGGCTTATAGGAAGTATCCAACAATTTTAATCCCTATATTATTAAATAGAAAATGCGATGGTGCTAAAAACAATATTTGATTATTAAATATTATTATGATGCCGATTATACACATATATATATATATATATATATATATTATTAAAATGATAACAAAGTTTGCGTTTATTTTTTTATATATATTATTTCTCTGGTTATGGAACAACAAAACAATTTTATCGTGGGAAGAATATCTTAAACTATGAGTTTAAAAATGTTTGATGTGATAACATAGTTTTAAATATTCTAACATCCACGACTAGGTCAACTAAGTTTGTTTTAAACTCCCGCGTTATTAATGATACCAAATTTAAGATTTTTTTTTTATACTATCATAAATTTACGATAAAACCATCTTACACAAATTATATACGATTCAGTATTTTAACGTCTACAACAATTATTTAGTTTTAATTTAAATGAGTGCTGTAACACAAGCGTAACGTTTATCTATAGTTTTTAAATATCTATAACAACAAGTATTTTTATTTGATAATATTTGTATACATTGCTGTATAAAAGAAAATATATTGTAAATTATATATATATTATATATGTGTGTGTATATTATATTTTATTATTGAATTATATTAAAATGTATAATTGGTTTTAAGATAAATTAAACAATACATGTATAAAACTTATAATCTGAAAAACATATTACTATACGGGTAAAATAATTTTTTAATGATGAACATTTTAATGGATCAAATATTATAGTAATTTGTATAAATCACTATTAAGTGCTTTATCCAGACAAAGAAATTATGACAGGCAATTATCGTATATCTTCTTATTCCTTGTAATAAAACTCGATTTCATTCCACACCAAAAAATCTATTTTTCTGACTCGACTTTAATGATAATTTTATTTATTGTAAATCGAAAATATACACTATTTTTCATAAGTATTCGATGAAATCTGTGTTTGTTTGGATTTAAGTTAAATATAAAAGAAATGATACGTAATAAAATTACTGCAATTCTTAATATCTAAAAAAAGGAATAAAAGTTATTATTACGTAACTCATTTTTTAAACATGTTAAATATAATACTTGTATCTGTTAAGAAGATTTATAAAATTATAGAAATTATTTATCCATTTATTTATTAATGTAATAATATAAGAAAAAAATTTCGTGGCCCTAATAAGTTTTGAACTTGCATAAAAAAAGAAGTATATATTACAATTAATTAAGTATGTATTGAATATTGTCGTGTTAGCACTCATCTGTATTATATATTTGTATACATAAATACTTTTAATTTGGTACTTAGTATTTCATAATATTATCTTTATTTTTTTCAATCATCACCACGACAATACTTATCTTACATATTAACTAATGTATAAACATTGAACATATATAAATCAATAAACATTTTTCTTTGCATATTGATTAAATAATTCAATTCATACTAAATTAGTTAATTTAAAATTATCATTAAGTAATATATTATTACAAGCCTTATCTAGATTATACATGCACGGATTACTGTTTATGAATTATTTAGAAACTGTTATATACTTGAATTTTATAGTGGTTTTATTAAAATGTTTACTAACCCTTACAATGTAATACTATTTATTCCTGCATATCTACTTTTACTTTACATCATAATACGGTAATTAGAAACCGTGTATCCCATGTGTAGCCATGTATAATGTATATATATTATCAAATACCTATATACACTATGTTTTTTGAAGTATTAGACTTTTTAATTCGGTTCTAAATCTACGTTAGTTGTTAAGTTAATTTTTAATTACATTATTTAATGAAAATCGTAATTCAGGAAAAAAAGTATAAATTTATATATTACATTAATTAAAATATAAAATAGTAGTCTTGTACACTTCATCATTCTATGGTTAATATACTTTTACTATCTTCATAGTTTATGTATATAAATAATATCCATTATTTATGTAGATGTACTTCAGACTATAAAAAACAAATCATTTATTCGAAAACTAAAAATTCTATTAAAAAAATCACTGAGTATTATTTAATATCATATCAATACTATTAATTAGACAGTAAATTCTAAAAAGATTATTGTTGTAATAAAAATATAAATGAAAATTTTTTTTATATATTTCTTTATTCATTTAGGTAATCATATTCTAAATAACTTATATTTTTAATAAAATTAATTTTTATCTGCCAATAACTTTTAAGTTATTTTATAAGTGACTACAATTAATATTTCTCATAGCATAATAATGTAGTTAATATGTATCACCCTAATGTTTTTGCATTTTAGATTCTGAACGGAGTGGTGAATGTATTGAATTTACAATGATGTATGTTTTTTTTTGTGTGTGTCTGTGTACACTGTACAGCATAACTAGTCGAAATAATGCTTCAATTTCAAACTTCAGGGGTGGTTTTCGATAGAAAAGTGAATATTCTTGGTGCATTATAGAGTTAAAAAGTAAACATTTTCCAACAGTTTTCAAAAAAATCGAGAAAAACAAAAAAAAAAAATGACGGAAAAACGGGAATTTTTACGCAAAACCAGTTTTCGACCGAATCGATTTTTTTTATATGGTTGTAACTCAAAAACTAATCACTGTAAATACTTTAAATTTTCACCAAATGTTTATGTTAGTGTTATCTATATACAGTTAAATTTTCAAAAATTGACTTTTTTTGAGTTATTTATAGACCACTGAAATTTTCGATTTTTATGTGAATTTTTTTTTTTTTGAAGTGTCAGTAAAAAAATGTTGGATGACCAAAATAACATTAAAATTTAATACAACGTTCCTTATGAGTTGTTCTTATTGTAACTAAAAAAAAAATTAAAAATCGTTAGTCACAATTTTTTTTTATAAGCGTTTATAGTTCAAATTTTTACGAAATCGCATAACGATAATGATTTATCCTCAAGCGATTTTAAATAGTTGTTATTATTCAAAAAGTATAAGTCGTAGATACTTGAAAATTTTACCAGTTATTTAGATTGGCATTTTATTTACATGATTTAATTTTTTAAAATATTTTGAGTTTTTTTGAGCTATTTATAGATAACTGCAATTTTCGATTGTTGTGCGAATATTTTTTTGAAGTGTCGGTAAAAAAAATTTGGATGACCAAAAAACCTTGAAAATTTAATTCAAGGTTCCTCATATGTTATTTTTATAGTGATTAAAAAAATATAAGAATACATAGGCACAATTTTTTTTATTAGCATTTGAAGTTCAAATTTTGACAAAAATTCGTCAAAATCATGAATATTTGCAAATTATTTTGTAGTTCAAAATTCATATAATTGTTTGTATTTTATAATATCTAACGTTAAATATTCTAGACTGACAAATCATCTCCGTTCAGAATCGTTTTTTGTATACAATGATACCTATCATTGAATTCAAATTTAACCTACCCTAGTCCGAGGTTAACCCCACCTCCTAATGTACAGCAGAGCGATACCCACTTGCCGAATTTTTTAATATATTTATTTTTCTATAATCAACAGTAAGTAGGGGTCTATCTAAATTAATTCTCTTGTTAAACTTCGTAGTTAATTATGTTATTATTTTCTACGCTGACATCGTCTTTCATTATAACGAACGTGTAAATAACATATAATTATTTCTATAAATTCAAAGGACATGCTCATGATCTAATATCTTTTCTAACGAAGGAAATATTTTTCTTACCTTTAAGCTTCGGATTTATTTGTTTGATAAAGGTCTAGAACTAAATTAAGAACTTCATAGCATAATATTAATTATTAACGTTGTGAAATATGAAGCCAACGGTATAGTATTTTGTACTATGTAAGTGCTCTGTGTCTAACGATGTTTTCATTTTTTCCAAAAATTAAATATGCTTAACTAATTATATGTGAATCATTATTTTGAAAGATATAAACTGATTTAAATATTTCAAAACGTATTGTTCATTATTTTCTTCTCTTAGACACCATACCATAAACCAAATTTATTTTCTTTTTTAACGTCAATTATATGAAAAATAAAATCTACGAAAAACCAGATCTATTATATTATACGACTATTGTACTGAATCAAACTGATTAATTCAACTATCTGTAATAATATCATAATATTATTATAATGTAATACCAATGTATATGTGTATATCAATCCAAACTATTCAGCATTCCAAACCCGATTTATGAGTTTTCGGGACTTTTAGAAATAATCACGTTGTATTATAAAATAGTATCTATTGAATACTATTTGTATTATTCTATTGTATACAATGAAATAAAATTGAATAGTTTATGATCATTCTATCATACTTCGTATATGACTTAAAATCCGAAGAGATTAATAATAATTGTACGTATCATAGTGAATAGTGATATAGATATATAATACATAATACATAATAATAATAATATATACCTATCTACATAAATGAGATAACCAAATAAATCGCAAGTATTTATGAATAACATATATACATATATTTCAATATTAAATTAAAAATTCAATTTAAAATCGCTTAATGCGATTCATTCCATAAAAAAAATATATATATTAATGGAACCAACCAAAACAATAACAGCATTATATTATATTAAAGTACACGCTGTGTATTATATATGAATAAATTATGGTTTGTTTAGCGCGGCTGACAGTGTCGATAGCAATTGATATTTCTGTGAATATTTTGAATAAGTCGATAACAGTATAATATATTCTCATAATGCCCATCACATTTCGGTTTACTTCATTATTTTTGGGCGATGGACCGCATGCATTGTATGGCATATCAAAGCACGTCCTCAAAAACAATCTGACAAAAAATTTACGGCACACAACGAAACTTCATCATGCGTAAAACAATATTATATCAACATATAATGGTGGTATCGTTTTGTTTGAGTGACGTTTGGCGGTCACAATTTATACTATGATATTACTACTCTGTATCATGGCTATAGGGTATATTAATAATATTATTGCATCGTCGAACGTATAATAATTATTGTCATTAGTGAATAGTCTATGAGTTCAATTGTAACGGTTCATGACTAACCGAAATCCTTTACAGTAATAAATAAAAGCCTCCGCCTATGCATATTTAATAATAATATTAACGATAATAAATTCGTAGATAATATTCACTGACTTGGACCTGAGCATTCTATAATATTACTATATAATATTTATACGGGAGACGGGTGGTATAATCGTGTTGACATACTGTGAACATATGATATGAACAACTTGAATAGGTTGGGTTCATACCGTGAGAAAGTAATATCCTGTAAATAACAGGTGCAATCTTGTTCGTCTAAATATGTTTTTCTTTTTTTAAATGCTGTGACTTTATCACTGAAATTCTTGTCATCGATTCTTATATAGATCGAGTACATAATAAAACGACTTGGAGCGCTTATTAAATTAAATGATAAAAAAACGATCTTATTAACGCAATATTTAGCATAAAATAAAATATTTTAAACAACATTGCAAATTCAAAACAAAACTTTTTAAACTACTATTTTACCGTATAAGGTATTACACACAATTTCTATTTGTACACTAAATTATCGAAAATGTTATCTGGTCCAACTGCTCTACATTAAAAGTTCCATTAAAACTATAACAATGTTAGTTTTATCCGTGATGCTAAATGCAATGAATTTATTTAAATTTTGGTCATCGGAGAAAATATTTGAAGTGGTATTAAAGTTTTTAAGATAATAGTTACTTTTATTTTACCAAATTGCTTACTAAGCACCAAACTATTTATTATAATTATTATTATTATTGTCAAGACAAGTATTATCAGTAGGTCATCGATACGTCATATATTTATGCATGCATATAATATACTTATATAATTACAATAATAACCTACATATTATAATTTATACTTTGTATGTGTACTAAAATAAAGTTCATAATTACTTAAAAAGGTAAATTCAAAAATCATAGACTTTAATATTGAGCAGGTTTTTTTTACTGCATTAAAATACCTTTGATTCTCTGAGACATTTTCTCAATCGTGTCGTTAAAAATATATTTTATTTCCAATCATGTCATAGCTCAATGAATCCACATAGTTAATGTTATAGCCTTATAGGCAATGGAATAAATAGGGTAATGTAAGTAAGAAATAAAGCTTTATTGGGGAAATGGGGATATAATGTATATAGAAGGCCATTTTCCTGGATTAAATCATCGAAAAAATTACCCATTCAGAATACTGAGTATTTTTTTTATCTTATGAGTTATGAGAAAGGTGTTCTTTTAATATTTTTTACATCTTAGTATTATTATTATTATTATCATACCTACTACTGCGTATAGACATAATTATAAGACTAAATGATTCGATACTCATTATAGTTTACATAATATTATATAGAATAAAAATATTATACTGTAATTATTTTACTTTGAGAGGCGCTTGAGACACGTTGATTGACCTAGAAAAATATTTTAAATGAAATGAAAGACGGTTCTTATAAACATTAGTTAATACTTAATAGTAGATGTTAGTAGATACTTTTACCATTACATATTGCACTCCATAGCAAGGTAAGTATAGTTTGTTGATATCGAATGCAAGATTAAATCCAAATTAAAAAAAAATCACACTCTTGTTATTATCGTCAGTCATCCAGTTTTAAATGGATACTACTACACGAGTGCCACGATGTAATATAGGTATAGTACCTATACTTTAGCCCGATATTTAAATTAAACTGCTAACAACATGTGAACTTCACGTGGGGAACAATATTACTACTTTATATTTGAAAGTTGTAAAAGCTTATACAAACTTTTGAAATGAGATATTGAGCCACATTTTTATGTACGTGCAAACTACGTGTATTAACTTTCAAATTTGAATCAAATATTTGACCCGAAAACTAGAATTTTTCACTCATTAGGTACAGTCTTTATGTTTACCTTATACGAGAATAAACTTTTGAATGTATATTATAATATACTATAGAATATGGTATCCGTAAACAAGGTTCGTAAATGTTAAGTAAAAATATTAAAATTTTAATTATGTTTTCTGTATAGTTTTAATACGAACAATTTTCAGGATTATAAGATAACTTATCGGATTATCAGAAGTTCAAAAATTATAATATTGCTTTGGTTCAAATTATAATTATTATTATTATTATTATTATTATGATTATTATTATTACCATTGCAATTTATAATCCTTTTTTTTGATAAAATAAAGGAAAAAATTACTAAAACATATTTAATTTTAACTATCATAAAAATTAATTAAAATATAATTTGATCCTCTTAAATAAAAAATACTAATTCTATTTATATTTTATAATTGTTTGAAGCACTGAAGAGATTAAATCTTGTGTTTTAATTGGTTGACTAAAAACAATAAAACAAAAAAACAAATTGTACTATTATCGGTGATTATGCTTTTGAGGCTGGTCAACACTCTTATACATATATACGTACAAGTAAACTTAAAATCTAATTACTTGAACAATAAGCGGTTTTGATATTGTCAAATGCACATTTCTCATTTGAAAATAAATTTATCTATACCACCGTCTCTTTTGCGCCATTTACTTAGATTATTATCGAGTAAATCAAAAACTATTGTATTGCGTGTAGTCGAATAGCAAATACAGCCATGTTACAGATCCAAAAATAAACTAACGAAAGCAGATAAGCAAATCAAAAGATCCAAAAAATATATACATATTTCTAGGATTAGTATATTTTTATACTAATATTAATAATATTTAAAAGAAAACTAAAGGCAAGTATGTGGTATAATATATTGGATAAAATTTTTTTAGTAAACTTTCTCAATAAAACAATATAAAAAAATAAATTGTGTGCGTGTAAACTTAAAATATTTTATTAAAACAATGTGATTATACATTTTTAGAGTTTTAGTTACTATATGAACATTTATGAGAGACTTTGTATTAAATTGTTAAGGATTTTTATCGAACAACATTTTTTTGTCTAAATGTAAATAAAAACAATTAAGTCAAAAAAACTAGATACAATTTTTTATCAAAAACTACCGTCAAATAAAAACAAAAAAAAAACAATTATTACCATTTTTACTGCTCCAAAAATAAATTACAAAAACAAAAATCAAAAAAAAAAAAAAAACACATAATATCGTTATAAAATCAATACATTCATTTCCTCACTTAGAATCTAAAAAATATCCATAGTGTTATTCATTTATATTATGTACATCACCCAAAAAAAAACACATTATGTGGATACTAAAATCTGTCACCTATAGTGGTAGCAAAAGCCTAACTCGGATCCGTGCAAAATATGTAAAATGATATATTATAATATTTATTAATATACAATATATTATAGTTACCATTTAGGGAGATCGGTCCTCGAAAACGCTGTTAATGAAATATTCAAAACGGTTTGCCGTGTGGCAGATAACAATAGAATGTTATTGAACGACTTCGGGACGTTTTCAGAAGGGAGGGGGGTTAGGTTGAGGGACCACCATTATTATATCGGACGGACGGACAGACGCGGCAACAGCAGCAGCAGTAATAGCACCTCCACCGCTAATTTCTGGTGATAAATGACGAACGACGGATACGGCCAATAATCCGTTTTTGTGTATGACCTCCCATCCCCACCTCTACCGTGAGCACCAGAGTTTTGCATTTGAAAGGCCATAAATTATATTATAATATACTATATACATTGTACTCTCACGCGATAACCACTGTGCGCCCGTGTACAATAATATCTTCATCCACCGAAAACAAATCTCCCTGAAAATGTGTATAAATTATTATTTTTATTATTATTATTGTTACGACGCACAGTTTCGCGGACGGCCGGGCTGGACGACAACAGTCGATCGAAAAACTGATTAAGTACAGCTGAAAAAATAAATGGCCTACGGTTTTCAAACGCGGAGATGAGACTTATTGTTCGAATGGAACACAAATAGTATTTTTAATGTCACTGATGAATGATCTCGTTCGTTTGAAACGTCCGATGTTCCGGTCACGATTACCAAACAATATCGATAACGCAATGAATATTATTTTTTTATATTATTATAAGATTCCAGAGTTTCCTGTGACTCACAAACGCCATTTACATTTCCACGTACATGTAAATAAAACAGCGCAGTTATTATGGTGCCTCTTCTACATTTGTTCAATATTTTGAGCTCAATGTTGCCTACTAATATTATGTACTGCGTAATAAAAGTAGGTACTAATAATCAATCAAAATTCGATTAGAAAATATACGATACTGCACTTTATGACACATATACACACATATATATAATATATATATAAGAAAGAGGGTTGTGTATATATATATATATATATATACACAACCCTCTTTCAAATTCCTGTTTAGTTTTTTCGTAAAATTGAAGATAACGTAAAATTATATTGCTCATATTCAAATGCTACAATATTTAAAAATATTATTTTGATAAACATTAAATGGTAATAGTTTGTATCTATTTATTCTACGATAATTAAAAAGTTCAATTTTACATATTTTGATTATAAAAATGAAAAAAAAAATATTGAAAATTGTATGTATTTGATTTTTCCGTTCAACTGAGATTTTAATCACTATATGTGAACGTAATAACAAAAACGTTAACCGTTACGGCCGAACTTGTTTGAAATACAATGAGTGTATAGTGTATACTAGAGAATATTGCATAATGTTATTTATCTCGATAAATGAAGAAAAGAAAACGAAGAGTTTAAACGCACACTCGAATCACGTTCTAGATTTCTGATCTTTTGAGACTCGTTATAATGATCGTTACTGGGGTTTTGGAACACTTGTTTAATATTTTTTTTTTCGACATAAAAACCATGGTCGGTGAAACAACAAAATAGCACGTATGCCTGTAAAATGCAAAATATTGGGATGGTTTCAAAACGATTCCTCTACTAGGCTTATAAATTATAATACTGCATGTATGTATTGTGTATGTTGAACAAAATCTACATCTGAGCATCGACGTCATGTAGTATTATACAAGTATAACTAACAATATTATTTTCCATTTGGCTTTTCCATAGATTTCTATTAAATAATTTACGGTTCAAAACATTGTGAACATAACAGCTGCAAACCACTTCAGTCTATACCTACGTGAAATGATTTAATATAATACTTATGTCAATGGAAGTATGTAAAATAGCTAATATTATATCAGCAATATATTCAGGAGAACTTGCGGTACTCATCCTCGTCAAACTTTGAAATTAATAATTAAGAAAACATAATTACTAGCAAAAACCATTGTGGTAAGATATCAAAGGTGCTCTGAATGAGTGGATGTGAACGGTGAAGATGTTGTTGGTATAATCTAGAAGTTAGCATTTAAGCACATTTTAATGTGAACGTATTAAGTATGCTAAATATCAAGACAGGAACCATGATTCTTCGATCAAACAAGTAGCTTTTAAAAAATACTGCTATTCCACTACACCAGAAATGGTGAAGTATACTTCACATTTTTTCCTATTATATATTAATAATTTAAAACATAATTTCTATTATCACATTAATAAATATACATTTTATATTTAAATATTAAATAATGAAAATAATATTACTTTGAATTATAAATTAATTTTTTATGATAAATTCTATGAAGAATTGTTTCAGCTAATATAAATTAATCTTAGGTTTATAATCAGTAAATTTCAAATCTATAAAATATTATTTTATAAAATCTGTTTCTAAACGATTTCTAAAATTAATTAAATGGGCTTTCTCACTCAATAAGATTATAAGAATCACGTTTTCAGTTGTAATACAATTATTATTAATTTCTTTTTTTCCAATTCGCTGTTTAAATTCATAGAATTATTATTAATGTTGTAAAATAATTGAGTTTAGAAAGAAAATAATGTTGGTAGTATGTTGATTAAAGAATAATATATTATATTTTATTTTATAACATTCTATAATCAATGGTATAACTAAATTGTGCATGTTAAAATAAAAATTACTATTATATATGAAAACTGTGTCAAATATAACTTGAACACTACAGTGGCCAAAACAGTATTCAATGTTTTAAAACAATAACATGTTTGAGTAGCATTATCAAGAAGACAACATTGAATATTATGACGAAGAAGATGATGTAATACGTTATTTTCGGTACGTAACGTGCGTAAATTCTCGAACATACGATAGAAGAAAATTTAAATGTAAATTCGTGTACTGAGCACCAAAGTTGAGACGAACGCGTGTAAAACGACGAAAGTGAGCATATGATATTAGGTTAAGGGTGGACGGAGGCGATGGCTACAAGGAGCACGCATACATATACATTTACATATTATATATATATATATATATATATATATTACGTATAAGACACGTGCCCTGCCGACAAGTAAATATAATATTCTCGAGCATACTCCGCACCGACTGTGATAAAGTTCGGAGCTGAAATTTTTTGACGTTCGCCAAAAGCTTATACGACGCGGTGGCGGCGACGACGATGAGTCTGCCAGTTGTAGCGGTGCGATCTGCTACTCGTCGTAACTCTTGTAATCCCGTTTGCTTATTCAGCACTGCCGGCGGCAATAAATTACGCGAGGTCTTTGCGGGTATACATTATAATATATATATATATTATAAACATATTGACTGTGATGCGGTCGTACTAACCCGGGATAAAGACTTTATTATAATATACGTACGTATAAGCGATTTAAAATACAGGAAATAACACTTTATTTTATTAGGAAAACGTACCGTAAGGTACCCACGCTCACAACTCGAAAAACAATGTACGGCGTAATAATCTATATACGGGCCGCGGTGTAGCTATAATAATAATAATATATTATAATATACCTACTTTAACCTAACCACCGCAAATCAACCGAATCCAACGATACCCGCGCGTGCGATGCAAACGGTCGTTTGCAGCAGTGTCTGAATAGTATTATATTGTTTGGGTGCATATTGTTTTGCTGTTATTTTTTCGTACTCTCCGTAGTAGGACCTAAATATTGTTGTTTTAACAATATTATTGTTATTATGGTGGAAGACATACTCATAACAATATCCATAAATGTGTGTATTAATATACGAGTTTAGTTATTGTTTTATTCGAGTACATATATTATACTACATTCACCATACAAAACAAAGAAATAAAAAAGTTGGTTATTATTAGTGAATTAAAAAACTATTATTCTTAGTTTTTATGTTATTATTAATAATATTACTCATTTAGTTGCATGTTTACAATAGCATTTGCTTTACAATTATTCTAAAATAATTCTAATTCCGAGTTCAACGTCTTCATAGTAAGTACTATATGATCACGACAGTTGTACTGCTGTTTGATATTGTGGGTGAAAACGTAAAATTATATTACATCTGTTCCATGTAATAAATTGTCTTCTCTAAAATACATGTATGCATACGTATTTCCATTTATGTATACGCGTCAAATTATATTTTATTTTATATTTATATATTATATAAAGAAGAGGATATTATATATATACACAGTTTCAGTAAATATTCTTTTTATATGGTACCACAATACCTCGAGATAATATCACGAGCGTATTTTTTTATTTAATAAAATAGGTAATAAACATGACTTCCTAGATCCAATCGTTGCTTTTTCATGTGTTCAATTTATTTTCAAATGAGATAGAATAAATATGAATATCTATTTAAACAGTTAAAATGATAATATTATTCTATATATTAAATGTGTTTTATTAATTTTTTACGTGCATTTTGTATTCAACGGCTATTACTATGTCTTCTTTTAAACGAAATCCGAATAATATAATAGATAAAACATATTTTTACTTTTTGTACATTTTTAACATTATAATTAATACAAAATATAGAACCAATAATATTGAATGATATAGTTTAAAAAGTTAATAATGGACAATAATATGGTTGATATTCTCAATTCACTAAATGATATAATACACAAAACAAATGATGAATGTTTAATTTAAAATTGTACTATTCGGATAAAATATATTATAAAATATTTATGTAAAATGTATGTTTAACAGTATACATATTTTGTAATTGAAAAAGATAAAAATTGAAATAAAAATGTGTTTCTGTAATTAAAAATATTGAACGCTAAACAGAAGCTGCAGTTGCAACGATTTGATATCTTAAACCGTTTTCTGGTGGCAGAGGTCGGGCACTTCAGTGCTTTTAAAATGAAAAACCTCTACATAATATATATAATATATATAGTACATATATAAATTACAGACATTTTTCCCGAGTGGTCAAACTGTCGTAGGCGGTTTTCTGCATCCGGTACGCATATAATATATATAATATATATATATATATATATACAGTTTTAATGGTATCTGCTACAATTCACACGTTGCGTGCTGCCACGGATACGATAATCCTTAGTGCGCACGATAAGCCTACAAAAATAATTGCGCATTGCGGATGGATCAGCTGGTGGCCTTTTTGTCATGGGAAGTTTGATTTCAATTTTGAATCGAGGAATAATCGAGTTTTAATATTTTAAAACGACTACATTATCAACATCAGAAACGACTTCTACGAATGGTATACAATTTTAGGCCCGACAAGATGTTTTATATGATAACATAATTTACTTTATTTAGCATTATTATTATATCAACTCAAATTACCTACTTCATGATGACCTTGGTTGATTTTATGTTTCAATGGTTAATGGAATGGTGCTTGAGAGGGATTAATGAAGGTATTCTGAAGTTTTAGAGGGAAAAATACAAAATTGTCTCGTGCATGAGATAAATACCTTTAAAATGTGTTTTTTTTTAACGAGGTTCAATTATAATACCATTGTATATCTCCAATTATTCATCTACTTAAATATAACAAAGATAAAATCAATTATATTGTAGAGTAGAAATAGATAGAGTCTACACTTATTTTTACAATTATTTTAATATTAGAACTTAAGGCATTATTTGTATGCAAGAAGAAAAAACAGCTTATTTATTTCATTTTCTAAATATTTAAGCTATTTAAATTTTACTATATATATATATATATTTTAAAAGACCATTTAAGAATTACAAATGATCAAAGTTTACCACAATATAAAAAGTATACAAAACTAGAACATAATTGATTATTATAATAATATAGAAGATAACATATTAATTTTTCTGTTTCATAGGTACAGATAATAATATATTACATAAATTATTGTATAGGTTATTTAAATTTAAAAGTTTAAACGTATTTACTAAATGTGTTAGTTTTATCGAATATAAAATAAAACTATCAAAGTCGATAAACTTTATATTGATGAATTTAATACGATTTAACATCATATTATAATATCCACTATTAAAAGCTACCTTTATAATAACCATATGGTAAGTTAGTCTCATGACAAAACGTAGGTATTCCTTTGTAATTTATTATTTTATAATTTTGTTAGTTACTTTCGACTATGAGGAACTTCGTATATTTGTGCGAATGTCTCGGAGGACATAATAAAAGGACGTGGCACTATACATATATATATATATTTTTTTTTTAATGTATTGTTGGTCCGCTATATCTGAATAATAACGAACGTACATCCGTAATATAGCTGGATAATTTTATTAAATACTTAACTGTCAAATTAATAAAAGTTTGGACGAATTTATGGCACTGCGACCTCTTGGTTTTATATTTTAATTTTACTACTCACCTCTGCATGCACCCTTACACCATGGTGTAGACAACGAGAGGGATCTTTACAACCATGCAATACCGTCAGTTCAAATGTAATAATATCATCAGACAGAAATTTAGAGTTTTATTATTTTCATTTCGTTGTTTAATATCATTATTATTATTATTATTATTTACTTCCGTATCGTTTGGTGTACTGTATTAGTGTATACTTTATACAATTAAGAACTTACAAGCATATTGTTACTCTTGGTTGAATGTTATGTAATTTGAATCAATACAGAAAACATTATCTTTATATAATATTTATCTTACACATGTAAAAGTAAAATGAAGCAATAATATGAAAATAAAGTTTCTATACTTATAATAAATATATTCAACACCGTTGTCTACATTTATTGGCTAATGGTATTTACCCCACTGATGGATGCGTTTGAATATTTTTGTATAATTTATGAAATAATTTGAATTCAAGCCTAAAGGTAAACAAATTTGTAGATTCAAAGTACAAAAATAATATATATATATTATATGTAAGTGACTCTAATTGTATGATTCGGTTACGTTGGTTCAGTTAAAATGTGTTATACACCAAACTTGATCCAATGAATAAAATTTATTCTCATGATATTCTTTAAAACAAAATTAACCAGCTATTTTTTTTTAAAAACCTATAAATAATGGTTTATATGCAATGTGTTAAAACATTTTTGATACTTTTCAACGTATGCAGGTCATTTGGTAATGGAACAAACTCATCAGTTCAATAAAAAAAAAAAAAAAAAATCATACTTTCAATTAATATTTTAAGTGGAAAATATTGCCAATCACAAGACCTTTACAGTCATCATAAATATAATAAATATTATTTATTATATTTGCAATTAGTGTTTAATAAAAGTTGTATAAATGTTAAAAGAATTCTAGTGAAAATTAGTTGTTTTACGTTTAATATTTTTTCTCGTATCCATTATTTGCTTTCAAGTTAATTTAAAAAAAAAAAATAAAAAAAATATGATAAAAATTGTATCTACAAATACTTATATAGTATATACCAATTACAGTCATAATTTGCAAGTATAAAAAGTTAATTGGAATACTAGGTAAATATTGACGGATGAACACAGTTAAAATGTTTTTATAATTTAGATATGTACATATTATTGTACATATTATTTAACTTTTACACTAAATTCTGAGTTTATTTTCATTTTTAGTTGTTATAAAATAAATATTTTACAACAAAAGGTAATGATTATAAATAACAAAATAATAAAACTTCAACCATGATTTGTATGAAATTCGGTAGGATCTGAAGGTCTGAAAATTTTTTTCAGGTTATCAAAAAACTATTTCTTTGTATAGTGAAAACATATTTAGTTTTATTATTTTACAACCTTTATACCATGTTTTTTATATTACGCCATTTTTTTTTTTTTTATTATAATATATTATTGACATATTTGTTATCGACAATATTAATAATATTTATGTACCACTATATTTTTATGCGTGTAATAAATATAATATAAATGCATAATAATACCATTTAAAAATCTTAATGAAAAATTTAAATATAAATTATATAACCAACCAAAATGCGAAAAATAGTAGTAAAATATACTTTAATTTCTTTAAAAAAAGCATTAGTAACTATGCAGCTACTTCATAAAAAAAAAAAAAACACCTTAAAATATTCCAGTTGAAGATCAGAAAATAAAACTCTTAAAAACTTCCTACAGTTTTTAAAAGTTTTAAAACAATCAAACAATGCAACTAAAAAATCCTGCTTGAGAGGAAATCGAACCGTGTTTATATACTTTTCACTATTAAAACCATTTTGTGTTAACAATTTACTGAAGAAAAAACATATTGTAAGACAAGTCTAACCCATTTATATTTAAATTGAATATAATAGTTTTAGAATTTAGATAATACATTGTTGAACGGAGGATCAAAGACTTTGTTTTTTTGTTAGGTAACATCCCTAATAGGAATTATACTATGTTCTTAGTTTTTATGAAGGAAATGTACAAAAAAAATAAGTTATAAAAATATATACAATACATTTTTTTTCATCTAATAATTTATATTGACTTTTTAGTAAGCTACTTAATTTATAAATAATGATCAAACTTGTAGAAAGCCTAACCGTTATCGTTTTGTTTTACAGGACATGACACACGAATAGGGTAAACGGACTCGACTATAAGGCTTTCTATACTGCCGTAAAGATAATCATCGTCGTAAAAAAAAAATGGCCCAATAAAAAAAAAACAATTCAACAATGGTAGATAATATAGTCGTAGTCAACATTATTATCATCAGTAAGATAATTTTTTACTTTTATTCCCCCGTGTACAGTGAACATTAACTAATTGTGTGTTAAATGAAAAAAAAACTTTTATCATTATTTATTATTTAGTCATGTTATTATACAAGACAAGCGATTTTTGACTATTTAATTGCAAGCATCATGTGATTTCCGGAATTGTATTATAAAGTATAATAAATGAAATAAATCATATGCGAAGATTAACATTTCATCAGCTTGTTATTTGTATGTTTTAGTTAATTTTACGACTTTTGTTATCGTTTTCTATAATACTACAGTACTTATCACAATGCATAATAAAATTATATTACTAATTCGTTCATAACAAAACAGAATGTGTGCCAAAAACGTTGGTAATCTCTGAATTAGTTTCCAATGGGTTTTTGTTTTAATCTCAGACTCGTTCAATGAGCTCGAACACTTCGGATATCGATTAATAAATTCGAATGTCTAATTCATTATTTTGAACTATTGAAAAAGATATTAAAACCTTGGAAATATACTAGCTAACACAATAATATCATGAAGTAGGTATTAAGCACAATATTATACATATATATGAATGTCTCACAAGTCGACTGTGATAATAATCACTTTTTCACAATATTCTAAATTTTGCAATTATTTCCAGAGAATTCCCGTATTGTGTAACGTTATACGTTCATGTTGATTATTATCTATCTTGGAAAACACACCTTTTTATTTGTATTCAAACAGAGACACATATAAGTACATTCTATATGATCATTAAAAAACCATTTAAAATGTATTTTACATATGTCTGAAAAAAATATTTGAGAACAAACACTAGGTAAGAATTTAAAAAAAATTATATATATATATGTATACATATAATAATATATAATATATATACATATTATATTTCTTTTATTTTTCATTTTAAAAATGACTATAAATTTAATACAATTAGGTTATATTAAATTATTGGTAAATCAGTTAGATTTCCACTATTTAATCAAACCTAACATAATGTAAAACACTGGTAATATTATTTACCAATTTTAATTAACTTTTAAATTACGTTTTTCATTTTTACAACAATACATAAACGAGCTTCTACTGTAGGTTCATAATATTTTAATTTAAACGATAAACGAATTTTTTTCTTTTATTAAATTATAATATTTTAAATACTTAAGAAAGCTTTTTAGATCCAATACTACTCAAATAGGTTTTAGACAATTTTAAGTAATGTGGAGTAAGATAGATATAGTTTATACGATCATAATAGAAAACATGATGGATTGAACGAAGCAAGCGCTCAACTTATAACGATAATCGAATAATATTATAGACTCTATAACACTATCCTGTGAAGCTTTCATATAGTTTCCAAACGGAATATTGAAGCTTTCAAACACGAGCCTGAACTTAAAAATACCGTACATATGAATAAATACATTATTATTAATAATATATTACCGAATACACATTTTTTTTTCCTCCAAAATTTCTGTAATTTTTGATGTACACACAAAAATATGCTAGATATATTATAATAATATGATAATGTAGTTAACCACCGATGATGACGATAGGTACGATAAAAGTAATATGGGTACGAGCGTGGTTATTAAATATTTTAATAACAGTTCAGTTATTACATTTACGGATGTGAGCAAATCGGATTATCTGAATTCTGTCAGGTTAATTCATGTGGTGTCGTGAGTCCAATATTAAATCCTGCCCCTACGTATTCATAAATCTAAAGAAAAAGATACCTTAAGTTAGGCCGTCAATTCAGAAAATGCAGATAAATTAATTTGTTACGTGGTGTAGCACTATATTGCATATTATGCCCTACGCGTATAATATATGTCTCATAAGTTCCGTCACACCCTAAGCATTTTCTTTGCGAATGAATCATTTCCAGTGTGGTCTTTTCGACAGTGATCTATGGCTGGGATACATATTTAAATTTAATGTCACATTTTCAAAAAACAGATTTAAAATTAATTATTTTTTAACAGTAAAATAAACATTTTTTTTAAGCCCGGCAAAAATGCCAATTTAAAAAATTGCTTTTATAAAAACTTAAAAAAGTTTCAGTTATATATACGAAAATCCACATAATACCATTAGAACAAAAACTAAATTTATGTGTAAACAAACCACTAAGTATCGAGAAGAAACCACATTCAATAAATGGTAAGTTATTAATTTGCTGCGGAAACATTTATGTGGTGTTGCGATACTTGTGGAACATATGCTATATAATCTGCACTGTGTACACAACATAATATACTTTCAGGAGAGTAGCGATCGATCAAAACATAATAATACGCTTCCTATGTTAGCTGCACGAGAGGGTTAGACGTGTCGGGCGGTCGGTCGAACAACCGATCAACCTACCAACCGGACAGCCATCAGAGGCCATCACTCACCATCGGACTTGACATCCACGAGTCTAAAATATGAGTCTAAAATCTATCGCCTCCACCGTCTTCCACCCTCACCATAATCCCCTATGTAATCTTTGCCAACCAAAAGTTTTCACCGCCCCCGCAAAATGCACTCAAAAACTTTTGCGAAGTACGCGCCGATTAATTGGAAAACTCATCGCGCGCAAAGTCAAAGACTATACCCGTCCGCTCATAGATTGTCAAAGTTTCATCGAACGTGTTTACAGTTCCAACTATTATGATATTATGATGATGTGCGATCTATACATATAACCACCCCCATCGCTACCGTGTTTGTCAACTGTATCTTATTATTATGCCATGAAACGGCTGTCACTTATTTTCTCTTGAATATTTTCAAACACGAAAGGTTAGTTTAAACTTGGAACGCGAATTTTCCAGCTTCTTCTAAAATGAAACGTACTCTAATGATAATAAAACACAACATTTACGATATAGATGAGCTGAGATGAGTTCGTATATATTTGTTCTACAATATATCTGTATAGGTAATAGTTATTACGTCAGAGATCGAGAATTGTCATTAAAAAAGATAATAATAATAACAACCGAAATCCATTTCACAGTACCTACATCACGATATTTTTCAATAATACACGCCATGCATATATCCATGGGGAAATTTATATACACACATTACCCATAACCATTAGGAATCCATCTCAAACTTTGATATTTACGAGAATCAGTTTTAAGTCGTATACCAAGTAAAGAACACGAATCTGACTCGTATTTATTACTATTTATTATTATTAACTTAGAACGAAATAACCTTAACACATGTGTGAGCTTACCAAACATATTGTACCCCGCATCGCCATTGTTATACTTCCAGACCCACGCATCCCCATCGACCTTAACCACCCCATACACGCTTGTACCACCATGTACGTGGGTTGGGTGAAATTAATTATGTTTCGAAATGAGTTAAATGTAACTATACAATGTAAATACTAAGTATATATACTATTTATAGATTATACAATTATTTCGTTCTTCGATTTTTAAGTGCGTGTGTGTAAAAATATGCAAGTGTACGTGGTATTTATTATTATTATTGAATTATTGAAATCGTGGAAATGGTTTATAACAATGTATTATATTTTCAGTCATCGCGTTTAACATTGTGTGAAAAATCTTCGTTACAAGATTCATAAGATAAAGCTCGAACGCAATATCGACCCCGCTTTGCAATCATTGTATGACAATCAATATAAATTTGTTTAGCGTTTGTAGGTTTTTCGAAACAGCTTAATAGTGGTTACCTATTATTAATGTCATCGATGAAAATATGAAATAACATCAGTATGGGATGTAAATTATGAAGTCTGTTCACATAATATATCATATTATGCATCTCAATAGAATGTATGACACAATAATACAAACCAATCGTTACTCTTACTCATTCCAATGCCTACACACAGAGTAATTTGTTTAAAAGAAACACTAATTATCTTCAAAGTACAAATGTTTTAGAAAATATTTTACCAACACTTTAAAAAAATGTTAAATCATTACGTTTTTAAAAAATATTAAAATAATATTTTTTAGAAAAAATACGTCATCCATTATAACTTATTATTCTTTTATTTTTTCAGATTTACTCTCTTTTAAATGATATATAATTTTAATTGTACACCCTAAATAGAATATTTTCCCAGAAATATTTAATCTATATCTTTGAGGCAGTTGTTTTGAAAAATATGTATTATGATCATACTCTTTTACAACAGTTTTTTTTCACGATGGATCATATACTTTTATGACGTATGATGTACCTACGGGTAGAAGAGAAGAGCCATACGGAATACGCAATATTATGATTGTATAAAGGTTAATGTTTTGTTATTGTGTCCGTATGTCATAATATTTAAGTGTAACTGAATAGTATTTTAATGGTAATGACTGCTTTAATCCATATAAATTATGTATTCTAAGTAATGAGTGAAGTTATGGATGGTACTTAATAGTTTTACCCTGATGTGTGTATTATTGTTTTGTATTTCTGCCACATCCTTTTAAATTAGTAAGACATACTTCAATCTTAGAAGGTGATTTCTAAAAATAAATTTGAATTACTTCATAATTTTTGGATCAGTCAAAATAAAAATATAAAAATATTTATTGATAGATATTTTTTTTCGTACAATTGATAAAAAAATAAAAAATTACGGTAAAATGAGAAAAATTGTGAGAAAACAAATTATTGTTAATAAAATATTTTTTTTTGTCATTTTTCAAAAACGAATAACCGTTGATACAGTTAATTTTCATCTTATATTTATGTTGGGTACTATCTTCCAGATATGTTTATATTTATTAATAGATATTTTAAATTGTTGTCTTTTTTTCAAAATTGTATTTATGATAAAAATAGATAATATGATAAAGTATAGTAATATATACCTAATATTTTTCATGTTCAATTTTTGAATATTCAAAATTAAAATGCTAATGAAATAAAATATAAGATACAAGTACAAATTTGTTATTTTATTGTAAATTTAAAAATATTAATCGCAAAATCATAAAACATTTTGGTATTGCTTTAAATATTAATTCCAATTTTAATGTATTTTTAAATTTCATATTTATACATAAAAATATTTAAGAAAACATTTGGATTCAGATTATGAAATTAAAAATGTATTCTGTTATACAAAAAAAAAAAAACTTAAAAAATGATAATGATAAAAATATAACATTTGTTCAAAAATATTGTTCTATTTTTTTATTAAGATGATGTGAAAAATATTTATCAAACTGTTATTAATTTTCAAAATAATGAGTATTTACTGTTAAAAGACTAACCTGGTATAATTGCTCCTAAGCGATCGCAAGTAAAATACCACGTTTTACCGACATGATATTGGTTATTAAAATCCGAGTATAGTTGATTACAACCATTACAGGCCGCTAGAGTGGTGATCATTAAAACGTGCAATGTTTTCGATTATTGGACACGTACTGAAAACAGTTTAAACTTTACAAATACAACATTATTATAAACATATTATAGAGTGTCTTAAATTAAACAATTTATACATCCGATTATCGACCCAACGGTAGAACAATGTAATGTTTAATGCAATTTTCCAACGACGTTCTTAAAGTGTGGCATTAAGTTACGTAGAAGAATTTCAATCTAATTTATCTATTTTAATGTAAATAAAGTTATCAAAAAAATGTGTGCACTACTTTCTTGAGAAATGTTGTGCATCGGAACCCAACAATACTAGTACTGACGGAATAAATTTAAATAAAACGAACAATATATTATTTATAAATTCATAATATTTATTATTAAATTTTTGTGAACAACACTCGAACCAATTCGATATGGGTAAAATGAGTTTAAAATGTAATATGATAACCACCGACACCGGGTTGTTCTTGCAATAAGCCCATCTGACACGATGCGCGTATTGAATAACAATTATTATCATTATTATATTTATTTATTTTTTAATTCGGTAACCGCGGCAACGCAATATAAAAATTAAGTTTTTTTAAGGAAATGTGAATTTCTATCGATGCAATAACTCGGGAATCTGTAGATGACGTGAACGTGACTGCGTTGTTAAACGTCAAACTATTATTATATTTTTGTTATCCAGCACGTCATAAAACAATTGAAACGTCTACATTTTTACAATCAATTCAGTTCTTGGTAGGATTTCAAAAGTCGTACACTGTGTATGAAAGTTAGGTACAACCCGTCATTGGTTTTCATGAATAAATAACCACACACAATATATAATAATAATAATAATGTATATTATTGTGAAAAGTATGAAACGACTTGATTTGGATTATTGAGCATTAAAAGTTCGCAGGGAAACTCGAAGAGATGGAAAATATAAATATATAAAATAGAAAGGTCAAATTTATTACATTTCTCTCTGCGTCACAACTTTTATGTATATATTAATACTTTTCTAGACATATTAATATACTCGTTTGAAAAACTTTATATCATATATAATATATACTCTATACACTCGCAATATCACTAGCTAATGCTGAGGATCAAGACAAAATATTTTTTCATTGGTATAGTATTTAATTTATGCACGGCAGAAACTCAAATTACTTTATTTTCCTATAACAATTTTATTACCATATTCGATGAAGTTCGGTGAATACAGAATCGATTCAAATGAAAACAAAATATATAATATATTACATATTTTTTCCTGTAAGTTTCTTTTCGGCATTCCGAATTCAACAAAAATATTATTCTTCCACGTGTGATATCTAATATTATTTGCATATAAAGAACTTTAATTACATAATTATAATTTATTTATATAAAAAGAAATTTGTTTTAGGAAAAGTGGTAATTCCCGAAGTAGGTTAAAATGAAACCAATCGTTTATTCTCTGCAGTCGTAAATGTTTCGATTTCAAGTAAAAGACTATTTTATACTAGGTACTATATTACTTTAAAAATAATCAATTCTAATACACTGTATGATATTACATGTTATGTGTTATGTATTCTCACCTTTCATAAAATATTATATTATATTTTAACCACTGTATCGGTAAAAAAAAATTATTATATTATACATATTGGTATTTTCATAAGATGTACTTATAACATTCTTAGAAGTAAAGTATTATTATTTTTTTTTAATTCCATTATAATTTACATACTTAGTAATACTAATATAGCTTTATTTTATTTTTTATATTTTATATCAAAAATATTTTATGATTATCGAGTGTAAAAATATTATATGAAAATATATTAGTTATTATATTACCTAACCTATATTAGTTAAAAATAACTGATCGATTTAAAAATAAAATACATTTAAAAATAAAGAAAGCATAATATTTTTAGAATAGATCATTTCCCAGTGTCTTATATTTCAACCACACGTCGATTTGCAAAGGTATTAACTTTGTCTATATCATTATTATAGAAAACGTACTTTTCTCAGAATCAATAACATGGACCCGATGTCAACATAAAAGATTAAAATAATCTATAATAATCAAATACATGGCTAAGTACATATTTATTGAAAATACAGCTTTAATACTAAGATACGGAGAATGTACTCATTTATCAATTTGACGGGTTGATGGTATAATATTTACTCAGAGATCACTGTGTCAGGCTTCGTGTGTTTTAGTACTCAATTTACTACATGTTACACTATACAGTATACAGTACACATATTAATATTATAACGGCAGACGGAGATGAGATAAAAAAAACTTTGATGTATAAAAAAAATGTCACCGTTATATCACTAGTATACATATTATGGTTAAGTTACACATAACATTGAAAATATAATAGTAATATTTTGACTCTGACGTCTTTGATATTACGTATAACAATAATATGTATAATTCAAATACCTACACTGACATATTATTAAGGTAAGTACATAATATTGTTATAAACCGAACCCCATCACGTTGTTTGACTTCATTTGAATTTTAAAACCGATAAAATGATATTATGACAAATTTCGCAAGTATATAAAATAAACGATGTACTATAAATAACGAATATAAATATGTAAACAGAAATTACGGCGGTGTATGATAATAATACGATGCGCTGTATTTGTTATAGTGATACTATTTGAGTAATGTATTGTAGGGTATTATAAAACCCATATATTTTACATTTTTTACATTTTTCATAATATTAAACAAAACAAAATAAAAAGTTGTTTTACGTCTAGAAGTCATTAAAAACACTCGTTTTTATTATTGTATCAGAAATATACTTAATTAACTTTGTTATTTAAAATTTTAAAATATAATATATTTTTGAATTTTTTGTAATAAATTAATTCTTATTTAATTTTTTTTTTGTGTTTGTTTTCTATACACTCAAAAAATACTTGCCTGTTTTGAATAAATATTATATTAATAGATTTCTTGAGACTAGCAAATGCTTACACGTGCATTTTATGCTGGCTCACAAAAATCGAATATTTTGTTGTCTTTATTTAGGGATTCCATTGGTTACGTATATAATACAATAACTATTACGATTAAAATATATATTTGTCTGTATCGTATTATATTATGACATATAGTCTAATACAACTGTTTATTTAACTGTTTTATATAAATGTAAAATTTAGTAACAGCTTTTATATTCGTATATAAAAGTCAAAGTGTACGGTTAAAGTTGATAAACTAAAAATGCAATCTACCAATTAATAATATTTTAATGGAATTCTATCATTGATAGATAGAAGATCTATTGTAATTGATAGTCCGGAAAATACAGATTATAATAGTCAGGTTATATTTAAGTCTCGCATAATATTAATATGCAAATCCACAGTTTTTGATCAGTTGACACTAAATTTTGAACACATATTATTTGGGATCACAGACGGGTAGTAAGAGTATTATAATAGAATCTACGGATAACAGTTATTATACATAAAAGGCGAAGTATAGGCTTGAGGCTTATATAATCATAAAATACACTACCAATTTTAACGATTTCAGGAATTATTTACCCGCTACCTATTAAATAAGATTAACATAATCCCATATTCGTTTATTTCTACTTGCAACCGGTTAAACGTAAGGAAAAAAAATCATTCATCAGCTACAGGTGGATTACTCATCTCGGTTTTATTTATCTACAACAAACGGTCGGGTAATACATATATAATATGTATAGAATTTTATATTGATCCATAATATAATTAATAAAATTATAAAAAGAAGTCAAACAATACAAGTCATATTTTAATACCTTTAAGTGATAATGACACATAACTATAATTTAATACTTAAATACATTACATTAACGAATATGCGCTGTCTGTATAGTTGATACATTTGGTAATGGATAGAAAATAATTTTAATACCTAAACTTTGTTTAAGCTCCACAAATTATTTTTAGAAATTAAAATTGTCAATAACCTAACTTTGTCAATTCATAAGTTGCCATACATCATATTATATTATGTTAATATTATTATGGATTTTTATATTATAATCTATAAACAACTAATTATTAGGTCCACCTGTTGACTGATGTTTTTAGATTATTCGTTACATTATATTATATTTTGTTATTAATATTAGATAGTTACAAAAAACAGTAAATTATATAGTACTTATACATACATTTAATCTATAGTCAAAATGTATGTAATTATACAATTTAGTGAACCTAATTCAAGCGGAATGTGAAACATTTGTTCATAAGTTCTTATTACTTACTGCTTCAATAACATGATATATTACATTGCATTCGACACCCACTACATTTTAAATGATATTTACGCCCGTGGGTTTGTATTCTATAAAACTTATAAAATAACCAGATTTTTTTTTTTCTATATTTTTTCCTCTTTCTCAATAATGTAATTTAATAACCAATTTTTATATCGTAGTCATTACGTAGTGATCACATTACAATAGATAATTAGATAATAGGTATTACTATATATTAGGTAAACGATTTAATAATTATTCATATGACAATCATTTACAGTACCCGTTTTTATACAGCTTTGAAACTTTTTATTCTTACCTTTGCATTTTAAACATAACGATTCACATATTTTATTTACAGTCTGAAACTTTTTGGATAAACCTTAAATTTGTTTTGCCTTCAAAATTAATATTTTAAGAACACACCACCATAAAGTGATATTACATTATTGCTGTCATATAGTCGCTGTGCACAAACCGTGTCCGAGTAAGCAGGATATATTAACTTGAAACTAAATAAAGCAGTTACTGCACTCTATTACCAATGGATTTGAGCATAAAGTCACCCTTAAGTAAGTATACGTCAATAAATCTATAGTGAGTAATTTTCTTCGGAATTTCCTTGAAATATTCGCTTTAATAGTTTTAGTTAATTTATTCGTATGACATAATAATATTATAAACCTAAATGGAGTTTTCCGCGAAATTATATAAAACTGTATACAACATAGTATTGTTTGTTATGCGATCGTTCGAATTTTGTGTAAATTATTCTGGAAGCGCTTATAATATACGTCATATACGCCTAATTATTATACAAAAATTCGAATAATAAAATGAGCCCTAGTTTATATTTAATTTTTATTACATATCGAATAATTTTAAAACTATCACATGGTGGTTATTGTGTAAATAATTATAGAAATAATAATAAAAAAAAATAACTGATAATTAGATGACTAAAATAAAAATGTGTTAGATTAAGATTGTATTGTTTTAACATTGTATTTATATTAGTAGAAATTAATCTCTTAACAAAAATATTCTGAGTTAATAAATAATATATTAGTGATGCATAATATTGTATTATTGTAGCAAAATAGTAAAGTTGTAAGAAACTTATTACACAGGTAATATTGAGATACTATACTACTGAACTGGGAATTCATCAATTAAATTATTTTTTACATTTTTTTGTAAGTCCATAAACTGTACCTAAAATTTAGTAATTTGTCTTTCCATATAGGTTGGTTTAGGTCATATATTATAATAATATAATCAAACGGCAATATACCATTGATCCCGTTCGAGTTAAGGACTATTGCCGAAATTTTATTAAAACATAGAGATTGTGTTGCATAATAAAATACGCATTATGTATTTATAACGCATTGGATGTAAACAACAGTAGGCATAACCTATTTTTAAATTTACAGTTAAAATATTTACCATAACCTACTGGCTCCAGGATAAAGTAGCACGTTGTTTTGCGTGTAGCTTAAATTGTTTCAAGGTGCAATGCATTACATCCACGCAATGTAAGACAGTTGTTCTTAAATCGGTTGTTTCCCCGAAATGTATTATTTGATTAAAGCGCAAAGCAAATGATAATGACTACTGAATAGCAAACGAGAAACCCATGGAACTAAGCGATTCTAATAAGCTACCCTTATAAATCTACACTGGGTCGGTGTGTATTTTTCTTCACACCGCAATAAACAGTGGCAGTCGATGTGGAGGATAAAGCAGTGAATTAGGTGAGTATTGTAGAGAATGGTGGTGTCTACTACTGGTGACGTTGGCAGTGGCCCTGATCTAGTTAGCAGTGCATTACACATGATTTATAAGAGTACATAATTTATCTATATTGTGTATATATATATATATAGAGAGAGAGACCAAAAGTAAAATATAATAGATGACTTTTTAGGCTCATCTAAAACCGATACGTGACCGAATGGGCAAGCACTCATCAATAGAAATCATTGCATATTATTTTATAATTAAATTTGAATTTTTTAAAATATAATAAGCTTAATAGTATATAATAAAATGCTGTATGTAGAATATTTAGAATATTATACCTTGTGAATTCATTCATCGACATTCTTTAAAAAAATCTTGGGTAAGTAGAATAAAATTTAAAATATGATAAAATACTACATATTGTGACCGAATTATAGCAAAATTACCTTAAATTTCTTTCAGGTAACGTCTATAGCGTGTTTGTTTCGTATATTTGCGTGTAAGTCGTCGAAGAAACAAAAGTTTTGAAACGTTTCCAAAAATCCATTTAAGTAACTCCGTCGTAAGTATTTTTTGATGTTTGTGTCCTAAGAAGCTCTGCGTGAAAAATCGGATACCTATCTTAACATCAAACAAAGTCGTGGCGTATAGCGTATCATCGCGTATTTGACTTTATGAAAACGAATTATATTTAAAGCGGTCGATAGGATATCCACGATGAAGTTAGCTAACCAAATTAAAAATGTATAACTCAACTTTTCTCAATAATTCATAAGTATTTATTGGTACCATGTACAATTGTAAATTTGGCAGTTTTAAATTATGCAAAATCATGTTAACCTCTTCAAAACTAAACTTTTTTGTAATTTCTGAATACTTAGCAATGCTAAAATAATTGTGAGCGCTATTTGTAAGTATATATTTAAAATTTTGAATTGACTTAAAATAAAAAAATTATTAATCTGTTAGTCAACAATGATAAGAATAAAATATATATAAAGTAAGTATAAAAATAGTTTTTTCTGGTTCAACAATAAAAATATAATACAACTAGAGTACGTAATCATAAATATTAATAAACATATTTATTGTCGGATCTGCCAGATTAGCACCATAAAACTAAACAATCCAATAGGTTCTGACGAAGTGATGTCTAGAATATTTTGTATTTATTCATACTCGCTGAAATTTTTGTTTTTCAGATTTTTGATGAATTGCTTGTAAGTCACCCCCAACTTAATTCAATCAACTCATATAATGTAACAATATTTTTAAAATTAATTGCAATTAATTACAAAAGAGTTTCTAAAATTCACAAATAAGTATTTAAAATATAATCAAAAGATAAATAGCATTTCAAGTAAAAAAAAAAAAAAAAAAATTGCATAAAATATTTTAGCACAGATAAAAGTTTAAAAATAACAAAACGATTAGGTTCTAAAGGAGTTTGACATAATTTAAATATTTTAAGTTACTTAAATTTAGCTGAACTGACATAAGTAATAATTATAAATTTTAACTTACAACTTACTAATAATTAGGAAAACCTGAGTTAGAAACCTTGATTTTTGACGTATAACTTTACTCATCTGTCTACTGAGTATTATTATTTGAGATCTCGTTAACATGATGATACATCTCGACAAAATTCAATTTGAGTCAATTTAATAATAACTGAACGACTACTTTATATAATATGGTGTCGCTATAATGAATAATCTATATTATTCAATCTGAGATTTTACATTAACAAAATATTTTTATTAGACATAATATATGATATGTGCAAAGAATTCAACAATGGACTTATGTACAGTTTAGCTATATATATATATATATATTGTATTATTAATTATTTATTATAAATATATTTAGTTTAGTTGAACCTTTTATAATATTATTTTTAGTGTAATATATATAGTACAATAATATAATATGTAAATTATCCAAAAAATCTTTACTGGAGATTATTTTTCAAACTTAAGGTATGTATGAAATCTCAACTTAATAAAATGTTTTGTTCAAGTAAAAATTTGAAGCAACTTATGTCTGTAAGATAAAAATATATTGAACAATATTGAAGAAATTATTGCCATAGTTTAGGAGAAAAGTGATTATTATGCTAGAAAAAAAATTTTAAAAAATGATATCTATATTTCTTATATTCTTAGATTCTAAGCAGAGAGATACTAAACGAGAGACTAAACGTATTGGTTTTGTAATTATGTGAGTATAATTTTTAGTAGGTATTTTTTTTTCTACTATCACCTATTGAAACAGTGAAAACACTTTAATAATTAATTTTTAGGATAATTTACACTAGAAAATGGATCAAGTTGTTCATTCGGTGGACCAAATATACGCAATACATTTAAACACTTTTGGGAAAAACCTGGTAGTACAGAAAAACAGAAATATTTACGCAATACCAATTTTTGTAACACGCTTTGCTCGATTCGATTAATCTCGGGCGTCGTCGGTCGGTTCAATTCTAATTTAAAACGTCACCCGCTCTGCTGATGCCCATCTTCGAACGACGTCGACGAAATGTCGGCATTATTCTCGGCCCTCGCGGATGAAGCGTATTATATAAGCGATCTAAAAGAAACCGGCGGACCGCACAATCGCGTATAGTTTTGCGCGCTAAGACAAATGAACGCCTGCACCGGGTCATTTCGGGTGATTTCCTTTAGTCGTTTCTTCTTATACGTTTAAAACATTATTCCTATTCTTAGCCGCCGCCTCAGAATGGCTGTCATCCGTCTCACGTCCACTCCGCCACAGTCCTACGGTGCACCTTTTCTTTCCGGAGGATCTTTTTAATTTTTTTCAACTGACATTTACGTCCACAGATATATATTATTATTATCATTTTTATTATTTTTGTGTCACACGATTGAATTCAAAATTTCAAGTATAAATGTCTTACGTAAAATTACCAAACGGCTGCAAAAAAGCACATATTTAATTTTTTGAGGCCTAAAAATTAAATAATAAAAAAATTATACAAAATTAAATATAAAATATAAAATTAAATATCCACTTCATCAAAAATCTTTTATTTTATAAGCCTAACTATTTGTTTTAATGTACTATTTTCATTATTTCTAGGTTTAAAACTTTAAATTTATAACCAAGTTGAAGTACCTCAACTGGGAGGCTTCTTCCCTCTATGAGTTTTTTTGCTATATTATGTACTATCACTTAAGCTTATTGCTCAATAATTGTAACAGATTGCGTAATATAGAAATTAGTAAAAAAAAAAAATAAATAAATAAATATAAATTTACACAAATTGCAAACAAATTCAAACTAGTTTTTAGTTTTAAATGGATAAAAACACTGGAAAAAAAATGTTCATAATAACTAAAAATCTATTACGTATATTTATTTTATAATTTATATTCTGAAATTAATATGTTCTATCTAATAATGTGTGAATTTCTTACTTATATCACCTCATAACTTGTTCAAATATATTTCAGAGTTCATATTTATATAATTTGTATTGTTAGTACATAACAAATTATCTGTGTGGGATAAAAACAAAAATATATATTGTGTAGATACCCTATGTGTGAATCCAAGATGGTAATAATATTATGCAAATCGTGCTTTTGTTTGTCATTCAATTCGGATACACCAGATGGTAATTATTATTGGGTGTGGTGTGCGGTAGTATTACTTCTCATATCCACATAATATATTATAGATACGTCTTCTGCAGAAATTAGAGATTTAAATTATTTGTTGAAGTCCTTCATCGTATTTGTTATTTCCGAAAATCATGCTCATAATTGCAGAACTCATACAATATAAATCAATACAATAAAACTATATTTTATTTTAAAACGATTTATGAGTATTTTAATATTTATATTTTAATGCTTTAATAACTATAAATGTCACATAACTCTGTATCTATTATATGTATTTAGTGTTTATTTTTATTATATTTTTATATGCAAAGATATTTTTCTAAAGTATAATATTGATTTTTCAACTTTTAAATATCTTTATTACATAATATCTAATATTATGTAATATTTAATAATTAATGTATTACAAATTGCAGTGATGGACTTAAAACAATGTAAATTAACAAAGTTTTGTGTTAATGGTTTGATATAAATAGCATGTTTACGAACTATAAAATTAATAAGTTATTATATAATTTTGAAATAACTTTGATATTTAAACTCACGAAATAAGTGATATCATAATAAATACTGTGCATATTATATACCAAAATATTACTATTTTAGTTGTATATTTCAATGGAATGAATAAACTTAAAGTACTCCTACGATCCCAGTCATATACTTGTTAAATATAATGCTCGACGCTTAAGATACATTGAAAAGTTAAAATATAAGACGGTAAAGTTAAATTATTATTAACAACAAAGCATAAACCTACCTCAATATAAATTAAATTCAAAGTCCTTTAAAATTAAAAGCATACAGAATATCCTACCTACTGATTAAATATGTATTTGGTTGCATGTCTGTATATTGCACTGTCAAATTGAGTATTGTTTATCTATAGTTACTACTTTTCAATTAGAAATAAATTATTTTTTTTAAAAACATTAATTTTATGATTAAACAATATATATGGATATCAAAATGTATTATAAAAAATATGATATATTTATTTAATTGTAATATGGATTAATTTTAAAGATAATGCGGTGAACAAAATATATTGTATTATATAATTAAGTTTAACTTTAATTAAATTATTTTAAAATTAAATTCACCATCGTCCATCATGATACTATAGTAGCAAATTAGAAGATTATTACTAGAATTTACACTATTAAAACCAATTAAAAATTCAGCAAAACGTAAAAGAACACAAGTCATTTTAAAAATAAAAAAAAAATAAATAAAAATGTACTTTTATTACGATTGACGTTTTTAAAACAGAGCAAAAAAAAACTCAAACCAATATAAAGTACAGTGGTATTCTTTTATTTAATTTCACAAAGGTTTTCCGACGTTCCATTGTATATTTATTTTACGTTACGCGCAAATTGAACATGATATGATTTATAGAATTGAACTAATAACTTTGTGTCATCGTTGATTTATTACTAGAAATCTAAAATACATGGTTCTTTGATTCTGTTAGGGAAAAATTTTTTTATTGATTGTACAATAAAGTAATATTTTTAATTTATTTATGATCGCTTTTTCTGGGAAATAAAGTACTCAGATTTTCTATAATAATATTATATTTCCAATACATTATTTAAATATTTTTTTATACATAAGTTGGTCATCTTTGTTATTTAAAAAAAAATATATGATTAAAAACAAATGAATTTTAAAAAATAATTAATTTTCACCAGAAAGATTAATTTAATGTATTGTTTGAAATAGCATGCCATTCAGAATAGTTAAAAAATTATTATTATTTTTTTTTTTTTTTGTTATGCCAAGTATACTATTATATTATTAATATTTGAATACAAAGTGTATTCAATTTTGACTTAAATTCAAAATTTTGAATGATTTTTCAATTTTTATAAATAATTATGTATATTTATTCATTAATGATCCCCCTCCAAAAAAAAAGTAATCATATCAATCATTTATAATACGTTATATATGTATCTGGTGTATTATATAATATCTTATTATTATGTATTTTATACTTCTATATTTCTATATAACTGCAGAGAATTGGTGTTCACTATTTCATGGAATGCTCAGACAACTTTGTTTGGAAAAAATAATTAAAAGAATCTAACTTGATGGAAAAAACAATGATACTAACACCGGGGGTAGATACAATGATGATGAGTATCCACGACGGAGTAATAATGTTATACAGACAAAAATAATGTGTGTTCAGTGACAAAAGGCAGCTTGCTGCAAACAATAGGCAGTGGTGCATACAGAAACACCGCCGCGACTGCTGTTGAGGCACGAACTAGCACATTGTTCCAGCACAGAATAAAATGTATTAAATAATACACCAAGTCGTATGACTGATTTTTATCCTCTAAACGAATACACCTCAGACTTAACACGATTTTCGATACATAAAAATATACATGCATTATTACTAAAAAAAAAAAAAAAACTGTGATCGATCGGACTATGAAATAACGTACGGTTGTATAATTTGTCCATCTTTATTGTAGACTCGGCCCTTTTCCGTCCAAAAAGACAAATTCCAGATTTACCCATAGACTTTTTCAACCAATAACGAAATAGATTTTCGTATCCACCAAAATACATTTTTGTGTAAAATCGTTTCCACCTAATGTTATTTGGGAGCCATGTACAAACGTAATAATGAGGTAGGTGCACTAATATAAAAAAATATTACAATCATTATAAGTTTGATTTCATATCACGGATATCTATTATATTTTTATATTTTATTAAATTTTAAAATATCAACAAAAAAAAATACTTTTATACAATTAATACGATAAAAATACCTATCGAGTAACAAGCTCCACTTATTATTATTTGAGGCCGATTTGACTTATTGCTCTTGAAATATTACAGGATTTCTATTTCGGCCTAGATTAGTTTTATTTGCCAAATCAAACGAGTAATGTAGCACCTTTTCAAAAATTATTTAGAAAATATTACTGTATCCATATTATTGAACTAATATCAAATTAATTTCGTAAGAAAAATGTATTTACTATGGATAAAAGAATTGATAATCATTTATATACAAATCATGCTATTTTAAATTCATAATGTAATGGTTTTTTGGTTTTTATAATTGTCAGAACTATTGACATTAAAATTAATTGAGTACGAATTATAACAAAAATACAAAGTCTAGTCAGATTTGAAAGTCTCGTATAGTATAATATATTATATACTCGTACATTATTTTTTTATTATTTTATTATATTTTGCTTAGTAAAGTAGATACATTTTTCGATGGCATATTTAGTGAAGGAATGGTTATGTACTCGTATACAATGTAAATACATAATTGCACGTATTACATTTTAATAGTTCTATTATATATCTATTATTTGATTGTCTAAACCAGCAGCATTAATTCTTTGAAGTGTTTAAAATAGAGTACGTATACATTTCACATTATAATGTTTCCGTCATGTGCAGTTTTGTTAGAATCATGTATATTACGCAAATGAATACATAATATGTAATAATCAATGTTAACTTAAGGTAGTTTTTATGCGTAGAAAATCAAATATTTTAAAGAAGAAAATGCATAATTATTGTAACTTTCGTGTTAAGTTATTTAAGAAAATCAAGAGTATAGATATTAAATTTATTAAAAAGTCTCGCAATCACAATAAATCTAAATAGTATCTTATTTCATAAAGTATATTATAGCTGTTGTGGTTAGTCATAATCTTTATACTGCTATAATTTTTTATTTAGAAATTTGAGAAATTTTAAATAAATGGTTATGCCATATTTAAAATGCATTAAATTATATAATTATAATTTTAATTACTTTTTACTTACTTAACTCTGCTTCTAAAAATGAACATTTTAAGCATTTTTACAGAAAATATATATTGGAAATTAAATATGAAAAAACTAATAATAATATTGAAATAAACACTACGGTTTTAAATCAAAATTGGATTTAGTCTTACTTCTTATTCTTTTTGTATTAATCATTATAGTTTATAATTAGGAAGTCGTTTTAATAATCCTCCCGTAAGGAAACATATTTAATTATCGTAAAACGAATGTTATTCTTAGTTAGTATTACAAAACACCATAAGTAACTATGTTCTTTGTTTAAATTGTTAATACAAAAATGTACTAAATATTAAAAAATAAAACTGATCAAAAATATACACGAACTGATTGAATTAAAAAAATAAAAATAAATTTATTTATAAATTAAAAATATATATATGTGACCAATAATTTAAAAGATAAAAAGAATGTACCCATTTAAAAAATTGAAGCTTGTAATACCGCAGAACCATTCTTAAACGGTACAAATATTCTCAAGTGATATTCTCAATTATAATCTTTAAGTGTTTGAAACATTTCAAAAATCGTATTTTGAGTAACTCCATAGTTAATGAAAAAAAGGGCGGTCATCCGCAGAGAATCATCATATATAGAAGAAAATATTATTTTATAAATAGTTATGGAAGTTGCTAGTATTATAAAATCTAAATATAACTTATTGACTTAGAGCTTAAAGCAGATACTGTCCCATTTTAAACATTATAGTAATTATATTATTCACTCCTAGACTTAATAAATTTTAGGAATGTCTATATCGTTTATAAAATATGATCAAATAATACAAGATAACAATTTAAATACCTCATTTTATTTCATTTTATTTATTCAATTCTATAAATGGAGAGTCAATATACTAATTTAATAATGGTGTATTTTTATTTTGTGTTTGATATTATCACCTTTTGGACAATAAAATTATTTAGAATTTTCATCTTTAAGTGTGATTTTTAGTAGAAAATACAATCTATTTGTTTCTTTGAATGTTATATAAATAAGTTATTATTACAGTGACTCATTAACACAGAAGAGTAATTACCTATTTTACCCCTTTTCTTATTTTTTTTTAAAATTTATTTTAACTATATAAATTATGTACATTAATACATATATTATACAATTATATGTGTTAAATTTTATTGTATAAATCAGTTTTCTTATGAAGATAGATACATTTGAAATGTTTTCAAAGTCTGGTTCTAATTTAGTATAATTTCTTAATTTTTGATTCAAATTATATTTATTTATTATAAAATATATATGTTTATTATAATTATCAATTTTATAATATACATTTCATCAATGACGTTCATAATTCTTATAGGTTTTAGAAATAAATTAATTTGAGTATTAATAAAATAATCATGCCCCTATGTTATATTAAATAAGCAGTAAATTTAACATAACGGTGTTGTATCATAATCTAACACAACTAACATAAATTGTATACAGAATTAATTATAGTACATATCTTTTGAAAATCACACAATAATGTAGTAGAGCTATTACATTTCTATACATGGTATGTATATTTCTTTGGAATATAACATAAATATATTATAATATGTTACTGGATCGTTCTAAAAACTGTTAAACTTCTGAATAAGATCAATTGTAAGCATTGGAAATTGCATACATAATATTACAACAGTCAATATATTATGGTGTAATTTTAACTTAAAGTGTGATGTTCTTGGTTTCTGTTAAGCTCGGTTTGAATATCTATGCATTATGACTTTTCACAGTAGGATTCTATAGATGGTTTATACGGATAAATGGTTGTATATAATATATATATATATATATGTGTATATTATATACATACATATATATAATCATGATGGCTTATAAATGCTTAACAACCATTTAAATAATAATTTATTCATTGTATTATTCAATCAATTTCAAAACAATATGACGTTAAATAATAATTGTTTAGTGTTTTGAAATAAAATACCATCTATTTCACACACAATAAATATCACTTTAAATGTACGAGTATGATCTGACATTTAACCTATAAAATTATCTTAAATAAACATGCCAATTCAAGAAACTAAATATTTTAACTATTTATTATAAACCTATGTAATTCGATAGTTTTATAATAATATCACCAGAATCAAATGAGCCTTACTTAATTATTATATTACTTATTACTTTTATAGTTTTATGTATTAGGTTACTATTTTATTATCTCAGGAACACTTCAGTTTTTTGATTGACTAACTTACAAATACCATAATATTTTTTCCTAAATTTTTTAATGTTATATATACAATGTGTCATAACTTTGTCTTACTCAAAAAAGGTAAATATTAAATTTATGTAATATAATATTGCTCGATTGATATTCAATAATCAAAAAATGAAATATTTTTTTAGAAAAATAACGTTTTCGAAGAACGATAATAACTCATGACATGAATTAAAGAATTATGTGAAAACATTACCCAATTTTGACTTACAAATAAAATTAATTAGGTTCTAGTAAAATAAATTTATATTTCTGATATTAAATGTTATAAAAACTGAAAACGTATATAATATATGAAAGAAAACACATACAAAGAAACAACCAAAAAGGATAACAGGTCTTGAAAAATAAGATTGAATTGTATTTTATTGTGAAGCGGATTTATATCTAGCCGTTCATTTTTTTTTTTTTTAGTCATATAATATACATAGTACAAACCTATATATGTATGTAACGTATATGCAAATTCCATAAAAGTATAAGGCTAAGTATAAAGCAGCTTTTCTACATCGTAGAATAGGTGTGGTAATGTCGAGACAGCTGATATTAATTTTTGACATCTTATTGAATTTTAGTTTATAAACTTTGTTTCTTTACGTTACTTTTTCATATCTTCATTTTTTCTTCCTTTAACTTTTGTTTATTTGTGCCTTTATTAAAATATTATTTTTTTTTTTTTGTTTTGTTTGTATATTGGGTGTTCTCTTACGTTTTCTAAATAGATCATTTTGAATTTGTTCTTATACTTCATTTATAAAATTAAACTTACTTATTTTGCTTAAAAATCAATACAAGTTAAACGAATAATTCATAAAAAATATCTTTAACGTTGTTCCCTTTAAACGATTTATGTATAAATATGAAATAATATGTTTATATTTTATTATTATTCGATAAATATAGGTATATCATCAGCTGTAAATTATTAGTAAACAATTTTTTTTCTTATGACTGTATATATTATATAGGTATATAAATGATACTGATAATTAATTCAAAATTAAAGCTGTGGTTATTTATATTTTATTTTATTAACATAATATTTGAAGCGTTAATAAATCTATAAAAATAACAAGATATAGAATGCTTATTCTAAAATTTGCTGATAGTTTTAGCAAAAAAAAAAAAAATCGATAATTTTAACTATATTTTAAACGTTAAACGTCGTTTTACAATATTTCAAAGAATTATTTTTGAAAACCACTAAAAAATAGACAACGTATTATTCACAATGTACTTATATTAGTTTTAATCTTTTTTATATTAGATTATAATTGATCAACTATATTTCCCCGCCGTGTAGATATTCTATATATGATTATATTAATCATAGATTCTAAGTCTATAATAACTAGTCTATTATAACTTAAAATATAACTTTGTTATTTGTTTGATAAAAATATGTTTTGTTTTATTTGCATAATACGAATGAACTTGACTTTTTATGAAGCTCGAGTTTTCATTATACATATACGGAAAAAGTTTTTAGAAATCTAATTACCCAATTACTTAAATATATAGGTAATTTTATTTCCCATTTAATTGAAACAAAAATTCAATATTATAGAATCACAATAAGTTAAAAAAAAAATTTTAATACAACTTTAATTACCATGAACCCGTATTCAATAATTATGTTACAATATTAGAAAATGCAGCGATATATTTCCATTACAGATAAAATTCAAACTTAATATTATTTGGTACAGGGCTTTGTTTAAACTATTTCTTTCTTGTATACAGTTGTAAAATTAACGCTAAATACAAACTGTTATCCGACGATTTTAATTTCAAATTTAACTTAAATAGTTCTAACCAATTATTTGTACATAAAATATTGTCTTAAACTATACTTATTCCTTATATATTCTAAAAATTAGATATACTGAAAAATGTTTAAAAAATGAATTGCAGTGAACACAATCGAACATCATATATATATAAATAATGCGTGGCAATGAAATAAAAATGTAAAACATATAATTATAAACTTTTCTATAAAATAAATAAGTTTAAATAATTTAGTGTTTAACGAAATGGCAAACAGTATTAAATGTACATTATAAAAACAGATGGTAATTAAATCGAATAAATAAAAGAAGGAAAAAAAGCACATTACAATTGACATGGTAAAAATTAGTAAAAAAGAGTATTATTGTATAGTTAAATTATTAAATATTTTTAATAATCAAGTAACACAATAATAACACAATAATTTTTGACGATTGTCCGATAGTTTTTTTTTTTACTATTTAACTAGTCATTAAAAATTCATTTTAGAGTAAATGTATAAGGTATTATGTTATTGTAACTATAAAACTGTAATTATTCCAAACATACATTCATTATGGAAATGTAAAATTATAGTTCTCTGTTGTTGAACACCTCTGTAACATATTATTAAGATCTTGTACTATTTAGATATTATATTGTGTTGTTTAATTGTATTGTATTTTAACAAAGTAATTCCAACACGCGTGTTTACTTCTCAACTCAATCTTCATTTTAAAACTTTAAAATATATAATTAAAAAACACATTGGACTAAATACTGAGTATGCGTGATGAATCATTCTATAGAATACAACACATTATAATCTCTAAATTAAACAAGGTGTTTAATATGTAACGGGGATGTTCAACAACAGCGAACTATAATGTACTTACTCGTTTTATAATCCATGTATGTTTATTTAGAATTACTGTTGTATTGCTAATAATTGAAAACAAGAAACATGAATATTAATAAATTCTTAATATTCCGTTGAATAGTGAAGAATTAAAAAATAAAACCAACATACAAAACTAAATCTTCAAAAATTACTGAATTTATTCCCTAACTAAAGAAATTTAATAATAAAATAAAAAAGTTGTTTGTTTAATTATTATTGTACACATTATTGACCCATTATAGTTCCTAGTGATTCTTACCACGTATCGAGTACTGCACTATATTGTTTTTCTCTTTTGTATAACTATTTTAATTACTACATACTTTCACAATACTAATATGTACATCAATATCGTCTAACATTTCGTTCAAAAGAAAACTTAAATAACTTATAAATTATAGAGTAAGAAGTTAATAATTGTATGTTTAAAGTTTTTATTTGATTATCACACATTTTTCACATGAACCTTGTCCGATCGATAAATTAGAAATATTTATAAAACATTGAAATAAGAGTAAACTCATTATACTATGTTTCATGAATTGATTAAATCACCCCCTAATAACAATTTTTGATGAACTGAGAGTGCTCTACTTGCTAATACGAACCAATCAACTTTGATTATTAGGTACCTAGGGACTATCCAGATGTGTACACAATAAATTATACATAATATTATAATTTAGTAAATTAACATAATCACATAATTTGAAACGTAAAATACAAAAATATTCTAAATGTAAATCAGTCTGTACTAAAACAAACACAAGAATCGTTACTGTTCTGAAATAGAATAAATTATCATCTTTTGACTGTTTTTTGCAGTTTTTTGTAAAGGTAGGAAAATATAATTGAAATCTCGAGAAATTGTTATAAACCCTAAAATTAATGTTTTCATAAAATATCATATCACTAACAATATATACTTACTAGTCGATATCTATATGTATATTATATAGGTACGCTCAGACATGAATATTATGAAATACTAATACAAAGTAATTGGTCCCCAACTATTATTTGGATCATTCTTATTGAGATAAAAAAGATTATTTATTATTTAAAGTTTTTTTCTTATTATTTATACAATTAGTGTTGTATTCTAAAAGATTAACACAGTCTATTAATTTAATGCATTACATTTAGTAATGTTAACATGTTTATATTTTAAATATAAAGTATATTTTTAAAATATAAACAATTCTTAATATTAATATATTAAAAAAATAAAAATAATATAATATAAAATTGTATTGTGACAGATACACATTACTTATATTATCATACTCCTTTATTATACTAAATCAAAGCATTTATAGCCATTAATATTGTTCTGATTATAGCTAGCTATTAGACTTCAGACACTTATAGACTCTAATGATTTTCAAAAATGATAACTAAAACGATTTTGGTTCATGGTCGATTTTCTATTATAAACTATGTTTTTTAAACGCAAACGTAAGATATGTCGATGAATGAGATATATTGTACTTACTTATAATACGTCTATGATGCAATATGGTAATAACACGGCGAATAACTTATTTTTTTTTTATCGCATTTTTTCAAAAAATTTCAGTCAAGAGCCACTTTTAGCCAATTACAAAATATCCGGACACTAATACACAAAATAAAGTGTATTATAAAATATGTGTATGTAATATATAATGTAAAGATTCACAATACATAGACATATAACTATAAATAATTGGTACACATTCATGGTGGATTTAAATCTAAATTAATAATACATACTTTTTACGCTCTTATATGTAACTCACTTCCGGAGTTATAACATTTTTAATCAGAATAAAAGATATTTAAAGCCCTGTTAATATAATATTACACCTAATTTACACAAGAATTTTGTATTATATTTTTAATTTGTGTGAACAGTGTATAACAGAATACATGGATATTGGATATCGAAAAATGCAAATTTAAGTGGATAGAAAGTTATAATTATTTTCTTTATCAAAAATATCCGTTGTAAATTACTGTCTTGAAAAACATTTTGAAAACTAAAATAAACAAAGATTGTTGTTCAATTGATTAATAAACCTCATTGAATTATTCATATGGCTTGGAAAAACTTTTATAGAAAAAACTCGAAAAAAAATATTATTATATAGATATAACACATGCCATCATTGCTTTTATAGAAAATGTAAATAAAAATAATAATTTTATATTCCACCAGAGTAACGGGTTTGTTTTACATTAATTAATTTCTTTATATCTTTATCTACTTTGTTATTTTTTCAAATGGACCATGCGGCTGAAAATAAAATAACTGGAAAATTAATTTATTGCACTACGCCATGCTATTTTTGTTTTCGCATACATTTTAATATTTGTTAGACTACAGTAATTATAATTTTAATCATAAATGCATATATTACAATTATATTACTAAAAATACGTATTTAGTAACATTTGTATAAATCTAGTAGTCTTGTTATCAGATTAAGCTTATAGTAAAACAAAAATTAATATTACTATTGCACAACCCTAACCACTAATTGTATACAGAGTTACTACAGTTTAATTAATTGTATCCTTGTAGACACCACCAAAATAATTTAAATCTATCCAAACAAGATATTGCACTCTAATACAAACTATTTAATATAGGAATAGGTTAATAATATTAATATAGGGTTATTAATATGGGTTAATGGTATTAATATAGGATAGGTATCTATCTAGAATTTTTGATACAAATCCATACATCTCAATAATATCTAGTCATTTAACATTTCAAGGTTCACAATGTATCTATTCTATCTAAACTAAAGACTTAAAACAAGTAGAATTGCTTAAATCACTGTTTTGTCTATAATATTATTAGTAGGTATGCCCTATTTTAGAATACGGATCTGTAGGTATTCTGATACTCATTCAGTATGGCTGACTTTAATCAAATTGAACATTTACAAATTTGATTTTTAAGAAACGCTTGTTTTTTACTTACTAATATTTATTTAGACCACAATTATACAAATATCTCAAATTTACTTGACTTGACAACTCTTGATAAACGCAGAACAATGTTAAATTTTAAATTTATTCGTAATTTTGTAAAAAATCTAATTGACTCACCATCTATGCTGTCACTAATAAATTGTATAGTCCCTTCGAATAAATATAATTTTCAAAATATCTCCCATATTCCTATATTAAACATAAACTATTTACAAAATGAGTCTTTAACACACATTATGTCACTTTTCAATGAGGACCATATCTTTGATGATGGTTTGTTTTGTTTTTTTTATTATTATTTTACTGTAATAGTCATTATTTTTGTTTAAATGTTGTCTCGATTTTTTCATTATATTATTATCTATATTTTTACCTGTGATGTTTACTCTAATGCTTTGTATAAAATAGGGAAACCCCGTATATTTTATAACAAATAAATCAATAATTGAATATTTTGTATAGTATTAATATTTTATGAAGAAATTAATAATTTTAATTATACACTGGAATATTATTTCAAGGCAATAAACAGTAAATCAACCAACATATAAATATTTACTATTTAAAAATGTTATTGTAAACAACTTGATAAATAAATATATGATACCTACTAGTGGATGATGAATAAATTGCAATCAACGTAATTGGTTTTAAGTAATTTACATACTAATTAATGATAAAATGACGTATTATATATTATTATGCTTCAAAAGCATAGTACGTCCATCTATGTATTCAAAATTAATTTCATTGAATAAAATAAAAAGCAAGTCTTTGTTTTATCCGAATTGGCGAGTATTAAATGCATTTAATATTCTGCCTGTATCTCATAAATAGTCGTCTTTTGTTAAAACAGCGTTGCCTTTATGTTATGAAAACATTCAAACAACTGCTAGTTGGGCTATAAATATTAACTTACCTGTTGAAACTATTCAAAGAACAACAATATTCACTACACGATATTGTAATACATTATTAAGATTACTTAAATGATATTTTGGAATCAGATGAAATTCGTGTTTTTTTTTAATTTGATATATTTTTCATAGTTTGTTATAATATGTTTAATTGCCCATTATCTAGGAGATCTATAGGTTACAAATAGCATAATTATATTTAATCCAATTTTCTTCATCAATCGTTCATATCTTATTCTATGGAATTTTTATATTTTTAATGAAAACAATTTCAGGAATAATTAGTATAATATTATATACAAATAAAAAACCTCTGTTTTTACTCGTCATCATGAATACGTTAATTGAAATAACCGACTAGTATTATGATCCAATTTATCTATAAATTATGAGTTTTATTATTTGTACCATAAATAAAATAATATGTATACTTTGAAAGAAATGTATATTTGCTTCTATTTCATTTAAATATTTAAAGTATTTCAATCAGAAATCAGTAACTACTTGTATAAATAAGCTTAATAAATTATTTATTTCAAAGGAAACTACGAACTCCTCAGTGGTTTACTGAAAGAATTATTAGAAATGCATTTAAGCTCACTGAGTTTATAAGGATATGGGTGATTTTAGTGTGTAAATACAATTCCAATTATGTTCGTATATAAAAGGTTAACAGGAAGTATTTAGTTTTTTTTATGATTAGGGTAGACAGTAGACACTGATTAAAAACTATTTCCCAAACAATTTATAACTCAAAAACACCAATATACTTCATTGATGGTATTCGTGAAGAGCTATTATAAATATGTAACGCTTATATAATTAAAATGTTGTTAAAAAGTTCATTACGTGCGACATAATTACACAACCTTTTTCATTAATTTTAATTTTATTTTTTAATAAAAGTCTCTTGACTTTAAATTAGTTTGATTTTTGTTATTTTTTTTTCACTAATTTTAAATAAGGATCATTTCAGCAGTATAATATTATTATATATATTTGTATATTATTGTATCTATTAGCATAATCTATTAAAATGTGTAATAATGAAATTTGTGCAAAATAATTCATAAATCTATATTTTAAATTGAATCATTGTAAACAATTAAGAAATAAAAACGTTATAAAACTATAATATCATAATTTAGTAATTGTATACGGATAACATTTTTAAAATACCAATTTAATTAGCATCAATAAAAATAAAATTGTATATTAATTCCTTATTGATACAAAAGTAAACTATCAAAATATTTTAAATTGTATTAAGTTATTTATACAGTTTACGTTTATAAAATACAAATAACAAATATATTTTATATTATTATTATTCATCTATTCCTAAAAATTTAATCAAACACTGACATGATAATTAATAATAAAAAGTGGGCAAGTGGGTACCGTTCTGCTGTACATTAGGAGGTGGGGTTGACTTCGGACTAGGGTAGGTTAAATTTGAATGCAACGATAGGTATCATTGTATACGAAAAACAATTCTGAACGAAGATGATTTGTCAGCCTAGGATATAATTTCCAGTGGTTGGTGAAAAAGGTGGTTTATGTTTTAATGGCCTGAATACACCAAAATTTAAGTTCTTTTATAATTATTTTAAGCTAAACTTATGAAAAATCTTGTATTAAATTTTCAACTCTTAGCTACCTATACAAACATTTTTATGAATTATACCTACAAAATAATTTGCAAATATTCATAATTTTGACGAATTTTTGTCAAAATTTGAACTTTAAATGCTAATAAAAAAAATTGTGCCTATGTTTTCTTATAATTTTTTAATCACTATAAGAATAACATATGAGGAACTTTGTATAAAATTTTCAAGTATTTTGATAGGGCCAAAAAAATTTTAGAAAAATTGAAAATTTCAGTTGTCTATAAATAACTCAAAAAAACTCAAAATATTTTGAAAATTAAATCATGTAAAGAAAATGCCAATCAAACTGGTAAAATTTTCAAGTATCTACGACTTATACTTTTTGAATAATAACAAATATTTAAAATCGTTTGAGGATAAATCGTTACCGTTACGCGATTTCGTAAAAATTTAAAATTCAAACGCACTTAAAATTTTTCTTATAATAATTCTTCGAGTTTTCTCAATAGATACTTGAAGGAAAACTTATGGAACACTTAGTGCTGTATTTTCAATTCTTAGTTATTAACACAAAACATTTTATGATTTTTCAACTTCAAAATTACTTGCAAATTTTCGCGTTTTCGACAGATTTCGTAAAGATTTGAACTATAAACGCTTATAAAAAAAAATTGTGACTAACGATTTTTAATTTTTTTTAGCTACAATATTTAACAACTCATAAGGAACCTTGTATTAAATTTTCAATTTTTTTGGTCATCCAAAATTTTTTTACCGACACTTCAAAAAAAAATTCGCATAAAAATCGAAAATTTCAGTGGTCTATAAATAACTCAAAAAAAGTCAATTTTTGAAAATTTAACTGTATGTAGATAACACTAACATAAACATTTGGTGAAAATTTCAAGTATTTACAGTGATTAGTTTTTGAATTACAACCATATAAAAAAATCGATTCGGTCGAAAACTGGTTTTGCGTAAAAATTCCCGTTTTTCCGTCATTTTTTTTTTTTGTTTTTCTCGATTTTTTTGAAAACTGTTAGAAAATGTATACTTTTTACCTGTATAATGCACCAAGGATATTCACTTTTCCATCGGAAACCACCTCCGAAGTTTGAAATTGAAGCACTATTTCGACTAGTTATACTGTACACAGACATAAAAAAAAAAAACATACATCATTGTATAATCAATACATTCATCACTCCGTTCAGAATCTAAAAAAAACACCAATCCAAAGCCTATGTCATAGTGGTACTTAAACTGTGGTAAGCGCGTACCCCTTGAAAGTACTTTAAATTTTTGAAGGGATACGAATCTGACCAACAAACCTTTAAATTGAACTGTGCCAACAGAAACAAGCTTATACACTTCTCATAATTTCTTTGAAAGAAATCGCTTTTAGTTTTTAAAATTTTTTGTGTATAAGTATTTAATAACTTAATGAAATAAAAATGTATATAAGTCTTTAAAATTTTTTGTATTTATTTTAATTTATTAACTAAGAAGTGGTACTTAAAAAAATGTATTGGTAAAAAGGGGTACTGCGTTTATAAACGTTTGAGAATCCCTGGCCTCTATGAAATTAAACTAACAAGATTATTATTCATCATATATGATCGCTCTCATATTTTTTTTAATAATTTATTTATTCAAATCCTGATATTTGGAATTTTTAAATAATATACTTAAATACTTGTACTATACTATAATATTATTTTCATATTCTTATGATTTGTCATACTATCTAAGGAGTAGTCTGTGTCTATTTGAACTTTTTTTTTTCAAATGAGAAACCCTCTTTTGTCTGTAAAATATTTAATAAATAATGTTATTGAATATTTTGATTTACCTAATTCAAAATTTATAATAGTGATTTCTCAGTTATTAAAATTTGTATTCTTAAAATAATAGTCTTTAAAGAAAATTTCACAAAAATGTAATATATATATGTAAATTGTATCTAATATCGATCATTATACTTATGACATTTTTATAAATTAAAAATGTTGATAAATCAGTATTAACAACATTATTCTTATCCTTCGATAACCACCATATCTACCAAACCCATTCAATGGGTTACATTATATTTTATTCAAAAAGTTAAATAATTCAAAAATTACTCATTCGAAATTTTCAGAAAAAATATGCTTTAAATAATGTATAATAGAAAATGTGGATTCTCGATTAAAAAGTATAATTTTACACTTCATAAGTAACTCCTTAAAAAAGCATGAAAATTCTCAAAAAATTAAAAATATGAACTTAAAGTTTGTTTTTATATTTTTATTAGCTATTAGTATTAACTATAATGATTGTTACATAATATAATATACTAGATATTATTACAATTCATAAAATTAAATGTATCATAAATCTCTAGTAAATTCTAAGTTTCAGTTCATGACTTTGGCATTATTTTTTTTAACGACCAAGTATCAATGCACATATTGATTTAGTTTACTCTAAAACTTTGAGAGTACTTAGGTTTTATAAGAAGTAATCGTGCTTAATTTAAGGTTATTAAATGTTTTACTACACTTTAATATGCATTAGAGAGTTCTATCTCGAAATTTGGGTCTGTGGTTTAGAACCCATCTCAGTAAGGTCAGATTGAAAAGCTTGATATGCTTTAAAGTCGATTCATACACGTATTTGGACATTATATTGGGCTTTTCAAATATATCTTCGTCTGATATTACTAACCGTATTGATCTTATACCATTCGATACTCGTTTAAAGTATAATGATATAAAGTTTATATATAAGTTGTAAAAATAGCATGGTAGATTGTCCTGAGTTTTTATCACATATCGATTTTTAAGTATTTAAGTATTTGCTTTTAATTCTAGAAATATATTAACTTTTTATGTTCCTCCCAATACAAAAAATTATGTAATTAATTAGTAATTTAATATGCTACTTGCTTGAGTAATATAATGAATATTCATGGTGATCCTGTATCCAAATTAAAATCGTAGATATTTTATATCTTTTATTATAAAATTATTGTGTAGTAATATTGTTGTAAAAATGTCTTGTCTTACCTCTTGCGGGTGTTAATAAATAAATAAAATATATGATAAGACAAGTTACCACTGAAGGCCATTAGATATAACACAGCAGGGCCTAAAATTGTGTGCAGTATCATACACTATGTGCAGCAGCTAATATTAAATGTGCAGTAGCAAATTTAAAAGTGTGCATTACTTTTTGTACTTTAACCGAAGTTATTTTGTTTTTAATTTTAAGATGTTTAAATATATAGTTATCAACTATCAAGGACTTTTATAGAAGAGTGTCTTAGATTGTATTAATTATAACTAATTATTAATAAATACCAAAAACTATTATGCTACGAAGTTATATGTGACATGTTTGCTACTAAGTCTATGTTTATTATTTAAAAACATTTTGGAGTATGGAATTATAGGTGTGCAGTAAAAAAATATCCTAATTTTATGCCCTGTAATACAGTATCACATAATAAAACAAAATAATAATATAACTAATTTTATGGAATTTGATAAAACTCGATTATAAAACGTAAAAATTAATGTTATTTATCAACTAAATGAAAAAAATATAAGATTATAGTGAAGAGACATTGAATAAAAAGAAAAATATTAGAAAGTAGATTTTAAAGTAAATTATTTAATAATTCCAAAAAATGAATAATCTAATGTTTAATAAATATGCTATAATATTATGTTTTATAATAAATTCTTGTATTTATAATTTAAAAGGTACATATTTTTAAATATTCATAACATAATCTTACAGCGCTATCTACTTCTGAAATTCAAAGATAACTAATATACTGAGACTATAATTAATCAAAGTAGATATATCCTCAATTACTTACTTCTTTCATCAGTGTAAAACTAAATAAAGTTTCTTATTTATTATTATCAAGATGATATTGTTTATAGAATTTTATTTTAGGATAATAAGTTATTTTATTAAATCTTAATGTATTATCTGTATAGTCGTATAATTATAGTGCATTTGATAATACTTTGATAAAGTTTAAAAATAACGAATCTATAATTTTTTTAGCAAATCTGCATTTAGATAATAACCTAACCTATGTGTGACTTCCTAATATTTTGATCTTACATAAAAGTTAAAAATAAATGTACCAAAACATTTTTTATGTTAAGTTAAAATTAGAAACATATAATAAAAAAATAACATAAAAATCTATCATAATTACTATTTTTTAATTTGTATTTGATTCTTAAGTCATCTAGGATAATATTATATTGTGAGGCATATGATATTAGATACATTTAGAAAATTTTAATCTAAACTATTATGATGTTAAAATGTCAAAACGTTTGTTAGGTATAATATTAACTCAGCGCCATCTTTTTCAGTTATCCACATTTGTATCTTACAGTTGAAAACTCATCAATAGAGCGAGCCACGTAGTTTGTATGTTTTCCAATATTGTCAAATAAAAGTGCAAATGTAGACTATCCCACTAAATTGTACTCAAGAATAAAATATCCTATATTTTAACTAATTTCAATTTTAATGACAGACAATACTCATTTTTCTGTTGTAAGTTATACGGAAAGTACTTAGCCTTTTTATTTTTATTTACGAAAAACTCCAAGGCATACGTCGTATTATTTAATATTGATATTCATTTGACAGCAGATTGTATGGCTTAATTATAGTTAGTAGTGTAAATTTAATATTTATTATTTGATTTCTTAAAAGCTCTTTCAGATATCTTTGAAATGATTATGTCTGCCAATAAATCATTTATTCGTGGTATTAGTTGTAAGACGTGTCGTTTTGAAACAAAAAAATATTTATCTAATTTGATTTGAGGGAGCACTGCGTAATGTGCATCAATTTGCTCAAAATATTTCATAATTTAAATTTCTACTGCAATTTTAAAAAATATTATAATTGACATCTCTCACACAGCGAACTATAAGATAGGCCTAGTAGATTAGTTTTATTTTGAAACAGAATAATAATTTTGAAGATATTGAATTGCAATGGAAAAACAAAGCAATTTTTTCTACTGACAAATACCTAGCTAGTTCTTCAAGAATAATAATAAAAAAAATGTTTACATATTCATAAGTCTATCTATAGCTATAGGTTGCAAAAAGAAAAAAATACAAATAAATCTAAATGATTTCACTTTAACTGTTTTCAAAAGCTCTAAATAAATAACCAAACTCGTTAAAAAGAACCCTTCAAGCAATCTTTTTCACAACAAAACAATTTTATTCTGTTTCTTATAAACTGATTGACCAAGATAGAATATAGAGATTATAATACATAGTATTTTGAATTTTTGATCTGTAAACAGATAATTTTAATTCAGCTTAACATAAAATTACCATAATAAACAAATTATTATCTTACCAATATAACATATTTTTATTTTAAACATTGTGTTATATTTCACAAAAACATCAAATCTAATATCTCTGATCAATTAGATAAACTATCTGAATACATATCATAAAATTTTATTTTAGTAATGATAATGCCATGTTAAATAATTTAAAAAAAATAATAATCCTAATGGTATTTATTATTTATAAGTTTTCATCGACTTAATCGAATTCAAATTAATTTTTAGTTTTTTAATACGAGTACTTACAATAAAATAGCTCTCTAAAAATCGGGTACTTGAGTACATTCAAATAACTTACAGATTATTTAAAGTTTCCATAAAAAACTTTTGTTTTATAATTCTAATTTTAAACTTTTTTATTTTTAGTTAAATTGAATATTTTTTTAATGTTAAAAATAAGAAAAAACTACTTCCAAGTAACTGAATACAACAATTTCAATATATTACTCTCAATGATGTTTGTTCTTTATTTCGTATTATTAGCAAAAGTTTCATAAAAAATGTATTTCACTTATATACTATATTATAATTAGTCAAAACCAAATTTCAATAAATAATAACATAAAACAGATAAACACGTTTTTAATTTTTTATATACTATCGAATCTGGATAAAGTGAGAAAATGACAAATAGTTTGTTTAAAGTGTATGATGTCTCTAAAGTGCAGTACTTTATAAAAATTAAAATACTTTTTTAGTATAAATCATCCGATAAGTTTATGTTATTTATTTTAACAATATCACCGAAGATTATCAAAGAAGAGAATTCATGTTCAGTTGATGTAATTTGAGTTAAACACTGCGTCGAATAAACATTTTATTATGTATTGTATATAAAATCATTGATATTATAATTAATATTCAATTGAGTAAATTTTGAAACATTTTCAATATCTATTCATTCATATAAGATGTAATAATATGTGTATTATTTATCTTTAGTGTAAATTGAATAAATTGCGTATTCGTGTGAAAACTTTATATTATTATAACATACAGGCTACAAATATGGTTCTTAAAACTTCTTCCCTTGTAACGTATCTAATAATGTTATTGATAAAGTTTTAAGTTAGCTATCAATGATGTTAATTTTTTAATCTCAGATAACATTTATAACAATATATATTATATGTTATACATACTTTATTATATAGTAAGCAGTTTGTATAAAGTTTATTTTCAATAATAAGTTATTTAAAAATAATATACTCGTATTTATTTCGTTAACTACTAATTCGATAATCGTATTTAAATCTGATATCGTAATATGCATGCTATATACGTCAACACAAAATATCTCAATAAACATCTCTTCGTAAATACAATAGATTCTGTTATGATATATTGTAATATTCTCACAATTAATAATTATAATATATTTGCTTACGCTGTTTCGATATAAATAATAATTGGTATTTTTTACAACTTTCTGACTCAAATCTAAAATATCTATTATTATTTCTCTAAAAAAATTACTTACATTTTTATCATATAAAATTATGTAAATGTGTAAAAATATAATATAATTAGAATAAAACTTAAGTAATGGATTAAAATATGTATAATAAAAAACAATAAAAATAACATCTTATGAATAAATACTATTTATAATAATTAGCATTTTACAAATTTTATTAAATATATCAGAATATTTTTTTTTTTTTTTTTAATAAATCATTACTATGATATGTTTTGAAATAAATATATTATTTAAAATAACATCTTCAACTATATTATTTATTGAACATAATATTACACTATAATACTGCATTAGTCCTCGTAATTAAATTATATTTAAATTAAATGTGATTGTCATTATTATCCCTATTCAACAACAAAAACTTTCGTATTCTTTACGACTTGAAACTATCTATTATGCTAATATAATATGAATTATATTGTAATCTAACAATGTTTATTTCTTCACACATCATGATCATACAACTAAACTTTGGTGGAAAAATAAATATATATTAGTATGGTAACAACTGCACTTTCTTTTATAGGCATCTTAATGTGATATACGCGTGTGTATATAAAATAGGACACTCCCTAAGGGTATAATAAGTAACATATTATGCATTATGCATCTTGCCTAAGGGGTATACATTTTTCTTACTTTTAAGTTGTATGTACTTAACTCACACGTATTTTTAAATCAGTTGTTGGACAAAAAAAAATAATATTCTTTAATCAATTATTAGGTATTATGTATATTTCTAACTGCATGTATATAAATAGTTTTTTTTTTTTACCGAGTCTTTGAGAATAAATTAAAGTTCAATAGAATTTAATTTTACGATCGAAAAATCCACTCGAATTTAAAAACTATTTATAAAACGTTACAGAAACACGGAGACACGGAGAACTGTGTCCTGTGGTTTAGACCGCAAAATAGGCAACTTTGTTTAATTCGTATATGTAATTATATAAGTTTAAAAGAGACGTCGGTTAATTTACTCGACATCGTCAATATTTAGCGGAATGTCGTATGGATATTATTTTGAGCGTAGGTACTCAGTTCTAACGAAATTTGTTGTGTAATATTTTAATAAATTTTCATTATAATATGACCATATTATAATATTATAAATTTTATACTTTATACTATACCAATAATTGTACACTTTTATGTTTTTTCTCATAAGATATTTGAAAAATTAATCAATGGCATATTTGATATTTAATATTGCTATGTTAAAGCTTATAAGGTCTTACACCAACTCTCAGTAAATTCTACCGCGTTATGTTTCAATCAACAATGGGTCATATACCTACGTTTTCCATCACCTGTAGCTACACTCAAAGGAAAATTGATCTAAATGCGCCTCAAGTCGTACTAAATCCGCGTCTGTACACAGTGGTGATAGATATAAGAGATACAATTTGGATGCTTAAATCCTCCTTTGAGGTACTGTTTAAAAAATTTCCTTATCGTTTATTAGATGTGTTTATAAAAATATGTACCTAATACTCTAAACTCTAACAGTATAATATGTATTTTATTTGTACACAGCAATGATCTATAGGTAACTAAAGCATTCAAAAAAATTCAATACTTACGAATTAAATTTATATTTATTCGATTTAATAGTTTTTGAACATGGTAAAAATTGAATATTTTATGTCCAAGTGTCATCTTTTTCCTGTAACAAACGGTTTTACTACATCCGTGTACCTTTCATTATTTCCAAGTTGTTTATAAATCTAACGCTGTTATTCTTTTAAATATCTTTATACCCGACCGACCCACTCTACTTACCACTCTTCGTAATAATACCCTTTTTTAATTTTTAGATCGAATTTCATCCATACTGTATTTTTGAACATAATATTATACTTAAATAATAATAATAAAAAAAAAAAAAATACGACAAACAGCTCTTGCAATACACGACATTACCGTGCTGTACCTATGTTTGTTTTATCAATTGTACGGTAATACAATATTATAATTTATAATGTTTGCGTTTTGTCGCCGTCATGTAGGGTGTTAACAGGTTAACCGGGTACGAGTGGACTCGCCTGAAGTGTAAATTTCGAGGTCCGTCTCGGGACAATCATAATAGTGTAGACGTGTACGTGACTCCGAAAACGCGAAAACAAAAACTCACAATAACAACAACAACAATTGAACAAAGGCAAGAGTGTGGTGCATGTGTATCCGGACGCCATTTTATAGTGCTTGTAGGCCAAGAATATTACTTCAGCCCCCGAGACAGTCGATATCGTTGAGAACGTTTACTTCAAACAAAGAATTTTGTACGATATCGTGTCGTACTCGTATTACATCGCCACCGCCGGCGACCCAGCGCAAGGTATCAAAACGCGTTAGTTTATACTCACGACGATACCGTTTCGCCGCGATTCGGTCACTCGTTAATACTTACACGCGGAATAATATTCACGAACAACAACAATAAAGCGTCGACGGTTTTAATTTATGGCTGACGACAAAAGCCATGATCCGTTTAAATATTATTAGCGTCGTATTATCGTTGTTCCTCTACTCTCGCGTCGCACGATCTTCGCTCGTCACAACATCCGTCGACACGGCGAGCGTACGACCGCGGGCGCGATGGCGACGTGATCGGATTTTTATTTAGTTTCAACATTTATTTCTCCTCTCGATTACCTATATTACCCCGTAATCGTTCTGTCTCGACTCTGCCGACCAACGTTTATTCCGTCGTTAAATTACACCCCCCCCCCCCCCCCCCCGTACTCCGCAACAATCACCACCACCGACGCCGCGTCTAGACTCTCTAGATTTGCGCATGTATGTTTACCGTACATGTGTAATACGAATGACACAACGATAATAATAATTACGAGATTCGAACCGTACCTTCGTGCATGTATGTGTGTGTGTGCAAAGACTTCTGATAGACACGCCGGCACCTTTCTTCCGGCCGATCGCGCTTCCGAAACGTGATGCGAATCCTCTGCAGCTACGTTATCGTCGTTGTATATAGTTGTAGACGACTGAAAAAAACAAATTGCCGACGACCGATTTTTTTCCGCTCAACCACACACGCGCACACACACTCTCTTACACTCTGCTACCACGTGACAGTTGATTCGATCCGTCTGTAACGTGTAGCAGCCAGACAGTGTTAACCGTTATATTATTATATTGCAATATAAATTAAAACAGTGATTTTATTAGCAAAATTATGTTATTTTTTTTTTTTATTATTATTATTATTTGGAATCATACAACTAAATATGTCTGAAACGAAATGATATTTATTTATTTATTTTTTTTTTTTTTACTATTAGGCATTCCAATATTGTATACAAGCGAGATGGGATACTGACGTTTTCAGTATCACTCCAGTCATATTATACAATTTAAATACTTGTCGTAGGTATTCGTTATTAATTAGCTTCTGAATTTGTAATCGATTTTCAAATATAAATACCTAATCAAAAAAATCTGATTTGGTATATTGTTATAAAATTAAAAATATATGTTTTCATTTTAAAAAGTGCAAAACTAAAAATAGGTTATTTTGAAGAATTATTGTGATGTATGACTAAAAAAAACCTCATTTCAAAAAACATATTTATAAATAAATATCTGATAAGTAATAAAAAGAATCACTTGGTGATATAAAATATTCGCGTGTATTAATTATCTTGTATAGAAATAACCAAAATATAACGAAATAAAAAAATACAAGATGTAGATAAACGCCAGCCGCTACTACGTGCGTAATATTACTATTCAATAAAATCTGTTTATAACTTGGTCTCGACATACTGTTTTTACGTTTCGTTTCATTTTGACTTTTTCAATATTATATTGCAATAGTACGATATTTTAACCTACACGTTCGTGAGTGTTACAAAATAACGGACCAAAATTAAAACATATTTATAGATACTCAAAGCTTAAGCCACTGCCAAGCCCGAATTTCGTTTTATTTGACTACCTATTGAATCACGTCATTCAATATTATGGTGTCAATGAATGTATCATATTATTACGTAAGCGGCAATATTAATAATTAGTCATTTTATTGAATATTACTAGTCAATTATGACAAATTATTAATAAAACAAATATTAGTATTATAATATTAACCTAATATTATGTTGTATATTTTTTTATAGTTTTAATAAAAATAAACATATTTTGATATTTAAATATATATATATATATAATATATATATATATATATATATATATATATAATTTATATTTACCATCTATACCTAGATTAATTGACAATAATAATATTATCATACTTATAAAATATTATTTTCTGATGCAATTTACCATGAAAGATAAATCCAAACAGTGATAACTATATATAATCTAAATCTTTACCCGTAGAAAAAATAAAATAATAATTTAGGTAATGACTACAGAATTTTCGATCGTTTTTATAATATATTTGTAATATACGATTTGTAAATACCGATAATGAATTACTGTTCAATATGAATATTTATAACACTACCTTATTAAGTCAGTGATAAAAATTATTACGAATTATTAATATTTCTTTAAAAAGTTTAGTCCTAAATGATATTTCCTAGAACTTTATTGTTGAAAATATAATATATATTTGTTTACACCATTGACGCCAACATAGTATACGCATTGGTAGCTTATATTATAACAATATGTTCGCATGTTCCATAAATCCACCGAATTTCGCAAACTTCCATTGCTACTTTGAGAATATTTTTTTTTGTAGCGTCACAGTTTGAATTATTAAATCGTTATTATTTATAATTTTCATACTATTAGTACGTAACCGAATACAGTTGTAGATATGTATCGGTAAGTACACAGCTGCCGCTACTGTCGTAATAATAATAATAATATACTCGTTCGTCTGTCACCAACGAGTGTAATAAAATGCATGATATATAATAATATACATTATGACGCGACCGCATATATTTTATAATATGTTTTAATAACACCACACAAACACATAATAATATGATTATCATTATTCCAAATATGAAGTCTTCACAACACTCGTATTTTGACACGTGAAACGATGACAAAGTACAAACACATCGATACCCATTAGTATATTTTATACACTGTAATAAACATCGGACAGTTGTTTTATGTCCACGGAATGAAACACACACACACACACACACACACACACACACACACACACACACACACACATACATACGAGTACACATCACAACGCTATCGTTCGTACATTCGTCATTACATAAAGGCTCGTGAGTGACGTAATTTGATAATATTTGTAGGAAAGAGGAATGACACTTTTGTACATTTTAATTATTGCTCACCAGTAAAAAATAAATTATCATAAGCACCTATCAATACGACCATTGTATACATTATGTATAATATTAAAATAATTATAACTATACGATATAAGTAAAAGTTTAAATATAATTGATATGCTCACACGGAAACAAATAATTACATAACATTTAAATATACCTATATAACTTATATAGTTATAGATTATCGGTATATCGTTGTCGATGCGCGTCGTAACTCCGCGATAAAATAACATACTCGAACACTTGTAATGCAAATTACCAAAATATATAATGTTATATTTAAACAATAGTTTTTATTGTTAAATAATATTATCATATTGATATACAGCTAACAAAAGAGGTTCAAATTTGTTTTTTTTTTCTATAAAATAAACTACAGTAGTTTTAAATAAGTACATGCATTTGATTTACCTCTATTTCAAATAAAGTTTCGTAGAGGGAATGACACAAAAATCATCACCTCTGTAATTACGCCACTAAATCTCGTGCGTTTATATGCTCAAGCGGAAACCACACGACTACAGCTGCAGTCGGAATTCTAGAAGAGAAGATGTTATTACGTGCTTAATGCTCAGTTTGACAATAATAATTAACATACGTGATCGTGTTATTTATGCCAATGAACAAGAATGTCAATGATATAATACATTTTTGTTAACTAAATAAATTACTATGAATTCTTAACCAAGTATGTAAGATGAATTTATGAGTAGTTGGACAAAAACAATAATACGGATTTGTAGGATATTCTATCAGGCCAAACAAAAATATGGTATTGTAATTTTTTTTTTTGTAGTAGTAGTATTAGTAGAAAAGTTAACTTGTTAACAATTTTAACACTATAAATCAAAGTAAATGTAAAGACCACCACGCATTAAAGTTTATAAAAAGTACATTTTGATAAAATTAAATTTACAATTTAAAGTCGATTCAAATACATTACAAGGTTTTATGTTTAAAAATATTTTTATTTTTAAAAATAATATTGAAAATTATTTTAATAAAATTATCGATCAATCTGTTAGTAATCAATTTGCCTTGCAATTTTCGAAAATATTATGACTCATGATTTCAATTTTACACGTAATATTAACTTGTAATAGAAACCATTGCATTTTTATGAAAGTGGGTCTTATTTTTAAATATATTTCAAGAATTATTTAATTATTTAATTTTATTTTCATGAATTACAATATTTATCTTATAAATAATTTAAAAAATGTGTGTTCCTTGGTGAAAAAATGAACAATATTATAAGTATGACAAAAACTAACAGTTAAAGTTAATATTTCAATCATGCAGTTTAGTTAAATTTAACAGACCATAACGAATTTCAGCATGATATCAAATAATGAGACGAAATGTGTTGTAAGCATACAAATATAATATAATAATGAAACGGATTATCATTCCAGCTATTGTCGATACACTCGATACGTACATGTCTAACGCAGTTATGTTTAGATAGATCCCCTCAAGGCACGTTTTGACTATATCCGCATCATTTGACATCTTAGAATTTGGATCTGCTTAAGATACTTGTAATAATATAATACTTTTGTTTTTGAAACACGTAATAAATGCACGACGACCTCGCTCCTAATAAATTATATTGCCTCGTAACGAGAACTACAAAACTTCTCCAGAAAATCCGTCGTCATAATTGAATATATTCAATTAGCCTGTCATGGAAATTTCAAAACGAGATTGTATTACTGCAGCGCACGTTTTAACGATGATGGGAACAACTATCCTATCGTATCACTTCAAAGAAAAACAAATTTTAACGCAAACTCAAAATGGAGGAACATAAAGAATTTCGATATTAAAGCTCGTATCCCACGTATATAATCTGAATAATAATATTTGTAAAGCCGTTTATATTACAGTTTCGAGTGTTGCGTTAACAAATCAGTTTTCTCCTGTTATCATTGCATTAACTGCACAAAGTGAAACCTTTTAGACTACGTATCTTGTAGCTGTAAAATAGATATCTTCTAATTATTTTTCTTATTTATTATATTTGTTTAATATAATTAATAATTTTTTTTTTTTGTTTCAACCTGTTAGACCAAATATTAACACATATTAATTTACTCCATCATCTCGTTCTTCTACCAAGTCATACTAATTGGTATATTGATTTTATACACATTTCTATTTTCTTTACACATTTTTCTCTTATCAATTTACACATAATTCTTGTAACCCGTCTTTTTAGATACTTATTTAATACTATCTTCCTTAAAACCTCTTGTTTTTTGCATACACAAGCCATTCGTTAAGTTTTTTCTTTTAATCCCATACACTATTAAAGAAGTGTGTTGGTTCTGTAACTCCTAACTTCTAAAGAAAATATTTATGGTATTCATCTTTTAAAAATCACCATTGTGAGACTTTTTTTAATAATAAAACAGTAATAAGTATGATACTATTATAATCTAACAAATAATGAAAAATTAAATTGGGTTTCTGGCATAATTTAAATTATTTAGATCATTATTAAAATACCATAATGTCTTGTATTCTCTTAAGTTAGTGAATTATTTTCCAGCAAAAACCAATATTTAAATATGCATGAAATTGTGTGTGGGTATGCGTATGTATAATATGTGGGTGGTGAGAAGAATTACTCTTGTCAAATACTATAATATGTTAATAGTGACTATTTAGCTTTGGGAAATAATATCAAGCGTAATATACAATGATAAAAAAGGCTTTACTACAGTATGCATCACATATTATTATCTTCATAACGAATTAATATTACGAATATTTACTACAAGTAAATAAAACAATAACTGATTTCAGCATGTAGTTCTGTATTAGAGCATTTTTATTTTAAACATACTATAAAACTCACAAATTGTTCATATATCTTGATATATTGTAGAACTCCAACATATTGAGAAACTGAAATTAATATAATATAATATGTATATTGCACAGGTACGCTAAATTATGCATTATTATTATTTACTGAATTTAGTAATGATACAGTTTGAGTTATTATCATTGTCGTTTTATGTATCCCTTCGACCATTATTATTACGTGTATAACGCATATATATTTCACATTTTTAATAATTTAATCAAATTTCGATTTTTATGTTCAATCAGTATGTTATGTATAATTACACCGTATAAAAAAAACATCCATTCATTTCATTTACATACATGTGATATTTTCGTCGAAAATAATAGTATTATAAATTACAATATAATTATAAAACCAAAAATGTAATTTATGAGTTAAAAATATAAAAAAAATCTCATTTTAATTAAAATAGTTATTACTTGATATGTATTGGATTAGTTCTATTCATGAGAACTAGATATTTACTGTTATGTTTGAACGATTTATTTACGCGAATTGAATTTATCCACCATTCGGTTTTTGCGAATCGCATATTGCATACTATGTATATAAACATTGATTTAAATAATTAAATTATGGTAATAAATAATCTATAATTTTTACGATTTATTAGTATAATACGACAATGGTAAAATCAAACGTTGCCGTATTGATGGAACAAAATCATATGAGTTTTAATAACGTTTACATTATTAATTTTGTTTCTACTTTTTTCAGCCTCCCACCTAAAACTAAATTTGCCACATTATATATGTAGTATGTACCAGTGATCAAATCTACAATACACATTATACGTATTAAAAATTGAATATTATTATTCATAAAAATATACGCGAAAGTCATGATAAGCTCAGTTTAGAGATGTGAAAAACTATTTATACTATTTATACCAATTAATGGTAACAGATTTGGTTACACAAGACAATATTATGTATGATGTTTATGAATTTATGAGTCCAGTAGTTTATAAATAATATTATAAAGAATAACGAGTAATATCTATAAAGATAATTATGATTTATGAATATTGTTTTAGTATATTATATACTAATACTATCATATTAAAACGTTTTAACATATTACATATTGAACAAAAGCAAAATCAACAGTTGCTTCTTAAATAGTGGGGACGACTTTTAATTATATTGTCGTAAATATAATTGAAAAATTAATCTCGTGAAAAATTTATATGTATGAATATATATAAATAAAATTTAGTTTAAATTTAAAACTTTTTTAAGATTAAAATTGTATTTGATGTCATATATAATTTGATTTATTTAAAAATTTTAAATTAGTATTCAAAACATTATTTTTATTTTTTTTTTCATCAAGCCCAACCTAGTCTCATATAATTTTTATTTTTTCAATCGGTATTTAATTACGTCTAATGAAATTAATATATTGGATAAATAGGTAGTCATGAACAAATTCAAAGTAGGTAGCTGTAATACAAAAATCACATAGAATTTAATTCATAGTTATAACATAACGGTTGAAAAATATATGTATCTATGACCAATTAAAAATAAAAAAAATCAACGCGGTTTAAATTGTTGAAAATAACTCTATAGAAATATATTCTTTTGATTTATTTAAAATTAGAAAGAAACATAAATCATTATACAAACTATAGCCTTATAATAATGTAAGTAATATTTTTTTGTAATTGAATACACATCTTTGTACGAACTTCATCCTATAGTTTTGAGTTAACAATATAACATTTTATCAACATAATAATATATTTTAAGTAACATGATATTATACGCATTTTTTTAAAAAAATTTAGAGATCTAAGCTTTGGTGATCTATATTATTAGCCTGCAAGGTTAAATTAACATTGCTACTGGTTTAAATTATAAATTTTATATGAAATAAAAATATATGATTACGAAATAATTAATATATTATTTTTATTACATTTGTACAAATTATCTTTTTAATTAATAAAATTATACTTATCCTTTGTATTATGGCTAACATTTTGTAAATAAAAATAACTTATCATACTAGAAACTTAAATTTAATAATAAGTACCTATAATGGTATTTAAATTATAAATATCATTTTTTCGTAAAATTAAGCTTAATTCATTACTTATTTATACTATATTCACAGTATTATGGTTGTACATCACTCGCGTTTCTGTAAATTTAAGTAATAAAAATGAGCGTGACGTGAATTTTTATTGTGGATCGTATATAAAAGTTCAACACGGCGTATTGATTATGCAATATCGCTACACGCGTGTATACAATAATTTCTTCAAATTGATTACCTTAATATTATTATCATAAATCATAATATTATTGAAATTGACATAATATACACACGAAATAATACATAACTAAATAATAAACTTAAATGTATAGAAATTTAACGAATTAATAATTGATAATATTTTTTTAATTTAATATGAAACACATTTTTTTTTATGGCCAAAAATGTGTTTTGTTGTAAATTATTATTATTTAAAACATACCTACACCAAATCTATTATTTTAATCTACAGTGATTATATTATTATGTCTTCTATAAACTTGTCTATTTTTTTACTGACTACCATTTTTTGCTACTTCAAATGTACTTCCTGTTTAAAAACGAAATATATTTTGAATCATACATACAAGTATATTATAATATTCTGTGCCAGATTATTTTTAATATTATAGAACTGTAAAATTTCAATTTTAATTAATTAATTTTTTTTTTTTTTTTTTGTACATAAAATACTTCTAATAAATTAACCAAAGATTTGATTAGATTTTTATTATAACTACATAAAATCACATTTGCAATATACTCAACTATATTATTCGTATGATAAATCCAGAGATAATATCATAATAATAATTACATATTATACACATTATCTAAACCTACAGAAAATTATCTTTCTAAAAGAGTTTATTTTTAACTTTGCACTCAAATTTCAAATAGCAATACAATACTACCTTGAGAGGTAGTGAGAAAAACGAATCGAGTTTTTAACACTTGGTTTTTAAAGAATATTCCTAATATTTATAAATATATATATTGTTACCGCCATTAAATTTAACAGTACTCATAAGTATTATGGTATTTTTTTTTCAAAAGAATAATATTCATCAGAATATTTTGACAGATATATATTATAATTTTTTGTCTTAATGTTATCTAACATAAAATACCTATTTTGTAAGTATATCGTTAAGTATTGCACAACTGTTAATTTTTGTTTTTCTGAAAGTGGCATAGTAATGTTTTGGTGCTATAATTATATGCGTTATTTTTGTGTATGAAAGCACTGTACGTAAAAAAAAATATTTCGATCTTCTATTGAATAGTAATTTAAATAAATTATGAAATTGCCATATAACTATTATAAATAGATACTAACAAACACTGTCACCAATTAAAATCGTTTTTAGAACACAGTTATAATTTATCATTGAATTAATATTTAATACATCCTTTTTTCAAATGAAAATGTATAGTTAACATTTAATATGTAGGTATATAGCAAAACCTTTCCACGTTTTTTTTTTTTTTTTATTATTTTATTTAATTTGTATATAATATTCGTATTACAGTGGCAAGTGAAATTATAATTATGGATCAGAAAAATTATCGTTTAATGTTTAAAATAAAAACCTAATAACTGTAACTTTAAACATATTTAAGACTACAGCGTGGATCGTTAATACCGCTGTAACTTACATAACTGGTAGGTAACGGGGCAACAATTTGAATTTAACGTCTTGGGCACAAAGTAATTCTAATGAAAACGAAATAATAAAATGTTTTCAAGAAGTTAGCACGTTTGGTTAATTAAAAAAATAGACTTTTCTGGAAGTTTACAAGCATCCTGAAAATTTAATTAAATTATACCGACAACGATACAAAGTTGGTGGTAGTGTGCACGTTTAAGGCGCATACGCTTTGGTCATATGCACATTGGCCACTTGAGACTCAAACAACTCGCTAACACGTTCTCTTTAATAATAATGTGTTTCCGTCAAAAACAAGATGGCTTATAAAACATAATTTATTGGTAGAGTTTCCAGAAATCAACCTTAAAACATCAGATTATAAGTAAGAAGATGTATGATACATTACAAAGGACAATTGTGTGTATAAATATGTGTAACCTTAAATCTAGATGAGAAGTAATCTACTCAAGAAGTTCTCGTATAATCTTCCTAAACACAAATATAATAATATTAAAATAGTACCAAACTATTAAATACAATTTCTCAAAATATTTTAATACTTAAAAACAGGCGAACATTGTTTAAACACATATAACATAATTATATAAATAGCATCCAATGATTTTTTGCACTATTCTGAAAATGTATAACATCAAAATATTTAATTTTTATAAATCTTATACCTTTTCAATAAATATTAAAAATCATTTTGATGTTTAAGAAACATTTTTCAATCGTGTTACATAAGTCATACCTATCAGTTACCATTGTATACGGTATGCAATGTGTATACATTTTATAAACAATTAAAATTAACGATTTTTGTTATTAAATAATTATTCCATTTTCAATTAGGATTTCTATCACACATAAAAGTTATGATAATATTGAGATTAACATTCTACAGGTATGTAAATTAAATTTTATTTTTAATATTTCAAAATTACTTTCAGTGCAATAAATAATTATGGATATTTAATGCCACTGTAAATAACTATGTTGATCCGAAAGATTAATGTTTACGTAATTTAATAGGTACAATGTTAACGAACCAGTAAGTGCGAAGTGGTATAAAGTATTTCGAACAAAAATTGAATAAATTATTATTGAACAATGTATTATAGAAGCTTCTTACTCAGATAATTTCAACTTGAGAAACTTACCTTTCCATATTAAGCTAGCTGAAAGCCTGCTTAAAGTGACTTGGTAATTATTTTGGTATACTTGTCCTGGATAAACCAATTAAATGAAAGTTTTCACTATAATTATTTTCTCTTCAAAAAGTATAAAAATTAAGCTTTATAATAATATAAATTTAGTCGTTTGTACTTAAGTAATATTTTTAGTGTCGATATGAACATACTTTTATATAATGATTTTACACAACTCAAAAAAAATTTCTCCACAAACCTTTATTAAGAATAGTTCTATTAGTTATCGGACATTGACAATAAATCAAAATATTTAGTCGTGGTTACCGATAAGATCTCTCATTTGATATCCACTTATTAACAAACAATCCAAAACTAACAGTACCACTAAAATCTCTAACTTAACCAATATACAAACCACTCACCAAGCTGAAACCGTTTACGTATCTTCCCCGTATTTCATCATCTCATACAGATTAAAACAAAAAAAAAACACCTCCAAATCACTATTGTAAAATAGCTATATTTTAATATGAAAATATCCTTACTTAACTTCATAAGTATTCATAACCGAAGGATCAATAATCTCTTACACTAAACCGTGCTCATTTATTGAAAATATCAAGGACAAGAACCGCTTTTAATTTTTTGCTAATTTATAATATATATATAATATATATACTATTATATTCGAATATAATGGATGTCAGTGGGAATGTTATCATTAGTTGGCTTATCATCAAAATATTTTTAAATTTTAATCATAGACCTCATACTACTGAGTATAAGGTCTATGATTATAATATACTTTATATAAATCGATAACACCAATTATTTATTCCACATTTTTGTATTGATTGTATATTTCCAATGATCAAGTGTCAATATGACGCATTTAGCAGATACAGCTATAAAATATATAATATTATAATATAGTATAGTAGGTATAAAACATCTAATAATATTATGAAAATAATAAATATATTTATTAATACTATTAGGTATCATATTGATATATGAATTGCAATTATTTCTTGTTATTACTAAGAACAAAATTAAATTTAAAATATATTGTCTTCTTTCATAGGTATACAATGTCTTGTATGTATAGGCTAAGTAATCTACTATATATTTTATAAAACGCTAGACTATCAAGTTTTAAGCTGTGTCATCAATAGTTAACTATTCATAGGCTTATATCAGGATCGATAAAACTTAGTTGATTCTTTCTTAAGTGTTTTTCAATAACATAGAATATTTAAATGTACATATTATAAATCTATTGTTACAATGATGAACCCATAGGCTAATATTAAAATATTAAAATTTAACCATTGAAAAATTAAAAATTACTAAATATTGATATTATTGATGGTAAGAATTAAAAATCACTGTATACTTAAAAATAATAATAAAATATATTATGTTGATTTTACAATTTATTATATTTTAAGATCTTTTTTTCACAATTTTTTACAGTGGAAATAGTCGTGTTTCAGTCAGCTCTTTACAATCGTGTTTTCAAATTATAAACTAAACATAAATCATAATTAAAAATATAATGTTGTGTATTCATTCAAATATTTCAAGAAAATACCAAAATTATTTGCACATAGTTAAAACATTTTAACAGTGAGTTGTTGACATTGTTATTTTGTGTAAACGATTCTGAAATCAAAAATAATAATGCTAGAAATATGATTACTTAATAATTTAATTTAACATGACAAAATGTTTTTTTTGTATAAAGTTAAGCCAGGAAATGCAATACAATTTTTTGATTCTACATAATTATTATGTTATTATATGATTAAAACATTTAAAGTTAAAATCGTTTTGTCATAACAGCATTTAATTGTTTACCAAATTATAATAAATAATTGTTTTTATTTATATTCTCTAAATTATGCATAACTTTTAAAACTTCAAATTCAAAAAAAAGATTTCATACAATTATATAGTAAAAATATATGTATAGATAATATATTTTTTATATAACTGCATATACTTTGAAAACTCAATTATAAATTGAAATATTTCTGTGTCCTGCTGTTTTCCCATTATAATTTTAATGCGTTTGAACATATTATTTTGCATATTAAATTTGATATCATTTTTTTTCGAATTAACAAAATGCCAAATTGAGTTATTGATTATTACTACTTATACTACAAATTCTACCCATGTATGCACAATTCACACTCAAACCGAATCTTAGTTTTAGACTAACACATCCTAAAATAATGGGATAAATTATTGACAGTTACGTATAATTGTACAGTTTAAGTATAATAGGTATACAATAAAATTTAAAAAAACAATACAATATTATTATTTTCTTTAAATTTTCCCAATTATAATTAGCCAAACACATTTAAATTATTTTGATCTGGAGTATAGATTTTAATAAAATATAGACGTCACATACTTGTGTTCAAACCATCAAAATTTTTTTTTCACATTTTAACGTTCAGTGTAAGTGAGGTACATTCGTATATATCATTATTAATATTATTTATTTGTATATAATATATATTATTGTAGTTATTATAAGTGTTACGTGCTTGTATGCAGAAGCCTCACAGCACTACCATCCGCACACTTCAAAAATCAACCACCATCTTTAGTCACAATTACCTATCTTAAATTATTATTATTATTATTTATATTATTGGATTGTATAACAATAATATGCTATATCAAAATATCGTTCATCTCTTTTCATTTACAATCCCTAAACAAGATCATTACTATTTCGATTAAATTAATCATTTACTACATTACAAGAATAGTTTTAATCAAAATGTATTAAAGGTATGGATTTTGTTTTTTTTAGTCTACACGTATTTACTAAGTTTTATTAAGTGGTAATATAATAACATTTTTGAACAATTGAAATGTTTTTATGACAGTAATCGTTAAATTTGAATATTGTTGAAAACAAAATGTATTTATGCTTTCATAAATAATAATGATTTAATTGTATTATGCTATTGTATTATACACGATTGGCAAATACTGCGATTATTGCAGGTAATGGAGTAACACATAAACGGAATTACACAGGTACTTAATTTATATTGTAATTAATTAATTTTCCACGCACAATAATTGAAAATCAGTTTATAGTGTATCAAAACCAAACTAGACCGACTAAATGTACTAATATTTTCACTAAATTATAATAATTGATAGAATTGTTATTTCATAATCCATTTTGAAGTGCTCGTAACTTATACATTCTATGTTAGAATCAAAACAACCATACAACATTTAACTGGTCATGATATATATCTATGTTTCACAACGATTTTCACAATCATATTAAAACACAATTTCTTGTTTCAAACTATTTTCTGCGAATAAACCGATCAACGACGAATATTTTATAAAATTGGATTTATATTTCAATGGGGCTCGTATTAAATAACACATAACGCAAAAAAATATAATATAGTTTTATATATTATTCTCCAACAATATTATCGGATAACATTCCATCATTGCTCCGAGCAATATTCACGAAAGTATAAACTCAAATTTCTGTATTATGAACAATGGTTATACCAGATCAAAATTTCGACTTCGTGTCAAAATACATTCCGAATATAATTTTTTTTTTTTACTTTACGCCACAAAATAAAAATTTCAATGTATTTTTACGCACATATAGTACATTATTATATGGTATTATCTACACGTAGCATACTGCTTATTAAGTATACTAATGTATACAATTATTATACAATGTATACATGAATTTATATTGACATATAAATATCATGACAATTGTTTTTTTTTTTTTTTTTTAACACTATCTTCACAATTATTTTAACTGATTGATGATTTCTGGTTGTTAAAAAAAAAAAAAAACGAATAATTAGGTTAACATAATTTTATAGACGAAAAAAATAAAATACATATTAATTTTGCTATTGAATTCTTAATAACAATCTACATAACACCATAGTACATTGATTATATTGTATATTTTATAAAATATTTCTATAAACAAAAAATAAATCAAATTTACATAAGTAATACTTTTAAAAGTGTTCATTTTTATTCCAAATATTTGAAGATTTTATTTAGATTGTTTCATTTATAATAAAAATATGTTTTTAAGTTTACAAACTCGATTTAAGCCATAATAGTAGGTATAATAACATTTGTGATGGCCTACCAAATATCAATGTTCATATATATATATATGTGTGTGTGTATTTAGTTGAATGGAACTTATTCCGATAAGCATCAGTTTATAGTTAGTTGTATTGTATTATACTGTGTCACATTTGAGACTTGTAAACCAAATATTTAAATTTCCACCGTGCTAGAACGTGTACATTGTAAATGTGAAAATTATTATAATTTCTATATTAACAAAACACTCGTATGCATTAGTTTTTAGAGCGACCGTATTGACATAACGATATATTGTTTTACGTGTACGGAATTTTGTACCAGAATGATATTATGGTATCAACAAAATATTTATTTAAGGATTACTTTTTTAATCAATTAAAATTTAGGTTAAATTATAATATCACAGACATTTCGCTTTTGAATCATATCGGGTCATATCTTAATTGTATGCAAATCGCTTTAAAACACTTTCATACACATTTATAATAATCTAACATCATAATAATATGGTGTATTTGAACATTTATCTAAACAAAAAAAGTGCAATAATAAAGGGCATAAAGTGGTGCAAACATGTCTGACAAAGCAAACTAAGTAACTAAGTAACTGGAAAATGCATTTTTGTATATAGATAAATGTGCAATGTGTACCCTATATATTGTATATTATGTAAGTTATATCTTAAGTTGTATCAACCATATATATCATATTTATACTTGATATACGTGAATATTTCAATAGATATAATGGTTAATTCGTATGAATAATCAACACCAAAATATATTGTACGAACAAAAATATGATGTAGGTACTGGAAATTTAATATAAACCGCAAAAATAAAATCGACAACTCGCATGGACGACAAAACACTAAAAATAACTATTTTTTTTTCTGTTCAACAATAATAACTACGAAAATGGTCAACTTTGGAAAATTCCAACGAATTCAATTGAAAGTAAAAAATAAAATTAATAAGTACTACGTATATTTAATTTTTTTGTTTAAATGTATGAATAGATAAACACCTTATGGAGAAGTGAATTATGCTAAAAAATGTCCACTATTAGGATAATGTTCATCACTCGTTAACATGTAAGTGGTATATTATATAGCACTATTAATATGCATAATCGATTTGGTTAAATTTAAATTCAATAATTTATTTGATAATAGTGTTAAAAATTAAAAAAAAAAATTAACTTAAATTTAGTGTTTCAATACAATTTATAAAAGATTAATAAAAACAATTTGAGAATCAAACAGTACTCATGGTAATTTTTGTGTGTAATTATTGTTTAAAAAAATTAAAATATGCCATGTATATTTATATATTTTTTAATAGTAATATATTCAGTAACTATAATAATAACAGTTTATATAAACAAAAAATATTCGATTTTTGTGAAACAGAACGAAATGTATGTGTAAACCACCTAATAGCAGCATATATGCATTGAACAAGAAATCTAAAATAACTCGAATATAATCTATTAATATAACTTTTATAGAAACCGGTCAAGCAGTTTTTGAGAATAATCGTTAGCAACTTGCATTTATTACTTGTATACATTTTTTGTTCGTTTGCACTAAACTAATGCCTAATAATTAAAGTCATACATTTTTGGGGAGTGGTGCGTGTAGATATTAATACATCAAAAAAATGGAAACTTACACATTAAACTATAATTTCTAATTTCTTGCTATAAAAACATGTAACATTATTATTGCACACTGACAATATCTCTCATTATGATGAATTATTAATTAATTAAAATCAATATTGTAATACAACAGTAATTTTCGATAGTAATTATAAGTACATAGTAAATTATAATTTTTCTTTTAAAAAATTCAATTGTCAACGAAAGGAAACGTTAATGTCTCTTTGGATGCAATTATAATATGTCTTAACTATTGCACGACAATACATAATTCAATTATACAAATCGTTTTACAGCGCACGTAAAAAAATATTTCATTACAGTCGTAATTATAATCGCAATATAAATATATAATGTTACTATGATCGTTATAAATCTGATTTATTTTATAGTTTATATGTACATTTTTTTGGTACATTCAGAAAGAATCAGAATGAATTGATTGTTATTTGCGAAATACGTGCTTTTACGTTACAAAAAATGACGTTGTAATTTTGCAGCTTGCAAGAATATCACTGAATTTATAAAAAAAAAAAAAACAGTTTTTCTCAGTTAGCGACCTGCGATAAACGATTGAAAAAATATCTATTAATAGATTGAATATTTTATTTGAAATAATAATATCGTAAATTAAATAATAATTTCATCCGGATGTCACGCGCGGTAGTGTAGCATCAGGTATATTGTTTTTATTAATTTTCCTCAATATAGCCATTGCAAACTCGTATACATTTTAGGCACCACGTACTACTATATCGTATATATATATTATATATGAATATAGTATACAAGGCATCAGTTTAAATAGAAAATAAATATCTGGAATGTGTATAAGTGAAAAATGTTATATCTGTTTACGTTGGGTTTTGATAGGCCTGAGGCCAACAAAAACTCGTAAACATACCGCGATCGCGAATCATGTCGGGGTGGGGGGGGGGTCATGAAGGTGAGTGGCGGACTTTTGCGGGGAGATACAATTTCCCGTCCGGAATTAAAAAAAATAACAATAATAATAAATGAAAATAAAAAGAACGGAAGCCAACGACGACGAGTGCGGTAGAGGAAAGGCGCAAGAATGCGCCGAAAATAAAAAAATATAATATATCGTCAAACGTCGTCGTTATGTATACGCGGTCGCGGAAAAATAACCCGTTGACACCTATTTTATTTTTTACGATTATTTATACGACGTTGGCTATAACTGTAATAACGCAACGTGTTGCACGCCACGGTGGAGGGCGACAGCTAATTTATGTACGACGCTTCGCCCACGTCCTCACCCACCTCACGATCCTCGTGTGGGTGGCGGACGCCCTTTCATTATTCTAAAAACCGACTATCCGTTACACGTCGTCGTCGTCGTGACGATGTTTACAACGAGAAAAATATATTTTATTCCCCTCGTTATTATATCGTTGTCATTACGTGCAAGTGTATATACGTATAGGTATACAAATATTTTTCGAACGTGTGTGCGTGGTGTGTACAGGATGTCAGGATGTATGTGGAAAAAGATATGACACGTTTAAGTGTAATTTCAGCGTGTAACGCGCCGTCAATGGTCCCTCCAGATACACCCGATTAATTGAGGAAAACGCGGTAAGGATACGAGCATATACGACGAAAAAAATAAAACACCCGCTACAACTCATCTCCACCGGGCCAGGTCGAGCGCGAGATTTATATTTATACTCACACGTTATTATTTATATCGTTTCGGAGGGCACAAAAGCGTTATTGTAATGACAATTTATATAACGATACATACGCGATAATATATTAGTGCGAGGTTTACACGATACATTATGCATTTGACGACGGCCGTTTCCGTTTTACGTCCGATACGCTCCTATGATATAATATGAGTATATATTAAATCATCCCCCGACCTACCCTTATCCATGACCGTCAGCTGTCCGAACGTCGTTGTTGCGCGTAAGATGAAATACGTGTGGATGAAAATATTTTATATAATTATATATACTCCTATACGCCTCGCCTTGAATGTTATGGTCCTTTGCGACGTTCCACCACAACTCACCAACCACCGCTACACCACTCGTCCGCAACAGTGAAATAACCGTTTTACTTTTTATGCCGCTTTGCGCACGGCGAAACTTAATTTTAACGCGCTAAAAGTCGTTTGGACGACTTGTCTCAGAGTTATTTGTTCGTGGTTTTATTTTCGGTGTTTTTTCTCCCCTTATTTCCATGACACTATAGACGCAGACGTACTGAATAATAGACGCACCAAGCCGTTGGTGGCGTAATTTTTTATTCGTCTTCTAACCGCCGCTATATTATTACGATTAATATTACCTAGGAAAATACATTATTATTATTATACAGCTATATCGGTCTGTTGCAGTATTCGCTCGTTCAAAAAAATAAATAATTAACGTACCCTATAAGAATAATGAAAAACATTCGAATAGATCATCGAATTTCTTTATCTGTTATTCCGTTGCTCGTCGCCATCGTTGAATTCAGCAGCATTTATCTTTTTGACATCCTCGACAGTCGAGAATAAATAAAACGATAGTAATATCGAATACGGCAAAAATCTAATTATAACATAAATAATTTAAATTACTGACCAAATGTTTAATGGTCTAATACTCTAATATTATACGATATATCAATGTATACATTTATTTTTAAATTCGTATGCATTTTAATATTTTAATATTTAAATGTATATTGTTCATTAAATTATATAAAAGAATAATGAAATAATAAAACTAATTTCCCAAATAATTAGTGAACAAGAGGGTAACGTTCTGGGGTACAATAGTCGTCGAGTGGTCACAGTTAATTATAATGGGTATGTTAAATTTAAATTAGATGATAAATCACTGTACACGAAAAACGATTCTAAACGAAGAAGATGTTACAGTGTACTCATATACAATATACATATTATACATTATACATATTAGTAAAGTTAGTATAATATTTTAAGATACTTATGGTATTTTTTTATAACTATAATTAATCAATAATTGTATTATTAATATTTCGATAGATTGATTTAATATTTACCAAAAACCTAGTATTTATTATATTCTTAATCTATAATTACTATCTTATTGTTATTAAATTTTGAGTAAATGCCACAGAATCGTAAAAAAGTGTGAATAGTCTCATTAAATAAAATATAAATAGTAGCTTACAATCTACCTACATATTGTGATATAATATGTATCTTAATCATTGCATTACTTTTAGCTACGTAAAAGTCTTAAATCTCTATGAACATCAAATAAATATCGTCGGTTTTATACTATAAAACATGTAATTTAATCTAAATTCAAATTTAAATGTCTATAATAAAATATGTATTAATTTTTAGTTAAAGTGTAATCATTTATTATTTATTATCTATATACCTTTATTGAAATAAATTAAACAAAATGATATCTTCTTTCATTCAATGCAGAATAATATTACATACTATAATAAGTATAATATATAAACATATATATTGTAGTACCAATATTGCAAACTTGCAGTATTCATGCGTGGGATTCAAATGTGTTTACTAGTTCAATAACATCAATTTCAAAGCATATTTCATTTAAATTAATTTTATTATTATATCATAATATAACATTAGTTTAATCTAATTTTAGACTCATAAATAATGTAGATAGGTACATGAACAGACAAAAACTTAGTACAATATTCTCATTCGTATATGATGTTAAAGCGTTATTCGATTCTTTTGCTGTTATGTTTCTACATATAAAAAAAAATAAGCATGGGTTAACAGTTATATTTTAACGACGATTTTTATGGTGTACGATGGAGTTTTACATTAAATTCTTTAATCCAATGAGAAGTGAATAAACAAATATTAATGGTTGTTTATATATTGTATGTGACACGTTAAATGTTTATACATAATACATAATATTATATAATATTATTAACCCGTAGCAGTACCTACATTATAATGTCAGAGTACCCAGGAAAACGGAAGTATTCTACGAAATCCGATCGAAGCATATATTATCATCAATCATCACCGTTACTGTCTGTAACGTTAACATTCGTCAAGTTGCCTATTAAATAGTAATTCTCTATTAACCTATGCATAGGTAAAATATTTCATAGATGGTCATTTCGACAGTATAAAGCACACATTAGTTTCCATTATAGTTGCATTGACTTACCCAGTCGTTTTCCCTGATATTAAATTTTAATGATTATATTTCTCTGGTGTTGAATGCACAGTGCTATATATTTAATATTAAAACAGATATCAATAATATGATTCATAAATTATAGATTAATAGTACAGCAAATACGGAATACCTATACTCGAGTAAATACCTATAAAGCGAAAGAATGGTTACTGTGGCGCGCAATCGTTAAAATCAAAGATCTGTAGAATTATTTAATTTTTGATGGAGAAGAGGTATCATTCATGTGATTCACCTTGATGTTCACTTCGAATCATTTTAATTGATGTTCAGTTATTGATTACATACTTCTAATCAATCAATAATTTTTGAATCACTCAAATGAACTTTTTTTCGCATCTGGGGGAGGTACTTTGTTTGACATTACTTCTCCCCTGATTACATCGTTTATTATCCACATTGAAATACATACATACACACATATACAAATTTTACAATACTGTTATAATAATGTGAGGAGCTATAACCACCATGTGTTTAAACTTCGATTTTCAAAATTTAACTAACAAACAACGGGTTCAGGTTCCATCTTCACTGGCTGACTGCAGACTGTCGCTTTTCTCAACGCGTTCTTGCTACACGAAGCTAGCCTAATCTATATTTGATATAATATAGACCCAGTAATATGTTGATAGTTGAATTATTATTCCGAAATTTCTAAATTTAAACTCTCTAAAAAATAAGATGTCCATAAATGACAAAAAAAAGACATTTCTTGAAAAAAAAATTTCGCTGGGTATATATTCTTCAAATTAGTGGCAAATATAATTTTAGGATGTAATCATTAAAGATGTATGTAATTGATAATGACTAATTTATTAATCATTAGTAATCTGTCATATTCAATAAATATAATATATTATATTAATGAATTAGAAATAAATAAACAACTACTTGTTAACACACATGTTTAAATACTCTATTGAAAAGTGTCTAACCTAAACTAATGAGTTATTCACTTTCTCTAATCACACATATTATGTAAATTGTTTTTAATTTTAATCGATAAAAAAAAAAAACCTTAAAAAATTTTAAAGTCATATTAATTTATTACTATTATTGTTATATTAAAATTGGTTTATTGACCGTTGTAATAGGCCTTATTAGGTCACGAATTGTGCTATAATTTTACTTAATTTTATCAATAACTATATTGATTAAGTGTTTTATAGACGTTTTTTAATTATACTAAATTGGAAAATAAACTGTATATTATATAATAAATGTTCAGAATTCAATTTATTATATCTCAAAATACAAAATATATTTTACGAAAAATAAATAACTTTTAGGTTAAATTGTATTCTAAATAATATTACAACAATATGGTTCCTTCGTTATTGCTGTATAGTGTATACAATTATATTCTATTAAAAACTAATTAATAAAAATAAAATACCACGAATTCGTCAAAACAGTAAACTCGTTTTCTTCCATAATATTTCCAACGTTATAATTGTCATTAATTTTTACGGAAATTTAAAAATATAATTACAACAATTTTACGAGCCAGCTGATTAAAATAAAAAAAAAACAATACAATTGAAGATAAGTAAATATACATATTGCATGCGTCCTTGCAAGTGTTTTTATTCTTTAAAATTAAATTTGTAATAAAAAAATGTACAAGATTTGAAATATCTGATTGTTTTGTATGAAAATAATTAAAATTCAATAAGGTGCAAAATTTATTTAGTTTAGATTTTGAGCGAAACTATGTATAGATATATTTTTCAACGAAGTATTTTTCTTTATTTAGTATTTGTTTATATCGTACCTGGAAATGTTGACCTTTATTTTAGCCAATAAAATGCTTTGATTTCCAACTTTCAATGTAATTTCTAATAGAAAATTTGCATCTAAAGTGTATTTTTAAAAAGTTAAAATTAAAAATGTCTAATAATGTTTCAAATATCTGGGGAAAACCAAACCAAAAAATAAAAACAAGGAATAACAGTCATTTGTACGTAAAATCGATTTCTGGTATTATCGATTTAATTTCTTTGGTATAACTCAAAAACAAATAACAATAAATACTTGAAATTTATACTAAGTAATTATATTAGAATTTAATATAGGTACAATGATACATAGTATAATTTTTTTAATATTTTAGATAAAAGATACATAGATATAAAATTAAATGACAAAATAGTTATAAGAAAAGTATTAAAGTAAACACATACAATACAAACGATATAGGTAACAGTGCTAACAATGAGTTAAATAACCTAGGTGCGAATTTGATCGACTTGTCCATATGTAAAATTTGCCATGAAATCAATTTTTGGTAGGAATGCGGATGCTAAGTTTCTTTAATAAAAAATAAAGACGAGTCTGTTAATTCATTTAATAATCCCGAGATAAAACGATAACTAAGGGTGTATAGGTGACAGTGATTCAAGACACAGAACCTTATTAATTATAGGATGATAATCGTGAGGTGAATGAACTATGTATTATTCGTGTGGCTTGAAATATCATAGCAATTTTAACTTACTCAATATATTGTACACTGCACAGTGCACAGTAGGTAAATACTCTATACATATTTGACATAAATTATATAATATTCTCACTAACCACTTCAACCCTTTTTGTAAAACACTTATGAATAAAATGGATCTGAAAACAATTCGTAACAAAATAAAAATAAACCAGTATTGGTGACTTTTTTGTTCGCAAAAGTTTTGTAGTAGGCACTTAACTACAAATCATCGGCAGAATATTTACGACTTTTTTTCACCACATACAACGAGAACTAATAATATACATTATTATTATGAGCATATATACAGCATATGTACGTAGGTACATATATTCAACTTTACCGACGGTATAGAATTTCGTACTAGAAGTCAAATTACATGTCCTCTTGTTCTTGCAGTATAAACGCTATACATTATTGAAACGATGCCAAATAATGAATGAGTGGAACTTCCTTGTAGAAATAATTATCACCTGTACGAAGCTTGTTGTGTAAAGTTTTTTGCCATGATATTTCACAATAGGTACAAATACAAAAACTGAAAAAGTAGGTAACCGCTATATTGTACAATATGTGTCGAGTGTTCTTTGTAATTGTTATTTGTTATGCATTATACGAAGTTCTAGACGTGAGTTATCGCCCCGTGGTAAAATAATATTAGACTGCTGAGTGGTTTACTTTTGTTCCATTATACAATATAATTTAATATAATAATTATGTAATTGTATTTTGACGAAGTAGCTAGAATATAGGGGACTTAGGTTTTAGTAGTATTTCTATGATATTGAAAAATAAGTTCATACCTTATATCGGTTTTGGTAGCCAGCCTTAAAAAAAAACTCGTAAAGAAAAACGATACAGTTCTACCTCCCCTCCCCCCACGAATTCATAAATTACGCGACTAAAACTATACATTTTATAATGTATACCAATATGAATATATCATAAGTGACTATCTGAGTCAAGTACGAATAAATTATGTATTAATATATTCTACAACAAAATCAATCAAATAAAAATGACCGAAAATACAATGCTACAAATAAAAATACTCATATGTTTATCAAAAATTGTTATTATATATTAAAAACGAATATTTATAACTTAAGATAAGTACATATCAATGAAATAATAAAATTCGTTTAGAATATATTAAAATTTATTGTACAATATTATAATGGAATTTAAAAGCAAGAAAATAAATATGAAAAATATAATACGATTTTTAATTTAAATAATAATAATAAATATATTTTTAATCATATTACAACACCAATTGAACTCACGGACAATTTTAAGTCTGCAAAGAGCGAGGAAAAAAATGCATTGGCAAATCGATAAAAGCATTCTTATATAAAAAAAAAAATCATTCAAAAATACTAAATTAATGCTTAAATACGATGTCAAATTACTAATCGATTGGTTCGTATAATATTAACGACGGTCTTCATAATACATAATTAGTATGTTTTTAGTTAAATAGCATCTTTTTATCTTTTATTGACTTAATTTTATTTAAATTTATTTAATAAACTCATTTGGAATCTATTACTTTTTTAATGTAATATATTTATTTTATTTTATTTAGTAATAATGTAATGTAATTGCTGTATGTGACTTTTTAACATATAAGATACCTATATAGCATTAATAATTTAATAGTTAGACTAAAATTAAAAATAAATTGATCAAACTTTTATAATATTTACGTAAAAACTATGTTTGTTATAAGTCACCTACGCGATCTTGTTCTACTACATATTAATTACTGATTTAACAGTAGGTGTGTATTCAATATACAAACTAGTAGAGACACAGCAAATGAATAAATTAAATAACAGTATAACTTTAGGTAACAAACTTGTTTTACAACATTTAACTTTACTATATTTGTAAATCAAGTATGTGCTTTAAATATTAATCTAACTTCCAATGCCTCAAAGTCAGGTAAATTAAATGTCATTAAATCATCATTTTAATTAAACTTTTTTTAAAAATTATTTTCAGCGAAATATGAATAATAATAAAAATAAAGTTAATGTAATATATATTTCAAAACATATTTCAAATTTTAAGATAAGAATAAATATACTTAATAATCTATTTTAGACCATAAATCAATAGAATATTAATTTTATAGGCATTACAATAATTGTACCTATAGTTATGTTCATGGATCTAAATAAAAAAGTTTAATTCTAAATATTTTAATTGAATATTTATTAATACAAATGTTATTCATTCATACCCCTCCACAAAAATAACACCCTTTTATTGATAAAATATAAATACGTATATAATATGATAAGCTTTTAATTAAGGGTGACAAACTCGTAGAGAGCTTTTTTCAATATTTATAATTTTGATAGGTCTGGTCTTATTTTTCAATGCGATAGTCCATGAAATTATTATTTAACCATAAGCTAACATAAAATGTATTGATGCGCTGATTTATAGTGTTTATTTATAAAATATAATATTTATTAGTATATGAGAAAATAATATACGTCCGTGTACCGGCAAAGTTTAAGAAATTCGAGACAGGTTTGTTTATTTTGTTTTTAATAAGGCACGGATACTATACTCGGCGGCGGCATATTGTTTCGAGAAAAATAAAATGGGACAATGTACACTATATTATGGGTATATCATGGTATTATTCATCGAGAAAAAAAAAGATGCGTTTATGATGTATATAGGTATGCCGTATATTAGTACGATAATATAACCACGTATACGTGCGTATAATAATAGCGAGCCTATATAATATTAACTCCGGGTTTCGTCTGTGTGTTGGCTATACACAAACCGTATTGTACGTTATATAGGTATCTATAAATATACATCCCGACGGCGGCCGACAAAGGTATAAAAAATGTCGGGAAAAAAACTAGTATAGAAATCAATTTCACTCGGGATGGTGCATTGTGAAGCATCGGTGGATACGGTGGATCGCATTGTCAAACGGGAGCACAATTACTTTGTCGTATATCATATACCGCAAAGTTGCACCGCCAACAGCACGAATCCGCTCGTCCTTCGTCCTTTCCACTCCACTCCCGCCTGACACCCGGCTGGCCTTAACGCGCGTAATTATTAAACTCGTCTAATCGCTGAGTTCGAATACGTTTTTTCCGGCACCAATTATTACCCGATGAGAGACCGTTATGACGTCAAGTCTGAGAACGTGCTACGCATTGACGATTTAAATCGAAAAAAATGTTGTCCGTTTCCACTTAAAATTAAAAACTTTCCATTTGCGTTTCCGCCGAAAATATTTGAGAAACATGCAGTGTTCAACATGCAAAAACGATGTCATAATAATTTTAAAATAGTTGTAGAAAATGCATGTATAATACTCGTATGTCTGTTTTTGAAAGCTATAATGGAATCGACATAAAATCGTATTACTATTTCTAAATCTCAATAATATGTGACAAATTTATTATTACTTGTTGATTTGATAATTATTTTCTATGCGTTAAATTCTCTTGACTGAAAATGACTGTAATTAATATGATATAGGTATTAAAAATAAAATGAGATTTTGACATCGACGAAAGAAAAGCTATTCAAGTGGATAGATTCGTTAACCTATGTATTTTCATTATATTGGTAGATGTTAATAATCATTACCAACATAATATTAGTAAATTATTTACAAACATATATTTTTTTTTAATTTTGGTAAATTTAGTAAAACAAATTACTGTGTATTAGAATATAATAAAATTACATTTTTTTTTTATTTAATAAAAACTATATTCTTATTTTATATGTACTTATAATTGTTATGAATTTATAATGTATAATTTTTGTATGCCATGTTATTTATTGGTTGCTAAACAATATTTAGTGGTTTATTTTTAACAAATAAAATAATATTTTGGCGGTAACTAATTATGTATAAAACAGAAAACTATATTTTTATTTTTACGGCGTTAAAGTCTTATATTTTGCATATATATGCGTTCCGTCGATAACATAGTAAATACTAATATTACCTACAGTATTACATATACAGTGAAACTTATAGCCAAAGTGTGTGCCACGTGAGAAGCGATGAAATTTAATTGAAGAAAACTGGGAAGGGGAAAACCTTTAGGAAATCGATAGAAATGATCGTTGTTTAGCCAACGCTCTGTAGACTGATATTATTTTAATTGTATGATTATAATGATAATATTATATTATCATTAGATAGGTAGGTTTCCAAAAAACGTCCACACAACACGCCGATTTGAAAATAAAATCATTCGTCTAACTTAAATGTTATCTATTTTTCAAAATCCTATTAACGACAGTAGTAGTACTAATAAAAACACTCATAATTCATCGAGAGAACGGTCTGACTTTAATTATCGATTTAAACGAGGAAAAACACGTAAAAAATACCGTAATTTATTGGAAAAAAAAAAAAACAGAAAAACAATTTCATTGGATGTAGATTGTAGGCAATATTTTTTTAACGATCATCCACCTCTTCAGTGGTGCGCGGATCGGACTCATAAATTAAGAACGCTCGGCTCCGCAGACGCCGAGGACGGAGTACCGAAAATTACCTGTTGTTATATTCTCGCGCGAGTATCTATACACGCATGTGTAGTAACGAGAAGATTTAAATTTCATCATAGGTACAGACGGAATAAAACCCCACCGCTCGCCGGACCATAATCTTGGGGTAATAATTTTACGACCGTTCCTCGGACAGTTAACACTACGTCCTCCCTGTGAATGCGCGTATGTGTATGTGTATATGTATGTGTGTGTGTGTGTGTGTGTGTGTGTGTGTGTGTGTGTGTGGTGTGTGTGTGTGTGTCCCTCTCTTTCCGTTTCTACACATTTATATATGCTTTCAGAGCCTACCTATCACGTAGTATACTTGACCCCCCGTATACCGCGGTAGTCCCGCCAGTTTCGATGATACCCCGCTCGATTTTATTCGATTATACGGTGGTTTTAATTGAATTTCCCTGTGATAAATTTATAATACACACCGGGAATGGAGGATAACGGTGGCTACCCGCGCACATTTATCCGCCCTTCCACCACCCAACCGACCGATGTGGTTTCGTCGTCGATTCACAAATATACGGTACCGATAAATACAGTTATATATATATATATATATATATATAACCATTGTGAAAACGACAAAGCCACCGTCGAAGGCATTAAGTCGAGTTTGTAGGTTAAGGATTATCAATGGAAGAGAAAAAGAACCGAATCGAATACTGAACGTATACAGAGTAAAAAGTTTTTCACAATACAATCATTTGAAATTTATAATTTTTTGAATTTTTTTTTACAGAATTGAATTATTTTAATAAAAAAGTTGTATTATTTTAATAAAAAAGTTGTTCAAACATCTAGGTATATATTACTTAATACTTTTATTTGGTACAGATTTTAAATTTCTTACTATTTTAAACACTATAGATAAATAATAATTTCATATTCAAAGTATTATATTTTTTTAGAAATTCATTGTACAAAATTGAATTTCGTTCCATCAGTCTCACTCTAGTACTACTCAACTCGTCAAAAATTAAAATTCTAATGAATTATAACATTATTCTATCCATAATATATTTTATAATAAATTAACATATTTTATTGTCTTTACCATTTTAAGCATCTTTAAAAAAAAAAATCATGCAATTTTCAACCAAAAGAATGAATCCGTCGGAACTGATACTCAATTTATCTATACTAAATCAAATGTGACGTTTTTACATTAGTGTAATATTCAATAACTGAAAAATATAATAAAAATAAACAAAAGTCTTTAATTGTGTCACAGTTTATTTCTATATGGTTTTTAAATTAATAAAGAATAAAAATACTCAAATCGTTGATAATTAACTTTTTAGTTTATTTTTAAATGATTGACGCATCCAGTAGTGTAGAGTTTACGTGGTATTTGTTTTAAATATTTAAATCAACCTATATCATAATTCTCCCCTTAACCACTCAAATCAAAATCACCGATATCATGGTATTTTTTTTTTAACTCAAGGGAGAAACATCCGTGGTTAGTATTAAAAGATAAAAAAACCGTGAAGAAAAATAATTTGATAATATAATATATTTAGTCGGTGGCGGCGTTGTCGGTTTCCTTCATGAAACTTTTCTTTTCATATTTTTTCTCGTCGATCGAAAGGGGCTCGCGTGGTAATGGATAATTAGATATCAAGCCGATGAGATTAAATAAAAAATAAATATACGAACCAAACGAAAACGATGGGAAAAAAGTGAAACATTTCAAGTACATGATACACAAAGGGAGTGGAGAATAAGAATGAATAATAATAATGATAAAAAAACTCACCAAACGGTTTACCCTTGAGGGTCTTTTCAAAACAAATGCGCAACCTACCTGCCAACAATACCTGTACATCGGATGCTTTCTACTTGGATCGCCGAAAAAGGTAAATAATTTAGCAGGTAGTAAATTCAAAAGCTATAAGAGGACGCATATCAGAAATAACATAATATAATATCAATTATCGATAGGTATCGACTATGTTTCAATAGTCCATAATTATTGATGTAGACCATAGACATATAAAATGTTTAGGCACAAGTATTTTTGAAAAAAAAAAATAGAAAATTTGAAAATAATACCTATTATTTCATCTTTAGATGTTATTTAAATATATATATTTTATATAATAACCTGCATAACAAATTGTTATAACTACCTTATACTTATTGTTTAAATATATAATTATTATGATTACCTTCTGTTTAATACAATAATATAATATATTTAAGTTTTGATAACTAAAAAAAATATATTTAAAATTGTAACCTTCACCTGCTTCTATAGTTCTATACGTAACTATTAATTATATATTTAATTATATTATGTATTTACTAAAAATCAACATATAATAGACTTCGCATACATTTGATGACTGATTTATTATTGTTAACCTGATTATTTTTGTATGTTCTTATATGAAATTACAGAAATAGAAAATGTAGTTTATGATTAGTACTCTTCTGATTGTTGTACTAAAGCGGCGATATTTTACCATTCTTTGAAAATATTTTACATTCTATTATTACGATTCAATCAATCAGGTACGATAATAATAATGACAGTATTCAATAAGTGAGCACCCAACAAGAATAGAAAAAATATGACACGTCGAGACTAGAATGACCTTTTCTGAATCTTTTTTTATTCAGGGGCAATGTACCTTCTAATTGTAATTTAGCACACAAGTAGAATGCGCCCTGTGTATAGTACCTATATTATATTAAGTACGTGTATACGTGTATTACGTATTCGAGCGCGATCGAGCCGTCGCGTCGCGGTCGTCTCCCGCATAGTTAGTATAATATTGTTTAGTCGCCGCAGAAATGGGTACGTTTAACATTCGCAGGACACGGTCGTGCTTTCGCTGCTGTACAGTAATTAACAGACCTCGCAATGGTCAACACTTTGCATAAACCTCTCGCAGTTAATTAACGGTCACCGCTGTGTATTATCATAATATCGTATCGGAATTCAGCTCGCAGAGCTTGCCCCTTATAAACAGATTAAAATGTATTAGTAAGTTTTGGTTCCAGACGTTCCACAAACACTTGTTCAACTGAGTGTTTATAAACAAAAATCAGACGTGTTTTTATTGCTACTGTTTATATAAGTTGTATTACGGCTCTACGAATATGATAGAGCGTATTTAAATATTTACAATAGTCTTGAATTTGTTTTAATAATAACAATAATATTAGGTAGTAATAATAATAATAATAATACATATATTTAATATACCGGGTAAATCACGAGGATTTACCATTTTTTAATTTAAAATCGTCATATATTTGTTATATATTAAGTATATACATATTTCGTTAACTTATTATAATAATGTGGTTTTTTTTATATAATATAATATGTTACTATAATATAAATTAAACAAGTACATTGGATTCGATATTACAAACTGAAAATTAAGATAATAACATAACATTTTAATTTTTATATACATAATAATAAATAACAGTATAATACTTTATTTTATTATATAAATGTAATAATGCTATAATATAAGTATTAAGTTGTATGCTAAAATAATAATAATATATTATAACGATTAAGGACGCATGGTAGATCACGAAAATTAGAGTATAATCGGTAATTAATATACGTTTTATATCTTCATCGTCGTTTTAATTCCGACTCATTAATTGAAATAAACTACAAAAAAGAATTATTTTTGTTTTACAACATTTTCATTAAAAAATAACGAAATGATACTACTTAATAAATAATAACGATTTAACATTTTTCGTGAAAACATAAATAATGATACATCTATTATCTAACTTTACCTTTTGACCAGTAATGAGAAAAATAATTAAAAAAAAGTAAAATACAATCTATTTAATTATAATTTATAGACTTCAAATATTTAACTTTTCATGGAAAGCATAATATTGGTTTACACGATGTTTAATTAAGACATAATGAGTAATATTTTCATAATCAAAAATATATTTCAGTTAGAAATTAATTTGAAAAATATGAAAATAATAATGTTTTAATACATAGCTAGCAAAATGTTGAAGATATAATTAAAATGTACTTAGTATCAAAGTCCGTAAGTTATTTTTATATTTGTAGAAAAAAAATTTCTTTAAGGATATGTAACTGATATGTGACGAAAATACATTTGTCCTAAACATTCAATCAAATAAATACGTAACTGCAATATATCATTATTATTTACACGTTGAAATATTATAATAGCATTTATGAGAAAAAACATTACCTACCTATAAATGTATCAATTAAAGTTCACTCGAAACCACTATTACGTCAAATGGTGTTCGCAATAACTCTTGAGGATTGTTTGATAATTAAATACATAGTATTATAATATTTAAAATGATTTTTTGCTTTATCAGTTTCCACATGACATACATCCATACGTCTATGTTATAGCAATATTTATAATGGTATTAAATAAATTAAATATTTTAATAGTATTCGATGGACAATTTATAAATATAACAACTGACGATGATTTTGGACGGTCCCCCTCATGCAAAAGAATCATACTGCTAAGTCGTGCAAAAACAAACCGTTCGACGCGAAGATTACCGCTGCAATCAAGACCGCAGTCGTGGTAACGTCGGCATTGGTCCTTGGAGGGGCAGCTACTGACGTTTGCAAGCACTTGTCAATGACCATAGGATCGACGACGGCGATGGGCTGTCCGTTTAGCTCCAGTGGCGAAATGCAATAATTTTTGCCGGTAAAAAGATCTCGGGACCAATTGCCAAACGGGTGGCCATCTAAAAACCGGAATAGGTGACAGTCGCACGGGAAATGGTTTCCGATTATAGTAAACCCTTCGGAAGCGACGGAAGCAAGGCCTACGAACGTGCCTCGTCGTGGACTGTCGAGCACGTGATTGCCGTTGAACCGGAAGTGTCGAATGTGATTGTCCCGTGTTACGGTCAAGCTCTGCATCGCATCGATCTTATTGTTCAACAGATTGAGACTACCAACGTGCGCTAAGCCCGAGAACGCATCAGCCCGAATTACGCCCAGGTCCGAGTCTTGGATGGACAACACATGCACATGGCTAAGACCGCGGAACGTATGCGACTTCAGAGATGCCAAGTCCATGAATGACAGCTTCAGAAGGCCCACCGAGTCCAGCCCATTGAACGAATCCGGCTGCAGTTGTTGGATACCCGACGGCATGATGAGATGTTCAACGTTTGTTAGACCAGAAAATGCATTAGCAGACACCTACATAGAAGGTACAAACAAGGTACATACATAAAAATTTCATATTAAAGTAATTTATTAATATCATAGTCCTTGTCTACAGTCTAAAGTCAAATGGTCAAACGGCCCGTTTAAATTCTCACCGTGTGCAATGGATTGTTGTTGAGCAGTATGAGCCTAATATTGGCCGAGCCGGCAAACGCGAACTCGTGTATGACTTTTATCTGATTGTACCCCAACAGAATGGCCGTTACGTTCTGAAGACCGGCGAGCGAAAACTTATCGAGCGACTCAAGTGGCGTGTGCTGAATAGATAATTCCCGGAGCCGACTGAGCCCGCGAAACGCGAACCGATCCAACCGGCGTATGCGATTAGTATCCAACGTCAGCTTTCGTAGGTGTCGGAGACCGGTAAAAGCATCGGTGGGCAAGTATGTTAGATTATTTTTGGTCAACGACAAATGTTCGACGGTCTTAGGTAGGTCGCGTAGCGGCACGAACGTCAGGTGCCCGGAGTTGCAGAGGATCTGAAACGATAAAGCGCACGTATTGACAATATTGTGTCATTAACAAATTATTATGTCTAAATATTTATCAGACAACATATCGTCGAGGTAACGACATGACAATAGAGAATGATATAACAATGATTACAATAACATAAAAAGCCACCTAGGCATGCATTTTTCATAATGTATACTAATGGTAAACGCGTAAAATCTTAAGAAGAAGAGCGTTGACGAAAAAGTTAGACTGGCTTTTCGATGTATAAAAAGTTCCATGAAATCGAGTGTTGCTAGGGACGCGAATTCTGAGTCTCTCTAACAAGCGAGGGGAGTTAATTTTCCCATTTAATAATTCTGAAATAAAACAGTAACAACGGTCTGGCATCTAAATTATAATGATTCGAGGCTGAGAATTTCATTTATAGGCTGATAATCATGGTATGGGTAAACTATGTTCAAACAGTATTCAGCATAATTATTTTGATATTATCCTCTATGCCACTTATATTTTATTAATCATCTAATTAAACTAATTAGTTTTAATATTTGTAAATGTTCTATCTGTGAATTTTAATACAACATCAATATTATAATCTATTCCAATAATTTAATCGAGAATATGACTCTAATAGTTCCAATACATATTTTTTTTAATAAACTAATAAATACAATAAATATTTTTATATAATGTAGTGATTTCAATACCAGTTACTTAATTACCAATAGCTCTAGGGCCGTAACTTTAAAATTTGGGTCTAGAAACGAAATTTCAAAGCCTCCTTCATCTAGGAAAATATTCGAAAGTTCTTAAAAGTGTTCATAAATTTTCTAAAATTATTTTATACACTTTTTTAATATCAATACGTGTTTAACATCGTGGCATATAGTTTAGAAACTAGTGTACAATATAATATAATAGTATATAATTTATATTTAGTAAAATTGTCACAAAATTTAAGATTATAAAATATATATTTGCTACTTGAAAAATAAGCATAAACACAAAGATTTTATTAAATATTTAAATTTAGAGTAAATTATCATAAATTTCCTATACACATAATAATTAAATTGGTAACATATATTCACACTCATAACTATACTTTAATAAAATTAAAACTATAATTTATATTTATATTTAATTTCATAAGTGTGTAAATCGTATATATTTATATTTGACTCTTGTGTCGTGAAGAATTTATTCAGATTTCAGGCAAAACATTTTTCTGGACAGACGATTGTATGCTGACTTTTATTTATGTTTACCTAACCTATTTAGTAATTATGTTACCTACCAATTGTGTAATATATATTATTTGTTATTTACTTATATTGCATCAATGGCTAGAAAGACCTTATTATTATTATAGTCGAGAAAGATTGACGATTTTATTATTATCCTCAAGCGCCAAGCAACTAGTGCTACGGATTTTAGTACATCTAATTATATTTATTTGTGAATATTATTTATTACCATATTGTTACACTACCATAAATACTATTGTTGCTATATTTACCAGAGTAAAATAACAATCACTAAAACCTACAAATATAAGTACATACTCATCATATCACATTCGTACTCAATTTAGCGATGTAGCTCATCAATATTTTAAAACGTTTGCCCAGCAATTTCAACTATCACCGCCACTGCTGATTGAGCTACTTACACACACAGATAGAATACGGTATTACGGTTTCAGTTTACTATTCACTATTTACTTTTTATAGTATACTAGCCAACTAACTATTAGCTGTACACAAATACAGACCAATCACTTAACTTTAAAGACTAGTTTAGGTCTATACAAAGATATGGACCATATTGTCGAGCTACAAAGTTAGTGAGTGTTGTTTTCACAAGTCATACCCCTGACCTCCAGAGACGGTGATCTTGTACAGTACCTATTTTATAAGTATTAAATTTAATGCTGTAAGACAAATATATACTCACCCATTCACCTCATGCAATCATCCATTAGGTAGGTCCGATTAGAACCTTCTACTGATGTCATTAATTTCAACTCCGGTTAAAGAATTAAAACAATTGGAGATGATTCTTGATTCGTAATTCAATGATTGAGTTATTGAAATTATAAAATATACAATGTAATCAAGAAATTTTCTTAAACGACTTGAGTGGCCACTTTGAGAGAAGAGTTGGATAAGACAATATTATACAATAAAACTTTAAATATGCAAATGTATATCTCACTCGACCAAATTCACCATATCTACTGTATTTACTACCTAGGTCACTAACTCGTCTCAACTCCGAAATAATATCATATAGTAGTATAAGGTATAACAAAACAAATCATCTTGTACAAGTAATATATATAGGTATATTATATATGTTACGTTTTCCATCCATTTTATCTTATTTATAACTACTATATAAGTCGACGCAGCGAAGTGAAAGACTTGTGAGCTCTGCTCGTTTTCAAGATTTTCTGCTCAAACAATTCGTGGCCCAGCGCATACACAGTAAAATCTCGCTAAGGCATATTAATATTCAAAATGTTAGTGATCTCGTTACGATTACATGGTATTATATTATAATACCATAATTACGCATTATATTAGTTAATTGAAATTAGAGAATATAAAATTGTTTTGCTATTAATTCTAATTGTAAGTTGAATTTTAAATTCATGTCTTAAAACTTTTTTGTTCTTATGTTCATAGTTATTATGTGTAATAAGTAATAATTTCATTTCACTATAATCGTACATTTCTACTTTTCTATGCGTGCATTTTGATTAGAAAAAAGTTTATATTTTAACATAAATGAATTACTGTTGATATTATTTTTCTCTTTGTATAGCTAATATAAATATATTATTATATATAATTTGAATATTTATTTTTACGATAACAGTTTTTTTCATTTCAAAGTTATATTGTGTCAAAATATAACCCTAGCTGGTATAATTTCTATTGAATAGTGAATCAATCACTATCGTCATATTAAAATAATTATTTATTTTCATAGTAAATTATCGCTAAATCAAAATGTTCAAAGCGGGAGCGTAAAATATCACGTGATTTATACAGTATACACGAACCCGGTCACCAACTATCCTCTCCAACACTGCTTGGAAATACTCGCCGACCTTTATTATAATATCCGTAACTGTGTGTACAGTGTTAATGTAAGCCACTCAATCAGCAATTGCAGTTATCGAGATTTACGGACAAATAAAAATAATGAGTTAATAGTTAATATTCGAGTAAATTGTGTGTGTGTGTATATTTTGAACATTTTAGGTGTTGCAGTTTTATTATATAATAAAAATGAAAACAATGGTATGTGTTGTTATTGCGAAAATTGTTGTTGATATTTAACAATATAGTGATAAAAAATTACGAAATGTGTTAGGGGATCGTATCACAAAGCCAGCATGCAGTGTTTTGACCAAAAACAGCAGATTTCTACAATCTGAATAAATTCTTTACATAACACAAACACGACAAAGTAAATATAATTATACATTATTAGACCATTCAAGTCAGAATAAATATATAACAACAAACTGACTATTTAACTCGTAAGAGTAGACGAATTATTCGAGATACTGTTGATTAAGTAACAGGTATAGAGCAATGAAGCTGCTGCCTGCTACCCTATGCACAAATATTTATTGTAACTATTTAATTAACAAAATGCATAAATTATAATGAAACTAATAGAATCACATTCTCCATCAAATGATGGGGATTGGTTATAATATGAATTTTATATTACCCAAATATTATAATTAATTACAACTGTGTTTGTGTATGTGTTTATTTTTTATCGGTTTTTCAAGTAAATTAATATAGATAGCTGCAATTCCATTTTCTACTCACTTAAGTCAAACCAATTGTAATGGTATACTGATAAGGTGGATACTGGATAATATAATGCAAATAAAGTATATATAGTAATAATAATAATTTATATTTTATAAAGTTATGATTGTTGATATCAGCTTACGCTTACAGAGTTCGTCATGGTATTTTATATGATACATTAATACATCTACTCGTATAGCACAGATTAAAGTTATATAATTTTAATTGACCCACACATTAATACAATATACCTACAATTTGTTCAATAAAATAAAACTAAGAACTAATTAAGTGTGATTTATTTACCAACTCAATCATATTGTTCAAATTATTGGTATACTGAATTATGATAACATAAGCTTTACATTTTATCAAATAGTTTGTATAATATTTTATCAACGGTTCTGATAGTTATTTGGAAATAATTTTGAAAAAATGTTTTAATGTTTCTGCAAATTGTAAAACATAGAAGAAATTTCAATTTTTAAAATTGTTGGGCTAACCTAACTCATAGTTATTGTTATATGATTCTGTTAGGTCATTTAGATTTTCTAATAATCTAAATTTGATAATTTATCAACTTTACTATATCACCTATTTAATATTTTATTGACACATATATTTATACCGTAACAATATTACCAATAACCGATATGAACAATAAATTAAAGCAAGATAATAATCAAAGACACAAATATGATGTTTAATCTTATATTGGTTACTGCAAAATGGAAAATTGGCACAACGAAATATTGTATAAAATACCTGTAACATTTATGATTTTATACTTTCTACTAAAAAATATATTTAAATAAAAACATATATCTTTAAGACCAAAACAATAAATCTAATCTGTTTTAAAATAATATATATTATAAAAATAAAAATAAATGTTCTTATTGTTATCGAATTACTAAATGAAATATTTAACTTATATTAGATAATATTATTATACTATAATTGTTAAGTAGAATGAACTTTATTTTAATCTCCGACACTCGTTTCTCGAACAATTTATTATTTTGAAAATAATATCGAACATTAAATATGTATGCAAAATACAAAACTTTTTTTTAGCATCCTTGGAGTTTTGTACTGTACAGTGAACACGTCCATTAACAACTGTGCATATTATCTGGACTATTTATTTCCGTGTCGACGACCGAATCACATTTAAACATTATATAACGACAATCGACGAGATAACTTTTTTCGTAAATAAAATATAATTGAATATAGGATTTCTAGAAACGTAAGGGACCCTTTTTGTATTCCAACGCAAAAAAAAACGCCTATACTATTATACAAAAAACCTTTGTGAATTAAAAAAAAAAAAAAAAAAAAAACGGGAAAACCTATTGCTCCGCCTGATATATTCCACGTAAAGCAGCTGCTGTAATTGATTCGGTAAGCACGGGAACGTGTAATATAATAGTACGATATTTATGCACAACAGGAGCGGCGCAAAATATACAATAGTGAATTTTAATATATCAGCGGTGTCCAGTTCAGTAGTTGGAATAAATCCAAATTTTAAACGGGAGATTATACAATAATAATAGTGCACCATATTACAGCGTAATACAGCTATATATTCCCCACAACCGACGAGTATAATAATGTATAATAATATATTGTGTTATTTACTTGCGTGTGCGATAAACAGATACAGTCCGAAGGGCACGTCCACGACGGCACCGAGTTGGCAGTTATCGTTAAAATCAGCGCCATCAAAGCACGCATGCCGTTCATTTGTCTGAAAAACAAAAAAGTTTTGCAAGATGAAAATAAAAGTTTACAAAATACGATTCAAATTAATTCGCGGCGTGGTGGAATTCTATTCCCGCAAGACGCGTATGCCCGCAAAGCACCGATGTGGCTCGTTCGCACCGTATACAGTAATGTTGTGTGAGTGTGTGTGTGTGTCTGTGTCTGTGTGTATTTTCTCTTTCTTTTTAGAATGTTAAGTTTTTAGGTTATTGCGGCCAAGCGAAAAGGCTTTCGGACGACTTGTTAAATATGTATATAGGGTTGTGAAGTATAAATATAATGTAGTGGTAAAAAGAGTTTGTGTAGTTAACACGGCGTTGACAAAATAAAATATAAAAATAAAAAGAGCGTATTCGGTCCAACACTGACAATCCCGAAGCATAGCGGTTTGACGAGATAAAACGCAAAACTTTTCCATTTCTTGCTCATAGTACTACACACCACGAATATACCAAGTTGACAGGCTGCATATGAATAAAAATGTATAGTATACCTATTAGTATATTTTACTCATTTTTTGTACAGTATATGTAGGTATATTATGTATGTACAGTAGGAGAGTCAACTACTGCAATGCTATATCATACAGAGTGATTTACTAAGCAAACTCATCTAAATGTATGCATTGAATTAATTTTTGACCTTTAGATTTTTATGAATTTAAGTCATTTCATGGCCCAAAACAACCCTTATTTTCAAAACATAGGAGCGCTTCCATGTTTACTATAAATTGTTAATTGTTTGATGTTTTTAAAAAATGTTGATTTCTCGAAATTGAACAAGTAGTTGTTGAGCTATTATACACTTTATAAAATAAGAATAAAAAGTAAATAATAATATAATTGGAGTATCATATACAAGGCGCATAGATGACACTAAATATTATATCTATTTTATTTTATATTTTATGTATATCCTGCGTAGACCACAAATCATTTAATCAAAGGATACTCCTTCAATTACATAAAAACATTTTTAAGTATTTAAAACTATTATATTTTAGATAGGTATTGTACTAAAAACTACAAAAAATAAAATGTTTATAGATTCTTAATAAGTAATTTATAATACTATTAATCAAGTGTCACCAATGAGTATCTTTTCATTATGTTCTTCGTTTAAATTGTTATATTTTTACAGCACATTTTCCAATATTAATATACTACCTATTTTTGTAAAGATTTGTACGTTTTGATTTCTATAGATAAAAAATAACTGTTAGCATGCTTAGTGAATCACCCGATATATAACTAACTACATAATATTACGTACAACAAACGCATTATACGCAGGTACTTGACTTGTCCTACACTCCTACTCCACTCCTCGGGGGCTATTTGCAAACTCGGGAGTATATTATGAAAAGATCCGATACACACTTTGACACACATTTGCAGACAATGGTCCATCGAAAACAATAAATAATGTCATCGTGCTCGGAAGTACGCGTCACTCCATCTACACGGCTCCATTTCGATATCATCCCCTTCGGCGTTTTTCTAGACGATCATTATAATATACGCATACGCGCTCATCCCATAATAATAAAAAAAATATATTTATATAATATACGGGGTGATTTTTTTACCGTAAACCTGTAGACGAGTTTTTGGTTAATATTTTTAAAACATTTTTCTTTTCTTAAACGATACATAATATATATTATATATTCTATTTTTCTACGATAAATTGGTATTTACAGGTCAATTGTAAATTATGATATTTTCCATAAATATTTCTTGGTTGACAATAAAATAACTATTCTGTATAATAAACGAAGCACTAAAATCGTAGAATGGGGGAAAAGAACGCACACTGCGTACTTTAACGATATGAGTGAGGGGTATTCGTCAGATCTATGCGCACTCGAAATCCACTCTTTAAAAATATCGCGTAAGGTGAAAGCCGCCAGTGGTTTATTGTACATATTATTATGAATGTATTAAAATACATAAACTTTTAAATATTTTTTTCCTTTTATTATATAGTTAATGATATTGCATAAAATCATTTTAGCGATTTTAAATCTCTGATAACTACAGCAAAAACTACTTACTACTATATTAACTATGGAATATGAATAACCCGTTTGTAAAATGCCAATCAACAAAAGATTCACACTTCTATTGAATAGTGATCAATTATATTATATGATAGTATAAACTTGACTAACTATTTTTACATGAAACATTTAATAAAATTTAAAAAAAAAAAACATTCAATTATAATAATGTCTCTATTGACTATGATAATTTCAACTCATCGGTCCGAAAATTTAAAATAGAATATTTCAATAAATTTAAATAATATTTCTATATTTTTTAAGCTTTTGACTTTTGAAAAACCAACACAAAACTTAATACCTTCGTACGTTCTGCATTTACTCAGCATAATCACAAATAAAAGTAAAAGTTTAAATATTTTGCGGAAAAAGTTCAGTTCTCTTGAAATTATAATTATTATATTATAACATCATAACTCATACGCCTCATTATGTGAAAATGATTGATACGCCTTCGCTAAATACAATCTATTATTGTCTGCTCGTACTTATATTACAGTTCCAGAGCTTATAAACAATAAATACGCTATTGTAAAGATTGTATCCCAGTCAACATCGAAACCATTTCTCTAACATTTTGTTTTATGTTCATCTTTCGTAGTCTATGTTAATTTCGTATGCATATCTATACTAAACTAACGTATTATCATATTATTTCTCTGATAAATATCGTACCTCAATCAGTATATTATATTCGTTATTCATTTGCCGGCTTTTGCACCTAATAATAATAATAATAAATATTAATGAGATTTAAGTTTAGTCAAAATATTCTCAAATTACTGGTATGCAACACAAACGGGAGAAAAACAATAATGTTATAGAGCGATTATGGTTCACGTAACGCTCCTGCCGAATTATTAAAATACAAGAAGGGAGGATAGGTGGTAGTCGGTAGGTAATCATATTTGCGAGATCTTTTATTACAGTAACAGCGTTAAAAAAAAAAAAAAAAAAAAAAAAGAAAAAACCGTCTAGAGTTTGCCAACGTAATAATACACATATTTTTTTTTTCATCCCATTCCCCGGCCGGCCGTTTGTTGTCAGCGAAGTTTAATCTTCTACCAGTTCCGGAATTAGCAGAAGCTCCTTTATGTACAAATTTGATTGTTTTATATTCCGTCGTTCTCAAAAACGGCTCGCCGCGCAGAAAAAGTGGATAGAGAAAGCAAGAGATGGAAATACGTTTTACCTCTATTCTGGAAAAAAAAAACAGAAACAGAAAAACGTTTACAATATTATTAAGGTAATACCCGACTCGTTTTATTGTCTTCATTACGCGAACATTTTACTCGTAACCGTACCTACACACTTTACATCCTTCCCACCCGACCGACAGACCATGTCATATTTGCCGTATTTGTTGTACCCCGCCCGTATATAGACAACGGAATGTATACTAAATCGAATCGCTAGTCGTTTTTCTTTTATTTTATATTGCGCGGCCATGGGTTTTTGCTGTTTTATAAGTATTTTATATTAAAAACGAACGACAATTTATTTACCCACTGTATGCTTTCTACAAGTTAATTAAGAGAAAAGCTGAAACATAAATCTATTTAGACTTACATTGTGTGTGTATATGTAGGTAAGTGACTCTTAAGATCAACGGAGCGCGTTGTATTATTGCGTTGAAATTGACAATTTTGAATAGGTTATTACGAGTCATACATACGGTCAGAAGATGTTTTTTCAGAATGTATACCGACTACTCGTTTAAACAATGTATACAACTGACAATCATAATTAATCAATATAAGTACTTTTATAGCCAGCCGGTATAGCAATAAAAACAGTAAATATACCAATGTACTCGTGTGTTGGTTACAACTTACAGACCAAATAATTATTCAAACATAATAAGTATTCCTAATCATATAACATTATAAATAATATATCTAATCGCAATATAGATCACAGTCACCTACATAGACTGGACATACTTGTACAACAGTTTGATACTCAAAATTGGCCTCAGTTATAAATAGGTTGACATTGTATATAAAACGCAAGTTTCTAAAATACATTAACTGTAATTGGATTTGCGAAAAAGGTATTGTATGTACTCAGAGAGAGGAATACCGCGAAAAAAGGTCACGATTGATTTTTTTTTTTTATTATTATTCGTTTATCTTTATAATATTATACATGTAAAGCTATACTTTCAAGTATTATAGATGCAGATGATTCCGGAAATAGTGGATGGGGAGCTAACGTGATATTCCGCGCAAAGTGGTGGTTAGTAGCGGGGGTGGAAGAAGGACGCGGCCGCGCACAATGGACTCGCTGCAGTCGCGCATGTAATCAGTGACCGCAACGGACTGATTAGAGGCAAACTGCCGGACGACGGCGGACCACAAAACCACCGGTTTCCCACGTTCAACACAAATAGCAATACGTGTATAAATACGTTATACGAGGCGGCGAGCTGCGAGGCTCCGGTTTCGAAGTCCGTTTTATCAATGTCTCTCGTCGGATGACTGAAAACGAGTGGTGGCATACGGTCAAGCTTCTCCGTTGTACCAGGCCGGAGCTTATGTTTAAACAAGTACAATACGTATGAAACTTTCAACGCTGTATAAATGAAACGCAATTATAATTATCGTCCTTCCGTCGGAAATGAGATATTGACATTGTTTCGTAAACAGTGCCCCCAAACACATGAGTATAGGTATAACTAATACAGCCATCCCGTTATTAGTGTTATTAGACTTTATAGGCTCCAGATTCAAAATTATCATCTTCATAAATAAGAGAAATAATTTTTACATTTTATATAGATATTCAGTTTTAATATTTAGTTTTAGTAGGATAAGTAGTAATTTCTATAAAATTAACAATAAGTTTTTTATTGTATTTAAAGTTTTCTACCAATTAACAGTCTACACTGTAGACTCTATAGTATTAATTAATTTTATTAAAAAGGTTACATTTAGATAATAAAAACTAAAATGGCTAACATGATATTAAATATGACAACAAATTATCTAAAATACTATTAAAATCCATACACATACTATCCAGTTCCCCAATATATTTGACTTTATGTATCGTTAACAAAATAATATAAGTATACTGTATACTCATGTTTTTAACACGATTATGGCAAAAAACGATTTTTACAAATGGTAAATCATTGAAGAATGATTCGTGGAAACATAAGAGATTCTCTTGAAATAAAAACTATTACGTCAAGGGATATTACTTACTGGAATAAATTATATTGTTTTAATATAGTTAAACATAATAATATTTAGTCTCGCCCACTTTAAACTGAACTGTTATCTACGTAAGAATTATTTTTTTTCATTCGAAAATATGTACGTTAGATCGGTGTTGTTTATTTCAAAATAATACTCGTAAATCGTCGTGATAGATGATAGAAACAATCATTTCTGATGTAGTTTAAAATTTCAGACCAAATTTCTTAGAAATTTAAAATATAGTAGCTAATCTAAGCATAAATTAAAATTTGGGAAACAAAAAACATTTAAATAAATAAAAAATAAAAAATTTAGAAAAAAGTTGAATAATTGAATATTTTGTAAATATTCTATTATTTACAAGATTTGAATAAAATATATTCTTAATGAGAAATTCAAAACACATTTAGACATAAATGATTTCACCGAAAAATACCACCGGAGAAAAAGAATATTCAAATAATCTAATGATAATTTTTAAATTAATATAACTATATTAGTAACTGTCTCACTTATATGAAATTTAAATAGTTTAATCATAGCTATAATAAAGTGAAAAAGTCGTATAAACAATATTTATTGTTAATTTATTTTTTTTAGAAATTGGTGTTAATATTTTAGAGTACTTATATACGTGCAATTTATCCCTTTGTTATAAATTATTATTCTAAATGTTTACGAATATGGAAGTTAAAAGTTTTAAAAATAAACTAATCTAAAGCTAATAAGCTAATAGTAGACTTTTCTATTGTACATTATTATAAAATGAATAACATACATTACACAAAAAACGCGTGATTAAAAGGGGTTACTCAGGTTACTGTGAAAAAATAATAAAATAGCTTTGATTAAAATACATTGTTGAAAACAGTATAACTTAAACAAAGTACTAATAAATGGAAATATTACTTAATATTATTAAATGTTAAAAATATGAACAGTAAAAACCATCATATTTGTAAAAATGACTTTGGCGGGCAATGGTTAATCAATTATTACAACTGTGATGTATCATAAAAATTAATTTATTCATATTTATAGTATTATTAGAAAACTTTAGAAATACGCGTGTCTACAATCTACATAATATGTATATAACTAATATAGAAACTTACGTATAAATTGTTATCCGTTAATTTCGTATAGGAACTTAATCTCTTCAATTTATAATCTATGTACACATTAAATAATGTGTTATTATTTTATAGGAATTATAAAATAAAATTATTATACTTATAATTCACCTTCCCTCAATCAAAAAATTCATAATATTATTATTACACTGTAACAATTATTAATATTTTAATAGTGATCGAATTTCATTAATTGTATTTTGTGCTCTCCATGTGCTATATCAAAGATATGCAATAACATTTTCGAATTAATATATTTTAAATGTATTAGTTATTTATGAAACAAAAAAAAATGTTTTTTTGTATTGTTTGGTTATAGATATAAGTTGTGTGTATAATATATTCAATGTAAAATAATAATTACATGTATACCCATCAATATTTAAAAATATAAATAAAAGGTTAGTAAAATCAAAAGTAAAAATATATTCCGTTTTTATTTGATAACTGATCAGTAATAGCCCATAGGCACTGTCATAAAAAAAATCATGTACCTATGTTTATTTATAAAATATAAAAACCATTTAAAAATATGATTGAAAAAAGTAATTATTATACATTGGTATTTATGAAAACATAATACATTATGATATTCATTCAACAGAACGAATTTAATTTCTGTAATTTAATATCTTTTAGTTACAACCACAATAAATATAAATGTTGTACTCGTTTTCATTTTAAAACGATGTAGTCAAAAAAAAAAAAAAAAATGCGTCAAAATAGAATTTGAATTAATTTACCTTATATTATATAATATTATCATTTTTAATCCATAAAAGTGAATAATATTATTATTAAATAAAATATACCTACTGTTTTATACGAGAAAATATAAGTGGAATTATATACTTAATTTATCATACTGAAAAGTATTGAAATAAGTATTAAGTATACAAATAAAACAGTTGATAAAATATTATTTTAATTTCAATATAATAACTATTTAAAAGAATATTTTTTTATAATAATATCAACGTTAAAAATAACAAATTATACATTACTCTACGTTATTTCTCCGTTAAAAAATACTTAGTTAACAAAATGAATAGCTATAAGAACAACTTATAAGCCACCTTGTATTCAATTTTCAAGTTTATTTTTCAATTCTTTTAACATTTAAAAAAAAATACATAGAAAAATCAAAAATCGAAAACAACTGGAAACTTTTTACTTTTGACCTCTATAATGCACCAAGGATATTCACTTTGTCATCGGAAACTACTCCTGAAGTTTAAATTGAAGCATTATTTCGATAAGCTATGGTGTACATAGATAAAAGAACATACACTTATCATTGTAAAATCAATACATTCATCACTTTGTTCAGAATCTAAAATGTACTTAAAAATATAAAAATAATTAAAGATGCTGTCAAAATGTACAAAAAGGTATGCGGCAATAATAAATATTAACTAACTATAATAAACAGATTTTAAAACAATATCTTGTTTTAATAAATAGTAATAAGACAATGATATTTTATTAAACAACATACAATTGTAAATCATATATTAATATAATATTATTAATATTCCAGAATTAACTATTATTATTTATTTCAAACTTATTAATATATTAAAATATTTAAAAAAAAAAGTTAATGATGAATTAAGTTTGACATAAAGTATAAAATAATTGTCCTGTAAAATATTTTATGCATGAGTAACATTCAAGTTACATTTTTGTTGACGTCAACAGTTACTATTAAAAACAGTTTTTTGAGTAAAAAAGTTTGAAGTTTATTTTTAATGTTATACTATTATGTATAGGTACTTACAAAATAAATTAAAATTGTATAGGTACACATATTATTTTAACAGTTTGAACATCATAAGTGAAACAAATTCAAATAAGTTATTTTTAAATTATTCGTTTGTGTCAATTTATAACCATAAGTATAATAATATATTCATTAGTAATTTATTGCATTTTGTGTACCACATGACTCTGAGATTCAATCAGAAATCAGAAATCAAAAGGCACGTTCTTAATTTAGATTATGTAGGTATTTAATATTTTAAAGTATTTAATTTTACTTTAAGATAATGCTCATAAATAAATAAATTATACCATGCGTCCATGCACATCAATAAATAATGTTTTACTATTAACTTATTTTATTACATTAAAATATATATCATAACTTCCATGAATCTATAGATAAAAAAAACCTTCATAAAACAAATATGCAACTGACATTTAAACATTTTTAATAATAGAAAAAAAATATGGAAAAATGCTACTTAGTTATATATTGTGTATATGTATAATGTATATATTATATATATAATATATATATTATATATATAATAGTTAAGAGGATACTACCCATGTATTTGTTGTCTTCTTACACACACCTGACATAGCAAAATTTCGTTCACTAGTTTTAATAGTTTGCTGTTAGTTTTGATTTTTGATTAAATTGATCTATTATCAAACTTTTAGGTATCTGTGCTTAAGCGTTGGCGATTTTTCAATTTTTTCAAGCATACTATGAGCAAGTATGCAGTGAAATATCACAAATGAAAAATGCTCATATCTCGCTTGAAAATTAAGCTATAGAATAGAAGGCAACGCTTAAACACAGATAACGTTATTATCTAAAAATTTTGTATACTCGTAATTGATTAATTCACTCTAATATCAAAACTAACAGCACACTATTGAAACTAGTGAACGAAATTTTGCTATGTCGGACGTGTGTAAGACTGAGACCTCTTAATAATTACTATTTAAAATCAAATTTAAAATAAAACTAAAATGTAAAATATGAATTAATATTATTTGTGCATGGAACCTGTTTGTGTCCATTTGAAAATCAACTAAAATTATACATATAATTAAATTTATGTTATTAGATTCTGAACGGAGTGAGGAATGTATTTATTTTACAATGATGTGTGTGTGTGTGTTTCTTTTTTGTCTGTGTACACCATAACTTGTGTGGTTTCCAATTGCAAATTGAATATCCTTGGTACAATATTGAGATCAAAAGTAAAAAATTTCCAGTAATTTTCAAAAAAATCTGGAAAAACAACAAAAAAGTAAAGGAAAACGTGAATTTTTACGAAAAACCAGTTTTCGACCAAATCGATTTTTTTATATAGTTGTAACTCAAAAACAAATCATTCTAAATACTTGAAATTTTCAACAAATGTTTTTTATTTATCCTCAAACGATTTTAAATATTTGTTATAATTCAAAAAGTATAATTCGTAAATACTTGCACCAGTTATTTAAATTGACATTTTTTTTTTTTTTTACATAGGTAATATTATTTTCAAAATAGTTCGCTTATTTTAAAGCTATTTATAGGCATTTGAACTAATCGTTGTTTTTTTTTTAAATGTCAATAAAATTTTTTTGACTGAGTCAATATACTTGAAAATGTAATATTAAGTTCCTCATGAGATAGTCTTAGAGTGATTAAAAATTATAAGAAAACGGAGGCACGATTTATTTTATTAGCTTTTTGAAATTCAAACATTGACAAAATTCGACAAATTAATGAATATTTGCAAAATAACTTTGTAGTTAAAAATTTAATTTCAGGGTATTTAGGTCATTAAAACATAAACCACCTTTTTCATCATCTACTGGAAAATATATCTTTGGCTGACAAATCATTTCTGTTCAGAATCGTTTTTTTTTATACAGCAATGATACCTATTATTGGATTCAAATTTAACACGTCCAATATAGCTACCTACATACTTTATATCTAATGTCCACTCAATACCTACTATACAGCAGAGCTTTACCCACTTGATCACCCTTTTTTTAATTTAATTTTTTTTTTTTTTTTTAATATTTCAAGATTGTCTATTAGAGTGCTGGATGAAATTCACTTATAAAATTGTAAACAATATATCACTAAGTGTTTTTAAAAGTTATTATTTTCGTATATAAAATAATCATGAAAAGCTGAAACTTTTAATATTAAAAAAAAATAATGCTTAATTTAATTTATATCATGTTAAATTCAATCATTAAATAAAACTATAATAATCAACATTTATAAACAACACAGTTGTATCTTTCTCCGTAAAAGTAGGTAATTTAAAATATATCATAGCAACCTGTTGCGTTGAAAATGCAATATTCTTATATTATTTTAACTACATATCAATTGAACCATGTGTGAATACATAAAATTTAAATTTGAAATACTATTAATGAATAATAACGTATATATATATAATATAATTAACAATGTTTAATTTAAATTAACCTTGTTATTATTAATACGATAAAAATAAACATTAATTTATGTTACTAACGCATATTTTGTTAACTAAATAGCTTTTTTTTTTTTTGAAAGACTGTAGCTATTATTTTCGTCCAATAATGAGATGTCATTTTTTTTCTTTATTAATTAACCACCACTTTTCATTTTCTACCAAAAAAGAACTAAAAATATAATAAATATAATTTCAAGTTATACCATATTAATAAAACAATATATATATATTATTATTATTATTATTATTATCACCTATGAATTATCAGCAATTACATTTTTGTGTACTTAATTATAAAATATTTCAACAACAAATGAATACTTTTTAAAAAAAACAAATAATAGATAAACGAAGAACTACTTAAAGTAAGTAGTTACTTAAGTAGTAGTAAGTAGCCTACTTTACTTTTTGTTATCTAGAAAATTTTTTGTTAAACCACTGATCCACACCCAAAATAGAATCGCTAACCTAAAACAGATAATACTAATCCTACTCTCTGTTTACACTTCAGCACCAAAACTAGTGTTAGTTAAGAAATATTTTAATATTTGGAAAAAATTTAAAATTAATTGGCACAATTTTAGTTCAAAAAATTGTCTGGAAGAAAATGGAAACTTTTTTTCGTTAGGAAAAATGGACAATGGAGGAAATGGTTTCAAATTTTCAAAATAAAATGAACCCACTCAATTTATCAAATGCAATATCAATACACATATGCCTATATCGGCTATACCTGGCTACATAAACAGCTCTTTTACAAATCACGAAATGCCCGTAAATATTCCAAAGCAATAATTGCTAAAAACAATAAAGTATAATTAACGATTCTCCTGATGAAGACGCCGTAAAATGGTAAACTAATACCTACTATTGCTTTGAATTCAAATAGCGGTATAATAACTAGAAGTAAACCGATCCCTCATCCGTGTTTGTTTGTACGGGATTTTGTGTACAGAATGAACCCGCCGCCAATAACTCGTCTTTTATATGATAAAAAAATTAATTGGAACATTTCCTTCTTACTCAAAATTAACAAAATTAACAGACTGGAAACAGTGGTATACGTATACTTATACTTATATAATATGTATGATAGAAACATGTCAGTAAATAAAATTATATTATAATTTCACATCTTCGATAATAAAATTAATACTTATAATAATTATAACGAATAAAGTATTTAACACCTAAAAATGTTTAAATGAGAATACTTTAATTTTTAGAATACATTAATTTTTTTTTTTTTAGTATATAATATTAAGACTAAATTAAGATTATTGTTATAATACTATTGATATTATTATAACTAAATATATATTACGACTTGAAACTTTACCATTGGTTTTTTCTTTTATAAATAATACAAATAAAACAAATTAAAACAAAAATTACACACAAATAAATTGTAGGTCCTATAATGCAATTGTTTAACTATTTTTATTTGTTTAATTAAAAGATGTTTATAGTTGAGTACATAAAATAATTTTTATCCTCACTTTCGTCGCTTACCACCTTTTTGTTTTCATTAGGCGAATACAAAATATATAACATTTAATTGCGAATTATTACGATAAAAATTACCTAAAACTGTATATACTTTTTAAAGATTAAGTTCAGGAAGGTACTTGTAATACAAATAAAATTTGTTTAAAAGAATTTAAACTTTGTAAATTTAAGATTTTAAATGAATTTAACAAGTTAAGCCAAAAACTAGTTTCCAGATTATATTACAGGACGTTACTACTTAATTAAAAAATAAATATAGAATGCTAGTGTAACAATATATTTTGAATTTTTATAAAACCAAAAGGTATTATTTATCTTAATTTAATAATTAATTAAGTGAATAAATATGAAGTTATCTTACAAATTTTTTTCTATGTTGAACTTTAAGTCTAAGGATTCAAAACATGTTGGTATAAATATTTCTAATTTAAACTCGAAACACAGTTTATTCCCTGGTTAAATTGTTAATAATAATACTAGATGAAATTTACTTAATATATGTTATATATAATGTTGTAACATAATAATTTTAAAATATATTTCTAAATTATAACTGAATAATTGGAATCGACTGAAATTCAAAAACTGCCTATACTTGTTTTTTACAAGTTTGGGTATATTACATAAACTAACAATTCCACTTTTATATACTATAATTTTACACGTTTTCCTTACATTATAACCACTACACAGTACACACCCTGGGCTTCAATCATACCCAACAATTATCGCTTGGCTTAAGTATTATAGTGTATCTATAACTAATCCTTTCTAAAATGTCAACAGATTATGACAGGATATAGGTTTATGATTTTTTTTATATATTATTATGTAACATCAATTTTGACATTCATAAATTCATTAAGCACACTATTTAAATATTTATCCCAGTTAGAATCTGTGCCTTATAAATTACAACTCAAGTACAAGTATATAGACCTAAATTCAGTATAATATCATACTAGATAAGATTTAATACAAATTTTTAGTGAAATTTTTAAGACATTGTTAGTTATAGCAGAAAGAATTAGTCTTGAAATTATTAAACAAACATAGTTGACAAGTCTACAATACTATGGATCAAGTACCTATTTTTGTTTTATATCTAAACATATCTTTCATATCTGATTTCTTACTCAAAATATTTTATCATTTTCAATAATTATTTTCGTTCTTTTAATACATTATATATTTATTTAAATTTATTTAAAATAAATAAATACATTCAAAATTAATTTTTTTTATATACTTATTACTTATATAGTTATATATATATTTACGTAGTTAATAATGTTGAGTGTACCTAGATAATTTAAATTTTGCGTGAACACAAAATAAACTTTAGTTTGTTATTTAACCTGAAAATTCTACTACTATACATCTTGATTTTAATTACAACTTTTATAATAATTTATATAGCTGGACATCGTCCAGAAAAAATTAACAATTATACAATATGGATTAATATGTTGTGTAGACTAAACCCTGCTTAAAAAAAAATTATAAATTTACTATACACAGTATGGTATAATAAATAAACTTTTTTTTTAAATTTTTTTCAACAAAATACTGAATCCTTTGTTTATCATGCTAAAAATAGACAATACCATGTATTGTTAATCAAACATTATTGTTATGCTATACTTACTTAAAAATTCCAAAAATCAAAATTTAAATAGAATAGAAAGCTAGCTTGTCGAATTACTCTAAATATATAAAATATATTTTATGTTTTATAAATGTTCGATGACCTAAATTCAAAATATATTTACAACCAGTCTTATAGCACAATAACTATACGATTATATTTTACTAAAATGATTCCCTACCATTAATGGTTAAAAAACTGTCCTACTCGTATTTACTTGTATTCATTATATTAGTGTTTTCAGTATTCCCACTGGCAATCCACTTGTTTGTGTAGATCAAATGCACTTAGACATGCACTTGTTCTTAGAATAAAAATATAAATAGTGGCTATTCGCCATCTATAGTATTGAATAATGCAGATCAATCACCCGATACCATCAGGTACCTCGCCCACTTAAATATTTTTTTTTTAAATAATGTTTAATGAAAATATGTATCTATACTTTTAAATTATGGTCACGTATGGATTTTCTGGTTAATTTTTCTTGGTATTTGTTTAGTATGGTTTGCTTAAACATATTTTGTTTATATAAATTAAGACTAACAATAACAAATAATTATGAAAAAATTAACTTGTAACATAAACAAATTTATCTATAACGACAATTTTATTTTAGAACACTAAATAATTATTGTGTTTCCTGCTTCATAATATTTTTATAATATTTTTAGAATTTATCATTGATACGAGTGATTTGAGATTTTTTAATAAATAATGGTATATTTTAATTTTATACATAATTTCCAATACACGAGTATCGAGTAAAATAATTTTATGTAAAATACACACATGGGTATAATATACACCACACACGTCATTATTCCAACACTCGGGCTATATGATAACTACGCTCCGTTGCGACCACGACGGTATTGTACACGCACACACAAATACCTAGAAATAGGTATGACAGTGGTAAACGGAAAAAAAGTCCCCGGTAAAAAAGTCCCCGGAAAAAACGTCCACGGTAAAAAAGTCCCCGGAAAAAAAGTTCCCAGACAAAAAAATTATTAACAAATTTTATAATTGTTATAAATTTTATTTTATTTTTGTTAAACAATAGTTTTAAAATACATTACATAAATTTAAAAAAAATAGTTTTAAAATACATTACATAATTTAAAAAAAATAGTTTTAATATACATTTCATAAATTTAAAAAAAATTAGTCACATTTCATCCTTATATTATGTCCTATATTAGATAGGAATACTTGAACACTTAATTCTCCCCTAGAAAATTGTTCACATAAATTTTTTAGCCGAGTTTGCATTATATGTCCTTTATGTGGTCGTTTGTAAGTTAATTGCCCAATTTCGCTCAATGTTAATTTAGCTTTATCAGCCCCCATCTCGTTTTTCATATTTTTTAATAATTTCCATATTGATGGATTTTTATGCCCAACCAAATGATTAAATCTATTATTCCATCCTTCACACACGTTGTTGGTTCTACTACCATCTAATAAGGTACTTTGGTGTACATTCCACATTAATGGAGGGAATTGAGGAGGAAGTCGACGAAACCGAATACTTAAATCATTATCAGTTCCTATTCGACGCAAAGGACCACTTACATAAACCGAATCAAAATAACTTATTAAGTCCTCCGCACCTGGAGGAACAATAGTTTTAATATAATCCATTCCCTCCTTTACATGACTTAGTGGGAGAAAAGCTAAGCCATCTAACATAGCACAAAAATGGCTAAAATCCTCGTCTGTTCGATACCTATTCTCTAAACCAAGTTTTTGTATACGCCTATGAGTGCTTTGGCATAAATGATAAAAGCAACCCAATATTGTTAAGTGACTACCAATAATATTATTAAGAGCATTAATAACAGATATTTCAAAATCTAAATGTACTTTAATTGGGTCTGGGTAATATTTGCGTTTATTGCATTCGTCCAAAATTATTCTGAACATTTGTTCATACGTCGATTGTGTCTTTCTTTGTAATAACGAATAAATTGCAGTTACATACTCACAATTGTGTTTTATACGAATAATATATAACTGTAAAAAATTTTTAGGCGCAAGTCCAAAAGTTCCATCCATATACCATTCTTTAGATTGACTCAATAAATCTAACATGTAGTCCGTACCAAATATAATAATCCTCTCATTAGTATTTTCAGATCGGTTATCATGTAAAAGAAAACGTTGATTATTCCATAAAGACCATTCCCCTAAAATTCAAATTTTATCATTATAATATTATTATAGAATTGTATTGTTATAAATAGGGCTAGGATTTATATGCAATAAAAAATTGTAAAATATGCATTTTATTTACCAAAATATGCAAAAATATGCAAAAACAAATTTTTATTATTTCTAGAGTATTATTATTTATCATAATTCAAAATTGTATTATTATTACATTAAAATATTGAATATTAGTTTATATTATATCATTATTACATGCTACTATAATGTGTTGTTTCAATAATTTTCAAATACAAACATCCAGCGATTTGAACGTAAAATAGATTTATACTGACTAAAACTCCTTTCCACATCACACGAGGTTATTGGTGCATATTTTAAATAATGCGATTTATCCTGGAGTTAATCAATATCGATTTCTTAGATAGATAATATTTATACTTTATATTTACAATAATTCGACGGATAAACCAAAAATTATCGATTTTATGAAAAAAAACACCATTTAAAATTAACAATAAATTATAAAAATTTGAAAATTTAAGTTAAAAAAAGTCAAAATTCCAAAAATCTATAAATATGCAATTATATGCATTGTGTTCAAAATATGCAAAAATAAATTGGTTCTATTTAAACGAGAATAAGCCAAATCGTGGACAAATCTGACAACCATTAAATTTGGACTTAAGGAAAAAAACATGCAAATGCATATAAATCCTAGCCCTAGTTATATAAATTTTTTAACTGGCCCTTCATGAGAAATACTTACGTTACATTTTAGTAATAATTACTAATTATTTGGCTAATTAGTTCCAATAAAAAAAAAAAAAAATAAAGTACCGGGGACGTTTTTTCCGGGGACTTTTTTACCGTGGACGTTTTTTCCGGGGACTTTTTTACCGGGGACTTTTTTTCCGGTATTCATGACAGTTGACCCCGGAATGTCGGCACAGTAGCAGAACTACAAAATTCAATATAATAATGCACCGATATTAATTTATTAAATCAAACTGGGAATTGGAATACGTTTTCGAGAGGCTTGTCATCGGATTCCCCGGAGCGGTGCTCACGTTACAATCTCCGTGTGTAAATTTAATCAGATATTCCAATGCGCGTTTATTCCTATATAATATTATACACATAATTAATATTAATAATAATATATCGGAGGAGATACCTGGCACAATCGTATAAATCCGTCGGCGTGTAATCGTCTTCTTGGCGGCTGCGGTGGCGCGGCTTATATAATAGTAATAATAATATTGACAATAATAATAACATCAATTGCACTCGATAAACCATATATTATTATTATTATTATTGCACGTGTATAGGTATTTGATTTGTAAAACGTTTGCTAGACTATTATACGTAAACCACGTTATTGCAAAGTTAATCCGACCAAGCTGTGGATGCGATTTAATAGTATTGTAACAAAACGCGATCATACGATTCAATAATAATTATTAATAATCAATCCCATTTACGGGATAATTATAATTTTATTACGTTGTTGCTAAACCGATTTGAACAATGTCCCGTTTTCACGTGTATATACGATATGATACCATGGGACTGGCCATTGTGCACAAGATTCACGATGGCCACATGTTAATAGAACAGGAATAAGAACGATAATTTTGTTTAAATGAAATCATTTGTTATATTACGCTGTATATATTATGACATTAATGCAAATCATATATTATATTCATAAATATTAAGAGACAAAATTTCAAGAAACACTTGCAAAGCACAAGCCCATCAAAAATTTAAAAATGTATTAATTAAAAACTATTAGTTTACTATTATTGATATACTGCGCAGTAGAGTAGATACTAAGCTTTCTTAAAAATACGGGGGATAAAATGTTTAAATAAATTCAGACCACGTTACGAGTATAACAAAAAAAAAATTAAATTCTTGAATTTACTCGCAGTTGCTAACTAATTGTAATGGTATATTATCATAAATCGTGTGTAGTGTAAGAAGAGTTTAAAATATTATAAATATTAATAATAATATTTTACTACAACTAAAAGCTTATAGCATCTTTAGGATAGTATAATATTCTGTTTCAGTCTAATAAAACATTAAGATTCGAGGTGTTAACTCTAGAATTCAAATTGATTTTTAAACCATGTTTGGTTGCGATTACATACGATTGAGGATTGAATATGATTACATCGTATATTTTTCTAATTATTATTGATGCATTCGAATAGTTAGTGTCGATAACTGTCTGTGTTTAAGTTAACACAAAAAAATATATTATCGCAGTATTATAATTCATATATTATTTCACATTCATATAAAACGATAAATTACTGTAAACTTTATTCATTATCATCGTGGATATTTTTCTTTAATTTTCCTTTGTAGGTATGTTGTTAGTAGTTTTGGATAAGTTAAATGCGATTATTGGTAACTGAATCGTATACATATAATATGTATATATACATAAATTGCTTATACCGGTGGCGTCTAATAACAATTTAAAGTCTTTTCCGCAGACTTGAAGTTTATGCACGTTTTTACATTTTTTTTTTTTTTTTTTGCCCGTATATTATTTGCTTTGGCAAACGTTTTCATAGCCAATTAAAACCTGAGGCGCCAGCACACACCTCCCTCGCTGCTTTAGCTTCCTATTGTATAATATATATAATATATTCGTTTCGCATACGGATAAACGAAAACAATTTTCGCTCTTCTCTTATTTGTTTCTTTGATAATATATATATAGGTATATTTGAAAACGAGTAGTAAAATATTGAAGACGTTGAAATCGTATATTATGTAGTTTTATACTTTTATCGCAGCTCCCCGGGAGATTATGTGCTCGCGTCTCCAAACAAGTTTCAAAAGAGCATATATTTTATATACATAAAATTGAACTTTATAAGGCGTTAAAACGGCCATACCGACGTCTTTTATTTATTTATTATTTTTTTACCTACCTCCTTTTTTCTATTCATTATTATTTTAACTCTGAAAACCTACCTTTTTTGTTAATTATTACTGTAATTATGAATAACTCGAAACTCTTGCAAGACTGCAACACAATTATTAAACTGCGTGAACATTTGAACTGGTCGAATATTAATTACTATTTTATTTAACTGATGTTATATAAAAAACGTATATATATATATATTATTATTATTATTCATTATTTCGTTACATTATATTTATACACATATATACCATCTTATTACGCGTTCTAAAATGTTTATTTTTCAATTTTCTATTCAACGATTATCACAAATATGATCGTAACACAATACTGGACATGTTTAAGTAAATTTAATACTCATTATGTGTTTTGGTATCAGTTAAAACAATAACGATTCTGTAGATATTTAAGTATTTACGTAGCTACGTGAAGTTAGAGTGAACGTGTAGAACACTAATATTACCACAGTTTCACTAATATCCAATGCACTGTACAAGTGTACAACGCATATTCTCATTAATTTTGCGTACATATTGCTATTTGGTCATATGTTAAAAATTTCATAATTATTAAATTATTAAAATATACGAATTTCATTTATGTAAAAACTAAAAGATATTATTTCAGTCAACCATGTCAATACATTATATTATGTTAATTTTGTATAGTAATATTTTCTCGCATATAATTTTGTATGCCTTGCAGTTTGAATCATTATACTATCTTGTGTCTACTACTCTATAATGTCTCATATTTTTAAGTATTTACGGTATACGTTTTAATATATTATACAAGTACGTAGATTTTATTATTATAATATTTTAGCAGACAATGGCTATTGTGTCTATTCAAATCATCGGTATGTATCTACCTACTTATTATTATCCTCAATAATTTAGATCTATCAATCGATTAGTATTCAAATGTGCTTTTTCCGTGTAGATATCAGCTACTGTGATAGGAGGGTATTGCGAGGACGCGGTGGAGCGATTTGTTGTGGAAGGAAAAGGAAGAGCGGTGGAAAACTCGCTGAATCGTCTCGTATTTCGATTTATATGCGCGGGAGAAAAACCGTCGTGACTTTATCGGATGAAATAATAACACGTGGCGCGGTTGAGTATCGATGACCGAGTACGCGTGAAATAATAACGGACGTGGAATACAAACTTTTCGCGGCGGTTTCCTTATATATATATGTTTACGAGCACAATATACTGTGTACACTTATACGTATCCGGCCTGAAAGAAAACACGTCAGAATGGGTTGTGTTATTTCTACGACATTCGCGAGATACGCGCCGTTCTTATAAACATATACATATATTTATATATATATATATATATATATACTGTATAACTACTTAAAAAACTGTTCAGCGTTCTCGGAGGGGGGCCCCAAGAGGCTTTGCGCACACACATACACCCACACGCACTCGCCTATGCCGCCCGAGAGGCGAAACGCATATATACAGTCTCCGTTTCAATTTGCATGTGTCTCTTGTTTTTGTCCACTTCTGGGAATATAACTCACAAACTTCGGTTTACCTGAAATTCAGACCTATAGTAAAGTGTATAGTGTGTTCTCGTGTGTACATATATATATATATATATTATATATATATATATACTGTATAACTACTTAAAAAACTGTTCAGCGTTCTCGGAGGGGGGCCCCAAGAGGCTTTGCGCACACACATACACCCACACGCACTCGCCTATGCCGCCCGAGAGGCGAAACGCATATATACAGTCTCCGTTTCAATTTGCATGTGTCTCTTGTTTTTGTCCACTTCTGGGAATATAACTCACAAACTTCGGTTTACCTGAAATTCAGACCTATAGTAAAGTGTATAGTGTGTTCTCGTGTGTACATATATATATATATATATATATATATATCCTATACATAAAGCAACGGCAGTGGTGGAGTAAACTTTTTCTCTACTCAGCCTCCGTCACCGAATCAAATGTAACGCTCACGCAACTGAATTGTTACCGCGATCAAAAGTGATAGCGATCACAAAACTAATCGCATACGATTTGTTATAGACGCCGAGACGCGCTTAGGTATAAATATATATTGGTCTGTATATATTAGGAACATATACATATATAATATATGTGTGCACATGAACACACGTGTCTTACTTCCGGTAATTCAATAAACTCGTTTTTTTGTAAATAACTATTGCGCTTTCTTTTGTTGTGTACGTCATGTCGTCGTATACAAATATACGATATTATATCGTGTTTATACTTTTTAACATGAAGTAAAAACCTAAAATTATATATTAAATAACCTTTTTCTTTACATCAATTAAAATTAAAATAAAAACAAATTTAAAAAAAAAACTGAATTTCTTACTGTTTTAATTTTTTGAATTACAGATTTACAGCAAGCATACGTTTTTATATCATATTCTGAAACAGTTTCTTTTTCTTTTTACTACAGTAATTGAAACATAAATATTTCGATAAAATTACTATTTACTGATTATCTACATAGGCATCTTAACCTAGGAACTCCGATATTAAAATTTCGGATTAAAGTAGTTTCATAATATTACCTTAGAAATCTGAACTCAAATCCCTGTTTTTCTGTTTCCCAGTGTGATAACTAAAATTTTTTCCATGGATACAAATTTTTATATAATATAATAAACAGCAAAAATTTTTCATATCGAAATCTTAACCTTAGGGCACCAGTATAATCCGTCTAAGCTAATCATCTTGTGAGTATGTGAAATAGACGTTCACGCATAACCACCATACTCAAATATGACTTTAGGAGACTATAGTATTTCTAAGAAAATCTCGTTTGCTATTCGTTTCTTCGTTCGCTTTATAGTGTTATAGCAGCTGTAAGCTCATGCATAATAGGTGTTGCTTCATGGTTTTTAATGTCCAATACAATAACGTCACATTATAGACTTATCGACAAGAAACAGTGAACTAGACAGCTGTTAGTATTATAGCGAGTACATAATTTAAGATTCTGAGCTTACCTATGATAATTCGTGTATTATATTATTATTATTTTTTTATTTTTGATAAATGTGAATAATATTAATCAATTGATCAGTAAATTAAAAATATAATATGTTCTGCATACATTTTTATATTTTCATACATCTTTTTTTTTAGAATATTGAAAAATATTGTATAAAATTATTGTAAAAAACAATGTTACTATTACATATAGATACATATTATCTACAATTTATTGTTTTTTTGTATGATATTCAAAAATTAATTATAGAAACTGAATATGGAGATGGAATTATTATATTAAATTATTACCCATTACTCGTAGCCATATTGTAAATCATAATTACGTCTTCAAACTGATATTGTCATATTTATTATTCCAGCATGGCAGCCCGAGAAAGTCTATATATTTATGACTAGGTATAAACAAAATAAATATGACTTTAAAATCCAAAAATCGCATTGCAGTTATTTTATTTACTTTTCATTTTAATGTAAAAGAATTCAGTTTCAGCAAGGTTTCTGTAAATAGATATTTAATAACTTTTTTTTTATCATTTTAAATAACATTTTATTCAGTTTTAGTGTATAATATATAAATATATACATTTATATTAATTCAACTAAATCTCAATAAGCTACTTACATTTTATGTATGTTATTAAATCTACACAAATATTATATTATATAAAATAATTATAATTATAAATTAGTATATAACAACTGATGTATCTCAAGGTGGTCATTTGTCTTGGTACTATTCGCCGTTTTCATAAATGCATCAGATCTGATATACATATCATCAGTATTATCAATTTCTTATCTTTGCTAATGATATAAATTATAATTTATGTTCATGTTGATTTCGTTCGTGACTGTGAACTGCTTTAATGTGACGTTAATGCAACTAACAGTAACTTGGTTAAGATGGTTTGGTTTGAAATTTCATACTCCTAAGTTTCGTTTTATATCGTATACGAGTGCTCATAGTTTTATTCAGTTTGAGTAGTTCGACTATTTAGTTTATGATGATATTAGTATACATTTTTAAATAAAATGATCTATTATTATTATCCTTGGTATCTAAGCTTTAATGCCAATGTTGAAAATACTTGTTGGACTCTGAAAGGTTTGGCATCATCAAAAGTATACCACCCGAATTTAATCTGTAAAAACCTCTATGAAAACATAGTATTGTAAACATTTACTTTACCATTTAAAATACAGTGTTGTAATTTAGGATCCTGCACTTTTATTATGTAATATCTGACAGTTAGAGCGCATACAGCATACATTTTTGGGATACACATCGTATGCGCATATTGGTATTAGAATGAGTAAATTTAAATATATCGAGTAATAGAAGAATCCATCCTCATTTATACTCTGTCCAATTCACATCTCCACGCAACATCCTACCCACGATATGACAGAATATCACGTAGAGAACAGATTTTCATAGAACACCGGAATGTTCGCTCGCTAGAAAGAGTATAAAATTCTAATCTAAACTGATAAATGGAAATGTTAAATACCAGGTGTTTGGGAATGACATATGACCACTCCTAAACACTCATATTTTAAATTAAATTTTACCTTTTATTATTTGTTAATTGCAATTTTTTAATACTATTTTAAATATTTGTAAATACCAATTATGTTCTTTATTTAACAATGTACCCCTCAAGTTTATATACAAAAAAAAATAATTAAGTTTAAAATTTCATGTTTAAAGTGAAAAATGCAAATGAATATATTCTACTATATTGAAAATAGATACAAGTAAATATTTTGGTTAAATTTAATTTACAATTAAATATTTACTTAAATATATTTTGACGAATTATAATTGAAACGCCGACATGCTATATATGTTACCGTAGAAATTAAAATATTATAGTAAATAAAAAATTAACCTTGTGGGTTAGCTTTATAAATTGTTCAATCTAATCATTTATAGCTATCTTACGCATATATTTCTCCGGTGGCAGTTATCTTCATTCTAGGAATTAAGTAATTTTTTCTTCATTTTTTGTAAATCCTTCACTTGTTGTCCTCGTATATGAATTTTATATGAATGTAACAGGTTGTGTAAGTACAGTAAAAAAAAAAAAAAAAATAGCATTGTATATTTGATAATAAAAAATAGTCAATTGTTGCAAACTATTTTATTTTATATTTATTGCTTTAAAATTAAAACTTATAATAAATAACATTGATATAGTTTTAATTGTTTTAAAATCTTGCTTTTAAAAATGTATATTTATATTTATTTGATTGGGAGTGGAATCCAAGTATAAAACAATAATTAGGGTCTAGCCACAATTAATCATTTTAAATGGCAAAAACTATTTGATTTCGTTTTTGTAAGACTACTCAATACATTATACTTTATTATTTATCATTTTATATATTTTTAATACTATCAACCCGTTCAAATGTCTAAATAAACAAAATATTTTCAATAAAGCTTTTATACTGAAAAAATCCCATCACAATAATATTGGCATTTACTTCAATCGAATAAATAGAAAAAGTATTTTTCGATAGCGAGAGTTGGATCACGATTAGTGTTCTTCTTCTTTCTGCCATTTTTTCAACCTCCTAGATGGGATTCTTTTAAGTCTTAAAATGTATAGATTCCTTAAAATAATGTATAGCATACGCCACATATATGTGTCATGTCCAAAGGTAGATACATTTGACGAATAATTTAACGTCTTTGCTAACAGCTTTAAGTGCTCTTAAGTTACAAGTGTACTAGGTATAAATAAGTATAATGTATGGGTGTGACTGTGGCACTATAAATTTACACGAAGAGACTAGCTAGGAAAAAGACAGAACTTGAACTTCAAAAAGCAGAAAGCTACTTGATTTATGTACGACAAACTTTATTTTATATTATTATATATATATGTGTGTGTGTGTGTGTGTGTGTGTGTGTGTGTGTGTATATAAAAGCATAATAATATTGGTACTTACTCCCTGAAACAAATTATTTTAACATCTTCAACTAAAAATAAAAATAATATTTATACAAAAGCTATATTTTAAACTTAAATTTCTGCAATGATATTAATATTAATAGGTATATATTTTAAAATTACCACATGTATTTTAAATTTCATAATGTTTTAAATTATCATATTATCTAACAAAAAATAAAATAAACTTTATTTATAACATTGATAATTTTCTTTTACCCGAGGTTGAGACAGTGCACGATTTTGGCACTACCTTTCAATTAAATCTCGTGTTTTCACCCCATATTGATCAAATAAGTTTAAAATCTATAAGAACATTTTGGTTTTTAATTAGATTAACTTCATTCTTTAAGGATATGTATTTTCTAAAAATACTATACTATGCTCTAGTTTGCCCTTTATTAGAATATAGATCAATAATGCTGTGCCCATTTTCTATTTGTCAAATTGAAAACTGAAAAGAGCGCAGGAAAGATTTTTACATTATATTGGTTATAAAAATAGTATATTAAATAATAATAACCGTAATTCATTAAATGATATTCAAAATAGTCTCAGTCTCAATACAAAGTATACTTACCCATAGGAAAATGCAAATATTTCCTTTTTTTTAAAGTTGATAAATGACTCAATATCATATATTCCCTACTATTAGTGTTTATTCCTTTTTGAAATTAGGAAGGAAATCGGTTTAGATTTTTTCTATAATTAATAAATTTCATCCAGTATAACAGTTTTTATATTTATTATTTGATTTCAAGTTAACGTATTAATTGTTTAATATTTTTGTATAATTCATAAATTAAGAAATATAATTGTAATTTTATTAATCTTATACGCCTGTAATACATCTGTACTTGGATCTATATGACGTTTATCTTAAATAAATAAATAAATAAATAAATGTACGCATTTTGTATAAAAAACTTATCTATTTATCAATTATTGTTGTACATAAATCCTACGCGCGTATCCGATAATAATTTTAGTAAAAATAAATTTAATATATTGATCACATCAACATTATGATCATACAACTTAACCCTAACTCAATAATGCGATAAGAATTAAATTTTAAAACACGCTGATTTATGAACCATTTTTTATTTCAACAAAAATATACAGCTGATATACAAATATACATATATATAAATGTACGTTAGTAGGTATATTATGATATAACATTCGCTCAATAAATATAGTTAGATATTTAAGAATATTATTATTATTATTTATTTTTTTTGTTGTTGTTATCAAATAAAAACACACAATAGAATTGGTCATGAATATTACTAATTATTATTATTTCACCTATATAGCTATATATATACAATAATACAGGATACTGACAATACTATGTTAACTCACCATAGACTCCCAAACTAAAAGGGTGAGTTCGCAGTTAATAGGAACAGAATTTATCTCGGAAGTAAACAATTATAGTAAATTGATAATACCATTATCTATCCCAATTCATATGAAGGTTTGACTGACTATTGAATCTTCATTCTTCATTGATATAAATCGACCCATACAATATGCATTAAATTATAAATGATATATAATATGCACAATATTATATTATAGTGACTAACTATGTACGCCAATACCAATCAAAACACAAATATAGCATTAGGATATATTGGATATATTTTACAATAATTTGCAATAATAATTTATGTTATATACTGTCATACGCTTTTATTTTTAATACCTATTATTATAATTATTATTGAAATTAAATTTTGAGATAATTATAAATCAACGTATTTAACAACGAGAATTTTTCTATAATGTTATTTTATCATTATTAAAGCTAGTTTTGAACAAAAAAGAAGAAGATAAATCAATCAATTTATCGATAAAGGTAGGTATTTACCTAATCTTATTTATAATGATTAAATCTATAATTCAAAATATATTCGTTTCAATGCATTCACATTTATTGTATTCATATTATATACATATAATATAGGTCAATGTAATAAAATATATTTTATGATTAATACAAATAATGCTTAGAAATTAATCGCGGAGTATATGATTAATTTCACTAATTAGTTTTTATCATAATCAAAATTTATTTTTATTTTTAACATCAATATTACATTATTTTCATTGTACATCAATAAATTCCATTTAAAGTTACCTACATATTTTAAGGTATTTAACCACTTCTATAAACTAACTATACTAACTAATTTTATGAATCGAATTCATAAAGTATATGCAAAGAGTATAGTGAGACTGGCACACTCTAAAGTGACCAATCTCATAATTTGTATTTTCTTATAACAATTTTGTGTATCTTCTACTCGTATAATTTATTTATTGTAAAGTTGTATAATATAATTAATATGATTTTTTAATAAAATATTTGTATTTTACGTTAAAATAATAAACCACTATAATAGTGTAAAAATGTTACAATTAAAAATAAGATGTTAATAATGAGTAGATTGAATAAAAATAAATAAACATATTAATATATTTTATGCATTTTATGCGTTTCGTTGTATAAATTAAATATGACAATATGTTTAATATTGCCATATGAATTATAAAATAATTTGCTTTGTCTTAATATATAAATTATACTTGCTTCACTGTGTATCATGTTAAGGACTTATAAGGCAACATTTTAAAAAAAAACTCTATTATTATGTAATTAAAACAATAATTCTAATGGATTATTTAAATTCTAAATATAAAATAGTTAAAACAGTTTCATCACAACAAATAAATAAAATTAATAGTTTTAGTGTTATAGAGAAAATAAAAATGTATGTTTCACTGTACCTCGGACTCTTCTATACATTTATTTTAATTTACCAATTTTGAGTTATTTAATTTATCTTTTTTTAACTTTTATCCTAGAGTTATTTTATTTTAATTTTTTTTTTTTTTTTTTTTTTTGATTTTTGTTTGTTCAACACTGATTACATTTAATTGGCATGACGCACCAATATATAATACCTACTATTTAATTTAGATTTACAAGCATGTTAGTAGTCGACACTCTACTTGAAGGGATACAAGTCGAATTATACTTTTCTTCCGCCTTTTTAAACGTATGAGAACTCGTCAAAGAAACATCACCTGCGCTATTAAATTTTAGTTTCGGCTTAAATCCCAGTTGATTTAATATAAAATAAGTGTGAAAAGTCGCTACGCGTTATTTATATTATATAATGACAACGTTGCGCGTTGGTACAGTATTATAAATGCCGCGGTTTAAAACGCTGAAAAATGATACAGTCCACGGGACAATATTACTCTTGGGGGAGTTAAATACTACTATGCTATATACATTAATTAGACCTGGGCAATTAGAAATATCCTATTTGTTCATGTTTTATAAGTTATGGAGGTCACACAATCTTTTTCCAGTGAATATTTAGTTAATTTTTTTTTTTTTTTTAACCGGGCTTATTATTTTTTTTACCCTATTAAAATTGTGATTCATAGAAATGAATGTCCGTGTATTTTTTTATTATTTTATCTCGCACTACAGTTGATTGACAATCAATAATAATATATGTAGGTATAAAGCAATATAGTATAACGACCATATAGTGTATAGTTTTAAAAATTATAATTATTATATTATGTATTTAACCCAACACAAGGTGTCATTTTTTTTTATGCTGATCGCGTGACAGAAAATATTATTACTTAATAAACAAAATATTATCACTATTTTCGTTTGTTTTTTTTTAATTATTGTAAAAATATTATGATAACATATAATTATTTTGATAAAGAAATTGAATAATTTCAAACTTTTGATATACCTACTCGATGAGATAAACTATTCAAATACAATACAGTTTATAAAACTCCATCGAATCATGTAAAATTATATGGTTCGCATATGGCTTAAATAATGTATTATGTATTGAAATCGCAAGAGATTAATTTTGGTTTTAAAAACTTTTATCGAAATGTTAATGGGTGCTATTTTCAATATATGCTTTTATTATTTATAATATTTTAATTTTAGTAACAATTTAAAGTAGGTTCAATAAATATTGGATCGTATCAACTCATCACAGTCAGCATTTTAAATTTATTTTTAATTCAACATTATTTGTCTGAAATAATTACAATAATACCAAAAAAAAAATCTAGGAAATTCCAAAATAAATGGTTACAAAAATGTATACAAGTATACATTTTTTGAACATATTTTTTTTTTTATTATTTCCAAGTACACTTAAAGACCATTAATAATATTTAAATACTTAGACTTTTAATGATCATTTAATGAATGTCGTCATTGTTCATGTTCAAATGAGACCTATTTTTTAATTTACATTGTTAAGCATATTAAATTTTTTAATTGAAAATATTGATTATTGATTATTGATGTATTTAAATCCAAATTCAAACAAGTAACTTTTGAATTATTAAAATCTATATTCTAAAGATAATACTCCAAAAATGGTTTTAAAAATATTAAAAAAATAGATATAAATAATAATAATATTATAATTATATTTTTTATGATTTAAATAATTGTATATTCCATTGTGGCTTATAATATTTTCTTTAAGAGTTTTTTACATAATCATATATACCTCGATCTGCCAAGGTCTTATTGTTATATAGACTTATCCTGCAATAATATTTTTCTTCTCGTACAAAGTAATGTAGTTAAGAGTAATACGTTCCAGCATTCCCATACTGTTTAATAATGCGTCTACGAATCGGCTTCGACTAAATGAATTATCCCAACAAGTCTCTATAAACTATACCTAAGTTTCCTGCCTAGACATAAATTTGTAATGGATATCCCAAGCGTAAGATATGATGCTTGCATTATAATATTATGAAATACGCTGTACAGTATTCCAGAAACGTTGCTGTCTTTTGAGCGCGTGCCACTTTAAGACGAAACATTTTTATTACATCTTACCATCGCACTTCGTCGTTGTAAATTTGATACTCACTCATATCCAGTTACAAATTTCATTACAGTTTTCAAAAATTCCTGTAAACGTTGTTACATACAATATTGTTTAAGGAGGAAGTCCAAAATGAAATAAATAGTGAATTCTAAAAGACATTAATTCTAAAAAAATATAATTAGTGAAAATATAAATAATTCGCCATTTTTATCTAGTCATTCTACTGACTATAATCCAGGATTATTGACCAAAAAGACTTACCCCCATTTTTAGATTTTGAAAGGAGTGATGAATGTATTGATTTTACAATGATGTATGTTTTTTTTTTTGTTTTTGTGTCTGTGTACAGCATAACTAGTCGAAATAATGCTTCAATTTCAAACTTCGGGGGTGGTTTCCGATAGAAAAGTGAATATCCTTGGTGCATTATAGAGGTAAAAAGTAAACATTTTACAACAGTTTTCAAAAAAATCGAGAAAAACAAAAAAAAATGACGGAAAAACGGGAATTTTTACGCAAAACCAGTTTTCGACCGAATCGATTTTTTATATGGTTGTAATTCAAAAGCTAATCACTGTAAATACTTGACATTTTCACCAAAGGTTTATGTTAATTTTATCTATATACAGTTAAATTTGACTTTTTTTGAGTTATTTATAGACCACTGAAATTTTCGATTTTTATGCGAATTTTTTTTTTTTTGAAATGTAGGTAAAAAAATGTTGGATGACCAAAAAGACTTGAAAATTTAATACAATGTTCCTTATGAGTTGTTCTTATTGTAGCTACAAAAAATTAGCGTTTATAGTTCAATTTTTTACGAAATCTGTCGAAAACGCGAAAATTTGCAAGTAATTTTGAAGTTGAAAAATTATAAAATTTTTTGTGTTTATAACTAAGGATTAAAAATACAACACTAAGTTTTCCATAGGTTTTTCTCAAGTAGCTATAGAGAAAACTCGAAGCATCATTATAGGAAAAATTTTAAGTGCGTTTGAATATTAAATTTTTACGAAATCGCGTAACGATAATGATTTATCCTCAAACGATTTTAAATATTTCTTATTACTCAAAAAGCATAAGTCGTAGATACTTGAAAATTTTACCAGTTATTTAGATTGGCATTTTCTTTACATGATTTAATTTTCAAAATATTTTGAGTTTTTTTGAGCTATTTATAGACAACTGAAATTTTAAATTTTTCTAAAAAATTTTTTTGACCCGATCAAAATACTTGAAAATTTTATACAAAGTTCCTTATATATTATTCTTATAGTGATTAAAAAATTATAAGAATACATAGGCACAATTTTTTTTATTAGCATTTGAAGTTCAAATTTTGACAAAAATTCGTCAAAATTATGAATATTTGCAAATTATTTTGTAGGTATAATTCATAAAAATGTTTGTATCGGTAGCTAAAAGTTAAAAATTTAATACAAGATTTTTCATAAGTATAGCTTACAATAATTATAAAAGAACTTAAATTTTGGTGTATTTAGGCTATTAAAACATAAACCATCTTTTTCACCAACCACTGGAAATTATATCCTAGGCTGACAAATCATCTTCGTTCATAATCGTTTTTTGTATAGAATGATACCTATCATTGCATTCAAATTTAACCTACCCTAGTCCGAGATCTACCCCATCCCCTAATGTACAGCAGAACGGTACCCACTTGCCCGCTTTTTTTTTCTTTAATTATAAATTAATTCAAATTCTGATTTTTGGAATTTTTAAGTGCACTTAAAGACCATATTTTTTATTATTTTAGATTTAAGTTGTAAACTCCATTTGAGAAATGTTGTATATCAATAGAATATTATGATAATTGATAATCAGTTAATTTTTTAAAAAATCATTATCTATCCAAACAAAAATTTAAACAAACAGTTTTAAAGTTATTAAAATACGAGTGTATAGAAAATGTTAGTACTTAAAAATGGTTTTTTTTAATATATACCAGATGTAATGTTATATGTAGTATTTATTATCTATTAAATTTAGAAAATTTTTAAAAATTATGAAATTTTGATTTATTATTATTAATTACTAAATTATTTAAATCATCAAATCCTCATACAGTTTTCTTCCAAACCTATTATCCTTAGTATCCTAAGTTGAAAAATTCAAAAACTAGGTACTTTTTTGAAGTTCAACTTAGTCGTTGTTATTTCAAAATGGTGGTTCTAATTTTTAAAAAGAAGTTAAATGGATTTAAAATTTAATCATTTTAAAAAATAATCGTATATATATATAATGAAGTATAGTTTAAAGTTCCAAAAATCATAATTAAAATAAATTCATTATTGAAATAAAATTGGAGATAAGCATGTTAAGTGAATCACTCCGTTTACTAGTCGACAGCAAATCGATAATAATAAAACAGCGTATAATTTTTATTATTTAATTTAATTGTTTTAATTGTAACATTCGCCATTAATAAGTTATAACTTTTAAAGTAAGCAGTGAAAGATGCACCCGTCATTTTAAGAGGGATGGGATTACACACATATACACAAGGGGTATGTATCAAGACTTTTAGTAGTTTATAAATGACATAAACTACTTGTGCACTAAAATTCAGTTTTAAAAGAATTAATTTTGAACTAAATTGATTTTTTTTATTTAAATTCACTTAACAATAATTTATTTACTTATATAAATCGTATGATATAACTGAAATAACTGACAATTAATAAAATACCCAAATCATATAAATACCTACTTAAAAACTTTTATTCAAATTAATATTTTTCACTTTATTTATTTTTAATACACTTAATAACAATAATAAGTTTATAAATATTCGTATATAAAAACAATAAGAATGAAAAATATCGATTAAAACAACAATAGTTACAATCAAATAAAAACATAAATCAGATTTTTCAGTTACCTTTTGTATATGTGCAAAGGCCCCGCACTCGGTACTTGAAATTAACACTTATCAATACAAAACTATTAGTACTTGCAATTTACGCAATTAACAGATGGTTACAACTTACAAATCAAAAAGTTAATTTTCGTATTTCAACGCTTTGAATAATTTTTCTATTCTGGTAAATAATATTTATACATGTTTTTGATGGTTTAATCATGATCATATAGGTACATAATCAAATTTTTATTGTTTAACAACCTGATATCGTGGAGTGTGGTGTGATAAATTTATTGTGTCACGTATAAATAAATTTACCCTAATCTTAGTTTATAAAATAATTGTATTTTTCTTTTTGTATAGTTTAAATATTTTTTTGATAAATAAATCCTTTTTGATTAACAAAATAAACGCGTGAAGGTTAAATATTCGTTAAGTATCCTGAAATTTTCCAATTTTCTTAATTTTCCTTTCCGAAAGAACCTTCTACAAAGTATTAGAAAACTTTTAAAAAAATATGAAGGAAATCAGTAAAATCATTCTCAAATTATAGCGTAACAAAGAAAATTAGGTTTTATTTTCATACACCTGTATTTATAGATAGATTATTATATTCAATTTTCAAAATATTTTATCGCTTTTTTAACTTAAATAATTAATTATTGTACATACTACTTTTCAAGCAATTATTCGAACAAATAATTCTTCAAATACTCATCATTCGAAGGTATAACCCGCTATCAACTGCAACAGAATAACTTTTTATTTGTAAGTTTTATCCCAATTTTGATCTCATTTTATTGGAGCACTCTCCAATTTTTAATGAGATTAATTTTGATCAGTTTAGTTCTTTATAACATGTTTCTGCATTACTTTAACAACACAATGCGTAACTTTAAAATGGTAAAATATTATAAGGCCAACTTCAGACGATATCTAGTTTATAACGATAATTACTTAAATATGATTAGGTCATTAACATTATTTTCTATTTAACGGCATTTACTATGCAATAATAATATTATCATAATATCATATAATGGAAACCGAAACATAGCTCTATATTCTCAAATATAATAGTGTTCATGATTTCTCATGTTCAGTATCGTATTTTTATTCGATTCGAGTAAAAAACCAAAACGTTCGTGAATTTTTCTCAATACATACATGATATATGGGGCATACATGATATTTTGACAAGCATTCACGTTCATAATAACAATCATATTACAGCTAAGCATAAGTAAAGAAGACTTTGGTATATTGTATACGTAACCATTAAAGATATTTTCGTACACGGATCTGAGTAATATTTACGCTCACTACAACAAATGCAATAATTGCATTGTTAAAACATCACAAAACATATTAAAGTCACAGAGCACTTGATAATATAATAGAATGTATAATAATAATAATATACCATAAAGAGTGATTTCTCAAACATGCTGACCCCCATTTGTTACTTTAATAATAAATTTATTCAAACACTGAATTTTTTAATTTTTAAATATACTTAAAACCTGAATTTTCAAATAATTGGGTTTAATCTTACTACCTACTTAAGGAGTATTTTATAGCGTATTTTTAACTAATTCAAAATTCGAATGAGTAGATTCTCAACTATTCAAATTTTCATATTATTAGAATAACAGTCCTTAAAAATGGTTTTATAAAAACATAAATAATACTTTTAATAATTATGTAACATTGTATCTAGTATTTATTATACTTGAACTATTTTTATAAATCTTAATAGGTTAATAATTACTATAAGAATTTTCAAATCACCATATCCCCGTATTTCAAATTCATTATCGCCGACTTATTAGATCTATAATATTCTTAGTACACAAAGTTGAATAACAATAAACTACTCGTTCACATTTTGATTTTGATATGTTGACATTTTCAGGAAAATCCTCTGCCAAATAATTTATGGTAGAAAAGGGAAGTTCTCAATTAAAAAATAAAATTTAATATCTCTACAGGATTGAGCATTTCTTAAGCAGTACAAAAAATGTTGAGTTTCTGAAAATATGGTTTTAATTGTATTTAAAAATTTCAAGAATTAAATTTTCAATAACTAAATTTTTGAAGAAACAAAGACTGATAAGTATTCTTGCAGTATTCTCCTATATAAAATAATATATACAACATAATTCACAGTAAATTGTGTACAAGTGACGTAATGTATAAGTATAGGTTTAATAAAATCCTATTTTCTGATAATATGCTGGTGGCAAATACTCGTATTGTTTAATATTCATGGTCTTTTTGAGTTGAAATAATAAAGTGAAATCGACATTTTATATTCTGACCGCATAATAATTCGTCCCAACATTTGCCAAAAACGAAGAAAATAGTAAAACCATACAATTATTGTAATTGTTATTAAGATGGTCCACGGTGGTCGCGGTGCGCGTTTGCCAGATGTGCCGCAAATACAATGTAAAATAATAATACCAAGGGGACGTTAAACTAACGCATCTGACCGTTTTCGAGCTAAAGATTTTTAAAAAAGAGAAAACCCCTCCCGCCCGTCGATCCGGGGAGCTTGGTCGCTACGATCCAAGTGATATTTTAACATTATTATTAGCGCAGAAACATTAAACAAATTAGAATGGCCAAGAGGACTGCATTTATAGTCAGTGTATTATAGGTATATATAAGTAGTGCTTGTATATGTACCTGGCCGGTTACATATTATCACGGAGGGTTATAGTAAATATTATATATATACAAAACGAGAGTTAATTGTATTAAGTCGCATCGTGCTCGGTGCTTGTTTATTTTACGGCTTTGGGGAGAAACGCACACACACACGCGTGCAAGTCGCGAGCACGACTATACAATATATACACACACAGTGCGGTCTGATTTTCACACACACCCATAGATGCATATTATATGATATTATTCGTTAGACCGAAATCTCTGCAACGGCCGAGCAAGTGTGTGTGTGTGTATGTGAACGCGCTCGCGAGTACGCCTTTGCACGGTATATACTGCTATTACGAGGCGATGTGGAATTTACCGCGAAAACACGGCGGCGACTCGCGCGATACGCATAATATTATTATTGTACGCTCTGGGAAATCCCGTACATAAATCTAGATTATGAAATAGCACGCAAATACGATAACGCGTTAGTATCGTGCACTTTTAACGGCAAGTCCTGGTGTAGGTGGGGAAGGGAAGAGGTGGGGATGAGGGAGGAGATGGTGCTGGGGCGTAGGTAATAATGCCAGTAGTATTTAAGTATATTGTTGTGTTGTGTACGTACATTGCGCGACATGATATTATAATAAATAGTATCCCGTGCAAACGCAAAGATATGGCCTCCTTTCCGACTCAGACGTCAAAGTCCCGTGCTAAAAATACGTAACCGATAAAATTAAGAATCAGCCAGAATACCTCGCCAGAAATCTCTAACCGCCAACCTATATTGATAAATCGTCATCCGACTTTTAGAAACTTTAAAACAACTGCCTAAATAGTTAAAAATGTTGGTTTCCAATCACATAAACGTCAAACAAAATTCAATACTACACCCCATCCTTCCAGACTGATCAATAAGCTCAATTCAGCTCACCAAATACAGTTGAGTAGTAAACATAATACAGAAAAGTGACAAAACTTAGTCTTACATTTACGTATAACTATTTCGTGGAAATAATATATCAATAATACTCGGAATACATTCTGGCCAAGACGAAGAGATTAATGTCTTTAAATAATATTTATGGTGAGTTAGTAGTTACACACTAAGAAAGTCATTTAGTTTTTTTTTTTTTTTGTTAACGTTCTACACTAACATATACATAAACATTAAGCAAAAACTTATGCATTACTTATGAAACATTACAAATCATCTCATCTTCAAACCAAGGCGACTACAACATCGTCATCATCAGTAGTTCTTTGAGTACCCTCAATTGTAAAGTAAATAAATGAACACGGTTTGGATACCTGGAAATATTGAGAACAGACTCAACAGCATGCGAAGTCACCAAATCTCGAACTTCCACAAAAATGAATTTAACGAAATCATCCAAGACACTCAATACTATCTAAATATTGGCTTAACTTACCCGCTTTTAACAAATTTTAAAATTTAAATTAAACTTGAACAAATTGAAATACCACCCAACCTCTTGTAATAAAATAAAATAAAAATTAATCGTCACTCCAGAAAGAATTTATCACACCCACTTAACGCATCGGAAAATAATCAGCATATATATTGATAAATGTAATATACGCAATGTATAGCACAAAAAATAGAACTTAATAGTGATAAACTGCCCCACAAGATTCTAAACAATCCGTCTTTCAGGTTCCAGCCGTCAATAAAAAGAACACTGTACTACCGCAGCAATCTGTACATTTTTTCATGAGATAAACCTAATTCAAAAACTGTAAAATTTACAACCATTGTATACCTATTAATGATAAAGATATAACTTATACCCTTATACCAAGCCATTAAGTTTATATAGGCTTAAAAAAACATTGTTGTCGAAGCCTTATCAAACTATAAAAGATATATACATATATTTATTGTCCGTGAAAATGTTATAAGTATGATAACCTGTTATAACAGTCTGCTATATACCCCCGGTAACGGTGAAAAATTTGGAATTGCACCCATGTGTTTGCGAACCGCCTTCAGCGGTTTGTGCATACTACAGCGTTATACTTAAACTATAGCACCGAATGTCATGCGTTTCGTTTCAATCGTTATACGGAAGTCGTCGTCAACGCATTTTCAGTGGTTTTGGAATTTTTAAAGCCCCATCGTACACGATCTGCGTAGTGCAACAATAGTCACAAACATAAGTTCGACCGGCGCTAAAACAATAATATAGGAATGCTACGCGCCTACAACACAATAGTGATCGGTGCTTGGTGCTTTTATGATATTATATTACGTTACATTACATTACGAATGTAAAATACTTTTTTCGAAAACGTTAATCTTATACCATATAATGGCTCAGGGATGATAATGACGATAATAATGACGCCCTTTGACTACCATCCGGTAAGGCGGTGACTGAAATCACTATTCGGCATTCGCTCGAATGCTTTCTAACTTCATTAGTTTCGTTAATCGCGTGCAGTGCATACCAAAAAAAAAATATATATTTTTTTTTATATACGTTCTATTGTTTTGAACCAGTTTTTTTGCTTCTGGTGACTTTCTTTTGTCTCCCGTATCATCACATACAACTACTATGAAGGCCTTTTGTTTTTTAACGTAAAATATATAATATATCTATATGCATGTATGCTGTTTTTCATTAATATTTTAAATCCACATATAAGAACCGTTAAAATAATAAAATATATTAAAACTAAGACTGATTATCATAAGATAGCTATATGAAAACATTTTGTTGTTGACAGGCCCGGTTCTAAAACTTGATCATAATAAATTTACATCTAACATCTATTTTATCGTAATAATAATGCCAACACTTCAATAATATTGTGGCATGGTAATGATGAGATTCAGTAGTAGACTACTCTCATCAGGGGTGCTTATTAATTTGACGCTCACAAGGATATTATTGAGAACGACTAAGCAAAACATATTTAGTCATAAGTCATAAGTAAGTATAATAAAGGAAAACAAAACAAAACAATTTGTAATTATTAATCCAAAACACTAAACCCCGATGGTTTTTGTTGTTCACGATCATTAAGAAATATACTATATTTATCTAAATAAAAAACAATGAAATACTTTCATAATATTATTTACTGGTACGTATGTAATATTTACTTAAGACAAAAATATTAAACGATCAGCGTTCACCAAAGTATTGTAAGTCCCTGTAGTAATATCACGCGCGCCCTCGATAAATACTCTCCGAGGTATTTACTATTTACGCCACTGCAAAACGTTTTACTACCATAATGGGTACCCATACAACTCAATGCTTTCCCCGCCTATTTTCAGTACAGTTTGTCGAGTATACACGTAATGATGCCGATGTGGATGAATTTCATTTTTACTACCCAGCTAAACTGATCTAGTTAGCTATTTGGGCCATGATTATAATTATGAAAATAACACATAATATCATGCACAAGGTGTAATTATAGATAAACCTTGATTGTACAGCACGAAATAAAAATGATAAGGTGATAATACTTTGTTTGTTAAAAAAAAAATACACAATTATTTTGACGACAGACTTTAAGTTTAAATAATCTCCACTAAAAACGCCATTACAATATCCAAAGTCCTTTATTATTGTACATTTATACACATTCGTACAAGAAATCAGGAAATTCAAATTCATGTTTTAACATTAATTATGTGTATAGTTATTACTTAATACTTATTTAAGTAGGATTTTATTTATCCTGAGGAATTATATCTATCAGCTCACCTATACCAATATGCACAACAACCTTGTATTCATTTTTAATTATAAACTTAATGTCAATATTGTGTTATCTATAAGAAAGAAATTTAAATTTAATTATTCAAAGTTTTGTACCTTTACAAAATGTTATATTTTTATAAAGAATAGGTAGTTTAAATAAATTTGTACTAGAATTTATTTGAGTAAATCATCGAGTGCAGTAGTTTTACGTGAGTATCTGAAGGATGATTGACTGTTGTGAACTTTCTTATTATTATCCGTTGTTATAATTTTTACAATAATTAATTGAACAAAAATTGGTTAAATGTATTAATACAAAATTACCTATATATATATTAAATTAAACGAATACCTTATTATATTGATGCTTACTTCCACACTATTAAACTATTAAGACTTTATCAAATGTTGTTTATAAAAAATTATTAATTAACCAATTTTTAATTTTTAATTTTTATTATGGTAAAATAACTTATCTGAAGCTCAAAATATCATTTTTATTTCAATTTAACTGGTATATCCAGACATAGGTACAATTTGAAATAACATATTTCTTTGGCATTATACTTTATTTTATTTATAACAAAAATAAACTATCCACTACAATTTCAAGAATAATAAAATGACTAATTCTTGAATTTTTGGAGATAAGTTTATTCTATTTTTAAATGTATGTTGTATAAGAAGTCACAATAGTGGCATCGTAATTTTGGAGGGCTTAGCAACAGCATATTTATATTAGACTCAGAAGCTAGAATAGGTTCTAAAGTTTACAAAACAAATTTAAAAAAATTCAAATATATATCTTTCTTTTTAAGAAATGTATCTGATAATTTGTATACATGTACATTGTACTATATTTTACTTTTTTTTTAAATCGTTGAATATATATACAAAATGTGTTAGACTTTTTTGTAAATATCTAAAAATATTATCACGTGGTTTAAGTAATTACATTTATATTTTTTCGCTCATAAATATTTGAGAATAATTATTTTGGTTGAGATCAAAATCAAGCTCGGTCATCTATAGTTTAAGTTTTTGAAATTTTAGAGTGTTATTGATTTATTATCAATCTAAATGTCAATTAGGGTATCGAGGAGACTAAGGTTTGTTGTTACGATCAGAGGATTTAGTTAAAGTCGTATAATATCATTGTACCTAATGACCATTTTAAAAGATATAGTCTAATTATCACTTATTAAATTAAGTATTAGATCAATAAATACCGCATAATATCAAACAGTCATCTCAAAAAAAAAAGTTATGCTTTATAAATGAATTCGTATTTTAAATCAAGTTCAACAAAATCATAAAATATTATTATATTATCTTAAAGTTTAACCTAATATTAATTACCGATTATTTTGTTATTTATATACTTAAAGTATAATATATATTTATAAATTATTTATGTATTCCCGTCAATCTCTAACACAAAATGTTATCTTAAAATAGATGGATAATTATGTAAATTGATTTAGAAAATACTAATTTTCTTTACGTAAATTAAAATAATTTCAAATTAAATATAAAATATATATATATACAATATACATATAGTGTACAAGTACTCATGGTCAGTACAAAATTTGAAAGAAGCCATGGTTGAATCACTCCTTGTCTGGAGTAGGACTTTGGCTGATTTTACGAACTTATAATTGGATCTACAATAATAAAATAAGCGTTGAACAACATTAAAAATTAATATTTAATTTAAAAAAAAAAATTAAAAAATTGACTAATATGTGATGTAGTCGGTAGAGGGAAGAGCAATCCATATCAACAGTGTGCCTAGAATATAGAATGATCTTATTATTGAAACCCTCAACTTCATATACACCCACTGCTCGTGATATAAACATATTAAAATCGTCCTATATTTGTAGCGGTCGTATGGTCGTAAAAGGATTAAACATATAATGATTATTGTATCATTATTGTCATACCGCATCGGTTGCTATAATATTATTATTATTATTGTGCGTGCACATTTGAATACATATTATAATATAATATTAAGTTATTATACGATTAAATCGACATTACAGCGCAATGAGCGTAAGTGTATAAAGGAGATATACGATTACAACATTATCATCAGTGATATTCCCATAAAATTTGTCGGGCTATACTCGCACAACTTTAACTATTTCAATTGAAAACTTTAGGGTGCTAAGAAAAAAAGGTTTACCGTCTACCATTTGACATGATTTCCAAAATAATAATAATTTTACGACAAAAATAATATATTTAGTCTATTCAGTGTAACAACGTAGTCACCCTAACATTGGATATGCATTTTTATAACTATTATTATGGGTACCTGTCAGTATTTCCAGTTAATTATTTATTATGTTATCGTCGATCACATCGTATCGACGAAAAGCAACGAACGCCATCATAGTGCGCAGTTTTCGCCAGCGGGAAATTATTTCCGTATCCGAAAAATAAATTTTATTCGGTTTTCAACGAATACATAAATCGCTCACACTACAAAATTATTAACTGCGTATTATTTTTGTTTCAAACTCATTGAGACTTAACATACATCGTAGTGCAGCGTATACGGGAATATACCCTACGGGAACTCCACTGATTATCACATCATCGTTTCGAACACGAGCTCCTACACAATAGACGCGATATTCGGACGCACGAACCACCGCCTACGCCGTACGGGCGGTTTTTAAAATATACTTTTAGCACAACAACTACACAATAAGTCACATTGTGTATTAGTGTTATTATTATAATAGCGGTGTGCCGGCCCCGGTGGTGGTGGTGGTGGTCGGACCCCGTTCTCCGCCAACAGCAGAGTGTTGTACAAGTATATAGTCCGTATTAGTGGTATACGTATATTATTGTGTGTAGGTAGGTATATTAAACAAGCGCCACGGACCCCTATCGTTAATTAATTACCTACCTGTGTTTGTTGGTATTATTATTGTTCAATGGGATCTGCCACACGGATATTATATTATAATCGCGACGGCATCGGTAGTGGCGTATTACTGTGTATTATTGTGCAGTGCGTATTATATTATAGCCAGTTAGCATAGTGCCGCGTAGTGTGTGTATAATACCTAATAGTCGTGTGCAATGGCGGTGCAGTGTTGTACAGGCCGACCGGCCTGCTGCAATTAATAGGATTAGATTCCGGTGCCACTATTGTCGCCGTGTGTTTCGACGTCGGCGTGGCGGTGCGGTCGCGTTATATTTCGCAATGGTCCGCTAATTTATTCTTCTGTCCGGGATTCACATATTATTATATTTGTGTGCGGTGTATAATATATATATATATTTATATGTATATTATTATTATTATTATTATTATTATTATTATTACACTACACCTGCCCCCAGTCCGGACGTTAAGCGTGGTTAAACGGATTTGTCTAATTCGGCAACGGTAATAATATAATAATAATATGTGCACACGCGGACCATACGTACAACTACGGGTGAATACGCTTACGCCGCGTCTCGTGTTTTATCGTCGTTGGGAGCGTACGTTATATATCTATATGTATATTATATTTATAAATGTATAACTTTGATATAGTATAATATTATTATTATAATTTTATCCCGGTGGTAAATTGTAAACGATACAATTTCGTTTGTTTCCCCCTTTTGGAAACTCGCGTATGACCGAGGTTTTGCCGCGCATTTTAATACTATAATACAGTGTGTATGATATACACTCTAGACGCTCATAAAGTTCTTGAAAATATTTCGTTTACATAACTTTAACCTGTCCTATTTTTACCAACCTTTTTTTTATTTTTAAATCGTCGACGCTGAGTGAACTGCTTTCCACGGGTCGCTACTAATCTATAACCGCACCTAACCAACTATAAAATTATGTTTTTCTACTATTTGTCGTAGTTTTCAATTTTTAATTTTTTACTCTATTGAATAACTATAACATACATTTCAAATTTAATTTACAAATCAGATTATTATTTGGAGTTTTTTAGTCTATAAAAAACAAATTTTGGGCAAGTTGTTTATGAGTTATAATTTATAAGTATTTAAAATTTAGAATTTATAATCAATATTTTGCCTAACTCTGTACTGCTCAACTTTGCTTGAAAAAAAAAATTAAATACTTATATTACTCATAAACTATTTGTGATTTGTCCAATACTCAACTTTTATGAATAGAATTAGGTTCTTAAAAAAATATTATGCTTTAGGATAATAATAGGATATAGGAATATAAAACGTATATTGAGACACTTATATAAATATTATATGTATATATATTATATATAAAGATATAAATAAGTAATTAAAATATATGATTAAGAAAAAATATTTTCAATAACGTTAATAATTGTTTGAAATAATGATTGTTTCACGTTAAACAGATCACTCAGTATAAATTGTTATATCGCCATAAATATTATTATTATTATTATTTTATTATACACTACACTACACTACTCACATACACAGTATAAATGCACAATATTATGTAAAATAACACAATTAAAAATATAATATGTATTATGTATGTATGTGTATCATATCGATATAACTCAACGCCCTACATCATTATAGGTACACGTATCAAAAGCAGGTAGGTACACATGAATTAACGACCCGGGGCAACCATGTGTACCGACTATCTTGTGATACGGATTCTCATGGTTTTGTTATATTATGGCAGTGAGACGATAAACTGTATTCAGCTCGCATTATGCATTTTCGTCGACATGCCGCCCCCGGTTAATTGCTTTTCAAATTTTATTGTTTTCTTTCCACAGTTACCTACATTGAATATATACTTTATAGCATGTCGTATTAACGTGCATTTTATATAATAATTATATAATATACCTATCTATACTCTTACCGTCTTATTACAAAACAGCACATGTGCTGCTTTCGATGATTTTAACATTTGGTGATTTACCTACATATGAGCAATTTTTAACAAATACTACATTTCATATTTAGGTTTATTAATTATTATTATTAGGTAGAGATTTTTTAAATTTTCTCACAGTACTTTTAAATACTGTATAATAGTAAGCAATTATACAATATTATACAATATAATGCCAACGACGTTACCTTATAACTTTTGGTGTCCTGAAAATTGATGTATTATGCGATGTATTTAATTTTTACCATATTTTGGCTTTTAAAATCATTAGATATGGTACCATTTTAAAAGGTTTACTAATAAATAGAAAAAATAGAAAAGCTTGAAATGACACACATTAGAAATTTAACCATCGAGGATATCACGACACCGTTACGATGACGCGTATAATTTGTTTGCTCAGTCCGTGTGTGATTATTGGTTTCACTATTGACGAGTTTGTAGTAAACATTAAATACTGATTATAATTTTTAAAACGAAAATAAAATAGTATGATACAGTATGAGAAAAAATTAATAATATATTATTAATATTATATAAACGTGATCAAATACCTACAAACTACTTGAAAAAACATATAATACGTTGATTCAATCACCATATTATTATTATACCTAATTATTATATTGTATATTATAGGCACCATAGGTGGTTTTAATATTGATTTCTTTTGCCTTTTTAATAGTTTGTTCAAAATATTTTCAGCCATCCCTTAAATATGAAGTATTATTAAATATGGAATATTACCTTCGTAACATATTATTATAACGAATTCTTTTTAATTCTTACCAATATTTTTTTATTTTTTTTATTTATGATTTTAAGTTAAACATATAATAAAAAAAAGGAACTGTTAATAATTTGAACTATTAAAAATCATACTTTACATTTTATCTATCATACTTTATATTCTATACGTCATGTTATTAGGATTCATGGGTTGTACCTACAATGTGCATCTTATATTAATAATTTTTCTACAGATGACACATTGAACCACATTGAACCGGAGACGCTATTTCCAATATAGGTATGCAGTATGTAATGTAACAGAAAAAAATTAAAAATTAATGTAACAAATTATGGAGTAAAATAAAATAACTAAATATAAATAATATTTTAATAACTTAAAATAATAAATTTCGATCATTATTTTTCTTACGATTTTAAGCAACTTTAAAAAAAATATCCTCTTTTAAATCAAACCTTCTTAAAATAATATTTTAAAATTCGATGTTTCTAATTAATAATGATTAATAATAAATCACTATCTAACAGCCTGCTCAAAGTTAAGCGAATACACTTACTAGCATATTACTGACACATAGTACATTATCGGCGTTCTACGGCGCAATGAATAGACAATAAATGTGCTATAAAGTACTATAATTGTATTGGATAAGAATATTTAAACCTAAAATCTACAACTTATAAATAAATATTTTAATATTAATTTCACACTTGTTAATATTATACCTATTATCTATAACTTTTTGTTTTAGTTTTAGTGAGTCCATTGATCATAACTTTTAAGGGACACAGTGTAAAGGGCATAATATACAAAACTTTGATCATTCGTGGTTTGTACAAAGGTAGTAATTAACCAAATACTATATACTTCGGCTAAAATTTTGAAAAAATGAACACTACCTGAATATTGTTTGAGTATAGTGATTTTCTTTTCAAAAAAATAAAATAAAATAATGATAAAACGATTAATTTACTCATTACGAATTAGTGACTGTAAAATTGAAATGTACGCTTAATGAATACATTTCACAAGCATTTTTTAATTTTATCGAAATTCGCCTTTTTTACAACAATAAAAAACGCAGTACACAATGATATAACATAGTCCCTTTATATATGTAAATAAACACTCTACAACATTTATTCATACATATTTACTATTAATTATTCGTATCAAATTGCAAATTGAATAATGATAAAATATAAAAACATTTTTATAGAAAATAAAAAAACAAAAGTATGCAAAATTAATTATTATAAAATTATAAATATACATCTAAATTATACAAAATTACACAGTTGTAACTCTCAAACAATAAAACTACAATAACTGAAGAATTATTTAAAATTATTATTATTATTGTTGTTGCTATTACGGTTAAATAAACAAAAAAAAATATTAATTTAAAATTTGAAAATTATTAACAGTAATGAAATAAAATAATAATATAATTATGCTTAGAGAAAATATCAGTTTATATATAAAATGTATGCTCCAAACCTAAACGACAAACATGTATTATTACTTGTATATCATTGTCTTCGAAGATTTCACTTATAAATAAAATAAATTCAAATTTACTACGAGTATACGGAACTTTCTTTAAAACAATTTTAGTTGATAATTAAATTTTGATAAATATAAATATTATAGTATATTAGGTCATATAAAATAAATTATATAAAAACACGATATTAGTTTTATATTTAGAAAGCAAATAATTTATAACGTGAATTTTTCAACATAAATATTTTTAATATTTTTTGTGGAAATTTTTAATTGTGAAACAATCATAATTTATTTATTGAAAATTATCAACTTTTAATTTTTAACCCATTCCTATTTTTATTTATTTTATACTTCCTTAATTTAAACTAATACCCAAACAGATATTAAAATATTCAAGGAATTTAACTTAAATATAAAATTGTTCATTTACTTTTATACAGGTACTTAGTATTGCAAGAATCATATTGCATTCAATAAGTATTTCAACTAAATCAACATTATATTGAACATTCCGAATGTAAAATAACAAGTAAATTATAAAAAAAATACATCAATAATTTTGAAATATAATTAGGTACATGTTAAAAAAATAGCCTACAATCTACTTTAAATCTTTGAAAATTATTAATGAGTTTAAAAAATAAAAAAAAAACATTAATATTACCTAATAACAACTAAACATTACTAAATTATGACTTTATATTAGAAATTAAAGCCACCAATACTTTTTACGGTGAAAAAATGATTTAAGATATTTAAAAACTGTCAACCACCGATCACTCTAAAATCAAAACCAAATAATCTGATTTTAGTAATAAATATATTTTATTGCAACTTAAATCATCCAAAAATAAAACGACGCATTGGTTCGTTCGTGCATATAAATATATGCTAATCGTGCGTGTTATACCTATGCATATACAATGAATAAATCGGTACAAATTCGCATTCATAAGATACGATAGTTAAACAAAACCATTTATTCAAAATCTGAATTAAAACATCAACTTTGAATTTTAATTAAAAATTATACATGTAAACCATATATTAAAACTCGATTTAATAAATAACACCAACTGAATTTTTATCACCGATCTGTCTATATCAAACTAATGTTTTTTTAAACATACGTCATTTACTGGTCGTTTAAAATTTCAGTTCATATAAAATCGACAAATATATTCATACACTTTTAGCATACGTGTGGATAACTAATAATTGGAAATTCCTGGAAGCATCGTTTTATGAAAATAAAAACGATTTTGTTAACGACGTGACGTCGTAATTTCGAATACCGTGAGCGCCTCACAAAACCGCAGTGTATTAGATAATATCAAAACAACAATTTATGAGTGGAAAATAAATCAACATTTTGATCACATAATATTATAATATTGTTATATCGAATGAACGATTTATCTGATTGCTCGTCATAATCGTAAATCAAACAACAGTATAATAGTATACACATCATATTAAATTTTAAATAAAATAGTTTTTTTTTTTTTTTTTTTAACGTAATAATAAGTAAATAATTAATATTATATTATTATATAGAGATTAGAGATGTATAATAAATTTCGATGATTCAATGAGCCACATCATATTATACAACCAGGTATGTAAAATAAACGAATGTACTACAAAATACGTAAACCACTTACCTTGTGCGGAACACACGTGTCAAAGTAGTAGTCGCCTCTAACGGATTTGTCGTCGAATGCTGCGCACGTTGACGACAGTACCGTTTGTGTGACCATGTTAATCGCATGCCTTGCACTGAGTCGGTGGCACGTTGGCTCGCGTATAAAATGGTTAGTTTATACTGCTCATTCATGCCGGGCGGCGGCGGCGGCAAACGATAACGCGCTGTCTGTTTTGCGTCCTCGACAAAGCTCCTCCTATCATCCAAATCCTCCCCATTTACCTCTTCATCCATTGTTCATCATCCTCCTCCAACTCTAACGCCGACACTATTTCAACTCAACATTTTTTTATTTTAATATTATATACCTATACTCTTCAGTCATAAGTTCCTACCCGATACAATTATTAAATTATTCCGAGTCTTATACTCCAAAAGTCTACTATAATGAGTATAGTTTAAGTTATACAAGATAATATTTAAACCAGTATGCTGAAACTGTTGATAATTGAATATCGAGTTTTACTTTGGTGTAAGTAAAGCGATTCTAATTACTAAAAAAATGTTATTATAGTTATTATAGTTGCCTATCTATAGATATTAAATAGATACCTATTAATAATATTTGAACATTATTTTATAGAAAAATATGAACTATAAAAAATAATAAAAAACAGAAAATCATTTTAAAGCCTAGAGGGATGCTATTCAAAACTTAAAGAAGTAAAAGAATAATTGTCTAAAGATTATCTATGTGTTCGTAAGTATATTTCGTTTAGTCTAACCCTATTTTGAGTGTATACATCTTAAAATACTTCAATCGATCAAAATATCATAAATATTTATCAAATTTTAGACAATGTTCACAATTTAAAAATATTTTCAAATTGACTGCTTCTGAATACTCGTAATGATAAACAGTATTGTTGAATAATAACCTAACCTATCACATAATTTTCTGAATAAACTAGACATTGACAATATTATCTCAGATATATTTTCAATGGTTTATTTTCATCTTTGACTATTGACAACAAATAATAAAACATTATTCTGTTAATTTTTATTTTTATTATAGTAAAACACGTAACCCGTCCTATATATTATATCTATCTTTGATAGAACCTTTATAATTATTGGTATATTTTAGATGTATATAAGAGAACGCCAAATTGGTGACCATGCAATCCCATCAAAGAATGTCAGTTTTTTACTGAAAGCTTAATATAATTTTCAAGGATAATTGAAAATAAAATAAAATCCGAAATAAACTGCAATATGATTTAAAGTTTTTTGTCAATTTTTCAGTAAGAATAAACAACTAGATTCAAATACTTTTAAAAGATTCAAAATCCATCATAATTTTTAAAAATAAAGCTTCTTCGACGGGAGAATGGATTGACGTAAGCGTGAAGTTGTTCAGAATAACAAAATCTTCATTTTAATTGGAGATTATTGACTTGTACTAAGATATACCAAGTGTTCAATAAGTTTGAAAACTTTTAATTACTATATGTATATTTTAATACCTACATGAAGCAATTACAGATAATACTACTGTACATTTATAATGTAAAATCTTTAATAACCTCATTAATTATATCATATTATCGTCCCAATTAGTCTAAGACCGTTTCCAAACTTATTGAATACCTTTTATAAAACTGCGCCTACAGAAGATTTTTTAGCTAAGCAGTAAGTATGGTTTTAAAAAGTATATAAACTGTTAAAAATGGTCATACAATTTGCTACCGGTGCGTGTGGCTCCAATGCTCCATATATGTGTGTGTGAAATGTCAACAAATATCGTTCAAGATTATCTAACTTAAGATTTTAAAGGACACTTTAAAAATACATGTTAGTGATTCTCAACAAATACAAAATTTTAAGAAACTGATTCAGATCAAACATATACATAATTTCAAAACCATTAAGATCATGATGTAAAATTATATTCTTAAGATTTCTAGTTAGTGAGATATTTTTGTCATTTAAGAACATTAATTTTTATTTAGTATGCATAATAATTTTATTTTATTATTTTAATTTTATTTTTTTGGATCTCAAAAATTATTTTCCTTGGAAAAAATTGCCGATTTCTATAATGTATAGTATACATAATGTCATAATACATATATTATAAAATTATTGTTTTCTCGGCTTTTTGATCTACTGTAGTGGTATTCTCGTTCAAAATTCAATAAATCAATATGCATATTAGTATATCACGTTGTAACTGTATTCCAAAACTCCTGCAGAGCTATTATGGATTTTGTGAATGTCATGAGTCGTGATTAATTAAAATTTTTTTTTTATTTTTCACTCTTTACTCCAAAAGCTTCAAATATATCGGAACACATTTTAAATAGTTCTCAATAGACAAGACATATTAATTGGATCTTCTATTTGTACCTACGTGTATTTAAAACGTACCTATAAAATGTTGAGCAATATAATTTATAGATATATTGTGATACACTGTAATTATTACTATACAGATATGACAAAATTTATATGTTGTAGCTTGGAATTTTTATTTACAACTTTTAATATTATTATTCTTAAATCTCCACGTAATTAAATTATCGTTTAATAACAATAATAACTAAATACTACAGCCATGTTTTCCTAATTTTTGAACAACTATATTGTATGCGTAAAGAAATGTGTAGTGCTAAAAAAATGAACAACTGCTGGGTTGTAAAAAAAATGTATAGTATAATAACATTTGTTAAAAAACAATTACAATATTAAAGATGAAAAATGTAATATTAAATATTGTCTGAACGTAATTTTCTGATCGTAAACACAACCCTACACATTTAAGTGGTTTTAAAACTAATTAACATATTAGACAATAAGAATAATAATTTATTCTAAAATTGAAAAGATAATTTTTAACTTTTATGAATTAAATTCAACCAAACATTTTTTTCTATATATTTCAACTGGTACTTTTTGACGAGAAAACTTTTTTGTATTTATTCAGTTAAATTACAAAAATTGATAATCAACATAAAATATCCGTATTAAAATAAACGACTGTGTTTTACTATATAACTGTTTAAAAAAATGAATTTCAATAATATTAACAAGATTATAATATAAATAATATAATCTTAATTTTATTAATTACTCTCGATAAGCCACGATAACTAAGTAAACTCAGGAATTCAAAGTTTTCTCTCGTAAAACTGTCCATTACACTAAATACATTTTGAATCATTAAATTTTAATTTTAATGTTATTATTTTATTATTTTTGTACGTTAGTATAGATGAGCAAATATATATTTAACTAAGGTATTTATAATATTAACTATGATATTTAAGTATGATACGATGTTTGTAAGTTGTTTGTAGGTCTAATCTTGTGATCATTACCATTTGATGTTTTAAATATCGACACGTTGAATTAAGATTGGTTTCTAGAAAAATGGGAACGGAAAGAGCACTCTAATGTATCTAAATGGTAACAAGCAAAAGATCAGGAACATTCAGTGATCCGTTTAACATAACTGATGAAATATAGAAGTATACATTTTTACGATGAAAAACTATAATGTAAACATATTAAAAATCTATATTTTTTAGTACAATCGTAAGGTTCTTTATGAATATCAACTATAAAAGGAGCATAGGTAGTTCAACATTTTATAATGGACACATTCAAGAACCAACTTAACATGGATCACGAATGGCAGACTACTAATCCATATCTAACAAAAGATAAACAAGAAAAAAGCATTACAACAGAGATATCTGACTGACTTAAATATATTTTGTGTTACGTATGATAAATCCTATGATTTTAACTCTAACAGTTGTGTTAAAGCGAGGACTAAAACTAAAATTTGCTAAGAGCTGAAGACCTAAATATTAAATGCATTTAACACGTTTCTAGTTCTAAATAACTGAAAAAATAGGATGAAAGTATAGGAGTACTTGAAATAGAGAAATACTGTTACATTTGATTAGATTTAGAAATAGTCCTAATTTCTAAATGGATGGTCAATTCACAATAAGTAGGTATTCAATAATGCTGTCTATTGTGGAAAATAATCAGCTGGTGCATAAGTCTATGAAATAATGATCACATTATTTGCAAATGATAAGATTTTTACTCGAGTAATCAACCGGCTATTATAATATCACAGTAGTAAAACTTAATCGATAAAGATTAGTCGAAATATAAAAACATATAATATTCAAACTTTTAACTATTTATACCATGAATCTATTTATCCCATTATAAGTTACGTCAGTATTGATTTATAATCTAATAACAGCTATAGTGATATATTAGATGATATAATATTATAATTATCACCATAATTATATACGAGCACTATATTTTAATATTTATGCGATTCGTTTCTGTTCAACCTACCGTATTGAATATAAAATAATTAATAGAATTATAAATATAGTATGATAAAATATCCTTAAAAAAATATGTACCTATCCCATTGATATACGTACCAAATATTTGGTATTAATTTTTGTAAATAAAAGTTATTATTACTATTTTAATTAAGTTAATGTGGTTAAATCATTTATAAGCACAATTAATAAAAACCGTTTTTATATAAGTTATTAATGAAACAGTAACAACTTAATGTTATCTCTAAGTTCTGCGTACAACTTGTTGAACTTTTAGCTGTCCTGAAAATAAGTTTTCCAAAAGTACACATCAATTTCACAATCACACATGATAATTCAAATGCCACGAGAAGTATTCGCTGAACCACTAAATTACACATTGTATTTTAGATTACACGTTATCGAAAGGATTTATTATGAATCAAAGCTTCCAAAACAAACATCTCTTGTCGCTTATGACTTATATATGATGACAATTACATAAATGTTTGATTTTATAAATAAATTAAGATTTATTAGTAAATAAAGAAACAATACCAAGAAGCCTAATGACAATTCTAAACATTTGCACAATATTGCAGTTACAATTGTCAAGCTTCAAAAAGTGTTTAATTCTTTTATGACTTCGATAGAAACAACAATTTGACAAAGTAAAATTGTTCTGAAACTTACTTCTATTCATTCTTTCAAAAGCAATTTATATAATCAATGGCATTATTATAACAATACTATAGATAAATGTAAATAGGTATTATAAGTACAAGTTTAAGGTTTAAACTCTATTTAACTCTAATCTTGCAAAGTTATCAAAATGTTTAACATTTATATCATCAAAATATTCACAGATTTTTATATATTTTCAATTTTTCGAACAACTAAAACTTTTAATTTACTACAGGGTATACAATAATATTATTAATATTACATAATACTAATATTGTTTTCAATTAATTGAGTACCTAGTAACTTTTTAAATTATCTAGTTAGTTAATTTTCTAATTAAATTTCTAATTTTTATATTTTATGATTCTATTTTAAAATATTTATTGATAATTTCAACTTGAAAGCTTCTTAAAAACTATTAATACTGTTTGAAAAAATTGAATACTAAATAAAATCATGATTGATATTTTTTGTGTACGGAGTGAAGAATCAACTATTTTTTTAATGATGTTATAGTAGAGCGATAACAATTTATAAACTACAAATTAAATAAAAATAAAAATATTTTGAAGTGTTTGTTCTTGAAGCAAATATTTAATTCAAACAAGCTTAAAACAAACAAATTAAAAATAATCAAATAAATATTAGAAAAAAAAATATATAACAATAATATTTTATAAAACACGTTAAAAGTTTTTAATGGCATGGTATTATATTCAAGTTATATTTGGTCGGATTTAAAATGTATTTATGAAGCCTTGTACACATGCTTATATATACCTAACTACTTTGTATTACTATGTATGTACTAAACAATAAATTAAATATGTATCTATTTCACAAGAGCTTTGTACGTATATCAAAAACCCGTGTATAATATTAGAATAAAATAACCTTTTTCAAACTAACAAGTAATTGAGAAATATTCAAAACCTATCTGATGCTTTGTACACTTTTTTAAATCTCTACAAAATCTTGTTATGGTACTTTTCTAGAGAGAACCCAATTTAATATAAAACGAATCCTAAAATACTTTGAACTTGAAAATACGTGGAAAAAACAGTTGACCCAGAATATTTAACTTCTTTTAAAAGCATATGCATAGTGATGAGATAAATTTAAATGTTTTATTAATTATCGATCGGTAACAAAAAAAATCAAGTTGTATAGTTGACTTATCTAGGTTTTTGTTGTACGAAGTATATTTCAGATAGAAATATTTAATATAAAATTAATTTAAGGTCCTTGTTTAAAATTAAAAAAAATGTATTCTAATTTAAAATATCTATTAATATTATCCGTGCGTTTTATGATTCTTAAAATATTCAAAATAATTATTACAAAACAATTTTAATCAAGTCAAAATAAATATATTTTAACAAATGTTAGTGAAATCAGAAATTAAATGTACTGTCTATATGGCCCCTATTGTACAGCAGAGTAGTAGTACTCACTTATTCACCTTTTCTCAATGAAATTAAACATACGAGTATTATGGCGATATTACTAATAAATTTATATTTACCAAACAATTTAAAACCACAATTATTGGGCCAATAAGAATAAGAGTAATACAATAAATTTTTTATAATATATGTTTGGTAGTTATATATTATATTATAAATTAATCAAATATACGTCCATATTAATTTACGTTTTAATTAATCCGTGACAAATGATACCAGTAATTAGTAATGTGATCAATTATCCGATTAAAATATGCACCAGTGCGAACACGGGATTTAACGAAAAAAGGGTGAAAATAGGTAACTGCTAAGCTATACTGCAGTTAGGTAGTATAGATGTCGAATGTACCTCGTCATTTAAATATATATATAAGTCAATGTAATGTATATAGTAGTAGTATTTACCTATTAAATTTGAATTTAATAATAAAGAGTTGCATACAAAAAAAACGAATGTGAGCGAAAACAATCCGTCAGCGGTCAGCCTACATTATTAAGAATGTTTTATAATTTATTTACATTTCTATTAAAGCCATTTAATTGGGTAACTATTAATAATACGATAAATTGCCGACAATCTGGCAAAATCTACGTCCAATTTAATATGTCCCGCTCTCATCCAACTTCCTCGTACTGATTTCATTCCAATATTACGGAGTCATATAATATCTTACCTCTAGTTTACTTACTGATCTAACCTCCCAGCTAGGTTTGCCACTAGATACAAAAACATCGTACCGAATGTTCTTAAAAAAACATGCTTCAATAACCTAAATTTACCTAGTTCAAGTATAATACAATTCAATCGCCTATACGTACTGGTCACACATTATTACCTGCCCACGCGTACAAATTAGGACTAAACGACTCCCTATTCTGTACTCTACATTCCAACGAAAGTGATTGCGATCTCCCTCACCTTCTTTTTGATTGCCCTTATCTGCACTCGAAACGCGTTATTTTGTTTAATTTTCTTAAATCCATCAATGTCCCCCTCAATCATTCCTCCATCCTCAACTCCAATTCGGAAACAGTTGTAAATTTAATTATTAATTTTATTTTGGAGGCTGGTTTTATCATATAATTATTACTCTTAAGGTATTTATTATTTTTAACTCTTTGCTTGTTTTTAAATATTTTATTGTTATATAGATAGTTTGTTTTTTTTTTCTTATAATTGTTGAGCTGTAATAGTATAACTAAAAGCTAATAAAAAGAAAAAAAATACTATAAATTGAATTAATTTTTACCAAAAACACTGCTTTAAAAAGTTTTATTAGGTGTACAAAACGTATAATAAAACAAGTTAAAAATACCTACAAATTTTATTTTTAAGCTACAACAAAATAACTATAAAATTAATATTATTTGTTTAAATATTTTATATTTTAGTTACAGTATGAACTACTTATAAAGAACTTAATATTACATTTTCTATCCTTAAGCTATAAAAATTGAACATTTAAAAAAAATTTAATTACCCAAATGTTTGCAAATGTTCGTGGTTTTGATAAATCTTAACATTTAAATAATTATATAATAGCAATTTATTAGAAATCTTGTATTAATTGTTTAAGCTTTTTGACCGAAAGTTTTTATTAAGATTTATAAAAAAAAATCAAAAATGTCTAAAAATAGTTCAAAATATTTTTAAAATATACATACAATAAGTATACATATAAAATGCTAATATACAAATTTAATTATTTGTTTTTAAGTTCCATAACAAAAAAAAATCCATTTTATTGTAGGTACATTGATTTTGTAAAACTTATTGTTTTTCTTTTAAAATTTTTATATTTTGCCAGGTTATTTTAAAAATTACTGGAAATATTTTACTTTTGATCCCTTAAAGTACTAAATTGGATCCAATTTTTAATTCAAAAATTATCTCCGCCATGATAATCGAAACATTTTTAATACCCATCAAATGTCCCTCCCTCTATTTTAAAGTGAGTTACTATTTTACGTAAACGTAATACACCAATACCATAGGTATATACTGAATGGTACATGGTAGTGAAATACATAGATAATTCATTTATATTCGTTTTCTATAACTTTTCACAGTTATGATTAACGGACTAGGTTTTCCATAAAATATTCTTATCTCTCCATTTTTTATACTGTCAAGAATACATTTATTGCACAAATAAGGTATAGCGTTCATTATTATTCCTCAATTAATAATCATATATAATATAAAGGTCATATATATTAAAATTTAAAAAGGCACTTATTTTGTCAATGCAATACATTTTAAATTTCAGCAGTCTTCTTTTAACAATCTTCTCAGTGTCGTAGGTATTCTGACCTCTGTAAACTGTTATACACTTATACATATTATAGGTACCTACAGTAATTGTGTCTGCAGTTCAGCGTAAATCTTTAGTCTTTATGGAGTTGATAAATTTTATTGCACAACGAAATATACTTCATTAATATAAATCTGTTATGCTATTTTATTAATTTTGTGAAATAACATAGGAAATTAAAATATGGGTTTGTTTTCGAAGCTCGTGAATAATTTAATTTTTGAAACTTTAGGCGCACAAAATAAAATAAATATAATGGTTCATTAATAATTTCCAATGAGTCATTGTTTATTGATGGTTAAATAACTGCAGAAACTGTTGGAAAACTTCGCATATTTACAGTATACGTACTTATACATATTGTAATTGGGTGTGACTACTGTGGTTCAACGACGTTTTTAATCTATTTGAACTAATATCTGACTTACAAGAAATCTAGAAAATTTAAATAATAATATTTTTTTATAGGAACTTAATGCAACTAAAAAATGCACCCTATTTCAAACTTTTCATCACAATAAATTAATATAACAGTTATTCTTAATTATGTGTTTTAAAAATAAAATTCTAAATTAATTATAATAAAACAAAAATTAAATTAATTTTTCATAATTCTATGTTTGCACAAAATGCAGTCAATTTTTTTAAAATCGTTTTTAACACTTTCGGCTGTTTGGCCAATTCAAAGTATCCGAAACCATAATATTATGAAAGTTATTTAAAGCAAAAGTCAGAGCACCAAATTGAATTTTATTTCGAAACGGATAACAATAGTTGTGACTTTTTTTATCTGTTCATACATAATATATGTTGTTTAGAAACTTAATTTTCACTCGAACGCTTGCATTATAGCTATAGCTCCGCGGGATGTACATTCAAGCAACAAATGCAAAACAGTCGACGTCTAAGTCGCACATAAATAAAATACTAACAACAATACTAAAGCTACACAATATGTACGTCGTATGAGGAGTATATGAAGTATAGGTATTGTTCTCAACTACTTGAGACAATTCGTAACAACGGCATGTCTTAAACACCAAAATGGGATACAATTATATAACGTAAATCACCAATAAATCGACGTTCAAAAATATAAAAATAAAATAACGCTATTATCATAGGTGAGTAGGTAATGTTTGTTTTTTTCAATTATAATCGACGGTCGCAACTATTTAGTAGTCGATTTTACGCGCCCGCACAATCCTTCATTTACGAACAACTAAGTGGAAAAGACAGATACTTCAAAGAGGTAGATTTAAACACCGTCGTCAAACATCACTTGCTCTTTTCTGCGAATATGAATTATATTATAATAAACTATAAAGGTATATTATATTTTATGACTGTAAATATTTAATGTTCTTTATCATATACATAATATTAATATATATAATCTTATATTATATCGCTTATTCATCATCTTATTTAATTTAATACTCATGTCCCATAATATATCAATGCATCCTATAGATACATTATTATTTTCAATAACATAATAAATTATATAATGTTTCACGATAATCCATTAATAGATAAAATACGAACTAAAACGAATTTTTTTATAAAACGATTAAGAACACTAAATGTATGTATATTTTTTTATTCAACGTAACGAAATTCAATATTTTTATCGAGCGATAAGCACAATATTTAATACTTCTCCAGATGAATATATAGAAAATCCAATTCAAAATGCTTAATATATAGAATGATAAATGAACTAGGAAAATTTAAGGCTTAAGTAATTGTTTGGTCAACAATTTTTAAGTCAGAAAGAAGTCGAAGACACTTTCAATATCGTTAATTAAATACGATAAAACAAAATAATAATAATAATAAAATTGTCGAAAAAAAATAAAAAGATAAAATTGTAAACATTTAAAATATATAAAATATGTGATTCAGTTAATTTATTAAAATAACAGTATGTTAGTTAACACTACAAAAATCAATGTATAGGTAACGTGTTGTACAATTTATTATTATATTATTTATTTATTTTGTTTACAATACCATATTTTTTTATAAGATTTTAATGATTATTATAGTTTATGACTACAACATTAAACAATTACACATTTTATTTGTACCTATATATTTAACAAATTAACAATTTATCATTATTATGAATATTTTTCATTACACCTAAATTTCCAGCTAATTAAATATTATGGTAAAATTGCACGTGAATTCGTTCTTAATCGTTTTAGTTTTTGGGTAAGCGGTGAATTTTTTTCTGTATTTTCAATGTACGTTTATTAAATAGGTATTAAGTACTCAGTATAACCATTATTTGATAGCCGTCCCAAACTAATCATACCCATCACTCTAGCTAATATTATAATATATAACAATGAGTCACGCGTATGCTCATCAAAATATTGTCGAAACACTCAAAATGAATAATTATTAATGAATAGTATTACCTTTAATATAATAATACCGTTCCTGGCATGACTCATGAGTAAATTATTATCAACGGATAGAACTGAAAAATTTGGCTGATCGACAATTAGGATAATGTAGTTTATCCATAAACTTCGTGACATACGATCATATTTGTACCTACTATTAATTGTAATTAAAATAATATCATTAATATGAAAATTAATAAGACTAAATACTATTTACCAGTTATTTGAGTGAAAAAAAACGCAAAAAATTTTATGAAGATTACCATCCCTGGTGGGGATCGAACCCACGACCTTTGGATTAGAAGTCCAACGCGCTATCCTCTGCGCTACAGGGACATCTGCGAGCGTCGTGCGTTTCGAGTTTATTTAAGTAACACATTTAATAAGTATATTTTTACTTTTCTTAGTTTACATTTTCTATTCATACTATATAATATCTATATTACAATAACATGGTATCTTTTTTCTATTGATATAGTTATACAGTAATATTTCATGGAGCCAATCGACAATAATATTTGTAATGTATAATTACGTTAGGTATATATTCACAGAACAATAATATAATATATTATATACCTACATATATTTTTATTATATTATATTATTATATTATGTGATATAATATACCAATGATTTTGAGTGAAACTACCTATTACTTTTACAAAACATGAACTCTGTCCAAATAAAAAAACCAAATTTTTACTCTAGAAAGAAGAAATTTTGAACTGCGCAACATCAATTTCAATTTTTTTTAAATTACTAGGATGAAAAGTTTTTTTTATCATTTCAAATTCATTAGGTATCTTAAATCTTTGAGTTTGAACAACTTTTTTTTTATAGTTCTGGTATTGAAAAACATAAAAATAATGTTGCACAGTCAAAAATCTCTTTCTTATGTGAACATTTGATTGTTCAACTTAATTTTTTTAATGCTTACGTTAAACTTAATAGTTTTTGAACTGATAATCCATTTTATTTTTCCTCATTGAAATTAGTAATAAATAATACTTCAATTATTAAATTTTAATTTTTAAACAAAACAAGAGTACCTACCTAACTAATAACAAACTATAATAGATGAATCGTTACACTTTTAAATAAGTACTATAATTTATTCCTCTTATTAATTAGGTATACATATTATATAACTAAAAACTTATGATTTTTTACCTTGTCGTGTATGTAGCGATATTTAAGTGTTTTATGAATTTTAGACTTAAGCAGTGTTGCAATAGATAAAAGCTAAAAACAAATTAATTAAGCTGTGGATAAAAGGATAGCTTTTTGAATAATTTATACTATTACAATTTAAAACTTCCCCACTTCTCATCAAGGGTAGGTATAACTTAAATCAAGGTGTTATGTCATCTAAGATCTAACTTCTTAATAATTATGTTAATAAGCCATTAATAATGCAAAGTAATTCGAAAAAAAATGTGTTCTCAATATGTATGCTTACAAATACCAAAAAAAAATTTTTATGACGCTCCCGAAGTCAATTCAAGCTTTCCAGTTAATCTGCCTTAAACAAATTGTCTCTCATCAATCTCTGCTCTGTATTCGTCAAAAATAATAATTTCCTCAATGACTTAAAATTCCAACACTTTCTCATTTAACAAAATCATACTACAATACTATATTGTTTTTCATTCAATGTTAACCCAATAACCCATAATATAAATTTGTCAATAAACTTTTCTCTTGCACTATCCCAAACCTCCAGAGTCCCAGAGATGTTTAAAACAAAAATGACCAAGAGATTTAATATAGCCTGTCAGGTGATACTTATAGTTAGGTGCCACTACGAGTACCCTCCCAAACTCACTTATTCTTGTCACTTTATATATCATATATCATTTGTAGAACTCTTGTTATCTTGTTTTCTATTTTAGCTGTGTGTCGCATTCCAAATTGAATAATACAAACTAGTCCACGAGTAACAAATAGCAAAATATTCAATATATCATCCAAATGTGTATAGGTATAAAAAAAAATTATGCAAATGTATCCGGTTCTCGGTTCTTCGGTTTAATAACTACCTACCAATATAAACTAATCAACGTACGTACTCCACAACTTACAAGTTAATAGAAATAACAAAGTATGCTACATTTATTTCAACATTTTTATAATCAAATAATTAAAAATAAAAAGGACAATTTTAAATCAACTATTTTTGTAAAAGGCTTACTTTTTGATAAACTGCAGTTATCTGATTAATATTTTTTTAATATTCGTACTGTTTGTCAGCTGTAGTCTGTGTCAGCCTGCTGTATCTTATAATTTTAATATTCAAAATAAATAAAAACTAATAAAACTAAGTTGTAAATATACAAATTGTATTCTTTTCATTCCTTCTAATTAAAAATCAAATTAATCAAAGAATAACGATAAAATAAAATGCATCACTAAATTAATTAAATCTAGGTAAATTTAGCAGTTAATAATATTTAACTATCAGATAATAAACGCAATTCTACGGTTTAAAATATACAATATAGGTATACATGGTATACACTTTACAATGAAAGCTCTGAATAGCAGACACACTCAGTCCGAAATTTTGTATACTATAAGAAAGTATAGAGGGAGGTATTCAGAGGGAGTTTTTGAATTTCATAAAGGGTAAATATGTAAAAAGAAAAAATATGAGCTAGGTTAAATTAAATCATAATATTATTATTAATTAATGTTTTTAATGATATAATTATTTTAATATTTTAACAATATATATTTAAATAAGTATAAAAAAAAAAAAATGCAAACATACTTAAACACAATTCAATTTGGTATGAAAAAAATTGATTTTTAAATAATTATATTTAAATTAAGAATAGGTGTCAGCTATTGGGAGGTATCTGTTAAGGGAAGTTTCTCTATATTTTAAACCATGCATAATATGTATAGGAATGAGTCATTTTATTTTACAATTTATTCATATATTTATTGAATTGTTGTAAAAATTCAAATTTATACCTAAGAACTTATTTATTTTAACATCTATTTGATCTATAATAACCTACATCATTTTCATCGATTTGTGGTAGAATCAAGGTGTGCGTTTTTAAATACTATTTGCAATTTTAATTTCAAACCTTTACAAATGTAATATAAACTTAATTGTACGATAGTAATTTAAAAATATCTTAATATTGTTTGTAAATACTATTAAGTATTAACAAGTTAGAAATAAATATTAAAAGATTATTAATAACAAAAATATTGGTGCTAATAATTCATGAGAATTAAAAATATATAGATATATTATGCTTAGTTTTTTATAATAATATTAGCTATTGCAAACTGACATAAAATCAAATATAATGTTGTGTATGATAAAAACAATTTTATAGACAGACTTGGGAGACATACAAACCAATTACTAGATTTTTGAATGAAACTCAAAAGTTAGTAAAAATATACATCTAAAAACAAATAAAATTACCAGTTAAATGTACTTAACCAAGTCCAATTTAGTAGGAAATTTGATATATTTTTAGTCATTAATAATAAAATATAAAAACATACTTTGTTTTGTATACAAATATAAATATGATCTGTAATTGATTATTTCTTAAAATATTTAAAATATAAATACATTCTAAGTAAAAATAAATTAAATTCAATATAAAGGCAAACTAGTAATTTTAACGAGTAATATAAACATATTTTTTTTCATATTAACAATTATTAAACAACTTAAAATGATGACTGGCATACCAAATATGGTTTTATATCATCATTTTTTAATAATATAATTGATCAAATAATGAATATTGGAATAGTTTAATGTTTTGTTAGAGGTTATATGTAGATTTAATTTCATTCATTAAATTATTAACTAATGTTTGTGATGTACATTTTGCTTCAACAGAAACATTGTTTAAATTTGATTTAACCAATAGACATAGTTGTTCACTAGATGCATTGGAGCCATAAAGTGAAGCAGTCTCACCAACACGTTCCACCAATACTAGATGGAGTTTAGTGGAAAACCAATTAATAACTTGGTTAAAATTAGTGCCTGACAAAATAATCGATGATTTGTAAACTAGTTGACCATTACATAGTAGCTCAACTAATGGTACAGATGGAGCAGCTTTAAGAAACATATCTGAAACAGCTAAAGACAATCGCCAGTCTAATTTGTCTTGATGAAAATTGTCATCTTGAAAATTCTAATAACACAAACATATAAAATTTAGTATTTGTAAACTTATATTTTCATGCTTGTTTATTTAGTTACAGCCACGGATACAAAAAATAAACCCAGGCTCCCATGGCCTATAGTTAGTATTGGTAATGAACACTGCACCGTTGCGCAGTTATTAAATTGTGTATTTGCAGACACAAAAAATGAGCAATAGCCAGATGACTGGACAGAGTTCAATACATTACATTTTAGCAAATCCTTAGTGTCTTTAAAATTCCTTAAAGTATTATATTTGTTTTATTACATGATAATCATTTCCAAAAAATTAAAGCTTTGTATTTGACGAACAAGGTTCATTTTTCGTATTCGTGACTATAATAGCTTAAAATAAATATAATATTTTTCATAAATTAATCAGGGGATGTAAAATGTAACATTACTAATTTTAAAATAGAGAAAAGTTAGCAGCATTATTAAAATCTAATGAAGCTAAAAGGCCTAATGTAGATTTTCTAAATTTTCACAATTTTATAGTTTGAAAATTATATTTTATATTTTAGTTAACAACTAAATCATAATATTTTTCTACTACCCAATACCTATTTAAAGAATTAAATAGAGTTAATACAGTGAATTATATAAAAAATATATTATACAAAAACTCTTAGGCCTCGTAGAATTGTCAGAATTTGGGAATTATTTTTTATCCAAAAGAAATCGACTGAGCAGAAGAATATTTTTCTATTAAAAAAAAAAAAAAAAAATATCAAAATTGGTTGACTTTGCAGGACAGGAACATTATTTCTGATTATTTCTGTAGTATATTTTGAAGACAAAATATTAATACATGATAATTCATTAATAATTGCTGTAGATCCATTTGTTTTTGTCGTAACATTAAAAAACAAATTCACCACTCATGTGAAGTTGTGTTATACACTTATACAGCTAGTATTATATATTTTTATTTATAATGAGTTATAGTTAATTTAAAATGGTGATATTCTCAAGATGTATTCCATTTGTCAAAATCAAAATATTGCAATTTTAATTCTAAATTAGACTAAACATACTTCATATTCATATTTTAATAAAATCAAAAAAACCGAAAAACGTTCTAAATATATTTTTTACTTAAAATATTTTAAATATATTCACTTATTTTTTTAACTATAAAATTAATAATCTAAAATACTAATTGGTAATTACATACTTGTGCCATATATGTCAGTGTCCCTCGAAGAGTATTTGGAATAGATATATTTTCTACTCGAAGAGACAAGTCAAATTCAGTTAGTGAACCACACTGTATGTTATTATTAAGTTTATACCAAGATAAAGGTTCATTTTTCTAAAATATAAAATAAATTTGCAATAATAAGTAATAACTTTAAATTCAGATTAAGGTTATACTCTTACTTCATCTAAAAATTGGATGGCAGTGGAATTAGTCACATCAATTTCTATGTTTTTAATCAAACAATTATTACCCACATTTGTGAGACGAAAGAATACAGTTGCCGAATTACTTAATTCATTTTTTGGATCTATTTTGTACTCCTTGAAAATTCAATGTTTAAAAATAAGAAAAAAATGTATAATTAATTCATGACAATGTTAGCACAAACCACTTTTTAAAATAAAACAAATAAATTTATTTAATTTGTATTATAAATATTTACCAAAAGTATGTATTTATCCATTGCTAATTTTCCAAATGATAAATCTTCAGCTTGAACAATTTCTTTGGATGGAGTACAAATCCCCAATGCTTCTTCATAACCTTGTTTAATTTCAATCAATTGTTGATCACTTTTATCTAATTTTTTTAACTTTTTAGATTTTTCGCTCTTCTTCTTTTTTTCTTTTTCCTTCTTTTTCTTTTTATGTTTTTTTTCTTCAACTGGTGGTGGGCGTTCAATTTCAGGAACATCTAAATCAATATCTAATGCAGTGTGTGGGTCATTTATGTCTTTTTGCACATCAATTGCCCCATCAGAATCTTCAGCACCATCTGGCATTTCTCCTATATCCCGATTAACTACCATTTCAATGGCAATTTCTTCTTCTTCTTCTTCTTCAAAATGGTTATTTCCTTTTTTCTTTTTTTTAGATTTTTTTTTATCTTTTTTTTCCTTTTTTGCTTTAATGTATTTGTCAGATGATACAAAACCAGATACATTTAATGAGGTTGGCAGATCTATGGATGTGATAGGAATGTCACAAGTTTGATCACTACTTGAGTTTAATTTCAAATAATTGGGATTATTTTCTTGTTCATAAAGTCGAGCTTTTCTATTCTAAAATTTTAGATAATAGTTTTTAATTACTGAAACATTAAAATTTCAAAAAATATTTACCTCTTCTACTTGTTCTACTGTACTTGATATGTTTTCTTCTTCTTCTTTCTTATCAAAACCACCCAAATTAAAAAAATTGGAATGGTCATCAGATTGATTTTCATCTTCACTTTCGGAAGAGCTTTGCAATGGCTCATTGATCCATTGATCCAAATCCAACCTTAGTTTTGAATTTTAAATAAAATTATGGTTAATTATGATATATTATTAAACAATTAAATAATAACACACCCTTCTGGTACTTGCACTTTACGTTGGGCCTTAGGTGCAACTGGGTTTAATTCTCCATTAAATAAATATGCAACTTGTATGCATATATCATCAGCATCACCATTTTCCAACTCTTTATGAATGTAACTAATTAACTGCAAGGCTGCGCTAGCACGTTCTTGAACTTCTAGATCTCCACTAGATACATATTGTGCCAATTTATCAGATACTCGTTTGCACACCTGCGCCAAAATGTTAATTAGTTTTTTTTTTTTAATTATTATTATTAAATAAGAATTATACCTTTATTGATTGTTGAATATCTCCTTTAGACAATATTATAGATAATACTTTCATTATGTTTTGCACATAGGCAGCCTGAATATGACCTGGTAGTGAATGTACTTTGCCAGTTGACATAGAGAAAAGAGTTTCTTCAGGTTTTTCTAGTTCACTGTAAAAATTATTACTTAAAAAATCTAAACAGGTTTTGAAGAAAACTAATTACTTGGCATATTCTCCACATATCCAAGCTGCAGCATAAAGCACATTAGCCATATTCGAACCTCCAGAAGGTTGCATAAACATATGCGCATTATTAAGAAGTAGAGACATCTGTCCAACAGCAAATGGCCTTATAGCCTTAACTCTGACAGCAACATCCAACATTTGATGTGCTAATAAAGGACCATGTTTCATTCCTTCTACTCGAGCCAACTCTACTAAGACACTGACATACCTAAAATAAAGAATTTTATTTAAATTAAATTGAATACACAAAATAATTAAAAGCAGACCATTCAAAACTTGTAATAAAATGATAGTTATCTTGTGAACATATATCAATTATTTTGACAAGCAATTCATCTCGATAAACTGTGCCTTCTGCTTTATCCATATGAACCATAAGTTTTTTTACTATTTCCATCAAATTTTTTTTTGAGACCTGCAAAGAAATAATAATAATTAAAAAATTTACAAAGAGAATTTCAAAAAATTCACCATTCCATAAAGAAGATCTAATGCTCTAAGTCTGATTGATTCATCTTTGTCATCCAAACAGATCATAATCAAATCTTTATGAGCTTGAACTGACTTGGGGTGAGTTTTTAATATTTTAGACATAGCAAGTAAACCCAAATATTTCACTAAAACATACATTTAGTTTAAAGTAAAACAAAATTAAAATAAAACTTGATATACTTACAGTTCTGGTCAGAATCTTCAATTAATATTCTTAATTTTTGGACACATAACTGAAATAAAATTTTCTATTTAATATATTATGTTTTTGTGTAAATTAATTATGTTATTTTTATGGTATGTTTCAATACATTTTTAGGCACTTAAAATTGGATGTTTTGTTAAAGATAATAAGAATAAATTAAACCAAAGTTTTATTACTAAAATAATTGTCAAGCTGTTGTAGTCACTGACTAAAAACTAATAAAAAAAAATATATTCTCGCCATTTCATTTTTCTTCTTAATAAATTACCTATCTCTAATAAATTAATAAGTCATAAATACTAATTAATACGTCAATAAGTTAAGAAAATTATTTAATATTTTGTACACACTTTAAAATACAATTTAGTTTATTAAACAGTATTAAAAAAAAAGAATAAAGACTTTTTTCATACAAGAAAATACTGGGCCTCACTGAGAAGACTCATGTGGGGGCCCAAGAGTTCTAAAATGTATACATTATACATTTAAGAAATTTTGATAAAACATAAAAATAGCAGATATAACAAATAACAAATACATAATATAATAGTTTTAACAGCAAACAATTTAAACTAAAAATGTGTATAAGTAATAAACATAGATGTATATAAACCATAACAATAATACATCATCTAAGTCTAATAATCAGAACAAATTTTTTTTTATAAATAATCCAAAAGAAAGACTTAAAATATCAGAAGATATTTTATTTATTATATTGGTAACTATTTTTTGGAAATTCCAATGCTTTTTAAGAAGAAATGACTTACTTTAAGTATCTAAAATGTAAAATAAAATGTATATGATTGATAATTATAATTATCTTATAGTTGGACTAAAAAAATGTTTAATGAACATATTATACTGAATTTTTCACTTAGTGTGTGCACTTATTTTTGCCTTTAGTAATAAATATATTCAAATTCTTAATGTTTAAGTATAATCAAAATCCATATTATTATCGAATACCTTCTTATACTATTTAAAGGATTCAAATGATCCAAGCTTCTTTTTTTCTCACAAAGACCAACCCTTTTTACAGTAAATTGTTAAGCAGATAAATATCTTGAAAAAGTTAATGTATAAAAATCAAAATTGAATTTAGTAGTTTATAATTATTAAGCTTTTTAAGCTAAGGATATACTGTAATAGTGTATTTATAATATAATGGTTAGGTTAGGTTAATAATATTTAAATAATTATATGTTTTAGTTATGATAGCCCTTATATATTCTACATAAGTTATCAAGAAATATTATCTTTACTAGGTTTATCGAGTTAATAACTCAAAAAATAGTTGCTCAAATTGTGATTTAAATTTTATGTACATCAACATTTAAAAAAAAATTGTTTAACTCCAAACAGTAAAACAAGGGAAGTCTTCATTAGAAAAAAAAGTTTGTATAACTTCAAAAAAAATTTTAAATAGCATAAAAATCTAAGTATTTGAAAATATTAATTTTTGTTAGTATAGTTAAAAATGTCTATATTTGGAATATAAATAAATGCATAATTAAAAGAAAAAAAGCAGGCAAGTGGGTACCGTTCTGCTGTACATTAGAAGATGGGGTGGACCTCGGACTAGGGTAGGTTAAATTTGAAAGCAATGATAGGTATCATTGTATACAAAAAACGATTCTGAACGAAGATGATTTGTCAGCCTAGGATATAATTTCCAGTGATTGGTGAAAAAGGTGGTTCATGTTTAAATAGCCTGAATACACCAAAATTTAAGTTCTTTAAGAACATTGTAAGCTAAACTTATGAAAAATCTTGTATTAAATTTTCAACTCTTAGCTACCTATACAAACATTTTTATGAATTATACCTACAAAATAATTTGCAAATATTCATAATTTTGACGAATTGTTGTCAAAATTTGAACTCCAAATGCTAATAAAAAAAAATTGTGCCTATGTATTCTTATAATTTTTTAATCACTATAACATATGAGGAACTTTGTATAAAATTTTTAAGTATTTTGATTGGACCAAAAAATTTTTTCAGAAAAATTAAAAATTTCAGTTGTCTATAAATAGCTCAAAAAAACTTAAAATATTTTGAAAAGAAAATCATGTAAAGAAAATGCCAATCTAAATAACTGGTACAATTTTCAAGTATCTACAACTTATACTTTTTGAATAATAACAAATATTTAAAATCGTTTGAGGATAAATCATTATCGTGTGATTTCGTAAAAATTTAAAATTCAAACACACTTAAAATTTTTCTTATAATAATGCTTCGAGTTTTCTCAATAGATACTTGAAGGAAAACTTATGGAACACTTAGTGTTGTATTTTCAATTCTTAGTTATTAACACAAAACATTTTATGATTTTTCAACTTCAAAATCACTTGCAAATTTTCGCGTTTTCGACAGATTTCGTAAAAATTTGAACTATAAACGCTAATTTTTTTTAGCTACAATAAGAACAACTCAAAAGGAACGTTGTATTAAATTTTCAAGTCTTTTTGGTCATCCAACATTTTTTTACCGACACTTCGAAAAAAAATTCACATAAAAATCGAAAATTTCAGTGGTCTATAAATAACTCAAAAAAAGTCAAAAAAAGAAAAAAAATTTTTTAAAAATTTAACTGTATATGGATAACATTAACATAAACAAAATAATTTTCTTCTTTGGAGAAAATGTCAAGTATTTACAGTGATTAGCTTTTGAATTACAACCATATAAAAAATTGATTCGGTCGAAAACTGGTTTTGCGTAAAAATTCCTATTTTTTTTTGTGTTTTTCTCGATTTTTTGGAAAACTGTTGTAAAATGTTTACTTTTTACTTTTATAATGCACCAAGGATATTCACTTTTCCATCAGAAACCACCCCCGAAGTTTGAAATTGAAGCATTATTTCAACTAGTTATGCTGTACACAGACACAAAAAAAAAAAAAAACATACATCATTGTAAAATCAATACATTCATCACTCCGTTCAGAATCTAAAAGAAGTTGAACATGTTTGGAAAATCATCTTATATAATTAAAATACAATAAGTTAATAACTATAGATAATAAACTTGTAAATATTAAATAATTTAATTGTAATATAATGAAAAATATATTACTTGAATGGAAGCACTATGATTTGGCATACCAGATGAAATTGAGATTAGTACTGTAAAAATTAACATAATATTAAACAATAAAAGTTACATAAAAAATATTTAATTAAATCATTTAAGTTAAGGAAATTACAAAAAAATAAATTCAATATATTCTGAAAAAAAAATAGTATATAGAATATTACAGTAAATACACTTATATTCACTTCTTGTTGTTTTAAATTATTAATTTTTATTATGTAAAAAAGGGTATAATTTAATAAAAGAGTACTTACCAGCGATCACAGTATTAATGCATTCATATAATAATGACATGGCAGAAGTACTGAAAAAGAAACAATCAAAATTACAATTTAATTTTAATTTTAAAGATTTACTTTTATATTTAAATACATAAACAGAATTATTTTACCAAATATAAATTTTACAGTTTTAAAACTATTAACAAATTTTTCTAATTGGACTTCTTTGGATTTTATCTTAACATTATAATAATGAACACAATAACATAATTTGAACAAGGATAATTCTATAAGTATTTTCAAGCAAGATAAAATTAAATTGTAGCAATAGAAATTAACAACTAATAAATAGGTATTCTAAAAACATATAAAGAAAATTTAGGGGAATACTTTAATAATTATTATACATGTATTTATGATTTAAGATTTTACAGGTTATTTATTATTGATAGAGCAATTTAAAATTAAAATAAATCCATTATTATGAGAATACAATCAATACTGAATACTGAATACTAATCTAGATTTACAAAGCAAATTTATATTTTTACAACCCTCAAACATACCATCTCCAAAAGTGAGAAATGTCCCTCAATTTATTTTGTCCATTTACAGGACTATTTGATAAAACTGAATTGTTTTTAGTAAATCTATTATCAGTCCTAATCCTACAAAACATAATTCTTAATATATATTTAATGTGCATGTCTAAAATATTTTTAGAAAAATTAAAATAATCATTTATTTTACAAACCAAAAACAAAGGCTTTAAAAATATTTTAAAAATAGCAATTAAAAATAATAATAGATATTATCAAAAAAAAAAAATTATCTGAAATTTTTTTACCTGTGGATTAAATTAGTTAGCGGCTCTATAAGTTTTTTTCCAAGACGTGGTTCAAGTGGGGTCAATGCACCAAACTAGAAAAAATAATTAATGATAATCATACACTATAAAATATTATACTTGAAATATTACCAATTTAATTATCTTGATCAACATCCAATTATTAGTAGATGATGTCATTAATTTAAAAAATACAGGAGCTAAACTCAAGTAATTTTTTGGATTTTTTCTAGCTAATTCACAGACTACATTAACAGCAGCTGATTGAACACCACAATCCATGTCTTCTAATTTATCCTTTAAACGTGGAAATGCTGGTCTCAATGCTTCCGGAAATCGAAGAAATACTTTATACATCATGAGCACAGCTTTTTTTCTTAAATATGGCTTAGTTGATGATAACTACAAAAACCAAAATTTAGTTTCATTATAAGTAGGTATTTATTAATATATATGTTACCAGTGTCATTATATCATTAGCTAAGTCTCTTGCTAAATCCGGACTAATAAAACAAGCAAGTGCAGAAAGAGCAACACCAGCATCATATTGATTTTGGCTATTCAGATCCTTCCTTATCATATTTGTTGTCAGCATCAACAACTAAAATATAATACAAATATACAAATTGTACATAGTTATTAATAATAAATTATTTTCACATACATCTGTATCAGTATGAAAACTCTGAGATGAAGCTAAGTACCCAATTCTTTTGTATGTAAATTTTGAAGAGCTCATAACTTCAATAATGTTAAACCCAGCCCAACTTATGTCATATCCCAACATTTGTAACTGAAAGAAAATAACAAAAATATTAATTTGATCTTATTTTATATTGACAAAATGATTACATATGTGAGTTTAGCCACAGCTGTTGCTTTAACTGCTATATTCTCTTGCCGCAATTCCTGTTTAATTTCTTCCATACACTGTGCAATGTATTTTGCCTGCATCAAAAAAGTAATCATTAATTAAATTAATTGAAAACACATGAATTAACTAACCACTATCTTAAAGTTTAGTGATTTTTTTCCCCTCAATTCAGTTTACATACCTCATTTTCCTTACTATTGCGGATGCCGCGTACAAGATCAGTCAAATTCTTGTCAAACATCCGTTCAATGTTGCCTCTGACTTTTTTCAAAGCCATTATAATACTCCAGAAAAAAAAAGCAGATAATAAAATACTTTATACAAGTAATAGTGTTTTAATGACAAAATTATAGCATCTGTTGTTATGAGTTATTTATCATTTATATGCAACTTTTGCAAAGTACAGAGACCGACAACAATATGTTACAATAACGAACAGACATAGTAATTATTCGCAAGACATAAACGAACCCGCAAGATTCGGAACCTACCCGTCGTATTGCATAATTATTATCAAACTTTAATGGACCAAACGGGCACCTTTATATACGTGGATTGACCGGAATACACTATAATCAGTATAATCAGTAATCAGTAATATACTAAACTGTAATTACTATTTACTAATGCGGTGGGGTTATCACTATCGTCGTAATGTCAAGAGATAAATGTGATGTTATGATGGACGAAAAAAATTGTGATAATGCCACGCCGCGTCGCCGCCAATAATGTGGGTAGGTATATACGTACAGCCAAGTTTATGTATATCCACCGCAGTTTACGGCTATTTATTATAAATTATAATTATTATTATTATTATTATTATTATTACCAATTCGTATAGAATTGTTTGTTCTGCGTTGCAAGTATTTTGAGATGATAAAATGATGATACGTCACTAGACGCGGATTAAGGTATCTAAGGTCCGAATCCGATACGGGTCGATACGTATCGCTGCCCGCCAATATACGATGTAAATAATATTTACATAATGCGCTATAGTATGTCACACTTAATATGGCTTTATGTCGACCTACCTATCGGTTACTATTTCTCAGCAGTCGTTCGATAAACATAAGTCCAAAAAGATTGAAGGCTGAAATGATAGTCTTAAAAAATATGATCAATAAAGAAAATTATAAAACAGATAACATCATACCCGTTGTAGACAACAATATTTTTCCAAATTTTTATAAACTTTTGCAAACTGCACTTACTAATTATAACTATACCAATATTGTCTGCCTCATGTGAACGTTCATTTTCAGTTATGACTTATGAGGCGAATAAAGAATTGGACTAGAAATATCATGATAAATGATAGGATTACAAACTTGTCAATACTTTATATCGAAAGAAACTTATCACATGCAATAGAATCTGAAAATGTACTCAATATTTTTTCAGAAAAACACAAACGCATATGTTTGATTTAATAATTACATTTTAATTGTTTTATCTTCTACACCTATATTGTATAATAAAATGTCAGCTTAAGAAGAAATCAAATATAAATTAATTTTTTAATTAGTAGGTATAATAAGAAAATGTTCTCTTTCTTTTTAATTCCAATTAAACGAAATGAGTTTTTTGAATGGTATATTTTTCTAGTCCTATATAGCCCCCACATACAATTATACCAAACTACGCCCATGACTACTTACCCCCCCCCAATTTTGCTTATGATTAATTTTATAACTACTTATAAGTTATTGTAAGTAATACTAATTATAGAGATTTATTACTGACAAGGTACGCAACGGTCGCCAGTACAAAGTATAGGCACTGCAACGACCGATCGGCACCTTATCAACCGTCACCACGGGCCACGGCCTACGACGATACGACTTAGTTGTATCTCCCACTAACGCCCCAAAGGCTAGGCGGGACGAGAAGACAAGTCGCGCCTAACGATCTACAATCAACCTCCGCCAGGTCCGCGTCATTACTAGAGGTGGGAAGAAGTGACAAGATATTGTCACGGTGACTTTGGTGACGGTGACTTCAATATCACACTATCACAGTGACTTTTTATGGTGACTGGTCACCACTCATTTTACATTATACCCCATTTATACCTCAATGCTTAAGTAACTCATGTCACCAAATAGATAATAAAATATTATAATTATACTTTACAGCTACAATATTACTCCAGTGACTAATGGCGTAACCAAATTCAAAAAAAAAAGCGGGCAAGTGAGTACCGCTCTGCTGTACATTAGGTGCCGTATGGATCATTATTATATATTATAGGAGTGTTAAATTTGAATCCAATGATAGTTATCATTGTATACGAAAAACGATTCTGAACGAAGATGATTTGTCAGCCTAGGATATAATTTCTAGTGGTTGGTGAAAAAGGTGGTTTATGTTTTAATGGCCTGAATACAACAAAATTTAAGTTCTTTTATAATAATTGTAAGTTAAACTTATGAAAAACCTTGTATTAAATTTTCAACTCTCAGCTACTTATACAAAAAATTTTATGAAATATACCTACAAAATAATTTGCAAATATTCATGGTTTTGACGAATTATCGTCATAAATCAACTTCTTTATTAATTAATCAAAAAACCCTATTCGAACTGGATTCGGATCATTTGCCAGTTAAAATATTGATTGGTGCATCACTAATACAATCTGAACCAACTCGCAAACTTATAAACGGGAAACCGGACTGGGATAAATTCAAACGATACGTTTCAGATAATATAACAATTCCCAAGAATATCTCCAATACTTTACTGGCTGATGCAGCAATCTCTCACTTTCATGAAACAATCTCCTATGCGGCAGAACAGTGTACAATACCCTCAAAACCTACTTTGGGTCAAAATTACAACTCAAAAATTACCCCTTTAATACAAAAAATTATAAAGAACAAACACCATATAAGAAAACAATGGCAACTTCATAGAAGACCAGAAGATCGCAAGAAGTTAAATTTCCTTACCAAAAAAGTAAAACTACTACTCGAAGAACATAGAATAAATTCATATCAAAAATATTTATCTTCAATACATCCCGCTGATTTAAACCTTTGGTTAGCGACCAAAAGATTAATCAAGCCCAATGATAACAAAATCCCACCTCTAAAATCTGGAAACAACTTTATAAATACAGTATATGAAAAATTAATTTGTTTGCTACCACTTTAGAATACATTCACACTTAACGACTTAAATGATAGTGCACTATTAATTTGGTGTCTCAGAAACTAAGCGAGCCTGAAATTTTACCGCAAAACATTTTTCCATACACTAACCCAACAGAAATTTCAGAAATAATAAAGAAATTACCAAACCGTAAATCACCCGGTCATGACCTAATTACCAACTCTATATTGAAAAAACTACCCCATAAAGCAGTTCTATTTATGACAGCGTTATTCAATGCCCTGTTAAAATTGAGCTACTTTCCCACTAATTGGAAATTGGCCACTATAATTATGATTAAAAAACCTGGCAAAGATAATACTGATCCAAACAATTACAGGCCCATCAGCTTACTATCATCTGTTTCAAAAATCTTCGAAAAAATTATTCACACCAGACTTATTAGTCATTTAAATGCAACTGATGCAATTCCTCACTGCCAATTTGGTTTTAAACCAAACCATTCCACAACTCAGCAACTACTACGTATTACAGAGCACATTAGCAACGAATTCGAAACAAAAGAACATACTGGAGCGGCCTTTCTTGACATAGCTAAAGCGTTCGATAAGGTCTGGCATGACGGACTACTTTATAAATTAAAATGTCTTAACACACCCACTGTAATCTTCAACATCATCAAATCTTTTCTCCACTCTCGTAGTTTTACCGTTCAAATAGATGGCACAAATTCAGACGTCAAACAAATTATTGCAGGAGTACCACAAGGCTCAAAAATATCTTCAATACTTTTTAACCTTTACATATCAGATTTTCCTACAACAACGAACACGGAAATAGCCTTATATGCGGACGATAGTGTCATTTATTCTAGTTCCGATAAAATCGAAAATGTAATAGTAAATATCCAAACTCATCTTGACGTAATACAAATATGGGCGCAAAAATGGAAAATCGTTCTAAATCCGACCAAAAGCACAGCAGTTATTTTCTCACTTCGCAGACCCACTAATCATAATTCATTAAAAATCAATGAACACAATATACCATGGTCACAAAACATTAAATATCTTGGAGTCATTCTGGACAAAAAACTTACCTGGAACCCACATATATCCTCTAAAGTCCAACAAGGATATCAACGTTTAAAATTTTTATACCCATTAGTAAATCGGCAAACATTACTGAGCTGGAAGTGCTCAATACTACTATACAAACAAATCATTCGTCCTCTATTACTTTACGCTGTCCCGGTCTGGGGACAATGTGCGCCTACCCACATAAATAAAATCCTAGTTCTACAATCCAAAGTCCTTCGTGTGATCTCAAATGCCCCTTGGTTTGTGCGAAACGATGCCCTGCACACCGACTTCAATTTACCAACTATTAAGAACTACATTAAGGACCTATCGGCAAGATTCTTCTGTCATCTATGCAAAGCAAGCGGTCCACAGCATTACAGGTTAAATGTCAGCCCCATCCATCGTAGACTAAAACGTGGTCGTCCCAATGATGTCCTAAAGTAGCTCATCTTCAACCTAGTTAATTATTACATTATCTCGTATTATGTTAATACCTTTTTTATAAATTGCCAAAAATTGTACTTTATATAACTAAGTTTAGATGATTTTGTCAGGAAAACTTTATAAATAAAAAAAAATAAAAAAAGCCATAAATTGATCGTATAAAATAAACTATAGGGTTTTGCTTTGATTTTAACGCCCCACTGTACAGCATGTATACTTTGTATATTAGCATTGTTTTCTAATGATTTAAATAAGGATTTTGGAAATTTACCCCTTTTACAAGTTGCTAGAATTGCACCAAATTTGCTTGCAGTTATTCGGCTTTTCCTATACTCAAACCATAATGGATTTTCACTTTGCCCAATGGTATCCTTAGCAATTTGCCCTACTATATTATCAGGTATATACATTACACTTTGTAAATACAATTTTATTGCCTCAAAATCATTATTTTTAATAAAGTTTTTACAATCTTGTACAGAGCTCTTTATAGATGAAAGTACAAATTTAGCCTCTTCTACTTCTGGTTCTGGTTTTAACAACCATGTAAATCCTACAGGGACAGATAAATTGCTGATGGTATTTTTGAAATTTTCAAAATCCACTTCAGCAACACTTGTATTTTGGATATCATACGAGCCATACATATCATTAATATTTTAAACATTACTAGACACATTAGTTTGTCTAGCACTCCATGAACAAGCTTTGTCGGTTGAACTTAGGTTATAATGGGTATATAGTGCCAAAGCTGCAATATGGTGACAAATTGCAACTCCGCGTGGGCAAGAACAATGAGCATCAGATATACTACCGTCATTTAATAAAATCCTAACCTAGTAAGGAACACTTCATACTTGGTTTGACATCACCTACCACAATATTTTGTTCTAAATCTGCCTGGAATTTTAGTACATGGCCATCTTTATAAGTTATTTCTCCTCTTCTAAATTGTTTCATATTGTCTTTAAAAAAATTACAAAGAAAACTAATGGATAACACATGATTTCCAGCCATTACTATCTAAATTCTAAAGGTAAAATACTAAAATATATTAAGGAAAGAAAAAGCAAGTTTTACTAACACGACTATACGAGTTTCTATTAATGTTTTCCCACCAGTTAAAGTAAACAAATTCAGATATTATGATTTTATGTGATAAAATGTGGTATCTTAATTCAATAATTGGTTATATTTTACCATAATTCAAGTCAAAAATTATAAGAATAAATTAAAAATAATATTGTTCCTATTCAATCCAGTGTTAAAATATGTTTATTTGGAACCAAACGCCATTCCTGATAACGTTTATTCTTATCACCACTAATAGCGCGTTATCCTATTATAGTCTAATATTATAGCATAAGAATTAAGGACAAAGGTGGGTATGCTTTTTCAAGTGTTACCACAGAATAGATTAAATTTAGAATTTAATCTATTCTGTGGTGTTACAACTCATGTTATCACCATTATTAGTAACTATACCTATATTATATAAATTTAAAATCAAGGAATATCTATATAATATACTTATACATTGATAATTAGGCGTGGTGTATTATTGACTATTGTATATTCTTACTTCATGCTGTAAATTGTAATCATAAAACAGCATAAACATATTGGTAAGTAAAATTTGATAGTTTTAAAAAAAATTCTTTAAAAACATTTCTGGAAAAAAAACTCCAGTATCTACAAAAATGTAAGGAAATAATACGATGGCATGTACCTATTTATTAAATTAACATAAATAAGGTGGACATATGAGTACCTATCACTGCGCTGTACATTATGAGTTGAAAGTCATTGTAATTGATGTGTTAATTTTGAATTCAATGATTGTTTTCGAATTCATACAAAATATATTTATCAATTTTATGTAAAACTAGTTAAGCGTAAAGATTTCCGTTTATTAAAAAAAATACTGGCAAATTTTTACTTTTTCGAAGTTCCAACATTAGTAACTAAATCTAATTTTTTAATAAGAAAGCACACCTAAATCCTAAAGTTAAAAACCAAAGTATTTTCACTGTTTCAAAAGATGATAACAAGCATTGTCAGTTTAGTTAAAATTAAAAATACAGAAAGTTAAACTATCATTTATCTGTCGCTTTTATACTTTTTTTTTTTTTTTTTTGTCAATCCTTAGATTGGTTAAATGACTTTGATGGCTCTCCACTTATCCCTATCCATTACAGCTACTTTTAGTTCCTTATAGTTGGTTTTCCCTATATCGTCTATGATCTGTTTCATAAATGGTGTTCTTGGTCTACCTCTTCCAGCTTTTCCTTCTATTTTTCCTTCTATTATTGTCGTTATCCATTCATTATTTCTCATAATATGTCCGATCCATTTTTTCCTCCTTTCTTTGATTGTCTTCCATATTGCTTTTTGTTCATTCATTCTTAGGTATACTTCTTCATTTCTAACTTTCTCTGTCCAAGCAATTTTCAGTGCTCTTCTCCAACACCATGTTTCAAATGCTTCAATCTTTTTTCTTTCCGCTTTTAGTATCGTCCATGTTTCTGCCCCATAGAGGGCTATACTCCATACGAAACTCTTTATAAGATTTTTCCTGGTGTTTAAGCTAACCGCGTTTGCCGTTAATAAGTGCTTCTTTTTGTAAAATGCCTGTTTTGCTTGTGCTATTCTACTCTTTATGTCTATTTCGCTTCTTTCATCATGTGTTATTTTGCTTCCTAGATATGTAAAACATTGAACAGTTTCCAATTTCTCATTTTCAATCTCTATGTTCGAAAGCAATTCCTGCTTGCTGCATATTAATATTTTTGTCTTGCTCTTATTTATTTTCATTTTGTATTCTTTACAGCTATCATTCATTTTTGTTAACATTTTGCCTAAAGCTTCTTCACTTTCCGCAATCAGTGCTATGTCGTCTGCAAAGCGCAACATTTGTACTAGCATACCATTAATTTTAATTCCTCCAATTTCGTCTTCCCTTAATTGCTTTAGAGTATTTTCAATGTACAGATTAAATAGTGTTGGTGATAAGTTACACCCTTGTCTAACTCCTTTTTCAATATTTGCTTCTTCCCATGATCTGCTTCTTTTATCTGTTATAACAGCCTTTTCATTTAAATATAACTTATGAATAATTCTTCTGTCTTTAATATCGATATTTATGGTTTTCATAATATTGAATAATATTTCCCAATTGACGTTGTCGAAAGCTTTTTCTAAGTCAATGAACGCTATATACATAGGCTTGTTTACTCTATACATCTTTTCCATGATCATCCTTAAGCATAATATAGCCTCCCTGGTTCCCCTATTCCTCCTAAAACCAAATTGGTCTTCCTCTAGATTGACACTTATATTTGCTTCTATTCTTTTGTGTATTATCTTTGTTAATATTTTCGATGCATGTGTTATTAGACTTATGGTTCTATGATCTTCACATTTTTCTGACTTCTTTTTTTTCGGTAATGCTATCATTAGGCACTTCTCGAAATCTTTGTGGACTAGCCCTTTTTCATATGCATCATATATTATTTTAAATAATATCTCCTTTCCTTGGCCTTCCAATGCTTTTAACATTTCTCCACTTATGTTGTCTATGCCTGTAGCTTTGTTGTGTTTCAACTCATTTAGTGCTGTCTCAAATTCCTCTTTCAAAATGGGTTGTCCTATATTTTCTTGCTCTGCGTCTTCTTCTTCTATGGCCCATTGTCCCGCATTTATATTATCATTTCCATATAATTTTTCAATATATTGTTTCCATACTTCTAACTTTTTTTTCCCTTCAGTGATTATTTTACCATCTGTTCCTCTAAGTATAGTGGTTTTATCTTTGAATTCTCTAAAAAATCGTTTGATGTTCTTGTATGCTTTATCACTCAAGCCTTTTGTTAGGCAGGAATCAATATCTTTGCATATATTGTTTAACCATTCCTCTTTGGCTTTCTTCGCTTCTCTATTGACCAAGTTTCTATACTTTTTATATTCTGCTATTCCCTCTTCACTAACCGCGTTTTTGTATTTTCTTCGTTTTTCAATGAGGTCTATAATTTCATTGTTTATCCATGGTTTCGTAGGCATTTCTTTAGTGAATTTGAGATGTTTTTCCGCTGCTTTTGTTATCGTATCCCTTAATTTTTCCCATTCGACTTTGTCATTATCCTGGTTCTTATTGCTATTTGCTTCTTGTAATAGATTATTTAATTCTTCATTGAAACCACTTCTTATTTCTTCATTCTTTAGTTTGTCCATGCACCATTTTCTTTTTATACTTTCGTTGGGTTTCTTTCTTTTCAGGCTTAAGTTTGTTTCCATTAACACTAGATTGTGATCACTGTTAATGTCCGCGCCTGGGTAAGTTTTGCATTTTTTAACTTGGTTTTTATATCTTACCTATGAAAAATATGTGTAATTATTAAGGCCACTGTATTAAAAATAAATTTTTTGTAATTTTTTTTTTTTTTTTTTGATAGTTTTCATGGTATTTTCATCCGATTACGGTGGGCCCAATTAACATTCAGCAAGTCTATAAATTTATTAAGTTTTATATCGAGGATTTGTAATCCAGAGATTTTATTGCGGAATTTTTTTCACAATTTACACAGATTAGGTAGGTTATGCTTATACGAACAAAAGAGTAAAGACCATCATTAGCCATAGGATGTTGTTCCTCCAGCCCCACCTTTTTAAATCATATTTTAAAGTAATAGATTGGAAATTAATTATATCAAAAAGCAACCACTATATACCTCAAAAAAACGTAACCTTGTCTCCTATACAACATGAAGTTAACACGAGATAATATGCAGTTAATAATTATTCATTAAACTGGCAAAAAAAAAAAAAAAAAAGGCTATTAAAGGAGCTTTGAGTTCATAGGAACTCGAATATTAAATTTAATTCCTAGGAAGGTAGACATGTTTTTACCTGTGTTTAAAAAATATGTAACTCGCTGGGTCAGATACTCAGATATGATTATGAAAATAATAAATAAATATTTCTTCTATTTACACTAGAGTAATTTAGTTATTGATTTAAACTCAATGCGTAAATTTTAGTTAATAATATGTGTATACAAAGAGAACTCCTGGGTCTCCACATGAGTATTATAAGTGAGGCCGTAGTGATGAATTTTATTTCAAATAAATAATAATAATAATAAAATAGGCACAATCACAAAATAATATAACTCATATTCTATAAATTTACTCATTTATGTTTTTATTTTCTATAATGAATAATGATATAAAATATATTCATTATTTTTATACTTATAACTGGATCTTAAATTCTGTAAAACAAGTACAGTTTAAATGTATCTTTTAATTGTTATTTAGATTCTTATTAATAATTATTGTTGCATATTCAGCATTTATAATATTTTATACTACACACATTTATATTAATTGTAAGCATAAATATCACATTACGATTGGTGGGGACTGTCCATCGATCATTAGAATAAAAATATAATGTATTTCATTACGATTTATATTGTCGACAATAAAAGTATACAAAACACTCGTTTATATTATTATTCATATTAATAATACTTAACAATTATTAATAATTTACTTTTTTTTTTCAATAAAATAATAAGGTAATATTGAATTGATTTCCAAGCATTACATTATTTTTTACTATTTAAATCACACTAATGACATTACTAAAAATGATGATTTAAAAACCTGAAAGACAAGCGCCCTAAAATACACTGAGCACCAAACATCCCATATTACTACACCCTGAGGATGAAACGTAAGTTATTTTTTTTTGACTGAGACCAAACATTTAGACTAGGGTACTAGAAATTTTATGTAAAACCATATATATTGTGTAAGAGCACTCAAAGTCCAAATATTTGTAATTTTGGTTATTCAAATGTTTCAAACGTATTATAACAACTAACAGAACTATTAACAATAACAATTTTAAATATAACAAAAAGTTAGACTAGATTAGAAACAAATATATAAATATAATATTCCATTAATAAAATAAATATTAAGTTGTCAATTTTACATTTAGTAGTACCTAAACCACAAGTTTGTGTATTATAATTTTTAAACACATAACTTAAATATAAATTATAGTATTCAAGTTTGAATCAATTTGTTACTTTAATATATGAACATTGAACACACATCATTAACACAAATTACTTTGACAAATAAATAAGAAAACTGATATAATAATTTAATAATCTTTTATGTATGTACTTTCAAAATATAAAAAACAACATAGTAATTAACAAAATGTAAAAAATGTAAATTATAAGTTATGAATTATAACTGTACATAAAAAAAGAAAATATCTATACAAATTACACAGAAATAGTTAAAACTTAAATCAAAAACATAAATGATCTAATCAGTCTAAAATAAATCAAATTCTAATTAACTTTTAATACTTAGCATTAAAAAATAATATATAACAACTTCAAACCAAAGTTTATTAACAGTTAAAGTGTTATATTAAAACAAAACAGTCAACATTTTCCATGTAACTTACTTCAGTTTGTGATTAGTTTGTTCTGAAAAAAATTGTATTTCATTAATTAATTTAACATAATAAAAATAATAAAAATCTTTAAGATGACACCTCATGCATGTGTTGTCTTAAAACATATCAAATTTGAGTTAATCAGAACTAATTTTGAGTTGTTAGCTTGAATATTAAGAGAGAATTAACCTATTATTAAACTTAAATGTAAAAAAATTATCAGCTGTTTCTAGATGTTTGACTTTTATTTTTAATATTTTAATTTCTAAACAATACTGGATGATTTTTTTATTATTTTTTTTTTTTAACACTCATTATTTTATAATCTATTTTTATTTTTGATTGTTATTTTCTTTTTTTACTTTTTTCTTTTTTAAATAATAACATACATTTTTAATTTCATATTATTCTATAGCAGAATATTCTTTGGAGTATTTTGATACATACAAATCAAAGCTCAGATGAGTAATTCATGAGTTATAATCAGTGGCATAAATATAGGAATGCAGAGAATGCGACTTCATTAGGGCCCTAAGTCTAAGGGACTTTTCTGAATACTGTTTTTTTTTTTTTTATCATTAACAAAAAAAAATTTGTGTTGAAATTTAAACATAACAATAATAATAAGAGAAAACTCATAAAGTAAAATTTTAACTGTTATAACTGACTTATAAAATATACCATTAAAGATATAATATAAACATATATTTTTCTTTTACATTTATTTTGAAAAGAAGGACACATTAGGGATCAATCTTTATAATTACACCACTAGTTACAACTTTAAATACTTAAAATTCATAAACTACTTGCCTGAATTTTAATTTAAATGCATACCAAATAAATGATATGTATATGTCGAAAAATATTATGCTTCAGAAAATAAAATGAAGTTGTACGTTGACATTTTTAAAAAAGTGAAAACTTAAAAAATTATGATAAAAAAAATATTATTTTAATTTAACTAGAAATTATGCAAAAACAATATTTTCAAAAATATTGATAGATTTTGAAATAGTTAGTATTTTTCAATAAATGAATTGACCTATATGTAATAAACTATTAACAAAAAATACCGACTCTTAAGAATAAATAATGTTCTTTAGATTTGATAATAGTGACCTCTTTACTTTAATATTAAGTTAACAATATTAGTTTTGAATTTTTGATAAACTCAAATTTTATAAATTTTATGTTTATAAAACAGAGACAACACATGCATTAGTTCTTTAAAAATTAATATTGAATGTAAACATGATGGCTACATTTTTGTTCATAAAAGTGTAAACCGGTTTACAAGTTTTTGGTTTTGGTTAAGCTTATAATATCAAGGTTTAAACAACCGAGATTTTGTTCAGCTTATTATAAACAGAATTTCAACATTTGGGTTTAAACCATAATTTTAAGATATATTTGCCAAGGAATTATAAATTAATAATACAATTAAAAACCATACATACCATTGGGTTTTCTTTTGTAAACTTCTCCAAATCGTGACATATACTTTCTGATATATTCAGAAACTTTATTTTTTGTACTATCACTTATTTTTAATTTGTCCACTTTTTTTAATTGTAACTCTTTCAACAACACATTTTCATTAATCTGCAAAAATAGATAAGTGTTTTCATAAAAAAACATTAAAATTAATCACTTTTTAGTTACTTTTTTAGCAAGATATTTAAAATCTTCATCACTTCTTATACGTCCTTGTTGACAAGTCTTTTTAGCATATGATCCTAATGTCTTTACTATAACAGTAGCCATTGAATGATAATAGTCAATTACTTTCTTCATTTCCTTTCTGTTATCAGGAATAAGCTTTAATACGTCCACAGATAAAGACATCATGCTTATAGGTATCTTATGTTTTCTTTTACATCGTAACAATTCTAATTCATTTGACTTGTCTCGTAAACTAATACGCCTATTTCTTGATGCTTTGAATCTTGCAACAATGGGTGTAATTATTTGATCATTAATTGAATCAAGACCAGGAATTTGCAAATTATCATCCCCTTGAATAGCAGATGTAGAAGGTTGAAAAATAGATTTAGGTTCATTTCGTATTTCAAACGGATGACACTTCATTAAAGGCTTTTGTTTCACAGTATCTTGATTCAAATTAATTGGTTTTACTTCTGAGTGTGACAAATTTGGTGATGTCTCACCTTCTATCCAGAATGTAACTCTTTTTTCTTTAGGTCTTTTTAAATAATCATCTACATTAATATTACTTTGTCTCTTTAATGCTGATTTTGTTATATTGACAAGACCATTTTTTAATGCTAAACGATGTATATTACCCTTACGCATTATATTACGTTTTGTAGCTGGTATTTCATCAACATTTTTTTTTAAACCTTTCAGTTTGATCCCCCATTGTCGTTTAAAGACAGGTGCTAAACCATTTTTAGTTTTTAAATGACCAACTATTTTTTTTAAAACTTTTGGTTTCATATTATTGTACAATTCAATTTCTTTGTCAGTTTCGTGATATGTAATTATATTTGAGTTGAGGGTTTTTGAAACAAATGTTTTTGGTATTGAGTTTTCATCTTCAGATATCAATACCTTTTTCAATAAAGAATTAAATATGGCATTTGCAAATTTATTTTCTTTAGATGTTTTAATAATTTTAGGAACTGGTACCAAATCTTCGCTTAATGTGTTTGAAGTCACACTAGTTTCTTCATTGATGAAAATAATTCTATTATTTTCATCACAAATGGTCTTCAACTTTATATCCGACGAAGGTACCTTTTTAATATTTGTATTATCATTTTTTTGTTTTAAATTTTTAACTGTAATTAATTTTGATGGCTGATTTTTAAAAGAATTACTAATAATTTTAATTCTTGCTAATAAATCTGCACCAGATTGCACAGCTCTGGTACATGGTTTCTCGGAATGTTCTATTTCTGAACTAATAACTTTAATTTTATCAGGATTATAATGCTTACGTAAACTGTCATTGATCAAATTAAAGACATTAGTTTCAGCCAACTTAATTATTTGTTTTTTTGGAGACATATCAAGTGGTTCAATGTTTTGATGAATAGGTTTATTGTTTAATTGAGTGATGTTTTGCAGTTGTGTTACTAATGGTTGACTAGATGTTTGTGGTTGAGAAGTATTATAAAATGTTGGTTGATTAACTAGATGATAATCAGATGAAACTTGAGACTGTACATGCGAATACTGTGGAAATTGAATTAATGATTGTTCTAATGCTTGTGGTGGCATATAATTCAAACAAGAATTTGGCATATTATAATTGATTATTGAATCTGAAACAGAATGTTTTAATTAACCATAACAATATATATTTTTAAAATAAAATATATACATGCACAAGTGAATTCTGTAAATTTGTATCCCACAAAGATTTATTAATTCATCATTATAAAATATTGAATATATAATGTAAGGTAATGCACAGTGCTGAGTGGAATTTGTATTTAATTGGTCAATATCAATATTTATTTAAAGAGAAATGTTATCACATGGCTCTATTTTTGATCTTTAATTTTTAACTTAAAAATAATTAGAAATATTAGTTGTATTCTACAATAACGGTTTTGTCTGTGTTTAATAATGAAATTTAAATAATTAATATTCAAGTATAATAAAATATTTATATTACTTTGATCTATGTATGTTGCTTGTGATGAAAAATCCCAGCTTGCCTGTTCATTAATTCCATTATTATTGTTTAATGTTGAATTATTGTAATTAAGGAAATTTAATGTCTGAGAATGTTGTAAATAATTTTCATCAGATTTCTTGTTTTCTATTTCCTCAAAGTTTTCATACCAATTATCCATCACTTTATTTCTAAGCCTTTTAAATAGAAAAAATTAGTTTGTTAAAAAATATATTGTTGCTAAAATAATTTTACTTTTTTTGGCGTTCTTTAAATTTATATTCTTTTCTGGATTGTCTACGATCTAAATATATAGTTCGATGATTCCGTACTTTATTTTCGTATTTATTAGAATATCTAAACCTTGAAATATAAACATTTTAATTTTAAACAAATTAATTTTATTTAATACTTTATTATCACTTACGTGTTTTGATCAATAGTTCTTATGTTCATCGAAGATTCATAATAATCATTAATAACTTCACTTGAACATTTTTCTTTGACTGATTTATGCTGATCTATTTTTTTAGGAATTTTAAACACCATTTTTAATACAATCCATTTTTTCCACAAAGCTCTAGATTTTTCCAACAGATTATTTATCATTCCATTATCATTTGAAAATAAGCTGTCAATTTCTTGACAATGATTTTTAATTTCTGTAGCAGGATACTCTAAACTAAAAAATATCAAAACACATTTATTATTGAATAACAAATAGCAATTAAATAAACTATTCAATTGATAACATTTTATTGTTATTTGGTATTTATTTATAGAGATTTATTCATATAGATCCGCAAAATTTTCCATCTATGTCCCATACAATTTGAGAAACTTTAAATTTTAAAACAACAATCTAAATAAGTTTTTAGGTTTTAAAAAAGACAAGTTTCAACCTAAAGCAACCTCCTATACAATGAGTGAAAAAAACATAAAAAACTAAAAATTCGGCTCACAGCGTGTAATAATACTCAAGTAAAAATCATTTTGAATGCAAGTAATATATGCTACCAAAATTAAAATATAATATTTGATGAAACCTTTCAATTTTAGTTTTGACGTCTTGTGGAATTTCAGCCCATTCAGCAACAACATCTAATACTTTAGATTTAGTAATTGTATTTCTGTTTGTGATAGGAAGTTCATCTAAGATTTCCAAAATCTGCAAGTTTTAAAAAATTATTTTTTAAATAGGAAATATATTTATAATTAGACTGAATAAATTTACCATTAATTTAAATGATTCATTTTCATTTGATGTCATCCAATTATGAATAATACTAAGTCCACTGAAATCCATAAATAATCTTTTGTTCATATCATGTTCTCGTATAAATGTTAAGACATGTAAACGACTAATACTATCTGTAATATGTACCATAAGTCTATTCAAATTCAATGTGGCCATTTCTTGATCAGCTTTTAATCCACTTTTTAATTTGGCAATTTCTGTTAATTGTCTTCTCAACTATTAGAAATTTAATTAATTTACATATAAATTAAACAAAAAAATTTATTTATGCACATTTAAATATAAGGATATGACTAACATAGTGAAACTTGACTAAAAGAACACCTTTAATAAACAAAAAATAAACAACATGATACATTTCTGACAAAATCATGGGTTTTTCAAAGTATTTTGACCTGTCTATAATGGACCCTTTCTATTACAGACAATAATATTTTTCCTCAATCAATCTTGGTTTAAACTCAAATATAATTTCATACATTTTTACTTATTATACAAGTGTTGCTGATAATTACTATATAAGATGCGATTAAATATCAAAGTATAATTCAAAATTCACAAACAATTACTTACTCCTATATCGTTAATAATGATAATGTTGAAAAAAATAAATTTAGAATTATGTATCTATATGTAATATACATTAATATTTACTATTAGATTTTTATGTTCATTTGTATAAAATAATTTATAAGGTTGCTACCAAAATAAAAGTGTTAATAAGATTATTATTTAAAAACATTGATTAATTAATTTAAATAACATTAACGTCTTCCTATTCAAAGATATCATTATTGTTATAGTTTTTTTTTTTTTATATATAATATTTTGATTTAAAATTAATTGTTCAATGCAATTATTTTTATTTTTTTATGGCCTTTTACAATAATTCCTTATGAAAAAATGACTACCAGTCCATCTAAACTGTCTTATCTTTATGTATACTATACAATTTTTATATTATTAAACAGAAAACAACAACATAACGGTACTTTATGGTTGACATCAGGAAAAATGTTCAAACTATTTTCAAAACTCATTTAATAACACCACCATACCATTGTCTTTTACATAACCCGAGTCAAGGCAGTTAAAAATATTTTTGAGATTGAAGTGTTGAAAATTTGATGTTAATAAAGTACTAACATTTTAGAACTTTTTATGGTTCTTATGAGATAAGGTAGGTGGACCTCGATTAGAATTGAACACCTTTTTAACTGAACTCGGCACCACTGTATGATAAGCATTGAACATTGTCTATGTTTAATGGAATGTTTATGTTTATGCAGGACATGTGATCTTGGGTTAGAAACATGTTATTATTTTCTTAATCATAGTTATATTATAGCAGGCATGTCAAACTCAAAGTATCAAGTGGGCAAAAAATATTGGATAGCTTACTACGAGGGTTGCACACAAAAATTTAATAAAAAAAAAAAAAAATACGTTTCTATTTTATTTTTTACGTTTACAAAAACAACAGGTACAAAAAGAAAAGAAAAAAAAACAAAATAAAAACAACTATCTACAAAAAATGTACACCAACATTTAAAAAAACCATTTTATTTATTTAAATTAGGTATTCTTTGTTGTTTAAATTACAAAAAAAAAATAATAATTCTTTTTGGACTATATTTGACATCTCTTTTCTCCCATCAACTTTTCAATTTCAAGAGAAATATTATTGAACAAAGTTACTTTTATATTGAATTTAGATGAGTGTCAGTTAATCTGGATCTAACGAGTGATTAATGAAATTACCGATAATTTATGAAAATAATTGCTTACAATCTCACATTGATAAGGTTATTATAACTTATGTTTTATTTTATTTTTATCTTTTTTTTGTCCATTAATATTGGTAGCAGCAACAAAATGAACTAAAGGTCCCATGTTTGACATGCCTGTATTATAACATGGATATGAGATATGTGTCTCTAATTTAGTAATGTGTACTCTTAACCTGTTATGTTAATATAAAAATAATTTTTTTTCGCGTACTAACAGTAAATTGGTTAAAAAAATACAATAATTTTGTTAGTTAATTATGAAAGCTTATATATTATACCTCTCTTAATTTATTTTCATTATTATTAGCAGTTCTCTTTTGCAATTTCTTTTTTTTCTTTTTTTTTTCTTCAGATTTTGATACAAAAACATTTTCATTAGTGCTTTCACTATCATCAGAACTATTATGATGATCAACAATTTGAGATGATTTATTGATGTATCCACGACATTTTGATGAACCACAATAACATATTTGAGCACCATCACTGAAAATTTAAAGATTTTTTTTAAAAATTTTATAATAAATTTAAATATTTAAGATTTGAATTTATAATAAATTTACCCAAAGATTTGAAAACTGTAATCAAATGTGATTTCTTCACCTTTTTTAATTGGCCGAGTACTAAAGAACCCAATACGAGACTGACCCAATACATGCCACTAAAATCAAATTAATTTGTATTTTTAAACTGTAAAATTATCTATGTCTAGTATATAAATATTTATTGTCTGTATTTTGTAGGAAAAGCAAATTATAAATAGAAACATACACATCATCTAGTTTTAATCTTTGTAAATATAATGGCAAAAAAAACAAAAATAGAACTTAAAAAAAAAAAACAAAAGACATATCAATCTCAGTATGCAAGAGATTTAACTTATATATTTTAAGTGGTAGGGATTTCTTTTTATATGACTGTTTATTACAAGTAAACTCACAAGAGATAAATAATTATTAATCAAAAACAATTATACAGAACTAAGAAAAAACAAATCCATGAATAATACAATTAAAACATTAAAACAACAAGACTGAAAACTTTAGTAAAAATATGAAAATATAACAAAACATAAATACTAAATTAAAATACAAGGATAAATAAATATTAAATATTTACCTTTTCACCAACTGAATTTGGATCACAGCTATGATTAATAAACCTAGTCACATTTCCTTTTGAAGTAGAATCAATAATTTCATCTGGATTTAATTGAACCATATAATTCAAATTTTTATATTCTTTTTTTGTCAGACGATTACACATTTCGTTATAATCAATTACTTCACCAACATATTCACTAATTAAAACACCTCTATAAAAGAAAATGTATATGTTATAGTATTTATAATAAAAACTAAATTTAATTAGATTTAAAGTAAATCATATTTATATACTTAGGAATATCTTCAATAGCACAAATTCCATAACCTTTATTGGCAGTTTTAATAATATTAGTTTTCTTGAATTGTTTATTCTGAAATTGTTTATTAGTACAATATCTTTTAAGAGAACAACCCGAACCACTAAAAAAAAGATAAAATATAAAAACATTAATAAGAAATAAAATAAAGTATAATTATTACAATAATCACCATTCAACTTTAAGCAATCGATTGAGACATCTTTCATCACATCCTGTAATTCCTTCAATTATATCTTTTTTAGATAATGTACATTCACAATAATCGTTTATATCTCCAGATATTATTCTATGATTATAAAATAATTTAGTTTAAAATTAATAATTAGATTGGTAAATACAAATCACAAATGTTATATACCCTCGTGTGTTGTCTTTGTCTTAATTAACACATAACATATTAACATGGGAAATTCTATGTTTAGATTAAACTATATTACTCTGTAATATTTTATACTAGAGCCAACTGATCTATCATGTCATAATACTAATAATACTCTATTCAAGTTAAGAAGACAACTCAGCAGCGACCAGTTCTGGTCAAGCAGGCAATAACAGTTTGTTTCTAAACTAAGACAAAACATCTGTACACTTGTCGTGTAGTTAAGCCATGTTCCCGTACTAGTGTGCAATACTAGTATATTGACTATTGAGTTTTCTTCTTAACATAAATATAGAATACGGCTCTACAAATATATTTTTTATAATTTTATTTTACAGCAAGGTATGAGTATTTTGAATTTTACAAAAAGTTTATGATTTAAAAATTCTATTAACTTGCTTTAAAATCTATATATAAAATAAAATTAATTAAATTTAAATTGTTCGAAATATAAAATTTGTTTCAATATGCGTTTATACACCTTTTTTTTTTTTTACAACACATAAGGTAATAACTACATTCTTTTAAACAATTGAATTAATAGAAATAAACTGAGTTTTCATACCGTTGTTTCAGCTTACGTAGCATAGGAATTTCAGAAGGTGGATACAATTTTAAATCTTGCCTGAAAAAAAAATAAAAATTAGTAAGGGATCATTAAATTTGGAACAAATTGTGATTTTAAGGAAACCTTGGTTTCTTTAAAAATAATCAATATTTGATAATAATTTTTTCTTGTAAATTTCACAAATATGCTGAGAAAATAAAGAAATGATAGTTTTTAAGTACCATAAAGACTAAATTTCCAATCAAGAAAAGTGATTCATTTTGATTAATTTTTTTCTATTTTTAGTGTTAAAAATATATATATATATATATTATTTTTATTATTCATTAATACTATCACTTTAAATTGCATTTTCACAAAAGGCAAAAGTCTAATAATTATTAAGAATACATTAAATAAAAAATAAAATTAATTTATAGAAACAATTATGTTTGAATAAAATCCAATATTTTTGCAATAATAGTTAAAACTAAACAATAGATTTTATAATATGTTCACTACATACAATAGATACAATTATTGTTTACATATGCTGAATTATTCAAATTGGCACCATATAACTAGTTATTCAAGACACTAAAACATTTTCAGAGTTATGATTATACCATTAAATTTTTGACAACATCATATAAGTATTACTTCATATTATCAATATACTAAATTATATTTATTTCTAATTTTTAAGATTTTTTTGAAAATGAAACTTATTTATCCAATACTGAATACAGAGAAAAGTATAAACAAAAAATGTAATATGAAGCAAAAGTATAAAACTATTATTTAACTTTTGATAAAAATAGTATATTTCTTACCTATTAGGTCTGTAAACATTTTCATCAACTAATGTAAAATTGGTAGCTTTTAATTTTTCATCAAATTCTACATCATTAATTCTTGCTTCAAGTAATTGATTTTTGTGTTCTTTGTAAATTTCGTCAGCTACCTGATCATAATTAACTTCTGGAACTTTCATATCATCAAGTATCTCAAGTATATAATTATTTTTAGGTTTAATTCTGTTTGACTGTCGTCTTTTTTTTTTTGGAGATTTCTTTTCAGGTTTTTGTAATTTAAAAGCATCAGTCACAGAATTTTTTAGTTGATTTAAGTCATTAAAGCTTTTACAACGTTTAAATGAATAATACGTTTTTTTTAACTCAAAATCACAACTTTTAGAACGAATTTTCCTGGGTTTACAAACAGGATTACTCTTCAAATTTTCTAATCCAGATACCTCCAAATTGGTATTTTTATTTTTTTCACTGTAATGCTTTACATCTAAATTCAACTCATCAGATTGCTCAATCTTATTTAAATGTTCTGTAGATATTTCATTTAATTCTGTAATATTTAATATTTTATTATTCAAGCCATCAAAATCACTGACATTTAAACAATATGATTGTTGGGCAATATTTGTATCTGTCGTTTTCTCTTTTTGAGCTAATTTGTCATCTTTGCTCAATAATATCTCACTTAAATTTAAATATTTAAAATCATTAGGAAAATTAAAAGAGTCGTTTTTTTTCAATAACATAACATTATCTTTTACGTCTTTCATAAATGAGAATTTAAACTTCCACGGTACAGAGGCTCGACGAATAGGTTTTAATGGTAATTTATCAATAATTTCAGTCATATTATTAACACTCTTTGATTGAAAAATTGAAATATTGTTCCAGTCCATTGAAGCATGTCTTCTAATGATATTAGATTCTAGTGATATATCGTCTTCCTGATCAATGACAGATGTATTAGATAATTGATTCCTTTTTAGTTCCTTTTCATTAAAATTCTTAGAAGTTATTATTTTTTTTTTCTGATTTGATTGTTTATAATGTCTTCTATTACTGGTAGTCCTACGACTTTTGCTTAATTCTAAAGTGTTAAATTCAGAATTATAATCAGTACTATCATTTAAATCACTTGTTTCAACATCTGTTACAGTATCAGACATATCTAATGAAGACTGTGACTCTTCCATCATCATTTCTATCTGACAAGATTGTGTCCATCGAGATTTAACTTTTACGGGCTTTTGATAATCTACTGGAGGACTACCAGACGACATGTTAAATTGAATTTATCTACAAATAAATGTATTGTTTTGTTTAATTTTTAAGTTGATTGTTTGATTATGAATTGAGTCCATCTGTGAAGAAAAATATATATATATTACAAGAAAAATAATATTAAAAAGAGTAATTATGTTTTTTGTAATCTAAATACTGATGCCTTTTCTATTATTTTAAATAACCAAACAAAATTTGGATACTAACTACTCAATTCAGGTTGAATGAACTGTCAACTGCATGTACACCAAGACACCTATTATCATAATACTATTCTAAGGCTTAGAACTTACGTAAAAACAGGTCAGAATTGTCAGTGGCCATAATAATCAATGTTTCACTGATCAATTACTGGCATCAAGAATAAGCTGGTGGGAGCCATTTATGGCGGAGATGCACAAATCAGTTGAAAATTTACCATTAACCCTTAGGAAAACATTAAATAGATTATGAGTCGGGGTTGCCAAAACAAGAGCTAACATCCGAGTAACAGTTGCGATTCTGACAAAAATCAAATAGACGATCATCTGTTACATAGCAGACTAGTTTTATCAGGATGGACAAAGTACAACTAGGCATTAAATTAATATCCTTTGAATAATGAAATATAACAATAACTAGCTCACCCATTAGATTTTATCATTATCATACTATACAACATTATATTATGTATAAGTTAAATATATCTAATAATAAAATTATAAAACATTAAACACGAAAAGAAAATGACCCCTAAGACTACAATCATTTTCAGTTATAACTACTAATATTTAAATAATAAAAATAATCAATAAGTTTAAGCGATTAATCTGGCACAACTATGGAAAGCTCTAAAGTTCAAAAGATCTGGCTTGCTAAGCTTTCTACTTTTATTTTTATCTATAGGTTAAATAATTAATGGGTACTTGTGAGTTATCGTGACTACCTCATATTATGGGTTAATACGAGGTCGTTTTATATGCGATTCTATTTTTTCCAGTGTCGTTATAATCGCAATTTTTATAGACTAGCTGGGTAACTTTTAGGACACTTAAGACATTTAGTTAAAACTACGCTGTAACGCTGGTAGTAGTAATAACTTGTTGTACATTTCGATTATTTGGCAATGGATCTGTGGAACTTACCAACTACGGAAAAAGATGCTGTAGCTTTTTTTCAAGAAAAAGGCATTTTACCACATCAACGAATCGGTTCGAACAGTCACAAAGCAAAACTCTATTTTGGGAAACAAGTATTTTGGAAGTGCAATGTGAAAAGTTGTCAGCAAAAAGTTAACATGCGTGTTGCCAATTGGTTTGTGAATAGTCGCATATCATTTTTGCAAGCTTTACGTTTCATGTTTTGTTGGACAGAGGAAATGATTTCAGTGAAATTTTGTGAAAAATACTTACAACTTAGCAATATTACGGTAAATGATTGGAATAATTATTTACGGGAAGTATGTGTTATAACTTTGAGAGAAAGAGAAAATAAAAAAATTGGAGGAAAAGGAAAAATAGTGGAAATTGACAAAAGTTTGTTCACTAAACGTAAAAATAATTGTGGAAGAGTACTTTCCCAGCAATGGATTTTCAGCGGAAGATGCTGTGAAACAAAAGAGGTATTTTTAGTAGAAGTTCCTGATCGGTCTTCTGCTACTTTGATGTCAAAAATACATCAACACATAGAGAAAGGGACGATAATTTACTGATTGCTGGCGGGCATATAACACAATACAATATAATGGCTATGAGCATTTTACACTGAATCATTCTTATAATTTCGTTGATCCAAGTATACATGCTCACACACAAGGAATAGAAAGACTTTGGGGATCGGTGAAATGGAGAAACAAACGTCATAGAGGTACAGCGCGACACTATTTAGAATCTTACTTGGCAGAGTTTAAGTGGAGGAATACTTATCATAATGAAGATAAGTTCAGTGTTTTACTTAATAGTATTGCAAATCATTGGCCACCACAAATTGATTTTTAAATTTTATATTTATTACTAAATTGTATTTTATTTTATAAATTTTACTCGTAATTGTTGACGTATAAATTTGACATATTCTATTTTATTATACTTGACATATTATTATTATATTTTATAATTATTATCATATTAACAATAAATACATTGACATTAGCTTTAAGTAGTTTTGTATTATTGTAAATGTATTAAAAATATGTTGCTTTCGAAATCAAGGTAGTCGCGACGAGTCACGATAACGCATAAGTACCAAATATTGTATTCAAAATATGTAGACCTAACTTAATCTTTAAATAAAACCTAAAAATCATTCCATAAAAAATTGAAGTATGATAATGAAACCTATTCAACTATAATAATAACATTATAATATAATCTAAGCAGACAAATGAAATATATCTCACAGTTAAAAGATGCTTTATATGTTCATACTGTGGATACAAATAGGAACAAGAGTTGATAGAAGCTGATGCTGAAATCAAACAATTCTTAATTACAAGTTAGAATTCTATATGTTAATTTGATAGATGATTACCAAATACTTACATACAATTATGTCTAATGTATTCACATCTAAGTCTAGGAGACATCAGAGAATGAAAAATAATACATTACACGGTAAATCATCCAATTTCGAATAAACTATGAGACATGAGTCAACGAAAAATATGGCATACAGACAGTGGGAATGACCAAGATCGGCTCACGGTGAGAACACCTGAACACAAGCTTGTAATGCTTGTACCTGTCATATACTCATATGTAAACGCTCAACAGTATGAGAATTTTGCGGAAAAGAAAAATGACGCTTATCAGTTATCACAGAAATGATTAATCATATCCACAGATATAGTTTTATAAGCATAATATGTGATCATATCACGGAATAAAATTAACTGGCAGCGCTTTCACACGAGTAAAATTTGAACTAAATTTCCGTCATTGAGCATACCAAAAAATATTGTGATAATTGATAAAGATTTTTAAAGTAGTCCGAGCCAGTCCGACCGACCTTATCCCCCGTAACCGCGGTCGTTGTGGTGACAGTGGTGTTGAGTACGTGGGTTGGGCTGCCCATTTTTAGAGATGCATTTTTTTTCCCGTCGTCGTTCGTCCGTCCGCCTGTGTGCTCGTGCGTCGCTGCCGTGTCAATGCGTATTCTGTACGTTTATAGCAACTAGCAAGTGAGAAGTGAGTCAAATGACCCGTTCGGTGCAGTGCATAAAATGACGTGAAGTGTTTCTAAGACGCTTATTTTTTCAACATTTTTTTTTTTTAAATTTGTAGTTCTATATATTATCAATATCCGTTGAAAATGATCACGAAAAACTATCGCCGGCACTTTAAAATACCATCGGAAGCGGCGTAAATGTGTGTTCGTCGAAGCTGACACCATTGCTCCGCCGCCGTTTATAATTAATATTAACCAAGACACAGACCAGTTACCAGTGAGAAATCACTACAGTGTGGTGCTCGTATACACTATATACACTATTGTGCGTAAGTACAAATTTTCCTTAAATTATAAGTACTTCTGTAAATGTGTAGATTGGAAATGACCATCAATATTATCAATTTTGTCATTTAAGAATGTATCTATTTTTTCTTATACCGGAAGATGATTAATAACTGACGTATTATGTACTGTTTTCAATATAATAAAATTGTTATTGTTATTGTCATTTGACATTTGACAACTAATGTAATGAAAAAATACCACAGCAACACTTATATATAAAATTATGCACACATACTTACTCTAGTGGATAGAATCTTAAAGTAATACAATTTCTAACATTTAAACCCTATTTAAAACCTATATATAGGTAGTATTTTAGTCTATATGATTGATCAACAAATATTTACATTGAATGTTTGCTAACTTTAATTAGGTACTTGTAACTATATTACTATACCTATGCATTATTACAATAGAATATCTGATAAGTAGGTAACCACCTGCATTTGTTTTTCTCGTGAGTAATTTTTTAGTAGAAATCTGATGTAAATATATTATATTTATGAAAAAGAATTGTATAAAATTAACATGGATAGTATACAATTTAAATTAATCCTTAAGGGCTGAATCAAAGTCCCCATATTCTTATAATTAAAATTTGCACATAATTATCTAGGTTTGTGTATGTTAGCACGGTTAAAATAAAACACTGCAATACAATAGAGAAGCTGGCATAAACGTTCAACATTAGATGAGATAAATCAACTAATTACTCATAGAGAGACACATAAACAATATTTATAATGTAATTCAAAATGATGATCGGTTCACAAGACACTTGCTATTTTATTAATCATTAATAATAGGTACCTAGAAGTAACTTTATTATTAGATCTTTAAAAAAATAATAAATATATAGGTTTTATTTTTTTTCTAAGTGTAAATTCTTGAATAAATAAAAATTACATACTACATCATATTTGTACAAATGTACAGTTGTATTGAGCTCAATATTATAGGTATTGTAGCTAACTGCATAAAAATATATTAATCTATTTTAAATGACAAATGTCCTAGATAATCCCATAAAATTATAGGTATATATTTTTATATAAATAAATATATATATTTGTTAAGAGGACGTTGTACTTGCATGTATTGTCTCCGTCTTACACACGTGTGATATAGACAAAATGTGTTTACGCTGTCTGAACTATCATTCGCTCTATAGTTACAGCTCCTTCAATAATTTACTTAGAACGAATGTGATTAATTCTATTGAAAAAAGAGATATCAAACTATGCCCCCTTGAAGAGATTTTTTGATCAATTTAATATATCAACCAATATTCACGCTTAAAAATGTCAGTTTTTTATTTTTTCCCTTCATTTAAAAAATAAATCAAAACATTTTTTAAAAAAACTTATCGAGGAAGCATAGAATAAGTCATGATCTTTCTACTGAAGTTAAAAGTTTAAAACCATGTTTCTATAGTATCTGTGTATTGTGTTGTGTGCATAGAGCCAAAGCTTGTTTTATACTTTCAAAATATATGTTCGACGTCCTCTTAATGTTAAATTATAAGGTAATTAAATTCCCATTTGTCTACTTTAAAGTTAGGTAATACATTTAAGTGGGAAATTTTGGGGGAAACCAAACAATAGTAGGTTTAATATATCAATAATAATAGTACCTATACTATAATTTTCGGCGCATCTGAGTTGTGTTCCAAGTACTAAGGGCTAATCGCAAGTAGTGTACTAGGTGGGTCCCAGATTTTTATAGGTACTTCACTAGTTGGGTCCTGAATTACTTTAGGTATTATACTAGTTCTTGAATATTTTTTGGTAAGTAACTACACTATACCAAAAAAAAAAAATTGTACAGATTATAGCCATTTTAGACAATGGATATTTCTATATAAATCTTTACAGACCTCTAATTAGTAATTATTAAAATGCATACCTAAGTAAATATCTCATTTCATGGAAATAAGTATATCATATTTATTACATTGATTATAATGATAAATATTTAACAAACTACTTAGGTAAAGAATTAAGATTGGTATACCTATTGTTTTTGTTATTAATTGTTTTACTAGTAATTAACCTTTTATAGTTTTATATACAATTTCTAAATCTTCTATCCATTACGAAATACAGGACAAAATGTCTATTAAGATAATGGTTTCAAAATTACCAGTTAAGGTACCCTATTATAGATCATTTATGTTGTACAGTGTTCACAATATAATATGAATATAATATATATTATTAATATAATTAATATGAAGAAATTCTTTATAAAAATAATGCTTTTAACAAAAAAAATATTATGATTAGTAAGGTCAATAATTTATGTATTATTATAATATTCATTGTATACTTAAAAGTGTAGTTTCATTATAGAATATTTAGATAAAAATTTAATTTGAATATTAATATTAATCTTTCAGTAGGCATAATATAATAATATTTAATTAATACATAATAGATAAAACTGTAAAGCTTAAAAGAATACTATCCTTGACAAACCTTTCAACAAATATGGTAAGTATTAATAATGTTGCCTGCCCTTGGATTGTATACATTCTTGCTAGGCTCAGTCATAAACAACTTAAATTATAAAAAGAACAAGTTAAAAAATTTAAGTAAATATTTAGCAAATTTCCAATCATAGAGCTTAAAAAAATTAAATTTTCTAATCATAATTTTTGGAATCAAAAACAACTTAAGTAATTATCATTAAATAAACATCCATTTAATTAATTCAAAGTAAGTTTTTATATAATATTTAAAAATAAAACACTATTATTATTACAGTAAAATACTGATTATCCAGACTCTTCAATTTCAAGGATAAGTCTGGACACTAAATATATTGGTAATTAAAACACATTAAAAATTATACATATTTATGTATTTATTTTTTATACTTGGATAATGACATAGTGACATTACCATTCGCTTATTATAAAGATTAGTAAAGCAATACAAAAATTAGATGCCAACTGATTAACTAAAAATATATTGAATTACTAACAACCTTAGATCATAATATTATATATACTGGTATATGATATAATTTTTATACATATTTAAATTAATTATACATTCATTTAAATGGCGGATCTTTTTATTTTTTTGCTCCTTTAGATAATATAATTAACATTATACTTTATTTTAATAAGTTTCATTGTTGTATAATGAATAGGTATCAAATAAAATGAAATATATAAAAATATTAATTCTGGTAATAGTGTTTAAAATGAATGTGTTTAGTTTACCATTGGTTATGATTTGTTATTGTTTTTATTATTAAGTATTAGTAAAGTATTATCATATTTGTTGATCAGTAACGATTATTAGAAATGAGATTTAGGAAATCTGGATGTATAAAATAAGTAGATTGGTACTAAATACTGTCTAGGTATATAATATGAATTACAATTTATATTGTACATAATATTATGGCAATTATATTGTTAAGTTAGAGTATAATTGCAACGGACAATTGATTAAACAATGAAATTAATACAATTTATATATTGCCTATTATTGAATATTGACTTAGTCAATATTATCATTTTAAATTAAGAAACCTTATAGAACCTTTATTATTTTTGTAGAAACTCTCCATCCCCTTTGTAGTATTACAAAATATTTTGGAATTTAAACAATAATGAATAGTATAACAAATGTTATTTTTTAAATAGGTGTTATAATTAAATTTTCCTAGGTTGGAAACACTTATAAATTCACAGGAATTTGGTAGTTCTAGTATTTACTGAGGTCTGGTGTTTTTGTAAGACACCAAAAATACCTACTATATAGCCGATACATAATGCCATACACACCAGTAGTAGACAAATACTAAATACCAGTATCAAAATTTTAAATAAAATACCTCCAGCTCACAGTTCAAAAAATCATGTATTAGGTATATTATGATTTACTCAATTAATGAATAAAAGATAGGTTAGGTTAGGTCACACTGTCACTAATAGTGACTCACCACTCACTTGTAGTATAAACAAAATAATTGCTATATGGTAACTAATATGGGTATACTTTATATTCTACTTAAAGCATTTTCACTCTTTTCGATCAAAAATGTATAATATGACCTTGATATTTTGCTTCAATTACAACATGTAACATTTTTTTAAATAACTAAAGGGTGATAATTCTAGTAAATTACATTAGTTGATCTCAGCACCATTGTGTACTCTACAATTTAAAACTATACCTCTCTTGTAATGAAACACCATATATTATAAGATATAATGATATACCTATTTATTAAAACTTCTTATTTAACTTGTATACAATTAAAATGTTTAATTGTCTTCATTTGGGCTATAGCATTCTTTAAACCTAAAATCAGAATAAAACTTAAATATTTTCCCCCATTTTATAGGCATTGGGTTTTATGAATCTAATGCATTACTATGAAGTAGGTCAAATCTATTATTAAAATAAGCTGTGTGGAAAGTAGATAATATGTTTAAGTATTTTTCTATACAATTTTTAGTGTTTATGATTATTTTATGATACCTACATTTTAAGCTATAATTATTTTATGGATATCTAAGTTTATTAAATTAATATAGGTATTATACTTAATTTCCCTGGTTTATTATCAAGGTCATAAAATATATTTAGAATTTTAATAATAAATTATTCATTTTATTAGTATTTATAATAACAAAATAAAATAATTACAAATTGGTGTTGATTAATTTAAATAAATAAAATTGCCAAATTGCCCAGTAGTACAGGTAATAGTTAAGTTGTTGGAATAAATTAATATAGATTAAAAATATCAAATATTACATATTGTTAATTAAATATATTTTATAAATTGTAACTGACTAAGAAAAGAAAAAAATCATATCCGGAGCGATTTTATTTCATAAAGTCATGGCTCTTGGAGTAGAAGAGATCTTTAATTAATTTGTGATGTGTGAAGTAAGTAAAACAAGGGAGTGGTTCAATTATTATATGCTGGATTGTTAAATGAAATATTTTGTAATAAATAAGGGTCATCAATGTAAATATTGATTAATTTATGTAGAAAAGAAATGTCAGTAGAGGTTAGAGTGGGAAGGTTTAGAAGGGATCTTATAAACATATAACCATGACAGTAAATAGTTTAACTTGAACTTGAATGATATTAACTTTAAAAATCGGTTTTTAAGCACCTTCCATAAAGTTTTAATTAGAACAATTTTTATTAAGTTCAATAAAATATAGGTTAAAAAACAGTTTACAAGTATAGAAAAATGTAACCTGTTACAAAACAAGTATTATAGTTTTAAATATCTTAGACCTAGTAATTTTTAACCAAAATCTTTAATGAGTATTTCCATAAATTTAAGTTACAATATTTTACACTTTGGGTGTTTAATAAAATATGGTGACTTATACTTAATGCCATAAGTTAGTGATAAAAGAAACTAACTTTTTATACATTTATACTGAAATTTGAGTTTTTTTTTTTTTGTTATCACATTAACATAATTATTTTGACTTGATAAACATTATATTTTGTACTAATTATAGTATAATACAGAGGCTCCTAAATTTTTTATTGTACGATCCATTTTAGGAATTTTTTAAAATTTGGTGACCCACAATATTTTATTGAATGACATATTTTTTTAGTGAATCAGTTGCTTACAACAAAAATATATACATATAATATATATTTATTTTTAATATAAAAATATAGCGTGACCCACAGTTAGGGAACTTCTGGTTTAATAATTATTATACTTTGCATTAGTTGTTTTTATTAAAACTTAGTCTAATACTTGCCATTAAACAACATCTTCAATACATTTTTTTAAATTTAAAAGTTTTTAATTTAAATTTTAAATATTGGTGTACACTTACGTTGAATATGCTGTTATGATTAGCTGTGCACCAAATTAACATAGGTCACATTGAAAAACTTTTGTAGATAAATATTGATTTTTAAAATGAAGTGTATTTGATTAAAATTATTTCACAATATACACAGTGTTAATTAATCATGTATGTTAAATGACAACAAATAAATATCAACATTGTTTATCTTATAGTTTTTTTAGTCAGCAACTCGAGTGTAAAAACGCTTGATAAGCTCAAAAATGATGCCACACCTCGATTCGTAGAGAAATTTTGCAAAAACTACAATTTTTTACATTTAAAATTATATTCTATGATAATTTAAACAAATCCAGATTTATATAAAGTGTATTAGTATAGGTATTAATGGTATTATATCTGGTACTTGCGAATTATTCTAGAAATAACTACATAACTCACTGTTTACTATGTACCTATAGTTTGATTTTATGACACATTATTATCAATCCCAAATAATAGATAATATTATACAATATGCTACTTATTTCGTTATTTTCTATTTTGTGCCTTTGATAATTTAAATTTATTATTATTGTGGACCGGTGTTATGTGAAATTGTTCTTATATTAATACATATAGTCTGTATATTACATCAACATAGTGTGGTTTTGATATTTGTTGTTAAATACGGAAATAAGTTATTGTGGGTTGGCTGGGGTTCCTTTTGCCATTTAATAATGAGGGCCCTAATACCCCCAATGATCAATAGTCCCAACCCTTCTGATAGTTGCGCTACAGTGTTGTTTATTTTGTAAAATATTAGTTCTATATAAAATAACAAATGAATATATTACCTATTCATTATTTTATGCTGTATGTATAGGATATAATATATTATTAATGTTAACGATTTATGCTATATAATGGTTGGAAATTAGAATGTTAGTCTGCTAACATATTTTTTAAATTGATAACTATTGTTATCAATATGACGATTAATATATTCTTTCCTAAAGGTTACTTACTGCAGCGGTGTCGGTAGCGTTAAAATGAGTCGGGACACAATTTTACCGTCACCACTGCAGTGTTTGGGGACCTTAATAAATACGCTTACATTTAAATATACACTGCGAGGATGATATAGATAGTGGATATGTTTAAATAGTGGTGTAGAATGTAGATAACAAATAATATTTTAAATTTTAATATGAATAAAATAACGATGCCGTTCAATCTAAATGCGATATCAAAATATGAACGAAAAGGGACTCCAGTTAATCCATTAACCTAATAACCCGCATCGTCATTCGTCAGTAGTAGCGCTTGCTGTTAGCTTCTGTTATTACATAATTCGCGCCTGCGCTAACATTAAAAGGTAAAAATAAAATTCAAAACATCGTCATCAATAGTGGTGTATTATGTATTCGTGTACCTCGTGTACGACGGTATCATATTGCCCCACTTCCGGCACGTCCCCACACATGCAAATAATATTTAAGTCTATATCGATTTGACATTAATAAGCTGTAAACGTCTTCCTAATTCGGTAACGAATAATATCACGGCCATATCGTGGGTTCTTCGGACTAAATTGTGTTTTTTAGTTTTGCGTTGGCTTGTTACAAAAATATGATATCGCATAACCGTAACACACATACTACAGTCTCGCGCGCACACACTCACTCACATGCGTAAGCACCGGATAACTGTCCATCAAATCCTTATAAGGCTGCGGCCGTTCGACTGGTATTTTTTTTTTAATTCTTGCCGTGTGAGTACGCGACAACGGTTGGAGGTAGAAAAATAGTTAGTTTACACCTCTTCGTCGTCACGACCTTTAAAGACTATTAGAGAAGAGGAAAAAACCATTCTTTTACCCCTTTCGTTGTTCACTCTCGTACAATCGTCACGTATGACGTGATCGTCTGACAGTGGTGGGGAAGTGATTATCTTGGTATATTTTTATCCGATGATTTCATTGATGAATACGCGTGCGTTTCACATGATGAATAATCGCCAACACAGTGCAATTTCCGGCTCACGGCCGTAGAGAAAGAGATAGAGCAACTTAGGGCGAGCAAAAAAAAAAAGTCAATAGATTTTTCTCTCGTTCCCTCCATTTTTTTTTTGGATAAATATAATTGAAACATTACAGTTATTGGGTACAATTAATACCTCGATTAATACGAATTGTGAAATGTATAAATTATTTATATTTCTTTAGATATATCAAAGAATGAAAGAAATACTAACATATATTATAGTAATTTTCAAAATACATATTATACTGCAGATTAAATATAAATAACATAACCTCATTGGAGAAATTAATGTAGAACGGCTTTATGGTCAGTACGCAACTTGAAGTATAGCATAATAATTAAATAATTACAGCTTGACTAATATTAAAGAATATTTTTATTTAAACACTAGCAGTGGGGTTCTAAAAGGATTCTTTCCAAATCTAGCTTTTACAGTTTAAGGGTAAATTGATAGTCTAACGATATTAAATTAGAATAAGGGCTTCGAAAGAATTGAGTTATATATGAATTATCAATGGAGTTAGTGTACTTATTGCCAAAACTACGTAGATAATATAGGTACCTATATAACCATTAACCTTCAATACTGCAAGTAAAAACTTTCGAAGATCGTTATAAGATCACAACATAAATCAACATTGAGACTCGTTCATCTTCAAGCTCTTATCAGATCAATACTGTTGAATAAAATACTTCAATTTTTGTGACTTCTGTGCTGCGAATTATAAAAAATAGTATCTTTTAATAATATTACTATAACTAAATTTCCAATGAGACCGACAACCGACATAATGATGAACTTTTCCATACTGATTAACTGCCGACTGTCGACAAGTTAGGTAGTTTATTTTGATTTATTTCTATATAAGCAATTGATAGCTAAACGTGCACGTTGTATTGAACGGATAACGTTTATACTTTTATAGGCTTAGTATCGTGTAGTTATATGTTTTAAATTTTCGGTAATATCACATATGTTATCACAACATGATTCTGTCCCGATGGCACTAAATTTTGACGGTAAAAAAACTCGTGTAATTGTAAAATAATAACTAGTTCGACGGCAGTTGTAGCAGCACGCGACCGTGTGGGAACGGACTGGTTTCCATTGCGCGCCCACGACATAAAAAGTTAGTTTGTATAGGCGTACGCGCTGCCACCTTGTCCGGACCACGCCGTCGTCGTTGCCGTCTCCCTCATACCGCCAATCCACTACCCGACCCAACCACTGTGTCATGCCGAACACATGTTCGTGTTTTTCGATCATTTGTCGGACACTGACGGGACCGGGGAAGCGTTCTGATCGCGGACTCTGCTTTTGTCGCTAAGCATTGACCTTTTCCAAGATGAACGCGACGTTTGTCGGCTCTATAGATCGTATTTGGCATGCTGAACGTCGCATATGGCCGCATCCATAAACATCGATCGCATCATAATATCTTGCAATATGCGCCGGATGGGCAATGGGCTGAGATTTTTTTGAGGGGGGGGGGAGAGTTGTGAAGGGGCCGGACCTTGGCAGCGCGGTTCTGTGTAGTGGCCGTCGACGCCGTGCAATGTTAATGAGCCATGTAAGCCAAAAGACGAGCCGCACCGGTTCGCATTCCTAATTTACAACCGAAAACTCAAAAGGTGCAGCGCGGGAAAAATAAAACGAAATAAGAAATACGAATAATACAATAATATTATGTTATTATTATTATATAAAAATAAATAATAGGTAGTATATTATGTAAAATAGTATATAGTTCTGAAAGTAAATATTAATGGAGTTTATATGACAACGTAAATGAACGTGTACCGGATGCGATCTAAGGTTCATTTCGTTTAACGTTTTCGTATTCTTCCGGAAACGATGCAGTGGTGTCTGTCTGATGAATGCGAAAATAATCGACGTTAAAATATTATTGTGAATAGCAGGTACCTAAATTCTAAAATTACTGAACAAATTATGGCCGCATATACCTATTTCAAAACATTGCGGATTTCTGTGTTTTTAGAACGAGATCCGTGCTTAATGCTACGTTTCCATATTTGGTTCTCGATCATTCTATGTGTGATCGTATTATAACTGTTATCATCCGGTACGTTATTGACGCGTATATTATACATTTTTAATTCGTATAAATTTATAGTAATGGAACATTTAATTTTATCAACAACACCAATGCCTGATGTTTTTAGGTTAATTTTTTTTTTTGTAAATTTTAAATTTGTGTTTTCTACGAATATTGTGACTACACTTTTTTAGTATTCTTAAATTTTCACTTAACGTTCCTTATTGTAATTCTTCATGAAATCGTATACATATTTAAAAGTTCAACTATGCAAAATATAATATTACAATACTTAATTACTATGTTATCCATATTATATGACGTTTAATTAGTTGCTTGTTTAATGTTTTTATATGATTTTATTTCACCTTTTAATCTTTATGACTGTTTTTTACTTAGTTTTACTTTTGTCAAACAATTTTTACAATCTTAAGTTATTGTGGTTCATACTATAGTTTCTTTTTTATATCTACTATTAAACATCGAAACATAGACACATTATTATTTATTGTAGGCGTAAAAAAGAACACACCTCTTTACAGAGGTGGAGTATTATTTTTATATGATGCTTTTTAACCAATTATTTTAATATAGTTTTAAAATATATTTTATAAAAATAATTTGGTTAAAAAATATAAGTATAAATATTTACATCAATTGTTGATTTAATAAAATGTTATTAAATATCGATATATCTATTTTAACATGTTTAACAATACAATTGATTTTCTATTAATTTTTTATTTTTTTTCAGATTAGAATTAAGTCCAAAATGAATAGAAGACTAATGATGATGATGTTAGCAATTGCCTTGTTGACACTAGGCTTTTGTTGTGCAGACGAAATACAACAGCAATTAATCAGGCAGAATCCTTGCGTTCTTAAACAGACTTGTCATGAATGTATACAAACTCCAACGTGTGCTTGGTGTGCACAACCGGTACGTTCAGCAAAAATAAAAAATCATTAGTCATTGATATTATTGTTCTTTGTTTTGTCACGTTCCAATCATAACTATTTATATTAGCAGTATTTATAAAATGCTGATAGTTACTTTTATCATTAGTTTTTCATTGCTTTATAATTTATTATACAATTGTATTTTTTATTTTAGAAATTTGATGGAAAGCGATGTTTTCAATCAAATATTAACTCTAACATGATACAATGTAGTGAACGTTATATTAATAATCCAAGAAATGAGTACAAAATGTTGGATGCCCGCGAACTTCAAAAAGCCAGGAAAAATACGCATTCTTATACTTCTAGTGTTAGTAGTTCTAGCGGTTCTTCTTCAACTTATAAAGGATCAGCATCAAGTTCTACACATGATGCTGTACAAATCTCCCCTCAACAAGTATCTCTTAAGCTTAGAATAAGTAAGTTATTTTCCGAATTATTGTATTTGTTTAATCTGTGTAAATCTTCATAATAATATTTATGATTTTGTTTTTAGACGAAGCCTATAGAATAGCTGTGAATTATGCACAAGCCGAAGATTATCCCGTAGACTTGTATTATTTGATGGACTTATCCAATTCAATGGAGGACGATAAAGAAAAATTATCCGCTCTTGGAAATTTATTGGCTGAAAGCATGCAGAATATTACCTCAAATTTTCGACTTGGATTTGGTAGCTTTGTTGATAAAGTTGTCATGCCATATGTTAATACGATGCCGAAAAAGTAAGTTAAATGTGTAGTTATTTTTAGTTTTTATTAATGTGTTTGAGTATGAGTAAAAAATTTATTTTTGCGTGATTTTTCTGGGGTTAGAGCTGATTTTCCATGCGAATTCTGTGATCATTCATATGGTTTTCGTAATCAGTTGTCGTTGAATTCTAACACTGATTTATTCTCAGTAAGTTGTTGATATAATATGAATTCAAGGCAAAACTTTGTTAATAATCTTTCTGCAAATAAATCAATGTTGTATATATATATATTATACGTGTATACGTTTGAATGTCCGCGTTGTATCTATTGCAAGTATATATTAGCGTCTATTTGGAAATTTTATTTTTGGAAGGGGGCGGGGTGGTTGATACATGTGCAAAAGATAAAAACTTGTTAAAAATAGAAAACATTAGTATGAATTATGATATGTTTTATAATAACATAATTAATATGTAATACTATTTAAATATTTTTTCTAGTGTAAAATTCCTTATTATCTAAATAGTAAATACTATTATTTTTAAAAATAATTTTCCTGAAACATAATAATAAGATTAGCTAATGGTCTTCATCCCTTCCGTACATTTCTCTGATGAAAAGTTACTTCTATGTTCCATACATGTATATTTATTAAAATTTCAAACAGTATTCATTATTATTAAACTAATCAAGATCATAATCATGTATGTGAAATCATGGATTTCCTTTTATTATATATTTTTCTATGATTTGATGACTGTATTTTTATTTTAAACTATTTAATATAAATAGATAATAATTTTACTAGGTAATCAAAAACGTTTTTGGTAATATCCTATTTTAATTGTATATATTATATTTTTAGTTAAGTTTTTTAAATAAAATACTCCCATAGTTGTATGATTTGTATAATATGTATTTGCATGACTTGTAAGTACAATATGTATGAGTTTATCAGTTTCTATATTTCAATCATAATTTATATAGTTTAAAAATAATATTCCTCAGCTTTTGTATTCATATTTGTTATATACATATTTTTATTCACGCAGTAGGCAAATAGGCAAAATATGATTCTACTTTTATACTTAAAATAAATATTTGGAGTACATTGATTTTAAATAAATAAATATTCATATCCATACATTGGTACCTATTTAATAAGACATATGATTATTGTGCACATAGTAATTTGCTATCATTCTATAATTGTGTAATTATTATAAAGCCTATTTGGTAATAAATTTTGTGTGCCTGTATAATATCCAGCTTGCTGAAGCCATGCCCTCGTTGTGAAGCTCCTCCATATGGATTTCAAAATGTCATGTCTCTCAGTCAAAACACTAGTAAATTTGCCGTAAGTCCAATGAAAACTATTCAGCATCATTAAAAATAACTGTTGACCAAACCTTATTTATGAATACTAACATAATATAATTTTGTACTTTTGACTATGTCTAATTTTCAGAAATATATTGTTACCAGAATAAATATATTATTTTTAATTGTTATTCTTAAAATTTAATTAACTTTCATCTAACACTCCCATTTTTTTAATATGATTGACTTACAGCTTATTTATGTTTCTGTTGCATGATTAATTTTATGGGCTAAAGTAGTAGTTTTGTAAATAAATGCATGTAAAATATTTGTTTGATATTTGTTTGTTAAATCTAATACTTAATTTAGGGTGAGGTCCAAAGAGCTCCAGTTTCAGGTAATTTAGATGCACCAGAAGGTGGTTTTGATGCTATTATGCAAGCTATTGTCTGTCGAGAACAAATTGGTTGGAGAGAGCGCGCCAGACGTTTATTGTTATTCTCAACTGATGCTGGATTTCATTATGCTGGCGATGGAAAAGTATGATTGACTCTTTATTGTTTAAGTTGTATTCTAAATGATTAAGTAATAAATTATATATTTAGCTTGGTGGTATTATCAAACCAAATGATGGTCTTTGTCACCTCGATGCTAGAGGTACTTACACACATTCGTCTTTACAAGATTATCCATCTATATCACAGGTAAAAACTATATTCAAATATTAATAACTTAGGTACTTAGGCACTTTTTATGATAATAAACAATGTTTTAGATCAATTCAAAAGTAAGACAAAATTCAATCAATATGATCTTTGCTGTGACACGTGAACAAATAAATGTTTATGAACGTCTAATGCAACATATTGAAGGCGCTTCAGCTGGTACTCTATCTGAAAATTCTGAAAACGTTGTTGATTTAGTTAAAGATCAGTACAGTGTAAGAAATATTTTATTTTCTAATTTATTATTACAACACAATCAATAAAATACATGCTCTTAATCTTTTTGATAAAATCTAATAAATTTATTTGATTGTATTACAGAAAATATCATCTTCTGTGGAAATGCGAGATACAGCAACTAGTGCTATAAAAGTCACATATTATTCAAGCTGTCTTGATAAAGATGGAGTGTTAAAACAGACAAATAAATGTGATGGACTTAAAGTTGGTACAAAAGTCAGTTTCCAAGCTGAAATAGAAGTAAAATCATGTCCACCTAATCGCAAAGAATGGAAACAGACTTTTCAAATTTACCCTGTTGGAATTAATGAATCATTAACTGTAACATTAGATATGCAATGTGATTGTCAATGTGAAAATGTTGGCCATCCTGTAAGTAACAAATTTATAGTGACAAATAATATAGATTAATTATTAAATATAAAATTTAGGATTATGTTGAGAAATCGCCTGATTGTCGTGGAGCTGGTACATTAAAGTGTGGTGTATGTGAATGTGATTCCATGCACTTTGGTCGTATGTGTGAATGTGATGCTAACAATAACCGCCATGCTAATGATACATACATGGTTTCTGGATGTCGGCTGAACAATGACTCGGAAATAAATTGTTCAGGTCGTGGAGAATGTAACTGTGGTCAATGTGATTGTCAAGCTAGATCTAATCCAGAAGAGGTAAAGTTGACTTAATATAAATTATTTAGGTCGATGTAAATAATAATATAAAATATGTTTTTAGAAAGTCTATGGTACATACTGTGAATGTGATAATTTCTCCTGTGACCGATCTGGTGGTGCATTATGTGGTGGTTATGGTACATGTGACTGTGGTGTATGCAAGTGTATTCCAGGATGGACTGGTGAATCATGTGATTGCCATGCTACAAATGAAACATGCATTATGGATGGTAGTGATGAAATATGTTCTGGTCGTGGGAGTTGTGAATGTGGTCAATGTAAATGCTCTGAAGAAAACGGTATAAGATATTCAGGAAAATACTGTCAAAAATGTCCAGTAAGTCATTAAAAAGATATTATTTATTAAACTATTATTAAATTATTGTGTGTTGTAGACATGTCCTGGTAGATGTCAAGAATTTAAAGATTGCATTCAATGTCTCGTTTATAAGACTGGTCCTCTATCCCCTGAAGAATGTGAAAAAACATGCACAATCAAACCAACCATAGTAAAAGTAGCTGAAGGTAAATTATGAGTAATTATTTTAATAAAAAAAAAATGTATTTTTATACTTTTTTTTTATCTTTTAGCTAATGAAGACAAAGATGAAAACATGTGTTCTTATTATGATCAAGACGATTGTCGTTTTGCATATGTTTACACTTATGATCAAAGTGGAAAGATAGTAATTCGAGCACAAGAAGAACGTGAATGTCCTCCTCAAGTTTATTTTATGGGTACATACTAAAATTAAAGTGTATAAATTGCTTTTATGCATTGTTAGTTAATTGACATGTATCATTTCAGGTATTATTTTGGGCGTGATTGGAGCTATAGTATTAATTGGAATGGCTCTTTTGCTACTGTGGAAACTTCTAACTACAATTAATGATAGACGAGAATTTGCTAAGTTTGAAAAAGAACGTATGATTGCCAAGTGGGATACAGTAAGTATTATTAAATACACAAAACAATTGTTTTTATTACATTAATATTTTTCTATTCTTTAGGCTGAAAATCCAATCTACAGACAAGCCACATCAACATTCAAAAATCCTACATATATGGGCAGATCTTAAAATCCAAATGTGTTCAAAACTACATATTGTATACTAACAAAAACTTAAACAAATAGAGTGTTTGTCACTCATTTTTAGAGCTTTTGTTAGAAAATAGAACACGTGCCATAGATGTGTAAATTATAGTAAATTAACACTTGTTTTTATTTTTACACCTGAGAGCCACGAATTATTAACAAAATTGCAGTAGAACTCAGTATCTTGTAAATAAAGATTCATTCATTGTCAATGTTTAATTTTCTGCAGTATTATTGTAAGCAAAAAAAAAAACAATTATAACTTAAACATGTTACTTAGAAACTTCCTAATATTTATTTTTGTTAAATATATTTTAATTCCTTTTCTGTATATTATTTTCTATTTTGTTAATATTTTATTTTAATATTATATTTGATGTATACATAATTTATTTTCTATTCTACTTTTAAATTAATCAACAGATCTCTGAATTTAAAATCGAGCTTATAAAATAAAAATAGGAAAAAATACACTTAAAATATTAATTATTTTTGTCTAGTCTTCCATCACAAAACCACCAGTGAATTTTGAACTTAAAAATAACTTAACTATTTTTTTTCACAATTAAAAATAATGAACATCGAATTTGTGCCTTTAATATTTATTAGTACTTACATATAAAACAGTAAATAAGTATTTATGAATAAATACTATTTAATATACATATTATTTAGTGCCTTAACAATAATTGTTTGCGTGCTAATTTTTTTTTTTGCATTTTATCATTGTATCATAACATTAACGACTGACTTTTGATTATATAATATATGAATAAATAAAAATCGTGTACAATATATTATTCAGCTTGTGTTTTTTTATTATTATTTACGTTTTTCTAAATTTAGCAGCGGTCACAAAAAAAAATAAGTTCCTACTGTTGGTAGGAAGACAACTGACAAGTGACAAGTTGTAATATTGCAACTTGCTACTCGCAAAGCTTCAAATCTCACACTGATGTCACGTGCTGCCGTGTTCGATGTCCAACTGTGTAAAAATCCCGCACAAGGCTACTCGATGCGAACCCTGCCTTACGATACCTACGTGATTTAACAGCGGGCGAGCTCGTTCGACGGCTGTGCGAGAGATATGCGAAAACATCCAATAGACAAGCGTACCGGCACGATGAGTGTAGCTCTCGAGATAACGACTACAATAGGTACGACACGATATCCACTCGTCGTCGTCGGTTGAAAATTAGTAGTCGCTTTTAGGTTATGCGCGACAGTATACCTTTATATATTACCTATATATAATATATTAAATATTGTAATTGATTAATATTATACATATTTTATATCAGTTAAAGGCTTAAAGCCCGTTGTAATTGTAGTGTAACTAAACGGTAAACTGACCGACCGCCGCTATGTACGCTTTGCAGACAGTCGGAAGCACAACCAGCTCCGTCAAAGGTAACGGCGACGCCGATGTAAATAATATAATTATAATTACGATTGAGTAGGTATATATAGCATACAGATTATTTATGTAAACGGATATACGTGTTGAATCAAGTTCGCCGATTTCAAGGATTTAGATTTATAATTTAATGATGTATTTTTATCGTATGCAGATGATACGGAAGTGTTGGATTTGGATGACGTCGGTAACTCTATAGTCGAGCAAATCATCACCAACAGTAACGCTGTCAAACGTTCGGGGAACGTAACTGCAAGTACGTGATCGCTTGATAATTATTAAAAATTTCTAACACTTCGAGGAGCAAGTGATCGTTTTTATTAGAGTCAAAAGTCTGTTGCAATGTATGTATTTAAACTGAATGTCATAGTCTAGTATAGGTATGTGGGGACGAGTGGTAGCTGCGTTTTTTCCCATCGATGTAGGGCACTTGAAACGAAATCTTATTATTTATAGTATTATTATAGTCCTGTGGCATATCTATATTCTATATTCATATAATATTTTTAATTTTATTACTCTTTCTACTCCATTTTGTTTCGTCATTTATAAGCACTTGTACTATAATAATCAAAACATAATTTTATTTACAGTGTACAAAAATAAGTTTAACCTTGTTCGGTGTTTAAAAAGAATGACAAATGATTTTTATAATATCTTATATAGAGGACATCTGGACATTATTACATTAAAATACCACTAATATTCGTTATCCTGTTTATACACATAACAACAAAACACACGTTCGCAATTTCAAAGAATATCTTTAAATTTGGTCGGTTTTAAGTTGAAAAATATTTATAGTAAAAATAAAATAAAACAACATTCGTGACCGTCCGACATTCGAGATAATTTTTTTATCCAACATTCTACATAACATAGATTATCGTATATTTCTAAAAGATTGTTCTTATTTTTTAAACGAATACAAATATGTTATTCGATTTAATTTCTAGATAATATATTTTTTGAAAATCATCCGAATACCTACGTCTTACTTATTCTAAATAACTTTACCTTTTAATTTAATACGTTTTCCGAATTTGAAATTGAAATAATTAAAATACTTTTTTTTGCTTAAACCCAAATATGAAATAACACACTTATCAGTTATTATACTACAATTATGTTAGATTTTAATTAAGAATTTAAATGTTATAAATTGCGAATGTTGTTTTACATTAACAATAAATCTAGGTATAACGTCGAACTTTTTCGTGGTTTAATGGTTTATGGTTATAATCATAGGCGTAAACTGAGGATTTAGAGGGGGCAACTGCCCCCTTGGTATTTTGTAAAATGTATTTATTAGGTATATTTAGTATTTAAGTATCTTTAAGTATACGGTATATCGACATAGAATAAAGTTTGCCCCCCTCCCCCATAAAAATTGCTCAAGTTACGCCCATGGTTATAATTAGCTGAGACTTATAACTCGTCAATAGATAAATCAGAATTTAAAATCTCAAAGTTTTATTGACACGTTATCATCTATTTTGGTGTGTAATTTATGCCATAAATCTTAAAAATATTTATTAACGATTCACAAGAATAAGAGTTTTGGATTAAGAATTAATAAAAATATTATACGATATTTATAGGACTAAAGCCTGTTAGTACATTTTTCGGGTAGGTACATATAAATTTCACTAATACATTTTTTGACCTATAATTAATTTTGGAACAGTAATTTTTATTTTTTACCTATAAAATCATATCCAGACCGTACACCAAAATAGATAGGTATTACAAGTAGACGATGTACATTTTAATTTACAATATTCGAAATTGATTGTATTCATATTTCATAATACTTTATAGGGCATCGTTTTATAAGCATTTGTATGTTAAGTTAATTGTCAGTCCTAATTTTTTTTAAGCCTGTAATCGTTATAATTGGGAATACAAATTATGAATTAATGAGATTAGTTCTTAAATTATTGTATTATATATATATAAAATAGAGGGCAGTGATTCATTGACTACTATTATTTTTAATATCATGTAAGATAAATTATGATACCTACTTATACATATTACATAATATTATGTAAATAGGAAAACTTGAAAAATGATAGCATTTTTGTTTTTATTTTGTATCTGCTACTTACATATTGTCATTATTAGGTAGGGCATTGGTAGAAGTAATACTATTATGGTCCCCTCTCTATAATTTTAATACCACTTGAAAAAAAAATGGTATGTATATATTTAAACTTGTTATACATATGCACTGTTTTCAAGTAGGTACAAACTACAAGTGTTCACTATATACATAACGTTTTTCACATAAGCTAGTTCCACAAAGAATTACCACATAAAGGTTTAACAATATAATTACAGTATTTTATACTCTACCAACAAATTAATTGAAATTGAATATAAATAAAATGTAATCACACCATAAATACCACCTAGCACTTATCCACGCATGCCTTAAAAAAGTTATGATTGATATTTGATGTCACATTTTCACACCTCAAAAATATATTCAATAAAATCAGTACCTGTTTAGATTAATGTTGACTTACATTTTCAATCAAATCAAAATTTGAAAAGAAATTGTAAATTAATAATTACCTAGTTCATGTACTAGGTAGAAAAAATATATCATGTATTTTGTATACGACGAATTTTAAAATGTGTAAACTGTTTATGACATAAACCTAACCTAACCTAACCTAAACTTTATGTAATAAATATCATGCACTAGAACTTATTTGCAAATATACAATGTTGTTTATAACTACATAATATTTTATTAGATAGATCGTGTAGCAAATTTGTTTAACTGAAATAATATACATAGGTATTACACACGGTAGCAAAGATGGAAAAGGGCCGTTTGGGAAAAAATTGAAGTACTCGTAAAATAGAAGCTGTTTAGGAAAAACAGAAATTAAACGTCTAAAGCAGCGTTTCTCAAACAGTGGTATTGGATCTTAAAAATTGTATATTAATTATGTATATACATTTTAAGATATTTATGATATTTTATTCTGTATAAACATAAACTACCTATATAAATTATAAGTTTCTGTTATTAACCACAGCAGGAAACAAGCACACACTTCGCATATGCCTCAATATTAAAAATACATTTAATGTATTTTTAATATAAAAATAATAATAATAATAATTTTACAAATTTTTTAAAATTATATTTATTACAAACCTATATAAACTTTGTAGTATACATAAGAAGTAAAAGCAATAAGCAAACTTCAATTTTTTAGAACTCCTTGTTAGAGTAAAATCATGTGGGTCACGATAGTTTTCTGCATGGGAAAATTTGGGTTGTGGTCCTCAGAAGATTGAGAACCACTAGTCTACCACTAGTCAAACTACCAGAAGTAAAGGTGATCCACAGAATGAACATTTTATTGAATGTGAATAGTTTACATGTGAAAAATAAATGTATTATTCTATTTTAAATTTATAGTGTGTTTAAATTTTCGTGAAAACGTTTATTAATTATTTGAATTTTACTTACTTCTACAGTTCAGTACCTAGGTTTTTTTTCTGTATAACATTAAAGTACATAGATGGGTAGGTTCTTAGGTTCTAGGAACAATTAACTAATTAGCTACTATAAAAAGATTGGTTTTAATAAGTGTTCATAATATTTTCGTAATGCCCGTGGAGAATACAATTGGTAGCAGTTCGTAAAATTTTAATATAAATAATAATAATAATTAATAATAATTGTATGAATAACACTATTAACAGTTATATATAATATTGTTTTTATTAAAAATGTAGACCGATATTGGAATATATTTATATGGACTTATGCTTATTGTTTAGTCTTTAAATGTTTGATAATTTTTAAATATTTAATGATTGGTTTCAGATGGCTATCAATCTTCTCAAACTCACCCGGCGATACATAATTATGGTAAAGGACATATTATTACTCTTCTTATTCTTATTTGTAAGTCGGTTTTCAATTATTGGCACAATATATAAATATTTATACTTCTAAATGTGTTCATTTCCATTTATCCCTATGGGAATATTAACATTTCATTTCATCATTGAAAATATTAAAATGTCACGTATGTGGCACGCGTGTATATGATTATTATTATACATAGTCATTTAATGAATTAATTTCTATTTTACAAAACAATAATTAATAATCAGATATCAATATATCATAATATTATATCTTTTATAATTCCAGAACGAAACGTCAAAAAAGACCACACTGGTTTGTGTTTTTGGACAATATTTCAAGCCGTCGGACTTACGTGTGTTGGCACGATTATTTGTCGATCTGTCATATATCAGCACGGATATTTTGACGTATCTTCCAACAACAACTCAACGTCGATTACTAAAAGCCAATTTTCCAATTGGCATTACTCGCTTAGCACAGTTGGATTCATATACCTCTATGCCAACTGTAAGTGATGCTGCAATGATCGGTTAATCGTTAACATAATACAATCAAATAACGCTTTATCACGTTAATCGTTGAATGAAAAAAAACTTAAGGCTAACTTTTCACGAATTTAACGTTGCAATTGTCTGTCCGATTAAAATGTTTGAATTCGATTACTTGGGATTGGGGTGGAAGTAGGGGTTTACTTAAGTTCTGCGTAAAATTAACAAACGAGGAGAAGAAACAATTATTTGAGATATTCAGATATTCTAGATGAATTTGGGGGACCCAATGGAGTTGTTTTATTTTGTGGGCACTAACATGCAAAACGCCGACTATTTAGTAAGATTACAAAAACGAATATAATTATACATCATATAGGTATCACACATGTTATAGGCAGACAATAGTATGTACCTAATATATTACGCGACTGTTCGCAGCGATTTTCATGATAAAATCCCACAAATCAAAAGTGTCGCTACCGTACATAATGCTGCACACATTTGCGTACCTCGTATCAGCCTTGGGACTGTGCGCCATGTACGTGCACAAAGAAACGGGCAAGCCCGAGGGTAGCGCGTTCTACGAGGGTCATCTATACTCCATACACGCTTGGACCGGTGTGTTGGCGGCCGCCATGTTCACGATCCAATGGCTGACTGCCGCCGCCACGTTCATCATGCCATGTCTGCTCAAAATAGGGTTACCGCTGGGCAAGATGTTTAGCCTGTATACCACCATCGTGTCAACCATCAGCCTCATTTCCGGAGTCAACCAAAACGCCATGAAGACGTGAGTATGAGACGTACTATAATCACTGGCGGTTTTGAGATTTGAGTTTGTCTTATCTTCTTCTTAGGCGTATTAAGACGAAATAGTAAGATCCTTTACTGCTTCTACAATCCCTTTCCATTGATCTCTATTTCACTATTCGTTACCATTTATACTGACGTTAAGAGTAACATCTCTTTTTGCCATCATATCAAACCTTCGCTCTCCACTTTGATTTTCCATCATAACTTTCCCTATAGAGCATTCTTTGTCTTTTTTCTTATACGATATTAAAATGCATATGGTATAAATTAGTAGTTAAGTATGCAATAAATGGCTCACTAAGTTTCTCTGCCTCGGGTAATTGAGTACATGACGTAATAATCTATCTGTAGATAAAGACAATGCGTAGGAAATTCACTGTTATGAGTGATACGATACGACTACTAAATGTTTATCGACAGTGGGTTACAACTTACAAGCTGGGATACTGTATACTCATATATTGGGGTGAGTGCCCACACATAAACCTAACCTACAGGCTACAGTGTAATATTATTATTATACATATTGGTACCAAATGATAAAATGGAAAAAAACCGTGACGACATTAATTAATCACTTGTGACTTGCCCATACAATCGAGTACATTGTAGGTACAGTATTGTTCTGTGATCCAAGTACCGAGAACGTAAAGAAAAACAAAAATAAAACCAACGGAACGGAACATACCTTTATAGCAATATATGTTTACTGATAATCGATTGTTTGCATTGTCATTGTCGTATCATATACGAATATAAAATACGATAACTCTTTTGTTATGTGTTAAATTAGTTTTTTATTTCTTACTCCTGAGAGTTATCTAACTATTTTTATACGACTATACTTATCTAGAATTTTAAAAATGATTAAATATTTATTGTGTAATTTTTTACCGTAATTAATTTATTACGGAGTTCTAGTTAAAAGGGTTGTATCTATTGCACACGAATATGAATCATATTGTAAAATTGTATTATGACTAGATGATAGAAATTACACTACAGCTTAGTTAGAAGTTATAACCTATAGGCTAAAACAGTAAATAAAAATGTTTATAAGTTATAAATTATATAACACTTACAATACAGAACGATCTCTAATAAGCTTAGACTTTTTGAAGAAGCTATCATTTTTTTTTTTCATTTAATTTCAAATATAAATGAGTTATTACTTGTATTTAAAAAATATATATTTATTCTTTTTAATTCAAACAGCCTGATAAACAACTGTGGACTTGGCTAGTGATACAGCTGAAAGATATTTTGGGATTTTTTCACGTTGACATTGAAATATGAGATAATCAACTTAACTAAATTATTATTGTCTTATAATACAAAAATTCCTTTTATAATTTTATCTCGTTGTATTTACTTATAAGTTATATCTCACATGTATTATTTTAAAAATTCACAGAATGTTTCAATAAAATTTAATAGTTAAATTAATAATATAAATATAATAATTATAATTTTTAGGAATAATAAAATACTAAAAAATAAAAATCTTATTGCGATCGACTACTTAATAGTTTATATTTTCATATTATTTTTTCAATACTAATGAGTATAATGAATATTATTAATTACATAAAATTACTTAATTATGAATCTCCTTTAAAAATAAATTCTACAATGAATCATTTGAATATCTGTATTTTATATTCAGCATAATATTATATGAAATAAAATATAATATGTGTACAATGTTTTTGTTTCAGAGCAAAAGATTACAGAATGTATTCAATTGAGTCATTAGTTTTGAACGGTTTTGGATTACTCGTAATAGTATTTTTATTTTTAGTTACTTACATGGTTATAAAACCAAACAGAAATTAAATGTTTTAATTTATTTTTTATTTGACGTACTTATGTATTAGATACATATATAATTGTTAATTTATATGTTATTGAATTTCAATATTAAAATGTATTCATATAAATAATATGTTGTAGTTATAGGATTATATATTATACTTTTATGCATAAGAAGATATTTTTTATGCATCTTCATTAAATTATCTTATGATTCAAGTTTTTCTTTATTATTATACTTTATAATTCACCTATTGATTTTAAAATAAATGTTTCAAATTATTAAAAAAATAAAAGAGTGGTCAAATGAGTAACGCTCTGCTGTATAGTAGGTAAGTCACTATAATAGATGCATTAAATTTGAATCCAATGATAGGTATCATTGTATATTTGTTTACGAAAAACGATTCTGAACGGAGATGATTTGTCAGTGATTTGGTGAAAAGGGTGATTTGTTTTAATGGCCTGAATACACCAACATTTAAGTTATTTTATAATTATTGTAAGCGGTAAGCCAAACTTATGGAAAATCTTGTATTCAATTTTCAACTCTTAGCTACTTATACAAACATTTTTATGAATTATACAATGATTTTAACAAATAGTTGTCAATATTTGAACTTCAAATGCTAATAATAAAACATTGTACCTATTTATTCTTATAATTTTTGAATCACTATATAAGACTAATTTATGAGGAACTTTGTATTAAATTTTTAAGTATTTTGACTCAGCCGAAAAAAAGTTGTATAAACATTTATTACAAAAAAAAAAAAAAACAAATATATCAAATGCTTTTAAGTAGCCTTAAAATAAGTGAAATATTTTGAAAATTAAATTATGTAAAGAAAATGCCAATCTAAACAACAGATAAAATTTTCAAGTATCTACGACTTATACTTTTTGAATAATAATAAATATTGAAAATTATTTGAGAATAAATTATTATTGTTATGCGATTTCGTAAAAATTTGAAACTCAGACGCTCATAACATTTTTTCCTATAATGATGTTTCTAATTTTTTCTATAGCTATTTGAACTTTGAAGGAAAACTTATAGAAAACTTAGTGTTGGATTTTTAACCAGATATAAATACCAAAATTTTTATAAATTTTCAAATACAAAATTACTTTCAAATTTTTGTAATTTCGACATATTTCGCAAAACTGAACTTAAAACAGTTTAAACGCTTATAAAAACTATACTTAACTATTGTTTTTTTTTAAATGTCTATAAACAATTTTTTTTAACTACAGTAAGAATAACTTATGAGAAACCTTCCATTAAATTCATATCGAAAACTTTTATCTATAAGTAGCTAAAAAACCAATATATCTTGAAAATTTAATTGTGTATAGATATAACATTAATATACAAAAAAATTTAAGTATTTACAATGACTCGTTTTCGTGTTACGAATATATTATAACAGTAAATTTCGCCGAAAACTGGTTTTGTGTAAAAATTCCCGTTTTTCCACCAGTCTTTTTTTTTTCCCCGATTCTTTTAAAAACTACTGGGAAATTCTTACTTTTGACCTCTATAATGTACTAAGAATATTCACTTTTCCATCAAAAAAGCACCCCTGGAGTTTTAAATTGAAGCATTATTTTGACAAATTTTGGTAAACACACACACAAAAAAATAAAAAAACCATCATTGTAAAATCAATACACTCATCACTTCATTCAGAATCTAAAACCAAAAAAAGAAATATCGAAAATTTCAATTTCTTTAAATAATGTGCAAAAGGAGTCACAATACTCATAATATTTTGAAATTATACCATGCATGGAAAATGATAATATAACATATTGATAGACATTTCAAGTTTCTATATGTGTATTCGTCTGAATTATATCAAAATAAAAAAAGCGGGCAAGTGGGTACCGTTCTGCTGTACATTAGGGGGTGGGGTTGACCTCGGACTAGGGAAGGTTAAATTTGAATGCAATGATAGGTATCATTGTATACGAAAAACGATTCTGAACGAAGATGATTTGTCAGCCTAGGATATAATTTCCAGTGATTGGTGAAAAAGGGGGTTCATGTTTAAATAGCCTGAATACACCAAAATTTAAGTTCTTTAAGAACATTGTAAGCTAAACTAATGAAAAATCTTGTATTAAATTTTCAACTCTTAGCTACCGATACAAACATTTTTATGGATTATACCTACAAAATAATTTGCAAATATTCATAATTTTGACGAACTTTTGTCAAAATTTGAACTTCAAATGCTAATAAAAAAAAATTGTGCCTATGTATTCTTATAATTTTTTTATCACTATAAGAATAACATATGAGGAACTTTGTATAGATTTGATAGAGCCAAAAAAATTTTATCGACACTTCAAAACAAATTTTTCAGAAAAATTGAAAATTTCAGTTGTCTATAAATACCTCAAAAAATTCAAAATATTTTAAAAATTAAATCACGTAAAGAAAACGCGAATCTTAATAGCTGGTAAAATTTTCAAGTATCTACGACTTATACTTTTTGAATAATAACAAATATTTAAAATCGTTTGGGATAAATCGTTGTCGTTACGCTATTTTGTAAAAATTTAAAATTCAAACGCACATAAAATTTTTCCTATAATGATGTTATGAGTTTTCTCTATAACTACTTGAAGGAAAACTTATGAAAAACTTAGTGTTATAATTTTAATCCTTAGTTATGAACACAAAAAATTTTATGATTTTTCAACTTCAAAATTACTTGCAAATTTTCGCGTTTTCGACAGATTTCGTAAAAATTTGAATTATAAACGCTTATAAAAAAAAATTGTGACTAACGATTTTAAATTTTTTTAGCTACAATAAAAACAACTCGTAAGGAACTTTGTATTAAATTTTCAAAGCTTTTTGGTCATCCAAAAATTTTTTATCGACACTTTAAAAAAAAATTCTCAAAAAAATCGAAAATTTCAGTGGTCTATAAATAACTCAAAAAAAGTCAAAATTTTTTGAAAATTTAACTATATACAGATACCACTAACATTTGGTGAAAATTTCAAGTATTTTCAGTGATTAGTTTTAGAACTACAACCATAAAAAATCGATTTGGTCGAAAACTGGTTTTGCGTAAAAATTCTTTTTTTTCCTAATTTAATTTTTATTTTTCCAATAATTATTAGGAAAAAAACTTGACAATTTTTACTTTTGACCACCCAATATATACACGTTACATTCAATTTGTTCCCGAAAACTCATCCCCAAAGTTGAAAATCCAAGCATGGTTACTACCACAACAGATTAAACAAAAATAAAACCAACACAAACCATTGTATATTTGTATGTAAAATCAATAAATTCATCGCTTTGCTAAGAATCTAAAATATATCATGAAATATACTTATCAGTGATTTCTAGGCTAACAATTTATCTATTAACTTTTTAATTTATTATAAATGGTAACATGCACACTTTTAATATCATAATCTCATACAGTTTTACTCTTTCAGCAGTGCACTATGTTCTTACATAGGTATTACTCAGTATATATTATTCAGTAGAAGTATAATAGTTTATATTTATCTATATTAGTAAATAAAATGATAAACTATAAACTGACTTTGGAGAAACTTTTTATTTCTAGACAAATTTAGAAATCCTGTTTCACCACTTTAAGGCATGAATTTTAAAAAACGCTTTAAAAGTTGAATTTTGAAAAACCTTTACTTAGTGATCGCCTAAATCGTATAAGGAACATCTATGCAAAATTTCAAGTCTCTAGACCCGGTGGTTTAGGCTGAGGCTGTGCGTTGATACCTCATAAGCTAAAGCCCGAGTATTGTTTTTTATGTAAATTATTATTAATTTTTTTTTTATACATTATCACTAGGTATTTATAAAGTTGTATTAAGTTATACATAATACGAAAAAAGTATACGTACTTATTCTTAATATCTTAGGATCTGTAAGAAAATAAATATGGGAAAAAAATATCTTGTTTATAAAAAAAAGTATATTGACTAAGATCATAATTCACGATCACCGTTTCTTTATATCGATATACTTTTTTAAGCATAAGTGTAGATAATAATATAGGTTGATACCTACCTAAAAAATATACCTACGTGTCGTCACTCGTTATATGCATGATATATTGGTATATACCTATAATTTATTATACAACTATATAAAACAAAAAAATAGTAGAAACATTTATTTAAGTGATTGTGCCAACGATTTATTTGTTTTCTGTATTATAAATGTTTATATACCTAATATACTAAGTATACAGCTTATGTTACACTAGTAAATAATATCAAATATTGACAATAACTACTATAAACTATAATAATATAGATTTGTTTGCCAACTATTAAAAAATTATTCTTAGCATATATTACTTATAATACCTAAAATAAAATCATGCCTTGTAGATGAAAATAATGTTTTATTATTTAATGTTTATGATTTTAAAGTTTATTACGTGTGTACTGAGTATTTATTGTATACATGGATGATTTGATTAACAGTATTTTTTAGTATTGTTGGGTCATTTTGTTGATTTTAATGCATATTTGTTCGATACTTCGATATGCTATAAAAATTTAGACTATTCATAATATTAACTAAATTTTAAAGATAAATTGTTTTATATTGATATTTGAGTTGTTTTCGTTAAACAAATTTATTTCATTTTTGCGGTAAAATATATTTTTGACTATTATTTTAGAGCATATTTGTATGCTTTTGAGAGCATTTATATCCGGTACTACTCATGACAAAGGAATCACCTGGCACTTTATTACATAGGTAATAATAAGCACAACAAAATATACGACGAATAAACCTTTTCGTCCGCTTCTAAAATGAACGATGTCTAAATTCAATAATGATTACCGCGGATTCAGTCTCTAAACTAGCTATTCATAACATTTTGATCGAACCTTGCTAAGGTGCACTTGATTTCAATCGCATCATACATCATAAGTATTGCGAATTTTGGCATTGATTTCCACCATCTACTTGGTGGGTATCATAGCTCAACACATCCGGTTTGGCCATACCTCTATTTGGTATTGCTGAAACCTACAACGATGATGGGAGTGCCCGCGAACGGATTTCAATTTTCAACAGTTGCCAGTTGGCGCCACCACTGTCGCGTTCACCATTGCAATATAAAGTCTAATTCTCGAATCTGCATTGTTCCCATTTTTTGGTTTTTAGTCGTTGTTTGCGTATAAGTATGTATGTATCACAAAAATGTTTGTTTAAATTTTTTTTTTAATTCTTTTACAATTATATTCATTATTGTTATAAAAGAAAAATAATTTAAGGTTGAGGAATTTAGATAAAATTAACTTTGCCTTGTATTAAAGTATAGGTATATAAAGCCATTAAAATACAAATACTGAAGGCTTGAAATATGATGAGCATATGTTTTAGATTATGCTAAAACATTAGAAGGAAAATAGTATAATACTTGAAGTTAACATTTTAGAAAATGGTATACAAAAAGTAAAATGACAAATAAACTACTTAATTTTTGTTAATAACATTTTCAAAATAAATAAAATAGTGTATAATTGTTAATATAAAAATCAAAACAATTGTAATTTATAAATAATAAATAATGATATTAAATTAAATTACATAAGTGATTAAATCTATTATCACAACTAGCATCATAGATCAATGGATATAAATAAAATAAATATTAAGTTAAATATTAGTTTTAACAAAGGTATGATTATCAATCAAAATATAACAATGTAATTAGGTTAATTATAAATGTATAATATTATGTACAATTGATTGACATTTTAAAAAATAAAATAAATAAATTTGGATACATACTTTGGTTGGTGATCTATTTAATTTAACTAATATTGACGTAATGTAAATGCAATACATTATTTATTCTTATTATTAAAATATATTGAATCATAATATTCCTTGACCTGGTGTAATATTTTGCATATTATTGAAATTGAATGTATACTCGAACCAAAAACTATACAGTTAAATCATAATCAATTCATTTTAAATTTGACAAATTTGAGAGCATTTTTAATACTATTAAAATGTATGAATTATAAATTGAAAAACAAAATCACATATAATGCAAGTTTATAATAAATATAATATTTATTCAAAAATTGTAAGGACTCTAAGAAATAATAAAGGATTGGTTTATTTTTATGGAAAAGTATAATATAATAATTAATAATCATATGAATACCTAATAATTATTATGAAATTCTAATGAAATACTAACATTAAATTATAAAATAATTTTAATTTAAAACTGAATAGGATACAATAAAAATATGGTACCATAATAATATTTTATTTTGTCTAAAAATTAGATAAATAAGTATAAAACTTACATTATGGCCTGAAATTCTTTAAAAACGAATTGCAAGCAAGATCAATTTCTTTAAGCTGACTGTCCTCTAATTTAAGTGATTTACTAAATACATTGATATCTCGTTTAAAAAACTCTAATCTGAAAGCATAAACAATAACTTATTAATCGTTGTGTGATATAATAACAATCAAAACCAAAAAACACAATATACACTTGAAACAAAATTATAAAACATAACAAAAATCTCTCAATTCATCAAATTGTATTAGTTTTAAATAAAACGAATAAAAAAAAAAATACAACTGAAATACCAAACTATTACTTACTCATTCATAGGATATACATTTTGAAATTTGGTGTCATCAAATACGACTGATGTATTATTATATAATGGTTTCTTGAAAAATAGTACTTTTTCTAATGGATTTATTAATGGATATCCACAATTTAGCCAAGTAGCTGTAATACCAAATTCAATACCAAATTGTTTTTGCAATTCATCCTTAAGACTTTGTTTTAGATTTTCAACATCAATAGACTTGTTATAAATTTCTTTGTTAATCTTTAAAAATAATATTATAATTATTAGCAGTATTAAGTTAAATAAATAATATTTAATAATTACTATTATTTTCTAGGTGTCTATTTGTTTATAAATTATAATATTATTTAATATTTTTATTATAATTTATTAGACTAAAAATAATTGTTTTCAGATATATATTATAAATTATAATTAATAATCAAACACCAATGAATAAAATATGTAGCAATTTTTTTTTTAGTGTTTTGCAGAGTAGCAAGTTGAAACAATATTTTAAACCATTAATTGAACATTATTTCTATTTTTACTCAACAACAAACTGTGTAATTTTGTAATTATTCATTATGAAATTTTGTTGTGTTTAATTTATCCCTAACAGATCTTAAATTTTAAAACAAATATAAATTTAACATTATACTCACAAATATTAAATTATAAGAACCGATAAATTTATATAGATGTCTTGTTTGTAATCTATTTAATAAACTTTTAGCTTCTTCCAATTTTGGGTCATTACTATATTGAATATCACACAATATGTGGTCAGTTAAACGAGACATTGCTTCAATATTTGTATGAGCTTCATTCAAGGCAAACCTAAAAAATAATATATTAATTTAAATGAATAATGAGAATAAAAAATATATATACTTACTTCATTATGTAATAATCATAATAAATTTAAGTAGGGTTGAGGTGTTTATGAATTTAACATAATATTTAAATACTTTTTTTTAGTTTTACATATATATATATATATCAGAAATATTTAAACCATTAGTTATGAATATTTAATACATTTAGACTTTAAAGTATAACTATTGATATAAGTATATTATTTTAATTTTAATAACAGTTAATGCAAAGTACTACAATATTATAATGTATGAAATATTAAAATTAAATAATTAATTATTAATCCATTTTACCAAAAATGTAAACTTAATAAATTCACAAATATTGATAATGGAAACACTTTACAATGAACAATTAAATAATATGATTTTTTATAGCCAATAGAAAGTTAAATTATTATTGAATAAAACTTACTTGGCACCAGATGAAATTTGTATAGTAAAATAATTTTCTGCTTTTAATAACACATCTATCCACCTAAAATAGAAAAAATAATATTTTAATTACAGTAATATATATTTAAATACATCATAAATATATAAACAAAGTTATCAAATTTTATTCACATTTACTAAGTACCATAAAATTTAATATATTTATAATAATATGCCATCTTAAGTATTCAAAATTAATCCAAATAGATATTTAATTAGCATACATCAACTCTGTGTTTTGAACTGCTGTGTGTTGGTAAGCTCTCAGATGTAAATCTGATCTCACCCTAAACATGTCATATATGTTTCTAGCCTCTTTATTTCTGAACGCTATTACTTGTTTTGGTTGGTTTGAATGAGGATCTAAAACTACTCTAGAAAACTGCATCAATCTTTTATAATCAAATGATATGCTTAAATTTAAACAATTTCCGTCACGTAAAAAGTAATCCCATTTATCAACATCAATGCCATTATCTTTATTTGATACAACCTGAAAATAAAATGTACTTAATTAATTAACAATATCTTGTAAAAATAAATTAAAAACTAATTTACCTGATATAAGAAATGGTTTTCTACTAATAACTTTCCTTCTCCTCTAATAAATTCACAAATCAATTCAACGTGATACTCCATATTAAGTCCATATTTTTTAAGCTCTTTTTCTAAATCATACTTCTGTATAATATATTTAAGCATTTCAGTTGAACTTTCTTCATGCTTTAACATGTATCAATAAACAATTTATATAACTTTAGTTAAAATACATAGTATATTAATGTGTACCTACAATTTTGTATATTATATACTATTTGGTTAAAAGTAAAATACATTTAAGATTATATTATTTGATATTTTACCAGTCTATATTTAGAATTAAAAAAATTAGAATCAAAGAACCATATACATTTTTGTGATAGTACTATTAAAATGCCATTCATTTTATTTAATAATATTTTATAACGGGCAGGTCCATTTTCCTCAAAAAAAAAAAAAAAAAATAATAATTTTTGACCATTTTTTTCCATTATCTATTTTCCTTCAAATTTCAATAAATAAAATAATAAAATAGTATATAATTTTATATTTTTATATAATATTAAGTAAAATAATACAACGTTTGTTCGCTCGAGAGTCAATAGATTTTTTTGGAGTAGGTATGAATATTTCTTATTTAACAATAAATATAAGTTTAAATCTGCTTCATAATATTGAGCCACATAAATATGTTTGTTTTTTCTTTATAAAAATTTTCTTTAAAATGTGAATGGAATGACTCACATGCATTGGTAGTTCATAATAATGAAGATGATGATTTTGCCCAAATAAGTGATGGAAATGTAATATTTTCTGAAATATACGTGCCTGTTCACATTTGGTTCTTGAACTAAATGAAGACTTTGAATTTTTTGAAATCATGATTGTGTTAGATTAATCTCTGCTTTATCTTTATAATACAGAACTCAACACTGACTAAAATATTGGAGGAAAATAGACATTATTTTAGTCAACAATAATGTGGAGGAAAATAGACAGTGGAGAAATACGGTATCTTGTTTTTGGAGGAAAATGGCTACGGCCTTTATAACAGGTATAATAAAACTATTTTTATTTATTATAAGTGCATTTATTTAGTATTCCTAATAACCTTCAGATATCTTTCATATCATTTAAAAAAAGACTATTATATGATATATTATCAGTGTTGGCCTGGCCAAGCTTTTTTTTTAGTTTATAATCATGGCAGGGAGACAAGGATATATACTAATTCACTATTCTATGATCAATCTTGTTCATAGTAAATGAAGAAAAAAAAAATTGAGACCCCAAAGAAAAATTGCAGCCAAGGCTTTTTGTATGCCAGGCCAACATTGTATATTACTAAATTCATACTACTATAATAAAATATAGTTGATGTGTATTAAAGATTTTTTATAAAAAAAATTTTTATATTTAATGAAACCTTTGTTATATGATTAAATAAATATATTATTATGATTATTAATTGTATTATAGCAAACTTTAGTACCTTCCAATCGACTCCAGATGCTTTAAGATATCTTTCCCAGCTGTGAGACAAAGGACCATGTCCAAGATCATGACAAAGACCTGCTAATTCAACACATAATTTTTCTTCTGTAGTAACATTAATATCATTCCCTGAATTTCGACATAAGGCTTCAATCATTTGTCCAGCTAAATAACAAACACTGAAAGCAGTTTTTAAAAAATAAACATAAAATAAATAAAAAAATATTTATAGGTATTAAAGGCGTTTAAATCAAAATACTATCTGCCATTTTCCAAATTGTACAAGAGAGCATAAACAATATCAAATTGTAAGTTTTTTATAGTCATATTATTCGTTCTTTAAAGAACATCTTCTTAATTTTAAATTAAATATAGTTACAGACATTACAATAATAGTTAAAACTTAAAAAAATTATAATTTAAACAATAACATACAGTGAAACTTACATTTAAAAGAGAATAGTCTACTATACTGTATACTATATTCAAAATAAACAAATTTGTGCATAACAGTAACAGTGTCAATTGCCAGTAAAGGAATAGATATGTTGGGTGTACTATTATTCTGAACAGAGTATGTACATACCTTTTAATTGAATGCCTCACAATACATATATAATAAATATAAATATAAATACTATACACAAATATTATTATTTATACCTATTATCATTCATAAATATTATTTATGAATGAATAAAAAGGCAATGTTAAAAAAAAATAATACTTGATAACAAATAAATGTAAAACTTAAGTGTATTACCCAATAGAATGTTCAAATCGATTAACACTCGCACAAGGATAGACTAAATATGTAGTACCAAGCTGTTTGATGTTACGCATTCTTTGAAATTCAGGTGTGTCGATGAATTTCACACACAGCGGATGGAGCAAAATGTGTCCATGTATATTGTCATTGAAAACTTTGCCATAATCCGGAGAAGACACAATTGTCGACATGATCACAGCAGTGTACTTTGAACTTCAAAGTTTAAAGAATCGTACCTGAAACACAGTGTACGTTTGAATTTTGACTAAAATAAAAAAAAGATAACATACAGTTTTCAATACAGAGTAATACTAACCTTCGCAGTTTGATGGTACCACTAATAGAAATTACGAACGAACAAAACAATTTCGAGATGTGAAAAGCCGAAAAATTGGAAATACCTATGACGAATAACGATTGATAATAGTATTTCAAATTTGGAGGACAATTCCACGTTGTGATAAACACGAGCTACCTAAATGATAAAAATATACCTAATCAAATCACAGTCACGTATTATATTCTTCTACCTGGTAGCGCGGTCCTTAATATCTGATACGAGAAGAAAATCGACTTTCACGGACTCTAGAAAAAAAAAAAAAATGTAGAAAGTAGAAACTATTTTAGCACCACTGCTATAATATAAGCCTGCAGATACTGTCTATCTACGGCCGTACTGTTCGCTAAAGTGTCTAAATAAAAAGGGCGCGTGTTAATTATCATTTCTTACACAATCACAGATATTGCATCTTGCCATCTCCACTCTCCAGACTTCAGAGCCCACAACCCATAATATTATATTGGTCACTGACCACCACTCATCAGTTGATCCAATAAGCATATTATGCCAGAGTATATTATAAATAGAGTAAGGATTTTAAAGGCTTAAAACAATAGAAAACTAAAAAAAAAGCAATAAAGCTGTCTAAATCTTCCAAAAGCTTTAAAAAAGCATCAAAAAATAGGTTTTAAAAAAATATTTATCACTAAAAAAGTATTATACCTATTTATTAGTTCATTGAATTATTTTTAAAAAAAGGTATTTAATTTATTAACAAGCCTGCTTCTTAACGATTTCTACTGTATAGTGCACTAGTATAAAAATATTTTAAATAAATCAATTTAATATTTTAATAATAAAAAAACGACATCTGCAATAAAAGAAACATACATTGATTATTGATTATTCAGTAGTATTAAATATGAATTAACTCTTTTGATACTAAATTCAATATTTTAATATAGTGTAGGTATGGAAAACTTTAATATTTATAAGTGTAGATAAACAGAAAAAAAGTGGGCAAGTGGGTACCGTTCTGCTGTACATTAGGGGGCGGGGTTGATCTCGGACTAGGATAGGTTAATGATGATGATAGGTATCATTGTATACGAAAAACGATTCTGAACGAAGATGATTTGTCAGCCTAGGATATAATTTCCAGTGGTTGGTGAAAAAGGTGGTTTATGTTTTAATGGCCTGAATAATATTAAAAAAAAAATATTATAAAAATTTAAGTTCTTTTATAATTATTGTAAGCTAAAATAATGAAAAATCTTGTATTAGATTTTCAACTCTTAGCTACCTATACAAACATTTTTATGAATTATACCTACAAAATAATTTGCAAATATTCATAATTTTGACGAATTTTTGTCAAAATTTGAACTTCAAATGCTAATAAAAAAAAATTGTGCCTATGTATTCTTATAATTTTTTTATCACTATAAGAATAACATATGAGGAACTTTGTATAGATTTGATAGAGCCAAAAAAATTTTATCGACACTTCAAAACAAATTTTTCAGAAAAATTGAAAATTTCAGTTGTCTATAAACAGCTCAAAAAAATTCAAAATATTTTAAAAATTAAATCACGTAAAGAAAACGTGAATCTTAATAGCTGGTAAAATTTTCAAGTATCTACGACTTATACTTTTTGAATAATAACAAATATTTAAAATCGTTTGAGGATAAATCGTTATTTAACACGGTTTTGAAAAAATTTAAATTTCAAACACTCATAAAATTTTTTTGTCTAAATCCGGCAGAGTTTTTTTTACAGATATTTGAAGAAAAATTTATGGAAAACCTTGTACCAAATTTTCAAAACTTAGTTATAAAAGAAAAAAATTTTACGATTTTCCAACCACAAAATTACTTGCAAATTTTCGCAATTTTGACATATTTCGTATAAACTCGAACTTTAAGAACTTATAAAAAAAATTGTGACTAACGATTTCGGATTTTTTTTTATCACTTTAAGAACAACTTATAAGAAACCTTGTATTAAATTTTCAAGATTTTCTGGTCAGGCAAAAAATTTTTATCGTTATTTAAAAAAAAAATACTTAGACAAATTGAAAATTTCAATTGTCTATAAATAGTTCAAAAAAAACTCAAAATTCTTTAAAAATTTAACTGTGTACGGAGAGCGCTAATATAAACATTTGGTGAAAATGTCAAGTATTTACATCGATTAGTTTTTGACTTATAGCAAAATAAAAAATTCGATTTTGACGTAAACTGGTTTTGCATAAAAAATCCCGTTTTTCCCTCATATTTTTGTGTAGCAGATATAATGACTTAATTTCCAAATAATTACCTGTAATAAACACAAAACAATTTTTTAGGGGTAATAGGTAAAATGCACAAAAAAATTACCCCCATCCCAATAATATGACAAAATTACGTCATTACACTAAGGATTTATACTTATATATTAATTTTATAAAGATGATGATTTTATAGGTTTTAGGCGTTAATCTTGGACCTTAGAAAATAATGGATTGTTTCAATAAAAGTTCTATCAGACTATTTTTTAAGACTTTGTAGAAAGGCGTAGGTACTTAGTTTCTTTTTAAACCCCTATAATAGGTTGATGTAAGGATTAACGTTGTACATATTTTATATTTTGTTTAGATATACCAACATTGAAAATTTTTTTGATTTTATAAAGGATTTTCAATCTTCATTGAACATAAATGAAAACAAATTGGTAATAATAATTATAATTACTATACTCAGACCCATCTCAAAGTTTTTCGATGTCATGGCCATCAGATCGTCATAATCATGACTAAATATTAGCCATGATCATAATAATATGGTTGTATGGTACCTATATCAGTATTTATTTAAAAATTAACAAGCTAATATTATAATTATTATATACTTTATACGAAGTGCCACAGGAAAAGAATTATTCAACATACAGTCAGAGGCGTGTCAAGCGGGTAGGCCTGGTAGGACCGGGCCTACCCTGATTTTTAACCTTTAAGTATACCCAACATATGCATTTTAAAATTATATTTATATAAGCACACAAATGTGTTGACTATACAAATTATTTTTATAACTAGGCCTGTCCTAAATTTTGGTCCTAGACACGCCTCTGCATACAGTATTGATATTACTAATAGCCAATAGGCAATACCAAAATAAATAATAAAACATCTTCATTCCTCAAAATATAGAAATACCTACAGGAAGACTCAGAATTTTTTTAAATTATTTATTTACATAAATAGGTAGGTATCGAGGAAAAAATCGTCACCGTTGGATGGTTTTTTTTATCACCCAACTAATGCTAACCATTATACCTATTATCTACTTATATGATTATAGCAAATCATCTAGGTTGTGTATTTTCTATTGAGAATAACAAAAAAATGTATATGAATTTTTCGCTTAGAATTTAAATTTAACAACTCCATTACTTTAGTAGTTTAGCGACCTACGATGAAGTAGCTAGGTAGTACATACTAAATTTCGATTTTTTTTTTTTTTTTTTTATTACATTTTTATATTGTGTGTCACAATGTTAATATATATAATCGTCCTCATTATATTATAAACGGAAACTGACATAGTCTTTCAACGATTTTTTTTTTTTTTTTTTAATACATTATGAATATATTAAAAATAGATACGACGTGTTCATCGTTGTTTAGGTATCAAATGTATTATATTATAACTGTATGTCTGTATATTTACTTATATTATTAGTTGATAATAGGTAATATTTGATATCGATTAACTTCACTAAAAATAATAATTATACTCCAAAAATGTTCCGATGTGTTTTCATATTTAAATTTAATAGATTCGTTTAATATTAAAAAAAAAGAAGAAACACTAAAACAATCTACCCATATTTAAATGCGATACCTATATATAAAACCGGTATAGCTAGGTGGGAAAGTATTTGATAGAATTTTATGGGTATCATACCCACACGTGTTAACACTGAGAAAAAATGTTACATAATATAAAAATAAAAATATTCATCACTAGAAACTAATAATTTCATGGACTACATTTTTTTAATTTTTGGAAGTCAAAATTAACATCTACAACTGATAACCGTCTATATTCATAGTATTATAGGTAGGTTAGGATGGTTATTGGTTAAGTATACACCTTACATATAATATTATCCATGAAGTATACTTGGAAGTTGGAAACAATCAATTCAACATTCAAAACTTATTAAAAATGCATAGACATATTAATAAATTATTAATATGTCTTTGTAAAAATGCCATCATAATTTCCTAAAAAGTTATTTATCTTAAATAATTTGATTAATATTTATTACAATTTTTTGGTACACTGCACTGGACATAAATATTAATATTATTTGTGTACAATGGGTGTGTGACCTATAATCTAAAGTTTTTATTCCATATTACTTAATAAATAATAATAATAATAATAATTAATATTGTTGTCTAGTAATATTTAACGCATAATTTAGATACCATATTATATAACAATATAATATGTACCTATAATATTTTGTGTAAGAATTTGATGCAATACATTGTACATTTTAATGAAACTTAAAATTATAAAACTTTCATCAACCACTAACAACTATTATATATTTATTTAAGTTTCTTGATAATAGCCAGGATATGTAATTATAACTTATATTTTAATTGAGAATTGAGATCAATCAGTCTTATTACAACAATAAAAATGTATATTTTATTATATTCATGTGAGACATATTTTGATATATAATTATACAAACAAATAAAAATTATTATTTAAATATTTTATCTTGGGCACATAGCGTGTCTTCCTCCATCAATAAAAACTGAATCACCTGTTGTAAAACTAGCATCATCACTAGCTAAAAATGCAATTGCTTTAGCAACTTCTTCGACAGTACCCGGTCTTCCTAACGCATGAGTGAACTTGGTTTTTTCTAAAAATTGTGAATAGTCTTCTTGACTCATTCCTTGTCTTGTTAAAAGATTTGTAACTACAACTCCTGGATTAACACTATTGACTCGAACTCCTTTTGGTGCCAATTCCAATGCCACACATCTTGTAAATTGATCCACCGCTGATTTTGACATACAGTATGCCAATACATTAGGAAACGATCTGGTTCCGTTTACACTAGATACGTTAACTATATTACCTTTAGTCTTTACTAAATGTGGAACAGCCAACATGGTCAAATGATAAATGGATCTCACATTAGCGTTCATTACCCGATCATACTGATCAAGAGATGTAGACTCAATAGATCCGTTTTCTAAAATGCCTGCATTATTAACTAAAATGTCCAGTTGGTTATAATGAGAAATAGTAGAATCCAAAATTCTTTTAGTATCATCTTCATTTGTCAGATCACCAGTAACCACAAGTGGTTTAAGTGAACAACTTTTTTCGCATTGATCGGCTACCTTCTGTAGGTTGATAAGATTGCGTCCTGTAAGTGCTAGTTTTGCTCCCAATTTGGAAAAGTGTATTGCAGTTGCTGCACCAATTCCTGAACTGGCACCGGTAATCAATACTATTTTACTATGAAAACTCATTTTACTATTACAGTTACTACACAAATTATAAATTTTCAAATGTTAAAGTAAATTACCTGTTACTTATAATTATTAATAATTTAAATTCAAGTTTTAATATCGTAGATACATACGTATAACTTGGCAACTAAATAGTTCGATCAAAACATACGTCGTCTTTAATTTTATCAGTTTTTATACAAAACTTTTATCCATAAATCGTAATCAAAGTATGGTAAATTCTAATCAAATATAATTAATAATAATTTATTCCTGTGGTTTATTACTGTGTAGTGTGTATAGCACTTAAGCATTGACAGCTGCTAAATTCTAATAATTAATATTCTGACTAGTTAAATAGTGATTATCTTATTTTTGGTTCAAGCAGGTTGTTGCGAGTGATAAGCACTATAAAAAATAGTACAATATTTAAATAAAGCTTTTCATGGTTAGTGGTTATTGTATGCTTAATCATGATTGGTGATAAGTAATCATCACAGTCTTCGAAGATTTTCTAACACCGTGGACCGGACCGCCGGTCCATCGCTTTCGATTTTAGAAATTAGAATAAATATTAAATAATAATGTGTAGTTATTTAACGTTTGTAATCTTATTCTGTATCGTTATGAAGTTACACTGAGTTACACGATGGATTCGTATAAATCCTGAATTATTATTTTAATTGTACTATTAATACTGTTATTTTATGTATAACATAGTAAAACATGTCATATTGGATAAAATCAAAATTTTTAATGGGTATACATTTTTTTCATTAATTAATGATTTATTCGGGTTTTTAAGGGATTTTTTTCATATTCGTATTCTTAGTTGCTAATCATGACTAAAATAAAAATATGTTCATTTATAAGTATCGAATATTTATAAATGGGTGAAGTGGTTATAAATTATCTGGTAAAATTATTTCAACCTATACTATAATAGTAAAAGATAAATTATAAAATTATATTAATAGCAATAATAATATCACAAAATATGCTTCACAAACATAATATACTAGTAGACAATTTTATTTTTTTAAATAATTCGATGATGCAAATTATTTTCTAATAAAATTAACCATAGGCGGCATTTAGGGCGGGTATGAGAGGGCAGTTGCCGCCCAGGAAAAATATTGAGAGGGTAAACTCATTATTTTGCCCCCTCATAAATTAAATTTTATTTAAACAATTTTTAATTTTATAAAATATTTATGTTGAAATTACTTTTATACGATTATATAAGAAAATTGTTCCCCATGTAAGTCAGATCAGAATTATCAATATTACCATAAATTAATATAAACTAATGTAAATTCTAGAAAACTGTGGATATTAATGCAATATTATGATTACTTTTAAAACATAACATAACATACCACATATTTTTTTTTATTAAGATGCAAATCTGTACTATTTAGCACAATAGTATATGTGGTGATTGAACAAAAATACAATAAAAATAGAAATAAGAAACTAAAAAACCACCCATTAGTGGCACTTGACTGGGAAATTATTTAAACATAAATTATAACAGTACTTGAGTGTGAGATGTTATCTGTTTTTATTGAGATAAAAAGTAAGTAAAATTTAGATAGAATGTATATGTATTAGATAAGTTGAATATGAGAAAATTTTTAAATGGGTCAGTAAATTATGATTAATTTTTGCCCCCCGATAATAAGAGCCAAGCGCCGCCTATGATTAATTAACAATACCATTTAAAAAATTTGGAATATTCTTACTGCCATCATTTCATTCCTCACAGAGATGTTTTACTTTATCTTTTATTTTTATCTGTGGTGGTCCAATGGTACCTGTTCATGCTGTGCTACTTAGTTTCGCCAGTTCTATTTTCATGTCGCATAATAACTTTTTTTTATTATTATAGTTAGTATAGAAGTCTGTGGTGTACCCAAACTAGGGCAAAGGTGTCAGGTGAAATTTTAGAATCAAGAAGTACGCAGTAATATTTTTAAAAGAGTAGACATTCAACCCCACCGGCTCAAGGTCTCAAAATCTGGTTCTATGATCAAACAGAATACAGATAGCTACAACAGGTAGACACGCCAGGCAAGTTTTACAAATGTAATAATATTCAGATTTGTTTGACTATAATGAGTCTTCATTCGGTGGCGTCGCGGGGTCAAGCGCGTGACCCGTATCTTTAGAGCAACGGTCGGTAACTGGTGGACGGTGGAAACCAAAAACTGGATTGTCAAAATATCTTAATTTATTAGATTGTGTAATTTATTTATTTAAAAGATTTTACAAGAAAATACTTTTTTCTGAGCTTCATTTATTTATTATTTTAATCAAGGACCCTAAAAAAAATTACTTACCGACCCCTGTCATGCCATCGTATGAATAAAACTATAGAAAATAATTACTAATTCATCCACAATGGTTCTTAAAATACTTAGGTACTTCAACACGAAAATTCAAAATTAACTTAATTGGGAATTTAAAAAATAATACAAGTTGATTTTAAGTTAACGTAGATACTAATGAGTTAAGTTAATTAAAACAGCGAACTAGTAGGTAAGTTAAGTTAAAATTAACTTAACTTTTAACTTAGGTATTAACTCGTTAATGCCCAGCCTTGCAGACCACTAATTTTTTCTATATTTTATTCTTTATATATTGATGTATAATTATTATATTCAAACACAATTGTGTCAGAGCTAGTAAATTATAAAATTTACATGCGGTAAATATTTATGTGACTATCTGTTCGGTAGAAAAATACAAGCATATTACATGATGCATAATATAATATATGAATTATGGTCGACTTATTTCGTATTTCAATACGTGCGGCATAACTTTCATATCTATGAAAACATTGAAAACTATCGTCCGTACTACGATTGAAGAATTTAAGGACAGATTATAGGAATATTACGAACGTTAATAATTGACAAGCTAATGGAAACTGCATATGCTATACTTATGTCTTATAATAAAATGTAACTTTAAACAAGAAAAATGCAAATATATGTAAAAAAAAAAAAGGTACAAAAATGAATAAAAAGCACCAACAATACTAAAAATGCAAAATAAAAATTGTACCATTAAATTCGATAATTCATGAATCAAATTTCTGTATAGACGATCCTTGAATGTGACCATTAAAAAAAATGCATCAAGTTCCAGACCCTAGTTATATAGATTTAACGAAATATTGCAGTAAACAATTATTTTCCGCTTGTAATTTTATACCTATAAGTTATAACCTATATATGATTTTAATTTCCTTTAAAAATGAATACAAATTTGTATTGATCATAAATTATGTAGGATCACAAAATAATCGAGATCCTTCAAAACGGATATTTAAATAGTTAATATAAATGCATAATATAATATACTTAAGAAATACGAATTACAAAGATTCTAGAAGTCCTATATAAATACAAGGCGAAAAAAGTAGGCAATTCTAGAAATATTCATGGCATTATAAAAGCAGAGCAACTAAGCCGTGACTAATATAGTTGTATATAGTACCTACACTCTACAGCAAACTTCATGTGTACCTTCAGGTACCTAGTCTGATATAAATCATATTTTGAAATATAAATAGTTAGTGATGTTAATGATTAAAATTAAACATACATGTGTCATTTAATTTTTATTAGTGTTATTATTATATATTGTAGGTACCAATTTTTTAATATCCAAAATACTGAAAAGTAAAAACTACATTAAAACTTTTAAATATTATCTACTATATTATTGATCAAATATATACATTAAATTAAATCAGATTCATCATTGATGATTAATATATCATCATATAATATATTTTTTAATGTTTAGCATATACTGACTAATGACTTATTTGCCAATAACGATTCTAGGTTAAACTTTAAATTGTAAACACGAATGCATGTAAATCTATATAGGCACCAATAAAATCTTCTTGTATACGATAAATTAAGTAAAAAGTTGCAAGAATATAGGTTAAAATAATTTAAAAATTAACAAATATGTACTTTAAAACTTTCGAATGGAAAATTTACTAATTGAATTTTTAAAAACAAAATAATTTGATAATTTTCACAATTAGGACAAAATTTGTTAAAATTCTAACTTCAAACGCTGTTTAACTTTTGACTTAAAGTAGCGACTACAACATATTCACCAGAAACTACCCTTAAGTTGAAAATCTTTTTTACTGAACCAAAAAGCGATAACAGACGAAAAACATAATGTTGTAAAATTAATAGATTACATAGGTATATACTATATTGTATATTTATCCAAATGTGAATAAAATTAAAAACTATTAAACACACTCATGTTAATGAATAAAAGTAAGATATTTTATATATAATATATAATTAGAATAAAGAATATATGCATAAACCACTTATAATTTGACTTATGAATACAAAAATTATAAGTACCTACCTAAGTATTACCCAAATAATATAAAATGTAAACTGCTAGTATTAATTTTATTAATGCTTTATTTCTAAAGCAAGTGTCACTTTTTTACTTGTGAATTGTGATGGTGTAGGCCACAGGGTTCTAATTGCGGGTCTTCGACTTCTTCTTTATCATTGCTCAAAATATCGGAGACAATATCGTCTTATTCATATAATATAATATACATACATTTAGTTCTAAATTTGGATAAAAAAATTTGAAATAGATATTGAAATCTTGTTTAATTAATCTTTGAGTTATCTTTATCCAAAATGTTGAGTTATCAAGGTTCAAGTTACCTAGAGTTCACTGTATTACATAACTTTTTTTTTTTTAATGAGAAAGGATTTATTTTTGAACAGTCCTTGTAAATTCAATTGATAGGTAAAAGATTCAACATAACTGAATAAAAACTGTACCTAAATAAATTATATTCATAACTTGAAAAATTAAAATTGACAGTAGATAATTTTTATAGGGGAAACAATTAATTAGATAAATTGATCATATTGTTAACATAAAATTGTTTTGCTATACATTGATATTATATATTATTTTTTTTTTGTATAACAATAGATTGGGAAGAGTTTCACTAAGAACGTATTATTTAATTTTTAAGATGAATTTCAATTATATTAAGAAGTTTATTTGAAATTTGTGTCGTACTTGATATAGTAATAAATAACAATAAGACCATATACAAATATTTATCTTCCATTCATCACCAACAAGCAGTTTACAGTATAGAATTTGCAGTTAAAGGTTCCATGACCGTTGAGTCTATAGCATCTTCACATGAAAATTTTACCATTATATTTTTATTTAATAGATACATTTATTATTTTGATGAATTTGTTTCAAGTTAATTAATTCAAAACACTTACCATACAAATAAATAATAATATTGGGATCTGAAAATTAATGTACACTTATCTATCAATAATGTAAATATAAAATGTATATTGTACCTATGTAAAAAAAAGCTCAGCTCATAAAAATAGAATATCAAGTGTGAATAGTTTGACATTCAATCCTAGACTAAACAAAATAATTATATAGTCATGACTCATGAATCAAAATTAAATCCAACAATGTTAAACTTGTAACAAACTACCAAACATAGACAAAAGACCAATACTATGAAGCGTAAAATGGTTTTCCAACATAATATACTTATGAAAATATATCAGATTAAAAAAAAATTACATTTGATTGAGTTGTATGGCTAGAATACAAATTCTGTAAATGCACCATCATCCATTATACTCAATATTCCAGTTGTCATAAACAATAATAGATACCAAGGAATACAGCAAGTTATGTCTTTAAAAGTTAATTCAGTGAATTAGTTACATATTATAATAGAATAATACTAATTTATTATAATATAATATAAAAACCATTACCAATAAAAATCAATGAGTTGGAAAGGACATTACTTTTAAAACAATATTTTATAATATATATATATTAAAACATTTAGTACAACTGTATTTGAAACAATGAAGACGTGTTTTATTATCTAGCAAAATTGTAAAAGCACAAAAGAAAAAAAAACATCGATAAATAATAGTAAAAATAAAAAATGAATAAATCACAACAAATTATTATTGCACTTCAGTAAACCATATTTAAATCTCATTAGAAAAAATACTTTTCTAATACAATAATAATAGTGTAAATGAAAATTATTAAATAATCATTAATCAATAAACAGAAGAATGAAAAAATTGAAAATATGATTAGGACATTATAAATTAAAATTCTGGACAGGTAAGAATAGATTCAAATTTTAAATTATAAAAAACTAAGCCAATTCTAAAGATGATTTTAATATAAAAAATATGATGATATAAGTTTCATGCCTGAGTAAACATAAATCATAAATGTTACCAGATAAATACTTATAAGACTATGGATATTCTTAGAATTATACAACCTTACAATTTTAGTACAACTTAACTTAAATACTGGAAGGTAAAGAAATAATGAGAATAACTAATTTTAAATTAAATTATTATACCTATTTCTTTTTTTTAATTCTTTTCTTGTAACCTTTCCCAAACCAACCTGCAGTAACTTTGGCTTTTTCTATAACTTCATCATTCTTATCAGCTATATCTTCAGTTTTCAGTTCATTTTCATCTTCTTCATCTGTATCATCATCACAACACAGACAATTGGCTACATTTTCTTTGAACTTTGACTCATATTTATGATAAAATAGACATTTAGTTGAACCATAAACTGGATGACAAAATGTACAATATCGACTTATAGAAACATCTGTTTTTTTAATATCATCTTTATCTTCATTAATATCTTTTTTCTTTTTTTTTAAATTGTTTGTCAGTTTTTTTTCTATTTGTAATTTTTCAACAGCAGCTAATCCAATACATGCTTGATATACAAAGTTCTTGTAAAACTGATCAACAGGCGTTGGAGACAATCCTAAAGTTTCCATATTATTGATAAAAAATGGATTTAAGTATGGTACTATTGGTTCAACCAATGAGAGCATATTGCGACCTTCCAATGAATTTGGATCTACACCTTCAATAAAAGGCCTCCAAAAATTATTTAAATTTGGAACAATATCCATATTTGAACACGACGGAGAATTAATTGATTCACTTTGATCAACTATGGATTTATTATTTTCTAATTTTACTAAACTGAGATCAACTGGTTGAATTAGGTCTTTTGATCCTGAACACATTTTGGTATTATTTTTATTATTACTTATATCTAATTCTACTTTTTCACATTTTGTTATTGTACTTGAATCGGTTTTTTGAACATCATCAGTTGGAACAGCTAAAACAGGATGTACTGTTGTATGTTCTTCAGCTGCTACCAACATTGTGGCATGATGAAATATAGGATCCAGACAACGTTGATACTTAGGAATATCCAAATTCAAGATTGACATTACTTTTTTCATAATTTCATCACATTTACCTAGAACATTATTTAATTATTTTAACTATTATATTTTTAATATTAAGTAAGAGCAATTATTTTATACCATTTATTTTTAAAGTAGCTTGATCATCCTTAGGAGTCCATTGAAGATTCACAATATATAACTTTGGTCTTTTCTTAGCTGGTCTATCCATGGACCAGAGCCATGGATATTTTTTCAAAACCTAATAAAATATGTTTATAGGGATATTATTGTTTAATACTTAGTGTTTCATTAATTTTCATTAATTAATTTTAGTTAACTGATAAAAAAAAAAAGAAAATTGGAATTATATATTATTAATATAATTAATTATAGTTATGTAAATTATGCTAATATACATTTAAACACCAACAAAAACTAGTCACAAAATACAAAATTAAAAAGAATCTTTATAATAATTTAAAAGTTCATATAATACCATTTCTTTTTTTGTCAGATAACATTCAAAGCCAATAAAATTCAATCATAAATATTACCCTTAAACTGGATCCTAAACACAAAATTACATCAGTTTTTTCTGCGTGTTTACAAGCTGTTGACCAATTAATTGGCCATTGGAGTTTACCACGTTCTCCAAAATGAACAATTGTATCTTTCAAAGGTTTGTGACAAGCATAACATAATCTTAGAGTTTTATGATTAAATCTTGCTGTATGTTCAGTTACATCAAACATTCGTAAATAATGCCTGTTTGGCTTACAATTGATGCATACCTATAAGTTAATATTTAATTTAAATTTAAATGTTTAAAATTATAATGAAAAAATAGTATTTTAAATAAATAAATAATTTTTAAATACCTCAATAAACATATCACCATGAACTTCTGACAATGCTGGTCTTGGTAGACCACTTCTCAAATGCAACCCATCACAGTTTTGAGAAACGACATGCCCGAGTAATCCTTCACGATATAATCGATATAATGCCATATGCGTTAAGGTTGGTTCTGCTTGACTTAAGTCGTGACATCTAAATAAATAATTAATATCTTAGTATTAATATGTTTGTGTATTCTTTTAGAGTATTAATAATAATTAATGTTACCTTATAATATATTATCTTTGAATGGTATGGAATATATTTAATTGTAATTAATTATAGATGATTAGATGAATATTCAAAAATATTTTTCTTTAGTAGTTCTATACAAAAGTTTGTAGAACTAAATATCTATCTTAAAATCTATATATATAAATATAAAAATGGAAATGTTTGTCGTGTATATTCTCTGAAACTACTCATCCGATAGAGATAATACATAATAAGATAATAAGATATATATTATCTTGATTTTTTTTTTTTTATTAAGAGTATACCATAGAGCAGATTTTAAACCTTTTTTTGATTCTATAAGTTAATGAAAAATTATGTTAATTTTTTTTAATAATTGAAAAGTAAGCGCATAAAAAAAATTTTTTTTTCATTCATGTCACCAATTATTAGTTATTATTAGAAACTTAGTATTTTTGTAATAGTTGATGTAGTGTAACGGTACAAAACGTTTCTGTTGTTTTTGGTTCACACTTTAAATTTTGTTTATGTTTGGTCCAAAATGAAAGAAAATCAGATTTGGGTCGTTCAACAAAAAAAAAGAAAAAATTATTTTTTTAAAACACTGGTAATATGTAAAGTTGGTTTGTTAGAAATAACATCTATACATCAAATCAGAAAACCAAAAATATTATTTATTCATAAGTGGTATACTAAATGTTAGCATTAAGCAACCAAATTTAACATAGATGCATTTTATACAGGCAACAAAGTGCATAGGGGATAGCTAGTTCTTTATAAATAATTATTTTATATTTATTACTTTATTAGGCGTATTAAATTTTAAATTTTTCGTATTTATTTATTTTAATGGGATTTAAACATAAATTATTGTAATGAAATGAATTAAGTGACGTTTCAATGAATATTTTAATGAACTTTAAAGTTTAAAATAATCGATTATTCAAAATTATCTGAAAAAAATAACAATGTTTAAGGGATCTATTGGATTTACGTTCCACAAAATTACTCTCATTCAATCAGTTCTATATTGACAACTAGTGCTTAAACAGAATATAGTGTTCATGGCGTATTACAGAACAACACTGCTGAATTGAATCAATGATTCTTCCTCTTTGTTTCGAAAGAAGGTGACAAAAGGAATGGTAGATATCCACAAAATTAAAAGTTTGATGAGTTTTTAAGTTACACAAAAACTAGTGTTCTTGTGAGTAATTTATTAACATTACAACTTTTTTATATTTTTATGACATGATTTTTATAAATTATAAATAATAAAAATGATTTTAAAAATTATATAATATGTTTTTATTTTTTTGATAGTTTTTATATTTTTATGTATATATTTGTACTTTTAAAAAAACATACATTACTCATATTTCATCATGTTTAGTATATAGTATATACTTGACTAGTGTTTATATCAACACTCTAGTTATGACAAATTAATTTTTTAATTAATAGAATATATTAAATTATCATTATTAGGTAGGTATACAGTTTAATAAAATAAATTTCAAATTTGTTAGGAATTTTATGGTGTAAATTTTACTAATGCAAAAAAACTAGAATTGTTTGTAGTTTTATGTAAATTACATACCCAATATCTTTTCCTTGATCTAATAATGTCCATATTCCATTTGAGCCTCTATAATCAGGTATTTTAGCTGCCGTACTTATTCCTGCACCAGTATAAACTACTAAATTGGATGCAGACGAAATAGCCTTTGCAAGTTCTTCACATTTTTTATCTAGTATTTCAATTGGGTCTTCAAATTCTTGACATCGCTCTTTTAATTTTTTTTGTCTATCCAACCTAAAATATAAAATTGAAAAATTAATATAAATATTTATAAATTCTATTAATTAGTTATAAAACAATCTTTGTAAAACAACTAAAACTGGTTTGAAACACAGCATTTTTCATAATTATAATTGGTATTAATTTCAATAAAAAAAAAAAAAAAACATAGAAGTATGATATTATAAAAACTATAATAATACTAATTTAAAATGCTCACTTTATTAAATCAAATTAAATGATAAATTATTGAATAGGTAGTAACTAGCAAGAATAACATAAAAAAAATACCTTTGAGATATCTTCTGTACTGTATCTTTACATGTATTAAGAATTTCTTTGTCATCAATGGTTCGCTCAGATAATGGTTTTTGAATTATTTCTAATATCTGTAAATATTCAAAATAAATTAAAATATAGATAGTGTTGTTTATAAATGTATATACAAATCTACTATTTTAAAAATACCACATTAAAAAATAGTTTATAAGAAACAATTTGATTTATTTTAAATATACTGTTATATTTTATTAAATAACAAAAATAAAGATTTTGTTTCAATAAATATAATACCTAAAATAGCAATAACTGTATTATTCAGGTTGAATTAAATGAAAAAATTATGGTTGAAACTTTGAGAGTTTTAATTTCAATTTATATTACATATTTACTGACATAATGAACATCATTTTTTTCTTAATATTTTTATAAGTAGGTGCCCTAGTTAATTAATTTTTAAACCAAAAATATTAGAAATTTAAATATTAATATACATGATATACAGCAAAATCTCCCTTAATTGACACCCCCTAAATAACAGAATTTGCTAAACATCTGATGTATTTAAGACTTAAGACATTTTCATTACTTATCTATAGGAAATCCTAGGAACACTCTAAATAATGAAAATTTGATAATTGTTATCGTAATTATTGTCTAAAAGTATTTTATTACAATGTACATTCTTATACTATTATAGTTTATCTACGCAATCATAGGAAATTTTTCTCTCTCATTCAGCATATTTGTTAATATATGAATCTTGGTGATAAATTTGTAATATAAATAATGGATATTTAAAAATTATTAGAAATATCCAGAAAAAAAACAACAATACAATATTTCAGTAAGATAATTTTGTGCTAATGAGTCAAAACTATCATTTGATTTTATTCCCTTTCTAAAGTAAAAAAAAATGGACCTTTTCCGTTTATTCACTACCAATGACTACACATGCGTGTTTCGGCACTCGTCGCAACGCTCCGCACAAATCGAAAATAGCCCTCGACTTGCTATGCAACGCCACCTCAAGTAAGTCACAGGATAATCACTGCCCATATACTACGACATAACTTACCCTGTGACTTATTTGAGGTGGCGTTGCATAGCAAGTCGAGGGATATTTTCGATTTGTGCGGAGCGTAGCGACGAGTGCCGAAACACGCATATAGTTATTGGTAGTAACTATATACACATAAAGCACACTTCATACCCCCAGAATCTAAATAATATGTTTATGGATTAATGTTAGTGAATGAACAGAAAAATCAAAAAAAGTACCTAGTGGTAGTGAACTAACGGAAAAGGTCCAAAAAAATATTTCAAATCAAAATTAGTTAAAAAACAAAACATTGTTAGGGCTGCATTCTCTGCAGTTAGCTAACATAATGAATCGCCCTTACTTTTTTATTCGACGCATTTCTCTCTGTTTTCATGCAAAACGTTACGTTCGGTGCTGCCTTTCGTTTTCTGAACTTTAATTTGCATACTCTCTGATTATCCATTACATACAAGAATCTCGCTGTCGGTTTGACCGATCAACCAAAATAAAATAAATTAATCACAATTCTTTGACCGAAGATTCAATAGACGGCGTTGTCGATCGCTATGGTGATCACACAGTGGCGGCGGCGTTGCGACGGGACATAACCCATCGTTGGCTAAGCATGTACGCATCGATAACGCAAGTGCGGACTCTCAATCATTCGATAATTACACATTCGTTTATGTCATAATAACTGTTATATCTTTTTGCACCGAAATACAAAATGAAGTGACATGAAACGTGAAGCGATTGGTTGTAAACGAAACCAGAGTACCAGACGATTTCGCACACGGGACGTCGGCAAGACGTACGAGCAGTTGCGGTTAACCTTCGACTAAGTTCTGCCACTCGACATATTCCGACGTTATAATTTCACTGGATTTCGTCAGGTTTTCTACGCAAAAATTGTCGACGGTGATTTTATTCGAAATGTAATTTACAACAATAATTAGTGTATAATGTAAGGTAGATGATGTTGTCGGTGTGTCCGAACGGCGAACAACATAGTATCATACACTCGTATCGTATCGCGTAGCAGATGTTTATTATTATTATTATTGTTTTTTATTATTATTTTGTTCTGAACTAGAGTGGCGTACTGGATTTATATTTTATGGTGAGCGGAGAGTAGTGACGGCGTTTACGGGACACGATGAAAACATTGAAAACAGTGAAACCCATTGATGATAGGCCACGACTGGCACTGATAACAAAATTGAATATAAAAATGGACAACTCGTCATAATCAATTAGACAAACGCCTAACTTCTGAGCCTCGGTGGTGGTGACGGGGGCTTTCACACGAGTTTACGATAATTTACCACATTGGTAAAACCATATAATAAATATTTACTGAATTATCTTATCAATAATTATCATTTAGTTCTTTTTTTTAATAATGACCTGAATGGGCGGCATAACTACTCTAATAGTTTAATGTTACATAATATGAATTATGACTTATGAGTGAATGACCGTTGACTTACAAGTTTAAATCAGACTTTTATTTTCAATACTCGTTTGTGTAATTTTGTCGATCATAAGCGTAATTTAACGGTTTATTTGAGTATATTGCATTAACCACAAAATTATATCAATATGACCAATCCTCGTAGTTCGAATACTAACGTTTATCAAGGTAAAATTAATTTTAAAGTACAAAATATAATTACAATTGGTCCTCCACTAATCCAGTTTCGAAATTTTGTTGGATTTTTAGGTGGTGGTCATTTTGAATTTTCTTCCGAAAAAAATTGGGGTGTAGAACAAGAAGATTTTAGAATATTTGATTCTATTGATATGACACATCTAGCTGCAAGTATAGCTAGTATACCATTTAATATACAGCATGATATACCTGTTGAACTATTTACTGTATGTAACTCCTAAGTATTATGTTTGGTAATTTATTTAAATCCTAATAAATTTAAATTTAGACAGAGCAATTAGAAGAATTTGAAGTAGAATCATCACTTGCTTTGAGCCGACATACATGTATGTAAATAATACATTAAATATAAAATCTTAAATTTAGAATACATTTTAAAATTGATTTATATATATTTTTTTAGCGCAATGTAATTCAAAATTATTAAGTATTAAAACTGTCTTGCAAACTTCCACTGAAAATAGTCAAGCACCCGCAGATACAAATAAATTGTTTTTAAGTAATTCAGGTAATATGAGTTCATAGATTATCAATTAGGTATCAATAAAATTAATTAATCTACTATATTATTGTTCAAAATATATTTAATTGTATGGCTTGATATTACAATGCAATTTTTTTCAATTATTATGTAAAAAATTAATAACAAAAATATAAATAAATAATATAAAAGTAGAATAATAATTAAGTTTTTATCTTCAAATTGTGTGTGATTTTTATTAGTTCAATAATTTTATGTAGTGAGCAGAACCTGATTGATTCTTTAAATTGAAATTTTTATATCAATATAGTTATATAGTTAAATATTATCTAAATTATAAATAACATTAAATTTTATTTGAATTAAAATAATTAATTATTTTTTATTTTGGAATTTATAAAAAAAAAAAAATCAAATTAGTGTTGGAAGACTTAGCCATATTCATATATATATTCATAGTGTAGTTCTACTCAAAACAACATACCTTACCCATAGATATCTCTCTTTTGATATCAATGATTTATTTTTGATTTAAAATTGTTCATAGATTAGTTTAAACAAAACTAATATTTTAATTTTAAATGTTTCAGAAGTTAGTAATGTTCCTTTTGGTTGTGAGATTAAATCTAATATAGAACTAGAAGAAATATTGGGAAATAGGAAACCTTTATTTAACATACTACAAGATGAACAAAAACCTGTTACTAGTATAAGTATAATAAGAATTTTGATATTTACTTTCATTGTGATGAAAAATAGAAAAGTCATTTATATTTTTATAATTTTTTTGTAGATAATGGCGAAACTGACTCAATCATAGTTGAAAGTCAAAAAATGTCCATTAAAGATGATAATACAATTGAAATAATCAATCATAATGCAGGGCATTGGCTTGATTCAATGTTGGATAGTGATGAATAGAAATTTAAACTGTGTTTTCCAATCATTAGTACATTATTTAAATATTAATTTTTTTTCATAAAAACTATTTTGTATATTATTTTGAATGTACAATTATTAAAACAGTGCTATAACAATTTTATAATTGAAATAAATGCAATAACCATTACCCAGATATATTATATTGTAAATATATCTATTTGAGCAATCATATATCTTCTTATCTTAAAATAATATCCAAGTATGTTATAAATATTTTAAATTCTTAAATAAGCACATTCAATATTTAATTTTTTATCTTTTATTATTTTTATAATAAAATATTATACGCATATTTAGAAGTTTTTTTTAATTGTAAAAATGGACTTATATTTTAAGTAAATAACAATCATTATTCTAATAGTCAAATTAATGATTTGTTTTATAAGCACTAAAAATAAGCATATATTTTAAATTAGTATAAATAATTAGTTAACTTAAATAATTTAAAACATTTACAAAAATTATATAAGTAGAACTCTATAATGTTCAGTCTAATGCAATTAATATCACATACATTAACTACTTGTAACCTAACATCAACTAACAATTGGTATTTCTTATTTAGAACGGAGAATTCATACCAAGTTTAGTTCCAAAATCTAATCTTGCTCTTTTTTGGTAACGTACATTTAACCTAGAACACAAATATAACAAATAATTATAAAAACAATATTGATGAAGGAACATATCATAAACGAACCTTATCTCTTGCCAATGAACAATTTCGTTAATGATGAAAACCAGGAACAAAGATACGAACCCAATTACAAAAGTCAACACAGATAGATTAGAAATACTAATGTTATTTTCAATACTATCAAAGTATTCATAATGAATTGTGTATGCCCATTGAACTAGAATACTGTTTTCATTGATTTAATAAAACATATTTAATATTTAATAAAAGTAATATATTTTGAAACTTACATGAATAATGAGGTGAACAAATAAGGTTTATTTAAATGTATTTTTCGTTTCCAAAGTAAATAATCCCGATGAACAAAACTTAGAGATATGGTAACTGCAATACATCATAAATAATTAATATTTTATTTTTTCTTAAATTAAAAATAAAAATTAGTAATTACCATAATGCATCACAAGGAATAGCAACATTAATCTTTGTACACTGATAATAGTGGGATCAAATTTTGACCATCCACCCCATTCAGTTTCTTTAGGATCTGGGTATACATACCAACATTGTTGAATTTCAATGGTTGAATTATTATTAGCAGTAGATATAATCAAATCACAAGCTTGACTTAGTGACCATATAAACAGCAACACCATATTTATTACAACAGGTAAAAATTTCAGGCCATAAAACCACATTACGTAATAAGACAACTATAACAGTTTAATCATATTTATATATATATATATAATCAAGTTTAAATATTAAAAACAATTTAGGTAACTTACTTCAGATGTAATTGAACATTGATTCTTTCCAGTTGGCTTTTGCATAACTTCGGGATCTGTTGGACCTCCAACCAAAGATACTGACAATAATGGTACAATAATACACGTAAGCCATAATACTTGGCCTGAAGATAAGATAAATTTTCTTAATTAAAATTGAATAAATAGTACATAAATAGCTTTTAATTAATTAAAATATACGCAGTACTTAAGTAAAAGATCATAATAAAAACTGTAAAACAGTTTTAAGAGTTTGACTGTCATATAGACGCCAAGAACAGCACAAAAATGGTTATGCTAGACCACTGACTATTGAAACATAGTATCAAAGAGACATTGGTTATATTGTCTCATATCTTATATTATTCTTAACCAAATAGATTTAGTCGCTGTACTAATGCTCTTTTCGTAGCATAGTGATAAAAATTATAATTTAATCTTAATATATATTTTATCATTGAAAAACCCATTTTTTGTAGCTGTAATGCTATATAACAGTCATCATGTATATAAAATTAATATTTGCAAGAAAATAAAATAATCTACAAGGAAATTAACAATAGAATAAAAATTACTTTAATGTAATAAGATTTTTTTTTAAAAAAAAAAAGCTTGTGGTAGGCTACATAAAATATAAAATTAAAAAGTAACTAAATTACAAACCGACTGATAAAATAGGAGGTAATACAAGAGCAATTGCAAGTAGTTGAAGAAAACTAAGCAAAACCATGCAACTAGTCCAAAATTGAACACAGTTCCATATCCCTTGCATTAAATATCTCCCCTGTGAAATAAAATAAAATTAAGTCATAGAACTAGTGATTACTTCAATAAAATATTTCAACTTTTTTTAAAAATCAATTACTTCCATAATAAGATGGTACACTGGTAATGGATCTTGACGATTAAGTGAAAGGCAACAAGGAAGAGAATTCAATAATTCAGAGAGACCCACTGGAGATATTGGAGCATCTATTGGACTTGGCTGTTGCATGATGCTAACTCGTTGACACACTTGTGGATAGATTGGCTCAATAGCAAGACTATAGTTAATATAACAGTAAATATAATTATAGAAACATGGCATTTTATGAATATTATACGTGGGTAGTTAAAAATCAAATTTCAAAGAAATAAACAAATCTATTTGTGTATATTATGTAAGTCTTAGTGTTATTTTTCATACATAAATAGCAAAAATATTCTGCTTAAAACCAAATTTTATTCAATGAAATAATTGTTGTAATTAGATTTAAAATTACTATATTTTATTACTTCCTTATTTTGAGATGAGAAATGTTAAATGATTGTCCAATTTACGAACTGCTGATAGAAAAACTTTTTTTTAATTATTTTAGGTAAATATTATACAATATACAAAATAATAATATGTATTTACCCTAAAATTACAAATTGAATATTACATTTATATTTATATTAATAACTTTGTTGTGATTGCTAAGAATATGTATTAGGTTTAGTCAAAAATAAAAATATTTTTTGTTCATAGGTATATATAGGTGTGTTAAGTTATAATCTTATTGTTAATTATCCTATCCAAGTATTAACGATTAAGCTATAATGTATTAAAAATTAACCCATTATATTTTATTATTTTTTAAAAATTATTTTAAAACAATTTTCTATATTATATGTATCAATGTATCAAACATTTTATCTCAAATGTAATAAATTTGAGATAAGACTACTTTTAACATATTATACAATACTTTAATGTCACAAATATAATTTAGTAAATAATATATTTATGTTTATTAACTTTTTTCATTAGAGTATTAAAGCCAATCTTGAAATGATAATTTAAAATAATGGAAATAAGGTAAATCATAAATAATAATATATTTTTTTTAAATAAATAATATTTTAAATAAGTACATACATATAGAAGAAAATGTCATAATAGAATCTGACAGGCAAAAGTTCAAAAATGTATGTAAATAGATGAATTAAAAATTAAAAAATGTTAAGAAAGATGCAAAATATTGGATCCCATTATATTTATATAATATATGTGTAGAACAAGACAATGATTGAATTATGTGCATTTAATTATTATAAAAAGTAAATGAAATGTGCAAATAAAATACTCATTTTCTTATTTGAAGAAAAAAATATCATTGTTTAATTTGAAGTATTTATATTTTACATTTTGTAATACAAAGATATATTTTTACAAATTAACTGAGAAAATGAGTATTTACCATTACAGACAATCTGCATGTTTTAAATAAATACCTAATTACCTTGCATCAGCCTGCATAAATATACCAATATTTTCAGCATTTGGAGATGATCCCAACACACAAACGACTTCTCCATACTGCTGCATTATGGATATCATTTCCTTAGTGGCTTCAGGAGTGCAATCAGTAAATAATGAAACTAAAAGTGGAACATTGTCTATACATTCTAGATGAGGTCGAATATTCTCAATACCACGAGGTAGTTTGGCCTATAAACATTATCATTGTTTAAAGTATAAAACAAAATGTAAATTAAATTATAAGAATATTTACTCTATTATACATATCAAAATTAACAGGAGCACTTTGATCAGTACTATCAGACATGCAGCTTAATGATTGCCATTCTTCTCCATTTTTTTCTATTTCAACTACATTGCTATTATCATTCATAAGAGTATCTCTGGAACATTATTTATGACTCATAATCTATTCAAATAATATAATTAACATTTATAACACTAATATACTTTTGAATGAGCATTGGCTTTATAATTTTTTCTCCATCATGTTCTATTGTTACTTGGGCGTAATCCATATTCAAAGCAGTTGGTGCTGACATACTAATTGTACGAGACATATTCAGAGCCGTACTGAAAAAATATATTATTCAAAAATATTGTACATAATAATTTATTTTAAAAATTAAAATTACCAATTTATATTGATGGGAGGAAAACAATCAGCTGATAAATTATGTTCATATTCAGCGAGTTTTTTCTTCGACTGACTAGTTGATGTTAGTGGTATCAAAAAGCTAGTTTCATCATCACAAGTTGCTGCACCCTCACTCGATTCAAAATCAAAATACAAACAACACTCAAATTTACGTGCTAATAGTTATAAAAATCAAATAGTGCATTTAAACAACAATTAGATAGATTAGTATTAAAAACATCAACACATCTAAAACAGTAGTCATTAAAAATATTAGTACCTAGGGTCAAGACGAGTTCTTGTTTGAGTATCACCTAATAAGGAAATATGACAATTCCATCCACTCTCCAGGCCCATTTTTTCAGAAAAAACCCTAGATCGAAGTTCATTTTCTTTACTAAAGTGAACAAATCGTATACAAGCTGTTTCTAATAGCTCAATCAGTTGAACCTAAATAATTATTTATTGCATTTATTTATTTAATATTACCATACATACATAAAAAATCTAAAACTAAAGCGATTCATATAATTAAATTTTACCATATCGTATTGAGGTTGATACTGCATGGTAACCATTCCTAAGAATATTTGATTACACTGAGTTTCAAAACAACAATTTACATCTTTTGAGTTGTATTCGCTGCAATCACCAAAAAGTAATGAATCTGAAATATAAATTATGAGTTTATAAAATAAATATAATCATAAGAAATGTACAAATATGAAACTCAAATATAATTTAACATCCTACATTTTAAGATTAAACTTTATTACAACAAATATGAAACTTAAATATAATTTAACATCCTACATTTGAAGATTAAACTTTATTACAACAACAAAAATGTAAATAGTATATTATATGGTAAAATATACTTGCCAGAAGAATGAAATTGTGGTTGCCTTATTTTATGAGTTGTTGATGTCCATGGTTGAGGTGTTGGACTACGACATAATTTTGAATATAATTGACGACAATCAGCTGGCAACTCTAAATACATTTCTGAGAAACTTTTGTCTGGAGGTAATGGAAGTGGCCGGTATGAAAATGCTGTACAATAAGCTGTTAAGCTAGTTCTTTGATAAAAATCTAGTACTTTCTTCCTACAAATAGCATAGTTTATTTTTATTTGGATTAACACAAACAATGGGTATAGCCCAGTGTTTCTCGACCTTTTAAGTATTACGACCCCCAAAATAGGTATAAAATATGATAAATCACTTTGCAACCCCCCCCCCCCTTATGTATATTAAGTACAAATTTAAACAATAAAAATATCATATCATTAACCAATTAACCAGAGAAAATATACCATTTATAAATACCATGTATAGTACCTAATTTAAACTTGTTACAGGTATAAGTATTTTTTTTATCCAATAAAAAAGTTTATTTTGTAAATTATCATTTTATAATTATAGCCAACGTGACCCCTGGTTAAAGTAATCACAACCCCCCCCCCCTCCCAAGTTGAGAAACACTGCTATAGCCTATAATAAATGGTATAGTTATAGAAATGAATAAATACCTAACAGATGGAGAAACAGGACTGAGATCATGACCATCCCAAAAATCTATGCAAGCATCCAATATTATGTCAGCTGTACCTTGACTGAATAATTGTAAACTTGTTGCAGCTTTACCAATACTCCTCTCTCTTAATCCTACACATACCATGTGAGGAAATGGAAATTTTAATTTAGTAGTATTTGGTAATGATCTGGCAAATTTAATATCTCTACGAACAGCATCAGCTTGCTAAAATTCATATTCAATAATTTATTTAATATTTTTATCATTTCACAACTAATGGGATTTAGCTAAAAACTTACAACATGTCTATAAGTTGATAACTGTAATTGAAGTTCAAAAATATCATCAGCAGATTCTGAAAATCCTATTTGTCGAGCTAATTCACAAAGACATCTAGCAGTAACATATAAAAATAATGGTAATTAAGATTTTTACAATTTAATTGGTGTGGTAAATTAGTAAACAATGGAAATAATTTACCTTCGATTGGTAACAGGAACAAGCACTTCACTATATAAAGCTTGACAAGATACATGTGCACAAAATTGAGCATAATGAGCATGGGTTGATGGGTTGCAAGTATTTAGTAATACCGCTAAACCTAAAGGCTTCAAAGAAGTTATGTGATTTGACCAAGTTGCATCATCAAATTGTAATCTCCATGCTGAACCTCGGTCATGAGTTAGATCAAGTACTTCTACTGTATAATTTTCTGTTTAAAATTTTATATATGAGTCCTGATATTTCAAAATAATATTAATTTGTATGTTATTTAATAACATATACCTTGATTCTGAATAGTACTGTCATAACTTTTTCTTTGTGTTTCTTTACAGTTAGCAGTATCTACATAATTAGACATTGATGATGATTTGGAAGGATTTTGCAAAAAAAAAACTTTTTCAGCAGTTGGATTAGGCCATGATAGTATACCTTTTTTATCGACACAACATAAAGCCTTTGACAAATATTAAACAATTATAAATTTATTTTTTACTTAAATATTAATTTAAATAAATTACCGTAACAGATCCCATAACATGCAAGAGATTAGTAGATCTATGTAAGAAACTACTATTTCCAAGTATACATGAGTAAAAGTTTTTCCATAAATACTTAAATGAAAATTCTAAAGAGTTGTTTTTTGCTTCAGTTTCAGTTTCTTCAAAAAGATCTTTATTTTTCTAAAACAATAAATATACCTATTTAAACATAAATACAATATTTAAGTTTATACAGTAAGGTTTTGTTAATCCAAACACAGGCTAATCGGTACAGACTTGAAAATTGTTGCATAGCTATATTAATACACACATGCTTAGACATTTGTGGGACAAGACATTTAATCAGCATATAGGGACTAGTGTTCAAATAAAAATAAATCAATATTTTAAATGAATAGATACATAATATGTAATTTTAACTGTATAGTTAATTGTTAATATACATAATTATAATTTTGATATAAATTAATATAGTATTTATAGATAAAATAAATATAAATTTCAAAATTTAAATAGCAAGAAAATTGACTATTTTTGAGTCATAGGTAATCCAAAAAAATTGGTGATATGAATGACCTTTTACCCCAATCTTGTTAGGATTGTAAAGATTCTACTGTATATAGAGATTAGAGATATCACCAGTATCAAAAACAAAAAAAATAAATAATATATTTATATTATATGACTTTATGGTATAGTGGAGGTAATTCATTTTAAATTATAATTATTAACTAATTAGTACCTTATGATGATCAAAAAATTGCAAGTTGAGGAAATTAAATATCAGTGTAATAAAAAAACCATTATATGTAGATATTTATAAAACTATTAACACTACATCTTTACCTATTTAAGGTTCAATTTTATTATATTTATTACAAGATAGTTGATAATAGTATAATAGTATAGCTGTAAATGATTAAATTATCAATTATGAAAAAATCTAGAAAAAAATATATCGTACTTGATTTCAACTTATATTGTTCTATTTTTTTAATTGTTAAACTATCAAAATATAGATGAAATAATTTGGGAAACAAATAATAAATATATTTTTTTATGGTGAAATATAACCAAATTGCATTAAATTTCAACATAAGAGTGAACAAACTATATTAAATACAAATATTAGTTGTGAGTGTAAAATTCAGTAAAAAGTTAAAATATTTTAAAATTAGTAAATAAAATAAATTTAAAAACTGATTTGATTAGGATACATACAATTATTAGAGGATAGAGGTTAACATTGAAGATTTTTATAAACAGTATTACAATAGTTAAAAAGGATATTAAAGGGACTGTGATTGAGCTCTAAGAAGAAAGTGAATTTTGGTAGAAAATGATGGCCTATTTGCAACCTTAAATAAAATGCCACTACAATCAGCTAACATCTAAATCTAAAATCATAGTCAAATGTGGAGATTTTAATCCTATAATTTATGAACAAATTAAGATTAGAGATGTAATATCTTAACAACCTGAACTATGGAAGACGATTGTAATACAGCATTTCCATAACATGTCATAAGTGTCCATGCAATTGGTAACATCAATGGTAGAAGTGGAATAAGTATAGAGATTGGAATTACAATAAACATTGATACCCAAGTACCAGATTTTAACCAAAGTGTGACATAAGACCAACGCCACCAAACAGTTAAAATGGTACTTCCCTAAAGAACAAACAAATATTTATATAAAAAACCATTCATTTATTATTTTTATAAAAAAATAAAATAAAATATATTCACCAAAAAAATAGCAGCAGCAAACTTTTGCATGAATATTATTTGTAATAAATAGAGGCATTTTGTGTAAAAGCTACATGGTCTATTTTGTGATAGTTCCAATGCAAGTTTCAAATTATTTAAATATGGGGTTTCATTTAAAATATATGCAACATTTTTTAATGGATTACGAGATACCATAGTTGGTACAGTGGTTTTGTTTTTCATAGTAGATGCAATATCTGGATTGAATATTTCCCATCGAGTCAATTCTGCTGGAGCCCATTTATCTTTATCCTGTTCACAAAAAAAATGTATTTTATTACAAAATGTATGATAAAAATAATGATTATGTTAGGTACCTTTGAAAAAAATAATAAAACACTTAACATGAACTTAGTATAAAAAAAATATATTATTATAATAATAATTTGCATATAATAATTATGTATTATGTGCATATTATATTGACTGAAATAACTTAAAATGTTTACTAAGAAGATTATTACATATTAATTGATATAATTTAAATACTTGATAACTTTAAATTACCAATGTCATGAAATAAAAGGCATTCAAATCAACATCACAAAAATTCTAGAATAGGTACTTAATATAATTTTTTTGATTTTTTTAATTTTATAATACTTAAATATTTATGAATTATATTTAATTGTAGGTAACAGTATATAATATACACAATATACTATACAGGTATATTAGATTACAAACCCTAAGCCTGGAAACATGGCACGGAGAAGTTTGTCCTGGTTTCAAAAGTACTATATCACCTTTTACCAATAACGCCCAAGGTAAATTTACAAGTACACCATCACGTTGAGTCCATTGTAAAGTAACTGATGGAGAAAATGGCATACATAAATGTGGATAATTTTCTTTCTTCCAATGACATTTATCTTTATAGCCTTAAGTTAAGAATAAAATTATTTTAAAAATATAAACAATGTTAATATTATTTTAATAATATCAATATTTTCTTACAATTAAGTTTTTTCATCACATTATCAAGCTTGGTAAACATTTCTTCATGTCTTAATTTGTTATCCCATAATACAGTAGCAAGATTGGTAGTTAATAATATCAATAACAATAGTCCATCATCAAACAGATAAAACATTTCATCGTACACTAAACTAATGATGATCAGTGAAAAACCACAAGCAAAAATGATCAAAGCAGTAATCCAACAGATACTAGTAAATGGACTATTATGTTTCAACGCATCTTGGATCCATAATCTATCTTTGCCCCTATTTAAAATATATTATTAGTATATTACTACTTAAAAAAACAGGTCATAATATAATAAAATTATGGAAAGTACTGTTGTGTATGTTGATCTTTAATATGATTTCTGAGCGACAATATTTCATTATATAATGTATGTAAAGCTTCAGTAGTTGACAATCCTGGAAGCCCTTCGGTAGTCATTGCTTTTATTTCACTACATACTTTTTATTAAATAACATCAAAATTAACTTTAAATTGTATAGGTAATAATTGTGTATTGTTAATTGTTAAGCTATTCCATTATATCTATGAAAGTATGAAGTATCTACTTAATTTTGAGTTTTGTAAGAAAATTGGAAAAGTGGAAAGTGATAAAATTGTATGTTTGTGTTAAAACTTATCAGTTATATATGTTATCAATTTATCCTTTATTTTACTGCAAAAATAAAAAGAAATACTTACTACATTATTTAATAATGATTTATGATTATGATAAATCATTTTTATAAAAATTAAAAATATAGTTTTATTTTAATGGCTTGATAAATATTCTTATTCAATTGTATAAAATTACTTGACACCAAAGTATAGTTATGTACAGTAGAACCTCGATAACTCAAAACTCTATAAGTTTGATTTTCGATACCTAACTCGAAGGAATGCTTTGTCTTCTACTTTACAACATATATTTTATATTTTTTCAGTAAGTCAAATTTTGGATAACTTGAATTTTTTTCGCCACCAACCGATTCGAGTTATCGAGGTTCCACTGTACTTATGTATTTTTAACATAGAAATGCCATTGGAGTGTTTGGTAGGTATAAATCAGTGTTATAAAAAGTACTTTAAAAAAGTATATAACACGACTATTATAACAGGATTTCTATACTATTTTTAACCGTGGTTATAATAACCTAACCTAACCGTGGTTTTTTTATAGGTCTATATGAGTAGTATTTATAATTCTACTTAAAATTCAAATCCTTTTGGTGTATGTATTTTATTTTGCTATATTTTAAATTATAAAAACTAAAAGTATTCCTCATTCAAAAATATTTTATTTTAAGTATAATAATTAAAACCACTTAGATATTATATTATACCTACTATTTGTCTCTTATTTTCACGGGCATTCCAAGGAAACCCACCAATAATACAGGTATTCTTCATTTACGATATACCTATTTACCAAGGCATTAGGCAACCACTGTCAATAGTTCATCTTTTTATCTATTTTTATCGATCTTATAAAAGATCAAGTAGGTGTATTTAACTGTCGTAAGCATGGGAGCCCATAGGTAACATTTTAGGGGTGGTCAAAATAAAAAAGTTTTCAAATGTAAGATAATAAAGATACTAATAATATTATGCTAATATTTATTGAGTTACAAGTTAATAATATTTTTTTTTGTCCAGGGGGGGGCAAGTGTCCTATCTTGCCCTCCCCAATGGGCGCCCATGGTCATAAGTAGCCTATAAATTGTATTTAATTAAAATTTTACAAAACAACACAAAAATGTTAAACATATTAAAATAAAATATAAAAATATAAAAATGTTTTTAACGTATTAACCAATAACTTCCAATAAGTATAATACCCTTACCCTTCAAATACAATATATTATTATCTTCTCGGTTATAGTTCCTTACTTCCTTTATTATTAGGTATTTCATACAATAATAGGTACACTAGGTACAGTATGCACTTTGTTACCTACCTATAATGTGCCGACTGCCGCCTAGTAAAAAGGTACCTACCTATAATTAACTTCAGATAATATATCAGTAAAATATGTCTATAATAGTACAAAACTAATTTATCATTACACTGAATTAAAAACAATATAGTCAATATATAACTATTATTCAATCATTTTGGTTAAAATAAAAATATTTATAAACCCTAAAAAAAATTAGGTAGGTACCCAAATATTAAAAAAAAAAATGTTTCGTGATGCTACCACAGGATGCCAGTTGCTATTATAAATAACTAACTTACTTTGTTAAGTATAAAATATCTATGTGCTATATCTACAAGACCGAGTTAGAGTTATGATAGACTTCCGGCCTTCCGGGTCAAAAATGATAGTGGGGACTGGAGACGACTGATTTAATACATTTTTTCTTTATCTTCTCAATTTGTCTTCGACTCTTCGTGCTACAACCTTATGAATATACGATATTAAAAACATCACTTATTGTTCATATAAAATCATATTGATTATTTAATAATAAATTATAAAAGTATAGTTTACCTTATTATACATTTTAATCATGTTATATTAAAGTATTTTTAATATTTTTTTATATCTATTGGTAAAAAAATAGGGACCTTTATGTCCTTAAGTAATTTTGTAGGGGCCTCCAAAATACCGCGGCATTTACCCTTAATGCCTTTTGTCAAATCCAGCCTTGCTGCAAATGAAAGTTCTTGAACTGGAATTGACTAAATGACTTATATTATCCTATATATATTATGTTTGGTTTATGTGGTTATGACAAGATTTACGACAAATATTAGTCTAACATAGGGGAAAAAACTAATAGTCGACCTAGAATTGTGATTATTTTCTGAAAAATACAATAGAATATGATGGATGTTCTACTCATACTCATATACCTATTAATAAAAATCCTATTATAAATACAATTATTATATATTTAAAAATACATTACACGAACAAAACCTAGGTAATAGATTTTATTTACTTAAATGATGTACTTACTTAATTTTCATTTTTTAATTTTTTTTTAGTACCTAATCGAATATCTAATAAAAAAATGTGATGGCAGTATACATTTTAAAATTAACAAACTAATTAATATGGTTATTAATCATAATACATTGTTGTTTATATACCTATTACCTAATGAATATAATTATTTTAAAATTAAATGTTTTCACAATCATCAATTTTATAGTAGGTAGGTATTTTATAAAATAACAAAGTTCGAACTAGAGAAACCTAGATAATAATAGGTATCTATTATATTATCTAGGCTCTCTAGCTGTAGCATTATGAGATTTAAAATAAAATGTAGACAATTTCTTTGATTTGTGTAAATTATTAACTGTTGGTCATTTCCAACCCATCCACTTTCGACCTTCCTAAAAAAAATTTAAAGGTAGTCGATCCCGATGTGTTATGTCTCTTTATCACTTCATCATCCAGACTATGAATTAAAAACTAAATTTATATCAAATCGTCCTAATCACTACTGTAGCTCACACAAAATTTGCACTGCCCGATCGCCGATACGCCGCCATACCATACTACTGAAGTGGTGTATAACGGTGTAGGTAAGAGAATTTCTGTAACTACTTGGCTTATGTACAACACTATACAACGAGTGTGACATGTTTTCTCCCCAAAAATTTAAATTATAATTCTTAATTTATAAGATATGATTCGGATACCGACACACTGTAGCTAATTGTATCCTACAGTGATTTATAATTAAGGGAAGTGGAAGTCAAATAGACCAACTCCAGAATAGCTCCATTCACCACAATGGCACTGTATTTTTGGACTTTGGAGACGTACCTACACTATGCACAGTAATTTTGAGTTAATATTGAGACATTCGTCAGTTACTCCAACCGTATAATATGTAGAATTGTTATTCCACATCACAACACAACACACTTGCGTACCTCAAAAGTCTTGAATACGATTGCGAAAGTCAAAATTCGTCAATTTTGACTTATAATATAATCAAAATTGACTAAATTCCAAGATCGTCACGTATAATATATTTTTCTTCATTTTATAACAAAAAAAATGTGTCAATGTCTGTATTCAGTTACCAATTCGATTTTTAGCTAATTTTCAGTGCCATAGTTTTAAACTGAACTCTGAAGTACCTATCTATAGAGATATTCAGATATTTAAGACTGTCTTATATTTGAATTATAAGTCATATTGTTCATAACTGTATTTATTTTTAATTATATTAATTAGGTATACATTAAATGTACCAATGGATTTTTATTAGGTACACAGTATTATTTTACAAATATGGGATAAATATTTTATCAATTTATAATAGTTTTCGCATTGTATATATTTTATTATATGTAGGTATGTAACAAAAATCAACAGTTCTAGGATAGAAGTCTGTGGGTCATAAGTATAAATAAATATTATTTCACATCAGGCATATCTGTGTATTAGGTGGTATTGGGTGTATCATAAATAGTGTAGTAATTATGAATTACACAATTTGAACCTGACCAATTATATATTATACACCCACGTTCGACACGATCCTATGTACTTAACACACAATTCACGAGATCAACAAGCGCGTCACCGCGATCATGGTGAATTCACCTTAGATCATAAAATATAATAAGAAATAGGCCTATTACACGGAAAATAATAACTTAGTATCATCTAAGAAACCGCGAATTAAATAAATATAAATATAATATTTTAATTCGTGTAATAAAAAATTCAAGGAATCACGACGTGCTACCGTTAGGTGAGTCGTGAATTTCACTAATTCCAGAGTTATAGAATAATATGTAAGTACCTATACTACGTGACGCAGTGAGTTTCGACCTTAGAGTAAAAAAATAACCGTAATATACTAATATCTATTATTATTGACAAGAAAAATTAAGAAAAACGAAAATCATCTTGGTCGTAGATATTAGATATAATAATATGACGTATTTAAGATCTTGGTTCGCGGTCTTGGTATACTGTGTTATCACTTATCATACAATTCCACGACGCCATTGGTCTGTTGCTTAGATCATCTAACAATGTATGGAGGCAATGGAGCACAGATATATCTGTGGGATGGAGCAGCTAGAGAGCTTATATTATAATCTAGGCTCTCTAGATGGAACCCATGCCCTATCTAGCCTATGTTAGCAATTTGAAGCACATGCTAGCGACGAGTCGCGAGATGAGATGCGCGATTTACGCATGCGTATGTGTATACTTGTCGAGTATATATTATGGTTATCATTCATGAGCTCCCAGGGAGAATACAGTTTTTCGAATAAATATCCCATAGAGTATACACTTTATACTCTATGAAATATCCCAGGGAGAGGTGCGGTTTATTGAATAAATATGCGACGAGTACGCGTGCGCATGCGCAGATCGCACATCTCATCTCGCGACCGTGGTTGCTCATAATATTGATCTAAAGTCCGTGATATTCGTTGTCGAGGAGAGGGGGGACTTTCACGCGACCGTCCGATTCGCCGTTTTAACGTTCCCCGCGAGTCCGTAGACCGATTGTATTTAGCCATGGTATTTACCAGTCTTTACTCGAATCTTCTAGATTTGTCCGCCGTATGCCCGTATCAGCATATCAGTCTATCACTGATTGTTTTAATACTTATCGTGAGCTATATACTTTTGGGATTTTATTTGCAGCTGGTCCTACGGTCGCGTCGGTTGTTTTTTCTTTTAGTGGTCATCTTTACTTATGATTTGTTTTATCTTTAACATTATAGGCTAACCCCCCTGACGTTTTTCGTTTTTTATCGCCTTTTTTTTTTTTAAGTTATCTGTTTTCACTCTTCTCGGCTATCGCTTACACGGACTTTCTTCTCCGCCGTCATTTCAATCAGCTATTCGCGGACGTCCATTAATATTCTCTCGTAAATTGCGTTAGGGACGATCGATGCCGTGTCAAGAGTAATATGCCTTTTGCTGATCGTCGGGATCGTAATAAGTCAAAATTGAGCGACCGTATTCGCGGTAAATCCACAGACGAAATATTGGAAGAGATCAACAGAGAGTTCGGCAACACGGGAGAAAATAGCATGTTTTTCGACAAATCTGACTCCAGGACTTCTCCTCCAAGGGTACGTTGGTATTAACATACATAATACTTTGGTGTTTTTGTATTAATGTTGTTTATATGCTGGCTTATTTTGTTGAAATATTATTATATGAAGTTGTGGGTGTACCTACAATATGTGTTTGAAAAGTAGGTACTTGCTAAGTAAAATTACATCCTATAACAAGCAAAATTTTACCTCAAATTGTATTGTTGAAAATTTTTATTGATTTTATTAATTAATGTCAATACTTATATCATACAAGTACTTAATGATTTTTTCAACAAAAATTATCTGTCTTCTTCTATTCATATATTTACTTGTATTAAATTATTGCATTCCATTGTTTTCATCATGTTATACTACCCCTAATTTTTAACTATATTGATTATACTTATTGTAATTATAGGTATGTAGGGGTTTGAACAATAAGACTTATTTATTATTTAGACATATTTAATGTAGGTATTATGTTAGTAGTTAAATGTTGAGTTTTTAAGTTTTTGAAATGATTTGTAAATTGTATAACCTAACAGTCGTTAGCAAAGTAGAGTACCTATTAACTATTTTTTCTTAACCTTTACAATAATTTAATATAATTTTTTCTAAGATTATATTTAAATCTGTGAAATAAGAAAAAATATACAGCCATCAAAGACAATACTATGATTGTTGAATTCTATTATTTATGAACATTCTTGTTTCTAAAATTAAAATTAAGGTATAGATTCTAACCTCGGTTCTAATATTTCATATTTTTCTATAGGTAAATATACTTTCTATAGTCTTCAACTCATTTTAAATTTGTGTCATTGGAATATACCTAGAAATAATTTATAAATCACAATTCATTAGCTATGTACTAAATTGATCCATATTGGTAATATAGGTATTATAAATTATAATCATTGAGTATACCTAAAAACCTACCTATTTATTTGAAGTTAATTAACCAAAAACACATTTTGAAAGTACAATAATTTTTCATTAAATTCTAAACTTATCAGTCTCCAATTTTGTAATCATAATTAGTATGTTACTTTAATTTAGTTTTTGGTTATCAAGTTTTAATCAATTTAACCTTTCATACTATTATTCCATTATTTTTGTGCCTTTAGAAAATTTATCAAGTCATATCTAAGATAAATTTTATATGGTTTAATGAAAGTGTTTGTAAGTTACAATACTTTTGAAAAAAATATATATATCGAGTATTAAAGAATTGTTTTTGAGGTACCCCTATAATTAAGTTTTCATCTAAACTTTAAATGTTTGTAAATTAATAAGTACTTTGATAACATTTGGACTAGTATTTAAACTTGTTTTTATGTTAAAGTATAGATTGTAATGTAGTAGTTATTTTGCAAACTTTTATACAGTTGCTTATTTGAATACAATGTGTACATTCTTTGGAGTTTTTATTATAATTTTTACGTATGCTGTTTTGCCATACTATGATGCGACAAAATACAAATTATTTAGTTTTTTGCTACATGCATGTAGGTCAAAACGTTAAAAAAAATAGTGTTTAAAGTACTATTTATTTTATTACAGCACTATACATTATAATTTTATTACCAAACCATAAAAATTGATAGAAAATTAGTATAGCAGAATTAATTTAATTTATTACCGTTTAGAAATACTATATAGAGTGTTTCTCATTATAAGATTTCTAATATTTTCAAATTCTTTCATATAATTGCACTAATAGATAAAGTTCACTTATTTATTAACATAGGTACAGATGAAACTAATTTGTTGATGTTTAAATACATTTTTTGCAATGATAATCTTCTTAAATTTTTGTGTAATCATTTTCTCTTGATTTTATAATATTTACATTGATATAAATAGGTAATTAATTTTAAGTTAATCAAATATATATATTATCCAATTAAGGTCTTCTTTTAATTGGGTTACGGTTTATTTGGCACACACAAATCTAGCATTCCTCATTGATGAATATTCTAGAGCAGTTGGTGTGGCTATCGCCTACACAATTTTATACCCACACGCTTATAATAATGTTTAAATGAAAATGGTTTTAATCTGTTATAAATAAACATATAGTCACTGTTGTTTGAAGTTGTTACTACTCTCCATTGTACTCTTACTAAAAACTTATGTATTGACTAACAACTTAAATTTTATTTAATATATCAGTATTTGTTGTGTGATAAGTTTTTTTTTTGTGTGTTTCTTCAGTGAGTAACAAATATTTTGCTGTTTTTGGATGTTATGGAAGCGGCCAAAATTAATCCTGTCATTTATCCTTTATCGCCCTCTCATAGTTCCACATCGGTAAGTTACAAATATTTATTATATCAAGGTCCAGGGATATATTTCATATTTGTAATTACATTACACTTAAAAAAATATCCAACTATGGTGTTAAATAAAATACCTATTCTTCAATTAAGTATTTTGAAACTATTTTACACAAATTTCTAGTGTATATTTATTTATATTGTTATGGTGTATTTTTATAAAATTTATTTTCTAAATATCTAAAACACATGATACCTAAGTTTATTCTCGAGTTTATCATACTTTTTAAATCTTAATTTATTACAATTTAACGAAACCTATCACTTTTTTTTTGAAAAATTGCATTATCTTAAAAATAAAGGTACCTATGTCTAAATATAATATACATAGATACCTTTGTACATAAATTCTTATTTTTAAATATAAAATAATGAATATAGTTTAACTAAGTACATTGTACTAATACATTAATTATAATTTTATATTTTTATGGTTTACTACTTACCACTTGCATATTAAACTAACATGAGAATTATTTTCTACATCCTCAAAATAAAACTTATATTTTTAAAACTGTGTTTTATATTTGTAACATAATTTTTTAATATTTATTTAATTTTAGCTTATTAACTATTTTTCAAAACAGGTATGTAATCAGTTTCTTAAAATATAATTAAATATATTTTATTATTATTTTTAGTTAAATATTCAACTATGACTTAAATAATTGATTGATGGAACGTATTGTATAGCATTTTTGCTGGTTTAAATCCTTCCTAGTTTCTACTTTCTACCATATTTGTTCAAAGTGGTAATATTTTATGAGTTAATGAAGATAAATGAACTGAATTATGTATTTAACACATAATTATCTTGTTATTTTCCAAAAAAAAAAAAAAATTATCAATTATGTGTTACCTATAATATGAAATATGAATATGGTTCCTCTATAGTAGAGTTTTGATTTATTAAGTAATACTCAATCATATGGCTTAATCTGGTCTCAGATTGATAAATTTAACCTACTATGTCATTACATCAACATAATATAAACAATTTAGATTATATTTATACCTGCCTTTTCTTAATTTAAGGATGATACATTTTAGTTTAGATTAGATCCATTCAATAATTAAATTAGAGTTATTACTATCATCATATTATGCCATTTGCTAATATATTATAATTATTAAAATCAGCATGATTTTTATTTAAAATTTTAAACTAAGTGATCATTTTTTTTTATTTGATTTCAAGATTCATAAAATATTGTCAATTTATAGAAAAATAGTAAAGATAAAATACAATTACTTCAGAAATGAAATATTTAACAATAATACATTTGTATTAGTTAAAAGTTCATTAAAAAGTATTAAAACTAATATGTATAAAAATAAAATAATTTTAGACTTAACAACCGTAGTACTAAGTAATAAATTTCAAACTTTTATTCAAATATTTACCTAACTAACTATCTATAAATGTTTATGTTCAGTAATCGCTTAATGACTAAATGTCAATATCAAACAATAGATAATTTGTACAATATATAGGACATCCACTCAAATGTACTTTTTTCAACATACTAATAATGCAGATATATTTTGAATTTAAATTTTATTGTAGTATTAGCTGAATTTTAAAACGAACACCTACCTAAACTATTATCATTAGGTATATAAGTATATTAAGTATATATATGTTTAATGTTTATATTGGGTTTAATAAATAAGATATATGATAATATATTCTCTAATAATAATACATATTATGTAATGATAGAACTATAAAGTATAAAAATTAAAGTATCGTGATATCGATCTTTACGAATATTAATTAAACGTTTGTGAATTTAAAAGAGAATAACTTAATGTTTTATTTTTTGAACATAATTCTAACAATTTTTACAATTTACTTGTATAGTGAAATATACTAAATGAAATTTATATTTATTGTTCATTAATTCTGAATTCATAATACCTATATTAAAAATAGTTATCAAAATTAAGATTTTTTTCTTTTGGTATTGTTTTCAAAATACAGACGTACTGTTCTATTTTTATAATTCAAAATTAAAATAATTTTAAGTCGTATTCAAAATAAATTTTATCTTGGTTTTCTAAATCTAATTGTTGTCATCTAAAATTGAATCACCTTATCCATATTTTATTATTTTCTTTTTGTTTTTATGGAAATTCCAAAATTCCGTAAATTATTTTTTTTCCAATGATTATTATTATAAATAGTAATTCTTTTAATCAACTATATTGGTTATAATATTTAGGTAATAATTGTCAATTATTTGATTTTGAAGGACCTCTTAGATATCTTAGATGTTTAACTTGAGTTTTAAACTTAAATTTGTGATATTTTTACAAGATACAAAATAAATATGAAATATACATAATATTTCAGCTTAACTTAATGTCTAGAGCCGTGTTTTATAATCATATATTCCGAATGCTAAATTGTAAGTTGCAAATAACTTTAAACATACCTAGCCAAATAATGTGTACCTTTAACGATTTTGATTCTTTATTCTTATGTTTATAATTTACGTCAAAGTTCTTAATTTTTTTTGGTTATTAGGTAACTAACTTATTATCTGATAATATTGTGATAATTTTAAAATATTAAATTTTACACAATATCATCTCTTTTTTTTTGGGGGGGGGGTTAAATCAATGACCAGGAGGGGACCGCTTTCGCATTGCTTCCTCCCGAACACAATATCACCTACTAATAATGTGGTGTAGGACATGTTGTGATATTGTATTACATAATTAATACTTTGAGGGATGAATTATTTTCTAGTTGAATAGATACCTAGCTTATTAGGTAGGTTTACAGTTTAAACATTGTATATTATTATCGTTCACGTAAGATAAAAATATACTATTTCTATTCACGATTTAGATTACTCATGGAATTATGGAAATAATATAATTATATTTAGTGAGATATCATCGTGTTGGTATTCTAATAATATGTATTTATTTATATTTCATTAATAAGGCTAAACCCATATTGTTGTTTATTTATTTTTGATAAAGACAAGTAGGAAGATACCTTCTATATATAATTTTATGTATTATTATTTTTACATGCTTTTATTATTTAAAATGCGCATATATTTTAATATAAAAATTATTTTTCTTCATTTTCAATATTCGATTTCTCTAAGTATAAATAAATAAGTTTATATTAAATTTAAAAAAATCATTTTAATTATATTATGTAATTAATAAATATTTACTATATTTGATCATTTTATTTAAATTCATTTTAAAAATTATTTTTATCTTTCATCAAGGAATAAAATCTATTTTATAGTTCGTATATAGTAAAAATTTTTAATTTTGGCCATGTAGTATATACTTCAACTTATGTTTCTTTGTGTACTTAGGTAATTTACGAATTCAAGTAGTGAATAACGAGTAGTTAGCCTGACTTAATTTCTTAATTATTGTTCTAGTGCTTTGGTAGACAAATATGTAATGGGTTTTGTTTTTTATTTTTAGCAACAAATTATTGGCCTGGGTCCCGGGATCGTAGTCTTGGCTGTGTTTCTATTTCATGTAATCCCGGTCGGCACTACTCATTTAATGTTTTGTAACATTACTACTATAGATGATAAAAAAATTTTAATCGTAAATTCGTGATTTTTTGAATACAATATTATATTTTATAATTTAATATTATTACTATTATAATAATGTTTGTTCATACAAATACATAATCATGATTATGTATATTGTTGCAAAGTTCGTAGAATAAAAATATATACTTATCTATAATTTATAGTTTTTTACTTTTTGATAATAATTTTATTCAATTGTAAATTGTCATTAATAGCTAACACTTATCAATTATCATGCAATTACTGCCATAACAACAGATATCAACGACTCATAAAAAACAGATTATTTTATTTAAGTAATTTAAATTAAAAGTCATGCATAAAAAGTAGTTTTTATTTAAATACTAAGTTATTTCATGGTCACTGAATGATCCAGTTTTATTTGATTTAAAAATAAACAAAAATTGTTATATTTTTAAAACTGATTATGAAATGTTAAATCAGTATCAACTAACAGGATTAAAATCAAATGTAATTTAAAATGAATTTGCACTTTTGTTGCATTATTGTGGCCTGTTGTAATTTAAACTAATCTTCATGGTCTTCCCTCCCACACACAACCTCTTTACCTCAATGTGCTAAAAATTGTTCCCTGATAAACAGATTGTGGGAATAAAATATATGTGGTTGACATTCATTTCTTTATAATTAACGATCGCCCGAATTGTCAAATATAATTATATTTTATTCGCATTCTGTTTATCTGTGCAAAATTCCATAATATTAAGTTACTGTGGCTTAAAAAATAAAATTTAGTTCAAACTTTTTTTTTATTATTGATGAATTTCATTAGAGAAATAAAAACAAATATAATATAAATCCTATATTTTGGTTGTAAGCACAGAGATTTATATAATTTACATAACAATTTTTTTTTTTAATTTCTTTGTTCTTTAGGAAGAATTTCCATTTGATGATGACATGCTAAGAGGTCATTTGAGTGTCCGCTCACATTTAGAAGATTTAGCCAAAAGACATCCAGATCTCGCCGGTCATTTGCGTTGTCCGCCTTGGGGAGGTGAACCTAGTTCGAAGAGTTGGAGCCGTAAACGCACTGTGTCTGGAGAAGATAACGTGCCTGAGGGACCATCAGATCTTAACCATAATTACAACGATCGAACCGATTCTAGTCCCGATAAAAAACGATTTGAAGAAAACATGGATAAGCAACACCAGCATCCATTTGATAATAATTCAAGATCTCAGGAAAATGATGATAAACCTCAAAGATTTGTATCTAAACTAGAATTTACACCAGTTAATCCTATTAATAATCAATCTGAAAATATTCAGCCACAGGCACAAACACAACCTCAAACTGATACTTCTACACCATCACACGGAACCCAAAAACAACCTAATGTGCGACACATTCCGATTTATGTAGAAGGCCGTTCTGAACCTGTGTATCCAAAGAATGTTGATCAAGGATTTAATGAAAATAATAGCTCTTCATTACCAAAACGATCTGCTGGTAAACAAACTCCATTTGCACAACATCATTCCTTTCATGATCAAAATACTGCACAACGCCGTCAAACACCTCCTTCCCAACATCATCAGCAAGCTGCTTCAAATGAAGCCAGATCTACTCCTCCACCTACTCAGCGCCAACAAGTAAAACCAGTAGATGCTTTAGAAAAAGTGCAAATCGTTCAAGCTGATGTAGAAGAATTGGCAGTAGCTGTTAATCAATTTTCTGGTTCCTCGCGTAGTGATAAACAATATATTTATTTGGATGAGATGCTTACAAGAAATTTGATTAAGCTAGACATCATTGAAACTGAAGGTAATATAATATTATATGGAATAGTATGAATATAAAAAATATTAATTTTGAATAAATCTTTGTCCTATTTATCACAATATAGATAAAATACTATATTCTTTAGATTCTAAAGAAACTTTAATGAATTAAATTAGTCAACAATGGTATTGATTTTACATAATGTCAGTATCATATATTTTAATTGTTTAAGTGTGCCTATAATCAATTAATTAATCTGATAAATGATAATATGTACATTCTAATATTACATCATATCTGTGTAATGAATATTTAAACCTATTTATCTTAGATATCCAGAAATGTTCATGGATGTAAAACTATTAGCTTCTAGCTAGGCATTTCAAAAGTTGAATAAAAAATGTAAATAACTTATTATTTATTTTACAGGAAGAGATGATGTACGCATGGCTAGAAAAAAAGCAATCAAAACTATCCAGGATACAATTTCTATTTTAGAAAGTAAAGCTCCTCAACCCCAAGAAGAATCAACAGTTGAAGAATTATCTGGAAATTCAACTGAAACTGCCCCAGTTGAAAATGAGACTTCAGAAACTGAAAAAGCTGAAAGCAATAATTAAAATGTTAAATACCAGTGCAGTTCTATACATATACTTCTATGGTTTATTATTAAAATTTTTATTTTTTCTGTTTAATAAAATATTCTATAACTGTTGTTCCAATATTTGATTTACATTTAAGTTTGTTTCTTCTCTGTCCACACATTTTTTTTAACTCGTATTTTTTGTTAATTAATTAAACCATTTTATCTTAATAGTTCTGTGTGAAGACTGGATACATTGAAAATTAATTTGCTTATATATTCAAATAGTCTTTAAGATTATATGTAGTAGAAAAAATTATATTTTAAAAATTATACTTTAAACAACTTTTTATTTATATATCTTAAAAACAAATAATAATAATAAAAGATTGTAAAAATATATTTTGCCTTTTATGTATTTTTAAGATTGTGATGTGATCTATATATATATATATATATTTATTAATATATGTCTGCGCGTGAAATATGTCATACAGTGTCAAATGATTTGTTTTAAACTGGAACATTTTTTTATTAACCAACATAATGTGATAGAACGTAATCAAACACAGACTTGATTAGTTATCAATCATTTGTTAAGGATATTTAGCATTATTAAAACCGTTGATTTTTATTTTATAGATTACGAATTTTGCTTAAGCTAAATCTTTTGAACGTCACTATTTTATATTTTATATAAATAATGTATTAGATTATTACTATTATATAAGTCTTGTACATAACAATTTAATAACAATTTTAGTGTTAATATTTAATTTGATAATCTTAATGTAATTGTTAAATAAATTAAAAAATTGAATTGAAACTTTTTTATCACCACTATTTTATCATTCAATTTAACTGTTTATGCTGTATAGGTTTATTATTTAAAAGTAACTTTATTAATTATTGCTCATAATAATGTTTTGAGCTTTATGTATTAAAATAATAAAATATATTGTTTTTACAGCAATAATGCAGAAATACAGCTTAAATAAAATGTTATAATTATAGTTATTATACATTTATCATTTTTTCAATCTTAACTACTGTATTCATATATACTGGCAAATTATAGGCACACTACACCATAATATTTATAAAATTATAACTGATACCAAGTTATTGAGTAAATTATATGATTTACTATTTGTATTTCATATTGATTGTTTTTACCTAAGTGAGTATCAACATAATGAAGTTCAAAAATTTCTAAATATCAATTAAAGATTAATTTAAAATAAATCTCCTTGTATTAAATATTAGCTATATAATATTATTGTACGTCAAATGTTCCATAAATGCATCCAAGTATAATTAAAATATATTGTGTTGCAAACCAACATATAATTATTAACTAAACAAAATAATGCCTATTAATAATAGTTACACTACTGTTAAATTTTCGTCTGCAGAAAAATTTTGTTAAGATGATATTATTTTTGTTAATGTAGTCATAAATAAAATTATCAAACGTTGAGTATTAATATTGGTACAATCAATAACTAATATAACTAATTAGTTTTATTAGTCATGTATTACTTTCTAATGTGTAATTAACAATAGTTATTAAACAAATTTGTGATAAAATATTTTTATAATATATGTAATATTATCTTTCAATGAAGAAATGACAGGAAAATCACTGAATGAAATGTTATGGTAGGGATATTCAAGGCTGTACCCAGATGGGGGAGTTAGGGGTTCAACCTCCTCCTCCTCCTCCAAAAATTTGTTCTGAGTATGGCTATGAGTATTATACTGGTATTGTAGCAATGGTGTACTTAAAATCTATAAAATTTAGTTAATGACAAGGAAATAAAAAAAATTATATTTACAATTTTGATGCATGAATATGATGATATCTATAATCTTATATTTTATACAGATGCAAATACACAATATATTAATATATTATATTATATTGTGCAACTATTTAAAATAAGACTATCAACTTTCAAGTATCAATTTCTTGAAGCCATTGTATTTATTGGAGAAGTATAAATAAAATCTATATTATTGTGACACACATGATACACTCTTATTGTAATAATTGTGACAAAGTATCACCAAAGTGACGAAATCCATGTAAAGCTAGTCTAGTGAATACAAATTACAGTTATAATGCATTGTTTAAACTTTAAAGCGGTTATGTCATATTTGTCTTATTCTGAAGTATGCATCATAAAAATTCAGTTTTTGGTATGATAAACAAATGAAATTTAATCTCACATATTTGACAATATAATATATACCTAATGCTACATGCAAAACCACATTGAAAATATTTACTTTGATTCTCTACTATCTCTAGGCATAGAGCCATAGAATATAATACGTCTTTTAAATAGGTACCTAATTAAGTATAAATTGTTAAAATCATTTCACTGTTTATTAATTAATGAGTAGGTACCTATTACACTTTTTTTGTTTCTTTAACTTTACTTGAGCATTTATAGGTTATAAAATATTCTGAAATCTGAATATAAATTAATAGTAAATTAAAATATACCATTATTTATTTATAAAACACAAAAATATCCACAAATTATAAAAACAATATTTGATTTGATTTACTAATAGCTAATTTGAATAGCAAAAATCTTAATAATTGTGTTCGGAGATTCGCCTTTTATTTGTGTTAATATGTATAAACTATAAAGTTTTGATAAATGTGATTTTATAAATTATTATGTTTACCTATCATAATGTGATAAAATGATCAATAATGGTATGAACACTACAGTGGCGTAACAAAAAAATTTGGGCTCCCCCGCAAAAATAAAAATGCTAAGAATGGGCCCCTAACATATTGTTATATCAAAGTACTTAAATACCTACAACCCTATAACCAAAGGCCCCAAATTACCATGGGCCCCCCCGCAACGCGGAGTTTGCGGGCCCTCAGTTACGCCACTGGAACACTAAACTCAGTAAAATCAATAGATGGTACCTACTCACTTTCTAAGTAGGTATTAGCAGTATTAGTTATTACTAAGAAGATTAGAATACCTAGTCTATTATAGTCTTTATGATTATTACTTAATGAGTAATAGCTTGATTGATTATTTTGTTTACCAGTAAGATTACAATAAATTATTGGATTTAAAATTGTTTTAATCATATAAAATATATTGTTAATAAGCGATAGGCATTAAAAGTCATGCATAATGTTACAATTAATGATAATGGCATTAAAGCTAATTTAAAAAAAAATTTATTTTTATTTTTTTAATTGCTTTGGTTAAGGTAGTCTATTCTTATTGTAATAATTAAAGTAAATATTTTTTATACGCTTCTACAAACTAATTAATAACAATAATAACTATTTTATATAATAATTATATATTACAATTATATATACGGACAGCGTATTCAAGTATGTAAGAAAGCTTTCATTAACGTTTATAATATTTCTAATAAAAAAATTAGACGGCTGGTCGATTTGTTAGAAAATAATATTACCCCAGTTGATATGAGAGGCAAAAATATTAGTGCTAATACTATGCCATATGAGTATTGTCAAAAAATACATGAACATATACTGAGTTTTCCAACTAAAGATACTCATTACACAACACGATTGAAAAATTATTTAGACCCTAAATTAAATGTTAAAACTATGCACACAATGTTCATAGAAAAGTATCCAGAGTTAGAAGCGAAAATAAAATATCAATATTATTGGGAGTATTTTAAGAATAATTTTTCATTAAGCTTTGGTGCTCCAGTCAAAGACGCTTGTTCAAAATGCGAAGAATTAAATACAAAAATAATGAGTAAAGATTTAAATGATGTTGCAAAAATAGTTGCTGCTGACGAATTACTAGTTCATAAAAATAGAAGCAAAAAATTTTATAATAATATTAAAAAAACAATAGAGATTTCTCAACAGAATAAGAAAGTGTTAGGTCTTTGCTTTGATTTTATGGCTGTAGTTGACTTACCTAAAATACCGGTGCAGGAAGTATATTATTATCGACAATTATCTGTCAATACTTTTGGTATTCATAATTTAAACACGAATAATTTATTTTGTTATGTTTATCATGAGGCAACAGCAAGAAAAACGCCAAATGATGTATGCTCTTTTTTGGTTCACTATATTAATAATTTTGTTGATGATGATGTTGAGGAATTGCATTTGTTTTGTGACAATTGTGCTGGGCAAAACAAAAACCACGCATTAATTAGAATGATTATGGCTCTAGTTGAAATTAAAAAATTCAAAAAAGTTCAGGTTTTTTTTCCACAAAGAGGACACTCGTTTTTGCCGTGTGATCGTGACTTTGCATTGATAAAAAAACAACTTAACAGAGTGGATCGTCTATACACTTTAGAAGACTATATAGAAATTATTTTAAAATCATCAAGAAACCCAGAAAAATTTTCAGTGTTTCTAGTTGATAAAAGTATGATTTATGACTATCAAATGTGGTTTTCACAATTTTATATTAAAAATACTAACGCATTAGAATGTTTAAGCCGTAATAAAACATTGAAACAACGTCGTACAATAGAAAAATTTTTAATTTCTAAGTACCATTATTTTGAATGTGTATCGGAAAAATGTGGAATAATTAAGGCAAGTGGATTTATTGACGGAATAACATCAAACCATTTCAAATTGAGAAAAAACAATGCAATGCGCCCATACAACTCCCAAAAACACTAGTTTATACTTCAAGCTTACCAATTCTTGAAAGCAAAATGAAAGATTTGAAGCAACTAGCGAAATATATTCCAGAGCATTGCAATCATTTTGGAATTGTATATTTTCGTTACAAACTGAGACACCTCAAGCAAGGCAAAATAGAACATAAGATATTTATACAATTAAATTTCTAATTATTAAAAAGATATCAAATATTTGTGACTCAATATTAGTATATAATCTACTGTATATTATTTAATCATGTAATTTTAATTTTTATGCATATTAAAGCTACTTATTTATAAGAAAACGGTTATTTTCGAAATATAAATGGTAATTTGAAGCATAAACGGCACATGTCCACAACCTTAAAGTCCTTCAGATACCTACAGTTTAATTATATTTATTTAAGTGATTGTAGAAACATGTATACCATGTCTTAAACTATATTATTCTATAACATACAATTTGTAAATCAATTTTTTTTCAAATATATTAAGTTTTTTGTGTTTCCTGAAAAATTTTAAAACTTGGACACGTGTCCTTTCCGCATTTAGCGATTCAATTAATTCCTATAATATGAATTATTACATATTACATAATTGTATTAGTAACATTTATATGATTTTAATTTATATTAGCGTTATACATAGTTTGAGATATGTATATATATGTTGATTTTTTTTATAAGGATTGGAGAGAGAAGTGAATATTATGTATAGGTATATATTTTTTACCTTGTAGTTTGTATATATATATATATAAACTGTTATTTGTTACTCTCTTTTATGGTATGGTATCAGCCTCTTAATGTGTATACTGTATAGTATCGATAACCTCTTTATTATTTAAAATTAATTTTATTTTGTAGTTAAGTTCATTGACTTTATCTATTATCTTAAATGGTCCTCTATATATAGGCCCTAATTTAGGAGACTTGCCTACTTCTAAAAATGGAAATTTTACCATAACTAAATCATTTATGTTGTAATTTACTGTCGTATGAGTTTTGTCATAATATTTTGTTTGTATTATTTGAGCTTCATGAACTCGTTGTGGTATTTTATCTCTTATTTTATTTAGTTCTATTAGAGATTGTTTTAAATGATAAGGGATATTTTCGGGGATAATTTTATTGTCTATTGGAAATGTTGGTTCAAAACCATGCATTAGATAGAACGGACTGTATTTTGTAGTAGTTTGAGGTATGGCATTATATGCTAATGTTATGTACGGTAGGAAATATGACCATTTTGATTGGTCACCGTTTTCTATATAATTTTTTAATGAACCTGTTAGTACTCCATTAATTTTTTCAACTAAACCCTGGGTTTGAGGTGAATAGCTTGTTGATAGGGTTTGTTTTATTCCCAGATTTAACATAAGTCACTGATTAAATTATTTCTGAAATGAGTACCTCTGTTAGGTAGATGAAAAGTTTCTAAAACAGCCCCAATTCGATACTATTTCTGTTATGAATTTAGCAGTTGCTTCAGCTGTGGCCGATTCGACTGCTTAAGTAAATATGTATTTTGTAGTGTTACATGCAGCTACTAGCACATAACGTTTTTTATTGCTTGAAACAAGTGGTCCCAAGTAATCAAACGTTACTCTATCTAATGGTTTTCCAGCTATTATTGGTATTGGATTTAATAAACCTATTTGCTTTGCTTAGAAGCATAACTTACAGGGTGTAATGTATTTTTGTCATCGGCTTGCTCAATGCATGCGCCTAAACGGCTAAACCCATTATAGACGCATCTATTGTTAAATAAACTTGTTTATTATCGTCGAAATGCATTAATAAAGGTTCCGAGATTAAACATTTTTTTTAATTTATTAAATAATTCATTATGTTGGTCAAGCCATGTTATTTTATTTGTTCCTGATTTTATTAATTCACTAAGTGGGTTTGCAATTTTTGCAAAATCTTTGAAGTGTTTTCTATAGTACGAACACATACCTATAAATGATCCAACGGGGATCTGGAAAAATCCGCTGTTTAGATCAAATGATGAAAAGTATTTTGCTCTTTCCAGGGCTCTAAATAAGTCAGCAATACGAGGAATTGGGTATTGATCGCATTCTACTCAATCATTAAGTTATACTTATTAATTATTATGCCAATTGGCGGAGTAAAAGCCATATGCATATCATATCCAAGGCTGGGCAAGTTAACTTTTTTTTTTAACTTGTTAAGTTAATTTGAAAAAATCTAAGTTAAGTTTTAAGTTAAAAGTTACTTTTCTTTTTTATTTAACTTGTTTAAGTTACAAGTTAATTGGAAAAAATAAGTAACTTAACTTAGTTAAAAATAAATTACTTTTTTTCATATAAAACTTATAATTACACCATTTACACTTCATGTTAAAGATTTACAAATAACATATTATTATAATGTAGGTCTTTATATCTTAAAAAAATGTATTTTGCTGTAGGTACTTATAAATTATGAAATCTAACAAAATAATTAAATTAGTAAATAGTAAATATAATTGATCACTCCCTCACACCGAGAAAAATTATTCTTATCATTTCCATGAATGACTTTAAATGTAACAAACCACAAATTTGAAATTTTAATTAAAACTGAGAGTTCACTAACGTATATGGGATATTGGGTACGGATAGTATTAAATATGTGTTTTTCTTTTCTTAATAATAATTTCCCGTATTGCACTATTCTTTAATATTTAGACATACTATATTGTCTATATTCTATGAAAAAGAAATAATGTAAAATATTATTCTTTATTTCTCATAAGTCGTTTGGTATATTTTGGCATTTTGTAAGTTCCATTAACTATATTAGTATTGTTTAAATATATTATGCAAAGATGGGAACCTACTCCTCCAAAAATAGAGATTACGAAGGTAAGTTAGCCTCTGAGTGTGTTTCTACTTTAATCGCTAAATTCCTAACCTAACCAGGGGGATTTTGTGATAGTGCGAAGGCAGATGGATTGGAATGATTGTATTTTTTGAATGTTACTTGGGGCGACGTTACCCCAAATTATACCATAAGAATACCATAATACCGTAGAGGAAAGATCAACATTTTGTAAATAAGGATTTTGAGTTTAAGGTTTAAATTTGATCGTAAGAGAGGACGTAGTAGATGTAATCTGGAGTTTAGTTTCTTTCTTTTGTCAAATATGTGGTCTTTCCAAGTTAACCTTTTGTCAAAAATGAGTCCTAAGTATTTAATTTGGTTGGTTTGGGGTAATAATTGGTTACAAAGCTTGACTGGAAGACAATTGTTTGGGCGAAGGGAAAGTAATGTAATGTGAAAAAAAAGTAATGTGGCTGGATTTGTTTGTATTAATTTTTATTTTCCATAGTGTGAACCAGTTTTCGAGCAAGTTGAGGCGGTGTTGGAGTTTGAAGCTTGCTATTGTGGGATCAGAATCGGTGGATAGAATACAAGTGTCGTCGGCAAAAGTATCGAGGATGGTGCAAGAGGTTGTAGGTATATCTGCAGTGTAAATTAGGTATAAAAGAGGAGAAAGGTCACTGTCTTGAGGTACACCGGCGTTAATCATAAATTGGTTTGAAATTGAGTTGTTTTGATTTACTTGGAAAGAACGATGAGTGAGATAGAATTTGAGTATTAGATAATATGGGGCTGGAAAGTTTGATTTTAGTTTGTGGAGGAGTCCATTGTGCCATACTTTGTCGAACGCTTGAACGACGTCGAGGAAGACACCCGAGCAGTATTTTTTTTGTTTAAGAAAATATGAGATGACATCAGTGAGACGATGTAGAGGGCGAATAGTAGAATGGTGAGCTCGGAAGCCGTACTGAGAGTTAGGAATGATTTTATTTATTTCGGAGATATTTTGGAGGCGTTTTAATAGAAGTTTTTCAAATAATTTACCCAGGGATGGGAGGAGGCTGATTGGACGGTAAGAAGATGTTGTATTTTGGGTTTGCGGGTTTGTGTACTAGTATGATTGTTGAAATTTTCCAGAGTGGTGGGAAATAAGAAAGTCGGAGCATTGCATTGAAGATGTGGGTTATGTTGAGAATTGCTTAATTTGTAAGTTGTTGAGTATATTGTTTGTAATGAGATCGTGTCCAGGGGCTTTTCCATTTTTTAGCTTGCTGATTGTATATTTAATTTCATTTTGAGTGAAGTGTTTGGGAGGTGGGGAAGTGGGTGGAGCGCTGTTTAATGATTGGTTAATTTTATTTAAATGGTTAATAGGCGGGTTAATATTGTTAGGTTTAAACACTTCGTAAAAATATTCGGCAAATGTGTTCGATTTTTCCAAGTCAGATATGGCTAGCTTGTTTAAGGTAATTTTATTGGCGGGATAAGTTCTTTGTGATTTAATATGTTTTTTGTTTTATGCCAGAGGGAGCCATTAGTTGATTGAAGTTTGGTGATATTATTTTCGTAACGTTCTGAATTAATTTTATAAAATTCTTTTTTTAATCTGTTAGAAATAGAGATGAGCGTGTGCTTATCCATAGGGTGTCTAGTTGATTGTCATCTGGCTCTTGCTCTTCTTTTTTGGGCTAACATTTCTTTAAGGATTTTCGGGATATTATTAGGTTTGGTAGATTTATTAGGGTTGGATGAAGATTCAGAGACAGCGCTTTGGATGTTATTTGTTAGTTTGAGAGCTGTTACTTCGATATCATGTGTGTTTTTTAGTGGTATTTTTAGAATTGTTTTATTATCTAGGATATCTTTGAATTTTGTTCAGAATATGGGACCTCTAGTTAGGCTAGGTTTAATATTGGTGGGGGTAGTTGTATTTAAGGAGAGTAATATAGCTTTATGATCAGAGCAAGTTCGTTTATATTTAGAATTGAATGTTGGATGGTTGGGGGGATTAAAACTATGAAAAAGTCGAGAATATCGGGGTTTCAATTTTGGTGAGAGGGCCAGTAGGTGGGATGTAGAGGTGAGATAGTACGTAGGTTGGATTTGTTATAAATTTGAGTAAGTTGCGACTCGGGTGTGTTTTGAGTTGAAGTCGCCTCCTATAACAAAGTTTTTATTGAGAGAAGAAAATAAGTCATTTAAGATGATTTCGTTGATTGGAATTGCGGGCGGGAAATATGCAGCTACAATGGTAGTGTTTGTGTTGTTAATGTTCAGTTGGATGCTTGCACTTTGTATTGATTGGTTAGCAGTAGGAGGGCTGATACTGTATTTGATATTGTTACGTATAAAAATTGCTGCTCCGCCGTGAACTGTACCATCTGGGTGATCGGTTCGGATAGTGGAGTAATTTGGGAAGAATAAAGTTTTGTTAGGAGTGAGATGCGTTTCAGTGATAAGTGCAATGTCGATGTTTCGGCTGTTGAGGCAAAGATGAAGGTTGTGATAATGATTTTATAAGCCATTTGAATTCCTAAGTAGGAGTGAGAGGGGTGAATTGTTTGAGTAAGAGTTTGTCATTTAACTAGTAGAGTTTCGATGAGTTTAGTGAGTAGTGCGATAAGGGGGCTTATCAGGGATTGGAATTGGACTAGGAAATTTGTTAGTTGGGATGTAACGGAATCGGTATTTGGGTTATCACAGGGTTCTGTGGGATTTTGATTTTTTTTAGGGTGGGAGTGGGTATATCTAACCTAACCTTGATTTTGAGGTAGACTGGGAGGTGCTCCATTGGGGTTGACAAAGTGGGGGAAAGTTATTATCTTGAATGGTGTTGGTTTTGATTGAAGTTGAGGAGGTGTCTTTAGTTTCAGTTGGCCTGTAGGTTTTGTTTGAAGATCGTCCTTTCTGGAGCAGTTTGAATTTGGGACAGCCTTTGTATGATGCTGGGTGATCCCCATAGCAGAGGGCACATGTTTCTGGTGTATTTGAGTGTTTTTGGCATTCGGTAGAGAGGTGAGTATCACCACATTTTACACATCTGGGTGTGTGATGGCAATAAGTTCTGGTGTGTCCATAATTTTGACATCTTAGACATTGAACTGGGTTTTTTTTTGGATGAGGTGCTTCGATTTTAATTTTGGTATGGCAAATTGAATCGAATTTATAGATGTTTTGGTTTAATGGAGAAGGTTCGAGGTCCACAAAAAATAATGGAAGTGGGTTTTTGGTTTTGTATTGAAGACAGTTTGTAATTAAACAGTGATGTAACCAGTGGTGAGTGGTGAAACCGAGAGAATGAAGCTATTCTATGATGTAGGCTGTTGGCTTGGTATGATGAAGGTGGCAATTACTACTCGGAAAGCTTTTTCTTCGTTTGTTTGGAAGGTGTGGAAGTTCATATTTTTATTTTCAAGAAATTTGATTATTTGTCTATATGCGTTTATTGAGTGCGTCATTAGTTTTAAATCGGATGGTGAGCCTTAGTGTTAAACCCTTCGGGGTCAGTGAAAGGTTTAATTTTTTTGCAAAAATCGAAGAAATCGATATCGTCTTTTATGTATATAGGTGGTATTTTGGGTTGAACGTTTGAGATTTCTTGGGATTGCATTTCGACTTCATTTGAATTTTCATATGATTTTTCGTTGTCGGCGAGGACTGAGAACCGATTTTTGCTTGAAAAGGAGTTTGTTTTTTGCATTTTTGGACTGGGAGAATTTGGAGAAGTAGGTGATCTCTGCGGTACTGTTTGCCAATTATTTGAGTTGTCATTGCTTTTAACAATTTTAATTGGGTGTATTGTCGAGTTTGTGTTATTTTTGGTATTTGTATTATGACTGTGAGATAGTGAAGGTTTAACTGGTGGACTCCTAGTAGAACGATTAGATTGGTAATTCAATTAAATTGGTGGGTAGATTAAGTAAATTCAAATATTCATATTACTTGGATAACGACGATGTTGATTAGCTTAATTACATAGATAAGGCAGGTCGTTATGGCACTGTACTTCTACTCACGAGGAGTGCACACGTAAAAGTGGCATTAATGTTTAAATTAAATTTAATTTTAATGTTCAATGGGCTATAGACCAAAATATACCTAATAATAATTTTGATAAATTACTAAATATTTTAAAAAACCATAAGTGTTTTGAACATTTACAGCTTCTTGTAGAACTTTATACAAAATGTACTCAGGAACAGGGGCGTCATTTAGAATAAAACCATAGGGTAGCAACATTGGAAAATCTATGATAGATGGCTAATTAGCTTTATCAACCCCTCAACCCCCTCCCACATTGAATTTATTTATTATTTTTCAGTTAAAACATTTATTTATTTTAATTCATCAATTTTTAATTTTTAAAATACACAATTTTATATAATATTGCAAGTTCAATTGTTTTTTTAATTTAGTGAAGAATCATGCGACGTCCATTCTCTGTGGCATCAAATTCTTTTATAACTTCATCCTTGTTAACTTCTTGGTTTCTGTGTACATAGAGTATTGCTAAATTATTTAAGCGATCTTGGCCAGTTGTAGATCTGAGATAGGTTTTTATACGTTTTAAAGTAGAAAAACTTCTTTCACATGTTGATGTATTTGTAGGTAATGTTAAAAATAATTTTAAAATTTGCACATACAATGGGAATCCAACCTGAATATTGTTGGATAAAATATAAGATATTCGACAGTTAAGTGCGGTTTCTTTCACATCATTTTGTGACTGTTTAAACATTCTATTAAATATATTAACTTCACTTTGTAATTCAGAATTATTAATATCATATGTATTACTTAATAGGTTATATGAAGCAACATCTGGTAAATCACTAGTTAATACATCATTCATAGAATTTAAAAGAGTTAAGTTATTTTCTTTAAATCTTTCTTCTATATCGACTATAATTATATCCAAAACAACATAAAAAATATTTATTAAATAATAATCCTTTATATTTATTGAATTTTGTTGAGACCTTCCTCCACCTATTTTCATAGGAATTTTTCTTTCTCTGGGTAATTTTGCTTCTTCTAAGTCATACTTTTCAACAATATCTTGGGTTTCTATCCATAAACTATTAAATTTATCTTGAGTTCGACTATCTTTAAATGTGTTAATTGTTTGCTGTGCCATCAAACGCACCGATGAATAATTAATTGATTGCGTTTGAAGGTATTTTGATAAAATATTAGTTTCATTAAAAACAAATTTTAGTAAATTTAGACAAAAAATAAAATCAAAGGTTTCAATTGATTTAAGTAACGAACTAGCTTCAGGACCTGCAAAAGTATCATCATTTGCAATTTTGTGTAGTGAATGAAATAACGCTGATAAATTTTCAAATACTGCTTTAATAGCTTCTATTCGGCAATTCCATCGAGTATCAGATAATGATTTTAATGTTTTTGGTCCTTTACTATCTGAACATGTTGCTCTCATTGATTCAAAAATGGAAAATCTTTTTGATGACGCGCCAATAAAATTATGTAATGTATTTAAAACACCAAACATATTTCTTATTTGTTTAACTTGTTTAGTTAAATCGACTAAACATAAATTTAAAATATGCGCATAACAATGTACATATATTGCATGTGGATTTTCATTTTTAATTCTAGCTTGTACACCGGTATAAGATCCACGCATAGAAGCAGCACCATCATAACACTGACCTCTGATATTTTGAACGTTCAAGTCATTATTTTTTAAAACTTCTTTTATCAAAGCTACCAGAGATTCAGCATTGGTACTATTAGTTTTAAAAAAACCCAGAAAAACTTCAGTTGGTTCAAAACTTTCTGTGACATACCTAACACAAATGGATACTTGTTCATGCCTGCTTATGTCCTGTGTCTCATCAACCAATATGCTGTATATACCTGCTTCTTTTATATTTGATATTAAACTATGTTGAACATTCTTAGCCATTAACGATAAAAAAATGTTTTGAAATTCTGGATGGATATAACGAAATCTTCTTTCTTTGTCAATAAAATATTGTTTAATTATGTCATTATCTTTGGCCCTCAGATGCAATAATTCTATAAAATTCCCTCTGTTATTTAACAAACTATGGTCTTGTTCATTATGTCCCCGAATACCAATTCCTTGTCTAGCACAAAATAGCAATGTTTCTAAAATATCTTTCAAATAGCTAATATTTTTCAACACTATCATGTTATGATGTTTATCAATTTTAGTGGTAATACTACCTTCAACTGATGAATGTTTAAAACCTGCCAATTTAACCATTGCTTCTTTGTGAGGAACACTACGTTCATGTTTTGGAAGACATGTTGAAGCCTTGGACCATTTATTAAATCCATTTATAGTAAATGATTCTTCAGCGCGACCTGATAAATCAAAGGCTCTACAAAAAAAACAAAACACTGCATCCTTTTCTGGACTGTATTCTAGCCATTTATATGACTTGTACCATTGAGTACAAAATTTCCGTCCATTTACTTTTGGATATTTATCCATTTCAGGTTGATATGGTCCTAAACCTTTACTTAATAAAGTAAAAGCTATACTTTTACCTTTAACTGGATCACGTTCAGGTACTTCAGAAATGTGAGGTATATCTTTATTTTTCTTACTTCCAGGAGGTGATGGAAGCTCTTCATCATCATTTTTGTCATCTAATAATGAACAATTAGTATTTAGTTTAATTTTAATACATAATACATTATATAATATACTAAAAGTGTAACATTTAAATAAAAATGTGATCATTTGATCAACATATTTTATGTTGTGTTAACATGAAAAAACTAAAAAGCATAAATTAAAAAATGAATACATAAAAGAATTAATTTATCATAGGTACCTAACTAATAAGGTCTTTCAGTAAAAAATAGAAATGTTTTGAAATACCACAAAAAAGTGATGGGAAGAACAATTTAATTTTTATATTTTGCATACTTTGGAATTAAAATCTATTTATTTACCTTTGACTTGATTATTTTCATATAATTGAGAAGTGTGAGGTGTATCTTTATTTTTCTTACTTCCAGGAGGTGCTGGAAACTCTTCATCTTCATTGTTGTCATCTAATAATGAACAATCAGTATTTAGTTTAATACATAATACATACTCAACATTTTTTAAATTAAACAATTAACTATAAGCTTATTATATTCAAATGTTTATTCACTAAGAAAAAAATATGGAAATCTTTTAAACTACTAAATAGAATATGAATCTGTGAGAATTAAAAATTTTAGCACAATTTAATTGGTATTTACTATTTAGTATTTACCATTATTTTCTGTAGAATAACTAGCTTTAATGAAATAGTCTGTTATTGTTAGTCGACGTTTCATTCCTGTAAAACTGAAAAAATACAATTTTTGCTAAATTTGAATAATTGTAACATAATATACGAAGATATTAAAATTAAATAAATATATAATACTTACTTTAAGACTTAAGTACAGCACTACAGCGTAAAGTTATACTTAGTAAATATGTATTTTATAAATTATAATATTATAAGTAACTCATTGAATTTTCGTACCGTGTCGGATTGTCCCGTCTAATTCGTTGGTGGTCGGTCGATTACGTACTGACATCGGGAAGACGGGAACTCGCGCAATTAATATTATTTTTGTGTTTAACTAATTCGTATTTCATAATGACAGACGACAGTGATAATAATAAAGTGTATATATGTATAATATTAGTAATTGGTAGTTGTTAGTGTTGGTACCATATAGATCGACGATCGTTATCGACGATTAACCGTTTTCTGGGAAAAATAATACTTAATAGTTTCTCTAAAAATAGATTAATGTTATCTATATTAATATATAGTTATCTTAGTTGATATGTACGTTGACATCTCAGAACATATACATACATATATATATAAATATTATATTTGTCGTGGGGTATCATAGCTATTACTTTGCTACCCCAATACAAATGGTGGGGTAGCAATGGCTACCCCTCGCTACCCCGTAATGACGCCTATGCTCAGGAATGTAATATGAAAAACCTGTCGAAGTTCAAATTGTTAATCCAGGAATATATTATCATTTTGGAGTGACTTATAGTATAAAAAATATATTAATCTTATTTATTCAGAAGATACAATTAGATAAGTTATAGGCAGTGCCGGATTAAGAGATTTGGCGCCCCTAGGCCCGTATAAAATAGCGCCCTTAAAACTAAATATAGGTTTATCAACAAGTAACAAGGATATTTAGCCCTAATAGTTTTTGTACAGTACTTATTTTTATCCGGGTATTCTCTCTTTGAGTTATTAAAGTCTGCATCAGCAAATTGTAAACACCAAGTCGTGTAATACTCTCTCGATACCAATCATTTGATTTCCATTCAGCAGGATCATTCGAGGGTAGTAAATTATCAGCTTGCAAAATACTATTATCATTTATATTACTGGTTATTTCATTTTTAGAACTTGAAGTAACCTCTTCATTAAAATTTTTAGATGGACTTGAAGAATTAATATTTAAGGAGTCACATTTTTCTATAATAGAACTACTAGAAATAGAAGCAGAAGTAGGGTGAATAAAAAATGAATCTATTCTTTTAGTTTGCTTTATAACTTTTTCAATGGTTTTAGTTTGTTCTAATGCTCGTTTTCTATTTTCAGCTCCATTTAATTTTGGTTTAACCATAATGACAATATATACACAATTAAGTATATCAAAGTCCTAATAAATATTAAATAAAATTAATAATTATAATTGAAATAATATGATTAAAATGTATTGAAAAAAATATTATGAATTATAATTATATAAACAAAATATAAAACAACTATTTTAATAGCAGTTTTGTGCTAAAATAAATTACCTATTGTGTTTAAATAATCATTTAATCATTTTGTAACGATAATAATACATTTATGTAGCAAATGTTTTATTATACCTATTACCTAGTGATATTATATAAGAATAAAATTAAAAATAGATTTTTTGTAAGTTAGTTAATTAATTTCACTAACTTTTCTAAATTTGAATACAACTAAAAAATTAAATCAATATTGAAATGATTTTGAAATAATATAATGATGAATAATGTCAAAAAAAAAGCATAAATATAGGTATAAATAGCAAAATATCTACTTTTTGCAAATACTTTAAAATGCAAAATCTTTAACCAAGCCCAATTCAAACAAAATATTCAACATTTCAAAGCAATAATTTTACAGTGTTTATAAATAGCTTGTTGATTATCTAGTGCATTATTGCATTTATGAAGACTAGAATAGGAGACCAAACTAGTACGGCTGCCCGCATGAAAAAACTCAAAAATCGTACCGAAATGAGTCGCACGATTAAACCGCCACAGACGGCGCTGCGTACGCTAAGGTTACTACTTTAACCCGCGTAGTATAGGAATTATTCATGTTTTTTACGTTTTTTGTAAAATATGTGCATTATTTCGAATCATGACCCATTATAAATTTTATAGTTTGTAAAATTACGCATTCATACATGTGTATATGTGTATATTTCATTAAAATTATTTTATTATTTTATAAATAATCCTATTATTATATTATAGTCAATTCTTTATCACTATAAAATATCAATATTGTTATTAATTGTTAATAGATTAACATAATGTAGTTAGTAGTTACTAGTTTGTACCCTGTGTATTGCGGTTCATTACTAAAATACTTAATATTATTTACAGTGTTTAGTGACTATTTACTATTTTTTGCTGAAATATACACATAGGCACATGTATGAATGCGTAATTTTACGAACTATAAAATTAATAATGAGTCATGGTTCGAAATAATGCATATATTTTACAAAATACGCAAAAAACATGAATAATCCCTATACTACGCGGGTTAAAGTAGCAACCTTAGCGTACGCAGCGCCACCTGTGGCGATTTAATCGTGCGACTCATTTCGGGACGTTATTCTAGTCTTCATGATTGCATTCCACAATAATTTTAAAGTAAATATTAAGAAATAGTTATACTTACTTAAAAAAAACACTTCGGTGTACTGCACACCCAGTCCCACAGGCCCAATTCCTAGTTGTCGTGTTGTATAATAAACAATAATTAGAGAAATATAGTCAATACAGTCATACAGAATATTTTTATCTATTCTAAATTCTTTTATCCTGTGTAGTTCGATTATAATAAAAATTAAAAGTATGAGCATACTTTCGGATCAATTGATATTCGTCGTAGTACCCACTATACTCAGAATATTTATTTTTCGTAGTAATGGAAATATTGCAATAAGTATTAAGTATACCATTGTGAATGGAAGTAGTCTTGTGTTTTACGCCACTTATAATTATAGAGTAATATTACTGTTTATTAGTAAAAATTACTTAGTGTCTATAATGTATTAATATACTCATTACTTCTACATTGATCAATGTTATTTATTTAATTATAATTGTTTCGCATAAATGTGCGCCGTGACCGTATGTCGTTTCGAGACAAGGTATTGAACCCGTTTTTATTTTTCTTTGATAAAAAGGCCCGCCGTACTGTTCGGGACCGGGACCATGGTTCGCGACACCGACACACCGTCACCGTGTATCTTGTTATCGTATGCTCAAATTGTCTTCACAGAACGTGTTGTCGCCGCCGCGGTGTTATTATTTGTTTGATGATCTTTTTCAGTTATGATATCTAGTTTTTTTCACTATTTATTTTTTAGTACAGTAGTCCTACATATTAATTATAGTTTGTGATACACAGATAATTACGAGATTTAAAAATTATTTGGATTTTTCTACTTTAGATCGCTGGTAAATCGTGTAAGTATTTTCATCGTTTCTTTTATCGTCGAATCCCTTCGTGGCGTCGTGGTAGTAGTCATTTAGTAGGCGTTTCGCAATACGTTAACTATAAGTCTATAAATTATAATAAACATAATTATTATTATTATTTACCCTAATGCGTTTGGTTTTAATTAGTTTGGGTGTTAATATTAAAGGTTTTGTTATTGAGGGTAAATTATTGGTAGATACGTTTGTAGTTTATGATTGTTGCCAAGTATTATAATCTTTTATTTGTTGTATGACAACATATGTATACGAGTTGGCTGTAGGTTTCCTGTAACGTGTTTACACAGTTTGTTTGTATTTTACTTTTATCTTATAACACTTTATGTTAATTTATTAAAATACCAGTTTCAAGAAAAATTAATTTTTCATGAAGCAGTTTAGTATTTGAAATATTTATTAGGTTAGGTATCTAGTTATTTTTTTTTTTGTCAATGATATATTCAAATATTTGTATGCTTTTTTTTTAATCTTGCTTTTGATTAATTAAAGTACCTAGTATTAAATTTTGTTTGAATGTGGTTTATTATTTTAACCATTTCCTAGTAGTATGCTTGGTATACGGTAAAGATATACGGTAAGTCCAAAAAAAATCATTTAAAATAAATATTTATAATGTATAAAACTTGATTTTTAGTAAACATTATTAATTCAAAATAAACGGTCACAAATTTGTAATATTAAACAATTTTTTTTTTTTTGCCATCAGACTGTATTCCAACTTCTTTTCCTAATATTGTTTTAAGATAATCTGATAATATTATTTATATACTTTTAATATATATTTGATATAAATTAATTATTTGCTGTTATTAAGTACAGTTACTAACAGTTTAAGAGTATATTTAATAAATGTCGATAAAAGGATATTGAAGTATACTTTATTTTTATTGATAAAATATTCGTATATTATATTTTTTTAAGTTTGTGATGACTGCATGAGGTATAACCTCTGAGGTATTAATTATAAATTAAGTTGTATGTAAAAATAAAATATATATTTCATCAATCATCATTATTGCATTTAAATTGTTAACCATTATATATAATTGCATTGATGAAATTTGATATTTTTTTTCAGGATAATGGGAGTTGACACTGAATTAGTCAAAACACATGTTCGTCCTAGGTGTTTTATGGATGTAGCTGTTGATAACATTCTTTTGGGCCGTATTGTATTTGAACTATTTGATGACTTTTGTCCTTTAACTTGTGAAAATTTCCGAGCATTGTGCACAGGCGAAAAAGGCTTGGGTAAAACTACTGGTAAACCTTTGCATTACCAAGGTGTAATATTTCATCGCGTTGTCAAATCATTCATGGTACAATGTGGAGATTTTTCGACTGGAAATGGAACAGGTGGTGAATCTATATTTGGAGGAACTTTTCCAGGTATAAATTTAATGTAACATAAAAGTTAAAAATAGTCATTGTATATAACATGTTTTATTTCTGTATTTACCTAGATGAAAATTTTGATTTGAAACATGACCAGCCTTTTTTACTTTCAATGGCTAATCGAGGACCAGATACAAATGGTTCTCAATTTTTTATGTAAGTTTTAAGAAATATAACTGTAGGATATTTGTTGTATGATTACAAATTACAATTAATTGCTTTTGAATAAATCATTGGAACATTTCAGAGTGAAAATGATAATTATAATTGTAAAAATATATTTTATCTTTTATACCTATGGGTATTTTAGATCTTGATGTATGTCACAAAATTTTAAACATTGAAAATAGTAATAGTTAATCATTAATAATAATTTTATAAGTTATTTATAAAACATTATTATTATTATATTTGGTAAACATTTAATTGTCGATAATAATTTAAATCTGTTTTATATTTATTAAAGTTTAGAACTAGTTATATACTATCAATCATCACTTTTTTAACCTAGTTAATTTTTTTCAAATTCAAAACCAATTTTTCTCTTATCACAATTTTTAAATTATTGTTCATCTTTAAACATCTGAACTATAAATTTTGAGAAATTTTAATGATTTTTATGTTAAAATACTAATAATACAATTTTGGCATTTTATGTCGTGTCTATGTATACAATTTGATGTAGAAACCAAATTGTTTGTTTCTTTTTTAGCTAATTAATTATTTTTCAGTTAAAATTTAAAATAAAAATAATAAGATATCAGTGATATAAGTATGAAAAATTGTATTATTCACTTCATAGATCGTTCACTCTAGAAAAAAAAATAGATGTTTACTAATGTAATTTTGATTTTGTAATTTGAAAATGTGTTGATGGGATCAGTTTATCAGAATAGCCTAATAAAATTTTGGTCGTATGTCATGTGTTTGTTGTAGAACAACACAACCAACTCCTCACCTAGATGGGTAAGTAATATTTTGTTAGAAAATTATAAATAGTATGATAAAAGTATTAATAATTGATTGTTTTAAAATAGCATACACGTGGTATTTGGAAGAGTGGTTTCTGGTCAGCCGGTTGTTATGCAGATTGAAGAACTTGGAGTTGACAAAAATTCGCGACCACTTCAAGATGCAAAGGTGGTGAAATGTGGAGAGCTTATATTGAAGTCTAAAATTAAACGTATGTTTATTAGCTGTTTTATTTTACTGTAAATATTATATAATAACTAAAAGTATATTTTAAAATGATCATATTGCATGTCTTTGTGTAGAAGAAACTGAGAAAAGTGCATCTGATAGTGAAACAAGTTCAGAATCGGACGATGAAAAAAAGAGAAAACGAAAGAAGAAGAAGAAGGAAAAAGAATCAAAAAGAAAAACAGAGAAGAAGTATGAGTGTATAATTTTGTTGTATTTTAAACATAATAAAATAAAATTTATTCTAGATCGGATCGTTTAAAAGAAGAAAATGCTGATGCTGATGAAGAGGGTCAGCTACATCCACTTGTATCTGTTTCTAATATTGATCCTGAAGAAATTCCAGCTGGACCACCTAATAGATTTTTGTCTCGAGGTGGTCCTTCATCTATGTTTCTTATGAAACCTCAAAAAGATAATGATGATAGACCAAAGAGAAGAAACAGAATACGTGGTGTAACAAAATCTGGCCGTATTGTTAAAGGTCGTGGAACTCTTAGATTTCGAACTCCATCTCGTAGTAGGTCTAGAAGTTACACTCCACCCCATTGGAGACAAGAACAAAAAAAAATGATAACTTTCAATGAATTTGAAGTAAATTTAAAATTTATTATTTAATATTAATATTGTTAAAATAATAATAACTATTTAACACAATTTTAGAAGATGGAGATAGAACGTAAAGAAAAAGAAGAAGAAATTAAAAGACGTGAAGAAGCCAGGAAAAAGAGGCATGAAGAAAAAGAAAAACGCGAGAAAAGTAAAAATGGAGAAACACCTCCAGGATCTCCACCTAAGGTAAATAAAAATATTGAATCAGAGATTTTATTGAATTTTTTTTTAATCTAATTTTTGTATAGGGTTCTGACAAACAAAATGATAAAATTGAAATTGACATGATGGCTAATATTGAAGATGTATTTCAAATAATACGTGATCGCAACATCAAAAATGGTTCAGATAATTATGATCATAAAAAAGCAGACCAACGCGATGTAAAAAAAAAAAGTAAAGGAGAAAATAGAGATAAATTTCAAAAAATGGAAAAGAAGTTTGATAGACGTTCTAGGAGTCGCTCACCAAAACGTCGTTTTGATGATAATTTTCGTCGTGATAGGGTGCAAAGAGATGGAAATAGATATCGCAAAGATGATAGGTATAATAATAAATCAACACAAGGAGGACAAAGGAATCGTTCTAGGGATAGAGAACATTTTGACAAGAAAAAGAAACATCATCGCAGATCAAGCTCTAGTTCTTCACAAGATCGTAAAAATAAAAAAAAAATAAGGAATGAAAATAGTTTTAGTTTATCACCTGAAGTTAAAGATTAAATTATTATATAAAAAAATAAAGTAGCTAATTGAACTTTATTTCTAATTTAATTTTGTTTTTTTATTTTCAATTAAGTATCATTTATTATATTTAAGATGATTCGCTGCTGAAGTTTTAGATTAGAACTATTGATTACCGAATGATTTTGTACATTGAATAATATAAATGTGTAATGTAATAGGTACATAATCTTATTTTAAATCTCATATTATTATATTGATACTTAAAAATTATTCCGACTTACAATAAAAAAAAAAAAAGATTAAATAAATACAAAATCCATAAAATATGTATTTCATAATTCCATAGTATAATCACTAATAACATAATGTGTTAATTGTTAAATTATTATTATATACGTCTAGTTTTAAAAATAACAAGATATCTTTAGATATAATTTTTAGAATGAAATACATATAATTTTAATAACCTTTGTAAACATTTATTTTTTTATGTATTACATGTTTTGACGTTTTTTATTGTAAAAACTTTGTTCAATAATCAGTTCCTTTATTAACAATTATAAAGAAATACATAACATTTAATCAATGCATCACCAATATGAGTTATTTTTTTTTATTATTATAAGAATGCTTAAAATTAACTATAATGAAAAAAAAATGTATGTTATTATTAAGTGTAATTCAATAATTTGTTTAAGTAACAAAAGCTTGAAATATTTGTTAGTAACCAGTATTTGAAGGTGAGAAAACTGCTTCATTGAAGCTGTTACTATGTATATTTGTATCACAATTATTGATTCCAGGGTTGATTGGTTGGTTGGGCTGATTTCCTGGTGCAAAATTTGAAAAAGAATTAAAACCTGGTTCGCCATAATTATTACCAATGTTGTTAGTATTAGAAGAGACTTGCACTCCATTTCCTGAATCTGGTGAGTTAGAATTTTGAAATTGTCCTTTTGGAACAAGCGTAGAATGTTTTTTTTGGTTTCGAATCCCATAACCAGGATCTGATGGCGATCCTGTACTTGTTTTATCTTTATTGACATCTCCACCATTCTTGGAAGTGCAAGGTTTTATTCCTTGACCGTTGCTTGCAAATGAACTGGAACTTTCTTGACTCGTACTTGGTGTGGATAAACCATTTTGACTATAACCTAATTGAGTCGTGGCTATATTTCCTTTATTTACGGAATTGGGCTTAACGACGTTTCCTCCGTAAGATGCTGAACTCTGTGCTCCTTGATGGTAAGCACTATTTGTTGGAGAATTTTGATTAAAGCTATTTCCAGTCGTAGGTAATACCTGAGATCCTACTGGACCATCGTTATTGAGTCGTCCTCCTGGGGTACTTTGGCTATTTTGTTCAAAACCGTTTAATACGTATAATGAACTTCCTTGATAATAACCATCACTTAATGGTGGACTTGAACTACTTTGGCTGTTACCGTATGATAGTTGAAATTCTGTTTGACTTTTGTTATTTGATACTCGTGACGTAGTGGGACTGCTTTGATCAAAAACATTAAGACCTGTCGTTGATCTGTCTTGGTTATTATATTCACCGTTCGCTGATCCATTTGTTGGACTTTGGATAGGATTTCTTCCGTTTATGAACGATTGAAGAGGTCCTGCTGGTGGTCCGTAGCTATTGGGCAACTGTTGGTCTTTTTGGTTTTGATAAAATCCATTATATGTTAGAGAACTCTGACCATAATTCTCTTCATTTCCAATTGAATAAGATCCTGACTGTTTAAAATTGTTAGAACCTTGTAATTGACTTGGTGGGTTTAAATTAAATCCGTTTTCGTAATTTGACAAACCTTGTTCCTGATTGAAACTTTGAATATCTGGTGAATTCTGGCTGTACGAATTTTGGTATGATGTTCCTGGTAACTGTAATCCAATGATGGAGGTATCAGCAATTTGGTTTTTATTTATTCCAATAGGCTTTTGATTGTATGCGTTGGTCGAACTTTGTTCAAATCCATTATTAATTGGCAATAATTGACTAATAGGTTCAGCGGTAAAAGGTAAATTCTTGGAATTTGATGAATAAGAATTGGAGTTTGGTTTTTCAAAACCATTTTGTCCATAAGTTTGAGATGTTGCTGGGACACCTTGATTTGATCCACTGGAGTATTGTCCATATCCGTAGGACGACAATTCTGGGTTATGTCCTCCAGCTTGGAAACCACGATTATTGGGAAACTCATTTTGTCCGTTTTTCCCATTAACGATATCATTGTTGTATTGCGATATACTTTTACTTGTTGGATTATTTTGTAAATGGATGTTAGGAACTGAACCAATAGAAGCAGGATTGTTTGAGATGTCTATACTCTTTTCAATACTAAAATGTGTATTTGGTATATTTCCATATCCATTTTGACTATAATCACCGTTAGTATATTTTTTGCCAAATGTGTTGGGCACTGTGTTACCATAACCAATGTTGTCTACAGAAAATGATTGACCTCTGTTTGGACCAATATTTCCATTACCTCCTTGACCGTACGCATTCTGACCACTAATTTGATTATTACCTTGCACTGAAGCTTTTGGTGTACCAAAATCTATGTTACCATAACCGCCTGCTGTGTTCTCTACCGTGCCTTGCTGACTATACTGATCGGCAATTGTACTTGGGTTCTGATTAATCTGACTATCTGCCGTTGCTCCGTTGTAATTATACTTAGATGGTCCTTGATTTTGTGCAGTTTTCAATAGCTCATTTTGCCCGTAATCGTCCGCTGTTCCCGGTTGCGCTGTAACACCGTTATTATTTGGTATCGATTTTGTGCCCAATGAAGTTCCATAGTTATTGTTAGTTCCTGGTACATCTACACCACTAGTATAATCATTATTCTTATTCGAAAGTTGTCCGAAATTGTTTCCTCCCGATGATAAAGTATTGTAACCATTACTCTGGCCTAAGAATGACCCAACAGGTTCATTTGACATACGAGTAATTGTATCAAATAATCCTAGAGTAGCTTGGGTATCACTTGCGTCGTTGGTGGTTGTTGGCGATAGACCATAGTTACTAAAATCTGTTGTTGGACTTGTTGTAAATGTACCCTGGACGTTTTCAACTTCTCCATAACCATTTTTATCATTGGACGCGTCTATTTGCTCTCCAAAACCACTAGATGCGACAGAATCTATCTTCGGTGGCAAATACATACGGGATGGATCTATAATGACATAATGTTGTCAATTATTGTAAGGTTAAAGTAAAGTAAATAGTAATTAATTCTTTCTGTATATAAAATTTAAAAAAGATACCTTTTAAATAAAGCTAGATAAATAATTGTCATCTAATATTTTTATTTGGGATGTTTGGGAGAGGTATTAATGTATTATACTTCATTTCATCTGGGAATGAGAAATTGTCTCCATAAACGTTATAGTATATGTTAACAAGTTAACCCAATATACTTAAAATTTTAGGTATTCAAATATTTATGTTTTATCCAAACATTTTGCTTGGCATTTGTAGATTGTAATGTGGTCAATTGTTTTGTCATAATTACATTATTTAATTGAAAATCGTAAACATAATTTTTCGCAGTACTTATCTAAAAGAAGTAACATCGGTAACAGTTATATTAAATATTAATATTAATTATTTATATTAGGTATATATAAATTAAACCTGTCCGAATAACGAAATTTAACTTTGAAATAGAAATGCACACGAATTTATCTAAAAATCTACAGCTAGGGAATAAGATAAAGAAGAATGATCAACTTTTTTATGGATTCGGAGTGTCTCTGTTGAAAAGGTGAACGGGATGATTATTGTACTTTCCAGACATATAAAGGTATTTATGTTAGCTTAAATAAATCTGAAAACCTTCAGAGTAAAATATTCTTTGCACATTTAAAATAATAAATAGTTATGATTGTTTGTAGAAAAGGAATAAATAATTAAATGTAATAATGCTACGATTGTACTAAGTAGATAGCATTACATGTCCACTGACCACTATGTACCACGATTACAATTATCCATTTGTCATTTATAAAGTCTAAATTTTGAGGAAATTTTATCTTAAATCAACCTGTGTACTAATTTGTTAGGGAATGTGAAGAAAATATCGGTAATTTATAGCCGAGCTCACCACTATCAGTTTATCGTATCTGGTGTCGTTTCTTGTTCTCTTTATTAAGTTTTGGGATGAATGAATAACTGACAATTAACTGTACCTACTTGTACATAATATGTTATATATTATATCACTTTCAGAGGACCCACCCGATATCTACTGAAGATTCAAATTCTAATTATTATTAAGAATCAAAATATATTTTTAATTTATTATTATACAATTTAATGCCGTTTTATGTATTTATGAAGATTAATTTTATTAAAAAAAATACTTATATAGGTTGAAATTTGAAACGATGATAGGATGGCGATCTTCCTATGAAAGACAAATGCCTAATCCATAAAATTACAATTATTAATTTTTTACTATTAGCTTCAAATTTAAGGTTATATAGGTAGGTTATATTATATAGCTATTATACTATTATAATAACTGTAGAAGTGTATTTAAAACTACTTAGGAACTTAGGTACTTAAAACTTATATATTATAATATATTTATATAAAATATTAAAATATAATGCTATATAAATAAATAATGGCATAAATTATTACTATACCTGGTGCTTGTCTTTCCTTTCTTTGAAATCCATCAACATAGGATTTAACAAAATGATTATATGATTTGGTTTTCAAATCACATTTAGAGAACACAATTTCGTGAATTAGCAGCACCTAAGTCAAATAGTTAAGCAGTTGCTTAGTATTAGTATGATCGTAAGTATAGGTATTAATAGAATATGATTATGCATTTTTTTTAATGTTTTAGTCAGGAGTTCTAGTTTATTGTTAATTTACTTTAAAATTTAAATTCAGATTTCTTAATGCCATTTGTGATTTTTTGTTTTTGGTTTGATGTACCGACAAATATGATTAATTGTTTTCAACAATTTTATTTATAATGTTGAATTATACCTACGTGGACTGTGAGTGTTTTCAATTATATACTATAAAACAGATACAATTTACAAAAGTTATTAATTTAATATAATTATTAATTTATAATATTTGTTAGGTACCCGTACGGCTGTATTTACAATTTTAACTACATACTATAAGGTCAATTTCATTATAATAACGATAATTATGTTATTATTGCTAAACTTGACATGGTATCTATAATATACAAAATCGTATAATATAATATATAGTTTATCTACCTATAGTAGGTTTACATACGTAGGTAGGTACCATATTATAATTCACAAGTAAAACTAAGATGTTTTAAAACGGTTAAATAATAATATATTAATTATCATATTGTAATTATACTACTTTTTTAAACTTTAGATATAAATACTTAAATATTCATGATTTTCAACTACAAAACGCTTATAAAAAATAAAGCGGATTTCATTCAATATTTGTTTTGATTTCATTATTAACAACTTATGAGAAACCTTTAGGTACCTACCTATATTGAATTTTCATAATTTTTGACGGAGTATACATTTTTTTTATAGAAATGTATAGAAAATTAATATTAAATATAAAATTTAAAGTGTTTATAAGAAGTTCAAAAAGAACCATAATATTGTTAAAATTATACTCAAACGAGTTATGCCATACATAGAAAATGTATATATTAACATTTGTTTACAATAAGAAAAGTATTGGAAATTTTTCACTTATGACTCTCTAAGTAGCAAAATAATTCACTTTCTTAATTTCTTACTAGAAAAGGCATTGGAGATGATTGATTACCTACTCTAAAAATTAATCACAGACTAAAATTTTTTTCTTAATGTCTCGAAATTTCTTACGATAAACCTTTCTCAATATTTATTATTGAGAGATGGTGATCTATTTTGAACATTTAAACCATTATAAATTGCATCTATGTTTTTATTCTACAGTTAGAAGAAAAAGAGAAATTATATGTTATAGTTAATATTTGGGTAAATTAGACGTCAGAAATCTGAGTTTTAAAATACTTTAAGAAGATATTTCTTTTCCAATAGTTAATATAAAATGGTTTTTAATAACATTAATTTCAGATATTATAGATTATTAAATAGTAATAATCGATAGGTAGGTACCTACTTAATAAATTAAAAAAAAAAAAAAAATATGGCTGTATATAATGTGCGACAAAATGACACCTTTTCTAAAAGTCGTTAATTTAAACTGTGGCCAAAAAAAAAAAAGAAATGACACAACACGTACTAAGTACAATTATCACTTGTTTTAGTTACCTAGTATGATGTTTAGTATATTGCGTTAAAACTTAAAAATAAATTTGGATTTTTCTTACAAATTTGTATCCAAACATAATGTATTAGGTAATTAAACGATATATGTACATAATTAAACATAGGTATATGTATATATGATGCATTTATATACCTATAAATTTTATCAAATCGCTATGTACAAGATAATTATAAATTATATATAAAAAATAAATTGTCGCAATTTGTATAATGTATCTTATTGGTTTTGTCGCAGATTGTATAATGTTAATTTTTTTGCCACAGTTCACACATCGACGACTTTTAGCAAAGGTGTACTTTTGTCGAAATTTACTATCTCCCAGAAAATATAACCATATAAGTCATACCTAATAAAAACAAAGTAGCCACTTCTGCATAATATAATAATGTCAATAAATAAAATAAAATTTTTAAAAATAAAAATAAATTAAATGTGTTATACCATGGGTGTAGGTAAAGGGGTTTTGGGTGTTCAAACACCCTCCGAAATTAAACATAAAACAATTTAAAAATAAATATTTTGAATTAGATACCTCATAAACAATGGTAAAATATATTAATTTGTATTTTTCAGAGTTCAGTTGAAAAAATTACTTTTGATTAGTGAAAAATTGTATATTTTAATTGTATTTTCATTAAAGTCGGAATGACACAAATGCACAATGTGGATTGGCTGATAAATAAACGCTGCGCGTTTATATTATATTATATTTATATGATATAATTTGATGATAAATTAATAAAATCATATGAATTTAATTTTCAGCACAAAATATTTATTTGTAAATCATTTTAATTTAAAAGTTATTAAGAATACAATTTAAAATTATGTCAATTATTTAGTATTTAGGCGCTTTATATTTTTACGGGCTTTAAACCTTCATTAAATATTTTTGGGGAGTCCACTTTAACTCCCATGACTTCCTACTACGCTAATAAAACACAATAATGGTTTCTAAACGTATCACTATTAAATTATTGAAAAAATATTTTAAAAATAAATTAAAAACTGAAAATATTATTATTACATTTTCAACTGAAGAAGTGAAGACTGACATCTCGCTTTGATATATAGTTAATAGTACATATTAGCCTATTTATTATTATAATCTTTTATTTAAGTAATCGATTATTATTATTAATAAAAATGTTATGCATACAGGGTTGAAGTAATTTATATCGTAATAGTGTTGTATGATTTTAACTCCCTTAAAATTTAAGTTTAGTTGTGCCTAAATGGCTATATACCTATGTACCTGCCTATTACACGAATTAAACACAATATCTATACTAAATAAAAAAAAAGTTAACTCACGGTTAAAATGTTGAAATAAAAACACAAGTCCATTGTTGTAACGGCTACTGCTACTAAAGACTGTCCGATAAGTTAATATAATACTATATTATAAAAGCGTGATTTAATTTTATTATTCAAGATAGCACGACGAGCGTCTACTGTCTAGGTGTCGCGTCACTTGCCATTTCGTTATTGCGACTAGTAGATGAACACCGGGGTTTATATATATGTATAAAAATTATAAGTATCATTTTCTGTAAGACACGTATGTATGTATATAAGCACACACACACACAAACGTCGTATCTGCACGTCGATTATATTATATTATGTGAACGTGTGTGAGAGAGATATTGAGTGAAGCATCCCCCGACGTGTGCACCATAAGCCTATGTATCATATAATATTATACAATTTTTTTTTCTCCCGCGGAGCAATAGTTCGTGGAATATAAATATAATTACATTTTTAATTTGTTTGTTGTACCTCCCTTCCTATATGGTTATACGTATAAAGAGTTCCCTTTCCCTTTTCACGAAAAACGAAGAAAACAATCAGTATTATTATACATATTATATAGGATCGGTACCGCAAGTCCACAACAGTAATGATGATGATAATAATATATAAAAATATTATTATTATTATTATTATTATTGTTATTATTGTGTTGTTATGACATAGATCGCCCTTGAACCACGCATGTATGATGCGATGTACCTCCATTGTGTACATACACGACTAATAAAATTTCTATTATTTTGCGACTATTACTATGTAGTTGCAGATAAATCTGGAGTAGGTACCTGCAGATGGTAGATAGGTAAGTAACCTAATAGCGCATAAATTTAATAATATGTATAGTGTCATCAGCGGGTGCGTTTAGATTTCTGCGCAATCTTTACAATCGCAAGTGAATATAGACAATGGGCACACGACGGAATAAATTTATGTCACTATATACATAATATCATATACTCGCCCGGGCCACGAATCAGGTCATGGATTTGTATAAAACTCTATAGGTATAAACAATTAACGAATGGACCTTAACGCCCCCTCTCGAAGGACTGTTTATTGTATATCACAGTCATTAATCGCACGTATAAAGTATCTATAGGAGAGTGTGAATATATAGCAGATAGAAGGGAGAAAACGTAAACCAGTTGCTTTCAAAAGCACCTTTTTAGATTCTGAACGAAATGATGAATGTATTGATTTTACAATTATGTGTTTTTTTTTTGTATAATGCTTCAATTTCAAACTTTGGGGGTGGTTTCCGATGGGAGAGTGAATATCCTTGGTATATTATGCAGGTCAAAAGTTAGAATTTTTCAAAACAAAAAAAAAGTGACGGAAAAACGGGTATTTTTACTCAAAACCATTGTTTTCGACAAAATCAATTTTTTTCTATCTACTAATCACTGTAAATACCTATATTAGTGTTATCTATAAACAGTTTTTAACAGATAAACAAATGTTCAAAATATTTTGGCTTTTTTAAGGTATTTATAGACAACTGAAAGTATTTTATTTTGAGTTGTCGATGAAAAAATGTTGAGTGCTCAAAAAAACTTGAAAATTTAATACAAGGTTTTTTATACGTTATTTTTATTGTAGTGAAAAAAAAAACAAAAATTAAGTCAAACATTTTTTTTTTAAGCGTTTAAAGTTCAAATTTTATGAAATATGTCAAAATTGTAAAAATGTATAAGTAATTTTGTAGGTGCAGAAAAATCATAACATTTTTTACATTTATATCTAAGGTTAAAAATTTCAACACTAAGTTTTCCATAAGTTTTTCTTTAAATAGCTATAGAGAAAACTCGAATCCTCATTGGCGGAAAAATGTTTAAATTTTTAATTTTTACGAAATCACGTATATGATATAACGATTTATCCTCAAACGATATTATTCAATATTTGTTATTATTCAAAAAGTATACGTCGTAGATACTTGAAAATTTAACCAGTTCTTTAGATTTTCATTTTCTTTACATCATTTTAAAGATATTTCGTTTATTTTAAACTTTAAAGCTATTTATAAGCATTTGAAATATTTGTTTTTGTTTAGTTTTTTTTTTTATAAAATATATCAATAACATTTTTTTGGCTAAGTCAAAATACTTGAAAATTTAATTCAAAATTCCTCATACGTTACTCTTATAGCGATTCAAAAATTGTAAGAGTACATCATTATAAATTGGCACAACTTGTTTTTATTAGCATTTGAATAGTTAAAATATTGACAAAAATTCGTTAAGATCACGAACACTTGCAAATTATTTTGTAGTTATAATATAATTATAACTATATAATTATTATATATTTTAATATATAATAATTCATATAAGTTTTTTTTGAAATAGCTAAGAATTGAAAATTTTTATATAAAATTGTCCATAAATTTGACTTACAATAATTATAAAAAATTCAAATTTTTGGGTATTCAGGTCATTAAAACATAAATCAGCTTTTTCGCCGCCATCTGGAAAATATATCCTAAACTGACAAATCATCTTCGTTCAGAATCGTTTTTTGTATACAATATGATAAACCTATTGCCTTCAAATATTATATACTTAACGATTCTCAACCCTTAAAATAGGGGAAGTAAATATCTGTTCGGTACATTTTAGTAGATTGGCGCTGTTTACACTTCACACGATAGAAAATATTACGCGAGTATAAAGCAAAATGTAAACAAAAAACTAACAATTTAAAGATTTTATAAATAAATATAAAAATAAAATATTATAGGTGATAGGTTTTTTTTAAATCTGTTAGTCATAAATCATAATTACAAAACATAATACATAATATAGGAATTAATTATATAATAAAAAATATTTTATTTTTATTTTTCTTAAATTTAATACTATATTTTTAGACAAATTCCATTGCATATCAAATATTGTTATTACTATATTAATTTTTTTATGATCATATATGTATTTTATTATTTTCATTTATTTACATAATGTTTACCTCCTTTATTTTACGGTTTAACGTTGTAATTGTGTACATAATTTCTGAGAGAATCTGTACGTTTGTTTTAGGGCAACTGGTAAATTTTTTAAAGGATTAAGAAAGTCATTGATCAACATCCATATTAGGAGACAGTTGTTGATACTACAGTCAAATTAGGTACTTATATATACAATATACCTACCTATCAATTTATTTGTTATACTATTGCATATACCTGAAACACAATTTAACAGTTTCTACATTTGCTTATATATGATTTTTATGAAGTGATTGTATATATTTTGTAGGTATACATCATCTTTGAGATCAATGTTTTCATCTTAATAACTGCAATTTCGGATCTTGCATTAAAAACACGGTAACACACCAACACCTATACTTGGACACTGGGTAGGATTATGATTATAATATTAACTATAAATTATAATTATGGGTGGTATACAAACTTTTGAATTTGTTATCAAAACGATTTGATAACAAGTATATACACGTTAGGTATATTAATATCTTTTCATTAATAATTTTTTGTTTAAATATTATTAAACATTAAGATAAATCATTTTATTTTCGCATTGAAATTTTTTAATTAAAATATTTAAAATAAAACAAATTAATTTTTTGAGGATTCTAAAGACCTAAAGAAAGCCTCGGGACAAATTCACAATCCCCCGTATGCAGACCCAATAGGTCCATATTATAATTATATACCTTGTGCCTACACAATTATAAAAAGGATGTGTCTTCGCTTTTTATCAATTTATACCTTTTTTTTTTTTGTTTATCATTAATTTCAAATCTAATTTCACAATTCACAACCAACTATTATAGTCTACTACTGTAACTGACAACACTCAACTATAAGTTTGTACATCGGCGTCATCCGGCATCAATTGTATTAATAAGTAAGTTATAATATTTCAAAACATAAACATTAAACTATACGCCTATATAATATAGTATAATACTTTATACACACATACTATTATGTAGTCGTATTATACATTTCTAAATATATAATATTTATTGTCCTTGTATTTATTATTAATAATACATACTATAGCAGTATAGCATAGCCTTTATAACTTGTTTATATATACAGATCTAAAGAATACAAATACTAAGTTTCATTCATGTAGGTATATATTGTAGTATTTGTACTTATGTTTTAGTCATAGCGAAAGTAATTTCATGACGTAGGCATAACAAACATTAAATATTTATTACAATTCAGTTTATAAATAATTTAAGCATTTAGATATATCATACGCATAGATAATTCGTTTTGAAAATAATCTTCAATAGTCTCTAAAATATTCGTATATAAATTTATTTTTTATAGGTTCTATATTCTTATTGTAACTGAAGAGTGGAGAGAGGATAGTATAGATAGCGAAGCATAATAAGCACGTGTCAATTTTAAATATATAATACAATACATTATATAAATACATAATTAGTAGTCTAAACGACTACCTATATAATAGGTTTTTTTTCAAACGATGAGCAGTGTGCTTTTTAATTTTAAAGCTTATAAATTATAATGGTAGTAAAGGTGTCCAGTAACCAGTATAGGTACTTTTAGGTAAACTGCAGATTTTGTTTATCATACTTTAAAAATAATAAGTAACCATTTAACAAGTAGCCAAATGACTACTAAATTATTCTAAATTTCACGATTTGTTGATGAAACGATTACTTAATACTATATATTATGTTAATAAACATAATATACATTTTAGTGTATAATTTTTACACGAATCATAATTATTTTAATGATTGTAAACGCATCTATATAGATTCTACACATGCTTGGTAGGTGAATAAAGTTACTGTTTTATCAATGATGTATCTATCTTATATAATTGTTATGAATAGATTTAATTTTTTTTGATCTTATGAATTTATCCACACAAAATATTAGGATATTTTGATGTTTAGAATAGTGTAAATTAATTCAACCTCGGTTGGTTGAAACTTGAAAGTAAGTTGCCACATTTAATGTGTTAATTTCAGTTTTTTTTTTTGTTAGAATGTGATGCTATTATTTTGAAGGCTTCTTTTTTAATGTTTACGAAATGACCTTTTTCACGGGTTGTAGGTAAGTATCTCTTTTAAATTTTTAAAAGTAGTGCAGTGCTATAATTTAGATTTAGATTATTTAGAAGATCACAGTCTGTGCCAATTGTAATCTATTATTTGCTTATATTTCTGGTAGATTTATAAATATAACAATAATTAAACGATAAGACTTGAGCGAAGACTCTATATATTTTATAGATTATAGAAATATAATATTTTACGTATACAATATAATATATGTATAGGTAGTTAGTGAATACGCCTAGCCGCGTCTTAAACTAACTAGTCATTACTTTATAAGCTTGAAAACTGGTATTTTAGTAAAATATTTTAAATAAATACCTGTATACAAAATACATCTTAAACTCTAAAATTAAGGCATATAAATTGTAAGTACCTTTATAATAAAATTCGTTTTAAATTCTTGATATTTAATATTAGACGACGGAAAAACGTGTGGCTATAATTTTTTACATAATATATTATATACTAACTAATAATATGTCTTACTTTACTGGTTGAAGATTTGCTCTATGAGCTATTGGTAGTCATTTATACCATATTTTAAAATTTTGAATATATATTCATAAAATACACTTTGGCAGAGTTATAGAAATTTCTTCCAAATATCATTTTTCTTTAAAAAAAACGGCAAGATTACACATTTACACCTCACTCTTTCTTTACAGTGTGGATTATACCTATTATAGAAACTGCAAAACTTCACCAAATGGTTTATAAATATTGATTTTTTTTAGTCTGCTTGACAAGGTTAGTTTAATTGTAATGGTTCCTAAACTATTTTCTAGTGTCCCAAAATTTCGTCTTTTATGATGAATTTTTATTCTTGGAAAGATAAAAAAGTCACAAGGGCTCAAGACGGGTGAATAGGGGGGTTGAGGCCTGAGGGGCCAGGGAATATTTTTGGTTGAAAAGTTGAAAGTTTTCCACTGCGATGTTTATCATTGTTAATCAACTCTCTGCTTTCTGAAAATGCCTTAAACCATGTTAAAACCTTGTCACTTGAAAGTATACTTTTTCCATATACTTTTTGAAGCTTTTGAAAAGTTTCTGTCACACTTTGTCCAAGTTTGAAACAAAATCGAATAGCACATCGTTACTCGAAATTGTTGTTACTTATTATATTAGTACGTACCAAAAATAAACGAAAATAATCACCACAGACCAATATGTGACCTAACCAAGGTTATCTACACGGTTATCTTGTAGATAATTTTAAACTCGTACTTTATATTTAAGGCACATTATATGTATATAAAACATTTTTCGAAAGGAAAGCCATTAGTGCTGCCAGATAACAAGCTACAGCAGCTACGCTATCAGTCTTCTTACTTTATTTACACATTTCGTATACCTATATTTATAATATAAGTCGTCATGGCGCGAGGGCAAAGAGTACATAGTTACTAACTTACATTAGCTATAGATCATTTCTACTACTTGCTCGTAAATATGATAATTATTAATAATTCAAGTGATTAATTTTTTTTTTTGGTAAATAGGTACTAAATAGGTACATGATGTATTTTTATGGGTGGAACGTAATATTGGTAATTTTATTGATAAGGAAAGCTAACAGTATCGTGATTGATTTATGTCATGGTTATCTAAATCAATCTACTACCTGTTGGAATCCGACACAACGGTTCGAAATATTTGGAGTACAGAGAGGCGTTAATCCTAAATGGTATTCAACACAGAGCTTTTCAGTATCTGAACATTGCGGTACTCATTTAGATGCACCTTATCACTTTTATCAAGACGGATGGAAATTAAATGATATTCCTTTGGAACGCATGATAGTTGAAGGTTAGTTTAAACAAAATTTATCTCTATAACTTAAAAATATTTAAAAATCCATACAAAATAATCCAATAATGTTCGATTAAAAAATAAGTAGGTATTCAAAAAAGATTTACATTTTCGAAAAACGTCATTTGTAGATCTTCAGGTACTATTTTTTTTTTTTTTTTTAATTGGTTAAACTGAGTTTTTGCTGAATGCGAGTAGTTTGAGTTTTTAACATTCACATAATACATACTTTGGAAAAACTGTAAGTATAATATGATAAAAAAATATGAGTTATGAGTAAAAACCTTGTTACTGCCATTTAAATGACGTTAAACTGACTTTAACCTTAATGTAAAAGGTTGTTAAAAATATAAAATAAAAACTCATACCTAGTTGGTTTGTATTTATAATTTTATAACTATTCAAATTAATTTCAATTGCTATGATTACTATTTACAGCTATGAGTATAAACTACAAAGTTTAATTTTCTTGTAGCCTGCACAAAAAAGTCTAGTAATCTCAGGATCACCTATCTCTTCATTTTTAAAAATCTTTCCAGTTGAATTATTTATATGTTAATGATTTTAATTCCTTATTCACGAAAACAGAATTTATTATTAAATAAAAATAAAGTAATTCAATTATTACATTTATAGATGTGAATATGTGATATTGGGCATAAGCGGAAATTTGATGAAATTACTGGGGGGTGGGGGGCTGAGTAATATATGCATTACAGTACAAAAGCAGCTGTACCTTAAATTTGGGGGCTTAGTCCCCGCAAGCCCCCTCCCGATTTTCGCCTATGATATTAAGGAAGTAATTATAACATTGACATAGGGCATGAATTCATTTTTTTAAACTATGTTGTATAAAGAAAGGTAGTCGCGGTTATTTGATAATAAAAGTTATACTATAATATAAATTATATATTAATTATATAAATGACTAAGTCATGTTGGTTGTAACCCTTATGAGGAGGTAGTCAAGATAACAGGATCGAGACTCGTGGTAGTCGGAATAACCGAGAAATACCAGTTACTATTATTATAGTAAACAGTAAACATATATGTTTAAATAATTTTGTAATACTAACAATATTTTTTTTAAATGTACCCATCATAAGTCATAACAGTCATAACTTAATTTTAAATATAATTGAATAGGTGTGCATCTTAATGTCAGTCATCAAGTCAATGGAAATGGCGAATTTTTACTTACAGTCGATCATTTGAAAAAATGGGAACACGACAATGATCCACTTCCACACCGCTCTGTGATATTAGTCAATTTTGGTTGGGCTCATAAGTTTGGCAATCGTCAATTATACTATAATAACGATACACAACGTTCATTATTAAGGTAATAAATAATAATATCATACAAAATTAAAATGGTGTAGTTGTATAAAATATTAAAATGTAATGTTCGTATATGATTTATTTTCACGTTTGGCATAATACAAGTTTATAATTTATAAATATTATATATTACTATTTATTGCGTTCATTAATTATATGAATTTAGGTGTAAATTTAAATTTAAAGTGTGTTATTAATTTTCCTAAGTGTTAAGTACATCATTTTTTTTTTTTAAGTTTTCCAGGATTATCTAAAGAAGCAGCACAATGGATTGTCGATTCTAAAAAAGTATTTGGCGTAGGAGTAGATAGCCCGAGTGTTGATGCAGGCAGTTCAACGTCATTTGATGTGCACAAAATACTATCTAAAGCTAACATATATAATCTTGAAAACGTAGCTCTAAATGGTACGACATTACCATCAAAAGGATTTAAACTTATTATGCAGCCAATCAAAATTATAGGAGGTACCGGTGGACCTTGTCGGATTTTAGCTTTTATAAATAATACACTTGAAAAGTGAATGAAACTTAAATTTACTTGACTATATATATTCTAATTAAGTGCTTAACTATAATTTATTAACCTAATAAAATTAACACATACAAATAAGCTAAAAATATAAAATGTAAAACAAGACGTCTTTTTAGTTTTATACCAACGTAATTTTTTTTTTTTTGAAAAAATATTACGTTATAACCTAACATACCTAATTTTATTTTGTATAAATATAATGATTGACAATAGTCACGAATTTTTGGTTTTTTTTAAATTATATATTTTTACCTACAATTAATGCGGGTTTATAAAGTGATTTTAATTTATAGATGATATAAATATAAATAAAATTGGTATAGTGTGGACAGAAAATACTGATAATTAATACCTATAAGTATAGATAGGATGCCAATGTTAGATTTTAAACAATTTGTTATTAAATTTCTACTGATTTTAAAATAAAATTCACAGGTAACTATATATTTAAATTTTGAATTTTAAAAAGAATGGATGAATTTAATAAAATAATTTATTATAAATTATACTACAAGTCTTATACTTTTATGTATAGGTACATAAAAAATAATATATTGTTTTTTATTATTTATTATCGGAAGAGCTTACATACGTACTGCACTCGTAATAATATCACCTATTTATTTCTAAGCATAGAAGTAGAATCTATAATAAAGAGTTTACCAAGGTACTTTAAAATAAATTGTAAAGGTACTCATATTTTTATATTTTATAACGCAATAGGTACGCATTGTTGTTACCTATTTTTTTACTGCTATTAGTCAATAATATAATATGCGCAATAAATTATGTGTGCACAAGCCAATAAGTACATTACACATATTAGTATTAATAATTATTAATCATAACATTAAAATATACGAGATACGTCATAATATTATTTTGTTTGTGTTTTAACGTTTTGCATATAAATTTGTAATTTTGTAATTTGTAAGTCAATCTAAGATACCTACTGTAATTTTGATAAATTTTGTTATAGATAAATAGTATATTAAACACCAGGCACCTATCTTAACATATTACAGATTGTCAAAATGCCAAATGAACATTTCTGTATCGATTCACGATTGTACATAATTTAATAATTTATAAATAACACAGTTCATTAATAATATAATACATATTATATATTATATATTAATATAGCTATAGAATAAATGAAATTAGGTTAGGTTAGGTTTCATTCATATATTATTCGGTGATATACTGATTTAGCTTTATATACCAGCAGTATACCTAATATATATATCGAAGTCTAAGTAAACAATATAGGTAATAAATAAGCCTAGTATAAATAGATAAAATATCTATACATTTGCATATCGCAGATGTTGTAGGTAAGTACCAATGAGTAGCTACATCGAATACGAAAATTTTAAATCTAAATTTCTATATAAGAACCCTGTTGGCTAATTTAATACTAAGGATTAAACGTGACAGTGACGGGTTCGTGATTTCATTGTTTCTTTCTATATTCTATTATGCATATATGATATATACCTATAGGCCGTATATATTCCATTCATTCGACTGGTTTTGAAAACAATATTGAATAACAGAATAACCAATCGTAGTACAAAGAATAACCAACGATAATAATATAACTGAGAACGAACGTAACGATAATACGCTTGTTTCTTTGAGTTTTTATTTTTTATACGACGTACCTACTGAGCCGATATAAGGATTTGAACCGCCTTAGAGTAATATAAATATTTGGTAGTTTGGTACAATATTCAACCGAACAATATTCTTTTGTATACTAGAAATATTAGAAAAAAATATAGTTTTTTTTTCATCTGCAGCATTCGACATAGGTATAAAGGTATTATGCCATTTATTAAATTATATTTATTGACTAGTTGATAACATATTTAAGTATACCTACATTATTGTTGTATTTTTTTATCATGTGATGTTATTATGTTATGTGTCTATATTTAAAAATATATGATAAATTGGTAACATTTATGCCTAAACTTGCAATGCTAATATAGGTAGTATATAAATATAGGCATAGTTTGGTTCTGCAGTCGTTATTCACTCAACACCAACTCCATTTTTATTTGTTTATGTATAAACTCTATAGTTTTTTCTAAAAATTATTTCAAAGCTATTGTATTAAATAATAAAATACATTAATATAATATAATTATATATAAATAACAAAAACAGCCTTGTTCAATAAATTAATGAAATTCGTTTAAAGCGTTTTTCCTGTTAACTCAGTTTAAAGACTGACCATTCATGGCGATTGAGGAACATGAATAAATATGACTACACATAATAGGTTATATGTATAAAATACTATGAGATGTCATAAATAATAAATATTTTTACCTTTAAGCTTAATTATGGATAAATTCACTTGAATATTAAAGCTAACAACATGAAATGAATTCGGGTGATCGCAAATTTATTACGTTGTATATCAGTATATTTATGTAAGATAGAGACAACACATGTGGGTGTGCTTTTCCGTCTTAATATTTAACATTATAGCCTATATTGGTACCTACTACCTAGCTATAAGTCTATGACAGTACGAATGTTTTGTTAATGAGAAAAAAAATTGCAGTTGAACTATACCCATTATTATTCATACAAAACAGTGATGATGATTTATGTGTCCTACAATTTCTATAATAATTTGATATCATCACTCACAAATATTATTGGGCTAGACTAGATTTGGTTTTTGACATGGAATTATCCTTCTCCAGAAACTCTTCGTTGACTCTGTTCCGTATTTAATATCTGAGCTTAGTAGGTACCGAAATATCTTTGTTCTCTTCCAGGATGAAATTTTTCTGGCCCAGATAGTTACTCCATTTGATTCGATTATAAGTATATTTGTGTACACTTATATACCGACAATTCATATATGCACGATAAAGCATTAAAACAATAAAAGAAATAAATTCTGAATTTATCACATTTTGTATTTTTGTCTTTCTATAATGGATTTTTACATTACGAAACATAAATAATATGTTTAAATAAATTATAATGTATTTAATGAATATATATAATATTATAAATTATTTTACATGACGAATGAATTCGTGCACACGGCACAAATCGTAACGCAGTTACTTATTTTTCTTTTCAAAATAACCTGAATAGCTGATGATATCATAAAAAGTAACAATAAATATAATATGCGTGCGGAAGGTGGAAGTGTCATAGGATTTCTATAGGCGTCGAGGAATAAGTCTTATTATTAATGTTAAATCATTTTTTATCACTTTATACGTTCATCGCTCTTTTTGTTTTAAGTCGGTTTTCTGAAGAAAACGCAAGTTTGTGTTGACGGATCAATGAAAATGATATCCGAAAATTAATATTTATTAATATAATTAATTTAAGCGTAGTATGCAACACGAATATTTCCGCAACGTAACAAGGCATAAAAAAACCAGGAAAAAAAACTTCGCATTGGAAACCTTTGTATGTTATTGTGTAATACAATATTGAAAAATAGGTCAAACTTTTAAAATGTAAAACTCAAATAATATTTTCAGAATTAAAAATTAAAACAATAAACATATTATTCATGTATTATATAGACAAGTTTATATTACAAAATGACAGTATAATTTGTATTTTATATTACAAAACAAATCTGGCAAATGAGAACTTAACCAACAAACCTCAATATTACATTATAATTAAATATTAATTAAAAAATTATACATAGAAATTTGAAAAAATTAATTGTTTACAATAGAAAAAAATGCAACATTTGTGTTTTCTATTCTTTAGAATTCTAGTATAAACTTAATAATAAAATAATGTGATGAGTTTTCTAATAGTTTTCTGACAATGTAAATTCTAATCAAACTGTCCAAAAATGTATTATATAAAAATAACTAAAATATGTTATATTAAATATTATACAAAGATTGATCGTTTAAACATTTTAACATCACAAAGGTTTTTTAATGGTTTGAATAACAAAGTTGTGGTTATGTCATAAGAACTAGTCGAGTGTGCGGACACGATGTCTCAAGGTACGATGATCTTATTGTTTCGTACATTGATAATGTACTTATTTTAAAATATAATTGACTAACATTTTAATTTAATCTTTTATTAAGTTGTAAAATTGCCGACTATGATAATAGGACATCTCCGCCATCTACTAGATACATGTTGAGGTAAAAAAAAAAAGACGGATTAAACTAGTATATAGACACCAAATAGTTCCCACAAAAAAAAAAAAAAAAAACAAAAATGCATAATATATAACCACAACGAGTATATAAATTCAACGAGGATATCACGGAAAGCATTATTATACAAATTGCAAGTCAAACATAAAATCATTAATATATTTATATTTTTTCTTTTGTCCGGTGTACCGAGAATTCCCTGAAGACCAAACTGGATAGATACTGGCATTTAACAAGTCAAATGGCCACAGTTAAAATAATACAATATGTCAAAGCGCAAATATTATTAAAAATTGTATTGTATAAATCAGCGCAGTTAATAACCAGAGTATATAATAAAGCAAACTGATATATTATAAAATCATATGGTACGTCTTCAGTTTATGTAGATTTAATACGAGTTTTTGTTTTTTTCAATTTAAGATAAAAATTATTAATTCGTCATTTTTAAAAAAGCATGGAACAAATAGATTTAAGACCTTGAATCTTGATTGTTATTGAACAAATTAAATGCTTCACATTTTCAATTTCAAATGAAAGAGGCGGAGGGTGTGGATTATTGTCTATAAAGAGCTATTTATATATAGACTACTTATTTGTATTGTTTGATGAAATTTATACATTCAATAATGTAATAAGTAATCAAGAATATAAACATAGATTTCGGTCATTGATTTATACAAGAATTATATCCAATCAAAAAGATAATCTTGGTTTCAATAAATGATACATTTAATTGGTCCATTTTACAATTATATGTAACTAACACGAAATATCAGTCGATAAGAGATTTAATATTGAAAGACATTTAATACTGACATAATGGTATTGTATTATTGGTAGTAAGAACTTTCATATTCATATGAAATATAATGTAATTAACTTCCTACGGGGTTTGGTATAATTTATTAATAAACAAGATAGGTAAGACGTCAAATTATTAGTTTTTTTTAATTTTTTTTTGAAAAAAAATTATATAATATTTTGTTCAGTAAAAAACGATTATTTTTTTTATATATATATATATATATAATAAAGGGACTTTCAGTTGGTTTGTACAATTCACTCATATACAACATCACAATTGAGATATGCTATAAATAAATATAGAACTATGCAAAGCGAGAAATTAAATACAGTGTAAAAAAATTTCATTGAATGAATCCTATCCAAATCAAATCCCATAATTATGTGTAACAATGGAAAATTATTGTAGCTAAATTTTGCATTATTTGACAGTGCCGATAAAAACAAATTATAATTTAAAGGGCATCAATAAAAAGATTTTAATCCATAAAATGAAATAATAAAACAGCAAAAAGAACTTAAAATATTTGATTATTAATATTAATAATTTTCTATTTTATTATAAAAATTAATGAGGGATACAATGATTTACATTAAAATAAAACATATAATATTTGTTTCTATAGTACATATTTATAGAAATGAATCCAGCCCATAACTATATAATATACTATAAATATATTTTGTAAAAGTTTAGAACATTATTTAAAATATTTTTATATTGCCCATATTATTTTTTGGGTTAAATATTAATTTTTATCTAATAATTTTTCTCCGAACTTCTTTCTAAAACGTTTGTTAAATTGTAATTAATGAATTTTTATTTTATTTGAATTACATAAAAAATACTTAAGTATATCTTAACCAAAAATAACTAAAAATAATAATAAAATTAAAAAAAAATAGGCTAGGCTATTTACATAATTTCAAACGCAATAGTTTATTTATGCTGGTGCATGATTGGCGTTCTATCCGGTGCTTTGACCCATATTGGGACTCACGCAGGTGGTATCATTGAACCGGAGACACTTCCAAAACAAAGAAAAGAAAAGTTCTTACATAAATTCTCGACTTTGAAGTATTAATATGTGTAAGGTAGGACATGAAAGCTATGGGCAGCAACACATGTTAAAAAAAGTAAAAATCAATAATACATATATTTCTTAAATTAAGTTAAAATCAATTTTGCAACTCCTTTAAAATTACAAAGAGTATCATATTCTAAATAGTTATTAGCTGTATGATACATAATTATTTTATGTACAAAACCATTTTATGTTCAAGTCAACAATCTTAAAAAAAAAGAAAAAGAAGAAAAGTAGAATATTAAAGAGCTGAGATTTAATTCAAACATTTTAGTTACTACATACTCCCACCAAAATTACATAAGAGATAAAGTAGTAATATTAATATATTTTATTTATACAAGAATACTTGAAAAGTTTTAGCCATAAACATTGTTAATACAATTATTTTAGTAATGTGAGGCATGCATTGATAATGGATAATTCTACATGTACACAAGCACACCAGAAAAATTAATTCAAATTGAGTCACAAGAGAAACGCTCTCCTATTGCTTAAACATTTTTGATAATTATTAAGATATCTTAAGTATAGAAACTTATGCCAAAAAATAAAATAAACAGCTCTAATGCATATTCCAATTTTAGGTGCAAAATTGTGAAAATAAATGCAACAATGAAGCCGTTTTAAAAACTGGCATAGTTAATATTTATTATTTTAGTGTATAAAAAAATGAAAAATTAATATTTCTTTTAGAAAATGGTAGTTGGGAAAAAAATATTAGGTTAGCTGGTGTTACGAGAAAAACATTTTTAGGGATTTGTTAGAATTAAGTTTGATGGCGATTGCGTCTGGTCACAGATACTGACTTGGTTTGCAAAGGTTGAGTAACAGACGGCGATTCAGATGTTGCCATTGCTGAGCTTCGAGTTTGAGTTCTCACTGGTCGCGCTGACCCAGGATCAGCACTGTAACGCAATCTTGTTGGTAATGGTTGAATAACACCACCGCCTAATATAATTTAAACAAATAATACTGGTTTATTAGATATATAATATAATATTATAATATTTAGTTTATTAATTATTAGTAATCAGTAATTACCATTTAATTAAATAAATAAGGTTACTATAATCTATGAATAGAAAATTATTATTTTTATTTATTATACTAGACATTTACCTGAACAATTATCCATTGGTACCAGAGGAACTTTGGATAAAAAATTCTTTATCCCACTCTGGTCAGCTTGAGCGCGACTATTTAGTGGTTGGACGTTAGTTGAAGGAGAGCTACTGTCTTGCATTGCACGTCTGCTATCTTGATGCGAGGCATTTTTTTGATCATCTGATCCACTGTATCGAGCACCATTTGCTCCCTAAAATAATATTGACAATCAAACATATTATTGCTTAAATAAAAGTATTGAGATTCTACTATTAAATATTTTAAAAAATATGTCGAATCTTCACATTACCAACACATACCACACTACAATTTACATTCATAATAATCCATTTTATTTAGTTATTCTTCTAAGGGAAGTATATTATCTGGGGCTACACATATACTTTTTGATATTACAATTTTGGGGTAAATAATGAAAGTTTTAAAAATAAAAAATATCCTAAACGAGTCCCTATATAATGTTATCTTTAAATTTGATAATAAGTCTTTTAAAACTTATATAAAAATAATAGAATAAAACAGATTCTTCTTAACTTAAAATTTACAATGTTATGTATTAGTAAGGCGAAGACAGCATGTGCAGGTATAACAACTTATGTATGGAATCCTAAACAAGCAGTAGGAATTATTTTATTCACAAGTTTAATTCAATAATACAATATTTATGTTTCTACTAGGTAACTCCATAAATAATGATATACAATACAATATATTATTTGATATGAAAAAATCAAAAAAGTATACTTACAAATTTCAACATATTCCAATCGAAAATATAGTCGTATGTAAACCCTTGACGATGGAACAACTGTCTAAATAATTGTCTTAAATAAGTAAAATCTGGTTTTTCTGTGAATCTCAAAGCACGACAATATAGCAAGTATGTTAAAAATTCATCTAGAATAATAATTTATGATTAATAAGGATATTATTTATTATGAAGATATTTTTGTTTATTTTACTTGGATATCCTTTGCACAAATCTTCAAATGAAGTAACAATTTTTTTTTCACTGATACGTTCATATTTTTGTCGTTTAGTAACTGCTTTCAAACCTTGCCATGGTAAAGAACCACGATTGAAGTACATTAATACATAACCAAGAGACTCTAAATCATCTCTTCGACTTTGTTCTAAATATTTAAGAAAATATTAATAAAAAATATAATTCATCTAATCACAAATTAATTACCTATTCCTAAATGGGTATTTATGGAAGCATATCGTGCAGTTCCAGTGAGATTTTTGTTCTCTCGATACATTATATGTTCATTGGTTCGGCTGTCGCAATATTTCTTTGCAAGACCAAAATCTATTATGTACACCAAATTGCCACGTTTACCCAAACCCATTAGAAAATTATCTGGCTTGATATCCCTGTGTATGAAGTTTTTACTATGTATATACTCTATTCTATCCAGCTAAAAAATGAAAACAAAATTATTTTTATTTAAATATAAGTACATTGCAAAATAATTAATGTTCAAGAAAAAATAAAAATAATTTTAATGTCAAGATATAATTGTAACTTTTTTTTTTAAAATTAAATAGTTATAAATGCTTATTTTCAATAAAAATAAACAATACTACATTCAAGTTAGATTAGATAAACAATGGATGTAAAGATGAAAACTGATTGTATTTAAAAAAAAAAAAGTATGCGGAAATGTGATTAAATATAAATAAGTGGCGTGTTTAATAGCACTTAATGTTTGATATAGATTATAGACAAAATATATTAATAAAAGAAAAAATTAATAAGAAACGTAAAAAAAATTAATTGAAGATTTACTATTATTATTGTTGTAAAAAACACAATAGCAATCAATGTACCTATTAAGTATATTAAAAATAAAAATAATCTATGACAATAAATATATTTTTAAAACGTTTTTTTATACCATAATTTTATTTAAGTCGTAAAATAATTACCAATTGGTCAGCTAAAAGTAGCACAGTTTTTATTGAAAACCTTCTGGAACAAAAATTGAAAAGATCCTCTAATGACGGACCTAGTAATTCCATTACCATAACATTGTAATCTCCTTCGGAACCGCACCATTTTATTATAGGTATACCAGCTAAAATAAAAATAGACGTTAAAAATAACAATATACTGACATTTAAAAAAAAATTAATGTAGTAACTTACGTGCTCTTGAAAGCATTTTGTAAATTTTGGATTCTATGTGCAATTGGGGGTGTCGCGTTTTTATACATTCTAATTTAATGGCTACTTCTTCTCCTGTAGAAATATTTGTACCTACAAAAAAAAAAAATCAAAATAGTCGTGAGAAGTTAAAACAAATACACAGTGTAAATGTTGTACAAATGTATTCATGATATATCTTAATATTGGATTTTAATTAAATATTGGTTATTATATTTTGTTGATAATTTAAGAGAAAGATGGAATAAGTGTCTAAAAACATGTTTTCTAAAATATGTTACCCATATGAATAATAAATGATCAATTATAGGTGATTGATAGGGTGATTGTTAACATTTTATTTTTTTATTATATAAACCCAAAAATGTATTTTTATAATTTTACTCGTGTTTAAGTCTAAATAATGAAAATTATTAGACATAATTATTTTAACAAAAATTATTTTGTTGTAATTAGGTATTGCAGGTGTTGAATTATCAAAATCAAATCATTTTTTTAGTAAAACTATGTCATATAAGAAAGTGATATTTAATTAGTATAATATCAAGGAGCTAGAGTAAGTTTATTATTTATAAAGTTTTAGATTTGATCATATAATAAAAATGAAAAGATACACATTAAGCAGATATCAAGAATCTACATTTCTTAACTTCTGTTTTTACTAATTTTTTTTTAAAGATCGTTTTGTTTTTTATTTACAATTATTAATGCAATAAATTATTTTCTAAACAATATTATTTATTATATTATTATAATAATTGTTGGTATAAGTGATCAATTTAATAGCATATCAAATTAAATTAAATCATCTTCTAAACAATCAAAAACATATTTAACATTAAATAATAAAATATACCTACCTATGTAACATGTTTTTATCAACTCATATTTTTTATTGGGATTCTTTTATACTGTTTTATAAAAGGTATTGTTAAATAAATCCAATATCAAACTTGTTGATTATTACTAATTAGGTAGAAAGGGAGAAAAAGAAATCATGAAACCAAAAATGTAGAGGCATAACAGTAGGTATTACCTTAATTAAAAGACAATAAGTCAAAAATAGTTATCACAAAGGAAAATTACAAACCATATGGACACAGAATCTTATTTACAGTTAAAAATCAGTGGATTTCAAATAACAAAGAATTCAATATAAAAAAAGATATGGATAGGCTATAATAGACCAGAGTATGAAAAAATCAATGACAATAGGTGTTAAATTTATGTTAGACTCTGTGATCTAAAGTATGAATAAATATTAAATAATTTGTAACTCGATAAGTCATTAAGGATTGGATGAGCGTTAGACAGTTGACTATTAACAAGAGTAGTGGACGGACTATGTAGCAAGAAAAGTGATGTCGAAGGTAGTAGACGATCACAGGAAAGAGAGATCGTAGGAGATGAAACAAGGGTCATAGACTACCGGGTCGACTGCACGAGACAACAGAGAGTTTATACGGCTTGTGTCTTCTGTGTTGGTGCGGACCACAACGGAAGTACTCACCGAGGTAGATATCGCCAAACGAACCGCTACCGATCTTCCGTCCTAGCCGGTATTTATTGCCAACCCTCAGTTCCATCGCTCGTCGATCATCTAATACACCCAAACCGTAGTGCGGAGCTGCTCTGGTGGTGGTGATGTTGGTGATTGTGATAGTGATGGTGGTGGTGACGGCGGCGGCGGCGGCGGCGATAGCAGCAGCAGCAGTGGCCGAGTGGCGGCGGCAGACGGATCACGGACACGCAGCGGTGCCTGTCAACAGGACACGGAAGACGGCGACGACGACGCGACGGGGAAACGTGTGGCGGCGGCGACGGTGGTCATTGTCCAGTCGTCCATCCAGCGAGGCGCATAGCGGCCATGTTGATTGTGTGTTGATTATAATTTGTCGACTCGTCTTCTCGTCGTGTGCGTGTGAGGTGTCCGTGTGTGCGTGTGTGTGCGTGTGTCTGTGTGCTTGTTGGTACGTAGGTATGCGCGTGTGTGTGTGTGTATCGTAGTTGGTGCGCGCGTGTGGCGTGTATAATATTGTAATAGTTATAGTGTGACAAAAGAGCTGCGGAGGAGTGGGAGGAGCCCGACCAGTGCCTCTGGCGGCCTTCTCTCTCTCTCACGCACGGCGGCGGTGGTTTCTCTCGCTCGGGCCTCCGTCGTCTCGCTCCCTCGCAGCCGTCTTTCCGCCAAACTCGTTATCACCGTTCCGCGACGTCGGACGGGACGTGGACCGACGGGCGGTCGGTCAGGCTGCCGCGACCGTGCGCGCACGCCGAACAGCTGTTTTCCCTTCTCACGTCCGCCGTCCATGGCCACATCGGCTTAAAATAATAATTTTTAATAAAAAAAAATGTATTTAAAAAAATCATATTCGTCATGAATAATGTCGTATTTTCGGTTCTATATTTCTTTTTCTACTTTCGGCGTACGGTTATCGCTTCTGGCCTGCAGATTTCTAATGATATGATAACAATTTCGGCGATTCATCGGCCGTCTACGGGCCGAAAGCACGGTCTTCTAAGATCGTGGCCGAAAGAGAGATTGTCATTTCGTCTCGTTTACTCCGTCGCTCGCACCCGTCTACCCACCAGATCGGCGGGCAGGGTGGGTCCCCGACAGAGATAACCGCTGTGATAACGCGCACGTCCGCCACGACGTGAACGCCATTTTTTTCACGTTTGAAATAAAACGCGTTGAAATTTAGACGGACGGCGCCGATGGTTATATGCAATATTATTATGTAATATAAAAATTATTTTTTACGCACCGACGCACAGTGGTGTTATGCGACATTTCCCTTCCTCCAAGGCTCCAACCCACCCAACATGTCGATCGGTGACTATATAATAATATTATTACTTATTAGTTATTATCGACTATCGTTTCTCTCCCCGCGAACTAGATGTCATCGCTCGCATCATTGAAGAAGCGCGCACGGCGCACCGAATATGACTACCATTCAGTGGCGTCATGAACATTTTATCCATAAGTGCTAATATTTAAGCCACCCACTCACCCACGCATAGAATTAAAACCCGCCTGTGTATAACTTTATTTTATTGTAATATTAATTTTTACCTATCAATTAAAACACTAATGTTAAACTTTTAACTTTATCAATTTTTCGATTTTTACTATTATAGATATATAGCCGCATAGGCCATAGTTATACGATTGCACGAACATAATATACGTCTTACAAACAATTTTATAGATCCTTTGACGCTTTGAGGCAGTGACCAGTGACTACCTATACAGCGGATTCACTCATAAAATATGTATAGGTAGAGATTGGTCTCAAGTACAGGGAAAAAAATTCCCAAGAGGAACGGATGGACATTGACTGATTATGTTATAACTGTTATAAGTTATAACAATAATTACCTATTGCTGATTTAGTACCTATTAAATATGATGGAAAAGTGACATGCGGCATACGATTGAAAAATAAGACGAAAAACGAGTTGTGACAGTTGCGTGCAATGCTGTACATATAATATAGCCTTAGATTTAGATCTAATATAAAGACCTTATTATAGCTAAAACTTCATACACGATACATGGTATCACAGGAAGTAAAATTCATGTTATGCCATAAAGTCAGAACCCTTATACATTAAACCAGGGCCGGATTAAGGTTTTTGCCGCTCATAGGCTAAAATAAATTTGCCACCTAAATTACATACCTAGGTAAAATTTGCTATTTCGTTTCGACCGTTAAAATTTGCCGCCCTTTAATGTTTGCGGCCCTAGGCTTTAGCCTAAACAGCCTAAGCGGTAATACGGCTCTGCATTAAACAATATTCCATTTGATTATTGGCGGATATCCGGGGGGTTTGGGGGTCTTAGCCCCCCTCATATGCCACTAAGCCCCTTAAAAAATGTTTGCAAAATTATAAAAATACTGTACAATTCAGAGGAAAAATTTTAAGGAACATTTTTTTTTCAAATATACACTTATCATACATTTTAAATGTTGAGAACATTTTACTAATATTATATTATACGAGTATATAGATATTATATTATACACTTACACAACAGTGGTCAGAATTAAAACATGGATGAGAATTGAGAACATCTATTTCACATTGAAAAAGATCTGACAAAAAGTATTGAAAGTGAAGATATTTTAAATGAATTTTCAAAATTCTCCAGAATGCTGGTTATAAAATAAAATATTCATTACTGTTATTATTTAATTGTTGATATTATGTTAATTGTCTTGTATGCATTGAATACTTTTGTAAATTATGTAAATAATTGTAGCCCCCCAACATTTTTAAAGGATGCATTTGATTCGATTTTGAGAGACATAAGTCGTTTTTGCCCTCACAAGAAGTAATATAATTATATAAATAGTATATATTAAGTTGAAGGTTAGAATTTAGTATTAAGTAGGTAATATTGACATGTTGTGAATTTATTTTCAAAGATGAAACAACTTGTACCTATACATTTTTATTATAAATTATTTTAAATTGGAGACATTTATCAAACTAATGATCTATTAATAATTCATATTTAATAGTTTAGTGTACCTACTGCTATTTTGATTAGGTACACCATAATAATTAATAATACTGCCGTGTTAAGCGAAAACAGAATAACTCTAGTCAATATCATTGCTTATATACCTATCTAATAGGTATCTACCTAAAATTGTGTACAATTACAACTTGTTTTTAATTAAGTAGGTATCTGTATATATACTTATTATTTATTATTTATATATTGTTCTAAGGATTTTCTGTTACTTCTAGGTTTTACATTTATATATATATATATATATAAATACGGCAAAAAACTATTATATGCATTATGTGGCATGACCCGGTAGTAACTAATAGTATGGTTAATTTTCATTCTTATATAGCGAGATAATACGTAATAGTGACAATTGTTATTTCATAATATTAAGCGTAAAATTCATAATTTAAAAAGAAATCAAGTTTTTCGTCATTTTTATTAAGACTACCACGGTTTTTAAAATGATACATTTTTCAGGTTTTTTTTTTTATAGTGTAACTTATGATATAAAAATATCAACTTTTTTTAACTTTCATATTATAAGAAAATAACTATAATATTTCAGATTTAATTCATTAAAACACAGAAAATAATAATTGAAAATTCTTGCTCAATAAATAAGTATATAATATTAAAATAAATTATAATTTCAAAACGATGATATTTATTTTTTTTGACGTATACCTAACCTACCTACCTACATTATACATAGGTACGAGACATTGCAGCAATATAAAGGTACAAAATATATCTATGTTAATAATGTTAACAATTTAACAACAACGTTTAAGATTGTTAATCAGAGAATATAGAAATCAAACTAACAACCGAGGAAGTCACTTGCTGCAGCTGTATAGTACCTAGGTATTAAATGTAATCTGTGTCATTGAGTTAGGTTATAGGTCATTGTAATGAATGTGTTAAAATTGATTTCAATACGATAAATTATTGTAGTTATAAGAAATCAAATTTCAGCGTAGGCGGTCAGTATGTAGGTATTTCTATTTTCCTAAGGTAATTTTATTATGTACGTAGAAATTTAAATTTAAATTATATAGTAACTTACCTACTTTTTCATAAATATATAATATGCAATAGGTTAATTAGTTTTTGTTAAAAACAAATGGCATATAATATATATATATAAATACGTTGTATAATAATTGGTATAGATAATATTATTACTAACTAACAGCTGTAATATTAACTTAATATACGTTAAATACATAGCCATAAATTGAGGTCTTAACCCTCTTAAAAATTTAAAGTTTTTCAACAAATTTTAGATTTTTTATTGGATCGAAAATCATCCCTAGATACAGTTCTATTATTGATAATGAATACTCTCTTTAAAAATTTTAATTTAACAATTAGAACTTAGAAGATCATCAATACATTTCGTGACCATATTATTTAGCAAAATTCTAAGAAAGAACGTACAACTGTACAAGAGAACAACATAAGTTTTCAAGCAATATAAATTATTAAAATGTTGAGTAGGTAGTTAATTTATTTGAATATTATTGAATAATTATTGTTTATTAGTAACTTTTGTTATCACTTTATCACAATATTATAAATTATTTATTGTTATTATTCTATTATTCGAATGGGAATATTATTTATTTAATATTTACTATTTATTTGTTTAAATATTATTTAACAATAGTAATTTTTTGGTTGTCACTAAGTATTTTGTGTTTATTATTACTATAGGTATTAGTAAAAAAAAAGCAAAAGTCTGTCTGGGGACGGACGGAGGATAAATCTTTATCTATTTTTTGACATGTATATATCTTATGGCTGGGGGTCATTCTGTTAATTTGTGCAACACCGAGAATGTTACCAATCGAGACGGTGATTGTTTATAGCAACTGGTTGTTATAGCAACCGGTTGCTATGTACAAATATATAAAAAAAAAAATAATAATAAAGGCCGTGTCGCGCCTTTGTGACGGTAGAAAATTTCATGTCGGTTGGATTCTTGTCATTTCATACCTCTGGTTTACGTTTTAGTACTGTAGAGATATAGTACTGTATACAATGTTAATAAAAATAAATATAATAAGATTTATCAAAAATCTCAATTCTCATCATCTTATTAATGTTTTTTAGAGTTTTGTACATCACTAACCTCACTTTTCTGTAACTATTGAGTTGTGACGATTTGTTATACATACGGCCATTTCGTTATTTTTGTTAACAACCAGTTGCTATAAACAATTACCGTCTCGACTGGTAACATTCTCGGTGTCGCACAAATTAACAGAATGACCCCCAGCCATAAGACATATACATGTCAAAAATAGATAAAGATTTATCCTCCATTTGTCCCCAGACAGACTTTTGCTTTTTATTTTCTGTACGTATTTGTTGTTTTTTATTGTGAGAAATCGAATATGGCGAAGCCTAGTGCCTAAAATTGTGTGCAGTAACACATACTATGTGCAGTAGCAAATTTAAAAGTGTGCATTACTTTTTGTACTTTAACCGAAGTTATTTTGTTATTAATTTTAAAATGTTTAGTTATAAAGGTATCAACTATCAAGGACTTTTATAGAAGAGTGTCTTAGATTGTATTTATTATAACTAATTATTAATAAATACCAAAAACAATTATGCTACGAAGTTATATGTGACATGTGTACTACTAAGTCTATGTTTATTATTTAAAAATATTTTGGAGTATGGAATTATAGGTGTGCAGTAGCAAAATATCCTAATTTTAGGCCCTGGCGAAGCCCATTAAAATCATTGATCGAACTGGGGATAAGTACGCAATAGTTGGGTCGTCTTTCCAAAACTTAATTAAACAAGGTAAGTACGCCATAAACTGCCAAGCATACCGGGATGAAGAATAAAGAAAATGTGATTACGTTTTATTTCTAGCTCAAGAAACTCCAATGAATTTTGGTAAGGCTAAGACTAATAATGTTGCAGAATTTACTGAAAATTTAGAACTTTGTTTTTCTGATTTTAATATTGAAGATGGTTATATTAATATTGATAAATCTCAAATAATTGTAAACGAAAAATACATTAACGAAAAGAAAAAAGAAATTGGATTGAATGGAAGAGATGCACCAAGAGGAATTAAAGATAATGATGAGATAATCATTAAAATAAGTAGTAATCCAAGTTGGTTCATTTTGAACATATTTTATGAACGTTTATTTATTGAACCTATAATTTAGACATATATTTCAACATGACTTAATTCGAACATATTTTAGGAAGTTTTTGGGAAGGATTTAGACAGCTTTTGGAAAGGTTTTATGTCCAACATGTTCGTAATAAATTTCTTTTAAAAAAAATTCTATATAAATAAATTAAAAAATGGAGTTGTCTAATCAACTCAAAACAATTCTTAAATTAGTAGAAACATATGATATTCGTCATTGTTCAAAGTGTAAACAAATGAAAAAAAACGAGTGCGTTCAATAAAAATCAACATTGGTGTAAGGAATACAGAAATTAAATAATGAAAAAGTATGTAGATAGTAAAAAATTCATTGAGAAACAGTGTGAGTGCGGAAGGATAGTTAAATTTTTAAGCTATTGTGCTAATTTAAAGTCAAATTATCATAAAAGAAGACTTGAATTAACAAAGGAGAATAGTTTTATATTATTTTCAGCACAATAATAATAATGAATTGATCTTCGATACTGTATATGTATTCTGAGTGTTGAGTTCTCTTTTCTAAAAGCCAACTTATTCTTAAATGCCTAAATTCAATACAAATATTAAAATTTTAAAAAGTGTATAAAATATTTATAAAAAATAAAAAAATGTCTTATTAAAAATGTTGTCTAATAAATAATATAATAAAATTTAAATTATCATTACAAAAAAATATGACCACTGTAAAAGAATTGAGAAACATTGCAAAAGGTAGAAACATAAAAAGCTATAGTAAAATGCGGAGAGCTGATTTAATCAGAGTATTGCATATTGAGACACCTCTCAAGATACAAACCAGTAAAAGATTTAAGAAAAATTGCAAAAGAGAAAATTATAAAAGGTTACTATAAAATGAAGAAAACTGAATTAATTGAGGTACCTAATAAGAAGACATGACAAAATCTTAAATGAGGCATTTCCATTTGAAGATTCATTCTTTCAATCAGAATCGGAAAACCCAAAAAATAAACTTCATCTCTTAGAAATTCAAGAAACTAGATCAAAGTTTATTAGAAGTTTTAATGCATATTCATCTGATTATACAATATCTATTAAAAATACAGAATTAATAGAGGACACCTCGGGGGATGAACAGGTGGATTTAATAATTAGAGCTCTTGAAGAAATGATTGAAGTTGCTAAAAGATGTACTAATTTCAGAAATCATGATAGAATAAATATTGTTATAAGAAATCCTATACTTCATTATCCAGTATCAACAGGTTATCAAAGAGGTAATTCAACTCAAAATTTAGTACAAAATGGAGGTAGATGTAAAAGAGAAATATGTTTATATAAAGGTCACTTTGCCAAACCTATAAAAGATTTTGATCAAGAGAAAAAATTACCTATATGTACTTATACTGAAAGTTATATATTCTTTGATTATGTGACTCAACAGGAAACAGGGACTCATATACCTAATTTAGTGATGATTACTCATGATTTTAATGGTAATGTATATAAATTTAAAATAAACTATGATTTTTGTAAATGGTCGATATCAAATGATCATAAAGATTATACATGCATAGCACATTATGCAAAAGGTTATGATTCTCAATTCATTTTAAAATATGACTTGTATGAAAAAACTAAAGATAGAAGTGATCTGATAGAGAAAACTGGATATAATTTAGTAGAGATGTGGAAGTGTAAATGGATTAAATCAACAAATTATAAGTATAGTGAAAAACCAGAAATAATTGAACCTTTGAATAAAAGGTATGCATTTTTTGGGGGAATTACTAATACATTCAAGTTGTGAGTAAAATCAAATAAAAAGAAGAAAATTTAATATATTGATGTTTGTAGTTTATATCCAATTGTTCAGTATTATGATTATTATCCAGTTGGTCATCTTGAAAAGATTGTTAAACCACAGAGTTATAATAAGAATTGGTTTGGAATAATGAAATGTATGATTTTACCACCTCGAAATTTATATCATCCTGTATTACCAGTTAAGGTTAAAATGGATAAACATGAAAAATTATTACTTCCACTATGTTTAGAATGCGCTGTAAAGAAATATAGAAAATGTCATAATACTGAAGATGAAAGAATTATAACAGGAACATTGTCAACTATTGAAGTTCATAAAGCAATTGAAAAAGGTTATATGATTGAAGAAATTTATGAAATTGGAATTTTGAAAAGAAAAGTAATAAATTATTTAAAGGATATCTAAGAGATTTTATGAAAATTTTATGAAAAGTCCACAGAGTTATTATTCAAATGAAGAATACATACAAGATATAAAAGAAAAACTGGGTATTGATTTAGATCCTCAAAAAATGGAAGTAAATCTAAGTAGAAGAGCTGTAGCTAAGATATGTTTAAATAATTTATGGGGGAAGTTTGGATAGAGATAGAATATGAGTCAAACAGAATTCGTGAGTGATGTGAGGTCTTATGAAATATTATTAGATGATAGATTGATAGATATAAATGTGAATTATCTAACATTCTAACAGATGAAATAGCACAGATAAATTATAAATTTAAGGACTATTATGTTGAGAATAATACTAGTACTAATATTTATACAGCAAATGCTAGACTAAGATTATATGAAAAATTAGGTGAATTAGGTGAGACTGTGATTTATTGTGATACAGATTCTATAGTTTATTTTGATTATGGAAAAAATACAGTCATGACTGGTGATATGCTTGAAAAATGGACAGATGAGCTAAAAAAAAATTAATATATAAAGTTGTAGGCATCAACAGGTCTTAAAAGTTATTATCATGAAATTAATTTAGGTAAAAATATAACAAAAATAAAAGGTTTTACGTTGAACTATGAAAATTAGAGAAATTGAATAGAAATACAATGATAAAGATGATTAAAAGTGAAGTTTCTGAAATGTTTTATACCTCATCTGAAAATAAGTTAAATATTTAATTTAAAAAATTATTTTCTTGACTGAACATTTGTGCGCCTTGTAAAATAGTAGGAGAACACTACAAAAATTAGTGTTTTTTCCAGGATAAATGAAGGATATTTCTGCTTAGAAATTTCTGAAAATTTTAGAATTGTGATTTCAGTAATGATTTAGATTTTAATGAATTTCCTGGTGTCCTAGGTCTGCCATTATACTACTTTTATAGACAACTGAAATTTTCGATTTTTCTGAAAAATTTTTTTTGAAGTATCGATAAAAAATTTTGGCTGTCCAAATAAACTTGGAAATTTAATACAAGGTTCCTTATGAGTTATTCTTATTGTAGTTAAAAAAATGTACAGCCACAATTTTTTTTTATAAGCGTTTTTAGTTCAAATTTTTACAAAATATGTCAAAATCGCAAAAAAAAATTGCAAGTAATTTTGTAGTTGAAAATTCATAAAACTTTTTATGTTTATATCTAAGGTTAAAAAATTCAATACTAAGTTTTTCATAAGTATTTATTCAAATAGCTATAGAGAAAACTTGAAACATCATTATAGGAAAAATGTTATGTGCGTTTGAATTTTAAATTTTTACGAAATTCCGGAACGATAACAATTTATTATTTATCATTAAATGATTTTAAATATTTGTTATTGTTCAAAAAGTATAAGTCATAGATACTTGAAATTTTCACCAATTATTTAAATCGGCATAATTTAATTTTCAAATATTTCGGTTATTTTAATACTATTTATAGGCATTTGAAATATTTGTTTCAAAGTTTTTTTTTATAAATATCGATAAAAAAAATTGTTGACAAGGATTTACAATTTTAAATCATACATGTGCGTAGGATTTTTAGTTAATTGCAGCATACATATTAAATCAGACCGACAGAACAATAAGCACTAAACAGCCCACTTATTTATTTCATTATGACATTGATACAACTAGAAAAAGGTGCACTACTGCACTAGGTAAAAATGATTTAAGTAGGACAAGTAGATACTCATATATTATGAATTTATGATAGAATGAAAATGGGTTTATTTAAAAGTATTCAATTTTAATAACTTATATACCTAGGTATAAATTGCTTATGAGTTATGACTTTATATGAGTACCTATCTATATTGTCTATATAATATCTATTAATGCGGGCTGTGCCTGTAATAAATATAATAATTATGTAGGTACAAGGTTTTGTTTGTTGTACACTTGAAGATAGGTACGAGATCAAGGCCGTAACGGGGGGGAGGGTCCAGGGGTTCGGACCCCCCTCCCCCGACATTTTTAAAAGTAGAAATATTCAACATAAATTATATATAAAAATGACAAGTGTTCAGCATCTATATATTTAAAAAAAAAGTCGGCAAGTGGGTACCGCTCTGCTGTACATTAGGGGGTAGGGTGTACCTCGGACTAGGGTAGGTTAAAATTGAATGCAATGATAGGTATTATTGTATACGAAAAACGATTCTGAACGGAGATGATTTGTCAGTCTAGAATATTTAACGTTAGGTATAAATACAAACAATTTTATGAATTTTGAACTACAAAATAATTTGCAAATATTCATGATTTTGACTAACTTCAAATGCTAATAAAAAAAATTGTGCCTATGAATTCTTATAATTTTTTAATAACTATAAGAATAACATATGAGGAACTTTGCATATAATTTTCAAGTATTTTAATTGGGCCAAAAAAATTTTATCGACACTTCAAAAAAAATTTTTCAGAAAAATTGAAAATTTCAGTTGTCTATAAATAGCTCAAAAAAACTCAAAATATTTTGAAAATTAAATCATGTAAAGAAAATGCCAATCTAAATAATTGGTACAATTTTCAAGTATCTACGACTTATACTTTTTGAATAATAACAAATATTTAAAATCGTTTGAGGATAAACCGTTATCGTTACGCGATTTCGTAAAAATTTTAAATTCATACGCACTTAAAATTTTTCCTATAATGATGCTTCGAGGTTTCTCTATAGCTACTTGAAGAAAAACCTATGGAAAACTTAGTGTTGTATTTTTAATCCTTAGTAATAAATACAAAACATTTTATGATTTTTCAACTACAAAATTACTTGCAATTTTTTTTGCGATTTTGACATATTTTGTAAAAATTTGAACTAAAAACGCTTATAAAAAAAAATTGTGGCTGTACATTTTTTTAACTACAATAAGAACAATTCATAAGGAACCTTGTATTAAATTTTCAAGTTTTTTTGGTCATCCAATATTTTTTTACCGACACTTCAAAAAAAAATTCACATAAAAATCGAAAATTTCAGTGGTCTATAAATAACTCAAAAAAAGTCAAACATTTTTGAAAAATTAACTGTATATAGATAACACTAACATAAATATTTGGTGAAAATTTCAAGTATTTACAGTGATTATTTTTTGAATTACAACCATATAAAAAAATCGATTCGGTCGAAAACTGGTTTTGCGTAAAAATTCCCGTTTTTCCTTCATTTTTTTTTTGTTTTTCTTGAATTTTTTGAAAACTTGGAAAATGTTTACTTTTTACCTCTATAATGCACCAAGGATATTCACTTTTCCATCGGACCCCCCCCCCCCCCCCCCGAAGTTCGAAATTGAAGTATTATTTTGACTAGTTATGCTGTACACAGACACACACACAAAAAAAAAAAACGTACATCATTGTAAAATAAATACATTCATCATCATCACTTCGTTCAGAATCTAAAAAGTTGGACCACCCCACGAATTTTTTTCAGTTATGGCCTTAGGTACAACCTTCAGTATAAAATCCAGACTCCTTGCATTGGTAAATAATTTTTTAATTGATCAACCGACAACTTTGGACATTCATATTTTAATTTAATTTTGAATTTAATATTTTTGAAATTTATTTATTCTATGTGTGTTGTTTTTTAAATAAATATTCATTGGCCCACTAAATCCAAAATAAATTGTTAGTAGCACCCAAAGTGCCATATTCTGCTGCGCCCGTGTGACTTGAGACAATGATTTACATATTATAGTCATAGAAATATCTAACGTTAAGTAACACAAAAATGTTATACATAGGTTATCATTATTTTAGACAGCAGTTTATTATGAAATCAATACTAGTAAATACATATTTATTCGTCTTAGCAATGTTTAATAATTATAAATAATATAATACCATATAATTTTATTATAATACATATATATATTATTTAATTATATTATAATATATAAAAATTAATAATACTCACTATATATTATCTTCACTCTGCATCAAGTTTCGATATCTAGTGGCTAGGTAGTTGAAACTTATAAATAAATTCAATACCTCGAAAAAATTCAAAATATTCGGGATGCTGCTGAAATCGGAAATACCCTTGGTAGTTGGTACCTATACAAGATATTGCATTTATTAGTTTTAAAAAATCTTCTTCATCAGTTAAGACGTCCGTTAATTTATTTAAATATAACAGGGGTAGCCAAACTTTTTTTGGTCACGATCTACTAAAAATATACTTCACCTTTAAGGATCGACTCCCATAGAAATTTTTTTTTATTATTGAATAACTAATTATTAAAAAACATAAAGAGCGCGTGGCCCTAAAAATAAATTCTTATATGATTGACTTCGAAATTGTCACGATCGACTGTTTGGCAGCCCCTGAAATATAACATAATATGAATATTATAAGACAAATATTATTAAATAGGTATTATCGCAGTTCGTGACTTTTTAAATAAAATGTTTAACATAAATAAGTGATACAGTAACTAAAGTTTAGTTAAACTTTTAACCTTTTTAACTTTTGGTTAAACGTCGTCTAATTATTTATATTAACCGTTTAACTTTTAACTGGGTTCAATAAATATTAAACGTGAGTAACGTGACACGAAATAGTGTAATACAAAGTTTTCAATTTTAAACTTACTTTAAAATGACTCTTATTTAAATTTGGTTAAAACTAGACTGTCTAGAGTTCTAGACTGATACAAGTGTACAACTGAGAAGTTAGAGTCTGGGACTATAAGTACCTATAATAAAAACTATAATATTAAATGAATCTATGAAAAAAACTGACGCAGAAAAAAATAACAATAATTGTGATTTTTAGATAAAAATACATTTTTTTCGATTTTGTACATGACGTTTTTTTCCGTATCGTTTTTTACTGATTACCTATTAAATATATTATAAACTATAAAGCTAGTTTATAGAATAACTTCCTGTACAACTTGAACTAAGATATATAAGGTATATCTTAGTTCATGCTGTACAATAAATTGGGCAATTTATTAGCAATTGGGTTTTGACTAAAGATTTACTGTGATCTAGTGGTAAATATATGAGTTATAAATATTATGCAAACCACAAACACTTCAACAGGCAACAGCAGATGTTATAACAGCTGTTATTCTTGTGAAAAGGACAAAGTGATAAGAAAAATCCGCGATATGAGTCGCTTATGATATTATCAAATATCAACATTCGTAAATCGTGATTTTCGTCTTGTATTAATATTAATTAATTATAAGTTTAGATTCCACTTTGGATCCAAACTTTAACGAGTCGGATACCACTTGAATTTTCAAACCGTAACCAAGTGACGGCAATCAACTTTTACAACACAACCACAATAATGTTGTCAAAACAGTTATGGAGATCGTTTGCTGCTAGGAACAAAATTGTTAATGGTTTATTAAAGCACAAGTAATGTTGTCACATTTTTCTTATTAATCAAATTTATGAGTAGTTAATAACTTAAACACTCATTTTTAGTGAAAATAAAACGCAGTCATCGCTAATAGTCACTCGAAACATGTCCAATAAATATGACAATATTGATGCAGAGTTAAATAAACCTGTGAAATACACAACAAGTCCTGCTAACGACTGGAAGGCACAACATTCTCGAATTGGAAGCAAGGCCGAATTTGGTCCATGGTATGAACCTCATATCGTCAGCGCAAGCTTAATTTTATTTATGGTATATTTCTTCATACTGCGTGAAGAAAATGATCTTGATTTAATGCTGGATAAACCGTTGTCAGAAACATTAAAAAAAGACTAAATATTTTGTTATTTTAGAATTTTATTAGGTACCTATGAATACATTTTAATTAGCCTAATAAATCATATTATGTACATTTGTTTTGATTTTCAGTAGTACATTTATAAATTTGAGTATATCAAAGGTTTATACAAAATACAAATGATGTAATTATTATAAAAAAAAACTAACATGTGTATGTATATTTTTTGAATTTTTAAGCTTAATAAAATATTAATTGATGGATCAATCTGAAATAAAATGTATTGTAAACACCATTACTTAATATTTTTAATTAGATGAGATTAAAATACTGTACAATAACATAGGTACAAGACTATAAATTAGAAAAATACTTTAAATGCTCTTTCTACATTTGAGTATTAAAGTATAACTATACATACAAAACAGAGAATGTCACTGACAACTGTAAATTAATTTAAATGTCTACCATGGACATTTTGTATTAGTTGTTTTTGTGTTGATATGAGTAATAATTATAAAAGTGTTATTGATGTGTTGTACTTCCTAAATTAATCATGAAATTTAATTTCTTATTATAAATTATAATTCATCTTATAATATATGCTGGGAATATGACTAGTAATTATTAACTTTATTAATTATAAACTTGTAATTACAAGTTACTATAGTTGTAGTATTTCTATTCATACTATTGTAAATTAATATATAATATTATATTTAGATTATTATTGTAATTGTCTTATGTGTTTAATTTGTGCATTTGACAGCTATAGCGGTATTAATGAGAAAAATGTTATCCTTATGCACATTCCAGAATAATTGTTAGGACTGAACAGTGGTGTAGTTATGATTTTGTTCTGGGGGGAGGGATATATAGTTTATTGGTTAAACATAAAGTGGAGGGCTTAATAAGTTAATGCATTAAACATTAAAAAAAAAAAGGCTCTGGGGAGAGGATCTATCCCAATATCCCTCCCATAACTATGCCACTGGGACTGAATTACATTGTAATTAAGAAGGGTAGTATGACTACTTTGCCAATAATTTCTGTGTATACTTATTATTATGGTTGAGAGTTCAAAAATGTTATCGATTATTTAAATATTATTTGTTTTTATTTACCAAAGTAAGTACGTTAGTATAAATATTTATTGTGATGATTTTATTTTCAATGGTACACTTTTAACACTTAACAAAAATTTAGACATCAACCTGAAATAACCATCTAAAATTCTAAACAACATTATGGACTATCAAAAAAGTTTATATTTATTGTAAAAACTTTTAAAATAAGATATTGTATAAAACTAATAACAAAAAAAATGAGTGGAAAATTGGATTATCTATCCAATTTGGATAACCACCATAAAACCACTTTCTTTAATACTGATTTATACTAGTTAAGTATTTGACTATCAAATTATTAGATATCTTATTTATCTAAAAAATATATATATATTCACTGTATTGTATTATTTATTCTGTCTTACTCAGGTTATTTCAGTAATTTCTAACATATTCTATAAACAATTTATGTATTTTAGTATGTTAGACCTTAATGTTTTATACATTTTAATTAATTATAATTAATATCTTATTTATCCAATAGTAACACGGTGTTTAGTAGTGTACCCATAGATTGTAAATAAAAATTATTTTAAATTTATAAAAAACAATAAATATATTGTTGTTTTATTGTTTGTATAGGTAACAAAATATTATTAAAAATTATAATGGAATTATTGATAATCGTAAACTCTCATTAATATCCGAGCTTTAGTCATAACTCATAATACACCCATATTACATATTATTCAAATTTAAATATTTTAAAATCTATCAATCATAGGTACCATGGGCAATGGGCATAGGTAGGAAATATCTCCGTAGGGGATTTTAGTCTTGATATGCATCAAGTTTAATTCACAATATTTATTTAAAAATTGTTTTATCTTTAAATTCGGGGGGTGATTGACCCCCCCCCCCCTAACCTTCGCTCATGATAGATACCTCTTTCTTACACAAGATGATCTATATCACTATATTAATATGAAGTTGTAACTTTACTAAAATATTTATGTATTTATTGAATCTTGTTTATCAATAATGTGATGAAACTGCCACATTAAAATGGTATTAAATCCAATTAAATAAAATATAAATGTTTCTAAAAATAAATGATTTAAGTTCTTATTATTGTGGTCTGTGGATAACATTACTAACATAATTTTTTTTATTAAATAAGGTTTGTAATTTGTATTGTTTGTAATACGATATTATAAAGTTAGTCTTCCGAGGAAAAATTTCTTAGATTTTCATAATATACTCAATAATGAACCATGTTTATGAATTATGATTACAAATTATGACATTTTACTGGAATACTGATTACAACCTAGTCTGTGTTTTTTGCCACGAAAATGTGCATTACAACCGATTTAAATAGTAAATACTAAATAGACATGTTCCATGTTGTATTGTTGTGTAGGGGCATAATTTTTATATTAAAGAGCCGCCAAACAACAAAAAATGTATCACCAGAGTACCTACCAGACCATTTACTGTTAATATAACGTTATAATATCAACGTGATATTTTGCCTCTGTCTTACTAACGTATAACATAGGTTGCCCCTATAATTATAACTACCATAAGAAATCTTCAATTTTTTTTTTAAATCTATTTAATGCTGAAAAAACATATGTAATATGCTGTTAGTACTAGTAGTTAACTAACAGTATCAAATAATAATAAGTATTATTTCGTTTAGAAAAAGTTCATGTCCAAATTAAATCACGTCTAATATTTTTCAATTTATTATTTGGTAAGGGTATATCGTATATTATAGTATGCAAGTATGCAACCAACGAATCAAATTGTGGTCCACAACAAATTATACTGTTAAAATTAATTACAGAGATAAAAACATTATTTCGCTTAAAAACTCTATAAACATTTAAAAGTCGTCATAAATATTTATTTCAAATAATTTCACTTTTTTAACGACAAAAAGTATTCTTCCAAAGAGTTGTCAAAAACAGTTAGATTTTGGTAACGGGATGTTAGGGTTTCTGTCATCATTCTTCCTTCAAAGTTCAAATGTCAATCTAGTTTAGTAGAAGCGCTATTTTTCGAAATATTTAAGAAGATAACCTAAGTATAGATTTAATAGATCTCAATAGTATTCCTGTATTTTGGGATCTGACATTTCTGGATCAATAAATAATTTCGAATGATTGATAGTTTAGTAAATCAATACATGTTTACTGTTCGGTAGTTTATTTATACTACATTCTAAGCATAGAAAATTCATTATTGCACTCTTCATCATAACTGGAAAAGCTGTAAAAACTGGGAATATTTACTAAAAATAGTTATTGATGAAATTGACATTTTTATTTTTTCGTAATTCAAAATGAAAAATCACGAAGACTTGACATTTTAATTAAATATTTATAGAAATAACATAATTTTAAAATTGTTTGATTGCCTTTGTGCTATTTATAAACATTAAAAAAAAACATTTTCTAAATTTATCGAACATATATAGTACCTATTTTTTTTTTTTTTAAATAAGCGTTTTAAGTTCAAATTTTATTGAAAAACGTCTTGCTAAGAATTATTTTTCTTAAACTTAATGAATTGAGTTATAATTATTAATATAAATACCGACAATAGTTACCTTAAAGACTTAAAATACAATAATTGAATACGTGATATATTTTCATGTTTTTACTTTTAACCTTCCATCGTTAACTATCAAGTCCTCGTAATCAAAAAATTCTAAAAAAATATTAATAAATGCATACGCGTATTGTATAATAAGATGTGCTGTATTTTTAAACGTACCGAATGAAGTCCAAAAATGGACGCATCAAGTTCAATTATGGATATCGGATGAATACTCAATGTCTATATAATCTATTTTAATTTCTGAGTACCTAACTTAAGATTTGTATTTAAAAATATATAAAACGGCTATGCTAATTACTAACTCTTGGTAAAAACTGACAACTTTTTGTTAAAATTAGAAAGGAAAATTATATTATACAGCTACATAGTATATTTTTAAACTTTCATAATTTACATTTTGGTATAAAAATACTCCTTATATTTTAAAAACGAAGAAACATTTTTTATTATTTTCAATTGCAGAATGGAAAATTTTGTTTTATAAATACTTTTCTTTTGTACCTATTAAATAGTTTTCTGAAATCCTTACAGGTGTTTTCAACGTATACTCGTATTTTACAAATGTTTCAGCTTCTAAATTAGCTGTTATAAAAATCCATTATCTAACTTATTCTACAACAACAACAGTGTTTTTAAAAAGCCAAAATTTTTTATTCTAAATAGGTACCTTAAATAAGTGTATGATAAAAATCGGGAGTCATGCCTCCCTTAAATATTTATATTCATAGGGACAAGTATATTAACATCACGAATATCATGTCTAATTTGATCGTATTTAATCCTTTTATACAAAACTTCATATTATTTGTTTTAAAGATACCATAAAATGTACATTTAATTAATAATTGCTTATTGTATATATTTTATAGCACTATATGTAACTGGAATATTTATGTCAATATAATTTGTTTTTTGCGTTAAGGCATTCTTTCATTGTGTTCTACTTCTATGTTTGATTAAATTCAGTATATTTTCAATTAGGATGTGACGCATTTCCTAAAGCGCATCGTTGAAAAAAAAATTAGGTATAATTGTTGCAGATTTCATATGATCTGTATAAATAAACTGCAATTCATTCGGTATTAATGATCAATGTTTAATTTTTAATTGTTACTGTAGCTGTAGTACCTAGTAAGTAAGTAAAATTATTTATTTTTAAGAATTTTTTAACACATATTTTTAATAGGTAAGGTTAACTAAATTACATAACCACTTCAATAATTAATACAATATTGCTCTGTATTTTTCGCTTTCGATTTGTGTTTAACACTTTTCTAAGCTTCGCATTATTTGGTAATAATTATATATTATTTTTAAATATGCATTGTTTTCTTTTTAACTGTTATTAGGTATTATCTAAATTTAATTACCTGTTTGTGTAAAATAAACTTAGTAACATTGATTTTTTAGAATTGTATATTATCATTATTAATATGATCTAACTCCTACTAAATGTTTTGATCACTACATGTGAAATTTGGGACAGTATTAAAGTTTAAAAGGTAGCCTCTTTGTATATTGAAAATTGTAAATAAATCATTAGTTATTTATTTTTTATTAGATAAAATGTTCTCAAAACAAAAAAAAAAAAAAAAAAAATGCGAAAACAGTGAAATTTACATTACGGTACCTACTTAGGTATAATTTTATTATAATCTTGCAGATAATTTAAAAATAATAATACATAACTATATAATGTTGTTCTGAAGTGAAAGAAGTGAGACTAGTGCCTAAATTAGTAATCGTTAACCAGACAGCTTTTGTACTATGTATTGTTAGTTTTCTTTTTGTTAATTTTGTGAGATCGTTGATAGATTTTTCAAGTATGAACACTTAACGTTTTTAATTTCTAATTTAATTTGGTGTTATAGTTTAGATTAATATAACAGTTCGTTGTTATAATGTTATAACGAATAAACATGTAAAAGAATTAGATTTTAGATGTACAGATAGACACACGTACAAAGAAAATAAAGTCAGCGGAGGGGTTTAATAATCGTAATTTATATAAATAATAAATTAAAAGTTACAATACATAGGTATTATAAGTAATACAATTTTTCATAAGTCACTTTAGTGTGGTATGATGGGAGCAGGTGGATGGTTGATACTTAATGTCTTAATACAATAATACGTATATAAGTACCTATATAATATATATCGTGTATAAATTGTTTAAAGCTGGTGAATAAACGATACGGGATCAGGTGGCAGTATAGTGGTAACAGTTTCTACTTGTTCCTCGTTTTTTTTGAACAGGGGAAAAAGGTAAGTATTTATTCTAGACGTATTAATCCTATTATATAGTATCTAATCATGGTGCATCGTTATTTTAAGGTAATTATTTCTATTTTATTAACTTATTATAATATGCTTTATATTTATAATATTAATACGCATTAGAAAATTAATAAGTTGTTATTATTATAATTACTATCTACAATATTCTACATAAAATGTCATTTTAATTCCTGTTTACTAAGTCAATGTCGATAACCTTTCAGCGTAAGGAATATAAAATTGTATGCTAGAACCTTGTCCATGATAAAATACAATGATATGCATGACAGAAAAATTTCCGGTTTCCTATTAATATTAAATAGTTAAGAACATGCGTATCAATGAAAACAAATTATCGTATCAAAACAGTCTTTATTATTTTTCGAATCAATCATACATATTATACTTTCATACGTGTATAAATATTTTTTCTGTTTTAGTTTAAAAAAAAATGAATTGACTTACCACCTGTAGTGTTATGGTAAAAAAAATTAGATGAGATTACAGGTCATATTATACAGCATAATATTATATTGGATAGATGTATGTTTTTTATAGTTTTATTTTTCATATAGGTACTATTGTACCATGATCTATACTTCCTATTTAACTTCCGATATTGTGTAAGGAAGTATGATTTTTTTCATTATATAATAAGATTGAAAAAAAATTATCTACTAATAATATTAATTTGTTTATCACCATGTATTTATTATACATTTTAGTGTGGTTTAATAAGAAAAAATAAATATAACATTATAATACAATATAATATATTTTTAATAATTTAATAATTTTTAATAATTGATACGATATTAGGAACAAACAGATATTTTATATAAGTTGATAGTATATAACAAAAAATTATTATATTGCATTTTTAGTACAATTTATGATGACCCAAAAATTATTTTATAACAAAATTTAAATTATGTAATTTTATAATAAATGAAAAGGAAAAATTAATATATATATATTTATGAGGTATTAAAGCAAACGACTATAACTTGAAATTATATTTGTCTATAAATTTAATTAAATTATTTCGAATATGGATGTTAGCTGTTATTATCGAAAGAAAAATAAATACTGAATACTGATAGAAAAGAAAGATTCGTAAGAGGCGGTTCGCAATGAATACTAAGTAGGTAGGTATAATAACAAACTGTAAACGCATATACTGAGACTTATTTACCCCAGAGCCATAAGGTAAGTTGTAAAAATTATTATACAACACGTGCAAGGTCATTATTTTAGTTGCGTTAATTGCATAATAAATTAGGTTAGGGCCTATATGAACTAAGTGACCGCCACAGTAAGGTCTTTCATATGTGGTCTTATTATTCCTGCGAATCTAAGGGAAATTATTGCCATTTGTTTCATCTCTGGGCTTACAATACTATTTTATTATTATATCAACGATTGTAAACCATATAATAAAAGTAATAATAAAAAAATCACACAATATTTAAACTTTACCGAGGATTTTATATACGTATACTATAATAGAGGTTGAAAGGTGCTTGGCTACAACTCGTTTACACTCTATTTAATTGTCACCACGTATTAAATAAAAATACAAAAATATTTAGGTATAAATAGGTTGACTGTCGTAGGACACTAGTTATATAAATAATAATAAAATTAATTGTACAACTTGCATTTTAGTAAACAGAATAAATAGAAATATAAGTCACTAACTATAAGACCTTAATAAATTGTTGATATAATATATTGATGTTTATGTTTGTTAAGGGTGCAGTTAACAATCGCATTCCCTATCGACAAGGAGAAACAAAACACGTCATGTCTATAATATATTATATAATTTTTGATTCAGATAATAATTTGGGCACGGCTTACATAATAAAAGGTCATTTGGGCGCAGTTTACGTATTAGTATAACATACAGCAACAAACAAATGTAATAATAATGAAATTAGATTCTGAGTGAAGTAGAAGTGATCACTCGTGTTTTTCGTGGATTTTCATGGATTTAACAGGTATTGATAAAAACTAATAAGTTAGCTAAGACTAGAAAATAAATATATTTAGAGTTATAATACGTTATTTATGTATTCTAATATAATTTTTAAAAATCTAGATTTTTATTATTCATAATTAGCAATTGTTGGAAAAATAACAAATACCACTCAGTAAACTAATCCTTGTGTCGAGTAAGTGTTTGAATATTATGATTTACCATTGGTTTCAGATTCGATAATCGATATGAGTTTTAGTAAGTATCATTACTCATTAGCACTTGTAGTGTATTCTAAATGTACCTTTTGTTTATTTCTATTAGCATGAACCTTTTGGTATTATATGTATTGAATGTACATTATTTTGAATGATAATTCATCTGATAAAAATGACACAAAAAAAATCTAGTACACACGTACTGTCTAGTGTCTAGTGCCTACCAAATATAGGTAGATGACCTTTTTTTTACGTAACAAATTTAACTTGGGACGGATTTAAGTATGGTTTAAAATAAAATTTAGCAAATAACGTAAAATGATGGACATGTACGAGAACAACAAATTTGGTATATGTAATTACTTAGTTTTCGCTCAGGTTAAAATTTTAAGTTTAATATAGGTAACTATAACCTTAGTTACTACTTACTATATTATATTAATAATAATTAATTAAATATATTTAGTAATGAGCTTTCCTACATTATATGAAATCAATATTTTAGGTGAAATAATAATTAAATTATCAATTTTTTGTATTTATGAAAAGAAATTTGAGTACTAAGGGGTCAATTATCTAATGTGGGAGATAATTCGTGTGTATAACTTTGTATAGTTATAGGTACTTGGCAAGTGCTTAACAGGGAGTAGGTAAGTTATTTTTATTTTGTCAATAGTAAATATATATGACCCGTGTGTTAAAATAAAATCTACTAAAAATAATGAAATTGTATGTAGGTATATAATTTCTCAAAAATAAATTATATATATATTTTTAATGTTAAATCACCAAACATAATGATTTTTTATCACATTTTATATCATAATTTTATTCTAAATGGAATAGTTATAACAATAAAACAGTTGTTCTCCGTGGAAAATACTAACATAAATTAGTTATTTTTATATAAATATCCTTGACATCATCACCGTTAGACTATTTCAATACAAGAACATTCATAATTATTAAAATTATAATTTTTTGTGTGAGATATAAATTATATAATAATAATTTATAATTGATAATTTTCCAAAGAAACATAACAAATTATTTTAGTTTAATTTTTTACTAAAGAGTATGTAAAGATCTCAGATCTAAGTGATATAATAAATATATCAAATTATTTTATAATCTATATGACAGGGTTCTATACTTCTACATACCATTAATACTTGAGTGCTTTGGTTTTTGATATTGTATGTACAATAAATTTGAATATTGTGCATATCATATGACTTGCAAACAAATATGCATAACCAATTGTGTTAGTTTTGGTATCTAGTTGAATAGTGATTTTACATATCTATGCAATACACAGTTTTATAAGCTTTATAATATGTTTTGATAATAATATTATGTTTAGTTTTATTTTATTAAACAATTTTCAGGAGTATAAAAGTACCTACCTAAAATGTTTACTTATAAATCGTAAGTATAAAGGATAGCCTATGAATAAAATATACAATTAATGTAAGGATAAGAAAAAATAATTAAGCGTTATGCAATATTTTCTTATGTTTTGTAAAAATCCAATAGTAGCTACCTACTTATCTTTAAAAAAAATGTTGTTACTTAATTCCATAATTAGTATTTTAAATTTTTTAAGCAATAAGTTTGAGTAATGATAGAATTTATTATAATATTTAATAAATTATAAGGAAACAATATTTACTTTTAGAATCTTATCTTTAAATTTGTATTTTTTAATAGGTGCCTGCTACAACATACGTAAATCAATGCAACATACACACATACAACAGACATACTTAACAATACTATTTAATTTTAATTCTAAATATTTTTTATTTATTGTATATAACAATTAATAACTAATTAAAAAAAAAAAAAACATTACTCGTAATAATATTTTTATCATTACGTATTACAATTTAGAAAAATATTTTTTTTTTATTGAATCAATGTGTTTTTATAAGCGTTTCTAGAACATTTTTTTTTTAACGCTAAATTAATTTAATTATTATTGGCATATTGTAAGTTGAAATTCAAAAAATGTTTTACAAAGTATGGATAAAAATAAATAGGTACATTTATAATACAATATGGTTGAAAAAAAAATGTAACAAAATAAACAAATGTATACAAAATATTTATTATTGAATATTAGAGTAGGAAAAGTATTATATTATTTAAAATCATACACAAATTTACTTTTCAAAAATGATTTGAACAATTAATAATATCCAATTATAAACTAGCTTTTATCATTTACACGGAATTTCTATATGTTTGCAAAGAATATGTCTTAGTATGTACCATGAATTAAGATATATATCTTAGTCCGTGCGTCCGTGGTATGTACTAATTTTCTTTTATTAGATAACAATACATAAATATAAAATGCTCATATCATTATATTTAAAAATAGTAAAAAAAAATATGATTTTAAACATGGTATCAGTCCTGGTCATAAATTGACTACAAATGAGTTGTATATATTTCAAATTCAAATATAATCAATCGATAATCTTCTAGATCTTATATAAGACAAATAACGAACTGTTCGAATTTTGGTAGGTAGGTAGGTATTATTTTTTGTTATCCACATTTTAGTTATTTCAACTTAATCTAAAGATGATATTTTTACGGTAAGGACCAATTTCGTTACGTTATTATTAATTTTTAAATACTGTAAAATTATTTACAAATAATGTTCATTATACAGAATAATTCGATAGGTATCCATATTCATCCCTCCTTTTTTATAATTAATTAATTTAAATTTTGATTTTTGAAAATTTTAAGTATATTTAAGGACCGTATTTTCAGTTATTTTGATTTTTATACCATTCAAGGAGTATTCTGTGGTGATATAAACTTGAGTTTTTCAAATGAGGCAATATTATTACCAATTTTTTTTACTGTAAATGTTATATTATTATTTTATTATTATTATTTTTTTTTTTGAAAATGTTGATGTTTTTAAATTTAAATTTAATCGAGTAGTTTTTGAGTTATTAATATGTATACAGTATACATTAAGTATAATAGTCCTAAGAAATGGTTTTAAAATAATATAAAACAGATATAATATTGGATTTAGTATTCTATAGTGTTAATCATAGATATTATGATACATAGTTGAACATTTTTACAATTTTTTTAATGCTGATAGATTAATATTAATTACCTACTTAAGTTTTCAAATAATGATTGTTTCTGTATATTATAAACCAGTATTACCATAGACTTACTGTTCTCAGTACACAAAGTTAAATAATTCGGATGAATAAAAAAATTTGTGAATACATTCATAAGAAAAATTTGGGTGAGCTTGTGAGCATGCTCGGTAAATAATTCTGTAATTTAATCTAATCTACTTATTTGTATTTTATAATGTAGTTATACTCCATTATTTGATAAATTTTGAATGTACCTTAGTACCCTTAGTAAGATGTAGTTATTGCTGTTAATTGAAATTTTATTTGTTTGGTTTTTCGTTACATGCAATTTTTTGCATTTAGTCGAATCAGGTTTATGGTTATGTTCAACAATGGTTTAAAATTTAGTTTTTGTCTTCATTTAATGGCATCCCTCTAAATTCTTTTGCATAAATATTTATTTTGATTACACGCCAGTTAAGACCTTACAAATATTTTGTTTATATATACACTATGTATACATGTAAGTATATATAGGTATATATATTATATACATGATTTAAGTACAATTTCAATGATACATTTTTTACTATCACATGAGGTCTGAACAATTTTTATTTCATCCGTTTATATTATGATAATATATTAGCTACACACAAATTTTCTAAATTTCATTTATTGAAATCCTTTATTAATAATATTATAAAATAATAAATAATAATAATTATAATTTTTAGCATATAATATATAATTATATGATTATGAAGTCAAAATGTCAAATAATATTATATTATTATAAATAATTTACATTTTAGAAGATTGCTATAATATCATAGCAGAGACATATTTGATTGATGATGTAACTTATATAATACATAATACGGTAGTTGGTACCTAATTAAAAACAGTTATTTGAATTATTTCCAATGTTTAAGTAGTACTGTAATAGTGAATGTCGGTAATATTTTTAGATATGTCTGACAAGATAGGAAGTCACACATAATTCTATGTTTAATTTCCTTGAGTTATTAGATGTGACAAATTAATATTTTAAAAATTTGTATTAGTACCGATAAAGAGGCTTCATCGGAAGCATATCAATAATTACCTACGATGTGTTTATAGAACCTGAATTTCTTCTATAATAGCTTATATACCGGGATATATATTGAGTACCTATGAGCAGTATGAGCTTACCATATAAAGTTAACTTCTTCTAACAGTAGATATAATTGAGAACCTAATGTATGTAATAATTCTAGTAATGATGGTACGTATTAGGTATATACTATATACAGGGTGTCCCGTGAGGATTTACCCATTGCGATATCTCGTTATCTGTATTTGTTACCACTATGGTATTAAATAATTCACTGTTTTTCTAGAAACTAGAAAAAATATTAAAAATCAGGAAATTAATGAAATCAAAATGTTGAAACATCAATATTTTCAGAAAAATTAACTCTACAAAATGGCTATCTTCGATTTTTTTGAAAATAATTAAATAAAAAAATATATTTTTTAACTTTTTTACCAAAACATTAAAATAAATTAAAACATAAAATATTTGTAGTTCTTATTCCTGTGAGTCTTATTAAAAAATCAGAATTATGATATGTCCATTATTTCAGGAGATATCGCAATGGGTAAATCCTCACGGGACACCCTGTATATCATCATGGGCGTAACTTGGAAAATTTTTATGGGGGGGGGGGGCAAACTTTATTTTATGCCGATATACCGATTATACCTATACTTAAAGATACTTAGAGACTAAATATACCCAATAAATACATTTTATAAAATATCAAGGGGGCAGTTGACCCCTCCCCTTAAGTTTATGCCTATGCATATCATATTATACAATATCAAATTCGTTTAAGTTTTAACAAGTTATTAATTAAAAATTATTTATTCACTTAACTATTAGGCCACCTTTCATTAGGTTTTTAAGTAAATAAATTGTTTATTATTTAAATAAAATGTATTGTTAATAAACAATTAAATATGTATATATTGGCTAACGAGTAGAATGCAGTAGTAAAATTAAGGAAAGTAATTTATTAAAAAATAATACTTTTTGTAATTTTTTTTTTATTAAATTACAAAAATAGCTACAAATTAAACAATAAAAACAAATAATATAATAATAATATCTATACTGTGTAATTAGCTACATATATAGACGTATGATTATTACACGAGTAGTCAGAGGAAATACTAGTAACGTACCTAATCTCTGTGTTAACGAAATTTTTATTTTTTATTTTAATCTATCTTTGTTCATATTTGAGACAGATTTCACTGCAATTCATAGAAATATATACTACATATATGATTATTTAAAAAGAGACGTGATGTTTTTAAAAATGTATCGAGAAATGTCTCTAATAGGTAGTTTTTTCCATTTTATTTTTAATCGTACGAGGTAAATATCAATTGTGTGTTAAGGATTAGAATAATGTTTACGCGTTATGTGTTTATTTCTTAAGATAATATGAATTCATTGACATTACCCGTTAAACGTGACCGCGACAATAATAAACACTAGAATAAATTGGTTACCTATTGCGGAAGTATAAATGTTAAAAACAAACAGGCGAAAATTCAAAAAAGAAATACTTATGTTTAAAAACGTAAGAAATGAGAACATTTTAAACGGAAGAGGGTTAAAAGTTAAGCACATATTATGTTTACCACTCAAATGCTTAAACGTTGTTGCACCGTAGCTCTGATCATTAGATAGTTCAGTACTTAATAAACACTATTATTTTCAATTTATAAAACAACAACGGCAATCAGAATCTCATTATGAGACCTAAATATTATGTACGCAGCATGAATAATAAGTTATTATCTAATACATTTTTGATACTTTGTTTTGTTTTTTTAGCCATTGTTATGGTGTTTTGATAGTATATAATATTTATTATATTGTGTAACATTAGCACATTTGGCATGTGTAAAAACTATCACAAACAAATATTTAAGCGGTTGGGTGTTATCGCCTATTGTAGATTATGTCAACATAGTGTTATTTAAGTTGATATTTAACAAAAAATATATTATTTAATTTTAAGTAACGAAAAAATATTAAATTAAGTTAAAAATAAGTAATTTTTTTTATACCATATTTTCTAGGAATGCTATTTTAATGGAAAAACTTGGGGTTATGAAGCTCCCTATTTTTCAGCTTGTGTTATGGCTGTGGATTACACACTGAGTAATTTCACTATAGAATAACATTTTTAATTACTTAGTTAATGTCAAACCTTTGATTTTATTTAGTAATATATTGTATACTAAGGTACACGACAAAATTAAAGTAGAAATTCGAATGTTGACACCATATAATAAATCTTGCTATAATTATAGCAATACGATAATATTATACCTGTATATTTTTAAAATAGAATATGATCATATTATAATTTATTATTGTCCATAAAATTTTATTTTTATCTAATGTCATATTACTAAATTACAGTTATTAGTTATTACAGTTGTATACATATCACTACATTTTGGTAGGTATTACTTCAAGACATCTTTTTGTGAAAGTATGGAAGAATTTATAGATCATAAATTATGATAATAGAATATAGTTTTTATCATAGTTACCTAAAAATAGTTTTAAATACACGAATTTAAATAAACCTTATTTATTATTATTTATTATATACGCATCTACGCTGTTTAGTGTTTGAGCTTAATATATTTTGTAATTCATAAAATTTACATAATATCACCACATCGCCATGGGAAAATTCCAAATACATCATTGAAGTCTTCAACTTGTCAAAAAAATTAACTTAATTTGACAAGGCATATTAATGCTTTTTTTTCATTTTTCATTTTTGGTCCTTGGTTGATTTAGTTTAATGTTCAGCATGATTGCATGAAGTAACCTTGAACACTTCCATGCCAATATAGATGGAATCTTCTTTTGCGTACATACAGAGTGATATAATATATGCTACACAGTACACACATTTGGAAGATTTTATAGTATATCTTATTTTAGTTATCATAATATATGTAGGTTCATGAATAATTGAACAATTATTAAAAGCTAATCAATATATTTAAATACTTTAGAAAATATATTTTTTTTTTGCTAATTTACATCAGTGTTAGAATGGTTGGATATTATCATTTGTAAATAATTAATCAGTATATTAAATGTATAAATAAATATTGTATTTATAAGATAATAAGATAATAAATAATAATGCTATAGACTATAGTAACGCAATATAATGAAAATATAATTGATTTTTTTTCCCAAATCTTAAACAATTTTTTGAAAATAAGTATTTTTAATTAATAAAAAAATAGAAAAATATGTTATAAAAGTATGTATTTGATTACTCTGTCTGAAAAGTATTTAAAATAGATTTGAATAAAAATAAAAAGTATTGGTATAACTTTCAATGGTGGATGACGGTTTATATTACTCGTCTAACGTTGGAATTAATCGGAAAGATTTTGCATGTAGATTAGCCCTAGAACAAGACACGAACTTATATGATTTATGGAATTAAAGCGTTCAATTTATTTTCACGTAGTCGTGTAGGTATATAGTATAAATACTCATAGTATTATATATAAGCGATTAAAATCATGTAGATGTATAAAACGTACAGGGTGGTATGTAGGATGGAGCCGCTATAATATAAGTTATCGAATGTAATTTTGAAATGTTTAATAGGTAGTATAAAACAAATGTATAAGATAACAAATCTGAGTAATAATATCGACTGAGTTGAAACATGACAACGTATATTAAATAGATTAAAAAATAAAATGTTATACATTAAAAAAAACAATTAGAAATCTCAACAAAGTCAATGAAATACAAGGCATATAATGGTATTTATAGGCACCTATAAAATTTTAATGTTTCTTATAAAATAATTTTACCATATTCTTTTAGTTTAAACTTAAAAGCAAAAACACGCTTTTTGTTTAATCAAAAACTGAAAAAATTAACAATTTATGTTGTACTTCAATAATAATTATTATAAATTATAACTTATAAAGAGGTAAGTATAGAATAAAAATATAGTTTTAATATTTATATGAAACTATGAAAGAGAAAGAGAATACTAAAAGAATTTATGATAAGCTAATTATTATATTTTAAGATTGATCATCAATCTTAAGTAAAAATAAATCAATAAATTAAGTTTAGAAAAAATATTTATTATCCTATTTCATGACTAAACTCAATGTTTTTTTTTATGTTTTGAGTGGTGTAACTATGTTAGATCTATTATTCTTAATTTTGGTAGATTGGATAGATAATTTATTTATAAACTATTTTTATTGAAAAAGTTCATTCAACTTATTAAACTACGAATTAGTTTATTAATTAGCGTTTACAGGTGGAAGACAATGATTCTACAGGGCAATAAAAGTTAAATACAATTCTGTGATTAGTTTAAAATATGAATCAAGTTATATTACCATAATATTGTTTTATTACTTCAGTAAGATATGTATTAAAAATATCCTTATTTACTTGAAATAGTTAAATAACGATCTTAAATAATGTTTTTAAAACGATTTATACACGTGGCATAATTTTAAGGTACCCTAGGTACCTAGGTATTGTATTTATTATTTAAAATTACAATTTATCGCTCAGCTAGGTATATTGTAAATTTATATAGTATACAAATAGGAGTTGGAGTTAAATTTCTAGAGGATTTGACAATTTTACGCCGAAATACATTTGATTAATGTGTTGTATTTTCCAGTTACTCTCTATATAAATGTTATTTTGGTTGTTTTTCGGTGCTCGATAAAATTCTTCAAATACTAATGTTGAATAGGAGGTATCTATATTGTTTTAGAAATACTAATGCCGATAAAAGTGACATTTTATTTTAAAATTGAATTATTAGTTGTTGACAAATTATTTGTTATAGATTTATTACTATTAGTAGTAAAAACTAAATATATATAGAAAGGAACTTAAGTGAACATATTCAATATTTTGTTAATTATTAAATAATGTATTATATAGGGTACCTCACTAATATATGTTTTATAGGTAGGTTGAAATTTTTTTAATGAATGTACTTACTGTGTTAAAGGTATTATGCATAAGGTTTTAGGTATTGCTGTAAACTATAATACAACTTATAATAATAGGTGTATAAGTATATTATTGCTCATCGTATTTTGTATATTATTATCATCCTGTTCGATGATTTTACTGTATTATGGTTTCACAATGGTTTAATATGCAGAACTAAGCATATTATATATACATAAATATTATGCACACGGGGTCTTATATACTAAAAGATCAAATAAAATATACATAAAATAATCATTTTTTATTGTTACAAAAACTGCCGTTTAAAAATAATAATAATGCATACGTTAGTTATAAAATACTAACTTTTTTAGTTGTCTTGAAAAATAAAAATAATTATTATTTAACGTTTATTTTAAACAGTGTGTCACTCATCTAAAGTGAACAACTTTGTTATGCATTGTAATGTTTTATTTTTTTGTTTAAAAAAAAGAAGAATATCTTATCTTATTTGAAAAATAATTTTGACTTTTAAGATGAACTCTATTTACTAAAGAAGTTTATGGGAAGTTTTAGAGTTTTATGCTCATAAAAAAATTATGAGTACATTTTTACTTAATTTATTATCATAGGTAACTATTTTAGAATACGATGTATGTAATTTTGTATTTATATTTTAACATTAAATATTTAAATTCATAGTTTTATTAAAATAAAATTTTTATTTTACCTAAAATATTTCATAGAAAAATGTTTACAGGGAATTTTTCCTTTTTTTAAAGTTTAGTTTTAATTTTGTATTATGTACTATGTAGAGTCTTGAAAACTACTAGATATATTTTTTTATATTTCAATAATAATTATTGTTTAGTTTAGTCAATACGGATAATATATATATAATATTATAAGTTTTAAACCTAAAATGTTTTGTTTTATAGGAAAAAAATATTACGAATTCGAGAATATATGCTTTGAACTTGAACCTTAATCATTGTCTAGGTCTAGCAGTGTTTAACCTTGCTATGATATTCGGTTTTGTTGGTATTTTTTTCTTTACTACTATTGTAACACAATTATTTATAATTTTCATCTAGGCTTGCACGGTACATGTAACAATGAAAGAAAAAGTAATGACTTGTTAGGTATGTACAATACATTGTAAAAAAAAACAAAAAAAACAAAAAAAAAAACAAAAATAACCCAAACGTCTTGTATAGTTGTATATTATAACTACCATTGATGACTCGGTCATCAAAGTAATACTACGCGGTCCCTTGACCTTCGGTTTCCCCCTCTGCCCCCTAAGTGACCCCCACTACCGACAACCGTTCCATATCCACTCGTTTTGGCGTACCTACCTTTATGCGTACCGGTTGTGTACCTATACGCTACCTGAACCTGAAATCAGTGTTTACTCGCTCTGGGTTCGCAGTACCTACCACACTACTGTAGTATTTACTAAATGATCCACCAATAATCCAAGTCAAATCCAAAATCGTAATTTTCTCAAAATAGTGTTTTATTTTGGACATTGTTCAAATCGAGTGCACGTTTCCAGGATTTAAATGGTGAGTTAAATAATTGTTTTAATAATCCAAACTGCGAATGCGAAAATAAAACACTTATATTTTTAATAATTATATTGACGGGTTAGTTATAAAACAGTGAATTCGCTACATTGTGCTACATTCAAATGCGAAACGATAGAGTTGAACAAATTAAATCCAACACCTCAATATAATATTGTACTTTTTTGTACTGTTATTGACTCTTTATTGTCACTAAACAATATACGTAAACAGTCGCGCTGTTGGAAACCCCACCTCTGTAAATGGACTCGGTATTCACAGTTGTCGATAGAAAAAGTATTTCGAAAGTTAATTCGTTTTTTGTTTGAAAATTGTTTAATAGTTTTCTCATCGTACAGACATCGTTCGGAATGTGTTCATTTGTTGCTATCGTTGTTTTGTAAACTATTTCGGTGGCCATTAAGTATCTATATATTGCGCTGTCTAATACTTACAGCTTTCAAAATTTAGTCGGCCTTATTTTCAAGGCGTTAATTTAAATCTACTAATGCTTTTTCAAAATTCTAAATTAGATGATGTGGAAACAAAGTTTCAATAAGTTTCCGATTGAGTAGGTTTGAGCATAGGAGTGTATATTAAAGATTTAAGGTCAAAACGAATGTGTAGTGGTTAGTAGTTTCGTGGACATATCCTCCCCTTCATTTTCCAACATTTGAGTTCGTTCGCCCGAGTGAGTTATATTATAGCTGCTGAAGAATAGAATTTTTTCAACGTCGTTTGTAATTTGACGGTCAGTTTTTTTTAAAGTTTTTTCAAAATTTGATAAAATGAAAGTGAATGCTTGAAAAAAATTTAAATAACACATTTTTTATTTTCATATATTATAGTTTAAATACTTGAAAATAAAAATATATAATATTATAGTTGTTGAACAAAGTATTATAAAAAAAAAATAGCGTGTGAATTTAGAACTTAAGTTAAACTTAAACTACTATTTTACATAGTTACATAGTTTTGGGCAAATAGGGTACGGTATGTATTCGGAATGATGTGTTATGTTATTAATGAATTATCATGAAATAAATTCAGAAATAATAATTCAAGTTTCATTAAATAATAAATGTGTATTAATAAAAATTATATTATTTTAACTGCTCATAGTGCCTTCATATTTTTGAAACGTATTCTCTAAATACCATGATGTGGTTTTAGCGCAGTTCAAAATCTCAATTATGTGTACGTACTTTGCCTATACAAAACGCCTTTCTGAAATCTTCATAATATTATGAGACGATGTAATATTATAAATTTTTAACTTATATTTAACCTATCTGTATACAGTACATATATAATTACATATCATAATTATTTGTTAGATATATATTAGTATTGATTGGACATAGTTTAATTTGTTATGCATAATACAAGTGGTTGCATATTTACAACAATATAACATACTGCATTATAATTATTAAAATACAAGCAATTATTAAATATATACTTACTATATTATTATACTTAATAATTGTGAATATTACATAATTTTACAATTTGAAATAATGAACATTAGTTTAAATTATTATTGTTTTATTTCGTCCCATTTTTGAAATGATAGATTAGACAAAGGATTTTAATAGTCCTTGCAAGTATAATTTAATTCTATCATTTTTCAGGATATTTTTTTTTAGAGTTTTTATAAAATTCTTTACTGTTATTTCAGATCACCAATATACTATCACAAGTTATAAGTAAGGTTTATTATTTAAAAATAAATAAGGTTATATCTCTATTTTGTTGTTAAATAGAATTCAAATCAAAAGAAAAATTTTAAGTATCAATACAATTAGCTTCAAACTTTGAAAAAATAAAAATAAATTACTTAATAATCTAAATCATATGATATAAATACTTAGTTTTTATATTTAATTTTATGATTAGTATCAAATAACTATAATTATGATTCAATAAATCAAAGTTGTTAATATTATTATATTATATTAACAATAATTTAAAGGAATGGTATTAAGTAATTAATAATATAAATATTAAATAGTAGGTCATACAAGTACACATTATAATAAAATCTACTATTTATTTTTTATTTCAATACTTTGTAAATGCTAGGTTTATTGTATCCATTCGGGGTATTTTTGAACGTACATTTGGATTCGCCAAGGTCAGTCAGTGAATGTCCAAAATTCGTTCAATATCCAGGAGTAGTTGGTAAAACCTAGGTTATACCAATTAAATTTGGGTTTTATAGATACAACTTGTATATTTATTAGTTATTTATTTATTACCGTTACAAAAATGTAAATATTTATAAAATGATACAAAATAATAGGCTGGTTGGTAATAATCGATATTAGTCCCTAGGCATAGAATACAATTCTTCTAGACCTGCATTCATATATCAAATGGATGTATATAATATATAATGTTATGTAATAATTGGTAGGACAGGTTTATGTTCTAAGCTGCAATACAATAAGTATTATTAACCTATATTTTTATCGTAAATACATTTATTCAAAATAATTGTTCCCATTTTACAATAAAGATGACACTTTGAAAATATCTGATTACGATTAATTTAAATAGTTTTTACTACGTTTTCATTTATTTTGCATTAAAGTTACTCATTATTCCTATTTTAGTATAAATAAACAATAGAAATAAAATGAAACTGATTTGGTTCAATAAATAATGTTAAAATACATTAAAAATGTATAGTTTTCAACAAATTATAATAATTTTTATTTCATTTAACTATATTAATATGTGTATTTTATAAAAATTTGAATTATGACTATTAAATTAATAATATTTCAGTTGATCAATTTAAATGTTTACATTAGGTGGTCCTTAATGTTATTTCAACTATAATTTATTTATATCTATTAATGTATTTATAAGTATCTAATTGTATATCTTAATAATATTTTCCTTATTATTTTGTAACTAAACGAATACATTCGATTTAGAATAACAGAATAAAATTAAAAGAAAAAAATTAATATTCAATTATCTTTAATGTTAAACAGGGAATATTGTCAATAACAGGTTTATAGTTTCACTTGTTCCAGGTAAAATGTAAATTCGTGTTTTTATTATTTAATAAATCAAAAAATATTTATTAATTCAACTTTCATCCCTAAAATTTGGAATTAATTTAATCTAATTTAAACCATCGTTTATAGTTGAGCATCAATAAAGATTTCAATACGTGTTGTACAAGAATAAGATATAGTATTACTATTAACTTTATTATATACCTATACAATATTAAATATGTCTTAATGTAGGTATTCAGTATATTTTAGATACTTACATCCTAACATCCTAGAATAAATTATATGTAAACCTATAGGTAAATATTATTCATTTTAGTATAATATTCATTTCATAAAAAAAGTAGTTGAACAACATAATAAAATATATTGCTTGTATTATAAATTATTACTATTATTTTATTTCATACATGTTATTCAAGGACTGTCGTGTTCTATGAATTACAGTTTACGATTTTAATTCATTTGGAAGTGTTAAATATAATAAAATATGTAATAACAAATATATTATATACATGTTAGTATCAAAATTGTAAAATATAAACAGAAATAATAATTTTATCAACAAAAGGTATTTTATAAAAAATTCATGATAAAAAGCAATTATTGAAAATAGTTAAAATGACAATTTTGAATGATAAAGATAAATAAATTTATATCATACGATATTAATTTCTATTTTCTGTATGACTATGTTTTGTGTATAATATTTAAAATTCTGAAAATTGTGTTATACTTGGAGGTGTTAACTTTTATTGTATTTATAGTAATACAATTACAAAAATTATGTTCACGTACTTCACAATTTAATATAAATTGTTTTTAAATTAAAAATAATTTTTATAAATGACGTAAGTAATAATTATTTATAAAAAAAATGATTCAACTTATTTTAATGCTAACCATTTAGGATAATTATTATGTACCTATTATTGTGATTGTACCAAACCGATTGTTTATATTATTATTAATAATTAATATGTTTATAACTTTAAACAGAAGTGTATTTACGAGTATTAATGAATTCCAATTACCTAGTACAATATCATATAATAGCAATATGGATCATAATCTATTTTTATGCTGTTTTTTTTTTTATATATTTGGCTAAAAGTACTCGTGCTTTTATCCAATCAAAAGTTGAGATAGTAGGACAATAAACTAATAATATGTATGGTACGTAGGTATATAAATTATGGCGTTAGAATATAATTATTTGAATAAATACTCAAACCAGGAAAAACGTATTTTATTAGAAATTAAGAACATACAATACAATTCTTGTCTTTCGTAGAGTAGACATTTTAAATGAATGCATACAATTTATAATCGAGTGTTTATTAATGCTTTGGTGCTCACCAATTTAAAAAATAAAATTTCTTTGGTTTATTTTATTTTAAGAATGACGATGAAGCTAAATCAAAATATTATGTAAACATTCGAAATCATTGATTTTAAATTACAAACTTTTATCTAAAAATTAATTTTGTTTTCTTTCTTAATAATTACAAAAATTAAATATTTCAAAATATACTAATTGATTTATATGTATTTATAAACATTCACACACTTTGAAATAAAAATATTTTATATCAGTTTTAAACTCAAAGATCATATTTTGTTTTATGAAACAAAATAAATACGTGTTTCATCTATAGTTATATTTATACAAAGTACCTATAACTATTTTTTTATACTCTTTTTTACAATGTTATTATTGTTTCATGTTTTTATTTATTTTGGCAAATATCCAGATGCTATATTAAGGAATTAATATCTGTCGAGATGCAAATATTACTACTATTGTTTGTTAGTAGACTATGCTGACGGGTTGAGTTTTCGGTGAGCAGCGGGATGCTTATACAAATAATAATTACAGTCATTCATACTTATAGGAAAAAAATTACATTAGATTTTAAAACTATAAAAAACCATGTACCTACTATAATTAATGAATTGTTTTATTTAGTAATATTACTTATTTGAGATCAATATATTCTGTAATCTATAAAACTTAAAAATAACCATACATTTATATCCTAGAAAAATCATTGAATGTATCTAGGACAAAATAAATTTGAGCCTCAGTTAAATTTTTTCATAATCCACCACTTTTTACCTACTTATTATAATTTAGTACTACATAATAAGTAATAACAAGCAACTGTATGAGATATTTGTTTGAATTTAAGTTTATTTAATTCAATTAAAATCAGTATCTGTAACATACAAATATAATTGTAAAACATTATGTGAAATGTTTTTAAGCATACGATTTGTTTCCTTAATATAATCATTTCTGGTTTTTCTATTCTTCCGAAAACTTATAAAAAATTTAGATAGGTACATGGTTTTGTCAGTAATGTAGCGATGTACAATATCATCTGTAAGTTTCGCGCGAATCATGCTTATGATAATAATATGCCTGTCGATAAATTTTAAAAATTTATATAATAATATCTTATATTTATTATTGGCAGGGTGCCCACCTCCTATATATCATGTAAATTATGATTTCCGGGAACAAAGAAACGTTAGAATTCCGAAACAGTTCATTTACATAAATTATGTTTCAATATTTATGAGTTATATACGTTATAATAATTTTTATTATTTGTTTTTGTAGATTGTATCGATGTATTCGTGTAGTCATTATAAACAGATAATCCCATTGACGCCGTGATTCATTGTAGTGGAAATATGAATAAAATTAACAACCATTTGAGCTACAAAATGGAAGGTGACAAGTCAACTGATAACAGCGACGATTACTACAAGAACGTCAAGCTAGTAGGGTTCGTAAAGACAGATTCCGAAACACTGTCCGGTTATAAGAATGATGGGTTTCAATGGAGTTCGGCAGACAATTTGTCCAGTTACCCATCGTCTTATGACAGAGAAAACGACATTATATCTTCTAGTGAGTATTAAAGCACTATAATGTTTAAGCATTATTATTGTTCAAATAATACAGCCATACAATTAATCAATTACTATTCTCATTCCTTTTTTTTAAGTAATAAAATTACTCAAAATATAATTTTTAGAATTTTTTAATAGAACTATATGTATTGTACCTACTTAATAATCGTATTTTTGAATACTTGAGATTTTTCTATTATTTGAGGATTGCTCTAAGAAACTACAAATTTCTGTTTTCAAAACGAAATCCACCATTTTTTATTTTAAATTATTCAACAGATAATTTTTTTTAAATATTGATGTGTCTATCAAAATTCAAATCAGTAGTTTTTGAGTTATTAAACATTACACACCTTTGATAATATATATAACCTATAATATATTTATTTTATTTTATTTATCTTAACGACAAATTTCGATTGAGAGGTTCGATAGAATTGAGAGAATATTGTACTATTTTTTTTTTTTAATTCATTTAAAAAGTATACTAGGTAAATAAATTATATTAATCTATTGCTATTGTACAATTTGCAATAATTTTTTCAGTTATAATTAATAACAACATGACTAAATGAATATTAAATTTACCACAATTTTAAGTGTTTGGGTAACCACAGCTGGATTTCTTTGCTCCTACGACAGTATCATGGACTATTAATTATCTTTAGTGTATAAAGTTTAATACGTTGGGAACTAATAACTATCTATCCATTCAAATTTTGGTTTAAATACATCAACATTAAAAAAAAAAAAATTATCAGATGAATATATAAAGTAAAAAAGGAAGAGTAATTTTTCTTTGATAAACACAAGTATATATTGTCACAGAATACTCTTTAAATGCTACAAAAAATCTCAATTATTCAAAAGTATAAAGACATGGTACTATGGTCTTTAATAAGGCATATTTAAAAATTAAAAAAACCAGAATTTCAATAATTGTATTATAAAAAAATATTGAGAGGTGAGTATGCTTAGTTCATCCTATATAAAGAATAATCATTGATGATCACTATTACTATATCTAGTTAGTAGCGAATTATCTGCATAATTCGAATATAATTTAAGACTAAATGTTATCACGTAATGTATACCTATGGTATATTGTGTGCTTCTTAATCTAGTAGTTAGAATTTTGTAAAATTCAAATTGAATTTGAGATATTAAAATAAATTATATCGCTCGATACTATTACAATATGTTAACATTAGATTTTCAAATGTCTATTTGGATAAACAAGGAAGTCTAGTTGATAGCAATAATTTTATACTCGGAAAATTCTGGAAAACCAAAAACAAATTAATATCGTTAAAAAAACACTTCTAATTTAGTATCTTGTGAGTCTAAAAAATTAAAATTATTATATACTTCTTTAATTTAAAAAATGAATTTAATAAACAATTTTACCTGACGATTCAATAATATCTTTTTCTTTATTACACACAGAAACTTTAAAAATAAATTTAATATTTAATCTCAGAATGTCGATATTATTACTGATTTAAAATATCATTAAACCATTGGCCTAATCTATGGCATTATCTTGATGATTTGGAATTTATAATGGATATTTTCGACGAGTATAACGAATATAATTACATTTATTATAATATCAGCGAGCCTGTTAATGCGATCAAAACTCAAACGAAGATATTATTATCTCTTAAGTATATTTTAATAAGTAGCTTTAAAATTCGCGAAAAATATTTTAGTATCGCCCAGATGACTCGACAACTGTAATTATCAATATTCATTATGCACCCGATATCGTTGTGTACATCATAGTTGGGAATTAAAAAATACCGCATCTGATGTGTAATCAAGACGTTCTCGGGGAATACTATCTATGCGTTCTCGGGTTTTCCAAATATTGTTTTTACCCGTTCTGTTAATAATTATAATATGATAATATGTAGGTAAGGCCTCCAGTCTAAAAAACGAGTATCTAATATTTATTTACGTACACGAACATGCACACGATTTGAGTTCATCGTGACGGCCGTGGTAGTTGGAACGTAACCACTTCCACTACATCACTGACGTAGTAACCGGACGTATACCTACATTAAGCAACAATATATTGTCATAGGTACTGCGGAATTGAATAATTACCTAATGGTATTTAAGTTTTTTTTTTTTTAAAAAAATTAATTTTCGATAAGGCGCTTTTTGGATACTGATTTTTCGTTTTGAAAAGTCATAAAAAGGTTAATTTCTTAGCTACATGTTTTATTTTGATTCTTGATTTTGGATACATGCCTTTTTTATTATATTAGATATATTCAGATAAATAGGGCTTATTAAATTATGTTTTTATTTTTTATAAAATGCCGCATGTATTATTTACATTTTCAATTTTATATTATAATATAATAATAATAATATGTTGTAATCGATCCTCAATCATGCGATAAAATTAATTACTTGGTATTGTTACTGAAACGTTTATCTTTTTATGTTTTTATTTTGATGCTGTATTGTTTGTAAAATATGTTTGTTAGATAAGGGTAAAATACCTCGAATAATTATAATGTTGTAATCAATCCTTTATTGGAATGTTTTATTTATACGTGTATGTTGTACAAATTTTACGGTAGAATATTAGCACCCAAGTTCTTCGTAGAAGTGGATTTGTATAGTAGCCATTATTACAGTTGTAAGTTAACTGTCGTCTGGCTACTGTATGCTTATTTAAGTCCAATTATTGTGAAGGTTAAATATAATATAATATAATATGATTTATATTTATTATGTAAGATAAAATAATTTATAAGAAATGATTTTATCAACACTAATATAATATTTGGTCCATTTTTGAATTATTGAAAAAATAAATAAATAGGCGTTATTAAATAATCATGTTATTATATATTTAAGATAATATACTTAATTGATTATTGGCATATTACTATTGAACCAATAGTTTATTATTTAAAACCATTAAAAGTGTTTAATTATAATTGTTATCAATAATATAATTTAGTACACAATAATAACATTTGTGTAAGTTTTAGACATCGAATATTTAAGATTAATATTGCGTGTTTCTGAGTACGGTAGGTAACTAAAACAAGCTGGACAAGGGATACAGACTATATTGATAGTCGTGATATGTATAATGTGTGTTTTATGGTATCACATTTAATAAAATAATAAAACATTAGGTTCAAAGCTTGATTTTTAACAGCGATATTTAAAAAATTTATCTAATAAAATGTTAATTTTTTTAATTATGCATATTATGTATGTTTTATGAATTTTACGACCTACGTCAAACAATATTTTTAAATCTATTGAGCAAAACAACAATTTATAAGATTTTTTGAAAGACAATTTTATGACAATAGGAAGCTTATTAATGTCATATTAATATGATATAGGGTTCTATAATCTCCATAATTTGCATACATTTTGCACCATATTTAAATAAAAAAAAACACAACCATGATAGAACTGAATTCATCTTCTTATTTTACCATCATAATAGTATATAGTACCGTTAAAAGTGAATGCCTACGTTATTCATTTATCACAATTCATAGTTGATTCTTGACAGTAATTTATTCAGACCGATGAATACAAATAATAATATTAATAACTATATTCGTTAAATTATACTTTTCCTATATGTTGTATGATTAAGACGAATGGAGAAACTAAAGAGTTATGAACTTATATTAAGAGCTAACCGGATTTTTAAGAATGTTGCGAATATTATTTTGTGTAAATGATTAATTAAAGTAGTTTTTACGCGTATAATATACATTTTCAAATTCAAACCTCCGCTTCTAGCTAATTCTTAGTAACGTAGATTTCTTCTTGCGAAAAATAAGACTGCTAAAACCAATTAACTTGTAAGTAATATAATATTTAGTATACTGCGTCATCTAAAATACCCACTGTTAACCCGTCGTAAAACGTAATATTATAACGTAATGATTACGGTGTTCAAGTTATAGGCGTTAAACATTTTAGTTAACGTATATAATTTATTAAATTTTATCTAGTTAATAAAATATTTTTTTTATTCTTACTTATAACTTTATGTTTTTATATAATACAATTATGAAAAAAATTATCCGTGATGTTTTGAAAATGAAAAAATTTTCGGCCAAATATTCTGTATAATAAATAATAATGTTTATTATTATGATTTATAAGCGATACATTTTTCTGATATTTTTTTAATATTTTAAACTATACGATGAAAGTTTATTTAGTTTATAGAGTCTTGCAAATTTTGTATGATATTGCGAAAAAATTGAGAGAGATTTAAATAAATCTCACAATTCACAATACACATTTCTCAAAACTGCTATGCACTATGCACTCTGATGAGTTGTTTACTTGTATGTTAATTAAATTTTAAACTCTGATACCAAATGCAATGCACATAATTGATGTGCAGATTATACGATGAACAGAGTGATAGTAGTATAAAAATATAATAATATTATTAAGGACCATATTTTTAATTATTTAGATTTTTACACTATTTAAGGAGTGTCCCGTGGCGATAAATTTTCTTTTTTTTCAAATGAGAAACCAACTCTTTTTTACTGCAAATTGTTAAGCATTTGATTTTTTTTTTAAATGTTGATGCATATAAATGTAAACAAAAACATGATTGAATAATTTCTGAGTTATTAAAATGTAACTAAAAATAATGGTTCTTAAAAACTATATTATAAAAATATAAAATAGATGTAGCATTGAATCTAGTATTTATTTTACTTAGATAATTTTAAAAAAATATATATAATTTGGTAATTTTATAAAAGGTTAATATTAATTGTTACGATTTTTATACGCAGTGGAATCTATTTAAGTCAAATGATCGATAATTCCAACCTCTATAAGCTGAATTTTCGATAACTCAAAGGAATGCATTAGTTCTTACCTTACAATGTATGGTATCTGTGATGAATTTCCTCAATAATTTGAATTTCGCTAATTCGAATTTTTCAATAAGTCAAAGTAATTTTAGTTGAATTTTGGCTTGTAACTTGAATTTTGTTTGACATACATTACCTTTTTTGCACAGAATTTTTTCAAATTTTAATACAATATACATATATACATATATTAAATATTGATTAGTAAATATCTACATAAGTAAATAAAATTATAAAATGAAATTTTTGCAGATATTGTTACAGGATACTTCCTTACATGGTACAAACAATTATTTGAAAATATAGAAAATAATTAAAAACTTTAAAAATTAGAATTTGAGTAAATTCAGCATTAAACGAAAAATGAAGTATGCTTGGTGATCACCCTTTATAATCAATTAATATAGCATAATATCTTGAAAAATTTATTTTTACTCAAAGCTAATAGGATTTTTAATGGTTGCTGTCGTTAATTGTCGTAGAGGCTCATTATTACTACAATTACATTACCTATGTTGTTTAATTATGGGTTTAATTAATCTTCTAATACTTCGAATGAAACCTTTTCTAAAGGAATTGTAAAATATTATAGTACGTAATATATTAAAACATTTAAAACAATAATTTTAGTGTATTATTTATATTTATTTATTGGAAGATATTGTTATGTGTAGTTTTAAAAATATGTACTGAGACAAAATTTCTTCGAATAATTGTTCTCAAATCTATAGAAATTAATAATAATAAATATAAAATCAAAATTATATACTTCTGTAAATAATGCAAGTACCAAATACAGTAAAACATTTCAGTATAAATACTGTGAAAGTTTTATAACATTATTACATATTTTTGTAAACATTATTTTAATAATGTTGAGTTACGTTCAAACTCGAGTAATTAGTATAATTAACTGAATTAGTTACCTAATCTAAAACTTTACTAGTAAAACATTATTCCATAGACTTTTACCTGACTGTATTCTATGCACTACTTCTACTCTCATAAAAAATATCAACTTACTAAAAATACAATTATTTAAGTAAATATAGGTATAATGTATTTGTATAGATAGTATTAATTTTTTATTTTGAGCTTAAACTTTTATATTTTATAATAAGAATGTACTTATATTTATTTCTCTCAAATGAATATTTATATTTAATATCAAACTAATATTATTCGTTAAATGTCGATAAATATAGTTGACAATATTTTAAAAGTTTTAAAATTTAAAATTTTAATAAGTCATTAGAACAATGTGCATCTTCCATAGCTACTATAGTTATATACATTTTTTCCTTTAAACCAAAAATTCGATTTTTTTTTAAATTAAATATATTTTAGATTATCAAAATGATTTATCATGCGGTGGATCTTTTGTTATCTTATTTCCAGTTACACGAACACGTGCTAATTATTATTCAAGGACATTAGGGCGATGTTCATTGTAAAAATAAATATAAAAACTACCGAGAAGTAGGTACTATAAGTACCTATAGATGTGTAGATATTATGGTTCGTTAAATTTTGTCTTTTTAAATTTGCAACGATATTAATATCGTTTTAATAATTCGTGTGTATTGTATAATATATATAATATACTTGACCGGAATCAACCATGACTCAAGTTTAACCGGTTTTGTAAGCGTACAATGTGTACATATATATATAAATAATATATTATATTTTTTAAAATCTTCTCCTTCTCCATAAATTTGATTTGTTTTCAGTTATTATGATCGCGATATAGTTGATTGATTAATATTGATAACACGAGTCAGTAAACTCGAATAACAATAATATGCTGCTGTGTTTTGATAATTATATCATGAATAATATAGATATTATTATGTTTAAAGTCTCTTCTATGTATTTATAAATAGTTTTTTTTATTGTTGATTAGATACGATAAATAAAGTATCACATTAAAAGCTATTGTCGTCAAAGTGAAGTACGTAACTCATATTTATATATTTTTTATTTTTAAATTTAACAATATTTTTATGAATAAACCATCACCGGATTTAGTTAAGGATAGTTTTAGAACATAAATGAAAACAATATCCCTGAATAGATGTATTAGAAACATTTAATTATAACTTTTAAATATATATTTGATTGGTTAAGATAAATTTATAACTATGTATGACTGTTATGTCTGTAAATATTTACCTGGTTTATTACCTGTAACTAACAACTAATAATATGTATACCTAGTACTTATTAATTGAAATATTTGTAATTAATTCATAAAATTTTTTATTTATTTTTGTTTTGGACATATTATGATATTATAATCGTTGTATATAAATCGTTTTATAAACTATTTTAATACAAATGACTACTATTGTTGTGGAAGAGGGGCAAGGGAAAAAATCTAAAATTGTCTTAAAAAAATGTATAGTTCTTATTAAAATATTAGTACTTATTATTTTATACTTCATATTTAACGTCAAAAGTGTTTAAAACGTAGTAAAAATATTATTAATACTTAATAGAACACATGTTTTAATGCGACGTGGATAAATATTATAGCTTTCAATGAAATATTAAATTTTTACAATCACAACATAAAAAAAAGTATTAGAATATGAAATTTTATTTAGTAAACATGTTTTAGAAGAAATTCTATGCAATTAAATTATAAAGTGTTTGAAGTTGAACCCAACAAATTTGTTTATAAAACATATGGGTAATAAAAATTTGAATAACTGGTACAAAGAAAATATGAAAAAATAGGGGAATAGCATAAATGGAGATTTCATTGAATTTTAGGGAGAATATAAAGCTTTCTCCACAAAATTACCCAATTAATTACTTACATTCATAGGGAGGAGGGATTTGTATTTTGTTGGGGTTAAGTCTTAAGTCCCTTCAAGCACCCTCATCAACGATTATAATAGTTAGGATGTAAAAAAAAATACACAAATACGTTTTTTAGTCAATGATTTAAGAATTATCTAAATTAAAATTTTTATTTTTCAATTAGTCTAGGTTTAAAAATAAATGTGTAATTGTAATCATAAATAAAAATTGTAGAATATTGAATATTATATATAATATATAGATATATCTATTCATTTCTACGATACATAGACAATTTTCTTTGTTTTTAGTTTATTTTATCAACGTAATTTTTATTTTATTTATTGTTTTTTTTTAATATCATATTACTTTTCTATCTATTGTTCTTAATTGGAATTAAATATTAAAATGAATGTCCGTTATCTACTAAATATTATGACGTATCCTGTAATCGCAAACTCGAGTATCGTAATTAATTATTTTAAGTAGGTATCTATTATTATTAACTACCACTGTTTAGCATACGACGTGCTTAAAGGGATAAATAGATAAGAAAAAATATATTTGTATAATACATTGATGAAATAAAATAATTATGTATCGACGAATTGGTGAAACGCGTAATAGTCTCGCTAACCTAGCTGATATAATAATATTGTCATTTTTGCCGACATCCACTAAACTGCTAAACCTTTACTTATAAATGGAAAAAAAAGAACAATTATTAGTAAATAAAGTTATTACCTTAAACGGCTTAAACCCAAATGTATTAATTAGGATATTATTTGTCTACAGGCAAAGTTTTGGGTGGCGACACGACGGTGCCCGTCTACCCGGATTCGGTGAATCGGTGCTGTACGAGAAAAGTGTTATACAAACGCCTTCCGATCCTCCAATGGCTGCCCAAGTACACGGTCGGCGAACACGGTATATCCGACCTCGTGGCCGGCGTTACGGTGGGGCTGACCGTTATACCACAGGCCATAGCGTTCGCGAACGTAGCCGGATTACCTCCACAAGTAAGTCGGTCGGGTCTGCGAATTTTTGCGAATCGCTGATCGATAAGTCGTTCATATGATATTATTAGGTACCTACTAGTTGTTTATATTGACGGTTATATTATCCCCCACGCACACGCAGCGTGTAGTGCGTGTGGCGGTCCGCAGAGTACTTAACTCGGAAATGACTATATGGACGATTACTGCGTATAACGTCGATTATTATAATAAAATATATTTTTACATAAAAATTATTACTGTCTCGGTTCTTATAACTATACATTAATTTTTTTCTGTATAAAATATACTGTTTTATGTAATATTGCGAGGTTATATGCACATGTATTTAATTATTCTTCTTCCTTATTATAAACCTACACGCACAGACGTCCGCTGTATACAAAGGCCGTTTTCAAAATAAAAACAAAAAAAAAAAATAATTCTAAAGAATTGATTATTTATGACGATAATTTAAATCGCGGTCTATGTTAAAATGAGATAATTTTATATAATATTATTATACTAGTTTTTTTTTTTAATTTAAAAATCAAAATTTATCTAATTATTATTTTTATTTGTTACCACGTTTACTTTATTTCATTTTTAACAGTTTTTACTAATCTATGATTAATTTAACTACTATACCTGGGATTTTTTTTGAAAACAATATTGATATTAAATTTTTATACTACGATAAATAATTTTTAGTTTTCAATATACGTATTGTCCAGCGAAATATTTTATGCGTACTATTTTTTTCTAAATTAATAATTATTAATTTGAACTATTTTAAGTTTAGAGTAGAAGAGTATATAGGAGTATAATTTAAGTATGGATAAAAAAGTTTCTGTCCCATTTCCACAGTTAATACATTACATTATTATGAATATATCTGTTTTCATTCATTATGTAGTTAAATTAAATGTCATAAAAATTCTAAGTATAGATAAGTATGTCAAATTACATTTTGTTGAAAATTTAAAAATTATATTTTAAATATTTTAAAAACTAAATGTTATCTAGTTGAGGTAATTATTCAGAATTATTATTATAATTTTTTTATAGAACATGATTACGTAAAATGACGTTTTAAAAAAAAAACGACGTTTCTTGATACAATATTATCTTAATAATCTTTCTGGAAAACTGTCTCTCCAATAAGTGTAAAATTTTGTATAGTCGGCCATCGTGTAAATTCCCTCAAATTAGGTAGATAATATTATGTTATTTGCACTAATATATTAGTTGAAATTTTTAAATAAATAGGACTAGTTCAACATGATTTATTTTTGTTGATATTACATTAATGCACAATAATATGAGCAATGATAGAGAATATTAAATGTATAAGTATCTCCTCCTATGTATAAAGATAATAATTAATTATAATAGGTAATTACTATTATGTTTTATGAAATAATTATTATAATTGCTTGTTTATGGATTTACGAATGTAGGTATCTCGTAAGATATATTATATAACTATATAAAAAAATTAAACGATTAGTGATTACATATAATACGAGTCTAACTACACTATTTAAATGAACTACAGATAATTTATCATGTAGTTTAATACCTATTTGTTATTTTATTCTACCTAGATCGCTCTAAATCAATAATATCGATAACCATTTATCAATAATTATCACATTAAATTTAGTTAATAACATTTATTTATTTATTTTTACCCCGAATGAATATAATATACTTAGAATACAATAGAATATAATTTCCTCGAAATTATGGGAAATAGTTTTTGAAAACTTAAATTTGTATAGTTGTGTTTTGTGCGTGTGAATAATAATAATCAATCCTATTAAAATGTTTGTAATGGTTTTATACAAAACGTTCGTCGTCGTTCGTCATAAAATGCGAGTGCTATTGTATACAACAAATACAACAATATTGCAATATCATCAATATCAGCATCCGGTTAAAAATGTTAATTATAAACGAATGTTATTAGAATAGTACGTATAGCATTCGACATAATATACTTCGATTGTGTTGTTCAATGGTTTCCGCTCGTAAATGAATAAACGACAATGTTTAAGATGAGTTAAAAATAAATTTTGATATTGTCACGGTCATAATTTGTGGTTGATCTGTTCACCAAGTGACATTTATACATTACACCCAAACGTATAGTGTGAACGATCGTGTGATTGCGTCGCAAGTTCGAGGTCAAGTCTTCCCACAAAAATTAAACACATAATTACACATTAAAAAAAAAAGTGATCAAGTTATAATATGAATATTATATATTAATATATACTTACGTGTATACTAACGCGTATCTAACCTTGATAAGTACCTATACCGAATATAATAATTATAATATAATTTAATATAAATATATATATAATATATATATATATATATATTAGCTATCCTCGAGCGTGCACTTAGTTGCCTGTACAGAAGGCATCACTGCATCAGTGTTGAATTTGGTTGCCTAATGCTAACATTTAGTGTAATAAATGTGGATAAATAATATTTTTGATTTTCTGATTTAGTGTATAGATGATATTTTTGACATATCAATTTAACATATAGCTGTCCCACCCAACATTTTTTTACTATTTAAAAGCAGCATTTTTCTTAAAAGTTAATATTTTTTTTTTACCCAAATTTGATTTCTTTTTCATTTTAGTCCAAAAACCAAAAACTTGTAAAGTTTCAATAGTTTGAACCAAACACTACAAAAATGTTTTGTACTGTTATATTATATCAACTTTTCTCTAAAATACTTATTTCTAACAATAACTAATAATTGATAACATGGATGAAAAAATATCTTTATGCGTATTTGTCGGTTATTTAAAAAATTAATAACTCGATTTTTCATTAACTTGTACAATCGAAAATAGGCTTAAAATTTGCTCTACAATGTAATCTTTCATAAAAAAAAAAAAATCAAGATAATCAGATGAGTAGTTTCAGAGAATGTGCGTGACGAAGATTTCTATTTTCACATTTATATATATATATACATAAATTACATAATATTTTTAATTATAATTCAGGTCGGCAGAGTATAATATTTTAATAATAATATTAAGATATTATATGTATATGTTTATTGGTAGTCTGGTGGTGATAATTATCATTGATATATTTTTTAGATCTAATTATGATTATTACGCTATTATAGAACCGCAGACTGTGATTGAATGATTATTTTTTTTAGATCGGTCTGTACTCTTCGTTCATGGCATGTTTCGTTTACACGATTTTTGGTAGCTGTAAAGACCCGGCGTTGGGTCCTACAGCAATAATGGCTATCATGACCCGCGAAAACATACACGATATGGGACCGGAATTCGCAATCCTGTTATGTTTTATCACCGGTATCGTGCAACTCATCATGGGCTTTGCGCAACTAGGTAATTTCGAGTTCATATACTGTACTGCAAGTATGTATAACAGCTTGTGTACGTTATGTAAACTTATGTTATTATAACATTGACGTGCCTTTTGTCAAACATTTAATCAGAGATGGTTTAAATGCGTGCAGGTCGTATTTTTTTACACAACCAAAACGGTTTGCCAATATTAATCAATGTTTAGCCTATAAGCGGAATATTGTATTATTACCTATTATCAACTCCGTGCGTTTTACAGGGTTTTTAATCGATTTTATATCCGGACCGGTGTCGGCTGGTTTCACGTCAGCTGCGGCGATTGTGATAGCTACATCTCAACTGAAAGATTTACTCGGCATAAACATAAAAGCCAATTCGTTCATAGGCTTCTGGGATCAATTGGCCATGCACATCAGAGAGATTAGCGTTGGTGACGGGACGCTAGGCATTACGTGCATGATTGTTCTGTTACTGTTGAGGGTAAGCTCATAAAATACGATACCACAGCTATTTATAATAATAATTTTGTTGTTCGGTACATTTTGAAAAAATATATATTTTACAGAAAATGAAAGACATACAAATTGGCCCTTTGGACGCGAAGGATAAAACGACCGGACAGCGAATGGTTTCATCAATCATTTGGCTCATATCGACGGCAAGAAACATTATAGTTGTAGTTTTTTGCGCCGCATTAGGTTATATGTACAAGGAGCACGGAAATTTGCCGTTTAAATTATCGAGTAATTCAATGGCCCATTTTTTTTTTTTATACAACTTGTGCAGAGATTCGACAAGACGATTAATTTTATTTGTTTTCAGGTCACGTGGAGTCCGGTCTCCCGAGCTTCAGGCCACCACCGTTTGAGAGCCGGGTTGGAAACGAAACATATAATTTCGTCGAGATGGCATCCAAATTAGGTTCAGGGATTCTGGTAGTGCCACTTCTGTCTATTTTAGAAAACATATCGCTAGCTAAATTTTTCTGTAAGTGGATTTTACATTTTTACTTTAGACGCACGTGCGTATAGGTAGGTGCTTTTATTTTTTTGATATAGTCTAATGGCAGATGTGTACAATGTAATCAATGAACGTTTTTAATACGATAGTATATTATATATATATAGCATATAATATTGATTAGTCACGACTCGCTTGCCTGCAGTCAAGTGAAATTATATTAGTTAAAATTATGAAAAATATTCTATTGTATTATTTAGCTGACGGTAAAACCGTCGATGCCACTCAAGAAATGCTCGCCTTGGGCGCTTGCAATTTGATCTCATCTTTTGTTGGGTCCATGCCCATATCTGGTGCTCTATCACGGGGTGCTGTGAACAACGCCAGCGGAGTAAAAACCACGTTCGGAGGAGTTTATACAGGTAAAAAATTTCGTTGACTACACTATACAATGATTGGGTTATTATTATTCTAGGACATATAATTGTTTTAGGGAAAATCGTACTTCAAATTTTAGGACAAACATTAAAAAACCTACTTAACACAAATGTGTTCAATATAAATTATTATTTGTATTGAAATTTTTCCAATTTGCACCAGAAAATATTTATAAAATGACTTTTAGAAGTATAATTTATATATTATATAATTTGCATATTATCTAAAGTATTATAAAAAAACAATATTTTTAAATTTTTACTTTAAACAAATCAATACCTTTACTTTTTTGAATAGTGAGAGATATGAAGAAATATGTTAAAACAAAATTGATAATTAATTGAAATTACTATAAAATATGTTCTTCGTTTTCGAAGTGTTAAGAAAAACGCTTAACGTAACAAACGAATAACAAATTACGATTAAATTATTGAAGTATGCACTGTATTATGCATTTTAAATCTATGTTAACTTGAGTGATCCAATAGCCTTGTAGTCAGATCAACTGAAAAGGATTGTATTTTTTTTTATCTATTAACATATTTTGTATATTTGTACTTAAATTTAAGGGATGAAGTTGAAGAAGTATCCATTTTACATATACATATATTTATAAGTATATTTACTTAAGTTCGGGTGATTACCTATTTAATAATGAACACTCTCTAGTATAAATACTACAATTTATACATATGTATATTTTAAATGTTGATATTCAAATATCGTGCATCAGCTATGATTTTTACCATAAAATCTAATAACATATTATTGATTATACAGGCAATGTAATTATATAAAATCTTCTTATTGATTAACATTTAAAGTCTTGTAGAACTTGCGCTCCCTAATATTTTATCCGGTGCTAACCACTCTTTATAAAGGTACTTCGTCTATTTGTGCTTACGATGCATTTTATACTGTTACCTATAATATTAATAACAATATGTACCTATTAAGGAAAAAACTGATTTTATTTTCTAGGAATAATCGTCATAATAGCTTTACAGTTTTTCACACCGTATCTCGTGTACATACCCAAAGCTGCTTTGGCCGCTGTGATAATAGCTGCTGTCGTGTTCATGGTCGAACTACAAGTTGTCAAACCAATGTGGCGAACAAAAAGTATGTGTAGTCGTCATTATCGACATAATATAATATAATATATTATCAACACAATACTATCAAAAATATTACTTTGTTGAAGATTTTTGTTTATTGATAATATTTGACATACTGCACTAGACATTTCTTTATGAACTAACGAGTTAATGATTTATTTCAGAAATTGATTTGATACCGGCTTTTGCCACGTTCCTTTGTTCACTGTTGATCCGCCTGGAAGTCGGGATTGTTGTCGGTATAGCTATTAACGTCATAATACTGCTTTACACCTTGGCTAGGCCCAGCATTCACGTCGAAAAACAAAAAGTCAGTAAACTGAGTAAACACGATACATTAATAATGTCGTTATACCTACATTCACGATTAACATGTTTAAACGTATTATACTATAATAGGTACTAAGTTTCACTAAGTAAACTCGCTCTCTATTTTTCCTATAATATTAAATTCATCCTATACTACGAATATGTATAATATAGTTTTTGAAACTTTTAAATTACTTTATATCTATATTTTAAAATATTTGAATTTTTATGCTATTAAAGAGTAAAATAAGAAGTTTGTGAAGTCAAACGATAGGTACTCCTTAAATGGTATAAAAAGTATAAATAAATATGGCCCCTTAACTCTTCAGTAAAAGTTCACAGTAAATCACATTGTATGTAATGTCCTGAATGTTTTTAAACTTTCAGAGTGAATTTGGCTACGAGTATTTAGTGATAACGCCGGACCGTAGTTTAGTTTTTCCATCCGTTGAGTACGTGAGGGCAGTGGTATCTAAAGCTGGACTTAAACAAGGACTTAGTTCAATACCAGTTGTGATGGATTGCAGACATATACAAGGAGCTGACTTTACCGCTGCTAAAGTACGTCCGTGTTGCATTTATTATAAGTCCCATTGATGTTATGTATACGCGTCATTTTGTAAATAGTGTTAATAATTCATTATTTGTTTTTTTTTTTTTGTTACAGGGCGTCAAATCTCTCATAGACGACTTTGTTAGGAGGAGTCAACCATTAGTGTTCTATAATGTCAAGCCCAGCGTGATATCTATTTTTCAAGGAGTACGACCGACTGAATTCAATTGTTGTGTCACCGAACAGCAATTGCACGAAAGACTAAAAGGTATTTATTATTAATTGATACATATTTTTTCTTAAAATTTAAGTGTTCAATTACACTGTATACGTTTTAGTATATTATAATTGTTATTCGTAATACAAAATGTGTGATTAAGAGAACGTCATAATTACGTCTCTCTTATAAGTTACAACATACCTGGCAAATGTATGTTCAATGGAATCAATTTTATGTTGTTAGAATTAATATTAGAGAGAATTGACTCATTAATTAACTTGAAGAAAAGAACATTATATTATATGTATTTATGTGAATGGGTGATAAGGTGAAAAGATTTGGTTACTCATAGGCCATGGACGGTTTTCAGTGCATTTCAATGGATTCACACATCTTGCTAAGATCATCATACTTCGTAGCTTAACCGAAAAAATGTCGCTACTTATATTAATTATTATATAATATTTTATATATATTTTAAGTATAATAAATTTATATGACTACAACTGTAGCACACGAGTAAGTCATTGTCCGGGTAGGACATAGGTCGACGTACTTTGTTGTGGGTATTATGTTTAAGGTGTGCCGCATTGTTCGTTTTGTGAGACATCGAAAAAAAAAATTTGTGTAGAGATAGTTTTTTATTCTGTATTATAAAGTATATATTATAACTATAAGGTTTTCTTTTAATAAATTTATTGAAGTCATAATTTTTATAAACATAAAATTATGTAATTAAAAAAAATTGAATGACTGTAGGTACAAAAACTATAATCTTTGAATCACCATCGTATACCTTAAAAAAATGAGGAGCAATAATTAATCATTATAGTGGGTATTCAAAAATAATGCATAATGGTTATTTTTATTTCTCTTAAAAGTGTATTTCATAAGTTTCTAAGACAGTGTTATTAAGTATTATAATTTCTATTATGTTTTATTCATAAAAAAAGTAGGTATATGATGTTAATAAATAATTTTACAAGCAAATCTATTGAACAATATGTTGCAGTGCTGCCTGGGTTGGGTATAACTTTAATTTAGGACCTAATTATTATTAAATTTAGTTAAATAAAACCACTATATAACATATATTTATATATTTTTTTTTGCATTTGTTTCAGGATATTATTATAGCAGAATGCAAACACTGACATTATAACATCGATATTTTTATTTAAGCTTGTCCCACCGACAAATTGTACAGATTAAACGATAATTATGTAAATAATGTTAATATTATAAAAAATAAGCTGTAAATTATGAATAAATTTTATATATAAAATAAATAAGAAGTAAATTCTAGTTAATTAACTTTCCAGAATTCTTCTTCAGAATTTGCTTGTATCATAGAAGTAATAAATAATAATTGTTAATAATTAATTGAATACATTGATATTATTATGTAAGTAAATGTATTTTGTTAATGTATTATTGATGTACCATTATTTTTTTAAATTAGCTACTTATTTAATTTTTTAAAACAAAAATGTGAAAAATTGAAATGTATATTTATACCTAGTGTGTACGAAAATATTACAAGTTGTAGTCCTATTACGTTTAATTCTCATCTAAAATGCGTTTTTTAAATTGTAGTTGACGAACTTTGCTTCATTATCTACGTATTACTAAAAATTGAGATAATTAAATATCATTTTGAATTTTACACAAAGAAGCAATTAATGTGTTGATTTTATAATGATGTGTATGAAGAATATTTTTTGTCAAGTTTAAATACGTAAATTGTTTTTAATTAAATAGATACATCAAGTAGTGATGTTTCTGAAAATTTTGATGCATTTAATATTTAAATAAAAATTTAAATCGATAGTTTCTTTGTTATTCAAATTAATACACTAACGATAATAATTCATATTAATAACTGTTTTATGTTTACATAAAATAGGTAAATTATATGTAATATTTAATCGAATATAATAGTCAGCTAAACTAATTTTACAATTCTTAAAATGATATTATATTGATAGTAATAATATTAATTTATATAGTTGTTCCTAAAATTTAAAATTTTTTTTTCTATAAAGGTTATATTTTATGTCTTAATAAAAATTAATATTATATAATATAAAGTTAAAAAATTTAACAGTCTCAGTTTTTTGAATCAATAGTAAGTATTTAATTAAAATAAAAATATTATTATATAAACTTTTAAATGAACAAACTCTTTAATCGTTAGGTAATGAAAAAAAAAATTTGGATAAATGGGTACTGTTCTGTTGAGCTTACTGCTCAAGATTTAAGTGAGTTGCTGTAGTGAAGGTGTTAAATTTGAATGCAATGCCACGAAAACAATTTAAGGTTGCAACTATAATTATCTTAATATTTTATTTTAACTATTGGGATAATTTCACTGTTGAGTTACGAGTACAAAATTCATCATGTTAAAAAAATTTTGTTTAAATAACGTATTTTCTAAAAAAAATTATTTATTGTTAATCTATCACTGTTATTTGTCATAACAACTTTACGAATTTGTTGAGATAACATGACAAAACTATTTTCATTATGTGAGGTAACATTACTTTTTTGTCACTCCAATATATTTCTTTGTTGAAAATATAGTCATCATAACAATATTATTCTTAAGAACTTGTCTTGCCCGAATCCTTGCATCAATTCTGGTTTACTTTGGGGCATCGGGGGTGGTGGAAAAGATCTACTAGGTACCTGCAGGGATACCGACGATAGAGCTAACAGTGTTGCGGATACAAAATATGAAGCCTTATTAAGAAGTAGATATTAGTATGTATTCGAGTGTTAATTTTTTTTTTACAAATTTGTTTTTTTTGAAACGACCATCAGGGTCTTTATCGAAGTATTTTCGCTTGGGAGGGGTAGAGTGCAGTGTGTAGCACTTGTACCCCCTTCTCTAAAAAGAGAATTTCCACATGTGTGTGGACTTCACTCCCAATGGAGTGGGTCCTCCTTTGAGTGTTAATGAGTGAAATATTATATCAATAGTTTTAAGTTTTCCATAACCAGTCTTTAAGATCGTAGTAATAATTCATCATTTTAAGTCGAAATCCATCATATTATATGATATAGATAAGTTCTTAATACATTTCCACAATGTTGAATGGACATATAAAGAGCTAGGTAGATGAAAGGTCTACGTAATACTCCCTGAGCACATAAAAACAATTTTATTATTATTATTTTATAATTATTAATGGCCTATTATAATATTGCCTGTATCATGTATACACATCTGACACCACAGAAAAAGTAGTTAATGCGGTCTACATGAAGTGATGTACAACAAAAGTATAATCATAGAAAAAATATATTAAATAAATTTTAGTATAATTTTTAAGTGGTTTTTGTTTTAAATTGAATTTATTTATTCAAAATAATGTTTATGTTTATAGATGTTGGTTTTTAGATTCTGAGTGGAGACATAATGTTGCCTACTGCTTCATCTACTGTCACCAACGCCTTTCTGTGTTAGTGATTTTGCTACTTATTACAGAGAACATTGACACCTAGTCATCTAAAGTGGCCGGGAAGCTATTTTTAATTTTTACTTAATTTTTATTATTACTATGAATTATGATGCAAAACCAGTCATTTAATATTGCGGAATGCAACATACTATTAGTATCATCATTAGTGCTTATATTTCAACAGCCCTCACCTACTCACCACATAATTTATTGGTCGACACTCGTCACCAAACAGGTCGCATAAATCTGATATTTTGTCCTTGTATATTTTTCTCAATATCATTGGAGTCTGGGTCTTGAATCTTGATTGAGTGATTTATCCAATGATTCCGGAAATTTTGAATTCTATTGGTTCTGTACGGAAGTCGGTGAAGATGTATTTGATAGTGTTATGAACTCTGCAGGAGAGTAGTTTTGATAGTTAATATATTGAATGATATTATTGTGTTATCAATTCTGATTCTTGTGATAATTAGTCCAAAACAACAACTTGAGACTGAAAGACCAAATATAGAAATTTTAATTGACTTCTAAAATAAATAAATTAGTAGTTAAACCAGGATAGGTTCTGTTAGAATTATAAAATAAAATAACTTTTTACATAAAGAAAACTGTTTATTATTATTATTATTAATTGCACATGCCTCATAGTATTTAATTAAAACAATTTTGAAACACGAGATCTTTTAATATTATTTATTTATGAATTGTATACACTTAAATAATGTGTGACTTATAATAACTATAAAATAAGGTTTTCATAACTACTAACTTGTTTATAAAATGTAGGTATATAATAATAATAATTATTTTTTTTTTGTTTTGGGAGAGAGATAATAAATTATTTGGTAATCACAAAGATCTAATTTTTTATTTTTTTCTTTAAATTCAATTTAAGTAATTCATATAATTTTTTAAAAATGATTTTAATTTTAACATGCCAAGAGTTTATAAAAATTTGTGGTGATTTAAACTTATTTCATTCATGTACATTTGAATTTGTTAACAATGAATTACATCCAAGGCACTAGTTTCTACACTGCACTAAATTTATTATAACTAATTAGTACTCAACTAGTAGTTTTTAAAAAAATATTAGTTTAGTGTTATTTTTTTCAATAGGAATAAGTAATAAAAAAGGCGCATTGGCACTATATAAGGTGTAATTATTGTGTCTCTGTTTCAAACGAAGATCACGGGTCTAATGTTTTAGAATTTTGAACAGTCAAGGAACGTTAAAAACATAATGCTCTTTCACTTCATTTATTCAATATACTTTTATTACTTTTAATATGCCTAACAATTAATATTTATTGATGATCAGTGACCGTGCAATTGTCTGTTTTAGATGATTAGATCATATACGTATTATAGGTTTGTGAGCCTCGGTGTATAATATAGTGACCGATAGTTAGTACTTAGTATTCACACAACATAGAGTTTACCGTTCGACCGTGACATACTCATATTATAGTAATGGTCGATTTCAAATAATTAATACAGACGTACCAATAATGATAGGGAAGGAATTAAAATATATGTATGTCGATAATGAGCACTGCGATGTCATATCACTACATAAATTATATATATTTATTAAATGATTTTGAATACTATTAATATTATTACAAATTTAAAATAATCAGACAAAACTCTATTTTATATAAATATATACCTATGTAACATATATAATAATGAATACTTAAATGAATATTGTAAATAAGTAGATTTGGCTATAAGTATTTAAATGTAAAATAAAACTAAGTGATATTCTAAAATTGACAGAGTAGGAGCAGGTAATAATGATTATTAAAGTTTAAATAGTGTTTTTTTTTAAGATTAACTTAATGATAAATACATATTTCAATATTGAATATATATCGTAAAAAAAAAAAATAAATAAATAATAATTTAATTTAACAATATAAGATAATATTTCCGTATATACTTGTATAGGAATATAGGTATAGAACAACGTTTCTGATAACTCTACATTATACACACTTTTAATGTGTAAATTCTGAAACATTAATACTAAAATTAAATACTTAAATTAGTAATTTGTAATGGATACGTATGGCTAATTTGAAGGGTAGTGCACATACAATTTATAAATACAGTTTAATATATATTTGTATGTATGTATTCAATTTTATTTTTAGTTAAAATGTTGCATGAGTATTATCATTTTTAAAAATCTTTATTGTCTATTTATCAAGACAAATATAGGTAATTTAGATTATAAATTAAAAGCTAATAGTGTATTGAAACAGTAATAAGTTATTCAATTGAGTGATGAAAAGTGGTATCTTTTTTCAAAATTTAAACTAATATTTCTTAATTTTAGAATTATATGCACCTTATATATGTGTATAGTAATTTATTTAAATACATTTTTATTGTTTTATTTTGTTAGATAATTTAAACCATTCTATATTAATTTCACTAAAAATAAATAAAAAAACTTATAGATTGTAACATAACTACACAAGTAAGTAATAAATATTTTAACTAGTATATAAACACACATAATTATAATAGGTAGAATATTAAAAAAAATATCAGATATGACTTAGAGACTTATTGTAGAGGCAATAAAATATTTTGACATATTATGATTAGTTTTTATGAGAAACATAGAATCGTACTGGGCAGGAATAGCATGGGCTTTGTTTATATTTTATTTTAGACTTTAATTACATTTGTAGAAATCATACATTTCGCTATCGTCGTTGTCCAAAGGAAGCAATTGTTGCATGCATTCATCAGGAAGGAACATAAATTTTTGAGCTTCTTCGCGATCTGAAGGACAACAATGAGGTACCATGTGCTCATTTGTCATCGAAGCACGTAATGCCAGCATTTTCTAAAGTTAAAATAATTCAAATTTAATCTATAAAAATATTGTAAAATAATTACTATTCATTTTTAAACTACTTAATATGCAGATACTTAAAAATGTCGTTAATACAATACTTCATATAGTAATGTAAATGTATAGTATGATAATATAGAACTTATAATGTTATTTTGAGAGGAAAGACCGATGTATCAGAATTTATATTTTATATTTTATTCAAAGACCATAAGTGTCATGTGAGAAAAAACTTGGTTTAAAATACGCTCAATTATTGCATGAGTAAATTAAATCTTTATAAGTGTTAGATACCTTGAGAATTTGCAAGCCTTTAGCTACAAGTGGAAAACTTGTCTAAACGAGTAGATTTTCTTACCTTTCTGTTTCCTCGTGAAACTTTTGTATGGTTGACAATGCAATTAGGATAGTCTTTGCCAATAATGCATCCTACCTGTTTTTGAACTGATTCAGGACATTTCCACGGTTCGTATAGAAATTCAATGGGCATATTTTTTAATTCAGGAATATATCGTCTGTGAACATTATATTAATATAGATGTTTATTTTTAAAATGTCCTTATTTAACAATCTTACTTAATGTATTCTCCAGATGGATCGAGCCTTAAACCGTAATTAACAGGACAAACGCATAAAGGACAGTCCAACAGTTGTTCAAATGTAGAGCTCGATACCCAAATCCAATTACCGGAGCACACAGAAAAATCAGCATCTAACAAATACTTCATAAAATGATTCAACCCTTCAACCCAGCTAATCCAGAGATCGCCTCTTGTCAAAAAACAAGCTAATGAATTTCGCACTACGTGATGAACCCACCCTTCCTAGATAAACAATGAGGATGGTGTGAAAAGGGGAATGATATTTTTATATAAGCAGGTACATTAAAATACGCAAAACTGATAAATATAAGCACCTGCATCAATTGTCTCATCCCAGCGTCAATGAAAGGATATCCAGTTTTGCCGGTTTTCCAACATTCTAACATCTTTTTATTTTCCGGAATTTTAATATCATTCCAAGGTATTGAAATGCACGCTGGATTATCCTCCATCTGGCCAAAGTTTTTGTTTTCAATAGACATAGTGTAAAAATAATCTCTCCAAATCAGTTGACTGGTAACACTGTACTGAGGTAATAAATCTCCTTCGAATTGTTTGATAAAAAGTTTTGAAAGTTCCCAGTAAAACCTAACAATAAATTAATGTCTAAATAAAGAAACTTATATTACTGATTTCCGAAATTATATCCATTACTTTCTTATGGATAAGCATCCATATCGTAAGGCAGCGCTTAGGCTGGACGATGGGCTTAAAAGATCAGGATTTACTTGATTAGGCAAATAAAACCCATTAACGAATGCTTCTTTTTCATATTCAAGTCGTTCATTCAATTGCTCTAGAGCTCTGGTCTCACCACCATACCAACGATGTGAAGATATTAGATTTTCTGGAAATTCTGGATAAAGTCCAAAGCTTTCCGGAGTTGGATTATTTAACACCTAAAAATTAATTAATGCCAGTAACAATCACTAATTAGTGATAAAAAATGTGAACAAAATATAATATTTAAATATTTTAAATTTAGATACTAATATAATGTGCATACATTTTTTAGATAAAAATACCTTAAATTCATCTAGAATAGAAGTTGGAAGTTCTTCAAAAATTGTACTCAACCAATCAATATTACCAACCGGCTTTGGAGGTTGACCAATTTTATTCACTGTATTCTAACATATTAGATGTGCATTATTATTTATTGTAAAAACATTATTATTAACTATTCACTTGGAACTGTTTATAAGTGAATGGAGCTATTCCACCGTTTTTTTCGATTACTAATTTTGGATTCCACAGTGTATGAGAAACTTTCTCAATGTATTTTATTTCATTTTCATTGCAAAACATCTTCACCTTATCATCACGATTTTTACCAATATGGTCACAGTCCTGAAATTTTAAATGTTTAAGTTTGATTTAATATTATTTAATTAATAAAATATGTGTTTAATAATAATAATACCTGTTCAAAAGTAATAAAATCCAGCCCAATCTTTTCTTTTATCATTTTAAATATTTTGACAGGAGATCCTTGAAGTATATACAAATGTCCTCCAACTAAAGTTAAATTATTATTCAGGTCTTTTAAACTTTCCAGAAGAAAACGCAACCGATTGTACCCATACCATTTTGTATCTAAATAAACAAAATATCTAGTATAAAACAGGTTAGGTTAAATTAAATTTAGTATTATTAGTCTATTATATCAAAAATTAACATAGGTATCAGCACGGAACTCACAATATTTGATTTAAATGAGGTATAGTAAACAAAAAATTTATGTTGGGTTGACACTTTGATTGTAAGATAATTTTCATGTGAAATTTTCTATAGTAAGATTTTTTTTTAAAAAATAAACAAAAAACTTATGTTATTAAAAAAAGCTAAGATTTATATACTGTTATTCTATTTGTAGTATACAACTGTTAGTTAGCAAAACAAAATACTAACATTTACACAAAATAATATAAACAAAAGAAATTCAGTCATATGATATTATAAAGTGTCATTAATATCCAATAAAAAAAGTTATTCAAACGAGTATTTGAGAGAGACCAATATTAATTAATAAAACATTTAATTACTTTTTAAGATTTTTCTTAATCTATTTATAATTATCCATATATATTATATATACCTATTACAAATAATTTTAATTAATTATTAATTATTTGTGGTTTAAGATTTAACTGCGATGTATATATGTAGTAGTTTATACACGCTGCAGACTAATAGGTAGGTAATGATTTTAATTTTAAATATTCATAAATTTTGTAAAAACACACGTCATATGATACATGATATTCATATTCTATGTATTAATTATACTTACTGAATGTTGTTTCATCAAAAATGAACAGTGTAATAAGATTATCGGCATTGTTTTGAGCTTCAATCAAGGCTGGGTTGTCATGCAACCTTAAGCCGTTTCTAAACCAATGGACGGCGATAGTCATAATTACCGTTTTACGACCTGTACAAATAATATAATATCGTATAATTATCTAAAGTAAATAAGTTATATTTATGAAATTTTTGACATAAGGATTTTGGATTTGGGCGATGGTGATTTATATTAAATTATGATCTATAGGCTATAGCGAGGGCATTCAACACTTGGCCCACAAATAGGCGCATGAAAAAATTGATTGTAGAATTTTCCTGTTGTACGAGACTATCTTCTTTTATGAAACATCACAATCCTTTTATCTAATACTATCAACATTAGTCACTTTCCTTTTATCACCGACTAAATTATTTTGTTTTTTAACAAGTCATAATTAGTTAGTTAATTCTTAATTTTTTGTATAATGTTTTAATATGCATAAAATGTTAAATAATTTTGTTAATTTAAATATTAAAAAAATTCTTAAGTTTTATAATTGTATGACATAGTCTTCAGAAAATTAATTATTTCAGATATTATCTTCTGAAGTGTTATGATTATTTTTCTCAATTATTTGTCTAAATATTGACAACACAATTTGTTAGCATAACAAATGTTAACTTGTATTTTTTCAATAGTTGAATGTTTTTATACTAACAAGATTAGGCTTTTGTATAACATTTGATCTACTATATAATATTATCGTTGTATATATTTTTATTTAGAGTAAATACCTACAAAGAATAAGGATATAAATTCAAATTTAGGAGTCGATGCTTAAAAATAATTTCTTTCTTTGGTAGCACTTACAAGTTAACTCGTGAAAATTGTATCGTCTCAAATAGTAAATAGAAAAAAATGTCAAATATTCATTTGATTCTATCAAAAATGTATAAATAATTAAGCCGTATAGTTTATATTTTAAAATACCATACTATATAATACAAATTTTATGATATAAAAACCCAAATTTTTATAAAATGCATTTACATTAAACATATTATGTTTTTGATACGTAAGTGTCTTGTGCCTATGTAACTCTCAAGATTTTTAAAATAACAATAAGTGATATAAAAAGATCCTAGGACCTAAATTTATAGTTTACCAATCATTGATTTTTGATCATGATTTTTTTTTTAAATTATAGACCGCAATACTTGTGAATTGGAAATTTATAAGTTAATGAACGAATTAAAGACGTAAATATTTGGAAAATATAAGTATAAAAATATAAAAATATAAGTGTGTACTTTATGTATAGTTTATAGGCAACTGTGAAGCATGCACGTTTTATAAATATTTGATTGACACTTCCTACATTGTAGACTGTTGAGTGTAGTAGATTGTTTTGACTACTGTGAATTAATATTAGTATACGCTAATATGCATTTATTATAATTTATTGGATATTATTATTTATTAAGTATTACGCTTTGTTATTTTTAATTGACGTTTTCTAACTCAATATTTGAGATTTTTTATATAAAAAATGTTTTTATGTATACCTCCTTTAAAGAATCTATATCTAATACTAAATGTTGACAACAAAATACAAGTTATTATACTATTTTTTTTCATTAGTTATTTTTAAATCTATAATTTTTATTATTATCTCATACATTAGGTAAATGTCTAAAATGATTATATAAAAAATCAAATTTTTAAAGAATAATTTATTTATTTATAAACATTTAAGTTTGGATAAGTCTTAGTAGGTATTATAATATAAATTTAAAGTTATTAATGAGAAAAAATTAATTTATTATTAAAAAAATAAAATAATTAATTGTTATATAAATTTTAAGTTCATATGAAAATAACTTTACATTTAAGTGGTATAATATAGTATATAATATAAATTATGTACAAACTGTAAATTGTGAAGCTCATCATGTTTTCTTCAAAGTTCAGCGAACACTTACCTACTTAAGTTTTCACAAGTACATTGCATGCAAACATTATACAACTTTTGAACGTTTTTATTCGTAACGTCAATTATTTAATGCTACATGTTTTCTTAATTGAACTTGACTAAATTCGTTTTAAAAAATATCAATGCCGTTATATTAAACGAAAATTTAACTATATTACATTAATATAATACGATTACATTAAGCAATTAAATTTTTCAATGTTTACTCTTTTTACCTTTTATTTTTATATACAATTTGAATTATTTACTTTTAAAATCTATTAATATATTACAATTTATTTTTTTCGAAATTGAAAATTCCAATTTTTAATGGAATAATGGCCAATATTTTTTTTAGTAAAAACAACATATATATTCAATTTTATAAGAGTGGTGTAATAGGAAATTTCTCATAAAAGTTTACCGTAATAGATAGTTTGTTTGAAATGTATAAAATTCTATAATTAATAACATCATATCCCATACACATTTAGATCAATTTTTTTTTTCCTATATGGAATTAGCAATACATTTAAATCATTATAAGAAAAAAAAATGGTTGACTTAGAATCACTTATTATTTATTTTTAAGGTCTTTTTTAGCCCTAATAATAACTAATAAATGTAACATAATTTAAATACACAAAGACAAAATTCATTTAAGTGAATTATTTTAATAACTTATAAAAAATAAAATAAAATGATTTGATTGAGAACAACGCATTACGACAACAGATAATAGTAAATAATATTTTTTCCTGTAACGGAAATTTGTTGCATATTAGGTATAAACATTGCATCAGATTAAAACTTACAATATTATTATAATATTATACTCAAGGTGATAATCATCAAAATATGTATTAATATCGTTAAAACTCTACCTGATTTTATAATTTTAATGATAAATGCACTATATGCGTGTTAACGATTTTCTTTATTCCATTGGGGAATTTAAGGATCTAGATATTTACAATCACAGACTAGACGAATTGCACTGGACACTGTAATATATTATTATCATCATCCGCTGCCAATCACAATATTTTAAGAGCTGTCAAAACTGGTGAAAAGCGGATCGCTTTTTGGTGGAAATTTCAAAAACGAAAATAGTTTGTTTGAACTGTAATACTCAGATAATTTATAATCTTGTTTTTAATTGAAATTTGATCAAATATTGGCTGACAGACGAATTGCCATGTTAAAGTATTGACTGGAAAACAATATAAATTATAATTATTTTGTTTTGTTCAAGTAATACAATAATACGCGAGTATATGTATTCAAATATATGTTGCTGCATAGATTTGATTTATGATGAGATATAATGTCAGAAAGCTTCTCAATAATACTCCATCTAGGTTATTACTGTATCATAAGAATATTATTATTATTGTATTTATTCAAGATGATGGTAGAAAATTTTCATTTTATAAATTTCTAAAATGAAAATTTTGTAATACTTGAAATTTCAGAACGACAATATTTTAATGATTATTTATGTTTAATATTATGTAGGGTTATTTTCTTTAGGTAATATGGTTAATTAAAAGATTCAGTTTATTTAAAAAATCAAAATATACAAATCTATAATTACAACGTCATAAAAATTTTTTAAGATTAAAAGTTAAGTCAAACTAATGACATATATTTTTAAATTTAATTGAAAAATATTTCAAACTTTTATATTATCAATGTTCAAATTAAGGCTGTACTTTAAAACGAAAAATTAAATTTTTAAATTTTTCCTAAATGTTACATTTCTAGTTACATATACATATTCCATACACATGAATAATGGTAATATAATAATATAATCGTATAAGCTTGGACAACAGAATGGTTTTTCCAGTAAACCTGACAAGATAACAATAAATTTAATAATTTAACGTATGCATTTCGCAGCCAGAACGTGATTTGAATTGGTAATGATTTTCTACAAACGATATATTATTATAATAAAGTTGTTAAAAATATGATAATTTTACCTGATTATGAACAGTGAACAGGTATACCGTGAACGGTTTCTCGTTATTACGCCAATGTAGCAGTTCGAGATTCGGCCGTGATGCGTGTGCGTGGTCGTAGAAGTCGGCTAGCTACTTATATACAACTGATGCTGGAACGAGAGTGGAGGGGTTCAAAATCCGGCGACACGTTTAAGAGAAGGTGTGCTTTTATGGTGGTGGACATTTCTGTAACTATAATATAGACTTTATAGTGTGCCAGTAAGTAAACATAGTTATTATAATTATTAATTAAATTTGATTACATTATTATTGCAGTTTTCAGGTTATTATTACCTATAGAAATATTACACATAGAAATTTGGAGTTGTATTAACTCCTAACTCTGATGTCACATACTAAAAACTCGGTTTAATAGTTTTTTTTGTTAAGTGAAACCTCAATAAAGCGTTAATTTAAATAACCAGTGTTGAGCATTAAACATTTTAAAGCAACAAATTGTTAATAGTAAAATTAAGATACTTTGTTGTTTTGATAAATTTATTTATGTTTCAATTAAAATCAATATAGGTCTCATTTTAAAACTATTGAAATAGTTAATTTTAAAATTGTATAAAGTTTGTTTTTAATACCAATATTTCTGTTTTAAGAATATAATAGTATTTAGACGGTCCCAGTGTTGTTAAAACTCAACAATTATAATTTGTTATTTTAAGATCACTGGTTAGATTACATCAAACACATCATTATAATATTAAACTAATAATTTTATGTAGTTATTTTTAGTTATTTTAATTTTAAGTTTAAATAGTATTTTCGTCAATGTAATATATTTGTAAAGTTGTAACCATTACTAACTAAAATTTGATTTGAGTCAAAATAAAATTGTAAATTTTACTACTCAATGTTATTGTGATAACGCGGCTATGGAGTTATTTGACTACAAACACAATAAAACGTTATTATTAATTTTACAGTTGTGATCAAAATAGGGTCGATATACATACAATCAGTACCTAGGTATAGTATACCTAAAATTTGTTTCCAAGGCATACAATTTCAAATGAGTCTTTAAGATTAGGTAGTATAAAGCAAACAATTAGTTATGAATAGAATAAAAATATATTTGAACTGGTGGGAAAGGTGAGCTCAGAGTTTTGATTTTGGTTAATTAGTTTGAACCCTCTAGTTTATTACTAGATAGGTAGACTGTGTACTTCTTCTTAATACTGATACTTACTCTTTTTCTTTGTTACCTATCAAGGGCGCCTGCAGAAAATCAGCTCAGAGGGTGCAAAATGAAATGCATGTTATATTATATTCACATATACCTACTAGCAATAACATTATGTTATTTTAGTAGAACTAAGATGATCAAAAATTTAATTCGTGCAGCACGTGATTCACTAATACGGGCAATTATGAACTCCGAAATTTTATAAAATAAAGTTATGAATCTCACATGCACAATCATTTTTTTGTTTATTAAAAAATATCAGTGGGTGCAATGGCATCCACTGGCCCCTCTCTGCAGGCACCTTTGTTACCTATATAATAAATTATTATTGAACGAACCTAATTCTATAATATTTTAACGTCTTGTTTAAATAGTGAATTTTAATACATACCTATAAGTCCCGATAGGTAGTCTAATGGTTTAGCGTGTAGGATTTTAGGCGACATATAGGTTAGGTAAATTTAATCAAGATAGTTGAGGCCTTGAGGGTTCAAAACTCATCAACTGAGAAAAAAATCTTGACACTTCTTTTTCCAAAGAATTTATTATTATAATATTGTTTATTGTTAACCTAACTTATTTATGACAGTTAAATTCAAAAGTACATATTATTTGATTCAACCTTCAATAGTGTGTTCTTTTTAACTATTTTTAGTAGTAGAAATACGTAATATGTCATCAGAAAAACACATAAATAATGTTAATTTAAAACCAAATCTGGTGTTGTTATAACTCCAATAAGAATTTATGTTAAAATTATAGCGTGAACAATAGATAGTGTTAAAACAACCGCCCAGTCGCAGTAAGTGAAAATCGACGTGCAAATGTCGTGTTTAGCAATGAGAACATTTGGAGTTAATACAACTTCAAATTTCTATGTGTATACATATTTATATTATATTATTATTTATTAATATATACATATATACGTTTGTGTGTTTAAATGGTTTGAACGCAATTCAAAATATTTATCTAATTAACCATAAAAATGATAATGAAATAATTTTAATAATAGTAAAATTTAATAACTGTAATAATAAATCATATTAGAAATGATGTATCTTATTGGGCAGTTTCATCATTCTGTTTAAGGATTATTTTAAAATAATGATTAGGATAAAATATAGGAAAGAAATAGTCACGGGAAAGGTTAGGTTAAAACAAAAGACAAGAAAACGGACATTGTTCAATAATAGGTACTGGAGCATCTATATCCGAATAAATTATTTTTCACATGAATAATATAATTTTACTACAAATAGCCTACTAACCTAACTTATCTTGAAAAAAACAATACGAGTAATAGTATGAATTAGACCGTCATTTTTCTATTTAAATAAATACATAGAACTTTGGTAAACTCGTTCAAGCTGAAACTTTTTAATAATAATAAAGGACTCCATATTATACAAGTTGTTCTGTTATTCTAAAATCTAAGTCAAAATGAAAATTAATTATATTCGAATTGTTGAAAAAAAAATAGCGGATGTAAACAAATATACATTAACATAATATCATTACAATAAAATTAAACCTAACTATAGAAAATAGTAATATAGTTATAAAGTATAAGTAATATATTATTATTGATAATTTTTTGTAAACTTATTTTTGAAACGAAGTTCTAAATTTACGATTTTTCTATAAAATTACTGACCAGAAGATGTTCATTATATTGTACTCATAAAATGTGTGTAGATACTAGACGCCTATTACTTATTATAATATCGAATTTATGTTATGTCATATAGCATGGTGTATAGGTAAGTATAACTCGTTCAAATATTAACGGTTGCTGAGTGTCAATATGGTGGGTTACGTTCAATAATAAATTGTTTTATTAATCAAAAATTATTTCCCATCAGTATTTAATTTACAATTTGAACATCAGAATACAAGTTTTAATGTCATATTATGTTATTCAAAATATTATTTCATTGAAATTGGTAAGTATTCGTTCATATTTTTTATGAGTTTAAACTGTAGTTAATTGTACTTATGTATTGTTTTACAAGCATCGTATCCTATATACGGTAAAATTCTAATGTAGACATATTATATTATATAACATGATTCAAGTGAAATTTTATTGTTATGGATAGATCTTGATTTTCTGGTATAAAAACAAAATATTTCATAGTTTAAAGTTTGAGAACATTTTGAGTATTCTAAAAATAAGCATCTACCTAAATTTAGGTGTACCATGATCCATTTAATAATTTGGTATCATAAGATACTAATGTTAGTAGTATGTACGCATAAACGAGTTATAATAAGTGTTGGTATTAAATTGCAAAAGATAACTGTCGTAGAAACAAATTATGACATTCTCCTGCAAAGCTGAGTGTCAAAAATGAAAAATTTTGATCACGAAATGTATAACATAAAAAAATATTTTTTCTTTTCAATTCGCTAAAAAATACGGCTGGAAAAAATAAGGTTTTTAAATTAAACAAAATTAACGTTTTATTTGCTTAAAAAATTTTCTTAGATTATTTAAACAAGTTTAAAACTTGTTTCAAACACGTTTTCGATATCTTTTGAAGTTAAAAAAAAATAAATTTTATAACTATTATATTATATTTTATTAACTATTAAATTCTAACTAATAATTAATAGGATTTTTTTTTAAATCCAAATAAGTTATTTTAAATATTGATCAAAAAATTTTCAATAAAACGACAAATTTATAGTATTACTACTATATAAATTGTAATATAGTATAAAATATAATTCTATAATATGTTATATTAATATTTATTTGATCATAATATTGAAATTATATTTTAATTTTTATTCCTTATTATTAAAATTAAACTCATTTATTTTATCATCTAGATCAAAACGTGTTATGTTTTTATCTCATCTGTACTTAAATAATCATTTTATTTTCATCCTTATCTGTATCTAGATAACTTTTTTGATTTTTCACTTTTTCAGAGCCCAACATAGTTTCCGGCCGCTAACCCATTCGGTCCACCCGATTTCAGCGAGTTTGCATGTGTGTCCGGGTACAAGAGTGAGAGAGTGTATGTAAAAGAGAGAGAGAGAGAGAGAGAGAGAGAGAGAGAGGAGAGAGAGTGAGAAAAGGGTTTAAGAGAAAAATAAAAGCACGTGGCTCGAAATTATATGTCACGCGGTGTCACGGGCAGGTACACGAACTGTTCGGGACTCGGGAGCGCGTTTGTCAGTAGGTATACGCCGTGAGACACGTGGTAATGTGGAATAGAACAAGCGCCGGCTCACGTGTCTCGTGCACGCGATACGTATAACTCATTTAAGGTAAACATACTGTATATATTATATAACAGTGATATTATGGTACACAGTAATAATAAATATCGAACATATTATTTTGTATCCTATTGGCTATTGCTAATATCGTGCTCTGTTTGACTAAACCTACAATTCCAACGAACTATACGTAACACATTATATATATAGAGCTTTGTTGGTTGTTTGATTTTCGAAAAAATCCGTTATACCTATTTTTATGCTATATAATAACAATTATACTATACAGCCGTGGAGTAACCATATATATATATATACAGTAAAATCCTTAGAAGTGAACCCCTAAGGCGGGTACACACCGGAGCATTTAGGTGTAATGTAACGCTGTAATGTAACTGTAATGCTCAAGTGTGTACGGTGTTACTGTATCATTCGTGAGTGCTCGGCTCGCGAAGTCGTCGATCCACCCGAGCGTCGGTATTTTGACGAACATCAAAGGGATATTACATTACGAATCGACGCTAGTGTGTACGGTAAACCAGTTGCTCGCAGCGAATCGCCCTGATCGCTTACCTCTGCTGAGCTGTTTTCAGTTAAGTTTTTCTTTTTGAATTTTTTCATAATTTTCTTTTAAAAAATGGAGTGGGACAATGAGAAGGTGTTAGAACTCATTGAGTGCTACAAAAATAAAACCGTTTTATGGTTTCCAAAGGACCCAAAATATTATAATAAAGTAGCAAAATCGGATGCGTGGGAAGATTTGGCTAAACAAATGAAGACCACAACTGATGAATGCAAAAAAAAAATGATCAGCCTTAATGCATCATTTCGGCGAGAAAAAGCAAGAGTGAAAAATAGCCAGAGAACTGGCTCAGGTAATTATAAATAATTTATATAACAATTTTAAAATGTTTTTAAATATAATATTATTAACCGGTGCCCACTGTGTCCAGTGACCATTCTTGCTAAGTATTCGAATACTATTTAAATTTTGTTTATAAAATATTCTTTTATAATGGTTGTAACTTATAAATTATTATAAATTAGGTTTCGTCAAATAAGCATATCACAGAACCTACCTATCTATTTTCGAATTATGCATAAATATTTCAATATAAAATGTATTCAACTGAAAAAAACAGTATTTATTTCAAGTATTTTGAATATTTTTAAAATTAAGTATTTTATTTTAAATACAAATTACACCAAGTATTTCAATGCGTATTCTTACCAAGACTGTTATTAGCTATAAATAGATACACTAGAAATATAATACGTATAAACCTGCCCTTGTGAACTGTCTCTAAAATAAGCAAATACAACAACTGGAATGGTCACTTCGTCCTTTTGTGTTAATGTCAATATAATTTTTATGACTCTATTTTAATAAATTGGATAGTTTAGTATTCGTATATCTGCAAGACTACAAATAGCACATTATATATTATAATATACGCATTATTTATAAATTATAATATTACAAATTCACTTATTTACTAACATATTTCAAAATCAATTTATAATAGGTATATTTTTATTATTTTATGTAAGGAACGGATGAAGTTTATGAAAGTTCATGGTTTGCCTTCAAAAGTTTGGCCTTTATTATGGATAAGGACAATCCACGACCTACATTAAACACGGTAAGTAAAAATTAAAAATGTTATAACATTATTTTAGATTTTGAACGGAGTAATCACCTTATGTATTGATTTTACTACCTATGTTTTTTTTTTTTGAAATGTCAATAAATAAAATTAGCTACCCAAAAAATGTTGAAAATTTAATACAATGTTAAACACGAGTTGAATGTATTATATTTATTAAATGTATGATAGTAATGTTTGCATTAAAATAATAATAATAATTTTTTTTAAATAAATAAAAAGTAGGTACCAAAAAAAAAAAATAAAATAAAATTATGCATAGTCGCTTTGCCATGAAACCGCCCCTTCATTTACAAAATAATCTGCGATTTCATTTCGAACTTCTTTTATATCCAACGGCGATCTACGAGGCATATTCCGGATTGGTAATAAAGAAGTAATATTATTGTTTTCCGATCTCCAATTTCCTGCAGTTATCTGTCCACCAACTTCTCTGTCAAATGTTCCACTCGGAGTATAAATGTTCACCGAATTTATACTTTTCCGTAAAAAGTTATGGAGGTGTGCTACAGCCATCACAACAATCTCTGCTTTTTCGGGTTCTAATAGCATAGGCTTACGTAAAACACGAAATACCGAAGATGAAATTCCAAAAACGTTTTCTACTACACGACGGGCCCTGCATAAACGATAATTGAAATTTCTTTTGACTGAACCTTTGGGATGTACACCAGAATACACTTTCATTACATGTTCATTTAGCGGAAATGCCCCATCGCCAAGTACAAAATAGTGCACGGGTTTTTCTCTTCCCGGTAATGGTATTGGGGCTGGTATATTCAATGAGTGGTTTTCCATTTTTTTATTTAACTCACAATTTTTGAAAACTCCACCATCTGAAATTCTACCCTGACATCCGGCATTTACGTATATAAAGTCATAATTGGAATCGACGAGTGCAAATAATACAATACTAAAATATCCTTTGTAATTATAATACTCGGTTCCACTATGAAATGGAGCTTGTAAAACTACATGTTTTCCGTCCATTGCGCCTAAGCAATGAGGAAAATTCCAACGATCTTCGTACCCCTTTGCAATAGCTAACCAGCCTTCAGGTGTCGTAGGAATCTAAACATTTTTAAATAATAATATAGATATACAAGTTATTGAATTATTATTATAGAAAATATTAATTACTTAAATTTTATTTTTCATATTGTTTTTGTTCTAATATTATTTATTATATCAATAGCGTTTGACGTTTAAATATTGACAAAATTCGTAATAATTAAGAATATTTACTAACTATTTTGTTGTTTAAAAAGTATTCAATTTTTTGTCAATAGGACGCAGATTTTTATGTAATAAAAAAATAAATATTATGTTCTAATTTTTGGCAAAATATGTTTTAAAAAACCTGAAATATTTTAAAAAATTACAAATTTACATTAGGAATTGTAATCTCCCGCTTATAATTATATTAGTTATCTGTTATTTATAACCACTCCGTAAATCAAAAGCTGATAGATCAAAATTTCCCAAATCCAATATAATAATTTTATTAGGTATAAATAAAAATTGTATACCTAGGTATGAAAAAGCGAAATATTTACGAAATATGTAGATAATATTAGTAAAATATTTAAAAATATGTATTCACATCAAAATATGTGAAAAAATGTATAATAAAAAGTCTCATTTTATTCAGGGTGTAATGAAACGTGCTTATTTTAAATCAGAACTGAGAAATTTGTATTCAATAAAATTATGTAGGTATTTACATAAAAATCCACGCCCTATTCATCTATAATATTATGGTCTACGTTATCAACAATTTTTAGAAATATTTTAAATATTGCATTTAACATACAACATTTTTCGTATATAAAATATGTAATATCAATATCTATTTATAATTAGGTAAAACATAGCCATGTTATAAGATGATAGAGTTAGATGGCTACCTATTTATTTAACTTTTACTATGCTATTTACAAAAAAAAAACACTAAATTCAAAATTGTATGTATTGACATTAAACAAATAATAAACATACAACTTAAATACATATTTTAGGTGAACTATTTCTAAAATGTTTAATTTACAATATTGTTGTCAAAAAGTTTTGTTAAGATTTTTAGAATATAAATTAGTTATCTAGGTTTATAAAATCAATATTTACACGTACTTAATTTTACGTACATTTCAGTTCGTTGAAGAACGAATGGACACTGAAGGTAAAAATAAGGAAACCGAAGATGTTTTACAGTCCACTACAAGCCAAGATGATTCGGTCATTTTTAATATTCCATCAACTCGTCCAAAAAAAAAAAAAAAAACTGATGATGATTATATGCTTGACCAAGCATTTTCAATTTTAACTTCTGCGGCAAAACCCGTAGAAGAAACCGAATGCAGTGCGTATGGAAAGTATATCGAAAACAAATTAAAAAGTTTTTCCCCACAAACAAGAAATGCTGTTCAACATGAATTTGGTAACATCATTTTTAAAGCTTGCCAAGGTTTCTACGAATATAACTATCCTAATAGTATAAATCAAATCCAGCCTCTTCATTTGCAACCATTATTATCACACAATCCCAACACATCGCTTTCTAGCTACAATCCGAGCCCTATACCTTCTACTTACACTGCTAGTCCTTCACCTTCTACCTATGATCCGAGCCCTTCGCCTCCTACTTACATTCCTAGTCCTTCGCCTTCTACATATAATACAAGCCCTTCGCCTCCTACGTACAACACTAACCCTTCCCCCAATCCTACTGCCTATGATCTTAGTTCTTATAATTCATCTTTCAATTAATATTAAAATTAAACAACATTTTAAAAAGTTACAATTATAAAGGTTATTATTTCTTTTTTTATTATTATAATAATAAGTGTTTACAGTATGATACATTTATTAAAGTTTGTTATTATTATTATTATTTGTTATAATATTTTATTATTATGCTATTATTATTATTATTATTATTATTATTAAAAAAAAGAGACTTGTATTATCAATATTATTTTTATTTTTATTATTAATACTAGTAAAAATTGAACAGGAATAAATTATGTTTTATTTTTAAATTGTGTTAAAAAGTGTTAAAATATAATTCAAAATATTCATATAACAAGTTTACCTGTATATTTTCTTTTAATGCTTCTACAATTGCTTGGCATACCTCGGGAACAATCTGTCCAATAACTTGTTTTGACATTTTAAAAAGGTACTGCAAACTTTGATAGGATTCACCGGTTGCCAAAAATCGTAAGGTAACAGCTAACCTTTCTTGCACAGGAATGGCTTTTCGGAAATTCGTATCTTGCTTTGAAATTTTTGGACCAATCAAATTTATTAAAAATTCAAAATCAATAGACGACATTCTAACGAAATTTCTATATTGTCCGCTTATTTCCTGTTGCTGAAGACAATTTAATAAATCTGATCCACTACATATGTCCCTAGACTTCATTAAATTTGTTTGCCACCATCTTCTTTCGCTTTTTTTTTATTTTTTCTTTTTTTATAATAGAATGAATTAAAATAAATGATGCACTAGCGACTTGTAAATTAATAGGAGACATTGCTACGATGTGAACTCAAGAACAAACTGTGAATAACTGATGGATAGACCAGCGAACAACCGATACACAGTAGTGCTCGGCTTAAAACGTACATACTGGTCGTTGTAACATCGTAACATCGTAACATTCAAGCGAGCACGAACTTTGTTACATTACGGCGTTACATTACACCTAAATGCTCCGGTGTGTACCCGCCTCTATATTATCGAGCAGCATACTGTTATAGGTTGTCGTCTAAGTTTTTTGCTTTAATAAAAATTATTATTATTATAGCTTTATAATAATACATTTTGTCATACAGTGATTGCAAATGTCCCGTGATGTAGATGCGTGCAATGAAAAAAAATTATCAACGAATCATATAATAAAATTATAATCATTTTATAGTAAGTACCTACGTACTTTTTTTTTTAGTTATGTTCAAAATGTGTCAGTTAATCATAACGAAATGGCTGTACTAAATCGGCAAAGATTATTTCCTATGTATTATACATTTATACGAGTATAATATACTGTATAAAAAACAAATTAAATAATAAATTATTTAAAATAGGTATATGTTTTATAGAAATCTTTGAATTTTAAACGACTCATACGACGTATAATAACAGTCATAATGCTTTACATGCTTGTAACCGTTTTAATTTTTAAAGAATACATGTAATATTTTTAATTTTTTATGAAAAGCAAGGACAAAGTCCACTATTTTCATTGCAATTCATGCGTTTTTTAGGTATATTTTAAGTTTCAAATAGCAAATATAGTTATATACAGATACATAATATTATCATAGCAGTAATATCATATCATCGCGTGTAGTCGTACAATGTGTATCAAATGTAGCTAAATTTTTTTCGATAAAATTATTTGTCTATGTTCTATTTTCTTTATAATTAAATATTTTTAATTGCCAAGTGCATTCATTATTAATAAATATAGTAATTTTTTTCATAATAAAATCAAAATGTTTATAATAATTATTATCCTGCAGGTTAAGAATAAGAAGAGTTTAATATTATTATTGAATATGGGTAATAAATATTATGTCTATAATATTATAATATGATGTTGAAGTATGGTATTGTACATTTGCATAATTTGATAAAAAGCTGGTGTATAGACGTATAGTTTTCATGATTGATATATCAAGACATACTGTTCGTAAATGTTCATTAGTTAGTATTATGTTTAGAATTTTGAATTAATGATTAAAGTTACCACACGAATTATAGTCGTAATAATCAATGTACAAAAATATAGATCCTTTCAAATGAATGCGATGGATCGGCAGCGATCAAACGTTTGGCTACCACTGATATACAGTATCTAACGAGGATTTGAAAGTTTTACGCATAAATGAACAACAACATTAGTAAGTGTCAAATATTTACGATATATCTCAATTTATAAAAATATATAGGTACATATACTATCAATCAATTCGGATATTTATTTATAACTGTTTATATATAAAATTAGACCATTACCTAATTTCCTAAATCCTAAACAATAGCAGTATAACGAATAATACAACTATACATTTCAGAATTTAATTTATAAGATGTATGTACCAATTACCAATAACCATAGATAATTGTATTTATATAATTTAGTAATTTAGCACACGTATTACGGTATGCGTATTATTTACAATAGAGTAAATTTTATTTTTTGTTAATTTGTTAATATTGTATAGTGTTTGTAGTATAATAGCTATAATGTATGAAAAGAATACATAACCTTCGTAATAATTTTAATGTTTTAAACAATCGTCAGGATTGTAAATTTGTTTTTAATTTTGGAATAATATTCAACTATTATTTACAGGGTGATTTTTTTATCGTGAACCAGTTAATATTTCGGGAAGTATTAGGAATTTTAAAATAATTTTTTTTTTAAACTTTCTAGGTTTTTCTATTTTACATTTTGTTACAATTTTGATAATTTTAACTTCCTCCCTTATTTGATAAAACAGTATCCACTTTCGATTTTCAAATGGCAATACCTATTTTCGATAACGAAAATCTATAGGCATACTAAAAAAAATAATTTTAACGTTTATAGAATTTAATTTGAGAAATCCGTTTAAGACTTATTAATGCTTTGATATTCGTTCAGTTTACTGCTACTGGGCAATTTCTTAACCCAACAGTAAAAACCAGAAGTCAAAATGAAATTTTATCTCAATTTCACAATACCCATAACGGTCATAATCGATAATAACATGATTGATAAACAATACTATTTGATAAAATAGTGCAACCTATCTTCACTCCCGCCGGAACACGGAAAAATATATAAATAGAATGACCACTCACTGCAAACATACTTAAATAACGACACTACTGATCCCGGTGGTTTTCTACTCCATTCACACCAAACAATCGATATTTATATTAATTATCAATTGATTATGGTTTTAATCGATAATCGAATTAATCGATTTTTACCCAAATATTCGATTTATTGTTCATATTTATGGTTTTTTTTTTTAAATTAATAATAATATACAAATGCTATAATAAAACAACTAAAATATCATTAATCAAATATTATAATATATTATATTGTATAATTTTTTAATTTATTTAAGTTTATTAATTGGTAATTATACATAATAAATACATATTAATATAATTTATATTTCTATATCAGATTGACTAGTAAATTACAAAATAAATATTTTTTTAAAACAATATGGTGTATAGGTAGTATAGTAAATGATTATAATAATCAGAAAACATTTATTCATTTTAAAACAAAGTAAATCAACAATTTCTATGTATTTAGAAAAATAATTCATAAATACAGATACAATTAATGTAAAATGTATGTACTTGGATTCAGGATTTAGAGACAAAACTAAAGTAGTTAAAGGTCTATTCACACATTTCTTTTTTTTTTTTAGTTATACATTTTTACAATGTCCCTATTATTTAAAGTTTTTATTTCGTTAAAAATAGATAATTACAAATCAATCTGTGTATATTAAAAAAAAAAAAAAAAAATAGAATAGGTAAGTCATTTTGATTACACAAATCAAGTGATACAAAAAATAACCTACATTAGACTGACAATGTTTTGTGCATCAAGGAAGTGAGTCCTGTATTGTTAATCTGATGCGAGGCTATAGGCCCAAAGCTTGTTGTTCATAGTACCTACCTGATTTTCCATTTATAAATATTAGGTATTCTGTGATAGTGTGATATATTTTTTGTATAATGTATAATTTGCATTTTTAAAACTATCTCGTGTGTGAATAGACCAATTAATAATGGACACTAATTCAATATTAAATTATCGAAGGCAATAAACACATTAGTTATCAATAATTTTACTAGAGTATGAACAAATTTCCGTAGTGCAAATTTTTGCAGAATTTGGGTAAGGTCATACCTAATAAAAAATATTAACACTTAACATGTCCACTACCCTAGATAAATTAATAAAAATTAAATGAACATTAAACATACTTTATAATATCTATTCTAGATTACAACATATTTTTAGGGCTATGGATGTTTTAAAAAATTATTAATTTTTACACTTTTTTTTGAAATTATGTTAATTTTTAATTAATATTTTATGCTATAAAAATCTTTCTTCCTCAACACGATATTCATGTTACTTTATAGTTTATTCTTTTTTTTTTATCTAATTTGCTTATTGTAATTATTGTGTACAGATTGTAAATATTCTTTCTTAATAAAAAAAAATCTTTTAATATTGCATAAAAATGACACTATCATATTAAAAAAAATTTTAATTTGCCAATTTAGGTTAATAAAAACTCCTAATTATGGAAAATAGTAAATCAATAACTTAAACTAATTATTTAAACATACAATTAACTAATAATATAACAATCAAATATTTTACATATGTAGAAATAGTTGGTCTTGATGCTGCGCTGTTTTTTTTTATCTGAATGCAACTAAAAAACGACATTAAAATAATTATAGAAGTGATTTATTCTACATATAAAAAAAAATTATTTATTCATACTTATGAAGTTATCAGCTGAGATGTACATTGCTGTGACTAACCAAAATTACGAATTGTAATTGTTCATCCAATGTTGTTATAGATATTTGAATTAAAAGTTAGTACTACTAATTGCAGTTGAAATTTGAAATAAAATAAAATTAATTTTCTAAAAAATAAGCAAAAATTATGATAAACATCAAATTATTTATTTTATGAAAAAAAATTCATACTTACATAATAAATTATTTAGCTTGTTTAAAGATTAAAATATAATATGTAAAGAAATATGGATATTTTATTCTTTTATAGTCATCAGATACCAGTAGACAGTAAGCAATGTAAATTTGCATTAATTGCTGGTCAAATTGAGCTGCCTAGTCATATAGTTCACTGTATTTTTTGATTAATTATATAAACTCTACTTATTGCCACTGAAATAAAATTAAAATATTAGAACCATAGTTATTAATAATAATATGTATAAATCATTTAGTAAAAAAAATGCAATTCTAATATATTAATTTTAGATTGAACTTACCAATAAATTATACAAATAAAGTTGTCGGCAAAGTATGAAATCTGATTCCCATATACCTACATAATAATATTGCTGATTGGACAGAAGTATATTTTTAATTAAATTCAAATTTATTAACCAAATTACAACATTAAAACACTATCAAAAAATATAATATGTATGCTGTATGCATTGGAATAATTGGCGCAAACTTTAAATTTATATTTTAAATAATACATATAATTTAGTATTTGTTTAAAACGTATTCTTTGGTTAAACATTTAAAGAATAGTACTTAATTAATTAATGATTAATATTCCATATTTGATAATGGGAAAATAACATTAATCAAAAACCACATGTTTTCATAAACAGTTTGCCGGAATGCCGGCATTTATTATCGTTTATCTACTAATACGTGATAAGACCGTATACCAGGAATCAGTAACCAGTGCTTTATTGTGTAACCATAATGGTAAATTGTAAAATGTTATTTTTATACTTTATAGCTGATACAGGCATACAGCCGCGCAGCAGCAATGCTGGCTAGTCGTTCAGTGACACTCGGTAGCCGGTGTTCAGGTGGGAGTGAAGATAGGACACTTTTTTTTATCTAATATTATTGTTTATCAATCTTGTTATTATCGATTATGACCGTTATGGGTATTGTGAAATTGAGATAAAATTTCGTTTTGACTTCTGGTTTTTACTGTTGGGTTTAACACGTTCAATGCCGCGGCCTATTCGCCGTACGTTACCGCGTCGCCGCAACAAATTTCCACCCGGTCGACTATTCTAGTATATTATGTTATTTGTCATATATTCCTGTTACACTCTGTATATCATTTTAGAACCTAACATATATTTTCTTATACTTTATAACTAATAATATTATTTAACTAATAACATCTAATAATACGTATTAACCGATAATATGCATTATATATATATATAGGTATATTAGAATTATACTAATAGTAATAAAAGCCACTCTGTCTCTACATCCGGGAAAAATTGAATCTTATAAATAATATCTTTAATTAAAATGTCAAGTAATATTTATTACTTTATTAGACGACGATATGCAATATATGTTGGTATTAAACAAATAAAAGGAGCTCCGTCTCTACATTCCGGGAAAAGTTGAAATAACAGGTGTATTTTTAGACCAAATATAAAACCAAATACACCATTCAATTAGTAATGTAATCACAAATGGCCAGAAGAAAAATTCAATACAATCAAACAACTCCAGCAAAAGTTATGAGACATTAAAGTCAATAACTAATTTGTCGACTACGTGTCGACAGCGGCGTCCGGGGCAATGCATATTTTGTCGACTACGTGTCGACCGCGGCATTGAACGTGTTAAGAAATTGCCCAGTAGCAGTAAACTGAACGAATATCAAAGCATTAATAAGTCTTAAACGGATTTCTCAAATTAAATTCTATAAACGTTAAAATTATTTTTTTCAGTATGCCTATAGATTTTCGTTATCGAAAATAGGTATTGCCATTTGAAAATCGAAAGTGGATACTGTTTTATCAAATAAGGGAGGAAGTTAAAATTATCAAAATTGTAACAAAATGTAAAATAGAAAAACCTAGAAAGTTTAAAAAAAAAATTATTTTAAAATTCCTAATACTTCCCGAAATATTAACTGGTTCACGATAAAAAAATCACTCTGTATACTACGCAACTTGAAGATGGACGAGGCTAATGGTTATTCTTAATTATGTTAATGAATGAATAATACCTATCATGGCGATCAACAAGAAAAGAGATACTATATTTAGTGTTTAATAAATCATTGATATCGATCTTATTTTTCAGATATCGATATATAAAAATTGATACCGATATTTAAGTATAAAAATTAATAATTATCAATATTTATTATTATACAATTGTGTACCTATAACTACATTTTTTCATATTATTATTTATAACTTTTCGTCAGAAACGAATAACAAATACTGATGATACGTTTTTATGATATTATATATGTAATAGTAAACATTAAACAAGAATAATTGTCAAGTATAAGTAACATTACGACAATAAGCTAATATTAATTATATTTCTTATTAACGAGTTACTGTACGAAGATAGTACATTTGTGTTATATAGGTTGATTTTTTTATTGATCAACACTCATTATTTCAAAATCTATTAACATTTTTTAAAATATTATTTTTACGCATTTTTTAGTAATAAATAAAATAATATTTAAAAAATAAATTATATTCTTTAATATTTTTAATCATTACATTTTTTATTATTTATTTTTTTACTTTTTTGAATAACAATATAGGTACATTTTTTAATTCATTTTCCGAAGCTGAATATTGTTGGGAGTATTTGGAACGAGTAGTTTATGAGTTAATGAGTATTTATTTTAAATTTTTGGTCGAGTTAGTAGTAGACTAATATTTTGTAGGGTATTACGAGTAAACTTTAAGAAGACGTTGTACCCGCATGTGTTGTGTCCGTCTTACACACGTATGACATAGCAAATTTTCGTTCGCCAGTTTCAAAAGTATGTTGTTCGTTTTGATATTAGAGTGAATTAGCCTATTATATAATTTAAAGGTAAGATTATTATCTAAGTCCCCACGTAGCCTTTTATTGATATTATTATTTTTAAGTAACTTATGATCATTTAATATGTAGAGTTTCAAAGAGGTCATTACTTACTTAAAATTAATAATATCAATAAAAGGCTACGTGGGGACTTAGATAATAATCTTACCTTTAAATTATATAATAGGTCAATTCACTCTAATATCAAAACTAACAGCATACTTTTGAAACTGGCGAACGAAAATTTGCTATGTCGTAGGTGTGTAAGACTGAGACAACACAATATGCGGGTACAACGTCCTCTCAAATACTTATAAATCTTTAACTATTTTTTTGAATTTGAATTTTAATCTGAAATATATTCTGTAAAGAATAAGAAATTAAAATGTATACTGTCATTTGTCATTCAAAGCAAAAACTTTAAAAATGACGATTAAAAATATTAAAATATATATATATTTCAAAAATGTTGTTTTATTTTGATTGAAAATAATGTAAAAAATATTTTCAATAACTTTATAGGTATTGAAATAATAAATGTTATTTGATAAGATACTCAGTATACATATTAGTATATTATTATAAAAATTGTACGTTATAGCTGTATATAATTACAAAATATAATCAACCTATTTAAGATTAGACGTAAATTTATTGTTCTTAGCTATTGTAAATTGTATTATATTTTTTAAATATTTGTGCCGTTTTTGACAGTTAAAAATAATTAAAATTCAATATCGTGATATTTTTAACAATAAAATGTATTCGTATTGGCGCTGATGCTCAGCATTTCAAACAATAAAATTATTCTTGGATATAGAATTGTACGTATCATAGGTTTCATTTACTAACTACTAAATATTTTAATGTTCACTAATTTATATTATTTTTATTTTTATTCAATAATAATCAAATGTTCTACATTAGAGCTGTTATTGTTTATTAACGCTCACCTTAATTTTATATTTAATAGGCAATAAAAATTAATTCGAATATAACGAGTGATTTTAATCTAATAGTTATTTGATTATCTTCAAAGACCGTAATTAGTGGTTAGTAATTAAACGATGAACATTTATTGAAAATTTAGCTGTTTCTAAGAGCATATTATCAAATAAGACATCAAGTATAATTATTAATTAAAAAAAATATCAAATATGATAGGTATTTTATTACATTTTAAAGAAAACATTTGAGAATGACGAATAAATGTGCATTGTCAATTAATATCATAAATATAAGATGAATTAACATTCATAAAATGTTTGTAAAGAAAAATTTAATACATGTTACACAAAGATTAAACGATTATCTTACAAAATCAAAAAAAAATGTCAAAATTTTTTATCTTTATTTTACTAACTGATCATATTATAAAAAACCAAAATAATTAAATTCTCTAATTTCTAGTGTTAAATTATATTCTCTTGGTTTTAAAAAATACTTAAACTTTGTATTGAATAAATGGGTGAAAAGGGTATTCGAATACTTTTAAATATACTTTATTCCAGATAATTTGTGTTCTGAAATGGCTGAAAATTAATATTTATAGCTGATGGTGTTTCAATATGATTTTAATTATAGATACAAATAAATATTGTATTTATATCACAATAAATAATAATGTTAGTACCTAAGTAATATGTATATATTACATATGTTTATATATATATAGTTGGGTACGATATAATACATATCGAGAGATTTTAAACTAAACTATAATAATCATAATTATTGAATTCTTGACAAATAATAAAAGAAAAAAAGAAGAGTGTTTGCTATCATCCGCCATCGTAAATGTAGAATATCAACTTTCTAGAAATAATAATTGAGTGTCAAGTGAATAACTATTTGTACAATGAGTGGATATATTTTTATAAGCCATCAATACCTATTATAGTTGATCATATTTAAAAAAGTTGTTATTAACAATATTTGCAATATTATATTATTATATTTGATCAAATTATTATATTTTAAATTTTGCAGATGTTACGTATTAATACTATCAATTTAAATATCATTATATTATCAATATTGTTATCAGTTTTCGGTATTACCTACTTGTAGTAAAAATATAGATAAACTTTTTCGTTTTTAAAATATTCGTATACTACTTTTAATAGCAAATAATATTATATCATACAATAATTTTTTAAATAGATTATTTATTATTAAATTAAAAAAATAAAAATGTATTGATGTAAATATGTAGCATTTTTTATTTATTTTTATAATAATATTTGTTTGGTAAAAATATCGGTTTAAATTGTTTTATCTTATTTGTAAAATGTCGAACATCATAAATAGGATTCAAATTAAAGAAAAAATCAATGGACTTACCATATAAAGTCTGAAATTGTTTAATGTTACCACTTTTAATTGTTGTCACTCTTTAAGTATAATAATATTTGAAAAATAAATATCCACTCATATAACACGATAAAAAAAAATATTGTCGAATCGATTATTCAAAATATTAAAAGAAATAGTGTCTATTTCTTTTGCCGGATAGTCATTATGTTCTGCAACTGTTGAATAATCAATGGCACGTCAGTATTAACAAGTCAAAGTTTAAGGTCTAGTAAGGTAGGGATATTATCATACATATTTTCTCGTAGTCTTATCGTTAAAAAATGAGAAAACTCGTAATATTAATATTCAATGAATAAATTATGTCCAGCATTTATGTAATTAAAATATTAAATGATGCTTACAGTGCATATCTATTTACAGTTTTAATATTGGTTTTTATTTAATAATTAATGATACGAATAGTTGTCATATTTTTTCAAAAAAAATCATATAAATAAATAATAATAAATGTGTCTATCTGAACTTTTAAAAATAACTACCATTATCAATTTTATTTAAAAAGCACAGTGAAAAACTGACAAATAACAAAATTTTAATAAATTGTACTAATAATAATTTTTAAATTATTCACTAAAGTTGATTATCGAGAACAAATACAAAAGCAATTATTAACGTAATAACGTTTAAATTTTAATTTTTTACCGACTAAGAAAGGGCTGTCCGCATTTTTTTAAAACTATAATTTAAAAATATTATGTTGTATTATTGAGACTAATAACCAAAGCGTGAAATAGTTAAGTTTATAAAAATTCGGGGAATATTATAGCAACCATCCTGAATATAAATATAAATGAATAAGAGCGATGATCAAATAAAATTTGTAATTATTACACCTAATTTTTGAAAGTGTAACATAATGTTACATGTATTATATTTTTATTACAAGAGTTATAAAAAATAAGTCGATTGCAATTTTATCAATTTTTTGTTAATGAGCATCTGTGACCATAGGCGCCCGCAGAATTTTTTTTAGGAGGGGGCAATGTTAAGATTTGTTATGTAATAAATAGTAATTTATCTGTAAACATTCAATTTAAAACATATTTTTGAAAAGCCAGGGGGGGGGCAAATGCCCCAGCTTGCCCTCCCCCTTGCGGGCGCCTATGTCTGTGACGTTTTAATTGTTTTAAGTCATACGTGATCAAAGCATCAAAAAATAATTCAAAGTTATTTATTTTAGAATAATGGATGGTTAAAATACTCGTAGTTTTATTGAACTGTATGAAGCAATCAATCAAGTTTTCGAGCAACGAGATGTAGGTAATAATTTATTAATTAATATATCATAATACATTTAATATTGGCATTTTAGATTAGAATATAATATATTATGTAATGATGTGTTTAATACGTTTAAATGTTTCTCCATTTAAAAATATTCAATTTTTTTTTAAATAAACCATTTTTCTTAAGTATTTAATAAAAACTAACAGACTTCAAAGGATGAATTCATAATTGTTTAATTAATGAATTTGGTTTTAAAAGTTTTAAAATTGATCTAAATAAATAAATAAATTAAATAAATTTGCAAAAGAAAACATAATTTTTATATGCAAATTAAAATCATTACTTTCTATGTCATAGATTATGGTTTTTTTTTTTTAAATTGTATACTTATAACAAATTTTAATAAAACTGTTAAGGAAGTAATACATTTATAAATATATATAAGTTATAAAATAAATTTTTATAGAAACTTATTTTTAAACATATTTTAAAATATATATTTTCTATGATAAAATAAAATAAACTAAATGCTTTTCAAGTCAGGTTGAATTTTTAAAATTATTCTAAAAAGATAATGAATACTAAATAAAACATTTTTTTTATGATTTATGAGTGCGTTTTATAGTTTATTTACGTTTTATATTTCATATTTTTAACATTTTACAGGCACCATTAAAGTTTAAGAAATAAAATAATGTCCGTATAGTTTAAATATGACTTTTATCATTATTAATACTAATTCTATTAAAACATTAAAATAATAATAAAACATTTATTAGTTTTTCACAATATTTTATAATAATATACATTATTTATAAATATTCTTCGGTATATAAATATTATATAATCAACAATAGGTAAAATAGTAAAAAAAATTAAATAGTTACTTACAAGTTTATAAAATATAGTATACAAAAGTAAAATTACATAATAAAAGAAACAATTACGTTTTGCGTTCACAGATATTTTTCATTTTCATCTCGTGTAATGTCATCGATTCAATTCCATTGAGATCAGGTTGAACTGTAGAAATAAGAACAAATAAATAATTAAAAATACATGAAATAATTTATATATTTATTATAAATCCTTTAATCAAGAAAAAGTTAAGGGTTTCGTCGTTTTAATACAGGCTCAAGTTTTTTAAAATTTTACCACTTATTTTAACTAACTACTTCTAACTATAAAAATAAATCCTTCGTTTTTTATTAGTCTAATAGTTTGTTATAAGTAATTTCTTTTATAGTATAATAAAGTAAGTTATATTTATATAAAACGATACAACTTTATTTAAAAATAAAAATAAACAATGAGTATATTGCATATAATAAGTTATGACCTATAAAACTAAATGTCTTTATCTACGAATATGTAATATATTTTGTATAAACAAGTTTTAATTTTTTAAATGTTGTATAAAGAATATATAATAGGTGGTGGTTGATTTTTCATAAAATTAAAATTACATAATTCAATACCTACATTATGTGGTATGAATTTGTTTTATAAAACTAATTTTGTACGGTAAAATATTTTTATTATTTGTTATTTGTTATTATTTGAACTCACATTTTATTATTGCTGTAAGATTTTATGAATATAATTTAATTTTAATTGAAACATAGTTATTTTGTTATATTTTCACTTAAATAGGTACGAGAACTAAAGTAATTCTTTGGTTTCTTAAAAATTTAAACACTCATTATTTTTGAATGTATGTTATAATATGAGATAACCAATTCTGCCTCCAATAATGATATATTATTATAAACTGCTGTAAAGATAATGTTGTAAATGTAATTATATGGTAATAAAATAACAATGTTTAATTTTTTATCTATATATTATGTAATTTAATATACCTATATTATGATTTCCAAAAATACTCATAAAAGACAAAATGTCAGTGATTTAATGAAAAATAATAAACCAGTGGTAATGAAAAGTAGATAAATAATTCAACAAAAAATTATATGATGTAAAATTTGAACATTTTCACAAAAAAGTGAATACTTCATAGGTTTTTTTAATATTTTACAAAGTATAAAAACTCGGTTTTAATGAAACTGCCGATTTTGCTAACAAATGGCTACGGAATATATTGTATAGTTATATTATTATCTGTACATACTAAAATTAAATTTCTTGACAGAATCTTGTAGTGGGACCATTGATAAGATTTTAACGTTTAGCGTAGCTTCTAATATAGCTGCTACACATTCTTTGGCGTTCATCAATTCGAGTTGACATGATTCGGATTTTAGTTCATTTATTAAAGATTTGATTCCCTGAAAAATAAATAATCAGATATTACAATTCAATGGGTATAATGGGTATATACATAACATAAATCACGTTATATAATATTATTTTATTATACTTATGATTTCCAACTAGGTATTATGGGTAGTGATTTTTTTTTTTGATTTCTCGCAAGTAAATTATAAAAATAAAAGATTTAACTCTATTATATTATAATTTATTATACTAGAACCAATATTCCTGCACAATAAAGTAATTTAACTATAATTTTTTTTATAGGTCGTCTGACAAGAGGAGGGACACCATAATAATAGTTCGGTTGCGTTATCAAAATGGTTAGAAAAAAACTAATTACAATGATTGTATTATAATAATATTATACAGAAGATAGAGTAAGTGCACGTACTTGGGCAGCCGTGAAATCGGTCTTGTCAAAATGCACGCAGTCTACGACTATGAGATTCGGTTTGTTCGAGCATTCCAAAGATGACATCTCGGCAATAACCCTCTGTCGCATGTAGTCCACAGCAGGAAATAGAAGACCGCTGCTGGGTCTAACCACCCATTTTACGTAACCCGAGTTCTAAAAAAAAAAAAGAATATAGTTCACTGTTCAAATCATGTGGGCATACAATAATATAATAATATAATGTTATAACAAAGTTTCGTTTGTATAGCTGAAAAATTCTTGTTAGATATTATTGTTAAATTATGTACAGTATAAAATTGTATACCTACAAGAACAAGTATAAAAAAAATCGGTTCTATTCCAAATAATATAATTTGTTTTTTTCTAAAAAAACATTATTAGATTTTTAATTATAGTTTAGAATTATTATTTGTCTGGAAATTAAAAATAAGTTATAAACTAAAGTAATATCATGATTATTAATATTTTATTATTCTGTTAATTGATAAAAAAAAAATATTGTTTATTTAACTATTAATCAATAATGAATTTATTTTATCTATTTAACTTAAAAAATAAATTGTTTATACATTTAAGTTTTAATAAATATATAAAATATTTAATTTTTGACTTTAACTGTTAGAGTATCGAACCAGGATTTTTTACTCTTTTAGCGAATTACTTAAAAAAAAAAAAAAATAAATAGAAATAAATAATAACAATATTATTAAAAAGAACTCGCGAATTTGAGGATTGATAAAATCTAAAATGATTTGCGATAGAAGCGTAAAAAATCTATGTATTAAGTTTACTCACAGTTTCTTTTTCGATAGAAATTGATGGTCTGGCACTGCGATAGAGCACGCACAGCAAGTCAACACAGATGCCGAACAAAAGTCCCAGTTCCACATCGAATATCAAACATGCGACAAACGCGGTGGCAAATGGTATTAGATCACGTCCTGTGTAATTTGAACCCAACGTATTAGATAATATAATTTAAGTCTTAATGTGTGTTGTTAGCATTGTTAACATTGTTCCGTTTTAAAATATATTTGAATTTATACATTTGTTATTATAAGCGGACAGTATATAAAGCGTCCTATTACAAGTACTAGTGACGTACTTATTATAATATAATAATATATGTACAATACGTATTGTGTTTCGGCATACAATATCAATAACCGGAGAAAAAAATAAATTTAAATTTCGGAGGACATAATTATATATCCTCGTGGCCATCTATCTAAAGATCAAAATTTTACCAAATTCAATTATAGAGGCATATAAAGGAGAGGAAGGAATACTATTATTTCCTCGTAATAATTCACATAAAAACAAACTTATGATATGATGAAGATACCTATTGTAATCGAAATATTTAAGAAGTATACTAATACAAAAAAAAAATAATATTGTACATATTTACGTATGTATGTAATTTTTAAATTCAATATTTTACTCGTTTATTGCTATTAACCTACCTATTTTATGTGTATGTATTAAAAGCATACAACCTAAACTTACGTTGAAAAATAATAAGTTATAATAGTTATGTATTGAATAAAATATAATAATTAGGTACTTAATATTATAAAATTGAGAAAAGTTAATACATTAATAATAAACAACATTATTTTTAACTTTTGATCAACATAAAATAGGTTAGGTACACATTTTATTCTTTGCTTAAAGTTTAAAGATGAATTAATTAAAGTCCTTAAAATCGTGATGATATTATTAAAATTACATAGAATTTTAAAGTTCGCGAAATTAACAAATAAAAGAACAAATATATGGTTTTACTATGATATAATATAATGCAATTAACAATACTAACAATAGGTACTGTAGTTTGAAGTATACGTAATAATATTTAAAACATTTTACATAACTACGATTTGTTAAATTATATTTCAAATATTGTATAATAAAATTCCGATATCAAACTGTTATTGTTGCAAAAATGTTTAAAAGAGAAATATTTTTTAAAATCATTTTCTACATCAAAATGAAGTAATTATACCTATATATTAAAATATATATATATATATGTTTTTAATAATATTGATTTGAGTATAATTTGAAGTAGGTAATTATATATATACATGCGAGTAGATATATAAAAAAATAAATAAAAATTTAATTAATACGTTAGATAATACATATTGGACCGTATATTTAATTCTATACACATAGTGATTTTAGTTTTAGTCTTAACAATTAATTATTCAGACTGTTGGCTAAATTAATAATACAAATTATAATACCTTTAAATCTAAATAATTTGAATGGATTTATTGTTAAATTATAAACTTATGACTGGATATTCAGGTGATAGACAAGACATAATATTACTAGTCATATAATATTAATAACATTAAAAATTATTATACGTCTTATAAGTTAACTGTGTAATTGCGTCAATCGTATTATTATGTTGCAGATAACATAAAAATGAACGGTAACTTACTATTGGTTTTCCATAACGAAATCATCATGTCATATCGAAACATTGAAGTAACCGCACATATAAGTACAGCGGACAAACTAGACTTGGGTATGTAATAGAGAAGTGGTGTCAAGAATAATAACGACAGCATACCCAGTATAGCTATAAATTGGTTTTTAAAAAGTTAAAATTTGGTTAAAACGTACTACTTAATTGGTTATTTACTAGTAAATATTGAACTGAACGTTGTACGGACACCGGTAGTATGGTTAAGAGCAGACCTGGTCATACTTCCCGCAACTGGCATAGATCCCATAAATGAGCTGAAAATATTACAGAAACCTAACGCTATCATCTCTTGTGATGCATCAACGACTTTTCCACCACCTACAAAAAAAAAAAACGGTTGAATTATTTTTATATAATTATTAGCTAATGATACATTTGTCAATATGATATGAAATATCAGTTTTTATTCACAACAGACGATTTTGATCATTATTTATGGTTCATTAAACGTTAGATACACTGCAAGTCAGGTTAACACATTTTAAATCAGCCTTTGAATAATTTACATTTTATTATCATTTAATATTATCGTATAATTTCGTCTTAGTAAGCAAACAAGACGTGTAGTTTGATATCTTAGACATTATTAAACTTGACATGACATAAAATTTGTGTAAAATGGATCACCCGATGTAGTGCTGCAGTAAAGTAGAGTTAGTGGCGTGAGTGACACGTAAATGTGACGATACCCAAGTAGCCACTGACCAGTAAGTACAAAAATATTTTTGTATGGCATAATAAATGACAACACAATAAGAAAAATTTAACATAGGTACATTCACATTGCTATTAGGATTTCCCTAACACAATATATAAAATTAGGCACTGATACTAGATATTGAAAATCTGATTACTTACTGAATGCTTTAGCGACTGACACTGTGCTTAAAATTGACACCAACGGAACGACTATTGCACCGGGCCATAATCTGGACAGTCCTTCGAAAAATGTGAACTTTTCGTCTTCGTCTTCATAGTCCGAAAACGGAAACCGAAATTGTGGTATACCACTAGCTATATTACCTAAATAAATAAGAAACGATGCACAATGATATAAATATATTTTGTTTATAACGAGAATTTAGTTGAGTATTGTTTATGCAATGTAATACGTACCTGTTAACACTAATGGTGACTGGCCTTGTCTAATTGAAAAATATGCGATTATCGACGATACGATGACTACGAGAACATTGCTTCCGGTGGTCAATAAAAACAATAATACAGAATATGATTTTGCTTTCATTCCTTTAGCATTGACTTTTATGGTTTTTAAGCTCTACAAACGAGGCGTGGTCTTTATTCTGATGTTTGACTTGCACTATGTGTCTAAAGTATACTCACCTTCAATCCTATCAGCACGAATATACATATAAGTCCCATAGCGGTGTCTGCTACTCGAAAATGTTCAATATTTTCAATAAACTTTATCCACATTTCCATACAGTTTTTGGCGTCAAAAGAAATGCCAAAAAGTCCTTTCAATTGCGACGATGCCATAATAATAGCCGCAGCCGATGTAAATCCACCCGTCACTGGCATCGATACAAATTCCACGACAAATCCTACACAGGAGAAGCAGAACGAAACAATTTACATATTATTTACTTTAGCGTGTGAATTGAAGTGTACGGGTCGGTCTAAAAAAGTTTTACATTTAGTAGGCTTATTTTAAAGTTATTTTTCTGTGGACTGGAGAATCGAATGTTATTAATATTTTGAGGAGATGTATCAAATGCATATTTATTACCCTTTCCATTTTTGCATTTTCAGATATTACATTTATTAATGTTCAAGCACATAATAATTTATATTATATTACGGTGATAGACTGTTGGGTAGACTTTAAAAACTGTTGAGAAAATCAAAAACAAACATCTATATTCGATTTTCGACCAATTAAAGGGCTACATGAAACTTTTACGAGTATACTAATTCACTATTTAAAAATTAATACAAAACTAATTAAGTTAGAATCTAGACAAATATACTTGAAAGGTATTTTAATTCTGATGCGTTTAAAATGAAAATTATATGTAAGATTATAATCAGTTATAGATTTATGTTAATTGTTTGATGTATTACACCATCGTTTTATCTGTATGAAATTTTACTTATAATTGCATGTCCTCACTGTTGTTTTTATAGCACTCTTATATAAGTTATGCGATTATTTGTATTCAATTTATCGTCTTCTATAAACTTTAATAAAATAGAGTGTATGAATTCATTCAGTAAGTAAAAAACCGTGTTATAGAATATTTTAAGCGATTATTGCGATTGCGCGGTACGATTATAGGATTATTTTATTCCGAGCAAGAGTTATCATTTAATTTATGTCCTTATAATAGTATTATATTAAAATATATTTAAATCGATTAGAGCCTGGGTTGTTTAGAAAATCACTCTGTACGCATCGCATTTAATATTGATCCGTATTCCGTAGTATCTAATCAGTCTCTAAAAGAATTGCATTTAAGCATATTCGAAGAGACCTAACGACAACGACATCCAACAAACGCTATTTACATTGATAAAATAACACATTTTTCAAAAATGTTTTTAACGTTATAATGGTCATTAACCACGACGTTAGACGGAATGGAAGTAAATTGCGGTTTAATCGAATTTTATCTGATAAAAAACTTGCTGTACCTAAGCGTAAAAGTCCACATATGAGCTCGACAATTCCAGACACAAAACAGAGAATTACCGCCGTGGTTGGTAATGCTGGATTGACGTAGTTGAATGTGAGCAATGCAACAACGGACGCAGGACCGATAGTAATTTGCCGTACTGATCCAAATATTATGTACATCACGCTACCAAAGCATGCAGCATACAATCCAAACTAACAAAACAATGAATAATGATCAACACATCGGAATCAAAAAAATATTAAACTATATTTGTCAAAAATTAAATGTGTTAAATTTTAAAATAAGTCGTTTAAGCTGTTAAAGACAATTTTAACATCGTGTAGAAAAGCTGAAATAATATTTTTAATTACATGATGATTTTTTTTTGTTATAAATAGGCGATATATTCTAGTATAGTTTATAGGTAAAGGCGTATATGGCATTGAAATATTCAATGTTATTAATATTTAATGATAAATCTACTCAAATAGTATGCTTATTGTCAATGAATAATAGATAAAAAACGAACAGGTATATTTGTTTATTTATTCCTTGTAAGTATTTAAATCATTCCGAGTTATATCGAATAAACAGAAATCGGTATTTATCAATTGTAATTATATTTCTATGTAAACACAAATATACGTATATAAATTTAATAAAAATGATCGATTAATGAGAATTTATGTAATTGGATAAACTATTATATGAAAATATTATTATATCCACAATATAATATTATTTACATAGCTTATATACTATTAAAAATGGATTTAATTTAATACTATTGATATATTTTTATGGTCGAAAATTTGATAAAACAACATTTATGATGTAAGCATTTACTGCGAAACAAATTTTAACTGAGAATTTATAATTTTTGAAATAACAAGGTTCCCTCCCTAATTATCGAAATAAAGTGTTATTATTTCTCTCATCAATTATTGTTGATTCTTTAATTTTTAATTTTTAAACTACTAAGTATAAAATATAGATAGAGAGCAAAAATTTAAGATATTTATAATCCGCTTTGAAATTAAAATAAGTATCAGAAAAAACCAACAAAGGAACGTAAATAATACTACTATTGTTTTTGAGTTTGATAAGTACATTTATTTTAATAGCGAAAACAACTAAATTAGTAAACTGGAAATGTGGAACGTAAATTTGTACGTTTTTTGTGTGTAAGTTTGAGAGGCAATTACGTGTGTTAATAACGATATGACAATGAAACCGACAACTATAAGAATTTAAAAAATACCTTTCGTGTTTATTTCGTACAACAGGCAATTTTCTTTGGCGTGGGTGTAAGTTTTTACATTTTGGATGTTTAATATTAAAAAGAATATCAGTATCAAAGAGTAGTATCAAAGAGTAGTATACAATTTTATCAGCATAGCGATATTTTAAGTTTAAGTAAATTCTGAACATCCAAGAAAAAAATGTTATTTCTGTCACTGTACTGTGAAAAAGAAAGAATCTATAGTGAAACAAAAATTAGTAATTTTCAAATATACATTATTATACCATAATATGTTTTAATACTGGGGATTTTTGTATTCTCTATTATGGTTATACAATTATTAAAAGTTATAAAATTATAACTGATTTTTATAGTTATCACTCTAGATTTTAAATCAATTTAAAAAAAGTAAACAATACTTATCTATTTTATTTTATCGAATCCTTATCTAACTTTTTTTCGTAAATAGGTATAAACAAATAATATATATGTATGTGTGTTACCGGAAAAGATGACTTTTAGTCAATGATGATAATGACTAGTCAATAACGATAATGTCTGACTTAGTAAGGAATTAACGTAAATAACTAGTCATTGATGAAAATTTCTTATAAAAAAATGCATTGATGATAATATGATACTATTAAAATTTAAGTTGAAAATCGAAATCATAATCTTAATTTAAAAAAATCCTCGTTTTGTTTTATTTTCAATTAATAATAAAATTTCGTTGACAAATTGTATGCGCATTTCATTTAAATTTATTTTTAAACAGATTATTGAACACAATTATAATTTATAACACTCTGCTATTTACTATTTCAGTGCACAAACAGTATTGTGCAGTCACCAGCTTGTTAGATGTGTCTCTAACGATACCCGAATGTAATAAATTTTATTATAAGTTATTATAAGCAATAAAAACGATAACCGGGCTTACCATACTATTTACTATAGGTAACCTATGTGTCATAATCAGATCAATCACCGATAAAGCAGTGTTAATATTTGTTTTGATACGGTTTTATAATATTTCCTAATATAATACGAAAATTTCGATAAAACTGTATGGAATATCCAATATTGTCTATCCTTTACAGATTGTCAAAAATAACTAGGATATCATTACAATTCCTAAATTATCATCTTTTCCGGTAACACACACACACACACACACATATATATATATATATACGTATATATATCAAATAATAATAATATATTTTATACCATGTGAGTATGTACAATCATGTATATTATTCTCGGTAAATAATGATGTTTCAGAATTGCGAAACTACTCGTTAAAATTTTGATTTGGGTACCTATATCGATATCTATAGAAAAAATGTCTGCTGAATAATAAAAAATAAAAAAGATTGGTTCTAATATGAAAAATAGAAGATAGTATCGCCTCAAATATCGAGAATTCCAAAATATCATGATCGTTAAGTATATTTAAAAATCTTAAAAATCTTATTTCGAATAACCACGTTATCGAAAACAAAAAAAAGGGTGGTGAGGATATATTTTATATACGGCAGTGCAACACTTACGAGTGGGTCAAGTCCTGCTAGCGACGCGTACGCTATGGACTGAGGCATCAGCGTGAGCGCGACTGTGATTCCCGATACGGCGTCGTATAGCAAGTCCGACTTCTTGTACTTCGGCATCCATGTCAGTATCGGCAAATAGCTGACCAGTATGTTGTGTAGTCGGTCGCCACAAGATCCCGTGTGCACCATGATGGCGTGTTTTTTTTCTCGGTGCGGTGACGAACTGCCTGTCGCGCATCAATCGTTATTGCTGGTCGTGCAGTATTATGGCACTCAGTTCTCCAGATAATACCGTTGATGAGTGATTTCGGTATAACGGTAGACTGTTACGGAAAAAGAAAAAATCAAAAATACGACAGTGAAACAACCGTGTAGCTTACGAACAGAATAGATTCGCCGTATATAAAATCACTAAATAACTAATAAAAATTGATATCCATGGAAAGTGATGGAGTCATGCGGACTATTATCGCTCTAAAAATTTAATGGCGTATTAAATTATTATTTTATTGAAATCAAATCTTCATTGGTGGAGGGCAACCCAAAACTCGATTCCATAGGAATTTGGACGGTATTTGAGTTCAGAGTTCAAAATTATTATTATTTCTTTTTTATCATTTAGTACCTAACTAATGTATTTAGACATTTTATAACATAATTCGTTTTAATAGTAAACATTTTAAACTTAAAACGCAATAATCTATAGTAATTAAAAATTAAACCATTTATCGAAATAATGAATACCTAACTAATTTTATTTTATTTAAATTATATATTTATATATTTAGTTAATAACTAAAAATAAAATATTATTAAAAACATATAATTTTTTTAATTTTTTAACACGATTTTAAATCAAATATTTTTTGTAAAAAAATGTTTTAGACATTTATTTATTAATTTTTCTTCGTATTATATTTCTCAGTTGCATAGTATGATAATATGTAAAATATGATGAATTAATATTTTATTGACTTAATAGATTACTATAGCCTTTCATATATCTGTAATTTTTACCATACACCATTAAAAAAATTAATTAAATTTTTACTCTATCTGTAGTCATCTAATAGTTCTAATGAAATAGTGTTCGTATTATAATATTTATTTTCGGTGTGTATATAATAAATAATAATACATTACACTGCCGATAATACTATGGATGAACAGACGTACGTTAAGTTTATTTAGTTTTTAAAATACAACAATTATGATTTATATTACATTCGTTTCTTTTACTAATTACTCATAAACAATTTGAACCGTCCATATAATATACGAATCAAATAATATTTTTAATCATTTTTACTATCATTTAATTAGTTATGATATAAATGTCGCAATAATTAATGTTATTAATGTATTGTTATAACCGATTAACCGTACTTCGCATAATTTATTAAAAGACACTGTTTTCTTTTCATAATAACTGTGACTAATACAATTAACTCAAATAAATAAAGATTATAATAGGCTGTGTAGACATTTTGAAAAATTCTGCATACATTTATCACAATAGTATACTTTTAATTCGTATTAATATAATGAACAATGTATTGGGTAAATCATTGATTTAAAATTGTAATCTCATTATGGAGCTAAGTCTTAAATTTTTGATTTTAGATTGTATATAATTTAAAAAAATGATAATAATTAACATGTTTTCCTAATTTCAGTTTTAAATTATTGGATTTATATACCCATGTACTATATACACGAAATAATGTATACATTTAATATTTTTTATATTTTTATTTTATCTAATATAAACATTTGTATTTATTAACCTGAGGTATTGAATAAATTGAATTTAAATTAGTAAAATGTATAAATAAAACTACAAAACTTATGATTTTTAAATAACAGCAATTTGATTTGAAATTGTTTAATGAAAAAATTACCTGATAAATATTTGAAATTTCTAACAGCTAGAAGGCTTAAAAGGATGTCAGCTGTACACTATTTTTTTGCTCTCTTTGACCCTCCCAAAACATAGATAAAACGTATTCACCCAAAATTGTTTTTATGGTTTTTAGAAAGAAGATTAGAGTAAAACACTTACTTATAAAAAAGTATGAAGAATAGCAATGTTGGGATTTCACATATAATTTTTTCTAAATATTATCTCAAAAACACTTAATACCTGTTTAAATTAACAAACAAAATTTTATATTTGAATTTTAAATTAAAAAATACAGTTGATATATCAAATGTTTGAAAATATTATTATCTTACATTTTTGTGATTGGTTATTTTCAACCACAAACATCAACTGGGTATGAATGTGTCTAGTATATGTTTTGTTTGGGTCAGAGAGAAAGAGAGAGAAAATAAAAGGTAAATTGACAACTTCTTAACGAAAATATCTAGTCTAGAAACTAACTTTTTGAATAATATGTATATTTGTCTAAAAATTTTCTTTTATAAATAGTTTTAATTTAAAATATGGTTTTTATTTTAAAAATTTAACAAAATTATCTCTGCTTGAAGTTGGTTAAGAGTTAGTATTAAATATTATTACTGAATTCAACGTAAATACTAACAAGTAACAATTAATACATTTTACAAACGTTCAATGGCAATCGCGTTTTTAATATCAATTATTTTACAGCAACGGTTAAACTTGTATCAATTATTGTCCGCGCACGTATAAAGAATAAAAAACATTTTACTGTATAAATATTCGTTAAACGCTGATAATGATAATAATAAAATAATAATCTCTTTAATGTGAAACGAAACTACACGATACGCTCGCACTGTGTCGACTGAAATTATAATGAACATTTTTTTCTCAATATAAATTAATATCAGTACATAATAGTCAATAATGTACCATTCATTAGTCATTGATTAATTAAGTTGTATGGGTGTAAATTATAATTAGTTAATAAAGGTGAAGAGATAAGGTAAGATGATCAAAACAAGTTTAACGACGACTAATCATTTATTAGCGATGTCTGAAAAATGAAAAAAAAAAAAAATTTTTAATTTTATAGACGTATTCGAAAAACACTCAATATTATGCTGAATTATAAGTATAGCTTCATAACTAATTGACAAATAATTACGTGTTCCACTTCCAGACTATTACATTAAGTATATAGGACTTAGGTATATTATTCAAAATGTACCATTATCCCTACTCTATTTATACTGCTTTAATCCTTTCAAATATGTAAATATTAAAAAAATAATTATTTTATACAACTATTTTTAATTGTAAACATCATACAAGTTTTATAGTTAAAGTGTTATATTTAAAGTGTACGTTTGGGTAGGCTTCGGCAGAATCACAAAAACAGTTTTTTTTGCAGATTTTGTGTCGTGATTATGTCAGAAAATGTTTAAGATAATACTCAATAATATTTTTTTATTTTTGCATAGTGAACTTTAAACAAATATTAGATAAAATAAATATACAATTAAAAAAAAATATTTTATAGCTTTGTTTCGAAATTTTAATTAAAATATATATATATGCTTGCACTCAAAAAGTGAAATTTCTATTCAGTAGAAAAATATTTTAAAAGCTTTTACCTATAATAATTGTACATAAAACAATAGATTACATTTTGAATGTATATTAGTGATGAGCACATGCAGTTAAGAGCTGATTAATTATAGTTATATTGAATTGTTACCAACCAATAAATCTCTATCGTTTACTTATTGCGGTCAGTAGTGTAACTACAAAATTTAGTTTTGTTTCCGGCTAGGTGTTGGTATGATGACGTTTAAAGGGATTGGCCGTGGGATAGTGTTAAAATATTACTTTTTTCTCGATATTTCAATTTCATCGAGTTTGATGGACGCATAAGCCACTTGTTTAGCCAAGTTTCGTTGGCATTTGATTAGATTTTTCTTATTATTTCCTTGTATTTTTGCGTGACAGAAGCATGATATTAAACGAATGTTGTATGTTTGTGTGTGTGTATTCAACACGTTTTATGGCCTTGTTATCATTGCATTTGATAGTTTTATTATCTATAATATATAATATATGTATACGGGTATATTATGCAAAAACAACCAGGGATTCGCGAGTAGTATTATATTATGATTGTATGACGATATTATTATAAAAAATTGCCCAACATAATATTTAAAGTTATTTAAAAACGTAATAGATAGATCGGATTTATGAATTTTCAAATAAATATAAAACCTTATTACGGACGAAATAATAAATTAAGTTCGTTCGTAATAATAATATATTACAGCAACTGAAGATTGTTGAAATGGTCCACACTGTATTTTATGATTAATGATTATATTTTATCTCTATATTATGTATAAAATATGACATTGAAGTACTTATATGAAACTTCAAATTAATTAGTGTTTGAAACCTAAAAAATTAAAAACGCTTAGCTAAGTTTTTTTTTTACCAATTTATCAGCTCATTTTTCAGTTTTTGATATCCAAAACTTTATTATATAATATGAACTTAAATTAAACGATAATACATACAGACTATATGATATAGATTAAAATTACTGGAGCTTCAATTTATTTTATCGGTTTCATGTTTTGGCCGCTGTAAGTCTTTAAAAATGGTAGGTATATGATAATGTATACATTAATAGTTTAATGTTTATAGATTAGCCTTAGTTAATAGATTATAATAGCCGTTTTCTTGTGTTCACTGTTCATCACTAATTTACATTTATAATGTGAGCTATTGTTTACTGTAAAATTATAGGTAATTGTTTTTAAAATATATTTTTACTAAACGAAAATTTTACTTTTTACGTAAATTTGAAAAAAAAAATTTAATTCTAAAAACAAATTATAATGTTTATTTTGTCTAATATTTGTTTGAAGCTTACTGAAAAAAATTAAGAAATGATAATTGAATATTGTCTTAAAGTAGTTCCATTAAAGCATAGAAAAAAATTGTTTAATTTCAGTTACAACGCACTTGTCTCTTATGGAGTGTCGAAAAAATTCAAGGGGTTATTTTAAAGATGGATGCATGTCATTAATCCGATAATAAGTGAATAGTTTAAAGACAAAACAAATGAAGAATAAAACAGGAAGCTTATGTAAAATGGCAATGGATTATTTTCAGCATATTTTATTTAAACTATTAGGCATAAAACAAATTTCCATTACAAATTGTTTTGCTTATTTTGTTATCAACAGTAAATTTTGTTGTTATTTTGTAATATATATTCATAGATAATAAAGATATGGATAGGATATATCGGTCTTATCAACGGTATTTAAGGGGTCCAGTTGAGGCCACGAATTAAGATATACCTTAATTATATAAAAATAAGATATATCTTAATTCGTGGTTGAGGCCAAACAAGTATACCTATATAGAGTATCAATTATCATTATAAAAACGCCTCAATTGCCTTCCCCTCCAGGCACGCGGCCTCAAATATATTTAACATAGGCGTGGCCTATCCATATCTTTATTATCTATGTATATATTATACATAATAGGTATGATAAGTATAAGTATTTATTGTAGGAAATTATAAATGTTGATCAATACAGTAGTTGTTATCAACCCAACTTTGCAATATACTGTAAAGTTCTACGATTAAAATAATTATTTAAACACTTGTGCAGATTATGTGAGTATTAAGATTTTGAAATTGACAGATGGGCTTATTTATCGTCAACTCTAAATTCGAATTAACTATAGTAAAGTAAATACCACTAATTAAGCTATTAGATTTAGTTGCGTTATATTTTATTTATAGGCGCATTATAGAGATGATTAAAAATATGTTATTAATTTATTTATATACTAGATTAACTTCGACTATACGTCATAAGAATATTACGATTCTAATGTTTATTTACGTACTTTTATCAATTCGAGTTTCGTATAATTGTAGTATAATAGTATGAATTAATTTTACTATATTTTAGTGTTATTGAACTGTTTAATTTAGTACATATTACTATATATAATACAAGTTAGGTTCATAAAAAGTATCCGAGTCGGTAGATAATCTATTTATTTGTTCGGATAATTGTACGGTGTCTACAAATATATTTCAATGTTTTATTTATAAAAACGCCCGAAATTCAATTGGCCCAAAATAAAAATGGTCGTACAATTAAAAGGGGTAATAAACTGAATTTTATATAACACATTTTAAAATTTAGGAAATGTCCTTATGGCATATAGGTACTAATTTCGTGAGAGATGGTGGCGTGGTCAATTAAAGTAAATTCTCAATCACGGGATTTTTGAAGGAAATATTGTTACCTACTAAAATATAGTTGTTAGGTACTTGTAGTTATAATTAATTAAATTAAAATAAATTATTATTACTAATATTTTTTAATTGTTTTTGTAAGATTGTGACTGTGACTTGCTACGCGCATAGGCACAACTACATTAATTTGTTCTTTGTTTCAATAATAATAATCTAATATGGTTTCAATATGTCATATAAGTACAAAACAAAATGCACTACGTGAAACATTTTAAGTCAAACATTCGTGTGATGAATAAGAAAAAATCGGTTCAGTTTAATTTTATCGTTAGAAGTAACGATTTGGGTCTATTAATTAATTATATTATTTATGACTTATAAGTATACTAGAGGATCTAGTATCCACTCATAAAAGATAACATAGCGGTATAGTTACAGTTTAATAGCATAAAATTATTTTTTAGAGGAAAATGTTATTAAATTAATAATTTTTTTTTACCTACCATAGGTTTTTCATTATTTTGACCTTGTCTGTTAAAAAATTGCTTTTTGACTGTTGGCCAAATGTCCATTTATATATATTATATTGTCTGAAAGTTTATTGTTTATTCTATGTAATTAAATTTTGATTATTTTCGAAAGTAAACTTAGAGCGTACTTAACATATCATACCTATACTACCTACTTATAGTAGAGAATCTTCTATTATTCTTAGTGTTGATAGTATTGACTATTGACAGACAGGATAATTGACGCTTTTCTGTATAGTAAATATAAATAATAATTTTTTTTTTATTGATGGTATAATCAACTTTGACAACTAGGACATTAGTGCTACACGTATTAACACACTCTTAAAATATTAGTGTTCTTATTAACAAGTTATACTTGAATAATAAGGAATAAAATCAATAAAATGAATTTAAGATTAAATCATAAAAAATATATATTATATTATTTACATAATTTTTACAATATGATTAATTGTTTGAATAGTAGTTATAATTGTGATGTAATAATATTATATTAATACTAATACTGTATTGGTTGTTACCTATTTACAGTTTATTGAGTATTTAGATTTTAGATATTATTTTAGTACTTTTGTTCTTCGATTTGGACTGTAACTTGACACAATCCTACTGTAGTAATATTATTAACCATAAAAATAGAAATATTTATAACAAAAATGTTCTATTTTATTTTTGTATTAATTTATTTTGTTTTAAATGTTACAATTATACAAATTATACAATTTTATGGTCATGAGCTGTGGCAATTTTTAAATTTTTTATCAGGTATAATGTGAACCATTCAAGGACTGTTGTTAATAATATATATGTGAATAAATATTTGTGGTTTGGATTAGCAGTAGTTATCAATTTATCATAATTATTATTATTTTCAAATCTTTATCATCGAGATGAGTCTTTGTTAAATATATTAATGACCTTATACAATATTGTTGTTATTATAATCATTTTATTTTTTTTTATTTTGGTATTCTAAATATGACAGTAATGTTTAGTGTTGTGTTATTATATTTCAAGGATTGACGTTAAAAAAATACATAATTAATAAAATAAAAACAAATATACTTATCGCTTCGCATCGATTCTATTTAATTCTAATAATGAATCAAAAAAGTTCATTTCGGCAGCTGCAAAATAGCTATTATATAGCTTTCTGGATACATAATATGTAAACATATATTATAATTTTTAATTACTTTATTTAGATATTTTTAATTATTTTTTTTTATTACGGTGGAGGATCTTTGTCCAAAGATATTGTGCCTTAGAGATTTTTCGAAATGAGGAAAAATATCAAAACCACTTCTTTCGATTTTTATTGAAAATCACATTTTTGACCTGATTAGGATTGTTGATGCATTTTCGTGCATTTATCTTTATAATATGTTATTTATTCATTTGGTAGTAAAATATTTTGCACCTATTCGTATAAATATTTAGACGCTGGACAGTAAATAAAATTGCAATTATATGATGAGCAAATTCATCTCATTATAAATATTTACAGATTGCAACTATAACTACACCATAACCTAATCTAACATGAAATCAGCAGGTACGACTATACGTTGTTAATCTTGAATGATTTTGGACAGTTTCTGTTTGTATCCATAAAAAGAATACGTGAATTCCTTCAACGCAATAGTTTTTTTGTGATATTTTATTAAATAATCGGGTATATGAGTATTCATTTTAATAGTAACACATTTTTATAAAAAAATCATTATATTTTTTTTATGTACTGTGAATATAAATAATAAACATGGTCAATCAATTTAAAATAATTTTATTATTTCTTCCTTATAGTTATTCTTATGTTTGATTACTATAATATTAACTTTTTTATTTGTACTATTAATTAAAGTTAATTTAGTATTTATTATTGAACTGTAACGTTCTATAACAGTTACAATCTAAATGGCTATGTATAAATATTGTTCTTGGATCTACACCAGTACGATGTATAATGTACCGTGCATGAGGACGTGTCATCGCAAAAATTATTTTGGTCATTTTTTTTCTGATTTTAAAGTATTTTTTTCAATGAATACTATTTTATTTTTGACAACATAAAATATTAATTTAATTAAATTTCCTATCAGAAACCATGCTTACAATTGAAAATAGAAGAATAAGTGTACGTCTTGTCTTAAAGCTGATGATATAGATTGTAGATAGAAAAGTATCTGGCATCATTATAAAATCAATACCTAAATTTATTTCTATCCTCACATAATCTAAAATAATATGTCTATAGGGTGACGTACTAGTAAATGAATTCTTAAGGTTGTATAGTTTTCAAAAAAATTGATACGCCTAATATTTAAATTTATATGTATTAAATTGTTTTAATTAATTATTTGTACTAGGTATAATAAGGGTTTTAAATATTCAATATAATATTATTTATTTAAGAATTTTACACCAATTTCCCAATAGATGAATGTTAAATCTAGTATTTGAATATTTATTTTTAGTAAATAAACGCGACTATCTCAATTTAATAAGGTACATTTTTTTGGCTTTTCTAATTATAAAATAAGGTAGGTTATATATTTGAAATATGAATTTTAAGATTTTATACTTATCAAACATAATATAAATATCTTAGTTGTACACAAATAAAATAACTACCTACTACCTAGATAGGTAGGAATAACTTTTTTACAATTTTAATAAACAATATACCTACATTTTAAATAGTATTATATTAGTTAAGTTATAAATTCTTTTCAATATACACAAATATAAATAAAAAACAATCGTTCAAATTTTAAGTAAATATTAAAAAAGAAACATTCAATATTAAATTAATTATTAATTAATATTCACTAGGATTATTTGGGTCCTACCCAAGATGATTACATCAGGTAGTTTATTTGTTGTTATATATTGTTTAGTAATAGACTATTACCAAACAGAACTATTACTTATAGTTGCTTACACCATTGGCTAGTGTATTTTATAATATAATATTTTATTTTTGTTTAATTTTATAAATAATACATTTTTTTTTAACGACGGCTTTTATTTTAGTAAAAAACATTTTACACAAGAATATAAAATTTAAAAAAGAGCCTTATTTATAAAAAAAAATTCTGTGCTCAAAATAAAAAAAAAAGCAAAATGTTATACTTTTACATAAATTCTACAAAAATTTGCTTGCAGTGTAAGTTCTTAACTCTTGGAAATAAATATTGTGTGTGTGTGCTTATAAGTATATTTTTAAAATAAAAAAATAAAAAAACAAGCTTTTAATAATATATATATTTTATATTATTCTATTTTGTATAATAAAATTTGAAAGTAGGTAGGTACATAATTATTTTTAATTACATTCTTCTACGTTATTGTTATAGAATATGTGTATTTGAATTATTAATTTCAATATAAAATCTGAATGAAATGAAATACAATCAACGATATTATTCAAGTACACAAATACATTGCATTGTATTTAAATTTTAAATATCAAGTTTGTTCTAGCAATGATATTTGGAATTATTACCATGGCAGTTTTTTTTTAAGATAAAACGATTTCGTTTTATTTCAATAATAAATAGTAGGTAATCTTTATTTTAGTTGGTTTTGGGTTAAACAATTACTATTGTGACCATTTGGTTAGTTTAAATTGTCAATAAAAGATTAACTTTCAAATCGTAGATTGTACAATATCAATATAATACACAGAAAACAAAATTTCTATTGTAATTGTATGAATTATCATTATAATTATTATTCATTCAATGAATACATTTAATTTCTTATTACTTCCACCAAATTAAATACCAGCAATCATAGTAGACGCGAGATTATAAATGTAAGTAGTCACCTTTATATTTATGGGTTAATATTAAATAATAGTAATGAATGGCTAAGCGCCAATATTGGTTTTTAAGGAAAACGTCTTCACTCACCCCTTAGTCTTGATGAATAAAATTTAAATTTAAATATATTTTTTTCCTCATTTTATAACAATTATTATTGTTAAACAACTTATGTGTTATGGTTAGGCAATGTGAAAGCAAAGTGGATTTCTTAATGTGTGAATTATCATAAAATACTTATTATCAACTTTAAAAAACGAATTTAACATTAATATATCATAAATATAATGTATTTTCACTGTTAAAGATTTATTATTTTTGTAGTAAATTAATAACTAATAATTATAAATATATTTTTTTTTAAATTCGTGAAAAATTTCAAAATCTTATTGTTTAGTTATGCCGTATTTATGTTTGAAGTAGGTAGATAATAGGGTATCGAAGCGGACAATCAACCAAACCTAATTTAATAATAATTAATATTCTAACGAGCTTTACGGAAATTTGAGATTGTTTCGTCGCAATTACTATAGCATTATAGCCTGTAGGTTACGGTCAATTTTTATGCGCTTTGAATTTTAAAATAATAGAAATTCTCACCATGAGTAAATAGAACACAGCACACATTTTAGTAACAACGAAACGTAAAATACATGAAATATAATATAGTTGTCTATGACATATATTGCACATTAGCTGTTTCTATATAAGTTATCTACATACAATTAAATCAATTATTTAGAAAAACGGATAATTTTATGTATATATAATATCTTATATATATTATATATTTTATTATTATATATTAATTAGTTATTAATTAGGAACTTTCGTTTATCGGTTTATCGCTAGTATTTATTATTCGTTACCATTATGATTATCAATTTCGTTTAAGGTTTTTATGAAAATGTATTTTTTAAATACAATATTGTTATATGTTAAATCTCCATTGTTTTTCCTATTGTCGAAATTTTTCATTAATTTTTAAAAAATTAATTATTTTTGAGTTTGTTTTTACAGAATTAAAAGTATGTTGCACTAAACTTTTTTTTATTATTCCAGTTAAAATAATATATTATGAGGAATATAGGTACATCGTATTAGATTTTTATTCTTTTTATGATAAAATTAAAAATATTGTACATTTGAAGTGTTTCAAGTTTTTTTACTCACTAATAAAAATGTTATCGTAGATAAATCAAAAATAAACTTCTAAAGGCATCTATTGCTATCATTAAAAGAGCAAAAATATTTTGAAACTAAATTAATTTCTAGTAAATGTTAATTATTGAATATTTCAAGTTGGTATCTTATGTTGTTTATTTTTAAATAACAATAAACATTCAATAAATAGCTTAACTGGTTTTACCTAAAAATTCCAGTTTTTCCTGATTATTTAAAAAAAATAGTGGAATTGTTTCATTATTAATTATCTCCCATAGTATCAAATGAACAAATTAATTCAACCAGTGTTTTCTGATTTTAAGGGTGACATTATATACATAAAACAAATGTAACATTGCTTTTTTCAGAATCTAAAATGTATTTAATTAACTAATTTCGTCTTGTGGGGAGATACTTTTTAACTTGTAAAAAAAAATCATTATAATCAATTAAGTTGGTATTTATACTTGATGGTTAAATTGTTGTTTTTTTTGTATATACAAACAAATTTATTCTTAAAAAAAATCAACTCAAAAATATTTTTTCCCACCATCTATTTAGTTATTAAATCAAATTTAAAATGTCAAAATTAAAAAAAAAAAAAAACCTGAAAATAAATATTGACAGTGGGAACAAACATAGTAAGAAATCTTATTTACACACAGTAAGTAGCATTACTTATCAATTTATAAATGAGAAATACATGTAATATAGGTATAGATAAAAGTAAATAGTTATTGGTTGCCAAGTTTTTATCAACGATCATTTTGTTTAGAGGTGTTAATCATTTCAGTAATATCAAACTGATTAAATGAAATCCTTTGTGCATTAGTGTCATCTTCCAATTAATTTATAAACTATATAAACGTAAGGAAGTCATAATGTAAATAGTCGATTTTTGCCTTTTAAAGAATTAAAAGTGCTTTAAAATTAATCTTAAATAATAACTTTTTCGACAAGAAAGTGAATCTAATTGGTACTTTTTTTACTGATGTATTCTAAAATGAGTTATACTTAACTCTAATAATACAGAGGTTCGATTATCTGTTGACTATTTATCCAATAAAATATCGTAAATCAATGTTTAGATATAAAAGCAGTAGTAAAAATAAATACATGTAATAGTGTTTTTTTTGTATTAAGTTATTATTTTGTTTTTATTTTTTCGTGTACAACCATTACATTATGTTACATGTATGGTTAAAACAAAAATAAAAAGTTCAAACATAGTGGTGCCAGGGTGACCCACCTTCATGTTACACTTATCATGATTTTAAAAGAAAACGTTGCCATTAAAGAGTTTATTTCTTGATTTTCTCTTCTGTCATTTACAAAATATGATAGGTAAGGAAAAATTTCAGAGTAAAATTCTTCAATTTAAAGTATGTTTTTTTTTTTTAATTAAAAATGTAAGAAAATATTTCAATAACTTGAAACTTTCTCCAATTATTTATAGTAATGATACATAATTATACGTCTAAATTTCGAAAGCAATTTGTGCATTTATTACGACTCAACGAGCTTTTTTGAATAATACGATATGTTAAAATTTATTTCCTAGTCTAATTAAACTTTATAATATACCTATAATAAACAATGTAGTTTATGAAATATGATTTTATTTTTAAAATTGATCCCTTCAAGTTTTAAATAATTTATTTTTATAATTATCGTATATTATGAAAATACTTTTAAAACATATTTTTTTGTGTTTGATGACTTGTGTTATTTTGGGGCTACGTATAAATTGTTTACGTACCCACAGGGTTTCAGCTGTATATTTACGAGATGGCGCTTAAGTTCGATCCATGCTTCAGAACTAATAATTATAATCGGTATTAAATGTTTAATTATTGTTAAAATTAACTTAATTCTAAATAAATGTGTTGTATGTGTAATATCATGATTTAAAATTTAATTTATGTTAAAACATAATATTTAATTTTTAGTTTTCTAGTATAGAACACGCGGAGACCAATGGAAAGGACAGCTTTTTAGTATTCTTCGAGGTAAAAACTTAGATGAAAAAAAATTAAACTTACCGTATCGAATAATATATGAACGTTGTCGTTGCTGTGGTACAATAAAACGCGCCGAAGACGTTTGTTTACCGACACCGGTCTTGGTCAAAGCATCGCGTTGTGTGATGAGGAATTATTTTCGGAACAGTATAAAAAACAGTATAGAACCGCGAAAAAAATTTGCGCACGACCGAGTGTGTAAATTTTTTTTAAAATTAAATTGAATTATTGTATTGTATTGTGTTTGTACGTCAGTTTATTATAATATTATACAAAAAGGTACTGAAATCGTCGCGATAAACGAAGACCAGCAAAACCGATGCGACCGCGGGCTTACAATTGTCTCTACAATGATATAATATATAATACAAAACGCGCGGCGTGCTGCGGTGTGCACGTATACAGATATTGTATACGTCTAAGAATGATGACGACGATTATATACTGAAATATACTACAATATAAGCGTATTAAACATTTATACACCGTGAACGGAGTGTGCGAAGACCGTGAATCGCGTAACGTATGATATGTGTTTGATAATATTACCTATTATTATAAAAATCCGATGATATCGGCTCTACAGAGTGTTCACAGCTCGCCCGCCGACAATAATTTGATAGCAACAATAAAATTGTAACTATATAATATATACTATATAGGTAGGTAGGTAGGTAGGTAGGCAAGTAAGTAGATAGTGTTATAGTGAAATATTATTATTTCGTACTCGGTCACGGCGGGAGTGGGATAATCTCCCGACCGCGATACATAATATACAAGGTGATTTCATTAAGTTCATGGTTAACACTAATTTTCCTGGAAAATTATTGGAAGTAATTGGAAATCTCGTGATGTGCTATGATGGGACAACATTTTTGAAAAAATAATAGTAACATTTAGTATCGTTTTTATTTTAAAGTCTTTATTTTTATGCATGCCAGTATACAGTTTTAATTTCATTTAATTTTTCTAAGAATTTTGATGTATGATATAAAAATCGAATTTCGAAACCAGTAGTTATAATCATTATAATTAGTCAATAGTCATAAATATTTAACGTATAGATAAGCGCAGAATATGGGACCAATAGATATAATATTATTTTGTCCGGTACGTACACTTTTTCCCCTAGCCAGTGCCGTAGAACAAAACTTATTTGAATTGAAATATTTACTAGTTGTGATTAATTGATTATTTGTTCAAGATAATAAATTAAAAATGTTCTTTTTCATTTGAAAATGAAATATAGAAAACGATATTTGACTTAAATTATGTATAGAAATATGCACATAAACAAATCTATAAAAACATTAATAATTTTCGACGTAATTAATGTTAAAATTTTAAAATAAGCACCCTGTATATAATATATATGTGCGTATGCCATACGGGTATTTCAATAATAATAAAAATATAATATTGCGAGCGGACCTTGAGACCCCGTCTGACTACATGGTGCGGCGGAGATCACCGGTTTTTTTCGTCGTTTTCGGGCGAAATTCTCGATAGACGCATACACCACGCGGGATTCTGTCGTCGGTGATTTTTTTTCTTAACCCGTGCAAGTAGTCACAACTTGTTTCTTCCGTTGATGTTTTTGCCAGTCACATGGGTGCGTCGTAAGAATGAAAAAAAATCCGACAGCACACCGTTTTTATACGGTTGATTCACCGTGATTGACGTAAAAAAAAATTGTCGTACGATACCGCGGCCGCGTGACTATATTAAAAAAATATATTATATATTAGTGAATCGCAATTAACGCATAATAAACACGACGCGAATATGACGAGTTGCATATTTTACACCTCGTAGTATCATCGTTGTATGCAATTTTCGTACTTTAACCTCGGAAAAAATAGCAGTCAGTCCGACACTTACACGCGATCCAAAGAGAAATATTAAAACTAGCTAAATAAATCATAATAATGTTTATAGTACAAATAAGGAAAGTTTACTGGCACAACTACACATTATTTATTAATAATTTGGTCATTAAATAACGGAGAAACACTATCATAATAAGACGTATTACCGGATAAAACGATTTGAAAAAATATAGTCCTTGGATTGTTGCAGATCGACTCTTCCGCATTTGAACTATTAATAATTCATTCACTTTCTTTCTTTCTTTCTTTCTTTTAATTGTTTAACTGAAAAATTAAATTTACTATAGTATAGTCGCACTAAAGAAGGAAGTTAGGGGTTAAAACCCCTCCTCTCACATTCTTTCTACAACGCTGAAAAAATACAACTATTTAAATCTAATTACATCCATTTTAACGATGATGAGTTATGATTACGACAATCCCCTCAAAAATTTTTCACCCATATAAACATCTACTGCAGACGTTTGCATTTATTTCAACCGAGTATAATATATATAAATATAAGTATTGTAAGCGTTTAAGTGATTGGTATAATTCATAATATGTATACAAAGCAAATAATATGCGTATTGCGTAGGTATATTATATATTAAATACCGGGTTTTAAATACGTGTCATATACATAAAAGAAACGTGTAAATCAAACGATTGAACTTTTTCAGATATTGTAATGACTACCTATGTGCAAGATTATCACTCATCACTTTTTCAGTTTTTATGCACGTTTTATAAGTACGATATTATTTATGTTCATTTAGCGCGTACCTATAACAACAAGACGCGGTTGTACCTAATATAATATAATATAATATATATAGTATGTTTAACAATTTCATACGTGCAATCATATTAAAATTTAAGTGTCAATGTTTAAAAATGATATATCATTGATTCTACCTATGTAAAATATAGTAAGTTTATTGTTTTATTTTATTTTTTTAAAAAAACTATCTTGGTATACGATTGTAAGTTAAACGGCGAGTGATGTGTATGCGGAAATAGAATTAACGCCAATTACATCATGAAGGTAAACATAATACTATTATACTCAATGTTAAATTATTCCACAAATGCGAAACACATAAAATCTATACAATTTAAATGTATCATTGTCATGTTGTGTGTAACCCTATAACTCTGTAATCTATGGTGCCTATCCCATCCACGGACGCAAAATAATATAACAGCATGACGACCATTCCGGATCGAGGAACTTATAATTTTGATTTTTTTTTGCTTATAAATTTATAGATGTTAATCTTACAGGATTAATTCGGATTAAACGGTTTTAAAATTAACAGAAAACTAACACGTGATTTTATAATATAGTCAAGTTCACGTAGTCGATCAATTACCCGAATATACTTTTAAAATTTATATTATTCATATTTTATTTCAAAAACCAAATTTAGTATCCACCTATACGTAGTTATATTTTGTGATGCGTGATAAATTTACACGTGCTGCACATAAACATAACCTATTTTTTTTTTAAAAAAACTAAGTACCTAAATAATATATTATATTTATGTCTAAACAATATTATGTATGTCGATTCTCAAGGTCACGTACGATTTTATTTGGAAAATAATATATTTTTTATTGTATGAAATCTATGAACTATATGAACTATAAATATAATGAGTTCGAGTTAAAACATTTATTTTAAATTCACAAATTTATCTTAAATGATATAACCTTTTACTACGAGAATTAAATTTAATGCAATATTTTTCTGCATAAAAACTTGTTAACCGTAAAATATATTGTTAGAAAAAAATTATTTCATTTCTTAATTGGTTTCTCACACAAAGCACCTAACTTATTGGGATTTGGCAAAAATAATTAATTATAATTATAATATTTATTAATATTATCGAAGTGTCAAAGTTTCATTATTTTTAATGATGATCATTTTATACGTAGTTCGTTGGAACTACACAAAACATCTTGCATATAATAATATTTAGTTTAATTTAAATACAGTTATATGATTTAAATAGTTTGTGCAAATCTATACACTTTAGTTTAAATATATTAATTTTTTTACATCATGCAGTTAATATAGATAAAAATGTATACGTTGTATTTTATATTTGTATGATAATTTATAATCAATATATTATTTTAATTTCAGTACTGTGGTCGCAACTTTATATAATTCAAGTATATTTCGGTAAGATATGAAAAATAATACTATAATATACGGTATTCTGTAAAGTACTAAAATTCTAAATTTTAAAAATCCTATATTTTTTTTAAAGAGTTCTTGTGGTAGAGGGCTCAAAAATGTAAGGACTTTATTACACAGAGATACCTATGCAGAGAGATTAACCAAACATAATCACTTTTTTTTTTATTCCATAAAGCAATTATTAAAAATCTAATTTTTGAAATTTTTAAATTTACTTTAAGATTATATTTTTAAATCCTTGAGATTTTTAGTACTTATTACTTATTCCTTATAACTTATATCTTATAATAAACTTTTGTTTTACAAAATAAGATTTATTCTATTTTCTGTCCTAAATTATTTACCAGATAATTTTTCTTAAAATTTTAAAGCGTCAAAATCAAAATGAATACTATTTTTTTTTTAACTTTATATTATACTAAGGATAATAGATTCATAATATTGGGTTGTAATGTAATGAACATTTTAATGAATAATATTAATTGTTCTTTATTTATAATTTGTAAATATAGTTCAAGTATATTAACAACTAGATCTTATTACTTATACTTTTATATTTTTGGAATACCATTTATAATATCAAATATTATACTTGGTCTAAATATTTCAATAACTTAAAAACTACTAGTTTTGAATTATGAATTTGGTACATTAAAAATTAAAATTGTTAAAAAAATGTTCACTAAAAAATTTAAAGTAAAATGTAGGAGTTATGATTTAAAAAATAGAAGTTTGTAAAGCCCAGTATACTTTTTAAATATTACAAAAATCTAAGAACTTAATAATACTGTGGTCATATTTAAAAAAACCAAAAATTTAAATTCAAACAATTTGTTGTTAAATGAAAAAAATGGGGGTTAGCATTTTGGTGAATCACCTTGTTAATTTTCTATTAAGATGAATTGGTATTCAATTTTGAGTTTATCATATGTTAGTGGTATCTACTATTTAAAATTGATACGTTTTGATGCGTTCAGATATCGTTCAAATCATCATACATTTAATCTATAAAAATAGTTTCTGGACTTATAAATTGATTTTTATTATATAGCAATTGTGTATGTGCAAATACTAAATAGTATATGTGCATATTATGGACATGTCTTATTAATTGTTTATTTTAACTCGTAGTGATGAATAAAACCAAAGTGAATTTGGAATCAAAATAGTGAAATTTAAGTATTTTAAACAATAATACGCATCTGTTAGGATGAAAACGGTGGTTATACAACTTATTAATCATATAACAAACCTTATAATAATAAAGGTGGTAAATTGGTAAATTTTTGAGTTCAAAATATCTGTCAGTATAATATTTTAAAACACAAATTGTATGATATTATAATAACTTCACTAATATAGTATTGTTCCAGTTATAAGGTTTTTTGCGATCTTTATTTAAAATTAAGGTGATTGTAAATTCAATCGATACAATTATTTTATCTCTATAAAACATGCATTGGCAATAAGTTCTTAAAATAAACGTCAACTTCACCGAAATTATTTTTGAACAATATCATTTTTAAATTTCAAATCAATAGCTAATTAGATTATATAGTATGACACATTTTTCTTTTCAATTTAAGTCTAACATTAACCAGTAACCACGTAAATCATTAATTGTTATAGTCTATCATTAAAAATTTGATTTTTTTTTGTACTATTATTGTGTAGATTTTGATATTAATGCATTTCATTTATAAAGTTAACGTTTTATAGTCTATACCGTTTAAGCGTATAAAATGTAAAGCTTAATAATACATTTTCTGATATATATATATATATCAAATTATAATTGAAAAAAATAGTTACTAGTTCATTTCATTTTTTTTTTTAATATGCCTACCTATTTTAATTGTACAAAAAAATGTGGATTTATTTTTTTTATAATATTTAAGTTAGTTAAATTATTTTATTGCCAGTGAAGTTGAAACTTATTTTTACTGGTCAAAAAAATTAGTACCTCTTGGATTTCTTCTTGGACCTTCTTGGATGTTATAAATCTGACCCTAAAATCGATTACTTGAAAATTGGAGAATTTGTATGCAACTCAAAAATAAATTGATAATTTCAAAATAATACTTCGTAGTTTAAATATCTAATACCTAAATGAACATGTTTTTGTTATTCAGTGAAATATAATTTTAACTCACGTAGGTGTAATATATTTGTAACAACTATATACCTGGCAGAAATGATAATTCAATGTAAATTGTTGGTCATTTGTGATACGTAGTACGATTTTATTTGGAGTAATATTTTAAGAATTTGATTACAAAATTAAATGACCACGTAATGTATAAAAAAAGCAAGTTTAAACTTTGGACAGACAATAAATAAATATTTGAACTTTAGTTTGATATTTTACTTAGTTATAAATAAAATAAATTGAAGTTTTTTTTTTGTCCGAAAATGTATACGAGCAGTTGAAACCAGATATATGTACTAGGATTATTTTAAGTATAGATTAGATATTATAATGTATACAAGTATAATACTCGATAGTAAAATGAAGTTACTATCAATGTTAATTGCATCATTATTTCGAGATTAGATTAAAATTCAAAAATATAATAATGGTATACTACCTACTATATAAGTGTATTAAATTAGTGTCCATGTAATTGAAATAGCGATACCGTCAAAATAATAATAATAATAATAAAAACAAAAGTATCAAAATTAAAAATTATTAATACCTCAAGAAACTTAAATCACATTAGTGTTATAATTTTACCGACGCATACGTCAATACCTATATAGGTCAGTATGTAAGTGTGCGTAAGTCATTTTATGCAAACCTACGTCCATTACATATTATAATTATTAGTTATTTATTATTTAATTATTATTTAGTATTAGTTAATTATTATAAGTAATGTGCAAATAAAACCTTCCGTAGGTTTTAATAACTAATGAGTATTAAGATTATGTAATAAAATAAGTTTGTTTACGTTTTTCGTCAGTATTTGCACAATTCATTTTCACACATTGATAGCATACTACTTTTAATACAAGCTATGGGTATACATCAGACGTAACATAATATAATAATTTGAAATTAATTAGTGATTACATATTATCGTACCTTAAGTTTTAACTATAAAAGTATATAGGCGGTACAAGTACACGTGTGCAAACTGTAATAATAAAATATGTATCAATCGAAACTTAAGATTAAATATAATAATTCGTTATTTAAAAACATGAGTTGTATCAATAATGTGATGAACCATGAATAAAAATCTTCTTCGACTGAGTTAGTTTGAGCCATAACAAATAATATACTAGGTAGCATGCTGAGTCTCATCTGGTTACTACTTTTCAGGACAATTGAGCGTGATTCACAAAGTATGCCATCCCCCTTTTATTCTTTAATAACGAACTTATTCAAACTACGACTTTTAGAATTTTTAATTATATTTAAATACTTCAAATATATATTGGTTTTTACACTAGTTTAGGTGTTCCTATGGAGATAGAAACTTTTTAAATTACTTTTTAACCTATTTATTGACTTGAATACATTTTTAAAAATTTGATGAGTCCAAACTATGATTATCTGCTGCTTAGTAGATAACCCTGATCTAAGTCAATATTCGAATGAATAGTTTCTGAGTAATTAAACCTTATATTATACAAGGATAATAATCCTTATTCATTAGAATCCAATGAGTCAAAATAAAATATAAAGACTTATATTCAATATGTAATAATTAGTCTAGTACTTATTATTATTCAGATAATTTTTATAAATTGAAACATTTTAATACATTTTTAATAATTATTATAATTTTTAAAACATTATAGCCTCTTATTGTCTTTTAAACTTATTATTATCATTATTATGAATTGTTATCACCAATTTACAATTTATAATAATTTTAAAATTATTCTTTTGAATTTTGATTCGAATGATTTAACATTTTCAGTAAGATCATTTGTGAAATAATTTATAGTAGAAAAATGCGATAGTTCTCACTTGGAAAATTAAAGTTCGTATCTCTACTGAGGTTAAGTTAGACTAATACTTCTTAATTAATATAAATAATTCAAGCATTTAGAAGTATGATCCTTAAGTATATTTATAAATTTCAAAAATTAAATTTTGAATAAATGTATTATCAGAGCTTAAAAAGAGTTTAGCATGCTTGATGAATCACTCTGTATATATCTGAATGTCATGTGGGTTATTATACTGGTTAAGTTTACGATCAAATTAAACATTAAGTAGAAAATTAAATTGGTTATTATGTAACACATGTCTAATTGGAACGTGGACCCATTAATAACATCAAATATTTATTTTGTAAAATATATATTAGTTATATTGGTAGTGATTTGTTGCCACAGTGAGACTTTATTTGACAGCGGATGGACGTCACAATTCTGAGTTTAAATTATCGAGAAAATGGTCAACGGAAAATCAATAAAATAGGGTTAAAAACCGGGGAAAACAATAAATCATATTTAAGACTATAAACCTATCTCTCTATGGAAGAAAAACATATTGTTTGAGGAATATTTTATGATTTATATAAATATAGAAATTTATCAAAATATTTTAAGATTCTGAAACGAACTATAAATAACTGATGATGATATCAAATAATTAAATTCAATAAATTCAAATTGACATTATGAAAATGATAACTACATCCGAACATCACGTGAACAAAACATAACTTATGCACAAGCTTTTTATTTTATTTTGTTTTTATGTGGGAAATATACAATCTATTCAATGCATAATAATTAATTTTGATCTTAGGATACATTTCTATTGATATTCGTTAATAGAACCTGATGTGCAGATAATTTTATTTAAAACTATGTTACGTATTTACTGTAACAAGTATAAACACCATTGGCATGGCAGCGCATTAAATTTCCAGGGAATGAATTAGATAAAAGTGTAGAGATTAAAGAATTTGATTGTGTAAGTAATTTTCAGTGAAATCTGTAAAAGTATTTGGCTACTAATTTTCGAGTGTGTTGTTGGATATTAACATATTATGTACCTGTAGGAGTATCAAAAATAAATACATTTTGAACGATTATTGTGTTGTTAACTTTAAAATATGATTAAATTCACTGACCAATTTGTTTTTATTTCTTCATAATGAATATTTTTTTGTTTATTTTAACATACATTCATATCAATAATTATACATTTTTAACCATTATAAATTGTTATAACATAGGTTAGTCATAGATTTTAGTGTAATACTGTCGTTTAATAATATCATCTTCTCCAATCAAACGTCATAAAAGTCTTATCTATTTTTAGTATTTTTACAAAAAATGTTATATAGTTGTTTTATAAAATTTCACCTTTATAAAGCCGCAGTAGTGGTTAATTCATATACGATTAGTGGTTTTTATCGGTCAAAAAATAGTATGTGGTTACTTGACCACGATCAACATTTGACAGTAAATAACCATGATTTCGTTATTTAATATTGTTTAATAAAAGTTTTTATTTTATCAGTACTATAAAAATATTAGGTACGTATCTACATTATGTTCATGATAAGTCTTCCATTTCACACGATATGAATTGTATTATAATATAATTTTATTAAAGTATAGGAAAAAAAAAGAATAAATGAAAACCTGAAGTAAATGTCGTATACTGGCACAAATATTTTTTATTTACCTGGTGAAAATATCTTAAATATATTAAAGGTTGAATGATACGCATTTGACTTAGTAGAAATGTTGAAAAAATTTGTGTTATATAGCTTTATTCTCTTTAGCAAATAATTTTAATATTTTATGATTTAGCATAATTTTATTATACTAGTATGTAAGAATTTTAATTAGTTTCACTTTAATATTTTTAAACGATTAAAGGTATTAATAATTACAAAAATTGTATTTCTAAAATTTTAAATGAATGTACCTACCTAAACTATTTTATTAAAAAAACGTCCGTCTATTGTTCACGTGTTATATACTTATATGGTATATTATAAATAAAATAAGTTCAGAATTATTTTATAATCATTCCTATTTTGTTATATGCTCAATTAATTAGTTTAATCGTATAGTTTTTAAGAATGTGGGCTTATAATTTTTAAACTTATTTATATCTATATCTGATGACTGATACCTATATACGAGTATCAATATTTTTATTATATGCTCAATCGGCATAGTAAAATATTATAAATATTTTTATACCTCAAGTCATTCGTTAAAAATAATTGTAAGGCAAATTGTTTTCTTTTGACGATGGAAAATGGGTATCTATAGGTATAACACATAAATTAATAATTTTTTACAAAAATACATAGCTACCGGGGTGAAAAATTTGGATGATTAGGGATAAAAGACTACAAATTAAAATATAAAAAACTGCTTAAATCCAAAGTTTAAGAAATGTACATGTTAAGTTTAAAGTGATTAACTTATTTGGTCTAAACGGTTGGCTCTATATAGAAAAAATATAGACGGATAGCTAATTTGGCTTTATACACATAGTCATCCGTTATTAATAAAGCAATCAATCTGATATTATAATATGCAATGAAATGCAAATATAAAATATATAATATAAAATTGTATTATAATAGTTTATATTATATAAGTAAGTATACTATAATTATATTGCATTGATAAGTTGCATTATAATCTTTTCTGTTCAATACAGTTGAAATCATGTTAAATACTGTGCTAGGTTTGGATAAGGCTTACGAACTTTGGCCTCAGTTTCACTAATATATATATAGGGCTTACAATGTCCTAGTTGAATTATTATAAGTATATTGTTTATGGTGCGTAAATAAAATGTAAGACTGCAAAATATGTACTACACTATATTGTATGCATTAGACAACGTATACATATATGTATACTAAATAAAGATTCTGAACTTTGGAGCAACCATGAATAATTATGTCTTATACTTATATTTGCATTTGTAGTGATTAAATACAATTCGACGAATACCGTTCACGTTTTAACTTGTTAATAATGTAACAATATGTTTGACTTATAATTGGTGAAGACTTAAAACATACAAGTAAAATAATTGAAAATGAACATTACAAGAAATATTAGAAATTTTAATTGATTGTTAAAGTCAACAATAGTTTGTAAGGCATAAGGCAACCAAATAAAACATTTAATGCATTATAATATTATATTGTAGAATCCAGTTTAATAATATATCAGGTCAAAAACGTAGATATTTTTAATGATATATTCAAGTAGCTATGTTGTTTAGCCACAGAAGATTACATCATATTCAAATATAAAATACAATTAAATAGTTATACTAGTTAAGACCTGAAATAGGAAGGTTCATTTGTGGTAAAAATATCCTTACAAGGCTATCTATTACATCATTTTTTGGGTTTAAAATTTTATGCTTTAGATTACCCTTTAGTCCACTTAAGTATTAAATATAGCTAGATATTTTACAAAAAAAAAAAAAAATATATATATATAAACCAACAATATAATGATGATTGTACTTTAAAATATAAATATAAATAACTTTTAATAACAAAACTATGATTAGAAGGGCTTAAGATGTATTGGCATTTGTGGCAAAACGATTTAAAAAATATTACAAAGTTGTAAAAAATTGTCTATAATAATGCACTAAGTGGTCGATAGCAGATTAGCCAAAGTCAATTATTGAAAAAATATTATCTTCGAGCCAATATCAGTTATATATTGAATTTAAATGAAAATGAATGCTAGTTGCTGAAGTGTACTAATTAGTATTAATTAGATAAATAAAGTTTTTAACGAATGCAATTGTTTGTCTGTGTATATAATGTATGAGCAAAAATAATAACTTAAAATTGCATTTTTTATATGTTAATAATTTAAAAAGAATTTTTATTTGCTGCAATTGTAAATACTTATATTCTTTCCGAGAAATTGATAATACAATTTTAGTTATTTAACGTTTTTTTACTTATAATTAATTAATTTAATCTAATGTATACATAATAATATATTTTAATCAATAATATTACTATAGATTTAATTTGATTGAATCGACTTTGTTTAAATTTCATAATTTTAATCTGAAAATTATGCATTATAAACGTAACATATTCTTCATTATACTTTTATAAGGATATTGTAATTTGTAATTAATCAAACATAGAATATGTTTATTGTTAAATCTCCTCTTATCTCAAATAAATATCAAATGTTTTTTGAAAATTTAAGATTAGATTATTATTATTATATTATAGTCAAATTGTACCTACTTAAATTTTTATGTTATGTTTGTCTTATTTTCGTCCTTATTTACTTGCGATAGTTTAATATTATATTATCTTAATACGTTGTCACATACGAGACATATGAGGTCAAGGCACATAATATTTTGTATTTCCATTTCACGAACATGTAAATCCGATTAAATAGTTTATCATCAAATATTTGCAATGAAGTTATTTTAAATTTGTAGTAATTTTTTATGGTACTGTAATAGAAACTGAACGAAGTGATTTAATATTTATTTTCCGTTAGCTAATACAAATGTATTTTTTATTTAAAAATTAATATATTTTTAGATTCGTAGAATATATGAAATGAGAAAAAAATTCTTAAATAAAGTGTGTTGTAATAATTGAGCGTGTTATTTTTTTTCACGTTTTTATTACATAGAATAAATCGTAATTTGAAAATATACTATAATCACATTATAGTATAATATTTTTATGAACGTACATAATACATGGGGCTCAAATGTACTAAAATATGTATTTATATTATTTTTATTTAATTTGAATAATATAATATGAAAAAAAAAAAATAGAAGAAAAAATTCATAATATGTTTATAAAATGTTGTATTAAAAAAACTACTAAAATGTTAATAAAGGCGTAAAATCGTTTTCAACGATACAGCTTATACATTGGGTTAATAGCCATTTTTTAACATGATACTTTCGTATTTTTATATAGGATTATTCACCAAGCGTGCTTATATCTTATGTTTTTCTTTAATAATTAATATTTTATTTAAATTCTGATTTTTTAAATTATAACTATATACCTTAAGTTACTAATATTTAAGGATCATATTATAATATGTAGAATATAAAAAAAGTTGTTCTTATTTAAAAATAAGAGTTTGAAATTTAAACATTAAATAACTATAGGATACTTTTCATACATAGTAAACAAATTTGAAGATTTAAAAATATTGTCTTAAGCATTTTTAAAAATTCCATAGACCACACTTTAATTAAATTAAATATTAAAGGATGATAAGGGAGTTAGTACGTTTGATTGAATTACCTTGTATATTGTATATTCAACTTTGGTGACTATATTATTTTATTCAGTTTTTTTTTCTTAATCGTATATGAAAGTCATGATATATATTCTCTACAGTAGAATAGTTGATTGGTAAATATACGAATAATATCATAATCTCTTATCTGTTCATGAAAGATTCATTTTACCTTTAAATCTACGAATTTCGTTTTACAATTTAAATTGCAGTTGAATATATTATTGAATAAAAATTACGATTGTTGCAAGAGTCCAAAAATAAATTATACAACAATTTAATAATTCAAATAACCCGTATTGTTGTGATAATATTGTGACGCAATTTTGTTTTGTAAAATAGTTAGGTATAGATACCGTACAAGAAAATTATATATTACGGTATACCTAATTCATGTATACTCGGTGGCCCAAAGGACGCTATGTGGCTGATAAACACGCATATCATAATACCTATCTATAAGGATGAATTTCCAGCTACCTTATGATAACTAGCTTACACAATACACTCAAGGGTGTGCGTTTTATTGTTTAATATTACAATAATATTCCTAAATTTTAAACTAATTTAATTCGACTGAGACAATGAACTATTGTACCGTAGGTACCAAATCATTTATTTATTTATTATCTGTATTCAAGAGTACTTGTGTAACATACACACAAGTATAATAACATATTATATCTATGAACGGATATAATTTGTAGTTTATTGTACAAATCTGTGTACACGGCAATTATTAGTATGGTATTGTAAAAACACGTTTAAACAAATTATTTACACTGCGATAATATGATATGTACATTATATAGCTACTTTAAATTGTCTACACATTATAATATACATGAATTAATTGTAAAATAATTATATGCCTATCAATTTAGCTTTTTATCTTTTATAAGTTAAAGTTATAATCATGTTTAATCTACATACACTATCTATTACTTATATAAAAAAAAAATTGTACCTATGCCTTATCACATCGTTTAAATTGATGTTTTAAATTAAAATAAACATATCATTTATATTTGTTGTATGTCTATATTAAATATCTATAGATATTGTCATATTGATTTAATATTGAAGTTGACATAAATGTTTAATCACCTAAAATAATAAAGGTAGATAATTAAAAAAAAAAAATAAATGAACTAATAAGTGAATTTAATATTTGTTTCCACGAATTTCTACAGTTGAATATACTGTTATTTGTCTATGAACTTACAAATTAACATTCTTAACATTGAATTAACTAATTAAAAAGCCTTTATATAAAGGTTTTTAAAAACTTAAGTTATTTTTTTTGTATAACTATATAACTATAAATAATAATTGTTCTTTAATAATATTGTATTGTGTACTCAATTTGTTATTAAATTATGCAATCAATAGACAATACTATTCGTAGCTCTTCTCCATAATAATAATAAAAATAACTCTCCATCAATAATTTGTCACTTGCATTTTGACAAGTTACATTTACGAAAACTACAACTCGGTCATAAATCATAATTACAATCATTACTATTTTTCGGACATTTTTATAAATTAAATTATATGCACGATCGCAATACTATGACGTATGCCCATGTTACACACATTTAGTTAGTCCATCAACGTCCACAATTAATAACTGTTGCCGTGGTTCAAACTATTACCAGCTTTGTCGATATTATGTCATACCTTAACCTAGCCAAGAGAACGTATATAGAAACAAAAGAACTTAAAACAGCGATCTAAACACAGGGGACTTCGATCACCGAGAAATTATTTAAGTCAGGGTTTTGCTCTTTGACCGCCGAATATTGACTAACTAACGAGAATTACCTCTACTTATATGTACATGAAAATTACATAGATAATATAAGTAGATATTTTAATACGATTGAAGTAATAGATATCAAATTTGTTGGTCTGTCTCCTAACGCAAGTTACGAAAAAAAAAAATTAAAACTAAAAATATTATAGATTTTCAATTAGGTACTTACATAATAATTTGTACATATTTTTGAATTTATAAATGTTTGTCAACATTTGAATTTTAACACTTAGGTATAATCAATAATTGTGAGGATCTATTTTTTTTTTATTAGTTTTTGTAAGTAGAGAATTTTTACCAACATAAATCGATGAAAACTAATAAAGTAAAAAATTCTAACATTTATTCATATAGTTCAAACGAGCCAAAATATTTTGATAATTATATAATTTTAGAAATTTGATAACTAAAAATTAATTTATATAAGTTCTTTAAACATTTACATTCCCTTAATTTTATTTTTCTTTAATTTTTTTAGATAATTTTAAAAAGTACCCACTGGAGATTATTTTATTGTATAGTAATTAAATAGTACAATATAGATCCAATTTCCTTTCAAAAATAAATAATACAGATTGAAGCATTTTTACATCTGTTATAAAATGTATCTTTAGAAATTTAATAAAAATTAGTACAATACAGTTATTACTACAAAATTAGCACATTTATGACCCCCCCTCCTCAGAATCTAAAACACTTATTTTCAAATAAGTATTTGACAATTCTTATTTAATTTCCATAAAAAAGTGGGTGAATGATTCATTTTGATATAAAATGTGGCACATGTAAAAAACTATGTTAAGTACGATTTTATTGAAGGAGTATGGTGTGATATATATTTATTTAATTCGTTTGATTTATGTAACATCATTTAATGCTTTTTTATTATGATAATACTTACATTATAGTGATACATGATAATATTATAGCATGTATATAATAAACTGTACACTCTATCATTAATTAAAATTTATAATAAATAATAATTAGGTATACGTGTTAAAATTTATAAGAATGGATTTCATTAACTGAATATTTTTTTTTTTTCAGTTTGTAATAAAAGTCACAAAATTTTAGCTAATACACCATCTCATGTGAAAAGTTTTAACCTAGCTAAAAAAATACTATTAATGTGATTGAATATGCTATCACATAATTTCAGATTGTAAAATTATAAATTATTTAAACCAGTCAGGCTTGTAAAATTACGCATTTAAACTGCAATATTGGTGTTGTTTTCATTGGATGCTTACATACGTAGGTAATATAATCATGAGTATAGTTCAAAAACAAATAAGTTGAATGAAATAAAAATAAATTATGTTTTGATTGTAAATTGTGTATATAGCTTAACAGGACTCTCGAAAAAAACGTAATCTTTACATACTGTTATCAAATTTAATACATTCAATAATTTCTGTTCATTTTATCTTCAATTCAAGTATCTACTGTAAACTTGTAACTAGTATAGATAAAACCATCTAATATTAATTAGTTGCATGTAAGTTTATTTGTATTGTATTTCACTTGAAATACATTTAATCGTTTTCAAAGATTTCGAATAACTAATAGTTTTATACGAAACATGTCTTAACAAATTTATTTAATCGATTGTATACATAAAACATGTTATATTTGTTCATATTTTACTAGTTTACCATTAGTGTAAAATGTTCTTAAACACTACGTTTGTTTCATTTGGCGATATAATATATATATAGATAATTTAATTTAATAGTTGATTTAAAATAATAATAACAAAACAATATTCAATACAACTCTATTAAATTACTATGACAACGTTATTTAAAATTCGACCTACCTAAATTTACCCGAATGTTCCTTATAGGTAGTCTCGACATAATATTGTAATAGTACATTGATTCAGTGGGACTATTTGAAATGGTTCTAGGAATCGATCTACGTTCGATAAGTTTTATAAGTATAATTTGATAACTATATAAATTACGTAAATTTACGTATAAAAAACAGAACTGTATACATCCATCGAGTGTAATTTAATATGGTCAGACACTGTTGTTACATTGAAAAATTTCCACATCAAAATAATTCGATAGTTTTGTTCTAAAAAAAGAAATGTTTATTTAATATGTAATGTAATTGAATGATTAATTATTATTGTTTGAGTTGATATTTTAACATATACATACGTGCGACTGTCAGGCGATTAAATCTTTTGAAAATAATGTAATTGATGTTATTTTGATGAGAATGCAATATTGTACTTGCATTTATAGTCCTTGGCACATTAATAAGATTATGATATTGTTGTCACCAAAGTGTAATAAACATTTTAAATATGTCTTATCTACATAACTTTCTGTCTTGAGTAATTTATCAAGCAAATTATTAGGATTTTATTTTCATAACTTAAAAAGTACCTACATATTGTACCATCAAAACATTAGTGTACCCACTTAGAATTGTCCATTTGGATGGTTACGTGAATTCTTGTAGTAAAAGTAACGTAAACATTTTTACTTGTGTACTGTTCTGTATACTCTAAAAAAATTAAAACTGTAAATTTGGCATCCAAATTATTAAAAGTTTGTAAAATATTTTTTGTGCTATGTATGATAATTTAATATAATTGTGTAATATAATATTTAAATTCGATTATCTCAAAACACAATTATTACCGCATTAATGTACCTGCGGATATTGTGATAATATGAGTACGCTTTATGTATAAATATTAAATATTGTCGTTTGTTGGATTTATACCCATATACAGTGGACAGTTACAAACACGTTTTAATATAATTTTTTTGTATAATATTAAATTTTGCTCATAATTAAATTTTTTTAATATACCATTATGGCTATATAGATAATAATAGTCATGCACCTACATTGTACAATATAAATTGAATTACCATATTGTTTATATGAATATGAAATTTATATACTATTGAATACGTCATAGTTGTTATATTATTATTTTCAAATATTTTGTTAGAGTACTTTAACTTTACAGGAGGTGCACCGAATATCGAATATGACTTCGTAGCATTTTAAGGTTAGAATAATAATTTAAATTGCATTCCATATTTTATGAATTAATTTAAAGTGTTATTTAAAAGTCCATTTTTTTAATTGTTTGAAAATTAAAAGTTCAATTTATCAATTTATTAACTTAAAATTTAAAATTTTAATTTTAATACAAGAAAAAGGCTATACGTACAAAATCAGTAGTCGCTCTGTCGTACAGTAGATGACAATAGTGACTAGTCTCTGAGTAGGACTCTGTAACAAATGTGTTCAATTGTAGTTCAATGATTTATCATTATATTCTGAGCAAAGGCAGTATCATTTTTTATAAACCAAAATTACTAAACAAATTTTATTTTAATAATATCATTACAATTTTAACAAATGTTAGTATCATCATTTATAATTTCTGACAGTTTTGAAAAGTACATACATATTGAGAATTTTTTACTTTTGAATCTATAAAAAATTAGCAAAAAGTTATTTTTTACTAAAAACTATCCTTAAAGTTGTAAATCAAAGCATTTTTTTCAAACATAAATGTATTTTTACTCTTCTAATACATCTTCTACAACACTTTAAATCCAAAGATTGATTTTTATATTTTATTCAATTTGTTTGTATTTTGGAATAGGAGTATATCAAATATATTATGAATGTATTCCATACAAACAAAATGAAAACATATCAAATCCTGGTAGTATTATAAAGGATAAAAATAAAAAAACAATGTGGACTTATGTAGTTGTAAAATAAAACTTTGAATGTAATTTATTTAATTAATATTATACAATAAACATATAATTAAGATAAAAAAGTAAATTAATTATAAGTATAAAAAAATATTGAAGCAATACATGAAAAAAAGCATACCAATGCTAATTATCAACGAAAATGATATAACTATTTTTAATTTATCATGTATCACTGTAATAGATTAATTTATTATTTATAAGATATTAAGTATGAAGTACTTATTACGAAGATAAAATGTTTTAAATTACATACAAATTTACAAAATGTATTGTTATATTTTTTAAACAAGTATTCAAACAATTGTTAAGCATTGAATTATTAACTGAAATAATTGAATCTATTGATTTATTTTTTTTTATGGTTCGATATTGTAAAAAATCACTTACAATATTTCAATAATATTTAACATTGATCAATTTTTATTTTTTATAATTTAAAATTGATGTATAATTGACCTTAGGCAAACAAAAAATTACCACCTTGACAGTTGATTTATTGATTGTATTAATATTTATATTACAAAATATTTTCATTAGTTTTATTTTTTCATAATGCACGATTCCATTAAAATTACTTATAGGTACTCAGATTTTGATCTAAAATTACAATTATTCAAGCCATCAGTATACAATTCAAGTACAAATCAGTACAATTTGATATAAATACCCAATACCCACATATTTCTAGTAAACTGGTGAAAATAAATTCCATAACACGAGAGACCTTTTACTACGTATAATATTCGTGGAGCGTATGGAATAAATACAATATAATATAAGCTGACACAATTTCAATTTCAATTTCAATTACTTCTTCTGCGATATATGTGATACGTTGTAAAACATAATATACAGTACAATATATTAATTGTGTATTTGTTAAACATGGAAGGAGTTCTTATTTTCAAAACCAATCACGTGTACATGGCTGCTGTACTGCAATAGGTTTACTGTGAGATTGATGTGTAGATATAATGATATAAAAAAAATGTAAGTCCTTCACATAAAGTTGTTTTTAGTACAAAGACAAATAAATGGTACTATATGAGGGTTTAAAATCATTAAAATAAAATATATATACGACATAAATTAAGTACACAATATCGATCAAAAGTTGTAAACTTGAAACAATATGCAAATAATATACGTTGATTATTTTCAAGTATAAATACATGATACAATATGTACTATTTATACATCACATTACACAAACCACGAGATTTGTTTCTGATACACTAAATTCTGAACAGAGTGAGTGATCAATTATATAATAATTTTTTTAAAGACTGTAATTTTTCTTAAATTTTTTTTAAATACAACAACTTACTATGTCCGTGGTATAAAATTATTGAAAACAATTACATAAATAATATAATAAATGGTATTGTAAATATTTTATTTCAAATTTAAATTATTGATCGTATTATTATTATAATTCATAGTATGAAACTCTATATCCATATTATTTTTCTAAAATAATTTAAAAATAAATCTTACGTTTTCTTTTCATTTATAGCATCTTTACAGGTTAAAAAGTCATAATATTAACAATTATATTACTATTATATTTCATGAAAATTAACCATTTAAATAAATCATTTAAGTTGATCAAGTTAATGAAAAAATTCAACTTGGGTTAATTAAACGAGGTCAACATTTACAAAGTTAAATCTTATAATTTATAAATAACTAACAAGCAATATACTTAGGTAATAAGTTCAAAAACCTCCAAGTAATTATGAAAATAATATTAATTTAGTTAAAAATAAGTTAAGTGACTTTTTTATTTTCTACAGATTGTACTGTAAAGTAATTACGATTTGTTGTAGAATTTTTATTTGACAACGTAAACGAGTAATTCAAATAATTTCAATAATTTATTTAATTTTATTTAAAATCATTAAATTCGTTTAATACTTTTCTTATGTATAAATAACAATGAATTTAATTATTGTGCTTTTTTTGTACTATTTAGCCAATTATTGCTCAAATGTATAAATAAAAATATAGTAATAAGGAAAAATACATTTATTTAATAAAAAACAAAAAGTTAATTGGAAAAAAATCGTAATTTATTTGGAATCAGTTTTATCTTTTGTTACATTAAAATAAATCTTCCAAGGTTTAGTTTTATATGTTGTGTTAATGTAACACTTTGATAAGATGTAGACAACTATATCAAATATTCATACTTATATTCAAGACAAAAAGACTCAAAGTTTCGGTATATAAATTTAACTAGTCGATTTTTAGCCTCAATAATATGTCTGTTAACCTCACAGATCCTTCATACTTTTTTTTTATTTCATCATTTTATTATATATCTTATTGATATTAGTTAATTTAGTTAGAGTTTTCAATTTTAATAAATATTCAAATAGTACGTACCTTGATCAACAGTTTTTCCTTAATAAAAATAAGCAAATAAATTAATTTATAAATATAGATAAATACAATTTAATAGTATACGATTTCAATTTAAAAAAAAAATATTGATATAAAAATTCTAAAAACCAATTTTTAATTAATTACAATTAGTTTGCAAAATATTGGCATATTTTCAAATCTATAAGACAAGGTCGGTTGGCCAAATACACGGTCATAATATTTTGTAGTCATAAAAAAATAAAAATAAAATTATCTTATTTTTTTTTAAATTTTTTATTTTTTTTTTGAATGACAGCACATAATTTTTATTTCATTTTCCAATGAAGAATATTTTATTTGAGTATTCTGATTTCTGATGTATTAAAATAAAACTTTGAACGAGTAGTTATTTACTTAAAATAATCTTAAATTTTAATTGTATTATAAGCGGTGTAGTATGACATTAAGGTACTTAAAAAAATGTTGCTTTTCCATCTGTTTAATATACTCTCATAATATTATGTAGTCTAACTAATCGTTAAAAATTTGAATTTTATACTTTAATATATTACTAAAATTCTTCTTTTTACGATTATAAAACAAAAAAAAAATAGTGTACAATGTAACTTAAAAAAGTAAACCAGTTTAAAAATATTAAGCGGCTATAAAAGAATAATAAAAAGTAAAATATTTTTTAATTTTTTTTTTTTAATGAATTAAAAATTATTTTTGAGTATATTAAGGTTTTTAAGTTTAGAGTGTCTTAAGTCGAGAAAAATATTATTTTTATATTTATGTATAAATATTGCAAAATATTCCATATTTCCACGATTAAGACTTTCTGGTTCAGTTTAGGGCAAAGGCACTTATTATATAATTTATAAAGAAGAATATTTCCTTTGCATTGACCCGATAGATTTCAAATATTTAAATTTTTGAATAAATTATGAATAGTTAAAAATAACCAAAATAATTTTAAATTAAAACATGCTTATATTTATAAAAAAAATGTAAGTATTAAAAATCCATCCGGTAAATACACAAGAAATATTCTTCTTTATAAAATATATAATAGGTGACTTTGTCTTAAACTAAATCAGAGACTCGTAATCGTTGAAATACGGATCATCTTTGTTCCTATATTATTTGAGAGATAGATAGAGAAAACAAATGTTGGTATGGCGGCCCCTTGACTAATTCAAAATATAAATTTTAGTAATGTGATTTTACATCTAAATCATACATACTAGTTTGATGTGTAAGGTACTTCACGAAAAAACGATATGTGTGAATAACTTTAATCGCTAATAAGTATTTTGATTTTTAAGAGCCCTCTAAAGATTTTCATTTATTATTTTCACAAAACATGAAATTAATTGCATTAAAATATGAAAATAAAATCTTGGCGATGGGATTATACAATATTACTGCAATTTAAGGAATTTTTTTTATTTTTATCATATTTTTAGAGAAGGCTGATTACTGGAGCATCAAATGTACAACAGTATCGATATAGCCATCTACCGGCGACAGTATCATCCGTGCAAGCAATTCAGATCGATGGCCTTCCAGAGCGCACCACACGAATAGAATTAAATTATCTTATCGCCGCTTAATTTCACAATGATTATACTTTTATACACCTGAACTTACATAATTGTATAATGTTATTAATTATCAAGTATTATTTAAAATGTACTTATTTTTTTTTTTTTTTTTTTGATTGATTTATTGTATAAATTGAAAGTGTGAAACATATCAATTTTACGTCCACCAGTACTCATTTAGTTTTACTAACTTTAATATTATAGTATAAATTAACCTAATTTTTAACTCAAAGGTAATATTTCTGTGATTTTTTGATATTTTAACTTTGAGGTGAGATATAAGTACATAAAATATCACGATCTAAAAATGTCCAACAACTCTCTTCAAAATTAAAATATCAAAAAAATACCTTCATAAAATTCATTGTAATATTAAATTACTTAAGTTAATTAAAAAGTTGAACATTTATATAGAATGTTATACACTTTAAAGACGGACAATACGTGCGGGTGAGTCGTCTACAAGTTAATAATTTATAATATCGTGTTCAATAGTAAGTATTGTTTTATTATATTTATTGACGCAGAGCTCCTTCTGATAAAAGCTATCTATGACGATTGGCTTAATTATTCATATAATCAATAATTATTATTGATTACATATTAATTTATGTGCAATTATTATGATTAGATTTTATTTCGCTACTGTTGTTGATAACTATAGTCAACTATAGTCTATAAGACTAAATTCTTAGAATGTTCATCATGAGTTGTGACATACAAAGATACCTACTTTATCCGCAACATGTTAATTATAATAGTATTCATCATTCATCTTTTAAAAACTAAATTATTCTCAAATTACACGCCAATTTATATTTAGACTATAATCTTTAATCTTTAAGTCGAAGACTTATTAATGATTAAAGTATTTACGATTTTCATAATATGCGTATCATTACGACATAACTTTTAAATAACATTAATGCTTCTGTATTAAACTTTTCAATTAATATTAAATATTGCATCTTTGTTCTTAAATTATAAACATTCTAATTTAAAATTTAAATCACTACAGTAAACCTATAATCATACATAATTTTGGTGATTACCTAGCTATAGAAAGATGAGCAAATTAAATTAATATCATTGCATTATGTTCATGAGTGTAAAAAGTATTTAGTAGTCATACCAATACCTGTAAAATAAAAGTATATAAAAAAATATTATAGAGCCATAACTTTTCCTCTCAATCATTAATCATAAAATGCTAAAATGTAAACAATAAAATAAGTGTAATATATATATATATATTATAACTATTTAGACATATATTATATTTAGATGATTAAAATGTTTTAAAATATGATTATTTATTATCGAATATATTATTAGATAATTGTTTTCAAATACTTTTTCTATAGTTGGATAACTGAATCTACTTTGAATCATAGTCGACCTAATTTTTTATTTTTCTCACATAATCAAAAGATCGGTTACGTGTAGCCGAATTTATATATAGTTAAGTGAATGAGGTCTTTAATAGTCTATACAAAACTGGGGAGAATTTCTGTTGTATAAGGTATACATGATTAAAAAAGTTAAGATTGTGTTTGGACTTTAACATAAAATATCTATAGAACTTAAAGAATTTATTAAATATATTTTTGCTATTTTTAGTTCACACTTAAATTAATTGTCTACAATTAAAATTAAAATAAAACTAAGTTTATGTCAAAAAAGTATTATTTAAATATAGAATACGATGTAAAAAAGTATGCCACTTATTATGTGAATTATTATTTTTAATATTGGTTTAATTCTATTTATTTATTTATTTTTTAATTACCTTTTTAAAAGTTGAGTTCTAAACAGCTTTCAACTGAATTGGCCAATTATGAACTTGGTAAGCTTTTAAACTTAAATAGAATTATTAGTATGTAGAAAACCCACTATATTATTTAATATAAGGGGATGAGAATATTAGCAGTTTTTTTTATAAAGTTTCAATTTTCATTTGTAATTTATAACTCCAAATTTGAATATTAATTAATACATAATTCATGATAATATGTAAATATACAATACATTCGCCTTTTAATATTATGGATAATATTCATACTAAAATGTGTTCCACATGTCATTATTTATCACTGTAAGTTTAATAGTTACAAATAGCTTGACTAATATTTCAATTATTATTTTTCTTTATCTCTTGTTTTAAAATATTTATAGTTGATTTGAAGTTTTTAATTACCTACTGTTATATAATTTTTATAACTAAACGCCTAAAAAGTGTCACTAATACTAGAAATACATGATTGTTAATAGTGTTATCAATTATCAGTTGATCACATACATTTTTACTGTACTAAAACTAAAATATTTAAATAACTGTACTTCATTGAAAATACTAACTAAATACTTACTACGGACACTAAACGGGGATGTGAATATAGTCGGCATACTGTTTATTTTCTTTCTCTAACCCACAAGCAATATATCAAATTTATACTCAGCAGATGCATCGTATTGTAAGTTTTAATATTAAATTGATTATATAAATAATAACAATAATAACCTATCGATTCAATCTAAAATTTGCATTACCTTAATTATCAACTATCACAAGTTTCCCTAGTCTTTATGCCTCGTATGCTAAAACAATACAAATATATAATATTTTAACAAAATGAATGATTTATTTGTAGTAAATCGATTTTATGACGTTAATCTTATTGCTTTACGAACGATTCATTATTACAGAGCATATCATTATAATACATATCATTATCATACACGTAACGATGTACACAAAAAACGTACTATCTGGTTTCGTTTAACTTCGGCAGAAAATCAGTTTCACGAGAATGCACCAATAGTCAGATTATTTGATTGTGTCGTTTTTCTGAACTCGGAAGCGATCAATTGTAATCCTCGTTCCTGGAACATGACCCCGTTTACTATATTATATAATAAAATACATTGACAATGACTTTAATAATTGTAGAGATTAATTCGAGCAATAATGTGATAAAAAATTTATCAATAGAAAATAATTATTGTATTGTATATTATAATATACGTATGTTTGTTATGTAACCATACATTTATGATAAATTTTAGTTAAGAGATCAAGGTCGATGGTTAACGCGTAGGTATTCGTTTACTAGATAAAAACATTTCGATGTGCCATTCAAAATGAATTTAACTCAATTTATAGCGGTTATTAGCTCTTATTATCTATTAGGAGTCATCTACCCGAAAAATAACTACGGTATAATAATATTATTTTAGCAGAATTCACTGATTTCGAAATAATATAATAAAAAGTAATCCATAATGCTATGTGCCTATAACATTATAATAGCATGTTACATAAAGTTTTATCGCGTAGTTTTAAAAAAAAATATATTGAAAGATTCTCGTCGAAAAGACGAAAACGCACATTTCAGAACTCGCCGATTGCAGCAGCACAGTGTGCTTATTTATCGTGGAACGACCTGAGTTAGAATTCTAGGAAAAAATAACAATAATAATAATGCACCACCTTCATACACAAAAAAAAAAAAAAATGCTCATATGATACTCAAAAATAATGTGACTATATACGACGTGCTTTACGTTGCAGGTAAGTGCAGGTTATAGATGTATAAGGTAATGTTTCGTCGGAGAGACACAGCACGCGGCCAATATTATCGCACGTCGTATTATTATTATTAGACATCGCACGATGCACCTTTAAATAATTATCCTGTTTTTCGTCTCCAATTACCATATAATAATAATAATAAATCCTGCCAACCACACAGTTGATATTATACGACAAACAACAATACGACGTGTCGACGTAGTCGTTTGTATAACAACCGTAGTCGATATTTTTTTATTATTCGATATCAGAAAAAGAAAAATGTTTGCTATTTTTAGCATATGGTCATAGATAAAATGATATTTGTTTTTTTTTATTGACAAATTATACAATTTCTCTCTTTGAAACTACGTACATAATATTATAGGTATAATACGAGTATATCGTATAATATTCATAGTGATACACACAATATAATTTGCAATATCATGATAAGATATAGACGATTCAAGAGAAGAACTTATTTTTTAAAATTATTATGAATTATCCATACAAAGTATAACCTGTGATTCCCTCCACTTAAAACAAAAAATAATAAATTCAAAAAATATTCATGTATTGATTTGGAAAATAATTTGGATTTTTTGCGATAAATTGTGTAAACGTTCAGTACGAAATTTAATTTTCAAAATATTTAATATAATTTTAAACAATTTAAACTTCTTTTACCATTAGCTTATTCACATCATCTCGAGTATATTTTTTGACTAAATTATTCTTTTTTTTTTTACAAAATTTCAACAAAATTTTGTTTGTTATTTTTATAAATATAAAATAGATAAAATCATTATGCCAAGTTATATAAAAATCTATTTAAATGTTCACTTACATTTAATGGATAAATAATAGGCCAATAAATCGTGTCAATGAAAAAGCTATTATCTTATTATTGATTTACTTAAATAAATATAGTGATTTTTTATAAAAACTGGCATTGGACTAATACTAATTAAATTTAGATAATATTTTTATATATGAAAAAATGATGATACATTAAAATATTAATTTTTATTATTTTCAAATTGTCATGTCTTTCTAAATCGATCCATTATAATATTTAGTACCTAGGTACATAAAGTTAAATAAGTCAAAATTTTAAGAACTGGTTAGAGAATTTTTTTTCATATTCATAACAATGCCTTGTTATGCATTTACAAAAAAGGGTGGGTTTCATTAAAAAAAAAAAAAAAGAGAGATTAAATAGTCACTTTAAAGACCCCGTTAAAATTGAATCAAAATTACTAATATTGATTTTATGACTCTTAATATTTGAAAATCTAATATTCTGAAGTAGGTGTCATGTATAAAGTACCAATTTCTATAATCAGAATTAGAATAAATTTATTATTAATGGAAAACTTGATGTGGGAGGGAGTGTGTGAATCAGAACAGTATATCTAATAATAGTTTAAAACATACAACCAGGTGTGATAAAATAGAGATATAGGTAATAAAATAACATTTATAATGTCATGTATCGGTGTTAGAAACGATAATGTACCGCATCCATAACGATAATTACAAAATATAAATAATAATTGCGTAATCCTTTTCAGAAAGTATGCGTTCGAAATATACTAACGACATGTTTATTTTTTTTTATTGGTGTATTTATTATATATTATATTCGTATACATAATATGTTAATATTCGTATAATTATTATAGTTGCTATATCGTTATCTTTTCTAAACTAATGGCGGACGCAGCGACTCTGAGGAACAGGACACTACGACATAGCTAAGCGTTGTTAGGCGGTCCATGATCGTAAAGAATGTTTATTTTACAAGCGGTTTTCATGTGCCGGGAAACGCGCGCTATAATATCATATTAGAATATAATATATCTTCCGACATTTAGAATTCCGAGGGTACGAGAATAACATGACGTAATCTGTAAATTCAAGCGCCGTGCCTATATATAGAATAATGATATTGAATTGTTGTAACTTTAACTTGCAATATATGTATGAATATTATTATATTAACTCGTCGTGAGACAAAAAAAATACAGGAATGACACATTTTAATCGCACATCGTTATATATATTTTATAACGGCGCGTCCTCGTTCAAATATTTCGTTTTTGTCGGTATTACGCAACTCTGGAATTCATGAGAAAATGGGTTCCCATTAACTGTTTTTTTTTTTTTTTTTTAATGTTTGATTCAAAATACACCTATTGTTAACTGTTAGCACAGTGTATCAGCCTATATCTCTAAGTAAATATTTTCATATGTTTTTTTGATATTAATATTCGGTAAAGTAATTTATTTTACTATTGGTACGTCGAATTAATGTTTACCGAAAACATTGCATTTGAAAATGTTTTTGTGTATAAAAATATAAGAATATAATATTATGTATACGTTAAGTCACGTAGGTACATATAAATTCAATGTTACGGCGAATACTGTTATTGAACTGTTACAAAATAATGAATATTGAAATCAAATTAATTTTAAATTCAAATACATGTAAAATATATATGTATTTATTTTTAATATTTTGATATAGATATAAGAACAATTTAATTATACTTTATTACATTTTCAAGAGTTTTGATATCACAAATATTTTTTAATCAATATTTTCAAAAAAAAAAAAAAAAATACATTAACAATATGACAAGTCTATAATAATAGCTCAAAAAAAGTAAAAATCTTTAAAAATGTTATCTTTTTATAAAAAACAACTATATAAACATTTATTTTGTTAAACATTTGGATAATCTATGGTGGTTCATTTTTGAATTACAACAAAGTAACCAAAAACGTTTGAGGAGAAATAGTTATTTTATGTGAGAAAATACATTGTCGTATAAATTTTTATGGATTCACAATTCATTTTTTTTTTATTTCTATTAATAATAACTTATAATGATATAGACTGATGGAATTGATAAAAGATCTCAGCTTAGAATCGTTTTTCATGTGCAATAATATCATTATATCGTATTCGATATATCGTTAAATTCAAATTCAAATTTAACTTCCTTTACATTGTCCCACTTCACACTTGACACCTACTATAATATAGTGCATTGTTACCAAATTGCACACCATTTTTTAGTAATAATCTTATTACTTTCAAGTTTTTCAAAGCTATTACACATATGATTAAAAAAAATATATTTAAACTTAACATCATATAGAATGTAATTAATGCTTTCACTTTCGCCACCTAATTTTAAAATCTAAACTTAGGCCAAAAATATTTAAGATTTTGTAATTTAAATTATTGCTTATTATGGATCTTACCGAACCTAGAGAAATAAAAAAAAATCAAGTTTTAATAACTATATGTAAAATTATTGATAAATTTAAATGCGTTTTCAAAATGATTGTCTAATAATAAAATAATTTGCTTAAAATTTAAATTTATATTAGTTTTTTTTTAAAAATGATATGAATCTCAAAATATTTTGGATTATTTGCGATATTATTATGGACAATTGAAATTTTTAATTTTTTTTTTTTTTAAAGTTAATTTATGATCACTAAATTTTTAATTTTGAGCAAAGAAACTTGATAATTAAATACAATTTTTTTTCACTAGTCATTCCTACCGTTGTCACAAAATATCAAGAAAAGATATTATATAATTTCAATTTTTTTTATAAGTGTTATAAATTTAAATGTTTACTATATTTATTAAAATAATGACGATAAAAACATTCAATTCACAAATTATTTTTTGTAGTTTAAAATATATTTTATTAAAATTTGATTATAACATTTAAAGTTTAAACGTGTTTACAAGATTCCCCATACATTTTACTATGGATAAAAAATGCTTAATGACGTCATTTTATTCCACGATTGTGAATGACGAATAAGCCGAACACACTTTTTTGAACGATTCACATACCGCATTCATTGTGTACATGCATAGTATACCTATATGAATTAAATACCAAATTCCTATACAAAATACAATATATATATTGTTATATATATATACGAGTATACTGTGATAGTAAATATAATGTAACTTATATTATAGAATGATAGAATTATAATATACTATATTGTAGTACGCGTTGCTATAAAAATGATTAAAAAAAATACCAAAATAATTTTTAAAAAATAAAAAAAAGATAATGCAAGACTGATTATAGTTTCGTCAATTCAATTAATTAAGATTAAGCAATAATTTTAAATTAAATTTTAAAGCTTTAAGCACGCATCATTTTATTTTTACACAATCATTAGAAACTTATTTTCATTCATAATTACTGGACTATCAACGTAATTAATACACAATACGTTTATATAGTAATAAATTGTTATAATGCAATATGATATCAACGCTAGTTCATATAATGCAGTGTTATACGTTTTTACGATTTTGTGACAAGTAATTTTTTTTTTTTTTTACTTCTTACAACAATCATTAATGAGATAACATACACTTACCTATGAAATAGCAATATTGAATGACTATTGACGGACGGGTTTTAAGTGAATCGTTGTGACCTTACGCAAATGGAATTGACCTGCAGCACATTCGAGAGCCTATTTTTGGAAGGTATATTTAACTATGTATTATATTATATATTATATTATATTGGCATAAATAGCTGGACACGTCTCTTTAGAAATCGTTATATCTGTTTTTCATTTTTAATCGTTAAATCTTGAACATAGTTATTACTTATTATTGACGAATCGTGTACTCGTGTGAAATATTAATAGTTTTTACTTTTGATGACCTACTATTCTTAAACGATCGTCTATAAATTATCTACTAATTGATTTTTGAAATAATTATTACCTATTTAGTATTTAATAATATTTTTAATTAAATAAGATTTTATTTTTTTTTTAATAAGCTAAATGTAAATTATAAATTTTGAACTTCTATTTAGTGGTGTACAAAAAATATAATTGAAAATATTTTTTTATAAAAATTATATATAAGTATTGAACTGTTGGGTATAAATTTTCCCCAAAAAAACTTATCTTCAAAATATTAATAATAATGTTGTACACCTGAAGGTATATAATTATTAATTTATTAGTAACATTTCACTACGATTTTATTATTTATTTTATTTAAGGTTTTAGATTCTAAATAAAGCTGTGAGCTATATTTTTAAATTTATTGTTGAAACAATACCTAAGTTGGTTAATAATTATAGTGACCACTAAGTAAGCACTCGTATACACATAATTCATTTTGTATGTGATTTATTTTTTCTACTCTGTTTTACGGGTTTTCATAATAAAAAAGAGGTAAAGTAGATATTTTAAGTAAGTCCAGGTTAGGTAGGTAGATTAACTCTGCTGTGCGGTGTGTATTGAATGTACCTCGTATATACCTATTTATAATTGAATATCCATGACAAATAAGAGACAAATATATTAATTAAGTTTTTTATTATCATAGTTACTCAGACATAGTTACAAGTCACGTTTTATTTTATTAAATTTTTATTTAACTTTACTTGTAATTTGTTTAAGTACTACAGATACTACTAATACACATGCGTTTGTACTAGGACGTTTACAGCTATAATTTTTTAAAAAGAATCTACATGTTCACTGCAGTTGACGTTATATTAAAAAATGTATTTTATGCATTTCTTATCTGTTATACTTTTGAAAATACCTAAACGTAGACGTTATTTTATGTTTTCTATCATGCATTAGTGATGTTATACGTAGGTGTTTGATTTATTCCGTCATTTTTGTATAATCGAAATTAATGAGTTAATATTAGGTTAGCTTTAAATAAATTCTGAGTTGATATATTATTATACAGTGTGATTCATTAAGTATAGTTGCATAATTTTGTTAATTTCATAAAACAATTAATCAAATTTTGTTCTTTTTTAATTTTTAAATTCATGAGATTTCTTGTATTGTTTTAGGATTTTCCTGTGAAGATATACATTTTTTATTGAGAACTACTTTTTCTAGTGAAAATTATTATATAGATATCTTTAATTTAAAAAGTTGATGAGATATCTATAATTTAAAATTCAAACGAGTTGGTTTTCAGTTATTAATGATGGCCCTGGTCCGTTTAACCCAGATACCCGTTTTGTCCAAAAATTGTATTCATTTTTAAATGAAGTTCACAATTCGTAGTTTTAAATAATATAATACATTTTTATTTTTACTAGGTACATTTTTAGTAAATATTCATTATAAACGCTTTTAAAAAATACATATGCAATTATATATTATCACAGTTATAATATAATTTACCAATAACTATTATCATAGATTATGCATAATATATGTTATGTAAAATCAATGATATTATCTACTAAAAGCTATTAAAATAATCATTACATAATATATAATTTTTTTGCTAAAATTGTTGTAAACAATCATCACAAAATACAAATTATTATTTTTTTAAATTTCTTTAATTATTGTTATAAACTCATAACTAGTTATTTCACTAGATATATATAGAATTTTATTAATATATTATGTTTTTCATTGTATTTCTATCTTTCATTCGTTTTTTGTCTTTTTTTTCGAATTTCAATGTTATTCATTTTGATATATGTTTCTGTCTGGATATTATTGCGTATAATATCAGTAATATAAATAATTATATTACTAAAAAAAAGATATATTATATTATTTACAAATCGTAGCTGTCATCATATATGAATTCATAATGATCTTACAGTCATGTAAAAATTAATATCAGCTTATAGTCTTGTTGAATGAAGTAATAATAATATTTCAACCATTATAGGTACTTAAATAATATTTTATATATATTAGAAACCCATAGAAATTTATCACTCTCGAATAATTCATACCTGTGTAGATTTTATGCCTAAATACTAGCTGCCAACGTAAAAAAACCGTCATATTAAATAATAATAAGCCACATAATATTATGTTAGAAATCGTACCATTTTATAATTAATTTCAAATTGTAGACATAATTAATCGGGTTCGTGCACAGTCTATTCTGTTTCCGCTCTCACGCCGTTCGTTGAGAATAAGATTGTCCCTCAATGGCTTTTACCAAAATCCTGGTTACAATTATTGCTGCAGAACACATCATTACTTCTTTACTGGTTATAATTTATAGTTTCCCGTCAGATAGATAAAGCAGGAATTCTCTCCGGTGATTTTATGTCCATCAAATTATTACTATAATATATACCACAACCAATATTTTTTTTACTTATTTAATCGTGTATCTAAAAGATGATTTCTTTGTGGTGGGTCGTATAAAATGATTAAATCCGTATAATATTGAGTCGTCACTATTTGACTGACCAGTGACCAAACAGGTTAAAATACCCGAAAAACCGTTTTTACTAGTTTTAATAATATACGATTTCAAGCATATTTGCATAGACGTTTTAAACCCATATTATTGGCACATTTTAGTCTATCGTAGACACCAAACCTGAACTTGAATCAATAAATTTAAACCAACACACATTCCGCGAAACAAATTATATCCATTGCGCGTACTTGTATAGGACGTTCAATATAAATTTTTGTTTGAGCAAAACGGCCGAATCAAACCTACAAACAGAAATCGTAATATTATGCCACAATTAAGTTTAAACTTAATGTAATATAGCAAAGTTACGGTGATTGAATATCTTGGTACTGCTGTGTGAGTTAACTTTTACGTGACTTGGACACTCGTAAATTCTACAAACCGACAGAAGATTGCGATCTGCAGTATAGTGATATCCTTCAGTTATACAATATATATTATTACCAATATAATAGAACACAAGACAATGTAAAGAGTTTGGCGTCTCAAAACGAAACAGCTGACATATTATATAGTTGATATAAAAACAATATTATATATATATATTGTGATACATGGTGAATTGATAAATTCCGGTTAGCGTGAATTATGATATTATATTGTATGGTTGTTTATATTATAAATGCATTTTTAAATAGATGATTTATATATATTTATAATTAATAGAAAAAGTTGTTAGTTAAACCAAAAAATTGATTAAGTTAATTGTACGTTAATCTATAACTGATATAGTAATGACATATATCTAGTAGTATAGTTTCGACTTACAGGTAACCCTTTAAATCGTCTCTGATTGTGGATAAAATTGTTATAGCTAATGTAAATAATCACTTCTCTTTGTATTACCAATCATATGCCTACAATTACAATATCAAGAACATAATTTAAATCAAAATAGATTATACAATATAAAGTTTTAATAACTATATGTTTAGTAGGTAACAGATGTTTATTTCGTTTCCACTAAGACTTAGATTTTAGAGTCAAAACATAATTGCATGTGGCCAATAATCATAATAATAATAATAATAATAATAATAGTAGTTAACACATTATTACAGCATCATATTTACTGATATCTACTTAACCAAAGGTTTTTGATTGTTTTTATTTTAACTAATTTTTTTTGCACTCATCAATAAAACTTATTTAACTGTTTATTATGTTACCCTTTTTTTTTAAGTAAAGATAATATTCTTACCTTTAAGTTTAATACCAAGTCATTATGTTAATTCAAACTGATATTTAGTAAAAAATTAGAAACATTTATTAACTAACGATGAACATGATTGGTGGTAAAATTATCCATGATGAGTAATATACATTACGATGAATTGACAACTATAATTATCTGTCACACGATACATTTGATATGATTAATTTACGAGACACCACACTACACAAAGTGTAAATGAGTAAATTAGCGTTAAACTGTAACAATAATATGTTAAATTATTGTTTATATTTAACTAGTAATATCTATCAATATAATAAGTTATTTTAATTAATATTATTGTTTTCTTATTAATGTGTTAATATTATTATGTATCAATATTGCATACACCAAACGCCGTGTTACATTCAAAATCATGAAGTACTGAACATGTTAAATCTAAAATATAAGTTTCTTTTATACAATTATTATTTATAATAATATAGTATCTATTACTTTTTATAAAAATAAGCACGTGCACAAAAAATTCGGGGAGGGGGGGTCATAAAAACTATCAATAATAAATATTACATATATCACATTATCATATATTTAGGTATGTTACACAATATAATTCTTTTTAGTATTAAAATATAATATTGTCGATGGTATTATTAGATCAATGTTATAAGTAGAGAGATAGAGAGTGCTAAACGAGATAATATATTGCCTGGGTAAAAGTTAGACTTAAAAAAATGTCCGACATAGTTGGGGACTAGTTTAAAGATCAATATAACATGCATAAGCTTTCGTTTTAGAAATATAAATTTTCGAGTGAAAATTTTAGTTTTTTTTATTGATGAGTCGAAATTAAATAGTTGAATAAGCATAATTAAAATGTATACACTATACATGAGTTATACATTCATATTCATACGACTGTAGGCCGAAAGTAAAGCGATTACAGTTAAAACTCATTATGTTGCAATATATAATTAATATATAATTATATGAAAAAAATTCTTACAAAGCCAAGAAGCCACCAACTGTCTTTGCAGCTTTTATAAAATAAACTTTGCTACTTACTTCTACAAAAACGTTAAGTAGTTTTAAATAAAATATTTTAATACGTCTGTGTACTAAAAAATGTACCTAACTGCAAATCGTATACATTTAGTTAACAGTTTTTGAAAATCATTAAAATATAAGCAAGCTTTAAGTACACGCATCACGAAGCATAGTTAATTGTCGTAGACTTTCTTACATTTTTTTATTGATAGACTTTCCGTTCGGTTTTTATTATCGCTAAAAATATATTAAACCATAAATTCATAACTAATTACAGAATGACTGATTTAATTCTTATTGACTTTACATGTTATAATAATTCTTGTTAGTTATTTCCACGGTTCTGCTAAAGATTATACAATAAGATAAAGTTGCGCCAAATGAAACAAGCAATTCGAATAATTTGATTGAGATACTTACCTCTTTCAATTTACCACTACCCTGAATATTCATTTTTAAGTATCGCTATGAATAAAATACGTGGGTAATTCAATGACATTTTCGTAAATAAAATTACAGAAGAAACACTTGACATTCTAAAGTACTCTACTTTTATATTACCCATTGACTTAATTTTTAAGGCAGTTAAATTGAACTACCTGTAGTGCAACTATAATAGGTACTATTACTAACTATTACTAAACAGTATATACTATTATTTAATAATTGTTCAATGCTTATGAATTAATTTAGTATTACTGATCGTTATTAGTACTTTAGAGATGTATTTGCAGTAGACAAAAAAAAAAAATAAAAAATATGTTTTGTCGTTTTATGCATGGCGTTTGATGTAAGACAATATATAAATGATTTTAAAGAATACCCGAAGTTAAAAACTTAAGTGCAAAATTATATCAATTTGTTTACTAATGTTAAAATTAGGTATATAACTGTATAATTTCATATTTTTCATGATCAATTTTTATAAAATAAACTATTCAATATTTAAAATATTTTTATTTTCAATTACATGCATATTTTAACTTTTTGATTATATAGTTATATTTATAAGTATTATAAAACATAATAAACGCATGTTTTATTTTATTATATATAATTTTAAATTAGATTTTTTTGTTCTTTTAACTGTTAATTTTATTTTTATGATTAGTGATTATTATTTAAAAAAAAACAATTTTATTAATTAATATCAACTTTACTGAAACTTAATAGTTAATAATAACTATTTAATGCTGAGCTTTACTCCTTTAATGTTCTGCACTTTTGCCTTACAATAATTCATGTTTGAGAAAAAATGTTTTAATGACACCTACATCTATGTACCTAAATAATTTATTAAAAATATCATTAGTTAAACATGGACAACTTCACACGCAATAAATTAACCTCTCTTATTGATTCGAAATGTGAGTGGTAGTTACAATTCCATAATAACTGTAGGGTCGTAGGTATCATAAAAACTATTTACTTGTAATCAGGCGTAGCCTTTTCGGGAGGTTCTATGAGCAAAAAGAAACACGCAAATGAGATGGGACAAAAATTAAGTGACCGCGAAGATTCATCGTCGGCAATCTGTAATAATAAACGATGATTGGTGTTTCCATACATAGATAATATTATTATTATCATTCAAACCGGTCGCATAACAATAATATACGCAAGTCGTCACCGCAATTTGTAGGCCTATTGAACACTGTATTATAATATTATACGACCGACGAATTCCGCATGTGCATTATGCACCGATCGTGCACGCGCTCGTAATAATATTATCGTCGTATTTTCTGTCATGTAATAATATATAGGGTGATCTATAAAGCATGCTTACTCCTATTTTTTACTTAAACAAAACATATTTTATTCATATACTGATACTTGGAATTTTCGAAAATATACTAGAATATCATATTTTAATAATTACTTAATTTTTTTATACTATTTAAGGAGTGACTTTGGTGATACAAGCATTTGTTTTTCAAATCAGAACTATTTTTTTATTTCGTAGATATATTTATGGACATTTCGGCATATCTAAACTAAAATTTGAAAAAGCAGTTTCTTAGTTATTAAACATTAAGTATTAAAGATAATTAATAGTATATGGTATAACCCGTCCAGTTCATCCTGACCATCGGTGACCGTCACGAATTTACGATTACTATCTTATAATGTAAAGTAATATCAACTATGATGGTAATTGACGCAGATGAAAAATATGAACAGGACGAGTTATAATGGGCTTGAAAATATATGTAAATTATAAAAATAACCTAATATTAATATCTCTATGTATTTTAACTTATAAAAATAAATCAAATGTAAAAAATACTGTACATTACATATTATATTTTATATTTTTGTAAACAAAAAATATATTTTTTTTAAACATTGTTATCCTTAATGACTTAAAAGTTTGAACATTTTAATAATTTAGAAATTAATCTTTCGAATTTTTAAATGTATACACTATACATTAATATTTTTAAAAGAAACTTGTATACTTAACAATATACAATAAAAAAGTAGTTTTCGTTAAAAAAAAAAAAAGAAATTTGTACAGTTACTGAACACTAATTTGGCATAAAAAATTTAAGTAATTGAAAATATTGTCTTATATGTATATACATAATATTAAAAAATTTGAATAATAAAAGCAATACTGAAGGAAAAAAGAGGGATAAATATGCTTAGTGGATCACCCTGTATAAGATATAATATACCTTTGACTACGATGATAATAACGTAACTCGTATACAACTACTATATACAAGGAATTATAATATGTACGAGCAGCGGGCTCTGCAATAATTATCATAATATTGTGTTCAGTTGTTGAACTTTTCGTCTTGCCGAACTGCAACTGATGCAGTCGAGTGGCGCGTGCGTGACTTATGCGTCAGGATAATACGTGAGGAGTGCAGTGGCGGCGTGGTCGGAGAACGAGATGGCACCGGCGCGGCGGCCGCATCAATCATCTCGCGTGCATAATATTACACTGCATGTCTGCATGTGTAGACGCACTGCGGAGCTACGGAGATGTACAGGGTGGGTGTTCTCTGCGGTTACATGTGCGTAGTAACTGCAGTAGTTGAGATTAGATGAGAGACATTCGGAGCTCTCAGTTCGGTTGTTGTATAAGTATTAATATAATGTTTATTTTATCAGGTAATTCATTTTTTTTTTCATTATGGTTCGACGGATTCCTAGGTTTGAGTAATATTTTTACTCGTTTAATAACGTTTTCTATTTGTAGTCACTATAATGTAGGATGCTTACGGGATGTTATGGGAGTTAACAAAATATATTATGTACAAAAAAAAAAAAATAAATAAATCAAAAAACAAAAAAAAAAAAAATAATTGACAATTTTCATAAAATTACAAAACACGAATGCTTCCTATCACCGGTGTACATAGTCTAGAACAGAATTCAATTACCTACTCGACTTATGTACAAAAATAACTTAAGATTAGTTACGAATACGATTAACGATAAACGATTTACATGCAATTTATATAGAAGATAAAATATTAAATTAGTTAATTACCTTGGAAATTATTATAAAAAAAGGCATAGTATTATTTTTTTTTAAAGAATTAGTCTACATCGTTGTTAGCTAAAAAAAAAAAAATATCAATAATAAATAATTTAATATTAATAATTAAAATATTAGGAAAATAATATCATCAATTTATGTATTTTTAGTATTTTTTTTTCAAATTTTAGATTTTTTAAATCATTTTTATATAAACGTTTATTTTTATTATTAACGTTTGTGGACAAATATTTGGTATATTATTACATCAGAATACGGTAAAATATCAAAAAAAAAAAAAAATGTGGATCCGTAATTTTTCATTTTATTTATTTAAAAAACGTACAATCTTACGTTTTATTTTTATTTTTTAAGATTAAATTAAATGTGATTATCAACCTGGAAAACGTTTTAATTAATTATTTTACGAAATTATCAAGTGACGAATTAAGTCAGAATTTTTTAAATTATAATTAGTAAATAGTTAAAATTAAAAATATAAATTTTTTGATTTTTTCAAAAATCTAAATAATCGAAGTTAAAAAATCTGACATCATAATTTTCGGGTGACGGTTACGGATACAACTGGTAATATTGGTGTAACAGTTGTATATAATACGCGATCCATGATCTCGATGCTTGCATCTAAGTTATTTATCCATAAAATAAATTACGTGTGTTCGATATGCGTTTACATTGTAGTACAAGAATGTATAAAAAATACTGATTTTCAACACATTACTTGATACAACTTACAGAAAACAAAAATAACTTTTTGCGGATTCTCAAGTCGGAAATGTGTCTACGATGAACCGTCAAACTCCCCAATAACGCTTTGAATAATTGTGTAATCACTTGATATATTATTATATTGGTATACCTACATATTACAAATCTAAATAAATTATAATAGCTATAACAGAAACGCTATATTTTGTATATATTATATAAACGCAAATTTTAAATTATCTGTTTTTAATCTAAGCAAATATCATAATTTATCTATTAAATATAAACAAGTATTTAAGAGTTGTTTATTATTTCATCTAGATAATTTTTTTGATATCTCTGTATGATACTGAATATAAGGATATAAAATATAATTTTTATCGTTCCTGCTGTGAATCACCCTATATATTACACGTACGCCGGTCGGTAAGTAAAACACTGAAGGACTCGCGTGTGTATATAGTATATACACTATACACAGTACACACACTACATGTACGACCGATGTGACGTGACTTTTCGTTTCCATTTTTTATCTTTTTATTTTCCTTGTACCTACATATATACATAAAACTACGTGTATTATATACTCGTCTTAATGATTAGCGGCAAGAGGCGGGCGGCGGACGTGGACCCATACAAACGACTTTGGAGGCGGAGGCTGCAATTGCATCCACGTGCATCTCCGCGACGGATACACGTGTGCGGCGAACTGTTGAGTATTATCTTTATATATGCATATACTTACATACGTATTATTATAGTTTTCCTTCTATTCTTGATTACGTACGCACGACAATAATAACCGTCCACCATCGCCGAGGCTGTCGTGATATCGCGAGTTTATTATTATATTGTCGTCCACGAAAATAAATTTTCCTCGTTCGTCTAATAAATCCATCGAGTTTCCGTAGCGGCAATAATAATAGTACTAATAATAGTATACGCAGGTATAATGATCGTTCGCTGTCAAAGATCTTGATCGGAAATTCCACGCGTGACAGTGACGATACACATAGTGTAGTACATATTCTATACTACATGTGATTTTGTGATATTTCCTCAAACCTCTATCAACTATGTGTGCTATTTAATAACAATACATATAACGATTGGACAATAGATTCGTTGTATAATTATTATTATACAACATAGTTCACTAAGCATGTTCAATACCATTTTTAGCTATGAGTTTATCCAAAAACTGATTTTTGTATTTTTTAAGTTAATTTAATAGAACCATATTTTCAAATAATGAATACACTATTTAAGGAGTGTATTACTATGATACAAACTTTTTTCTCAAATGAAAACCAACCTTTTTTTTTATTATAAATCAAGAGTCATATGATTGATTTTAAAAATTTTGTTATGTCTCTAAATCAAAATTAAAAATAGTAGTTTGTATATTGTAAAATATGAGACAAAGATCCTTAAAAATGATTCTAAAAAACTACAAATTAAATGTCATAACAATTTAATACTTATTATTACTCAGAAAATGATTACAAAATATAAAAACTTGATAAAAATATTAATTAATAATTACTATAATTTTTTATCTTCATCATTTTTATTTACTATACATATAATTCAATTATCATGATACAGCCTACGATCTTCCAATCATATCGTCATGGATCTATTATACAAAGCTAAATAATTCAAAAACTACTACTAAGTTTGTATTGCCACAGAATACTTAAAATAGTTTTAAAAAAATCTAAGTATGTATTTGAAAATATGGTCCTTGAGTATACTTAAAAATTCCAGGAATCAAAACTTGAATAAATTAAAAATGGACGTGAGCATGCTCGGTGAATTATTCTGTTCATACCACCGTATGTTACGCACACAGAGCGGTACTATAGTCATCATCGTGTATTTTATATCGTATCTGTGACTTCTGGTCATAAAGTACAATCATCGATTACATAATGTTATATGTATATTGTACATATATATAGTCACGGGTACACGTACAATATTATATATTATTGCCGCGTCGATCGAAAACCTACATTTTTGTTTTCGAACAGATGTCCGGTATTTTGCGTATAATGTATGATGTTATGTGTCATAATATTATGTTCTACGGCTAGAGGATAGATGGCGAGGACTTTTTTGATTCAAAATTAAATGATGATGATATATTTGGGTTACTTATTTTATGTTACACATCTATGATCAATAAACTTGATTTCTGAAACAATAATACAATACATTTTATAGTGTTCTGTGTCTGGAAAAATTTGAAGATGTTTTAAATTTTATTGAATTTATTAATTTTATTGAACTTTATGAGGATTGTATATTTGTATTATTTTTATTATTATTATTATTATCACTCGATCTTACTAATATAAAATATATCAACAATAAAATCTACAAAAGTCAAATGCCTAACATAGAATTTTTCCAATTATAATGTTCGTGCATGCCGGTTTTTACATACAATAAATACAAAATTGATTAATTGTAGAAAAAGTATTGAGTATTATATTATTATTGTGCATTTTTAAGTATATTACTTTTTTTTTTCTTTATATGTTGTACGCGTGCTTGCCGGCCATAGGTATTATCGTTATTCGACAGCCGACACGGAATAAGGACCGTAAATCGTTGCCGATTCAAGAACGGCGGGGATCCGAATATTAATATCCGTACAAGACTACGCTGTTTAATAGGTTCCGATTAAAATCATAATAATATTTTACGTACAGTTTACATATCTAATTTACGTATATTATACACTCATGCTCGGTTACGTAAGCTATACAATAATGCGTATGGTAGTGACGACCGTAACGTAATAATAATAATGTATATATTATACCATCAACGTTTCTGGTTATACCGATCTACTGTAGGTCTATAGAGAATATATCTACATGGATATCAATCATTTGCCCATATTTTGGAAATTCGTTACAAGGAAATTTATTGTGTACGTCATAATAATAATTATAAGTATATTATAATAACTGTTTGTGATTATAACATGATCTAATTATTTATTTAATAACAGAAATGATTTTGAAAATTAGGTAAAAAGTAACACTCCAGTGAAATTATTATTAACTTTAAAATGGATAATTAGTTATTTAATTTTATATATTATACTCTATGACAATATTTAAGTCATTATATTATATTAAAAAAATATAACGAAAATACGAATGGAATACAATTAAAGTTATGTGTATAATAATTAATAACATTAATATTAATATAAGTTGTTTATTTGTCATTAATAATAACTATACAATTTAATATTACGACTGGAATTCAAAACAAAGTTATGTCGATATATTTACTATTAGTAAAAATGTTCTACCAATTTTTAAGTACAATTCAAGTTTGTGCAAATGTTTGACGGTCTATAAATATATCAAAGTAAATTTTTTTGTTAGAAGGTCAAGTAAATTAAAATATGGTATTAATTATTTTTAGATATTTTTCAGTGAACATAACAGGTGCATTTTTTTCATTGTAATATAATTTTATTGCATCGGACCGAAAACAGAACAATTTTCAATCAAGTGAACAATCAGTGATATTTGTTTAATTAATCATTTCTTTCTCGGTTATCTTTTACCAATATATTATTATTATCTTTTTTATTTACTTTTTTGATCAATTTCAAACGTATTTATTGGCTATTTTAGTTTTAGTCATGAGATAGCTGTGGTCAGTACGACTTTCGGAGACTTTGACGTTTAAAAAAATAAAAGAAAAAAATATTTTATTTTTCGTAGTATAATATAATATTGATAATTTATTCGCACCAGTATAGCATGATATAGCTATAGAATTAAATTTTGTGAGTGCAATGGATTTAATAAGATTAAAATGTATACATTATAATATATAATGTACGATTGGATAATATCCACAGAAGCTATTAAAACGTTGCACAGTTTTAACGTGAAACGGGCTATATTTTTTAAGAAAAAAATAGATTTAAATCTAAATAATTTTATTCATGCAAAATGTATATTATTTTAATGTGTAAATGATATTGTGATATTTACAATTATGTATTTTACTTTTAGAACATTGCACTTAAAACGGTGCACTTAGTAGTTAGTATGTATACTATCATATATGATCACAGCTTAAACAGATCAATTGTATAATGGTCGTATATAGTCGTATAAAATAATAAATATAATACTATAGGTACAAGTATATTACTGGTAACTGGTAAGTATAATGATATTACATATAGACTCGATGACGATAGTTGTTATATTATTTTAAGTATCACTACTAATTGAAATGTTCTGTCGCCAGCAGAACAAAGCAAAAAAAAAAAAACAAAATCATTAATGTATGTTAGACTCGTTTAATGCAGTATTACATTATTAAAATCTTAAGAATGGCGTCGTCGCGATTTACGATCAAAACTTAATAGATCTGCAAAAAAAAAATAATCACAAGATACGATAGAGTGACTGACCGAACCATCGTGTTTGATTTTAGAATAAATAATAATGTGTAGTTATTTAAAGTTTTTAATCTGTATCGTTATTTACAAGATGAATTGGTATAAATATTGAATAATTATTTTAATTAACTATTAATATTATTATTTTATGTATAAAAATAGTAAAATACGTCATATTGGACAAAATCAAAATGTTTAATATACATATTATATACTTCCATTATTTAGTAATTTGTTTTGGTTTTCAAGGGAAATTTTAATTTTTAAATTTCATATTCTTAGTTACAAATAAATAAAATAATCATTTATTAATATTGAATATTTAAGAATAAGTAAATGGTAGGGATAACCTCCGAGCGTGAATGTACGATGTACTGAACAGAATCATCAGAATTTAATGTATTACCTATATTACTATGATGTGTAAAAGTGAGTATAGAACAAAATGTATTACACAGTTAGTTAATAATGAGGTAGTTACGTATGTTGGTCCTTCTTCATATTCTCCACTATTATGCGTTTATAGATAAAAATAGGGAAAATAGGTAACCACTTTAGTGTACAGTAGATAGTGTATCTCGTCATTGAGTAAGTTATTTTAATGTATGTGTTAAATTATGATTCTGACCGAAGACGGTAGCTGATTAATTTATGTATTGCTGAGCATATTTTATATTTTTATGATATATTTATGTTGCTATTATTATTAGTAGTAATTTATTTTACCCTTAATAATAGAATAAGATGAGTTAAATTTTCCGTATATATTAAATTTATTGTATAATTAATATTTAACTATTATAATAGTGTCTATATAGGTATTTGCAAGGAATATTATTATTGTTAACTTTTAAGTTATTACTGCACACTTACTGTAGAACAGAGTGAATAATTTTGTGATATTAATTTAAATTATCATGAATCTAAATGTTTTTTTTGAAATCTCAACATTTAAATAAAATATAATAACATACTTAAAAGTACTTAACGATTTTAAGTCCCCGTAAATAATATTTTTGAATTACAACAAAATAACTAAAATCAATCTTTTTTGTTTGAATATATAATTTCGTCAACATTTAAACTGTCTGCGAAAAAAATTTGTGTGTAACATTGTTTTATATTTTTTAGTATCTAAATAAACTAATCATGGGTAACCTTTTACTAAATATTCAAGTCTTTACTAAAACGATTGGATAAAATATATATTTTTGGCTAAATAATAATTTGAAATTTTTCTTAGCTTATCAAAATATCAAAAGTAGCTCAAAAAGCGTAAAATATTTAAACAATTATATCATGTATAGTAAAGTACCTAAAAGTCATGTAAAATGAATTTATAATTAATATTATTTGATGAACATTTCAAGATCTTAAATTTATAACTATTTATTTTTGAATTACAACAAAATAAGAATATCCTTTGATGTGATATCATGATTTTACGCTTGAATATAAAGTTTCATAAAAAAAAAAAAAACTATTTTCAAACGATTATAAAAATATTAGTTTAATTCCAATAATAACAACTTATGAAATAACATTTCGATTATCGTTTTTTTCGTAATGATTTAAAAAATACTGGTAATTTTTTAGTTTTGACGCTCCTCCGAGTGCCAACTAAATTCATTTTTTTTTTTAGAAAGGACATTTTATTGAACATAAAATTAAAATTGTGACAATTGTATTAACACAAATTCTAATTGAAAAAAAAAACGATACATACATTAGTGGTATAAAATAAACGCATTCCAGTCGAACAACCGCTGTGATAAAGTAGTTAATACATAATATTTAAACTAAACAAATCATGAAAAATTATTATTGTAATACGCATCGTGTAAGCGTGGTATACGCACTTACCTATAATATCTAGCTATACAGTTATTGCGTATAAAAGCAATCTCGAGGAGTTATGTAGTTATTTGTCTTGTGTGTACGGCGTATACGAACACTCTACGCCGCACACTAATAGATTATAATAAACAATAACACCATAATATAATATACGTATAAGTATTTGTCGTGCTCGTTCGTTGACGATATAATAATATATAAGACGGTACGAAATAAATTTTCAGTCTATATCTGATTTTATTTTTTTACACGTAGAGGTACCTACTTCTCTGTCCGTCCATCCGTTTTTCTCTCTCTTTACATATTATATATATTAAGAGCGTGTGTACTTTATCGACGTAGGAATACTATTATATTATACCCGTACCGATAATATTGTAGTTGCGGCGTTTGTTCTCACGGAACTTTTATCGAAATTTATTATTATATTTTCTACCCGCCGCGGTCATTCGGTAGATTTAGTGATTCGTATACATTGCATTAGTATATAATATACAACGTATTATGCATATAACACACTTGTATATTATAATATGTGCGCTCGACTCGTTTAAAGCCGAATGCTGGACCATTCGTTTGTAAATAACTTAACGTCTCGTCGACTGAGTGAGCTGAATTAATGCACAACAACAATACTATTTTTATGAGGCTTTATGTGTCTTATAGCAGGCGTGACAAATAGTATGCGAATCGGATTCAAATGTCTGCCGGGGCACAATATATAATATCTTTTCTGTTCAGTCGTGAATGCGTCGTGATATATTACATTATATTGATGGTAGGTATATCGTTGTATTTAAAAAATAAAAGTGTTCTATTGATTGGATTAGTAAATATATTGGTTAATAGTTGTTCGGTATTTTATTTATTCTGCAGGTGCAGGACAACTATTGGATAATTTTAAAATCAATGTCCTCCTAGTGGCTAGTAGGTAGATCTATTGTATATTTTTCTAAGTAAAATAAAAAAATAAAAATACTTAGCGGAAACAACTGACACACCACTAAGTTACTTCAAGTATCAAAGGTTATCTACTTCCTATATGCATTTATTGACCATACTGTATAAAATGTTTATATATTCATGAGTTTATGACTGATCATTTTATTTTACCTGTATTGGTTCGAAATATTAAAAGTGAGTGAAAGATTAGAGTGACACGTCTCAAACACCGCGGGTTGGAATTGTGGGTACATTTGTTTTTATTTTTTTTAAATTAAGCAACCTATTTTTATAAAATTCAAAAACCCTGTATTAAATAAATAGAATTATTATTCTATATTATCACAAATGATAACGATTCTGACATATTGTTATGAGTGTTATTTAAACTTTTATTTAAGAATTTGTAGTTACATTCGGCTACATCCAGAACTCAAATAATATATATCGAATAAATAATTCGGGTGCAAAACCTGAACGTGGAGTGCAAGTATGATAACACTTATTTACTTTTCTGAGCACAGTCGTAATGGACGGCAGATAATGTATGAAAATAAAATTACTATGTTTTATGTTAAGATCGCTTTATACGATAGTATACTGATCGTAAATTAATCGTTGAACATTAAGTTATTACATGTAATATACATAGGTATATGTCTATATAATATTAGATCTTAACATGGATTATTTCCTAGTGCCTACACCATGACCAATATTGTACGTATTTCACGAATCCTATACTCGAATCGCGTCTCGCACGCGATCGCTGCAGCTGCTAGAATAATAATTATGTTATATATGATACACATACATAATAGCATCATCATGCAGCTCAAAAGGCACATTTCCTGCAGCAGAACTCGGGTGGTTTACGCCGTCGACCTTTAATCGTATTATAACATCGAGGACAGAGTCTCGCTCCAAACATAGTGTGGTGGTCCGAATAATAATTATTATCGTCGTGAAAAATGGCCAACGCGGTGCATTCCTAGTTTTCAGTGAACAAAACAAAATAAATAAAACACACTCAAAACGCACATCACATATATGTATATACGCATTTATACGTGTACAGCGTAAGTATAATAAAGCATCGAATAGGAAGAGTAATAAATTAAACAAGTTTATGTATATAGATTGTATATACGAAATTAGTAAAGCTGTTAGACTAGATTCGGATGAGTGTGTATACCTATATGTAACGCGACTCTTATTGTAAAGCCTAAGTGACTTTGTTCGTATTTGTATTATTATATTATATGTATATGTAATACCCAACACGCGTACTTCTGGTCAGTCGTAAATTATTATATGAACTCGGAGCAACGCAATTTCGTTTCCTATTATTCGTGCTTCTTTGTATGATGTATGTTTTTGGATTCAGTTCGGACTGAGAGAGCTGTATTTTATGTATATAAATTATATTGGTTGTACAATAATGTGTGGGTTTTTTTTTTTTTGGCAGTGGTGAGGTATAGAATAAAAAACGTTATGGTTGTAAAAAGGAATAACTCGTTTAATCACACTATAAAAATATTATTATATCGACAGTCGAAAATCGAAATGTAATTATTATAATAAAGATTTATCATAAAAGTCTATAGGTCTGCCGTGATATGTAGTTTTCAATTTTTAATTGTTATTATACACGTGTACTTCTACGACTTAGCAATTCACATTTTATATATTGATGATGCAGCTCATGTATTGGACCATTTGGTAACGATTTTATGTGATATTTTAATGTCATAAACACAAACAAAATTGGTTTTTAAATTTATTAGTAGAAAAAAAAAGAATAAACTATTAAAATGCAAATAACGCAAATTTTACATCTGTGTTAGATTTATGCACAGAGTTTGGCAGTAAATATATGTATAAATATATTCTAATGCTGTTGTATAAGAAGTACCTATGTATCGTGTATTTCGTTTTACGGTACATTTTTAGTCCATACATCAATAATTATATTTTTAAGACATTTTCCTTCGAATTATGCACAACACATTACAAAGATATTTTGAAACATTCTTTTTGATTTTAAAGATTAAAAATTGTTCATAATATAAGTATGTATTTAGCTTAGGTAATTTTTTATCTTCGTTATTATTATAATGATTAGTACTTGGTCCGTATTTTTTGCACACCATATCGGAACATAAGTAAAGTATTTCAACTCTGAGTGTAAGAAAATCATTTTCAGTAACTGTACACGATACACGCCTCCAGGATAAAATCATTTTTATATCCCATTGATTATTTCGGATAGAATATATTTTAAAATTTTAAAAACTTCTGATTTATATGAGTATTTAAAATTTTTAATATTTTCGGCTATTCTAAACATTTTTTTTTTTTTAGTACTATAGAAATAATACAAACATCTGAAAAAATATATAATTGTTGTAGAAATACCTATATTTTTTTAATGTATAACTACGTTAAAATATTATTTTTTTAAAACTATTTTAATTGCTTCAAGTACATAATATTACATGCGTATTTTAGTATGGTACGTTGGACGATGTGAAATAAAAATATGTGACATATTTAAACAAAGTAATTGTCTGACAAGAATTTTTAGACCGCCAAGATTTTTCTTCTTTTCAGATTTATAATGTTTAGTTGAATGGTTTTATAACAAAAATAGATATTAAATTATATAAAATTATAAAATAAAATATTATTCATCTTTTATTATTATATTGTGATTTGTAGGTTTTACTATTTGGCTACTTAAATTATTATTCCAGATTTTCTTATTAATACAATGCTATTATGATTATTTCAAATATATACAGTATAGATGTTGCATTACAAAAAAGTGAAATTAATCGTATTTTAATGTATTAATTAAAGTATTTAGGTACCTATTGATTTTGTAGGATGCTCGTCTATGCAACCTATATTTTAGTATAACTAAATAATTAAGTTCACATGGGATAATAAAAATAAGTAATTACAATTAACTTGAATTTAATTTTTATCTCTGAGATGCTAGAGTGCATATATGTACTTTTAAATATATTTTATCAATTTTCCATCGATAGTATAATATTTAGTTTGTCGAACATTTTTAATTAATTTATAAACGTTTTATATGATATAACTAAATGTGTGGAAATCTCCGGTATGGCGATCGCATACACATGTGTTTGGATGTGAACATTATTTTCATAACACTGGTTTAAACCTATACCGACGGAAAGGAATCTGCGTAATAACGAGTACCTACACATAATAATATTATGGTTGTTGACTAATTTGTGCATGAAAGTGCTCACGTGCGGCATTTCGTGATTAGATCGAACACGTTTTTCTTGAACTTGTACACGCTCGGTAAGGAAAATGTTTGAAAATTGTATAACACATCATAAATAATTGTTCGCGGGCCTTGATACGCATTTGCCATTTTTTTTTTCCACAATCGCGGCATCTCATCGGCGAAACAAAAATAATAACAAAAACGGTTGTTCTAGTATTAATTGACTCGTTATTTACGACGTGTTTCGTAACGTGCACGATATAGGTACATTACTATCCGAATGAAACAAAACATAATATTTTAACGTCCTCCCGAGGTCGACCGCTAAAAACCGTATAATGTATAAATTATTTATATTATATGTTATGACTATTGTTATTCGATACAGTAAAAACGCCGTACAGGTATGGTCAATTTTATTTCTGAAGTCGATTTTGTTTGGCCATTTCCTATACAGACTCGTATAATATAATTTAGCATTAAAATACCCGTATTACCGCAACATTAATGAATTATAAAATTCCAAATCCAAAAAGCGCATTAAACCGAGAGTTTACAACCTCGTCCCGGACTTGATTGAACGTAGGTGTGCCCAAACTGCCCGTCATATATAATAATAATATTATATTATACAATGTCTACACTGCAGGAGTCGCTTTAACATGGTTGCGGTATCTATATCATAACTATCGCGCTCAAGCGTTCGAGAATCAAAAAATAATTTTATTAAGCATATATAAGTACAATATAATGATAACTCATTCGAGTTTCCACTTGAAATCACATTTTAAAATGATATTGTAGGCATATAATACAATCTCAACATTCTTTGAAAATACAATATATTATTCTATCAAAAATATAGTTAAGTAGGTAAGTATTAAATAATATTTATCCTTTACAAGTATTTTGTGCCTCAAAAAATAGTTGTGTTCTCTAAAATCATTGTACTTCTTAATAATATGTCTAATTAGTTTGTCCTGCGACGATGTACCAACTATAATATATAATAACGTTCAACTACTTACGTTTCTGGAACACTTTTCTGGGTTCTGGTTCATCCATATATTATATAGGTTCTTGTAAAATTTAATTGTTGTGTTAATGGCTAGGGTAGAATACATGTAACATACGCCACCATAATGAGTCTAAATACATTAAACACTGACATTAGTCCATTTTTCATTTTAAGCATAGCTACTATTATATTACGTATCTTGAAAGTAAGTTACAAACAATTCGACTTCGTTAAGTTAATATAAAAGATATAGTTACTTACACCTATGCTTTTTTTATGTCAATGAAAAATAATTACTTTGTGATGATAAATGTTTTTGTTTGTGTATAATAATATTCTGTTTCATACTTAGTATGTTTATATACACAATATTTGTATTTTTGTGTTAGAGATAATATGGGCTTTAATTACAGATTATTATTCAATAATGTTTGATTAAATATATACCTACCTATTTATGTATACAGGTTTAAATTACAGTTTTTCATCTAGATAGGTTTGTGTTTAAAAAATTTAAGTATTTTCTTATTAATATATTGATTTAAAATTTTTATTTATATTTCATGTGTGACGCCCTTTGTTTATCAGGTGTAAGTGGGATTAAAAGAAAATATGAATTTTGTGATAGCATTTTTTGGTAGTCAATAGTTATGGTAATATACTCGTACTATAGCCATTTCCTAGAAGAATTTTATAAATTAATAACGATAATTGTCTATTTTTAAAAAAGTTCTTTCCGACATTATATTGTATAGAATCAAAATTTTTTTACCGGGTCATTGGTCATAATATTTATTTTATTTTTTTATTTTTTTATTATTTTTTTTTTTTATCTCATCTCACCATTTTGCACACACCGAACGTTTTCCGTCAATTCTGCTTCTATAAATTATAAAATAATATTATACAGCATGATCGTTCAAAATTTTTTTTCTAAAAATATACATGATAACATTATGTTTGCAAGTACTTACACAATGTACTCAATATCCTGTCATATTATATTTATATAATAATAATATCATAAATACATGGTGTAATAAATAATAATACACGGTGGCTGTCATTAAATTTCATCTGCGTCCACGGTCATTAACTACTAAACACTGTACGATAGGTATACATATTTATAAGACACTGACGCCGAACATCGTGTACATCGTAATATTTAGATATATTGTACTGTAGTAAGAGCTGCGGTACCTACCAAACCTAAATTTTAAGTGTCAAATTCATTCCGGTTTGTTTGTATAATAATATTATTATTATTTAACATGTCAAATCGATTATCGTGGACACCGTGTTTCTATGGCCGTTTTTATTATAATATTATATAAACAAACGAGTACATGTGTAGTGTGTACTTATAAGCAAAGTAATGCACTTTATATCGGTAATTATAATGTGTCCACGTGTTAACGACCTACGCGTATAATGTATTTTATGCGATATAAAATCGTATCTATAATAAATGCCCTGTCACGCCTAAATAATATAATAATTCACGTACAATCGCATCGGAGTTTTTTTTTCTGTATAGGTACAATATTAATATACATACTATAATATTATTATTATCTATTATATTACATACCGTAGTAGGTAGTCTGCTGCGGGCGTCTATAAACATGCACTCATCGACTTGTATTTATTCTCGCAGTTCATACAAACGTCGAATCCAACAATGACAATAGAAACGGAAAATTATCGAAATAAAAAAAACAAATGGCCTAATGATCAATATAATAATAATAACAACAATTAAAATCATTATGAATCAAGAGATATACCTATGTATTCCATGTTTTAACACTGTAAGTGAATAGAAAACTAGTGCTTATTATGATTTATTTTTCAAGTAGGTACCTATAGAGTATGGATAGGTTTTTAAACATAATTATAACAAAATAAAATAAAATATCAGTTATTTATTCTTGAAATAAGCTATTCGTAAGTTTAAATTTTTGAAAAGAAATCGTTCTGAATTCAATAATTTTAAATGTTTAATCTCTTATAATTATCTCTTGTAAGATCTGTTCTTAAATTTAACTATGTTGTTTGGAACTAAAGTTAGTTTTAAAAATAAAGTTGAGAAAATGTAAAGACATTATTCTTTTGAGCGATTGCTCATAAAATTGGTTTGTTAAGTAAACTAGTAAAATAATATATTACCATCATTTTTAAAATATATTGTTTAATTCATACTTTAGGATAAATACAGATACCATACGATTTATCTATAAACTACTAAATATTAAAAGGGACTACCCAGATCCACAAATTTATTTTAAAATACCAAGTTTAAAATATTATATTCCACAATGTATAATTTATTCCCAACAGTCTCAATTATTTTTTATTAATTTAGGCAATAATAATTTCGTTAAATACAATCCATTTAACCGTATAGTAATTTTTTCTAATAACATCTCTAATTTTGAGTTTTTCTATTACAGTGTTAACGAATCAAATGTACCTATATACCTACTAATTAGTTATTATTCTTTTATTTAATATTTTATATGACCATATTATTATATCTTAATTCGTTTGACCTATTACTAAATAATATTTCATCTTCATTACATTATATAAATATCTTCTTGTACCTATTATTATTATTGATAATTAAAATTGTATGCACGCAATAATTATTACTGTTTTATGCTTATATCTTTTACAACAATATATCTTCAAGGGTGTTTTTCACTATATAAATAAAATGATAATTATATTCTGCTTAAAAATTACAATTTTAAACAACCTTAGGATTTAAACATTTAAAATCGAAATCGAATCATCATCATACATTTTCCAAACATCTTGTTGAAGTAAGCTCAAAATTACATTTTTCTTCATACATTTAATAAAGATCACAATATGAATAGGCATAGAGTGTAAGCTAAAAATCCACTTTTATTAGCTCCTACTAATTGATACGTTCTAATTTTTACGTGAAAGTAGTATTGGATTATTCTATCATTAAAAAATCTTCCCATGGACAGAAAAATGTAGTATGGTTAAATAATTATACGTTTTCCAAAACTTCCTGTAGAATAAACTATTAATACTATTGAATACTGTTTCGAATAAAATTTAATATTGAAATAGCTATTCTAAAGCTGGTAGCTAGTAGGTAATAGGTGATGCACAATATATGCATATTGATTACCTATGGCTAAAAGGTGAATGTAAAAATTTAAAATATCAGTGTAATATATGTGCCATAAAATAATGTATGTACCAATTTGTAATAATAAAAATAATAATAATACCATGATTGAATTGCATCGTAAACATATTGAACGTCTCTGTATTTCCTTAAACGTCGTTGGGGTCGAGATGGTAATAACTAATAAATGGTAATTATTACCTACTCTTCAGTAGCAGCGTGTACGTGTGACGAAAATATGATATAAAAATTAAAATAACAAAAATTATCTTACTTATACGATATTAATTTTAATCAATTATTTTTTCAAACGAATACGTAATAATAAGCGACCGAAATTGGCCCGCGGGAGCTGCGTATTATATATTATATAAATACTTTTACTGTACAGATACTGTACACATTCTAATATACATGTATTATACATCATTATTAATAATCGAATATGTGTAGGAGTGATTTAAAAACGATTAAGTGGTTAAGGCAATCATGCATGTGATGTTACCGACTTACAAAACATACAACAAAACCTGAATTTACGTTCAGCAGAAACAATTTTACATTGTTAACATTAAAATCACAGTAAATTCGCCCATCCTGTGTGTTAGACTTTTACAATATTTTAATTTTTAATTAAGCTATTTGCATTTTTATACTTTAATAATTTACATAATATTCATAACTCGCACACACATTGAAATATTATATATGTAAAATAAATGTATTTTACAAACTCGGGTAATATTTTTTTTATGTACCTATCTAATTTTGATTATATTGGTAAATTTCTTAGGTATAATAATATTGAACTAATAACCTAAAATAGATTCTGTAAATAAAGATAACCCAAGTAAGACAGTGTCAATGCGTCATACGGGTATAAGATTAAGCTTATTTTATTATAGCCTAACTTGAAAAATTATTTTAAAATATTTTATTGTATTTTATTTATTTATTTATTTTAACAGTATTTGTATGCACCTCTCTCAGAAAAAAAATGATGCAAATTAATTTTTTTAAATGTATATTAAAGAGTTCTAGCGTTAATAAATGACTATACATTATAAACTAAACTTAACTGCTCTTAGATAACTTGATAAAAGGAGTATTCAAATTATTATCAAAAATTTTAAATACATTACACAAAATATACCATTTTTATATTTTAATATAATGTATGATTCAATGTTTGTATACCACACTTAATAGTGTAGACATAAAAAGAGGTACGACGTCAGATGACAATGTAAATTTCGTACAGTGTGCTATCGAGATTAAATAGATGTACTGATAATTATTATAGAAATTGGTGCCGCCAATTCGTTTTGGTCTCGTTATTATTAATTAGTTTGCTTATACTGCAAACATGTCTATTGCACACACACACAGATAAACCCATTTTTTTCTCGGTCGATTATAAATAATAATCGAATAATATTCTATGTACATATAACATATTATATTATGTGTTTCTATAATAGTATAATACGTAGTATTGAGCATAATAGATGATTAAAAAAATATATCAGAGTACAGTAGTGTATAAGTGTATGTAGCGGCATTCTAACAAGATAAATCAAGTCATGTATTTTATTAGCAAGGTTTACATTTTGATATTGATACAGCTGCCGTTTACAGGATAATGTAAATATGTTCGCATTTTATAGTTATAAAATATTTTAACTAAATAATTTTCCGGCATATTGTGTAAACGATATTATACGCACAGTTACGATTCAACGAAACGTAGTTTAACTTGTGTATGAAATATTCAGAGGGTAATTATTTTCACAGTAAGTTTGTATACTTAATGAAAACTACCTATAATCTATTTTTCAATTAAATTCATCATGTGTCGGTCAATATTACATCAAATTTTTAGCATCCGTAGCGTTATTCTTTGGACTCGTTTTGAGTACCTTGAATCGAACTTTTTTTTTTTTGATAAGCTAATGATTCACGAAAACTAATAATATTATTGTATAAGATCCACCACAAGTCACTATCAATAAAAATGGATTCGTTTGATCGAATATTTGTATTCTAAAAATAATGTTGTTATCAAATATTTGACATAAAATCCATACCATAAGTCCATAACACACTATTAATTAATGCAGTTAAGTATTAAATTTAACGGAATCGTTATGACGGCAGGGCTGAAGACGTTTTTCGTCTATACTAAGATCCATCGATGCCTATGTACAGAAAAACATCCTAAGAGGGTATAATACTTATTACTTATGATATAATATTTTAATTAATTCCATTCTGAACTCGCATATGATGGATATATTATACTCATCGCTATAGTTTAATATAATACGCATATAGCGAGTATTCATAAATCATCGTATTTGTTTCAGTTCGTTTTGTTTCTCTGCCGACGTGACTGAAATGTTCAGAGAAACATCAGCTGTGAATGCGTACGATATTTAAGTATAGTGTAATGAGAGTGGGCCGTATTATTATACTGTCGCCGTTTCCGTTTGACGTGAATAAAAAATTAAACAGTAAGATATTATTATATGATATTGCACGTATACCCGTGCGTATTGTGTGTGTGCGATGGGAAAGACATAAGATGGGTACGTCGTGAACGAACGATAAACATCGAAAGACTGTTCTTTATACATAGTATACAGAAAATGCTTTTTTCTATATTATATGACTACACCATAGTTGCACAATTATTATAGTCGACGACGAATCCGAATCCATAATATTATGTATATCGTATATAGTTATTTTTTTGTAAAAATAGTAAAAATTATAAAACAAATGTTTGCGTAACATTAACGTATGTAATAAAAATAACTTTTATAAGAAATCGTATTTACAAAAAAAAAAAAAAAAACATGAACAAATAAATATGAAAATCAATTCTATTAGAATATCAAACCAGAATAAAATTATACCAATATTTAAACTTTAAATAGTGCAATATATGTATATCGTACAAATCTAAAATACTTGTAATACGTCTATCTCGGTTTTCATTTTTAAATTACATATTATTCTTATTCTTAATTCAAGAGAAAAAAATTAAATGATTATTTCTTGTTATCAATCTCTTTTTTTGACTTTATTTAAAACATAATTTTATACCCACTGAGAATTTAAAATGTACAAGAATATTATCAGGATAACATGTGTAATTCTAATGATAAATATATGTAATGCATAGGTTTAAAGGATAGGTCGACTATAATTTATAATGCAATTATTATTTTACCATTATGACTTACATTTTTTCAACATTTCAAAACATTGTGTTAGGTATCTCTAGAGTCTAGATGATAGGTATACAATTTAACATAATTGAATGGTTGAATCTTTGTTCTTTATATTAATAACATTGATAACACGATATTATTTTGCATGCGAATTTTAAAATGATGATAACACGGCGTTTTGTATAGGCAATTTAGGTACTTAAATTTCACGTATTCTTTATATAATTTTTTTTATGTTTATTGAACTGTCTAACATTTAGGTGTAATTTAAACTATATTATTCTAATATAAAATAAATTTGATGTGCACATAATTCAAAGCGATGTATTGTAGATATTATAGAGACATGAGAGCTGATCAAAATGAATTACAGTTTAATATGTACGACTTGTGCATTTGATACACACCATATATGGATTTACGTAAAAAATAAAAATATCCTAAGTTATTCTAAGAAATAACGCTATAGCTTAACTGCGTAAAACACCAATTACGAAACACCTAAGTAGTTATTAAAAATGAAAATATAATAAGAAAGTAATTGCAATTGACGTAACTCAATTTAAAATATAATACATAATATAGGTATATTGATTTTGTTATAATTTTAGTATAAAGTCAGGTTAGATTATATTGTTAAAATATTATTAATTCGATAGCAGAACGGTCAGAATATAAATAAGCTGATTAAGTTTGGTTTTTTGTGCGTGAGAGAGGGGAGGTAAAACTGGTTTTCAGAAAAATTATATTCATTGATAATAATCATATTATATAACAGCCGTATTGTTTAATATAATATATATAATTGTTATTGTTTTATTATATTATGTATACGAAGTATGTATAAGGTGCAGTTATATGATTACGCAGAATATTTTAAATATATTACGATCGATGGCGAAAAATCATTTATCACTGTTTCGTTATAATATGCACTCTTAAATTAACAAAGACTTGCAACCGAATTAACCCGATCCCATAACGCCCCTAAAAACCATTAAAAAGTCAATCATCCAAAACCAATATAACCTGAGTGATTTTTTTTTAAAACACCAAACTTTTTTTTGGTACAAAAAACTTAGTTACAACCACATACTTGGATATAACCGCTTACCGCGTTTTAACCACATACATGGTATCAAACATATACTTGGTATAAAAAACTTACCAGGTTTTAACCACATACCAGGTTACAACATATATGTGGTATAAACCACACTACTAGTATCAACCACATACTTGGTATAAGAAACTTGGTTACAACTACATACTTGGTATAAATAACTTACCAGGTTTAAATCACATACCAGGTTAAACATATATGTGGTATAAACCACACTACTAGTATCAACTACATACTTGGTATAAGAAACTTGGTTACAACCACATACTTGGTTACAACCAAATACCAGGTTACAATCATATATCTGTTGTAAACCACATAGCAAGTATCAACCGTATACTCGGTATAAGAAACTTGGTTAAAACCACATACTTGGATATAACCGCTTACCAGGTTTAACCACATACATGGTATCAACCATAATATACTTGGTATAAAAAACTTACCAGGTTTAAATCACATACCAGGTTACAACATATATGTGGTATAAACCACACTATTAGTATCAACCACATACTTGGTATAAGAAACTTGGTTACAACCACATACTTGGTTACAACCAAATACCAGGTTACAATCATATATCTGTTATAAACCACATAGCAAGTATCAACCGTATACTCGGTATAAGATACTTGGTTAAAACCACATACTTGGATATAACCGCTTACCAGGTTTAACCACATACATGGTATCAACCATATACTTGGTATAAAAAACTTACCAGGTTTAAACCACATACCAGGTTACAACATATATGTGGTATAAACCACACTACTAGTATCAACTACATACTTGGTATAAGAAACTTGGTTACAACCACATACTTGGATATAACCGCTTACCAGGTCGTAACCACATACATGGTATCAACCATATACTTGGTATAAAAACCTTACCAGGTTTTAACCACATACCAGGTTACAACATATATGTGGTATAAACCACACTACTAGTATCAACCACATACTTGGTATAAGAAACTTGGTTACAACTACATACTTGGTATAAATAATTTACCAGGTTTAAACCACATACCAGGTTACAAACATATATCTGGTGTAAACCACACTACTAGTATCAACCGCATACTTGGTATAAGAAATTTTATTACAACCAAATAGTTGGATATAATCACTTATCCGGATATAACCACATTTTATTTTATGTTCCTTATTGAAAATGATCACAATATTATAGGTTTACATTATATTTGTCTATCTTTATTAAGTGTTACAATCGTTTAATGGGTGTTATTAATTAATCGATATTTAATAGCCTATTAAAAAAAATATTTTAGGTATTAAAATGATATTCAGTTTAGTTATGCTCTTATACCACGCAGGTTATGTTATTGAAAAATTTAATGTCTTATCGGTAATCTATGTATACTATACTTGTTTCTTCTATAAACTAAATTTATTGTTAAAATACTGATTTATTAGAATGATTTATATTATTATGAAATGTGTTACCTGATTACAGACGCTTTCGCATAATTCTTAACATAAAAGTTCGAGAAACTAAAGCTATAAGTTATATTTATATAAGACAAATTAAGTCTATATAAAGTAATGATAATCGTTAGGTCAGAATAACCTAAATTTAAAATATTAACATATAAGAGAGATTATAATTATACTACATTTATTCAAAAGTCATTAATAAAGAAAATTGACAATTATTTCTTGCTTAGTCAAATGTTTTTCAAAATAAATTCTTACAAAATGCTAGACAAAGATATTTTACGTACAACACAATCTTAAAAAAAAATTCCTCAATCTCTAAAAAAATTATTTACCACTGTTTTTAATATGTAATTTAGTTGGCTGATAATACATTTTGCAATAATCACTTACTTACTCGTATTTCCTAATAACTAGATAACTGTATATGTATATACAATTTGTATTTAAATCGTTATTATTAATTTAATACGATTATCATACTTTTTATTGCATATATATTATTAATATTTAACTTATACATATCGTTATTATTATAATATAATAATTTAAGTAATTATAAATTGATTTTAAATTAATATAAGTAATAACATGTAGTTAAAATGATGAATAATTATTATTTAAGCTCTATTCTAAAAATGTTTGGTATAAGATATAACTGAGTAATAATGGATGGATAAAAAACTACTACCTATCTACTATGTATATTTTTTTAACTGAATCGACAAGTGACTTTCTTACAAAATGCATCGATTAATATAATATGACATAAAACGATCGATGTTGGCGGTAGTTTTGGTAGAGTTATTATAACTTTTAGTTGTTGACACATATTGCCGATTACACTCGTGCACGAACGAAATATAAGAATGTACAACGAATCGTGATCGTAACGTGTGTCAAGGTACCTTCATGGGTCTATGGTAGTTGCAGTGTGACGCGTGCTTAAATCCGTAAAGTTTCTTAACACGAAATGCGATTCAAATAATGTATTCAATTATCATTGTTTTTACCTCCGTTTACTAATTTAGCCAGAGTGCTGAAACAATCAAAATTTTATTAGACCCACCCAACAAGTCAGTATAGTTTGTATATGGTACATAATATATGATTTCTATACCTGAATGTAAAAAAAATATATACTAATTTAGTTCTGTTATATCAATCAAATTCAAGCTAGGGAGAGTAAAATATATCATTCGAGACCCATAGATTTTTTACTAATTTGTATGTGTTGTATTATAGGTTTCAATAGTTCTGGTCAAAATATATTATTTGAATCCCAAAGATTTTAAAAATGTTTACATGTTATATTATGGTTTTCAATAGTTCTAGTATCAATACTGCCGAATAACAAATTAATAAAGTATCCGAATCTAATCGAAAAAAAATTATTTTACAACAGAACAAAATGAAAGTATAGAAAAACGTAGGCGTTATAAACCAATAAATCCAAGATTTAAATAGGTTTGAAAAAATATCTCTTAACTTTTTTTCTAATATAAGAATTTACTTATTGTTTTATACAGGTCAATCATACATTAATTATTAAAATATATAGTACATAATTTACACGATAAAAACATTTTTAACCCTACCTGCCATTTTTTTCTTACAACCTTAATGTATAAAAATTGCAAACAATTTTTTTTTAAAAACAATAAATGTTAAAATATTAATGAGTCAATATTAGTATAAAATTTTTAATTTTATATGGAAACAATTAGTATGTAACTAAAACAATCTGGAACTCACTTTGTACTCAACTTTTATATGGAGTTTTCGAATAATAGGCAAATCGAAAAGTATCTAGAATAATTTTTGAAATCTTTTCATCGTAATACAATATTATTAAAATTAATTTTGTGTTTCAAACGTTTACATAAAATAATATCATGTTAAAATAAATGAACAGAAATTTAAGCGATTTACCTGAATTACATATTATTGTAACATTTATCGGTCGTCACGTTCACGACATGTACCCATTTTTAATATATTATTGTATATTGTAACAGCCGATCCCACTCGGACAATCGATTAAAAAAACACACTTTATTTAGATTCTCGAAGATACGGCTGAAGTTTTTATTGCTTATAATTCTTTGAACAGTTTAATCTGACATTTACGATTATTCAAATTTCTTATTTTTTTTCGTTCAAACAATAATGACATCATTGAAACGGCGTGTAAATGTTAATAGAATAAAAGATACCTACCATGTATGGGTGGGTAGAGTTGTAGTATGTACACATTTATTTTTTTATATGTATAAATTTATTATAATAAACATTATCACAGTTAAATGTAACGACGACTATCAATTCAGTTGGCTCGGTCGTCGAGGAGAACGTACAAAAATCAAATATATATATTATATATAAAACCAGCTGCACCGAAATATTCTAACGAGTACTCTAAATCTCGGAGATTGCGATCGAACAACATATTTTATATTACATTACTTTCAAACGAAATATAAAGGTATGCACGCGACGATTCTTCGTTGCAATTACGTAGCCACGGTAGACAAAACGTTTAGTATAACGATTGCATTTAAGTCCGTTTACTTATAAAATCGTGAAGAAGAATAACGGCACATAATATAATATGTAATACAGCAAAATTTGTAAACTACTTTTGTCGGATCGTATGAAACGTGGTTATTAACAAAGACATTTCTCGCATCGTTATTTTAAATGTTTGCGATAAAAAAAACATATTATTTATATAAGTATATTTATAAATTCAGCTCTCCGTTGTCGCTGTAAAAACTTCAAAAAATTATAGCTTGGTAAGTATAAGTCCAAAAGTGAGACGATTTAATGATTAATAAATGGAATTTTTTTTCAACTTTTTAACTTTAACAGTTTATAAATTTACTGTAATAATTCAGTTGTAACTTTTTAGAAATTATTATTTTATATATATATATTTTTATGTTATTGTGAAACCATTTGTTACGTTTTTCACAATTTTTCTATTATCTTAACTTATTTTTTTAAATTACAACGTACATTTTTAATATCTTATTAGTTATTACTAAGCGAATATTTGTTTGGGTGCTTTGATACATAAAAATTAGATTTTCGTTAATTTCTAATTATTAAATATATATAAAACATATTGATGAGTACTAACATTTTATGATGTATTTACCCATGTTCCACAATACTTCACTCATCTAAACATTTAATAATATTTCCTAACTGTTACTCCTTTAAACTAAATTAATAGTTAATACTTTTTCAACATGTTAACTTAAATGTTTTAAATATATTGTTTATTAACTATAAAAAATCGTATCGTTATTAACATTAACATAATTTAACAAAATACATTCTTTTTCAATCAACTTTTGAGCACCTTTGAGCTTATAGGTACCTATTTAACACTTAGTATCAATTCTAAAACGTTTTCCTATGATATACCGTATAAAGCTTTAGAGTAATAAAAAACAGTATTAAATTGCTATGACTGTATTTAAAATAATTGACCAGATCACGAAGTCGTGTAAAACAAATTCAATATAATTTGTTAAGACATGATTGGATGCAATAAAATATAATAATATGATGTTATATAATACGTTCATCAAGATCGTAAATATGTATTAATGAAAACTAAGTTAAAACAAAATATAATGCATATCATTAAGTGCATTATTATATTATTTTATTATATACTTATAATATGGTGTCACGACTCATGAGCGTCCGTTATTGTGGTAATGATTCCAGCGCATTGTATTGTTTGACGGTATAAAAACCGCACATTAGATTTTATTGGAAAAAAAACTATGTGGTCATTCGTTTGACCTCTACCTGATGGTTAACAATGGCCAAACTTGACGAATTAACACATGCGTTTAAAATCGTTATTAATTAGTATCGGCATTACGATATTATTATAAATTATTATATTATTATGTACGTATTATAATAATATTATTAATACACGATCGGATACTTATCGAAACTCAAAATGACACCTCTGGGACACGCCAATTTGTCACACTCCCTCAGGAGGTCACTCTTGCATTTCTTGTAATTATTTTTATTATATTGTAATAAAATTAAATGATATATACAGTGTGTGTGAGAGACAGAGAGGGGAACAGTCGGATAACTCAATTACTATTGTATATTGCTGTGACAGTCTAAGCAAATGAAATACAAATACATAGATTTCTCCGTGAAGCCAACGAGCTAACTTAAACAAATAGTTGATTTTGTAAAATACATTTACAAGAAACAAATATTTACTTATCATTAGATTTTTAATGAACCACATAATTTGGTACTTACAAGTGACATGTAGTCATCACACAGCATGGATGTAGTTAGTTTCAACTAAAATCTCCCTCTAAAATCAACATCTTAAACGTGCCACAATATTATGTGCACCTCTGCGAGATAATAAGATATAGTAGTATATTTTGTATTAATCGTATTTTAGAAATCGATTGTTAATAATAAATTGTATGTTTTGTTTTAATTTAACATTTTCAATTTTTTAGTGCAATTTATTGATTCATGATTTAAATATCGTTATTACCAATTTTGGTATTTTTAATATTTATGTTTAAAATTTAAATTGTAGTACGCAATATTATAGTTTTGTATTATTACGCTAGCATTAATACTTAGTATAGTATCTAAATAGTAACATCATTTTAGCTCTTAATATTAAGAAATCTAACAATTTAAAAATATTCGTAAGTAGGTACTAACATTTAATTATTTTTATAAATAAATAAAATAACTAACACCTAGTACCTACAACTCCATAAGGATGACTAATTGGTCAGAAAAATCTAATAAACAATTATGGGTTTAAGTCTTTTAAAAACTGATAGGTACAATAAGTTTTCATTTATTATTTTGTTATTGTTCTTCGAATTCTTCAATAAGATCTATGCCATTGAAACATTCAGATGTTTTGAAAAGAAAATATTGTTGTTATCATTATCTTTTTACTTTAAAAAAAATAAATGTGAACATTTTATTATTAGTTATTGGTTATTTTAGATTTTGACTGTATAAAAGAAAGTATTAATAATAAAAAACAAATGATAATATGTATGTGTTTTTTTTTATATAGGTACATGATTAGTAGTTGAAAAAAATATTAATCCTTAATTTTAAGGATAGTTTCATAAAAAAAATTAAGCTAGTTTGTTGCTAGAGGTAAATATTTTTAATATTAGAAGAAATATTAAAGAATAAATTAATTTTCCATAAAACCTATTTTTATGTTGCATAAAAACAAATTAACGAAAATCGTTGAAATTAGCAACAAATATTAGTAAAATTTTATATACTAGATAAGATTTTTAAAAAATTACCACGGTTCATTTCACAAACATTTAATGTTCAAATTTTGACAAAATCAAGAAAATGCACAAATTGTTTGTAATTACCTACTATAAATGAAGAATGTTCGATTTTTAGAGCTAAAACTAGGAAAAATATTACAAGTTTTCTTAAGTATTTCAAATTGAAATCAAAAAGTCTAAATATATAAAAGCACATTTTTTTTTTGTAAGACATTTTAAGTTTCAATTTCAACGATATTATATACTTAAACAAAAGAAGAGTATTTATAATTGTGTCGTAATTTAATAGCTTTATTTGTAGGACTTAAATATTTTACATACATTATGCATTTTACAATATGCAATGACATTTTTAAAATATTATATAGATTAATTTTAAGCTGTTATCAAATTATGAACCTTTTTAGATTGTTTTACAGTAAGATGTAATGACTCAAAACTCAAAAGTTAATAACTATAATGTAATATGATATAACTATATTATTCAATTATACTAATTAAATACCTATTAATATAATGTTTTCGCTAAAAATCAAATTAACTTACCGTAATACTAACAGTAAAATTGATTACTTGAATAGTCATCACGTGCCTACCTTTTTTATTTCGTATATTTTCAAAATAAAAATACTAAAATACTTTATTTCAAATAAAAAGTATGTATGAAAAGCATTTAATTGAAATATTCTCCATTCTTGCCTGTCTGGTATTTCTGAAAACAATATTTTTATTCATACTACACATATTTTCTGAGAAAATAGAAATATGCTAGTTAGTTTGAAGTAGGGAATCAATAACGAGTTTGATACACAATAATAATGTGAAGGCAGACGTTTTGTCTATCATAAATCATAGTTATTATAACTATAGGTATATGTTATGTTTTTTTACCACGATGTAACGTACATTTAACGAGTAACATATACTTGTGGATACATTCCATAATAAAATATAAACAAATTACATCGTCGAACGAAACTTACTAGTTATTGCCAAAGGGCAAACCTACGTTTGTATTACGGACTACAGTCCATGATATACAAAATAACCAGGAATAGCACAGCGGGTATTGAAGATGCATTACCCCGATATTAGGATAAAACCAAAAATATTTAGCTTACGATAAAAGGAAAAACAATGCAGATCTGTTCAATTTTAACCATCGTAATTATTTTTCATGTTTTTTTTCCTAAGTATTTTAAACTATTCAAAAGGTAAGTCAAGAATCAACCGGTACCGATAGTAAAAATATAATGCATGTCAAAAACAATTTTTTTTGTATGCTTATTTTTTTTTACAACTCCTACCTAGTAGTTATTTTATGAAAATTAGACAATAGTCTTATAAAATATATCCTTAGTTACTATATTGTGTATTCTTTTAATGAGTTTCTTGCCTTTAGGACACTTATTAAGAGTCAATATTAAACCTTTTTTAGTTAAAGTTTATTGATAGTTAAATTTAAAATTATTTTATGAAATTAAAAATATTTTATTGTCCTTTAACTATGCTACAAAGTTTTCCATTTAATACAGATTTATTATATTGTTAATGTTTAACAATTAATATAACTTTCATTAAATGTTGGTTCTTTAGCCATCTTTATATACCTATCTATTATATTACGCTTGGTTTCATATCTTATAATCTTTAAGTGGTAAAATTGATATTATTGTATTTGAAATACAATTAATTTTTTCCGCATAGTAATTCTGATCAATAGTAGTTATTTGGCAGTAATATTTTTCAAGTGGTACTGATAAGTACATGTCTACTCATAGGTAGTTGTATACAATTTCCATATTGGTTCTTAAACCAGTACAAAATCGCATACGAATAATTCAAAATATTAATCATTGTTAACATTTCATATTATGTCGATTGTCGATTATTCCATTTATTTACATTCACAATGTCACTATTTCAAAATTCGAACAAATAGTTGTTGAGACTGCTGAGTTACTCAAACTTTTGAGTTTTTATACTTAAAATACTAGTTTTTAATTATACGTTTAGAAAATTAAAACTTTGAATAATTTGAAAACTATAGATTATCTATGGCAATTAATATAAAATGTGTATTAACATAACATCTTATAATTTTTAAATATTCCTAATAACTAATTAGTACTTAACACTTAATATGTTAAGATATGATAATAATATTCAAATTTCTGAAGATCAGAAACTACTCGTCAAAATGTTTTTCACAAATCAAAATGTTCAAAAAAAAATCATTCAAGGTAAAATTTACAATAAAAATATGTGGTTAGTAGTTATCATAAAAAAAAAAGAAATTTATATTGTTAAATATTTGGAAATATGGTATTTAAATGTTATTAAAGATTCCAAAAAACATAATTTAAATAAAATTATTATTTAATGATAAAAAGCGAGATGGAGTGTATTGTTTGCGAATCATCCTGTTTAATATAGGTACATATTATAATTAGTGTAATACCATATAATAGACGAAACCGAATACTACACTATAGCTACAACTCCGGAGCGGTATGGATTTCCGAATAACGTTTCGACGATTTCTAATAATAATAAAATATTATTGTGTTACACGAAATGTTTTGTTGGGTAATACACAGATATACGATATCCCATATTAAATATATTATGTAAGAGCATTATGAATATAAATATTATAAAAACTAAATGGAAAAAATAAAAGAGCGTTTCTGTTGTTTGAGAACCACGACCGCGTCCATCGCGAGTAGTTCTGGTCCGGTAATTCTCTCTGTCCACGACGACGACACTGGTCCAGGCTACATAGTCTATGTCGAAATACTTCTTGTAGTTATCTATACTTTTATAGTATTATGTTTTACCGACCACTTCCTGGTCTAACGATCTATCGAACGACTGTTGTCGTCGTAACTTAATTTATTACAATAGTACGCATTATAATATAGATATGTATAAAATATGTATTACAGGCTTAGTGCGACGACGGTAATAATATTATTACGAAATTTCGTTTAAATAAAATATTGCGTATATATATGTGCTATAGACTCGACAGCTGCGTCAACGATTCTTTAGAGTTTAGAGCATCGTTAGTTGGCTGAGCACGACCGAAAAAGACATCGTCGTGCGCTATATTTCATATAGGTAAATAAACACGGCTTTTTCGAGTATGACTATACCTACAATTCTCATCTCAATAATTTGGTTGGTATCGTGATGATGTGATGATAACTTATGGTCATGTGCTTACGATTCGAAAATTACTAAGCGTTCTAATTTATCGATATTTGATAAAACCATTCGGGCGTTAAAATCATAGCGATTAAACAGTGCGATGGGCTTACATAAATCACAGTTATATAATAATAGTCATCTATAAAATAAATAATTTTATAATACTATTAAAAATGGTTATGAATTATCAATTGTTAATGCGATCATCGAATATTATCTTACGTATTTTTTATGACCAATGATTTCTGATGTTTACTAATAAAGGAAAAATAATTATAACATTTAAATTATAAATGTATTTATCACGCAAAATGTACTTGGTAAAACATACACAAAAACTAGAAATAAAATAAACAAATCATATCCACATTACAGAGCACGAAAGAAAAGGATTTTAAGGAAACTGTTCTATTTCAAATATTTTATAAAATTAGTTTAAATAGATTTTATTTTATTTATGATTATTATTATTATTGTTATTATGATTTTTGTTACTTGGACGGTTATTTTTAAAATTTAGGAAAAACTAGGATTATTTAGATCAAGTATCAGTTATCTAATTGTAGTCAGTAGTAAGGTTGCAAAATAAGTATAGATAAGTTAAAAAAAAATATATTGACAGAGATAATAATGCACGCTATTTATACATAATTTATTACCTACATTATATTTTGGAAATTGCACGAAATTATTACACAATATACATTGGCAATAAATTTATAATAAATAATCGTTGACAAAAATAATTTATCACGTATATCGCTGTAATAATAAACGAACTTCATAAAACTTAAGCATAAGAGTGTACAATGTTCTCGAAAAACATTTTCAAAGCCAAGTACAATAATATTCACTATGCGTAAGTGTGCGTTGTATAAGTACTAATGGTTATAACTAAATATAATATTAATATGCATTGTAGCCTATAATTTTTTTTTTTTTTTTGATATCATCAAAATAAATGTTCAAAATACCAAAATAAGTTATTGGTATCATATTGTATAATAATAATAACTATTATAATCAAATTGTATGACATTTTGAATGAAAAGATGGTAACAATTATTATAAAATCGTACAATTGAAAATTGAAATCATTCATCGAATAATTATGTAGGTGTAAGTTATATTACATTGTATCAATGTATGGATTTATTAATTGTATTAGATAATAAAGCGATCTGAACTCAAATGAATGAAAAAAATTAAATTAAATTATTGATGAAATATGGTTATTAACATATAATTGAGTACAATGACAATATGCCAACTGGTTTTTATTTTCACTACAAATAGTATTTTAAATTTTTAATGATTTACTTAAAATATATAAAAAGATTTACGAATTCAATGAGTTGAACTTTTATAGTTACATATTATGTTTTAAATGGTATATTTATACTTTTGTTTATATTTTTTTTTTATTAATTAAGAATAAAATTTAAAAATTAATCTATTCATCCACTAAATATTAATCTGTACTACTATTATTCTTGAAACTCTATTTTGTTCCCTTTAATAAAAATATCTTCATAAATAACTCCATTATTGTAACATACAAGAAATGTATCTAATTAAATTTAAATATTAATAATAAAAAAAAATTATAAATGCAAATTGTTACTAAAATAACTCTTAAAAATAATGAATTAATTAACAAATACATTAAAATAAATGAAATTTTTATCATTGTCACATTACATGTATTTTAATAGTATAATATTCATATTAGGTATATATTATTATTTATCAATTTTGTAAGTACATGAAACATTTTAATTAAATAATATTAAGTAGGTTATACATGTAGTAATGGTTAGAATTTAGAAGTATTGTTTTTATAAATCCTCGATTCTCTGAAACTTTTTTGTATCTCATTTTGTATTTTTGTATATTTTGAGAGACTCTAATTTAGATTACGTGACAAAATAAGGTAATTATATTAAAAACCAATTTTTCGTCAAAGTTTAGTTTTTATACCTATTTAAAGGTATAGATAGCTGATAATATGAATTATTAATAATCTAAATATTAATAGCTGTAATATATTATTTATTATATATTAATCAATGTAATAAGTTTTTATTTGAATACCATCAATAAATCACCATTAATATTAGAGTAATTTTGATATCGGTAAATCACTAATATTATAAGTTATTAATTTATAATTTTAGATAAATTCGTTTAGAATTTTTTGTCTTTGACTCCTCTACAGTTTACAAACCTTCCATTCCAAATATACCAAAAAATGTCTTGTTTTGAATACCTACCTATATATATTTCATTAATTTGATAAAATATATACTGTGTTTATAGAAAATTAATAATAATTAATAATATAAAATATAATAGTCGATAAATTGAATAAGTGTAAAAATAATTTTTACGCTGATGTGTTTTCTATGTAATATAATATTGTATTACAAGTATCTATACAGCACATATTACAAAGATAGAAAACAATTAATTTTGTACTATGGCATATTCTGGTATTTAGTTTTAATTCTAAAATAATATTATTATTGTAGTATAGGTTATTATTGAAATTATCGCAGTCTTATACTTTCACAAATGTTAACAAAAATAAGAAAATATATTTATAAATAATATATTTATATATGTTAGAATAATTACACCGTACACAATTAATATTATCATGGTTTAATTTAACTTTCGATATAATATGTTAATAAAATGAATTAATTATTTTGTAATTAACATTAACAAATATTTAATAAGTATTATAAGTGTAAAGAGAAAACCAAAAACAAATTTTTCGATATTACGTAAAATCTTTTATAAACGCTTATGGTGCAAGCCGGCATTATTAAACAAATAATATATTTAGATCACTGAGTGTTGTATATTATTTTTTTTATTCCATCAACATTATGTAATTTACGGACATTTCGTATTTGTCTTCGATCGGTATTTACATAATAATCACAATACCTGTTATAAAACGAACTCCGCGAGTACCCGTAATGAAAAAAAATATGGTCTTATTGTTAATTGTTAAGACTATAGCGTGCATCTGGCGGTCCAGTTAACCTGCCCAAGCGAGAGACCGATTTGCATCCTTGAGAAAAGTTCTGGTGCATCATATAATCGTGATTTGCATAATGTAGGTAGGTATAACTAGTTTAAATAGATATAAAAAATATATATAGATAGATAGTTACGAGATCTATGCATAATTAATTACTTACTTATGTTTTGGGATACTGCAATGAAATTAATACAGTTTGTTCAATATAATAATAAATCCATTATATTATAATATTATACTCTCAAGTTACTTTTAACTTAGTAATTTAACGAGTAATTATTATTATTTTTTTAATAAAATTTCTACTTTAATCAATCAGTTGACTTGTTTTAATGTACTGTTAAGTTAATTTTTTACCAACACAAATCCTTTAGATTTAAAATAATATATATTATATTTAATAGGTATTGGGTACTAATAATTAAAATATATAATAAATATAGTTATAATCTGATGTATTGTAAATACAATATTTTTTTAAAGTTTTGACCGTTGAAGTATTGAATGTTTGTATAATATTACAAGAAAAAAATAAAATCAACTACAAATTTAACATATGTATTATAACTTAATATGTTGAAAAAAAACTGAGTCCACATTGTATACCAACCTACATTATATATTAATTGTTACCTCTTACAGATACACTTCATTTATTCGTGGTCTTAATGCAGATTAAATATTTAATAAGGTTTGTCTAATCGAATTAACTAATATACATAGGGAGATTATAAAACGCGAATAGACGACCCAGTGTGCGTTAATATTGTTGACATGTATTCCATTTTTTTTAGTTTACATTATAACTTTATTTATAGAACATATTAATATTTATATAAGTAGTAATGATTTCGATTATAAAATAAATACAGTACCTACATACACTAAAAAAACAGCTTTAAAATGGATTTAAAATTCTCCCAAAACAAGTTCCCACACTATTCGTGTACCAATAAAATTGTTTTCACATTTATGTACATGATTTCAACACCAATTTATAAAATAGGTAGGTAAAAACTTAAATAAATGAAAATATAAAACTCATGTGGTTAAAAAATAAATATAATATGTATACCTAATAAAATTTTTCATACAAATGTAATTATTTGAAAATTAATATTAAATAGCTCATCTGATATAAAGATGAAAATATTATCAGAATAGTTAATTTTAATCTGTGTATGATAAATAAGATGCATTTGTATAAATATTCTTAAAGAAGTTCAAACAAGTATATAAATTGCTATAAGTAGTGTACACGATAAAAATAATATTTCTATTCAAGCATACATAATATAAACAAAAAAAAAAAAAAACAAATCAAAGATTTTATAAATAAATGCAAAAATATCAAATTTGAATTAGTAAAATTGTTACTACAAAACATATTACATACAATAACTATAATAATTATATAATTAGACATTTCTAATTTTCATTATAATTATACCTAAGTTATTTGTTTGCTAATTGCATTGTATACCATCCTAAAATATATTGTATTTATAAATTTATCATTTTTATTTATTTTAACCTATTAACATATTTACCTCCTCTATTTTACTGATTAGTATTGTAATCATTAATGTATATAATAAGTGTGAAAAATTGATACATATGGCCAAGGGCAATTGGTCATTTTTTTAAATTCTGAAAACAGCTATTGAGGGAAAGTAGTAAGTAGAATTGAAACTTATAGTTACTATTTTTTTTTCACTTTTTTTTTTTTTTAATCTTATTGTATTTTGTAATAGTTCAAATAATAATTCTATCAATTTCGCAAATAGTCATCTAAATAATAGTTTCTAAATACAATTGTGTATTTTTAATTTTATTCGTAAAATGTATTTACAACGCTAGTGCATATCATATTGTGTTATAGTACCTAAAAAGTAAAAACTTATAAGTAATGAACGTCCTCTGTTCAACGATGACTATCACCGTCAAAATAATATGATGGTACACAATTTAATGTATACCCAATCATCACATGCCAATAGATAGATCGTTCGCGAGTTTTAAAAAACATCATCCTATTTGATTGTATATGTACTAGGTGTATTTTTATTGAGGACCTTGTGCAACTGAATGTTATTGAAACAATAAAATCAGCTCATTTGGATCACGGCCATCGTATACTTTAAAACACGCATACATATTGATATAGTAATAAACAAAAGTGAACAAATTATTAATGAAAATAAGTTAATAATTCAAATTAAATTGACTTAAATGAAGACAAGATCGTTAAGTCAGAAAATTATGGTTGAAAAATAATGAACTTAATTTGATTCAAAGTTTAAAAAAATAATCTATAATGTTCTATTAGTACATAGATCACACAAAAAGTAATTTGTGACTATTTGGTATTATTTATTAGGTACCATTTTTATTGTACTATTTATAATTTTTTATATAAAACTGTATGTTAACTGTATATGTATAGTAATTAATGTATAAAATCATTAAAATCAAAAATTTTAATTTTTTTTTTTTTTTAATTCTTCTATACTTGATTTAAAAGATATTTAAATAATAAATTAAACTACCTAGTTAACTTTGTAAGTTAATTAAAAAATCAACTAATTACAATATTTAACTAGCTTAAAAATACAACTAGTTGATACATAATATCATTGATAATAATATTATTATGATGTATTGCTAATACATCATTCAGTGCGTACGATCATCAGTTATGGTAATTAAAAACAGCGTTTAATAAACTATAGTAATAATATATACACTATATAATCGCATATATAAAAACTTCAAAACCAATAAGCGTTGATATCGTCGTTAATTTTATCATGTGATAAAAAAATGCAATAATCACGAAATGTGTTTTATAGATTTTATATTACCTACTTATATTATTATGTAGATCGTAATGGAAGAGAAAAAGCGCTATGTCACTATGGCCATTAATCACTATATCATTTAAATTACAAACTATAAACCACTTTAGTATATCTTGCTTAGGGTTAGAAGCCAACATAACTTCATAGAATAATCATCACTCCAACATTATAAGTTATAAGTGTAATAATCGTAACTATAATATACAGACCCATATTAATACTGCAGGATCCTAAGAAGTAAGAGTTCTTGGATTTAGCCTCCAAATTTGAATGTTGGTCAATTACATACTAGTATACCACTGTATATTTTTAATTTTCACTAAATAGGTAATTATGTTTAAAATTATTTAAAATTTATCATAATAAGTATTTTTTTAATTATTATTATTGTATTATACGTACCTATAATATTTGAATGAATACAATGCCCATAATTTCTCCCAACTAAAATATGAGAATCAAAAATATTTTAACCCTGTCATAAGAATCTGTAATTTGTATTAATCAAGAATATTAATTTTAATATTATTTAATATCGTTGTTTCTATTGCCTATACACACTACGACAAAAAAGTTATATGTATAAAGCATAAAAGACAATTATATCACCATAGGAAAACTTAACTTAGCCGTTCAGTTCATTTCACTTATATTACTTTCCTATCAATAAAGAAAACATATTATATATTATACATAACATCAACGCATTTTTATAAAATTTAGATTTAAGAAAAAGAAAACACATTACAATTTTTCTAAGACCATAAAATTCTAAAAGTTGATGATATCATACACAAAATTAATTTTAAATAAAAAGACAAAAATATTATGAATACAATAAAGTTCCACTGGAAATCGAAAAAAAAAATGTTTTATCATATAAAATAATTAGTATTAAATTATCCTGGAAATTTTAACTTAAAATTATTCATAACTTTATTATTTGGTCTGTGTTAACTACGATTTGTAAATTGTTTACTACAGTTTATATTACAATACAAAAATAAATAAACAATTAGATACGTCGATGCAGCGTAATCGCAAAATCTAACTATTTTTTTAACTTACATGTCAATCAATGTAACTTTAACATTATTCGTATTTGTTCGAATTAAATCAATTCGAATGATTAAACATTTTTTCGAAAGAACGTGAAAATATATTAGTAATAAAATATATCTACATAGGAATCTACCAACGAAATTGTTATTTTATTATTTAAACATAAAATTGTACCAAATATTAGTTTGAAAATATCTATAAAATATGAGCTCAACAATAATAAAAATAATTTAAGAAAGTCGGCAAGTGGGTACCGCTCTATTAGAGGGTGGGGTGGACCTCGGACTAGGGTAGGTTAAATTTGAATGCAATGATAGGTATCATTGTATACGAAAAACGATTCTGAACGGAGATGATTTGTCAGTCTAGAATATTTAACGTTAGATATAAATACAAACAATTTTATGAACTTTGAACTACAAAATAATTTGCAAATATTCATGATTTTGACGAATTTTTGTCAAAATTTGAACTTCAAATGCTAATAAAAAAAAATTGTGCCTATGTATTCTTATAATTTTTTAATCATTATAACAATAACATATGAGGAACTTTGTATACAATTTTCAAGTATTTTGATTGGGCCAAAAAAATTTTATCGACACTTCAAAAAAAAATTTGCATAAAAATCGAAAATTTCAGTGGTCTATAAATAACTCAAAAAAAGTCAAACATTTTTGAAAATTTAACTGTATAGATAACTCTAACATAAACATTTGGTGAAAATTTCAAGTATTTATTATAGTGGTTAGTTTTTGAATTACAACCATATAAAAAAATTGATTCGGTCAAAAACTGGTTTTGCGTGAAAATTCCCGTTTTCCGTCATTTTTTTTTTGTTTTTCTCGATTTTTATAAAAACTGTTGGAAAATGTTTACTTTTTACCTCTATAATGCACCAAGGATATTCACTTTTCCATCGGAAACCACCCCCAAATTTGAAATTAAAGCATTATTTCGACTAGTTATGCTGTACATGACACAAAAAAAACATACATCATTGTAAAATCAATACATTCATCACTCCGTTCACAATCTAAAATAACACTCGAGGACCGAGGTAAAATTTAATTATAATATGTATTGTATATGTGCATACTATAACTACATTCTTATTACTATAAAAATTATATTGCTAGGTACTCCGCAATGCAGTTACAGATGAATAATATATTACATTATTAATTTATAATGTATTATGGTCTATGGAAATCAATAAATCGTAGACAACTATTATTTATTATTATTTTTTATTGTTTTTTCGACTGCTCGTTAACTCTCAGTGTATCTATACTACACACACACACACATCTATTTGTACTACTATTCAAACGCATCTTAGCAGTTTTTGGAGCTTGAAATAATGCCGTTAAACGTGACTGCGACGTTTTCCCGCAGAAGTATATACATTTTTTTTGTGTATACATTAATATATTTCGTATTTTACGCGCTGTTTACACACTGTATACATTATTTCCGCCTACAAACCGTTTATATATATATATATATACATACATATCAATATACTATTTTTCATATATATATATATATATATTGGCTGTTTTCGTTTTCGAAATCACTGACTTATGAGCGCGTGTTTTGTACACTCGATTTTTGTTGTGTCATCTTGTCCGCCGCAGTTGCCACCGCGTAGTACACTGCAAATAATGTCCCGATTTTTTTTTATTATTATTATTTATTGCACTCAACACCGTCCATTTGGGTTACGGGTGGTTACAACTAAAATAAATTTACGGTTTTAGTTTCGGTTATTGTTATAATATATGAATTTACCATGATATATTTATAAAATAATGTACACTATGCACGAACACCGTATAATGGCGCAATCGGAATGGTCGAAGTGAAAGGGGGTTTCGTCGACGAGTGCAAAGTTTGAGGGAATCTGAAGTCTAAACTCTGAAGGACGTTCAATCCGAGACTAGGTGACTGTAAAGTGAAGAAGATCAGATAGTTATTACAGTAGTAGTATACATATAATACCTATATTTAAGAAATTTTACGATGTATATATTATTAGCAACGTAAAGCCTAATAGTATTTTATATTCCAATATACTACAGGGTCTTCACCAATATGCTCACTAATATTTCTCCTTCGATAATTCATGAAGTATTTAAATTATTATTTTTAGCACTTAACCTGTTGAATATTTCATAGTTTTTAAAATTGTATAAGTATAAAAGTGATAGACTAAAGATTGCAAAACTATTATTAAACACTATTATCCTTATTTAAAATAAACCTCATACACTTCTCGATTAAAATTCGATTTAGATAAATTATTCAGAACGTGTTCTGAATTCGATTTATAATATAAATCGTGGTTTTTATTTAAAAAAAAAGAAGTTTGTATGACTGCATATTATTCATTAAATTGTTTAAAAAATGTAATTAATTGAAAATAATATGAAGTATTATAAATACAATTCAAAATTAAAATTCAATGCCTATTAAAGCAAATGCAACATTCGATAAGGATAAAAGGTGGTGAATGCTATATAAGAACAGACATAATACACAGAGAGGTATTATTATGCATATTACAATAAAAATAGATTTATATTATTGTAAAAATATATCGCTGAAAGGCATAAGCCATTAAAATTATAGTTTTAACGGGATGATTATTTGAGTAAATTATTATACTTATGTACACCGTGTTATTTTAATGACATTTAACCATATTTACAATAAATGTCTATGATTATGATGATAATGCACTTGTAATTTATTGGCAATTACGCCAGACGTAAAGAAGACCTTCACTCTAATACCGATACATATATATATATATACACATAATATATATTTATCAATATATTCTTAACCTAACACGGACGTATACTTAATATACACAAACTATACAAAATCTTAATAAGCAAACGTAAAAATGTTATATTTTTTTTAAACATAGGTAGTATAATATACCCATATAATTTGTGCCACATTGAAATATTACACCGTACCTACATAATAATTGTAATCACACTATTGTTAAAAATGCTCTTGAAATTTATTACAAATAGGTATTTTTAAATGCATTAATATAATGTACATGTAAATGATTACTCATCTACGCGAGGTCTTCAAGTCTAAATTTTGTCTAGATAGGTATATATTTATTTTCACGTATATATACATTTTTTACACGATGATGATTAAATATTTTATTTTTAATTGAGTAAACTACAAAGTAATCGGAAAAATTCTAATAGATTTAAAAAGAATAATATATTTTAAATATAAATCATAAAAATATAATATTGTTGTAATAATTATAATAGTACATTATCTGCTACATGTGTATCGTTTAGTTCGTTTACGAAACAATTTTATCTCCATAAAATAATAATAATATAATTAGATTATTTATGAATAAATTATTTATTTTATTTTTTAGAACAAATAAGAAAGTATTATCTCTGCATTCCTGAGTTTTCCTTTAAATTATTTGTTTCTCTATTAACATTTTCTACATAACTTTCCAAAGCCTATATATTTTATTAAAATACTGTATCATCAATTATTATCAGCGTGAAGTTACTATAGACATAATACTTAAATATATATGATACTTTTGTAGAGACGTCGATAATAGTAATAATTATTACAAGTATAATAATAATGCTGATAATAATAATAATATAATACAAGACAACTTTCTATATTTCCCGGTATGATATTATAATACAATTAGTATAATGTAAATACCTTGAACTTGACTGTTTAGTTTTATCCAATTTTTTGCAGACACTTTGTTCGATTAAGTATCGACTATCGAGCGTATAATAACTACGTTTCATGGGCGAATTGTAGCTCGTACACAGCACCTATAATAGCAAAGGCAATTTTTAATACGAACGGACACGCTTGATATGTGTAGGTACCTATATAATAAAGAAATCCTCCATATTATATAAACACATTATATTATTACAAATTAATGACTAAGGTTAAGGTGATCGAATATCCATTATCCTAACTCAATATTTTTAACAGTCACTTTTTTGAACTGACATACATACTCGTATACTATGTACCTATCACGAAATTATGAGGATGCATTGGAACTACAGTGTTTTCAACCTTTCTATGCTACGACGATACGCCATTATGTAAAAAAATTTAAATGATGACCAAATAAAACATAATTTACGTATTTCATTTTAATGATAAATACCTTTAAAATTTGAATAAATTCAAATCAGAGCTCCATAAAAAATTGAATATTGAATATTATATTTATTTTAATATATTTAATGTGCAATTAATGTTTTATACACAATCAATATTATTTTAAGTGTGGTGAAATATTGGAAAGAATAATTTGTAAGTTATCATTGATAATAACTTCCCAATGGTCAAGGGTGGACCTTTTATTGGAACAGTCAGCCATTGAACGCCAACGCTAAAAAAAAAAAAAAAAAAAAAATAAAGAAATGCCTTAAATTCAATTTCAATATCAATCTCAATAAAAATCAAAAAAATTGATTAGAAGGTTAAAGTTTTAATTTTAAATTATTTATTATTAAATTGTGTAAAATTCAACATCTAACTAACCTATTCAATAACTTACTATTAGTGAGTGTTGTAAAAATCAATCACCTATTTCGTTTAGTTTAGGTTCTGTAAAGCTATGTTTACTTAGCTATTATATTTAAATAAACCATTTAATTAATGTAAATTAATTAAACAAAAGTAAACATTATACAATTGTATTCATATTTAACCCTAGAGCACACGCATCACGATAAAAAAGACCAGGCTCTTAAAATTGTGTTCATTGCTTCAAAAATATGAAATATTAATCTAACCCAACCTAGGTACCTTCTAATTAGGTGATAAATAAGTTAGATACAAATCTCAGTTGAATACAATTTGATGTCTGTACTATAAAAGGGTTCAAATTTCATTATCTATTGAACAATCTGCCTAAAAGACTGGGTGCTTGGTATGCTGAAATATAACCTTAAGTGTAATAACATTTATATGAAAATTTAATTGGTTTATATTAAGTATCAATAAAAGCATTTGACAATTTTTATTTATTTAAGAGAAATAAAATAATGATTATTTCAATTCATTGAGTTTTAGTTGATGTGTTTCAACACACGGTCAAAAATAGCGTGTGCGTAGAATCTCGTGAATATTTTCAATACGTGTAATCTAGGGTTAAATACTTAAATGTTCATGATAACTTTTTATGATTTCATGTTTACGTTGTTCATTTTTCATTCATTGTTTGTGATACATTTTTCTTTTCTCAATCGTTAGACCTTTGCCTATCGAATGTTTCTCAAATTGAATTTAACTTTAAATAATATGATACAACAGTATTTTTTGGTGTATTAGCAATTTGAGGTTCGGTTTAAAGTGCTGTTTGTAATAACTAAATGTAATTGCATAATAATAATAAAAATAATATCAAGCAGTGTGTTTTGTACTTTTGTTTTCGTTTGATTTTAAGAATTAATAATTATAATGAAATGCTTTAATATATATCTTTATAAAAATCCGAATTATATAGATCCATTTAGTTTCAAAACATAAAACTCTTAGTGTGAGCCTCACTCAACTTTCAAACCTTAGTAATTCTCTTTAATCCTAGATATAATTTAGAACTAATTTTTACTTTCATAAAATATAATTTTATACCATTTAAAAGTAGTATAATTTGTAAGATGCTTTGTAGAAAATATCTAGAAAGAGATAAGTCCGATAAGTCCTGATCCCGATCACGATGAAATCAAATTGCAAAAAAAAAATAATATCACGACTTTGGAACAAGACTCGTCATGTCTTATAAGTTATAACTGAATCATGTTATTTTACGATATACGTATTATTATGATATAGCTAAAATAATTGATACATATTTTAAGTTACCACAAGGAGACGTTTGTACGTAGAACGACATTTATATTATATACGTATACATACGTTTTGATTATACCGTAGTTGCGGTAACCGAATGGTGACCACACGCGTTCCTGTAGTAGTATATTATAACATAGTGTATATATTTTGTGTATGTATTCGTACATGATTACTGCGGTCGAAAAATGACAGGTCCTTGATGATGGGTCGCAATCTTTTCATTATTTTATTTTATTTGTTTCCGTCAAGCTCCTACACCCACCGCAAGGTGAATGGCTTATACTTATACGGATATACCTACATAAGTACAATATACAGTGCCCCGTCTTTTATGTATTATGTACAACTACATATCTCAAATCGATGACCTTAAATTGATATACAGTTTGTTATGTGATAACTACTCTAAGGGGTTCTGCGAAGTACCTACCCACTCATTTTGTGAAAAATTGTACAATATTATTTTACCAAATTCATAACGAAATCACCCAATACACTCAATTATAATTGTGATATTATATATCGTTAACTAATAATTTATTATGCGATGTCACGATACATAGCCCGTAAGACGTATTATATATATATATATTATATAACTACACGAGTATACTCATGAAGCAATAAAATTACTGTGCAAAATATTTAAATAATAATAATATTCTATTTTTGCGTCGGAGGTGACTGCGGCTGTGATCGTATAATATAATAAGAATAATATCGCTATATTTACTATTTACATTGTACCTACACACGTATTATAATATGTATACGATTAGAGTATGTCGACCCTTACCCTCCGTTATAATAAAACACACACGTGCGCTTAAATTATACTAAAATAATAATAATAATTGGGTACTACGAATGTTATGGTTTTTTTTCAGCGTTAAATGTTTGGTTTTTTAAACAATTTTTTTCATTTATCAAAAAAATCTATATTTTCGTATGAACATCTGTGATCGAATTATTTTTTTAAGTTTCAAAAAAATAACATTAAAAACATATTTTAATGTTTAATGTATTAAAATAAAGTCATGAATACTCCGATCTTCAAGATCTTGAAAAAATAAAGTTTTTAAATAATTCGAAAATTTTTAAATTAATGTACGAACTATAAAGTTGAAATAACTGTGTAAGAACTTATTAGTTCATATAGGTACAATAGGTACAAGGTACATTCAATTTGTCAGTTTGTTATTTCCTCCTATACATCACTCATCAAAACTATATTGCATGTAAATATTGTAAAGTATATTCGTGACATATTATGTGGATTAAAATCTATTAAAAATATCGTTCTTGAAATCAAACAATCGAAGTAAAAATAATTTTTTTTTAACTTTTAAAATGTCATTTTAAGGTTTTAAAAATAAATGTATTTCCTATATAATCATTATGATGATAGTTTCACGCGATTAAACGTTCTAAAAAAAGACACGATAGGTACCGTATATAATTTTGCTGACGGAAACGATGTTGTTTACGTTTACATGTAGAAACTAGAAACGCGATTGTTTCTCTTTCGATTCGTGGAACCTAGTTTTCTGTGGTCTAGATGATATATAGTACTATGCGCAGCCTACCCACGAATTTATGTATACAGAGTTATCCCGTAAATCAGCTTCGAAAACAAGGAAGCTCATCATACATTGTGTGAAAACATACTTGTATTGCACAAACTGATTTACAAATGTCATCATAATCACTCTTCCCATTTTTTTTTATTTAATTAAGAATTCATTTAAATTCATTGTGTCAGAACTTTTAAATATACTCAAGGGCCATACTATAAATAACTTTAATAATCACTATTTTCATAAAAGGTTTGACGTTTATAGGAGATACTGGAGATTTGATGATAATTTATTAATATTTTATAGTTTGTAAGAATTATCGAGTGTTATAAATAGATATGCTATATTGCTATATCAAATCTATTTTCTATTTTTCTAAAACCATTTATAAGAACTTTAATTCTTAGTTTATACATTTCAACATTTCAAAAACTATACTCATTTAAATTTTAATAAAGATTACATTTGAATAAATGTATTATTAAAAAAAAAAAAGTAGAATAAATAGACAATGAGCATGCTTGGTAAATCAAAATTTACTACTAAGATGAAATTATTCCAATATTCAATGATTATACATAGTATACATAAAGTTGTTCGATCAAAGTTCTTCTTTACTATACAATGCATACATCTTTGTAGTTACAGTACTAAGTACAATTGAGTGTGTGTATGTGTGTGTGCGATAAAAACACGTCGGCGTCACGGTCATTGACATATTTTTTTTTAATCCAATCGCACTTGTCTTTTATACGGTCATCTAAATATATTGCAAATTCATTATGAGAAATGTTCGCTGCTTTCCAAATAATTTCGAAAAAAAAAATGCAAAATCACATCTTTAACTTAGTGATTATTTAAAAAAAAAAAAAACACTTCTTTCCTATACAAGTACCTATTTGGAACAATTTTATAATTTTATTTTTAACTATACTTTAATTATAGTAGATAATTTAAATTCTAAAATATCATAAAGATATTAAATTAAGTAGAAAAAAATCAATAATGTAAATACTTTTCATGATAATACGATCGTTTAAAAAAAAAAAAATCACACCGTGTATATAATATTAAAATACTTATAGCCATAAGTATAATATACGAAAATAATATTTGGTGGAAAATTCAAGTGCAAAACATAATATTTTTAAACTATTGAAAAGCAGATGTTTGTATTGACACAGAAGTTAGATTCCTCAGTACTATAAAAAATACCAAGAATTTTAAAGTATGGTTTAAAAATGCTGAAAATTAGAATTTAAATACATTTATTATTAAATTAAAAATAATGGAGTCAAGTATACCCAATGAATCACCCTTTTACATAATATTTACTCTAAATTATTATAATATATATATGCCATTATAGTGTACATTTTATGGATTAAGTTTTATTTAGAAAGCTGTACGGTAAATCTCTGTATAAACTCTCATATAGCGTTCTTATCAAAATGGATGCATATAGCTTTAAATTAAAAAAGTATACGTAATTCAAATTAAAATACCTACGTATTTTAGATCATTTCATTATTATATTTTAAATTATTTTAATTATAATGATTTGTTTTTACATGTTTCTTAAGAATGAGTGTAGGTATTATGTACACGTTTTTTTATGCGATAACGATAATATTTTGAATACATAAATCATTCGAGAAATATTATTAAAACCCCCACGAATCTACGTACCAATCTACGCCCAAGCGCTGTCCGTCACAATGATTGCTGTAGGTCGTGGAAAAAAAGTAATAATAAAAAAAAAACCAAAATACGTATAATATATAAGATGCGAAAATTTTGAGATGCTCGTCTGCAGAAAATCCGTTCGGTTAAGGTCATCCTTTTTTCTTTCATTTCCTACTACAAGCACATTTTTTTTAAATACTTATAATATATGCACTCAGTGAACAAAAGATGACGTTCCGATCTGATCTATCACGCCACACCGTATATTAAATTAAACACCTCCACGATGATACACAAATATTTACATATAATTATAGGTATAATACTATATTATTGTTGTCATAGTGATAAAACAGTTCCTGGCCGCCGGTAATTATTGTCACGGGTTAACATAATAATGTATTATATCATACGTGCGCGTATCCAAAAATAAATAAAAAAACATGATGTATTATACTCGTATAGTCGGTATACATATACGCTCGCGAAAATCGATAATAATCATAACGATGATATTTTTTCTTAATATTTCAATATACTTTACCTGCGTTGCACACGTGCTCGCCTTTGACTCGGCAACGGACAGCTATGTAGGTAGCATATCATATTATGTAAATATACGTAATTATTATTATACGATTTACACTACAGGTGCTGAGTACCTGATAGATCGTCAGAATATTATTATATGTTCAACACGCTGATATATGCTCCGACTGGGATCGATAGCAACGATAATCTGTAATTGTCCCGACTCAAGGTCCTCGCGGAAAGATTAGCCGAGTCGGTTAGGGCGTATCGCATTAAATTAAATATTATTGTTATTACGCACGCGTACAACAACGCACGACAAGGAATTTGTAATAGTAATAATAAACTCAGAGCTACAGCGTACAACAGTGTATTTGCGCGATGATTTTTTTTCACCACGACATAACCCCATACGGGACAATGACGATGAGTATAGGGTCTTTCAGGACGAAGAAAGACTACGATATGATTTTTTTCTGCGGACGTGCATATCGTGGCGTACATGATATATAATGTCGCGTATTATGTCGTTATTATTAATGTCCTTAAGCTTATACTCTTTTCGGAAACTGAACTTGTCTAGTCTTAAAACAACAATGATTATACGTGATACGAAATATGAGTGTCTATGCGAACAATCGTTGTGTCCCAATTAGAGAATACCCAGAGTCAGTGTTTTTTCGGAATCGCAAAGGTCTCTCAGATGTTGTATCTATATTCAATACGAAGGTTTGAACGGGACTGTAAGAACTCATTCAGAGCTACAATTTATGAAGTAGAACGAGACCATGTCCTCTTTTTGACCAAATGAAAAAGCTTAATATTTACTTAATGTTTATATACAAATAATAACTATAATAATATATAATTTAATACATTACATAATTTTCATAAAACTTATATTTTTACTACCTTTTTATTCGTATAAAATTAAAAAAATATATTTAACTTTTTAGAGTGACTGAAAATTGAAGGATATAATTTTGGTCAAAAACACTTATACTAATAACGCGTATAATCCAATATACTGAATTGGTTAACCAGGTCAAATAAAGAGTAAGAATTCATTCCAATTTAAAACTACTTACCTATTTTCCGATAAAAACAGCACCTCTTGTAGTGAACAAGCATTTCAATCTATAAAAAATCATGTGTTTATGAAAATATTTATGTAGATAAATATCCTTTTATGAAAAAAAGTTTCTCGTGTAGTAGTATCTGAAATTTAGTCTCAATCTAAACTAAAAGGATGTAGGTTCCATTTAAGACAGGAGTGAAAAAATGCAATCTCTAGAACTATCCAGTAACTTTAAAAATAAAAATTCAAAGATTGGTCAAATATTAAAATACTTTTTTAAATTATCTTTACGTCACCTTAATTTGAAAAGATAATTTAACTTAGTTCTGTTATCAATAATATCATTATGAAACCTCACAAATTCGCATGTTACCTGTATATAACCCAGAAATCAATTCATATTCGTCCGAATTTTAAAACCAAACTTATTTTAGTTGTTTTTCGTGGTTTGAGCTCATGTCCTACTCGAGGTATCCAACTTTGAAAGTAATGAAACTGACGACCTTGGTATGTTTACTACTCCCATCATGGCATTTTAAAATTAAAACTGTAAGTTCACACAATCCATATGATATCATCATAATAAAAACATTTAGATTTTTCATATTATTGTATATTGTTATCATTATTATCGTTAAAACAAATATAATTATATAGAAATACAAGACAATTTATATATAATATAGACGAAAAACATAATAATAATTATATATTGTCATGAAATAAAAATTTGGATTACAATAATAGACTTAAAATATACTTAAATATAAACTTAATAATAATAATATTAAAATTAACTGGTATGTATGCGTATAATATTATGATATTGTTCACTTAATCGTTGATGGTATATATAATATATATTATATATACGACAACAAGTGTGAACAACGCAGTCGACGCGCGCGAACCTTATAAAAAAAATTATAATAGTTTAATAATACGCCTGTATTATTATGATCATAATATAATAATAATAATTATTATTATTTTATAAAATGCAGTGCGTTGGTCGCACGCGACAAACATACGTGTTATTGTTCGCTATATAATAAACAAATTGAGAGGGAAAAAAGGACATACAAAATAGGCGTACAAATGTATATGTATATAATATTATTATAATAATGTTGATAATACTATAAATAATAATATGCGTTAAACCTAAAAAGTCTAATCGTAACGTACCTATATATATTATAATATTATATATACGAATAGCGCGCGAGCTTAAAAATATATATATATAAAAAAATCATAATAATAATAAACAACAAAGATAATATATAAATTACTTTTATACAATACGAATTTATTTGTTTTCATAAAAATTAAACTTGATCTTTTTGTTACGAATTAAAAATTGTTTCTTTCTTTCTACACATTATAGGTTATATTATACGAAGAATTCGATCGATATTACGTCTCCCCACACCGATTTGTATTTTCTTTTTTTTTTTGCTTTTTTATTCTCTATTCTCTATTCGATCTATTTATTTTCTCACGGTAAGTTTCGTAAAATAAAAAAAAATCGTATCCTTAAACACGCGTACCTCTCTATACACATCGTCGTCGTCGAATGTTAGCTCTGTACGACTAAATTTCGCTTTTCTGTTTTTCGCTTTCTACGAACAATTATACTATACATAATAATATTATCATTATCACCGCGATGACGCGGTTTTTAAGTAGTCAGACAACAAGGTGTACACGAGAATAATTATAACAATACGATACTTGCGATGTGTGCTGTGAGGACCGTGGGATGATAAACGGTCACACACGTCGTCGATAGATATAAATAAGATTTCGAATTTTTCCAAAACGATTATTTGATGACGTACGCGAAACTGTAATTTTAGAAATATAATTTATATGTAATATGCTGCTTCTATGTATATCCGTAATAAAAGAGCCCGCGCGAGTTATTTCATACTATTGTAAAACTTATATGCATAATATTCACAAAATTATAATAAGATTATGATAAAATATGTGTATTGTGTACACTGAAGTAATACGGATTTTCATCGCGTTCCGTACTGACGACGATTAATTAAATACAATCGAAAAAAAAATCACAAAAATATATACCTACTAAGTATTTTATATAATATGTGTATATGTATAAAAAAGAGAGAATAGTTATAAAAAAAGCTCATTAAATCGTTTTCCTATACATTATGTTATAATAATATATAATATATGTACGCAATTTATATATATATATATGTATGTGTAAATTATCCATCAGTCGAGAGAAAATAACGAAAAGGGATCTATATAATAAAGTGATTTTTTTTTTTAATTTTTCTTTTCTTTAAAATTGAATCATTTCGATTTTCGTCGATGAGAAGCGCGAATCGACCTTAGTCACTTCGTCCAGTTGGATCATTAGTCCCATTCGCCAACGTACATTGGAGTCCTGTGTCCCGTCGGTATGTAACCTCTAGTAGGTATGGGCAACCGTCCGTAGATGTGGTTGTAAGGCGAATCAAAAACTTCGGCATCTGAGAAACGTAAAAAAAAAACATTTTCATTTAGTACACGTTTATGCACGTTCACATGACACATAATATAGTTAATATTATATAAAAAAAAGTTATTTTGCGTATTCAATATATCTGGAATGTATACATTATAGATATAACTCAACTCAAAACTCTAGGTATCCAAAAATAAAAAATTTAGGATAAAAACCAAATTATTTTTTGAATATTATAGATGTCCATATTCAATTTGAATTGTTATTGTTTGTTTTTAAGTTATGTTAACTTAAATTTGAAAACACGTATATCTATAAGTTATAACTAAAGAATGTAAACTGATTTAAGTGCACTTATACATACCTAATATAAATAATATAATATTTTATCATTTAGGGCTGATTAAACTATAGGAACGATCATATTGTATGCATGTCACAAATTTTACAGTAGGTACATAATATTTCAATTAATATTATGGTTAGCAAACAAGATAGTCTTTCTAATCTCTTAAGTCTTAGTACATGATTTTTTATTTACCAGAAAGTTAATAAAAATAATAAAAAATATTGATATGTAAATTTCTATACAGTTGAACTTGTATAGGTAAGGTATATTGTTTAATATTTTGTTTTAATATAATTAAATTTACTATGCATTCGTTTCACCGTATAAACACGATCGAGAAAAGTCGGTAGACTAATTATTGCTAATTGGTCATTTTACGAACACCGTTTAGGCGTCGTCGTCGTTGTCGTCATATTTGGACACAATTATATGAAACTGGTTTGAAAAAATAGCATAATGATTTACAAAAATAATAATAATCATAAATAATAAAATTATGCAATACGTGGAGTTATAATGTCACTAAGCCGTTACATAGTATACCGATCCAATCACAAATAACAAAATGTTTATACGTAATAAACGATATATAATAGTCTACCTACACCAAAAGTCCAACGCACCAACGGAAATCCGTCGAAATCATATTTCTAAGGCGTTCATGTTATTATTAAAATTTTATCTTTTTTTTTCTGGCGAACAGTATTTTATTGCTTCCTGCTCTATAATAGCCGCAGATCTGTTTGACGCGGTAACTCACGGTAACACTAGAGAAATTAAAAACAATGTCGATCTTAACCGAACGAAGAGCCGTTATATGAAACCCCTGTGTAGTGCAATCGTTTATCATATTGTTTATATATATAGGTAGCCGTAGGTTGAACATTTTAAATTCGATTTAATCTATCGTTTGCAATAGCGTAGGAAACGAGAATGGTTGTACGCGTCTATAGCGATACGCCATACGCAGGTCACGGTTTTCATCGCGGTGGACTTGATGACGGTCGAACTCGATAATCGATTGTACCCAATAATAATAGGCGTTTCTGGCACAATTAAATTCGAATAACGGGGTCCAGTTTCATGCCGACAGCCGTGACGAAAAATCCGCAAAAACAACCAATGTTTAATTTTTATAATATATATAGCTATGTAAAAATATGTGTACCGGAAGCTGCGTGAGTACCTTTACAACCCAGATTTAATACAGATTTGCTACCCGTGGTTTCAATTCGAGACAAAGCCGTTTGGCTTTTAATAGAGGCATATACTGTTAAATAATTTACTGAGCAAGCTTAACATGTCCTTACATAATGCATGTATAATATTAAAATCCAAATTTTGACATTGAAAATACTTAAAAATAATAAAAAAGTATTATATTTTATTTTTTTATACAATTTAAAGCGTCTTAATTATTATAGAGATACAATTATCTTTTTTCAAATTTTAACTCAAATTTTTTAACTGTAAGTTGTTAAATATATTATTTTTTGAAAATTATAAAGCATTTAATTATAAACTCAAACGATAAAATTGTATTCATTACCCAACGATAATATAGACCATGATGATAAGTTTCAATATGACAATATGTACCTATGCTATGATGATTTTAAATTTATAAAAATGACAAAAAATGTGCAAATATTTAAAAATATGAACCTGTTTTGTATATTATAAAATTATAAGAATTGATAACAGAATATGTGCATTATATTATGAGACAAGAAGGATTGAGAATATTTTGAAAACAACCTTGTATACTATACACTATAATCCGTTTACTAGCTTACAATAGACTCAGTGAGGTAATACGTATATATTATTTAAATTGAAGATTGCACTTATATAATACAGTGGACGATAGCAGTTTTGGAATAAAACATTTATTTTTTTATTTAATGAAGCACTCACAGCTGACAAATGGAAGTAGGATTAAAAACGGTAAATAAAATATTGACGGTGAGATGTATAGTGTATACTTAATATTATACTAAAAACGTATAATAGTTATTAGTGTTTGGGACTAAAATCGTGCGGATTAAAATATTTTTCTCTTAACGAAATCGAATAAAAAGAGTCATTAGGACAGTTAACTATTTTGAATAGGTATAATAATATTATAAGACGGCATCTGTTTTGTGTTGTAATTGAAACACATAACGTGACAGTAAATTTTGTTGAATATTTCGAAAATAATTTTATCTGACCGACAAATATAGGTACTTACAATAATTTTATAGTTATTCGAAATAAATATAAGACATACAGTTTGTTAATTGCTAGTATAAGTATAATTCGAATGCATATTTTAAAAATGAATATTAACTATTTCTAGCCAGGTGCAAAAGCTTTTTCGTATTAAAGTTTCTATAGTATAATGCAATAAACGCACGTATTAATATTTGCTGCAATGACGATTCTACTATCATCATATTTTTTAAAAAATGTTATTATAATATTATATCTATATAGCCTGTTGAAAAACGATTTGTATTGACGTCTAAAATCCGCAGCGGATGCAGTAATAGTACAACCAAATGAAACGAAAAAAGAAACAGGAAATGGATAACGTTCGGCCCCGTTATTGTCGAGTATCGACCGCAAAACATCGAAATGGCAAATTAAAAATTTCGCCGTGGAGATGTACTCGTTTGGTTTAATAAATAGTCAATTGATGACTGTTATCGCGGGAACTCTTGACCACCACATACCGTAAATGTACACACTAATCGATTATAAATCCGAGGGGTATATCGAATTTACAAAATAATAATTAACAATAAAATTTAATAACAAACGACGATCACTCACCCATTCCGCTGTCGAAGCTGCGCGTGTGCCACATAGCGGGCTGCGTGTGATGATAATGTACGGCGGCGGCGGTGGCCAGGTGACCGTTGGACAGGGCCATCGGATTCTGTTGGTACCGTGATGGCGGGACGGCGGTGCTCATCTTCGGGCCGACGGGCACGTCCTTGACGAACTCCTTGGTTTTTCCGTTGGAAGTCTTGACAAAGTTCGGCACTCTCGCTCTCAGTCCACAGTAGTACGGGTCGTCTGAAAACCAAAAATTTGTTCTTATAAATATAAAATAATACGCAATAATATCATTACGCTAATATAAAATTTGCTCAATCTAGTAAGTATTTAGGGTGTTTAAATAATTAAATGTTATTTTTCGTTTAAAAACGCACAGTAGACGAGCATCGACTTTACGCTATTATACGCATAATAGAAATGCTATATTAGATCAGTCTCGTAAAATATGTGTACCTACATTACATCAAGCTTAGCAATCTTACTCTGGGACATAGCACTATCAAACTATTATGCATAAATACATGACACTATAATTTATTTATAAATGTTTGTTTTTGTTAGGCACAAGCGTTTCTCTTTTAATTTTATCGCGTATTTGTCTTCTAAGTAAGGTTAGGTTAAATCTTCTATTATATATTTTAATAGCTATGTATGAAAACTTGTGATTGTAATATCGTAACAAAATATTATACACCACCTAAAATATCAGATGTACACCACACCTGCACGACCGTCGTACGCCCAGTCTCTGTCTTATCGTCTCATTATCTTGTGTCGCGATTCAAGCGAAAATTTATAATTACAACGAGCTCAGAGTACTTAAAAATATAATAATAATAAATTGATACTAAATGTCAAGGTACGCAGATGCCGTTTCGTTGAGTGAAAGTACATGTGCGTCAGCCGGTTCTGCGTGCACAGAGTCGGCCTTTCACCTAGCTGCTGCAGTTTTTTTTCACAAACATTTAGAATAGCTATAATAACAACGTGTAACTAGTAATTCGAATGGATTATACGAGTACCAATTTCCCGTTTTGCACTTATGCATAATATAATGTAAAATGATAATACATTACACTATTTTTTTAACATATTTTATTACAAATTATACAATCTGTAAGATTATTTCCAGTAAGCACTTGTGCAGATAATAAAATATAGTACATAATATGAACAACTAGCAAAAAATCACCTAGGTGTAACATTTTTATTATAAATTTTGTTTTGAGTTAACTTTATAATAAAAATGTCTCTTTACACAGTTCTCTTGCACTGGATCCTAAGACGATCCCCAAGTATAATAAAGAAGTGTAATTATTTGGATTTAATTTGAAAGCGAAAGAGTTTGTAAGTTTCTAGTTCTGCTGTTTTTAACACGGTTTGAATTCTTAAGTCCCAGTGTTAAGTATGGTTTGAGATATAATATTATAGGTTGCACATTTTCTATTATATATTAATGTATACCTAATGTAATTCCATTGGAAAGTTAGTATTATAAATTAAACTTTAATCACGCCTGTATTAAAATCGTGTTGAAGTAAGGCGTGTATTCATTAAAACTTTCGTTTCAAAATTTAAATTTAGAATTAAAAAAAACACTTATAGAGAACATTGGAAAAGGTAGAAAAGTTGATCTAGCGGTTTCGAAGTTTATACATGGAGGGTCGTGACGAATAACTTCAAATATACTTTCGTTTAAGTCTTTCTCAGTAAGGTATGATTGGTATGTTTTAGTAGAAAAAAAGACGGTCTGCATAATATCCAATGCCATAAAAATGCAAAATCGTATTATTACAAATGATACAATAAGACTGTATACTCGTCTCATTGTACCAATTATACTGTACGCCTAAAATTAAATTCTGATTTTAGGAATTTTTAAAATTCTCTGGTTGATGAAAAGAGAAGTTTATTTAAGAGTATAGTATTTAGAAATAAATAATATAAAAATCAAAATTTGAATGAAAGACAAAATTGAGGTGAAGCATTCTTGGTGAATCACTGTGTACATGATCTCTTCAGCAAGTGGAGTAACTGGGCTTCTAGTGTTACAGAGTGCAGACGGATATGCGACAGCTGCTGATATCACATATAAAGTAAGTATTTATATTATAATAATATAATGACGATGCCCACCACAATGACGTGACTTATAAGCGTAATGTGTATATTAACTGCCTCGTTGTATTTTTTATGTTGAATTAGGTAATCTCGACGAAACGGATTAAAAAGAATAAGAAAACTGGGCAAGGTCGTTGACGGATCCAAAGAAATAATAATTATTATTGCACAGACACGTTATCATGGTAATAATAATAGGTATATAATATATATATTTTGTCTTTTAAAATCGTCCGAAATACCGTGCCGCGTTGTCTCAATAAATAAATACGAATGTTGTCAAATGCCAAAATATGAAAATGGTTATTAACTATATAGGTACCAGATACCTATTATTAGGGTTATTAATGTTCATATAAATTTAATCAAAAAATAATTGTAGATCGAAATTGTTAAGTCTTTATTGTTAATAAAATAAAAAAATATTTTTTTAAAGTTCTACTGCAGACGTTAACATAATCATCTAATAAGTTTTAAATATTAATATACAATAAAGGTAGCATATTACATATAATATGCATTAATGTGTGTGCACTATAGATACCTCCTAACCCCAGACGATAACACTGTGGCGAAATCGACTTCGGGATACAGAATTGCGCTTATTATTATACCTATACAGTATAAAATAAATAATAATAATAATAATATATATAAGCGCTGTAGTTTTACCGATCATAACTGTGATGGGCAGGAGAATCCATTTGAATCTGTGCCGCCACACACGCCGCTATTATACGTTTTATTTAATGGCAGATTATAATATTTTATATTATATTTGCGCGAAAAGGGATATTATCATTGTATTAAATAATACGTATGGTGAAATAAGCATAATATATATATATTTACCGTATTTTTTATTGTTGTCCTTGACTTTGTCCTTTCCCCTCGATGAGGTGAATTGTTTCATGGTACCTACCAATCTGTTTTCTTCTTCTTCGATGTCATCGTAGTCAGGCTAAAATTACGAAAAGAAAAATGTATTTAGTTTAGAAAAACACTCATGGAAAAATTAAAATTGCATGTGTACGTGACGTCTAGCAAGATGTAAAACTAATAGGATTTATTTGAACACTTCGATAGGTATGCTCGAAAGACAAAAACTGTTAACACTGTGCGTATAGGTTACCATATTATTATTTTTATAATTATATATATAATATAATGCCCCAATTCATTTTGAGTCAATTACTTCCTCGGTTAAAGTTATTAAAAAAATGATTATTTTTAATAATATAATTCCTCAGTAATGGTATTTTTTTCTACCGACTGTCAGATAATATTATGTTATTCATATGTGTGTTAGATGTCGGAGTGTAAAAGAAATTGGCAAATATCCCTCGTTATGCCATAACAGGTGTTATGGCATTTATATACTTTTAAATACTCGTACGATCTCGGATGTGTAGCTATAATTTGTTTTTTACACACTTAATTATTATACTGACATGTCAATTTCAAAGTTCCTCAGACCTATCCAGAATTTTCGTTTCCAGGATATAACCTGTCTACTATCACCTAATCACTCGCTCAAATACTGTGATTATATAATATATTATATCATTATAATATTATACTTGATATCCATAAAAACACACATACATCGCACTGAATATTATTTAAAATCTTACGCTAAGATAATGGAATATTATTATTACAAACATTAACACGGATGAAAGCGTATATTAATCTATAATAATGTGTTAAACGTCACATAAATGCATTTATTTATTCCACTCAATTACATAATATTATATTGTAAAAATTATTGGTTATTAATAAATATTATTACCTTAGGTATTTCATGTGGGTAAGGGTTAGACGGGTCCCTGGGCGGCAATTTTGGTGGCTTGTCACCCCGGCGCGCCGCCGTCTGCATCATCAACTGTTCCCGTGTGGCGGCCACCATGTTTGCTCCTGCTATGCTGTACGGGTCCTCATCCGGGATTGGGATCCTGGGCCGGTTCTTAATGTCCACTGTCCGTTTCACTGCGTAAACAACAATGCGCACGAAATCGCGATTAAAGACAGTCGGACAACATTACAATAATACGGTTTAGATGATATTATATATTATAGGTATAGAGCTCCTAATAATAAAATTGATATGAATCGGTGGGCACTACTATAATAGAGCAGTTGCACCACTCGAAAACATGCGAATGGGAAATGTCTTCATGATATAAATAACTAGCGATAACTTTAATATTCCGATGATATCGAGAAGTAGAGTAATCTAATCTACAGAGGATTTAGAGGTATATTGTGTAGAGCGGATCCCTCATCTTTCTATCATTCACCCTATTCTCTACTGCGAACTATAAAATAACTATTCGTTGAACAGAAATGAGACTATAACCAGCAATGGGGTGCTTCATATTACACGTAAAAATATTAAAATATCAACCAAACTATCAAAGTGTGTTAAAGCTATAATGCGATGATCTAAACACCAAATACGATTATGTTATATTTTATATTGTTTTATTCCGTAAGAACACGGTACGATCAATTACTCTATAATATAATAATATATCGCCGACACCGACGGTAGCCCGAGTACGTGTTACTATTATTATTACGCGGTGTCCGGTTTGACGCGATCGTTTTAAACCATAAACCGATGGAAATTGGCACCGAGTTATAATAGATATATGCACATAACAAACGAACGCGTATCCCTTTTTAAGAGTGTTTTAACCCCGGGTCTGCATTCCCGCCGGAAACCCGATTTTCCCCTCCCACTACTGCGATAATCACAATACACAAGTATGTATTAATGTCTCTCTCTTTCTCTATCTCGTTTTGTCTCTTTGTCCCCATCTCAGTCTCCACGTGTGTCTCTCAGCCGAAGAGAATAATAATAAAATAAGTCATGACCGCGATACTCATCATCTGTGTTGGTTAACGGTTGTGTTTAATATACATATATTTCTAAGTGCGCCATCGACAACGGTACACTGCATCGAAACGGATTAATCGCTGCGACGAACGGACTGTGCGCCAATTAAAAGGTCACTGCCGCCGCGTAAAAAAATGGCAAAAACCGCACTTGACGAGATATCGCGAGCGCGGACACGACGACGACGACAACAGTGTAATAATATATTACACGAACAACGCGCGCGTACTCGGCCGACCACCCACGCAGCGCGGGGACATAATCTATACGAATATAGGACGACATAATATGTTTTCCCCTTTGCAGTGGTCGATCGGATAGTGCCACGCAAAATCATGTGAAAATGTCCCTCCTCTCATCCTCACAAAAATTTATCCGATCACTGCTGAAGATTATAACAACATTTTGACTACACCACGTTCAGTATAGTAGTTTTGAGCAAATGCTTTCAATTCGATCATCACACTTATAGCATTATACTTCAAGAGTAATTGATGAAAATCGATTGATAATCGAGAATTTCTGTTTTGTAATTAAAAGCACAAACTTATTTCGATGTGTGATGCAGCGAAATGATAATATAACCTAACGTAGGTACATAATAATTGGAATGGGATAGAAATCCGGATTTCAAAAGTAAATTACAAATACTGCTACTATTCAAATAAATAATAATTCTGAAGATCAGAAAAAAAATTATCGATGTTTTTGCATCAAAAAAATTCAATCGTATACGATAATGTAATGCAAAGTGCATTTATATAAATATACTATTATAAATGTACGACGAGAGTAAAACACGTCATCCACCGGAGACCTGTTGCAGCAGCACGTAACATTATAATAATATATAATACGCCGATGACCGACCGCAAAACTACATTCCCGTTCGATCGTTAAACTAACGTATACATTATATAACATAACGATTGAACTCTATATTATTTTATTATCGAATAAACAATATAATAATGAACCATATAATATATGAGAATAATAATATGATCGGAAACGCGGTGCACGACATTTGACGTTAAAGTTTTTTTTTTTTTGATTCTAATAATTTGATGTGTCCTAACCTCGAGAGATCGAATCTGCGTGATCCAATTTATAATGAATAGATGAGTGGTATATCGATCGTGATGACATTTTCGTTCGAATTTATATATAGGAGGAACTCAACAACGAAAATAATAATAAGCGTTTTGCCATCGACCTGTGAACTCGAAAAACGTACGATATATATATATATCGTAAATGATACATTTAATCGGTCGAGGCTACGCACAGATACTCAAAAATATTACAATAATCTACAAAACCCTTGAGATGATAAATAACATAATATTATACGAAGCAATTTATTACCGCGTGTGGCGCGTGCAGTCACGAATTTCGCGGAATTATATAACACATCGATGCAGCGAGGCAGTGAGTGGGTACCGCACACGTACAACGTTATAATATAATAATAATAATAATAATACTATCACATTATAGTATTATACATATTATTATATTTGATAACCCTAATCAAAATGGTTGAAAAATGTATGTACGATTCCATAGGGAGCTAAAGTTTTATGTTTAAAGTATTAAAGTATTTACCTTAAAACCCCAACTAAAAAATAAAAAAAATCTTTTTTTTTGCTCTTTTAACTTGACATTTGACATCTTTAAAAAATGTAGCGTCTTTTGGACCTTAAAGAACGTTTAACCTAACAACTGCATATTTTCGCCATGCGTGGATTTTATTTATTCCTAAGCGATATAATAATATATTATAACTCCGTGGAAACACTCGAAATATCAAACGCGACTACTACTAAGCCACCTTTACGGTTTTGTATTGAAACGAGTATCCATTTATTCAATATGTTAGTAAATACTACTAACATAGAATATAACCATACTGTCGTTTCCAGATGAAGATAACTGCAAGTGAAGATCCGATCACGAAAATGTTTATAAAAACTATATATCATATTATTATATTAAGTATTAAGTTGTGCAACAGTGATGATGAATCCAGCAATATTTGTATATGACGATAGATCGAAATAATATGTAATACTCGCGCTTATGTGTTGGAACCAAACGATGATGAACTTTGGTATGATTCCCTCGAATTATAATCATTGCAGTTCAGTGACCCGAATCGTTGCAAATATATGAATTAATATATAATATAATGATAATACACCTGAGGACCGTCGAACGAATTAAACCGCGGTGGGAACCCGAGCCTCCGGGGCTGAATACGACTAATCAAATCGCAGTCCTGTGACCAATCAAAAGAAATCAGGACCGTGTGTCCATTGTTTGCAACTATTATTGACTGTATGCGGGCGCGCACATTCATTTCACGCCTCGCGCTACTATATAGGTGTTATCTACTGTATTTGTATCCGCGGCCTTTTTATTTATTTATTTTTTTGCCAGGTCAATGGCGAGTGTTTGCGCATATTAATTATTAAATTTATATATATATAGTATATAATAGCTGTCCCACCCAGCGATGCCTGGACAAAAGTCGCCTCAGGTGAAAACCGAGATTTTTTTATATTATATTAATAATAATAATAGCTGACCCGGCAGACTTTGTATTGCTTACTTCGTTTTGCACTTAGTTGCCCGTTAAAAATGCCAATTCTATATAATATGATTCGAATTTTGATTAATTTGTTATTTAATATTCGGTTTAACAGTGTTCAAAACTTAGATATATTCATTGACCATTTTGATTCTCAAAAATCTTGTGAAAGCACCACTTTAATATGCAAATTTTGTAAAATGTTTTCTTATTGCACACTAAATTTGTGGTACGATTTTACGAATGTACCGTGTAAATTGCAAGCATCGATCTATCATTGTTCAGGCTCTACATTTATTAGTCAGTGAGTTACTCAAGTCATAATATTATAGTCATTCTGCTTGCCGTTGCCGCGAGACTCTCTTATGATTATGAGAGCAGTATATTATCATGTAGGCATCCACACGTGGTGGATTGCGGACCCCGCGAGATGTGTACGTAAGTTTATAATTTCTAACACTTAAGTTTCAAAGTTATATCATTTTTTTTCTTTTATTAAATAAATAAAATACAATAATGTGCAATATATTAAAAAATAAACTCTTGTCGATGTCATAAGATGACAATAATATAGTAATAATAATAAATAATGACACTCCTAAAGTGAAAATAGTTGATATAATTTTAATAATCAAAATTATAAATAAATTAGGAAAATACCTAATATCTTTGAACAATGGTGCGACTACCTCCTCAGGACAACCCATTACAAAACCTATTATTATTCATATTTTATATATTTTATAAGTGAGAAAACGAAAGAGGACAAATGTAGTACAATACTATAATATAAGTCATCACCCAACAATAAGCACATGAATGGAATTAAATAACATAATTCGACGGAAAACAACTTACTTGGTGGCAATTTCGACTTGAGCATATCCATGGCTACGACGTTTATAATCAACACCCATATAGGGCTATCTAACATGTCTGGTTCGTTTTTTACAAAGCTGATAGCACTCAAACATTGACATTCCAGGCGTCTACGGTCAGGGTACGCTCTGCGCAATTCTCTGGACACGTTCTGTTGAAATTTTTTCATGTCAAATAACTGAAAAAAATATAAAAAATGATTATTATTACTAACCTTTCGAATATTGAAAATTGAAATACTATATAATTTTTCACTTTAAGGAGGAGTTTATTATTGTTATTTTTATCTCAAAAATAGTTATAGTTTAAATACTCGGATGTCACATATTATTTTATACCATTGCCGATGATTATGGAAAAAAAAATCTAGGCTTAAATAAAAATAATGTTTTTTACGCTGTTATTACCTATAGTGAATAATTTTAAAATCAAAACCGTTTTTTATTACGCGCGTTAAAGATTTCTAACGCTATAATAATATAGTCGACTTATTTTTAACTAACATATATTTTTATTTTGACCAAAATGAGCAACCACCGAAGAAAATTAAAAAAACACAAACTAATAAAATATAGTAGATACCTATGTCCTACATTTGCAAAATACATAGTACTCGAAACTTTAAAGACAACGACTAAAACTATAGATATACTATTTTAATATTTTTTGACAACCGTCTGTCCGGTGTTGATGTTTGGTTTACACAAATCCATTATAATGAAATATTTAAATAAAATTAATATTATAATGTAACAATAATTCGTGTTTACCATTTCATACACGTTAATGGCAAACTTTTCATGGCAGTACCAAGCCCATTGCTGATGGCCGTATCTATATATATATAGGTAATAGTGATATATTATATTCGTATTGTAATATATTGTGTTATTTTCATGAAAGATGTATTATATATTTTTAGCTTCACAAACGTGCCGCCCAATAGCCGCAAATCGCGATCGACTACCACGTCCTCCCTATGATCCACAGTGTATATTATAATATACTAAGTACGATATTGTCCGGGCGTAAGATAAATGAGCCGCCGGCGCACGCATTTCAATGGACACCTTATCTGCGGCGGCAACGTGTGCGCGCGTGGCGGCCCCGCTGTGGAATGCGTTTACGGCGAAAACAATTGTCATAAGTACGCTAGAGGTGGTCGAACTAATTACCGGGGCATCAGGAATTACCATTCAATGAACCGCTCTCCTCGAGACGGGCTGCAACAGCAGTGTAATATATATCTATAGAGGTAGTTGTGGTACATGATATATAATATATATATATATTTGCAGGTAGGTAGATGGGTACAAACGTGTATCGAAAAAGAAGAAAAAAAAATGAAGAAAAGACGCGCAGAAGGGAAATTAAAAAAAAATTGAACGGCCATTGTTCTGTCTTTTCTCTACTAAACACATCCCAACCCTCTTCTTAGTACGACCGTATTTTTTGACCTTCGCGCGGAAAGGCTTATCTCAGTGGTTTGAAAACGAAACGAGAGAAAAAAACGAATCCGCGTCAAACCATAACGATAGGTACCTATCTCGACTATCTCTATAATTACGAGTTTTGTTCGGTCGTAGTATATTATTTATGTATATATAATATTTAACGCGTTGATAATATTATAATATTCTGTGGCGTACGATTGGAGTGGAAAGAAAAAAAAACTGCCCCGACAATGACGACGACGAATGACTATTATGATGACCACCTACGCATTATATTTTATATATATACATATATCTATGATATCTAAGTTGCTTTATATATATATATATTTTTTTTTTTTTGAAAAACTATACGTGCGCAACAGAATTTTATACGTGGCTCCTATTATCTTATATACCTATAATAAATGTATAAAAAGACGATCGTTTTTCCGTGAGTATAATGCGTATTGTTATATATTTATAGATAATTTGTTTTGGGTAAAGATTTAAAGTTGTAAGATAATGTTGTTTGCAAATCTGGTCATGTGTAACTCACGAAGAACAAAAAAAAATCGTATTTACTAAATTAATATAATATTATGTATACAATATACATGGTGATTCACCAAGCATGCTCAATTCCCATTTCCCACTCCATTTTTTATCTTTAATAATGCGGTTTAATAAATAATAAATTATTTATTGGAAAATCATTTTGAAAATATTGATACACCTAATTCAAAATTTAGAATAGATAGTAGTTAAAAACAATAATCTTTACAAGTGGTTTTATAAATATATCAAGTATCAAATGATCTATATTCTATAGTATTTATTATATTTGGTTCATTTTAACATGTAACTTCTGAATCCATTATTATTGGTCTATAATCTTTTACACAATGTTAAATACTTAAAAACTATTATTAAATTTAAAAATGAGGGGAGTATGCTTGGAGAATCTGTATAATACTGGTTTTACCAACAAAATAGAAATAGGCAAACCTGCTTAACCAATAATATTTTAAATATTATACCTCATAGTTTATTGGAATGCATTCGCACAGTGATTTCATTTTTCGAGAGCACTTAGCCAAGACTCCAAAGATGCATAAATAATGTTATTCAGATATTCGTCATCAACACAGGTAGGCGTATACCACCAGGGATAGTCATTGATAAATATTACAAAGAGTATGATATCGAAAAAGCTAATTTTAATATTGTGTCATAGTGTTAGAATACATCATATTTCGTATGGGCACAACGGATATAATAATATTATATTATAATATATTAGTATATTACAATAATATTATGATGATGATGTATTATTATAATATTCACATTGATAGAGGAGGCCTTGTAATACGCGCTTACAATGTTCCATTGTACAATTCGATATCGGAACCATAGCGGTAATAATGGTTTCCGTCTGATGAAATCATTTGCATATTATTTTGTTCAAAGTCTACATCCGAATGCGTTTCTGCAATATTACAAACACAACCGAGTCTTATTGTTTTATTCGTTATATATATATAGGCACTTCAATACACGCAGAACGACTTTGATCGATGATATAATCTTAAGAAGAATTTAACAACAATAACAGTACCTATATAATAATTATTTATTATACCTACGCGGCTACGCTTATTATATTTTATGACATTAAAATAATCCAAAATAAAAAACGAATTATTTTCATAACTTAAAATATTATATTATTTAGTAAACACCGATTTCAATTTACTTTTAATTGGATGAATTAATGTGATACAATTATTTAAATGTTTTTTAATTTAGGCTGCGTTAATCATTGATTGACGTCGTGCACGTTATTCTCAGTAATTAATAAAATATATTTATACGACGGATAATCAGATCTTAAAGTACCTCAATTTTTTTAAGTTTAAATTCAACCTAACGCGTCTAATCTTAACATTAATTTTTTACAGGTATTTTTATTAGATTATGTTTAATAATTTATGACTTCGATAATATTTATTTTAAATTTACCTATGTGCGTAACTAAAAATCCATTGCAAGGGAAACAATTACCTGCTGATGAGAAATAAGAAACTCTGTTAGGTGTACGAGTATACCAAGCACCCTCTCCTACCACTGCAAACAAACCTAATTCTTGTCATCTTAGTCGAAAGTGCATAAATGATATAAGCAATACTACTACATATATACTAATCAGTAGTAATGATAATAACAATAATATTTAATTATACCTACTCGTGAAATATTATTTATAAAGGTATTTGAAAAAAAAAATTAAAGCCACGTCCAAAGATATGATATTTAGACTTTTAATCGTACATAGCTGTGGCCTGTTTGAGTACGAATTTATGATATTATCATTATTTTAATGCACTGACCTAACTTAACTTAACCTAACCGAACACTGGCTGCTGTGCCTTTATAGGTTGCATACACGACGACTGCTGCAGCTATATAGTCGTATATATATATGTATTTATATTCCTGTATATATGGTATGTATAAGCGATGGAGGCATAAAAGTCGAAGTGTTATCTAATCATAAGGGGTTGTGGGAGAGGGAGGGGGACACGCACCTTGTTTCGTTAAGTCCGGTTAGCCAATGCGGTAGTCGTCTTTTTATGTTGCCCCTCGCCACCCCACTACACTTAACCACAACAGTCGTAACCGACTTTGTGTCACCGCTTCTGCTACAACATCACACGAGCTACTTGTATATGTTATATATGTATATAATATACACAGTACACACGCTGACCGACCGTAAATAATAATAACAGCAATAATAATAATAATAATGCGGTAAATAGCAAAGCGAAGTACGGCGTAAATATATCGGACGCTGCTACAGGAGCAGACATTATAAATGCAGTGGATTTTTTTTCAGTTTCTTTCATTTTTTTTTTTTACCTTGTCGATTGAATAATGTCTGGCCGCCGTTGGTATGTAAATATTGTTGATATAAGAAGTCACGTGATTTGATAATACTATGTTTTTCTGGGTACACGTATTATACTCCTAAGAGGCTACTGTCGTGCAGTCGAGCTACTGGCTACTTGGTTTTTAAGACTAGTTATCAAAATAATGATTTGTGATGTGTACTATTCATAAACTATAATATTTATTATTTCTGAACGTATTATTTGAGGGTTAAATTAGAAGGAATATCATATACGTCACTAAGAGATATTCTTACATCTTCTAACTTTTAAGTATTCAATCAATAAAAATATATATATATTTTTTTATTGCTATAAATATATTAATAATAAATTAATTTATTATTAATTAGTTATAATAAATTGCTATCATAACATGAAAAGACAAAATATAGAAAATTTTTTTTATTTTTTTATAGTATTGAGAGATCTACAGGGATCGAATCGCTCACGCCGTGACCGGATATAGTGTGATATAACAAAATAAACTTTTATCACATTACACAATATCATATACGCGATCAATATAATATGAAATACTATTATTCTGTATATTGTAATACACTAACCTTAACCGGTTTATCGTTCTCCAGACAGTAGTTGGGTAATTTGAGCACGTCTGCCCCGATGCTAGTCTCTTCGCCGGCGTTCGATATGCTCTTAACGTACACGTTCTTCCCGGACAGCCTTTTCACAAGAATATTTCCCTGATCGTCCATCTTCACTTTGACACCCTACACGAAACACGTGACGATATAATTAATGTGGTTACTTAAATACTAATATTAAAATGAAAATATTGTAATGATTTTTCACTCACGAGGCCGACTAGTTTTTTCACTTCTTCGGTCTTTGGATCCCTCATCGGATTGTCGAAACCGTTAACTCCGATCCTAAAACACAAATTGCGTTATTATTAATATTACCTTCAAATTAATAATTTATTTAAAATTGATGGTTATAATTTTTTGTTTGAATTTAACTTCACAAAGTAAACAAAATCAATCTAAGTAAAAATATTATTTATAATAATAATTCTCGTGGCATACAACTCGAATATATATTTATTTTAAGAGAGGGCGTAAAAATCGGGTGGTTTTTGTTTAGAATGATATGTAGGTGCCATTAAAAATAATTTAATGTAAAAGTTTCGTTATGCATAATGTGTACCCAAATGTTATAAAACTAGATGTAAGAATTTGGTTGGATATAATGTTTGTCGCGTTCCTCAGTTATGTTTAATACGCGGCTCGTAAATAATATTATTAACGATAAGACCTCGGGAAGGTAACGACTATTCTTATTTCGTAATGTCGTCGGTAGTGAGTTGGCGGTGATCGCTTTTATAGCGTGTATAATTATTATGATACACGACGAAGACGATTTCTATTGCACAAAATAACGTTTACAATTTATCATATTATATTAATAAAATATTATATATTTATGTATAAATATGTATATTGTATATGAATAGCAACGTGATCTCTAATAATAATGTAATCAATGTTGCAAATACTTTGGATTTTACGACCTGAACCGCGTTTGAAAATTATCCAAATAAATATAAATATGTACCTAACTATAATATACATCACCATAATTTTATGCTAGTCATCGTGTGCCGATAACGACAGTATCGGGTGTCTATATAGTATTATTATATTGAATTTGGACGAGGTTAAATTATTACGTTAAAATCGCATCATAATACATAATATAATAGTATTCTTATTTTTTATGTATTTAATTAATTATGTCAACATACTTAATATATTTACAATGTCTATATAAAATAATAATTAATATCGATTCAGGAAGCACGAACTATCTGACGTATCTAGGAGATTTTAATTGGTTTTACAAATCGAACAGACGCGGCTGCTGTAGCAATATTATATTATATGTAGACTAGGGTCTGCTGTTTTGTATTATCTATAGTTTATACGTCATTGCGAATATAATAATAATATATAGTGTTCCTATGAATTTCAACCGAAATAGTGTAAAAATAATAATAATAGAAAAAAGCTAAAAATTAATTTTTATACATCGACCGACAATACTGTTATATATTATTATAACAATATTATACATAATAAATAATATGTATTATGAACTCTTGTTATTATATTTTATCGTCATCAGCCCACACACGTGTCCGAGCACAAAAACGCTAAATCATTATCGGTAATATTATTATTATTTGGAGGTACATTATTGTCGTATCGAAGGACCTCTCGTGGTTATTGATTTTATTTCGCCGCTATCGACAATACTGTATAGTTATAGAGTATACGTATATTAATTTTATACAATCACTATTATAATAAGATCATAATAAGTGTGCCGATCGCTAAAAGCGGCAAAAAGTAGTTCAAGTTCTATTTTTCAGCGCTCTTCGTACTGTTCGTTGTGTATTTACGTAGGTGAGTTATTTTTTTATTCCTAAGTGCCGTGAGGTGACAAATAGGAAATTTTGCCGAAACAAGTGAACGTATTCGATTATTAAACTTATAAACAGCCGAAGTCGTTTTATTACAACCATATAGTATCTTATAACAATTATTATTATTAATTATAAAATGAACAAGGAGTGCTACTGCATGCTACTGCAGCGAGTAAGACAATGATAAATAATTGTGGCCAGCCGACGGTTTTACGTCCAGATTTCTCAACTGGCAAAACGGTGGCGGTGCCGCGATAGTATTTTTCGCGTCGGCGTCGACCGCGGATCGTTTTTACTTTTTATCATCAACACAGTACGCGTTTGCAATAATAATAATAATTACTATTATAGCGTTGAGCAACGGTCGGGCGATACGAATACAAACGCCACCACCTCTACCACAAGTCTGTTGCGGACTAGAGACTGCGTTTGGCGGGCACCCGAATACCACAATATATTAAAATAGTGTAGGTATAATATAATATTGCAACTATAGCGGCATCTCGGTTTGCACGTCTGTGTCGCCACTCCACTGCACCGCACACCCAGACCGGTAGAAAAAAAATGTGAGTGTAAATGTGTGTGTGTACGTGTATTATATTTTTACATGATTGTATATTATATATATATATATATATTTATAGAGCGCGCGTGAATCTAGAACAACAAGGACGCGAGCGCAGCGTTATTATTATGCAACACTGACCCAGTCCGGGCGGGCACTTTCACCGAGCTCATAATATTATATGTACACCTCCCCGCGGCGCCCCGCCCAGAGACCCATTGTTCCGCCACCGCACCACATATTATTATTATTATATTATACACTTGGTCGGTTTTATAATGACGGTGGCGACGATCTAGATAATATGATATGCGAATTTAAAAATACGGATGAATATGGTTCGATAATATAATACGGCCTGATGACCGACTGCACCGCAATAAGTACGTGAGAAAGACAGCGGGGGTGGTCGCGTACGCCTAGGAAAGGAATCACTTGATTACCAATAAACGCTCTTCAAGCCTCAAATATGTTTTAATCATTTTAATTACCTGTCATACATTGATAAATTGTGTATTATTCTTATTTTTAAACGATTTAGAAATATTATAAGTAATAGAAAAAGTTATAATAATTATATAATATTTTCAATTTTGACTTGGAAGTTCAAGATAGGACTTTATATTATTATATGATGTGATAAAAAAATTACATTTTGTTTTTATACAAGTATAAAATTATTCGGAAGTCTAGCCAAGAAAAATATCATAGCTATTGGCCACAGTGTCTAAGTAAAGACCTTATAGATTGTGGCACCCACACGCGATGGTTATAATATTCATGCAGACAGACGAGCTATCGTGACAAATTCGCCGACGCCACCGATGCTCATTATAAACGATCGATTTATCGAAATAATACCTCACTCGTTCATCGATAAACACGCGCACTCGCGCGTGTCTATTATTGTGCGATCGCGATTGTTAATTCATCGTTATCGCAATTAACCGATTCGAACACGTGAATTAATTCTAGCACAACGTTAATCGCACGTGAGTGCGTGTCATTTTTGCAGATTTTTTCACACCCTGTAATTGAACTGAAACTGATTATGCGAGATTCTAATCCAATAAACGTTCGTAATAATAATTTGATCAATTAAATACTTAAATCGATTCTGCGAATTTTGACACGAAACGGAGACAAGCCATCTGAACATTATCTATATAATATTATCTCTTATACTCTTCGCAGCAACATGATAGATTTCCAAGAATAAGTCGTAGTATGGTTGCGATGTAACATAATATAAAGGCCTTCAAAATAAACTCCACCTGACCACCTAACAATATTATAATATGATATAGAGAGAGCGGATTTTAAAAAATGCCATGAAAATCCTCAAAACTACAATTATATCGACACTAAGTGATGATGGTGATAAAAATATATAGCTTAATAGCAAAACTCATATTGCGTGTGCAATAATTTCAGCTAACTTTTTCGCTACGAGAAACTGCAGTATAGTTGCACAATTATATACGTATTATATTATTTTTGTTTATTGTTCGAGCGATTGCAACTGAGTTGAAAAAATTCATTCCCGGGTTAAAGATTAATAACGGGGCGTAATGGGGGGAAAGTGACCTGTAAGCATAGACACACATACCAACATATATATTGCATTAAAAGCGAAAACGGTAAAAGCTTTATGGTGTAAAAATCGTTCAGAAAAAGAAAAGCGAAAATGAAAATAATTGTAACAGCCTAACAGCAGCTCAATATATAATATATAATGTGTGTATATATATATATATATAATTCTCAGTCTAGTTTTGAACTACGTAATAATTTATAACGATTCGTGTAGTATTTCATTGTTACGAACCGTTCGCTGCTCCCAACTGTATTATAAAAATGTATAACAATAATACCATTATTACACCCATACACATTTAAAAACACATAGTAGATCGAATAAAGGAAACGAAATGATCATAATAATATAATGAAAATGACAAATCGAAAACTGCACGTAATATTCAGTTCATGTCGTTAGATGGATTATAATATAACACACGGAACACGAATACACTACGCAATGCCTATAATATTAATAATTTATTTTAATTTAGTACCTATAAATTAGTACAAATAAAGTGCGTTTAATCTCCAATCACTTCAAATACTTAAAGACCGAAGTACGACGATAAATTTCAGAAACTTCAATATTACGTGCTAAACATTTAAGTCATGAGCCAATAATTTTTTGTCTTCAAAAATATTTTATGACCTTATATATTACATTAAATACAGGTATTTTTTTTCAAAACAAAACATACTCGCTAGTTAAATGTTTTGTTTTAACACATTTCATCGCCTCCAATTAAGATATCTATTGATAAGAGCTAAAGAGCTAACTAAGAAACTAAGGCCAATATTATATATACTATAACTTGATATTTAACTTTAAACTATAATATATAATACTGTTGATGGTTTCAAGGGATATGAACCACTTTTCCTCACACCAAACATATGAGTAAGCTAAGTTAGCCTCAGAAGGGTATTTTTTGGAATACAATTTACAAACATGTGACTAATTTATTAACTTTCAACACAATGTTTATTATAAACTATAAAGATTTGAAATAATTCATGTACGAAACGGTCGCTTTCGTTGTAGGTGTACAACAGTGAGTAATAAATTATTTAATTTTTTTTTTTTTTTGTTAAAATATCGTACCGTTTACACGATTCAACGACCACCAATGATAATTGACAATTTTTCTTTATAGAAATCATTAATAACAGTACTTATAATTATAAAACCTGGGTGTAAATGCCACTTACTGTAGATTTAACGGCTCATTGCAACAATAATAATAATAATAATAATTATTATTATTATTATTATTATTATTGTTATTGTTATTTATTATTTTTGTAGGTATTGAAATCATCAGAAAGAATATTTTGTTTTACAATATATAAATAAAAAAATGTATTTCATCATTTAAAAAAAATATAAAAAAAACTTAAGTATAGTACATTATAAAATCATAAAAAAATGTTTTCAATAACTCTTACATTTATCAATAAAATTATTACTGTTATATATTAATATAATATTATACAGTTAAACGCTCGATTTTGTTATTTTGTGTTTACTTATTGTGTTTTTCTTACTTATTCAATTATTATTATATATATATATAAATTATGTTTCTCGAAGATAAATATTACGGAAATCACGTTCTATTGGATTTTTCTTTTGAAGTTTTACTAAAAAAAAACTTCTTCTGTTAATCGCTTAAAGTCTATACAGTCTATATAAATTTATTATAACGATTATGAAATTATTGTTATGATATTTAGTGATATTAATACTATAATTAATTATTACTAAATTGAAAAGAGAGGAGAATACCATTCAATAAAAATTTCAAAAATTATTGAATAATCATTTTTTTTTATAATGAATTGATATTTTTGAATAATATATTGTTAAGTCACTTACATAAATGAATGTGGTAAGTAATAAGTATTATACAGGCTCATCCTCAGACCACACACAAATCTCGGACGACCGTAAAACAAATACCTACTAATTAATAACTACACTGATTTATAAAATTAATAATTATATAACATAATATATTATTCATTTATACATATTATACGAGTGCGATAGAATTTATAGAGCCGAAAAAATCGAGAGCGTAAACGACGTCATAATATAATATATATATTATAATATTGGTGCTAACGAGTGCACGTACCCGTGTTAAATTATTATGTAGTTAACACGAGTAGAATGTTTATATAAATGATAAATCCTTAACGATCAGGCGCGAGCAGATTTCATTTTTTGCGTCTATTTAATTAGATACGCGAAATACATATTTTTTGTAATATACATTATACACCACAAATTATCCAGCCGACAAACGAAATGATAATATTATTTCTCCCTCTCTCTCCCTTCATCATTTGAAATAATATAATGTTCGCTGCGTATTGACGTTGACCCAAATCGCACGGACCGTTGCAGAATTCGAAATGAAAAAATTAATCGAGAAAAAAATATATATAGAATACCTTGTATTATTTATATTATTATCTATATTAGTGCAACACCTTCTAGTTCAATAATATTATCTATTTATAATGTGTTTTATACTGAGTGATGGTTATTATTTTTTAAATTTTTTACACAATTTGCGTGTACACGGACAACACGTTATAGTTGTTATTCTATACGGTTTTTAAATACATGTTATGATATATAATCATATTATAATCGCCAAATGAAACGGTCAATATTATTTACTATTTAATTTTGGAGACTGGAGTTCATTTCGAAGAAAAAATATACAAAAATTTAACTGACAAATTATGATATTATTACCTACAGTATATACTATGATTTAAAAATAATAACTTAAAAAATATATATAAAAATGTATAATAAAATATGTATTTCATTATTGTTGTTGTTTTTTTTTTAGAAACTTGTGTTAGTTCGTTCTTTATTATTACCGGTTGCAGTTACTATGTTATTCCTATAGTATACATACTTTGATTTTTTTTTAGTCTAGTCATAAAATAGTTTTATCTAACTGTCGGCGACAAAACCAAAGTGAGTACCTAAACAATGACAAAGCATAACTGCATATTATTATTATGTAATGGTATATTTCCATCACCACCACAGGAATAGAATTTACGGAACAGACGTTTGTCGTAATATTATTATTATTTTAATATTTACGGATCGACAGAAAGTAGGTATACCCATGGTACTTATATAACAATAATATTATAGATACTCATGGGTCTCGATTTTCTAAAAGTAGTGACCACCTGCAGCGAGAGCCCGCGACATCGTCATTATGTTTCCTGGGACAAGCATTACGAACGGAAAATACAGACGAAAAAAATTTACACCGTCCGAAGACATAATAATAATAAGTATAATATGCCTAACAACTGACGAGCGTTTATTATATATAGATAGGTAATAGTAGCTAGGCACGTCATACAACGGATACAAATTTTTATTACATTATTATTACGCATTTACGTAACTCGTTGGAACTGTTTTTGAACTACATCGTGGATAAGTATACATTATATATTACATTATACATATATATTACAATGAGCGTATTCTTTTCCCTTTATTTTTGTAAGGAGTATTATTATTACTTTATCCGCCCACCGCTTCGCCAGCTGCTTTATGACTAATTAACAGACCTGGTCGTCTTATAACAATCATATTTTAGCATTCCCGTATGTTCACAAACAGCAGCTAGCGCGAGAACGAATAGAAAACAATCGTGTCTATGCGAGATTTAATATTTTTTAGTATAAAAGATGTGGGGTTTTTATTATAATTATTATTATGAGTACTAACTGGGGCCGGATATTAATAAGTTAACATTGCCTATTAAGATAAAACTTTAAGTTAATTATCTCACTTATAACTTATTTATGAAATAATATTTTAATATTATAAGTTACTTCCTCGACAAAAAATATATAAGTACCTCTTATGAACGTGTTAAGTAACACAGAAGTTAATTTAAATATTATTGGTGTTTCAAATTATTCTAAAATTACAAAATAACTCTTTGATATATTATGAGCTATAAATCGTGAACTTGTATATCTACCTTTGATTCTCATTCATTTACGTATCCCTTGACTTCTTACCACTGCTCTATTTTATCAAAAAGTTAAAGGATTTCTAATGTTATATCATAGTTATTATAATATTACAACTTGAATTTATAATTAGACTTATATAGAAATTTGGGTTTATAAATTGTGTCATGTGCGATGAAACGCGTATGAAAACGTGAGTGTGTTCACTATTCACCATCTAGTGAATTAAATATGCCACCTAGAGAATAATGCGACTCGTCGACATACCTCTCTCTCACTCTTTCCAGATCTTCACTAGATTTATATGAAGAAAACGGCAACACTTATAATATTAAATAGTGTTGTATTAATTTATCGTCTCGTATCTTCGTCGTCGTAAGTGGCTCGCGGGAGCCTCCGGTCACACATATTATTATATTATATACACGCGTGAAACATTAAAAACTATCTAGACGAAATAAATCTGCACCGGGTAGGTTAAGACGTGGTTGATTTATTGCAGCGTTCTACAACGGGTGAAACGATCGAACCTGTTTCACAATTTATAGTATAAAATATAATACACGTAGACAACCCGTAGCGCAAACGTTTATAGATGATTCCACAATAATTATACCAATCGTATCACACGAATATTGTGATATGAACTCGTTGTTTATTATACCCTCACAATATGTGTTGACACTTTCCTCGTCTGCGTTCAACAAAATTAATTATATCTCATTGACATTAATGTAAACCAAATTTAATCATCCTAGAAAAGAACGAAACGCCGTCAAACGATAATCAAATGACACAAGTACAATGAAGGAAATTGTATATACAAATGTATTATATTATGAATCCGAGTGGTCAAAGTTTTCTTTCTACTCCATCAAGGCTAAACATCGGAAATGGACTTATAACTTAAATTTGAAGAATATTAACTTACAATTTTGTTTGAACTGTTTTGTGAGGGGATGGCTTCCACCTAAACTTCAACTGCTCCCCAAGGTGCACAGTTTTAACTTCTAAATTATTGAAACGGACTTACAATCATTTACAATTGAAATACTATAACTTACGATTTGCTTGAAGTAATTTGACCGTGATAGTGGCCAACTTAACAAATTCACTCAACCACTGTTTTTGCGGTTACGGATTTATTGCTTCGGTACGTTTGTGCATCATGACATTACTATATCGTAAATTTTTCTGTTCAGTTGGTCGTTTTTAGATTCGACGATTGTGAAAACACGAAACCGTCAGCCGGCGACACTGATCGTACCCACTACCCATAGGTATTGTTTTAATTAACACCAAACACGGACTGACAGGCCGAGATCGAGTTCTTTCACGCCGCCGTCACCGCTGTATGACGTACATAAAATTTAATGGGTACCTACACGCCGTATCATATCATTATTGTTATACACCGCAATACGCACAATGGACACGTGCTCTGCGGCAGAGATTGATGGCGATTAAAAATGTATAGCTGACTACCGCCAATATATTACACCGTCATATTATATATAATCGTGGTATATACAATTTGACTGCATTTTTTCTTTTACAAAGTCATGGGTAGTATTTTTTTTTCATCAATAGTACTCCATTCTGTTGCAGGGGAAAACATGATCTCAATTGCGACGTAGTTCGACGTGTTTTGTTTCGGAGGACGATATCGTTGTGATTCATAATATTTCTTCTATCCATTTATGTATATATAAAAATATAATAATAATACATGTTTATAGTATACAAACAAGGAACTATTCTTGCTGATGCCACTGATACGTGGGACGATCGTTGAAAAGGAAGTATAATAAACTATTACTATTATCACATTACATAAGAATACAATTATTATTAGGTACTGAAATACTATTATTATAAAAGCACAAAATTGCAATAACGTTTGAACGTACTATAGCGCGTGTATACTGAGGTTGTTCTTGTAAAATATGTAATACATGTATAAACGATTAAAAGAAATTATATTTTCTCTCGATCCCGAACAATGGAAATTGAATAAATCATAATAAACGCGTTTAATGTATGATATAATATTACATAAATAATACGTATTATATTGTTTTCGATGATCTATGTAATGCGTTTATAGTATTTATGGACATAAATGTATGTGTTATACTGGGTAATAGCTCACCCCCATTTTAGATTTTGAGCTAAATGATGAATACATTTTTCTTTAATAATGAATTTATTAAAAATTTGATTTTTTAGTTGGAATTTTTAAGTAAATTATTAGTATCTAATAAAATAAATATCTAAGAATATAAAAAATTAGATAAATAAAAAACATAATTTAAAAATTGATAGTGCATTTTGTGACATATGTACCATGAAGTCTTAAAAAAACTCGTCTTAGTTGTAGTAATGATCCTCGAAATTGCCGCAATCCCACAGTTAAAGATAAATGTTTTGAAAAAAATATTTTATATTTAATGCTCTCCTCCTATGTCATCGTATCTAAACGCTGCTAGTCCACTAATTTGTTAATTTACTACACGCCCGGGGTAAGGGAAATGCAATCGTTAATAGTGTGCATTATCATAATAAATTATGCAAATTAATGTTCGATAAGCCTAGCGTTTGTCGTCTAAAGCTAATATTATATTTTTAAATAGCCTAAGTTAAGCGGCTGACGTATTATTATTTTTACTTAGTCACGCAGTTATTTACACGTAGTTTTGGGCCGGATGTTTTTTTTTTTTTTTTTAATATAGTCATTAATTTATTTATTATACATAATATACTGCATCTTGCTAAGATTTTTATCGAAGAATACGCGTTTGTTCGCAGGATTTGCTGCTGCATTAGTTATACCGCTGTTAAATGTATAAGTATAATAATAAATAAAAGCCCCGCCGGGCTCTTTCGTTTTTTTTTTCAAAATTCATTCTTCGAGTGGCCCGAGTACGAATAATAAACACGTGTACGGTGTCCATTTCACTATAAAATGCCTAGATATATTATGAAATAGTAATAATAATAAATATAGATGTTTTAATCTCCGTAACGTTTTTATAGGTACAAGCGATAATAATAATAACTTGTGATACACAAAAACCAAAACGCGTAAATTGGTATATACCTATTATATTATAATACAGAGTGATTATACTATTAAACATTTTTTTTTGTGGTGATAAAAGACAAATATCGATGAAATGCTTAAATACTTTTTATCACACTTTAAGTATATCTAAGTTAATTCGAGCAAAGAGGTGTTTCAATGCCTGATGACCAAACACTTCTACATCGAATGAATCATCAAAATTTTCTAATTCATGAATTATGAAAAATATTTAAAGTATAATAAGTCAACGAAAATCCACTATTATGGAAAGTTAGGTATACACGAATTTGAAGTTAAGTATAAAAATAAAAATAATGGTACTTTTCTGTCATCTTGTATACAACTGTTATCACATCATTGGATGATTCACTGTTCTGTATTACGCGACCCATCATTGTTCATAGCACCCCAATAAAGAGTTTTTAATGACAACCCTCGGGCCGTGGTCACTGTTGCAAAGTATCTAATTTTAGATAATGTTCTCGTACATCATCCACGTGAATAAACTACTAGGTATACAGATACAGAAATTCAAGTACCTACCTACAAATAATAATGTATATATAATGCTTCAACCACCAAACAGTGATGTATAATATATCCTCATTTCAACCTACATGCTTTAAACAAGAACCAAAAAATTATATAAATTATAAAATATAAATGAAAAAAAAAATATGAGTTTTTGTTATTCTTGTACGACATATATTATGTTTTATTAATGTACTAGTAGTCTATGCCATCTACTCGCTTAGTTCACAACATTCTGTCATCCCAACCATCCCTCTGACCCTTTGGATGCTTAGATTCTAAAACTAAAATATATATCATGTCAATTACATTATGTGGAAAATAAAATATACAATTATTTTTATAAAATAGACAAATTATTAAATTTTTCAGCATACCCAAATCAAATAGACAATAATTATATTGTCTATATGAATTGCGACAAACCAACACAATACTCGCAAGTTCCGTGGGTTATATAAAATGTGTCGGAGTATGTACCTAACGCGCGTATTTATCTCTTACACGTTTGCGCAGAAAAAAATGGATAATATTTATAATAAAATATTATAAATATGCACGATAAAGCATCAACCACCATCCACCATTGCCCCTCAAGCCTCCGTGCCATTTTCCACCAACACTCGGCAGATAGGTACACCAATATCTGTTTTTATATCTCAACCGTCCACTGCTGTGTAGCATAATATGTTTGACATTACGATAACATTTTTATAATATAATACAATATTATTAAAAAAAATGCGCGTGTAAGGTGTATAATATTATACACGACGACGCCGCAAGCTTCGTTTCGCGTTCGATTTCATTACAATGATGCGAATAATAATAATATGATAATAGTGTTATTAAATTATTATCACGGACCTGACTGGACCCGATCCGACCGGACTGACCGGATTCGAAAGAAGGTGACATTGGGTCTTTTTTCTATACCTTCTTCCTCCTCACCATCATTTGACTTCACCACGCACGATCTATCCTTATATCATGAAATAATATAACATGTATATTGTATACATACATGTAGATATACATCTAATACAATACTTAGGATCGAAATGATTATATCTTTTTATTTTATTTTGGTCAAAAGTTGAATAAATTTGATTTTGATTTATCTTAGGTCACCAAATGGTGGGCAATGGACGAACTTTATCTGGCCCGTATAGAAATAATGACGTTTTCAGTTGTTAATTCGATGAAGTTTTATTACTTTATTTTTATTTTTATTTACTTTCTTTAAAGAAATTCCTTGTATAGGTTATTTAATATTGATGTTCTCTAAAATGTTCCTAAATTTCTAAAAATATAAATATATTAATTAATGACTCCTGTTGTATAGCACTATACATTATGTTTATATATTTTTATTTAGTCATTGATTTAGTAAAATTCTTTATTGCATTTTTAATTTGAATTCGATAACGGTAACAATACTTTGTATGATTAGGAACAATTGAAACGAATTAAATAATAATTTATCAAAGATCATTTTTTTATAGGCTTAAATTTATTTGAATTTTAAAACATTAAAATCCACTTCTACATTATAATGTTATCATTGATTTACGATTATTTTAGTTAATATCGATTGTATAATATTATAATATGCGTTATACACCGTCACAAATAATGGCTATACGTAGGTTATTTTATAGTCGAGATACACGTAAACAAATTTATTTCATTTGACCACGAATCGAAAACATTTTTGAATCATTATTATTATTATCGAATCGACTGCTATATCTATTATATTAAAAAAATTTAATTAAACGTGTAATTCGACAGTTCGATGCAAGGATTTTTGTTTTTTTTAGCCAAACCGGTTTTATGCTCGGGTTTCAAAAATATAATACAATATATTATCTGCATAGAATATGTTGATATACAAGAAACGTAGTGTTATAATAGCATAGCAACAGCTTTTCAAAAAAAAAAAAAGAAAATATAGTGACCTCAAATATACCTATATATATAAGTATTAAAGTATATTATACATATGTATCATAATAACAAAAGAATAATAACATAATGTACATATTAGTAAACATAATATTATTTCATTTGATTGTCGGAAAAATTCAACTAGTACAATAGATTATACGATAAAAATAATAGACATAACAATTAAATGTTCAAATTTTAATTTTGATATACATATACATTTAAATAAAAAAATTATCCTTTTAATAATATAATGTATAAAAGAAAGGTTATCATTTGAAAATAGAAGTTTGTATTTCCATAATACACCAGTTCTAAGTAATACAATAAAATATAAATACATTATTAAATTATTGAAGAAGAAAGAGAGGGTGAGAAGTTATTTTTTAATTATCCTGTATATATATATATATATATATATTGAAACGGAAAACTATTTAATTTCAAAGTAATACCTACGTTTACACTTCTTGTTAAAAAAACATATTAAATTAAAATTGCATTAAACACGTTTATGGTGCTATTAATTATCGTTATACCACTCATAGATTTACGTTGTACATAATACTATTATACTGTGCATATTTCGAATGTCTCATGCAAGACCAATGAACTAAACAATTTCAATAAACCAACGACAAACGCTTTAAAAAAATAATAATAATAACAATAATGACAGATCCATAAATTTCAGTGTGTTCACTGATCACCGATCGTAATATATAAATATTATAATATGCAGTAAATATAGCGTTCAACTTGCATGTCGAAACCACACGCGCAAACCGAATGGTATAGTTATGCTTCGATAATTCGCCCGTCATTTCGACCCAAAATAACACCAAGGAAATGTCAACTAAGAATACAATAATAATAATATAATGTAGTTTTTGTTACATAAATCACGAAATCATAACACACCGATACAGTGTACAATCATAGTCGTGTTGTTTTCCATAAATTAAACACATAATAATAATAAAAAAAAAAATCCTAATATAAGGTAGTTAAATGGTTTTAGTTGTCGTATTTCTTTCTAGTAAGCCGCAATAGTAATACATAATATGAATTGTATTATTATTATATTATTTTGCAAGACGGAATCTACACACAAGCATGCGTTGTTCACAAACACAGCTGGTAAACCTGCATGCGGTGTTCAGAGGAGACATTTACACTATAATTTAAAACGATATTACGTGGTCGCATTTGAAACAATAGATTTATTCATTATAATATATATATATATGAATAATAATAAACAATACGTTTATTTAAATATACCTATGATATATTATGCGTATATTAATAGGGAATCTCAACATATTCGTACATACCAAAATATTTGAACACAAAATAATTTTAATTTTAGTACATTAACTAAATTATCTGTATAAAACACCTTTAGTAACTACTTTAAGAAATATAATATATTCGCGAATTGTCGTGAATTATATTACTAATTATTCCGATAAAAGAACAATTTTTTGCGTTTTTAAATTTAGAGTACAATCTAATAACAATATAGTATAATATCATAACACCCTTTTTAATGTATGAAAAACTGACATTTTTACATCTGCATCGCACGTAGACGCAACAATCCGATATTATTGTGTAACGGCGTGGCGGCAAATTTATGTTCAAGTGTCGTGCAGTCGTGCCCAGACTAAAAAAAATGTATAATAACAATTGCGTACACGAATTCTCGTTCTAATTAAGAAATCGCAAAGAACTGTGGAAAAAAATATGGTATCTACCTATTATATTATACCACCCAACAACGATTTAGTCGGTTGACCTGACGAGGCAAATAAGAAGCAAAAAACGAATAACCGACGATTTATATATATATTATGTATAATACAGTATAATCGTGTTCTGTACTTTGATCGAAGTATTCGCAATTTATTTTTTTCATAATAACGATAAAAGGTTTTTAGCGATTAGTAAGACACGCAAAGATATGATTCAAATTTATTATTATACTCGTTGTCCCTGCAACCGCATAAGCAGTATCTGTAGGTGGGTATATTATAATATATTACATTGTATCATAATTGGGTGTATTATAAATTATATGTCATAACTCATAATATAAACGAGAATGCATATAGTTTGAAGATTAATAAAATTTTTATTTCTAATAGATATTTTTCCAGACGAGAAGAATAAAATATAACGACTGCTACATACAAAGTTAGTGGACTGGCGTGTTTTTGACCAAAAACAAAAAAAAATTATGTTTTTGCGAAGGTTTGGATAATGATTTGTAGATATATTACAATTATACCTATGGCTTGTACTTTATAGTATCCGTCATCTCGTCGTGGGCACCCCCAACGCAGGTACCTATACATATAATATTATAACCCACGTTTTCCAAATGAAGATACGTACATAACAATATGACATTGAGCTTCAGCTGGAATAACCATCCCGTGGAAAACTATTTAAAACATATTATAGTACCGCGACAGCAATTCATTGTTATGACCATATATAATATAATATAATGTTTCGATGACGACAACTTAACAATTTGATAATATTATTATACTACGATTAAAGTTGCCTCGGAGACTTAAACGCTAGAAGCTATGGGCGAGTTTAGTGTCCTTGGCATTCGACTGTTAAGCTGTCGGAACGGGCGCTAAAGAATTTTTATACGTTTTTAAAGACTCCAGCAAATGGTTTTCGATTCGAGTACGCCCCACGATACCATAAAGCGTATTCGGCGTGACGACGACAACGACTCAATATATTATAATGTCTACTCGGAAATATACATATACATATTATATATCACATATAAACAGCAGCGACCTTACACATATAACATATTATTAAACGAATATTTATTATTAGTTTAAAATATACTGTATCACTACAATAAAATAAATATATACTAACTGTATAACCCGACTGACTTCATCCCCTAAAAAATGAAAAAATATAAATACGTCACTATTAAGAACTAGGTATATCTCAGATCTTATAAGTACTTTATAGCTCACAGGAAATTCAAGTATCGGTGCACCTCGCTTTGGGAACTGACTGGATCAAGGTGACATATCTACCTCTAGTGAATTTGATTGTATACTTGGTTAAACTATTCTCTACATTTTCCTAATATCTCTAAGAAGTATAACAAATTCTCTAAAATCAATTTGTATATTTACTATTTAGATAATATTACACATATTGCGACTACAATAATAATGTGTGTTATTTATATTACATATTATATTATTTTGTTTTGAAATCGTTACGTCACACAACCGACGCTATAAATCTTTTGCAGTCTTTGGATAATATAGGTGTACATATTATTATACATATTAATATATATGTATATTATAGCGCGCGACTGGTTTCAAAATCTATTTTTCGCATCTCAAAAAGTTCTCATAGGTCGCGCGCCCGCCGCGCGAACTCGTTCGTCGGCAACGCCGCCGCAGACGACAATAAATATTCAGCTATTGGCCTGCACTCTATTGTGAGCTTATAGATTATAAAGAGATTTACGATTTACGCACACATACATAATATTATATGCACGTGTGTGTACCCGGTTCACGCCATCTACGTATACGCGTATACTTGCGGACATACGTATGTGTCTTATACGTGTAGAAAAGAGTCCGGGTATAAATTGTCGCGATTCAAACAACCACTGTGGTTTCGTTATCGGCGCAGTAATAATAATTGAGTTGAATTGGAAAGCGCGCGCTAGAGCGTGTGTGCACGTGTGTAGCAAGCGTATAAGGAAACAGATGAACACGAGAAGGGCGATGTGGAGGTAGTGGTGGCGGCGATTGTGATGGCGGGATAGTGGTGGTAGTGGTGGAGGAGGAAAAACAAATTGTGTACATATGGCCGAGAGAGTTCACTGACTTGCGGGAAGAGAATTCCAAAACCAGAAACGTTTCTTAGAAAATATATATACATAATATATATAATATATATGAGTATATAATTTACAAATGCTAATTCAACTGCAATAATTGGGAGCCCGACTTAATATCGATGATATATAATATTATATTAGATTCGGATTTTACGTAATTATAAAAATATTTTAATTTTTGTAACATCGCCAAAAATGTATATGGAAAATGATTTTTTTTCGTTTAAATAAAAATTTGTTGTCATATTATATTATCACAATTGAGTGTTTGGTTAAAAAGTACTGTATTCGTTATTGAAGCGATTCAACAATTCTCGTCGAATGAAAAAATACACGATTTTGATAATTTCCATAATATTATAAGACACACATAATACATAGAAGGCAGCTTATAATACACCTAAGCCGAAACCTCGCGGGCTTATATAATAATATTATGCGCGGAAAAAATAGCAATGTAGACTTTTTAATACACACCCTGCATGATGTTTTTATCTTTAAGATTGAATTTATACGGGAATAAAGTAAAAGACGAATAATATTATTAGAAACCTACATTTTATATATAATTATGTTAATCATCTATCTCCTTCCTTCAGCATTCAGAATTGGACAAATTCATATAATAGTATACAAGTTTTTGAAAATTTAATATCATTATTATAATTATCATTAAACGTCATGTAGGTGTCTCCGAAAAATAATGAATAAAAACAAATTAGCGTCTAGTAGAATGATAAATATACATAATATAATTATATTATAATATGCTATAATTATTATTATCGTAATGTCGCGTAGGTTCAACCGATTAATGATGAACCTTTTACGAGACACAATAATAATGTAATTATTATGATATTACCCATAATAATATATAGAAATGTTTGCCATCGAAACTGATTAATGTCTATAATGTGACCATTATATTATATTAAACAATATACCAGAGAAAATTGTTGTGAATTATACGGTATGTACATATGCATCCTTAACTTCGATTTGTGAGTATAAATTTTCCGAAAACTCATTCTTTAAACAATATATAGGTACCTAAGTAGTAGGTGGTACCCAACACTTAATAACATTATTAAAGTACGCCATGCAGCACGTTTGCGTTTATTCTATTTTGTAAGGTCACCGCTTTGGTTTATCGTATTAATTTGATAATAATAACATTATTATTGTACTTTCGCGCTCTCGTATGACTTATAATCAAATGCTAATTATTTCAATAATAAATAAAACTAAGTGTTTTATATTAAAAAAACGCATATTAACAAACATTAATCACTTTATACGAATAAATCAGCAAAACATGTAGATATAGTGATACAGGTGGTTTATTAATAATTATAATAATAAGTCTTGACAAATTATAATAATTATCATCTCATTATATTACTGTAGGTGTATGGAACTTATAAACAGTTTATAGTGTATAATAGGGCAAGTAGTGAAAATTGGTAATTTTGTGGGACTTTAAATAAAAGATAACCCCTCTTTCAAACCCTTCAGAAATTCCGATTTTTTTGTATAATACTATACATAACAATAACTGTATAAAATGTTTCTTTAGAGACCCGAAAGTATATTTTGTTTAATTTAACACGATATATTAAAAAAATAATAAAAATGTTATGATAACAATGTTTGGTTTGCTAGCAGTGGTCCCACATCAGTGCCATTATTATCTGTCATAAGTTTCACAATTATTCATCTATACTTTATAGAAATATTAGATTTTTGCGGGAATAAGAACGCTATTGCAGCTGAACAAACGGAGCATATTATACATTATATTATTGTGTACTATTATGCCACCAGAATTTCACACGAAATAATTTTTTTTTGTTATCAGTCTTATGTGAAAGTTTCATGTCTCAATAGTAAAACGTATTATGTCTGTAATTTTCTGGGTTAATCTTCTAGGTATAGTATTCATTCCCTCGTAAAATGATTAGGTCAATAAATGTATGTACAATGCAAAACCCTTGACCCTATGAGACTTTTCACAATCTCGTTTGAACATTTTTTTTTTGGATTGTCTATATTATGTTATATAATAAATATATACGATGCTTATACCACCAAAAACTTATAATAATTTGTGTTTACTGTTAGGTACATAATACAATCGATTATTTAATTATTATTACCTGTATCCATCGAATCCTTCGTCGGACCCGTTCACCGTGAGTATCGGCGCACGGGCGTAAGCTTTGGCCACTCGACGGTTCCTTTCGAGCACTATGACTTTGGCCCAAATTTCGTCATCAATTTGCGTCCATTTATCCAAAACTTCCTGAATGTGATCCTAAGAATAAAAAACAAAATAATAAATAAATAAATAGTGAAAACATAATATACTATAATAATTTAAATGTATGTATTACTACATTAGCCTACAATACGAAAGAATGCTAAATGTTAATATTAATATTTCTTTCAAATACTTTAAATATTCATTGCAAAAAAAAAAAATTGTTTATTTCAGAAGATCGATGTTTTGATAAAATATTATATTTAAATAATAATAATTCGACCGGAAACCAATTTAGATAATAAATGGATAGTTTAAAACTTTCGGAAAGGTTATGTATGACTAAAAAATAGAGTTCTTTGTAAGTTATATTATATCATATTATTCAGAAATAAAATATCAAAACGGTTTGTTACATTACATAGGTAACTATATATCAATAACGAGAGTGTAAAAAGTGTCTTGGTTGCTGTTTTTATTTAAGAAAATATAAAATACTGTACACAATAACACACATTAGTCGCACATAATGATAAATACAATTTAGGTGCCTTCCTACTGATATATAATATGTAAATATAGGAAAATAGGTGACATATACTATAGCTCCAAAGGTTATTATAATAATATACTATATTACACTATTATAGTCTGCGAATAAAAATAAAAATTACGTGGACAATAACAGATAGGTTTAAGACGCGTATAATATTATAATACTATATTGCAGTACGTATAATATTATATTATGTCGCACGTGTAGTTTTAACCGTGCAAAACCGCTCGGGCGTCACTAAATGCACATATAACATTAAAATCGTGGAGTGTACATGTATACGACTGCCAACGCACCCGATAGTTCGTATACACAAGGACTTTCAATATGTATAGCTTAAACTGCATAAAGGTTAATTTTTTTATGCTATTTAAATTTAACTTAACTAATCGGTAAATATGAAATTGTAAAACATCCAAATTGTAATAACTTGAGTTTTTCCGGTAAAATTGAAAAACAATACGTTAAGTTACCTTCATTTTTAACGAAATATTAAAAAAAAAAGTAATAATTAAAAACGATTAACTGATTTCTTTTTTTAACCGAGTTAAATGTTATACTTGTAATTGCTACAATTCACTATTAAATTATTAACTTATAACTTCACGTTTTTAATTTTGCAAGCTTTACCCATCCGGTAGCAAGCGCAAAACCAATTCGCTTTATTATTTTATAACACCCACCAAAAAAAATCGTTACACACGCATACCGTCCAACAGGAGCTAAATAATATCACGTACAAACAATCGATCACGATAAAATATCTATGATATTACACATGATATACAATGGTTAGAATATCGTATAATATATTATTATAATATTAATCGTAATGTATACTATGCGGCCGGAGATTTCCGCACACACACCGTAATAATTCCGCAAGTGCAATAATATTAACTTAGCGGCGGCAACGCCCTAAATCAAATCCTCGTGCGCGTGTTACATAAAAATATGTACAGCAAAAAAAAAACACGATTTTTCCTCGACGACCTTGACGGTCGCGACTACCTCGGGAACCGTGCGAGATGGAGTGTGTGAGAGAAAAAGAGTAAAAAAAAAAAAAAGCGAAACCGCGCAAAGTAATATAATATATTATATAGTAATATATATATATTAATATTATATAAATAGAGTCGTGGCAGGCGGGCTAACCCCCGGGGGTCTGTTTCGCGAGATCCGTTCGGGCGTGGTACCGCAGCCGCCGACGACCTTGCCCCGCCGATCACCGCTCTGATTTAAATTATTATTATTAACTAGCATAATAATATGATATTAATGCACTACAATTTGGCCGATGGGTTATTTTTATTATATTATGGATTTCGGTTTTTTATATAATTTTTCGCGCTCTAGCTGCTCCCGTCACGTCATGTGTGTGTATATATAATATTATTATACGATTTGCGGCGCGAGATTTTAATTTGCATTTTAAGCGAGAGCTGCAAAACGCCTGGCCGTGAAGACAATTTTCGTTTCACGGTATTAGTGTTATTATCACGACGATATATTATAATAATACGCGAATATTCTTATTAATATTTATCAGTTTATCACGTATACCTATCGTATAGTGGTCGCGCGATACATATTATTATCAGTATTATTCTTATATTATGTATACGCGATTATAATTGCATTATTATGATGATCCAAAGCGCCGTGCAAAACGAATTATCGAAATTGAGATCCGTGTGCGGTTGCCGTATACACTTTACACATAATGCGTAAGAATAATAGGCGGGTGTGATTATTTTCTTTTCACAACAGAACTTTGATAGTCCCGACGAATCCGGAACACTAATCCAAGTATCATCCGGATTATAATTTGTACTCTGCAGAAGATTTTTCCAAGGCACTTAAATAATAACCAAGACATTTTGTTTCTCTCCAATAATGTTCTGAATAAAACCAATGTTTTTTTCTATATGTAATACTCTGAACTTATATTACAAAAAAAAAAAAAAAATGAAACCATTTTGAATAGAGTACACTACACGGTTCGGTAAGCGCTAGTAGGGAGAGACGCATATATTGATAAATTGTTTCTATACTCGTAGGCATACGTATTAAAAAGACAACTATTGCATAATTTTATATGTTATTGCTTATTATTATTTATTAATAATATGATATATAGGCAGACGGTGTACGTATAACGGGATTTATTTTACGATTATATTATTAAATTATGTTTTAGTCGTTGTCTCGTAGATGCGAAATATATTTCATTAAAATACGCCTACGCCTACGCCACAACTTCAGTATAGGTTTGAATATATATTATAATACACGCACTATAGGCCTACAATACTATATGAGCCGTTCAATTTTATAACGGATCGCGTTCTCTGATCGTAAGGCGCGGGATAAAAAACTCGAAGGTCTAAAATATACAGTATATTATTATAATAAAGGTAAAAATTGAAATCAGCCACGGCGGGTCATCGTCGATGGTGCATTTGCAAGCGTGTTACGCGTACACCGTATAATATAGACAACGATCACACGCCACAGTGTTCCTATATAAATACGATTGTATAAAGCACAGCTAATTCACGATCATACTACAATTATATTATGTCGTCGTTGTACCACCAGCGTAATAATGCAGTTAATGTAATGTATTATAATATAAGGTACCGCTCCGGGTCGCCGCCCCCGCAGCTTATACGATGTATAATACTCGCACGCGTAATACAAATTTATTATTATCGAGTTCGTGATATTTAAAATCCGGGCCGACTGCAACACGACCCGATTTCCGCCTAGCCACATAGACCTGTGGTTCTCAACCTTTTTAAAATACAAACCATCCCCAAATCATAAATATTTAATTCAATTTTTGTAACATCTAAAAATATTTTTCATACGTCTATCATCACGTCGCTTACGATACTAAATAATAATTAGTTATAGTGTCCCCAGATTTAAAATTGTTATAAGTCTTTACCGTGATTTTGTCTACGGTAAACTTCCGTTTTAAATTTTAGATTTCAAAGTACATAGCATCTGCTCATACACATTAAACAAAAACAACAAATCATGCCGTTTTTGACATACTTCTATAAGTATGTTATTAATGTAGGTATTATAGAATTTGCTATTATGAAATATGTTCTATGAATAATTTATTAAAATACTATACCTATACTATAGTTTTGAATATATTATAAACGAACTTTATATATCTTATATATAAGAGCATATTTACATGCATTTCTTAAAGTTTTTAAAGTCGTTAACTTATGCTAACAATATTTGTTATCATATGCTTTAACCACCATCGACGTCCGATTGCCTAACACACATAGAGATTGATGTCGTCGACGCGAACAGGACCCAATTCCGAGATACTTAGTATTTCATACCGCTGTCGCCTACCGTTTTATATCGGCATAAAATGATAATAATAATAATATATTAATATGTATAATATGTGTAATATTATCGTGATGCACCGTCCGTCGTACGACAGAATATGAAAACAAGTGTGATAATATTATGGATAAAATAATATGGCAATTTCCGTCCATCGACGTGCGCCGGTCGAAAACCGGTAACGCACTACGCGGCACGGTGCACACGTATGCGTATATGACCCACGAGTGAAAATCCGTTTAAAAAATGTGTTTGTATGTTAATGCACGACGGTCATTGGACCTAAGACCACGGCAGCAGTGGCAGTCGAATTTGTTTTCCATTCGTCAGGTGTCCGTTAGTCGAATGATACATGTTATTATTATCAATTATTTTTCGCATCGGTGTTCCTGTGCAATCCTTTTAAAATGTTTTAGGCGCAGACCACACCTCACACACAAGCCCGCACGTCCGATTAATAACCGATCGGAGTAAATTAAAAATTCCTACTTCGATCTCGTTAGGCGACATAATATTATACAATATATTATCATCGTCGTTAATTCAGAGAATCCCGTTAATAGCTGTTTATAGTCAGAGAATGCGCGTATCGCACCTATATTATTTTCCAGCCTTCCCGCGCAAAACGAAAATGTAAAATTCCGTCGTCGATAGTGAGTATATTACGCCAAAGTTCACCACCAAAATAACTTGATTTATGTATGAACGGAGATAATACATATTATTATTATTATAGTTGTTGGATTTCTCTAATGCAATTCTAAATTAATTAATGTCATTATTTTAAATGTTAACGCTCCGAAATCGGTTTTTCACACCGGTTATAAGCGAATTTTTCGGTGAAAACAAAAACCATTAGAAAACCCGACTGCGTATACTGTTCATATGTACCTATTTTATACAGAATAATGAATGAGTTTGGCCCCAAGGCACTATATCGCTTATTAAATAATAATTTATAATAAATTGTCGTTATGTAAAAAATATTATTATAATATATAATATTTGTATATATATGTATAAATATGAAGGCAATCGTACAAAATTGAAAATACTATTATAATATTATTTTCCAAAACAAAAATCGACCACAGATAAAGATCGAATACACGCCACTAACACCGTATGATATTGCGGGCAAACGAAATGATCTATGGAAGTACATTACCTGTGGCCGTATATAATTAATTTAATATTATATTACCGAATATTAAGAATTATATGTGTTTAAAATGTTTAAATATTATTATTTTCATACACAGGTAATCGCAAGGTGCCAATAAAATATTATTATAAATAATCATGATAATATTATACAATAACCTCTTTGAGAATATTATGAAAATGATGGCAAATAATATGTCAATTATAGTTTAAATATGTAAATAAGTAGGTATGTCTAATTATATGCAATTATTAGATGTCACTGTCCTTCGGATTAAAAGAGATAATTTTATTAGCATACATTCGTTTTATCGTTTTAAAAATATGTGAATATCAATTGCATCGAATGGTGTACAAAATAATTGCGATAGCAACATTTGAAAAAATCTCAAATAATAACTATTATTAGAATGAATGTTTATTTTTTTAAATTCTAGTTATACTTAAACTCTAATATTACACAATATATACACACACAAACGTAATTGATGCAAGTATTACCTGCTCTGGAACAAATATTATATAGAGATTATAATATTATGTATACTGTCTATGCGTGAGAATAAAAATCTGATCAACAAGAAAATATTACTTATTATATTATATTATTATGATCACGACGATGTTCTTTGGACATAGTTGAAGGATACAGATCCGAGATGATGATACGCATGCAATCTATCACAAACCATTTCCCAGATATAATAATAATAATATATATATATTATTAGTTAATCGTATTACGCTTACGTATACAACGTTTAGGCTACTTATAAGTTTCACAACGTGTCGGAGTGACAGATTGTACCTACTACCAAAATGTATATTTAATAATATTATATGTGTTATAAATTACAGGGTACGACGGGGCTATATTATAATATAATAGATGCATCAGCTAGAATATAATGATGATGCGTTGTAACTACATAACTACGTGCATTTTGGTGTACAGCAACAATGAAACGTCGTTATAATGACAAGGGTGACTACTATAGGGTACACGGAATGTTTCACCGTATAAGGTAAATCATTAATAAAATATTAAATTTAGTTATTATTTAAAAAATAAAATATAAATTAGCATAATTACTATACGCGTGACCCAAGTAGTGATCAAAAAATAATACTAATTAACTTATTAGTTATTTTCAACAGAATAAAATAATATTTTTCTCTCTATTAACTTCAAACTTGAGTAAAGTAAATACTATTATTGTTTGTTAACTACACTTTTAACGTTGACTTAATTTATAAGTTATTCAAGTTCATTACTCCCTTCCTAACTTACACTATTTTGATACTATTAAATGCGTAGGTAGGCATTCACTATATACTCGGATCATAATATTATCATATTATTATATCAACCTATATTAAAGAAAACGACAGTTGTTTTTATCTCTGATCGGATGAGGACCGAAATGAAAGTTGTATTCGGCCTTTCGATATCAACCATTCGTAGGTTATATATTGGCATATATTATTTTATGAAGTATTTACACACATATGTATATATTATGTGTACGGATGGCGAAACCTATCGATACACGTCATGTGTGAGTGACGTAATAATAATAATAACAATATCGTATAGCGATTTGGGATGACCGCAAACGTTTAATAATCGAGATATTGTATACATACTATATATATAGTATGAACAATTATTGAATAGATGATTGCGATACAATCGATATCAGCGCAGACAATAGTATCCGAAAGCGCCGCCGTGACATAGACTGCTTGAGAAATCTTGATAATATAGAGGAAACTCGGCTCATCGTCGATGTATGTGATTCAGTTTTCACGATCAACAAAATATTTTAAAACACTTATTACGTTTGGCAACTGAAATCGATATTTATAAATGTATAATAGGTATAATAAATATTTTATTATTTTGTACGGCATGTGTGGCGAAGTAGGTATATCGTATATACAACTAATATATACTAATATAAATGTGTCGTATATTATATACATACGAGTATTATAATATGTGTGTGCACTGTGCAGACGACAATGATAATTTACTATTGAAAACACAAATTTCATAGATCCATGCACATGCTATCCATAATATCGATTTAGAAGGAATTCTGATCACGCCTATAGAACCGTTTTGGCATAAAAAAAAATAATAATAATAATCGGTTTTCATCGTGGCGGCATTTGTTCATTATGCTTTATTTGATGATCGTATCATAATATTATACACACTTCCGCGGCAGCTCAAAGTATGCCACTCAAAAATCTCAGTGACAAAAAAAAAATATCTGACGTATATAATATTATATTACACTAATAGTCTATCAAAAACAGAAATTGAACCACTTTTAACAACAGACAATGCAGGTACAGACAACTGTGATATTTAAGTTTTCATCGAGTAATTGACCAGTACCGAAAGTAAATACATATATATATATAAATGTATATTAATGCTGAGATACATATATAAATTATACAATACAAAATTATAGTGTTCAACACAATTCGGATTATTGTTAAAATATTAAAATATCGTATAAATTACAATGGTTGATACGATGACTATCCACGTCCCATTATACATCATAAGAATAATATTAAATTTTATGCAAAGACGCGTGTCCTATATTTCACTATTCCGTGACAGCCGATATCGCAACTTACAATGATGACCGATTGAGTTGAGAGGGGCACTGAGTGCGCTACATACATGTGCCGCAGCGACGTGTCTGCGACACAAGTCGTCAGGTTTTGCTAATAAATAATAAAACGCGTTGAAGACTCAGAAAAATAATATTATGTAATATATTATATGATGTACGTACCGTTCGCGAAGAATCGATCGTCAGACAAAAAATTAAAAACCGCGGTCATATACCTACTTGATTTATACGCGCTCCAATAGATAGATCTCCCCCCGGGGAGTCCATTAAAAAAATGACGCGATATAATATAATATATGTATAATAATAATATATAAAACGTCGTAGTAATTTAATAACGTACCGCACGACGACGAATCAGCCGGTCGCGCGAGCGAGAATATCGCTTTTACTTACTGCAGTACCCCTCGAGCAAAACGTTTCTCCCCTGATTATTATTATTACTATTTGCCAACTCGTATATTTACAATGTATCATGCACGTTTAACGTTTGCGTGTGTTGATCTGCGCGCCCATTCATACATATATACATATTTATATAGTTACGACATATTATATATGTATATGTATATACTATATATACAACGACTGTCTTGCGCTTTTGCCCGCGTTAAATCTCAGTATATTATATAGCTACTATTACTACTACTTATTACTGTTATTATCATATTATATATTATACTCTAATACTTTCACTGGGCGCGCGTATCGGCGCGCGCATCGTAATAATATATATAACAGGTATACTTAGACTTACGCGCGAACGTGAATATAATATTATTATTGTATATATGTATATATGTAGATAGATACGTAGCAATAACGATTTCACGGCTACGATTTCAAATTATAATACACATTATTATATATATATAACATGCAGGGTGCACTAATCATACTCTGTATGCTATATTATATTTTATATTTATATCCGCTTTTTGATTATACTTTGAAATGAATTTAAAACTATTTCAACAGTTAATGAAATTGTTAGTATCTATTAATAATTAGGCTTCAATAAACAATTATAGGTCCATAAGAATTAATAACCAATAAAACTATCAAGTATTTTCATTATATAGTATAATAATATACACAAGTATACGAATATTGGATGAGGTACAACATTCCGCAGCATCAATAATTATAATCTAATCAAAATATTTCAAAAATTAAAATATTAAGAAAGTTATTTATAATCATGGTGGCTGCATACGTTGCTATGCTTATGTATACACTTCTATAATATATTGCAGCTATTGCGATTTAAATCGCTTCTGTGCGCGCATCGTTCGTTAAAGTCTCCCATCTATTGAACATTATTAATTTATTATATTATTATTATAGAGTCGTAGATTTGTATATTTTTTTGAATTTTATCACTATATTATCATCTATCTAACAACCAACAACTAAACAGTAAACATGGCAAAATTAATTATTATTAAACATTTGATATAGATCTACAAGTACATGTATACATACGTCTGCACGCCTATTTATAATTAACATATTAAGATTGGTAATTTTTAATGAATAAAATGTTTATAGTAAATAAACAAATAAATAGAGATACATAACTTGTAAAATTGAATCAACATATGATAGCCAATTATTATAGACACATACCTATACCTATGTCTTATATATACACATATCTGGACGAATATAATAATAATATATTATATTGTCGGAAAACGATACGAATCGACGATACGGTCGTTTCGCGCTTATAACAATACATATATATATATATAAATATATATAATACTTATTTACTTATAAATCATATTGTATCGTAAATAACAATATTATTATTATTATTGTTATTGTTGATGTATACACAATTTATACGTAGGTACTATTTGTGTGTATATATATAATATGTATACAGTACATAAAACGAACTACGTGACGTTTTCGTATCGACACACGTGCGCAGAGAAAAAAATGATAATAACGATAATTTGTGACGTTCTGGTGAAAGGTATTTATATATATATCATTGTGAAACACTGCAAACGGTTTTGCGGTATATTTATTTTGTCAAATTCGTACCGTTTTACCAGCCATTAAGAATGATAATACGAAAGGGAAAAAACATTCCGACACAAGTCTGATTTCTAATGTGTTCTCGTTATCGGCGCATTTCATATAAATACATATAACAAACCTATATATAATATATAGAACGCTACTCTGACGGTCATCGAGGAATTTAAGAGGTTCGGAGGGGGCGCTTGTCTCCCGCACAAACGAGCGTTACTATCTATCCGACCGAATCGGAAAACCAAGTGAAAATAATGATAACGATCGTATAATAAACGCATGGTCGATGTTTCTGTACATATATATATAACACATGCACAATGTATTTTAATAGCCAAGTTTGTTTTAAATTAAGCTATCATTTAGCTATTATTCTATATCTATATACATGGCCGGTCGTGAAATTATATTTACTATATAAAAAATACTATCGCACAGATAGGTCTCTTACAATAATAATTATATATTGTATGAGATTTTATGACGAAACACTTGTGCGGCATTGTTATATTCGGAGATTTTTCCCTCTGATTTCTCGACTTATGTCCTATATGAATATTATTATTTATTGTACGCATTAAAATAATATATACGTCTAATACCTACCTATAATCTTACAGATTGATCTCTCAAATTATAATATTATTACCAATAAAAATAAAAAATCAAGTACCTAAAACCTTTTGCTCCGTAAGTGTACCTACATCTCCTAATGTTCTATTAGGTACAAGAAATTACTGTTCAAAAAAATTTTTTAAAAAATGTTTAATAATGACTGTTAAGATCGAAAACGAATGAATACATTAACGCATGAAAATCATTAGTACGTGTAAAACGCTTAAACCTTACTTTAATGATTTTACTCTCAAATCGCGGCTATCGAGGCCGTTCATCTGTAGGTGTATGTAATACAATATTACTATAGAAATAGGCGTGGGTTTTTACGAAAAACGTTTTAGGTGTTTGTGAAAAAAAAAACAAAAATTAACTATATCGAATATCCATGCATAATACAGAAAATACAGCATGAAATAGTTATATAGGGAAGCTGATAATCAATATTCACACTAAATATTATTCAACACTTACAGCGAATTATATGACTATTTAGCATGATTGATTTTTGTTTTCCCATTTTTTATAAGATAACTTAATTTTACAATAACTAAATAGTGAATTTCTGTTCTATGCCATATTTTCGGGCACCTAGTATTTGAATTTGAATTTTATTTTATTTTAAATTTCGAAAGAAACTTATACCACCACAAATAGTTATAATTTAAGGGGAAAATGGGGTAAGATTGGTAAGATTTAAATGCAAAATATAATGTTATAAAGAAATATGCTATAAACAATTTGGATGGTGGCATATTATTGTTTAAGCAATAATATGATTTAAATTCAAAGTTGGTGTCAGTAACAAATCTGTATGGCAAGTATAAGAAGCCATCTAATCTATATAACTACTATAAAATACACCAACGCAAGATGCTAATGATATAGTAAGTCGTAATAACGTAATAAAATTCATAACAATAATTTATTAGGTCGATTTTATTAACCGGAAGCCGATAATAACGAGGGTGATCGAGGCCAATACTGTTAATGAATCGTGTGACGTTATAACAAGCTACCTATACTAAGGTATCTAGCTATAAAATGATAGTAATAATACACGACAATAATATTAGAAATGATTAGAAAAAATACTACACGAAATAATACAGACAACATTACACAATAATATAATAATTAATATAACGCGCCTGATACCCAAATTGATTTCTCGTAACACATTATACAGTAGTATGGAGAACTTTTTCGACACGATAATAATATTATTATTGTTAATAAAATGCGCTATATATATATATATGCCATTCAAAAACGAACGTGTTATAACATTCGACTGTTGATTGAAACCGAAAAGTGAAATTTTTTTCTAATAGTATACCTACTATAATAATTACATTTTATTTGTGAGTGTGGTCATACGCGTATATGTATAATTATTATATGACAATTGACGATAATGATAAGTACACGAATCCGGATACTGCAGGGATATGTGAAAAACAATTGAAACTATGTTTTTAAAATAATATTACTTTATCGTATTGTAGTCATTTTAATCACACGATTAAATGCATATTTTCAAATTAAAAAAAAAAACATTAAATACATAATAAGTATTTACTAATATTATAATGTATGCGGTATATAAAAATATTATAACAAGTGTTCTGATCTACAAAACTATTAATATCTTCATCCTTGTTTTTAGGTATGATAACTTAAATTTACATTTTTGAAACATTATCGAACTTTTTCATGATATTTAGTTTCGACAAGTCGTTTAAAATACTCTTCCAAGTATCCCTATAAGGTGTCGCTTTTTACATTTTTCATTAAAGAAGCCAGATTATATAGCTATAATAATATATGAGTACGTAGCTGAATGTTTTGACTTCGGACATCATTTTATCGCTTATTTTTAATTGAGAGGAATGCTTCTTCCGGAAAGCGTCTTCAACACGCGTTATTAATATTATTATACTTACAAGCGTTGCCCTGTTGTCAATGGCGCACGCTTATTTTGCATTGTGCGTCGCAACGTTCCAGAGACTACGGGTCAAGGTGTACCCACCGGACGGCCCCCGCGACCGATTTTTTAATTTGCCGCTGACCTCACACTTGGCAGACTTGGCAAAGTAATTATAACTGAGTTTCGGTCGCATTATTCTACAAGTGTAATAACCACATATAGTATATAAAATACCAACGTCGGGACCCGATCGAAGACTATCTATGAATCTATGAATATTATATTATATATACAGTCATATTAAACTATACCATTTGTGAAATTGAAGTAGTATATGATTAAGGATTTTTCAACTTTAAATTATTTAGGTATATTAATTTCAATGAAAATATTGATATATTTAAATAAAGATTCGATCGATTAGTTTTTTAATCATTAAAATGTTTATGTTAAGAATAAATTAAATAAAAAAAATAATTAATGCTTTTAATGAAATAACTTAACTTAACCTTAAATCCTTTTATCCTTTGTACTCAAAATTAATAAAACTTAAAAGCTTCCTTTTAACTAGGGGGTTAGCTTATTAGGCTGACTATGAATCCTTTAAATATCATACAAACGTATCTTTCTTTTATTTATCGAAAATACATTTTTAATACTAGGTGCATGTTTTAATAGCTCTTAATATAATAATACGATTTTTCATCTGTGATTTGATAATTAACAACATATTATACCTTTATAAAATCACACCGCCCACTTTTACGGCGTGCATCTATCACTACACTGCACTCCTGCAGCGCGAACGTCGAACAGGACCCGAATCCAGTCACGATGCGTTTTTACTTTTTAATAATAATTGCTTCGGTTAAAAGATATCTATGACTTGGAAATAAAGGTGTTATCGTGCATATAATGTTATTATTTAAATACACTGCTGCGGCAGTCTCTTGGATTTTGTTCACCTGTATATTATAAAGCATAGTTTATACTCGCGAGATATTAAATAAATTATTCAAAACGTAATCAGACGGCCTTGCAGCGTTTGAAGGGTATTAAGTTTGATTAATATGAAGAGAATGAAGTAATTCTAAATGAAACGCTATAATGACGATATAATAACATTGTCAATGTGGCACATTGACTTAATATTGAAACGGGTGATTAGAAAACCACATTAATACATACTTTTTTTACTTTTCGCCTATGCCGCCGTGGCTGAATGTAAAATAATATTATTAATGGACTTGAGTATATTAGTATTCTAATAATATTGGTGCAATATTATTATTATTATTATCAACGTCATAAACGTTCGTTTTGGAATTGGTGAGATGGCAGCAGCGAAATAATTTTTGAGTCTGGTTTGTCGGGTTATTGGCGTCAACGAAATTATACTTCATCGAGCATATAATACTAATTTACAACTACTTTTAGATTATTTTTAAAATATAAAAAAAAAATAATATCGTAAGCGCCTGTGATTTCCGTAAATTCTTATTTTATTTTTTACATATATTAATAATATTCGCCGCCACGGAACCTGCACGGCTAAACACGATGACGCCGCCGTGACCTTTTCGTCTAATCTCGTTACATGTCGTGAGACGGCCAAAAACAGCATTCGCGAGGAGGATCCAGACGCAAGAGATCAAGTAGACCTATGACGTGACGGTATTTGAGGTGGGGAGGCAGAGGCGCCTTCAAGTATATTATTTATTATATTATATTAAATAATAATATTACATATAATTGCGTGTTTCGGCTGTGGTGACGGCGTTAACATTCCTCGAACACATGTCGTTGGCCCGTTATAATATTATTATTATGATTATTATTACCATCGTCTTCATCGTCATCGTCGTCCGACCAACGAATAAAATAAAAATAATAATAATAATAATAATCATCTAGTTCCTGGAAACTGCGGGATTCCACGCGTGTAAAAAGACGCGTAATCATTAAAAACTAATAATAATAAAAAAAAACACGCGCGCGCGTGTGTATTTTAATTTATATACGAACGACTAAACTGCAGTGTGCGGTATCATTACATATTTAAACATCGTCGACTTTTTGATGCGATTCGCCACTGACGCCGCCGCAGAAAGACGTGACTCGCCGCCAACGATTTTTTAATATAAAAAAAGGAAATACTATTTAAATATAATACATCATTATTATCCTATAATAAGGTTATAATAGGTTATACAAACATTATTATAATAATAACAAACGTTTAGGAGTGAGTGTGGTTTGTATGGAATCCGTACAAATTATTATGTCAAGTGAAGACTATCGTATATGATAGATTTTAGAATAAAAGCCAAAAGTGCGTATATTTTAAATATATCTACCTAAAGAACTTAAAACAATTTCTCGATTTTTAAAATCCATATTATCTAATAGAAAGTTATATAGGTACGATATACGATGTATACATATGATAATAATATATTGTTTTTTGTTGTTGCATGTTTTAAAAAATGTAAAATTTATTTTGAAAATTTGTGAATTTAAATGTTGAATTAAAATTGTTCGTGAAAAACTTAATCGTTATTGTAACAGTATAACACTTCATGATAATATTTTTACAGTCATTCTAAAGTGCAAACAATATCGTTATCATGTGTATACCACCTACTTATTTATAAAATTATTATTATGCATGTGAAGGGCGGAGAAGCCGCTCGACATATAATTTCACTGCACGGTTACGAAACAGTTTTATAAAAAGTTACATCGTACATATTATATTTATAGTATTAAAACTTATCGAACTCGATTTACACAGAATGATGTATTTTTTTTTCAAATTAAACGGTATTAAATATATACGCTGAGTTTTAATAACTTTGCTCGTCACGTTATCGGTTATCACATTACTCGTAATAATAATTAATATCAACCATGAACTAATAAATTACCCATTTAATATATTTCAGTGCTATTCAATCAATTTAAATGTAATATTTTTCAGACAAAGTGTCTGGCCAATAATTTATTATTGGGAGATGAGCGCGTAATAGTTTGTAGTGTACATATTATGTATTAATTTTGCACGTCATTCATATCATATTATCGCATACATTCTCATACTTACAATCCGGTTATTGATCATCATTCATCCTCAACATCTGTATCGATCTCATTTAGTGACCGGTAATTCGATTATATATAGTATAAGATACCTTGTCAAATTGGCGATTCCAAACTCCCAAGACAATATACGTAAATATATTATATAATAACAAATAATGGTCACTATTATCGACGATTGGTGCTCGGTTTTGTTTTTATCATTGTTTGAATTATTATTATTATTGGCTATTGTTATTATTCACGCAAAATCGTTATTATATTATTATTGTCCATTAAAGCACGATCAATTACCATGGTAATTTCACAGTGTAGTTTAAATTGTACATTATAATATCTTATGGTTAACCGTGAACTGCGAGACCCTTTGTGTACACAAACGCTTTGAACATTAGAAGGGTAGCTGCAACTTCGGTCTTTGCTAGTACAACACGTACGTACACTACAATAAAATTGGACAAACAAACTCTGTACACTAATAACTGTTAATATTTAATAATATATCGTGTAATCACTGTTCGGGGACATTATGAGGAGAAACTAACGGTCGATAATATTTTTCATCGAGGTGACCGGTCACGCAAATGCGTTGTATTATAGGTATCTACATTATTGTTATAACGAGATACAATAACCATAATGGATACTTACGACTAACCTAATTATTATACTATATCAGTATTGTTAGTATATCGTTTAAAGTTGGTTATTTTCATTGAGATTTAAAAGATACGACGCCTTGACACGCCAACAATATAATTATTCGATCTAATGTCTGTATTATATTATAATGTCCTAGGTTTGAATAGGAATAATTCGCTAACTGCAAAAACTGAAATTTTGGGAAATTAATTTTTAATCAAATTTAAAATGAATTATTTACATTTTACTTTAACTGTGAAGGTGACTCTATTGATCAATAATAATTCATTTTTGATTTAAAGGTATTTATTTTTCGTTTTTGACCATATACCTACTGAGTCGCTATATAACGTGATATTGTTGAATTCTAAATAAATTTTAACTATAGTAGGTGAGAAAGGTTCAAGTATGAACAGGCAAGTATGAAAAGTAGGAATATAATAAAAAATGTATTTGACATATTGCAATGGTATAACGTTATAATAATGTTTATGAAAAAAAAATAGTATCGCGATCACCATCGTGTATATCATATACTACGATATGATATATTATTGTTTGTTCGGCGGCGGTCGTACGCGATTATACGTTTATTATAATATATTATATTTTTAACGTGCTGTCGGTCGCCGCCGTGTACCTATATCATGCAGATCGTCGCAGATACATCATGACGTATATATAATAATAATAATATTATACACTACGATAGCAGACTTCTTCAGCTGAGGTAGACGTACAAGACTGCAGTAAAGAGCGTCTCGACTGCGTATATATATAATAAAACGATGATAGTATTACCTTTAGGCATGCACATATAGTATACACAATGTGACGAACTGGGCGGCAGTCTCCAAGGAGTATGAAGGGCGGAAAAATTGCAGAAAAACGTGGACAATACCATCGGATTTTTTTTATCCTCTACGTAAAAATATGTGAACGTATCGATCGGAAAACTGTTATATATATGATGAATGTTTCTATTGTCAACGGCTGGCGGATTTTCTGTGTTGGCCGGGCGGTGGAAAAAAAGCACACGACCGGTTGTCAAACGCGCATATAATAATATATAAACATAATATATGTATATGAGATACGGATAAGATTTTTTTTCTGTTTTGTTTTCTTCTCTCCGCGCGTAATATATAATAATATAATATATAGATAACCGCCAGTCCGAGTGTATACTCGACCATACGCGATTCGTAAGATTCGTTGCTGCTTCACAATGTGTATAATATAATATATATTATATACTTATATGCATTTGGTGCACTGCAATGTCTGCGTTGCAGCAATGTCATCAGATATCAATTTTCATAACGTCGTTATACGATGCTCACGCGCCGGCAGATGGGATCTAGCATACTTCATTGTGCCTTTGGCAAAAGAAAATTTTATATTCTATATATATTAGCGCTATATGAACGTTATAAAACTATTGTACTCCATCGTCATATTATTGCAATATAATCGATTATAATTCTGCAAGTATAGAAAGTAAAAAGTATTAATAGTAACTAATAAGGCAGGGGATTTTGGATAGAAATGTTTGAATTTTTATGTGGACCTTCATACTTAGAAAGTAGAACGGTTTAATGCTATAAAAATTATAGATTGAAAAGAACCTTGTAAACTTTTAATATTTGAAGTAATTACTGAGATATGAGCAAGTTCGTCATGATATACATATTTTAATTTTGCTTAAAGTAATCCGAGAACAAAAGGAAAAACGAGGTGTAAAAAATTGTTGACAGCGACGAATGTGGAGAAACACTCTGTATATACTTTATTATACGCGTAACAGCTACAAAAACGCAAGTACCTACTATGCAATAAAAATAATATAAAACACAATAACGAAAGTGCCCAAAAAGCGTACAATATATTACATTATGATGGCTACATCATGGCTATGTACATTTATTTCTATATATATATATGTGTGTGTGTGTGTGTATGTGTGTTTAATGGTAGTTATTATTTTTTTTATAATCTCTCGAAAATCTCTAGGAAACACGATGAAAGTGTTCGTTGTTATAACGTAATAATAATAATAATATAATATTATGATATGTGTTATTATTATTATATAGAGTACGATCTGATTTTTTTGGACCTAGGGGATCGGAAATTGTGGCAGGCTCGACTTTGCATTACTTTTTATTTTGCTCACCGCCTGCTAGTACCTACTAATTTCGTTATTAGTATTATTATTATGCCGTAGAAAGCGTGTTCCTATCGTAGCGGTGGCGCGCGTGCCGGCCGACGTTTATTACATTACATTATTACGATTGTTGTTATACCATGTTCGGCACATGCGTATGAGAATCCGATTATAATGTTCATAGTACGTATTTTGTAAGTTGGTTTTACGCCATCTAGAGCGCGTGAATTTTTTTCTCTTTGCTTTCGTAATTATGTCGTTATGACGACGTAAGACGAAAAATATGATTCGTGTAAAAAGTATTACTTTACACACACAATAATTTACTATAAAAATTAAATTTATTTTTTTATGTGTAAATATTTTGTTTGAATAAAAAATATCTATCTTAAAACACTAAAAAATACTTACAAGTATACTTGCATGCTAAATTCTCAGAGGATTTATCTACTGACTTACAATGCCCACTTAATTTAAAATATGTATTTTAACCATCATATAAGATGTACGGAAAAAATGGTTATTTACAAAGAATGTGAATGTATATAGGTATTATACCTCCAAGCTCTTTTGTATAGAAAAACAAACATTTTATATTAGATTTAAATATATTTGTACCTAAAATTTCACGTTCACCCGACGTTTTGTGACCTTGATGGTTAATAATGATGTAGGTAATGTATTATAGTGCAAAATTTCAATATATGGAACGAGATGACCAAACTACGATCAGAGTGTACATAGTATAATAATATAATCACCATACATCGTAATATAAAATTACATTATATGTGATGAACGATGTTAAAAGTCATCTTCGTTATTCCGCGGTGTAATACCTACGCTTATGCTGTACCTACATAGGAAGTCCCGAGGCAACACGAACCGCGTATCACATTATATTTCATATATTATTATGTTATTAATATTCGCGATACTGATTTTGTAAATGTCGAAGACTCATGCAGACGTATACATATTTGAGATATGACCTCAACGACGTTGCACCACCCCAAAAGCTTCTATTCGTGCATTTTTTCTTTCTTCCACTCAGATTTCCATATTATATATTTAACTTCTTCTGCTATTTTATTTATTTACTGCGGTATTTAATCTATCCGAATAGAATCCGTGTATATATTCATTATGTCTTAAAAAAAAAATTAAAATATACATATAATCACACCACGTGGGGTCTTCGTCGCGTATAGTGTGATGTAAATGATTTTTCGGGTTTCCGCGTTTGTCCATTACGCTCGGTATGCCAGAACGACGTAAGTCGCACTATCGTTATTTACACACCCGGGATGATGTCAACGCCGGGTCCGTATATTATTATTATTATTGTCGTATGTACTTGTACACAATATGCTAACCAAACGATAATGATATGTCGGCGGAGGGGACACTTCGGTCGGCGAATCCGGGCCCAACGCCGACATTCTTTGCATAATATTATCATATTATTCCGGTGTTGGTGCTGGGACATAACGACAACAACACACGGCCGCTAAATTATATACGACTACGTATGCCGACGACGATACTGATACTGCTGCCGGACCACGCCAAATTGAATAATCGCCGCCGTCGTTGTACAATACGGGAGATATAAATACGCTTACGTGTTGTTCAGGTTTCGAGGTGGTATTTACAATAGTATAATATTAAATGTCTTTAAAAAATAAAATCCGTTTCGTTTCTATACATTTAACTCGCAGCCACTATTTTAATCGTCGTGATGTTTTTTTTTTTTTTTTTTGACGTAACGGCAATACACCGTTTATTTTATATTGGTACATAGATTTCCACACTGCCGGACACACACGATTTTTGTACGGTTAATGTTATGTATGGCACTTTAACATAAATATTGTTACTATTGTACTGATGGTATTTGACCATTCGTCGTGTTAACGCCAGCCTCCAAATGTTCATCAGACACCTAGACTCAAACTGCTTTACAAATTCGTACTCAAATAGTAGGTACTATTATCCTAGTAACAATTTGTAACCAAAAATCCAAAATGCATAATCTAAATATAGACTTACTAAATCAGCTTACTCCCAAAATTAATGTTTTTTATCATTTGTGATCCTGGACTAACGGATTAAAAACATTATTGAACTCAGAATGCCAATGCCAATGCCAAATGATATTGGATTAGAACGAAAAATTTTGGGGATAAGACTCGAGTTATAAATTTTGATTTTTTGGTTATATATTATTACAAAGTGAGTAGAAAGTATGAATTAGAGATGTATAATTTACGATACCTGCAAGCTGATAGACCTTATCATGCATCTCGACCATCTCGTTAAAACAATAATATAGGTATTATAATAAATATTATTATGCTATGACGTCGAATCGAGTACTGGTGACTGTTGACAGTTTACCCTTCCGTTTTTCGTATACTATTGTGATGGCATAGTCAGAATAAATATTGTTACGACCGTCAATTTTCTGGTTAGGATCAAAATGTAATTGTTTATGTTATTTTTCATTGTTTCATAAATACCACGTTTTTCAATCGTCACAGTTCGATCCGGTCGAATCACATATAATTCACAAAAACTACAGTTGTGCTCATACGCAATTCGTTTACTGTCGTGTTGTACCACAACGATAGTCTAAAAAATATTTAATCGTTTTCTTTTCTCTTTTTCCACAAACATCCACGGTGTAGAATAATATGTAATAATATTATTTGATTTGCGCAACACCAACGTTCATTCATATAAAAATATATATTGTTCCCGTCGAACAATTAGACTTTATTGATTTTTCTATGTACATTGTTATAAAACGATTGTCGTCGTCTTATTGCGAAATTCATAGCAACATCCCGGTAAATGATAATAAATAATGATAATAATATGATATTATCTAACTGGCAATAATCTACAGCAGCTTTAACTCGTGTTGTATTGTCGTTCTATAGGTTTGAGAAAAGCTACTCTCGCACTAAAAAAATCTTCGTATTTAGACACGAATTCAATACAATGGTATTTATTTTGTACGATTTACAAATGTGTCGATATGTGTAAGTATTTTATTTCGGACGATTTTAAAAATAGGTTTTTATTTATTTACCTGGTATTTTTTTGACCAACACTTCAATATTGTACCTAGGCTTAAGTTAATTCCGATTTCTATTCATATTATATTTTTTAAACTATAGTTTAACTGTCACAACGTGTTTATAAGAAATGAGCAATTTTTAATATAATATATCATTATACATATTAAAACCTTGATTATAAAAATAGAAATTATTAAACTCTTATTATAAGTCTATTTTATAACTATAGGTTAATTGAATTTGTTTTAGATCACCAAATATGTAATTGCATGATTCACAACACCACATAAAGTGATATTATTATATCATACTCAATATAATAATATACTATATGGGTACTGTAGTAGACGTAGAGCACCGTGGTTTATACAAACGCTCGGACGACACAGCCTTGATTTAATTTTTAAAGAATAAAATTTAATAATAATGTACGATATTAATTTATATTTTAAATTCTCGGCTTCTTTATAATCAATACGTTCGTGTAAACGAGACGTAAACACGGACACAAAAATTAGTTTACATCGTTTTTATTTACGTGAGAACAACTGGTTCGTTTCGAGCAGTGCTCAAACAATACATTTGGCTTGCGTAATATAATAACGATACACACACACACACACATACACAAAGTACAATGTTATATTATTATAATGTGAAAAGCGTATGGTTTGATTTTAAATGAGTGGACGAAGGTTGTGCCGGTAAATCGCGTAGGTACCTTTATAACGTGTATATTAGTTGGGCGACGGCTAAAAAGTAAAATAATAATAAAGAAGTTTGTTAGAAATGACAACATTGATACTATATCGACTTCAAGGTATTCTTATATTACAACCTCGCGTGCGCATTACTCTATCATAATATTATGTGGTTCGTACTATTACTGATTTGATAAAATCGACTGCTTTACAATAATCATAATCATAATAATATTAATAATTAATAATTATAATATATCGAAATCCCAAACTCCGAGACAGTGATTCGTGGTTTGCAGAGCGCTAGTGGATACTTATAGGTACTATTGATATCAATAATAATTATACCATGCAATATGATCGAACAGTAACCCTGGGCTTTCGTTGATTATAGAGGAACGAAGAATAAGTTTATTAACTATGCTCTGTAATCTATATAACAACAGTTAATAACACTATATATTCTATGATATATATTATGCGACTCGATAATCCATAAAAAAAATGTATAATTTAATCGTATCAAAATATCCAAAACCAATATAAATCATATTATACCCGCATAATAACCAATGCGACTATGACACTCACGACGTAGATAAAAAATAAATTCTTTCATATGGGCGATTATAGTAGTTCATTAAAAAATTTAACACCGATACGTGATAAGTCGGTGCGATCATCGTGTATTATTAAAATTTTGTAAGAAATACCACCAATCAGTGATGACGGCAAATCGCTCGATTGGTCATACAAATTATTATAAATTATAATATACTCAAAGGGGCAACTCGAATTAGGTTCAGAAGATGATTATTTATTGTTATTATTTTTGTTGTATTGTTTTGTACGAAGCCATGATGGAACTATACAATCATATTATTAATATCGCGAGAGTTGTTGAGCGCATCCTCTCTATAATAACAAAACCTACATATACATATCTAATAAAACTGTATACGAGAGAAGAAATTAAGAAAACAAAATGGGCACCTCGTGTAGACATAATAATATTATGACGTTTAAATAATATTATATAGGTACAACAAAACTGGGTTAACAGTCTTCCACACGTTGCGCTCTGCGTCGACGGCCCCCGAAGGGCGTATATATCGACACTTTCGCTGTCCAAGGCAATCCAGTCCGTGGTTTTATATTTATTTATTTATATATTTTTATTATTATCACCATCATTCTTGTATATTCGTATTCGTTTAGCACGCTCTTTCGTACGTGCGTATTATAGGCCACAGAAGCACTCTGCGTGCCGATTGTCCGTCGAGTAGTGCCCGCAACTCGCGGTTTTTCGTCATGCCACCGCCTGCTCTGTACTCTCGTGGTTATGAAATCATAGTTATCATTATCTACGAGTTGCTAAATCCTAGTTCCGCGGAAGGAGGAAAGAGTTGAAGCATTAACAAAAAATTTATGAAACTTTAACGTATAAGCATAATATAATATAATATCAACGCTTATGGATTTTTTATTCGATGACCACTGCTCCGATATTTATTGTATAATATAATATTTGTATGCTTATTTGATCTAACCACATTAATTTCCCGTTCATAACATACGGTGTAACGATTTATGATTTCATATTCAATTCGAATCACCCCGGCGTTGCTTTCAAACGCATCTCGCTATATAAATTGTAAGCATACCTATTATGTGTATAGAGATAGCGGTTTCACGCAAAAAAAAATTTAATCATTGCACTACATTGTACCTACATAAACATTTGGTTATTGGTAGATTGTTACATACACATCTAACTGTACATGACAACAATACAATTGCCGGTGTCGTGTGAACTGTCACCTTAGCGTATTTGTTAGTTCATTGTAATCGTCCCAACGGGACGAGAATAAAAACAAACGACAATCGAACAAATTTCGTGTTCGGCCCTCCTTGGACAACATCGCGTTATTGAATAATGGGCCAAAAAACGGTTATTCGACTAAAGGCAACAATAATGTCGTAGGGTACCACAATAATACACATAGTAATATAGGTATACTTGTTCATGCAACGCGTTCAGGTTTGTCGGTGGCACTTACGTGAACCAGTTTGACAATATTCGGGATGCAAAGCCCAAACAACGACGACGACGACAACTCCGACAATCGTATTATTATAATGGCGCACGGATTTACATTATTATCGTACGGCTTTATTTTGTTTTTTTTTTTTATTTTTTACTTTATATACACATCGTTATTATTATACCGTAGTCGACGACGCGACATTTAATCTCTTATATGCGGCACGGGGTGCGTTGAACCCGAAGGTCAGTCCGTCTCGGGCTAAATCTCGTAGTAACAGCGGCGCGAAGACAAATAACACACACATAATATATATAAACAACGGAGGGCAACGAAATAAAAAAAAGAAGAAAAAGTAAAGAAAAAAGTAGAAGTTAAAGTTCAACATCGCCGCCGGCGGTGCACTACTATACATTGTAGGTCCGTACGCATGTGTGTGTGTGTAATGTATTTATATATAGGTACATAACCGGTGGTGGTGATGGTGACATTCCGCCCACGCGAGACACACGCAATGCGAAAAGCAGATATTCAACGGAAGAAAATAAGCGAGAAAAGAATAATACGAAAATAAATAAATAAAATGGAATAATAATAATAATATAATGCAGGTACCTATATTTATTATATAAAGGTACATGGCTCGTACGAGGCTTCAAAAAAGCGCATATAACCGTACAATAATATAAGATATAACTCGAATGGGTTTAATAAATAAATATCGCACTGCGGCGACATTCTTATTGTTGTTTTTGTGTGCGTAGATCACAGTCCATCCTAAATGTATATAGTAGATACTTAAACAATACGAATGGTCATATGTATATATTATGTATTTCTTGGTGAGATAATAATGCAAAAAAACACTTTGCATGTGTGTGTGATGCGGTCAAGTACCTATGTATTATAGTATAATAAAACATATTATTATAATACACACACACACACACACACACACACACACACACACACATATACTATTCAGATTGATTCAGCGTACCTACATGAGCGCATTTTATATTTTTTTATTATTTTATAAGAATAATATTATTATCACCCTGCAACAATAAATCCGACTACACGATCGACTACGATGATAATAGAAAAAAAATAGCAAACACTTGTATATTAAATTATTATTATAATGTGCAGCGCAGCGGTGTCGTTGCGAGGGCGTCGTTGGCGTCGGTTATTTGCATTTCGGCGACAGAGGTCGTAAACGCCCATAATGGCACGCACTGGTACACGCGCACTTGAACGCACACGTGCACGTAGATACTATATGGATAGGTATGCGCGAGTATGCGATGTTAGAATAGAATATTGTAATGTTTAATATATCATTGACGTCTGTGAAGTTCCCCTCCTCCCACTTAACCATATGAAAAATTAAAAACTTGAGGGTAAAATAAAAAACTTTATACACAAAGAAAACATTGTTAAATTCACTATAAATAATAGTGATTTAAAATATTATAAATTTCTTGTCTGCAGGCCAGATAAAATTTCGTCTGAGGGCAAATGTGTGACTTTAGTGACTGACCCTTGAACCCTATAATATAATATGTTACACCCTTAGATACCTATTACCCCATATTAAACATAAGTTCACAAGTTCACGGTAATCGGGTGATGACTGATAGTATGTGTGTGTAACACGAGTATGCAAAGCAATGCCGGACACGATCTAATTTCGACGCCCACGCGTCCTATATAATAGTATAATATTAATATTATGTAAATAGGAAAATGGCCTTATTCACGCGCACCTATATAATATGTAATATGTTATTATGTTTGTATAACGTATTACGCGCGCGCGCGCGCGTTTGGTTTGAGGCCCTTCGTGACGATAATACTATTATAACCATCGATGTCGGCGGCCAGAATATATATGTAATTCGGTCAAAAAAAAACTGAGAACGACCGCCATTATATGGGTCCAGGGTTAAGGTAAACAAACAATAATGTGCTTTTTTCGCTACGGTATTATTGTGCACGACGATAATATCATATTATTGTCACTAGGTCGTATCTAAGTAATTTAATATTATAATTTCCCAGTTAACGTGAAGATAGCTGAATGACTGAGAATTAACGACCGTACTCTCGCACTGCAATAACAATGATAGTGACAACAAATCAAGCGTCGGACTGTGAAAGTTTTGGAAAACAATAATTAATTGAAAAGATCATTAATCCCCGGTATTGCATGCAATATTATTATATGGAAACGGCAAACACGTGAGCTGAAAACATCGTTCGGTTAAAAAAATTATACAGGTGTATAGTATAATATATATATATATATACATACATATATATGTATACGTTTAACTATATACTGGTGCGAACATTTTGAACTCAATCAACGATTTTGATATCTGACTAACTTTTCTCATTTCTCCTGGAGAGAATCGAAACGAGCTACACACTATACATATATAAATACGCGTTCACCACTGTTTTACGATGACAGTCACAATTCGTCGTAGTACTAATATATACATACGTTCGTTCCTATAAAACAGGTAGTAGATAGATTTTACGTTGATTGTATATTATATGCTCCGATGCATGGTTGATGTGTATTTTTTTTTATTAAATCATTCAAATATGATATAGTTATAATAATAGATATTCAGATTATTCGTATTTTATAATATATTCATCCGCTGAGTGAGACAACAAACCGTAGCATAGATGTAGGATCGAAAAAAACGCATTTATTTTACGAGACAAAAATATATAATGTAATACATATATTATAACGTACACGAGTGTTATGCATGCTGCAGGTAACGACGAATGGGTCGAAAAGTAGCTAATTCTCGTGATAACTTCTGGATGATGATTTTCCGAAGAAAAATGCAGTTGGAGTTTGGGTTGTTGGTAACATTATATTATATCTAGTAAAAAATAAAATCACATCGCGTTTATAGAAATAATATTATAATAACTATAATGTGAGTGTGTATAGCAATCTGTGTTATATATATAGAAGATGAGATGATGACCTTCTTCTTTCTCGGTTGGATAATCTCGTTTCCTTTTCATTTACATCGTAAAATCTTAGCGTTCTGTTGTGCAAACACGATTTTGGTTAGTTTTTATTTTATTTTTATATAAAATATAATGGACATATTTTTTTTACGTTTGAAAGCGGCCACTTCAATCGTCATCAAGATGTTTAGTGGGCGGTATAATAGTGTTTCGTAATTAAGTTAGTCAGAGCAACGCGTTTATTAAGCTGCACCACATCGGGTATAATATTATGCATCTTTACGGCGCAATGAAAATTATAACAGATGAATAACAATCAAAAGCCGAACTGGAACACGCGCGCGTTTCACGTATTCTAGTATAATATAATTATATATATAAGTACATCATCAAAATCATACGCCTTGAATTTGACGCGGTTTTGATAGTTGTATCACTTACGACACGCTATAATTATATAAAATATACATTTCTTTACAATAAATCATTGTTAAAAGGTATATTTTATAAACGTCCACCGTCGTTGCAGATAAATTTTGCATTTAAATACACTCGCAATATTGCTTTCATTCCCGTGCAGCGAGAGGAATTTCACTTGGATGTCATTGAAATTGTACCGCGTTTTGATATTATCATCATTCGTCGATTCGAAACGCCTGTTTAATGTTATATTTTTTTTGTTTCCGGAAAAAATATTGTAAGTTTCTCGTATACACAAGTATACTGCCCAATGCCCATTGCCCAGCTGGATCGTAGTTACTGTTGCTGAAGCGCGAAATCGATCGAATCGCAGTCAGGAAAAAACACGAACATTCCGAAACGACAAAGAAATTGCGAAAAATTCGAGAGATGATAATTATTATAATAATATGCATAGGTAGATAGGTATTATACTCGGACCGAGCCAAAAAAGTACGATTCGGTCTGAATCTGATAAAATTCCGCGCAATAAAATTCGACGACGAAATCATTGATTACCACTATTGGGAGACAAAACGAGTTTTGTATTATATCTTCAATATTATACTTCATACTTGGGTTTTTCAAGATTGCATAATTTAACGCATTCCAAGTATGTATATGCATACTATATGAATAAATGTATAAAAGTAATATTATAATATTATGTATTCGAAAAATGGCAGAAGACAAAAATAAACGTATATATGCGTAACGTACGGAAAGGGCAGATGCTCTCGAAACCAGTTTGTTTAATTTTTTTCGCGTGTAATATGTAAAGTGCAATAATAATAATAATACGTTTGGGCAAAGACGCCGTACGTATAAAACCAATGTACCGACTTGCGAAATATCGTCAATCCGACCGGGGTCGTTTTCAGTCGCAAAATGTTAGGTTTGCGATATTTTGTGATAGTTGTGATAATTGAATATAGTTGTTATAAATGTAAATAACGGGGCCATAAAAATACATCAGCGAGCGCCTACTACAGAACAAGAAGTTTAGCTCCGGCCATGAGTATAATAATAATATCCATTTAATATCGAGGGAATCTTATTATATTCAGAGTGTATCCGAAAGATGTGACATACTTAAACGTGATTTAGTCGTAAACCAGCCAGATAAACACCCAGTATAATATATATAGGTGCATATGTATATATTATAGAAATACGTGCATACATTATGTATTAATATCAGCTTCATAATAAATTATATAACAACAACATATAAAACGTTACTGAACACGCTACTCATGTGAGCGACAGTGGTCGCCTTGGACTAAAAATCGCCAAGTGAAAAGATTGGTCCGTTTATAATGTGTTTACCTACTTTATAATTCCGTCCTATATGTATAATGTACGTCATGTACGCGTCATGATATTATATAGGCGTAAATATATTATATAGTACGAGGTGTTTGCTGAAGTTTGTGTTATTGTTTTCATATTTGTTTATTTTTTTGTTATTTTATTTGAATGAAAACAGCTTAAATTGTATGATATGTGTGCGCGAATATCGAATTTCCACGATGCTGCCTCTATGTATATGTTATAATCTATAAACACGGGTCTTATAATATAATTGTATTTTATGCGCGAGATAACAATGATAATAACAATATTATATTATTACGGTACATGGCGTCGGCGGCCTTAAGAGATTATTTTTTATTATTGCCACCTCCGTTGCACCTCCTCCTCTCAAGGCCGGTGTTCACGCAAAGGATATATAATACTATATGTACAATAAAACAATAACATCATAACTCGTACTGTCCATTCAACTTCGCGGTCTCGCGTGTACACATGATATGTTTTTCGACACCCCTGACATTGTGGGGGTTTCGCAACGTGCCCGATAATCAAAACCGTAACCGCAGCTTCTTCCACGTGGAATTTTTTTTATTAGTATACATACCACATACTGCTTAATATTTTTCATATATTATTATTTACTTGTTATTGTTGTCATTATTACAGCACGCCAATTTGACTCGAACAGTTTACAGTTGCAGAACTGTAATCTACAGTGTAGACGGACATACATTTCCACCCGAAAAATCATAAAAATAAAAATTATAGTAAGCGGGAAAAAGGTGTTAAAAAAACTAAGCGCGATACCGGCGAAAAACGTGAAAGTACCCGCGGGTTAAACGTGCGGGCGAGAAAAATGTCGAAGGATTTATGTCGACATTTTAATGGGTACTCTCGCTCGTACCGACATATAGAAATGGAAACAATCGCGCGGAATTTCGTGCTGGACGAGACCTCGCTCCATATTATAATGTACTACACGTACGTGCTGTGTCATGATAAACTTGTGGGCGGATTTCGGGAGCTAATCTGTAAGCCCCGTCGGCGGCGACAGCGGTGGTTGTGGCTCAGCAAATTTAGCAGTGGGATTGGATTAGAACTTCTAGGAAAGAAAACTACGCACCCCATGAAACGAGAGCGTATAATATAAATAATAAAAAGTCCCGAAAATGACTTATGAAATGAGGTCCTGCGAAGTTTATGAAAAGCACTGCTCAAATAGGTCTCGAATGTGAGTCTTTAGCAGGAGTACATGTGTGATGTGTGAGCCGTATCCACTCTCGTTAGAACGTTCTAGAGAGCATAGCACGGCAGTTAATTGTGCGGATCGGTGTAACATCGCGGTGGTGAAAGTACTTTCACCCGCTGAGCGCGTTTCCTCGGCCTCCGCCGTGCCAAGGTCGGTGGTCCGGCTGCTGCCGTTCGGGTGAGATTCCCTCCCCCCTGTGGATCACTCCGAACTCTCCTCCTATCAATGACGCGATGACGTCCGTTCGTTTGCGGCGCGCGCGCGTTCTTCCGGACCGGAACAACAAGCGGGGACGGCATAGACGTCGGAAATAAAATTCGCTCTCCCGCACGCGCGGCTCGTATCTATATATACACGTAGTACGAGTTTTTCATGTCGAAACGCCGTCGGTATACTGTAATAAATTATAAAAATACTACACGCACAACAATAATATACCAAAGCTCCATATACGTCGAGTTCACCGTGATCGTCGCAAAGACAATAATATATTTATTGTTGTACCGAGAACAATGGTATATACGCGTATACATTATTGACGAACATCGGCAGCGGCGTACGGTGTTTTTTTCTTCTTTTCATTATTATTCTAAACGGTTTTATGAAAGAAAAAACCGTACGCACATAATATACAGTACCTACAGCAGGCAGAGGGACAGTAAGCGAAAAAAATTCATAAACCGAGTTCGAGTTATATAATAGAAATTATAATATGATATTATATATATCATACTTGGACTACTATAATAATATTATGTATAAACCGTTTACACGATGACTATATTAAATAGGTAGGTACGAGCTCACTGTGTAATATACATTTTTCAATAAACGTTACGATGGTGATTATCATATTATAGTGCAGCTTGCAGCAGTTCGATGAGTTATTATTATTATTAGACTTACCTGTATACCTATTCTTTAATACCAACAACTACTTATAATATTTATTATATATATATATATATATATATATATTGTAACAGGACGGCTGTCGATAGGTACGTATAGTGTTTTGTGGTCGTGAGAAAGATCGGCGAGGTGTTAGTATATAGTTTACAAGAAGAAGACTTGTTAATTTATATTCAAAACGTCTATGTATAGAGAAAGCCTATTATAAGATGCTTGAAATTGTTCTTATACATAATAATAAATGGTTAAGATTCCAATATAAGAACGTCTCAATTTTAACACCTGTTGCCTGATATAATAATAACACCAGCCCGTAGTTGAATATCAGCACCGGTTATTAAAACACTGAACTATTACGAAGAACGAATGGTAGGTATACTAAAACGTACTAATGTACTATGTATTTCAAAATACAGATAACTATGTAAAGTAAATATTATATAATAACTACTCAGATATACGAGTGGATCAGTTGATATATTAGAGCAAAAATCTATTTTTTATCTGTTTTTACTTTTTTTTTTTTTGACAACCGCGATCGATACGATGTACAAACAACACGATTAACGTCGTTCGACAAACCGTGACCGCATTGTATCCGTTATTGTTATATTATTACAATATTTATGATATTATGAAGAACGCGTTTGGCGTAAAAAATATTGCTAAGAACTCATCTCCAACAGTAGTCTACGTGAGTTTATTACCCACCAGTTGGTAGCATTCATGTTTACATATAGACACTGTTATTTTATGAAAACGTAATTATTCGGGACAACGACGTCATTTCGATTGAAAACCTAACGAATGCATTCGTTCGTTTGTATATATTATAATAATAATAATAATATAAGAGAAAACAGACGTGTTTGTATTTGTTGTTTATCAACGACGAAATAAATAGTGAACGCACGCAATTATAAATACTTAATTATATGAAGAATGTTGATGTTTTTTTAAGTGTCGCGAGAATAATTCAATGATGGTGATGAGTGATGACCGTTGAACTCGAAAGTTGTAATGGCAAACTCCGGGACGCTCATTAACATTATATGTTTGTGCTGTACTATACCGAATGTGTTTGATAAAAACAATTATTATTGTGAAATTACATGATAATATTACAATATAATATTAATGAAATAAACACGCAAGTCGGGTTAAGTTAAAACGTATCAGGAGAAGGGCAGTAAAAATAATACTTTTATTAATTTTGTGTTGTTATTTTTAATTTTACATTGAATTGATGTAACATAAACGTTAACTTTAGTATTAAGATACTAATAAAACCCCTAGATAATGTTCTTAATTTTAAGTTTGATAATAGACTTAATTATTCTAATATTAAAGTCAAAAACACATAATTGATTTTACTTAACTCTTTGCTAAAATTGTCTATGTTATGCATTCGTAAGATGGAGGCAACACAATAATATGCGGGTGTGGTGACCTCTTCGTCCCGTGACGTTCGGTTTAAAAAATGAGTTCCTATTTCGTTTTCAAATCTTGGTCGACCACATTCGTCGTCGCCCTCCAAGGACATCGAGCAAATTACAATGGCAGGTGCTCGCGGGTTGTGACTTGTGAATGGGCGTTTCAAAACGAAACTGTTTATTAAAGTTGACGTATCGCCCTATCGGTATAACACGTCATGACATGTAAGCGGAAAACACCACGAGGTATATGCGTGGGATATGCGGAAAATGTACATGTACGCCCCAAAACCCCGAACTCCCTCATGATAGGTATTATTATGTTGCTTCAAACAATGCAGAATATTTAACTAACCGACAAAATTGATTCGTTAAAAAAAATGTATCACCTCTGACTTTTAAACGCCATAAAGTTTTAAAAATGTTGTTTTAAAATATAATAAGAGTAGGTATATATTATATGCCGTCGTAACAAAAATAAATCTACTAAAGGGCTAATGTGCAGATCGTTTTGGATTCTTTATAAGTTTATTATAAAGGATAAATTGAAAATTGTGAATCACGGTCTGGGAAGAATTTTTATATACGCAATACATATATACATTATTATTTCAATACTAAATATATAAATATGCACTATTATAGAATGCCACCGAGAAACTTAACATTTCCAGGTCATGAAATTTTAATAAAACGGTCGTTTTCGACGGAATCGACCGGACAAGGTCGTCGTTGGCACGTCCTCCTACGCGCGAGAGGCGCTCGCGGAACGAATCTCGTAGAATCTATATTATATACATATATATAGTATTATTATATCCCGCTATTGCGTTGTCGCTCGCGTTTCACATGTAAACGATGTGTATGCATCATATTCGTATTGTATTATACACGACATCGGATCTGTCTGAGATGGGCGCAAAAAGTGAAAGGAGGGCTACGTGAAAATATTAATATACCTAATAGTGATAATAAAAACGATGATTTGATTTTAAAAAGCGAAACATATTTCTAGCCAAGTGGTGTCGATAGTCGCGAGGTCAGTGGGGAGACTATATTATGCTATATTATTATTATATTACAACGTCCGATTACTATTTTACGACTACTTGTGCTGCCTAAAATCGTTTATATACACATGCAGGTAACCTGAACGATAACAATATGATAAACGTACCTTGTACAGCTTGTCCTTGTTGTACCACACGTCTTCTTCTTCTTCAACTTGAACGGGGAATCCTACTCCCGAGTCCAAGTTCAAGTCGTCCCTAGACCTGGACAATATTCGACGCCTGGATATCATATCGTTGGGCACTGCTAACGACGGACAACTGTAACACAAAACGAATTGTATCGGTTAGCGATCGTATGTATAATAATATACAATATTAACAACAACAACAACAACAATAATAATATTATAATAATATGTACTTTCTCGATCGATGAACGGCTAGGTATATATTGCGTAAATACGCGTGGCTGTGTGTGGGATTAACAATGGCATCGTAATAATAATATAATATCGCTTGGGCGTTTATTTTTCGACAAAAGCGAGCCAATATCTATGTATATAATATTATATAATTAATGCGCACCTTGTAGGGGGCGGGAGACACGCGTAAAAGCGATCTGAGTATAGACCGCGCATAGTTCGATTGGATCTCACGTACGATATATATATTATAATATAATCTCCGAGAAACGTCGTGTGTTTGATTTTCCTATATATACACGAAGTATATACCCACAAAGCCGATCAATATTATTCGCTATAATATTATTATACACACCGATCGGTCGACAATCGCGTCGATTGTATACTGCAACAATATATCGACCGGGAATATACACGATATTAACGAGTCCAAGGCCCATTATAATATGTACTATAGATAATAATATATAGATCTACATAGACCCTCGTTGAATCGTGTATATATAATAATTACGCGAGAACACTGCAGAACGTTTCTACATGTAATACCTACGTATATAATATAGGTACTCGTGTCATTTACACGGGCATGGCAATTATATTATTCTCAAAGACCGCGCTCTCCATCGCTGCGTGTGTGTTTAAGAGTTTAAGACGTATTATAGTGTCGCGACGATTGTAGTAATATATATACATACAGTAATGCGGCACGAGTACATCCGAGAAAAAGGTCACGTTTTTTTGTCGCGTAAAGGACGATTTAAGATTTTTATTCAACAATAAAATAAGAATAATAATCTTACGTTCCCGGGATCTCGCTTGCTCGTACGTGTGTGTCTGTGTGTGTGTTACCGAAAACAGACAGCGAAAGTGTGAAAACGAATAAACACACGGTTATAATTATTGTCGTTACGTGCCGTTGATCACCGCACAAGAAATTGTTCACTCGTCTATGCGGAGGCAATATCATTATGGTATTAAGTGTATATTTTGCCAAAGTTTCCCCAATTATTATTTCCGTCCAGTATACCACAAAAATAGAATCTGACGATATACTTATACGAAATGATCATAATAATAATATATATTATGATATAGAGCACCATATTATATACATATACAGTCATATAACATCATATATTCCTACGAAAGTTCGTCCGAAATTGAAACAGAGACCACAACGGAAACTACTTTCAGATTTATAATTTTTGAAGGACTTCTTATTATTCACATTTAGTTATCTTTTGAGTTGATTTGAAAAAAACACACGTTAACTGTATAACTATAATAAAACTGTGTATTATATTATAATACTATATCATCTATGCTAATTGAAAATTTCGTAGGTTAAATTGGCATTTAAATCGTAGCCTTTTTTAAATTACTAACACTATGTGTCGCAAGTCTAAATTAAACGCACGATTAAATGACTGAGTGACCGATACACAAACGTAGTTATACATAAATGTCATAATAATATTGATATAGTTTTTACTACCATCAAATTTCTCTATCATAGACTAGATATTAATTAACAAAGCCAGTCTATGAGCATATAAAGTATATTCTAGTTGCTTGACCGCATTACGCAATACAGCTAAGAAAAACATATTTCGTTCACAATTTTTTTCCTTAATTTTTTCCCAGCCGCGTGCGCCCGAGATCGTGATTATAATTCGGTTCGTGTGAAGAAAACATGCGGCCTCACTCCCAATTGCTGAACGCTAAAATAATTATATTATTATTATATATTCCTATATTACAGTATATATAGAGACGGTTATTTATTTTCTAGTTCTATTCGCCGCACTGTCCACGAAGGTCTCTACGCAGCGACGCACCTAGCAGCTAGCTAAAGCGTAGTGCACTGCAGAAGGTTAGGCGGTTATATAGGTTACATGTTACATACTTGTCTACCAAAAAAAAAAAAATATTTATAAGGAATTAATTGTAAATAATATTACAGTAAACCAGATGTACCCAGTAACTCAAACGAGTCACTAAATATTGAAAATACCATTTTAGTAACAGTAAAACCAAAAGAAAAATAATCAAACCCTCATTATTTATCCACTTCACGACTATATCCCAATGACCCGTTGCTTAGTAAGCTTAATTTATCCGCTCTTACTGTAGCACAACATACAACTACCTAAGACTAACAATTTTATTGCATTATGAAGTTGGCCAATTTGAAGGATCGCACACTCACAAATATAAAATTTGTATTTTATTTTTTTTTTAATTCTTGACTAATATACTTTTATTGTTTAATTGTTCAATGTTTTTTTCTTTTATGGTCAAAATTTGCATATATTAGTATATTATATTACATTGGCCATAAGCTCGTTATATATATATATTACGAGTTCCGTAATAAACTGTAACCATTGTTTTATAGGTTGTCAGTGACTATATATATATATAGAATTATATTATAGGAAGAAGAGTATAATATTCACCATTATCTTCTCGCATTTCGGCCTGTCTACCACCACTACCACCGCTATGACCACCATCTGACTTTCGAAACGATGCATAATTTTTTCGATTGAAAAGATTGCGTCGAAATCGGTTCGATACTTGAAAAGGGGGGCCCCGTTCCCATGTGTTTTTCCATCTAGCCACAAATATGCTTAAAACATAATATACAACAACTGTAGCAATAATGCTGCACAATATTACTCCCATGAGATGCACGCAACCAGCTCATGAGTATAAGAACTCATGCAACAAAAACAATAACAACGACTACATAATTTATAATACACATTTTAATAACTCAAACAACTCGTTCAAATTTGGTGAATCATCCTGTATAATATAATGTACCAAGCACGCACATGTGACAGTCGCGACACGGGACAAAATCGCCCCGCGGTTCACATCGGAACAATGGCCATTATATATAATACGTTTAAGTGCGAGTGTATGTGTGTACCGTGTGCGTTCATTTTTGACGTATTCTGTTGACAAGTGTGTGTGTATAATATAAGCCCTCTATACATGTTTATGTGTATTGTATGTGTATGGGTATTGTGAGTATGATATTGCAAGTGCATATATTTCGCTTTCCCGCCACACCCGTCGCGCGTGTTCGTGTTTCACAACGAAAGTTTCCCATACGGTTATAGGTCTGTTGCCAACTTGTCGTAGGTACATAAATATAACAATAATTGTATATTATAATAATATAGCGTTGTTCGTATACCTACACGTATAGACACTATAGGCATACTGTGTATAATATAATAAACTACGTGTATACGTTGGTATAGGCGGGCAGACGGTAGATAATATGTAGAAGATGATTGGCACGGTACTACGTTACAATTAACATGCTAGTCGTGGACGTCGTTTATATTTTATAATATTATTATACACGGTGGTGAACAATCCACATTTTTTACCGTATATGATGGTCGTAAAAAACAAATGAACGGACAAACTATATGCTCTTCGCGTGCCAATATCTGACCAAAAAATTATTGTTCTAGTCTATCACAACTAAACCGTACACCACGCGTATATATAGTGTTTCTAGATTAAGTCATTATAAATTAGAGGTACTATTGCAGTGAGATTTGTCGGAAAATCCTTGGCCAAGTATACTAGCCGACTACCATAATGTCGATGATATGAATGATGTATGGTTCCTGAATGCCGCGTTAAGGAAAAAAAAAGAAGTGTATAATAGAATAAATACATAATTGCTTTGCTAATCACTGACGACACTCGCGCGTCCGTGACCAATGGCTTTTATAATATTATATACGAGACGTATTTTTATTTTAATCGGAAAAAAATATCACACGCGATATATAGATAAGCGTCCATTATATTATTACATGTACACCGCGAATGTGTGCGTCGTTTTTTTTTTTTAACTATTTATTTCCGAGACATTACACGTGCGCCACTGTCAAATGGCGAATTAACGGTTTGGAAAAATTTTGTTCGTACTCAACTACTGATGGAGAGAGACATGCCGGGAAGAGGAGAGTAGACTACGAGGGTTACCATTTATAGAACGCGCAAGTGTAGGACGACAACGACGACGACGATCGGCGTGGGACGAATTACAGCACATCGTGTATAATATACACGTAGGTACCTATATCGTATATTATAAAATTATGTATACGCCATAAGTGGGCCGGACGACGGTGGAATCGTACGGCGGTCGGGCGTCGAACATTTCTCGAATGCATAATGCATTTTTACGCGGTCGTTTTTTCGGAAAACCGGCGACAAAGACACGATATTATATTATTATATTCTGCGCTGCATCGGGCATTGTTCGATTGTTGTCGGATATTTTTCGAATCGAACACGACCACCGCCGGACAACTCTTCGGAGTCGTAAAAACCGTTGTCACGACGATAATATTTTAAATAATATTATAACGTGGTGCGCGTATATTAAATAACAAAAACCTGGTATACGAGTGTCTATATTATAATATTATATTGCTTTGCCGTTTGAACGACAATAATTTCGTCCGCGGGATAATAATGTTATAATTGTATTTCGAGATATTTTGATTTGCGCATTATTATTATTATTGTGCAGTATTTTTTGTATATTATGTAACTACACATCAGGTCTCTGTTGGCGCCTGGCATGTTTGGTGTTCGACGAGATAATATATTATAATATTTGAATATACCGTTATTATAATATAATATAGGCGCGTTTCGTACAGAATCGGACTTGGATGACCCGTCGTCGTCGCCCACCAGTATTAACATTCGTTGTTGGATTAGTATTATTATATTACGGTTTATTAACGTGCATCCTCATCATATTTGATCCTACGCGATTTTCCGCAGCCAGGTGAACGCACTCCCGAAGCCAAAGCACACATTACTTTACAAAACAAAAATAATAATCCCGGTATGGCATTGCGAGTGTCAGACTTTGAGAGCCTGAGTGGACTAGTATAAACATTGCATTCGTTTGAGACCCCGAAAAACAACTACCCACAGCTTTGATATAATATGCTATAATAAAAGGTGGTCGACGTGTTAAACGAACGGAAACATATCGAGGTATTTATATAAGTGTCCTATGCAAAGTTTTGACTCTCCACATGTGCAGAAAACCACACACATATAAAACCTTGAATTCGGAAATTTTCTGTGTGGGCAGCACCAAAATAATATGTCAATGTCGGGAAACCAGCGTGTTTTAGAGGTTTTGCAACTTCCCGGACAGAATAGAATAATGACAAAATGCCGCAATAAATATTTTTAGACTATGTTCAGTCGTCGTGGGCTGTTGTAACCACACGCTCCGTCATATAATATTATTATAATATTATTACACCCATATAATAAATGGTCGTAAAAGTCCTCCTTGGTCTGCGGCAACGTAGTACAGGCAAGCGTGCAAACGAATCGACAAATCTTTTACAAGTAACTATTTTTCGTAAAATTACGTTTTTTCTCTTACACTTATACCTAACATTTCGATTCATATACGTGTAAACAACAAAAAAACATTTTTAACAATATTACATCTATAATATATTATATAATATGTGACGACACAAATTGTCAAATGTGGATATTATTATTAACTACTCAAAAATGTAAATCTAAATCAACAAGTTAATTTTTATTTTAACTTTTTAATTTCAACTTAGTATCCATTATAATATCTGTTTTTTTTTCAATTTATTTGAAAATAATAATAAGTATAAAATTATAAAATTGCAGTAGGTAACTAATAAGTTAATTATTTTTTAGTTTAATAATTTATATTAAATTCAAATAAAGAAAAAATAAACCCCCTTAGTTGTATATTTGAGTTGACAAGCACGTGTAGTTGAATACACATTATACTTAAAGTAAAACACAACGGAATAATAGGATACATTTTTAACAAAATGTTTGATTATTATTGAAAATATTTGAAAGTTACGAAATCACTAAGTGTGACTCGGTTATGATAATTAAAAATAATGATCAACTTATTTATAACGAAGTACAATATTGATATTTTTCTACATAGGTATCAACCTAAAATGTTTAGATTTAAATATCTCGGCTGTTAATGTTGTCTTATCCCCACACAACGACGTTTATTGTGTAAGATTCAGCTCCAAAAGACTAAAATTTTACGGTACAATACACGCAACACAATCGATCAAACGTGAAACGGCCACTAGATGTTATAATTAATGTGGTCCCTAGTGAACATATTATTGTGGGTGAGTGCGTATAGTGGGTGTCGGCCGAAGGTAAAATGTCTATACCATTATGATGTGACGATAATGGCACCGTATTATCCTCGAAATAACAGTTTATTTTCATAAAATAATCGTAATAATTTGATTTCAGATTTTTAATCATATATAGTGACTGGACGATTAAAACAATATCATTCGAAGTTTAAAACCATTTAAACATATATTATACATTACATTTATATATTATATGGCAGCTAATTTTTGGTTTACAATTTAGTGAAACAATATTTTGGTTTTACTAGATAAATCCAGAATTTACGATCTTCTTATAGACACTAATTTAATCCTAAATTTCATTGGAACCCCGTGTGATTGATCAACTTCCTAGAGATAAATATGTATTATGGTATACACATGAGTTGTATAAAATACGAAATACCCGGTTTAGTTTAATCCGGCGAACAATTTCTAAAAAAATCAAAACTGGTTTGCGGCGTGACTCGCGACAGTTGTTTTACATAATATCGATAACTACCTATGCCGACGTTTTTAGATATATTTACCACGCATGTAAGAAGTTTCTAAAGTAAAACGTCCAAGAGAAGTATTTACAAATATAAATATTTAGAGTATTTATGATTAAAATAGTGAACAGATTTGGAATATTGCACGATTATAGTATTAGAATTTTTAACGGAGAAAGTACAATAAGTTTCAGTAGGATAACTAAATAAAGCACTAGGAACGTAAAAGTAATATACTCATACATTGTATATTATTGTTATATTATTTGCATCGTATATACATTATATTAAAAAACAAATGACATTCTCGTAACCCATAACCTTATGAATGATATCATGAAAACTTCAATAGTAGGAAGCAACTAGCACTAAAACAAAAACGGTAAGTACACTATGGCACAATAAATATAACGCTATTTTTGAGAAAATTTAATAAAATCATTTTATAATGCAGACCTAAGGCGACGATGAACGGCAAAATATTATCGCAACAGTTTTCACCGACAGCACTAGTTCGTCAAATCCTGAGCGGAAGAGAAAGTCGAAAGCTATAATATTTATATGTGTACTCGGTGATATGCACTCATATTCTATATAAATTATAAATGCATATAACAATAAACATATAATATATTATGTGTGTAGCTACGGGTGTGTGTAAATAATAATATTAATATATGTTGAACGATACAATAAATTTCTTTGTATAAATAAAAGAGAACGATCAAGCAGAGTTTTGGGCCTTTTTTACTTAAAGATTATATATTATAAAATTCATAGATTTGTTATTTTATTTAAACCGATTGACTGGTATACAAAATTATATTTATTTATGCATTTTAATCTATACGAGTATTAATTTTTGAGGTAATAACCTTTACAAATGTACTATATTTTTCCTATAAGATGTACAGTGTATTAATTTACAGTATAAAGGAGAAGTTTTAAAAAAAATAAGTTCGGATCACTGGAGGACAATACTCATTAAAGACCTTATTTTCAAGTATTTAGATTTCTTGTACTATTTAAGAATATATTATGCATTTAAAAATAGTAAAAATCATAATTTAAATAAATGCTTATAATTAAAGTATAACACGGAAGCGAACATATACTTGACGAATCACCCAGGATAGTACCTACACACAAATCACAATATACATTTATGGTTCGTATACAAACGCGTTCGTTTTTCGATAGAGTGCAATAATCGTCGGGAAAAAAATACAATTAATATTTTGCTGAATACTCCTTAGTCCGCGAAAAAAATTATGATAATATGATAGTAATAAAAACATCGCGTTATTATAATATACAAACTAGATGACTCGCCATTCTGCCAAATGAATTTCCCGACTCTACGCGCGTATACACACACATAACTGATCATTATTCACGACATATTTCGCGCGTGTAATTCGGTTTTCCGACCTCTTCTCTTATCCAAACACACCGCAACTACAACATATGTGTCGTGTTCACGGGACGTGCGTGAACCGCGTTTTTTATACCTATAGCAACCTTGACTCGATTAGCACACGGTTTTTTTCCCCGTTCTTGTCTTGTTTGCGTTCTTAACAAGACCATCGATTACAATTTTTTTCTCGATACATATTTTGTACATAAAATAATACGATATACTCTTTCTTTCCACTCACATACACTATCGGTTTTTTTTTTCATTCCTTCCGTCGCGTATCTTTGTCGCTTTTTAAACGCTTCGTCAGTTCATACGGGTTGGCGAAAACGACAGGCCCGGTAATGAGACGACAGAAACCCGCATTGTTTATGCGCACGTCGCTCGCAGTTAGCGCTTCGTTCGATGACCACACGTGACAATGATGTCAAAAACCATATCTTCTTTTAGCTCGTGAACAGTAGAGGTCGTAAGAATCTGTGCAGTCGTTATATCATACACACATACACTTTTATATCGTTATAATATTATTATGACGTGCGTACCTACTACATAATATTTTACACAGCAAAAAAAATAAATTCTTATAATATGTATAATAGGTCATTACCATGAAAAATTACGCTACCATCGACAAAGCTACAGGTCATAATAATTCTATGCAAAACAGATGGGAAATTAATAAAAATTATGAAATTATGTATACAATTTAAGTTGATAAAAAAATACTATATAATTTAGTTAGAAATTAATATTGTTTAAAGTAATACATTTAATTCCATAAGTTAAACACCGCAGATAAAATATTATAGCTAAATTCATTTAAAAAAAGTTAATCTACTTTTTAATTAACACGTGGATTATTTTGTAAGCCTGTACAATATACATAATAGAACATTACAGTATTATTATAATATTATCATAATACGATATTAGATTATTTTTATTTAAAACCATGTATACAGTTTTAATAATTATTATTAACGCATAAAATCATCAAAACCTAAAACTTTAATTTTAACATAATGGATTATTTTTGATTAGCTAGAAAAAGCTAAGTTATTTCAACATTCGATTAAACTAAATAAGTTCTTAAGTCAATTAGAAAACTAACTTAACTTGGAGTTTTAACTTAAGTAATTTTGTATAAGCGATATTGTCGAAAATAAAATTTAATTGATTTTGCACAGCGCAAGCAAAGAATATTATATAGGTAGGTACATACAACAATAATACACCATACGCCGCACCAGACGAAGTTATATCAACCACTGCTCTGAATAATAATTAATCGTATTCGTGCGCGATACGGTACGCTATACAATATTACTTTGCGTAGATATATTATATTTTATCTGTAAATATATAAATGCACATTATATTATTATACACGTCGATTGTTTTCGGGGTTTTGTACGCAAGTGTGGGAACGGAGGACATGTCGCGTTCACGACTCACGTACCGTCGCCGAGCATCGTCGTGTGTATGGTGAACATACCTATACTATATGGATACGCCTAGCAATAAGTATACGTATAAGTACGTGATTTGGGACCCAAGAAGTGACTGTGATCAGAATAATATCGAACCGGAAAGTTTACCGTAATACAATGTCACCATGATACTGCTGCGCGTCAGAGGTCTCTCTCCGCTATAAGTTGGATATAATATTTTAATGTGTGTGTGTGTATCTACACCGTGCTAGACGATCTGAGAATTTTAAAACCAAAACGTATATTATAAAGTGTATAAATTAGGTATATGTGGTATATGTGCGATACAGTCCATGACTTTACAGCGGTATAGCTGCTTTCTATAAATTAACGCGTATATTAAATCGTGTTCGTAAACGATTCGAATGACTACTGTTCTCTACATAATTATATTATTATACTGTGCGCCATGGTAACAACCAACGCCAAAATAATAATTTAGTGTTTCTTGCTCCAATACGTTGCCTCCCAGATCGACAAAATCTATCGGAATTCATTTATTGTATACCTATAACCTATCACTATTAAATATTATGAGTACTAATAGGCGATATACCACTACGTTCGACGAGCAGATACTAAATGTGAAGGCCGAAGGACGTCTAGTCACTTAACTGACTGCACACGAATATCGTCGTTTGATATTATTATCGAAAACGATGGCACTTTTAATACGGTGAAGGGGGCATGACATTATAGACAATTATTTAGTGACTTTTTTTTATACGTCAAAAACCATAAGAACAATTTAAATCCAACCAACCTCATTGCCATTATTTTCTATGTAATTATGTTTAGCCAATTACTTTATATATACGTACGCACCATTGAACTATGCACAACCAATCTTGGCAGTAAGTAATAATAGTAATAATCAATGTCGATCACTTGACGTTGTACTTGAAATTAACTCAATAATCGGCCAGTCGCAACCAGCGTGTCCATCTCAGTGTTTTCGGTTACCTTGATGCGAGTTACGTAGTTGATTGAATAATTCATTTAAAAAAATAGGTGTAATCATAAATGCAGCAAAACATTGTAAACTCTTATCATCAATTAAAGCTTCGTGCGAGTATTACATTAAGAATTTTGATTATTGGTTGTGATTCTTAAATAATACTAGACTGTAGTATTCAAAATTAATTCATATTAGGTATGATGATATTATCGCGACTCAAATATACAAATAATTACGCAAATATGGTTTAAAACAAAATTGTTTCGTGAATATAGTCAATATTACCAATTACGTTTGCCCATACCTTTAAATATGTGAATATTATATATTTATATTATATCTCTTTCAGGTCTAAAAAAATATTTAGTATAGCATTTTATAAATTTAATAGTTAAAATAAATTAAATATATTTATGTATATTTATAATCTTGAAATAATAATAATTAATTTTTAAAGAATCCATAATATTGTAACCTTGTAAAATTACATTCAGATGTACAATTTTTAGGCTTAAAAAAATGTAACGATAAATTAACTTTTAGAAACGATAATAGTGAAAATTAGTGTTCATAAAAATATTTGTATACATATAATTTATTACGACATTCAAGAACACGTTTTACTTGCCCTTTATTATTTAGTGGTTTTATGCCACTTGTCAAAACACTTCGATTCTATGATATTAACAACAGGTGTGTACAAACAATATTCGGACAAATCATTGTTGTTTTAATTTATTTTCAAAAAATTCAGTTTGGCAGACAACATCGACTGTACATAGTGTATCTACATAATATTTGAACGGTACACTGCAAGCGTGTGCATTTGGCCTAGAATACAATTGAACTCGGATCGTTGGACGGGTGTCGCGATATAATATTTAGATGATTGTGTGTAAAAAAACGATTAGGTTCGCCTTAATTGCGTTTTAAACGCTGTTTTGTTATAATCGAATTGACTGTTTAATAGTATGCGAAATGTTTTGATCGAGAGACAAAACGCATGCCGAGACATACACTACGGGAGATCATTGTGCTTAGACTTTGATAAAATAAATTCCCGGCAATGTAGATACGGGTTTGAGTTCAACTCAAGGCGCGCGGCGTTGTACGGAAAATAATAAAATAATAAAATCTAACGAAAAATGTTAAAATGAAAATATTTCGTATATGGTGAGACTATATTTATTTTTTTATTTATTAGTTTGTTTTTGTGTTTTTGGAAAGCCACACATAACTACGTAGTTGTTGTGTAAAACTAACTGTGGTGTGGCTATCGTTGTATTATTTTTATATTATATATATATATATATATAAATAGGTTTATACACATTGTATGGTCAATAAAAGTAAAAATACGAGCCTTGAAGCGTTGATTAAGTTATACTCGACAACAGTAGGTACAGTAACACTGCAGTTACGTTCACTGTACGCGAGTAATCGAAAAAATAAAACCACTGGTTTTCTATAAGTAATAACATAAAAGTGTAAAACGTTAACTCATAAATTACACTGTGCCATATTAATTGCATCATAAATATTATTTTACGTTGAAAACATTTAAACAGTTAATCTCACCAAATATGCCTAATCCGATAACAATTTAATAATATTGATTTATTTAATACATTACTATTATTTTTTTTCATTTTATATTAAAATAAGTATGAAAAGTTACTAAATTATATTATTTAATCTAATTTTATGTAATATTACTAGAAAAATGTTAGTATTTTTTTTTTTATCTTTGTATTATATAGAACTAAACCACAAACCATTCATCGTCTGAAGATTTATGTATTAAATTTAAGAACCTTTTAATCGCAAGTGTACAATGTTATTTTAATAAAAAAAAAACAGTTATCACATTATCTTTTATAGATGAAAAATAAATTAGAAATCCGTTAAAAAATTATAGTTCCCACAGTAAAGAATTAATAATTTGCAACCCTTGGTATAATAAGACATTTAAGTGTTTGATAAACCCCTGTGAATTTCTTTAGATAGAAATCAATTATACATAATTTAATATAATACCTATTTACATATTTCATAAAGATATAGTAAAGTATTTCGAGTTTTTAAATGAAATATTGTTAAAAAAAAATTCGCTTTCCTAGATGAAAAAATGCCCATTCAGTAAAGTACAGCAAAGAACTGCGTAATATTTTAAGACAAGAATACTGATATAAAAATGTAAAGGACTCTTTAGTATAGTTGTATATCAATTTTCAATCGTGCAACCAAAAACCTCATCGAGGGGGCACATCATTCCTTCACCCCAATCACGCTTACGACTTATAATAATAATATATATGATAAGTTATTTTCCTAATAGACTCACCGATTGGATTGTAAACGTTATGAAATCCGTTTGACTGTGCGCTATTTATATATAGCAGAATCCCAAGTAGGCTCTTTAGAACGATTTTTCGCCTCAAAAAATTTTACTAATAAAACGAACTTGAAAAAAAAATTAAAACGCGCGGCGAAACAAGACGCAGTATTTTAGCAATATTATTTAAAACAAACGATGAAAATAATACTTTTACTCGATTACAATAACTTTAATATTATTATACGAAAAACAAAACACACGTGGGTAAAATAACGCAAGCGGCGGATACGGCGGCTACGGCGGCGTTCGGCGGCGGCGGCGGCGACGACGACCGGAGAGAGTTGCGAACGCGACTGAACGGGATGGCACGACCACCACTTCTGAATTATTCTGATCGGCGGCGGCGGCCAGTGTAATACACTCTTACACAACTTTCCTACGTAGCGCCATCAGCTGCTGCTACGGCGGCGGCGACGTGCCCACCACCACCATTGCCACTGACTGGTTTCGTCGCCACTGCCACCCCACCCCCAATACAGACGACAATCTCTAAAATAAATAGCTACGTTCACGTATTACGATAATAGTAATAATAATAATATTATTATTCCATAGGTATCTCTATACGTGGCTTGTAATTTTTTTTCGCATTTGTTGTCACACAAGCGCGAGTTTAGTTGTCTACTCTGAACGCCGGACTTTTTGTGAGAGAAAAAAATTAAAATGATACGATTTGTTTTTATATAGTGAGATTATATTACAAAATACGTTGTGGGCACGCACGACTAGACAGTATAAGGTAAATAGTTACGATAAAAATATCCATAGGTTATCACTCACAAAAACAACATAAAAATTTATAATTTTTTTTTCAATTAATAAGGAATTAGAAAATTCATCGTGATGGTAGTGTCAATTTATAAATTATATATAGTTATATTATTATATAATTATAAATAAATTATTGTCTATAATTAATTAAAATTAAGTAAACTTATAATATTTCAATTAAAATATAACATTTTTATTTCTTATTATATTCGATGGCAATGCATATGAAAAGCGGAAATGATAGTTGAGTTACCGTTATTTAAAAAAAAAAATACTCAAACTGTTCACTAGTATTTCACAAACATTACCGATTTCCCTATCGTTTGTAAGTGTAGTATATATTTATATATATTATTATATGATCATTATTATTATTGCGTTCTCACGGTCGAAATTTAACAATAAATTGCTTTTTCCATCCGACACTTGTTTGAACGAGTTATAAAATAATTATTATGCGGATAGCGTGGAATTTCGGTAACAACAAGTAACTAACAGAATTTTGTTCGATATCGGTTTCACAACAATCCAATCATATTATTATCAAAGAAATATTATTTTCTATAGTTACAAGTAAACTGTAAAAAATTATCAATATTAACATTATACAATATAGGTACATTTGCAAATGTTATAAATTTACATCAGTGGCTCATAGTCTATTATAGTAATTGTTAATTAATATTAAATATAAATATTAATTACTTTACTGAGAAAAATTAACAGTAATATACTACTATGTATAACTGTGTAATGTGTATATTATAATATTTAACTACGATAGTATGTATTTGTGTTTTTACTCAAGTCGAAAAAAAATAAATTAAAATACCATATGAAGAAAAAACCAACTATACTTTTAGGTTAGGGTATAATCAAAATTGCTATAAAATATATAGGGTTGTCTTATTTAGGTTTGTTTTTCTTCTAACTGCTATTGGATTAAACGCAAGGCTCTCAGTAACATTATTCAAATTATAAACGAAGTCGTTATCTTCGTAGAGACTATTAATATGTTGTAAATATTTCTATATAGAAAAATAATTTTGCAAAAAAAGAAAAATAATATACATACTTATAGAATATTTAAATACCCATTTTGAATACACACGTTGTACGCACGTTCAAAATAATTACATGAAATAAACTGACTGATTAAAAACAAAATGAATAAATAAATAAACACTAAACATTCCTGAATTTATTATTAGTATTTTGCATTATGATACATTGTCGATGTTGAGTATTGTTGATTACATATTATGCAACAGTTCGAATAAATACAAAATATACAGTGTACAGGCGGCACTCCGTACACTCAAGAGTCAAGACTAAAGAATTTGGCTCGGTCGATAAATATATGCATTAAATTGTGATTCGTTTAGTGCCTATAATAATATGTACTACCTATATAATATGTACTGTGTCTATATACATACGTACGCACGTGTATATGTGTGTACATATATACAAAAAGCTGTTGTGAGCATTATTGTTAATCGCCTAGTCGTAAATTATGTTTAGAATTTAATTGTGTAGAATCCTCATCTTAAAAAGTATAAAGCAACGATTTTGTCAACAATCCCATAAACCACACACTTTTAACGAATAATGATACGTCCAAACGACAATTTAAAACAAAAAAAAAAACAAACACGCCGCGCGCAGCATAATTATGCTAATGTATAATATAAATTAACAGACTGCACGATGATATATTTTACAAGAGAGCATAAATATTCGATTTTTTTTCCGCGAGCCGCCGACCTTCGACTATATGACATGCAAGTCTAAATCCAATAAAATGAATACGATATTTATATTATATTGAACATTTTCTATGGTTTCAAAATCATCGTTTAAATACTGTATATTAATATTATCATGTCCTCGTCATTTAGATTGTCGATCAGGTCATACCGCAGAATCGGTCAATATTCTAGAAGCAATGCTGAAAAATCTGCTTAATAAAAACTAAACAAACTAATGCGATCGTTGAGGTTTGTCAGATCCGTCAGACCCCTGCTGTATTTAAAATGGTTTATTTATAATAATACGTATTATCTGGCCCTTTTGAATTTTGATTAGTCCTAATGTTTGCAGATAATACAGAAAAGTAAATTACACCACGTTATGAATGATAGTAATAATATCATATGACTGAGAATGAATATTTTCATATGATAATAATATTACCGAGTTTAAAAATAAAACAAACTAGTATTTTTGTACATGTTAGAATATCAAATCTCAGACGATAATATTTGTGTAAACGTTTTTTTATACTTAGTACACTATTTTATATATGTACGATGTAATCGCATCACATATAAAAACGATAATACTCTTTGAACTTGCATAACTCCATTTGTTTTCAGTCAGCTCACATATATACAATCAAACGCACGACTATCGCATATTATAATGTCACATATAAGCAATTTATACTAAATCCTATAGCGAAATGTCCAGAACGACGAAGAATAAAAAATCAGGTTTATAAAATTAATACATTCATCGTTTTGTTCAGAATCTAAAATTATAATATGAAATAATACATAATTTTACTATATAATATATTATATTATTATAATATGTATATTTCATATACATAAATATATATTATATATATATATATATATTCTCGATTGGTTTATTGTTTTGAAAAAACAAGTTTGAGTAACAATAATTGTATAATAGGTATGAGTGTATACTGCAATATTATCGCTTATTATGTAAAACAAATACAATAATAATATTATTACGACAAAATACTATGAGAATAAAGATGACCAGACTCGACGTACTGTAATAATAATAAACAATATTTACATACCATACACCATAATATTATATTTAGTGTTTATAACAAATATATTATAACAACATAACTTCGACATACCAAAAATTATGTGGATAACACTGTTAACTATATAAAACTTACTAAAAAATAAATGGCAAATTTCAGACAGATAAATATAATATATTTGTTTTTAGTATAATTGACTAAATAGTCTACTTCTATCAAAGTATATTTATTGAATATATTATAAGTAATTTTCAAATAGTAAATGCTATTTTCCAAATTAAATAAATAAATATTTTATATTATTATTAATATTTCAAAGTTGTCAGTTATTAAATTAAACTGTAACACGTTTTCTAAAATCGATTTACTATTTGATAACAGATTTATGACGCGAATGACACGACGCGTGCTTATGTATAATATAAATAGTATATTATATTTACTCGTATTATACTGTTGCGGCAGACATAATGAGAAGAAAATAATATAAACGATCAATAGTCGCATAAATCTTTGATTCTTCGCACATTTTTTTTTTGCGCTCAAATACTTATACAATACTTAAGAAATAAACATACGCTTTACCTAACCCCGCGAGTGTATGAAATAATATATAGTGTTATTTAAAACGACGCCATACATATTATACGTATGGATACACAAACACACAAGCGCGCGTAATATAAGCATACGACGTGCAAATGAACGATATATTACACTAATAATATAAACGCCGCAGTCACATAGCTAGTCTGCACACAATATATATTATTATATACCTACTGCAGTCACCTTGTGTGTATAAAACACCATACAGAGTGTTCGTTCTTATACAAAATTATTTTTTTTTACAGTCATCTTTTAAAATTTGAGTTGGGTGCTGTAAGATTTTGACTTTTTTTCATATAATATATCATATTATATTAAAAAAAACACTGCGTAACTACCTAACAAAATACTTAAAGAAATATGCGAAAATACGAGAGTGTACAAAATTAATCACTAGATAGATAGTGTAAAAATAAAATGTTGAAATTCAATGCTCATGTAAACAAAGAAACACGAATGTATACCATTAACAATATTATAACAACAATATTTATACTCGAAAATATTATGAACGGAAATTAAAATACTACGTTCCTATAATTGCTACGGAATGTTCAAATACCAAAAAAATTTCTATAATAAAATTAATAAGCTGATTTCCAAAAAATAATTAAAAACTATAAAACTTTTGTTTTATTTCGCCTTTACAAAATTGGCCAAATAAACCCATAAACTGCCCACTTAGATCTCCCTACCCTCTCCTCGAAATAATAAAATACTAATAGAATGTGTTAGATATTATAATGAATTAATCAATAATTTTCAATACACACGTATTTATAAGATTAATGCAAGAGAATAAATATTTTTTGGAAAATAAAATCTTTTAGTTGGCTAAGAGTAAAAGTTATTTTTAAGCTACGTGAAAATCAAATATAAAATATTATTGTATCATTTATTCATTTGTAGTGACGGATACTACAAGATTTTCATGTCGCTCTTTTTACTCTAGAATTTCAAAACCAAATTCACAACATTCGTCTGTGCTTCGTTTATAATGATCCGTGCTTTTGACCCCGTCGTCTATGCCTAGTATACGCGTATGTATATAGATAATCTGCACGACTCGTGCGTGGAAAAAATGAATTTTTTTATTTTTCATCAATTAGGTATTCAACCATCACGTTTGTAGCAACATAATAATCATATCATCTACACGAAAGTTTCAACTGGATAAGTGATTAAAACAATACATACTCGTGTGACTGTCGGCTGTATGAGTATGTAACACGAATACAATGCAGCTATAATAACTGGCACTATAGATAATACATTACATACTTACGACCTACTACGTTATTACTGCAATTTTTAACAAAAACAAAAAAAAGTACTATTCGGTTGAATTGTACACAGTTTAAAGTCTCACGCATAATATGAGAAAACACGCACCATCAACTAAGTATGACTAGTATGAGTTCTAAATATATTATAATATATCTACCATGCATAATATTTCAAACGTAGAGTATGATCTGTAAAATTATTGCTATCATCAAATGATTTATTGAAGCATAATACCTATATTCCATATGTATTATAATATAAATTATATTAATATATTATTAATATTATAGATTTATAAATTTAAATTTTAAAACACTACCTGTTCGGTAGCTGCTGTGGAATCATGTCAAATGTATATTTATTTTTTCTTACACGAAATTTAATCCGCCCAAGTATATTACACTAAATTATTTTTTATAAGAAATATAATATTAATACCATATAATTTAAAAAAAAAACGAAAACAATATTTGTTTTTAGTTTTTCGCCCTAATAATAAAATTATGATTTTCTCAATTTTTCTATAGTCTTTAAAAATTAAAATTATATATATTATGTTGATAGGAAAAACGTTAAACTGACGGGGACAAACACGCACCAGTACACATTATTATACATTAAATATGCAGGTAAAATTAAAAAAAAAAATTACTGTGTATAAGTGTTACGGGTAGGTAGGTGGTAGGTAAGTAAGTACAAGTGGGTAGGTACAAATACGATTTGTGAGTAGACAATTGTTATGCCTATATACGCGTATGATATATTGATATATTGTAATGGCAAGTCCGACCGAAACCGTTATATTATATACGAGTGGAAAAATTGAATTCATATATCACATACGAATGTGTTTTTATTGTGTTATACTATATTATGTATATATAAGTCAAGAAGAAAAACCGCAAAACGCACAAACACAACATAGAATTGTATCCATATAGGTAAAATGCTGTTAAGTAGATTATTGCGGTCGTTTTTTACATTTAGGTATCTATATAATATACATTTGCATATCCATATATAAACGGATAACTGTGAAACGTATGTGCCGGGAGATTGAAAAAATAATAATAATGATAATAGTATACCGATAACAACGGTACCAATAAATGAATAAATATAAAAATAAATACTGCTGGTTGCAGAGTCTAGTGGGCGCGTGATTCTGGGGAAATATGATCACGAAGTAGTTGGAAAGTGTTTATCGCGGTTGTGTAATTTGCGTGCGCGTATGGAGTACACGACGACGAGAACGTTATAATAATATATTGTAATACCAGTGCAAACGCATAGACATTACATATAATATACTTGTATGTATGTATGTTTGTATATAATATATAGGTAACGCATAATAACGACCGTGAAGGTCGCGCAGCGTTTCGACGTTCGGAAAATCAAACCCGGTAAACCGGATTTTGACAGTGCCAACGTCCGGTTCGTATCGTCGTTTTTGATGGATTTCTCGTGTTCAATAATAATAAAGAATAGTTACATGCCCAAATACTGGCTACTACCTAAATATATATAATATACTACAAAAACTTAGCGTCGTATTATACTGATATACCCCCATATTCATATAATGTATTTAAGTTGTTGTTATTATATTGTGTGTTTACGAATAATTTGATTCACACGGATGGGTAGTATAGCGGCATATTATAATAATATGTACCTATATATTGTGTTTATTATCGTTCTGAGCATATATACTGCCGCCACCGTAGGTATTATAATACGAGTATATAGAAAACATTTCAGTAGGTTAAAATTTACGATTACGTTTGTAAATAACTTAATAAATTTATAATACATATAAGTATATAATGCGAATATTATACTATTGTAAGTGATTTTATATACTATCACTTATTATATAAATGGGAACTGCGTTGCAGCCTGTGGTCACTTTTTAACTCGGTCGATTTGTTGAAATATATTTATCGGCATGTTGCTAATTGCAGCTATTGAGAAAATCGTTCATTGAATAACATTCAATTTATTTACCTATACATTATTAAAATGCACATGAAAAATACATAGGTATAATTGTTTAGTTTAGAATATTGTAGTTAATTAGAGAGTTTTCATCATATGAATCAAGAATGGAGAATACATTAAGTGTAGGAAAATAAATTAACTTACAGAAAATCGACTCATCAAAATAAATTTAATGACAAATGCATCACGTACGTATTTAATATAGGTATATATTGAGTATATAATATGTATTAAATACTGAAAAAATAATGCGATGAGCTTGATAAATAATGATTTATTTTTTTTAATAAGTAAATTAAAACTACGCACTATACCTCAGTGTTGAATAGGTATATCTATAGATATCGTAGCTTTTGTTATGGTTTTTCTTTTGGATGAAAAATCAAAATATATATATATATATATCTACGTTCTTACAAAATCGCTTAATCGGGCTCAATATATGTATCATATAATATGTAATACATTATTATAGGTAGATACTATCGGAGAGACAGTAACACGACGTCGCGGACGTTCTTTTATTTGATAGACCATTGTATTCACCATAAAGGTGATTACACAATAGCCGTTATATTATAGAGTATTATTTATAAGTAGGTATAGTGTTCATGTCATAACATTTTACTAATGTCACACTATACACTATGTATAGATATACTTACAAAATATACAGTGACATTTGTCATATTATAAACTATAAAGTGTTAATAATTTCCGTGTTTTTATAACAATATAATAGATAGGGCATATTACGAATATATATTATTTAGTATATAGGTAGATACCTACCTATGTATTATTGTCGGTACCAAAGGTAGTAACTATAAACATATTATATACTACTTTATTATATTTATATATATTTTATATTTTTTATATTTATTATATGGTACCTATTAAAATAAAATCTTTGATCACTGGACAATGTAATATTATTATTATCATAGATCACTGCATTTGCACGGATTTTCAAGAAATTTTGTTTTAGAGACTTTAACGCGCTCGCACAATATAATGGAAGTGTATATTATTATATTATACGCTTATAATAATAATCTAGCACTACACAATAATTATATCCTACATGCATAATTGTAATCAAGCCTTTAAACTAAAGGAGGGAGGAGCTGAAGTCCTATAGAAAAAATATATAGATAACAAAATAAGGCATAGAAGAAAGAAGACTGCTGCAGGTATATGATTATACCCTCACATACAAATTTTAATACGCACTAATATTTTAATAATTTTAATATATTTTTATGTTACCAAGTTAAATGTATTAAACGTAATACTATATTAATAAATTAATGTATGTTTTTAAAATTATATAGCTTATTGTTATTTACTTAAAATATTTGAGAATCAGAAGCCCCATTCATTAAGTTACACCGCTATATATAAATATAAATCTGCTGGTACTATAGCACGCCCTTGTACCGACTATTATAACGATACGTTTAAGTATAATATTTTCCTATTCATAAGTCCTAATAAAATAAATAATATCGGCAATATAAGGGTATATATACGATGATTAATGGTGGTTCTACAATATATTTTGTCATCGATTTCTGTAGTTTGTATATATATATTTACACCGTGATACCATCTCTATATAGCACAATGGGTCAATTGCGCCGAAGTTCTTCGTTAACACGCGTATTTTATATGCAACTTGTTATACTTTGAACGCTTTTTGCGTGTATATATAAATAATACTAGTATATTATATACCACACACTTTGGCCGGCTGTACATTTCTACAGCACGCCATGCATCTTTTATACATGTGACGATTTATATAAATACGCTCCTCATCGCAGCATATATATTATATATATATAGTTTTATATGTTTATGTTATATAATATATATACTGTGGACTTATATATATGCCGTTTTTTTAGTAGGAATGAACGTCGTCAATCTTTCAACGCGGGGTAGATGTATGCGTGCGTGCGTGAGTGTACTATCCAAACACGCGGCGATATCATCGATAACCATTGAAATTCGAATGGGATGTTTTGCATTTTCCTCGACCACCGCCATAGCAGCGTAGGTACCTATATATATTATACTTTGACTCTCGTATACGCTGCGCAGAGATTAGTGTCAAATCGTATAGACCTATAAAGAACCGCGTGCGAGGAATGTGTGCAATTGGAAACAATGGGACTACGTATTATGGTTGGAACACGCGCGTAATAATGAGACACTGCAGCTGATTCTATATACGTATAATATGTGTGCAGTGCGCGCTCGTATGCCCTATTTCTATACATAGTATATATTATACAGACTCGGCGCGTGTCACCGTTATACTACCTCGTTGTACACACAATTTGTATCTTCTGATTTGCTAAAACTTGAAAACTATTGGTTTACAAATGAACCACGCAGGTATATATTATATGGATATGTGTATGGGTAAATCGTTAATCCTCTGCTGCGCAACGGACAATGAAAATGCGGAGAGCCTTTATCAACATAAAGTAGAAATATATATATATATTTTTTGACCCAGAATGGTAAAATTGATAAACTACATGTACAGAGTAATTCACAAACATCCTCACTTCCATCGGTTAGGTTTCGGTCCATGTTTTCTTTATTATTATTGAATTTATTTTAATTCTAATTTTTGAAATGATTATATACCTACTACTTGAGAAGTGCTTAAATGTATTTTAACGATACAAAACAATTTAATATTTTAAAATGAGAACGCTTCTTTTTACTGTAAAATATTTTGCGGATAATATTTTAAAAATATTTATAGACTTAATTTTAAAAAGTTAATTATTATAGTTTCTAGGTTATTAAAATGTTTTATAAATAAATATAAAGATATAATAACTCTTAAAATACTCTTAAACTTTTTTTTTAAGCTAATTATAAACGTTGATTCCTTAATTAATATTAAGTACTAAAATTTTCAAATGATCAAGCTACATATATCTACCGTGTTAAATAACTCACAAACTAATCATTTAAAGTTTTATTTTGATAAGTCAACATTTGGAAATCAATTATCTGCTATATAACCTGCAGTAGAAAACCGGGATCTTCTTTTAAAAAACTAAAGTTTGTATCTTCTGAAAAATTGTCTCAGAGTTTTGCATCTAACTTTGAATAAAAAAATGTTATTTTCAAAATGTGGGTAAAAAAATTTCAAAGGAGTGAGCATGTTTAGTGAATTCCTCTGTATTTATATACAAAATTATATTATATTGTTGTACAATTGTACTAACAATTGATCTAGATTTATGTAGCAATTAAATATTAAATCAAATGGCATATATAAATAACATTAAGTGGTACATATATTACATGCGTATACGGTATACAATAATATACTGCAGGTATAGGTATACCTAAGGCAATCACGGATGACCGTTATTATTAAAACATTTTTTGAATGCTATAGTGTATAAAGTTCACTGGGGCGCGCATTAATTACAACAAATTGTTCTACGTACCCAAAAACTCGATTGCTCAACGTATAGTAATTAATAAATTAAAATAACGTTATCTAATATTTAAAAGTATTAAACGAATTATCGAAAACGTATTATTATTAAGGTACACACTACACATAATATGACTTAAATCATCGGCAGATTATAATTATTTAAAGAAGGATATATGATTATTTATAAATTTTGCATAGGTACTTACGCAGAATTCAGTTATGGGGGGGGGTTACCATTTATGTATATATATAAAATGTTATTAATGTATTATTCTATAAAATAATTATGCCTACATGTTTCACTTCTGGGGGGGGGTTAAACCCCCAAGTAAAAGAGTAATAAATTTAAACGCTGCAACTACAGAAATATGCATTTCCATTTTCGTATACTACACAGACACACAGTACGATAAGTACTGTATAGTGTAAACAGTTATGCCGTATGGGAAAAATCAAAGGGGTTGATTTTCTCAAATAAAAAGAACGCTCAATGAAAAAAATGAGATTAACGATGGCTACTTTTCGATTCCTCTTATCCGGCGCCATGATATAATATAAACATATTATAATGAAGTACAACAATATTTATAATATTATTATAATGGCCAACAGCGCGTGTTTTGAAAATATACAATAATAATATAGTACAAACGCATTGGTGTGTTGAGATACTAAAGACTTGGCTGAACAACGTGCAGCTGTCTGTTAGCGGTTTTCGACGATGACCCGTGCGTCAGCGGTTAATACCACGTATACCCGGTATGCGGTCGCATTTACACACGCATGCCTGCACGCGCGCCCGTGAGTGTATATATTTAGATGTGTATGTGTAAGCGTCGACAGCTCCGGTCATCGTAGTTATAGGAAGAAGTTGAGTGTGCATAATACGCACGCGCGAGTCTCGGCCGTCGTTATTATTATTATTATTCTTGTTAATATTATTATTATTACTACAAGATCTTGCGTAGGATGTGATATTTTTAGCGTCAGCCAAGAGGAAACTAAATATAAACGTACGAAACGATAAACCGGACTTAGTCTTTTCTTCTGCACTGGTGTCAGTTTTTTTTTTGTTCCTCCTTTTTCGCTTTTCTTGCGTAAACCGGTTACACTCGCGGTCGTCTAACGCCGCCGTCCTTGTCAGGAATGCACTGTCGTGTTTACATTATATTATAGGAAAATCAAAAAAACATTCGGTGTGTCTCATCGTATATGAGTGTATTATGATAAAATCTTAGTTTCGAAAGAAGAGTGTCATGTACGATAGTGATTTTACTATTGAATTTGAGAAAAAACAAGATACCATTGCGTTAGCGGATAGATAAAAACTTTAAAAACGTTTATAAATAAATTGTGAGGTAATTATAGGTCCCTTTGCTCCCTAGTTGATGCTCATATCTGCTTGAATATAAAAAAACAAACCAAAAGTACTTTAAAATTGCACTCAGATAAATATAGAGCGATCTAAACTCGATCGCATCCAGCTTAAGCCCTAATGATTAAAGAAATCAAGAAGAAAGACTTCACAAGTGGACGTATTCTTATACATACTGCCAGTTGCCACATCACCCTGTCACCCTTTCAACTGACATCAACAATATTGTTATTGTCATTATTGCGACGAGAATATGTATCGGATTACATAGGTGAGCGACCTATACATATATTTACATTATACATAATAATAATATTATTATTATAATCAAGCAAATCCGAGCTCAAATGTAAAATATTTTATTATATCTAACGAGAGATATATCGAGATAAAACGGGACGCGATCGTTTTTTTTTATGACCGCTGTGTCGAAGACCTTCTATTTTTTGCTCCATTGTGGCATCATCGCCACTTCCACGTCAATTACGTACACACAACAAACATTTTCACAGAAATTCATAAACACTGATTGTATGTATAGGTATAGTCAATGTAAGTATTCGTATGAGTGAATAAATGATGACAATTACAATGTGTTTGTGGATACCATATCATGTAACGTATTTATAAAAATACACTACTATAATAAAAGCTAAACGTGGCATTCTTTACATGAAAAAGAAAAAGGAAATGAAAATACGCAACGTCAACTATCATTCTACGTGATGTTTTGAAATTTGATACGAACCAAATAAACTTATCGATTGGTATCAATTTACGTTGTTATATGTGGTATTATGGTTATTAAAGCCGGATAGGTGACCAGTATGGCAATATCTCTTGAAATTTGACGACGCGTGTCAGACTTTATTTGTTTTACCGATTCGAGTTATAATAATAATATACAATTAGTTGCAGTTCAAAATATTTAGAATAGTAAGTACCACTATAACTTACTAGGATTTTACAAAGTTCTCAAGTTTCAAATATTTAAAGTTTTATTTTAATATAAATGAACTTTGACACAATAATCTAAACATGTAAGTACTAATATAAATAACCTATATATTATATAATTTATGATATATTATGTTGTATACCTATCTTGAATTAATTATAATTAATACATTGATATATTTTATAATTTACAATTTGTAGATACTGTAATGCATTAATTATTAAATTATTTTATTATTTATTTTTATATAATATATGAATATTTCTTCAACTGAATATTTAATAAAAAAAAAATGTATTACACTCGTTCTATTCACTTTATCAAAAATTTTATTAAACGAAAAACAAAAAGACTATCGCGGCCTCGTCCTTAAACAGTAGCCCCGGGGTAGATGAAATTCTTATACCTACGTAATTTCCGCGTGATCCCCTTTTCAAGAAATACGGCAGTAGCCAAGATTAGCAAGTCCTGTAAGCACATAATATACTGTAATTCTAATGTAATTTTGTACATTATAATTGTATACTACCTATTATAATATATCCATAGTATGCGTATAATTAACAATTTAAACTCATTAATCACTTGTCCGTGAGATTGCCACACCAACATGGTATTTATTACAAAACAAATTCATTAATCGTGCGAAGGAAAGTAAAAAAGTCTAAAATGTAAAACAATCTTGCGGTGAAAAACAAAATCATAATATTTCCCGAGGCAATTATAATTAATGTATTATTTTAGTACCTAACTAAATATATTATATATTCCTATAACCTAACATGACTTAGGTAGAATTGTTTGAACTTTATGTCTTCGTGATGAGTGAGTGAGAGAGACTTCAACCTCACCTAATCAGGATTCATAATATAAAACTAATAACCTAAGGATTTTGTTACCAGTTTCAAATCTAGGGTGAAAGGGGGTTAATTCGAACCCTACAAGCTTCAAAGCACCATTATTATTACACTTTAAATTGTTTTATTTTATCATATCGATATGATAATAAATTAGTAAGAAAATTATAACTGTCATAACTCATAAGTAAATAAGGTTAAGAAAACGTTATGCCACCCGTGTGTGTGTCTCTATCTTACAAATGTATAAAACAAACTGCGTTAGTCGAATCCACTATAAGTTGAAAGTTTTACTATGACAGTAAGTTATAAAACTTTAAGATGAAAATATATCCTCTTATATAAATATCAGCTGTCATTGAGTTTGTGTTCTTATTTTTTCACAATATTAGCATGACACTGGCATTGCTTTGTCGGCGGCAGCAAAATTACACTAATAGGTACATCATATATACGTATATCATTACGTGAAATTGAATTTTTGCACTCGATACATGTTATATACCCCGTCGGAATAAAGATCGTCACGAAACTCATAGCACGACCCCGATAGAATTAAACGACACACATTGCATAATAATAATAATAATGGTAACAATAATAATAATAATGACTGTTTACGACCTGTACAGCAGTAGCACTGTTGCTGCTATGTGTTCTTACGTTTTTATGTGTATAGGGACCTTGGAGTGTCCGGGAGCCAACGCGCATTCGTTAGGTCCGTTTTCGCCATCGGCGATCAATAATATAAATAGATCAGAGACTGAATATTATACACCCATGTATATATCATTATGTACAATTAAACAAGGTGAAATACATTTAACGGCCCTCGCGTATAATATAATATCATCATTTATAGTGTTATCCGACTCTTCAAATAACTATCATAAATAATATTATACGCCACTACCAATACTTAAGTATACAATGTGGAACTATGATTTTTAATAATTATTTTTTAATGAAATTGAGAAGGATATCGAGTTGAGTATAACTTAACTAAACTCGATCCAAAAATAAAGGCATAATATACTAACTATTATATTAGGTATATTATATTATAGTGTATTACCTATGACACTCAACAAATTTGTAAATATATATTAATATCTTGTACATCTTTGTTTTTTCAAGTATATAGTAACTTTGTTGTTTGTATACGTTAGGTTAATATTGTATAAAACGTATACGATTTATATAAGTAAATATAATTTAATTAAGCAATAAACATATTTTTATTGTACCGTGAGAATGAATTAGATTGAGTCATATCTAACTTACATTATACTAGTATATGATTAAAAATCTAATCTTGGATTAAGAATAATTTTTTTTAAATTTAATTTAACTAATAATTAATGTGAACAGACAAATCTATTTGTAAAGAAAGTATAATGCGACTAGCAATTATAACAAATTTCAAAGTAGATAAAACAAACTTAAAGAACATAGACAAGCAAAAGTTATCACAGCTACAAAAGATTACAAACGAAAATTATAATACATGCTAAAGCAGTTAATTTTTAAAAGAAAGATCAGTATATTGACATTTGATATGATTCACTAAATCCTCAATTTATTGGTTAAATAATTTATCGTGGTCTGTGGTATGTGGTGAATAAAATTTAATTAAAGTTTAATTACAATAGAAGCAAAGGAGAATCAAGAAGACTATGTTGGCAAAGAAGATAAGCCCAGCAGAGTATAGTAACATAATCATAATCCTGAGATGCGCAAGTGATTTAAAGAGAACTATACTTATGAGTATGAAAATTTCTAATTTATTTTAATTATAATATATTAACATTTTTATAGAAACAGATCACGGCCAGATTTATTCGACTGTATAGCGAATAACAAACTTTGATTTTGACGTACATAACAACCACGCGACGTCCTTTCGTTCGGATGCCCGGAGCAGACTATCACTTGAATTTTTGTTATTATATGCAGTAATGTATATGCTTAACTACACATGCAATATAAATCAGAGTGATCTTGGTGAAAAAAATAATAAATGAATCGAACGATCAAAATATTATAATATTGCAATATCTACGGAATGTGTATTTTTCACGTCGTCCGCGCCGCGCCGATCCATCGAGTGTGCAATAGAATTTTTTGTTTAAGACGCGGTGTGCAATTTTGTGGAAAGAATCAAATCGTGCGAAAAGCCAAATCTCAATGTAGTCTAAAATGATAGTATAATAATAGTATAATAGCTATATATTTAATATTATATAGACGCACTACAATCGATTTCGGAAAACCCCGCCACAGCGATAAATCTATTATTCAGACAGACTGCACGATTTTTTTTACATCTGTATAAAATATCCATAATATTTTCGATGCATCAAACAGTGGTTTATACTTGAGGGCAGGCGATCCGTGAATCAATAATATAATTAATAATCAAATGATTGACAAATAAAAATAATTGACATTAAATAGTCTTCAAATTACATTTCTATTTAGTTGTAGTTTTGAAAGTTCAATTTAAAAAAAAAAAATTGAAAATACTCAAAAAAGTGGTATACCGCAATCATTTGGATTAACTTTATTTTTATTATCTTATTAATCTTAAATGTTCACTTATTTATGATGTCTTCTTAATAACGGAAGACGGAACTCTCATATTTATGTTTTCCTCCCGCTTTATAGCATATTATTATTTATATGATTATTGTGCATAATTATGTATGTTAAAAATAAAAATTTACTAAAAAGTTAATTATTATGGAATATACTGAATATAAGTAATAATATTTAAAATATGCTATGCGGAAGTATTTACCTATATACTTAATATTATGTAGTACATTTTATGCCGCGTCATATCAAAACATGTATACTCACAATGACCCACAGTTGTGTGAAGTGCATACTATTATGTAGATAAAATATGTAACCGTATATTATGCGCATGATATCTATTCGATCTGACTTATAATGAATAAAGCATTTAATTTTTTGCACCTATAAACTTATGCTCGTGATAACCGTGGCGAAAAATACTGGGTAAAAACATATGCTTAACCGGTTTAAAATGTTTAAGCAAATTGTTTTTCATAACATTTTTATCTGTAATTTGTAAACTGTTTTTTTTTTTTTTTAATTTGAATAAACTTTTTAAATTTATAATTATTCCTTTCAGAGTATGCGATATTAAGCAAATACTCACTTGCTTTTATCTTATCTGGTTTCGATATAGGTGGCATATTATGTACAGTTTGAGAAAATTGAAAATTTCGCGGTTAATTTTTCATAAAACTATATATTATTATGTGCAGTATCTCATACGCATGTGCAGCGTACTTAGATATACCTCGTGAGAAACTATCTATATATTACTCATTTTACCTGATGTAGGCAATATTATATTCTTATGGTATAATAAATATAATAGTATGTGATATTCAATTTGTTTGTATCAATTCTCAAATCATTTTTTTCAACCACCAATACTCATTTTCGCACAAAAAAAAAGTTAATACAACGTCTATATAATCATGTAGGTATATTAAAATTTAAAATTGAGAATATTAGATTTAGCGGGCAACGAGAACATAATATAATATAATATTAATATGTTATTTTCTACTATATGGCTAGCGGATGATTACGATAAAATCGATAGATTCAATCGGAGCGTCGATAACCAATCACATACATTATACACGCACGCATTAAAGATATATATTATTATATCGATACATTTATACGCCATGTAACATATAACCTCGCGCCGGATTCCTTGCATTAAAAATATATTCACACGTACAATATATCTCATACTTGCGTGCGTTATCGTTCAAGGCGTCTTACATACCAATATGGTATAAATAATATATTATAATTTGCAATGGTTTAAACTATGCATCGCGGCAATTGCTTTTATGTATAAATCGTTCAAACTATGTGTTTATATTATAGCATAAGTGCAACACACGTAACCTTATTTAAGATGTATCTTTATTCTATCTTTTTTTTATGTCCATAATTCACTTTAATAGGTACCTTATAGTTCAATATGCTTATTTAGTAAAATTATTTTGTCAAACATATGTGTATTTAGAACTATTGGTAAATATATTGACAATGCATAATAATTCAACTATTTGACCACTGTAAATGCACAATGAAAATTTGATTTTCAGCATTATAGTATAATAATTAGTGATAATGGGGTATTCTAAAAAGATAAACACAATGACCTTCAGCCAATTAAAACACTGAGATTTTAACACAACTTGTTAAATTATAAACAACACCATGATACAGTGTTAAGGAACCTTATTATAATTTTAATATTTAGGAACACAATGTGTTATGCATAATAGTGTGAGAGCACAGCAGCAAATAAAATGCGATGTTTCGATATTAAACAATAAACAAAAATAATAGATTGATAATTAATATATTATCAACGACTCTACCTCCGCCTACATGTGGGAAATATCTAAACGAATCATAGACGGATGACCCTATATATAAGACTATACATATCACTATACGTATTATAATTTAGTGTTAATGTACTCGCGCGCCTATAATACGTAGGAGCAATAAAATAATTAATATTGAGCATATTAATTAATAGTTGAACGAAGACAATAAGTGACTATTTATTAATAATTATTATTACGCATATAATACCTACATAATACATATAGGTGCACGGCGGTTGATGCATTTTATCGCGCTGTAACATCGATTTGTGATTTGTCATCGAAAAACTTTTATTTTACCGTCCGGTGAACTAGCTGCACGCAGCACAAAATCAATCATGTATACGATGAATGTATAATATTATTTGAAATCTACTTCAACGTCTTAAACAGCTGTCAATGGAAAAGCCGTCAAAAATTATAAATTGTTTTCTAGTAGTTAGAATTTTCATTAGATTTTCCAATGTTCTATTTACGGTAGAGGACTCATATAATTTATAAAACATTAGAAAACGCATTTGATTCTTGTAGTGGATGACTCTGCAGTAGAGTCGGGGGACGAAGGTTAAAAAATATAATATATATTACATTACGCCGAACGACCGACTGAATTCTCCATGAGTACTCGTAGACTTACACACAATTACCCATGACCGTATTTAATGACGATTTAAAACCCGAAAAGATATATTAAACAAAATATCTCACTGTTATGTAATAGGAAATTATTGTAAAATGTATATAGATATTAAAGTATATATTGTGTATGTGTATCCAAAAATGAACGTATTATTATATAATATTGTGGGTATTTACATATTATGACTAAATTATGTATATAGGTACTATACATATGATAAATTTTCGTTCATATAGTTTTGAGATTGTATGGAGAATTTTTTATGTTTTTTAACATAAAAATAATTATAAATAAATATAAATATAATTTTTCATCTTAATTGCTATTGTTTAAAATGTCAGCTAAACGTATTTCGGTCGGTAAAATAAAATCCTTAGTATTTTTTGTTAATCTACCGGCATCATCATAAGATTTTCTAATAATTCTACTGAGTATAATTAACATGTTTGAATTTAAAAAAATATGTAATTTAATTAATTTTGTTATAAGTCAAGAAAAAAAGAAACTTATAATGTGGACTAACAATTAATTATTAAAATGTCTACGTAATAAATAATTTGTGATAAAAATCAATAAAAGCCTTTCTGGAAGCTGCGCCTATAGTTAATTTAGAAAATCTTAAATTTCAAGTCATATAGGTAATCTGCAACAGAAATAATCCTGAAAATAACAATTAATAAACTAAACTATTGTTCAAAGCTTATTATTCTGAGCAGAGACGGCCTATATCACTAAGTATATATGTTATGTTATGTTTTTTGATATTAGTATAATTATGGTAGGTAATGTAATTTATCTTACACTATTATATTAGTAATACCTATAATAGATTTAATTAATGTTTACCGAAATACTACATTAGAAAATATGTAAAAGTTGTATGTTGCCATAAATTATTTTGAACTAAACAATAAATATTATTAAATCATATAGTTTAATTATGTAATTTCATCCAAATTTGAACTTAAAATATCTATAAATGGATTTTTTGAGTATTCGAGAAATTTTACTTTCAAAATATTTCAGTGAGTACCTATAACATTATATTTGTCAAGTTTTCAAAATTGTTAAAGTTTTTAATTTATTAACATTCGAGTTACAGTATAATAATTAATAATGTGTACTGTCTACACTACCACTGTTCTTCTACAATTCTACATAACATTATCAGAACGTGCATATTTTTATATTATAATAATATTATATAAGACGTAATAAGACAAAATATTTTACATTATACACGCGATGATGGAATTTAGCGAGTGTTTAAGGATGTTCTACGCGCCTATATAAACAACGTCAAGTCGGGCGGTTCCACAGAAGGTGGGGGGAGGGGTCGTATAGCGTTACACTATTCACCTGGTCGAGGGATTCCCGTTCGCGACAGCATTGTACCGATCAAATGTCATATCAAGAATTTTGGCGGACGTCCAAGACGCGTCTACTATTTTTATTTTCCTTTTTTCCACTTTTCTTTTTCGTCCCACGACTGTTGTTTATCGTTTTGATACCGAACACTGTACTTACACCACACTGCAGCTGTCCTGAGCTATCTGAAAGCCTAAGCTACAATTAAAAGCAATGAGAGAAAAAAATTCAAAGTTTTCTCCACGCCACATTATATTATTGCAATATATGCAATTCAAAGAATGCGTGTGTCGCACTTTAATTATGTATTATACATAAAGTTATCGCCATGAACATAATATAATAGTATATACTATATATATATTCTATATGGTGGAGGTACCTGATTGCAAAACCGATGCTGCATCGTGAGACGATGTCGTACATTGTACTGACACAGCAAGCTCACTGCTGCGGTACTAAATGTCTCATTTTTATAATATTATTATGCACATTATTGCCAATTGCAGCCATATATTATAGAACGATTATCACATTACGATGCTTATTTTCTCAGTCTACATTATAACTCTCAAATATATTTGAATATACTATAAGTACAATTTTACAATTAAAATGTTTTATCGTTGTAATTTTTTGGAAATCTTTAATGCTTTTAAATTGTTTTTCACATATATTTTATATACAATAACCATTTCAAAAACTTATAATCAATACATAGAGTAGTACAACATTACAATTTTTAGGATACGTATCCTGACATTAGTGACATTCAATACAGTTTTGAGCTCATAGTATACACAACTGGGAATGCGACAAACCATCTAAGCCTTTTAGTCTATCACTCTTCAACTAATATCCTCCACTCCTGATATATACCAAATGAATCTTTATATAAAGCTTATAAAATTGTTACTGTTGATCAACTGACCAAAAGTCAATACCAAAATGTTCGCTTTAAATATTCTATCACCATCCTAACACTTTAGAATTACCATCATATAAAAAAAGAATTATAGTTTAAAAATTAAAAATATATTAAAATATAATGTCAAATAGTTTTTTAATTGAATTTCTCATAATTATAATTGTTTTATTGGCGTTTATAATTACAAACATACAAAACTTTTTTTCTTCTTCTTTTAAATCGTATAAAAAGTGCTTGAAAAGAGCACATTACTCGTTTAATATTAATATATAATTATTATGTTAGTAGAATCACTCTGTATAAGTTCAATACAATATTGTCAACACAAGTTTTTTGTATGGGGAGAATATTTTTTTTTATGTACACATATACACACACATTATATTCAAAATACAGATGCTCAATAAATCGCTCGTTCGCCAAATGCCATTCTACGCACATAATTATTTATTTTGAACGTTTATTTGAACGTTTAAAAACAATAATGAGCTTAATCAGCGTCTGTTTCTCTCTCTCTCTTTACGTATTATGTGTATATATTATATTATTAAGAAAATGTTTCCTTCGCGCTCTTAAGCCTTCTCGTCGCGTAGGAGTTCGATTGTCGATGGATCCCAGTAAAGCGGATTTGGTGTAAATGATGTGTACAACCATTGTAAATTATCGAACGCGAGACGTAGGTAACTTAAAAAAAAACAAACAAAAAATGCGTACCTCTCTTTAAAACCAGTTTTTAATGATAGAATTACATCGAAGCATCGTGCTATATCCGTTTAAATAGATTTATAACTATTTATAGTTTATTATAAACTTCGTGTATGCGATCCAGACAATATACCTATTTAAATTGCACTAAGGCGTACTGTAATGTGATCAAAATATATTGTTACATACAACTAACTATGGCAGACTATTAAGTAGGAATATTCAATATTTATTTTTAATGAATACGTCAATTATAATATAATACACCGATACCCGCTAAATCTCTACAAAGCTAGACCACCTACATATTGTGAACAACTATTGTATATGTTGTGGTTGGTGTCTCACAATTCTTTTGGTTCTAACGTGACTGTATGCATAAAAATATAATATTAGCGGTCGGATGAATAAGTTAGATCAAAATTAAGAAAAATAGACATGGTTTGAGTTTTATAAGTTTTAAAAATAAATAACAATTTTTATATTCTCATCTAATTTATTCTGTAACATCTGAAGATTTATTTCGATTCCACAGTATTCCAATATACACTCAAAACATGTACCAGTGGTACCACGATACCTACTAAAGTACTGACATAACATTAAAACAATGACAGTATAACGTTATGCACTTAATACTTATGCGTGTGTATATCTAATGTATACACAGTGGATGATTCTTAAGCGGTGATATTACACGAACTAGTACCTACTACCTACAAACTGCGGTAGGTACATTTCGTGAGCGTTTTATAAAATATATATATTGCATACTTAAAATGTATTATTGATCATCGTATGAGTGTACATGGTGCTTTTAGGATAAGGGGAGGGAAAAAACTACGTCACAATGTCGTCACAAACACCCGTTTATAATGTGTTGCCTACGTACTTGCCTAATACAAATTAAATGTAAATGTATTTATTCTCTACACTTGATGACTGACATCCTATATTTTAGAATGACACGCGTCATATTATACTATATAATTATAATATTATTATATGTCACTCGAATTCCTTATGATAAAATTGTCAACGTAGGCGGTTGGAGACTACGAATTATGGTTGGTTAAGAAGAAAATCGAACACCAACCCCCAATAATGTATATATTATTTAAGTTCATCTGTCTAAATATAAGCATGCAGTTAACGCGTATATACGGTACTACAACACTATAGTGTATATACTTATATTTATAGGAATAAATATATTACCAAATTGACACATGGATGATTTTTTTCATGAAGGTGAAATTTTTAATACCTATTCATACTTATTACTTAAAATAAATGTGTTAAAAATAATTAAACGATATTTGATGTACAAGGATATAAATCTCTAACCTAATGTTACAGTAATTTTTTAAAGATTTTCATCTGGTTTTTGAAACAACGAAAAAACCAAAATATATTACACGTCACGTTCTACTTTTTTCAATTCTTATGATCTCAGACGTCTTCAATATGCTCAACGTCACATCTCAGATACATTTTCTGCAAATAGCATCTTAATCACTGTTTCTTGATACCCACACGTATTACACTGGCACATAAAACCACAGAATAGATGAAAATAAATAGTTTCATCTATTCTGTGATACAACCCTCCACATAATATTTATATGTATATATTTACGCCGTTACTTTGTTATCCTCGTATCTTCGTACCTACTACGGTTCTATTGTTATAACATATATGTATAAGTAATATACTGCCGGATGCTTTGTCCAACTGAAGAATATCATTTGTGGTACACGTTTCCGTCATTCGTTTCAGTTCTTCTGTCGTACGCATTACATAATATTATCAATTGTTAGCGATATTAAATCAATAATAATTCGATATAAAATGTATTATTTTACTTCTTTGTGTCATTAATCATTATTAAAGGTACTATATATTTAAAACACGATGCAAAAAAAAATTCATTTTCATTTATATTTGGAATATAAATATATTATAATACATAAACAATACTAATAAAATCACCACACGAGAGATTTGTAGCACGATTAGTTGTCGGCTTATGATAATACGTAAGGTAGGTACTTTATATTATAATATTATATAATACGCATATATATATATATATATATAAAACTACATAACTGATTCTATGAATATATTTAAACGAACTCATTTATTAGATAATGTATTTTATAGGTAACAGCTTACATCTTAATGAGTGTTGTGGACGAATAAGAGGAATAAATATGTATAACAATGTCTATTATATTATAAACCCTATATTATATTATGTGTGTAGGTATCAATCTACAATACTCACGATGTTTAGAGACAGATGTCAAAATGTCAAAATACAAATCATTGTTTTATACATCATAGGTGCGCATTATTTTTAAAAAGATTAAAAAAATTAGAAATGTTACTTATTCTATTATATTTATAGATGAGTATATGCGTTAGTGTGCGCCGCAAGCGTGTAAAGTGTTCTTCGTTGTGGTCTTAATCGGACAGCACACAGACACACAGCTATCGATTATGGGGACTGTCACTCACGGCATATTATATAATACATAAATGATAAATTAATAACAATATATAAGTAACAAAATAATGAGTATATGGTTTAATAATGATATTAAAACATATTATACAATTCACTGTCGCAGCTTTAATGCTTTATATAAATGCTGGCGCAGTCATCGAGATTTAACAACAAGAACCTATATTATAATGCATCGATTTACGTTTATATTATGTTACTATGTGAATCATTCAACGTTCAATCATATAAGTATATTGTATAAATTTATAACCTATTCTTACAACGTGCATGGCAATGTGTTGATAGAAACAATGCAATATGCATACAACGGTATGAATGTCGGGGGTTGAACTATACATAGTAAAAATAATTATTATTGTTTCGATCATAGAGTTATGAAATATGTTTATTCGTCTCGAAAGTCAGTAATAATATTATGTATATATTATATATCTATTGTAATAATAATATATAATACACTTTACATATAATAAATAATAATAATTACGTAACACATGTTTGCCAGATTAAAATAACTGCTGCAGGTCTTGCAGGTTAATGTTGTGTTTACCGACTTAACATGGTTCCTACGACATGAATGCGATAAATTAAGTATATGTTATAATTTTGTACACAGTCAGATAGGATTCAGTATCGTATATCCACCTGCTTACTATAACCTAATCTAGTTATTTTAATATCAAAAACTAAAATTTTACAAAATATTAATAATTATGAAACACTCATTAATAATAATACATAATACTTTGTAGTTTAAATTCCAATGACAAAGCAGTATTACTAATTTCAAAAATGATTTTTAATTGGAAATATTTTAAGATCAAATATATATAATATATATTCGCAGTGAAATATTGAAAATCGAAATAAAAAAAAAATTATATATTTAGTAACGAGTGCTAATATATTACAATAATAGTATGAGGAGATATATAGGATATCCCTTAGGTACCTACTTATAACCTGCTTTTCATTTAAATTTTTTAATGAAAAATAACTGCAACAGTTGCGGCTAATCATCGGTACTTTCTATAGGTACAAACATCTCGTTAAAAATCGTCCTTGAGAGTGTTATTTATGTGGAATCAATGCTTTTACTTGACAACAGCAGCGGTAAAAATCGGTCATTTTAATACGAAAACATTAATTGTATTATTTTTATTATTTCACACTAACTACCAAGAATAAAATATATTTTTTACGATTATATTAAAAATTAAATTATTGTCCACTGTAGAGAAAACTTCGTATGCGGCGTAAGTTGATCAATAAAGTTGGTGACTCGCGATCTACGCGTATTATTCCTCTATATTTTATTATTATTCATAAATTAAAATTGATAATTTCAACAATTTTAGACAATAGAACAATAAAAACAATAAAATAAATTAAGATAGAAGCAAAAAGTAATTTACAATATTAACCTTCTTTAAGCAATGCTTGCAGTGGTGAATAGACTATAATAATATGCAGGGAGTTACAATTGTATGCGTATACACATCTAGTTTATGTTTATTAATACGGCATAATAAAAGTAGCCAAAAGAAGCATCAAATTATTATATTTCACCAAAATATTTAACGTTTTATTGTTTAAGTAATTTATTATGTAAATAGATTCGATATTATGTGTGTAGCAAATGGTAGCTATATCAGGGGCGTATTCAGGGGTTGGTTTTTGGAATTCAAACCACCCACAAATTAGCTTTCTTTATTGTTTAACTTTATTTATATACAATATTATATATATAATAAAACATATTATATAATACTTTATTACACAGTCACAGTAAAGTACAAGTTTTTCATCAATGTTTGACAAATAAAAGATAAAAATGAAAAACTTTCTAATTGTAAATTTTATACTATGTAAAGTTGAAAATTAAAACCACCCCGAAACAAAATCCTGGACATGCCTCTGGGTTATGTACATTATAAATTATAATATCGTCATTCTCGTATAACTTTACATAAATAGACCCCCCTCATATGGACATATCTATGGTTAACATATAAAGTATAACGTATCCTCGTCAGTAACCTAACTTATTCTAGAATAAAAAAGGTTTAAGAACGATCGACAATTTATTTTAAATGTTAAAGAATATTAAAAACGTATCGTCGATCAAATCTTTTACTGAGAACAAGATCGAAGTCTACTAGATAAAAGCTCCTCACACATCAAACGAGTTGACAAGAGACGCGTGAAAACCGTGATGAGGTAGGTTTATCGTGATTTATATGTGTAGCAGCGTCTGCGACACACGGTTTTTCGACGGACAGTTGCGAACCACGCGTTAAACGACCTTGAGTTCGCGATATTGGTTTTTTAACGACGCCTAATGAACAAGAAAAACAAAATTCATCTGCGTATATAACAGCGTTATATTATAGGTAAACGTCAACGACGACAACGACAACGACGACGCCCTTCGTGTAGCTAGAAATAAACAGCTATGGTATGAGTACACGTAATATCTTATAATCATATAATAATACCTGTGTATACTGTATAGTGTATTATTATAAGTAGGTACCCACTACCCATATGTACGCGCGTTCGAAAAGCCACTTTTGTGTGTACCGGACTTGCTGGACGACCTTGCGTCACACAAAACGCCAAACTCGTTTTTCCGACTCACCATCGCTATACACGCGTGTACGAGTGTGTGTGTGTGTGCGAGCGCGCGCGCGAGCGTAGTTTTAATAATATAGTACTACAACGAGACAAGTGAGTATTTTTCTATTCGGTTTTTTTCGACTTAGTCTGGTTGACAAGTTTAATATGCTTAGGTATCTGATATATGCACTTACTTCAGAATTATACACGTCTAAAAAGACGATGAAAAACAATAGGAATTGAAAAAATAGAACGTCCAACGGGGTTGATCGTTATTATTATATCTAGGTATAGGAGGTAACAATATGTATTCCGACTGCGTTAAACTACTACTAGCAGTGGCGGGGTGGGGTTCAATGTGAGCAAACCCCGCTGCTGTGTCCTTGATAGCGATTTTCTCCATTGTCTCTGACACGGTGGTAACAGCGTTTCCAAAGGGTTCCCATGCAAGTCTGCCGGCGGTAGTATTACATACATAAATAGTGGCCAAACCACAAAACACGCAGTTCCGGTCCACCGCTCGGATTATCGACATCCGGTCAGGAATTGGTCGTTTTTGGGCATAATATCCTATGCATCGGGGTTGTCGATTACAATGGAGAAGTATAGAATATAGATGATATTTAACACTATTCATAATATGCATATCTGACGGTCTACAATCGACCAAAACGACGAAATACTGAGTATAATATTTACTAATAACTACTTAACCTATAATATAATGGGTGGCGTTAACAATTTTACAACAATTATAATCACTATAATTACGTAAAATTTAAAATATAGAAATTGGAGACTGACCAATATTGCCTGTATTTTAAATGTGGAACCAAAAAAATATATTATTTTGTAAAAATGTATTATAAATAATAATTAATAAGAACACAAAATATAAAATATTTTTCTTGTTAATGGTGAAAATTATAACGGATAGGTAAACAATATTAAAACACTAAATATTTCAACAAATGATGGTTAACAGCAGGTTAATCGCTATGTGTAATAGGTATAAATTATGATTAATGTAACAGAAAAATTAAATATAAAACACGTTCAGTATTGATAAAAAGAAAGAAAGTATATAATATAAATATTCTAAATTTTTAAAAATAATCAATATTTTTTGTATTAAATTTTTATAAATTTAATAAATACTATAATAAAAAATGAATTGAGTTTATTTTATTTTCCAAAAATCAATTGCAAATATATTAATAATATAAGCTAAGTACCTACTAAGATTATGTAAGTTGGGGAGGAGTGTGTAGAGCAGAGCACCCCACGACTTTGTAAGCGATTCATAATTGTAGCATCCCCAAGATTTGAACTCTAGTGGCGTCATTAAACTTACTTAATATTTTTGTTTAATGTAAATACAATTTATTATTATTATTATTAATGTATTGCATATAATTCTTAACTATAATACGCACTGCGTATCTTCTTACTAGGATAGGTATTTTAATTAAAAATGAATCATTGTGTGGACAAACGATACGATTTTTTGGGTTTTTTTGTAATTTTCATGTGAATACATATATTATTAATAACAAAACGTCATTTTTTTTAAAAATATTTTACAACATAAATATTAAATAGTTATTCATATTATACATGTGTAATGTGTATAGTGGCTATGCAATGTATTAACGAATCTAATATCTATTAGATTACAAAAATATTTTTTTTTAAAACCAGTTCCTAATGGAAATAGTAATATTTTACTTTTACGTCAACAAAAATAATGTACACAGAAAATATTTAAAAAATTCACATAATATAAAAACACAGTCAACAATTTTTTAAATAATACTGCCTTATATTATTGTTCATTATTTTAGACTGAAAGTAATAAATATGAAATAAATAAATAAATAATCGGATAACATAATATTTTATGCAAGTGCGCAAATTGTGATCGACCTACTTATTGGAATGGTTTTAGACTTTTAAGTATTCATAAAGCGATATGCTTGTTGTTGGTATTATACGCACAGGGCGCTTATGTGATTTGCATAATAATAATTTTAATAATTGCGTGCTGGTACTATTTCGAATTGATTTGTTTTCATTGTGGTTCATTGATCTTCTAAACGGTTAGAAACTACTGTTATAGGCCAGCATAGCGTACCTATATTAAAAGAAGTAACATAACATAGCATAGACGTCATCGTATTTAAACGTGCATTGAACGCCGGCGCCGTATCTCGTAGGTTCTGTATTGGTATTATAATTATATTATACTTAGCCGAGACCATTAAGAATAAAAAAAATTATGCGAAATCGTCGACGTAATATTATGTAAATGCGGCAATATAGCGAAACGCGTTATTTAGCGATTACGTGATAGGGGAAGATAGCTTGAAAAAAATAAATAATAAAAACCATAAGATCGAGTATCGTTTTAGAAACCGTTCTTTTATCGACGCAGAAGGGTGTGTGCGGCGTGTGCAATCAACCCACCACAATAAACGCGCACAACTCATCTTTGAATATTTCTTCATTAAATAATATAGGTATTATCATTTTAAATACTAGTTAAAAAAATTCATCGTCGGGAATAAACACAAAGAGAAGCATACTGTATAGTCTATGTACAATGTACATATATAATATATAGGTATTATACAATGTATACGAGTATACGACATACGTGTAGTGATCCGGTTACTCGCTGACCAATGCGTCACCGCTGCTAGAATTTCCGATCGGGTTTTCCACCGCAAAAAAAGCGCGTAAAAATAGAAATTTAAAGCAATGAGATAAATAAGCAGAAGAAGATAAAAAAAAGTAGCCAGTAGATACGATGTTACTATATACTACGCACAGCAGCCGCCAGTAGCCGCGCGTCCTTGACAGGTCATCGGTCGCACCGTCGTCGCCGCCGATTGACAACAGACTGGGGCGGTCACGTCACGATCCGGCACTGTATAATATATCTATACGCGGTCAAGCATATATACAGTAAAGGTACATGTATGTCTGTGAGTATGTCTTTTTTTATATTTCGCAGTGCAAGTATATAAAACATAATAATATAAATATTATGTATACACGATATGTGTATACCTATGTACATCACGATGATATAATGATGTATTTATTGATTTTTTTAAGTCTTTATCGAGCATATTATACTACGATTTCTATGTTGTTTGTTTTTGTAATTTTTTCCCTCGTTTTCAACAGCTATATACAATAACGAATTACAACTGTTAAACGCGAATTTTAATTGCAATGTCGATGATGTATTGTAGAGTGTAATACATGTGTACGCAATTATTACAAAAAGGCGCGCGATATCCATATAATAATATAATAATATGATGATCAATACATATGTGGCGTGAGAAAAGAAGAATAAAAAGATGTAATATTATAGTATAAGTACCTAACCAATATAAAAAAAAATAAAAAAAAAAACTATCGAGAATGAGGTCGAACGAGTTTTGTAATCCGATATTATACATCGGTGAGTTATACATGTTAAAAGACAAATTATCGCAATGTCAATTACTCATTACACACATTCAAAGACGACGTTGACCTATACACGTATATGATTTATACGCTATTTGATCGTATTAATTGAATATAATTATTATTACTTTACAATCAAAATCGTATCCAAGACATCAAGTACGTCTGTTTCGTGATAATTATTTTTATATACGCACAGGTTCACAGACAAACTATACCAGTATTGTATATAAATTCACTAGAATAGTAGAGTGATGTTTTGTTTGTCGGCAATAAATGAGTGAATTATTTTATTCAAGAGGAGGTTAACAAGCGTAGAAAAACAATAATAAAAAAATACTGTGCGGACTTGGTGTACCTAGTTATGGTCAGTCAACTCGATTTGCTTTGCGCCACACCGGATAGTGTTCTGTGACAAATGATAAATCATACCGATTAAAGTACGATTCTTAACCGATATCTCACAGTACAATAGCTCATGTTGATTTTTCGAAAATTATCTACAGTTTTCCTGAGCATATTCTGTTTTGGATACACTTTATACTTAAAACAATTATTAGTGGAAAATAGTGTAAGACAAGTATCAAAAGCAAAAATTGTGTTTAACGACTCTTATTTTTAAATATGCAACCTATAGATTTATACGACGAAATTCGTAATTATTAAAATTACTTAGATTTTATTTTTTTCTCTAGTTTCAATACACAGCAACATAATATATATAGATGAAAATGGAAACCTCGATCATGGTACCTAGCTAAATTAAAAGTTTATTTTTTTTATATAGATATTATAAAATATAAATAATTATGATGTTGCAAACTTAGGACAATAATACGCCTACGCGTTCTATATGTTATTGTAAAAATCATTAAATTCATATCTGTTCAAAGAGATAGTGCCTGTGCTCGACAATCCACTAAACAACCATTACTATTATTATAATAATATAATTATTGTCTTGAGTTTTGAATTTGCTTTCGAACAATATTTTACTTTTACTTGTTAGTCGTTAGTGTGGTTATATTATAATTATTTTTTTTTAAAAGAATACAATGTAACAGCAATAATTATAATTGGTAATACAGTAATAAGCATTAAAATATTTTAGACGTTTAAATTTTAAATAAAAATAACAAAATGTGAGCAAAAATTAATAAAATATAAATATAATAACGAGTGTTTACTGAAATATTAGTATTTTAGAATGCTTATAAAAATACTAAAATAAAAAAATTCGTGAATAAACAATTGGTACATCTAAATAAAAATATTTTCGTTGGTTTGAAAAGAAACAAAAAAAAAATGTATAACATATACAAATTTTAATGAAAGCATGATATGGTATATTTTAAAATTATAGGAATAAAAAGAAAAATTAAATTACATTTTTATAAAATAAAAAAATCGGAAGATCAAAAATTAAACAAAAAAATTTAATATGTGTCAAAAAATCACGACTTTTACTTCTTTGTTATAAATCTAAAACTCATACTTAACTTACTATGGCTTACTATCTTACTTTTATTTATTATCGTTATACAATTATTTTGAAATTTAGTTTTGATTTTTTTTAATTAAGAATTAAATTTATACATCATTATGTAGAAATTTGAATATAATATGTATAATGTATATGTATATTTCGAGGTATACTTGTAAAGCTTGATCAGTTTTATTACAAGACCCAACTCAACTGAGAAAAGAAAAATAAGAAAAAAGGCTAATTGAAATCTTAACTTCTTTTAAGATTTTACATCTAAAAGACTTTATTTTCATCATTAACTTAATTTATATAATTTTTTACACGTTAACATTATTATTTATAATATTTATTATATTTTATAACACATTTTGTTTTACATTTAAATAAATAAATAAAAATTACTTTTGTGATTTATTTCGTTATTTTAATATTTGTCATGGTATCCTTATTAAAACTAATAGATAATCTGTATTAAAAAAAATATTTTTTTTTTTTTTTGAGCATATTTCACGAAGATTTTTTTCATACTTTTATGTAAATCTAAATAATAATATATAACGTACCATCGTTAAAGATCAACGAAAACCGATTATGATATATAACTCCGTATAAAATTAGTGTATACAAATCAGCCGCCTCCACCGTTTTTATTTTTATTTTTTATTTAAGGTTCAAGGACGGACACACGAAGACCAACGCCACCACGATGTCCAACGCGCCATACGATTTTAATCGAATCTAAACAAAACTAGCTCCAAGAATTTTTAAAAATTATTTTTTTATATAAATCTTGAACTCGTGTAAATTTGGTGATTTTGTCGTTTTTCTAAATGTTGGTCAACTGGCCAAATCAATAATTGGAAAAACTCGTTTTTACTGTCCTTGGGTGATTATAATAAATATAATGATAGTATATATTATATATAAATGATTATAAATTAAAATACGATTCTTTCACAGCAACAAGAAGGTGTAGTAGTATAGCCAAGCAAAAGGGTTGTCTAGAAAGAGTTGCTTAGCGAGCAGTAAAGGAAACGGTTTTCTAGCAATTATGAGAAGAAGAAGTGCAAGAAAAAAACAAAAGGTTGTGTACCTAGTATACATATAACATCTTCTAAAAATACACATATACATAAATATAGATAAAAATATAAGTCAGAAATAAATAGGGCATAATTTTGAATTTTCTCTTAGAAAGATCGTTATTTACTAATTAATAAAAAAATCTTTGCAACACGTGCGTTGACTGGCACGGTTTTCGTTTCAGCGTTATATATATATAATTGTAAACGATCACGAATTAATTTAATGACGCATTTATAAAATACTTTGAGTAATAATTGTTTATTATAATCTTCTTTGAGGGTATTATAATATATTATTTTATAAGTTATATTATAAAGATAAAGATTTAATCTATGTTATTGGACTGGAGGCACTACAGAGTTCTATTATAACAATATGTGGATGTACTTATATTATAGTTGCATAGTGTATACATTTAATTTTGTTAACTCTTAACATTATCCACCATATTTATAATATATGCGAGTTAGTATTTTATGTTGTTAAAAAAAAATATCAATAAATCGATTTCATAATCCGTTTTTAACTTATACAATATGAATAAATAAAAAGCAATCATCGCTTTCGTAAAAAAAGATCAATATCGACATGAAATTAATGAACATCAGCTCTAAAATAGATATAAATCACTCTGACCGACTAAGTTTAAATTTAACAAATGGAACTACAATCTATAGTATGATTATATAATAAAAGTTACAATGATGTGACGAGATTTTTATACATATAAATCCACCATATACCTATCTGATGCTACGACCATTTTTTAAAACTGTTAGCTTTTGGATCAATTGAGAATCAATCAAAACTACAATCAATTTGTACCAATTTGCAGATTTTCAATATGATCAAATGACTGCTATAATTACCCTATATTATTCGTTGAAATAGATAAGCTAGGCATTATTCGATACAAGGGGTATAAAAACTATCCACGATTCATTATTACTTATTAGTGAATAGTGATTTGGTCAATCAAAAAAAAAAATAAATAAATAAATGAATATTCTTAAAAACTATGTAGAAAGTTAAAAATGAATGTAAATATAATATGTACTTATATAGACAGTTAGGCACAAGTTTTAGACGTTTTGGTGTAACAAAATAAGAATTTAAACTTGAATATTGAATATTGAATATATAGAAAAAGGAACAGTCCATGGAAGTAAATAGCTATAGTAAAGAATAGGAAAACAATTAAGTACAATAAATAAACTTGCAATAACGCATTATAGCTTATCCATATATAAATACCATAATGTAAATAATATCATAACTAGATGTATTTTCATTCCAAAAATGTATAATTTTTTATTTATGAATTATGATTATTGATTAGTGATAATTGTAAATTTTATCAATTAATTGTATAGATATAGATATTTAAATAATTATAATGTCTATGGGCTCTATCGTATGATTAAAAAAAATGTGCGTTCTTGGCACATATTCAAAACAGTAAACATAATAGTATATTATACGTGTTTTAATAATCCTTTAAGTCACTGCTACAACAGTATTTACATATAATAAATAGCTACGGTATCATAATAATGTATTGTAACATTAAGACCGGACACAAATTTATACTACATTATTGATCGACCGTGAAATAGTCGATTTAGCAGAATGTATAACAGACAGGCACGGGAGAGTGTTGGTTGTATATTTTGATCGACAATCATGGACAATTCAATCGTTAGAAATTGAACAAAAACGACGGTCCTAAAAAAAATGTTTCGAATTTCTTATGGTGTGTGATGACATGCGTTCGCAAAGTACACTATAATATAATATATTATTGTAATATTATTACTATATAACCACTGTCTAGTGACTTTTACCGGTTTATGATAAAAATAATAACTAGCTTATACGTGGGTGTATAATTCTATAAAATGATTGATGTTCAACATTAATACATTTTTTGAATATTTTTATACATTTTAATATAAATAATAATAATAACGAATTCTATATGACAACGACGACCGCGAATGTCTCAGTTTTACGAGCGTAAAAATGAAGCGATCGTTTTACGGTGATTTGTCATAGTCGACGCTGCAATGGATTGCGTCGTAAACGAAAATCGAGAATTTATATCATTGGCACGTGTCCGATTTATGTCTAGTCCATCCATAGATATGTAAGCGTGTGACAGTCGTCAGACTTTTCCTAGGGAAATATATTGACGTCGATCGTAAATTATTAATATTTTAAATATTATTATAATATGCACATTGCACATGGATCCAAAATTATTACACTCAAACATGACATATTGAATACGTTTTTGTGAAGCAGTAACAAAAAATGTAAAGTTTTCGACGTATGAACAACGGTTATATGGCAATGATGATAATCATATAGGTATGCGTATGTTTACAGAACATACGCTTACATAACTTATAAGTTGAATCGGACTCTTTCGATTATAGATCATAATAATATGAACCGAATCAAAAATATGTCCCAATTTAACACTTTTTATAAAAAAAAAAGTGGATGATCTATTCTATGTTCACAGTTAATTATGAGACAAGAACTGTGAAATCATATTATTTTCAACAAACAAGTACCTATTCACAAAATGTTTTTATGTTTCTTCAAAAGAAAAAAATGTTGAAAAACTTATTATATTCTAGGTAATGAGAATAACCATTGAATATTAAAAATGGTCATCTTAAATATTTTGAAGACTGCAATAATATAAACTTATTTTTAGATATCATTTATGTTTATGGGGAGCACATTTTAGAAGGCGCATACCGCATCAAATAAGTTTTTCATAGTAGTCTTTGCACACCTATGATGGCTAATATTAAAATAATATTCAGACTAATATATAAATAATGCTTTGTTATATATTATATATATTTGAGTGTCACTTAACCAAAATTATTGAGGAGTTTTCAAGAGCACCGTGAGGCAACCGCTCTCGCAGATGACGACAGCGGGATCAACAAGACGAGAAATATAAAAAGTAAAATCCAATTTATATCACGTACCTACTACCTACTATTATACCTATGTCTTTTTATGTTCACACTATAAATTTAGATAGGTATAAAAATAATAATGATAACATATTTGTATGTACAGTATAATTTATTACGCATTTAATTTAGACGTCTGAGAGCTGGCTGAGATAAATTACCCCAATAAAACGACGTTGTGCAAATGTGACGCGATGCAGGATGATGTGTGTATAATGTATTATATACATGTATATAAGACAAATATCTATGCCTCTACCAGACGGTTTTATATATGTATTTATTGTATAAAAGCGATAGTTTAAAACTTGTTTCTATATGAACTTGGCCCACTTCAGCTATCAATCTCGAGAGAGGAGATTGACTGCGGAGACCAAGAATACTGCACACATGCACATAATAATATTATTATTAATATATTATATTGTATACGTGTGTGGGTTTATCACATCAAACAAAATATAAAAATTCATTCTCCGATTACGGCACACATTATTATGACCAAAACGCTCTTTTCGAAAATTCATCATTATATTATTATGGTATCTAAATATGCGCTTACGATTGTTGTACACACCATCTTGAGAATACCATGTTATTATTTATTACTTTGTCGACGACACCGTGATCGTATTGTTGCGAAATAAATGTACATTCATGTATAATATACGCTCGACCGCCGTCTTCTTCTTTTCCTATATATCTAACCGGTTAATACATATATCAATACGTCGCACGATAGTGTTATTTTTCATGGTGTGATTATGATTATTTAACGTGAGAAATCATCATAATTTTAATCAATTGATACATTGAACCTTATAATCAAATATAGCAACAAAATTATGTTGCATATAAAAGCTATAAGAACAAAGAAGATATTTTTTTCACTGTTTTACTTATTTTATTATTTTAAAACGGAAACATACCTACTATTTTTGTGTAAAGGTTCAAGTGTGTAACATGTATAACATAAAAATCGTACTAATAGCTTTTTAAACGAAATAGATTTATTAGAGTTTAAACTTAAGTCAACTCTATTCTTTGATAAAAGTAAAACAGAGTCCACCAATCGTTAGAACTGTAATTGGTGTTACATAAACAAAATTGATTTCAAATTTAAACACAATAGATATTCTTTTCTCATATTTTTTCTTCTTTGACGTTAAATGATTTAACTCTACGAGCGGTTTTTAGCGAAAAGCACAATATAATTTTGCACTCCGCAATACCACATGCTAACAATGCTTTAATTCTTTACTATTATTACAACGATTTATAGTTTATAACATCATATAATCATAGTACATAGAGGTAGGTTCGTTTATAACGACGCTCTTAAAAATCGTTGATTTCAATACACGATGAAAGTACAAATATGTACCTAAGGCTGGTACTTCATTTTTGATGAATTATAATGTCGTTAATATAATAACACTATGTAGTATGTTATATTTATACTCAAAGCACAACGAGAAGTTTTAAACGTAAATTAAATACAAAATTCGTAAGAGCCTACGGGATCAACGACTACTATAATACATACATATATATTATGTATTTAAGCGTATATTATTGCGTATATTTACACCACACCATTAATGCCCAAGAACGTCTGTTAATCTAACAAAAATAACACTAGTATACGATTAACCTACACGACATTATATTGCTTGTAACACGTACAGTTTAGGTAGATTATACATTGAAATTATACCGTATAATATATTTGTTTACAGTGCTATAAATTAACAACAATTTTGAAACACGTGTATAAAAATATATGCGTACATGTCAATGTACGAGTAAATAGCACAGTGATTTACAATTCATTTTACGTATATATTATGATAATTATTATTATCTCATAATGCATAAGAAAAATAACGTCCTAGAGTATTCAAAAATAAATGAATTTAATGAAATAAGTATAATTATTTTTAAAAATTTACAGAGAAATAGAATAGTTTATAAATAATATTAATTTAATTAATTAAGGTTAAATTGCAAAATGAGATTGAAATGTATAAAAAATTATAATATAGCTGCTTTTGTTTTTACTTTTATGATACACCTTGCCATACAATCATATGCGTCTCTAGTATACCTATAGTATCTAGGGGCGTGCTCAGCTTTTTCCAATGAGGGGGATGAAGGGATGAACTGTATTTTGTTTTGTTATCTAATAATTCAAATTATAGATATATGCTAATATGTTTCTACATCAATTAGTTTCTAAGTCTTGGTTCGAAATCTAATGACTTTATAATATTTGTATACGTTCTGCATTACATATACTATTTAACATAATATATTTATACTGCATATTATTCTAATTTTCATTATCTAATTTTAAGATGATTTAATCCGGTTTTGTGTGCAAAAACTTAACAACAAATACACATTTAAATCAATTCTCCTTGACAGTATAATAATACCCGTATTTTAGTTACTTTTTATAATGTTGCTTTGTTTGGAGTGTATAAATAAAAGTGCAATTAACTTTAATGCTCTGCAGCCTTCGAATATGATTTTATTATATGTCATATGAACAGTGTAATATATATTTTTTTTAAAGCACAAGCTAAAATATATTTACCATAATTTAATGTAATATAGTGCCATTAAAGATTATTTGAATTACGATTTATAAAAATATACTTTATTATATATTATATAGTCGATAAGGCGATCGTTTTACTTATTGTGAATAAAATAATGATACTAATAATAATAATAATAGTACAATATTGTTCACAAAATAATAATTGTAACCTTATACAGTGGCGTAGATACGATTTTTTTCTGGAGGGGTTTTATATTATATTTATGATACAAATTACGAGATATTAGTACTTCGTTTTTATTTTGCTCTAACCATTATATAAAATATTTTGGTTTTAGGGGGAGGGGAGGTAGAAACCCCTTACATCACCCCCGTAAATACACCACTGAGTGCTTATATAATAGTTTAATACACAGAAAATGCTGTCGGAGAAATTGTCTAAAATTGTTAAGAGAACTAGTACATCATATATAGCTCGAATAACTCGCAATACAACTATACCTAACATTATCCACATTTACCTTGAACTATATACAAACACCGGATCTATTAATTATCGTATACCGTTTTCGGTACAATTTAGCCAACGAGATTAATATACTTACGTACCTTTATATAGGTAGGTACACACGCCCCGTATAACTATTTTTATCGTAGTCGGATAACAATAAATCGTGTTAAGGTTTTATCAGCTTCAATTGCTAAAATATTCATAATACGCTGGAAAAAATACTGAAAGTAATTACAAATATTAATTATCTGATTCGATCGTTCTTCACATCATATCAGCGGTTTTTGAAACAAAGTTAAACTTTATACAAGTACAATCTTCTCATACGTATCGAGATCCAAATTCAAAACCACGAGAGTTCTGTTGGTAATAATATTTATTAATTCTTATCACGATTAGTAAAATCACACGTTAATTTACACGCTATCTCTCTCCGATAGTTTGATAGTGTGTGAATGCACAAACGAACTAATAACTCTCTAAAATAGTTTTACAATCGAACAATGTGTTATTATATAGCATATTAAGTCCTAACCTCACGTCATTCTACATTTTCAGTGCCTATTAAAAGAGTACATCTTTGTCAAATTATTAAAATTCAAAAACACGTTAATTAATCATTATTAAAGCATGACTATCTGAAATAAACATTTATGGAAATATAAGGAAATATTATATATTTTTTAGAGCAACCACTCTATATTTCGACAGATGGTCTCGGTACGCATTAATGCGGGATTTATATGGCTAGTCATAAAAATAACAAATTGTATAATTATTATCAATTATATCTAAATATAAAAAAATAATTGATTCGACACGAGTTTTTGGTTCTTAATTAATATCCACAACAAAATGTTTACATAGTACTCAATTAAATTAGTATAATTTTATATAGATATTTGTATAATAACTGTTTATTAATTAATTGAAGGAAAAGTGTTTACAGTGGTGAGTATGCTACTTTAGGATTTTTTTTTTGTCGAACATAATATTTTATGTATCTATAATTAGTACAGTTTTTATTCTGATTTTATATATAAATACTACGTAGTTGAATCATTTCTATATTTTATATTTATAAAGGAAGGCACAATTCCCCAGAACTCATGTTAAAGCTTAGGGAAACTGTATAAATTATAAAAACAATTAACGTATTTGATTAAAAAAAAAACAATTTGTGCTGCATAATTTTAAGGTGATATAATAATAGTATGTATAATACTATAATAAACTATGTATTTCTAAAAATTGCCAATTTTGGGCGATTGTAAACTCTCCCGATGGTACACTCTCCCGGGTCTACTCCAGTACCTACTACCAATTTTATTTTGAACCTTTCTTATAATAAAATAATATTAGATAATTGTCTTATTATTAATATTATTATTATTATTGAAGTTATCATTTTCGTAATTATAAACTATAAACATTCTGTACATTATAATATAATATTTAAGATTTTAATAAAACCTACAATATTTTAAAAAGTGTGTGAATGTTATTATTATTATTATATCTTATTTAAATTATTAATCTAATTCTAATAACTGTTAAATATTTGTAATATTATATTTTATTATAAATTTATTCTTATACTTTATACTAACATTATAGTTCAAGTTAAAATATATGTTATGTATTTTAAGTTACAGTAATTGATATTATGTTTTATATTTCCGTTTTTACTAACTATTAGTACAATAATTATTATTATCATAAATCTATTTCCAATATGTCTTTCTATTAATTTGTATCAATTTCCAATCACTTATTAAGTAACATACTATTCATACTAACAAACAACACAGTTTTATTACTTACAGTATTTTTCTCTATTAAAAAATCCAATTTTTGTCATAAGTGTCATTCTATTATTTCTATGACATAAATCATCAACTAAAAAAACGAAGAAAACCATATCGTTTTAAGTATATTATTTTTTAACTTTTTTTCTCAACAAACATTTTAATACCTACATAATATTCTGTATGTAGCTACTTCGTGTCTATTGTGTTCTTGTAATATTGGTTAATCAGAACTGTTACGAATTAACGGTCCTACTACTAATGATATAATATTATATCATATTATATTTCGGAAAACAGGATTTTAGAAATGCGAGTACATAAGTACATGACACGACTGAGTACTTGAAATTAAAACATACATGATGACTATATATAATTGTTTGTACCCATCGCAATTATCTATAATAATACATTTATGTATTATATATAATAGTACATAAAAAAACACGGACAGACTGTTTCTGCGGAAAAATAAAACTAAAGATCAAATGGAGCGAATTTTATTATAACAATTAAGTTAATTATTTTAACAAAATATGTTAAATTGAATATCTCTTAATCATTCTCTTGGCAAATATTTGGTGTAACACCAACATTTTGATTTTCGTTTATCTATTGCATCACTGAAAGTGTACACAATAATAAATAATAATCTCTGTTATAGTAACGAATATTCGATTTTTAATGTATTTGAAAGGCGTCGTGTATAGCAAATCTACTACAAGATAATGACGAAAACGACAACGACGACAATCTCTCGGTCGTCTGCTTCTCAACCGCCTCCAGGCCATAGCAACCCGTATATAATAATATAAACGTCATATCGTATAGAAATCCGGAATCAATAAAAACATATACTTAGATCTATATACCTACTATACAATGTATATATTATACATCAATAATAATACAAGATAGCAATATAATGGGCTGCAACAACACCACCAAGGACAAGCGTCAACTACACCAATATGCACAACAGTCAGGAAAACTCGACAAAAAGAACAACCACGATTGGAAATATTAATATGTAGGTATACCATACACTTATATACATGTGTAGAATTTTGACGAAATAATTTCATGAAAAGTCGTCAGATCGTGGGAAACAATGTGAATGGTCAACGGTAGTGTAACATGTCTATATTGCTCGATCGGTGGTGAAACGGGAAAAAGTGAAAAAATGTATATAGTTGCGTGCACGATTCTTAAATGTTTTGGAACAGTACTACAGTAGGACAGTAGGTATACATCGCGTGTGAATTATTATTTTTATTGTCATAGTGATTAGAAGGTAGTCATTATCAACATTGTCACAATAATCGCGTGGGACTAGCAGCACAATCGAGTACAAAGTACCAACGATAACTATAATATACTACATATATATTATATATGTAAGTAACATTTAAAAATTTTGAAGTATTGTATACGTTAGATTTTTTTAAGTCTACAACAAAATTTATATAGTATATTTTAAGTATTATATGGTATGTCTTAAATAGTACATACAGTTGTATTCTAAAAAATATTAATTATATTTTTACTAACACAAAAAATATTATTTTACTAAAACATTTAATACATAAATAGGTACCTTATACTTTTTTTTTTAAAAAATTGAAAATGACACTGAGAAAATTTGTAACTTTAAAAAATATCTAACAAAAAAATAATGGTATAATATCTTGTTGATCAATATTGATCGATCAGTCTAATTTTTAACATAATCCATACAGCCTTGGACCAAAATACCAAATATTATAATTATAATGATGGTGTGTCTTAAGGACACATATTTATTATTATTTCTTTTATTTCTATTTAGTATTTTAGTATTTATTATAGATGCAACAGATACGTTTTACGAGTAATGAAACCGGTGCAGAAATATAGAAATATCTACTGTGTTATCAATCAATTTTCAGATGAGAGAACTAAATATTTTTTTTTACAATTAAAGAAAATAATAACTATATAATATACGTGTATGTTATAGGTATTTTATATATTATAGGTTATATTAAGTAAGGGATAACAATAAGCAATATTTAGGATATAGATTGTAAATTACATAATATTATCAACAAGTATGTCTGATAATTTTCACATACTGTCATACTGATCGATATTTTTTGATAGCATAATAAAATTCGCGTGAAATGAAATATCATCGAATTTCGTTTGTATACAATTTTATACAAAATAAAAAACTTTTATTAGGCTTTCACGGCGCGGAGACCCCATGAATAACTTAGGTACTACTCATATACGATTTAAGTGCTGGATTATTTATGTCCATCGTCTGTTTATGTATGTACTTTATAAGTTACATACTCACGCGGGTCAAGTAACAATGAGAGACGATTAAAACAATTTCCGTTTCTACTCCATCGTGGTCATCGTTGTCTCTTATCGGACCCAACGCACGTCAGACTGCATGTTTAACTGTAAGCCGCGCGCGCCATTGACATCTACGTGTAGATAATATGTTGGTATATCGTATACACCTATATGTGCGCTTTGTAATAATTTTCTGAATAAAAAACGGGTGTAGCGGCGTTTGTTATTTAAATATGGAAACTAAAATAGACGATATATATATAATATATGTGTGTATAATAGAGTATTATCATAAAGCGAATATATAAATAGAAGAAAGGATCTCGTGGTAGTCGCCTTTGTCATCGTCTCGAACGGTGTAGTGATGTGTACGTTTCTATATGATACAATAATAATAACTGCATATATATTTGTGAGTAGACACAGAGAGAGAAACAGAAAGGGCGTAAGAGAGAATTATATTATTATTGTACATGGGTACATCGTACATCGATTATTACTACTAATAATATTACCACTGTTATAATAGTTATTACTATTATACTATTTCACTGTGACACTGTATATATATGTATATAAATATCTATTAAACTATTATACCTACTATTGTACGATAGGACGTCAGCTAGACGTTCGGGTGTAAGTATATTGCGACATAACGATACTGTATTATTACTGCAGCGTAACGGTATGTGTTTAATGTGCTGCGAACCTATTATGTTTAGGCGCGTTGTCTTATGCGGTAAATATGGTAACGGGTATAATACCTGTTAGGTACGACATCTACGCAAAACTACAAAGCTACAAACAGTACAAACCCCTTGTCAATTATAATATTAAAATAATATGTGCTACGCTGTAACTTCAAACCGAAAAACATACGTAAAACGAATTGTGTGCACGGTTATAGAAATTGTATTATTGTCGTTGTCCACAAGTGTCCTTATTACCGCAGTGATTTTTCTTATTTATTTCATTTTCTTTGTAATACATTGTAGAATCATATGTACATATACCACGACTGCAAAGATGTATGTATGTGGAAAATTAATTTAAGAGAGCGAAAAAAAATTAATTAAAATCCGCCTGATTTCGTAAAATAACGAAGGGGTTATTGGTAGTAAACAAAAATCATGTCAAAACTTTATATAATATGTACCTGTATGACGTATGAATATATTAATTAGTAACCAACAGAAATCCATAACGTTTACGTGTATAGAAATATATTTGTATTCTGTAAGGAGAAAAATGCATACATTTACACATTTACATTTTACATATAACAATTTAATGACACAGACCCATTATTATCGAAATACACTTGCGATTATTGCAGTTTCGATTTAGCTGCGAATAGTTTCCATAGTTTGACTCCGCTTATACTACACCCGCTGTACTACATTTTTCTACAACAATCCCTACTAATCTAGCACTATTATTTATACTGCTAGCCAAATATGGCCTATAGTCTATACAAACGGCCCCCGGTTTTATTTCTTTTAATTTCGAGTTATATTATATATATTTATTGAAATACATATTGATTTTTTGAGTATAATAGTACAATATATAATTTATCTTATCATATACTACGGTCTTTAATTTTATATAATATTATAGTTTCGTGGAACATAAAAGGTTGTAACTTTGACGTGCAAGTGACATATTCTTTCCAAATATTATATTAAATATGATATTTTCAAATATTTAAATTTAACACAATAATTTGAATATTATGTAAACTATACATATGTATAGCAGTGACAAGAGTTGGCAGAATGTAATATTATAACTGAATAAACTTTCAAAATGCAGGTTTTTCGTACGCGCATATACGTGCATCATTATTATACATACCTACTTATTTACAATGAGAATATTATTATATTTTTGAAGATGTAATGTACATACAATAAATGTAAACATTGGATTTGTCTATATTATTAAGGAATCGACTGCTAGCATGTCTTACCTACCATCTCTGAAGCAATCGCATATCACTAGATATTAATATACTCAATTTGTATATGAAACCACTCCTATAAATAATATAATTTTCAAACGAAAACTAGATGATTAACCTTCCATTAACCCCTCGATTAACACAATATTATCGCTTCTTGTCTTCACTGAAAAAATCTATACTACCAATTACCATATTATAAATTATATTAATAACGTTATTGATACTAATATACAGTTAATACATGAACGTTTATTTCACGCCATAACATAACACACAATCATCATTGGAACTGGCAATAATAGTTAGGTATGGAAAATATATCCTTTCATTTACGAACATGACACATTGGCGAACTTATAGGCTATAACTTATAAGTAGATTGACAGGAATGTTTATAGCATTTCATATTGAAAATCATTATTCATTTTTAATAATAATAGATACTCAATTAATTAATAATATTCCCCAATACACGAACCAATATTTTATAATCTGTAGGTACCTATAAATGAGATATTATTGTGAAATCCATCGATTTCATGGAGTAATAAGTTTTGTTTTTAAAACTTGGTTTATATGCTGTATATACCTAGTAGAATATTTTCAAAAAATAAAAAATAAAATTTGTCTACTTGAGTATTTATGATAGTGCAACTATACTGTACTCCCAGTCCCCACAGTTGACCTTATTATACACAGATCATATAATATTTATTGTAAACATTATTGCTACTATTCTAGTTATACAACAAATTAAAGCATATCGCTTACACCGTTTCGCCAATGACTAAATGACATATATACTTACAATGTACATACAAACTGATTTTAATGAAATAAATATTATTATACATTGAAATTATTATCTCACCGTGAATAATTTTTAAAATTATGTTATATGTAGTTGGTGTGCTAAGCACAGGAGTATATCTATATATATTAAATATACGGTGCAAGGACAAACATGGAGAAAATAAAGAAATATGAAAGAAGGGAAGGAAAAAAATAATTTTCCAGTAACAAAAAAAATATAAAAGCCGAAAAAAACAAACGTCGAAAGTGTATCTAATAACAATATATATATATGTATATTGTATATACTATAAACTCAGCAAAACATGACAGATCTGTCATAAGTGCATTCAATATTATATATTATTATTATATCTTTAACAGTATACGTTTTCCTGGCGTCGTCTTGTATAGGTAATATACTTATGAACAACAGGAGAACATGCGCATGATCGTCAAAAAAATCCATTTTCCGAAATTCAATTATCATATATATATTATTGACTGTTGTTCATACATTTAAGTATTCAACCTATGTGGAATGTGTATATATTACATAACAAATACAATGCATAATATCGAAAAATCGTAAAATATAATTTTTTACGGATTGATAGGTATGTAAATTCACAGAGACATCCAATAATGGTTATTAAAAATATAAATACAAAAATAGCATTCTGTTATTTATGTAGTATATATTTTATATCCTATGTAGGTATACCACACTGTACAATAAACATATTATGTTACATTATAAATTATATTATCCATGAACATTTGCGAATTTTCCTTATAAAGTGCTACAGATTGGTCAACGGTAAACCTCTTAAATTTCTATAATAGATGAGCACTCTTGACTCTTGTAGGTATATATTATGCACAATTTACCATTCAATACTAAATAGAATCGTTTTTAAATTTTTTACAGTAGTATATTAAGTATACTTATATATTTAATTAGTCATAGTAGTTATAAAAATATGAAATTATTCAAAAATAATAATGGAGATTAAAACCCAAAAATTCTTATAATATTCAACGTATTAGTCAGTATACCTACCTACCTATTGGCTATTGTATATATAAATTCAGAAAATTAAATAACATCGGTAAACTATGAATAACCTGCACGTTTAATGAAGAGGTTGAAGACCCCATATCTAGTTGCAGCAATGGCTCGATTGATCAAATGAGATTTTTGAACTAGTTTTACTGAAATTAAAATATTAGTCATCATCAACCGTCTTGGCGGCGAATGACCTTTCGACAGATCGGGCTCCTAATATATTTCAATAAAACATGACGTGGATTAGGAAACAAGAAAACCGTTCGTTTCGGGTCGGTTGGCGTCGGACAAATGCGAGATGACACGACTGGTAAGCAGCTATATAGTTAACTACGCACGATACACGCATAGGATTATAAGGTAACTGTAGAGTAACTGCAACGTCTCGTTTAAAATGCCCGTCGTTGTACTTGCTAGTTACTACATATTCCTATTGAAAATTATACATAAATATAATATGTGTATTTACCACTGCACGTCTTACGCAGACCATCTTATCTGACAACAAGAATTGGTGAAAAAATATACATAATAATATATTTATATTATATTAAATTTTATATTCCTTTCAGATTTCGTCGACGACACACATAATATTATCGTTTTGCCGGCCGAACCCGACCCGCGTTCGTAAAGCAACACGACACATTGATAAGGACCTATGTCCGGTGGATGATTTATGTATTATGGGCTATGGGCTATGGCGAATATCCCGAAAGAAATTGCATAATGTCAACGGTTATCGCACGTACGAACCGTGAATCGTTCATTAATATTACGCGCACACTGCTGTCCGTTGGCCGCACTCCAAGGGTCACATTGCAGCAGCAGGCGGAGACCGGTCCGAGGAGGAACGCATCGCCAGTGCGCGACCCATCGCGCGTAGAGTACGCGGATGTCATAATAATGTAAAAAAATCTCCCGCTCGTCGCGTAATATATCGTATACTGCTGAAAATACCGAACGGGAGGTTCGCCCAATAACCGGACTATATGGTAGAAAAAAAAAGAAACCCAAAAACCTGCAACGAATGACCCAAGGTCGTTGTGACGATTCACCGGTTTCTAATAATGTCATTATACCGCGCCACATTATAACATGTTATTTTAATATATTATTATTATATATAGACGCAGGGCAGTATTTTTTCCACGGCGGTTCACTATTTCAGTTTATATTTTGTAATAAGACGAAATCGAAAAAGAAGGTACTTATAAAACGTTTTTACCAACAACACGCTATTATATAGGGTAATTACTCATTAATGCGCTCTATTACTTCGGCAGTGTTATTGCGTTATTAAATTATATTTATTTCTCAGATCTGTTGACTTTAAAAATTTTCGTTTTATTATACCGTGTCGATTCAAAATACATTAATTTGTGACAGATATTTTCCATTATTTGAGCGATTTATAGTTAAAACTATAATGAACGTCACTCGCGAAAGAATTATTATTACGTTCTTTACAATCAGCCATGCCTGATTTTGTTACTTCTTAATTGGATTCCAATGTCCATGAAAATACTGTTGAATAATTCTTAACAGTCAACCATTCGATGTTTAGCTTACGTGATTTAGATTGAAATGAGAATAAATTATAGCTATTGGCACACGTAAAGTATATAGAATACGTCACTCTTCAACGAATAACAATAAAAAAGAATCATAACGCTCACATGTATTTTCTATGTAAAAAATTACAACTCTTCATTTATAATTGTAACATAATAAGTATATTATTACATAAATTTGAAAGAATAAAGTACAAATTATGAATTACCAAGAATTAAAAATATAAAGTGTTCATTTATATTTATCGTTATTATAATGCTATAATGCTAATTTTTAATGAAATCGTTTTACTCGTTATTAATTATCTTACAATTAATTTGAAATATAATATTTATTTTATAATACGCACACTAAAATAACCTTGTTGTATTCTGATTGCCTATATTATTACCTCTAATATTCATAATTTATTTCACAATTAGAATTTCATAACTTAATATAATATAAAATATTAAGTTTAATAAGTTAAATATATACTTGTATATATTATTTAAGTTTAGTGAAAATTCTCAACATTTTTTCCAAGTACCTAGTCGCAATTCGGAACGTTTCATAAAAATATTTAACATCAAATACCTATGCTTGATTTAAATAAAATAAATTCCATATACCTAAGATCGAATTAAAATTTTAGGGATCATAGTATAATATAAAATTTATCATTTTTAATATTTGACTTGGTTTTTTAAAATATTTTACTTAAATTATTTCTGCATAATATAAAAAAAAAATTGTAATATTATTTCGAATTTACCTATATATTATTTTTTTTTTTTTTTTTTAGTGAGATTTTAACAAGGATATTATAATAATCTTATAATATATCATAGGTAGTATCATACTTATTATATTGTATGTATGTGTGTAATGTATTCTTATTATAGTGTAGGATTATTTATTATCTCATAATATGATATTGTACGGTGATTACGTAAACAATATAATATTGTTTTATTACTATTACCAAATATATTCTAGTTCACCGCATAGTTTGTTGACAAACCGAAAAATATTTATTCAAAAAAAAAAAATATTTCTGCTGCAAAGTTTTGCAACCATGTTATAGACAATAATATTATCATTGCGATTTTTGAGAAAAGTTTGACCGTCGTCCGATCCAGCACGCGTGACCTACACGATCTGGTGACTAATATCATTGATATACCATAGCAGATGGCTGGAAATCCCGAAACACTAGTCAAAACGGGTTTAGCAATCCCAGCATAATATATATTTTATTAGTATAATTATAATAATAATGAAAAAAAAAGTGCTATTATAACTTATAAAGTTATAACGCTATTTCCTATACAAACGTCAAACGACATTGGCATAATGTATGATATTGTACATTTATATATTGATATTTTAATGCACCGAATTTGTAAGGCTTGTTTCCCGTTAACTATTTCCTCGCTTATTATGACTAAACGCGATACCTACATGTTATGATGCACGCATTATTGGGAATTTTCTCAATAAGGTACCTACAGCAATATAAAAAACACATTTCGTATACATATTACGTTATTAAGACAACCGGAAAACTAATTAAAATATCCGATCAATAACAAAATCATTACTAGTGTAATAAAATTATAAGTTTCTAATATTAACTAGGAGGTACCTATATTTTAAAAATACAGAAGTCACAATTATAGCTTATTTAGAGTAGACAATCTTATCGCGTTACCTTACAAAAAAAAAATACTTGAGCCTGATAATTCAAAAATAGATTATATGATATTTTTTTCTTAAATTGGATCTAAAAATATTTTAAATTTCGATACAATTCATGCTGCAGTGTATACATTTTTCAAAAAGCTCACACTCAATAGTCATTACATATTTACATCTAATAAAATCAATTGTCTAGAGTAATAGAAAACCAAACTGTTAGTACACTCCATAATCATGTTGTGTATATACTTATAAAGTAAATTAATAAATATAAAAATAAGGATCTTTGAAAAAAAAACGCTTGATTGCAATAATAATTATTCACACGGAAAGTAGGTTCCTATACTAACTGATCGACGGTTAATAATAACGAAAAATTATTATTAATAATTTTAAAATAAATTTCGTTAGGAAACTAACGACGCATTAAATTCCACTGAGCCGTTTCACATTAAAAAAATATTATACATATAGGATGAGAGAACGAGAGCGAAACAGAGACAGACAGAGAGAGATAAAAAGAAAATTGAACTATATTACGACCACAAAAACTTCGCGATAGCCGATGGTAGTTTTCCATCGACAATAGATGATTGGATCGTATTCAAAATTCGATGGCACAAACAAAAAACGCCGGCGGTATAAGGCTTAGCTATTGTTGGTTTCCATAATTTATTATCATGACCATCGAGATTTGATTGAGCAATGAAGATTAGCTGCTAATGGCTATAAAGACGACCATGTTTGAATTAAATTCTAATATATTATTATTCCTCAATAATATTATAATATATTATGATTTTAATTCGTTAAAAATCATTCTTCGAAAACACAGTACGGATTTTGCTCATTCGTTAAATTGGAAAAATCCAATATTATTATCCAATATTAATATTATTATAATGAATAGATTTTTTAGACTTAACCCTTTATAGGGCAAAATAAAAATATGAAAAAAAAAATAATAATAATATTTTAAATCGTAGAAAAAAAGCTAAATAGAGAAAAAAATTTAAAAAAAAAGGAATATATAGTATACAAGATTGCATGTATCACAATCATTCTCCTGTATGCACGTAATGTAGCAAAAATATAAATTCACTATTTCTACTATATTACGACTACCTTGTTAGTAATTTACACATTTAAGTTTAAATATTAGATTTTTGAGTACTGTACGTTTTTAAAATACTTTGTAGCCAAATATATTGAATTATATACTATTCTCAAATTAATTCTAATAATCTATCATGTTAAATAAATTATGATAAAATAATGTATAATAATCATCAAAAGAAATTAAATAATTTAATTGCTATATTATATACCTACCAAGATAAGTACTGTATTGATTAAACTAATGGACATTAATCTTAATATTTGTATACATAATTTAGCGTTATACAATGTATAATATTATACGTGTACAGGTTTTGTTAAAAAATAAGATACAAATAAGTTGTCAAAGTATTAAAGACTATTTGACAAATGGATCAGTTATCTGAGAGTACAAGTCCAAGGCGAAGGTAGTCATGTTATTTTTAAATATTTAGTTTTTTTATAGTTGACTATATAAAAGTCACTATAGGTAGGATCTTTATAATCAATATACTACCTACGAAAAAAAAAATAAGATCAGTGCAATAATCACACACGTTCTTTGCAAAACATAGTGTGGGGAAAAATGTCTATAACAATAACAGTGAAAATGTCACGCCGTACGTGACAACCATTGGCGGCTACACCATATAGCTTGCTGTTGATTAATCGATTTTTAAACAGTTTATATATACTAATTCCAATTGAGTGTCAAAAATGTTATCGATTAGTCTTACACGAGCCTTACAAAAATGTATTTTCAAAAAAAAAAAATTAAATAAATATCATATAATATAAAATATAATATTACGGCTTGTTCTATTTGCTAGATTTATTTTTGTCCAGCGTAACATTGTGCAAGTCACTCGTCACGCGCCTTTAATCTGGACCGTATAGTCGCGGAAAGAAACGTTACACTTATAAATAATAGTAATAATATATTGTGTTTCCTTGTCAGAAAAATATAATAATATAGTAAAACATGAAATAAAGAAACAGAAAAAATGCTTGGCTAAACGTTTTTTTCTTTTGACGTGTTTGTTGTATACATATATAGTAATTAAAAACGTAGTGAAAATCTTGCATATTATTATCTTTCTGCCGTTGCCACGAATAGAAAGCAAACGGTTTTTAATTATCGTGGTAACGATGATGATAATGATAACAATAAGTCCGCCTACGCGTGTTTACGTAGTGTGCGTAATTCGGGGTAATTAAAGAAAAAAAACCGTCTCTAGTCACTTTACACTCCCGCGGACCGGAACATTTGCGATGTTGGTGTGCACTGTGCACGTGCAACATCAGACGCCCACCTCCCAAAAACATTGCACAAAACGGCAGGAAGCAATGATGATATTTCTATATTTAGAAAAATTCGAATTTCCCGAAACGATAAACATTGATGAATGCATTGTCTTGACACATTGAACATTCGATGTACCTATTTAATATTATTTTTTTTCTTAATCATCGGTTTGTTTGGTAGAGAAAAAAATCGAATTCATCTAAAATAGATATATATTTTATTGCTTACATTTAAACAACAATCGAATGAGAAAACATTCGATGTGTTTTGTTTTTGTACACTTAACTATACCATAATATTATAGTCGTACAAAAAATTCTGTAAACATGTTCCACACTTCATTTAATATATTTAGTTAAACGTCTAGTATTTTTTTTTTCAATACATTATTAATATAGGTATATATCACTTTCCATTTTAGCAAATAGGTACGTATTGTACTTAATCACTTCACATTAGATATACTATTAATATCTTGGAAGTTTAATAATAACTTTTTATTCAATAATCGATGAATATTTTAATTTCTAACTATTGTACATATAGATGAATAGATGATATGTTCAATTTAAAACACATGATTTAAATATGCAACAGTATAATGTGAAACGCGAACTTAGTGTTTATATAATATTTCACGTACACGATTTTCTGCTGTTTTAAAACGAAATATAGGTTAAAGGTAAGACAATACTTATAGGATCACCGTAAAATATGTTAGTATCTAGCCGTTGCACGTTACTCGATGATTTTGTTTTAATATATTTAACCGATATAAACACATACCTACAGCTTTTTTTCAAAATCCTGCCAGCAAAAACGCAATATACCTATATTGTATCAATACTATTGATTATTATAAAAATCAGTTATCGGCATTTCAGATATTTGTGACGACGGTGATTTTTAAATTTTCCTACAATTATTTAATACGAGAAGCCTGTCAATCTCAATAAATCTCACTTATACTAAAAGAAGATAACAGAAATACGCACGCGATATTATACACGAATTCTGTAACGAATGCAGTTAACATAAATGATTCTTATAAATTTATATAAGAATAAAAAATAAATTGTACGTGGTTTATATGTACAAAAAAAATTACCCAGAAATTGCAGAATTGGCAAAATTCCTATCTATATAGGGAATAAACATTAGTAGATAGTACCTACATTCATATGTAAGGAAAATTAATTGCCCAACTATACAATAACATTGCCTAGTATACGAGATTCCGAACGCAATAAAAAATATGTCATGTTCAACTTTTTTTATTTCAAAATAAAACAACAGCTATCGTAGGTTTACCTAAACGTTTTATTTATTTTAATCTATAATACTGGTAGAAACTTATTTCAATTGTATAATGTTAATGTTTTTATATAGTTAAAAATAGGAATTCGAATAGCAATAGTTCATATGAAAAAATTGTGTAACAAAATATTAGATACTTCTATCATAATTAATAAATACAAATATAATCTCCAAAACTTAAAAAAAAAAATAATTTCATAATAACGACGAAAAGGCGTATATTTGACTAATCGTAAAATACATAATATACACTATACGTACGTAGGTGCTTAATCCCCGTGTATAAGTCTGAAGTACGTATAAGAAAAATGAATATGTAACGGCATAAATGTCCTATACGAGCATCTACATTTAAGACTTGAAGAAGTTCAATACAACTTACGTGCATATATCATAATTTATGCGTATGTTTGATATTATCATGCCATACACACACACACATAAATATATATATTAAAACGCACGAAAACGACAAAACACCATATGATTAACAGTTAGAGGTATTATAAAATGATGGTATAACAAAAAAAATCCAAAACGACTCACCTCCTGTCCCTGACGCGTTTTTGGGTGCCGTTTGTGCCCCTGATGGTCCTGTACAGTGACATCATATTGCCGCGGTCCGGACGTCGCACTGCACAGCACTGTGGGTGGGTATAATAACAATAACGTACGCGTTATACCGACCGGCGGCGAAAACGATAGTAATGATAATCGAGAAGCAAAAGATTCCACGATCCGTCCGTCAAGCGGACTGTTTGTTGCTGCCGAGTCCTTTCCCTTTCGCACAATATGGGCGTACCTATTAGCTATGTACTATATTATTTAGGAGGCTATAATATGATGTTTAACTACAGCAACAAGTAATACCAATACCGCACACGCGCTAGACGTAAACACGCGAATATTTATTATACACTTAAAAGAATAATCGCGACGACCGCGTTGGACGTAAATGGTATAATATAGGACACTCGGCGTTCGATGTAATCCGATGAATACTATACGGTTTAAATAATACACGTGCGCATACGATGATGAATGAGACGTAATGATTGTATCGAAAAATTGATTGTGCGGGTGGTATCGAATGTCGTTGTCGTCGGCGGCGGACGGTCCGACGTTAATTATCACCACTAGTATACTAGTCGCGCGACACGATCGCGTTTTCTCTTTCGCGTGCTAGCACCCGCTCCGCCCCTCTCCTCCGACACGAGACCGTCGCATCCACCGTTGTCTGCGAGAGGATGTCGTCGTCCTCGCCGACCACCTCCCCAATGATCGTCATCATCATAATTTGTAACCGGTGGTATCTATTACGATATGTTTATTAGGTGTTACTTTTTTATTAATACTACTGTAATATGTGTCAATTCTCACGAGGTTATGGTGGCCCAATGCGGTGACCAGCGAATACTTTTTAATATTTATATTTTATCTTTATATTATCATAAATTTTCTTCTTTTTTCGTCAATTTCCTGATTAGATAGATGAAAATAATGAAGTATAATTTTTAAATCGATAACTTTATTTTTTATTCTATTGGTCGAATTTTATTGGAAAAATAAGACTTCAAGATATTTAACCACATCTAAATTCATTCCCGAATATCTTATATTCTTATATAATAAAATAGAATGTTTATTTTAGATATATTGAGATCCGGTAGATACTAGAGATGTAATTGAAAGTGTGATCAAAATAAATAGTTATATGATATAGTAACACGACTTATACGTCAGTGCCTAACACTTTGGAAAACGATGAAGGGTTAAGTTAGGATTTGAAGACAGTATATATATATATATATATATATATATAGCTTCCTATATTTCCACGATTAGGAAAAATTATATTCATAGAAAAATAGACATAATTTATTGCAACGGAACACGTATGGTCTCACTATAATTTATTATACGAGTATAAACACTATAAACTATAAAAAGGTAGTAATATTGGCCAAAAGGTGTTTATAGTTAACATTCAGGTAAATCAACAATTATAAATAAAAATCAAACACTTTTGATGTTATTTAAATTTGTAGTTTCTGAATTAAAATACTTATTATAAGGAGATAGTATACAGTCAAAGTTCATAATAATAGATTTAAAGAAATTGCCATTTTTCACATATTTGGCTAAATGAATAGTTGTAAATTATAATAATTAATATTATTATAATAGCATTTTATGTTAATAAAAATTAACTGAGTATTTTATATAATAAGTACATATTAGACTAAATATTTTATCCATTTTATATTTTATGTAAATTTAATATTAATGCTTATTATATTTGATACTAGGTGTCTAGGTAGGTACATAAAGTTTAATAACTGAAAACCACTCTTTCGGATTCTCATTTAAATGTATTAGAATTTTCAAAAAAAAAAAAAATCACGTACTTAACCATTTAAAACTAATAAGGATAATTTTTATTTGAAAAAAAATATATTACTATGGTACACTCCTAAATTTGTTTATGAAACTAAGAAAAATCTAATTATCTAAACTTATGGTCATTAGATATAACTATTTAGGTACTAAATACCGTTTAGATATTTGTAAATATATTTATACAATTAATTAATTAATTGTACACTATGTAGTATGTACAGTATATACAACAACAATAATACACGATACAATATTATAATTCTTATAAATATAAGTAGTTAGTACTTAGTCATTATATATTACACTAAAAATCATCATTCGGTGCAAGCGCGTTACGTGACTATTTTACCAAAGGTTTACGTAGATTTTAGAAATCTATGTAATAATATGCACATAATAATATAATAATAATAATATACATTCTAAATAACAGCCGCAGGAAATATTGTTTATCCCTACTAGGAAACTGTGAATAATATAGGTGACTTATTATGAGCGTCTTACCTTGACATACTGCCCGTCACATAATAATAACCCTCGAGAAACAGTTTCGTTGGTCCGGATATATATAGGTGACGACTGATGACTAATGAGTGTAATGATATTCTTTTGCCGGAATTTCATTGCACTGTACACCATTATATTATTATCACACACACGCACACGTAAACGCCAACGCGAATAAACGGTTTGATCAAAAAAACGTTAATACTCGGTCAGCATGTCGAAAACTACGGCTTTATCAAGAATCGAACAACTATTATTCACGCTTTATTATATAAGATGACAAGAAAAACGATTAGATCCGAGATCGGCGATCGCTAAAACTAAAGAGTAAAGAGTTAAAAGTCACAACGGTCGACGTCCGACAAACTTTTTTATAAAACTAATCAATGGAAAGGAAAATATAGCGGTTACCTGATCATGAGTACCATGGTTTAGGTATATAAAATGGACCACGATTATAGTGTTCACTGGAAGTTTTTAACGGACTCGTTTTCGTATCTGCGCATCCATTTTGCCGCTCAAACTCGAAATCTCCCAATCCACCGAAATGTTTGTAACCAATAATGACCACCCTTTTTTCTTCAGTGGGCCACCTTGATAAACAATTATCTTCGAGCGGGCCATCAATTATAAAAAAAAAAATGATCTCAAACTTAATCTAATTATACCAATTTTGTTACACATAGAACTATAGAAGATACCTACTACCTACACAATCGTATTCATTAAAGTACACATTGTACTTATTGTTTTCTTATCTTCTATTTCAGATTGAGGTAAACATTGTTGGTACACATTAGTTTGATCAATATACATTCTTTAAAATTTACTGGTGATAGCGATATTAAATCGTTATTTTTTTATTTGAAAATGTCGAACGGAAAAAAGTGCAAATACAATGATAATTGCCGAATTTTTAACGAAAAATAGTCAGTAAATTACTTTTTCATTAAAATTAAAATAAGAACTGTTGTGTGTAGTGAAACGGTTTCAGTTTTTTAAAGAATTTAACATCAAACGACATTACAAAATCAAAACATAAATTAATTAGTAAAGTATTAGCCATTAGACTATTTAAAAGGTAAACTATTATATTCACTATATAATTTAATAATAAAAACTTAATGTCGAATATATTATTTAATTATAGAAAAATTACGTGTTACTACTTACTAAGTTAGAAGCATTCAAAAAAAGATATCCACACCTAAAATATTTCAAATTTATTTAAAAAACAAAATTAAATTAAAGCAAATAGGTACTATGATTTGGGCATAATTCCAATATTTAAATAGTAATTGCATCATAAATGTATTGTATAAATTATCTCAGTTTAGTGTTTAATTTGTAGTTTGTATCTATAATATTTACTGTACAATTACATAAATAATATTATACTATCCCATATTATATTTTTATTATAAATGTTTGAATTTTACACAAAATTATTAAAATGATATCAACAATAAACACGGAAAAAATCAATTCAATTGCAAATTATATTAGTACAATATATCTACAAACTTTTACTAGGTAATTTAATTTATTTATTTAGTTTCTGTATTATAGAGTTCTGTTCATGTATATAGGCGTAAAATATAAATACAATAATAATGCGAGGTCTAGCTATAAAATCTAAAATAACTTTCAACTTCTAAAAAACATAGTCTGAATATACTAAGAATAAGAATTTTCAATCCTTAGGAAATAGGATTTATAAACTACTGAACCAATTGGTACCACATTTTACACACATATTTCTTGAGACTTGAGAGTGTTGTAATTTTATCCACGTTTGAAAAAAAACTAAATGCTATATTCAATCAACGACAAACGGTTCCCCATCTCGTTCAAATTAGTTCACAAAGAGAAGTAAAGATTTTTCCGTAAACTGAGGTACACTAAAACGTCTAAAACCAAGTTACATCAATACGACAATACAGCGCTGTATTTTATATTAACTCATTTTTATACGGTCGAAGTCGTGTTATAAAGATAGTATAATAATTATTATGTATTTTGTAAACTAACATACATTTTTATAAGAAACGCTATAATACCTGTACATTTTTATTTCTTACTAACATTTTTACAGAATATTTAGTACTGGTTTTAACCAGAATTTCATTAAAATACTAAGTTGATGAAAACTAAAAATAAGTAAGAGTGTATATATAATGTATTAACATAAAAAAAATAGTATAAAATCATGTTTCAACAAATTTAATGTTTAAATATAGTTGCATGGAAAGTGAAATTATTTATCTGTAATTTTAAAATTCCGTATATATTAAGCAATTAGTATCTAAATGATTTATACAATAATATTAAATCACAAAAAAAATTTTAAGGAAATACAAACTTATGATAATAAACCTGTTTTGTAATTATGTACAACTTAATTGATTGATTAATAATTTTTTTAAGCTTTTATGTAACTATAGGTACAAAGAAAAATATCCATTAAAATATATTATTAAGGAAGTTTTGTTTTGTTTAATAAACACACTATATTATTACCAACCCATTTAAACAAAATTAGATTTTATCACTTGTATAAAAAAACAATAACGTTATCAATGTTATAATACAATATACTTATTAATATTATCTTTGTTGACATATATTATCAATATAAATTATTTAAATGATTTTTCATATAAAAATCTATACACATAATAAATGTCTAAAACAATTAATCAGTTATTTATTTATTATATTCCATTAGGTATAGACATAATAGTCCATAATATCATCAAAATGTTAAAATATTAATGTATTTACATATTTTTTTTAAAACAATGAAGTTATATTATATATATTTTTTTATTAGTAACGAAAAAGGAGCGATTTTTTTATAAGACGTCATGCTCTACAGAACCTATGATAGGTGGTATTATGTCATAATAAAATATTGGATAATATATATAAATAAGAAATAATAAAAAATCTATTATAAATATCACACGCTTAATGATTTTAAAATTTAAATTAAATATATTAAGGTGAAACTAAATATATAATATATACAATATACATATACATATACATATTTAAAAAAAAATTGAGGCTATCAAAATATTATACCAATTTTATCCCGTCGACAATTTTAAATTGTTAAAATGCAAACAAAAATTGTACATTAACAAAATGTATATTAAATTAGTTTACTTAATACTTTAATAATTACAACTCATCACTATCGATATTTAAAAAAAAATGTAAAATAATAAGGGATTTTATTAGATTTTTAATCATTTTAAGACGAACTTAGTTGCAAACTTTCTATTTCAAATTAAACCTTGAACATGACCTAGAAAACCTGTTTTCTCACATGTATAAATATTTCATCGTTAAGTAAACGATTTATACATAATATTACAAAATACCAAATATAATTTTATACTTATTCAAGTGGGCTGTAATTGATAGATATTTACAGTTTAGTTGATTTAACCTCGACACAAATCAAAATCATAAAAAAAAATTCTGGAAGTATTTTCTCATAGTATATATTTTTTTCCCCTGAACAAATAAATACTGTTAATCATTTTTTTCTTATATGTATATTTAAATAAAATTATAGTCCTTAAAACCACTAACAATACCATATGGCCATATTATTATACACCAAAATTAAAATGTCTTTAATATATTTATTTTGTATTAAGCCATAAAATATTATGTTCTCATGAGAACTAGTGCACTGGTGGATACAAATTATTAGGTATTTATTTATATACAAGAGTTAAGCTAATTGAGTAAAAATAAATAATAAATATACAGCAAAATTTAATGAAAACGAATAAAGTCATGTGTTATGTTATTGAAAAATATTATCTCACTATACGTATCTAGTATTATTCTATATCATATTCTAGTATAGTATACTTGTATAATATAATTAAAAATATTTAAAATTATTATTTAGGCTCTATTGCTTACAACGTGAATTTTCTATTTTGAAATACAACAGTCTCATAACAAATTGAGCTTGTCAGTCAGTACAAGATAATTAACCTCCTAAGATACATATAATATATAAACATTATAAATTTGATTTAGATTAATTTTAATAATTAGTTCGAAGGAGAAGGTATATTATTACAGAGCATTTATTCATGTAATAACTGAACTTGACATAATTTTATATATATATTGCCGACCGGTTCTTACTATTTAGATTTTAAATAGGTATACTCAATAATTGCAAATAACGTCATATTTCTTTAAGTACACGATGTGAATTATTCAAAAGCAATAATGTACATACATTATCAACCTTCATCCTGCAAAAGACAAATTATGTAGTATTTGCTGATTTTCCAATATTTTATGTAAATACATCTCTTATATCTAATATTTATATAATATGGGGGAGTTGGTACCCATTGTTTTTCCCAAATCGAAATTCCAGTATGGTATTTTTCCCAAAAGTCCGAAAACCCTAAACTTTTTTTTAAAACGCCTTTTCCCCGACAATTATTATTCTCGAAATAAAAAATTTTAAAAACTTAAAAATTGTATTATTCGATGAGCTACAGTTGTGATGTATTTTCGATAGATTATATTTTATACCTATAATAAAATACAAATATTACTATACATTATCATTTATTTCGTGAAATATAGTAAATAATAATTATAATAATAATAATAGTTTAAGTATAGTATTTATTTATGTACGGGTATCTTATCGTTTTATCTTTTCGTTCTATTCGGCTCCTGTTTTTTCAAAAAAAAACTACCGCTTTACAAAAAGGTCAATTTCTTAACGGCTCTGATTTTACAACATAAATTCATTTCCATTTTATACAGATTTAAAACTATCTCAAAAAAGGTGTGGTTAAAAATTGAGTTGGTGGAAACTAAGTAAATTATAAAAAAAATCATTATAAATCATTGTGAATTAAATTTTATTAAACTTATATTGCATTTAAGCATTAAAAAAATGAACAATATTATGTATAAGTAGAAATATAAAAAACATACATTGGATAATTTTGTAGGCATAATTTTTTTATACAATCCATATACGTATTATTTCACTCGATGAAAATTTGTCAATGATGTTCCTAATGAGCTCCTGCTTTTTTTTTTAATTTATGAGTGTTGGCATGACTTTAAGCTTTAATTTAATTTTTAATTTTTTCTACAGGAGCCATTTAGGAATTTACCTGTTCGTTAAATCTTTTATGACGGGAGCCTTTTGAAAATAAGCAAGCAATGAACGGGAGCCATTTATTGAGATGTACCAGTTAAAACGACATATGGATTTTAATATTTAATTATTACACTACATAATTTATTATGTTATAATTAATTTTTATTGTTTATACATATTATAATGAATTGACTTTAATATTGATTCAGGTAAATATTATTCGGAAAAAAATGTTACGGATTACTGACTTTGAAAAAGTTCATTTGGGAAAAATACCGGTCGGTAATCAGGGGAGTTTATTATGTATCTGCAGTCATTCGATGATAATAATATCAAAATTAATAATAGATTTATTTATTTAGTTTACAGATTAAAGGTAGGAATAAATAGTTACATTACTCGTATAAAATATTACCATGTTTAAAACAGCCTAATTTACAAATATAATAATTAAATAAATTTCATTAATTTAAATAGTTTATATGTAAACGTAAATATATTGTGTATGTTATTACCAATTGTAATAATTATATTATGTAAAACATGAAAAATATAGATATATATATATATATAAAGGTATAGGTACTTATATTTTTTTAGTAAATAATTTAGAAGTTTGATTAATTTAATTTTGTTTGGCGCAATCAACTAGTAGGTATATGTTAATTGGATTATGATTATATGTTTGTATTATGCATTATGTAGTTACATATATTATTATAACACGCTGCATGCGTATACATTTTAAATATTAGGAAATTAACGTGTAATCTCACGTATGAAAAATGATTTTAAAAAACAACATTGATGGTATAAAGAAAGAGCATCTACATGTATATGTATATTATAAGTGGGTACCTATGTAGCTACTTATTAAAAAAAAATTATTTAAACAAAGAAAAATAAATATTTCACCAAGAACTATCATTCAAATGATAATAAAAAAGTATAACAAATAAAGAGATTGATTTAAAATTATATTTATAAATATATGATTATCCTCTTTCCTAAAGTATAATTGTTTATTTTTAATTACCATAGGATCAGCTTAATTCAAACCTTTATTTCATCTTAACTGGAAAAACAAATATCATTCTAATTACACAAATTTATCTAAAAGCCTATTTAAGAATAAATAATAATTTGCACATAATAAGGTGATTTATAATTAACACTTAACAGATATTATTTCAAAGGATTAAAAAGTATAATTTTTTTGTAAAATTTAAGGTATATTTTACCTACGAATATAATATGTATGACGTAATCTTAGCAATATTATACTTGTAGATTATTTTAAACTATAAACTTTTTATCTCCCATGTATTTGTTTAAAAACGAAACCTTCCACAGTAAAATGTCTCCACAAGACATTTCAAATATGAAAAATATAAAAAATACAAAAGCAGTAAAAAATGGTAGAATTCCACGTAAATTAAATTTTCAAAAAAAAATATATATATATAGGTATTTATATCAAAAACTATGGTTTTTGAAAATCAACTGATTAATATTCACTGTTCACCACAACTAAAACAATCACCCCTGCTATGTAATTTTATACAGAAATTTATACTTCTAAAAGAAATGGCGATTCGTGTTTAGGGTCAAGACACGATTTCCTGCTTCGCGGGCGGTCGACGAGCGGACAGAGCGCTGCGTTTGAGGCCGACGACGATTTTTTAGCATAACAACCACCATTGTCGTAATCGTATATGGCCACCTCAACGTCGTCGTCAATTTCACCCGTGATCATGACAGCGGATGGCGATTCGTTCTGATATTACATTATATATCCATAGAAATGTGTTATAATATTATACACCCATATAATATTGTATATTATTATGTATGTCTATGAAATGTCCCCAAATTCTGATTTTACCGTTGGATTAGGCAACCATGAATACTCGTAAGCCTAAAATTACTATTGGAAAAAAATCCTATTCTTAAGTTACGGTATCAGAAGATTTATTTTCTCAAACTTCGTAATTATGAAAATATTATACAACACTTAAGCTGAAATATATAAGTATCAAGCTTCAAGTATGTACGTCAGCTATGATGGTGAATATAAAAAATTGCATAGGTGCGGTAAAGGTATTATGTAGTTCTCCTGAATTATTACTTATACATGAACTACTAATTGATAGCAGTAAAAATTTGGCAACTTCATGGACATACATATTTTGTAAACTATGCGACTATATTTAGTATTTTTAAACTCAACAGACATTCGATTTAGAGATTGTGGATACATTTTCTCCGTAATGGTTGACGAGCAAAGGACATATTTTCTCTTCAATCACGGCCAAACATTGCCGATGACAAACCATCTTACATTCTATAAAAAAAAAAAACAATGACGAATTACAGCGTAGATAATTATGGTCATAGACTCACCCTTACACTTTATTGTAGTGATCCACGGCCACACGTTTCGTACTCCACAAATCGAACACGTCTTAAGGATCCTAGACGGTATATTTAAATCCTTCCAAACGTGTCCGTCGTTGATTTCCACACAAGCTATCTCCAACTCGCTCTGTATACTTAAATACGAAAACTTTTCAAACAAAACAAGATATATTTAAAATTACACGTACTTACTAATCGATGTATGGATGAGATATTTTGACTTTATTTACCATTTATGTGTAAGTAAGTATAGTATTTTTTTTTTTTGTTAAGCGTTTGTTTTTTTAAAAATGTTATTAAATATTGATAAGTTTTATGGTATTTCATCGAAAATTATAAGGAACAAACACGTTGCTAACGAAAATATCTCGTTAAGATTTTCATCAATAAAATTAATTAATTTTAATTGTATTTATTAATTAATTTTATTAATTTATATAATAAAAAAAAAGCCCGTAATATTAAAGTAATACATAAAAACAAACTTAGAAATTATATTAAATATTATAAATTAGAATTAATATGTGCGTGTAATATGTACTTATCCTGCGTAATAACACTATTCGATACCAAAATGTGATAAAAAAATGTTGCATTAACTTTAATTAATTGTAATTAATTAATCAACTTTAAATAAATGACAAATCTTCAATAACATAAAATCAAAACATAGATGCTAAACAAAGTAACACAAAAAACAAAATCATTTAAATAAATATGTACTTGACATCATCAAAAATAATTATTTATATAACAAAAAATAACTACAAAAAATCTTGAAAATTGTTTTTTCAAATACGATTTAACGATGGTAAAAATATTTAATAATATTTAATAATATAATATTTAACTATTTCTAAAACTATACATCGGATACAACAGGAGTGGCCAACCCAAATGATCTTGTGGGCCACTTTGAAAATTCATAACAATCCTGCGAGGTGCGAGCCACATAAAATTATACCCATAAATATATAAGCGAATATAAACATTATAGTATGTTATCAATGCAATTTTTATTTTTATTTTTATTTTTATGTTGAATTATTGAACTTTTATGATTGCTGAAATTTTTTTTACTAAAATCTTGAAAGTGTTGAGGTCCTCTACTAGAAGGTTAAAAAAACATAAATATACACACATTTTTTCAGTTCTATGAAGGTTTCAATTCAAGATACAGCGTAGGTATTACTGTTTACTCATCACCAGCCAGTCTTCACGAAACGATGTATTTAATAAGACATAGACATATAATAATACCTCCCTTAAAAAAAATTACTTATAGGTAAGTTATAACATAATTTCAACAAAAAAAAATTTATCTGTAAGATATTTACTTAGATAAAGATAATGTTGAAAATATAGCACAAATTTTGAAATCACGCCACTAGTAAAATTAATTGTACATATTATCATATTACGTTTGGCACTAAAAATGAATTAAATTTAAATAAATAAACGAACTAATGTACTAATCTGAAATCATTATAAAATAATAAAAATAATTTTGACCAACATTGTTTTGATTGTTTTTTCATAAAACCAAATTTAACAGAAAATCATGTAACACAATATTTTTGACGTTATAAAATTATAATGTTTTCCTTTTACTTTTTAATGTTTAAGTAGGTATTGAAAATTAAGTTTATAATCAATTTAAATTTCACCTACACAAATATAAGAGGAAAATATGCTGACTTTTAATCATTCGTTGTATAATTGCTGTCATAATATATAAATGTTTAATGTACATACCTCCTGAATCCTTACAAAAGTAATTACATTGATATTACTCCAACATAAAATATATTTGATACTTTTAGTGTTGATTTCCATTCAGTCATATTATAATATTAACCGATACGTATAATTAACTAAATAATTAGCTTTCTAACTAAAACATATAAAAAACAGTTCAAAACTACCATAACTTTAGTTTATAATACTATCATACTTATTTTAAATTGTTGCCTAATATTAATTTAAATATTTCAAATAAACACAATTTTACAATGGAATATACTTTTGAAATTTTAATTAAGAAAAGTTAAATGTGATGTCCGCCCCTTCAATGCAAGAACTTGTAATGAATAAAGGGCGTATACCATTTGAGCAACAAAATGATTAAGAAATAAATCGGACTACTATACGTCATGAACATTAATTATAAAAGTTCTTCTATAAGTTATTGAATGTTACATTAACATTAAATTGAATGCGATAAAAAATTAATTATTGTAAAATTAATTTAAAAGAATATCTATATAATATAATACATTAACTACATTATATATTTATATATACTATAAAACATTTTAGATCAGCGAAATATCAAATACCTATTTATTTGGAATCCTTAATATTTATACAACAAAATTATTTCATAATGTAAGAACCGATGGAATTCAACATTTAAATTATATATACTATGAGTCTATGAAGTATAATTAATACTTGTTTAATATTTACTAGTACTTATCTAATTTGAAAGCCACCACATTGGTCTGCTACTTGTTAAACAAAACATTATCATCAACGGCGCACTTAACTTTTTAAAATGTTTACGTTTTTAAATAAAATGTTTTTTTTTATCCTATACGGTTATTATACTTAATAATATATTTGTTAGATTTTAGATATATAACTATTATAATAGATATTAAACAATTATTTTTGAAAAATAAAGTTTATGAAATACCTATCTTATGGTACACGGTATACTGAATAGTATTATAATACCGATGACATAGATTGAATATTTTAACGAAATTAAATGTATTCTATATATTTTATACATTTTATACGTCTATACATTTGTTACATAACCTACCATAATATGTGTTGTGCCTTAGGACTTAAAACACCCACTGTTTATCAGAAACATGCTAATAATGGTAATGAATTATTTTAAGAGTGCATACACTTGCTATTTTTACATTCCAACACTTTCTGTTCTTTTTATTGATATGTTCAAGTGTTATGCAAATGGAATATAATATCTCACGTCACAATTATACACTGGATAACTATATGAATAAACATAGATTTATAATCAAAGTTAATAAAATGTTAAATTTAAATTTCTAACACAAAATGTCCAATATAATTAAAATAAAGATAGATATGCAATTTAGTAACTATAGTACCTAGTACCTACATATAATAATATGTATGTTAAGTTTTTACGATAAATAAAACAAAAGTTTTAAATTCTAAGTAGAGCGAAGATTATATTGCACGTAATAATATGTGTTGACATTTTAAACTTTATAAATGATCGCTTAATTAACATAAACATGGTTAAAATACAAGTATACATGATATCAAGTTAGTATATTAAAATTTATTTTAAATAAAACTTGACAGCCAAGTATAAAATAAATAGTATATATTATCTAATGTTTATTGATGTAAATAATAAATTTAAAACAATTTACATATTATGTTGTTACAATACAAATACTAATAAAAAATATAAATATAAAATCAGCCATCATTCGGAATAATCGGATTAAAAAAATAGTAAGATGCAATTATTTATAACTGCAACTATTATATAGTTTTTAAAATTATTTATAAGTTATAACTTACCTATACTGTAATTATTACACCTATACAGTAGCTAACACAATATTGTAGTTGCTATATATTTTACGAATATAATATATGACCAACGTTATTCAAAGTATAAAATATTTTATGATCATTTATTATCATCTTAATTTTTCCAATAGTTGTGAACAATTTGTTACTTACTTGAAAATATCTTTCTGACGATTTTAATGTTCTAGACCTCTAGAATGATTAATTACGAGTATCAAGAATTCAACTACGATTGAGATTGATCATTTTTTTTTTTTTTAAATTTATAATAATGGGTTTTAATAATATAAAGTTAGTTTATACTCACGAGAAGTCCTTCAGTATATTATATTACCTTAAACTCTTAATATCATACGCTTAATATTAGTCTTTATTTTTATACATTACACTGACAATATAAATTTAACACATAGATATAGTCATATTATTTTTTGATAATTGATACATAGGTACTTGACAATAATTACAAGCTGTAACAAACGCTTATCAAATTTATAGGTATACGTATACCTCATAACTAAAATAATGATATTTAATAACGATAACTATTAAAGATGAGAGATCATTTGCTTTAACCATGATAATTAAAACCCGATTAAGTTATCCAATTTCACGATCAACTAGTACAGACAAATAACATGTAAATACACTGTGTATAACATGTATGTAATGTGCTGGTAAACATTCAAATATTAGCTACACAATTATAATACGATAAAATTCCTTTAAATTATACTAGTAATCAGTGATAATATAAATTAAAAGTTAAAACAGAAAACAGAAATACTTTTGAATGGTTTAGTCAGAAAATATTAGAAAACAAATTAGCTTTGATCTTTTGAAATAGGAATACAGTACTTTGTCCGTTCAATTCGAAAAATATGCCAATATTTTCAAGTTAATTATTGAAAACGATTTAAAATTAGAATACTTTTTAAATCGATATTCTTTCGAATTAATAGGACAAAGTTAGGGTGTCGACTGCACGGACGATTCTCTTGTGCAAACACGCTTAATGCTTATAAGTTATAACTTATAGTACACGAAAATTATCACACTACACACGATCTACGTCACAAATAAAAAAATATTTACTGTTTATAAGTGCAATATATCAAGATCAATAGCATAGAAAACTAACTATATGAGTACGGTTGCAACAATTGACAGCACGATTTGCGATAATCGGCTTCGCTTTGAAAAGATCAGCTCACGTGGACAAGTTCCTGCAGAGTGTTGTGCTTGTGACAATCGCTTGCTTTTCTAAAAAATATCCATAAGATAACACGTCTCTTAGTAATATAAATCAGAATGCTCACCTCTGATCATATCTACTATACGCATATTATATGCCACCGTATAATAGATAGGTACTTTACATACTCACGGGTGTTGAAATAATAATTATCTACACTATATGATTTGATTTTTCCTTTAAAATTTCATTTGAAATTATATGAATAACGAAATAAATATGACAGATTGACAGACATACTGTCTTGAAAATGTACATCAACGCGTATAGGATATTATATTTAAATTTGTATCGATACTTTATTAAACAAGTTGTTTTTGTGATATAAATATAATAACTAATTTATAAGTATTAATGTACAAAGTACAATAAGTACATATTATACTAATCCGTAAACGTATCTATAGTCAGTAGATAATTTAAACTTATTTACTTTTATGAATTCAAAATTAATCGTAAATTTCAATAATTACTAATTAATAATTATACAGAAATTAATTAAATCATCGATAAATATTATTTAATAATTAGAGCAGAGGACTTGTAACAGTTGCATATTTGTGTTGCATTGTCACAAAAATAACAAAGTACAAAACAAATAGATTTCATGCTTTCACAAAGCTAGTTTTGAAATTTTATTTTACATATAAATGCATATTTTGAGTATTTTATTTTTGTTTTTAAAGCATAATATTTCTTCCATTTTATACTTTTAGTAGTGGCTTAAAAGCGAGAATGCAAGGAATGCGCCTGCATTAAGTCTATAATAAAATATAGACGACTTGTGGACATTATGCGATTATTGACAATTTCGAATTTAAAAGCTCATCAAGTAAAATTTAAGCTGTTATAACTGACTTAACATTAAAAAGTTATACAAACTTACATTTTTCTTTTACATTTATTTCGATGAGAAGGAAGGCCCTTATGACGTGATATCGTATTGCTGATAATTTAATACTTAAAGTTGTAACAAATAAAGGTAATTCAAAATACCTTTATACAAAATATAAATAAAAATATTGTGGATATAACGATTACTTATTTTAATTTTTATTGATAATCTATATTATATTATGTATTAGGGTCGAACATTTCACGTACCTAAAGTTCCAAAAGTTATCTCAACTAGACACGGCACATTGACATCTACAATTATTTAAATATTTAATAAATTATTGATAAAATGTTAAGATTAAAATGCAATGTTTAATAAAACAATAGAGAATGCAATATCAGCCATTGAACAATTTCTAATTTTTAATAACAGGTATAATAATATTGTATGTAAGTATTATATAGATTACGTTAAACATTTCACGATTTTAAAATTAATTTTACATATTAGACAAATAATTGATTTGTTTTTATGTACAATTTTAGTTACCAGCGTGACTTTTATAACTATAATAACAACAAAAATAAATCTTATTAACAATTCATGAGCGAAAGTATTTCGTATAGGTACGCCATTAGATTATTTATATATTTTATTTTAAAATTACTGTATTTATTTATCATATATAACCATATATTATAATATATGTATGCGTGCACCATCAACATAATCGTTGATAACTATTATATAATTAATAAGAATGGAATATTTTCCCACTATGAAGTATAAAGGATGATGACTTATTACTCATGTTATGGCAATTAGTGCGCGTGGGACTAATATCCAAATTAATAGTTTTTCAAAAATTAAATATTTAAATTTATCAAAATAATTCTAATTTACAACCTCGATGAATTAAAATAAAAATGGTCATGTAACTATTAGATCAGTGTAAATACTAAATAGTAAAAGTTACTAATACATTTCAGCTAATTAGGAAGGTATGATAACACTTAAAATACCAACTAGTATTAAACCATTTTAGCGATGCAACTGAATCAGAGAATATTGTGCTTCTAAATCTATATAATATCTCTCATTTTTTAAAAATTAAAAACACCAATCAAATGTAGGTAAAAAATTTTAATAAATAGTTAGACATCAGTTCGTGTTTGATAATCGAATTACAATGGACTGATAGAAATTCTAATATAATATAGTAATATACCTTTTAATATCTATTAAAAATCGTATAATCGTATATCCTTAAACATTATATAAAAATTATGTGTTGATAAGTAGGTACTTAATTATTTTTTTATGAAAATATTGTTGACTAGGCATTTTATTTTCCTTACTTTTCATTTTAATGTGTGTAGTATGTAGTATGTTCATTGTACACTGTACACTATAAATAGTTACATAAACGTAAAATATCATTGTGATTTATAAACGTTGTATATAATAATAATATGCAAGTTCTAGAGCAACTAGAAAGAAGTGTATAAAAAAAATAGTAAATGCATAATATAATTTAGTTCATATTTGAATTCATAATGTATTAGGTACATATTATATATATTATAAATAACGCAAAATCGTGATGTTCATATTATCATAACTATTATAACATTAAAATGTTTTTATTTGTAACCTTTACAATTTACTTAGTTTTCAATAGTTATATATTAGAATTTAAAATTAGATTATGAATAATTTCACTCCATTTCCTCGTTGTCTTATTCGATTGATAGAGAACATACATGTACAAAATAAATATTCATATTTCATTTCCTATATCAAATGTAATACCTATTGTGGCATTATTTTTTTTTTTTACATTTCCTCTAGTTGATATGTCGATCGGTTTATATATATACTGCAGCACGTGTCGCATAATCAAACGTAATATATTGAAATATACTGTAATAATATTATGTTTCCTTCGTGAAACTCGCATTCCCTGTGCGATGATGAATGCAAGCAAGGGTAAGAGGAAACGATTCGTCAGATTTCACCACAAAATTACGGGACTACACACACATAACTACATAAGCCTATATATATCATAAAATACCTTCAAATGATTCACTGTCACAGTGGACCATAGAAACGGTATTTTTTTTTAATCCTCGTGATAGTGCAAAGACTCACTGGAAATTACGTAACACGGCGATGACCGTCCTTATGCATTATGCAAGTTTGTGAAATATAGTGGCGACTTCCTAATGATATTATAAACAAAAAATGTTTAACGATAAAATCCTCATCATACCTCACCTACGTATATAATCCATAGGAACAGATCGATTAATTAAATAAATTTACAAAATGTATAACACTACTTTCTTCAGATTTTTAAATGTCTTGAGCTATAACTTATATATACAATAGTAGTACAATAGTATTATACTTATGTATAGTAAATTTAACAAAAACATTTGAAAAGAGAATATTTATTTACCCAATATATTTAATTAAAACGGAATACAAAATTTATTACATAGAAAATTAAAATTAAAATAAACTAATGATATAAGTAAAAATTAAAAATTAAAACATCAATGGCTTGAGAATGTTTCGATTTTCTATAAATTATAATTAACAAATGGATAGTAAAATGATAGATGCACTTTTTTTATATGATCACTGTTTCACCAAAATACTTTACTAATAATTTACTTCGATTATAATAATTTATACCTTGAAAATATATATATATATATATATATATATAATCATAATTTAATTGTTGTAATAACTTATCATTTAATTGTACGCTAATCAAAAATTTAATTCATATAGGTACAATTTTATTATGTCAAAATTAAAAACTGACCTAAATGACAAAAATAAATCAGTGAACAAACTTAAAAGTTAAAAGTTGGTTTTCCAATCAGAAAAAAAATTGTCGGACTATGAAATATCAATGACAATGATACTTTTTAATTAAACCGATTATTAATAATTGGTAATTTTTTTCATTTGGTTGAAATAAAAAAAAAATAAGTAGTAGATATAAGTTTATATCTACTGATTAAAATAAATTAGTTTTTGCTTATAAATTAAACAATCGTCCAATAAAATATATATTTATTATTTATATAAATAATTTTAACTCAATATTAAATTTATCTCTTTGATTTTCTTAATCATTTACAATGTGTTATTTGTACTTATGTATAATGTTATAATGTTTAAGATTAAATGGAAAATTCAATTATTAGGTACTTACTTTAAGACGGCATTACATTAAAACACCATATTACAAGAAAGTATAGTTGTATTTATAAGTAAAATATCATCAAATGAAAAAATAAAATAAAATTATGAAATGACTAGTGTAGAAGAAATTAATTTATGGTGAGGTATGATTCAAAATCAATAGATACATGCATATTATGTAATATTTGATAAATAATTCAAGAATTTATTACTAGAAAGTTATCATATATGGTAATATAATAACTAAAACGTAGGTATATTTAAGTTTACTTTTGAGACTTGAAAAAATGTAGACATCAGAAGTACCCATACGAATTGGCTGACCATTTATATCGTAATTATTATGTTTATTGAACACATTTCAACAATGCTCAACAATTATTTAGATAAAACATTCATAGATTTAATATTATATTGAGTTTGTTAATTTAAATGATTTTAGTGTGTTTATTTTTAGAACTTTGTAGTATGTCTAGGATATAAAATAATATCTAGGAAATGTTAAAAATGGATCTCATTTCTCAATAGTAGATAAAAATATACAAACTATTAAATGTAAATATACATTATTACAATAGCATGTTTTTATAATGTGTATAAATGTATATACCTATTACCTATTATAAAGAGTGAAACAGAAAAACCTAGAAAATGAAAAAACTTTTGTTTTAATCACTATTTTAGCAATATTTTATTTATTTTTTAAATTTACAAACGCCTGAGCTATAAGTAAGGTAAAAAATATTTATTTTATTTTATAATGCATAAAAAACAATGGGGGACAGAGTGGCCGAGCGTTCTGAGACATCTGTTGCAATGAGCACCGTCGCCGGTTCGAACCTCGGTCACGGGCGGCATCTCTCTTCGAGCAAGTCACGGTGTCTGAAGAGAGAAGCCGCCATCCCCCACTCCGGGCATGGCTGAAACCTAAGGGTACCCAAATAGAAATTCTGCCAATTAGGCGTCCGAACCTAAGCCTTAGCGCCTACTCCCGGCTATATACGCCATACGAAGAAAAAAAAAAAGACAATTTAAAATTTGGTTTCATTACTTTGATTAAAATTCAAAATTATTAATTTGTTAATCACATTTTTAGAAAAATACCAATGGTAAAACCGTTTAATTAAATCTAGTACACAGATTATTTTTTACAATATTTAAAATATCAAAATTTTTAATAAATAAATTTTATTCATTTAAAACGTAATAAATTTTTTTTAAATATTATTTTTAAGAATTATCAGACTAGAATAAATCTTAAAATATTTATAAGCCATACAATTGTATTTATTTATAAATTTAACTTGTATTAATTTTACATTTTTATTTGTTAAATCTTTATATTGCACTTTATACAATATGTACCTATGTATTATAATTTCTCTCATAAATATATTTTATATATACCTACTGACTTGATATTGCATAATTTAATCAAGACTAGATGATGATCTTATCTTTAACTGTACAAATTAAAACTAAAACTAAATTCATACATTAAATATAATTATATATAAGACCACATAAGTTAATTGAAACAGAAGATTGTATTAATATAATACATAAATTGGAATTATTATTTATTCATTTTTAGGCACCATTTTTATCTTTGTTAATTTTAAGTAACATTGCAAATATACACTCAACAGATCATATTTTTGTAAGTTGTTATAAAAAGTAAGTAAACGAAAACATCAAATACGGTCAAGGCATCCTCTTAAAGCATTTATAGTTATTATTGAACTAATAAATTAATGAAATGAATACAGAAGATACTTAACACCTACCTATGAGCTATAGTGTTGGAAATAACTCAGAATTGCACTAGATTCAGCTATTTTGTTATAAGAGAAAATAGCTAATTCAGCGGCTGATGCATATTTACCTATTTCCACATCATATGCTCAATGCTGTGATTATTCAAAATAATGATTAAAAAATATTCTAATTTCGTCATCATTGGTTTAACTCCTCCTTAATTCAAGTTTAAATTATAATATGCATGTCATTTATTTTTTGTCTTATTCTAGATTTTTAAATGTTGGTTAGATTTTTGATACCAGCTAATTTTAAAACGACTGAAATAGTGTCCTGAAGCTTATAATATTGTAAACCACCAACATGATGAGAAATGCCATCGTAGTAAAAAAAAATTACAAAAGCTTTGGGCGTCCATTCCAGCCGTTCTATAATTGATTGGTACCAAGTATCTAACTAGCCCATCATACAAATCTAAGATACAACTACATAAGGAAAAAGTGTCGCTTCTGTTATAATTAAAATTAAGGTGGCAATGAAAGCAGCGGTGATGAGAAAACTACTTTTTAACAAACGCCGTAAAATTTTGTTTAAAACAATTGAATTTTTCAACAATCGTCCTAGAATTTTATGAACTTTCATGCAATTTTAAGTATTTTTCTTGTATTAAATTTAAATGATTTAATAATATCTGAAAATCTAAAAATACTTAAAATTGCATGAAAGTTCATAATATTCTAGGATGATTGTTGGAAAATTCAATTGTTATAAATAATACAAAACTTTGTCGCTTTGTCATTAAGTCCATTTTGGTTTTAGAGTTATGGTAAAAAGAACCAAATTGACTCAAAATATTTCGATGTATCCGAATTTAGTATTCAAAACACGTATTGCCATTTAAAAAAATGCAAGTTGTATTGCGCATGAGCACATGGAAAGATCTAAAAATGAAAAAATCATCTAGAAATGTGTATTTAAACATTCCCTAACCTTCCGAAAGCCGCATATCAATCCGATGTCACTGGACAGAATAATTAAGTGTTTCATTTAAAATGAATGGCACTGTGTATAATCATAATTAATTTATTGTAATAACTTATCATTTAAATGTACGCTAATCAAAAATTTTATTCATATAGGTACAATTTTATTGTATCAAAATTAAAAACTGACCTAAATAACAAAAATAAATCAGTGAAAAAACTTAAAAGTTGGTTTTCCAATCAAAAAAAAATTCAACAATGATTCTTTAATTAAACCGATTATTAATAATTAATAATTTTTTCATTTGGTTGAAATAAAAAAAAAAACAAGTAGCTGGAATGATTTTATACCTACTGATGAAAATTAGTTAGTTTTTGCTTATAAACAATATAAACTAAACAATCGTCCAATAAAAAATAATCAATATCAAAGTAATCTTTTTCATTTTCTTAATCATTTACAATTTGTACTATTATGTACAATGTTATAATTTTTAAGATTAAATGAAAAATACAATTATTACCTACCTTAAGACGTCATTTCATTAAAACCTCATACATTACAAGAAAGTAGTTGTATTTATAAGTATAATATATTATAATGTGTATATAATAACATCTCTTAGACTCTTCCATATTACAGTTAAAACAGCGATTTTACATGCTCATAAAACAATTGATATATAATTTTGTGAAAGTGAATGTATATATTATGCAATATAAAAATGGAAACATAAAGTCCGTAACAGCAAATTTTTGAGACAAATTATAATTATTTAAAATAGTAAAATATGCGACCATTTTAATTTTAAAATGAGATTTTCATGCAAAATAACAATATGAGTACTGATAAACATATTCGAAAGCATTTAAACTGCAACAATAACACATCATGTTAAACAGTAGTATAGACATTAGACACTTTTCAAAATATTTCATTTAAAATTATTTTATGGTTACTATTTGATAACCTTATGTCAATATTAGGTAACCTATAATAAAAAATATATATATATTTATTATTTATACAACAATTGAGATACAAAACATTGAATAAATTTTATCAAATTAAAATACGTAAATGGTAGATTATATTATTTATACTGCATTTGTAGTGAACTTCAGTAACCTATATAAGCCTGCGAATTTAATGATTTTAAATAGTGATAGATGATACATTTTGTGTTCTCAGTAAACAGAAAATTACGTGAGGCGATGACAAAATGATAAATTGCCTAAATGTATCCCCTTAAATAATAGCCTTGAGATATTATCTTTTTTTACTATTTTATACGGTATTTTATTTTATTTTTTTATGTTTTTATTACTGAAAGGCATTATTAAATCTAGAGTTAATATAATCTGATATAATAAATACAATATTTTCGAAAAAAAATGTACCAATTTACCACCATAATTTGAAAAGTAAAATAAATAACCAATATTTATTCAAAGAAACATATCACGAAATAAGCTTAATTAAAATTTATAAGGGTTAACATTTTAACAGACAGTCTATATTCAGAATCGTTTTTCGTATAAAATAATATACCACTGAATTCAAATTTAACACAAATTAGTGACTCACTTGATAGTTTTACCTAATATATAGGACATAAGTACAGCAAAGTGATACCAACTTGTTTAACTTTTTTCATTGCATGTTCGCACGGAAAAAAAAAATTACTAAAATATTATAGTTAAATGAAATGTAGTAAGTATAACTATTTACTAGGTAAAATAACTAAAACAGTATAATTATTACAATTATTTAAATATAGTTGTTTTTTATAGTAGTGTTTACTATATTTTATAGTAGTTTACTTATTTTATGTTTGAATTAACTAAAACAATATAGTTAAAATGGTTTACTAATATTAGAAGTTAAAATTACTATAAAAATAAGTAAATATAATTATTTAATATAAATGAACTAATTTAAATGATATAATTATTATAACTATATAAATATAGTTGTTTTTTAAGTTATTTTAAGTAATGTTTACTATATTTTATAATTATTGAATAGTTTAATGTTTGAACTAACTAAAACAATATAGTTAAAATAGTTCACGAATAATACCAATACTTAAAATTAAAACATATTACTATAAAAATAAAGGTAAGTAAAAGTATACGGTATAAATGTATAAAATATTAATGTATAATAATGAATATCACATTGTTTACCATTATTCGGGAAAAAAAGTTTCTGCATTTTCGTATTAAATTCCCGGTCCCGTTAGTCGTTACATGTATAGATACCGTTTATGTATATTGAATACTATATACTTGTTATGCTCATAGTTCAATGACATTGACAAATTCTTACAATTTGGACAATTATTTCAAACGAACTAATCTGTTAATAGGTACCTAGTACCTACTGTTCTACTATTTACTAAGATCGTCAATTATTGTATTATATAGATAGGTACCTATATGGCTATATATCTACGGTAATTTTCTTTGAAATCAGACAATTCTTCTGGCTATTCATTAGTTTTGCAGAGTTTATACGATAAACCTAACCTTCATGACGTGATGTAAGTACCTACCTACCTAATACTTATACGCACCATGTATGCATAATACGCGTGTTGTGAAATATCGAAATATACCGAAAATTGTAGCTTTATGGCATATATCGTACATTTAAAACCGTGGTAAAAACCCAGACCACCGTCAAGCTTGTTGACAAAGATCAACAATTCACGATTTCGCGAAATTAAATTCGGCGAACATCGCAATCTTATCTGTTGCAAACAAATAATAGGGGCTCGAACGCTCATTGCTCATTACTCGATCGACTACGGTTCATCCATTTATTGCAGTTTTACACAAAATCTCTGTCGTTTTTAATAATTTATATTAATTATTTTAAATCAAAACGACAAACGGCTATACACAGTCATTATAATATTATATCCTCGGAGATATTACTATACAGCATATGATACAGAGCTGCACCTATAGACATCAAACGGTAAGTTTGTATATTTATTATTTATATTTTTAAATTAAATTATTTTTATACAGTTAAATTAATCAATTAAATATTATATAGAATAAAAAGTATAGTAATAAAAATATGCCTGCATTTATATGCACAAAAATTCATAATATAATATTATAATACCTATATTAATTTAACATTTTAAATAAAAGAGTAAATAGTAATACTAATTATTATCAATTATCATCATAAAGTTTATAAAAATATAGTAGGCAATTACAGTAAGTTAGCTTCATTAAGATAAATATCCAGAATTTTTTTTAGGACACTGGGGAAACTAATATTAATGTAGATAGTTTTTAATATTTGCAAGCTGTTTCAGAAAACTATATTTGGAAATAAATTAGTAAGATATTTATGAATTCAAAGAGTATAATATTGTATTCTCTTACAATTTCGATTTGTGTCTTAAAATTAACTCGAGATAAGGAATATCTCTCTGTCGCTTTAGGCATTTTAAATTTGTCTAAACATTGCCTTAAGAGGATGTTTACTTAGACCAGTGAGACCCACGCATAACATAGTAAATTTACACTCAGCAGAACCAATTTAGTGTTGTCACTTTTAGTATTAGAGAGAATTCACGTATTACTAAACTTTAATTTTAGAACATAACCTGTGTTGCTATGTTAGGTTATTTTAAATATTTGAATTTTTTTGTAAGTTTTATGAGTAAGTAATTACAATTTAAAATTGCTTATAAATAACATTAACATTTTAAATATTGAAAAAATCCGACACTGCAGATATAATGTTTTTTACTTAAAATTTAACCAATAATGAGAGAAAACCAATAATGCACTGCCATCCTCTTAATACCAAATACTTGACAATACTATAATTTATAATTGTTACCCATCATGGTTTTTTTATACATTCATTTTGTGTTGTAAAATACCTAGATAATACATTACCTATTAATAAAATGATATATTGTGATAAAAGTTACTTATTTATTTTATACTTAGACATGGATGACTTCACAAAAAAATGGTTACTTAATATTGGATTTAAACATTTGATCAATACATTTGAAGGTAATTTTTATAAACTTTTGAATTAAAAACTTATTTAATAATTTATTAATTCAACATAATAATATAAAAAATATAAACAATCTTACTAAATACCATATTATGGCATATGGTGTAAAATGGACTGAGATTAACCAAGTTTGTTTTTTGTTAAAAAAATATTTGAAAAATGTTTTTTCAATCTAATGTACCTACCTCTATACCAATATTTCAATACTTCAATAGTTTCAAAATTTAGAAAAAAAAAACTTGGTTAGTAAGATTACAATGTTTGAATGATGTTTTTCAATAAATAGTTATTATGGACTAGTCAAGGCATATAGGTATCTTATGTTAATTGACAATATTTTTTTTTAGAAGAAGAAATCAATAAAGCAACATTATTTATGTTGACTGAATCAATGCTAGTAGACTTAGTTCCAAAAATTGGACAAAGGGCCAATTTTTTAGATCAATTAGAAAAATTAAAGAAACCCATTGAAGTAAATATATACCTATTTAACAATTTTATTTGTGCCTACTATATTAAACATTTAGGTTTTGTACAGTATGGGTATTTGAAATTTAAATTAATGTGTCATTAATCAACATTTAAATTTTAAAATAATAATTAATTCACATATCAACTTGCTTAAAAATGTTTTTTTCCATATTTCATGATAATTTTATAAGGTAATTGAAATTGAAAAAAATGCACTATTGACATATGAATCGTTGATGAATATGGATGTTGTAATAGATGAAAAAGGTAATTAAATTTTTTAAAGAAAATGCATTTCATACTATTATTAAGAAAAAAATAATTAAAGTGTATTGTACATTTGAATTAGATACTTATTATAATTTAAATAATAGATATATTATACAATGTAGCCGGACCTTCTCAAAATAATATAGCTGATCCTGTAGAGGACACTAAAAAAAATTCAGGTATAATATACATTTCAAATAATTACTATAAAAAAAATAACACAAAAACATTGTTTATTAAATATATTGTATGCATACAGTTACTCTTTGATATTTTTTTGTTTATTTATGTATCTATAGATAGTTTAAATCCAAACAGAAAAAAAAATAATATTTTTGACAATTTATTTGAGGATGAAGGTTCCAATAGTGATAGTTGTAGTAACTTAACCGTTGATGAAAAATCTAGTAGTAATATTAAATCCAGTAAAGGTATAATAATATTTAAATTAATTAATCATTTGATTTTTCTAAAAAAAATTATATATTCTTCCTGTATCTATAAAATGGAGAATAATATGTGTAATAATTGTACCTATGTAGATAGTTTTATCAAACAAATATTAAAAAAATACCAAGATGGTGTTATTATACTACAGTATTACACTTCAAATGGGACATTAAACCAAAAGATGAGAAACCGGCTTTGCGGAGTTCTGATAAAAGATGCTCTACACAGTTCTGAATATGGAAATAAAATAACCAGGTCTCAATTTTCTAAAATTGCAAAAGGTACACATTTTTTTTATATAAGTGAGATGAAGAAGTATGTACTTATTAAGTACATAATGTATGCATGTAATATGTTTTAAACTACAACCATAAATATTAAAATTTAAAACCATAATAATAATACTATTTAAATGTACAAATGTACAATATTTTATTTATTATTTTTAATCGAAAACAACAAAATAGCAATTAGCAATTAATATTTACTTAATTCTTTTGATGCTTACATAATAGGTATAGAAGAGTTATTTCCTTCAGAATCTGAATATGTTTATTTCATTCCATATTTTAGAGAAGGCAAAAAAGTTAGCCCTAATCGAGGTAAACTTTATGATAAATATTGTAATATAAAAAAAGAAATGAATAAAATCAATGCAGCCTCTAAAAAACTTAACTCATGCAATAGAGATGACCCAGTTTTTACAAATGAAGAAGGTTATGATTACATTTTAATTAACTAAATTTAAATGTATCTTTTGACAAAACATTTTTTATTGAATTCTTTAAAACTGACAACTCAATAAACTTTTTTATCAACTTCATAAGCTTCTTAATGTAGTATATACTAATTATAATAATTCTTAATTAAATAGACATTTTGGATTCAATAAATTGGTTAAAGCATAATATTGAACCAGAAATAACTTTACATAAGCTGTGGGCAGAAACTGCAAGTTATCGCATACAAAAACAACTAAATGATAAAAACACACTTAAATATCCAGCTTTAAAAAAGTCAACAGGTCACATGCTTGTAAGTTTAACTATATAAATTAAAGAATTTGTTTTTAATTGATACAAATTGATATAAGTTAATAATATTGATATTTACTATTTTCTTCACACTAAATCTTTATTTTATTTTATTGCATTATATTTTGAACATATTACATTAACAAGCGTATTACTATACCTACATACTTTTTAGATCGATATGGATTTTAATCAATTATATCCGCAAAAAAATCAAAATTTGATCCAAAAATTTGATATTTTTAAAGATAGATTAAAAATGTATCTTAAAAATAGAACAAACAACTTTAACTTAAACCAACAAAATTTGGTAAAAACAATTTTATCAGCTGATAAAATAGGCAAGTTTCTTAATTGAACAATATAATAATAACTGTATAAAAATATTAATAATATTATAACCTAATACTAATTATATACTAATTTTTATTTTTGAAATTACTTTAGGAGATGATGATTTAGCTGCCATTCTATTATTACCATATCTTTTTAATCCAGTTAACATTAAAATACCCAAAAAAACAACTGACAACAATGTTTCTAAATATTCAATGCGGAGGCCAACAAAATTAGAACAAGCCAGTGCAGTTGTAGTTTGCATAACCGTAAGTTTCAAATTATGGAACAATACTAATAAGTTTAAAAAAAATAAAATATTTAAATATACATACCAAAGTATATAACTAAAATGTTTGTTTGTATTAAATTTATTATAGAATATTAATGATCTCAAAACAACCCACGAAGAAAAAGTGAACCGAGCATTCAACTGTGGGCTTACTGTTCAACCATATGTTGTCATTGTGGGTAATTTAGAAGAAATCAACTCTACAATTAGCTATTACACAGTGATTAATGACATACATTATAAGCTAGAAACTCCTATCAAGGCCTTGGATATATGTTTTAAATCATTTCATTCATTCAATTTAGAATATCCCCAAGAGGCTGAACAGGTATGGTGGTTCATTCAAGATTATTTTTTTAATATAAACAATAATTCAAAAAAAAAATTTATAAGTGTGCAAACCTTAATTAAGGATTTAGAGTAATAAGTTACCTATGTTATATATATATATTAGTTTAAGATAATATTACTTGTTGTTTGTATTATATTTATATTTTTCTGGTTCCTATACCAACTAAAAATATTTTCTCTGTTTAGTAAGAACGTATAACGTTATTGATATATAATAATAATCACATTAAATTAAAAATTACAATTTTTTCTTGAATATTAAAATAATTTTAAAATGATTAGCTGTTTTTTATGTAATTATGAGGCCCAATGCCTCAATCATTTATTTATACATTTTAATATTTACCATGATTTAAAATCAATTGAAAAATTAAACTGTCCATTAGAGGGTTGTTTACGGATTTTTAACAAAGTTGATACTTATAAAAGACATCTTAAACAGCACGAATTTTATTCTAATCCTAATATGACTTTAAAAAAAAATAATACATCTAATTTTCTTCAACAAACTACTGACTATGAAGAAAGTCTTAATAACGAAAGTATTGAGGAACAACATTTTAGTATCCCTCTGGCCGATGATTTGACACAAATAAGATCAAATGCTTTAAGCATGATTTGTAAATGGTATAGTGATACAGTTATTCCTAGAAATAAAATTAATATTTTAATTAATGATGTTCAAGATTTTATCGATTTGATTGTATCAGTTTTTAGTTCTAAAATTAATATATGTATAAATAAATGTAATGATAATAATGTCAAGGATAAATTATCAGTTATTCTTGGTGAGATGAAAATTTTGTCAGCTCCCTTTGAGAATATGAAAACAGAGTATAAGAGATTTGAGACACTTGAAAAATTAGATGTATTAATCCATCCTAAAGAAACAGTTATTGGTCACAGATTAGGTGACAAATTAGTAAATGGAAGAGTTATAGTAGAGCCTACAGATGTTAAAATATGTTCAATTTCACTACGAGACATTTTAAAAAAAAATTTAGAACATTCAAATTTATTAGATGTAATATTGAAATATACAGAAAACATGAAATCTAGTAAACTAATTTATAACTTTATGCAGTCCCAACTGTGGCAAGAAAAATGTGCCAACAATTCAAATATTTCAAATAAACTCGTTTTTCCGTTATTTTTGTATTTTGACGATTTCGAAGTCAATAATCCACTCGGTACGCATGCTGGTTCACAAAAGTTAGGTGCAATATATGTATCCTTAGCGTGTTTACCTCCAGAGTTATCTTCATCTTTAGATCAAATATTTTTGGTATCACTTTTTAAAACCAATGACAAAAAATATTTTGGGAATAGTGTTATTTTTAAAGATTTAATTTCAGAATTAAATTATTTAGAAAATACCGGTATTTCTGTTACACACAATAATAAAGTTCAACAAATTTTCTTCTCTTGGGTTTGATTATAGGAGATAATTGGGCTTACATTCTGTGTTAGGGTTTACTGAAAGTTTTGTTTCCAGATATCCATGTAGGTTTTGTAAGACAATTAAAAACGAATGCCATGTACAAACAACAGAGGTAAATGGAAATCTTAGAAACAGTATTAATTATGCTAATGATCTTGAAATAAATGATGTACTATTAACTGGGGTAAAAGAATCATGTGTGTGGAATGAAATAAGTTCTTTTCATGTGACAAAGAATTATTGTGTTGACATAATGCATGATATGCTAGAGGGAGTATGTAATTATGATATAGGATTGATGCTAAAAATAATGATTTTTGATTTTAAATATTTTACAATAGATACACTAAATAATAGAATAGAATTATTTGATTATGGATCAGTAGATATCAGAAATCGACCAACGTTAATTGCTAGTGAAACTTTGAAAGGTAAAGGAAATAAACTAAAAATGTCAGCTAGCGAGATGCTATGTTTTGTTAAAAACTTGGGACTCATTATTGGTGATTTAATTCCTCTTGATTCAGAGATTTGGTCAATATACATAATACTTGATAAAATTTTAAATATTATTTTATCAAAGTGGATTCAATTTGAAGACTCAATTCTCCTTGAAAATCTAATAACTGAACACCACACTTTGTACCTTAAAATATTTCGTGTAAATTTAAAGCCAAAACATCATCATATGGTTCATTATCCTTTAATTATTAAGAAATCGGGCCCTTTGTCATTATTTTGGGCAATGCGATTTGAAGGTAAGCACAGAGAATTGAAAACTACTGCTCAATCAATAACATCGAGAAAAAATATCCCAAAAACATTATGTCTAAAACAACAATTAAGACTTGCATATAGATTATTATCAACTAAAACTGATTATTACACCATTCATACAGAAATAGGACCAATAATAAAATTAAGTTCAATAGATGCTGAATTATATAACACATATTCGGGTAATTTTGATTTAAATAATGAATGCTGTGTTTCTTGGGTAAAAATTAAGGGAATTTTATACAATACCAAAAATATGTCAGTCATTATTAATATATGTGATGGAAATAACATGTTACCTGTATTTGGATTAATTAAATGTATTTTTATTAAAGAAAATGAATCGTTCATTATTTATAATTTGTTTAATACTATTCATTATGACGAACATTTTGGAGCATTTAATGTTATTTTGACTTCTGAATTGAAATGTGTAAAATTAAATGAACTAGCTAATAGTTTTCCTGTTCACCACATAAGCATTTCTAATGGAACTATATTTATAAAAATGTATGCATAATTTTTTTTTTTTTATAGTTTTTTATAGTAATTGTCTTTCAGGAACTTGTACATTATAATAATATATTATAATATTATATACTATTTATTGTAATTTTATTATCTTTAATATTTTATACTTTATAATTTCAAATTATTATTATAATAAAATTGTATATTATAAATTACTTTATCTATTGTTTTACAAAATATATATCTGGTAATATTTAATTTAAAAAAATTGTTTTGTATACCTATCTATATAGTCTGTATAATTTATTACATATAATAAAATGATTTTGTCAAGCATAATTACCTACACTTATATTTAAAATTGGATACCAGCGTGGAAAAAAATAAGAACAATAATCAAATTTTATTTGAATAAATAGGTATTTAAGTTTAAATTGGTAATTGATTTACTGTCCTATAAAAATAAACTATATATTCCATTACCAATAACCAAACTTCAATACTTCCATTTATGGCTATGCTGATTATTGATTAGTACTTGATGTATGCTGGTTAATTATTTGTTATAATAAACAAGTTATTTATTGTAGTAAATTTTAAATTAGTGGTGACCATTAAAAGTTTTTTTCGTACTGTAAGTATTATTCAAATAACTAAAATCAAAAGTTCAGTGTCATACAATTATGTTCAAACTACTATAAGAATTGTTCAAATAACTGAACTAAAAAGTGCATATTACTATAAAATTATGTCCAATTTACTATAAACATTGTCAAATAACTAAATTTAAAAGTTCAAAGTACCATAAAGTTATGTTAAAATTACTATAAAAGTTGTTGAAATAACTATATTATAAAGTAAAAAGTACTAAAAATGTATAGTACATAAAACTATATTTTTAGTTCGGATAACTATAAACTCATAACTACATATCTTTAGTAAATGTGACTAACATTATAGCTGTCCCTATAGCAATTGTATAATACAGTTAATCTTACTATTTTTATAATGCAAATAACTGTTTTGTTTTTTCCGTGCGGTAAAAAAAATTATAGACTTTAGAATTTTTAATACAATAATTTTATCAATTATAAATATTTATATAATAGTAACCTACGTTGAGATGAATAAAAGAATCGAAGAGCTTAAAAAAAAATTTAAAAAACAACAAGATCAAATAACTTTGTTAAAACATAATGATAAAATACACGATGACGATTTTAAAAAGTTCTCAAAATTAACAGCTAGTGTTACTGCATTATATTATGTAAAAAAAATTCAAATTATCATTAGGAGATAAAACAATTATTATGGTCAGTTTCTTTTAATTAATTGATGCATTACAAATTTACCTGTATTTTACACAGTTTAAATTGGCAACTCCTGCTACGATATTCTATACACACCGTCGTACAGCTATGTTTTTTTTTACTTAGCTCGCGCCACGGATAATATAATATAATATAATATATATTATTTGCGTCGCTGGATCTAAATAACCAATTCATAAAATACAGTAAAACCAGTAGTTAATTTTGATAAAATCTTTAAATTTTCGTCACGTTTTTCAGCATTTTTATTTAATATATTAATTTGTTACTGTTGTTCGGAAATTTGTTATTGAAGACCAGCCACTTTACTATCCATCTCAGCGTTCTGAAAATTAAATCAAAACGAAGTCATTATAATATCAATAAGATGGGTGTCTCGGGTCCAGTATATAATATTATAGACGTATAATATTATGTGGGTATAGTAGGTATTCATTTCTTGATACACCTACACCATACCCGCCGTGATTGTAAATATAAATATATTATAATAATATGTATTATATTATTATAATATATTATATCATATATAATATGTAAATCATAAATTTATTATGATACTTCAGCCCTACTGCAACTGCAGCTTCTCCACCAAAAACTACCGCCGTCATCGTCGTCGACCGGTTAAAAATCCAGCAATGTTTTCAAAAACTTTTGTTTCTTCTACGCAAATAGAATTTTTTTGCTGTACTATTCTGAGCACGAACTTGCGATCGCCCACGAACATTGTTGAGAGCCTTGTTCAGTGCTAACGAGCCCGACGACTGCTACAATTCATTCTGTCCGACGCGGAGCACGAGCCTCGTTTCCGCGGCTGAACTCAGCACTTCCAGACTAACGGTCATCCGGTTTGTTTTAGATTCCCAGTGCACGTTCAGTGTCTAATAGTCCCATGCCATCGGCACGCGGACCGCTTTGAAGATTTTCCTGACGGCCGTGCACACCACTGGCTTGGTGTCCTGGCCTTCTATCAGGGTCACGCGCAAGGGCCGAGGCTGCTTGTCACCGCCATCAGACTACATCAGCCGGATGCCACCACGAGACTTCTAAACAACGATTGTGCGACAGCGATCGTGTACAACATTTCGTGGGGAGAGGGACGACGAAAAGCGTCCAAAAAACGGATTTTTAATCGAACGCGAATGGAAATACTGACTACGAACAACACAATACTAATATTACCTACGTGTGTAATAATATTAATAATATACGATTTTCGGTCTAATTATGCCTACCAACAAATACTGCTGCATCACGACCGACGCCTTGACGACGAGATATTGAAATATAAAAAAAAAATGAAAAGTTCGTAAGAAAAAGTGAGCGAAAAGATGGACGAAAATCCATAGTGGCAGGGCGACGGTCGGCGTGAGCGATAGTTATACAAAAAGAAGGGGACGCAAAGCTGACGGCGGCTAAGATGTTAACGCGGTTGATGATAAAAAAAATGTTATTGTGGGTCGCCACATACTTATATTAATTTTTATAAATTATTATCTATATCTGTGCTTATTGGCTAAACAAATATATTATATTCTCCGAAACGGTTAATCCCGGAGCTATTTGTGATAAATACTGAGTGTAGTATGGAGTTTGTTGATTATAGACTGATGAAAAGTAATTGGAGAATACATTGACAGAGTCAGTAGGGCTAGATGATGATATTTGATCGAGATGGACTGTGTTTTGTTTTAGTCTTTTACATATTACCGGAAAAATTTGGCGAGTTTGTTAGGGAATGCTCAGTGTTGTTAATAAATACCTGGTAATCTAATTTGAAGACTTGTTTGCATTTGGCTCGGAGTTTGGAAAATTTATTATAATCAGTTGTCAATCTAGATTTTTGTAGATCATATGGGATTTTTTCTTATTGAACATGAGTTGTTTTAAATTGTAAAAAAACCAATGGGAAATTTATGTACGTTCGATTGTCTTAAAGGGACGAATTGACAAATTTCAGATTGGGATTTTTTTAAATCATTAATAATTTCTTTCAAAGTATTATAGTTAGTTGTTGAGGTTTTGGTGTGACGGTAGAAGAAGTAGACGAAGATGAATTAGTATTAGGTCTAGTTTTTACTGGTGAATCCATATTGGAAGCAAATCGGAGTCAGTCAGCTAAAGAAACCCCTTAAAGTATTTGTGATACAACACAAGATGTACACGAGAAAAGATGGTAAAGTACAACAGTATGATAAACTTTCTTCGCGATAATTTAAGTCTCCGTAGTATATGTGTGGCCTACTGGTAAACAGCTTATAGTTTGTTGGACTGTCAATAAATTGATAACAATTTAACTCACCGAATAAAGGTAGATTGGAAGTTGAAATTTTGAAGTCGAAAATGGACCGAATTATGATATGTTAGCTGATGAAATTATGTATGATTACAAGGAAAGTCAAAAAACAAATGAAAAAAGCGGGAAAGTGGGTACCGTTCTGCTGTACATTAGGGGTGGGGTTGACCTCGGACTAGGGTAGGTTAAATTTGAATACAATGATAGGTATCATTGTATACGAAAAACGATTCTGAACGAAGATGATTTGTCAGCCTAGGATATAATTTCCAGTGGTTGGTGAAAAAGGTGGTTTATGTTTATGGCCTGAATACACCAGAATTTAAGTTCTTTTATAATTATTGTAAGCTAAACTTATGAAAAATCTTGTATTAAATTTTCTACTCTTAGCTACCTATACAAACATTTTTATGAATTATACCTACAAAATAATTTGCAAATATTCATAATTTTGACGAATTTTCGTCAAAATTTGAACTTCAAATGCTAATAAAAAAAAATTGTGCCTATGTATTCTTAAAAATTTTTAATCACTATAAGAATAACATATGAGGAACTTTGTATAAAATTTTCAAGTATTTTGATTGGGCCAAAAAAATTTTATCGACACTTCAAAAAAAATTTTTCAGTAAAATTGAAAATTTCAACTGTCTATAAATAGCTCAAAAAAACTCAAAATATTTTGAGGTAGAGTTTTTTTTACAGATATTTGAAGAAAAATGTATGGAGAACCTTGTACCAAATTTTCAAAACTTAGTTATAAAAGAAAAAAATTTTATGATTTTTCAACTTCAAAATTACTTGCAAATTTTCGCGTTTTCGACAGATTTCGTAAAAATTTGAACTATAAACTCTTATAAAAAAAAATTGTGACTAACGATTTTTAATTTTTTTTAGCTACAATAAAAACAACTCATAAGGAACCTTGTATTAAATTTTCAAAACTTTTTGGTCATCCAACAATTTTTTATCGACACTTTAAAAAAAATTTCTCAAAAAAATCGAAAATTTCAGTGGTCTATAAATAACTCAAAAAAAGTCAAAATTTTTTGAAAATTTAACTATATACAGATACTACTGATATTAACATTTGGTGAAAATTTCAAGTATTTTCAGTGATTAGTTTTTGAATTACAACCATAAAAAAAATCGATTTGGTCGAAAACTGGTTTTGCGTAAAAATTGCCGTTTTTCCGTCATTTTTTTTTTGTTTTTCTCGATTTTTTTGAAAACTGTTGGAAAATGTTAACTTTTTACTTGTATAATGCACCAAGGATATTTACTTTTACATCGGAAACCACCCCCATAGTTTGAAATTGGAGCATTATTTCGACTAGTTATGCTGTACACAGACACAAAAAAAAAAAAAAAAAAAAAAAACACACATCATTGTAAAATCAATACATTCATCACTTCGTTCAGAATCTAAAATCAATCCGAGTAACACGCGTTTCTGCGAAGCAAACTAAATTAATAAAAAATGTGAAAAGCGAACAAGCATTTAACTGTTATCACACTGTTTTTAATCTATTCGGTATAATATAGTATATAGAATCTATATTATAGATATATTATTATTATTATTATTATCTATATTAATATTTTAAAATTAAAACTCACCTACGTCCTACGTATATATTATCATTTATCATAGGTCATAGCTGTTTGTACATTCCGACATTCGTACCGTGCTGTCGTTGAATTTATTATTTTCGTATTTTTGTAGTACCTAATAATGACCGCAAAAAAGCGTAAAATGTTAACACTTCATGAGAAAATGACTTTATTTAATATTAACAAAATAATTACTAATTAAAACGAATATTTTGAATGACTTTTTTTGCTTTCTTTGCTCTGGCTCGCTAGATTTTAATTTTCTAAAAATTGGCCTAGTAACTTTAAGTTGCCCATCCCTATTTTAGTTATCATTAATAAACTTAAATATAAAACAATATATTAAAAAAAAAGTATATTTATTTTTTATATTTCAATAAATATTATTTATGTGTAATAATAATCAATAATAATAAATAACAATTATATTATATACTTAATATAAATTTTAATATAAATAATATGATACTTATAAATACAACTACTTTCTTGTAATGTATGATGTTTTAATTTTCAATTGATCAATATATATGATCTTTTGTGGGATCAAAGTCCAAACGAGCTTCAATGGCTAAAACAGTAACTAGCTCTGGAGAAGTGACTAAAGCATGAGTTGCTGCATTGGCATTATTACATCCTGTAAAGTTTCTGTTGTATGAACTGACAATGGTGTTTTTTCACCTTTTTTGACAGCTTTACGATCCCATTGATATTACACGGACCACATGCATTAGCTAATGAAGTACTGCCAAATTCTCTCAGTGTTTATGCGTTGTGCCTAAATAATAGTGTAATTAAAATATCAACTGATAAATAATAATATAACATTATATTATTTATTTTATATTTTTATATAGGTATAATTCCATCTCTTTCAATTATTACCCTAATTTATTCAAATCCAGCATAACATTAAATGGAATTTTTGGTATAGTAGGTTACCCAGTGACGGATTTACACATAAGCAATTAATTATTTTATAACCACAAAAAAAATTTAATTTAAGTTTTAAACTATTTAAAAATCAAATAGTTATTGTTAAGCATAAATTAATAAAAGTAAATTTTATTATGACATTAATGACGAACATCTTATAGCTTTTGGAAAAAAAATTACAAAATGAACAGATATTTATTCACAAAAGAAACTAAATGTTATTGAAGCATGCAAATCTAAACAATTAAAAAGTATAGGAACCGTAGATAACCTAAGGGCTAGATTATCTAGATACTATAAGGAGATTGGGGATAATAGAATTAGATAGCATAGAAGAAACTTTAAGCGATCTACAAAACACAAAATTCAAAAAGATTCATTAATAGATAGAATTTATATTATTGAATTACTTATAGTTTATACAAAGAAATTTAAGTAATTCAAGTCCAGACTTCAGAAACGAATAATAGCGCTAATAATAGACCAAAAACAACTGATAACGGCCTTTTAAAAATATTTAACATTTAAAAAATAACGTAAATAAATAAATAACTCGGGAACATGGTCTAAGACTGTGCTCAAGCAGATAAATTTATAAACACTAGTAATAATTTATATCAAAATAATTTGAAACAAGCCCCTGATAATAATTATAATAATTTAATAAACTTTATAAATTTTAGATCCTAACGAAACAACAAAAAGAGAACATATATATACGAAGGTATCGAAAGTCCAATTAAAATAGAATCAAATTTAAATTCAACCTTCTTTAGTAACTCAAAATTTGTAGTAGAGAGCAGTAAAACATACCTGAAAAATTACATCCCATTAACAAATAAAAATTCAAAACTTAAAATGGAAAAAATGATAATAAAACCATATAGCTTTTCCAAACAAAGGGACATTAAAACATTTATTTTACAATATGAAAAAGCACCGCAAATAAACAATTGGGACGACAATGAAAAAATAAAATTGTTATCAATATTTTTAAAAGACACAGCAATTAAATTTCTACAAGACTTGGAAAACAAAGGAGGATACAACATACAACTATTTAAATATATCCTTTTAGTAGCCGCCAAGCTAAGTAAAATTATTATTTACATTAAATAAATACACAAGGTAAATTAAATACAAACAGTTATAAATACTTCTATATTAATGAATTTATAAAATTACTTAGCTAATTTTTGATATCACAACTTTTATAATTTAAGTAATATTTTTTATTAAGCGATGTATTTTTTACACGGAATGTTTTTGATGAGATTATAAGATAAGTAAGATAATAATATAACAAATTATATATTAAAATATATTATTTTATAAATAATTTTATGAGGGATGGGGAGGGAAAGATGACGAATGAGAAAGTGTCTATAGGCGGGAAAATATTAAATACTCCACTGGCGCGCTGGCCTTATAGTTTATGTACTCATTGTACTCTAATTAAAATCCATTTAGTTTCTTATAATTGCGACAAGAATAATTTCAAATGGATCACCTTCGCCTCCACCTTTAGGATGAGTAATGACCCTGTACTATTAAACAATTAACAAATAACTAAATAACAATATTTTATTAATACATTCATACCACTTGTACAAGTTATACAACACAATAATCAATAAGCCAATAATTGCATTTTATAAAGAGGAAATAACCAACGAAAATCCTTCTACCACTTGGTACCTACTCAAGATTCTCGGAATTCCAACAAAATAATACCAAATTCAATTACTACCAAAAGCATACATCTAAATAACTTGAAATCTTACCGTTTTAATAACCAAAGTTAACCGTTTACTTGTTTTTTTCTTGATACAAATTATTTTATAATTATAATAACGAACTCAAATACCCATTGCTCAATACATCAAATCATTACAAAATCATATAACCATTTCGTGTTTTCTTGAGAAATTTATATCCGTAATATCTTGTGAAGAAAACAGAGGCGTATTTGCGTTAAAATATATAATGACATTTTCAAAATATTTAGAATTTAAATTTAGGTAATTAAAAAGCTTTTATCTACTAATAGGGTTTCTAAAATGACTGTAAATATAAGTTAGTGAGATATACTATATACGTAATATGGGATTGGTTTATAACCTTATAGGTAAGCTAAGACTACTATTCATCCCGGACGGTCATTCAGTTTGTCTCGATTAATAGAAACTGAGAAAAAATATAAACATTGTACCATTATATAAGGATTATAAATTTAAAAATTGTATTAAAATATACTAGTAAATAATAATGTATCTTCGCATTAATTAATAAATATTTAATTTAAAAAAAAAAGGATATACTTACTTATTTCTATATTTTCATAGCTATATTTCCATAAAAAAATTTAAGTGGTCACCGCTTTTTAGATGTCTAGTGGGTCACTATTATTATAGGCGTATTAATAAAACAAGTTTTTTAGGAGTTTATAAGTTTTTTGTTTTTTAGGCGTGTTGAAAATTATATACAAGATTCCTTATAAGTTGTTCTTATGCATACCATGGTAGTTAAAAAAATCAAAAATCGTTAGTCACAATTTTTTTTGTAAGCGTTTATAGATCAAATTTTTACGAAATATGTCAAAATCACGAAAGTTTGCAAGTAATTTTGTAGTTGAAAAACCATAAAACCTAACCCTAGCGATCCACATAACACCTAATGTACAGCAGAGCGGTACTCACTTACCCGCTTTTTAAAACTTAAAAACCAAAATAAAAGATTTTTATGAATTTATTACTACAAAGTAGTTTTTTACGATTTTGATGAAATTCGTTAAAATAATACAATTCTAACTTCAAATGCATATAAAATAAGGATTATGTCTATGTATTTTCAATACTTTAATATACAGATATTATATAAGAATACTTTTTGTGGAATTTCGTATATTAAAATTTTAAAAATTTTGCCCCAGTTAATAATTTTTTATCGGCATTCATAGAAAAGAATTTTAAAAATTGAAATTTTCTCAAACTTATAAAAGAGATTAAAATATTCGAAAATTTGATCATATAATTATAATGATTATATATTAGGTATATTCATAAGCATTTGGTGCCTATATAATATATATTAAGTACCTATATGGTTACATCTTTTATTGTTTTTTTTATTTTTGATACACAATAAAATATCAACAATTGTTTGATGAGGAAAATAAATATTTTACGGATGAGTACCTATTAAATAGTGTAAACTTTTAAACTTGAAATGCTTTTAAAAATTTTTTTGGCTTATCAAAAGAACTAGTTGAAGAAGTAATAATTAACATTGTGTTGAATTTTTTAAATTTTAAGTAAAAAAAAAAAAAAATACGAATTTCTATTATTTCTAACTATAAAATTATTTACTTTAATTTTCAAGATTTTTATGAATCTTGTAAAAATTCTAACTTTAAATGCTTATAAAAAAAATTGTGAATATAGATATTCGATATTTTTTTATTGAGAAATTCACAACTTAAAAGGTTGGTACATTGAATTAAATTTCTAAGTATTTTTATGCAACAAATAATTAATTTTTAATCAACATTTATAAAATAAAAAATGTCTCATGCCATAAATAGCTCAAAAATAGTTGAAAATTGGATTTGTGTAAAACTTCTTATTTTTACTTAATTTTTTATTTGTTTACCCGGCTTACAAAAGTAAGTGCTTACCTATTGTTTTTAAATTTAGTAATAAAAAAGTAGGTATTAACTATATCCAATTTTTTATTCAAAATTATTTCCAGCTCTTGAAAATTGAAGCAATTTATTAATAATTTATCGTGCACTTATCCACAAAAAAAATATGATAAAATCAATGCATTTATATAATATCTCCGCTCAGAATCTAAAAAGTTATTCGTTATTTTATTTCAAGTCCCGATTTGAGTATTTGAGGTATTTCAAAAATTTGGAAATCCTAGCTTTACAGGATACAAATAATAGGTAATATGAAATTATGAACTGAACTATGATCTGACTATGTTGTATAAATAGAATATTGTTAAAAAAAATGGTGTTTACTAAAAATGTAATATTCTAACAATAATAAATAATGATAATATAATCCTCAATACCTACCTACATACTTAAATGTGAAAAATGTTGATGGTTTTAATTTAAAAGTTTTTAAAATATTAAAATAAATATTGAAATTGTGTTTAATACATTACCTATGTATTATACAGCTATAGGTATATAGATGCCTATTACCCATTTAAATATTTAATTCAATATTATAAAATACATATTTTTTTTTATCTTTCAAAATACATTATTATTTTTGATCGGTGTAAGACGTATATCATTTTTAATTTTTTTTTTGAGAACCTAATATTAAAATTTGGGAGGTGCTTAATCACCAAGCCTCCCTCCAATCTTTCTACACGCCTATAGCAACGAACACGAATTTAATACAACACAAATACCTATATACACTATTATATAGATAATATACTGCGTCGTAGTCACGTAGTGTACTATGCAGCACTGCAACGTCGTAATACTATAAAAAAAAAAAAAAAACAGAAGACGGAACATAATAATATTTATATTATTATTTCTATTATCACGATCATGATATAACCGCGGTTCTATTTTAGATTGATAAAAACAACGACGAACGACAATAATACAAATAATACAATAATGAATAACAATTTGTTGGCTGCGAATAGCGGTACTACGATTTCGCATTCGCCTTCATAGACAAAGACAATAGTTCACACGATCACACTGGCAAACAGCAGCGACTTGCATGTTTTCTTAACATATTGCTCTGGGAACATAACAAGACCTATTTAGAAAATACTTGGTGATGCTTAGTCTGTCGTTGACGTCTGAACCTCGGACACTGTGATTGAAAATTCGCAGTTTCATACTTTCGTGTGCTATCGGGACGATTTTGCACGAAAACAGACCGAATCAGGCAGGTATCTTATTGCATCGTATGTATAGCGCGTTTGTCATAGGATATAAATTGAATAATAATATCTTCTGTGGTGGGAGGGTGGATAGTATTACTATAGTGTTATGTGTGCGTTGAGCAGATTGCTGTTGAGCGTTTGCGTGATTGAAAAAAATATGAGAGGAATTATTAACACATCGAGAACGGGTTTGGGTGACCTCAATATTGTTTCATCTTTACAAGGCCGTTTGTATTTGTTGTTTTTGTACGTGATGAAAAGTTATCCACAGTAGTATTATAGGAGGTACCTATATTATAAACTTCTAATATATTTAATGTACGCAGTGTTTTTATATTTTAATAACAATAATATAATATTTTACATCGTTTGAGTGACAGAAAAAAAATGGATGTCACTAAGCTTGACGAAGAAGAATTGTCGTACGAGTTGAGAGTCAGAGGAATAGCCGCTATGAACGATGTAAATGAAATGAGGAGCGTTCTGCGTGGTCTATTGAGAATTGAAGTCGAAGGCAATTCGTTGATGAACACCGACAGCACAGTTTCGGTAGTTGATGTTAAGAGTGAAATTAAGACGTGTGTTAAAAAACTACAAATCATCAATGCAATGATCGACAACATTCAAGGGGACAGGTACAGCGAACAGTATAGATCAGCAGATGCAAAATTATGTCATTTGATGAACCGTGTAGATAAGCTAGCGGCTGTTGATAAACGAGATCAAAATGACAGATCTAATTTATTAAAAGGAATATTGTTCTTAATGAGAAAAATGGAAGGTATGGCGTCTAATACTAGTGTTATTGAAACAAATAATCAAAATCAAAATAGTGGCACAGGTAAAGACTAAAGTCTAAAATTCATTGGGTTTTACAGTTTTATAAAATGAAACAATGAATATAATTATATAAATATAACTGGTGTGCATGATAGGATAATTTATTATCATTTTAATCATTTATTTTGTATTGTTTATTAAGTTTTTAAATCAATTTGCTGTATGAAAAACTATGAAATTTAAAAAAAAAATTTATGATAAGGTAAATTAAAATAAATATTATCTAATATTTTTATGCTTAGCTGGAGCAGGTACTGTAGTCTTATATGAAAAAACAACTACTACGGAAATGAATTCAACTTATGGAAGTTCTGAATCAACTGCTTCAGATGAAGAAGTTGGAACAGTAAATTACTTACTTTTATTTCTTAATTTATGTTACTAATAAATATTTATTTAGGAGTATTTTGTCCAACAAGGCGTAGCAATAAAAAGTTTAAGTAAATTGCTCAAAGGATCGAAGAATCATAAAAATGCAGAAACTCATTATACAGGATTATTGCGAATTATGAAATATGTAAGATTTTGTTACTTAAAAACAGTCAACAATAATACTTTACTTTTTGTACAAAAGGATCAAATAATTATAAATATTTTTTGTAGAGAAATGCAAAATTCATTGAATGGAAACCAACTGAAATGTCTATATTTCCTGATATAGATGAATGGAATATAGTTGATACGGGATACAAACAAAATGGAAAAAATAAAAGTAAGTAAATTCAGAATATTGATCTTTAATTTAATTTTATTTTATGTTTTATAAACTGTCAGTTATAAAGATTATTTCAACACTTCAATGGTCATTAACTCATTAATAATAACTTATAATATGTAATAAATTAAGATTAAATTGAAGAAAATAATTTCAGACATAATAATATTATTATATTACACTTAATTTTTATTTTTATTTTTTAGATGATCGTAATAGTATTGATATAAAAATTAATTTGGCTACAATGAAGAGTTATAAAATGAAAAAACATAAAAAACATCAAATATCAATACTCCAAACTAATGGTTCACTTGTCACATTTTTATTTGAAAGCTCACCTATTAGTGATTTTGTGACCGCTTTAAAAACTTTACTTCATACAGAAAAGTAAATAAATTTATATATTAAAAAAAATTGAATACAACACAATATTAACTATACATAATTATTATTTATCTATTTCTGCTATGTTAGAGAAATACGACACCACAGACCTACTGGAGTGATATTGGTAATGGGTGAGCGACAAGATTCAGATCCTCTATGTCAGTCAATTAAAGAGTTAAAAATATTTCCTGATCAACCACCTACTAGTACAGTCTGGAGTTTTATTAGTGGTTTTCAAAACAACCCTGTGGAAAAAACTTATGAAACATTTGCAAAAATTAGTGATGTTCTATGTGAGTAAATTATAATTTATTATATTACAATAACTATATAATATATTAAATGTACTTACATAAATTGTATATCGAATATGAAGTGACTCGCACACCAGATACAAGACCAGACCAAGAAGTAGCCGAACTCTTAAATAGAGCTGAGGAAGATGACGAATATACTATGCTAGATCACCCTCCACCAACTGTATTGCCACCAAGACCAGCAGTAAAGTCAAGAGGAAATCCATTAGATCAAACCACATTTTATCTATCTATGAATGAAGAGGGTCGAATAATAAATGAAGATTACATCAAAAAAATAATTTTCCATGGAGTAAGTTATATAAATGTATTTAATATGTGAAGATTTCTATTAATTTTATTTGTATACTAATTAGGGTTGTGAAAATTCCATAAGACATGAAGTATGGAAATACTTACTTGGATATTATCCTTGGAATTCTACTCGAGAACAACGTATAAATATTGATAGACAACAAAAAACTGAATATGAGAGAATGAAAGTACAATGGATGAATATGTCTCCTGATCAAATATCTAGGTTTAATAAGTATAGAGATCACAAGAACTTAATAGGTAATATCAAGACAATCTTCCTATTTTAATAATTATTAAATTATTTTTCTTTGATTACAGATAAAGATGTTTATAGAACTGACCGCACTCTTGATTTTTATGCTGGAGAAGGGAATGAAAATCTAGTTAAACTACATAATGTATTAATGACTTATGTTATGTACAATTTTGACCTCGGTTATGTCCAGGGTATGAGTGATTTATTATCACCTATATTAATGATAATGAATAGCGATGAAGTAGAATCATTTTGGTGTTTTGTGGGTTTCATGAACAGAGTCGTAAGTAATAAAAATTTATAACACGTATATTACTAAATGAATTACAATTTAGATTACTAATCGATTTATTTTTTCTGTTTTAGAATACAAACTTTGAATTAAAACAAACTGGCATGAAAAAACAGTTGAACGATTTACATTATTTACTTACAACTGTATCACCAAAATTAGAAAACCATTTGAAAAAGATGGATTCTAGCAATATGTACTTTTGCTTTAGATGGCTTTTGGTTTTATTCAAACGAGAATTTATCCATTCTGACGTCATGCGCTTGTGGGAAGTATTATGGACTGATATTCCATGTGCAAATTTCCATTTACTAATATGTGTAGCAATATTGGATAATGAAAAGGATACTATCATCAATGAAAACTTTGGATTAACTGAAATATTGAAAGTTAGTATTGTTATTAAATTCATTATTATTTATTTACTATATAATACTATCTTATTATCTATTTACTATCTGTCTTACAAAATATGTATAATAAAGTAAAAACCATTTCACATGGGCAAGAACCACTAGGGCTGTGCAACATTGTTTTTAATTTTATTTTTATCACTAATATAAAATACGTTTTTATTATTTCACAATCCATTATTTTTTTATTTCTTAAACTTGAATAATTTCACTAGTTCTTACATCAAAAAAAAAATAATGATGTTGTACAGTCCAAAATCTCTTCTTTCTAGTGTGAAAATTTGGTTAATTAACTTGAACTACAGCCTGAGTAGTCTTTGCTCATGTGAAACAATTTTTACAATATTGAACGTTTGTAAGAGAGAATGTATATGGGTAAAATGTCCTCTTAAATTCAGAAGGGTTTCCATTCTTCTTATTAACCAAATTTAACAGTGACACATAGTAATAATAGTAATTTATTTTAATTATTATTTTCAGCATGTAAATAATTTATGCGAACGAATTGATTTGGATAAAGCTTTAACTACTGCTTATAGTATTTATGAACAGTTGAAAGAAGCACAGCCGTCATTGCAAGATTCAGTTAATGAATTACTTGGATTTTCGATATCTCATACTGAAACTATATTATCTATTGACAGCAATTCTAGAGAAGACGATTATGAAAAGGCCTTATCAATGAATTATACATAAAAAATTAATAACTAAACAATTTATGTATAAAAACGTATGACTGTGATCAAAGTAAAACTTTATAATTTCATAGTTTAAAACCTTTAAAGAGATTATAAAGGATACTTAAATCAGTTTATATTAAGATGTATTCAAACAATTTTTTATTCAATTTATGTTAACCTTATATTTATATAAGCTATTGATTATTGTTATACATTTTATTGTGATATTTACCTTTTTTGGTCAACAACTTTCTGAATGCTTAATTTGTATTTGATCTGTATTCAAACAACACATGTATTGTAGTCTTTGTGACTGTGTATCAGTCGTTACCATAATTTATAATCTTAGAACACACTTTTTTTATACAATATTTACCTTCTAAAACCTGTTTTTCTTATCGCTGTACGTGATGATTATACACGATGATTACGTCATTAGATTGTTTTGCTAATTTGCTTTCAAACATAGTAAATTTTCAACTATTTTATGTTTTTGTCAAAATGATCATCCAGGGTATATAATTATTACACGTGGTTTACTTATTACTAATGTAATTTGTATAATTTGTTCAGTACTTTGTATTTGTTTGATATTTATTTTAGTGTATTATTTTAAACTAGGTATTTGGAATGTGATTTAAAGAATATAATTCAATATAAAAACATATTCATGATTTAAAATTATCATAATTTTATTTTATTTATATACAAATAATAATTGTATTTGTTTCTTCTTAAAATAAAACTTAACATAATTAAGTTTATTTATTATATGTTTGTATGAAGCTATATAGTATTATACAAGAGAAATAAAAAAAAAAAATTCAATTTTGCATCATTTTATCTGATGAATTGGATTTAGGTAGATCTTCTAAAACGTCAAGAGTTAAATCGTTGATGTCCAGTTGCATAATTGAGTTTAACATTTCAGCATTCCGATTCTCTTCAGGATTAAAAATATACCCATTAGCTCTATCGATGTTCTTTCTCACCAATTCTAATGTACGTTTATCCTTTACATTAAGTGGTAGAAATGAAACAATATTTTGCCCTTCAATCAGGCTAACTATAGCTTTATTTAAGCGATGATATCTGTAAAGCAAATAAAATTTTTAATTATGTGTAATATGCCTGATATATATTAAAAAAAAAACAACTATTAATTACGATGGGCATTAATAATAAAAGTCTTTAATACAAATTATACTAATTTCAGCGATAAAGAGTTAAAATATTATCAAGATGTTATAGAATCTTTATCTTTGTCATTTACTCTAAACTATATAGGGTCTACCACTCTTATCCTACAGCTCCTTAATAACAGTAATGTTCCACTTCTTCTTTACAAACAAACTATTTTTGTATCGTTTTCTATTCTGTCTATTCTTCTCTTCTACGGTCATCAACTCCCTCTACTTTCTTCTAAATTTATTTTCATTGCTACTCTCACTGCCTTCAATAATTTACCTCTCTTCATAACATGATTGCAACATTTAAACTTATTCTCCCTCATATTGTTCACATTAATGTTACTCCTATGCTATCCCTAAGAAATTAACTTCTTATTTCATCAACTAAGAATTCCACACATTTTAGCATTCTCATGTTTGCTAAACTCATCTTCTATTCTGTTTTAACATGCACCGCCCAACTTCCTGATCTAAACCATTTCCCTTTATCACATACCTACCTCAATACCTCATACATTTCTCCATTATTTCCTCATATCATTTGTAATTGATATGAAAATTCTAAAATGTTATTTATATTCAGCGATATAGCGTCATAACATTATACTTAGAAGAGATCTAAATTAAGCCTCTTCAACAAAAAAACAAATTATCACCACCTCCTGAAAAAAAATTCCAGACAACAGCACTGCCTAAACCAATTATATTGTTGTCACCTATAATATCATTGATATCCCAATTCCCAATCACAGTATAAAAATACATTGGCAAACCACATACTATACTGATATTCATAAATAGGTAGTATACAAAAAGGTGCACATGTTTTCTTTTTTAAACATTAAAATTGTCAAATTTAATTACAAGGATACCTTAATATTTCTGTTGAAATGATAATAATATTGAAATATGCACTTACCTAGAGGTATGAGGATCATTTTGCAATGCATCCAAGAGATGATCAAGACTCAATACATCCGTATAAAAATCTAAATTAAATAATAGCTTGGATTTGTGTTTAACTGCAATATCTATTTTTGATAATATATTCACATGAGGTAATTCCATTTGATACATGGTAGATGTACACATCAAAAGCGCAGATATGTATTTACCTAAAAATGAATAATTATTTATTATTATTAGAGTTGTCAAAAATTTTAAATTCCTATCATAGGAACTTATTTCTTTTTTAAATTATACTTATAGTATAATAGTATACTCGTATGGTGACAGATAACATTGGCACAATATTATTTTGTTTTATTATTAAATAATACAGTATTCATTGTTATTTTTTCCCAGTTTCTACTAAGCAAGACAAAACTAAATGATTGGCCAGGACATGCCGTTAAAACTGGGACAATGGCACATTAGACGCGAAAAAATCACAAAGAAAAATATATTTTAAATAAATTGTCTAATCCATTGAAATATATGTTCTAATAAACTAATTTAACATTTAAATAGTTAAATAAAAATAATAGGTACTTATTAATAAATATCTACAAAAAATATTTGATTCTGTTAATATATGGTATCTGATAAGAACAGTTATTTAATGTATTATATTACAACTTGTTTTATAAATTATAATAACATATAATTTTTTATTAATAAGATAATGTTTAACCAAAACGATATAAAATATATATATATACCTGGATCACTACAATAATGACAATCAATAAGTTGAACACAACATAATCGCAAATCTAATTCGTTTTTTATTGCAGACATAATATTTTTCATTGAGTTATGATGAGTGTATATTTCTACCTGAATCAAGTGAATTATTATTATTAGATTTTGCTTAATATGCTAAATTATAAACAATCATATACCTGTCCAGGACAATCAAAAAATAAATAATAACCAGTCAGTTTCCTTAATTTTTCTAACAACCAATCAAGCCTCTTTTCCAAGTATTCTATACAATAAATCAAAGCTCCATTGGGTCCTAAGTTTACATAATCCATAACATCTTCAACAGTAATAAGTTCTGATATATCAATTGCTGCTTTGTAACACAATGAATCATTAGCTGGATCTAATAAAATAAATAATTCAATACCTTAATGGTTAATACAAATAAAATAAAATAATATTATGTACAATAGGATAGTGTAAAAAATAAAAACTTTATTTTAGTATAATATTATAAAAACAGAAAATTAATGACACTTTAAATCAACCATTAGGAAATTAGTAGCCTTAAACACAATTAATAAAAATATAATTTTATCACTATTCAATATTCATGAATAATTACCTATATTGATTATAGCTACTTGTCTGCCCAATTCTTGTAAGTACTTGCTCATTTCATCACAATACGTAGTTTTTCCACAACCAGGCGGACCAATGATGACTTGACCATATAGAGGCATGATGTTTAGTAACTTTTTAAATCAGAGTGGATAAGACTTGTTGTATAGCTCTTAAAGTTCTGAAGTTAATGTTTTCTATCATAAGAGAAATAATTGTTCTGCATTCAATGTTTAATCCTCGCATTAAACTAACAATACTCGAAGTTTGTTTATCGTCGTCTCGGCCAAATAGAGCTCTAACAATACAAGCATTTATAAATTATCATTAAATTTACTGTTATACTAAGAATAGATAATTTATGAAATTTAAAACTTAAAATCTCACTTAATGTCGTATGCCTGATCTTCCGGTGAATTAAAATCTGGCTTGACTAAATACAATGTCCCTAGTTTTGAATTTTGAGTAATAGCAATAAAAATAGTGTCCCTGTAAAATACATATAAGGTAAATATGTGTTTTCAATTTGATCGTCAAATGAATATCACAAATCAAACAATAATTACTCGAAAACCGACACCACAAAATCTGTGTGCACGCCGTCCAATAGAGCTGCTACAGTTTTAAAGTTCATTTTGCACAACTGACATACTAAAACTCACAAATTGTGGTCAAAAAAATAATTTTTTTAAAATTCACTCAGCGGATTGACATGGGTTACGTACGTAAACAAATTAACAAGACTCTGGTACACTTGTCCAGAACCCTAGAACAGATCACCAGTCACTAGAACATTTCTAAAGTCGAAATTCGGAATTCGGATTTCGGATACAATATTATAAATTATAATGATAATAGACCTGGTGGACGGCAAGAATAAAAACCGTTTATATCAATATATAAGCATCGTAGAGAACAAAATAATAAATATCTATTCGACATGGAATAAACGATACCTAGATCACAATCATTAATCATTGACTGCCGAATTTAATTATTATACATTAATTTTTATTTTAAATTTTAATGTATTTTGTATTACTCAATAGTCAATGCTCATTAGTTAATTAATAAAATGATTTATCCGATTTAGTATTAAAGTAATATTATTTAAAAGGACATCAAATTAAAACTTGAAGCTAGGTTATTAATAGGTAACGTAAACATTGAAAGACACTTTTATGAATTTTTAACAGCAAAAGTACAAAATAATTTAAAATTGTCTAGATTTTGATAAATTTTGTCAACATGTTTTTTTTTTTTTTTTTTTATAATTTTATTAGAGAATATACAATCTATACCCAGAGGCATAATAAGAATATGTGCTACACTACATTAAAAAACATGAATAGGGTGAGGGAAGAAACCATCCAGTGATCGCACTTCCTTTTGCTTAATATAGATGTTATATATTTATTTTAATTATTTTAATTATTAAACATGTTAACTATCAATATTATGAACTTCGATAATTTTTAATAGAAAAATGAAAAGTTATCTTCTTGATACTACATAATTTTTGCTTCGACTACTAAGACCATTTAACATTTTAATATTTATGTATGCCTACATAATAAAATTTAAGGAAAAAAAATTAAAAAGAAATACAATTTTAAATTAAATAGTTATTGATATTTTACACTGATTATTTGATTTGGTTATATTAGATTCAATATTTTGAGCAGTCGGTAAAAGAGCCAGATTTTATATAAATACCTGCTTCGTATAAAATATTTTTTTACCTTTTCCACCCGAGGATTATTATGCCACAAATTAAATCTATATTTTTTAAGTGTATCCGTAGATTGGAGTGATTGGACCATAAATGTATAACAGCAGAGTATACGAGTATGTAACGTTTTTAATTAATTTTTTTTCTAATACATAAAAATACAATTATTTTTTTTTTTTGTAAATAATACCATACAGATTTCACAAATAAAAATTTGTCTTTTCCCCTTCTTAGTATTTTTAATTTCATTAAGTATATAATTTTTTCAAATAAAAGTTCGTTTCCTGGATTTTAATATTCCTACGCCTCTAGATAATTTTAGTATAAATTTCTGACTGAACTAGTGAATTCCCAACTCTCAATAATATATTCTAAAAAATATGAAATTTATATGTGACATTGTGACGTATTGGGTATATTAAAATTTAAAATTTAATGGTGGTTATGTCCATATAATTTGTTGTGTATTCCAAGTCTAATGGGTAAATCAAGTATAATATATTATTTCTTCCATAACACTGAGATAAACTATATCATAGAGAATTGATAATTATTTGATAATAAACTTACAGATTCGCCATGCGGCAATATTCTGCATAATGTATTTTACTTTGGTACTGTATTCTATAACTGTTGTATTCATGTCTCTTATTATTTACGCTTAGTGTATTCTTTTTCTCCTATCTAATTATGTATTTATATTGGACACGTTAATGGCTCTTTCCTGTAATACAGTATTTATGTGATTTACAACAATTATAGAAGTTATTTTCAATTTTTAAGGTAAGACTAAAATACAGGCTAGATAACTGTTTATTAGTTTAGGATCAAATATAATGTTTTTAAAACAACTACCATTTAGATTATTTGTGTTTATATATATTTTTTTAAATAGGTAGTTGTAGTATTTTAATTTTTTTCAGTAATTAATTATTTAATATTTATTTAGATGGGGAAAGTTCACCAATCCCGAATAATTAATGAAACCAAAAATAAATTAGCAGCTAAAATTTCTGAAGCAGCAAATGTATTATTGCCTGAAAATTCTGGGTAATACTCTTTATAATTATTAATGTAAATTATCTTTAGCTGTTTCTGTTTTGAATGTTTTGATTTGATTAAATAAAATGAATTAAACATAATTATTTTAAATTAAATGATTGGTTTTTCTTTAAAGTTATATCATTGCTGAACCAGGAGAGAAAACAACAAAAATTACACAAACACAGCTATCAAATTCAGTTGATGTGACTAGTGCTAAAAAACATTTTGATTTACAACTTGATTTTGGTCCGTACGAGTAAGTTTATAATATCATGCCTTTGAATACAATATAAATACAATTAAAATGTATGTATTGCTTTAGTATTGACTATTCATTAAATGGTCGGCAGTTATTAATTGGTGGACGAAAAGGCCATGTTGCTGCTATGGACTGGATTACAAAACATTTGATGTGTGAAATAAATGTTATGGAAGAAGTATATGATGTTAAGTAAGCTAATAGTAACTATAAACATTTTTAATTATCTCATCGATTAAACACCTTACTCTCATGTATTATCTCTATGTCACTACTGTATAACAGCAATTTTGCATTCTTAGCTTTAATATTAGAGGTAATTTACCTATTATAAAACTTAAAGGTAAAAATATTATCTTGGGCATGTTAGGTGCATTTTAAAGTAGTAATATTTTGCTAGCTATAACTCACTTTAAAATGAAAGTATCAATAAAAGCCTATGAGATGCCAAATACAATATTCTTTCCTTTATGTTCAATAATAAATAAATAGACTTTAATATTAAAGCTATTAACATAAAATAAATGCATTTTTCTGAACACAGATATACTTAGTTCTACTTAATTAGTAAGACAAAAACAACACATATGGGTGAGGTGTTCTTCAATTCACTAAAAGTAATATTCATATTACAAGTCACTATATTAATTACTTATTTACAGGTGGCTTCACAATGAAAATCTTTTTTCGGTTGCACAAAAAAAGTGGGTTTATATGTATGATAATCAAGGTGTAGAAGTACATTGCTTGAAGAATTTAAACAATGTTTTACACCAGGAATTTCTCCCATATCATTTTCTTTTAAGTACTGCTGTAAGTCTTACATATAATTTAAAATAATTATTTAGTATTATAAACATAATGAATTTCATTTCCATTCATATTTTATAGAGTGAAGAAGGATTTTTATCTTGGTTGGATGTATCAATGGGAAAATTAATAACACAATTTAATGCTAAAATGGGTCGATTGAGCCTCATGACTCAAAATCCAAATAATGCATTGATCTGTTTAGGACATACAAAAGGTCATTTTTAACTATTTTTTTTTAAAATTTAATAACATTAAATAATATCTAACCTTATTTAATCCTAGGTGTTGTATCCATGTGGAGTCCTAATCTTCGAGAACCTGTCGCTAAAATACTTTGCCATGGAAATATGATTACATCACTAGCTGTGAATTCTAACGGACTGTAAGAATAACCTTATTTTATTTTAACTTGGTTATTTATAGCTTAAAAGTAATTTTATTGATATAGATATATGGCCACATCTGGGATGGATAGAAGTATTAAAGTTTGGGATGTACGCAAATTAAAAGGACCATTACAAGATTACAAAGTTAGGACTAGCCCAAGAAGTATGGTATTCAGTCAAACTGGGTGTTTGGCAGTGGCCATCAATAATGTTGTTGATGTAAGTATGATATATTCTTTAAATTATTTTGACATTCATAAAAACTAAATTGTTAACCTAATAATCTAGGTATATGAAGAATGTTGTACAAAAACTATACAGCATGCTTATCTTAGGCATAATATCGCTAGAACAATAAATAATTTAGCATTTTGTCCATTTGAAGATGTTCTTGGAGCTGGACATGATGGTGGTTTTTCTAGTTTACTAGTACCAGGTTAGAATTATTTATGAGTATTAAAAAGTTAACCATATTTTTTGACCACACAACTAAGTATATTTTATTAATTTTCAACAATGTTAAGGATCTGGTGAACCTAATTTTGATGCATTGGAGAGAAATCCATTCCAAACAAAGAAGCAGCGTAAAGAAGCTGAAGTCAAAATGCTTTTAGAAAAGGTAGAGTTGTAATTTAAGTTCTTCAATTAAAACTTTGTTTAAATTATAATACTTTTACTATAGATTCCAGCTGATATGATAACATTAGAATCTACTGTAGATGAAGTTGACATTGATACATTCCAGACTAAACTAACAGCTAGGAATTCACTACAAGTAAGTGAAACCAATAGTGACAAGAGTTAAAGTTATAATTTGTTATAAATAAGATAAAATTTCATATTAACATAATAGGTATACTTAATGATTTTATTTTTATGTAGACTGTAAAACCATTAAAAATAAATATCAAAGTGAGAAATAAAATCAAGAAAAAAACCTTAGCTAATCCTTCAAAAATAAAAGAAAAAATATTAGAAGAAAAAACAAAGGTAAATATTAAATTTTTAGATTTTTATTAATTTCTAATAAATAATTTTTTTTTTAGGAATTTGTTAGAGCACTAAATGCGCGACCTAAAGATGAGATCGATGATGCAAAGTCAACAGTGTCAAAACGTTTTGGTGTACTGGATAGGTTTCAAAACAAAAGAAATAAAAAGAAATAATTATTCTTAAATCTTATTTTTAAATTTTACAATCATTTGTTAATTTTTTTTTTTTAATTTTTACAAAGCAAAAATAATGTAAGTTATACTTTTGCATTTTTAAAGTGTTTTAGTAATTAACTCATCACAAATAAAGTATAATTGCTTAAAAAAAAACAATAAAAAAATAAATTTATAAAGAACTCTAAATTGGCATCTTAATTTATTGTGTTTGTATCCAGATTTTATTAGTAGGGGAAGGGAGGCACACATTACCATTTTACCAAATATACTACCAAAAAAAAAAAATATTAACAAATTAATGCAAGTAATTTATTTATATTTTTGGTCATTAAGTTAGTACATTATACTTTCTATTGTCATAATTTGTTATATATATTACTATTCATGTCTCTTAAGCCTGTCATATTATCTTCTTCATCAATTTTTAACAGCTGTTTGACGTAAATATTCAAAATAAATTAATAATAAAAACATATATTTTAAGACTAAGTTGCAATCTTCTTGGAGATAATTTTGCAAAATATTCTATGATTTCACTTTTTTAAATGACCTCTTTTTTTATATGTTTACTAAAGCTAAACTATTGAGTCTATTTTCAATAATTGTTTACCTTAAGTATGTTTTCAGTTGCTTTAAAATTGAAGAAGTATGTTCCAGTGTAGCTGTTGTAATAGGAAGTGTTGTAAATATTTTTAATAGTAATTTTATATTAAGCACCATATCTGTAAATACAGCCCATGGGAGGTATGGCCCCTGTGCCCTCCTTCCACCTTTGGATATGCCACTGTCACTGCTTGTACCTATTTTCAGTATTTTCCTTATAATTTGTTTATTTGGTTACACTTTGTTGAACTTAATTAAAGAAAAATTATAAACCACAAATGTTGCTTACTACATGCTTATTTACCATTATTTTCATATTTTTCATGCCTTTACAATTAATAATTTATTTATATTAATGTTATGAATGTCCCCCATACCATGTTATAGATTTACAAGTGTCAATATTATTAAATAGAGATAGTTAATATCTGTTCTTATGATAGGACCGGAAGTGTATACAGTCTTTTATTAAACATGTTGAACTTTTTTCTCCCTCTCTTACTATTAATGGTTGCAGACGGTTCTAAGTTGTGTGCTATGCTTTTTTAACAATGTTGACCCTTTCACCTATATTTCTTAGTCTATTTATAGGTCTAGTGTCCAGGGTATTTGATGTTGATCATAACAATCCAGTCTGAATATATTCTATTCTTGTTTTAAAACGTTAGTACCAATCAGATATTTTATCTATAAAACCCCTCTTGAATTAGTATTATTCTTTAGTAATTTTAAGAGGTTTGAGAAAAATTTATGTTTATGACGAGCTATTTAATACTATTATGCTAAAATGTATTTTTGACGGTAGATTCTTAAAATTTTTTAAAAATAATAACAGTTATCAAACATCAATTATATATTATACTAGCTGGCTCCGTGCACTTCGTTGCCCGTTAAAAATGCCAATTCTATATAATATGATTCAAATTTTGATTAATTTGTTATTTAATATTCGGTTTAACGGTGTTCAAAACTTAGACATTTTCATTGACCGTTTTGATTCTCAAAAATCTTGTAAAACCACCACTTTAGTATGCGAATTTTGTAAAATGCTTTCTTATTACACACTAAATTTGTGGTACGATTTTACGAATGTACCGTGTAAATTGTAAGCATCGATCTAATAACATAACTTGTTATGTTAGTTTATTGCTGTGAATTTGAAATTTACTGTAGACATTGACTTATTTTGCTAATTCTTATTTTTTTGTTATAGTTTTAACAAAATATAACAATTAACAACAGGTCTATAATTATTATATTCAATGATAATCAATAGTGACCTTAATATAGTTTTGTTATCATTGCAGTGATAGTTGTTGTTGTTTTTTTACATCCAGATTCCGAAGTTTTCTGGTGGATTTTCCTAAAATTGTACTACATAAGCACCTTCTCTTGCGACCAATAGGAGCGAATCATCAGTGAAAAATGTTACAAAAATGGAGAAAATAAATAATAATAACAAAAAAATTGTTACCATGATTACCGAAAATAAAATAGTAATAATAATAATAATAATAATAGTAATAGTAGTCATCGGTATTTTTTATTTTTCATTGTATTTTTATTAATTTTCCGTGCAATTTTCTTAACTTTTTCTTACATAAGAACCTTCTCCTGAAAATTACGACCCAAACAAAATAAGAATGAGCGAAATCGATCCAGCCGTTCTCAATTGATGAAATGTTATACATTTTTGTCTCTATTTTTATTTATATAAAGATAGAAGATAGATAGATTATTGTGAACTAAAAAAAAATTCACTCAACAAATTTTAAATTTCCAAACTAAAATAACTATAGAAACCATAGATTATATTGATTGTACATCGAGCTGATGTTTAGATGTCTACGTCTACCATAGAGTAAATAAAGACAATGGTATCGAGTTCAAATCCCACACATCAATGAATAGATTTTGCACTTTTTCTACTTATTCGGTTGACTTTTTAAAAATTTTCTTTCGTAAAAACTTTCTCCAGACAATAACAAATACAACTAAAAAATAATTAGCGAAATCGGTTCAGCTGTTCTCAATTGATGAATTTTTATACATTTTTGTCTCCATTTTTATATATATAGATTTTTAATTTCTTTTTTTATTATGACAACGATTTAAGTTTGTATGTCTATTTGCATGCATTTTTAAAAACATTTTAAATAAATGATTTATTTTATTTAAATGGTTGCCATTGACTACCAAAAATAATTTAGTTGACTATTTGCTGGATAGATGGCGCTTCTGTAATTTCATCACCACCTCGTCATATTTCTCTAACCCGATAACTTTCTCAAATTTTTCGTCCGTAAGAACCTTCTCTTGGCAATTACGACCCAAACAAAAAAAGAATGAGCGAAATCGGTCCAGGCATTGTTGAGTTATGCGCGTACATACAAAACAGGGAGTTCTATTTTATATAGTAGTATAGATTATATTATATGATTAATTATATTACATTATTTTAAGCAATATATATATTGCTTAAAAATATCCTAACTTCATTAATTGTTACAAACAGCTTAATTTACAAGTCAAAATAAAACTTATTTAGATTTTAAAGAGTTAAACTTAGATTCAATCATTAATAAACAAGTAAAATCTACTGGTGTAGATAAATTATCCAAAATATTATTGAAAGTAACAAAATCTCTTCTTACAGAAAACTACTTGAACGCCAGTTGCATTCAGGCTTCCAGGTTATTATTAATTTATTCAAGTTCTTATTACCTACATATTACCTCAATGTTTGTCATCGATAGTTCTTATCAAATCATGGGGGATGTGTATATTTACTATATTTATTGAAAAGTGCTGTACAATAATCAAATTCACAAATTGTTTTGTCGCGTACTTGTGTATTCTGCATTTCTGCTGTTTATACTACCTGTATAACTACAGAACCTCACATCATACAAACAAACTAATAATATTATAATTATCTATGCTAACAATGAATAATGATGAAGTCTCAAGTCGGAGCTATACCAACCCGACGAACTAGTACTCCGTAACGATGTGCGGGTGTGCCGGAGACCGGACCTCCGTAAAGACATGTTAAAAATTCGATCTGCTGATTGTGTTGTATACAATCTCCATTTTGGTCGCCGAGATGTTTCAACCGTTTCTAGAATCAACAATCAACTCAAAGGTACATAACGAATAATGAATAATGATAACGGTTATATAGTTATTTGTTATATTCTTGATATTCTTCTATACTAAGATCACAGATATAGATAATAATTATTATCTATATCTGTGACTAAGATATATTTTAGTTCATGTTCTGTGTATACAAAACAATTTGTGTATTTACCACCTATTTTTTTTATAGTGTACAAAAATATTAGATATTAGATAATTATAAATTAATGAACGTACGATTCATATGGTACATTACGAACAATCATTTATACCATCTCTAGAATCAATAAAATCCTAACAAACCAATTTGTGTTCGATCCAGAGCGTCGTTCTCCGTTCTCTACTCTAGTGAGTTGACTGAATGCAATTTTCATTTAATTCATCAAAATTGATTTTTTCCCTCATAAAAAAAAAAAAAAAACAACAGGTAGGTACAATACTATTTTATAATTATAGTAGGTATTATAACTGTATAACTGAACTTAGCCATGTGTTTCTTTTTCAAAACACAAATCACTACCAATTGTATACTTTTTATTCTAAAGTATTGGTCTCAAATTCTTACGTAATTAAACCAATTAATTTCTTTCTTATAAAGTATAAATTAATCTATAACTGATATTTTGATGCTTTGAAATCTCTTAACGCTGTTAAACATACTTCTCGAAAGTCAATAATATTATAGAGTTTTAAACAACTAGGTACAAAAATCTACATGATTAACTGTCAATCCATATTACATAATACCATGACCCACTGCTTCATCCAGTAAAATATTCTAAGTATATACCTATGTTTATTTTTGATATTCTCAAGGTCCTAAATTATTAGCGATGATAGATCTCCGAATTTCTTGTTAATATACGCATAAAATCTAAATTTATTTGTTATTCCGCATTATAGAACAAATGGAGCTTTTTCTTTTCTTCCCTGAGCTCTTAGACTAGCCAATACAATCCCCACTATCTTGGTTTTTTTAATTCTACTCGTGTAGATTTTAAACTTAATACTTTATTGTTACTTTAAAAGTCTAATTTATCTAATTTTCTTTAGTCACTATATTGTTTCTAGTTGTATACATTTAATCTTAGTCTTGTATATTTAATTATGAAATCAGTATTTAAATTTTGTATTATTATTACAACTGGTTCTTAGTTAATGTCATATATGTTATATTATATATTTTGTAAAGAGATGCCACCCATTTATCATTCAATAAATAAATAATGTTGCTTATTTTTCTTTTGTTCGGGAAGTAAGTCCCAAGTTAGACATTTATCTAGTATAATGTATAAATAATATAACACCTAGATATTTTGTGTATATGTACAGAAATTACATTGTTTATTACTATTATTTTTTTTTTTTTTTTTTTGAGGAGCATAACAGTGAAGACAAAAGCTGACTTCTGTTGCTCTCATTGAACTAGAAAGATCTCAGTATATTACTGTTGTTCTAATCTTTTTAAACTCAGAGTAATCATATCAATGAGTTAATAAACTTGATGTATTGTACAATTATTGGGTCATTTAGTGATCGTGTAAGAATATAAAATAGATTGAAATCTAAAGATGATTAACTTTTCAAATAATTTGATGTATAAACAAAAATACAGTATACATTTGTCCAAAAACAATTATATCTTATTCAATATTCTAGTTTAATATAATATTTTATTTCAAGGTTTCCATTACAAACTAAACAATTACTGAAATACTGGAAAACTGCATTGGAGTATGGAAGAATCCTACCAAGTGAGTAAACACTAATATGAAATGCTCATTTTGCAAAAAAAAATATTTGTGGAAAATAGAAATTAAAAACTTCATCATTATGCAATTTCATCAAGATATAGATTTAAAGGAAATATAATACAACATTATTAGCGTTTTTGAAGATAATGTTCCTCCTGGTTGTTTAAAACCAGATTAAAATTACATAAATATCCTGATGTAATATTTGAAATTATTGTACCCACTCATTAAAAAAAAAGAAATGTACTGAACATTTTAATTTTGATGATATAAGAAGACAATTAGCAGCAAAATCTTGATACAATGTTTACTAATAATTGTAATTCTAATAGTTTAATCCAATGTGATGATGTGATCAATTTAATCAGCTCTGATGATAGTGACAGTGATGTGCCGCATTACATAAGAAGAAGATCGAATACTGAATATACTCAGACGAACAATATAGTAAACCAAAATTTGAGTAATAATTTATACAATTATAATAACCAAACTGAAATGCTTACTTTAGTGCCAGAACCTATTGTTATTAATGTTGAAAAAACAGGTAATACACAATCCAATAGAGGGAAATCAGTGAAGAAACCAATTGTTTCAAAAAAAAAAACTATCCCAGGACCAACTTGTTTGATCAACCCTAATAACAGTCGAAGTAAAACTCCTGTCAGACACTTTGTAGCTAATAAATTTGTGAAAAGGTTAAGTTTTTATCAACGAGTAAATTCTAGATTAATGTCAAAAGTTAAACAATTGACGATTAGGAAACAGGAATTGCAAGATATTCAAATAAAATATTTACATCTTAAAGAAAAAGTTCTTGAAACAGAAGAGAAATTATTGGATAATGGTATAGATACATCAGAATATCCGGTATTTGCTTTAGTTTGTGAAGACAAAGATTCTGAAACAATCAACGACAATAAATATGATATATTATTAGAGTGCAAATTAGACAGAGAAAATCAAAAACCAGATGAAGATGAACCAGAATATATTTTGACCCGTGAAAGCTCTCCAATTTTAGAACCACAAATTAAAAATGGAATTAACTTCCAATAGTATTAAGTAAAGCCTTAAAAACTCATTATAAAATAACCTACCTTTTGTAGCATTTTATCATTTTATCATTTTTTTTTTTTTTAGAAATAATACGTAATATGCAATATTATACTACTTAAATATTTTTATCATATCTTTAAATACTTTTGATTTATTAAGAATAATATTTTAAAAATAAAAATAATTAATGCATAAACAACTAATTTATTATTCTTTTATGCGAGTAAAAAATCATTATCTACTTTTAAAAACCATTAATGGCAGTTGTATTATATTAGATTACATTATTTTATTATTATGACTACATAGGTAATATGATTGAAATAATAAATAATTAACACATGTTTTTATATTTTTGAATTTTGAATTTAAACTAGATTTGTTCAACTTATTTCTTATTCGAAGATATATATATATTAATTTTAGGTACATAAATAATTACTTTTTAATGTATTAATAAATACTATTGTCTACTAATAGTTCATTTTTATATTAATTATATCTATATTAATGTATTTTCATGTATGACAGTGGCTTGGTGAACTTTACGGACCATGATGCACAATTTATATTAATTAATATTATATGTACATAATATGTATTTATATATTATATAATTATTATTATGTGATTGTATATTTTAATTTTTGTTTTATGTTAATAAAACATTATATGTCCAATCGGTCCCCCCAAAAAATTTCCTCTATGATGCTTAGGCGTCATAAAATACCATTCCCCATGTCACATGTGTGACGTGTAATATACTAGCTTATAATGTACCAGTGGCTTGCAGAACTTTTTCTTCATGGGGGGCAACATTTTTTTTTACCCCATCAATAAAAATATACTTTTTAGTTTTTATTAAGATTTAAGAGATTCCATAAATACTAACCTAACACCCATAAAGTCATAACTCATACAGTATGTTAATCATCAACACAAGTTTTATTTCAAATCATAATTATCAAAATTTCTTACCAAAAAATACCAACAACTGACTTACTACCGATTTTCAAGTGGGGCCTATATCCCATTAATGACATTTCTGCATGCTACTGAAAAGTACTAAGGTAACACAAAATTTAGATTTTAGAAAAAACTAATATGTATAAGTATTATCTCAGTTAAGCATAAATATTTTTATTTAATATATATTAGTTTTTTTATTTAGCCATAAACTTGTTATGATAAGAATAATTTACTGATCCATTTATTATTTATTAAATTAGTAAGATAGTGTACAGCAAGTTTTAAAGTTTCTTGATTACTCTATTACATTAACAAATTTCAACATTAATACCAATACTATTAACTTATAATTTATAATTATGTATAATAAGGGGTTTTCATATTATGAACAGATAACCCAATGTTAAAGAATTACAAAGTTTTATTAAAACTATATACAATAAACAAATTTTAAATTATCAAAAATATATCTGGAGAAAAATAAAATTTGTTTTAAAAATGTATAGGTGTATTAATTTCCATCTACAATAGAGTTTTGTTAATTCAACTTAAATAGGACATACACATGCCGAATTTAAAAAATTAGATATTTAAACAGAAATCAAGTAGAACTTAAAATATATCTCTTTTCATTATTCTTTTATTAAATTATTCATGTAGATATTATAATTAATATCACCATTGGTTATAGTATATACTATATTCTATAATCAATGATATTACTGACAAGTTCATAATTTTTGTTAAAATTTCAACAGTATTATCAAAAAATGTAATAACGTTGAATTATTAAAATGATAATCCAAGAATAAAATTATAAGTAGATTTAGTAAAAGTATGCCAAATTACTGAGGGTGCCTCAATTTCAAGACTATTGTTTGTATAAAAAGAATATTTCTTTAATTTTTACAGTGGTATAAATGGTTTAATATTAAATTTATTAAATTTTTTTAAATTCTATAACATTATTTATAATTAAAAAAGTTACTTTTCTAGATGTAGTATATAATATCTACAATTAAAAAAATATATCTAATTATAAAAGTTTAACTTAATATCTAGAATTAAGTTTTTAAAAATGGTTAATAGTTAATAATTATATTTATATTTTTGTACTGTGACTAATCCTTATCAGCTGATGTATAATTATTGTTACTACAATTACAATGATTATAATATTTAAAATTCAGATTTAGTGTTGGCCCTAAAAAGCCCGTACTGCTTTTCTGGGTTTAACCCACTCAATATTTTGAAAAACCCAACCTGCTTTTCTGGGATAAACCCACTCAATATTTTGAAAATACCCCACCTGCTTTTTTGAGATTAAGCCCACTCACTTGATATTTTGAAAATCTCTTAAAAAAATCAATGCTTCTTTCATACTCAACATTTTTTTGTGATTTATTTAGTTAACATTATATTATGTATTTTTCCAATTAAACTTTGATTAGAAAAATATGTATCTAATTAATATTTTTTAGTTTCAAGTAAAAGTGTAAAATTAAAAAATTCACACTGCTTGTCAAAAGAAAATTTAACAACTTAATTATTTAAGTAACAAACATAGGGTTACTTATGAAATATAATATCTAATGACTGTATAGCTTATACATATAAAACTATAAAAACAAAAATATTATTTGTATTATTTATTTTATACTCAAAAAATTATAGTAATGGACAATGGTCAAACATAATATAATCATATAGTATTTTTAATGGGACATGATCACGATTTAAATCTTAAATCTTGAGCATGATACAAGATAAGAAAACTGCGGTTAATACATAGAAAAAATTTCTTTATTTTTTAGACGGGTTTTATCAGAAAAACCCGATAAAACTGCCCACTATTACCTTTACAATAAAACCCGTCGGGTTTTTGAGTTTTTTCTATATAGCCTAGGTTTTTGCCTACCCTTATTTAAATAGGTGCATTGTACAGGAAAAGAACGGTGGAGGATAAAGTAAGTTATTCATTAGATTGTCTGTAGTTAAAGAATAACAACTATCAAACATTGTGATTTTTTTCTGGAATCATATGGGATTTAATTTTTTTGCCATGTCATTAAGCTAAAATTAACCCATCTAGAAATTAATAATGACAATGACAGTTAACGAGTTTCAATAGTTCCATTGTCTATTTTATCTAATTATAGAATATTTAATAAGTTATACTGTAAAAAGTTAATATTTTGGTTAATAGAGTGTAAAATAAATTGCATACCTAACTTAATGTATTAAATCAAATTAATATCTTATACCCTAGTTTGGTAAAAGTAGATTTTTTTAACTTTTCTACTCTTATACTCCACGAAAAACTTATCGAGGATAGATATAATGACGCTATCACGCTACAATATGTAATTAATACTTTTATTGCCACAATATAAGGCGATACCAATTAATAAAGAAAATCGAGTTATAGACGAATTGTTAGATCAATTTATCACGGGATTTGACTATTGTAGTTCAATTTTAATTTAAAAAAATGTATAAATTGAATTACCTATTGATTAAAGAATAAGTATCAATAGCAACAACCCAGTTTATTAGCATTTATTCACTGATTCATCTATTTAGCGTGCCGAGTAGCCAAAAAGAGAAAGAATGAAAGATGACCTTCTTGAGTTGAGTCTATCACGATTATAATATATTATTAGTTTTAAATTATAATACTTTGTCCTTCCATTTAATCCTTTTTCCATTAAGGTATAAATATTTAATAAGTTTTGTTCTCTATTAATTATTTTTTGCAAATATAAACCAATAAAGTATAAAATAATATTTTAGCTTAATAAAAATTTCTATCATACCAATTATACATATATTTTAATAAAAAGTTACTTTAATTTTTTTTTTCTAAAAGATTATCATAAAATAGCTAAATTGATTTACCTAACCTTATTTGTTCTAAAGATGGCTTCTAGTAGCTAATTTTTGTTACTTATAAAGTTGGTACATTAGGGATTAAAAATAAAAAAATCCCCAGTATTCTTCAATACTCTACTGAAATTCTACCTAACCTATCATCATTGGGATCCCTGAAGTTCGAGGATAAGTTGGACAAGGCAAATATGAAAATCGGGAGGAAGGATTAAATTAATAATTTAATGGATAAGAGACACTAAGAGACCTAGATAAAGATGGATACATGGAGTTCAAGAAGACTTGAAACTTTAAAATGTAAAGAACGCAGAATAACGTGCAAAAGATAGAGAGGGATGAAGACAATATGCCATTGTGGCAATGGGTCTTAAAGGACTGTAAAAGCCCAGAGAAAAAAGAGAACACTTCAATGAGTACTTTTGTATTTAAAGTGAATTCAATAATATCATATTTTTCAACTTTAACATTTGGTTCACTAAAGTTTTACTTAAACAAAAATAATCGGGATAAACAAAAATTAAATAATTTTACTCACCCAAAGGAACTTGTAAATTTAACCAAGTATTTAAGTAAATACTTTTTAAACATACCTAATATAATTTTCAAAATATTTTGGTGCTTTTTGCAATACTTAGAAATTGAAATATTTGTAATTTCCTAGTTATTTATTTTTAGTGATGGGAATTAAAAGTAGGTACAAAATAAAATTTGATACAGCTATAACACAGAAGTAAAGTTTTGTTCTATAAAATCCTACGACTATACTCTACCTAAATTTTAGCAGAATAGCTATATGAACAATAAATCTGTGCCAAAAAAAAATGAAGTATTAAAGTTCTTATACAACGAAAATCTATAGTGCAACGTGTAAATGTGTAATTCAAGCGAGACTATAATCTTTTATTAATAGTGAGTCATATTACTAAAAAAGATTTTAGGCGAAAAACCTCCGTTGGCTTCTAGAAACTTTAATATAACCTAATTTTCGTCACATCAGCCCTCAAATCTTATTTTTTTATCACTCTAGGTTTTTGCCACGATTTAGAGAAGATCACAGACATATATCTTATTATATATGTCTGTGGAGAAGATATATATAGATAAGTAACTATCATAGATCTTATAATACTAGATAACTGATAAGTAATGAGCGTATGGAATGCATAACAACATAGAGGGCGCTGTTTGATTACCCGATTACTCGTACGCACGGTAATATGTGTAATTCCGTAGCATGGGTTATTTATATTGTATATTTGAACTATTATTAATGATTTATTAGCTATTTTATTATTACCTAATGTCACAATTCATTTTTACTACGGACTAAGATATACAGGACTGGAAACGACGCCGTTATCGATGAAACCAATGTACAACGCTAGCTGGTACAACGTCGATCTTAACGCTATCTAGATACCCAAGTGCGCTATAAAATAATACATGATATTGCCTACATCGTCCTTATAACTAAAAATATTTTAAATTGTAATTATTATACATTTCAACATTTGTACTCTCGTTTGTCCCTATATAAACAAACTATCAAAAATTGATGGAATTGCACCTTTTTTTAAAGAACATATTTTACGTTGGGCAACTTCATTAGTCTGTAATACATTTTTTTTTTATATTACAAGAGTAGTATATTTTGTTTTTATTTTGGTAGTATCAATTCACTTGCACTTTACTGTGTTTTATAGTTTTTAAATACTTCTCTTAGTTTAATAATATGTATAAAATATGAAAAATATTTGAGAAGTTTGAGTAATATTTTAAATACTTTAAAAAATTATCTTTATAACACTATAAGTTGCTAAGTTATTTACCGACGACAGTTAATAGTAATGGTTATATAATAGATTATAATTTGCATAAACATAAAATTTAACATACATTTAAATCTCCAGAATAGTTGGTATTTATACTTATTAAATCTTCTGCTGAAAAATGATTTTTACATACATAATGAGCTATGGAACTTTTCCCATTAAGTTTAGAGACAGCTTTAATTCCAAGCTGTTAAAATGTTAGGATCTTTCGGTGCTTTGAATAATGTGCTTTTAATATTGTTTTCCAAAATATGACATTGGTCTACACTACACCGTCCAGGCATTTTGAAAATGTATTTAAATTATACCAAATGACATTACTATTGAAATATTACCATATTAGTAATAAAAAAGTATAGCATATAATATCATAAAATAATAATAAATAATATTATTATAGTCCGGATAATGTGTGAATATATTATTATATATCTATAGTCAAGAAATAAAATTAGATACAAGTGTAAAGTGTTTAACTATTTTATTGTTTATATATACAGTTGCTAGTTGCAAAGTTGAATATTGTAAATTAAATATTACATTTTATTATTTATTTATAGGCTTATAATATTTGCCAATAGATGGCACAGCAGTCGCGGTTGTACCGTCAGAAGATGAGGAAGCGTTGTACATTTGGTCTAGACCCTGGACTCCGCCATCCCATTCGTGTCCAGTCCTGTTTATCATAGTCCGTGATTGTTACACAAATGTTTCTAACAAGGTGAATCCACTTTGGTTTCTAATATACATATTATGCACGCCTGTCCAAATCGACTTACATCACTGCGGGATGTTATTACGCGGCTGTTCATAATACCGTTGTTATCTACAGTCCCTGTTTAGTAGTATAAGGTCTATGGACGGTAACTATACAAATAGAAGATTTCAATTCTCAGATAAGCGATGTAAGATACACCACAAAAAAAAAACGAGAAAATATTATAGTAGCTTTATACCCAACACTTCGCTTGTAGGTAATTCGTATAGGGTACATAAGTTATTATTTTGGTACACATTTAAAGTTTCTCTTTAGAAATAATTGAATTATTATAATATTAATCACAATTATTACGCAATAATTAAACTCGTTTATTGTGTACAAATCTTTTCTATTGCGTCATCTGCTCGACGACCAATATAAAAATCATTTTATTTACGCTGACGGACTACGCTAGATGGCTCTGTTTTTTTATTCCACTAAGACATGTCCGTGAGTCACGTTAGTTAGGTTTTTTTTGGGTTTCTGGAGCAGTCTTTTAGAGTTATCATTAAAAGAGAATGCTGTACAGATTAAGTCTATTGTCTAACGTATTTCGATTAAAGTATATCGGGTCCTAAAGCGCCGATTATGGTAGCTCTTGTTATCTGTACTGCTAGGGTCAAGTGACTAGTTTGCGTTTTAAGAATCGGTCGGCTTAACAGTGTAGTTCAGGAATCGATATGTTCATTTCAGGGTAAAATCTGTAATTTATGTATCGTTCCTAACTTCACCACGATGATGAACCGTGTTCAAACACTTTTGCGTGAGGGGTGGCTGATGGTGATGGCTAGAATTACATGCTATCAACCATCAGCGACGATGATCTGCAACCAGACTCGTGTATACGAGATAATACTGGACAGTGATTGAACTACCTGAGTGGTAGATTTTAATTTTATATGTCATTTGTTTATTAATTAACGACCTTTAACTCTAAATTATATATTAATACATCATATTACTCATACATAATCAGATAATAATTGCATAGCTAGACAACTGGTATATTTAAAATTTTTACATTAACGTGAAAATTAATATTTCAAAGCTTGAAATAATTAAAAACTAACTTTTATAAATTTAGGCTTAATTAATTTTAAAAAAAATTATGTCTATATTATGTTTTAAATTATAATACAGTTTATGTTTTTTTACGATTATATATTTATATAATTTTTAATCCACTAATTTATTGATTGTGAGTCTAAACTTAGTTTTTAAAAAAATATTTTTAATTTAATTGAAAATATAGCATGTAGATTGTAAGTAATTGATTATTATTTATTACCTATCTCTAAATGTCATATAAGCAAAATAAGTGATCAAGCTTAAAATCATAAGTTAATATTTTTTATCTATCAAAACCTTTTGAATTTATAGTTATCCAACTAAAAAAATGAACCACTTTGAAGTAATATTATCATTATAAAATCAATATATAATCTCATAAAATATGTTTAAGTTTGATATTAAATTATCTTGATTAGCTATCTAGGTATTTATTAAAAAAAACATTCATGACAACAAAATTCTTAAATAAAGTGTAACATATTTATTAGTAAAGTATTTTTAAGTAATTGATAATTATTGACTTAATAACTGTTTTACATTTCATTAAAAAAATAATTAAAAATTTTCAAATACCTTACAAAGATATAAAATATTTTGTGAACGATATAATATATGTTTTAAAAATGATATTATACATTTTTGGCGAAAGTTTAAATAACGTACAGTTATTTATTTCTGATTAACAACAAAAAACAAAGTTATTTATCCGTAATATATTTTTCTTTTTTACCTTTGCCAATGAAACCTGCATTTTTTATTTGAACTGGTGGCCAAACGGTTAATAATGATGAGTGCATTTTTTTTTCAAAATCAGACTTAAATTTAACAAAATCAAATAAAACCGAATGCAATTCATATAGTAATATAACCTAAGACTAGACTCAATTCATGTAGATACCCACACTAACTAGATGGGTCCGAGATTTTTACAAGTACCAATATTACACTAGTTAGGTCCTGGTTTTTTTACAGGTACTACACTAGTTGGGTCCGAAATTATTTTAAGGAAGTATCAAAGCATCTCAAATAAATATAAAATACCTACAAACGAAAAATATTAAAAATGCTGACATTGACGAACTTTCTAAATTCTCATATAACCCGCTATATTAACTATTTTATCAATTACTTTTTCTGGTATTTTCCTATGTAAAATATGTCAGTGCCAAATTATTATCTAAGAAAACATAATGCATAATATACCATTAGAAATAGTACTGCTATAGGTCTAATGCTATATTGGTATAATGATATACCTTTATGTAATCTGAACATTACACATTTCTCATATAGATATTTAAAATAGATATTTTAACTTTGTAAGAGTTATAGATAGAAAATATAGAAAATGTTATTATGTATATTGTAGTACTTACCAATAGAAAATTAAGGACCCAACTAGTGTAGTACCTAAAATAAACTGGTACCCTTTTTTTTATACTACCTGTAAAAATTCCGGACCCAACTAGCACAACAATTTTTAATTTGGAACCCAACTCGGATGCAGCCCGATTTTCTGCCATAAAAAGTATCACGATACCAAAATGATATCGTAGGTAAAAGGTTAACTATATAGAAACAAAAAAATGTTTGTTCCGCCCAGAGTCCAAAAGTTGACAATCAATTCATGGTGTAATATAACATTTTTAGGTACAAATAAAATCATCGAATTTATAAATATTAATCTTAAAATAATAATTGTGTCCTTGTGATTTTATTTAAACATTACATTTTAATTTCCAATAAATACTCTTTTAATTTCTTAAATACTTATAAATTACAATAATTTACCATAGTTGTATCTAAAATAATTTATGATTAAATTAATGATATCCTTGTACTAAATGATTAAAATAGTGTTAAAAATTCAAATTAAAAGAATATAAAAAAATACTAATGTAATTTTGTCTTACTTTACAAAATGTGTCATTTTTATTTGAAACAAATGTATAATTCCTTGTAATATATATATATATTATATTGCAAGGAATTATATATTCATTATTCATACACTGGGTATTAAACATTCTGTACACGTATAACTTAAATTAAGAAATGGCGAAAGTTTTAATTCTTTATAATATTACTACTACTAGTACTATTGTTTGAATTATGAGCAATTTATCGAAATACATTTTGTACAAAACTGTTCTACGTAAATTTCACTAGATAATTCTGTTGGTAGTTATTCCTTGTATTTATTATTTAGGGAAACTATTGAGAAATCAGAGAAATGTTTAATGAACCAATTACATACAATTTCCAATCTTTAAATAGGTGGTAGATGAACATTGTACACTGTCATTCTATTTTTAATAGTGGTCTTAAAATTACAAATTTTAAAATACTAGAAGTTAATAATGTATTTTTAATGTTATATATTTTATATTATTAAATGTCTATAATAGTAGGTAGTTATACTAATTATCAGCAATCACTATCTGTTATACCAAATGTTATTGTGTATCCATTTTTTAGTGGTTAATTTATACTTTATTTATTTTTCAGATTTATCTGTCTTATTTTTCAAAGATCATGCCTCTACATATAGAATTTTAAATAATAATTATAAATTCATTTTGTAAATGTATTTCGATGTTATACATTCATTTACAATTCATTCATACATTATATTTAAATATATTGAATAGAATCTATTTTTAACACTTATCATTTATCATTATTATTTTATTTTATTTACTAATTTAATACATCCAAATTATTTATTAGGTTAAAGCCCAAAATTCATCGAAAAAGCGATGCTAATGTTATTAAACTATTATTATCAGCATACGGATTAGCTTAATGTTATAATACCAGAAACGCCAACGATTTACTGTGTATTTTTAGGCCAGGGGCACAATTATATATAGTTTGCTGCCTAAAGGTAGGTCGTAGGTAGATGTCTTGACCTCTGAACCCCTTGAGGCTTAGCCTTCGGATGTAGATGCCATTAGACTCTGTGGGTGGTTAAGTTGTAAAATCATCAATTATAAGGGTTTCCTAATAATAGAACATCACATATCTTGTACATATTAGAGACAAATTCAAAAGATTATATATATCGTGTATTTAGGGTGTGGTGCATGTAAAACGAATTCTTTCATACATTAATTCTATTGTGTAGTCTTAGTATGCCGGTAAAACACAATAGCCTTAGAAAATATAATATAAAAGATGTTCAATTAAAAAAATGAAAATGCTAAAATCAAATTATTATAAATCGAATGTCCACATCTGGTATGCCTATATAATGCGCGACCGCATTACTATATTTGAATAGAATACACTATAGGTGGTCAGATGTCATCGGTACAATTGTACAATATAATAATAATCTAAATCTACCAATAATAAACCATTACGGAGTTATTTTATAAAGTCATAATGACACAATTACCCATGAACACGAGATTTTTGTATATGGCATATACCTATATGAATACATAATGCAGGTATAAGTGCAATTGAATGTTTTTATTTATTTTTTATCAATAAAAATTATGTTTTAAACTGTATGTTACTTATATAGTATAAAATAGTAAAATGTTTGAATTTCATTGGAAATAATAATAATTTTATAAAACGTATAATACAATTACCTATTTATAATTTGATATTTTACGTTTTTTTCTTGTTATATATGTTGTCATTGATTGTAGTTCTAATTTTTTTCTTATTATTATTTTTCCGATTACAATAGTTAAAAATTAACGTAACATTAATACTTTAAGCGTAATAAAAAATAATCTACGAATAAAAACCTGAATTCCCTCATGTTTCCATTTATGCGAGAAAGAACTATGCGGTTGTTATTTGTTAAAGAATAATATTAATGATATTTTAGATTTTTTTGATAATCATTGTAGATTTATGTGTATACAAGTTAACGTCATTACTCATTATACACTTATATTAATACTTAACAGTAGTATGGCATATAATAATATTGATGTATCATGTGTATGTATAATAGTTAGTTATTTGTAGTTTGTTCTAGGATCATTTTATTGTGTTTTTATATTTTGTAGGTAATATAATATACTAAATAGTAAATACCTATATAGTACATTAACGTAAACTATAACTATACTACTCGGTAATTAGTATCTACTAATAGTAGGTATGTAGGTACTAGGTACTATAGTTATAATTCTAAATGAATGGTTTCATTCGAGAGTCATACATTGTGTAATGTGTGTAAGTAAAGTGTATCTACTAGGTATATATTTTGTTATCCATGCAATTACGATAAGCGTATAGTAAAAACCTATATTTATTTTGTCTCGACTAAGGAAGTTTTCTAATTCTAAGGTCAATCCGGTTAAATACTTATAAGTTGTAGGAAAGCAAAATTTTTACTTCACAAAAAACATATAATCTAAGTTTATACATAACTCGTAATAGTCCTTAATAATCATACATTATTAATATTTAATATACACACATAATATAGTTATAGACAATAATTTAGTTGATAATTCTATTGTACATCATTTATATACTTATTAAAAGGGAGGCCACACATACCTCTGTTTCACATTAAATAGGAATAAAGATATTCTGTATTTTCACGATTACGACTCTCTTGTTTAATTGAAGTCCTAAATTTAACAAGAAATTCGTAATCTTGGAAATGCGGAATATCTTTGTTTCTATATTATGTGAGAGATAGACAATCACAGAGAAAACAAATGTTTACTGCTTGAACATAATAATTAATAAATTATACAAATTAAGACATTTGAATTTCAAAAATTTTTTAAATCAGAGCCATTCTCCATTTCCAATATTTTAGCGTTATTACTTATTATAGGTACTTACTCGTTACAGTTATTTATATTTTATTATTTAAATACTGATAGTATAAGCTAAATGTTTGAATTCTTTATTTAATTAGCATAACATAGTTACCAGGTATATGTAACGATGAACAGGGCCAGTGAGAGGGTGGGGCAGGGGGAAGATCCTCGAGGTCCGACCTCCGGTGGGGGGGGGGCGCTGTCAGAGGTGTATTTAGGCACAGCTTAAACAAATATATATAAGTGAAAGGGCCTGGAATTGATCAGCTCCGGCGCCCACCAAAATACTTGCTAATCCTGACGATGAACGATGTACACATATAAATATGATTTTTCGTATTCTATTTATTTTTCCTGTCTTCGTGGGATTAAAATTGTAAATTTTAAATATTATATAATGATATCAAAAAAATTAAAAACAGTCAATATTACTGAAAATAACATCATATTTAAAAACTAATAATTTAACTGGTTTATAGGTATATTAAGCCTAAAAATTATTGTTTTGAAGATTGTATTTTTTCCACACATTTATTTACAGTTATAGTGAGATTACAAAACTAAAATCAAAAAATACATTCATCGCACCATTCAGAATCTAAAACCAAAATATATATTATGCTAAATTTATTGAACTCGTAACATATTATGTCTATGCTCATTGCTCTGGCCTCTGATTATTCAAATTCAATACACAATCAAATAATGAAATAAGTAGGTATATAACGCCATGGATTTTTTTGTTATTATAATTTAATTTATCAAATTTATCCACTTATTATCATTTTATCAAACAATTCGAGTTGCCTAAATCGTTTTATATATAGATATATATTTTATTCTTTATATGAATTAAACAATCTACACAAATTTTGTACAATAAGTTTGATAGAAAGAATTATAAATATAGGAAATTGGGCCAGAGCCTGATTTACCAAATATATGGCTCAGGACAAAATAAAAATAAATTTTTATTTCAATAAAATAATATATTAGTATATAATATTACATAGTTAGTGATAGTCACCGGTGGGCTCCTTGGCCACGTGAGCCCAGGACAAATGGTAGTCTATTTTGTCCGTGCGTAAATATGGCCCTGGATTGGGCAACATTTTGCCCACTCAGGCGTCTTATATTTAAAAAAAATTATAAAACGAAATTTTTGTAGATAACGCTGTAACAGCAGCAGAAGCCAACACCCCCCAAAATTACGCTTTTGCACTATATGTATATACATATATGGCTATATATAACCAGTGTCGGATTTATGGCAATGAGGGTATAGGTGAGATGAGTATCAGGTAACCCACTTACATTGGCCTAGGGCCTAGGCTAATATTATGCAGTAGATATTTATTAATAATTATAATACCTAATCATCAAAACATATAAATCGCTTATTATAAATATAAGTTTTTCTATAATTTAATTATTATTAATTTATTTTCTAAATTGTGTAAAGCACATAAAATTACTTCTCATGTTCCTATTGATGGAAAAAAAGAGATGTGCAGGTATGTGTTATGTGTATCGTGTATGTATAATATTATACTTCCCCTCCCCTCTAGACTTGTCAAGAACCGCCACAACTATATGTATACCTATACATATAAGTGACTATATGAGCTATGTTTTGAGGTCATACTTTTCAATGATTTCGTAAATTAAACAAACATGGTCAAGTAACTCAAATATATGACAAAAAAATGTAATTTTAATACTTTATTTATTATACTTGTATTATGCAGAATGAATAATTATAGGTAACTACTATTATAAGTACAATAAATATGACATAATATTTATTATATAAATATTAAATGCAATTAAGCGAAGATTTCATAAATCATAAATAGCCTAGTTAATCGTAATTTTAATATTTTTCAAACCGGGTACCTATTGTATAGGTTCCAATCATGCACGTTTTATTTTAAATTTAAGAGCGTGTTGATTTATTATTCATGTTAATACTCTTATGTATAGAAAAACTTATAATAATCGTTATTGATTTTTATTACCACTATGTTTCGTGCCTCCATAATGTTATTATTTTTTAGGTAACAACATATATTATATTATATTAATATTAAACATTATTATAATTAAAATTGTAATTGTATCTGTATTTGTATTAGTAATAATTATGTTTCTTTATACACTTGAAAATAAAAATTTAACGTATATTAGCCATTAGGTATTTATTTAATATTTATCATCAATAATTATACATACATGAACAAAACTTAAATGTTGTACACTTGTAGGTACCTATTAAAATTGTTTAAAGAAATTCTTTTTTCAAATCATTTATTATTTGAATAATTACAACCTATAACTTATAAGTACATATTTACATTTTCAATACCAATATACATTTTTAAAATTCTTTTAATTAAACAATAAGTATTCATTTTTAAGTATAATTGACAATTCTACATAATTATTGTATTTGTAAATTTAAATCTAAATAGAAAATTGAAATATACCTAATGCCAATTCCCAAGTGCATGCAAACGGTACAAACTTAATTCTAATTTGTATCACGCCATTCAAAATAATTTATACTTTTAGTTTAAATAAAAAGAAAACCTAAGTAGCAAGGTTCAATGGCATGATCAGGCTTGACTATAAGAGGGAGACGATCAACATTTTTTAAATACATATTGAATGGAAACCCCTCTCCGCTGGAAAGATTTTCGCCTAGGCAAATAGCTATTTGTGCCACTCCGCCATAATTAAAGCTAACTTCTTGATATTTTTTAACTAAAATATTATTTTTTAACTAAAATATTATTTTTTACACAAAAAATATATCTTGACTGCGGTTATGTGTAGGTAATTGAGCAATTACATATAAACTTTTTTAGAGAGTAAAAATTTGGACTTTATAGTATTAATAGGTTAACTATATTGTACATACCAGCTATAAGTAACACAAATATATATTGTAACGTACTTATGAATGACGACTGATGCGGTGTACGTCTTACCGACAAAATGTAGCCGTATAAAAATATACCTTATTTATGTACACGCTGCAAGTTTCGGCGTATACTGCAATGCACTTATTATTGTAAATTATTGATAATAAACCATAATAGCACTACAGTAACATTACAGATGTACCAAAAGCGTAATACACTAACAGTAATTAGTGATTACTATAAAAATCATACCTATACACAATAATAATAATATTATGATGGCATTTAGGTACACAAACGCACGCACGAGGATGAAGTATACGAGTTGAAACGAGAGACGACGATGACGACCGGCAGCGTTCGTGTTTGTGTAACTGTACGTCCAAAACAGCGCGACCGTCACACGATGACCGATATGTGTGTATATATTAAAATAAAATAATAATAAATATTCTAATAATATCGTGTGTTTATCATAGCGCTAAAGAACGAAACTGGTTTTCCGCGACACACTAGCGTATTATTATTATTATTATTATTATACAATAAGCCGTGTTAGTGAATAATAATAATAATAATAATTATTATTATTATTGTAATTATATGAGGCGCCCGCGACGCGTAACTTGCGCGTATCTCGGAGAAGGGGCCGAAGAGCGAGAAAAAACGCGCGCGCGTCGCGTTCGCAACCGAGCGGTGGCGACTGGCGACGGCGGCCCGCGGAGAGCAACAACACGCAGTCCGGCGAGTACCGCGCGGCGCTGTAGATTCGATATTCGACCGGTGATCGCGACGGACGCTCTGTAATCATATATTATATTATCATTAATAATAATACCAGTCGTGCACCTTTTCGTTACCTTTTCTCTAATATATTTTATCGTTTTACGTCGGTTCGATTTTTTTTTTTTTTTGATTTTGATTTTCGTTCATACACGACAATACTCGAGTTTTCTCATCGTCCACAGATATTATATATGTATAAATGTATAATAATTAAATTAATATAATACCGTGATTGTTCTCTGTTGGTTATTTTTCATCGGTTTTTAACTTTTTAAGATTTTATTCGGCTGCGCCAAACGTAACAAAATTACAAATTACAATATTATTATTGTTACATTACATTATAGTATACGTCGTGCGTTCGTGAATATTATACCTGATCGCGATATTTTCATCCGCGTGTATAATACAATCATCATAAATCGCAATATTTCAATTTAATATTTATATATTAAATAATATCATATTATTGTGTCACGGAGTTCCGCGGCGGGCATGGATTGCAAGAGTTTAACGATTAGAAAAGCTCCGCGCACGTTGCAGTAGATAGGTACGTTCTCCCGTTGTGATTTAATCGTAATATTTATGTACATTATTATTATTTTATTATGCGAGAAAAGCGCATGGTATTCGCCTCGCAATCTTAACATATTTAGAGTTTTAGTTTTGTAATATTATGTAGGTACAAATGTACTGCAGCGATTAATATATGTCATAACTCATAAGTCATAATATAAGTCTGTCTCTGTAACAATATCAGTCCGTTAGTCGGGAATTTACATAGATATAGACACTTATAGTCGTCTGTTGAATTTAGGTATTATAATTTTTTTTTTTTTTAACTAAAACACGCTTATCTGTACCCTCTGTCTATTTTTTATCTTACAAAATAGATTCTCGCAATTGATAGTACTATATAGTAGTACTTTCGCAACAAGTGTCTGCGCACGTTAACTTATAATAATATGTATACATCTCGCACACGAATTCACACCACCAATAAATAGGTAGGTACTTACACGAGGCCGTTGGCTTTACTACGAAATATCAACATTTCAGTTTGATTATTTTTTCTCTTACGTTTGGATTTGGAATCATATAATAATATATTATATGTAAATTGTAAATAAGTAACTATGTAATAAATTTCTCATCAAAACAAAATCAAAATTTATTTCAATCATAAATGGCTACACTCAAGGTCAAGTTATATCATGTTATAGGCATATGCAAAACATCACTGCCAAAAAGTTATCAGATTATTACAAACATTGATTACATAATGATACGTTTAAAACATTGCTATTTAATAGAAAGTAGTACAATATATTATTTTATTTTACCGCCTTTATCAAAATAAATGTCATTAATTATGACACCCTATAGATATAGCTTATAACTACAATGCGTATTTATCTAATTTAAAACGATTCTTTTTACATTATTTTGTTCGTATATATATCTACTTTTACTTTGGTGTATTTTATGTTTTTTTATTATTATTATATTAATATAAACGCCCCCAGACCTAGAATAACCTTGATATGCATTGATATTGTATTGACTAACTATAGTTTCAAAGTATAGCTTGATAAAGTAGATATTATACGTATAATATAAAATATTACAATAATTGAATTAATCTGTATCGTGTCAATAAAAAGTTATTTAATCAGAGGCTAAAATACCAAAATTTTTGTACCATACACACTCCATATGAAAATTATAGTCATATTTCCTATATAAACTATAATAACAGTTTATTTTAACTCTATAAATTATAACATTTATTGTATCATTTGCACTATTTTTAATACAACTGATTTAATATGCACCTACTAGTTCGTGCAATTTAAAATAATGTTACATCTTGACAGCCGATAGTATAACACACAAATCAACAAATGACCCTCACAATTTAAAATTGCACAAAAGTATGTAACAACTAGGGTGAAAAACGGTGACATAAAATAAGTTATGAGTAAGAAATTGGTCTTAAAATATAGCCAGTTTTTTAATTCTGTGGCTAAAGAGGACGCATGTAAATTTGGTTAAAATTACTCTGGGCTCCCCACATGTTCCAGTAAGTCGAAAAAATATTATTTACGTGTTTAATCCGGAGAAAGTTTAAGTGATTTTTTTCAAATAAAATATTAATTATTATAGGTATAGTAATTTAAATTAAAATCAAAGAAAAAAATTGCAATAAAATGAAAAAAAAATTTACTTATAAAATGTTTAAATTTAGCTAATGCTATATTTTAAGGATTGGTAAATTATCGAAAAAAGTTATATTTTAATATTCAGCTATATTATGTAAAATGTATATACCTACCTATTTATTATAATATTTCGTACATGACACGTATATTTACTCGTAAATGTATAATGTTATATGTAAATCGAAGGAGTGTATGATTGCTATTTTATAATTAAAAATAAGATCTCAAAAATAATATATTAATATATATTATATTACTAAAACAAGTGAAATCAAAATAGGTATTTATAATTCGACGTGTTTAATGACGGTATACATTTAAATTTTAGACCTGTTGCGTACGTGCTTTTCGAACACCTAAATAAGTGAAATTTAAAAAGACGTACAAAGATAATCAAATAAATAATAATGCCTACTCTGTTTTGGCCAATAATATGATTTGTGAATCTCGGACTTTTTATTTACGTGTTTCATTTTTAAATAGCTGTATTTATCATGTGTATGATAGTGATACGTAAAATAATCGTATGACAATGAAATTTAATATTAATTATATCAAATTGTTTGTTTTGGAATAACACGAGGTTGAAGTATAAGAATGTAAGTATTTTTAAGAAAAAACATGTGCAGTAGTGTAGAAGAAATGGTTAAATAAATTATTTCAAAAATAAAATAATACTTAAATAACATCTTTATCTTAAATTAGTGTTATAACAAGATAGTCATTTTACTCAGTACCTATAGGTACATGGAATTAAATAATTCCTATTATAAAAAATATATTTACGTATACTGTATACCTACTGGCATAAATAATATTCTCTTGATTCTTTGATTGTTGATTGTATTCAAATTTGTAATTAAATAATACATGTTAGATACTATCGAGATACCCTACAAATTAACTACAAATTATAGTATTGTGTTTGAACAATAGTTTAAGTTGAACATGATATCAATGAACGTGAAACCATTAAGTCAGTCACTATAGAATAAAATATAAGGTTTAGGTAGGTATATTGTTTATATATTACATATATAGTAATATAGTTCCAAGTTCTTCGACCTTAAGGTCAGATTTATTTTTTAAACAGTTAAATAATTTTTACATCAGAACTATACGAATTATTAGAATAAAATTAAAACTAGTGATTTAAATTCTAATCTTGAGGTTATCATATAAAAAAAATTGATTTTAAAACTATTACATTATTTATTCCTACACCAATAACCTATAACCTATGTCGTTATTTATAATAATGTATTATTATTTAATTATTTAAATTTTAATTGAGCAAAATTCACGAGATAACAATAAAAGTACTTAGTACAAATATATTTTATAAATTAAAATTATATACATAGAAGTAATACATGATATCTGTATTTATTATGCAATAATATTATACAATTTGAAATGTATTATTTTAAGCTTTTAAACTTTCAATATTTTTGATAAATGGATTATTAAAAAAAAACATTGTTTTGATGATAATCTTCAGATTATTCCTTTAGTTATGTTCACTGAAAGTGGCCAATAATGGAGTAAAACCTTTTTATGGGTCATCTTCATAGCGCTGTAAGAAATTTGGCAATCATCTTCATATTATGTTTAAACATTTTTATGTAGGTCATCAACAGTGAACCTAATTTTGTTGTATTGGGATTGGGTCGATTGGGAAATGATAAAACAAGTAATAATATTATGAACAATTATTTTTTTTAATTAGATAATTCAGTAACAGAGTCTCTATTATAGTATACTTACTCAAAATTGGAATCCATAAAATACATTTTAAATTCTGAATAGATCGAGGAATCTATTGCAAGTATTGCAATAATGTATCAACATATGCTTAATTTTTAGTAATCTTATAGTAGAAATAGTACTCCGAAATTTTCATTTTAATATGTTGACGTGATACTATTATATCAACATGTTTGATATTTTAATATTTTCTGGGTTATAACGGTAATTTGCTCTTGAAGAAATTCTTATATCACTGGTATTTTTCCTGTTTTTCCTGTTTTCGTTTATTAAAATCTGTACTCTTAAGATTTTAAGACCTTTAAATTGAATGCAACTGATAAATTTCTAATTAATATATATAGTATATAGGTACTACGAATAATTACTTTAAGTATACGATAGTGAACTTAGTTATGGATTTTTAATTATATAAATGAAGTGAGCAATGTATAGATTATTTACTTTGCAGGTATGTAAATGTGTATGTTTTTTTATTTTCGTGTCCGTCATCATGTTTTGGATCAGAAAAATGCTTTAATATTAAGATGATTTTTGATAAAAATGTGCCAAAATGTTTTAATACTGGGGTAAAATTAGAAAAATACAGAGGGAAACCTGGAACATTTACTGAAATTTTTGAACAAATTGTTTTTATTGTAATTCATAAATATAAAATAACTATAGAGGTTTAAAATTTTCAACAATTATTTATAATTATTATTTATTACTATATTTAGAGACACTTGAAGTAAAAAATTTGGAACAAAATAGATATTCAAATAAACAATAACAATTTCTCTTCTAACAATTTTAGTTATTTTGTTGTAAATTAAAAAAAAATATATAAACTGTAGGTATATACTTGAAATATTTTCATATTTTTTATTTTGTTTTATATTATCATTGCTTATTTGCCTACACACAATGGCATTTTCAAAATATTTAGACCAATTTTAAGTTATTTATACAATAGTACCGATAAATATTACTATAATACTATAGTATGGTAAGTATGTATTGATTTATATGTTAATAACAATAATATAAAATAATATAGGTATTTCTTATTTTTAGTAAAAGCTACTTCAATCTACCGTATCAATAATAATAAGTAATATAAATATATTATTATATACGTCCTTATAAATAGAAATTAACACGGGTATCACTTCATTATCGTTAATCTTTTATAATATAAATACGATGTATAATTGTGTATAATTTATCATTGAATTAATGAATTCAAATGTAATAGATTAATTTCAGTGATCTGACCAATATCGAGTACATTCGAAACCAACTATAAAGCAGAACGAATTCCCTGGTTTTTTTTTTTAATTTAAATTTAATTCTTAATTAATGAATAAACGAGGTTATTACTTATTAACATTAAAATTATGAATAGTTTTGTGATATATATTTAAAAATATTAATATAATCATTAAAATATGTTTTTATATTATAAAAATAAACATATTATAATATAATTACACATTGAATCTTTTTAGTTTCATTGCAAAATAATTGTATGCTTATTTTTTTTTTTTTTTATTAAGAATATTTTATTTTGGAATCCAGAAAAAAATTATAATATATTACAAGGTTATATTCATACATCAGTACATCACACATTCATACTATATGTCTATATTGGTATAATATTCGTATCATTTGCTATTTTCGATACACTTTGATAGAATTTTTGCATTTTTTTAGAAGTGATGTTATATTATTGTAATAATTTAATTATTATTTAATATAATTAATTATATACGTAGTATATCCTTGATGCATTATAGAGGTAAAAAGTAAATATTTTCGAACAGTTTTCAAAAAAATCGAGAAAAACAAAAAAAAATGACGGTAAAACGGTAATTTTTAAGCAAAACCAGTTTTCGACCGAATCGATTTTTTTATATGGGTGTAATTCAAAAACTAATTACTGTAAATACTTGAAATTTTCATCAAATGTTTATGTTAGTGTTATCTATATACAGTTAAATTTTCAAAAATTTTTAATTTTTTTTGAGTTATTTATAGACCACTGACATTTTTGATTTTTATGTGAATTTTTTTTTGAAGTGTCGGTAAAAAAATTTTGGATGACCAAAAAAACTTGAAAATTTAATACAAGGTTCCTTATGAGTTCTTCTTATTGTAGCTAAAAAATCGTTAATCACAATTTTTTTTATAAGCGTTTATAGTTTCTACAAAATCTGTCGAAAACGCGAAAATTTGCAAGTAATTTTGAAGTTGAAAAATCATAAAATGTTTTGTATTTATAACTAAGGATTAAAAATACAACACTAAGTTTTCCATAGGTTTTTCTTCAAGTAGCTAAAGAAAAAACTCGAAGCATCATTATAGGAAAAATTTTAAGTGCGCTTGAATTTTAAATTTTTACGAAATCGCGTAACGATAATGATTTATCCTCAAACGATTTTAAATATTTGTTATTATATTAGCTATTTATAGACAACTGACATTTTCAATTTTTCTGAAAATTTTTTTTGGCCCAATCAAAATACTTGAAAATTGTATACAAAGTTTCTCATATGTTATTCTTATAGTTATTAAAAAATTATAAAAATACACAGGCACAACTTTTTTTTATTAGCATTTGGAGTTAAAATATTGACAAAAATTCGTCAAAATCATGAATATTTGCAAATTATTTTGTAGGTATTATTCATAAAAAATTTTGCATAAGTAGCTAAGAGTTGAAAATTTAATACAAGATTTTTCATAAGTTTAGCTTACAATAATTATAAAAGAACTTAAATTTTGGTGTATTCAGATTTCAGGCTATTAAAAAAAACCACCTTTTTCACCAACTACTGGAAATTATATCCTAGACTGACAAATCATCTTCGTTCAGAATCGTCTTTCGTATACAATGATAACTATCATTGGATTCAAATTTAACACTTCTAAAATGTATATAATAGTGATCCACACGGCACCTAATGTACAGCAGAGCGGTACCCACTTACCCGCTTTTTTTAATTTAAATACATCACACCTTAATTGATCTATATTATAATATTGTCATGTTACATATATTTAAAAAATAGTCTCGCCCTTATTTTACCGGTAGATTCGGTGAAATATATAGGTAATATTTATAATTAGCCGTTTACTACATACATAAACCATTAGGTATAGTTATACTATAATTAAAGCTTTAGAAAGGTAAACATCTCGTTCTTAATTGTTTTCAATTATGTAAGTACATAAAAATCTTTGGTTGTATACAAAAAATTCCAAAAATTTAACTAGTCACGTAATTTCCACTTCCACGGGTTAAAATTTTTTTTTTTTTTTGATCCAGATCTGCCCTATTTGTATAACCTATATCTAATTTAACTGTTTCATTTACAACAATAATAGCGACTTCTATATTATTATAATTTATATTCTATTCACGATACTATTGTTAATTTCCATACATAATTGTATTATAAATTTCTGTTTGCCATATAATATGTATAATATATATACAATTTATTATATTTATTATATTTATCTAGATAGACTGTATAATGTCCATATTGTATACCTATGTATATGAAAATATATTATACATATTATACGGCAGACATTGCAGTATGTTGCGCTGCGCATGGATAAGTACTAAGTATTAGGTAGGTATAGATAGGTATAATATTTCGATATTGATGCTTGACACGGTATCTGGTTAACCGAGTTGGCGTGCATTTTGGTAACGCGGCGTACATACGAAGGTCGACTGAAACATTGTGCATTTCGAGTTTTAGGTAGAGATACAGGGTGATTCTGTTATGGAACAACACTCATTATTTCAAAATCCATAAAAGTTTTTAAAAATATTATTTTTACATAGTTTCCAGTCAAAATAAACAGCATTAAAAAAAAAAAATTATCGTTATATTTTTTTTAAGTTTTTTAATTTTTTAATGACAACATGCATTTTCAATTTCATATTAGAAAACAAAATATTTTTTGTAGTATTTCGATAATAAAAATCAAATTTCGAACGAGAAGTTTTGTGTTATAAGTATAACTTATGTGTTTGGAATCCGGAGTAGCAACTAGCAGAGTTCGGGCGGAATACACCGCAAAATGTTGGTCTAATACTCCGTTCACCAAAAATTTAAATACTTATAACTCAAAAATTACTCGTTCGAAATTTGATTTTTATCTGGTTTTCATGGATTTTGAAATAATGAGTGTTGTTCCATAAGAGAATCACCCAGTACACATAATAAACTATTTTTCATTTATACACGCTTTTACGCTACAACCTGTAGTATAATATGTTTGATGCATCTACTAAAGTAGATAGTATACTACTATAGGTATACCTATAGTTAGATTGCTATATATAATACATAGACACAGCGTGTTTACGCGATACTTATTAATTTGAATCAAGGTCTGAGACATCTTAGTACATCTTTTTCAGAACAGAACGTTCTATAGCGAAAAATAATATATATAATTTATTTTAGTTTATATCTATGTAGTATATTAAACACAATATAAATTGTAAGATATTATGTCTAGCCCTTAGGTCGACAAATTAAATTCGTAAATAATATATGTATTATGTGGCCCGCAAGGATTGGATAGAAGCCGAATCTAATTTGAAATAAAACTATATACGTTTTAAAATATTACCGATATGCGTATCTTTTTAAATCACCATTAACGGGGGGCCTTGATCGATTATTGAACGATTAACGATTGACACGCATCGCGTATTAATATAATACAAATGAATAATATTATATAATGTGTACAACTGTACAATAAGATTTAAATTAATAGTAATAGTAAATACGTTAGCTCGTAATGTAGACACGATATAGTAGTTGTACTCGTATATTATGTTTAATTGTTTAGTTATTATTATTTTTTTAAGTGTGTAATAAAAACCACTATATACAGTAAACTATACTATACTAAGTACAAAACATAATGCACGATGTATATGGGACTGTTGTAGATAAAAAGTTTAAAAATGTTTTTGTTGGTTAAAAAAAACATACTGATTTTATTGAAAGATATTATTCTTATACAATTTACGTCGTTACAATATAATAATTTTGTTTACATTGAACTGGATGAAAAATACCGAGAGAGATATTCATCATATACTGTGGGTTGTGGCGTACCTAACTGATACCTTTACATTTCCGGGAAGGGGTGGCAAAATATAAAACCTGAACTATCTATAAGCAAACATTCCCTTTAAATATGTCATAATATTTCTAATCGTTGATAGGAACATAATAATTTATCGATTTGAAAAATTTCTAATATTATACTGTATAATATTTTTAAATACTTGAATTTTTATACAATTTAAGAAGTGTTCTAGCGTTCTAGGTACACTCTTAAAGCTATATAGTCTTATATTGATGTAAAAACACTTTTTTTAAAAAAAATTACAAGCTACCGTTTTTAAGTAAATTTTTAAGCAGATGATTTTTTTGAAAATGTTGATGATGTATCTAAATTCTAAATTCAAATTTTAACGACTAGTTTCATGGTTTCTAACATGTATATTAAAAATCAAAATTTGAATTAGTTTATTTTAAAGAAAAAATAGCATACCTATATTAGGGTGTTCCTTAGCTATAGATAGGGAAAAAAAATAGCAACATTTTTTTGTGCTCACTCCCTAAAAACGTGTGTATGCATATAATAATGAATTACCTACGAAAAATTTTGAGGCAATCAAACAAGGTTAACCCGTGCCGAATTGTACCTAAAGTTTGAATTAATTCAGTTATATAGGTCCTATATACTGTATAAACTTTGTATAATATAGATTTAAACATAAAAAAACATATCTACAGCAGAGCCACAATATTCTAAAAAATTTATCGCTAATATTTAACTACTAACTTTTCTGAAGACGTCTTATTATCATCATGTTATAATATAGTTAGTATATTTGCTGGCTCTATTAATAAATTAGTGACGATACTAATTATGAACGTATAATTTTATACACTATATAATATATATAGGTAATTTATAAATCTATAAATTATAATTACTAATTAGGTATATTTTACTTTCAGTGACCCCAAAAAATAAAAATATTTTACCTATCCACAATATTGATTATTTGATAATATAAACTCTCTATCAAAAATTGGATTAGATTTACTACTGATATTACTGTTTACCAATAGTGAATTATGCTAGTAATATTGATATATATACTCAAATATGAAATATACATACATATATATTATAAATCGTGAAATAAAAACTCCGGAAAAATTATTAATATTAAATTGAGTTCCACAAATACTTTTGGGTTATTATAATTAAGTCTAAACAATATTTTTTTGTTATTTGAGTTTCTTTGGTTTTTAAATATTATCCACACGACATACGTAGAGGTTAGTAATTTCTTAAATAATGTATGAAATTGTTTCCACTGTTTATAATTGATAGAAAAAAAAATTAGAGCTTTGATGGTATTTTGAAATTGTCTAAGATTACATTATTATAAAATAATTTAAAAAAAAAAACACTTACATGAATTTTTATAAATCCATCGCGTAGAATCTCGCATTACAACATTTTTTTTTAATTGAATCTTAAATCCATTAATTATAAAAATTGATTTTGTTATTCACTATACTTACACTCTATGATTTCACACTCGTAATATATTGTATGTTCATGAAGTATTCGGCACAACTGTGATAATTTTGAACGAATATACTAAGCTGTAGACGAATATATTAATACCTTATCATCGCATAACGTACGCCTTGTGATGAGTTCAACGGACTCATTCAAACATATAAAATTAAGTTTTTATTTAATTAAATTTTATCCCAAAAATAGTTGAAGGAAAAAACCCCACAAAAACACCAAAAAAATGTACAAATTATAACTTATCATTTATTCTATATATTATATTATAGATACCCACCAAATATTATTAATACAAAAACAATAATGTCACAAAAATTGTTTTTTGCCTGTACAATATACGAGTACAGTTGTAGGTATATATATAATATTTTAAAATGTTTTCGATATAGTATCTACATACAAAACAGTGATGTAACTAGGAATTTTAGTTGGGGGGGAGGTATACTTTCAAAATTGTTTATAATAATTATGGATTTTATTAAGTCAAATACACAAGTACATAGGTAATAATAGGTAATTAATTTTAGTAAATGAAAATAATAAAAGAAATGATACAATATAGAACTTTCAACTTAATACTATACAACATCCTACATTTATTTAAAAAAATATATTATTTTTGTATAAATACTAAAATTTACTCATAATAATTAAATAATTAAATAATAATAATAATAATAATAATCACACTTATAATTTTATACGCCTATCTTTTTCAGCAAATTTGTCTACTAAGTCTTGAATTTGAAGTTTTTTTAACTACCGAAATTTGTTTAAAAGTTAATTTTCAGAAGAGGTTGAGGGGCAAGCGCCCCCTTTCCCCCCCCCCCGTAACTACGCCACTGATACTGATACTGGTCGAGTTATCAGGTAAGTGGTAACTGGTGGTATTTTTGTTTTGTGGAAACATACCTACTTACCGATTTCGGTATGTCACGATCGGTTGGTCAATTAATCCAGGACGTAACCATCCAGGCGTGTCACTGTGGGTAGGTATCTACAATAAGAGTTCGACATTACATCACCCTAGCTATAGGACAAAACGCCACTGCGACCGCGTTCGGTCGTAATAATAATAATAATATATTGTCAGACCTATGCCTACCTGACTAACCTAGCTATGTATAGTCAATATACATATAGATTAAATATGAACTATACGATTCGGCTCGTATCGATGCACTTTTCAGGGTGTAGGTACGTTGTTATTACTTCATTAGTTCCGCAACGCTCACCTGTAATAATAATAATAATAATAATAATAATAATAATCACACTTATAATTTTATACGCCTATCTTTTTCAGCAAATTTGTCTACCAAGTCTTGAATTTGAAGTTTTTTTAACTACCAAAATTTGTTTAAAAGTTAATTTTCAGAAGAGGTTGAGGAGCAAGCGCCCCCTTTGCCCCCCCCCCGTAACTACGCCACTGATACTGATACTGGTCGAGTTATCAGGTGAGTGGTAACTGGTGGTATTTTTGTTTTGTGGAAACATACCTACTTACCGATTTCGGTATGTCACGATCGGTTGGTCAATTAATCCAGGACGTAACCATCCAGGCGTGTCACTGTGGGTAGGTATCTACAATAAGAGTTCGACATTACATCACCCTAGCTATAGGACAAAACGCCACTGCGACCGCGTTCGGTCGTAATAATAATAAATAATAATATTGTCAGACCTATGCCTACCTGACTAACCTAGCTATGTATAGTCAATATACATATAGATTAAATATGAACTATACGATTCGGCTCGTATCGATGCACTTTTCAGGGTGTAGGTACGTTGTTATTACTTCATTAGTTCCGCAACGCTCACCTGTAATAATAATAATAATAATAATATACATAACTCTAGTTGTAGAGCCGACGGGTTCAGGATATTGTTAGCTGGTTTGTAGCAGTTATAAACTTATGGTAAATGTTAATAGTTGAATGATATATATATTAGGTATAAATGGTATTATACATATTATACCATTAGGTTATATATCTTTATAGCTTATATATGGTGTGTATATAAATCGTTTTTTGGTTTAACTCGAAACAATAAAACTAATATATATATATATATATATATATATATATATATATGTAAAATTGTATGCTGTGTGTGTATAATTTAATGGTTGTATATTCATAAAAAATGTGATTCATAAAATTTGTAACCCCCATTTTTTCGTTTAATAACAAATTTATTCAAGTACTGATTTTTGGCGATCACGTTTTTAAGTTCCACTCAAAGACCACATTTGCACTCGACATGATTTTCTTAGTGAACCTCAATAAATAATCTTAAATAAATAAATAAATAATATTCTTTGTTATCAAAATAAATAATTAAAAATTTTTAATTACTTTTATAGATTTTTTATGCTATTTAATAACCAAAACTCAAGAGTATCTTGTAGCGATACAAACTTCTTTTCTCAAATAAGAATTAGCCTCAAAAAGTGTTGACTGTACAATATTAAACAGATGGCATTATTTTAAATGTTCATGTATCTTAGTTAAAATTTGAACAAATAGGTAACTTTTGAGTTGTTAAAATGTGTATATTAAGGATAATAGCCATTATAAATGGTTTTACAAAAATAGAAAATAGAGGTAACATTGAATCTAGAATTTATTACCTATACCTACACGGTTACCGTAAGAAATTGGTACCTATTACAACAGGATTTTCTTTAAATGGCTTAAAATATATTATTATACAAGTATTTTAAAATATGGATCTAAATATACCTACTTAAAAATTCCAAAATTCAGATTTTTCTATAGAAAAAATGGAGATGAGCATACTTGGCGAATCACTTTTTATATTATATGTATAAAAATATGCATGAGTGGTAGATCATAGCTGGTGAGTTCCCGAGTGAGTGGTACAACATATTATTTTTATTTAATTTCAGTGTCAAACAGTCAAATCCGTGTATACATCCTGTACGTCATCATGACAGTATATTATTTACCGTGATTACCACAGATTAACATTATATTACATATTTACATGTGATTAACTCCGGTATTCGATATAATTACGATAGTATAATATTTACTATTGTACGTGTTTTATATAATATATATAATATACATGCACAGGTAATACTATGTTTAGGTTTCCGCGTGGATATATATGTACCTATATGTTTGGGACAATGAATACTACTCGAGTTAGTGGTTTTCGATGGTCATCATTTCCTAAATTGTCTATATACATATACGCAAACACACTTGTATGTATATATATGTATAACGAGCGTAACATAAGTGCACACCGTTTTTTATTGAGATCAAATCTTGGAATTTTTATCTGTCGAAGGACACCCGGACCGGCCACCACGGAGGTGAGATCAACAAATTGTTTTTATTTGTTCGCTACAAACATATTACATAGACAATTTTCCCCTAAGGCAACATTGTATGTTTAAAACATACACACACATACATCATTGTTATACTATATTATAGTAAATGCATTATACACACGAACACACCCGTATAATATTGTCTAAATAAATATAATATATTTATAGATAACCTCTGTAGTCATTTTTTTGTACAACTCGGGTTTTGTGTCTTGAATGTGTGTGTAAAACAATCCGAATATAATAACGTTAATATTATGCGCTTTTTTTTTTTGCAATAATTTGAAGGCTATAATGTCCAGTTTGCTGCTGCGCGATGGGTAGGAGATTTCACGATTTTTTTCAATGTTATACTATGTACCTATATAATATCATAGTAGGTATATACCTAACTACCATAATAATAAATTTTGTTTCGAAATCGGGCAAGGGACTTATTGTGATGACGACGCGTGCTGATTTCCATGTTTAAATATAATATACACCGTCTTACCTACCGTCCTACAGCGCGTGTCTACTTCCAATGTAATATTATAATATTATTACTAGTCTACGAGATTACATGGGTACTAAAATGAAGTACCTAGGTATAGGTATGCGTGCTGGGCCGGTCAGACGTTCATAACGTTAATATAGATACCATATTTATAATATCCTTATTTTTTTTCGTCGACGACCAGTTGATGTACATAATAGATAAAACACATTGTTTATAATGTTATATCGTTTACATTATCCGAGGAATGGTCGTAAAAACCGTAATATCCGTATAATAATGTGCGATTATATATTAAACTAGGTATTGGAGTGGCGTGAGTAGGTATATGTAACTATAATATGTAAATACCTGTTATTATATATAGATGTATAATGATTTCTTCGATTTTTAAAGTAAAATATCCGTAACCGTCACGGAAGTGTATCGCTAGTGTTCTTCTTCGGACGATCTACTATAATTTATAATTACGTACTTACCTATGAACCGGAATGTATACTAAAATCAAAACAACTGCAGTACTGAGAAACATTCTGCAAGATCTCGCCTGGACATTTTTAACGATATAATAAGTTTTGTGAATTGCATTTTGATGCAAATTTCAAGTTACGATAGTTCTAGTATAACTGTTAAAGTATATTATACAGTCATACAGATATTATATACCTACCTAGTTATAGACTGCAAGACCAACATACACAGTATACATCATCATTATTATTATACTATTGCACTGTTTTTAAGTACCCTTCAAAATTATATCTTTTGTTATGTTTTATGTCGATCTCTTTTATAGACATTAATGAATTTTGCGCAACGCTGCCGACTAATAATACGTAGTCTTTGGAAAGATTTTTTTTTTTTAATAAAGATGCATAGGTCATATACTGATATATAGGTACTGTATATTGCATCATGAAAACTTTATTTATTTATTTTAACAAAGCAATGTAAAAATGGTAGTGATTTTTTTATTTTTATCATTTTGATTCGTTAGAATCATGATTGAATAATGAACTGCAAGATTATATAAATATATAATAATGAGAATCTGCTCGTTTTAAAAATATTTCATTAATTATATATAGTTATCTGTAAAGTCGTAAACATGTCGTCATTATTCAAAAAAATTGATTTTGAAATTGTTTTTAATTCATATTGCGTATGAACGATTTTAATAAGGTAAATTAATCAAAATTTCATAATATGATTACACTAACGAATTAGTCATAACAAGTAAATAATACACAACAATTTATAATAAATAGTATTTAGTAAATATAGTTTAATTATTATATATTTGTAGACGTGTTACCATAGGCGCCGCCAGGAATTTTATCAGGGGGGTGCATTTGTGCATAGTATATTGTGATTTCTAATTCTAATATACATTATATAATATTAGTAATTATTATTTATATGATATAATAATAATAATTTATATTATTATTATTTGATTTTATAAATATTATATTATATAATACCATTCATTTTTTTTTTCATTTTTTGAAAAGCCAGGGGGGTGCAAGTGCACCCCCTTGCACCCCCCTCGCGGCGCCCATGCGTGTTACGTATGTATATCAGAAACATTAGTATTTAATAATTTGAATTAAAATATTGGAGGGTTCTGTGAAACGCTGGACTGTAAATCTCCCTTATTCAAATCATTTTTATCATATATACATTTATCTATAATTTATTTTGTAATCAATCATCTTAATCATCAAATTAAGTTCTTGAGTAATATAATGCTAATTAGATACTTTAATATTTTGTTTACCTACAAAATATGTGTATTTAATATTAACACTGCAATAAAACAATGAAGTAATGTAACTTAGTTATAAATATTAATGATAGGTACTTAAAATTATTTCTACTTTTATATTACATAGAAAATTTTATGTTATAATTTTATGAAAACAAATCAATAATATGTAATATGTATAGTAATCAAATTTCATCGCCTTTTCCTTTAATAAATATACGTTTTTGCCAGAATTATATTTAGCATTATAAAAGTATTCCATGATAATGAATCATGTATATCAATAATGCATGCGATTTAAACATATTAGGCATAACTATATTAGTACTGTAGGTACTAATAGTACATCATATTTTAATAAGATAATGTCGTAGAAAATTTTAGAGCTTAAATTTAGTTGTGTTACAATATATTTAATATTGGTTTAAATTTTAAAGTCGTTAGGATAAAGCTTATTTTATAAATTTAAATTTATAGTATGTTAGTATGTCGGTAATAAATGATTATGGTGTAACTATTAATGAAAATATTTTTTATGTAGGTACGTAATATAACACGTATAAATGCATTTTTATATTCGTTGATTCTCTTTATGTGAAGTAATAAAAGGGTTAGGTTAAACTATGTCACTCAACAGTTCTTACAGTTTATAAAAAAAACCCAGATGATTTTTTAGTTTAGGAATGTAATTGATATCTCATCAAATAAAAATATAAAACAACCCTAGCTTTTTCCTCCAGATATTCACTCCCTTCTCTTCAATAGAAACTGCTATTGCTCGTAAATCAATTCAAATAAAGTTTTCACCTTTAATGAGTGAGTATATAGGTAATGATCCTCATTATTCAAAAATGTGAAAACGGATGCAAATGGTAATGCAATTCCTATAACTTTCCTGTTTTTGATTATTATAGTTGTGAATTATTATCATTTATAATTTTACATGTATTATAATTTATATTTATTATTTTTTGTCAATACTGGCTTAATTAAAGATACTTATATCAATTAAAGTTTAACGTATACATTATACCTAATTCTAATTAATAATATTATAATAATACCATGGTATAAGTAAATTCACGACAGAATACAAATTTACATTTTACTTAAAATAAAAATAAAAATATATTAGCGCTATTACACCTAAGCAGTTTGAAATTTTTGTATGAAAATCAAGAACAGCAGTCGGTATAGACAGTGAATAAATATAAAATACTGTAGGTACATACATAATAATGTATAAATATTCTCATATCTACCTATATGTGATATTTTATACTTTTTATTATAGAAAATAGTTGGTCTAGTTGGTAGATATAATAGTCATTCCGTGTTTAATCATGCATGTCTCGTATACGCGTATAATATACTGTGTATATTGTTTATAGTTTTTCGTTGTATCTATATACGTTATTATTATTTATTATGTTATTTGGGTGCCAGATTATATGTACCTACTTTAAAGTGTACTAGTGTACAAGGCGTAGTAGAGTACCTATCTACGTATATAGATAGACACGTAGTACCTATGTAATAATTTGTGTTATTAATTATTATATATATATATATATACCTATACATTACTTAGCCACCTAGGTCATACATTAATTATCGACACTTAAATATACAAACAATGAAATATTAATAATACAGTTAAAATCACGTTTTATCTCACTACAAACATAAAACAGTAGGTTTACTAAATACCTATTATAGTTACCATATATTAATTATAATTTAAATATAATACTATGACTAATAAAATGTATGTATTTTAATAATAATATGTAAAATGAACATTATGGACGACTATGGTATGTGGTTATTCAGTTCTTGTCATAATATAGGTATATGTATATTTATAACATCAAGTTTAGTCTAGCTATCCTTTGAGTACTATAGTACTCCATTGTCTCCATTATTACTATCATACTCTATCTAGCGAGAAGCCGACCAACATTTTTTTTTGTGTGTGTATTTTTGCGTATCCTCGTGTTAGGTTTCGATTTTAATAGCATGGTGACGTAGGGGGAGGGCTACGCAAAATCGGCACGCTTTCTCGCTGGACATGGTATAGGGCCTATAGGTACTATAGGCCATAGGGAACAACTCAATCATTCATCAGATATTTTTGATTTGATTTTTTATAACTTCAAGTTTTGCAATTTTTTTAAAAAATTATAACGATTTAATCATTTGAGAGTTGAAAATGTCAATATATAGTATGGGTTAAACATATATATATATATTGTATATTACACATACTTAACACAACACTATATCTCACTCAAAATGTATTTGTGTATTCCCTATATACTACCATATTCGTGACATTCTTGTACTTAAGTGTTTAATATTTAAAGGCATTAAAAATATAATAAAAAATTATTTTTGTTCACGCTGCATGATATTATCCTGAATGCTGTGATTATGATTATACCAATTTAATATAGTGTATATTATCATTTTATAGGTCAAGCAATGGGCCTCGATGGGGCCAAGGCGTTAATGATCTTTATTATTTACGCGTTAAGGCTTCAACAGAAGGCTTACGCGGACATTAAAGTGGGTAACGCCATCAACGTATTTAATCGTTATGGATACTTTAGCATAAGTATGAGAGTGGTCCCCAGAAATGACACTGATCATTCATGGATATTCAGAGAACCCACGGTAGACGTGTTTATGAACTTACCGGAAAAACAAAGGTAAATAGAAAATTGGTATTGAATAAATAATATTACAGATATATTAGTGTGATTAATATATATTAAAATACTTATTGTATCTGAATCTGAAAAATAATGTATGTTTACTTTATTATTAGTCTTAAAAGAAGCATCGGAGGAGGAGGTGGTCAAGTCTTCCAAGGGGACTTCCACATGGAATTTTGTGATAATGTTAAACAATTATTGCAAGCCTATTTTAGAGATTTTTCCGTAGAAAGGCTGGAGAAACCGTGGCAGGCGTTTACGGGTAGTTGGTCCAAATTTACGTTGGCTAGAAATTTAGGTTTGTTGGATACTAATATACATATTTTATACACAGACATATTACTAGAAATAAGTCAAAAACATTAATTAGAAAATCACTTACGATGTATAATATAGTATAAAATGCATTTTTATTCATGCATAAATAGGTACCACAAAATGAATTGATCTGGTTTATTTCGAAAGAATTCACTGCAATATCATCAATATCTACCTTAGTATATTATTCATTATTAATTATTATATACCCACTAATCATCGATGTGTATAATATTTCAATGCAGGTTTAGACGTGTCTTATGTAACCGGAGATCATTGTTATGTTCTCGTCAGGGTGGCTAGGCATAGGGAGACTGCCAATTTAGCAATGGATATGGAGAGCACTGACCTTCACGAGCCAGTGGCCAAACAGGTGGCCTCTGTTAATGTCGGCGATAGTTTGTCGGTCATTGAATTCGTCAGGAGTTTTGGATCTCATTACGTGACGTCATATGTCACAGGCAATTCTCTCTATCAGGTAAGTGTTCATTGTTTTGTGTCCTACAGTAAGTTAATCTATTGGCAATTAAAGCCTAAACACAGTTGATTACGATATAATGACGCGCGATAGTATGACAAGGCATTCGTCGTAAAATTATTGCTCAAGAAAGCTTATTATTACATCTGCACAAAATATTATACCAATTACCTACAGGTTACCACATGTATTCAATTTTACTGTCTGAACTCTTGAATGATATTGTATGTTATTTTATTTTATCAGATTTTTTATTCCTTTCTCTATAAAATATATTTTAAAAATTAAACACATATCAATCATTATTGAAAAATTTTTTGAAAATTACCATTATTCTAGAATATTTTTTAATATTTCTTATACATTCTATTTAAAATATAATCACCTAATAATATTTATTTTAAAATATAATTCACACAAACGCTTATGAAAATAATTTATCAATATTTAATTTTTCTTTACGTTGAAATATTGTAATTAATAATTTAAAATAACCATTGACAACAGAATAAGATTTTCATTGAATGTTTTTTTAAAAAAAATATGTTATTGCAGTACTTAGAAATCTAAGTAAACTTGAATTGATTTTATCAGAAAAGGTATTATAAAATACAAAACAAGTATTAAAAAGAAATTTAAATACGATTACTATATTACTTATTAAAGGCGTATTTACTGCAGGGCTACGGATGTAGAGCACAGCGTCCCTGACTGTGCTTATATTGCTTCCTCACCACTATTTATCGTCTATTTGTGTGGATGCATTAAATTTTACAATAAATTTCAATAACTACAAAAGAAAAATTACGTTATTTATACTACATATTATTATTGATTTGTATTTGACTAGATATATGTGAACAAAATATTCTGTAATAATTATGTACGAAACTAACCTCATATATATATATATACACATTTTATATTATATTGATAGAAGTATAAGAAGTATATTATGCAGTTAAAATTTCTTTATGCCCTCCCCTATTTAATTCGATTTTTCTAAATAATTCACTGCTACCAAATACCAATATAATATTACATATATATTTAATTTGTATTAACTGTTTAGGTGTATGTATACGCTCCAAACGCTTACAAAGTCATTAAAGAACGTTTAAAAACAAAAGGCGTGTCACAGATCTCCAACCAAGAGTTGATTGGATACTTTTCACCATGGTATGCAGAACATGTGGGTAAAATACAATCAGCCAGTGGTAATGCGACGGTTGAAAATTGGGCACACCAAAAACTAAGAGTGAAATTTTTTGTGTTTGGCTTTGCCTCATTACTGAAATTACACGGAGACACAAAACTATTAAGTGAACTAAATGGAATGTTAGGCAATGAAGCATTACTTAAGCTCGACTTAAAAACCTTGGCGCCGGCTTTTAAGGACATTCAAAAACGAGCTTGGTTCCATGAAGTAATGGATAATAATTTAAAATTATGGGAAGTTAATATGTAATAAAAATAATTCCTAAAAACTCAATATTACAATGTATTTATTATAGTAGTTTTACTAATTTCTTAGCAAGGTACTACCACCTTTCGCTCAAATGCCAAATACTAATGTACCTAAAAACATTACCTATATAATATATCTTTATATTATGTTTTCTTGTTGAGCAACAAGTATTGTATTATAAATAATTATTGATCATATATGTTTTTAATAAAGTCTTTATTTATATAAGTTACAAATAAAAATTATTGTCATTAGTTTTTATTTTGTTACAAACAAAATTATTGTCATTTGTTTTTTTTATTGTCATACAGTATACTTAACTTAATAATACAAGGTAATTAATATTAAAAACTAAGACTAGACATGACTAGTTATTATACAGTAGGTACATGAAATAAAAATACACATTTCATTTACCTTCTAATGCTAATTAAAAATATTAAATTATTATAAAATATTATAATATAATTATTGTTTAAAATCACTAATGCAAAGTACCTATATGTAAAGCTATTATTTTTCTAATTACTCTCTTTGGTTCTCTGTTATTAAAATAGCTATTTTCTAACAATTTCAAACTTATATTTTAAGATTACCAGTAGGTATCTACTATCTATCAGTCACTAAGTTTTGAACAGAAAAATTGGTATCTACTATCTTTAGTAAGTAATTTAATGGGTAAAAATTAGAATTTTAATGTTTAAATTTGTTTTTTTTAATTATTTAATCACTTAGTTTAAAAAATTTTAAAGGAATAATATTAATTTTTTATATAAAGAGAAGAAGCTCCAACCTCTATTTGATATAAATTCAAGCACAGGAGTAGGGATATTCTGTTCTCATTACGTATATTATACTAATCATAAAATATGTTTGTTTTACAATATTCAAATAATTAATTTGGATCCTATATTTGAGAAAACTTAGGCACATCAACATATTTTTTAAATAATAATTTCATTACTATTTGTAGTAAAATTAGTAAACAAGGTATATAATATCATCATTAAGTTAATTTTTAGAGTAGGGGATGGAGGATAGTTATATTTCTAGAACTTAGAAGCCTTAAGTCAACTAACTCTGCTCTATGGAAATCCACCTAATGAGTTAAGAGAAAATAAAAAATGTCAAAAAGCACTTAAACACTTAATCCTCCACCCCCACGTTTTTCCTTACAGATATATAAAAAAATAAGTTTACATTTTAAACAATAAAGAATAATAATTAAAAATTAAAATATGTAGGTAGATAATTGTGAAAAAAAATTAATATAAAATATATCTGATCGGTATTATAGTTAATATACTTAAATTAAATACGTATACCTACCTATTTTATTATTATTTAAACAACAATAAAAATAATTCATTTTATAATTTAAACAGTTTTTTAAGTTAAAATAATATAAAATATTAGAGTATACATTATATTATTAAATTGTAAGTCAGAAATTATTTTGATACTTGTAATACCCACAACCTACTTACAAATAGTTGTAATTATCTAACCTTTAAATGATTTATGATTTTAGCAAGACCTCAAATAATTTTAACAAAATATTTCAGTATATATTTATAGATTATAGAAAAATGTATAGCTTAAAAAATTGCAAATTCACATACGTAAAATATGTACTAATCCAATGCACTTGGCTGAATTAAAATAATTTAATGCTGTTGGATATCTCAAAAACATATAGGTTACATATTATTATTGATTTTTGTATAGGAAACATATTATTATTAGACAAGTAAAGTTCTGTTAATAGTTATATAAAAAAAAAATTATTTCATTAAAAAAACAAATAGTATAAAAAAATTGAAATTGGTAGGTAGTAGGTTCCTATCTATATAATATTAGTTTTACAAAAAACACTAAGAAATTGAAGATTAATATTTTTATTATTAATAAATAATGTACTTTGAAATCTATACTCTTTTGGATACTTATTATTTTTATATTTATAAAACTATAAATACTATTTTGAAGAAATTTTTTCTAATGTATTATAAAAATAAAATTAAGGTAGTTTAGATAGTAACTTTAAAATATTAATATTTAATATTATATTGGCCATTGAGTATTTCTAGTTTCAATATTATTTACTTGAATTTAATATAAGTATGGGGATTCTTCACTTTAAAATTACTATGTTATTTGCCATGAACTTTTAATTAAAGTACGCACAGTTGTGGTACTACTTGTTACATAAATCAAATAAAAAAAAAAAAAAAAAAAAAATGTTTAATTTATCACTTAACTACAAAAAAATATTGTGATACCAATTAAATAAAAATATATCTCAAATATAAATTTTGTACACATTTTAAGTTCTTTGGTAACAATTATTATTAAGATTACATGGTTTTAATCAAGTAAAATAATTAAAATAATTAATTTTATTGACTATCATTATCTGAAGCAGACTTACGTTCCTGTTGGCACTCTAGTTCCTTCATTTTTAATTTGATTTCAGTAACATTGGCGTGTACATGGTTCTCCAACTTTTTTGATTCATCTTCAGATATCTTTTTATGAGCTCGAGCAAAATGTTTTTGGAGTAAAAAGTTCCTAGTAAATGCTGCTTGGCATGAGTTACATTTAAAAGGCCTTTCTCCTTTAAATAAAAAAATCACAATACATTTAATTAAAACAATTAATAATAAATATTGATAGCCTAAGTAACATTAAATGAATAGGTACCTGTATGAATGAGTAAATGCCTTTTAAGATCAGTTGTCCACCCAAATTTTTTATTACACAAACTACATTCAAAAGTCTTATCTTTTTCTTTACTTTTTTTAGTTACTTTTTTAAATGATTTAACTGATTCATCATTATTCTCTTCATATGTGGCTAAACAATATTTCCAAGGATTAAAAGTTTCACCCACTGTCAAATTTAATGGCTTAGAAGATGCATAGTTGCTAGTTTCTACAGGTTTTTTTTTAGAAGTTGAACTATTTTCATTATTATCGGCTTTAACTAATTTTTCTTCACCGACATGACTAAAAAAATGTACTAATAATGATGTAGCAGAATAAAAACATTTGTGGCAATCTGGACATTTTTGAGAATAATCTGAAAATTTTCAAATTGGATAAATATTGAATAAATAATTAGTAATAAATACATATTAATAGTACATTTTAAAAGTATTTAAAAATTAAAATGTATTATTAGAAAAAGTGAACTTTGTATAACACATTTAATCCATTTTAGCATAACTGAAAATAAGTGTTTGTCAACATTAAATTTAAAACATGATAAGTATTTATATATAAACACAAGCACAAAAATTCAAATTAAAAGTTTAAAGAGACTCAAGACTAATTTATAAGTGTAGGTATTTAACAGAGAATTATAATTTTTATAGTCATTACTCATTAAGTTAATTTGAGAGTATTTGTAAGTAAAAACATTACATTAGCATTGATTATATATATATACATATATTAATTCACAATACCATGTGAAAATTGAATTTCTATTCTTAATTTTTACATTATTATGTTTAATCTGTATTATGTATAATCTGTAACATAGAGACATTTATGCCAAATTAATTTTTAGAAAATGTACTTTTATTTATCTTTTTTTTCATAAACATTCATCTTTAAGTACTTAATACAGGGGCGTCATTTGCGGTAGGTACGCAGGGTATACATTTTGTGTACCTAAAATTCTAAATTGTAATTTTTGGCCCACAAAATTTAAAAAAAAATTCTATTAGGTATATCAAAAATTTTTTGTTTACATGCACATGGTCGAGCCGGCCACATCACAAAAAAAATAAAAATAATATTTATATAACTATATTAAAATAATAAATTAATATGTACCTAAATATTATGAAAGTTGATAATTGATTGATTGATCACATCTTAATAATCACAAAACAACCATTGTATGATTATTACTAGTAACCACAAATTTTACTGATTTATTCTGTGCATATCAGCTATTGTATTGCTTTATATTGTTAATTGTTTTTATTTAATTTGACTGTTGAAGTTTCAATATGTATTAAATTTAGGTATTATTTATAGATTTTTCACTGCTTACTGCTTGTATTATGTCATTTTACTTAATTTTAATTGTGTTAATAATTATTGTTATACTACTATAATATTAATAATGTCAAATATGCCAAGAAAAAATAAATAGTGACCTGCTCAATACGTACCAAAAAAAAATATTGAAATGACGCCCCTGACTTAATATTAAAATATAGATATCTAAAATGAATAGATATAACGATTAATTGTTAAGATGTCTGATGATAATATAAATATATTTCACTAGGTACTTCGTAATTGTTGGAATGTTTTAAAATTTATATTTAATTCCTATTCATTAAATATTGATTTTTAATAGAAACAAATATTTATACAAGATTAATGATATGTAAATTGTAACAATTTCAAAACCATTTACCTGTATAAATATTCATTAGAAAATACAATTTATTAAACTTAATTACACATTTATAAAAAGGTTAAGAAAATATTAACAAGTACAATAAAATATCACTCGAAACAAATAATTATATAATGAAAACTAAGTTATTTTCAGTGTAGTAGGTAAATAATAATAGTATTGACTAAAACTATAATTCAATTTTTCAATAGATAAAAGATTAGTAAAGTATTCAGAAAATTTAGAAGAAATAAAATGAAAAATGTCTTATTAGTAATAAGTTTGTTTTTTAGTATTTACACTTTATGATAACATTGTTTATACTTAAGTTATCTATATAGGTATGATGAATATTTTTTACGGTGGATGAGTGATGTGCAATTGTTCGAAAAATGGATAAAACCTCAAACGACATTAATTCTAAATGCTAACTGTGCTAAACGTTTATCTAGAAATATTATTGGTACTCGTCTCATTTTTTAATTTTAATTATATTATTATAAAGCTGACGAGCTTCAGAGCTTGCACGTTAGAACGCACTAATTTCAGAAACTAGTAACTACTGAATAAATTTAAATAAAAGTTGTATTAATCTAGTAATGGTATACTTGAATTTCGAAAGTGTTTAAACTTTAAACTTTTTTTTCAACTCCTATAACTTATACGTAGGTAGTTATAACTTATAACTTATAAGTTGCTATAAATAGGATGTCTCGCCTATAGAATAACAGTCTTATTCTATGGTTTCACTAGTCACCCCAAACATACGTAATACTTATGAATGTTGTCTTGATTTACGAAATATTTATTTATTTAAATATTAAATATTTATGTTTAAGGTTACCATCAATTAAAAAAATGCAATAAAAAAAAAAAAATTAGACTTGACAAGCCCAACTGCCATGCGTTGTTATTGGATTTTTTGAAAATAATATTTAATGTATTGTTTATTGTTATTTAAATGTCCTTATATTTGTAGCTTCAGCTTTCAAGAATTAATCACTAGATACTCGAACAATTTCGAAATTAAAACATAGAAAAATAAAAAAGTATTTATATATATTAGATCTTTATAATATATAGGTATTGTACTTATTAATTTAATTACTAAAAAGAAAATATTTTACAATATTATAGACTGGGCAGTGGTCATAAATTCTGGATTTAGTACAGTCTATTTTCCTGCTCTATTTATTCATTATTTCGATCACAATTTAATGATAATCAGGTAAGTCGAGCAACTGCAGTCTGCATTTCTAATTTCTATAAAATATACGGCTAAAAAATGAACCTAGGGACTTACTCTGTAGTCTTTCTTGAATGCTTAATTAACCTATATGGCTATATTATACTACCTACTGTTGAGATTCTACAGTCGTCAGTCGATGATAATATAATTTCATAATATTTGTGTTTTGAATAAGTATGAAGCAGTAGCAACTAGCAATAAGTTACGTAGGCATATAATAATATCGTAAAATAATATAATATAATATTATGTTGTGTCCCTGGTCCGCGCCCCGCGAATTTCAAAATGTTAACGCCCCGCGGACACAGGCCGCAGACGTGTATATATATTATACTCTACCTATATAGGTGCCGTTCGCCGTCTATCCGGTCCACGGTCCACCGCCTTTCTATTACAATAAATTTACTATCATAATCTAAGACCGTGGTCATAATAATAATAAACTATCACGATATTCACGCACACAAGGATTACCGCATTAAAGAGTGTTCGCGGTCACGATAGTATAATATTCACTGCTCTCTCTATAATAGAGTCGTTGTTCAGACGTTCAGTGTTCACCGTTCGCCAGTCACTTGCAACACGGGCTCGTCGGTAGACACGTACACTCCTCAGTCAGTCCTCTATAATAATCCTACGTCGTTACACACATCACATCGTCTCGCGTTATTGTTTGTTCGTACTCGCAGAGTGCAGACAGTTGTGAGCCACTTGCGTTTTAGTGTTTGTTAAACTATATTGTCGTTTACGACCGTATCTAACCGTTCACAGCGATGGCTGCCGGCAAAGTATTGGTGTACGGAGGAAAAGGAGCGTTGGGATCGACGTGCATATCGCTCCTTTCATCCCAAAAATATGTAAGCATAATAGATGGTTGTTACCAGTAATAATAATAATAATAATATCTATAGTAATGTAAATTGAACTACTGCTTGGTATTAGTGCGACTATAACTCCAATGAAAGTATATCTACTATTCGAGCGATATAATTAGGTGTAGGAATTGTTATATAATTCGAGGTCATCTACCTATGTTTAATAATACAATTATAGCCTTACAATTCACGATCGTTTAAAAATGTAGGTATAAATAGTTTTACACCAGCAACATACCGGATACCGGTATATTTTACATAATATGATTTTTAATCAAAATTGAACTAATTTAAGTACCTACAAGAAAACCTTCAACTCGCTCATAGAAAAGCATATAATTAAAGCCTCATTTATTTCTGAAATCTATTGAAAACTAATACATACCTATATGAATTACATATTATAGTTAAATATAATTATATTTTTTGAAATTAGTCTACTAAGATGTTTAACTTTATCAATATTCAATTCCTATGAATATAATTATCCTTTAGGCCCTGATTAAAAAATTATCTTAAAATATTTAATGATGAAATGCCATTAGTTACTGTATAATTATGTGATTAACAAAAAACAGAAGTATTTAAATTAATTTTTGTAGATCTATTTAAAAGCATTTAAACTATAGTCTGTAATCATTGTTGTAACATTCAAATAACATTTGATTATTTCACTTTATTAATTTAAAGATTGAAAACACATTAAATAATTAAATACTGTATATTTCTTACAGGTACCTATATATTATAAAATAATTGATAAAATAAGAGTGCCTACAGAAATGCCAAGATCATAATAAGTGTTTGAAAAATCAAGTGAAAAATAATTAAGTTATAATAATTTTAGGTATATACCCAACTATATTTATATTAATTTTTGTTACATAATATAGCTTATAGTTATTAATATTAATACATTTAGAAATATATTTTAAATAATAACTAGGTATTTAAGTTATTTATAATTACCTTGGTTGCAGATATTTCAAAAATGTCTTGTTAATTTATGTATACTTAATGTACAATAGGTACCTACTTAGTATTAAAAACAATTAATTTTATGAGTCATTATATATTACATAATGCGTAGATTTTGAATAACTATACTTTTTATAGGCTCATTATATGAATATTAATCCTAAAAATTAATGGATGGAAGTTAAATCCAAGATTTAAAATATGAATAAATACTCTTAAGATATTATAAATGTTTAAGCTATAAGTAGCATATTATATGATAATAAGCACATGTCCATAGTATTATCGTGATATTGTCATATAATATAATTACTAATTAGTATTTATTTTTACTTTCAGTGGGTTGGATCAATAGACCTAACACAAAATGAAAATGCAAATGCCAACGTAATTGTGGAACGTGATGCTACAATATTAGAACAAGTAAACAAACTCAATAGTTTTATAATATGATTGGTGGAATGTACAAAAAAAATCTTATCTTGAAATTTCTCTTACATTTTATTAAGACTAAGTCCAAGTCTGTGCTTGTAAATAAGCTTATAAATGGAAAACGACTCCTTTTAAATTTAATTGTTACTTGTCCATTTAGGACTTGTCAAGTCTTTTCTGTGCAATTTGAAGAAATTAAAATAACTTCATATAATTGTTCTGTACTTTGATTTCTGCATTATAATATTATTATATCTGAGTATCCTGCATTAAATTAATTTAACTAGAAATATTTTTTTGGTCTTTTACTTTGTATGTGCTTCAAATAAGAAGAAATTGAAAGTATACTTGTTTATGTGACTGTAGTAATCAAAAGTTTAACTAACCCAATCCTTCTACATCCATAATTAAGTTTTCTACATTTTAAATCAATAAAGATAATAAATTATTATTATTATTATTATTTAATTTTTTAAGGAAACTCAAATTTTGAAGGAGCTTAAGTCCGTTTTAGGATCAGAAAAATTAGATGCTGTAATATGTGTTGCTGGTGGTTGGGCTGGCGGTAGTTCAAGCTCTGATGGTAAGTGAAAAAAAATATGCATTTTTTGTATGTAAAACTATATTATACTTAAAAATGTTTATTTCTTTTGGTTTACATTATTAATTATTTATTTATTTTATTTGTAGATTTTGTGAAAAATACTGATTTGATGTTAAAACAAAGTGTTTGGAGCTCAGTATTAGCATCATCTATTGCATCTAAATTCTTAAAACCTGGAGGTATTTTAGTATTGACTGGTGCTAAAGCTGCTCTTGGTCCCACACCAGGAATGATTGGTTATGGTTTAGCCAAAGCAGCCATACATCATTTGACAAAATCGTTGGCCGATGAAAATGGTGGTTTGCCAACAGGAGCTCAAGCTCTTTCAATACTGCCTGTCACCCTTGACACGCCTATGAATCGTAAATGGATGCCTAAAGCTGATACTTCAACTTGGACTCCATTAGAGTTTGTTGCTGAGTAAGTACTGTACAGAGTAATAAAATGTAATTCTTAAAACAATTTGTTTCTTAAGTATTTATTATACTAATTTCTAATGTGCTGAAAATGTATAACATGCATATAATTATCATTAATTATAATTACATTTTTTATTTTATTTTTTAGATTATTTTCTAAATGGATTAAAAATGAAGAAAGGCCTCCAAATGGTTCACTTGTTCAGTTAAATACAAAGGAGAATAAAACAACTTTGGACATTGAATAATTCTTTAAATATCAAAAAAATCATTTCAACCCTTCAGTTTTCTATCTGTTAAATTGTACTTAATATTATTTATATATAACAACATATTTAAAAAATAATATATATATTGTCCTACTCTATAAATAAGGGAAAGGTTAATAAAGTATAAAATATAAAATTTTAATATTTTAATAAATCTTTTTTATTTTACATTAGGGATCGGCTGTTATAATATTATATTATTTTATAACAATCATAATTATATAATAATATTAATAAAATTACAGTAGATTGTGTTTAATAATGTGACGGTGTAGGGACACTCATCAATGGCGATTCCAAATAATCAAAACTTGGCGGTTCTGGTGGTGGTTCTGTATCTGTTGATATCTTTTCTACAAAATCAGTGTATAGTTTATGTACAGCTTCATCATGTGTGGAACTTGGTTGTAAAACTTTAGTTAATGTACTTAATCTACTTGGTGGTAACTTTGGATAAACATGCCACACTAGTTTTAATACATGTCTAACTACATTTTCTCTGCTCAATCCAGTGCAAAAGAATTCATCAAATATTACAGTACAAAAATCTTCAGCAGCAAATTCTTCTACTTGCTGTATTAGTAGTGCTACCAAAAAATGGAGAAATGGATCCTCAAAAGCACGGTCATGATCACAGTTGGCTAATGACCCCAATATTCTCATTAATGCTAACCTGTCTTTAGCTTTAGCAACATGTAATGTATAATACATAGCAACCGTACAAGCAACACTACTCTCTTGAATATATGCTTGCACAGCATCTGGAACAGGACCAGAGTGTTCAATAATGGTAATTGCAGATTCCCTTTCATCAAGAGGCATTTTAGTATTTAATGATCTAACTTGATCATCTACCATGAGGGACATCAAGGCAGGCATAAACTTAGTAACTACTTGACTGTCAAGTTTTGGTTCCTTAAAATCTTGGGTATCTATCATAACCCAAGCGCTTAAACCAAGAGATAACATCCTTAACAATAGAACTAATACATGATTTTCCCTCGGTAAATTTTCATTGTTAATTAAATGATGAAGTATTCTAATAGTTGAAGTTGCTAAGAAATTAATGGCGTACGGGTCACATAATGTCATGGACAAATCTCCTAATACTGTTTCATGTCCTCTTTTAATGCTATCCAAAAACCCTTGAAGCTCACGGGAACGTTTAACATCAACATTGCGTTCTCGAATACATGCATCGAGGCACCATGTGAACTTATGACATGGATCAATAGATATAATATCTTGAATTTCCAGATCGTGCAATGCCATTAAAAGTTCAGCTCTTAGCGTACAATAATGTACATTATGAGTACGCAAGAATAATGTTCTTAAAAATTGCAAAACCATATCATATAATTTTACACTAGAGCCTATCATATGTGCAAGTTTTTGAACCACTTCTCCTTGACGCCTCAGTTTTGGTGATGGTGTAAAGAATAAATTGGTTAAATTATTGTGGTCGAAAAGAATATTTTCTTTCTCTCTGATGTACTGTGTTAGTAGAGGAGACACTTCGTTAACCAATAGTGATTGATTATCCTTCCAAATTTGTCTTTTTACTTCTGTATCTGTATCTTTATAAAGTTCAGTGTCTTTAACCAATACATTCAAGTATTTATCATCAATATGAGATATGTTTTTAAGAATAGCCATAATTATGGGTCTTAATTGTTTAATATGAACTGAAGGAAAACTCTTTGCCAACATGTCTTTAAGCTTACGATCCCGGTCACGTCCTTCTTTTTTACCAATTTCTTCAATATGAGCAACTAATTTATCGCGCAATGCTTCTAGTATAGAATTATGAAAATCTAACCGCCGAATGCCATGAAGATCGAGCAAAGGTAACATTTGACGGAGTGATGGTAAATGAATTCCATTGTCTACTTGAAATTCTTCAATAGCTTTTAAGGGGTCTGTACAGTTTGTCAGTGTTTCTAATAAATAAGTTTGACCATGTATACCTGATTCAGACTGTTGGTTTTGGTGAACCGTAAACATAGAACGTTGACGTCCACCACTCATTTTGAACGAATTAGATTTAAATTTGTTTGGTACGACTGTAAAACAAAATTAAATATCGACGCTTGAAATTAATTTATTTGCTCTCAAACACATAACTTCGGTGCACGACTGATTAGTGATTATAATAAAAAAATAATAAAAACCTATTTGTACATTATGATTTACGAATAATATAATTACTGTATTATACAATATATAATATGCTTTAGAGTTATGAATTTATTGAACTTCCACAATCCACCAATGTAATTTACCTTTACACACAACAGTAACTTGATTTTGTGTATTTTTGTTATCGATGTCCGATGACGAATTGACGACTTGATAACAATGATCACAAGTTGTTTACACCTCGAACCATACAAAAGATATTAAACGGTAACGAGTTACCGATGTTTGTTACCTACTTATACCATTGTTCTGTGGTTCTATGCAAAGCGTTCACACGAAACGCACCACGTCGATTTAAGATAATTATCGTGAACGCACCTTAATTTACATACCTTGATAACATTATCAATATACAGATAACGTTAAAATTCACCGCTTTTTATCACTTTAAAATACTAAAATAGTATATTATTTTACTATTTAATATTTTAATATTTAAAATGTGACTATTCAGTAATTTTTATTATAATGATACCTAAAATAATTTCATATTAATAACAATTGATACAATAGTTAATTTACTTTAATAAAATAAAATAAATTGTACTTAATATAATAAAATGTATATTAGAAAATTATTGACAAAACATACTTTACAAGTTATAAATCATCTTAAACTTTCAAGAAATAAGAGCACAAACGCTTTTGATAAACAGTAATATATTTCATATTTTAATTCTATATCTTATGAATCATTATTTTTGTAAAATATTGAAAATTAATTTCCTTTCTATTTTTAAAAACAGTGTATTGTGTTTTTTAGTAAATGGAAAAGTGTTGTTGGATTGGAAATACATGCTCAAATATCAAGTGAATCAAAGTTGTTTAGCGCAGCTGGTACTAAATTTGATGCAGTGGTAAATTCTCAAGTGGCATTATTTGATGCTGCAATTCCAGGAACACTACCTGTAAGTTTTAATTAAACAGCAAATTACTCACATAAATGTATAATAAAATATGAACATAATTTGTTTTCAGAGGATTAATGAAAAGTGTGTTGAGGCAGCCATATTAACTGCATTAGTATTAGGATGTAATCTAAATACAGAATCATCATTTGATCGTAAACACTACTTTTATGCTGATATGCCGGTAAAATTATACATTTTTTTAACATATTTTTTTAAGTTATTACTTTATGACTTTAAATCAAAATTCTCTATCATAGTAATGAATTTATGCATAATTAAACTTATGGTAAAGGATATGTATTATTATTAAATAAAATATCTATTATTCGGTGACCAACAACACTAATTTAACTTAATGTATTAATTACCCAATAGAATACAAAATAATTTTGATTTTATATTATTCAGAAGTTACATCTGAAATGTACATAAATTTATCCACGAATAAAAATGTTATGTCATTGTTTCTCTAAGTATTGTACTAAGTACAGGTACTGTATTTAATACTAAGTATTATATAATTCATACTTCTTTAAGATAATTAATATATTTTAATTACTAATTATCTCTAATATTTTTAGGCAGGTTACCAAATAACTCAACAGTTTCATCCATTAGCAGAAAAAGGACAAATTACTTTTCATGTTATAGATCAAAATATAAAGAACCTCCCCTACAGTAAAACTTCTTTAATTAAACAAATACAGTTAGAACAAGACAGCGGACGCACAATTTATGATGATTTTTCTAAAAAGTAATTTCTTTTATTATAATTTAGAGAATTCATATTATTTCTGTAGTTGTAATTCTTCAAGGTAGCCATATGTTTTATAATTTACCAAATTATGCAAATTAAATCTTTTTTATTAAGTATTTAAGTTACTTCAATAGTATATTTTTATAGACCAAGATATGAAGTCATAATCATTTTCTTTCTTGTTTTACATAAGTAATAATAATAAGATGTATTATGTAATTACTAACTTTAAAAATTTCTGATATAAATTATAAATATAACATGGCTATTGCATGTCACTTTTCAGTAATAACTTTAAATTTTAATGTTTTTTTTTTTTTAAACTGCATATCTGCAAAGTTAAAAACACAAACTAAATTAAATTTATAACGTCTTCGTATAAAAATAAATACGCTTTAACATTTCATGTTAATTTATTTAAAAAAATTTAAATGTATTTATAGTTCACTTATAGATTTAAATCGTGCTGGAACTGGGTTGATGGAGCTTGTATTTGAACCTGATTTGTGCAATGGTCTCGAAGCTTCAGCCTTAGTCAAAGAATTATTATTAATATTTGAACGTATAAAAACATGTTCTGGTCGAATGGAAGGTAACTACTTGATTAGTTTTAATTTTAAATTTTAAATTATTTCTTACATTCTTATATTATAGTCATGTAGAACTTGAGTCTTCGTAGAAACTATAAAATATATATTTATATATTAGGGAATTTATAGTAAATGATTTAATAAATTACTTTTTTTTTAAGAAAACCACATCTTTTTTAAATAATTAAAAAAAAGTTACTGAAAAATAAAAATGTATTAAAAAACTAAGATTAGTGATACAAATGCATTTCACAAAATATTATTCGAGTAGATCAGCTGAAAAATATTAAAATACATATGCCTAAAATAAATTAAACATGAGCACTTACATGATATAAAATTGTAGAAATATATTAAAAATTCTAAATCAAAATTATCTTAACACTTATTACTTAATACAGTTAATGCTCTATTGTGTATTAAATAGAGGGTGCTTTAAGAGTTGATGCAAATGTTTCAATCACTGATAGTGATAAATTAGGCACACGGACTGAAATAAAAAATTTGGGAAGTATACGAGCAGTACAATTAGCTGTTGATTATGAAATTTTTCGTCAATTAAACCTAATAAAAGAAGGAAAAGAAGTAGTGAACGAAACTAGAGGATGGGATTCTATAACTAACAAAACTATATCAATGAGGGACAAAGAAGTTTTACAAGTAATTTAGATTTTGTTATACTATTTTATTTAATTATAAAATACAATTAAACTTAATTATTTTTAGGATTATCGATTTATGCCAGAACCTAATTTATTGCCACTTAATTTAAATAAGTTTGATATTAAAAAATTACAAACAAATATACCTGAATTACCAACTGTAACTCGTAACAATATAATGAGTAAATATGGCTTCAATATAAGGAAAACTACTACTTTAATGGTATAATTTAATATTTAAAACATTTATATTTACAAAATATACCAAGTCCAGCTAGAGAATACACCACCGTTCAACAAGAATCTGTTTGTTTTGTACATGCTTGTACTTCATTCAGCAATAGCATTCTCATTTAGATCGTCTTATTGACAAAATTTGTAATCAGTCTAGTTATTTGGAAGGGAAATGAGGTTTTGCAATCGCTCTGTCGTCAGTTTCACGTGCAGAACTGGTGTGGTCTCTTGCTAGACAGAGTATGAGTTTTAAGTGATTTTATAAATAATAACTTTTACATTATAATGCTTTTTAGAATGAACCTGTTTTATTATCAATGTTTTTCGATATAATGAATAATGATTCATTAAGAAACCCATCAAGAGTTTGGAATGTATTGACTATTGAATTTTTGACAGAATTAAATAAAAGATCTATCGAACCTAAGCAAAGGTATGTTATGCTGTTATAAATATTTCTTTCAATGAACATTCATTATAAATGATTTTTTTTTTAAAAAGTGAAATTCCATCTTCTGTCATTGGTGAAGTTGTAGATTTACTAGATAATAATACTGTAAACTTGGTTCACGCAAGAAAGGTTATCGCTAAAATATTTGATGAAAAAAATAAATCTCCATCTCAAGTAAGTTTATTTTTAATGTAATAATTAATAAATGAAAACATTATGCACAGTTTTAATTAAAATTTAAATTCCAATTATTCTGACTTTCAGATTGTAATAGAAAATAATTGGGAACAAATTTCCAATATAGAAGAAATAGAAAAATTGTGTAAAGAAGTTATGCTTGAGTATCCAAAGGCTGTTAAAGATTATCGTAGAGGAAAATTACAAGCCATAAAATTTTTAATAAGTCATATTGCAAAAAAAACTAATGAGCGTGCAAATTTAGCTCTTGCTTCAAAAAAATTAGAAGAATTTTTAAAAAACGATTAAATTGTTTTTGATATATTATTATTGTTTTATATACATATATTAAATAAATTTAATATATTTTTTTAATAGTTTATTAGTCTAAAATTTGTTTGAATTATTATTATTATTCCGTATTAGGCAGCAACACAAATAAATAAAGGTAACATTAAGTTGAAATTTATATAACACATATGTATAATATATATAATATATATTGGTAACTTTTAGTTGCTTTGGTAGTTTCAGTCTTTGTTATTCAAGTTGTCATAAGTCATTAATTGACCAGTACTGGGCCATATTTATAGCGTTCTGATTTGCTTCTATAAAGTCCTTGTCATTACATGTGATAGAACATTTGCTAAATTTCAGTAGATGGTCTGTTGTTTTTTCTTCACCACTCACACAGTGCTGATGATGCTTTTAAGTAGGTTGCTCCACTCTTTTAGGTTGGTTTTACATCGTCCCATTTTGGTTCATAGGTGGTTTAAGCTTTTTCATACTATCCATTTATTATTGTGTTCAGGTGTTAGGTCTTCTGTTGGTATTATCCACGCTGTTTCATTTCCAATTTTTTCTCTCCATCTCTCGATTCTCTATTCTTTGGGGGTTCTCATGATGCATTTTGTCCTTTTTATAAAACTATTTTTTGACTTAAGTCGGTATGTATTTCCTTGTGTTCTATGTATTATGTATTGTGTACCTATCATTAATAATTTTAGTACGTTCCCAGTCAACTTGCAGTACGGATCGTCGAATTTTGGGTGGAGCTATACCGTATAGAGTATACAGTTTGTTTACTGGTGTATTTTTTAGACAGCCAGTGATTAAGTGGAATATTTCATTCAAAGCTGTATCTATCTTTTTTGCGTATGTAGATCTTCATCAGACGGACATGCAAAATCTCCGATTGAAAAGCAGGGTGCTGAGGCCGTAACTCTTAATGCTTGAGGTTCGGCACCCCAAACAAATCCAATTAGCTTACGTAGTAATCCATTTCTTGTATTTATTTTTTCATAGTGTACTTTATATGTTAGTGATCTATCTAGGAATACGCCAGTCGCCAAGATATTTAGAATTTGGATTGATGGCTAGTTCAACACCTTACCAAATCACATGGAGCTTTCGATTTGCTTCCTTGTTTCTGAAATGGAAAGCAAATACTTCTGTTTTCGTAGGGTTAGGTCGTAGAGAATTTATTTCAAAGTATTCGTCAATTTTGGCGAGTGTACATGTTAGTTTTCTTTTGACAGTCACGAAATTACTAAGTCTTTGTCTTACACAGCAATTGCCGAGTCATCTGCGTGTATACAATGTTTGACGTTTTTATCATTTGGAATTGGCTGATCATTCGTATATATAAATATAATATATATAATACTGGCGAATGCTAGAAAGAGTGGAATTGACACATATATAACAAATACAATTTACAAACTGACTGAACTGATTGTTGTTATAATGTGTACCTGTTCAAACACACATGCACTCTTAGTAGGTACTTCTGTTCATAAACATATACAATATACATGTATTAATAAGAAAAATGTATTTATTTTATACACTGCAAATCTTAATAAATTATTTGAACGAACAAGTTTCTCATTTTTCAAGTATTATAATCCGAGGTTAGTGATTCATCAGATATTTATCAGTGGATCATTTTTTTAAAACTCATTGTTATTAATTTACATAAAGGTAATGCACTATGCACTTGAATTGCAATATGTGTGGAATAACTTAGCTTCTTAAATTTGTATGCAATACACTTTACAGTTTCATTTCTATTATAGGTATTATATTTATATTATATTTAGGTTGTTAAGAATGTGTTTTTGCTTTTTAAAATTTTAAAATCGGATTCATTGTGTATCACGTGTTGTTGTGAAAATTGAGGCTCGTATGATGTCAGGAGATACGTGATATTACTCACTAAGGCATCTTCCATACACTGACTTTTTAATTATGATAGGAAACATGTATCGTATTTATGTAGGAATGTAAGATAACAAATACAAAAGGAAGCACTTACATACCATTGTCAAGGTGACAAAGCCTTGAAAAATCATCAAACATATTCACAGTGCCAAAATCAACGGGAATGCGTTACGGGATACCTACGGGTATCAAGGCTATTTTTTTTTGTTTAAGGCCTCTGGTTGATGTCCTAAATTTTCTAACTTTGTAAAGTGATAAATTAGGTATTAAGAATTAAAAATATTGAATAATGATAAGAAAAAATGTATTTTAAGAAATTATCCGTACTCGTTTGACGTTTATATTAAATTGGACTTAGTTTTATCCCTGCTTGTGAATAGATTTAAACTTTAAAGTAGTGCATTATCTGTGTTATAATAAGTATGCTATGAAGTTCACACCTAGTTGAAATATTTTATTTTTAAATCCATTTTCACTGAATATAAAATAATAATAAAAATAATGTACCTTATTAATGCATAAAATATCACTACCTAATTATAATTTTTTTTTTTGTAAGTTTTTTTAAGGGTCTTCAATATTAGTAATTTGAATCCTAGTTGCTTTCCAAAACTTAAAATCGACACTGATTTTCAGTTGTTAGTTTGTTACTATATTTATTACTTTGTTTTTATTATTATTATTAAGTATTAATAAAGACATAGTTATTTTACAATTAATTACAAACGTACTTATACAATTACATATTACAATATTTACTTTATTACATTACATATCTACCTACATTTGACAAAAACAAAAATTTATTAGTTTATAAAATAAAAAAAAATATTTTATTTTTAAAATAAGCCTAATTAAATGATTAGGTACAAATATTAAATTTATAATAATATTTATAAATAAATATAAGTAATATTAACAAATATCAGTGGTGTATTTACGGAGGGGGCGAGGGAGATATACCTCCCCCTCCCCCATTGACCTTTTTTAGCTTATATCATTGCATTAGCTATTGTATGAAAAGATTAAAAACATGTTTAAGAAATTCTATGAAGGAGGTAAATATTCCCTATTCACTAATGAAATATTTGTTGTATTTATTAATTGTTTAAATTTTGAATATTATTTTAATTTTTGTGCTGATTGAGTGGGCTTATAAGCCTTATAAAGCTTTACATTCATAACAATATTAGATTGGATGTTGAAGAAATTATTGACGAAATAGCTAAAAAAACCTAGAAGTCTACAGTTTGTTTTGTAAATGATAAATAAATAAATGATTCATTATTTAATTCATATTATTTAATATGTTATATGATATAACTATAAGCTATAAGGTTTATGCACCTGCCACACTACTATAAACATATATAATTAGAGCTCGGATTTAAAAGCATATAGGTTATCATCAACTTTCATTATCATATCTGGTGTAATTTTCAAACTTTTGTTATGTGCTGCAATAATTTGTTTAATTTTATGGGTTTTTTTTTGTTTTGAAATTTTTATTATTCTTTCAAAACTTTTATCCTTTACTAAAGCTAATAGTGCATTAGTAGAAAGGTCTAATCGCTTGCATTGCTTTCCATCTAAATAACAATATTTAATATTCTTATGCAGTGCTTCCAAATACATGTTTGTATTGATCCCAATATATTTCCTATTGAAATAGGCCCATTTTCCACTCTGTAAGAATACATGGATTTAAAATATTTTCCATAGTCCTCTGTGTCTTTATCATTTAACAAATCATTTAATACTGTCTGTAGTCCAATATAAAAGTTTTTTTCATCAGTTTCGTATAACAATGATTTTAAAGTTTTAAAAACAATTGTTTTTTTCTCATTAGAGTGAATTTTATTTAAATTCTTCATCCAGTTCCTTAAAACATGCCATGTACATAAAATTTGTTTATTTGCAGGACCCATTATTTCACTCCATGCATTATAGAATGCTGGTTCATTATCGGATATAAAAACAGCGGCTGTAATATTTCCAATTGCATTTTTAATACACTGGAAATAATGTTTGAAGAGAGCAGTATCTGATTTGTTTGAAAAACAAAAAGCAACAGGATCCGGTAGAGTTTTTTTTACAGATATTTGAAGAAAAATGTATGGAGAACCTTGTTCCAAATTTTCAAAACTTAGTTATGAACACAAACAATTTTATGATTTTTCAACTTCAAAATTACTTGCAAATTTTCGCGTTTTCGACAGATTTCGTAAAAATTTGAACTATAAACGCTTATAAAAAAAAATTGTGACTAACGATTTTTAATTTTTTTTAGCTACAATAAAAACAACTCATAAGAAACCTTGTATTAAATTTTCAAAACTTTTTGGTCATCCAACAATTTTTTATCGACACTTTAAAAAAAATTTCTCAAAAAAATCGAAAATTTCATTGGTCTATAAATAACTCAAAAAAAGTCAAAATTTTTTGAAAATTTAACTATATACAGATACTACTGACATTAACATTTGGTGAAAATTTCAAGTATTTTCAGTGATTAGTTTTTGAATTACAACCACAAAAAAAAAAATCGATTTGGTCGAAAACTGGTTTTGCGTAAAAATTGCCGTTTTTCCGTCATTTTTTTTTTGTTTTTCTCGATTTTTTTGAAAACTGTTAGAAAATGTTAACTTTTTACCTCTATAATGCACCAAGGATATTCACTTTTACATCGTAAACCACCCCCATAGTTTGAAATTGGAGCATTATTTCGACTAGTTATGCTGTACACAGACACAAAAAAAAAAAAAAAACATACATCATTGTAAAATCAATACATTCATCACTTCGTTCAGAATCTAAAAATGAACTTTATTACTAAATGCTAAATGGCGTAACAAAATAAATACTTAATAGGTATTTCAATCATATTACTAGTATTGTTCAGGCTGATGTATATGGTCATATATTTCCTTCATTTCTTTGATTGTTATTACTTATTACCTACAATAAAATAATATTATATGTATATTTTATATAATATATTCTACCAATGATAACAGGAGAGTCAGGCTTATAGATGGGATGTGGAGTAGTCAGCTAATACTGTGTGTTTAATAAAACTGCTTATGTTCATATTTTTATTAACCAAATTAAATAGGTAACTTGTTTAAAAATTTAGTAATAGCAATTGTAATGACGTCTTAGATATTTACTAGAATAATGTATATTTTATTTTAAGGTCTTATTAGAAGCTGTACCAACTCAAGTTACGAAGACATGTCAAGATGTGTTACTATTGCAAAAGAAGCCTTAGCTCATGGACGTAAATCAAAAATTCCATTTAATGTTACTCCTGGGTCTGAACAAATTAGGGCAACAATTGAAAGAGATGGAATTGTATATAAAAACATAATGTTGTGTTATTATTTATCAGTTGATATTTTAATTATATTATTATTTAGGCACAAACCTTGAGAGAATTTGGAGGTACTGTATTAGCTAATGCATGTGGTCCTTGTATTGGTCAATGGGACCACAAAGATGTTAAAAAAGGTGAAAAAAACACCATTGTAAGTTTATACAACAGAAACTTTACTGGACGTAATGATGCCAATGCAGCAACATTTTTATCTTCACATTGTAAGTTATTAATTATTATCAAATTATAATATGATCTTAATAAATAAATAAATAATGAATTAAATTGTTATTTAGATTTTAATAATTGAATAGAAATCAAAAGGTAAATTGGTTATAACTTAATATTCATCATGTATTTTTATACTTCTATTTTTATATACAAGTTAATATCACAAATAATTTCAGTTTTTTATAATTAATGTTTTATGAACTTGTTGCATATACCTACTCAAAATATAATATAAAATCAGATATTGGATCGGGCTATTAACTAAATTTTTATAATATGCATATATTGTTATTAATTATTATTTATTTCTGAAGCTACTAAAGTATAGTTATTTAATCTAACTCTAATTATATTTAAATTGAGTAATTTTACTATTATATTATGCTATGGTATTACCGCCCTGTATTAATAGCTCATGCAGGTGGATGCATCGAATATAAAAATATTCATGTAAGTATGTAACTCAATAATATATATATACAAACGAATCTTCTGTTATGTATAAAATATACTATACATATAATAACGATTTTATTAGTCATTATTTTGTTCATTAGTGAACGTAAATTTGGTGTTATTTCCTTGATAATACAAAAAAAAAACGAAATAATAATATTTTGTTTTACATATAAATTTTATTAACATTTTTAACAAATGAAACATAAACACGGATGGCTCAAGGTGGCACAAAATTTAGAAAAAAAAAATAAACAATATATTTAATTAGTTGCAGGCTAAAATGTATTGAGCAAAAAAAATTTGCCATATGTGGCTTATTTAAGAAAACAAAAACATATATAAAACGTATATAAATGAGAAATAAAGAGTTGCCAAAAAGTGGCTTTTAGAATTAGAACAAATAAAAAATCCATTTGAATTAAAAATTGTTTAGATCACTTACAATCCAGATGGCAGATTTACTACAGTGAACTCAGTGAAGAATACCAAATAATTGAGAACTAAGTATACATATGCATAGAACCGAAGTTATTAGAAAAAGGAATAGGTGAGGGAAACAACGAATTAGTTGAACTTGGAGGTATGATTACGAACATAACTAGTATAATAATAAAATATAACATTGTATTAAAGAGATATTACATTGTAATAAATTATCGGTGGACAACCATGGCAACCATTAAACTTCCGTTACAATTTTTCGTGACATCGAATTAATACCAATTCACTCTAGACACATTTTTTTACACACATTCTTTTTTTAGGGGGTGGAGCGTAAAGATGTTAACACATCAAAAACTATTATTCGAATAATATTATAAAATAACCAACAATAAAATAACTGAAGTAAGTATAATTGGATAGTTTCTAATAAATTCGATTAATTTTCCACGCTGATATAAAATAACATGAACTAAATACCTAATATAAATAATTCATAAAATAAGTAAGGTTCCTTAAATTTTACTTAAAATTAAAATACATGAAAATACTGCTATCGAACAATATAGTATAAAAAGTATTACTTTTTTTATTAAATAAAACTTAAATATATAAATATTAATATAAAAATTATAATTTAATCATCTTTAACTTAAACAATAATAAATATAATATATAGTGCTATATATTTATTTCATTATAATTCTACATTAATGCTATTCATTGAAATGTATATGAGTTTCACAAGTTTTTAAAACATCTATACATTGTTTATTTTTTTATAAGATTTGAATTAAACATAAGAAAAAGTAATTCAAACTATAATGGGTAGTTTCATGGGTATTAGTGGTTTTTTAAAAGTTACGTTGTATTCTAACATTTCTAACCCATACACGAAGAATAATTTTTAGAATTTTCAGTTATAATAAAAATAATATAGCCCAAGAAAATACGAGAAGTTTGTGTATTTTTCATTGGTATGATAGACATAAATCCATATACAGATACGTCATACCCTAACTAATTCAGTGGCAAAAATGAAATATTCTAAAAAAGCATACCTATTTATAAAAACATATTAATAATATCTGTATATTTTGTTATTAAAAAAGTAATTCGGCGCAATGGATATGCAATTTAATAACATCAGCGAGTAGAAACTACAGTCTACAATAAACTTACTATACATGAGGTTGAGACTCATTTACGCACATAATAATATATTTTTTAAACTTACGACAACTTATTTGTGCACACAATTGTGAAAAATGAAAACCAGCTTGTAGGTATAATTTTGGGTGTACAGGGTGTCCATATACTCAAGTATAACTGTTCGAATCCAACTATTTTTCGCGCGCTGTCGCACAATCTTGCACGAACCAGTTCAATAACCCGGTCAAAGTTATGGACCCGAAAAACAAAACAGCTGTCTTACCCTCTGTCCTCCGCGCCGCGGTGCATTTTATCTTACGCGTCGCCGTCGTCGGCGCGAACCGACTTTTGCTGTCAACCACTCACTCTTTTTCTCTCTCGCGACTGGCGAGTTTGCGACGTGACTGTTGTCACCCCAAGTGCGCTCGTTGTACTTTTTTTATGTGGTTGCTGGACGACCAGTCTTTAAGTACGAGTCCAACGTTTTCGCTGGCGTTTCATGCGATCTAACGTTTCCGTCGGTACCATTCCTTTATATACCAATTTACGCTTTGTTGGAGTAGGTACTTCGCACGTCTCGTTACAGTTCGGTGTGTTGTGTATAGGTGGGTTTCCACTGGACCGTTCGCGTGTACGTGCACGTTTATCAACACGCACGTACGAACGGTTGTACATACTTGTCCTTCATGAAAAATATTCTGGTAAGCACGGTAAGCGCTTAATTTTAGCGGTAAATTAACTTACTATAATTTAGCTTGACTCTATAGTGTAAATACACTTTAATTAATTTTTAAAACAATATAATTTAATACTATAATAACATAACACATTTTTAAGATTTTAAAATTGGTTACTGCTCCTATCGCTCAAATTAGACCGCTAAACACACGGAAATAGTTGAACTAGATCCAACTTCGTGGTATCGTGGTTATACGTGTGGTAAGAACGTATACACTTTCTGGTATACTAAAAGTTTACCATGTATACCAACTAATCACAGAAAAGTATTTTTATGCGTACACACTACATGTAAACGTATGTAGTGGAAATCCGCCTATAAACGGCGTGTTGTGTACGAGTCGGAGCCCGGTAATATGTATTGCACTGTAACTTCCATTCGCATCAAATCCGCTCACCACATACTGTCTTCAAATATTGAAATATTGCTGAGGTCTAGAACTCCAGAAGCCACGTGGGTTCGCAAAATCCAGCATCACAGACGTATTGGTTTTGTCCGTTCGGAGCCGTCTTGGAGGTTAGTGATAATTGTATGGTTGTATTTTTTTATTATGTAATCTCATACTCATTATAATGTATATTGTGTTAAGGGTAGTCGAATTATTTTAGTCCTGTTATTATTTTATATTTTAACTTAACTGCGCATCTATTGTCATTAAAAGCACAAAATATTGACGTATTGTTTCCTCAAGTGACTAACCGAAAGTCTATTAAAAATGACAAGCATTTTTTTTTTACTTGTAAACTTTCAATAATCTTTGATGTTTGTTATTCCGAATAAAAAACTTAAATTGTATTAATTTTTCATCATTTTTAAGTTGAAAAAATCTTATTCATCTAAAAAGTTTTCATTGTTTCAACTGATATAGAAGGTTCGTTGTTATTTCACAAGTTTATAAGATTTTTAATATTTAAATTTTTAGTTAAAATAACCGTGCCATCAATACGATATCTAATTTGCTTACGCAAGCGTTTTGTTTTATCAATTAACTTTTTAAATTTGTATGGCCTGAAATTAACACAAACTACCCTTCAAAATTATTTTTTTTTTTTACTTGAATTTTTTACAAAATGTAACCTAAAATTTTAGATTCCCAACTTAGCTCAATTATTTTAAAATTTGTATTAAGTTGGCTGAGTGATAGCATGACGTTATCCTAGATTCCTAGAATAACAACGATATCTTTCAAAATTAATTTTAGAACCTAAGCGGAGCGATTTATGTATTGGTTTTACAATGATATGTGTTTTAAGTTTTAATTATTGAATTTAAATTTAAACACCCATTATAGTGACTCAATGACGAGATACACTCAGTCTAATGCCAATAAGATTCAAAAGCTCAGATCAGTTAATGATAGGTTGTATAAAAATAAACCATATTTTCAATTACGTATATTATCTAGAGGGGATATATTATAATGTTTATTGACTTCGGCAATAGATAGTACACTCAAGTTTATAATGAAATTTCTTTAGACTTATTCAATTTTATTTATCAAACCTGTTTATCGAGGTTTCCAAATTAACAAATCTAACTCCAATACATTGGTACCAATAAGAAATACAACATTTTTTGGCATTAATAATTTATTTATTATGTACAGTTATGTTTTGTAAAACCTAAATTTCTAAAAGCGTTCGCACAGATAGATTCTATGTGATGTTTGAAACTCAAATTGGAAAATAAAAATTGGCATAATTTATATTAAAGCGTAGGTTATAATGGTAAAGTGTGTTTGAAAGTTTGAGAATTGCATACATTTATTCATATATTTTAAGATAACCCGTTATCTAAGCGTAATGTTGAGAATTGATCAATTCGTAATTTTAAACAACTATTAATATCATTAATTGTAAAATATATTTTTATATCATCAGCAACTACCAGGAATTGACTATGTTTAAAGTGAATAGATCACCTTGAATTAATTCAGAAATACTTATCGAGGTTTGGACTATGAATTTGTAATTTTTACGATGTGAGTGCGTTCAGATATATGATATAAATACCAAGATAATATGCTACTAACTAATTATATATTTTTAGTTTATTAATTAAGTACCAGCTAGTGGTCTACTCATCGAATCCTTTTTTATATCAGTGTAAATAGCTTGGCTATCGTTAGATATAGAATTTATCAAGTGTGAATAAAAAAAACTTCTTTCTAGTGTTTCTACACATATAATGTCAAATAATACTAGCCAGAGAATTTTATTTATTGCGTTACGTATTATATCATAATGTGCATTGCTTAAATTAAACAGATATTTTGTGAAACTACGCTGAAAAAAGTTTTAACACTAGTTATTAGATCACATTAAACGGTTAATGCTGGATGGCGTAACTATCAATTAGAATAAGTGTGTCAGCTGCAATTGACAATGAAGTATTTTATATATTGTAAAAGGCTTGATCTAATTGTGAACCGTATTTATTAAATAGTACGATGTGTTGATAAAAACCAAAAAATGAAAAATCATTAAACAGGACATCAGATTGAGGCGAACGTCACCGGTATAAATAAAACCGTTACTATCGATTCGTTACGGAAAAATACATTTCGTGAATTGTAATCACCTATACTATAATTTATATTGCGAAAGCGTATACTGATAATAAGATGAATAATACATCTTTAATAATTGAAAATTTTTAGAATAAATATTGGTCGCACTGGATGTTCATAACTTGACTCAAATCTTGTAAAATCTGTTATAAGTTGGCCAGGTGCCAACTTCACAACACACATACACCCGATACGCTTCAAAGCGATTTTATTAACTTGAAATTTTCATAACATTTTGTAACCATTGTTTGTCTAAATGTATTTATTAAAATATATAATTTCTTATATTATTCAAGTATTGTAAAAATGATTTTAAGTAATGTTAACATTGTGCTATTATGCATTTATGCGTGTACTCCCTCATTCTTTAAATAACTTTTTTAATGTTAGTTATAATTTATTCATTGAATTGAATAATAGCTTTAAATTATAAGCAATTCTTATGAATATCGAGTATTCATATTTATAATTTATAATTAATATGACCAAATCTAACAATGTTAACTAGTGGACAAAATTATATGTATTTATTTTAGGCGTTTATTAACGTAATATTATATAGACAACTATTACTATATACTATTATAGACATACTCTCTATAAAGTGTCAGTATGCCGACTTGAGTATGTCGAATTTAACGTTATAAGTGAATACCATAATATGATATAAACATACTTACCTTTTTTTTTCTGTAAAATCTCATCTTATTATAGTTTATTACTTTATAATTTTTCTTGAATTACTTATAAAAACTTAATAATACATAATTTACTGAACAATCAAACTTTATTGTATCAGTCATCAGAAGTAAAAATATTAAATAAATTTAAATATTTAATGTATTTGTATATGTATCTTCAAGATACACTATCTTCCTATTTAGAGTGGACTAAAATAGAGTTTTAATTCTTGTACTGTTGTTAAATTATGCAACAATTTTAATAGATAAGTTACAGACTGTATTGGAAAAATTGATCATGGTGATTGGTAAATAGTAATACACATATTGTTTATATTTTAGAATTTTTAATAAGTATAAAAATACAAAATTTAAAAGTTTTGAAATGGAATATTTAAAATTGAAAATCTTGGAATATATGTTAAAAATAATAAGTGGAAAACGCTAACTTTACTATAGACAAAAATCTATCAAAGTTTCTATGTTACTTTAAGGTTTAAGTAATTAATCCGTATACGAGTATACATGTTTTTTCATTATTTATTTTATTTTAGATATTATTTTTATAAGTATTAAATTTTATTCTACCAATAAGTACGAGGTACCTATTAATAAATAATAAGTTATACGTAATCAATATTATTATATTTGTTGTGTATAAAAATTCAATTGAGATAGTTCATTGAGATATTTACTATAGGTTTAGATGTTTTTATTTTTGTGGCCCGATCTTAAAATAAAATTTCAAGAACATTCTATATCAGGATTCTTGAAATTCTCTAGTTTCCAGTATAGTTAAACCTTAGAAAAAACACTGCAATTCTCATTTTATACGTTTTTTCAATGTAATAAAAGAGTCAAATGTTTATGTAATTAAATTTAAATTAGTTTGATTTTTTGATTATTTAAAGTATCCAAATAATACTTTTTGAGATGAAGTAAAATTAAAATTATTATTATTACCTAAGTTTAGATTTCGTTTCAAATGTTAACATTTTTATAACGACTCATATATTATTAATTATTCAGGAATAACAAACTATAAATAATAACAATAATTATTATCTTCATATCTCTAGTCTATATACGACTACAGTACTAGTATTACATAATAGATTTAAAAAATCTATTAACATTATTATTCATAAAGCAAAATTTAAATACCTTGTACACAAGGTACAAAAAATATTCTATTTTTAATGACCTGAATGTTTCTATATGTTTGGGAAACATTTCTCGACACACCTTTTTATAGTTAATTTTTTTTATGGATTATCTTCTTCAACAACCCAAATGATTTGTTGATATTTTGGCAGAATAAGATAAAATTAGAACTATACTAAACATTTCAAAGATCTTATGCGGCCACCACCTACTAAAAAATATAGATATAAGTTAATATGCATCTACTATTTACTATTTATTACATAGCTACTCGTATGCTACCTAGCTATAACTCAATTTTTTACATACGTGATGTAATGGTAATATTTATGTGTCACGATTTACCAGGGTAATATTATATATCTAAAAGACTAAATATCTATTACACATGTATAAAATTATTGTATTAATACAGTGATTGTAAGAACTATGAATACGTATTTTACATATATATTATATGTGTAGTATACACCACGGGTCGTAAAAACGATCGTTCAATAACTCGAATACAGATTGTTTGGAAAATATTAGCTGTCGACAACGGATTTAAAATCGTCTGTCATTTTTTGTGTAGGTGAGCGATAAAAAACACAATGTAGTAGGTAATATATCAAAGAGAAAAGAAAATGCATAATATAAATTATAACATTATAAATGACTGTGTATGTTGAGAATTGATTGGTTTTTATTATATTTATAAATATAATAATAATATAATACTTATAATATATATATATGGTATATTTACTTAGGTATATCTATGTATAGTATAAAATGTTTCTAATACATCAAATAAGGATTGAATTGAAGTATTTTAGTTTTTACGAATATTCAAACTTGGAATCGATAAATTGTTGATTATATAAGATCTAAATAAATGTTTTCAACTTAAAAAAAAATATATTTATATATTGGATATTAGGATCTAAATGTTTGGTTTTAATTTTGTATTAATATAATATATAATATAATATACTCTGTATTTATGGGCAACGAGAAATTAGTTATACAAAAAAATTGTTTTTGTTTATTTCGTACGTTCGCACTCTTATAATTATATCTAAAAATCCTTTGTTTATTACAAATTTACAAATTCCTTTATGGTGTAAAGGACTATTTATTATAATTAATAATAAAAAAAAGGAGAATTATACAAATTAACAATTTAAGTGATATATATAATTAATTTAATACACTTTGATTCGGAGTATAAATTACGTCAATTTTGACGACGATTATTGACCGTTGATCGTCGCGGTCTCACGTAATACTGAAATTATATCGAGATATCGACGAACAACGGCCGTATCGCATTTCGTTATATTAATACAATATCTTCATACTAATATTCGCTATCGGTGTTCCGAACATACCCATTTTATATACTAGGTACTATTAATAATTTATTAGTATCTACATTGAGTATTGACTATTGACTATTACGTACAAATATTTTTTATACGATATTCTGGAGTTTTTTTTTTAAAAAAATTTTGATTTGTATAGATCCTAAGTAAAATAGTAATTTATTAAATGTCTAATGGGTACTTTCAAGTACTTTATTTATCCTAGTAACCTTAAAAAAAAAGATTATATTTTTATATTTTTTAAATTTAACTTATGACCAACCAAAATCAAGAATCCACAACTTTTATAATTACTAGTTTTAATTTTTACCCATTAAAAAAAATAAATAAATGATAATAATATTTAAAGAGTTCAAATTAAATTTTTTAGTTTTAAGTCTAATAAATTCATGTATAATGAACTTTCAATTTTTATGATTTTTTCTTTTAGAATTTAAAAAGACTTTCAACAAGTACAAACTATATACTTGTACTTAATTTGTATAATAAGGGGCCAAATAAAATAACTATTATAATCAAAGCGAAAAAAAATTTATTTTCCTGAATAATAAGATTTTTACCATCGTCGCCTATACACCTATACCTATTACCTTTACGTAAAAATAAGGCGTTGTTGTACTCGTATACTAAAAGGCGGGTTCTCACAAAATTAATTTAACTTTTTTTGCTAATACATTACTGTACAGTAGTTTATTGAATATTAAATAATTTGGTAAGTAATACATTATACCGATCACAGTAAGTAGATAAATAGATAATATACAATAGAAGTATTCGCATTTTCTACTTTGTGCCCTCGATAATTTTAGGTTTTAGGAAAAGCCGGAACTTCTCTCACAGATTGTAGTATTTCATTTTATTTTGCTATACAATAGTTTTTTTATATGTCGCCTATATTATATTATTCAAAATACCATCTATAAAATAATAAAAAGAAAATCAAACACTTATATTAAATAATAAGAATACTTTTTTTTTAAAGTTTATTAAAAAAAAATATAGAATTTGTATATTATGGAAATTATTCTTTTTTAATATTATATTTTTTAATGAAAAAAGTTTCCGAAAACGTCGATAAATAATAAGTAATAACTTATTTTTAATAATATTCAGCTTTTTACAAGGTCCAATCAAAATATTAAGTTATCATAATAAAATTAATAAAAATAATAACATATAGGTAATATGTCGTATATTGTTGCATATACATACTTAAATTTAAATAAAATAAATATGTTTGTTCTTATTAATATAATTATTGTATAAATAATAAATAATACAAAATAGGTATGGTATAGCTTTGTATAACGAAAGTATTGATTTATTAAAGCATATTATAGTCAATATATACATAATTTTTGATAATGGAGCTTAATATTTATAGAAGTTATCATATTAAAATATTTAGTTATTATTATAAAAACATGCCTTATTGAGCCCCCGAAACCTGGAATTGGTAAGAAATCGGATACTAAGTCGATTAAGTATTCTTAGAGCATTAACTCCACCTTCAATCAGAATGAACTTTTTTCCAATTTTCTTACGATTATCATCTAAAGAATCAAATTTAAAAATCAAATTGACTGCATTGCCTCATAGTCTTGTTCTAAAAAGGGAATTCGTAGGCAGTGATCAGCATAACTCGAAACAGAAATGGTTTTAGACTCGACTGTATATCACCGATCACCGTATATCAAATTGATAATATCAATATGAAATATGATTTATATATTTGATCGAATCGAGGCATTATTCTCGTGAGTCGTGGAACGCAAGATGGCAATCAGGAAAATCGAAGTTTGTTGAATTTTATTTATTAAAACCCAAAACACGTACATTATACTACAAATATAATCAATATGGTGACGATAATAAATTAAAAGAACGAACAAATAAAATTGTTAAGTCTTAGACTTGGTTAACACGTTAAAGGGGCCATTTAATTTTTAATCAAAACCAATCGTTGTACGTGTACAATGGAAAGATATTACTTTTAAGTAATTGATGAGATTAAGAGATAGTCTTAGAAGAAGTATTACAACAGATAACGAATGAAGGTCTTACGGAGTATTTTGACGTCTTCATATGATGATAGTATGATACATCGTATGAAAAATCTTCAGTATTGAATTTCAACCCAATAGGTTTAATTTGTTGAAATAATATTATTATGAACATTAAACATACATTTAAATGCATTTTTGATGTTCAAACAAAAATAGTGATATCATTTATTTGATTCTTCTATGAAGTGCAATGCATTACCCCTTCCCTCTGCAGAACTTTGTTCAGTTTATAAATAATTTATAGCATTTGTATATTTGCACATCAAAATTCACCTGCTATCAGATAAAAAATTCAAACTAAGTTTGCGGAAACGAGAGGTTAAAAACCAAAAATAAAAAATTTACCTATATAAATATATAATCGTGGCTCTTATTGCAATTTTAAGGGAATTGGTAACTATAAACCTAACCTACACGGCGTAGTATATATTGGATACTAATTATTAAATGTATACATATCATTATTTATGCATATACACACACAACACACACACACGCACGTGCTGTGCGTGTGCTTGAATTAAGAGACCACCGCCATCGGATTGGCCACATAATAATCCGATGGGGATGATGAGTAGCACGCCGCGATCGACGACGATCTAACGTTTTTCGTTTTTGCGCCGTCGTCGACTTACCACCAATGTATCGTGACTATCGAGTATAGTGTATAATATATATACATTGTAGTATCGTACAATCCTATTTACCCAATAGCATCGAGTATAATATATTATTGAAATCAAGTCACATCGTGTGCAACGGCAGTAAAAATTCGTTTCAATTATTTTTTTTTATTCTTAACAAACATATTCTTATGCAGGTCGTACAAACCTTGTCTAGAATTTATCCATTTTTCATATTATACATTATACCATGCAATTCATAAGATCGGAGTAAACCGACGAATCGCAATAGTATTGGATTTTAAACACGCAAACGTATTATACCTTGTGCGGTACAAATGACACGCCACCGTGTTACACACGCAGATCATAATATTGTAGTTTGGACGTGTCACGCGCGCTACACATACGAATTGCACCGAATGTTATATATATATATATGTGTGTGTGCGTTCTATATTAATTGGAACGAGTTAAACGCGCGCCGTGGCTCTTGACCCATATATACGATCGGGAGCACACAAACATAAGGCGGCGGCGGCGGCGGCCACGGCTCATCTCTCTAGGGCGCGCGCAGACTCCCGAGCGCAGCCGCCGCCGTTAGCGTCCGGCGGCGTAGGCGCACAGCGACGGCGGCAGCGCTCGGCCGCTTTACACACAGATTTAGTGTGTGTGGTGCGCGCGTGTGTGTATAACGTCGGTGCCTTTGTCTCCGTCTCCGTCGCTCGTTTATATAAATAGAGGCGTCCCGACGTCCGTCGTCGTCGTCGTCGTCGTTGTCGTTGTCGTCGTCGATCGCTTGCCGCTTGGCTATCTGGCGCGCGCGAACGTCTTCCGTAACGCTCGGCGGCGGCCCGGTCGTTTTATTATTAACGCGCGGCGTTCTACTCGCGTATAATATTATCCGCGTTACCGTCACGTCGGCATCACAACAATATCATAATATAATATACAGGCGGGCGACGCGTCGTTACCCCTACGTGATCGTCGTTTTAGTGCGTATAATAATTAATACCTACGCGTATAATATATATATAATTATAGTGTCGCGTCGCCGCACTGTGTATACGTTATACGAAAAAATACCGTTACGAACGTTCGCGCGAAACGCTCCGACCGTTTGCTGCTAATACCGTCGTCCGCGACCGTCCCGAATCGCGATAGTGGCCCGTCGCCGGCCGACGGTGTACGAGACGACGACACATATCGCGTGGATACCGCCGGCCGCGATCGAGTCCACACTCCGCAGTGCCGTTCGCACTCCCGAGCATAGGTGGTACATTACATTATAGACTGCGGGCGACGATCGGGACACTCGGCGATCGCGTCGTCATCGTACCGATATATGGAGACGAGCCGACGTCGCGCGACGACCGTGCGCCGAGCCGGCGATGGTGACGGTGTGATCGCGATCACGACCACCTGCAACCTCATCATCACCACGTCCGCGGCGCCGGCGGCGGTGACTGCGCAGTGCTGGTGACGGCGACCACGACGTACCCCCGTATCGCGTACGACAGCCGCCGTATAGGTCCGTCCGGTGCAGTCTCGCGCGGCGGTCATAAAGGCGTTAAATGTCATCGGTTCCGGCGGAACGGGTTTCGGAATTATGTCGCCGCTGGTGGTCGTCGCGGGACAACGTTGTAGTGGTCCGGCGCTGTGTAAGTAAAAAGCAACAGAATTATATATATTATTATTATTATATCGTAGGTATGCGCCGTGTATAAATAAATCAATGCCAAAAATGTTTGCCAAAAAGAAAAAAAGAAAGAGAACGAGAGCCGAAACATTGTTCGGCGCCGGGGCCCGGCCAATATGTCCCGGTTTGCGCATAATATAATATACATATATGTATATATCATGATTTACACGCGTAAATTATAATATAATATTTTACGGCATGGCTCAGAAATATTATTAAGTCTTAATTCTTCGACGTGTGCGTGTAAACGGTGCAATGTGCGAGCCGGGAAGTATAAAACAATATTATATTATAGTAGATTTCATAGACGACAATATTTACACATCAGAAGTCTCGCTGTAACAGGGAAAAAAAAATTCAAATGTAATATATTGTCGGGTGCATATTATGTATATATTATAAAAAAAAAAAATGTCTAGTTCAGCTCTGTGTCCCGTGCCTGGGCATAGTATAATAATGGGTTTAACAGTTCCACCCATTGTTGATGATTCAAAGAGGAAAAAATAAAATAATAAGGTCTCTCTGTGTCTCGTACTGTATAATATATACTTTTTGCGTGTAGAAGTGTGAGTGACGTGTGTATATAATAGGGTCATTCGTCATCGCGAGCGAAGTGTGTGACACCGAAAAGATTGCTTTCTCGGAAACCGCACTCGTTTCTTCGCCCGAACTTTTCCGCCACCGCAGCTTACTGCTTAGTGCTTATACGTATCGACGTCTAAATTTAGTAGGTAGTGTCCTCTTGGTTATTATAAGTGGTAGTTTGAGCAATTATTTATAATTATAATAATGACACAAATAACAAATAAATACAAACGATACAATACTTCTATAACAATGACGTATCGGGAATGCATATATAATATTATTAATTATTATACTACCCCCTACCTACATAGTGTGATATCGTCAGTTTCAAGCATTCGTTGAAACACGTGGTTGAAAAGGATTATAAACGATCCGGCTAGAATAAACGTCATTCCTATTCCGAATTTCCATTTTTAGACGAGGATTAGTCGAGTTCAAGGTCAATCGTTGCATATTATAGGCGTGACAATAATAGTTTTTATAATTTCGAGTATACTATAATCAGTTCGTTTTCCAGTTGTGTAATACAACGAAGATTTATTATTTTTTTTATTTGTAATTCTTCCTTAATGTTCTTTCTCTTAATCGGAATCGTCTAAAACTTGTTCTGGAATTAGTGAGTCATTCGATATTTAAAATTGCTAAATTGTTTAAATTACCGATTCACTTGTAACATATTGGTCTTTGGCCAATTTTTAACACGTCGCATTGAAGAAAACGACCGTTCACATGTAGCTGAACTTATAGGAATAATTGTTATTGCAATTTGTAATAACTTTATAAGTTAGAGCCGTTAGGGAACACGTGCTTTTAAACTATTTGTCAAGACCATAATGACTTTATAAATTAGCCACGACAAATATTTCTACTTTTAAAAATTGTCGATATTAATTATTATAATTCGAAGATTTATAAAAAAACATTTGTCAAAATGTGATACTACCTAGTACAAATTTTAACAAATATTTTTCTTTTTTTCGTTAGAAAATGTTTTATTGGAGCACTGGTAAAAATCATTAATACAATGTCATAATCATATTTAATAATCTATACTGCAGAGGTATTTTTATTTGTCGAATTACTCCATCGAGTTGGGATTCTATAAATAATCCATATTAATAATAGGTGCTATTCAATTTAATGAAAAATACGTAGAACACTATACTGTCAAAAATATGTCATGATGGAAATTTTTTTCTTTTAAATATTTTTATAAACAGGATAATAATTTATTATTTTTTATAAAATATATACTAGTAGATAAGCAAAGTCAAAACTAGCAGTACTAGACTTAATCATTTTGTCATTTTAATATACCGGTACAATGACCGAGTGATAAGTTATAACTTGTAGCTTTAACATTATATAGTTCTTGTGTTACTGATATAGTGATTTCAAATCTAAAAAACATAAATCTTGTAAAAATAGTCAAAAAACATTACTGTTAGAGCTTAGGAGGTTAAGTATCTCCTAATTTACTCCATTTAGTCATAATTAGCTAGTTAGTTATACACAATTGTTCCTACTACTATGGGTATAGTTTTCACAAAAATTTACTGGATATTTTTGATTCAAGTTCATACTTGGGCGAGAAATTATTGGTGATCACAGGCCATAATACAATATATATTTTTTTAAATTTATTTCATTAAAAAAAAAAATTAACATGAGATCACAAAACGCTCATAATTCATACTATTAAATACTATGTGTAGATTTTCAAAAAATATATTCGATTTCAGACAGAAAAACATGTATAGAAAAAAAAAACGATTGTCTATTAAAAAAATTATATTGTCATGTAAAATAAATATTTAGACAACAAAATGTAGACACCCTAAGACCTACTCAGTACTCCTATAAATTACACCACTGAAAACTTTTGTGTGATTAAATTAAAATGTTTGTAAATTGTAACATAGACTCATAGGCACATAGTTAGTTTCAGCTGATTCAATTAAAATTAGTTAGTACAAGTATATACTATATAGGTACTTTTTGGAGAAATATAAAAGCAATTTTTTTTGTTTTGCTATTCTAGGCCATTTAGGCCCATTGTCGCTTCCACTATCTACTTCCATGCATCTCTGTGTTCAGCTAGTTCTTCTTCATTCTACTCATAGTATTCTGAGGTCTTCTTTAAAACGGTTCTCCCATCGTTGTCTAGGCTTTTCCCTTAGTCGACTTATTTTTGGTTTCCATTTCGTGACAGTCAATATGAGTTGGCCCTCAGCTTTCCAAACGTGTCCAGCCCATCTTTTATTCTCTGGCAGTCTGGTTCTTGAGTGTGGCTACGGCTACTATATTGGATTCTTTAAATAGACTGATAAGTTCTTTGTTTGACACTTTGACATATATTTCGTATCCTCCATCATTGTTCCGCTTTGGCCCAAATATTCTTCGCAGGAGTTTCCTTTCGAAGATCATTAATTTGTTTTTATCAGATTTGGTAGACGCCCATGTCCCACAGGCATAAAGTACATTTGATCTAACGAGGATTTTATACTTTTATGTAATAGTATTTTTGCTTTTAAAAGCAATTAGATATATACATTATTTTACTAGATGTATGTTCGGACAGTCCATCGTTAATTATTATTTATCACTTAACCTCACTTATTCTACATAATCTGTAGTCAGTTTTCAAATTATTTTACATTTTCACTTGGAGGTATAATGTTTTTACAAAATATTTTAATCTGTAGACCTATATTTGAAATAAAAAATATTGTTCTTTATTATCAATTACTTAAGATTAACTTTTAAAATGTATGTTGTAAATTTATAATAAGTATTATATTTACATTTCCGGATATCAAAAAATCTCAATGTTATATAATTTACAGCAATAGAGCTTATATATTTGTAGAATTTTAGTTTTAACAAGTTATAATTGAAAATTAAGTGTATGTATTGGAACAAGCCTCATACAAAATAAAACACTAGACTCTAGAATCTCTAGAATCTATAGATAATAATCTAAATAAAGCTTGACTGTCAGTATTGAACTATCGTACATTGGAGTATTGGACATTATTATAATTAACGTAATAAAAAATTCGCAGTTTATGGTCTTATGAATTGAAAATAATATTAATTTATTTTGATGTGCGATGAAGACTAATTAAATTTTTTTACCCTAACACTTCATTTTGTAAATTTTAAAATAATGCATAAGTTAGAAATATTGAAATATTTAAATATGTATCAATATTTAATACTTATTAATCACAATTTACTCAAAAACATTTGTTTTAATATAAGTTTGAAAATTTAAAAATTATGAAAAAAAAGTATCTACGTAAATACGAAAAATATAAATTGTTACAAAAACAGTTTAAAATATTCAGTTGGTCTATTTCTACCTGTAGTCCTGTCGACGTTATCTATATCGTTAAATTTTCGTGATATTTACTTCTGGGACGAAATATTGCAGGATAAACCTTATGAAAACATTAAAGGTTTATAACTTACAAATTAATGATAATAATAGTATAATCTATTTAGAAAAAAATGCCAAATAATTAATTTGTGATTATAAATATAATAATATTCTGATAAGTCAAAAATTATCTCCTAAATTATCATATACACTATCAAATTTTAAAATCTATTTTTATTTTATAAATACGATGTTAACTATGTTTAATATCCATTGACTCTAATGAAGAAAATGCATTTAAATAATTGTAGCTAGTATTTAAATATTTCATTCGATCAGATTTCAATGTTAATATAATTATTAAACATTGAATTGTAGCTAGAATAATTACATACTAGTAAATACTATATATAATATATTGATTTAAAATATTTTTTAATGATGTACCTAATTTCGTTTTTGTTTATTATACTTAAAATGGAAATTTTATTGATTCATAAAATGTATTTTAATCATAATAAATTCTTGTATTTTTATGTTGCTAATGAGTAGCAATTATTCAAACACCGAAGTATAAAAGAAGTATTTTTCTTATTATAAAAACAAGCAAAAAAAAAAAAAATTATATACATAATATATTTTTGTTAGTAGTGTTGTAAAGAAATGAAAATTTTATGGATACATCAACACATAAAAGTTAATCATGTATGTTTAATAATTAACACGATAATAAGTGCTTGCGTACATTATAACCCGTGTTTTTATTATAAAATAACTTTAATCTAATAATTAATTAAATTCATTAAGTAAATATTAATTTTAAAAGTACCTACTAATAATAGTAAAATGTAAAATAAAGATAACTCTGTCAGTGCTGAATATCCTGTAAGTGAAGTACATATTTTGAAATATTTTGGTAATACCTATAAATTATAATAACTAATTAAGTATAACTAATAATTAATACCAAGAGTTTAATGTGTCTGTAAATTCTATATCATAATATACTTCTACAGTAGTTATATTATGACGATTTAGTTATATAGATTCCCTAGAGACAATTTCCTTACTAAATATACATTTAAAATCTATATTGTTATTTGCCGTGCATGCGACTAGATAAATGTTAGCCATTATAAAAAGTATAGTATCTTTTTTAATTAGTTTTTAAGTGCAGAATATATTTATAAATAGTAAAATATACCTAACATTCAATTATAATATATGTTATTATTATTATTCACGATAAAATGTTTAATATTATTAAAAATGTCTTATTAATTTACAAACTCTATATTTGTAGATACTTATAATATTATAGTATGTAATAACATTTATATAATATTAGGTAAGAACAAGTTTATTTGGTCAACAACATTTTGTTTTTACGACCATCTTCTAAAGAAGCCAAGTTGATATTAAACTTGAAACGAATACAATTACTAATTATGCTACAATTAAAAGTGGTGTAATTCGATGAACTCACTTGTATATTATTAGTTTTTTTTAATTATCCATTAAAAAATTTACGGATTATGAAATTTTTAGTATTTCTTCAAAATAACTGTTTTAACATAATTTACTGACAAAAAAAATCGTATGTCAAGATTTTTGAAATTATTTTACTATACATTCAGAATAAGTTAAGTTGTATCAACTACTTGTATATTTCTATCCAATAAAGTTAAGATTTATTAGACTAAAAATTATAGTTTTTGTCAAAATCAATTTAAAACAAATTAATAATAATATATATTAGTAATTGAGCATATGATCACCATCATGTAGTAATTTTAGTAATACTTAAACGTGATTGGAAAGTGTAGTTGATTATGGGCAATAATTTTAAAATCAACTCATTATTATTATAAACCTATAAAATATTTATGTTTAGTAATAGATATTGATTTATAGTGATAGAGTTTTTTTAAAAAACTACCAAAGCCATTTATTTAATTCTTTTACCGTATTTATTGTTTCTTGTGGTTTTACATTATTATCTACAAATGATAATGAGGTTAAAAAAGAGTAGGTGTACATATCTTATGGGCTATGACCTACATATATATAGGCTGATTAAGTGCCAAATTCATTTTACTTTTAAACAGTATGGTTACTAATTACTTTAGTAACTAATTATGTCTGAAAAACAAAATTGTACACAATAAACTTTTTTATAAATAATATTTTAAATACTGCTTACTGGTAAATAAATTAACAGATACACAGTTCTAGTATTAAACAAATATATTTTGCGGAATGAATGAAGGGATAAAAATTTCTTATACCTACCAATGCAGTTTCTGAATACCAAACAGCGCGTTCAGTTTTTTTAGATTTCGTCAATTTTACAATGATTAAATGATGTGTGTCAGAAAAATTGTAGGTATGTTAACTTCTGAAGAAACTTTTGAGGCGAAAAAAAAGGGTGGTCAATTTGGTAACGCACTGCTGTACAGTAGGTATCGAGTGGACCTCGGGTATAGACTATAGAGTAGGTTACTATAATGGGTGTGTTAAATTTGAATACAATGATTGATATCGTTGTTTATAAAAAACGATTCTGAATGGAGATAATTTGTCAACCTAGGATATATATTTTTAACTAGGCGGAGAAAAGGGTGATGTATGTTTTAATTATCTGAATACCTCAAAATTAAATTATGTAAGAAAAATGGCAATTTAAACAACTGGTGCATGTTTCAAGTTTCTACGACTAGTAATTTTTAGTTATAACAAAAATCCAAAATTATTTGATTGTAAATAATCGTTATTTTGCACCTAAATATTTTATTTCGTAAAAATTTAAACTTAAGATAAAATTTTTTTAATTGGCCAACGATAGACTTGAAAAATGAATATTGCAAACACCAAATGTTAAGTTGAACGTTAGTGTATAACTTGCACTATATAGTCCTATGGATTATACTCATAATATTTTCCAATCATATTATTAAATATGATAAATATTATAATATGCACTTTTTCCACTTATAGGGAAATAATAAAAAATTAACCGTAATACAAAACTGCTACTATACAAAACCCTCCTCAAACCAATTTGGTTATATGGTATCCAACTATGGGGATCAGTAAAAAAATCAAATATTTATAAAATCCAAACATTCCAATCAACCTCACTTCGCATGATTACATGCGCCCTTCCGTATGTTTCAAATCATACCTTACATTCAGACTTAAAAATACTCACTGTCAAAGAAGAAGCCAAAAACTACTACAAACTTTTCCGTGCCCGCCTTGCAAACCACTCTAACCCTCTAATCCTTGCTCTAAACTCTGAGTCAATTCCTGGAAACTCACCTAGAAGGTTAAAGCGTAGCTGGAACCGTGACCTAAAATAATTCTAACCCTCTTGTCAGTAGGTGTTTATATTAACATCTATCATTTATTTTATAATATAACAAGGGCAAAAACAGGTGTTCCGTGGACTTAATATAAGTGTTCCGACAAAATTTTAAAACCAATAGAAAAAATTTTATTTAGTATTTCTATTTTCATTTTCTTAACATTTTGACTTTTAAAACAAAACACAATGATATAAGTAAGACGTTTTCCTGACATATTTGCAAACTGTTTTATGTTATACATTTATTGTTTAATATATTAAACAATTAAAAATTAATTTAATTACTGTTTTATTTTACGGCTGTGTTCCGTAAAATCCTCATAAAATGTTAAGTGTTCCGTCATTCGAAAAAGGTTAAAAACCACTGCTATAAGGGTTCCGTTTTTTTCTTTTGAGGTACGGAACCCTAAAAAAAAAAAAAAATTTTGTTAAATATTTCGATGCACATATTAAGATACTTAAAAATTTTACTAAGGTAAATGGTCGTTGTATAAACGATGCATAACCCAAAAATCGAATAATGCGCAACTGTCATATAAAAAAAGTCGAAAGATCAACTAAATAATGCAAAAAAAATGCACAACCGAATACTTGGCTCATACAGAAGACCAAATTAGTCCTATTTTAGATTTTGAGCAGAATGATAATTGCAAAATCATTTTATAAAGATATTTGTTTTTTTTTTGTTTTTGTAAACATTTTCAACAAATTTAATTCAAAACTCCTCATAAGTTGTTAATTTCTCAAATGAAAAATAGGTTAGGTTAAGTTAGTCACAATATTTTATAAGCGTTTAAAGTTACTCGAGAAAATTATTTTGTAGTAAGAAAATTAAAAAAAAATTTTTTTTATATCTAAGATTTGAAAATGTAATGTAAGTTTTACAATTTATTTATTAAAAAAAAAAAACCTACCGGAACACCAAATCAAGTTCTGATGAGAATTTTAAGCATTTTTACTAAATTAAATATTTACTTGTAAAATAATTATTTCTCTTCAAATAATTTTTGATATTTTGTTTTGTACCAAAAAATAAAAGTAGGTTCTTTTAAATTTTCTCCAAATGTTTAAATTCTTTAACGCTATTTTTAGGCATGACATATTTTTAATTTTTCAGTTTTTGTACTATAATTGGTGATAAAAAATTATTTTCTGGGTCAAAATTCGTACAAAATTAATACAAAATTTTTCATAAATCATAAGTAGTTCATGAAACCATAAAATCTAATAAATATTTATAAAAAGGCAATTATTTTTTATATATATTTCAATGTACTTATTATATTTATTACAATTACTTATTTAAAGATAAATTACAATGTAAAACATTTTGTTATAATTTTAATTGTCGTAAAAATATAGAGTATTAAGATAATTTATACATTTTCACATTATATATTATATAACTGCATTTAATTTATTAATATTTACACATCTATAATAACATTGCATTCGATCGTCTAATACATTAACAAATTAATATGTATATTATATGGAAATATTGTTTATACCATTAAGTTAAAAAAAAAAAATTCCATCAAAATTAAAAAATACTAGGGGAGAATAAAAAACAACGCCCTTTTATAGCGTGTTATAATGTTTCAGTAACTTTCTAATATAGTAATATGTAACTATTTTATTTTATCTAATATAATATATATTTCTTTGATAATGAAAGTTTCCCCCTTACAGTTACATTAGGGAAGTATTAGATTATAAATCATTTAATCGTTGTTACAATAAAAATAACAACACAATATTCCAAGCTTTTAAGTAAATTAATAATATATTAGTTTAATTACCTAGTTAAAAGTAATCAAATATTAAAAATATGACTTCACTGCTATGCGCCGTCTCATGGATAAAATGAACACTATGGTCTAATGATTTCTATTTATATTAGAAATCATTTTGATTAAATATATTATGCTCTTAAAATGACATACCTACAGAGTGTTTGGCTTTAAGTAAGGGATTGTCTAAAATCCTACACTGTTTCGAACGAAGTAGAACTTGACCAAGAGGAAACGCTGGTCGTTTTGTATCTTGTCAAATTCTCCCTCTAAGTTTGTCGTGAGTTGTCAGCGAGTCGATTACTTTAGAGTTTAGAGCTTTAGTCGATTAATTCATTTTAGACTGAGATAAATATGAATCTGGAATTCTAGACGAATTGTTGGGAAAATAACTTTTGTGATTTTGATTAAATTAAAATCAATTGGTTAAATAATGATAAGGTATACTACATCATAATATAGCTGTCATCTATTTATATCAATTTCACTGTATATGTTATTATTTTTTGTATTTATTCAAAAATGATTTAGGATTATTTAAGAAAATACTAAAAAAAGGCACATTAAGAAAAAAAGTTTTTCATATTTTTTTTCATAATATTTATTGTTGTATTCTAAATTTTAAGCACGTATAAAATAATATATTAATGTGTATAACCACTTGTTTATTACTAATTAAACAAATAAATTAAAATACTAAATAAATATTTTATTTTAAATTTTTTTGCACTTAAATTGTAATAGTAGTTTTAATAATCTTAATTATTAGGTTTAGTAATAATACGTCATATAAAATGTATTTTTGAGTACCATGTGTAATGTGTTCATATAAGTTAAATCGAGTAACTAAAACGGATTTTGTAATTAATATAGACATAACAAAACAATTATGATATTAAATATATAATAATATAACAATAACAACTAACAAGAAAATAGTTGTCATTGCGTTCTACGTTTAGTTTTCAATTCAAGTAAATTTAACAATCGTCATGCTTAAATACGTAAAACGAAATAAGGATATATCCCAAGAGATAAAAATAAAATAAATTATTAGTCATCTATTGAATGATAAAGAGAAAATAAGTCATCATCTATAGGTATAACTATACAAGTATAAGGTGAAAAATTAATAATATAGTAGAGATAGTAGATAGCAGGAATATAATGTAAAAACGGGTGTTTTTTTCTCCCTTTAGCTTTATATTAACTATTTTATCGGAAAAAAAAGATAGATTACTACTTCAAATAATAATAGTAAATAGATTATTTGAGGTAGAGATCTAATTTTTATACATAAATTTGTTTCACGTTATTCTGATTCCATATAAATCAATTTTTTTTTTTGCATTTTTTACTTTTTTACTGGTTTCTTTTAAAATTATTCCAGCTGTGGATTTTTTATATGTTAATACATATATTGTAATAAAAACAAATGAATTAATAAAAAATGTAAATGAATGAATGAGAATGCGGACTAAATGTTTGTATTAGATTATTATTGTTTTCGTTATCGGCTTATTTATTAAATATATTAAACGTATAGATTATCGATTTACATGAAGCTTACAGTACCTATAGGTACGGTCAATATGCCTACAACATCGATATCGATTGTTTCAAAATTTAAAATCTCTGGTATGAAGTATGCACCGATCACTCTAGTGCATGTGTAGATAGTTCGTTCTCTATGCATAAAAATATTATGTCAAACAATGAGTAAATTTCACTATTGCAAATCTAGGGAAATACATGGTGAATAATTCTTTTTTTTTTAATTAAAATTAATTTTTCAATTTTTTTTATTCATTCTTATAACTAGTTCATGTTAATTTTTAGTCATACTTTTGTTTGCTTTTTAAAAAAAAAAAATATGCTTCTTTTATGCATTTTTAAAACAATCGTGTGCTTTTTTATTGCTTATTATGCTTTAAAATCCGAGCACTATACATAATATATATTAGGTATGAAGTTATAATAAATTGATAATATCTTCATGTATTTCGAGTGAAGAGAGAAAAAATATTTTAGTCATATCTCCTCCCTCAAATAAATCCTAAATACGCCACTATTATAAATTAATTAAAAATAATAAATTGTTTTGAAATATAAATTTTAATCAATCATTGTTTTAGTATAGGAATGCATTATTATATTAAAATTTAATATACCTACGTAGTGTTTCACAATGATCTAACAAATTCAAATTAATTTAATTTTAATTCAAAATTGTCATACTATTCTGATATGTTTTGCATATTGATACTTTCATTATTTTATGGTTTATAAATATTATTATAAAAGTATATATGTATATATCGTACCTATACCCGCAGTGTATTTGTTTATTATTTCATTAGCGATTTTTCATGGACCTAACCTAACCTAACCTAAGTGATTTAGTCATGGACAAAGCCACAAAGGATATGCATAGGTAAAAGAATTCTTATGCTAAATTTTAAATTTTTAAAGAACTATCTGTTGAATACTGTTACAATATTTAATATTTACATACACCTAAGTAATACATTAAATACCTAACAATATTAATAATAAACATAATCAGTATTCCGAACCAACAGTTTTTGGTAGTATTATTATCATAATGTTAATTTATTGTAGTTATATACCTATACTTATATTTAGTTTTTATAAATTTAGTTATAAAACCTTTTAATTTTTTGAGCATCTCCTTTAATATTCATAATATTTTTTTCCTTCCTACTATAAAATTAAATTCCCTATCTTATTATTTTTCAACCAATTAAGGTTCATTGTTTAACTTTTATAAATTTATATTTTCCAAATTATTGTATAGGTACCTATGTAATTACAAGTTAATTGTTGAAATTAATTACAACGCAGTATATATATATATAAAAAAAAATACATTCGAAATCGTTTAGAACAACAAACTTGCATTTGTATTTTATTTTTTTAATATGATACATGATTAAATTCTAAAATAATGTGGTGAACAATTTTCTGTTAGAAATTAGAAGCTAGAACATTTGCAGATAATTGATACAGCATATCCGAATTGAATACTAGGGTTTAATCACAGATACTACAACACTAGTTGGGTCCCGGTTTTTACAGGTACCTACCTACTACACTATAGTTGGGTCCGAGATTATTTTAAGGAAGTGAGTAGACAGTACTGACAAAGCATCTTAAGTGAATATACAATACAAACAAAAAATATTAAAAATGCTGACATTGACGGACACTTGCCATTTTTCTAAATTCTCATAACCCGCTATTTTAGCTATTTTAGCAATTACTTTTTTTGGTATTTTCATATATGAAATATGTCAGTGTCAAATTATTATCTAAGAAAACATAATACATACCATAAAAATTAGTAGGTACTGTTTAGCTCTAATACCATATTGATATAGGTAGGTACATAATAATTATACAATCTGAATATTTCACATTTCAAAACAAATGAACTATTACAAATTATTATTCTAGATATAACAAAAATATTTTTTTCATACATTTCTTTATATAAAAGTATGACATATTATTTATTTTTTATTTTTATTGTTTTTTATTTTTATATATATTTATATAATATATTTCATTGCACATTTTTAATTGTCAACAGAACACAGAAGTATAATAAGTACTTCACAATATTTCTTTATAAACTGCGATTATATATCTACATACGAGTATAATAGGTAGATATCAAATTTTAACAAATATATTTTATATTTATCTCACTTAGGCACTATAACTATATATGTGAGTTTTCGAATTCGTATAAGTTGTCCTCTTTATTTAATCTTTCCATTCCAGTGCACTGCATTACTTTCAGTCATCAACAATAGGTTTTTACTTTTTTTTTTTAACATAGACTTATTTACAATAATGTAATATGTATATAGTATATACTATCCTATTTATTATTATGTATTAATATTAATGGGTGATCGGTTTTATAGATTTATTATTTTATTTCTTTATTATATTTTATTTTCTTTCCAATACGCATTATAACTACTAATTATTCATTAATATAAATGAAAACCTAAATATTAAAATTCGAATTACATTCTCACGCGATTTTTGCAGTTATTTTAATGTTGTAAAGTTAATTCACCATTTAAAAATATACTAGGTGTTATAACATTAAAAATTAAATTTTTTTTTTTTTAGGTATTGCGGTATTTTTAATAATTTCAAAAAAAGTATTTGGATTAGGTAAATATTATATAACATAAATTATTTATTGAAGATATCTGATATAAATTATTTGTTTATTTTTTTTTTACTATTAAATACTAAAATTTTAGATTTGGATACAATCGATGCTAATGTTTCGTTAACAACTACTATTGATTATGATATACCGGTTCAAGATATGGCATCTGAAACTTTGATGGCTATTTCACCGTGTCATCAGTTTGAAACAGAATTTGAGTTCTACTCTCCGGGTTATCCTCAACCTTATCCCAATAATACAGAATGTATCAGATTGTTAGAAGGTGAGTGAATAGTAATTAGAATAATTATAAATGTAACCTTAAAATTTAAATTAATCGTTTTTTCGTATAGCTGGTCCTGGAGAGATAATTGAACTTGACTTTAGGGACTCGTTCACGATAGAACCAAGTATTGGGTGTAAGCACGATCATTTGGAAATTCGAGATGGCCCATACGGATATTCAGTTCCATCGTATTACTATTGTGGAAATCAATTTCCGCCCAAGTGAGTGATTTTAATTTTCTAAATTTAAATATATATTTATAATATAAACTGCAGTATATAAAACTGCGATATTATAGTCTCATCATTGCACTTGTGAAATGTTTTGGACATATAAATATATAATTATAATAATGTAATAATATTATGTTATTTGATATTATCCTTTTTTTCTAGAATAATTTCATCGGGCAAATACTTGTGGTTAAGATTTCGATCGGATGAAAATATTGAATATGAAGGATTTCACGCCGTTTATAAATTCATTAAGAAACCTCCGCCAGGTGAACAATAATAATTCATACTCTATAAATTATTTCTAACATACATATAATAATATACTTAAGTGATATTAATCACCAGCTTATACTTAGGAAAAAATATTCATTGTATGTACACGAACATAGTATTATGTATACTGTATAGTGTTTAGTATTTACCTAATATAATATTTGAAATCAATAAAAGTTTCAAGTTTGTTATGTATTGCCTCAAGTAGTTGGCTATATCGATTACCGGGTGATCAATTGAATATAAGATTCTCTCAATATTTCTAAAACTGTTAACATTTTTGGATATATTTTTGTTACACCATTTTAAATTGTTAAAAAATAATATTTATTTAATAAAAAAACAGTTTATTTAAATTAGTTTATTAAATAGTTTTTTTTTTTTAAAGAACTTACTTTTTTTAATCATAACATACATTTTAAATTCCTTATTCCAAATCAAAATATTTTATAAAAGTACTTAGATGTATAAAAATCAAATTTTAGATGAATAGCTTACGAGTTATAAGTATTTAAAGTTTTTGATGAGCGGAGTTACCTATGATACGACCTCTGTACCTCGCAAAATGTTACTCCACTACTATCTGCTCATGAAAATTTTAAATACTTAAATAGTTACAATTAATAAACTATTTGTCCTACATTTGAATTTGATAGATAAAACACTATAAATAATATTCTGCTTCAAAATAAGAATTAAAAATGTACACTGTCATTTAAACGAATAATTTTTTTTTTAATTTAAAACAATAAAAAATAGTAAAAATATCATTTTTTTTCTCTAAAAATGTCGTTTTGTAACAACTTGGAATTATTTAAAATATATATATACTATATAGTTTGTATAGTAAACACTTTCTGAAATAACCACTATTTTACATTAAATAAATGTGTAGCATAATAATAGATATCGTGGAAATCCTTTGTGGAGCATGATTCTTAATATTTTTCACAAGGTCTTTAAACGCATTGTTTGTAGATATTTACACACTCCATCAAAAAAATCGTCAAAAATTTTATAGAATATAGACATTAAGACATATATATAGAAATTAGAAATATATATATATTCATAATGTGTACAATTAACTAGAGTAGTGGAATATTTTGGTGATTTTGCGGGGTTGTTCAAAATATCCCTTAACGACTTAGTAAAATTCGAATAATTTCTAGATATTCCAGATAAACTATACCTTAGCTTAAAAATATACCTCGAAACTAATATCATCGGAACTAATAAAATTAATTTTATTTTTGTAGTTCGAATATAAATATTTTGATAGGTATAAGTAAAATACTAATACATTAAGCTATTTTTTTCAAGTTGGGGGCGTCATGAGGACATAGAGGACCAAAAAATCCACCTTAAAAAAATATAATAAAAAACATGAACCAGAGCGACACATACTCTGTATGGTTCGTTGTTTGAACAGACTCTACCAAACAAATTTAATAAATATTGGAAAAAATACCATGATTCATACATTAATGGCATAAAATTAAATATTAAATGTATTTTTAAATCTGTACCTAATTGTTGTGTTGATTATATTTTATAGACATAGAGAAATCGGAGCTTCCACCGTGTCGTAAATTTGTGGATGGTTCACAGGGGTACATAAATAGTACTGACGTTGACGATTTAAAGAATAAAACGCTTGCAAACCAAGTACCGTTGGATTGCATGTGGATAATACGAGTAAAACCTGGTTGGAAGGTAACTATTCTATTTTGGAGGCACGCGTATATAATTAAGAATTTAAGTATATAATATATTATGCTTGACGATGTATTTAGCCATTTATTGGTATGGTATGGATTTAGCTAATAAGTTCGAGCCTTAGAGAAACTATCCAAATTTTTTGAATAGAAAAATCCTTCAGTTGTCATTTAGGTAATTGTGAGACTGTGCAGGCTAGTCTTACTTTTATTCCGTAACTACCTCAAATTGACATATTTTTTTATTTAAACTAAAACTTTTTTCTCAATACGAATTACTGAGTTAAATATTATTATATAAAAGTAAAAATATTTAAAATATGTAAATTTCGTTTAATTAAGTTATACCAAGGTCAAAAATTCAAATTTCGAAAAACGATTCATAAGCGAAAATAGCGAAAAGATGAGGACTAGGCTTTAACCTACCTCATTTGTACACAAAAATGAATACCTAATAATATATTATTATATAAATTAGGTACTTAATAACTCTAATTTTTAAAAAATGAATGAGAATGAGAATAGTTAAATTAATATTTGTAACTCATGTGCAAAAATACTCATTGGAGCGTAGTAAGAACATTTATTTAGAAATGTTGTAGTGCTAGAAACTCATCATAAAAGACCGCTATATACCTACCTGAACTTCAGGTTTCCCTATCCCCCCCTCAAAAAAAATTTAAATATATACTATTTGCAGCTATAAAAAAACACTTTGATCAAGTTTTAAATAAAAAACATCAACAATCTTATGGCTACCTGTTACAAAATATCAAAACTAAAATTAAAACCACAATTTTGTCACAGCTGAAAGTTTGATAACTATATTTTTAACTGATTAGTAGCACTTAATAAGATTTTTTAAATTTTATAGTATAATAATAACCAGTTATATTATATTAAGGATCGACTAGATGTGATAAACATAATTATTCACTAAAAACCATTTTACATTTATTTTAGATTCAGCTTAACTTCAAAGAGTTCTCTCTAGAAAAACCTAACGATTGTGGATTGAACGTAGTGGAAATTTTTTCAAACCGCACAGACATGGCTTCGCGGCTCAAAGTGTTTTGTGGGTCGATAGCTGAAATGGTACAATCATCGGGGGACACGTTGCACGTGCGATTCTTGGCAGAGGGGAAGGGCGTGAAATCGAAGTTCTCGGCACTTTACACTGCATATCGTACCAAAACTAAAGACGAAGGTATGATATAACATAATATAAGTAATAGTAAAACTATATACCTACATCATATTATACTCACAGAATATCGCATATTGTATTATGATAGTTTGCGATCAAAAAGTTTCTGTGAATATTATGTATCAGGGGTGTGATCAGCTTTTTCTAATGGGGGGATGAGGGGATGAACTGTATTTTGTTTTGTTGATTGTCTATGACACAAAATGTAAAAATGCATAAGAAAAAAGTTCATGGGGGGATATGATACCCTCACCCCCTCCCAGTGAGCATGCCTCTGTTATGTATCACTACCCAGTATCTAACAACCTTATATCATTATAATATATACACTCGGAATGTGATATAGTTTTGTGATTAATATACAACTGCCCTCGCAGATATTATTATAGTCATATAGTACCAATAAATAAGTTCCGTTCGACAACCATGTTTATAAAATGACATTGGGATAAATCTATAGTTACCAAATGGTAAATCCTTATTATTTGATAACTATGTACCAGTATACATCAAAGATGTTATTTCTACTAAAGATAATTTTCAAAAAATATTCAGCATAGAGTTTAAATATTTAATTTTATAACTATTTTTAGTTTTTACCGAGTTTCTTCTGGAGTATCTGAAAACCCACTCTGACCAGTTACGTAATTTAGTTGATTATGGTAATGGCCCGGATAAATGCGATTCGTGTCAAAAAGTACTTCATATAATATACCAGCTACTCTATGAAGCATAGACACGCCTCTCCATTATTACTAGACACAAATGATACAATAATATATTAGTATATATAATAACGATAGATTATAGTCCAATTATCATTGTCTAAACATTCTAAATTCGATATTTAAAGAAGACATTTTTAGCTTGAAAATATTTACAATGTTTAACAGCAGTTTTTCAATTAAAATCGAAATAATCCTCTTCTCGATTCACCACGAGTTAAATAATTTTAAAAGTTTACCGTCTAAGTTTGGAAGATATTAAAACGATGACAAGACTTGTACAAACGTACGTTTATATATCTAAAAGATTCAAAACCATATTTTACAGCATGCGGTAGTGATCAGTACGATTGTGAAGACTTAACATGTATTGCGTCCGAATTACGTTGCAATAAAGTCGAGAATTGTCGTTTTCGATGGGATGAAGACGGGTGTCCTGTATGTATCAAATCACAACTAACCTAAATATTGTTTTAAATTTGATTATTAATAAGCTATTAATTTAAAATTATTTTAGCAAGAAGACAACAGATTAATGCAACTTTTTTCAAGTTTTGATATAATAGTTATTCTAGTAGTATTTTTTTTAATATTATGCGGCATGTGTTCAGCATTCATTACCAATATCGTCCGAAAACTTGTGCACGATCATCGAATCATAAAAGTAGGTTGTATAAAATTTTTTAATGCAATAAAATGTAGCAATGTAGCATGAGCGTAGGTAAGGTTGGGAGGTTGGGTGTTCAAACATCCCTCGAAATTAAAGATAAAATAATTTTAAAATAAATATTGTGAATTAAACTTAATGTATACCTAGAGCCTAGACCAAAATCCCTTCCGAAAATATTTCCTACCTACACTCATGTAATGTACCTTATACTTACCACAATTTAATTACCTTATAAATATCAAATGGGAATAAATTGTGTGATTTAAATCAAGTGCTACATTTATTATTATTATTATATATAAGTTTTAAGAATGTATTTCAATTATTTTGGTTTATTTATGATCAAAATAAAATAAATAAAACCCCGGAAAAGTCGCTATTCTATAATGAAGGATTCAGAAGTGAGTAACTAAGTCTTAAGAGTCTCTTCATATTTTAACAACAAAAAAACAAAATCAATTTTTTTAAATTACCGTTTTTGAATAAATATAATAGGTTCTAGATATTCCAAATTTTGAATAGTACTGTGATACTTTTGAAACTTTCCTAAATACTAACTTGTTACATTTTAAACTAGACACAACCGTCAAAGTTAATGTATAATAAATTTGTACTATTTCAAAAATAATAATACAAAATTAAAAAAATACAGTTCGCTATGCTAAGAGTTCAAAACTTTGTTTTTATATTCCTAAAGCATTTCAAAATAGGAATGAGTTAGTATACCCGTATGTACATAGGTGATACACATTGTACATTAAAGGCAAACAATAATTTAAACATGTTATTATATTTATCTATATAAATTTTTATTTATCTTTTTATTGTAATTAAAATTTTTTTTTACCAGGAACATATGCGCCATTCAAGAGAAGATCATTTAGATCAAATAGGAAGAATGAATGTAACAGACGAACAATCACTTGAGGATTCTGGTCCACATGGACATGACTATCCGCAAAGTGACAATAGTAGTCAAACCACCAACCTAATTCAAAGCAAACATACTAATAACATATCTAGTTCTGATTGTTATGTTCCATCAGGTGACCTTATTCCAGTGTTAATGAAGCATGACGCTCCTCGTCTTTATCCTTCAGTTGAAGATGAAGAAGGTGATGGTTTGATGAGTTCCTATCCAATAACAGCTGAAACTAAAGATATTGAGTGTCAAACTAGAGAGAGCCTTTTTGACACTTCAGTTGTACCTAAAACTGCTGGCCACTATAGAGTAAGGCCGTCAGAATCACCTTTCAGACCGCCATTAGGATTTTCTACTTTTGGATATCGAAAAGATTCAGACAGTTCCACTGATGCAAAGCCATCAAAATTTAGAGCTGAGGCTGTTATTGAAATGGATAAGTTTTCGTCAGAACTAAATCAAAGGCCTTATAGTATTGAATCAACTAAATCAGCTCCAGACGTCATAGTTATGCATTGACTAATATACCATTGTATACATTATAACTATTATTTTAGTTAACTAAAAGTAAGCTTGTTGTTAAGAAAAGCCAAAAATTAAACAAAATGCTCAAATAATGAATTGGACTAAAATAAAAATAATTAAAATGATAGTCATGGAAGATAATATACATTAAATCTGAGTACAATCAATATTTTCAATTAATTGAAAATAAATATTTTTAAATTGTCCTGAGACTTGAAAAATTATCAATGAAAATATTGTTCAACTTCTAGAAACCTATATTGTCTTATATATTGAGTGATAATAATTGGAGACAATTATATTGTTTTAAACTATTTAAGAATGTCATGTAAATTATTCCTAATTAGTAAATATCAAAATGTTTTTTTTTTATCCAATTTAAAATGTTTATTAAAATTTAGACATTACATATTTACAATCAATGTCCATTTTTTTTTTGTTTTTTTAGAAAATTTAAATGTATAAAATCATTGTATGTATTATTATTGTAGATAGTCCTTCAGTTATTTTTTTACGGATGTACATATTGCTGTGATAGTGCTCTTAAAAATTTTAGTTTTCTTATGTTGGCTGCTTCTCTTTTAATTTCTTCATTATTATTTGCATTTAACTCCAACGCACCAATTGTTTTCAACTATATATGTAAAAATAAAAACACTCCATTTTAAATAGATATACGTATAAAATAAAAATTGTACTTTCAAAATGTATATAGAATTTATATTACAATATACTATAATGTGTATATTATATATTATACTAAGAAACTATTTTAACAGTTAGCACTTATTAACAGGGTTTATAAGTTTATGCCTTAAAAATTCCTAAACAAGCATATACTTATATCTTATACACTAAAAAATGACAAAATATGCATTGAAATATGTCTTAAAATGTTTAGAAATATGCATGTTAAATGCACTAAAAATTTGAAGATTTGAAAAAAAAATAAAAGTACCTAATATTTGAATATTTTTGAACGATACAAGAGCATAAACATTGTAACTAAAATAGTCAAGATTCAAGAATAAACCATAGATAAAGTATTTAGAACACTAAATGCTTATGCAGGCACAATACGCTGATTAATCAAATGAAATAATAACTATTGCGTTATTTTAAATAATTACGTTGTAAGTGTTGCAACAATTCCCATTAATTTTATATAATGCAAAAATATAAATTATAACAATTTTCATACAATTTTGGTAAAACATATAATAAATATGATCAATAAAAAAAAGAAAAATACATATAAATGCTAAATAGGCTAAAAACCCTCTAAATATGCAAAATAAAACTATACATACTTAATCATGGTTAAGTAACCAATATGTCTTTAAGTTATAAAGTCATAAGTTATTAACTTTGATTTTGAGCAAGTCAGCTGATATACTAATTAATTCTACCAATATACCACTTAACATAGGATCAGCTAAACTAGCAATGAAAATATAATTACTTACAAGTTTTTGTCTGTGTTCCTGATGATTTAATTTTGTATGCCAATATATAAGAAATTCCAACAAATTTATATCCCATATGTAATCATAATATTCATCCAAAGCATCACATGAATTTGTCTCAGAAGCGCATTTATATGCAGTTGCATAATCTATTTCTTCTTGGAACAGACATAATATTGCTGCCTATGAAAAATAAAATAAAATTTTGTATGGTTTTAAACAAATCAAGTTTTAAAGATTATTACCTGGGTAAAATTTTGCATTTGCATGCAACATTTCATCATTCTTTTATAAACATAATCTTCTATCATTGGCTTTAAAACTGGCCGTGCAAAGTAATCGCTAACAATAACAATAGCTTCCAAGTACCATTTCATTGCAGAACTGTAGTGGCCCATTACTACAAGTAATAATGATTAGTAATTTTATTAACACGTTGACTGCCACATGGCCGCCGATGGTCATTCAATTGGTATTTGTTATACGCCAAGCATATTTTTCAATACATTTAAAATTTGTATACCTCAAATATTTGAAAAAATAGAAAAATAAAAATTGAAAAAAAAACGTATATCAGAAAAATTGTAATGATTCCCGCTACGCCACGGTCCTTATTTTAGTACATTATTGTAGTGCCATAGAAAAGTTAATAATGTAAAACCAAATTCATATGTGGTCGCCGGCAGTCATATGGCGTGGTAATAATGTTGCACTATGAGCGCCGGCGGTCACAAATTCACAAAACTTGAGAATTTCAAATCACCACCGGTGGCCATGTGGCAGTCAACGTGTTAACTGAACTTTTAACATGTTAAGAATTGTTAGTTGTAATATTAAACTCTTTAATCATTCAAAATTAAATAGATTAAAAATTCAGTTATAGTAATATTACAATATTATTAAAATTAATTTTAATTTTAATTCTAACATATAGAATTGAGAGGTTCTGATATGACTTCATGTGCTTATCTTAATACATGAAAACTCAACTACATTATAAAAAATCTAAAAAAAAAATATGAGGAGTAATATATTAATATTACCAATAAAAATAATATAATATATTATAATTGATAATATTATTATCAATTATTTAAAAAGAACAGAAACTTAAAAACACGTTATAGTATGTCATAGTTATTTACTAAAAAAAAAAAGAGAGAAGATAAAACTTTTGTTCATTAAAATTTTTAAAGAAGATTTAATACTTAAGATAAAATATAAAATATAATAATAAAATTACCATATTGCAGATCGCCTTTTAGTTTAAGTAAAATTATATGATTTGGATGATACTTAAGTGATTCGGTTAATACAATTCCTAACACTTCTGTTATATTTCTTAGAGGAATATTCATACCACTAAAAAAAAATAAATCATTTTTTAATTAATGAATAACATAAAATTAACATGTGTTCAATAACATATAGTAGATATTAATATTTAATATATTAAACAAACTTGGGAATGACTGGCCAAATATTCAAAAAAGGCATTATAAGTTCCATAGCAGATTCATCTCTAAGAAAATTTTGAATTTTTGCTAATAATGAAAGAACTATTTGAATGGCATTTTGGTCCCTTAAACTCAAAAATACATGCATCATGTCACTTTGACTTAAAACTCGATTTTGAGTACATTGAGGATCACCATCTAAAGGTCTTTTATTAGTAGCAGAATAACCATAATCAAACACAGGTAGAACTACAAACATTTAACATAATTAATTAATAATAATACATTTTTTAAAAAAAATTTCATCTCTTACTTAAATCCCATACTTCTTTGGCACTTTTTTTAGTGCCTTTAAATTTATTAACATCAAGACAAGTATAAGCAATTGCTAATGGTAATTTAAAACAATTATAATGTCTTTTTGTCAAATATTCCCATTCACCAACATTTAATAGAGTTAATATACATTGTTCAGCAATTTCTTGACGAGGTATTAAATTATCACTTTGTACAAATTCTAGACATTGCTTACAGCGTTCTACAAGATCTCCAATGGCTATAAAAGTATTAACATTTTAACTTTTAATTAACTTAATATAAATAAATTATTATAAATTTAATTTTAATAGGTAACCAAAATATTAATATTAACCAAAATTTTTGAATTCATGTTGGAACTGAAGCATTTCAGTATACAATCCTTCCCATGAAATCAGTTGTCTAATTTTTGAGTACATAATGCTATTATTAATTTTTGTTTCTGTTTCAGATTCTCGTAGTAACAATTTTGCTCTTTCAAAGTCCTAAAAAAAAAAAAAAAATGTTATGATCTATTATTATTATTATTAATATTATTGTTTTTATTTATACATGCCTACACAAACTGCAAATATTTAAAATTAATCAAACATACAATCATTTTATACATTTTTAATAATAATAACTTGACTTACATTTAACTTAATCATTTCTTTTGATTTTGCTATTAGTATAATAACCAAATATTTAAATAACCCATTAGGTAATCCTATTAATAGACTTTGCAAAGGTAATGGAACTTGCCACTGGAAAAAAAACAATAATTAATGGTATTAAATATTTGTACAATATATTCAGATTAAGTAATAATGAAGTAATATAAATGTTTATTTGCAATCAGTAATGAGCGTTAACTTAATTTAGAAGTTAAGTGCATTTTTAATTTGATTGCTGACATCTAATAATGCTAATTAACAATTGCGTTGAAACATGGTAAAGGATAAAAATTACTTCAAAATACTAAAATTAAAAACTTACTTCATAATTAATATCTAAAATACTAAACAATGGATCCATATCCATTTTATGTAATTGTTGTAGCAAGTTACGTAAATTGCTCGGATCATATTCAATGCTTATTTTGTTTTTTAGTAATAATTTTTGTACATTTACATTATCTAAAACAAAACAAAACAAATTGAACAATACAATAATTAATAAAGAAAAGTACACATACTTATTTGAGTTATTTTTAATCGATTCAAACGTTTAGACATATCAATGTTAACAGTAGGTATATCTTCAGGTAACGTTAATAATTGATGTATATCTTCATCGCCAAATAATTCATGTATTTCTTCATGACCATCTTTTAAGATATCCTTTACCAAATTCTTAGGACATTTTAGTAAAACATTACATACAAACATCTTTATGTTTTTTCTAAATTTTTTATCTTTAATTTTCATACAAAGTTTTAAATCCTAGAAATTAAAAAATAAATATTAGATTCATAATAATAAATTATTACACAACACATGCAGGTATAACATAGGTACTATTTTGAGTAGGCTAAAAGGTAAAAGAATATCTATAACATATGTGTTGTACCACAACATAATACTATTAAACTGGTAAAATTAGCTATTTTAGCAATACCATAAAAATGACAAATTTTATTTGGCTCTAATTTCAAAACTAAATCTGATCCACCAAGTTAAAACTACACAAATTGTTGTTTAAGTAAATACTATTCACAATTAAAAAAGAAAAGAAAACTGTACGTTAACCAAAGTGAATTTACCTATGTATACATTTTTTTCTGAATTAAGTATAATTACTAATAAAAGATACCATGTTATTAATTAAAAATATATAAATTACCTTTAAAAATATCTCAGGACCTCTTAGGTTGAATTTAATTTTTGTAACATAATCTTCAGGAGGTAACAACACAATTTCTCCAGAAGTTACTGATGCTCTTCGAATAGCATTCAATGTATGTATATGAAGTAACATGTCTCTTGATGCAGTAAATTTCCCCAAAGATAACATGGAAGCCAAATCAAGTTCCAACGAATCTCTTAAAAACATTGGAATCTCCATAATCTGGTTATCTATTTCTAAAATTCTGAGAATTTCCTGTTAAGCAATGTTAAAAAATAACTGTAAAAAATCATAAATACATAATTGTAATATTATAATGTACTTACATTATGGTTGGTTTGGGTAGAATACAAAAATTGCATTAATAAACTAGAATTTTCTGTTATTTTAGATGAACAGGCTGCACAGAATCCATTTAATTCTTCTAGTTTTATTTTATGAAAAGAACTTGGTGTTAAGTTCATATTCAATTCTTTACACATATTAAAATAAATACCAGCTTCTTCATATTGTGCTTTAAAGAATTTATATTTTGCATAATCATACATAATCTAAATATTTGTTGAAAATAAAAAAAATTACAGTAGCATTTTATATTTAGCATGAATAAATATAATTGTTATAAATACCTGAGAACGAAATTCAGCTGATGACACAGTTAAGCCTTTAAACCAATAACAATTTAAAGGTCTTAACTCATCTGGAGGATCAAATGTATTTATAGTTGGTATTGTATATGATGATCTTTTCAAATCTAGAAGTCTTAACAACATTTGTTCACTATGTTCACTTTGCATTTCTAATTTTAATAAAACATCTTCATTTCCATCTCTAATTAAACAGCATAACAATGATATATGTAGAATATTTTAGTTTAGTGTTTATGTAAATAAAGTGATTACAGAAAGACCTCAGTAATATTTTTAACACTGTAAATAAATAAACAGAACTTACTGTATGGGGCCTAAAGAAAATGATGATTTTTTGGACAGTGTATAATTTATAATAACAGTTAATGTCCATCGATGAAATAGTGCAACAGCAAATACTTGTTCATCTTTTAGCGCTGATAAATTTTCAATTGAATTGTGAGTCTCAAAATCAATTAAATTGAGACCACATGAAACTAACTCTAAAAGATCTTGTACAAATATTATTTGAAGACTAATTGGTACCCTAAATAAATAAAATTAATTTTATTAATGATTAAAATAATTAGTGTACTAATATATAAATGTATGTAAATTAAACATGAATTATATCATTAAATTAAATAAGTAAACAAAAAAAATTATTATCAACCAAAACAAAATTACCTAGTTTCTAAAATGTTTAGGTCCCATTCCCAAAAACTGACAATTTTCATTGCCAACATTTTCAAACATTCATATTTTTTACGTTTGCGATATTCAATTTTTTTATCAATTCTTGAGTTATCCATTAAATCATCAATATCAATCAATGGCAAATCTTTTGGCCTCTCCATAGATGAATAAAGAAATTTTATCAGTAATTCTGCAGCACTAGGATCTGTATCAAAAAAATATTATAAGTAATCATGTAAAAAAGCATACAACTTTGCTCATAAACATTTATTTCATTTATATTTGCAAAAGAAGTTTCATACATTGTTCAAACAAATACCTAACTTTTCATGAAGTGAATTTTAAATTAAAGTATAAAAAAAATATAAAAAGGAAGAGCAATTCCTGTGAATGAATGATGTCTGAATATACATAGATATCTATTTAATTTAAAGAATAATTTTATAAGCTCAATTGAAATATAGCACTCTTTATGTGTGTCTGTATTTACTGAATTAGGAGAATTGGAGGATCTACAATGTGTCCAACAAAGTGCCAGAGGATAGATCTCATTAAAGTTAAACCATAATAATTTAAGTTAGTGTTAACCAAAAATAACAAATAAGAATTGGAACAAAATATACGTACTAAAGTTCAATATGCATTCAAAAACATATTTCATAATAGAACATAAATTTAACTAGGTATAATGGGAGTAGCAACCAATTAAAAACTGATGAACCTGATGGGTATGGGTACATGAATAAAATATTTTAATATTAGGTAATTTATGAATCAATAATAACAAATAATAGTGATTTACATCAATTATATAGAATGATAAATAATACTATTAATATTTAAAGGTTCATACCTGGATGATCTTTGTTCAAATGTTCTTCGAGCAGAGATGGTTCGATGAGAAATTCAAACCAAAGTTTTGTGTTTGGTGCAATCGGTATCATGCCTGGGCGCAAAAGATCTACATCCATGTTTATTGAGTTAATTGTTCCACAGAATATCCGAGAAATAATGTTTTAGGAACTTTTCATTTAAAAGAAAATTTGTATAAATGTAGTGAGTACTAAACTATGAAAATGTATAATAATTAACTATGTTAAGTTAAGAATATTATTAACATTTTGTAAACATAACGTATTAATATTTAGTATTGAAGATGCAAATTTTTCATCTTACAGAATTTTAAGTATTTATACAAATAGTTTATTTAGTCAAATACAATACAATAAATAATAATACATATAAAAAAATCAAATAAATAACAATTCGTTATCTGGTTATCATCACAATCGATATCGTTCATAAACCTAACCAAGGTAGTTATACATTTATAATACTACCTTGAGTATATTCTTATCTATCTCAGTGGGTAGTTAACACGGTTTAAGTTGTTTAACATGATAATAATATGTTCAATTATCAAACGTAACATTAACTTATTATTTTGCAAAACTGAAAACACATTTTTGAACGATAATTGTTTCTCTTATTGTGACTGAAACTACTAATTTTTAATCATTACAACAAACTATAAAGTTAATCTACCGATTAATGTCGTTTAAGTTATTTAATAAATTACTACAAAAATTTATACATACGAATTGTCAGTTATTTTATTTCCGTAATCCAAACACAATACTAAAACAAATGGCTAAAAATGTCTCACTATCTACTGCTACCAATAAACAGAACAGAATTAAAATCAAAGGTAAGTCCAAATTTCCACCGGGTATTGTGAAATTTCAAGTTCTTGGCAGTGGAGCAAATGGTGCTCCAAGATGCTTATATTTGTTTACAGATCATTCTAGGTAATACATTTTTATATTTTATTTAATCCTAAGTAGATAACACATGTTAAAATTCAACTTGTATGCATACTTTAATTTTAGGTACCTTTTTAATTGTGGAGAAGGTACACAAAGATTGGCACATGAACATAAAATGAAACTGTCAAAGTTGGAACATGTGTTTATCACACATTCAAATTGGTTGAATATTGGTGGTTTACCAGGATTAGCTTTAACGGTTCAAGATGTTGGTGTACCAAACATAGAACTGCACGGACCCCAAGGAATAGTTAGTGTTTGCTTAATTTTTCTATTATTCTTTCAATATATTAAATAATATTTTTGTGCTGAATTAAAATTATGTGATCATAAAAATAAAATATGAAAAATAAGAAGTAAAATTTAAATTACTTAAATATTACTATTGTTTTATATTATAAAACTTAATAGATATTTTAACCTTTAATAGTAATTTCATATTTAAAATTGTATTATTTTTTTCACAGGAAGAATTGTTTGTTGCTACTAAAAGATTTGTAGTATTACGTGATCTTAAAATTACTGCTAGTAAAAGTGATCCTTTTAAGCCATATGAAGACAATGCAATAGTTGTCCATTATGTGCCATTGATATCAAACAAACGATGTAATGAAATTCGATCAATGTCTGAAAAGTAATTAATCTATTATAATAAATTTTATTTATATTATATTTTTAATAACTATACTTCTTTTATAGCTCAATTGAAATGAATAATTCACAGGCTCAACAAAATATTGATGATTCTTTAGAAGACGATACCAATTATTATGATTATGAAAATATACAAGAATCAGATAAAAAAGAAAAAAATAAACGTAAAAGAAGCAATTCTGAACCTAGAACTGGTTAGCTAGCTAATTATGGTATTTTTATACTACAAAATTAATTTTTAATTAAATCATAATATATTTTTTAATTGATTTCAGATGATAAAAAATTTATAACTGATAATACTTTGAGTAGAATTAGTAATATAGCCATGTCATATGTTTGTCGTCTTAAACCAAAACCAGGATTTTTAGACTTGGACAAATGTGTTAAACATAATGTTCCTCCTGGACCATTATTGGGATTATTAAAATCTGGTAAAGATATAACCTTATCTGATGGAACCCTAGTTAAATCAAGTGATGTAACATCTCCTGATGATCCAGGGCCAGTTTTTATTGGTAAGGTATTTCAATATAACATAAAACAATCTATTACTAATAATTTCATAATAAATATATATTTTTTAATAGTGGTACCATTTATATCATGCAAATAGGAGAATTTTAAATGTTTAATTTTATATTATATTCATAATTATTAGAGAAGAACTAAACTGTTAATATTTTGTGATGAGTTATAATTATAAAGATTTTAATCCCCTAAATAATTTTGTATGCATTTTGTACCAATTTCTATTACACCTATAAAAAAAAAAACACTACTTCCAAATTTGTTTTCTTTGTCGTACAAACACAGAACATGACAAATTGAGTTCAGCTGTACTAATTATATGTTAGATTAAATTAGATTTTATATTATGGTCAATTCTAAAAGCTATAATATTATTTAAGACATCTTGTATACTTTTATTGATTTTTTTATATTAAATAAAATATAATTATTATTTTTTAATCATGTTTTGTCAACTTAGGCTATTAGCTGTAGGATTTTATATATTTTGTTACTTTTGGAAGACGTGTTTCATTATGAAGGACATGGCTTCATTGCTAAAAACCCCAGTAGTTACCTATTACCCAAGAGCTAGCAATGCCTTGAAAAAATATATAAATTATAAGTAGGTCTCATTGTGAATAAATACTTTTATTGGGATGAGATATTTTTATTTTATTAAAATTTAGATTATTCTAATTGAAAAAATCCAATTTTTTTTATATAGTTTATTAATTTTTAATGACAACAATATAATTCTATGTTACCTAATAAATTCATGGAAAATATTAATTTAACTTATTTATGTTTGTAAAATTAATATAAAATAGGCCGGCGGGTTAGTTTCTTAAATAGTAAGCTTATTTTATTTATGTAATTTACCTAAATATTTTTAGTTTAATTTATTTTAGTTGTTGAATGTCCAAGTGAAGATTATATTGACTCATTGTTAAACGAGTCAATTTTTTCAAAACATCAACATGGTGTAGTGAATGAAGATGATATTGCATTTATGGTTGTTCATTTTACTCCACAGGATGTGAGAAATGATCCAAGGTATTAAGTCTAATCAATTATTAAAATGTTATTTAAAAAAGTAATAACTGACATTTATATTTTTTAGGTATCAATCGTGGATGAATTTATTTCCACCTGAAACATACCATTTATTATTAAATAATGAAAATAAATGTCTGGGTAGTACTGCAATACATAGAATACAGTATAAATTGAATATGTTAGATGAAAATATATATCCATTATTAAAAGACAATGGCATTCCTAGTAAGAATATTTTGATAATTTAAAATGTGTGCTATCATGTAAATAGTATTTATAAAAAGTAATAACAAGTTTAGTCAACTACAGTGAAATTAAGCAAAATGTAATGATAAATCTGTATTTACAACAAACTCTAAGCTGAGTTGATCCATCACTTATGACTATAAAATAATTCATGATTGAATATATTTTTTCAAAATTTTAACTATTAAAAACTTATGACTTAATTTTTTTTTCTTTTATTAGATCTTTGTAATGAACACTTTTAAGAAATTTTGTACTAACATTAGCATTCTTAATTACAAAATAGTAGTAGATGTCTAGTAAAAAAATTTTAAAGAGCTAAAATATTTTAAAAATGGCATTACATCATATTCGCTTAGATTTTTAAAAATTCAAATTATTGTTTTATCTTTTAGTTATTAATCAACAAGAAAAAGTAATCAATGTAAATTCTTCAAGTATAAATTCTTTGACTATAAATGGACAAACTAATTTATCATTTAATTTGAGACCAAACAAATATATAGACAGGTATGCAAATATCTTACTGTTTCTGATCAGTTATTATAAGTATTTATTAACCAAAACAAATTTAGGTCTAGCACGTTAAGTTTAGATATTGATGAGTTCATCGAAGAAACATTCAAGGTTGATGGTTTCAAAGAAAAGTTAGCTCAAGTAAAACAAGAAATTTTAAATGCTTCTTCTACCGATACAAACATTTATCCTAAAATTACATTTCTTGGTACAGGTTCATGTATACCAAGTAAAACGAGAAATACTAGTGGTATTCTAATGTATACTGGGTAAGAAATTATTAATTTTATTTATGGAAAAATATTATTTCTAAATGTTATCTAGTGAGAACGAATGTGTATTGTTAGACTCTGGAGAAGGAACATATGGACAATTAGTGCGGCACTTTGGTGTAACTGGTGCTGAAACAGTATTGAGTGACTTAAAAGCTATTTATGTGTCTCATTTACACGCGGACCATCATATTGGTTTGATTGGAATATTAAGCGTACGACAAAAAATGAAAGCAAGTGGACAGCTTAAACTAGATCATCCTCTATATTTGCTAGCACCTGTACAAATTATGACTTGGTTAAATTTTTATCATAGAAGATTTACAGAACTAAATGAAGAATTTCAAATTGTGTCTAACTTAGATTTGGTAAATAAATATTACTTACATAAATAGTTAAGAAAATCATCACATTAAACTTATTTTATAATATTAATATTTTTAAGGATTTTGAATCATCAACAAAGTTAAGAATAAAAAATTTATTAAAACAAACTAATATGTCAGATATAGAAACTACTTTAGTTAGACACTGTCCCAATGCATTTGGTGTATCATTTACTCATAAAAATGGTTGGAAAGTAACATATTCTGGTGACACAATGCCTTGTGATTCATTGGTCAAATTAGGTTTGTAATGAAAAATATTATTTATGTCAACTAAAAAAATTGTACAATAAGTCAAAATGTATTATACATATACAAACCTTTTCTTATAAATTAACTCATAATAAGCTTTAATTATATTAAGAATTTTGTTGTTATTTTTTTTAGGCAAGAATAGTAATCTTTTAATACATGAAGCTACAATGGAAGATCAATTAGCGTTTGAAGCTAGACGAAAAATGCATTCAACTATGTCCCAAGCTATAAATATTGGTAAAAAAATGAATGCTAAATTTACTATTCTCACACATTTTAGTCAACGTTATGCCAAAATTCCATATATGCCAAATAATGATCTTCCAAGTAATGTTGGAATAGCTTTTGACAACATGGAGGTATTATTCATATCTTATTAATATTAATTTATTTTTTTGCTTATTTAAATAATTATATGTTGGAACACAATAATAACACAATTTAAAAGTTATAAATATTTTTGTTTCTATTTGTTGTTCCTAAAATAATAGTTCTCTGATGACGGTAAAACATTAAGATTAAATTTACCGACAGATACGGAGCTAACATTTTAAGTTTAAATATATGCTAATTTCTAATTATTAAAAGTTAAAATGTATTCATTGAATATATGACATTAAAAAATTAGAGCAACAATATTGTATGTATTGTAATCTAAATTCAAAAATAAATCATAACTATATAGTTAATTTCAACATCACATAATATATGATAGTTTTTTAAAAAAAAATTATTTTTATTGATACTATTACATACTTACTTAATTTATTAATACTTATTTTATTACATATTTTTGAAAGCACTGAATTAAATAAATACCTATTAAGTAAAAAAATAATAAAAGTTTACATAAATTTACAGATTGCTCCAAATGTCTTACACAAATTACCATTGATGTATCCTGCCCTCAAAATGATATTTGCAGAACACTTTGAAGAAATGGAAGCAAAATGTTTTAAATTGAAATTAAAAGAAGAAAAAGCTAAAGCTCGAAAATAAAATAAATACAAATATTGTACTGAATGTGTATTTGAAAATATAACTAACCTGATTTTAGTATACATTTATAACACATTAGATTGTTTTAATTATAAATTCCCGGTAAAAAAGTTATTTAATTTACAAATTAATGATGAAAATCATTTTTATGTAGTACAAAATTTAAATTATGGAACACATAAATTAATGAAAATACGAATAGTTTTAATTGCTTAAGACTGAATTAAAAATGGTTTCTTGTTATTAATAAATTTGAATGATTATAATGGGTTTTATTTAATTTTTATTTTACTTTAGATTTTTTTTTCTGTTCTTATTATAATGTTCATAAAAAAATATACTGTTAACATTGTTACAAAAAAAAAAAAAATAAATGCAATTCAAAGATGTATAATATATGCTTTTTTTAAACTGTGTAATATAACCTATTCTAAGAAACACTTAAATGTTGAAAATGTGTATAGTACAACTTTATAGCAGAAAGTCAATAACAAATTTAATTATGTGAAATTAATATTATATAATACATTAATATGTAGAGTAAAACAAGTCACACTCATAAAATTTATTTTAAATTATTAAATTGACATCCAAAATTCAGTGTTTACATCAAAGTTTACTCTAATATTAAAGCTAAAAAACAAAATTGTAAATGCTGAGTGTATATTTTGGTGTTATGAACTAGTAAAGGAAAGACAACAAGCTATCTTTTAAAACCTTTCAATAAATAAAAGCAACTACTAAAATATTATTAATAATAAAACTACCAAAAACATTTAATTTAAAAACAATTATAGATATACAAAAAATTATAGAACCAATTAATTCCTTGTTTTGCATAAGTTAAAAAATTACATAGTGTAGGTATTATATTATTTACTTTACTATTACTGAAATAAGAAAACCCCAAATTTTTGCATTTTTTATTGATAAGTCCAAAGTTATTGATTGTATATTTTTATTAGTACTGTAGATGAGAGAGAATGGGTCAGAAATTAAATGTATGGCAGTATAGTTACTCGAGCACAATATTAATATTTTAATTTTAATACTTCTTCATAAGTAGATTTACAAGTATAAGAAAATTCTAACTACTCTGCCACTGAAAATAGTGTTTATTTTTTAAATAGTAGTAAAAAATGTAGGAATCAATACTAGTCCAGGATATATTACTTTATTTTTATAAAAGTTTGAGTTTTGGTACAAACCTAAGATCACTTAACAAAGAATTTCACAATTTCAGAAGTTTTATACTGTATTCAAGTTAACAATAAAACATTAATTTAAATCTGACTATGTTAGTGTATAACTATCCATAAACAGCTCTTATGGCAAAAACTTGTATACTTGGGCACAATACGATGGCAACAACCTACAATAAAGCACTTAGACAACACGACGACCACGTAAGGGGTCGAATCGGTCAGTCTGTATCTGTAGGTGGTTCACTCTTAACTGGAAAAATGTGTACCACATTTTATTCTAAAGCAATAAAGCTAATATAAAATATTAATAAATATTAGTGATAGATATTAACACTACATAAGTTAGTATTTATAATATTATTCTTATAGATTAATACTATTTGAAAGACAAAGAAGAGTAAAAAGCTTATAATTTACAAATTAGTTTGGCATAACTTAATTAAATGAATAAAACATTTCTAGTGGTTTATTCACATTCCAGTATTTGTCATGAACCTGTCGTAAAGTCTGATTTCCATTTAGCGGAACATATTCATCAGATGTTGGTGATACATAGATTAAAAAGCTTAGAGCCCGTTCTGGAAGCTCCGAAACAAGATCTAATGTAAGTCGCATCGCTAAGTATTTGCTTAAATGATCAACTAAAAAAAAAATATATATATTTTAAATAAATTTACTATTATAAATGTTTATTTTCAACCAAAATATAATTTAAGAAAAGTTAATAAAAATACATTTATTACACTTGGTACAACTAAGTTTTTTGGAATACTTAATTAAGTTTTTTTTTCAATTCTTCTGGTAAATACACTTTTATTTGGTAATTTTAGATTGTGGTTGTGTTTATTTTAATCAAGCAATGAAGAGCTAGCCTTTTATCAAATTTCTACACTGTTTTCAATATAATTTCATCATGATTCTTATACACGTTTTTTATGAATTAGGGTCTCCAGAAATGAATTTATAATAACCTTACCAGTGTATACTGTATGTATCTATATATACATATATGTATTACTTATTTTATTAAATATTTTAGTGTAGGTACATTAAAAGCTAAACTGTTATCAATTGTAATTCAATAGACAAAAGTTCAAAGTGTACTATTAAGTTCTTTATCACTGTATCTATCATTTTCTATGTTAGTCAACATTTATTGTTAAAATATTTACAATAAAATTTTACCAAAAATTATTTTGACGCATTACCCTTATACTAGAATGAACAATAAAAATACTGTATAATATCTGCACCACTACAATTAATTAATTATTATGAAAATCTTTTTAGTTTTTAATATCATCACTTCATTATATATATATATTAAAATTTAAAACAATAATTAAGTCTAAAAAAAGGGCCAGCAATTAGTTTCTAAGAGTATGTAGATAAAAAAAAAATTAGCATTGAAATAAAATATTTTTGTTGGTTCATTATTATCCTTCCACAATTCAGTAGAACCGAGGATACCTACTATCGACCCCAGCTTTAAAACATAATATTTTTTATTAACTTAGACTAAAATATATACTTTTTAAGTCTAAAGATTAGTATATATAAATTATAAACTGATGCTATATAGTAGACATGAAGCTACAAAAGTAGATTAAGTCTCATAATTCACCTATTCAACTATAAATTGTGTTTTATCAAATAATAAACAATGATATATATATTTTTTTTAAATATTAGAATTAATTTTTATTATTATATATTTTTTAGCTATTTTCATATTTAAAGCTTTTATTAATAAATTGAAAAATAAAATAGATTTACCAGTAGCATTTGCGGTAGTTTTAATATAACGTACAGAATTCTCTTTCAACACTCTTATTAATTGATTATCAGTTCCCATTTCAGTTGGGTGAGGCTTAAATACCAATTCAATTTCATCTACTGATACTCCTCTTGAAGAGCCATCACACTCAGTAATATCTGATCTGTCAGCTGACAAAGATGATGGACCATCATTTTCAGAAATCATTACTGTTTTAAGTTTCTTTGCCACTTTTGCTTGAACCACTGTTCTAGTTACATTATCTCTACCAGCCCCAAGGTTGTTGGAAGGGGTTTTTGGTGTAGATGAAGAACTACTTTCATTTAGCTCATCTTGTTGATTCTTTTTGGTACGCTGTAAACGATTTTGAGTTTGGATTTTGATACCTTCATTTATAGATTGCACTAAATTTGCTTGGCTATGGCTTTTGTTCAATTTTTCTAAAACTCTGGTTTGATGGGCTTCATATTCATCACGGCTAGGATAGATTTTGGAAATTAGTAGATCAAAATTTGGGTCTGGGCGCAATGAACGTTTAGATACTAATTTTTTTCGACAAGTAGGACACTCTTTATTACCAGAACGAAGAGCAGTAACAATGCAATCTGAACAAAATCTGAAAACCATTAAAATAATTTATTGATAACTTATTTTTAACAAATTAACATTATTTGTACCTGTGAAGACATTCTTTAGTGGTCATAGTCTTCTTGAGCATATCTAAACAAATTGGGCACATCAATTCGCTGTGTAAGCTCCGAGGGGACACAGCTATCTCCGTGCTATCCGTGATTGCCTCTTGTGGCGTTCTATGTAGCTCATACAACGAAAGTTCCCAAGTTTTGTTCAAGCTTATCAGATCTGCTGAAGCCATGGTCAACGTAATGGATACCTAGGACTTACTTCAAGCGGGAATTACAAAAAAGTAACGCATAAAATTAAAATAATCAAACTCTATTCAATTCATAAATCTATTGGTTCAGTTATCTGAGGTTGTATCTTGGTAGGTAAATTAATTACCGCAAAACGAAAAATATTACACGTCATATTGATGGCAAATGAGCTGTGTCTCGTAATCCTTAAACTAAAATACTAGGACTCGTTAATTATTAAAGTTTTAAGAATCAAGCCATCAAGCTTAAAGCTTTATGTTTATCAAAGTTTTCAGCTTATCCGGTTTATTGTTTATTATTGTTATTATTGTTATTTGTTTACTATCCGCCCACTCCATAAAATATTACTACTTTTTATGACCCATTCCAGCGTGCCAGCATAGTGTTACCAACACTGATGGTGGTGAAACTGAGAAATAGAATCTGAAGATGTGGAAAAACAACTAATCTCTCTCATGTACAATAACATTGTGTTTATATGTATATATAACATACAAACGTATACGTATATATAAATGTGATAAATGATAAATTGCATTGCATGTGTCATGTATGCGTATGAAAGAGACGGTCTTGTCATGTAGACTATTGTAGAATGTAGATAGCGAGATAAATAATAATAATAATATTATATGTAGGATGTGACTTAAAGAATCTTTGTGCCTACGTTTATTCTATTTCTTTTTTACGTAACAAAAACAATCGTAGACGAACTAGACACGACTCGTCAGACGTCGGGAAATCGTTTTAAATTCGGTAACGAAATAAAAGTGATACACCATACTCACGGATGGAGGTATGTGTCCACCGACTATGAGTGCTCACCATCCAGAGTTTGGGAAATGAAAATGAGCGAAAATTATGAATTTGATTCGAAGAAAAATAAAATTGGTAATCGTTTCGATTTTCATTATTACAGAGGCGGTATATTCATATGCAGGCAAGTTAATTGTACCACTTACGTTTCTTTCTGTTACTATTAATATTTAAAGTCTGTTATTAATTGTACTTAAATTATTTTTTTTTAGATAGTAATAGTGCAATAGAAAAGTGTAACAACACACATTCAGACTGTTTAAAATGTGATACCGATGGACTCTGCAAAAAATGTAGGAAAGTATTGATTGTGGCTACAGGCCAGTGTGCTGAAACTTGTCCATCGGGGTATGAATACTCATGGTCTACAAATTATCATCAGATGGGCCGCATATGCTCAATAACTGGTTTGTATTTAGATAATTAAATACTTAATTACTTTATTGAATATTGATTTAATTTTAATTTTTATATTAGATAAGACTATATTTGGAAATATAAAATTGTCGGGTCAAGTTGCTGCAATAACTGTTGGAGTTGTCATAGGATTTCTTATAGTTTCAAGTATTTTATTGGTCATAGGAATGGTAGTCAAATTTAAAAAATGTTCAAATATTAGGTCAAAATCTCGTATGTCACCTAGTTTAGGACCCTTAACCAGCGGTTCACATCAAAGTCAAGGTATTGTATTTTATTATTATTATTGTTTTGAATTTGAATTTTAAGTTTTAATGTGATTTTATAGAAAGTGATGACTGTGACAGATTAGAGTTTTTCAAACAATTAGAAAAGTTACGACCTGATGCTCCAGTTTTCTTATCAATGTTAAATGAAACAAGAAAACAAGTGCGAGAACTTAGGGGTCCTAGCCGACAACACTCTGCAATTCAAGCATATCGGTATGTATATACTAAATTTATTTTGTGTAATTAAATTTATATTACAATACTTAAACATTTCATTTTAGACCAGTTTTAAAAGATTTATCCAGAATCTTAATACTATTAAACAAAGAAGATTGTTTTTTAAACCCTCCTTCTGACTGGGAAATTTTATTGACTTGGGGTGATAGAGTCTTGCGAAGATACAAGAAACAACATCCTATAATGGTATAAATTATTATTAAATAGATTTATTCTGTATTAAATAATTTTAAATGTTTACAGATTACTCAATCAAGTTCAAATGAGCACTTTAGTGATAAACCAATTCAGTTGACTACTTTCACAAACAGTAAAAAACATAGACCATTATCAGCATCTTCGTCATCACCATCTCGCATTAAACAACTAGCAATCTCAGTCTTTGATGATAATTATAATGATCATAACAGGTAAAACAATCACACTATTTACTTTTATTTTATTATAATTAAATATTTATTTTAATATTCTGTAGACACCCAGACGAGAATGATGAGGTGATTATGTTACGAGAAAAGACTGTATCAACTTTTGGTCGATCCACTAGTCCTGCTTCTCTTTCATTATTAGAAGCAAATGCATCTAAAAGTATGTTAGTAGCTGAATGGAATGCTGAAATGCCTCCCTACAATTGTTACTCAACTACAACTGATGAAGATGATTTTTTCACTCTTGGCTTCAGACCACAAGATGAAATAACCACAGAACTTTAGCGTTTAATAATGGTCTGTACATCACTTTTATTAACTTAATATTTTAAAGATATGGTTGTTGATTACTGGTTCAGGTAACAACTACCAAAACTATTTCTAAATTATGTATAGTTTATGTAAATTTATAAGTTTGTTTTTTGTACCAAAAATAATATCAAACAAACAATGTATAATTACTTATGCCAATAAATTATTTTTTTTATTTTTTTAATAATTGTTACTGTTTTATTTAAAAATATATGACTTATTGAAAAAAATGTTCTTCTTGATTGTTTAGGTAATAAATATAACAAAATATAAGAATAATTAATTTTAAATTAATTACAAGCTTCTTTATAAAATGTTACTACCTATATAATCTTTTTGGTTATTAGGCAATAGGTAGTAAGTACTAATGTAGCCTTGAGTTTAATGAAAAAAGAAAGGCATAAACTTCAACATCTGTAAATAATTAAGTGTGATTTTTAAATGAAGTGTAGCATCTGGCATTTAATTAATTGTAATAACACCAATGACTCCCAAACTTTTTATTTAAACTACTCACTTGTAAAAAAAAAAATTGACAGACCTTGAAAAAAATGTACTGGTACATAAGTACACTGAAAAATTAGATAAGCTTATAACTTTTATCACCTCCCTGGAATCTCGATAGCCCTATCACCAACTTTGGGAAATGCTGAAATACACAATATTTTAAAAAAGGAAGTACTGTCAAATTACCATAATTAAATACAATTTTAATGAACATAATAAGATCCATTATAAAGATCTAAGATGGATATGAATTATCATTGGTTATAAATATTAAATTTTATTTATATTATATAACACATGATTTTATTAAACAGATTATAAATAAATATACATAAATAGTTGACTCAAAATGTTGTTCGTTGTTACCATCAAACTATTCAAGTTATGTTTAATCATTTAATATATAAAAAATCACCATATTTGTGCATCCCCTACAATAAATATTAACAAATAAGAGCTCTAGTATTGAATATCAAGACACCAGTACACCATAAGATATCGAATTATGTATAATCATATCATTAGTTTACTCAATAAGTATGCACAAAAGTGGGTTAATTTAATTCATGAATAGAGTAAACAACTAAAATTTTAATTTGTTAAATATTTAAAATAGTAAATTTATCTACTATTTTTATTTTCACTTGGTATATATAATACATTAAAAATAAAGTTCTGTTAACCTAGTGATATTGTCCATAATAACAACATCTATCTTAACCAGAACCCTCACAAACAGAAGAGAAGATTAGACTTGAATATAAAGGCCCAGCTATTTTAAGGATATGTTGAGATGAATTTGTAATTTTTGAAATTTTTATTTACGATTTATATTCTATTCAAAATAAGGAAAAGAGTTGACAGCAATTAGTTTCAGATAACACCCATTTGTCCTTCTTCAAGTCAACTAATTATATGCTTACACACAGCAAGGATATAAACTACACAGGTTTAGCTATGCTCTTGTGCATTAATCAGCCCCTTTCTTAAATTGAGCAGATTTAATATAAATTTAAAATTTTGTAAAAGGCCCTACAAAAATATTTAGTTCAAAATTTGATATGAGTAGTCTGATTTAACTATATGTATTATTCATTTAAATTAGTTATTTTTTGTGCGTAAAAATTATCCAAATTGACAACATATACAATCAAGTAAAAATCGTTGTATGAACCAATATGCACATTTTAATTCATAATTAATTTTTATTTATATTTTATAATTAATTTTCCTTGTTTAAGGAATACAATTGTCCAGTGTTTTTAAACTTGGAATTTTAATAGATTCATAGTTTCATTAATAAAAATATATTATATAATATGTATTTGTAAATTATAAGTATAACAATATGAAGAAGTTTTAAAAATTATATACATATTTGTTTAGTTTTGTGGACAGTTTCTTCGTGTATGACCTACAAAAAAGAACATTTTGAGAACAAAACATACAATACACTTGGAATAGGTGTTGAAAATATTAAAAAATTTCTCTAATTTACATCTGTGAAAAACATATAGTGAAATAAATACATAAAATTTGTATTTACCTGGCTGCTTACAAAGACCACATTTTCTTTGTCCACCAGACTGATCTACAAACATAAATAATGTATTAATGGTAATTAATAATATTATAATAAGTATATACCACCATTTTTAGAACAAAAACAAATTAAATACTAACTGTTAACAGCTCTAGCTCTGTATGAATTATTCATTTGTCCATAATTATTTTGACCATTATTTCTATTGTTAAATTGTGTATTGGGACGACCAGCAGCAGGCATAGGTTGGTCGTCTGCCCATAAAAAGAAAGTACATCTATCAGTTGCAGAAATTGGTTTTGAGCATCCATAAAACTGACGACTCTTGTTTGCTGTTTCTCTAGTAACTGTTAATCTAGTAAGATAAAATAAATATACATCATAACATAACACTAAAAAATAAGAATTAATGAATTATGTTAGAAATACATTTAAATTGACTTAATTTAATTGATAATATAAATTGTTTGTCTTATTAACCTATATATTTTATTTAAACATATTATTTATTTTAATAAATTAAACAATAAGTTATTATTTCAAAAATATTTAATTAAAATAAAAGGTAAAATGTATGTTTTAAAATTTTTACAAGACACTTACAGTTTAGCAGCATTTCCACACTGACAGCAAACTTGATCTAAAAAAAGATTTAGAAATGCATTGTGTAATTATAATTTTTTTATTATTATTATTTTTTCAACTCAACTTAACAAAGTTAATAAAATATACAATTTAAACTTTCAGTATATATGAGAGCTGATTACTAATTTCTGATTAATATTATCATAAAAAAACCATTCACAAAAATTAAACGTAGTTGCATAAAAACTTGATCTTAATTTAACGTTTGTAAAAAATTGCATTTGGTTTTTAATAGGCTGGATTTAATAATATACTTTTTAAAAATAATAATGATAGTATATTTTTATGTTAATACAATGATGTTTTATTTAAACATAATTATTTTATATTTTTAAAATTATATTCATAGAATGTAGTCCGTTTCATGTAATTGAATTTTTTAAATGTTCATTAATAAAATACATAATTTCAATTTATTTGCTTAAGAAAAATATTTATGCAACTCTAAATCCAGGAGTATATATTAATCTAATGTATGTATATATATAAGAATAAAATGAATAAATGTTTATGAGTCAATAATTTAATAAATAAACATAAAATGTTGTTTATAAATACCATTGTTAAGATGCTGAATATTCTGAGAACTGCCAGTTCTAGAGAGATTATTTGTTGGACAAGGAACATTATTGTCACGATTAGGACCTGATGTATTTAACAAAGAAATTAATAAGTAATTCTATACATATATCATTGTAAGAAATTCGAATAATTAAAATTGAAAATATATATTACCCCTATTTTGATTAGTTGTAACAATATTTCTATTAGAAGGTTGAGTACTTGAAGAGGAAGATGAAGGACGAGATATGTTAACTTGAAGTATCTCACACAATGTAGAATCACACCCATTTATACAACCCTCATAAGTATCTGGATAATGTGGTCGCATACTTCTAGCAGTGAATTGGAATTTAATTAATTTTATACCTCCTGAACACTAAAACATTTCACATCACACTTCAATCAAATACCATTTACTACATATAACACATATAAAACATTGTCTTATGAAGGTACCTGAGAACAAACATTATCACTGACTGTAGCTTCAATTACACTAGGGGGTAACCAGTATGAATTTCTACAAGTTGGAAAACCAGAACATGATACAAAAAATCCTTGATTGTTTTGCTTTTTTTTTAATACCAGATTAGTTAATTTACAAACAGGACATTTGCGAATATTCTTTACTGTCATTGATTCATGCTGACCATTATTTTGGAAAGCAACGGGCTGTGCTCTTAAATATTTTCCTAAAGATTGATCTAATTTTTCCACCTATAATTAAAAATATTTTAGCCACATTAAAAATGCAATTTTAAGTAGGTCGATCAATTACATACTTGTTCTGTTGTTTTAATAAATACTTCTTTATATTTAGCTATTTGTTCTCTGAGTACTACTAAGGGTGATTTGGTGCCTTCACATATTCTATAAATTTAAACACGTTCAAGATCTTAAAATAATAAATGATAACATAGCAATTTTATTTAATTATTATTTATTACTTTTTTAAATCGGCTTCAAGTTCAGCTCTTAAATGAGGTTTTGACATCTCAAAACCCATATTATCATAACCTTCAACAAGACCAATACCAAGTTCTCCAGGAACAAAATATTTATTATTTTCTAGTCCAACATATAAACGTGATTTGATAGTTTCAATGTGTTCTGCATGCGTAGCATCAGTACCTATACAATGGTTCCAAATTAAGTTATAACTACAGCCATTTTTAATGAGAGTTAATTTATTGCATTCTTAGTTGTAGTTGAAATGAAACTATTTAGATTTTCATAGCTCTTATACTATAAATAACTACTTCTACTTTCTTATAAATTATCAATTAAATAAAAAATAGATATATATAAATATTAAATATATTAAACTAAGAATATATATACCAATGCCATGTTTATCCATTAAAGAAATTAAGTCAGCTTCTGTAAGGAGATTTGGAGGACTGGTTTGTCCGTCAATCATTTCTAATCTTGTAGGCATAAATGATTGCCCTTGATTGTAATTATGAATCTGTTTATTAGACCATTTATCATAAGGATATACTTCTAGGTAATTTAACGCAATAATTCGAAGTCCGTTCGCTAAAAACTATAACAAAAATATTCTTTAGGTATTTATAACTAAAATACTGATTTAAAAACCATGAAAATAAATGAAATAATAATTAGTAATATTTGAACATAAATGCATATTTAAATACAAAAAATTACCTTCTCTCCATTTATTTCAATATTTACAATAGTTTCTTCACCCTCGGCATCTTTAGATAAACAAGCTAAGAAATGTCTCACAACATATTCATAAACTTTACGTTCTCTATCTATAATTATACATACTAATATTATATTGTGATTTACTACAAAATAAGTATAAACAAATTTAAGATTATTTTTTGTGACATGATTTACCTCCTTTTAGTAAAAGTTATCCAAAGATAGTCAATGCACATGCTAAACATAATATACCTAGTTATTGTGGTTACTAGAGTAATAACTAAGAGCAAAGTGTGTAGGTATAAATGAATTGATGATTGCAAAAACATCATGAGTCAATTATTTAAAACTACTTTTGGATAATTGATAAAAACTGTATGATATAAATAATTTTGAAAAAAAAAATTAATTTAAGAATAAATATTTACTAAAATATATCAAATACTAATGATACGTTTTTACACTGAATGCATAGAAACATATGACTAGTATACATTTTTACTAATGTCTCAATTTCATAAAATATGTTACTCGTGATGTTTCTACAATTATCGATTCAGATATTAAATAAAAAGATATAAAATTGGAAACTATCCTAACCTAGAATGGAAGAGTTAAACAGATACTCCAAAAATCATAAGTGTTTTATAAGGAATTACATGTTTTTTTCATAGATTTCAAAAAAGCATACGACTGCATTCATAGACAAAGCATTATTAAAATACTGAGAAAGTTCTAATTCCCTTTTAAAGTAATAATTATTGCAATAAGTGTAATGAAAGCAACAGTCAAAGTTAAGATTGAAAAACTATAATCATATACAAGTAAAATCTAATTGTTAAGAAGAAATATATTTAATTAACTTACATGGTTAAATGTTATGTTATTTATTATATTTTGCAAGTTACAACGTACATAAATGAAAAAAGAGAAAATTTTACAGTTTTTTTATGCAACAAAATTATTTTTATTTAGAATAGAACAAACTCAGTTTGATACAAAGGATAGAGAATTACACATTTTAATGTTTAAGAGGGTGATAGTGATTGTAAATTTTTTTTAAATTCACAATGTATTATATTCTTTAAGGCCGGGGTCACATATAGTGGTTAAACCGCGACATGATGCGGTCGAACGCGAACCGCGTATGTGTGAACACATATCAGGCAGTTGCATTTAAAATCAAAAAATTTGAATTTGCTGAGCAGTTCAATCGCTGCAGCTCAACCGCAATGTGTAACACCGGCCTAACAGTGTAAAGTTATATTTATTTTTATTATAAGCTATGTACAATAAATTATATCAAACCTTGAAGCCCATGTGTATATTTTGTTGGATGTATTGGAGGATGTGCTTGATCAGATTTTTTACCTTGTCGTGGTGAAGGACCATTGTTTAAAACATTTTGTGCAAAATCTAAGCAAATTAAATTATTTTTAGTTTTATGTGTACCAATGTACTATTTATATTTTGTTGGAAATGAAAATACTCACCACCCCAATTATTATCTTGTACTTGCAATTGAACTAAATTTGATAGGTTTAGTTCTTTAGGAAATATATTTGTTTCAGTTCTAGGATAGCTAATAAAACCTTGACTATACAGTTTTTCAGCAATTTTCATTGTTTCTTTAGCGTTTATTCCAAGTTTACGACTAGCAGCTTTTTCCAACTCCTACAAATGTATAAAAAGTTACATTAATTTTTTTAAAAATCTGAATTTAAAAATAATATTATCTTACTCAATACACATTCATAAATAAATAAATATATGTGAAAACTTAAAACTAATTTTTTTAGATGTATTTCAAATGGAATTTAACCTAATATGATTATAATATCAAGTATTCAATGAATATTAAAAATTTAAATGTATAACATTTACTATAACAAACATTGTATCTGAAGACATATTATAATGATACAATATTATTCTTTTTATTCAGATATAATTACTTACAATAGTATCTAAAGGTACTGGTCGCCATTTAGTTTTAGGTTTTTTAGTTACTTTCAATACTAAGGCAGTTGGATTTTCTTGGCAACGCTCATAAAGTACATTACAAAGAACTTCATCAAATAACCTTACTCGTTGCCATGAAAATTCGACATCCAAATTTTCAATTTTGTGATGAACTAAAAATATATTATACACATTATATCAATGGTACATTATACAAAGGCAATTATTTTATTACCTTTAATTTTCCAAAAATTTTCTGGAATAAAATTTTGAATATCTTTGTACCGTTCAACTACAAATCCTAATGTTGGAAATTGACAACTACCATAACTTATTAAACTCTTAGCTAATACTTCAGGGAACACTTTTTGTAAACGCATTGTTTGATAACGAGTAAATGCTGCGCCTAAAATGTATTTAAAATTATTAGAAAAATGAAAACAAATGAATGTAATTAAAAACATTTACTAACCAATTCTCAAATCTAATTCACTTCTTACATCAACTGCATCACTAATATTTTTATTTGGAGGCCCAAGACTACTTATAGCTCTTTGTACTGATGGTTTAGTGATTTCTGATAATGTAGCTCTAGAACAATCAATAATAATTCAAATAAACATTATACTGTAGTTAAAAAAAATAAATAAATAAAAATATAACATACCTGTAAACTTGAATTCTTGGATTAACTTCTTTGCACACATCAATTATTTCAAATCCAATATTTTCTCCTTCTCGATCAGCATCAGTCCATATTACTAATGCATTACATGATCGAACTTCTCGAATTAATGTTTTCTAGAATTAAATTGTTGATATTATTTATTTTTTTATAAATATACTTACTGCAAAAATTGATCATTGACACACATAGATATAGTTTATAAGGTATATTTTTTTTATATTTTAAGTTCCAAATTTATTTATTATTTGATCAGATAACATATTAATTTTCAGTTATCTTAATACTTTTTGTATCTGTTTTCATAATACATCTATATGTTTATAACTCAGGGCCTAAAATTGTGTGCAGTAAAACACACTATGTGTAGTAGCTAATATTAAATGTGCAGTAGTAAATTTAAAAGTGTGCATTACTTATATTTGTATTTTAACCGAAGTTATTTTGTTTTTAGTTATATAGGTTTCAAGGATTTTTATAGAAGTTGTCTTAGGTTGTAATTATTTTAACTAATTATTAATAAATTTTAAAAATAATTATGCTACAAAGTTATATGTAGCATGTGTACTACTAAATCTATGTTTATTATTTAAAAATATTTTGGAGTATGGAATTAGGTGTGCAGTGGCAAAACACCCTAATTTTAGGCCCTGCTATAACTTATGTATAATTTATACAAACATTATAAGAAAAGTCTATATTAAGGTATTACTAACCTTAATATTAAGAAAGTCTTTTGGACATTCTTTAACCACGGGAATATGAAATAATTCAAGAGGAGAACAAGATGTCCATGAACGGTATGATCCTTGGAATTCATACCCAAGTAAATGACCAGAAACAGATGTCATGATCATAGTGCTTGGTGACCCTTGAAAAGTATGATTAAATTCATATATTTTATTAAATTTTGAAAAACCTTCTCTCTGAAATGAAAATAAAACAATTAAGTACTATGCAGTTAATGTCAACTAATTTTAAGTTAATTACTCTTTGAAGATTTCCACCAGACAAATGTCCAGCAATGTTTTTTGCAGCATCATTTTTTTCAGCAACATTCAATACTCTCATTCTACTGTTTACTTCTTTATTTGAAAATCCACAGAGATGTATTTGATACACATTTTTAAATAAAACCGACAAATTAATTTGATTCCTTTTTAAAAACATTCGGTTTCATTTTAAAAATCACTGGACAAAAAAAATAATGTCATCCATAGTAGTTAGTATTGTGTACGATTTAAACGTTAAACTAAACTACACGTAAAATTAAAATACGTATTGAAATTATGGATAAATTATACATAATTAAAAATGTATAGGGCACCGTTAAACTTATTTTTTAAAATAAAATAGTTTTCTTGTATTCCTACAGCTCATACACAATACAGTCATACGGCAATAATATTATGAGCATTGAGTATATGAATAACCATGACAAAATAACCAATTTGTCATGTGAATAACAAATTCAAAGTTGGCTGTGTTCGGTTATCGACTACCCCAGGAATGAGGCATGAGCGAGTAGACAAGCATGCTGAATATGTAAACAGTAAACACGATAAACGTTATCATTTTATCATGTTTTGATAGATTATTATGATAAATATTTGATATCAAAGATTGATAAGGTATATTAAAACGTCGAATCTCTATACTCTATTATAGTATATTGTACACGGTTTATGGCAGGTGAGGTTAGGGACTATTGGACTAATATTAATTATTAGGTTCTAACTTCTAAACTTCCAAGTTCTTAATAAAAAAAAACAATTTACCTATTATATTTTGAATTTTTTTTAAGTTTTCTTTCATTAAAGATATATTTTATATTTTTGGTTTTGGTTTATGTTGATGAATTTATTAAACCATGGGTATTCTCGAAAAAATATCGGAAATCGAAAAGGAAATTAACAGAACTCAAAAAAATAAAGGTAAAATAATTTTTACATTCAGAATTGATATTAATATTCATTAAATATTTTCATATATATATATATTTATACAATATTACCTTAATTTACTTTTAGCTACTGAATACCACTTGGGCTTATTAAAAGCTAAACTTGCTAAATATCGTGCTCAATTGTTAGAACCATCTAAAAAACAAGAAAAAGGAGAAGGATTTGATGTTTTGAAGTCTGGTGATGCTAGAGTAGCTTTGATAGGTTTTCCATCTGTTGGTAAAGTATGTATAATTGTAGTTTTATTAATTATTAACCTCTTTCTCTACCCCCTCCATATAACAATTATTCTATTTTAATATTAAGGGTTTTAAAATAAATGTATTATATTTGTTTATTGTATTGTATTATATAAGATAATATTCTTCTTTTAAATTAAATTAAAGTAATTATATCACGTTTATTTTATTGTTTAGTCAACCCTTTTGAGTACATTAACACATACAGAAAGTGAAGCAGCTTCATATGAATTTACTACTTTGACTTGTATTCCTGGAGTTATCGAATACAAAGATGCCAATATTCAGTTATTGGATTTACCTGGTATCATTGAAGGTGCATCTCAAGGAAAAGGTCGAGGTAGACAGGTAACAAAATATCAAGAATTACATTTATATTTTTTTAAATATTTTGTTGAATGCATAAGCATAAATAATTTAATAAAATTATAGGTTATAGCAGTCGCTAGGACTGCCGATTTAGTATTGATGATGCTAGATGCTACTAAGCAAGATATTCAACGTCAGTTATTAGAAAAAGAACTGGAAAGTGTTGGAATACGTTTAAATAAACGGAAGCCGAATATTTATTTTAAAGTAATATTTGTAATATTATGCTTTGTTGTATATATATAATAACTAATAAGTATTAATCTTATTATATAGGTAAAGAAAGGTGGTGGATTGGCATTTAATGCTACTTGTCCATTAAGCAGAGTTGATGAAAAACTTGTTCAAGTTATTTTACATGAATATAAAATATTTAATGCAGAAGTTCTATTTCGAGAAGATTGTACACCTGATGAACTAATTGATGTAATTTCTGACAATCGAGTTTACTTACCATGTATGTATGTGTACAACAAAATTGATCAAATATCTATCGAGGAAGTAGACAGGATTGCCAGACAACCTAATAGTGTTGTAGTCAGGTATTAATAAGTATTAATTATAATTTTAGGTTCCTTTAAAATATATTAAAAAATTGCTAGTGTTCTAATACAGTGGTTGAGTGGTATTCATTTATTATGCTACCTAAAATAGATATCAAATATTCTTTTGTATGCTACTTCAGCAATTAACTTTCGTTTCATCATAAAAGTATTTAATTTAAAGGTAAAATAGTTTAAATACACTCCAAAATACTTTATAAACATATGTTAGATTATTTAAATAATTTTTTTATAATTTTGAAAAAAGGAATGCTGTGTGAATATAGTTTTAGTTTCAATCATTAAGCTTAAGAACAGTATACAAATGCAAACCCACATTGTCACTGATAATTAAAATTAGCAATTTCCTCAAGTCTATATATATCTAGCCATGGATCTAATGTAATTATTTGCCGAAAATTGTTGTCTTTGTTTATAATCCTAAAGTATACCAAATAGCCTTTTTGACTTAGTACAACTAGTAGGTATAAACAAAAATGTTTAGGAAATAATCAAACGACTACATTTTATGTAAGTGATATACTAAAACTAAAGTACTAAATAAATGACAATGTGGTTAATAATTTGTTTAAATAATAAATATACTTTTACTCTTTACTATTTAAAAATATAAAATGTGCATTAATCAATATATTTTTAGCTGTAATATGAAACTGAATCTTGACTATTTACTGGAAGTACTGTGGCAATATTTATCATTGATTCGAGTATATACCAAAAAGCCAGGTCAACCACCAGATTTTGATGATTGTTTAATTTTAAGAAAAGGTGTAACTGTAGAACATGTTTGTCATTCAATTCATCGTACCTTAGCAGAGCAATTTAAATATGCTCTAGTTTGGGTATGTATTTAATAGATTTAAAATTCTGTGCAAAATTTATTTTTATGTATTTTGTTATTAGGGTACAAGTACAAAATATTCTCCTCAAAGAGTGGGTCTGCAGCATATTATGCACGATGAGGATGTTATACAAGTTGTAAAAAAATAAAAATGTTTACATTAAAAAAAAAAAAAATTAAATTTACTAGTATTAAAATATATATTATTTAAAAAATGTATGATTATAATATATATTTATATTGGTGATAATTAAAAATTATAAAACAATTAAAGGAAAATATTTATATTTAACGATTGTAGAGTTATGTTTATTAAGATGCCGAAAGTTGCCTGAGTGGACCATCTAAATATGATGATAAAGCAGTTATTTTTTCTTTTAATAATCCAAATTCCACGGATCGATTTGCATATAAACATAATAAAATGTTAGCAACTTGTTTAATTGCAATTCTGCCTTCCTGCAATAATCAAACAGTACAAACATTATTATAAATTCGGATCAAAACAAAATAAATGTATTAGTAAAATAATATTTTTGTGTAGATGATTTTATAACATTTTGAATAACACTACAAATGGAATGGAAATTCAATTAAACTAATAGTTTAAGAATGTTATTTTAGGAATTTATCATAAAATTCTAAAGAGTATCAACAAATTTAATGAAAATGATCAATTTTAATTTCATAGGAGATATATTTAAAAATAATAAATATAAATAAAAGATAATTTAAGTAATTTTTTTCCATTTCAGTTTATAACTATCATAATATATTTTAACAATTATTAAATAAAATAAGATTTAAATTTCAGAAATATTAGTATAAATAATTAAGGAATTTGGTGGTGGACGAATTATAGGAATACAGAATATATTATGTTCATAAATATTGGGTAGATAACTAATGAGTAATGACATATTATATTGTATTATTTAAACAAACAGCTGATGATACTTAAAAAATAACACACATTAACATATGAGAATAATAATTGTTGATGATACTTATAAGGTTGATCAAAGTACAAGGAGAACTTACATTAAGTTATACATGAATTAATGAGTGTGCGAAACATTTGATAAGTAAGATAGTTACGACTAAAGAAAATGGAATGAAGATAGCATTTTCAAAGAAAATATGATTTATATTAAAATATTTAATAATATATATATTATATAAAAAAATTTTTTCTACTTTATTACCGTACAATCCATGAGGACCAGTTGTAATTGATCTTCTTTTAATGTAGCTAAACCATTCTTATGATATGTATTCCACAAATTAGCTGCAATTATGGCTGTGATACTTGAATCTCTATCACCATAACCACTAAATGCTAATAAGCTTCCATCATATGTCAATAGCCTTCATCATAAAACCAAAAATAGCAATATAAAATATATTATTAGTTATTTTTTATTAATTATTATACAGCAGCACTATTATTTAGTTACAACATAAGATAATTTTAATTTTTTTTGTTACCTATTTGAGTTATCGACTTGAAATTTCGAGGATAGATTTTTATAATAATTTCATCGGGCACTAAGAAAGGATTTTTCAAAATCCACATTTTAAAGGATTGCTCAAACGGGGATTTTGAGATTTACGATGGAAATTTTGTTTATAAATGGTTGCTATAACAACCTAATTTATGTGTTAACACATTTATCACTTTATTATTGTAGCTAATTATTATGTATAAAAACATGATAACATGAAGTCATAAAATACCCTACGCATTTACACATACACGAGGATAAGGTGTCTTACTTATTATTTTTGAATATTAATTATTAATGCGTCTTCATACACGCCCCCAGTGTATGAACGGTTATTTCTAATTCTAATCTAAAATTGTTTAAATTCTTACAAATTAATAAAAACTAATTAATATGGTTGTCGAATGTGATCGGTGGCAGCCGCAACATTATTTTTGGTATTTATTGAGGTGTACCTCAATGATAAACTGTATAAAAAATTGGATCAGAAAGGAACCAAGATTACAAATGTAGCAATGTCCTGTGGGACAGCTATATTATATAAAATAGTAAACTGATTGACTGATCTAACAACGCACAGCTCAAACCATTGGACGGATCGTGCAGAAATTTGGCATACAGATAGTGATTATGACGTAGGCATCCGCCAAGAAAAGGTTTTTGAAAATTCAATCTCTAAGGGGGTTAAAAAGGGTAAAAATTGAAAACTTTTTTGTTCCAATTTTTTTGAAATTAAGTACCTATACACACTCTTTACCAAAAATAAATATTATCTTGAAACTTGGTTTTGTGAAATTCAACCCCTAAAGCGGAGTTAAAAGGGTTGAAAAGTGTAAAAATAGAAAAAAAACCACCTAGCTGAAACCGCTATATATATTTTTATACTTAAACCCAGTAACGACGGGTAATTCAGCTAGTAATAATATAATATAATATTTATCTATAAAACAGTTAGTATGTAAATTAACAAATTTGAAACATATCTCACAAAAGCATTAGACTCCGCATTAAAAGTTCCTATCATATTTTTATCTATACTAAATCAAAATGAAAACTCAAGTAAACCACAATTTTTTTTCTACATCTATATCAGCATTTTGTGAGCAAAACATTTAATGCTTATTATTATGCAATTTGATTGAACACACAATATAATATTTACACAAATAAATTTAAAGTAATAATCAATTATAATAGATTTACATTGACATACCAAAAAATATCTTGTGAAATATTTTAACCTTCAAGTTTAAATTATTTATTTAACAATTAACATAATATCAATTTATAGTAGATAATTATTCATATTTATTTTATATTGAAGATACATTATAACTTACATAGTGTTTTCAACACCATTACTATTTGCTTGACTTAAAACTTGAGACAACACTTTGGGTCTTAACATTTTTTTACAGTGAAACTATTAAAATTAACAAGTACACAAACTAACAGACATGTGGTGAGTGTGAGAGTAATATCTTATATTCTGTTATATAAAAACTATATAATAATTTGTTTTAACAAAAGATATGTAGTTAAAAATCTTTTGTATAAAATTCGAGTGAAAAACTGAACTGAACTTACTGAACTTATGTCTGTGAAGATAACTGCTCTGTCCTAGTAGTTCCTATACCACTGATAAGAGATTGGTTGATACCAATTATATTAAGTTGCATTTAGTATATTTATTAGGGGCAATTTAATAACAAGACTTGAAACTCCATAGGTAAGTCACAGAGTAATATTCTTATTACTCTGTGCGTCACAGACTGAAGAAAACAACCAGAGTTGATAGGTGAAGGAGCCAGTAGGTATAATAACTATAAAATCATACTCATGTTATTTTAACAGGCCATTGAATTTTGGGTCAACTGGATCAAGGGAGTTACAAATTACAATACTTGTTAATTTGTTATTTTATCTGTTAGCTCTGTTTTGTTTTACTTTGAAATTAAATTAAAATCATTTGAAATTTTGAGAGCAAGAGTACTCCATAAAGATAAACACGTCTTCGCTGAATGTTTAGAATCACGATAATTATGATTTCATTTATATTTGTTTACCCGATAACCTAATTTAATGTAACTATAATCTTAATGTTATAACTCATTACCTACTTTGAAAAATTCGTTGTAGACGCAGAGAGCAGCAGGAAAGTATAGCATTGTCCGCGTGTGTAAAAAAGTTTAATCGCTAACTTTGGAAGGATATAACTTACAAAATAATTATTTACGCAAATTTTTTTTTGCACCATCGTACTTAACTTTTTAAAATACATATGTTTAAAAAAAAAAAATTAAAATCGCTTGGTAGCTAAACTGCAATTATTCCCAATTTAAATTTGAGTATAAAAATTTAAAATAATACTTTATAATAAAAAACCCATGGTATAAGTGTATAACTAAGTTAATTTTACCATGAGGAAAAGTACCATAAACTCATAACATAGAACTATATATATATGAAATCATTAATTCAAGTAGGTATTTATAGAACATTGATTTGTATTATTTTTATTACTATTTATTTAAATAAATACAAACATATTTTATTAAGGAAACATAATTATAATTTATTTCAACAAAATTGAATTTAACCAAGTAACTTTAAATAAATTATTTTGTTTTTAACTTTTTTAATACTGGTTCACTGATATCTTCTTTGGATATTTCCATAAAGATTTTATTATCTTTTGTCACCTTATAATGATTTGGACCTATAAATAAAATCAGAAGATTTTAACTAAAAATATAAGAAATAACCTTACAGATATTATTTAGTAATAATCATAGATAATAATATCTATGGTAATAATACGCAGAAATTACCTTTTTTAATGTATGAAATAGTGGAATAAGGCGTAAAATGAAAATCTTCCATTAAATATTCTTGTACAATAAGTTCACCAAGAATCATTTCAGCCCTGATTTTCGGAAATACTGGAGATTGTACATCTAGCAGCAATATTTTTTTGTTACCTTTACCATACCAGGTGTCTAACAGCATTTGAGCTACGGAAAATAAATGATAAAGTTTTAAAGTTACATAAGATATTTTTAGTTAAATTTAAGACATACACGTAAACTTTGTATCATTTTCTACACCTGCATTTAATATGCTATACACGTCCATACAATATTTATTTATACAAATAGATTTCACAGTTTTAGGATAACGACAATTATCACACATTGAACAACAATCATTTGATTCCCATGTTTCATCAAAATGAGCTGATATTAATTTGCGTCTACATCTAAAAATTTAAAGAGAAATATTAATAATTGAATACGATAGTCAGACACAGACTAACTAATAGACAAAGATGCCAAATATCAATTTCACATTGTTATCTATGACATACACTGTATGTATAGGGATCAATTCAAGATGGCAAAAACTAAATTAGAAGTATTAAAATTGGTAGTATGGTAAAGTAGTTATTAGTGGTTGTGGGTTCAGAGTAGTAAATATCAATTTTTAGTATTTTGTTATAAGTATTTTCAATTACAGTGTACCTCTGGTAACATTTAAACGTCTTTGAACTTACTCTTTTTTATTTAAGCAATATTTTATAACTGAGTATAAGTTGGGTAACCCAGTTTGTGTTGTGAACACCATTGTGCTTAATTTAAACACATCACTCAACTTATAATATAATAAACAAGTAGAAGGTTCTCCATCTCTACCTGCACGACCGCTTTCCTATAATAATAAATTGTATATACTTTCATAATAAATATAATAAATTTTATTATGTTAAATAAAATTTAAGAATGTAGCTAAAAAAATTGTACTCAAAATTTTATTTTGCAATTTCACATTAAATTATTAATTCTTTATTTCTTTTACTTGATAAAAATTTTCCATTGATTTTGATAGAGTATGGTGAATAACAAATCTCACATTTGGTTTATCTATACCAAGCCCAAATGCAATAGTAGCTACTACTGCTTGATATTCACCATTCAACCATTTATTATGAACTTTTGATCTTAAAGGTCCTTCTAGTTGGGCATGATAAGCGCCAATCCTACATCCTTGTTCTCTAAATTAAATACATTTAAATTATGTTTATATTTTAAATGTACAGAAAATAGAATATTTTTTTATACATATAGTTCATTTAGTTCCTAAACTGAAAATGTAAAATAAATAAATTTAATCATCTAAAAATATATTACTTTAAATCTTTGCGTAAGCTTTCACAATCTTTAATAGATGTAGTGTAAATAATTCCTGATTGATTTTTGAATACATTTTTAAGCAATGATGCTAATTCATCCACACATTTTTTACCTTCAGGCTTCAGTTTAACCTAACAAATAATTTCAATTGTTAAACAAAATTAAAATAAAATTAATAATATTGTATACTTCATAATATAGATTTGGTCGGTTAAATGATGCTTTTAGTAAAGCACATCCTTGTATTTGTAATAGTTTTTGAGTATCAACAATAACTTTTGAAGATGCAGTAGCTGTGAGACCCAAAATAGGAATGTCGGGAAACATTGGTTTGAAAATTGTTAAATGTGTATAATCTATTATAAAAATGTATATTAAATTCAACATTAAAAAAAAAAAAAAAATTATTTTAAATCAAATACCTGGTCTAAAATCATGTCCCCAAGTCGTGCAACAATGGACCTCATCTATTGCTATTCTTGATAGATATTTCAAACTATGAGCTTTTTGTAATTTATTCATGAACGTTTTACTTTTAGCTATTCTTTCTGGAGTACAATAAACAAGTTTTAAACCTGATTTAATGTCAATCATCATCTAAAAAACAAAATAATAGATTTCGAGCAGAACGATGAATGTAATGATATTAATATTAATTTTATAAATATTATGTATGATTTTTTTATCTGTTATCAAATTGGGGGTAATAAAAATTCTTTGGTTTTCAACTTTGAGGTTGAAGTTTCTGATAAACAGATTAAATCTAGTTAGATAGTATTTTGAGGGCATCAAAAATTTAGAAAAAACGGAAATATTTATGTAAAACCAGTATTTTGGTAAGACACAAAAATAAATAACCATTAATACTTTAAATTGTCATTAAATATTTGTTTTAAATTTTCTGCACATATTTCTTCAAATATTTTGAATCTTTTTTTTTTCTGTAAATGTCAATAAGTCTTGTTTGCAAGTTCAAAAAGCTTGAAAATTATAATCAAATAATTTAAAAAACAAACAAACAGGTTTTTTTTTATAAGACATTTTAAGTTCTAATTTGAATGAAATTAGATATTTAAACAAACAATACCTAATGATTTTGGATGGTAGTTACTATTATATTATTTAAAAATATTATTTATGGATACTCAAAATTTTTAATTGTTATCATTACATTTTGTTTACACAATAACATTTTGAAGTGCAATATTTTCGACAAAAATTGAATTCAATTCACAGTATTGTTAATAAATAACAATAATATAAATGTATCATAAAATACAAACTGACATTCAAATTTAAAAAATATCATTCTGAGTAGAGACAATCTGTCAACCTATTGTTTTTAGAATATTTTATATTTTGATATTGATATTAGTGATTTATTTAATTTTAGTAAAATGGTCTGTTGAACCAATTTTTGGCAAAAATAAAAGTTTAAGTTATTTAATAATGAGATCTTATATTCAAATTATCAAACTTATGGTAAAGCCTAACATTTAATTAAAACTATCAAATGACTATAAATTTCTCAAAAAAAGACAAAATATTTTGTAATTATTATTTATATGAGTAATAATAACATAAACATTTGATGAAATAGGTAAAAAAAAGGGTATCATTGTAAAATAAAATAAATATATTAATGATTCATCCACTCTGCTTATAGTCTAAAATATCAATAAATAATAATAAAAACAATAGGTACCTGAAATAATAATTTTACATCTTCTTTTGATGAATAGGAACTTATCATTTTTGCATTAACATTAAGTTTTTGCATTTGGATTATCTGATCTTCCATAAGTGAAACCATAGGAGAGACCACAAGAGTAAAACCTAATAAAACATTAACTATATAAAAATTATTTTGAATAAAATGATTTAAATGAACTTTGTCATTAATATAATGTGATTCTAACATGTACAAATTAATATATATTTTTATTATATTATAAAGCTCAAAATTTAAGTTCAAACCGGGGTTCAAACATTTTTTTTTTTAACAAAATCAGAGGCGGCTTGTTATAAGAATGCTAGAAGCCAGAAGGGACTGCTTTTGCCCTGAAAATGGGGAAATAATTTTATTGAGCAGGTTTAATCATAATTTAAAATAGAAGATTGATCATTAAAGTAAAAAATAAGTGTATCTATCTATATCATAAGTTGTTAAAGTTAACGAAAAAATTAATTAAAGAAGAACCTAAATATATTACATTGGTCCTAGTAAGTTTAGTTAGTGGGTGGGACGGGGGGTTTGTTTTAAAACATGCTACTTGAGTTTTGAAAACACAAGCCGCCATTAACAAAATAAAATAAATAATTGTTTTCTCGATACAGTGAGTAAATTAATGAAAACAATTAGAAGACTGGAAACCAATCATAAAATACATTAATATAAATAATAAATATTATAAATTTAAATAATAAAGTAAGTAATAGTACCTTGGTCTATAAGAGCAGGTAACTGATAGCAAAGTGATTTTCCTCCGCCAGTTGGCATAATAAGTATAGCATCATGTTTTGATAATGTAATATTAATAGCTGCTAATTGTTGTGAACGAAAACTGTCCAATTTAAAAACAGTTTTTAAGGTATTTTTTACTTTTTGATACCAAGGAAAATCTATAAAGGTTAAAATGCATAAATGATACAAACATTTTGATATTATTTATTATAAATATATAATATATTATTGAATTTTGTAATGCTATTTTGATAATACCTGTATGAGTCCATTTATTCTGGTCACTAATAGAATTAGTTTGTTTTTCATAAGATAACTGTTTCAATTTTTCTATCTGATCTAATAATTTAGTTTTACGTTCTTTAAGTTTGGTGATTTTAACATTAATTTCCTTTATTTCTTGTTCAATTTTTGATACTTTGTCTAAAATAGAAAAATTTTAAAAATATAATAATATGTTCTATTTCTGTATAATAGTATACAGATTATGTTATAATTTAAAAGTGCTTTGAATGGAGAAGATGATTAAAAAGACAATTTTTTTTTTTTTTTTAACAATATACCTATTTAAAAAGGTTAAAGAGTAATTTTGAAAAATTAGAATTTAATAAATATTTTTAGAAATGAAGTAAACTTAGTTTTAATTAATTTCTAGACCAAATTCAAACAGTATAATAAAATATGAATTAATTTTGAAAAATAAAATTTTAAAAATGGTTTAGGTATAATATGGTTATTACTTTCTTCATTTATTTCCATTATATACTATTTACTTGTTTATTTATTACAATTTACAAACAATGAACAATTAAATTAATTTCAATAGACAAACAAAAAATAATTTATACACAATGAAACACTAAAAAGTGAATTAACAACTAAAAGCTGAAATTTGAAAATAAAAAGTATTAGGTATACTATAGGTGGTTTACAGTTTATATTTAAAAAAAAAAAAATAGTGCTTAAGTTACGATGATACTAATTTCACTGATAACACTTAACAATAACAATAATAATAAAAAAAAGATAACAACTAACAACATTAAATAATAAATAATTTTTAAATAAATAGGTTTACCTATATTATACAATTATATATTTTCAGTTTTGTTATACTCATCTCTAGTCTCTAGTATCTATTAATATTGTATTGTGAATACATTTATTATTTTATAAATAAACTTGAAAATTATCAAAGTTCAGAATGATTTGTAGAAAATATTTCTCAAATTTTTTAGTAAAACAGAATTTTCCTTCATCTAAACTATATGTAAGTTTATGTTTTTGGTATACAACACTAGCTTACTTATTAGAAATAGGCGTTTACAATATTTAAAAAAAAATGTATTATTTTACAATATGAATTTATTGTAAAAATATTCATGTTGCTTTATAAAATAGTTGAAAGTGAATAATTAATATTACATAATATTAGCTAATAAGTAATTACAATAATTATTGATTTAATTTTTATAATGGTTCAAAGTAAGTCAATTATAATTTTATAATTCCACAAATTTAATTAAAAATGAGTTGTGATAGACATAGTTCTAGATTTAAAAATGAAGCTGTCAAAAACTTGCTTGATGTGTTATGTTTTCATTAATAACAGTGGATTTAAATGTATTCAAAATATACAATTTAAAAAGTATTAATACCCTTAAATCTTAATTTTTGCTGTAACTGTTTTTTTTTTTATATATTAATTCAATATAAACGTTTAATAACAATACTAAATGCCATATGATCACTATATTTTAACAGATAGGTACTGAATAATTAAATTATCTATCCATGTTTTAAAATTAAACATAGAAAGTATTAATATTTAATACAATACTATTCTATAATATATCTTCTCTATATTTTGTTAAAATTCTGAATAATAAACTGTATAATATAATGTTATATAAATTATAAACATTTAATTGCTATTGTTTGAATTATTTAGTTATCAAATTTGACTAGAAACTCTAGTATGACAGCTAAATCAGTTGAATTAAATTCATTTAGCAGAAGGAAAAAGAGTAACTCAGATATTGGATGGATTTTGCTAGTAAGATCGAAATTTTTCACTTATAATTTATTTTTATTTAATAAAAAATTTTAAAAATATAAATTTCCAGGTATTACCAATTTCTGCATTTGGGCTAGGTACATGGCAAGTTAGGCGAAAATTATGGAAAGAAAATCTGATTCAAGAACTTAAATCTAAAACTAAATTACCTGCATTGGATTTTCCTGAGAAGTTGGAATCTTTTGCTATTTAATTAATAGTAAAATATTACAAGAGTTCTTTTATTTTTATAGTGAAAAAGAACTTACAAACCTGGAGTATCGTAGAATTAAAGTAGTTGGTGAATTTGATCATTCAAAGGAGTTGTACTTAGGTCCTAGATCCTGTTTAACTGATGGTGGAGCTGAGAATACCAATGGATTATTTTCTGGATCTGGATCTACAAAAAGTGGTTATTATGTCATCACACCTTTTAAATTATCAAATAGACCGTAAGCATTTTTTTCATCACTTTTGTTTTACTTACATACTAATAGTAATTGTTTTTAGTTACTCAATTTTAGTGAATCGTGGTTGGGTATCTATGCAAAATAAAAACCCTGCATCACGAGTTTCTGGCCAAGTTGCTGGTGAAATTGAATTAGAGGGTGTTGTTCGTTTAACTGAATCTAGACCTCAATTTGTAACTAAGAATGTTGCAGACTCTCGTTTTTGGGCTTATAGGTATATTACATGACACAACTATTTAAATTTAATTGGAAAATATAATTAAAATGTTTGAAAAAGAAAAGTTTATTAAACTATATGTATATAATATCAATGACTTAACTGGTTTACTATTCTAGAGATTTAGAGGCAATGTCAAAAATAGTAGACAGTGAACCTATTATGATTGATGCTGTGGTTGAATGTAGTATTCCTGGTGGTCCAATTGGTGGTCAAACAAATATTTCCTTGAGAAACGAACATGTATCGTATATTATTACATGGTAAGATAAATCATTTTTCATATTTTTTCACATTTTCATATTGAAATATCCATCTTAAATAATTATTCTGACTTTTTTATCTTGATTGAGACCTAGTTTTCATTTTAATTATTAAAGTAATTTACATTTGTAACCTGGTGAGACAATTTTAAAATCATGTAAATTTTGAAATGCTTAATAAACATTTATTGTAAATTTGTGTTTCATAAAAATATTTTTTTCTTAACAATAATATACATCTGAGTAATTTTTCTGTTAAAATTTTTCTTTTGATTACGTGGCCAACATTTAACATTTTATTTACTTTTTACACTATGGTTACCATTCTTGAATCTTTACTACTATTTTAGATTCATAGTGGAGAAGTTAACAAAATTGTACAGTATTTCTGTTAAATTATTTTATAAATTATAATAGATAGTAAAATATTATTAATACATACAGTTTATGATATGAATACATAATAAAATATATTATTTCATTAATTATTACAGGTATGGTTTAGCAATTGCAACAGGATACATGTGGTATGCAAAATATTCACACGCATTAAGATCTATTATTAAATAAATACTGTTAGTTTATGTACCAGTCAAAATATACATGTTACAAATAAAATAATTATTAACAATTTACTATTTGTTTCACAATTTATATTTTGTTATGGTAATATTAAGAACAATAAATATAATTTTAAAAAATTAAACTTTATTATGTTTAACTTATGTATTAACCTATAAGAATAATTTTCTTTATGTAACTAATAAGTATAATAAATATTAGTATTGTAAACTTTAACTATTTTATACTTTGTTTTATATAAACTAATATGGCATAGAAGTAGATAAATATATAATTTATAATACTATTATAATATTAAAATACCTATTACTGCTAATTTCCAATTCATAAATTAACTATAACATAATATATGAAAAATGCTCATAATAAAAGCGTAATCTATGTAATATGATAAAACTATATTTTTAAAATAATAATACTACAAATAATAGTAGCTCATCTTTAAAATTAATTACTCGTATAAATATGATAAATAGTCATTCAAAAAGATAATTTTAATACTAGAAACATATAATGGACATTTTAATAAATTAGAATTACATTAAGATATATAGCAATATCATTAACAGACAAATATAATTATACAATTAATATGTTCTTAAAATAAAAATAAAAATCCAAAATGAAGACAAAAAAATATTTTTATAATGTACATAACCTGATTGTTAATACTTAATAACTAGGTATACATTAATTTCGTTTTGGCATTGGTACACTTGCTCGTTGGTCTTCCATACGACCTGATTGAAGGCGCATAATTAATGTGAAAAAATCTTCATCTGGAACAGTTGGTCCTCGGTTTGGTGTACATTGTGACTCTCCGTCACTGCTAATATTAGACACAGGTAGCTCACTGCGTTGATCTTCTAATCGTTCACCTTGACATCGCATTAAAAGTTCTAAGAAATTATCATCAGGTTCGCTATCTGGTTTTGCAATACCAGGAAGTTGTTCCAATTCTACTCTTTGTTCATCCATACGTTTACTCTGCATACCTGCTATCATATCCAACAAGTCATCTTGACTTTCAACATGTCCACCTAATAAAAACATAATATAATGATTAGACAATAAAATTTAATTGTGTATTTTATGGAAAAAATATTTTATTTTAATTAAACTAAATAACAATTAAAATAAACTAATATAATTAAGTAGTAGTAACTCGATAACTACATATATCATAAGTTATTGGAAAATTAACAATCAAATCATTTCTCTTGGTCTTAAAACTTACTCTTAAATACAGAGAATTCCATTTAACTTACAAGAATACAAGACTGAATAACTATTGACTGAAATAACTATCTAACATTATTATTATTTTATTCAGGCAAATAAAGGTTACAATAATGTTAAAAAATGATATGAATTTATAACAAGATAGAAAAAAAATATAACAAAAACCTAATAATTGGAGTTCAAACTCAAAGTACCTGTCATCTATTGTAAGATAAAAATCGAGCAAGATTAATCTTTATGGTACTAGTAACATCATTATAAACTACCGACAACCAGGACAGTAATAAATCAATCTGTCATTTTTAAATAACTTATGATTACACTATTAAGTATATTATTTAATAAATTATGTAGTAAAAATAAAAGTCAGATAAATTAATTAATTTAATAAATGCAGTGGCAGTGGCATATTATTTAGGATTTCTACAAGGAGGTAGATATGACTAAAATATTTGATGTCATCCTAGCATTTTATTACTTATTCATAGTGATAAATGGAAAAAAAAACTATAACTACAAAAATAGGGTCGATAAGTGAAATGTTTCTCTAACACTTTACCCCCTATAATGTACCACTACACAGTGTTATATACAAAACTGAGTAACTGGCCAGATGTAAATAACTAACTATTTAATACATTTTTTATCAATTTAACTATTATGATAATAATTGTTACATATTATGTATGTTAAAATATATATATATTGAGTTAAGTTATTTCTACACCTATTTATAAATAACTATATAACATATTATATAATTAGTAGTCATTTGATAGTTAACATATGATACAAGAAAAAGTAAATTCATAATATACTAACCAATCTGGGATAATAATTTATTTGCATTTTGATTTTCTTTATCTTCTAAATTTCTTGAAGAACCAAGAGTACAACGTTGATCATCCATACGTCCAGCTTGAAATCGTGACAACAAATCAAAGAATGGATCATCTTCGGTTTTTTCAGCCTATTTAAGACAATAAAACAAATATTAATAAACATGATAAATGAGAAAAATACATCATATTTACCTTTTTAGAAACTGATGGAGAAGACTGATAAATCTTGTCATTAGAACTGGATACTTTACCTTTGTTGTCTGGAGTCAGCTAGAATTATTAATAAATAATATTTAAAATCCTATTTACAATTATCAATTATTAACCAAACTTAAAATAAAAGCAATCATTTTAAAATTTCTAAAATACTTGTTTACTTGCTATAACATCACTGTTTTCCAAAATGTTGTTATGTTTAACTTTAACTGAACACAGTAAAAATTATTAATGCATTATGTTACATAAAATACAATGACAAACAAAAACTAGACACACATTAACATGCACACGCTACCTTAAGTAAATCAAGCTGTTCCATGCTTTGACGCCTCACCCGATAACGTCGTAGTTGAGGTGAAGGCTGTGTATTAGAGATAGTATCCAACAATTCTTTACTGTCTGGTGAAAGTTGTCCATTTGACATACCCAATGATTTTTTAATATCAACTATATTTATTTGTGCAGTTGCCTGACCAACTGTGTCACCAATCTAAATAGAAATTAAAAACTTATAAAATTGTAATTTGTACAGTTAAGTTATTACTTGGTAGTATTTACTTCTTTAGATATTTCCAAGTGTTTAGAAGCAAAATATAACGCTTTTTCATGATTTCCCAACGCCAAATTTACATTTCCTAAGCTCCAGCAAGCTCTTCCTATAAAACACATTTTTAATATATTGTCAAGTTTAATTTAAATTTATGGTAAATTATAATTTATTAAAGTTTATTTTGTCTTATATAAGAATAACCTCAAGTAGCAACTGATTTTTTTCAATTTGGTTAAACCAAACCATTAAATAAGTCAGTATTAGAAAATTTTTTTACTGTACTAATTTAGACAAATATAAGTTAATATTTTACAGGTGGTTGTTGAAATATTAAAGTGATAATTCTGATCAATTATTTTTAGTTTAAAATATGATTAATGACTTAGTCAGGCAGAGGCGTAGCCAGGATTTTTTTATGGGGAGGGCTGAATACTTTTAACTTGAGTTATTGAAAATCGAAAACAACAAAAAAATTAATAAACTTTTTTAATAATACTTTTTTAAATCAATTATTCTATTATACAACTAATAACAAGAAATATATAAGTAAATTTTTTAAGACAATTTCCGTATTTAAATTTAAATACTTCAAAACAATATAAAAAATATAGCCAATGGGGGAGCTATAGCCCCTTAAGCCCCCCCCCTTGGCTACGCCACTGTAGTCAGGATAACCAGGACACAGTACTTATTTTTATTATTAGTAGACATTAATAATACTTTACCTTCACCAATCCTATCTTGTAATTTTTGTGCTATATCTAAATGTCTTAAATGGTAATCAACTGCTGTATTATAATCTCTCAACAATGTATAAGTATTTCCCAAACTATAGCAAGCTTGTGCTTCGACTGCTCGATCTTCCAATTCTTGAGCAAGGATCAATGTTCTTCTAATATAATATTATAATAATTATTTAACTTACTTATCATTATTTTAATATGTATAGTTTTTTAATTTTACTTATAATGATCAGCTGCTTCTTCAAATTCACCAAGAAAGACATGAGAATTTCCTAAATTACTATTAGCTCTTCGCTCAGCTGATTTGTCACCAAATTCTCGAGCAATTTTCAATCTCTATACATCAATAATAATTGGATTATAATAAAATATACACAAATAACTAAAAAAATATATTACCTCTTCATGATATTGAATAGCTTCTTTAAAGTTACCTAAAAGATAATAGGTATTTCCTAAATTACCACATGCTCGACCAACAGCTGCGCGATCATTGAGTTCTTTCATTAATTTTAAATTTTCTCTGAAAAAATTAATCATAGTATTATTAGGATATATTATTCATTACTAATAAGCTTTATGTGTTTTACAATGAAAGATTAGACATACTTTATGAAAAAAATTAAATACTTATCGATTACTGTGGCTACTTAAATTATCCATTAAATCTAATTCTGTTATTGTACTCACTTAAGTTAATATGTATTATTTTAAGACAATTTAAGTAATCTGCAATACAAAATAATAGGCCCGCTCAACAAAACATAGTATAAATCAAATTCTAACAAACCTATTCCTTCCAATATGTGGTACTGGTTGGTTATAGTCCTGCCATTCATAATAATAAACATATATAATACATAATATACATTGTACAAATAATCTAATAATTCGAAAGTGCCATTACCATTAACTACCTATCATAGATAAATATTTATCACATAATATAGATCGATATAATATAAAATATCAATCACATTTCATAGTATATATTTCAACATACCTAATCAAATTAATAATAGAATACAATTTCTTGGACCCTAACTCAGAAACATACATACAAAATGTTAAGAGAATGTTGGATTCGACAAATGTGAAATGGGGCAACAAAAAATATAGAGGAACAGATCAAAATAAAATCTCACTTGTCGCAACGGGGGTATAACAAACCAGAACCTAACATGTATAAATACCTACTAACTTTTTTTACAAAATATTTTTACATCATACTTCAAAATGCATATTTTTAAATATAATTTGAATTTGTGACTCGCTTGATGGTCTCTTTACTAAAAGGCTATTAATACTTTACAAAAAAATAAATAAAATATTTTAATATTTTTATATGTTAAATCCTAGATTTTTGAGATTTAAAATGTGGTTTACAGGCTTTATACTTTAAGTTTAGTTAGATAGCACTACTTCTATTATTTTAACTTGTAGATTACAACATTTTCTCAAAATAATATAACATGGTATAATTGGTATAAACTATGTCAGTCACAATAAAAAAAAAGTTGGCAAGTGGGTACCGCTCTGCTGTACATTAAGGGGTGGGGTGGACCTCGGACTAGGGTAAGTTAAATTTGAATGCAATGATAAGTATCATTGTATACGAAAAACGATTCTGAACGGAGATGATTTGTCAGTCTAGAATATTTAACGTTAGATATAAATATAAACAATTTTATGAATTTTGAACTACAAAATAGTTTGCAAATATTCATGATTTTGACGAGTTTTTGTCAAAATTTGAACCTCAAATGCTAATAAAAAAAAATTGTGCCTATGTATTCTTATAATTTTTTTATCACTATAAAAATAACTTATGAGGAACTTTGTATTAATTTTTTAAATATTTTGATTCCGCCAAAAAAATTTTATCGTTATTTAAAAAAAAATACTTAGAAAAATTGAAAATTTCAATTGTCTATAAATAGTTAAAAAAAAAAGTCAAAATTTTTTGAAAATTTAACTGTGTATGGAGAACGCTAATATAAACATTTGGTGAAAATTTCAAGTATTTCAAGTATTTACATCGATTAGTTTTTGAGTTATAGCAAAATAAAAAATTTGATTTTGACGAAAACTGGTTTTGCGTAAAAAATCCCATTTTTCCCTCATTTTTTTTTAGTACCAACTAGATTCAATTTCCTTTTTAAAGAGGGGCTGAAGTCAAAAATCAAAGTATTTTTACTGCTCCAAATGTTGTCGACAGGCACAAAAAAAAAAAAAAAATACACATCATTGTAAAGTCAATACATTCATCACTCCGTTCAGAATCTAAAAAAGGTTTACTAGAAAATGGTATAGAAAATCATAATAACCAATTAGTACCCAGAATAATATAATTATATAATTTACTCATAATATTTAACAGCTTGTTCAATGCAAACTTTAACTTCTTCTGGAAACTCTCCTGGATCTTGCTGACCCACTCTTCCTATATGTTTCCCCTTAGCATGATACACATTTCCCAAATTGTATAAGGCTCGTCCTTCACTCAACTAGTAAAATTATTAAAACCATTATTTAACAAAATAAACACTTAAGGGAATAAAATAGATAAAAGGTATAAATTTACAATTAAAAATAATACTTACTTTATCCCCCAATTCTCTAGCAATTTCTAAATGACGTTTGCAACAAATCATAGCTTCGTCAAAATTGCCCATTACTTTCAAAGTATTTCCCAAGTTTCCACTTGATTTAGCTTCACCAGGTTTATCTCCTAATGTTCTATATAAAATATTAATAAAACAAGTATTTAAAAGTCAATTAATTATAATTTCAAAACAAATTTAAATAAATTGGCAAGAAATCTAACAACAAGACTAGAAGGTATAAAATTAAAATTATTTTTGTGAAAACCAGCAATTAAATATAAAATATAAATACCTTGCTAATGCCAAATCAAGCTTATGAAAATGCAATGCTTTTGGATAATCTGCTAAATAAAAATAAGCATTGCCTAATTGACTGTAAATGGCGCTAAGAGTACGTAAGTCATTAGTTCCTGCTTGAACAGCTGCTTGGAAAAATGCTACTCCTGAACGACAATCTCCTGCTTTACACAGTCTTTCACCTTCCAAAGCCAGTTCCAAACACATGTTACCAGCATCTCTTGGGTTCTAAAACAGTACAATTGGTTTTAAATAAAACAAAAATTGTTTATTGATATATGTAACTATATTTAATATATACTTCATTTTGATGCATAAAATAGCTTGGATTAGTAGTTGTTTTATTTTAATAAGTACATATTACAATAATGTATTGTAATTCTATAAAACATTTAGTTGAACAAAATAATTAACTAGTAACTATTGAGTGAACATAAAAACATGAATGTTCTAAAATTTAACATAATATTTAAAATTATTTATAATAATGTAACCTTACTTGATCTTCTGAATTGTCAGACATTATGAGTTTTAGTTAGAATAGGCGTTTACAATACGTTTAAAATATAAAATAATATAAACATTTTTTGTCAATTAAGTATACATTTTATCATTGCATTAATGAATATTTACAAACTTAAATTTAAATTCAACAGTACAAGACACATACAAGATACAAGACAGCAAAAACAAAATTTAAATTTATAGCATAAACTAACAAATTTATTAACAAAATATGACAACGAAAATTAATATTTATTGTTATTAATTAATGTATTAAGCTATAGAATAATGTAATGTTACAATATATAATTTGAAAGAAGTAAACAATAATTTTCGACCAATTATGTCAAGACGATAACAACTCATTGATAATATCAACAAATCGGTATGGATCTAAACAAAAATGTGGATGAGGTCACGAATCATAGCAGGAATTCATATTTCTCACCGTCCATGACGTCATTATACCGTTTATCATTTTATCAATTACCACAATAGAACTACTACAGATGAGATTCTTGATTGGTACGTAAATATTCAATTCTCATATTCAATATTCCCAACGTATGTATCATAGAACAATTTTTAAAATTCCTAAGTTGCAATTTCGCTTAATTTTGCTTAATGAATACATTTTGGTTAAAAATGTTATAGGAGTGTTCCTACGAATAATATTATTTTTTTTAAGTAAAAAAAGCAATAACTAAAATTATTATCGTCATATATTGTATTTATTTTAAATATTAATTTTGATCAAAATATGAAATTCAAATATCTATTTAAAAAAAAAATACTCATATTATATACCTTCGATATTTATTTATGGCAATAAAAAAAACCTCATAACTAATTTATTAGGTATACTTTTATTAAACTTTCAAACTTTTGACTACATTGAGCATAAAATATTCTATCAACATTTATGATTTATATAAAAAAACACCAAAAATGATCTACAAATTTATATAAACAACTTAAATTCCTTAAATTTATCCTAAATATTTTGAAAATTTCATTGTGTATAATAAAAAATTATAATTTAAGTAGCAGTGTAAATGTATAATGCTTTAAGCACCTACAATTAATACTTTTTAAATGAGTATAAACAATAAAATAGGTACCGTTTGATATAAGTTATCGTTATAATTTATACAAGTGAATATCTAATTTCATCAAAATTTTGACTTCTCAAATATAATAGATATTTATGGAATAATTCTAACTCTATTTTAGATTCTGAACGCAGTGATGAATGTATTGATTTTACTATGATGTGTGTTTTCTTTGTGTCAATGTACGGCAAAACTTGTCGAAATAATGCTTCAATTTCAAACTTCGGGGGTGGTTTCCGAAGGCAAGGTGATTGTCCTTAGTGCATTTATAGAGGTCAATGTATTATATACAAACATAACTAACATATATTGTATCCTATAGGCAGACAAATTATCTCCGTTCAGAATCGTTTTTCGTTTATGAAGAACTTTGTATAACATTTTCGGTGTATTTTGACTCGGCCAAAAATTTTTTATCGATATTTTTAAAATAAAATAAACAAAAACGAATATTTCAAACGCCTATAAATAGTATTAAAAATACTTTTTGAATTATGACAAATATTTAATTTCGTTTGAAGATAAATCGACATCGTTACGCGATTTCGTAAACATTTAAAATTCAAATTTCAAACGCAAATAACATTTTATTTTTCTTGTTATGATGTTTCGAGTTTTCTCTATAGCTATTTGAAGGAAAATTTATGAAAAACTATGTGTTGAATTTTTTAAACACAAAAAGTTTATGATTTTTCAACAACAAAATTACTTGCAAATTTTCGTGATTTATAAACATATATATCGTAAAAATTTGATCTATAAGACTATAAACGCTTATAAAAAAAATTGTGACAAACGATTTTTTTTTAACTACAATAAGAACAACTCATAAGGAACCTTGTATTAAATGTTTAAGTTTTTTTGGCCATCCAAAATTTTTTTATCGACACTTAAAAAAAATATTCTCAGAAAAATCGAAAATTTCAAAGATCTATATAAATAGCTCAAAAAAAATTTAACTGTACATAGATAACATCAATATAAACATTTAGTTAAAATGTCAAGTATTTACAATAATTAATTTTTGAGTTACAACCATATAAAAAAAATCGATTTGGTCAAAAACTAGTTTTGAGTGAAAATTCCCGTTTTCCCATCACTTTTTTTTTGTTTTTCTCCATTTTTTTGAAAACTGTTAGAAAATATTTACTTTTGACCTCTATAATACACCAAGGATATTCACTTTGCCAGAATCTAAAATATAGTCATTTTTATTATAATTTTTACTTTATGTACGAAATTCATTTTTATTACAGCTTTTATTTTATGTATATTTTGGTTTTTTTTTTCTAATCGTTATTTTTTCTGTGATTTTTTTTCCGGGATTCAAATTAAATACATATATTTTATATATATTTAATATATAGTGATTTACTTATTACTCTACAGCAGAGCGTTACTCACTTTTTTTTATGTAATTTCTTGTAAATATAAATTAGCTATTGTTATTAAACTTTTGAATCCTAAAATGTTATCATTTATAAAATTAATAGTGTAGGTTAGGTTTTTACAAATATTTGAAATTTCAACGAATCAAAATTCTATACCAAGCGTATACCATCAGTATTTTATAATAAGTATTTTTTTACATAGGAAGTCGGGTACACATAATATATGTACATTATAATTTACAACAATATAAATCATATTATAACATTTAATTTAAATCATTGATGATTGTGATCTTCTTATAATCACATAATTTTGCAATACTTTTGTTATACACGATATCGGATATATTCTAATACATATTTAGGGTTGAAAATTTTTACAGTGTCATACAGTAATATTCTAAAATAGATATAAATGTGAACTACATAGACACATATAATAGTAGTACATACCGATACCATACCTAGTCTAGAAATCCTTGAGTTATAATATCATCTATTATATTATTATACAATATCAAGGCTCTTACCACAGTCCACAGAATAAATAGCTATGTAATTACTAATTATAGTACCTACAGTATCAAGATTTTCAAGGAAGAAAATAATACGTATCGATACGTTCCGATACGTTCCGGGAACGGACTCGAGTGTTCAAGAAGTTTACGATACGTTAAAAAGTTACATCTGCGATACGTATCTATTCGTATCGGGATTTGATGTCGGTACGTGGCTTACGGTACCATAATCGGAACGTTGGAAAGCCGGAACGTTCTCATTGAACATCCAAAATTGTTTAACGTTTCGATGTGTATCGGTTTTATTTCGATACGTATCACTACAAAAACCCGATACGTAACGATATGGTCTTCTTGAAAATCTTGTATAACTAGTTATAAAAATTAATAAAAAAATTTGAAAAATTAATTTAATGAATTTAAAAAATAATTATTTACCATACATATGTCCCTAGATTTTCAATAGTGAAAGGTGAAACTGACTCTATTGTCCGACAGAATATTTTTATACATTGAAAACGAACTCTCTACATCCACTGAAGTGATCGGTTATCGGTGCTACTTCATATATACCAGAGCCGGTCCAGAGGTTTCAAATTAACAACACTAAATCTTAAATTTTGAAAGTTTCAAGGGCGTAACTGGAAATTAATTTCGGGGGGGGGGGGGTTAAGCAAAAAAAAAAATGTGTTTTAAGATTGAAATTGTTATTTTACTACCACATAATACAACACAAAAAAAATTCGGGGGGGGGGGGGTTGAACCCCCAACCCCCCCAGTTACGGCCTTGTTTGAAACGATCGATATCGATGTTGTAGGCATACTGACTGTATAGGTACTGCAGGCTATTTGGCTACAATGCTACATTATGTAAATCGATAATCTATACGTTTAATATATTATTTAATAAACAAGCCCACAACGAAAATAATTAATTATAATCTAATATTACATATTAAATAATGAATCATTATTCATTTATCATTTACAAAACAAACTGTAAAACTGTAACTGCCTTCTATAGGTTTTTTTAGCTATTTCGTCAATTTGTCGACGTTATTTCTTCAATTTCTTCAACATCCAATCTTATGTCGTTATGAATGTAAAGCTTTGTAAGCCCGCATTTAATCGACAATCTAGACTAAAATTTAAATTATATTCAAAATTTAAACAATCAATAAATACAACAAATATTTCATTAGTGCGAATAGGGAATATTTACCTTCGTATAGAATTTCTTAAATATGTTTTAATCTTTTCATATAAATTACAAGCTAATGCAATGATATAATCTAAAAAAAATGTCAAAGGTGGAGATACATCTCCCTCATCTCCCCCATAAATATGTCATTGCAAGCTTTTAATTAAACAGTAAGTAGGTATAGAGCGGAACAATAGAGCAGTAGAAAAATATTTTTTCTTCTATCGCTAAAATAATTTGATATCTTACCTATACAACACATTAAATAGGTAATAGCATTGATTATACATAGTATTACACATGCATAATCAATGGTATATATAATAGTAAAAAAAAATTCACAAATTAAATAAAACCATAATGGTAATGGTAAGTGGATGAGGGGGAGAAAAGGGCTACAAAAAAACAAGTATATTTTACGTATTTTTCTGGTTAAGTTAAATATTGTTGGTATGGTATTTAATTTAATATCGAGTTACTATAAAAGTATTTGAAAATAACGAAAAAAAAATGTCGATTGCTTTTTTTCCAGTTGCCTTTTTATTTTTATTTTTTTTACCTCAAGTCATATAATAATATTATAATATAATTATTATGTGACATCAGGTTTATGTTATTGTTAGTTGCCTATACTGTTCCTTAAAATTATACGGACTCGACGTATCATTGAGTTTACTTTTTATTCCTAAATCCTTTTAACCATAACTTTACTTATTTAATACACATTATAAAAGTATAAACTGCGCATTTGTTTTTGTACATACATACAATACCACAAATATAGGAGCAGCCAGCAGGCTGTGTTTCATTTCTTATTCATATAGGTGGTTTACTACTTAAATAGAATTAACATTAGACCGTGGTATTATATAGTTGGTATTACTTAAAAATTCAAACGATAAAAATTGCAGAACTCAGATTTGATAATAATAATACTTTTGACCAATGACCAATAACCGTCAATATTCAATTAAAATAGTATCAATAGTGATAAATCATAGTATATTATCATAAATTATTAATTATTAATAATAAATAAATTAAAGTATTATTTTAATTTTTAATTGAACACTAAAGAATTCGTCATCTTTTGAAATATAATAATTATTTTATTAGTTACAACAGATAAAATCAATATTATAATTTATAGTTCATTTTTCAAAAAATCACAGTATTCAAAATGTTGAAAAAAATTATTGTATCGAATCACCGAATGTATCGACAAATGTCTGATTTTGTAACCCAATATAATGAAAATCATATACCCACCACAGCGTTCCAAAAGTTATTATTATCAGTTGGATCTGCAACAGTTTCGTTATTTGATCCTCAAAGAGCAGGTAATACCTTCAATTAAAAAATGACTAATTTTAATATTTATTTATACAATATTTTTAAACTGTATACTGTATTTTAGATATGATTGCTACTATGGGAGAAACTACTGGAACACATGCGTTAAAGTATATGAGAGATAAAATGATAAATAATCCTGAAGGCAGCGAAATATTACAGTATATAGTATAAAATGTTTTAAGTTATCTAAATATTACTATTATGTGTTTCTTATTAAATGTAATTGCATGAAATAATACTTTTTGAAGGTTACAGCCAAGAATTAACACTTCAACAGTTGATCTTGACAAGTTAAGATGTATGCCTGAAAATACTCTTGGATATGCTTACTTTAAATTTTTGAATCATAATGTAAGTAGGTACCTATTTATATTTTTAACATCCCATCAATAAAATGTTAAACAAAAAAATATTTCATTATTGTTTAGAAAGTAACTCCAGACTCTCGAGGATCGGTTCAATTCATTGATGATGTTGAATTAGCATATGTGATGCAGAGATATAGAGAAGTACATGATTTATTTCATACAGTTTTGGGAATGCCTACTAATATGTTAGGTAATTGACTGTTTTCATATTTATTTATTACTTATTAAATATAAATGTATTGTATGTATCAATATGATTTAGGAGAAGTAACAGTAAAATGGATTGAAGCATTTCAGACTAAATTACCAATGACTTTGAGTGGAGGTCTTTTTGGAGCTATACGACTTAAACCAAAGTAAACTTTTTACACACATTTTCTCTATTTTATTCAGTTTAACACCAATTTACATTATTTTTAGACAAAGAGAACAATATGTTCAACATTATTTACCATGGGCTATTCAAACAGGATTAAACAGTAATTTTATGTTAAATATTTATTTTGAAAAAAGATGGGAACAACCAATGGAAGAATTGCATAAAGAATTAAATATAAAACCTTTAGAAATAATTAATTTAAAATAATTATTGTTGCATGTGTAAGTAGTGTTATTAACATCTTTATTTTGTATTTTACTGTTGCTTAGAATACATAAAAATAGATAAATAAATGGATAAATATATTATACATTTGACTAAGTCAATATTTGGTGCAAATACAAATTTTGTTAAATAAAATAAATATTAATTTAAGAAAATAATAATGTTGTTTGTTAACCGACTTGTTTGACGTTTAAATGTTTTAGGATGAAGTCGGGCCATAGGAACTTATTCTGTTTTTTTTTTGATTTTATTGAATTAGAAATAAGACTGAAAGACCCATTCTTAGACTAAAATTCTAAAAATAATTTCAGGTATTTATCAGTTCAGTGGCGTAGTTATGGGGAGGGATATGGGGATAGATCCCCCCCAGAGCCTTTTTTTTTAATGTTTAAATCATTGACTTATTGAGCCCCCCCACTTTATGTTTAACCAATAAATTGTATATCCCCTCCCAGAACAAAATCATAACTATGCCACTGTATCAGTTATCACGATTACCTAACCAAATAACTGTAACCTTGGGGGCATTTGTTGGTATGTGATTGAATGTTTTTAGTTAAAGTTAAAGATAAGACTGCACTTTAACTTATATAGGCAATAAAAGATAATATAAGCCAAAGTTTACTGGTCAACTATTGTAGTATTGTCTATTTATTCTGATGATTGGCGCAATTATAAAACAGATGAACTATGATGACAGATGCTGGTTTTAACTATTTAATTGTTAACCACACTTACAATTTGGTCAATCCTCATACTGGTTCTCATACACAGAATGTAGAAAGGTTGTGGGGATCTTCTAAATAGTTCAACAAGAAACTTAGAGGTATGGCTTGTCAATATCTAGACAGTTATTTGGTTAAATTCATGTAGAGACAAAAGCTTGATGATCCATTTATAAGTGTTTTAAATTGCATGGCTGAACATTTTCCTCCTTAAGTTAGTTATTAATTTTTAATTTTATTTCTAGTTTTTATAAAAGTTTTAATAATTTTTAATTCATCTTTTTATATTATGTTGTTTAAAGAAAGGTAGTCGCGATAACCAATAAGTACCTAATTTCATATTATTAAACTAGTATTTACATGTTCATTATTTAATAAGCATGGCCACCCGTTGGGGGGAGCAAACTGGAAAAGATAAGGCACTTCCCCCCCCCATGGGTAAAAAATATTATGAACTTGTAGTTCAATAAATATTACTTAATTACCAAGGAAAATTATTTATTGAAATCACTTTTATTTACTTTTTTTATTTTAATCCCCTTAAAATTTTAAGTATGGGTGCTCATCTTAAAATTTAAAAGGTATTAAATTTGTCTCTTCTGTACCCCAATGCTTATCTAATGTTATATTTTATAATATGTTAAGCCTTATTACTAAATTTAAAAATCTAAATATGTATAATGGTTTTCTATACCTTATTAGTTATCAGTGTTATCACTAAATTCAAATTTATAATTGTTTTTCTTTTAACCCTCACAAATTTTATTATAAATTATAATTAATGTATAACCAATCACAGAATGTCTAATACGTTTATTGTGTAACAATAGACAACAAGTTGAACAAACAATTTAATTAAAATTTTTTTTTCTAAAATAAAAATTGTTCTCTCTAGTTCTTTATTAAAATGTATGTAAATAAATAAATAATATGAAATGTGAGTATTAAATACCTATGTCAAATTAGCTAATTAATATATTACAAGGTTTTGAAAAATTTGTGGCATTATAAAATGTATAATATTTTATTTTATAATAATAAACGAGTTAGAAACCCTTTTGAAAACTTTTTACAAATTACATAATTACTATAATTACATATAGGTAACAGAATAATAAATTAGATTAACTATTATGATAAAAAAATGTATAGTATAGTTAAGACATTAATGCAGATTAATATTAAAAAATTAAAGATTGATAGAAGGATCCTCATTGGCCATTAAAATTAAGCACACAATAGGTTTATTTTTCATAAAATTATTCGAACATATAGGGATATGGAAAAGAACACTAAAACGGTTTTGATGAGGAAAGACCTTGAAGTTGAATAAGGATAATAAATTCGATGAATCGATTTGACCAGACAACAGTCGAGTTATACTACAGTATATAGTATAAAGGTATGTATAATGTATATACTATATACGTAGGTACTCTATAGTCTATATGCCGATAAAGCACAAGTTAGTAGCGACCACAACGGCTCATAACCTTATAATAGACATAGATGAAGAGTTGATTGAATTTCAAGGAGGGAAGGCTTAAATCTAATTGTTAAATAAGCACCTTTTTTATACTTTTATAAATTTTCAAAAAAATTGGAGGGGACTTTCGACCTGTTTGGTGAGGCTTAGCACCCTCCTCCCTCCCCCGATTACTGCCTATGATAATAGAAAGAATAAATATTATTAAGATAATCTAATCTAATGTTAGGATGTAAAACTATATTTATTTTCAATAATACAATAATTGTTATGCTTCTAGTATTTCAGTATTTGTTTATCTTTATCACACTATATCTACAAATATAATTATAATTGCTATTTTAAAATTTGGTAATTATTATCCCTAGAAATTAATAAAACTAAAATTGTACTAATATTGAATCTTGTTGTGCATAATATTAAAATTATTTTATGATTACCTTTATTTTATGTAACGTTCAATTATTCTTTTTAATCAGTGTCTCTTTTATTTTTTGGGTTTTTCGTCTTTGTAATTCCGCATCTTTCAAAACTGCCAGCTGCTACAAAATTATACACTATTTATAAATAGATGTTTGCCTATAGGCTATATTTGGTGTCATCTATTCATATTATAATTACGTATACCTACTTGCTCTTCTACTTTTTTTGTTTCAATTAAAGTATGCTTTTGAAATTAATAAACCCGGGTTTCTACATTGATTTTAGCTTGTTTTAATTGGACTTACACTGCTCATAATGATAGGTACACATAGGTAGTAGTCAGTAGATAGGTATCATCTAAAGTGTAAAATTAAATACTACAGAATCATTAACGTTAGGTTCTTAAATGCACATTTTTAGACTTTATTATATTAAGTAGGTACACCTACACTGGTGTAGCCACCTATACTTAAAATACGTACAGATCTAAAAAATTCATCTGAATTTAAGTTAATCTAAACTACTTCTATAACGGTCTCTTAAGGAACTATTTTCATTACCTACAAGACATTTTTTTCAAGATTAAATGCTCTACAGCTACTGCCTATTGTTTTCTCAAAATATTTAATATATGTGCATAGTGTAAATGAGTTTAAAGCCTTATGACCTTTTTTATAATAACAGATTAAATTTATTTCTGACATTTTAAATAAAAAAATAATTTATAAATAATTGTTATTATTAAGACTCTCTAGTGTGGACTCTAAAAATTTCAAAAATCTCATCTGTGCTACGAGTAAGTATTATGGCAATAAGTAAACAGTAGTGTAGTAAGTCCACCTAAACGTACAGAATACTAAATCTGTGTTTCTTAAACTGTGTTGCACTTAAGGGTAAGACACTTCAGGGTTCCACGAAACATAAGTGATTTTATTTCATAAGAAAATTACTTTAAATTAAAGTCTTTAATAAGTCCAACTAAAGATTAGTAGTGACTAGCTGGGGGAAAACAATGTTTTAGGTATTAAATCTATTGAAATAAAATTGGAGTTCTAATATTGTCGAACTGCAATAACTTATTGTTAAAAGATAAACAAAAGAATCTAAAAAAAATGCAGTGGTTCCACTTCCACGATAAGTGGACCTAAAAAAAGGTTCCACAGATAAAAAGATTAAGAAACACTGTACTATAACTAATCAGTAGTGAGTAGTTTGTAATCCGTATAATATGTAAATTAACTCTTATTCTATAAGTTTAACCTATTATAAATACTATAGATATAATTTATAGTTTTTGCTCATAAGTAAGATATGTTAAAATTACAGTAATATAAATACTAAGTACTAAAAAGTAAAATCATACGGATACAATACGTATACGACCGAACAGAAAAGAATTGTAAATTTTAAATTAATATAAACGTTGGAAGAAATAGTCATTATGTATATGTTTCCATGAACGTGCCTAGAATATATATTTTATCATTATAAAATATTAAATATAATATGATTACTGATTAGGTGCATATTGTGAATGTAAATGTGAAATTACTCAAATTAGTTATTAATTTATTTTATGTTTATACAACAACTAAGTGTCCGATATCAATTACTTGTTTTATTTTGTATATAAATTATTAAATTATAGAATACGTTCAGGTACAGTATTTTAATTCTGTAATTACTGAATGTTTTATATATTTCATATTACAATAATAGAAAGTGTTCAAAATGATATGTCCTATAAAATTGCTCTAATATCTCGTATGTTTGACCTTAATGCCCAAAATGGAAATCTATTAGCTGTGTTGTGTGTTGAAGTGTATTTTATACGTTATAAAATTACACACCTAATATTCTGTTAATAATTTATTTTGTATACAATACCTTTCTAGATATTTATAGAATCATGAGTGGAGCGTATACACCTGGAACTGTTCCGACAGCACCATATGGATGGAATCAGCAGACAAGTGTTTCACCAGCAAGTCCTTATACCCCACAACCCGAATGTAAGTGATTATTGATTATTTCTAATATATTTTTTTCTTCTAATATTTTTTGAAATTATATTATTTGATGTAGTTGTGAAAGCACCATATGAACTTATTACTACTGTTGTTCCTGTTGGTCCCCATAGTACCCGAATGGTCTGCTCCAATTGCCGAAAAGAAATAACTACAAAAATAAATAAGAAACCGAGTACAATGGCTTACATAACCAGTTTTTTGTGTTGTGTGTTTGGGTAATAAACAAATTAATTAAGTATTCTAATCATTTAAAATTAGATAAAAATGCACTATACATAAAAGTTAATTTCTTTAGGGCTGTTCTTGTAATGTCCGTTTAGTGTATAATTATGCTAACCAGCAGAATTTGTTATGTGTTAACCGATAGAATTCTACCAGTTATTTTTAAATGGACATTATAAATATTATTTATTTGTATGGTTTATACTTTTAGATACTAGTAAATATTATATATAAATTTATAAAGTATTATTAATTAGTATTATAAATTAAAATCTCTGAATTTTATTTATACTTATTTTATTTTTTGAAAATGAAGAAGACATAATACCCACTGTGTTATCCCCATCCTACAATATACGACATACCAAATTATACATTCAAAATAAAACATTTAATTTGTTATTTTTAAAATAAAGAAAATTGGCCTATTATCAAATTTAAAGATAAGAATATAATTCAAGGCCCCACTTGGGCTTTTATTTATATTTTAATTGAACCAAGTTTTGAGCATTGTAAATTATCCAAAAATCAATTCAATCTAATGTCAGATTTATTCTAAAATTAATTATTCTGAAAATAAAATTGTCAATGTTTTTTGTTTTGTAAGATTGGAACAACACATGCAAGTTTAAGTGTAACCTTCTCTTAACCACAAACAATTTTACAATTCTCCTTCTTCAACTTGCAATTTTTAAATATCAAACTATATTATTATTATTTTTTTAAATAACATTAATTATCAGTTTGTAATAGTATTTTTATTATGTCTATAACATTTTGAATAAATTGAATAATGAACATTTTAAGGGATATCAGGTGATGTTGCCCATAAATTTCTTATAGTATTTATGTGTATATTATTTTTTGTTTTTACATACATTCCTCTAAAAACTTAGTAAAACCTTTAGGTATTTTTTGTTTGATTCAAGATCTTACAATTTGTTTAAATTATTATAACAATAACTTTATTGCTTGTTATTTTTCAGATGTTTCTGGGGTCCATGCTTAATACCATTTTGTATGGATCAATGTTTAAACGTTGAACATAAATGCCCTAAATGTGAAGTTTATTTAGGGCAGTATATACGATGAATTAGATATTTTCTCAAAAAGCTTGATAAATGTTCAAATTAACCAACAGTTGTTACTTACAAAACTTGTATACTAATGCTTACTCAACGAGGCAGCTGGTTTGATTATTCAAAAGACATTATGTATACTTTTACTAACAATTATTGTCTTCGGTGACTTGTAATTATGTGCCTTATAGTATTATTGGAAATGTAAAATCTCTAAAACTACTTATCAATTAAACAATTTTTGTAATATCACATTAGAATTTAGTTACCTCATATCAATATTAATTATTAATTATAAAAGTATTAATGTTATCTGTTTATATTTTTATTATTTTATATTATTATGTGTTGTTTGTTTTTATTATATTTATTAATTATTCTTGTTATGACTAATAAAAAATTTTCAAAGACTATTTTATTAAGTGTATTGATCTAGTTACTTATAATTTAGGTATTACTATAATATTACAGTTAATAGTAATTAGTAATTACATACAGGTATGATAGTTGGCATGTTCATGTCAAATAAGCCAAAAGGTACTTGTATGAGTTGTATGTTTTAAGTACTATAAAAAAATATTGAGTGTTTTTCATCCAGTTAAATGAAAGCTATTATTATCTATAATTTTAGTTGAGGAAGTTTTTTAGTTACTGAATTCTACCTGCATGGTCATGGTCACATCATAGACACTTGTAGTATTCCTATCGATGGTACACAAAATGATGAACAATTAACACTATTTTGAGTAACTTTATTAAACATAAAACAATCACAAAAATACGGGTCTCGATGGATCGTTTACAAACATATCCCATCTCTCACTCGAAGACCGGCACTGTCCAGTGACGCTACTAGGGGGGTGCAAACTAATTATCTACTAAGGTCTTTAGCACCCCCTGTTTTTTATATCTAACTTTTATTATTTTATTGAAATACCTACCATGAATGTTTTGTTTTTAAATTATGGAAAATTTCCTGAAAAATATTTAATTATTTGATTGTAAGTCATTATAATTTATTCATTCCATACACGGATATTCCCATAATATTGTTAGACTATAAACTTTAAGGATTATAAGGTATACATTACGGAGAAATATATTGCTTACGAGCTATTTTTAGCCAATAGGTCTCATCAAAAAGAACTATATTATCTTTGTGGTGCATTCACATATTTAGCACCCTCTGTTTTATAGGTCTAGTTGCACCTATGACTGTCCCTCCACTGTGGTGCTTACTGCTTACGTCCTTAAATATTATTTTACAAAGTGCTGCCTCAGCTCATTTGCTTCGTTGGCCTAATATTACGTAAATTAAACATTAAACTAAAAAGAAGTAATATTTTGTCTATTATTATTAGTTGGCACATGCCACATACAACACACCGGTTATTGCTGTTATTGGTGTATTTAATTTTAGACTTGAGATGCTAGAACCCTTAAAGAAATAAATTTTAAAAAATTACAATACTTTTTAAAATATTATATTAGTGTTATATTAAAAACAAGCACAATAATTGAAGGCTAAAAAATTGTATAATCAAGCACGTATACAAGGGGGAGTTTTAGGGTTCAACCCCCCTCCCCCAAAATGAGTAGTTGTGTAGTTTTATTTATATCATCATTCATTGATAAATATTGATTATTGTAAATTTTTTTATAAACCCCCCCCTGATTTTTTTTTTGTGTACGTGCGTGTGTATAATATAAAATTGAAAAATGTATAACTTTAAACCGATATTATCAATTATTATTTATTAATTATTATAGGTTATACCTAAAACACTACAAGATTTGATACTTTACAGGTATTCATTACTAATATTACTTGGTCTATAATACTCATCAGCTGTAGTTATATTTTGGCTTAACATTTGTTCCACGTGATCAAACTTCACTTTGATCTTCTTCGAAAGCATTTCGAGTTGGCCTTGTAGCGATTCGTACATTTGAGAGAGATCCATTTGTTTTAGGGTTATGTTTTTAACATCGTCTAAACGTATTTTTAAGTATTATTAGTTATAGAGTGCATTTTGTTTGAAATATCTATAATATTTAAATTCAAATTTATAAATACTTTCGACGGAAACCAAACGAATATTATTATTGTTCAAATTCAATGACAATCCTTTAAGTTGCGTGTCAAACATGTACTTTTGATCTAAAAGAGATAAATATGACAACATGGTTAAACTTAAATTATAGCAATTAATGTAGCCAATGTAAGTTTCTATCTTATACTGCTTATAGGTATTATTATAGTGTCGTAGGCTCGTAGCTGGTAGATAACTAGAACATTGTGAGGTAATATGGATTTTTCATAATTATCATTTATCACAATTCATAAGGAGTAAAACTAAAAAAAGTATCTCATAAAGTCATAAGTCATAATTTATAATAATTCATATACTTATTATAGTTTCCCTAACGAGTTAAATTAGTATGTAAAATAATAAAGGTCGGTGATAAATCACCACTTCCTATACCATAGTTACACTACTGGATGTTATTAAATGCGTGTAGTATTCTAAATTATTAAATAAGTTAAGTACCTACTACCTATTAAAAATTATTATTACAACAGCCAATAATATTACCTTCTAGCTCCTTTACAGTATTTTGTAAACATTGATATAATTCTGTACAATGTGGAATTTGGTATGTAATAGGATTAGTATCTTTCGATTTGTCTTCGATGTCTTAATTAACACAAACAATTTATTTAATACTTGTTAGTTTTTAGTTATTTTAGTTATTTAAAAATATATATATATTACAAATTATAGTATTATTTCTAATCGTATAGTTAGGTTAGGTTACCTACTTACCATTTTTACAATCTTTTAACAATTTATTTTCAATATCTTGAATTTTCATTACTATAGAGTTTATTTGTGATTGTATATTTTCGGCTATAAAAAAACAGATTAGGTTATGAATCGCTAATATTAATATAATATATAATACGAGTACAATTACAACCATCGTACTTATAATGACAATAGCGCAACTTGTGTGGGTGGAGGTAAAAATATTTAAGATTTTGAGAATGTTGCTTTAATATTATTCATCACTACATAATAAATAAAACCACTTTCCCTAGAAATAAGATCTATCTTCATTGTTGCAACGCGCTCTGATACATACTGTATATTATTTTTAACTATTTTACCTTTGGTAATTATATGACAAACAATAATTTTAGTAAAAACTATATAATATTTAAAATTCAAAATTAATACATCAGAAAAAAATCACTTCATACCTACTTAATATCTACACTTTTCTAAAAACTAAAACATTATAATTTGTTGTATATACTTATATTTCAAATACCGGAAAAAACGTAAAAAAAAAAAAAATGTTTTGGCTCCGTTTATGCACATCAACTAAATTGTCTATTATACATTAATATCATTAATTCAAATAGTTTTTTAATTTCAAGCTCTAATATAATATCTTTAAAAAAACAACCTATAACTTTTATTATTATAAGTTATTATGTCGTTTTCTTTTGTACTAGGACCAATATGAATATTGAATCTGACACATGAAACTTACGAAAGGATGAAAAAGTATCGATATCATCTGGACTTGGATTCATCTCAATTGAACTTTTCGATTTGATTGTAGATGTTGACATTGAATTCCACTCTTCCGTCATATTGGTCTAATAATAATGATAATTCAAGCATATTATGTTATCATTAAATCGTAATTTTTGACTTTTTATACACAATTTATTGTGAATTCATTTACCGAAGAGTCAATAGATTGATCTTCTGGGTTTCTTGGCTGAATCTTTCCGAAAAAATATTGGTACAAATTATAAATGAAGGAATTCATTCTTTTTTTCAAAAATACCAAATCAATCATAACATAAAACATTTATTTTTTAACATGTAACAGATAATTTATTATTTACTACAAACACTTTGAGCAATAGGTAACAATTTTTTAAGCCAGTTATAGAATAATTAATTATTACTTTAATAAAATTAGAAAGTAATTACTGCAACTCCACACGATGTATATAGGTGGGAAAACTTGAGTTGGGTCCCGATTTATTCAATTGCTTAAAAAAACACGAGTTAGGTCCACAGTGTTATTTAATAATACTCGAATTGGTCCACAGTGATATTTTAACTTGATATTAATATATTATCTTAATTACCCAACTCAACTTTTCAAGTTTAACGGTGTATCCGAACAGTTGTCGCCGTGTAACATAATGTTGTAACTTGCTAATTTCTAGTTTAACTTGCTAGTATAGTCACTAATCAGTAGACTAGACGTGCGTTCAGCTTGTATCAATGCTAGAAGTGTCATTTTAATAAAATATAAAATAATTATATAGTGATTTGTAGCATTTTAATGTTTTTAAACTACTAATGAAAATAATAAAAAAAATTAAACTATAATCAAGCATTCAAGCTAATGTACAATACATTAATATTAATAATATTTACCTTTCATCGCAGAGAAACATTAATAATAGATATTAGTATGTAGGTAAAAATAATAAAAAGTATGTTGGCGTCCATCTCCAGGAATATATTACCCAACAAATACACTTCGTCAGAACTCCGTGTAAAAAATTACCAAGTTAAAAAAAAACTACATAGCCATTTATAAGACAAACATTAAAAATATGTGATATCATGAATAAATACTACCTATAAGTAAATCAAATTTGAAATAAATTTATTCTAGCTCAATAATTTATGTACTTTGCGAGAATTTATTTTATTTATAAATTAATAATTAAGATCTTTTTACAAAACAAATTTAGTACCTAATATTTGTAATAAAAAGTGTTAAATAGTCCAGTTTCGAACGGACATGTTTATTTGTTGAAATAAATTCTCGCAAAGTAAACAAATGATTGAGGTAGAATAAATTTATTTCAAATTTAATTTACTTAGCGTTAGCATTACTATTCATGAAATCATTTCTTTATAATGCTTATATGTGTCTTATAAATGACTAGTTTATTTTATACTTGGCAAGTTTTTCCACGGAGTTCGATGAGGTGTTTTTATTAGGTACATATTATATTTACGTACAGACAAGAAATAAGATTTTCAGGTTTTTAATATATTTTATTATTTTTTTTTTTTTGTAATTGCATATTCAATTTCTTTTTTTTGCATTAATATTATAATATGCACATCTTTACCCACTCAAGGCCATTATTCAAAATGTATTGAAGTGTCATTACATCGTAGATATTTATTTTGATAAAAAAAATATGTAAGTATAATGAGATTCATTCAAAGATGAACCATGATGATGACTGTTCCTGGGATTTTGATGCAAAGGCATCTTTTTTTTCTGGTGTTTAGTAGGTTGGAGCCCATTCGGCTCCCGTTTTACATAAAGATCAATTTCCAAACGATTCCGTTTTTTTACAACACAAGTTCATTTTCATTTCATACAGACTTATAACTGTCTCAAAAGAGGTGCGGTTAAACTTTTGTTGGTATAAACTATAAATTATAAAACGTATACAGAAAAATCATATCGGTACTGTGAATTTTTGAATTTGAATGTTTGAATAGTTTTTCATCATAAAATGATAAAATATACATAAAAACAAACAGGACAAGATTATTCTCTTTCTCGCAGTCTCACACTTTATATTCATATAATATAAAATATTATAATACTACAGAAATGGCTTTTATAAAAATATATTATGTAAACCACTTTACAATATTCACGACAAGTGTCGTGCGTTGTATTCAATCGACATTCGACAGAGGAAAACGCAAACAGGATCGAACAAAATCTAACGAGTCAGCGAGTAATGACTACATATTCAGTATATCGTACCGAATACCGAATACTATACATAGAATATCAATAGTATTATTATTTATTAACTGACGATATTATTGTCGGTATAACATGAATAATCGCTTATCGCTTAGAATGCATATATGGTCTGTCTAACGAAAGAAGGATACTGCGTTTCGAGGAAAACCGGATACCTATTCTAGCGCATTCCCACACCTCACCCTGACCATTTACCACCAAAACATTAGCCCGGCACCGGTTCGTATGTGACATACGACACAGACACGCAGTTAACGCCGAGTGTCGAATACCGAAATTACGTCACAGAGCGCAGACAATAATATTTTGGTCACAAGCGCAATATTTTGATTTGTCGGTTGCCGATCGGTATTCTGCGCAATTGTCCCAAACAAGTACTACTACGCATACAACATCGTGTACTGTACTGTTCTTTGGTACGACTATTATAGTGTACGTTTGTGTGTACGTGCGTATCCTGCCGTCGTCCGATAACTGCGTCGTCAGCGGAGACTGAAGTAGAGACCCCACTGGTCACTGACTATACATACCGAGTGAGACATAATATTGACATCTACATTTGTACACTGTAAACAGTGCTCTTTAGGGGGTATACGGCCGATATTGTCATTTCAATTTTCAACTCATTTGTCATTAGTCACCGGTCAGTGCTACACTCGAGTTGCGTTTGTCGATCACTGTTTTGAAATTCGTTTTTCTTTCTCTTAAAATCTATATTTAGCTAAATAATAATACGGGCGCACTAAACCCTTTTATTATTTGCAGCGACAGTTTCATTCACTCGAGATTTTTTCGTTTTAGTTAAAACATAAAAAAAAAAACATGAGTGAAATGAATGAAAAGGACATACCTGTTTCTCAGCTTAGTCAGCTTCAAATCCAATGTGAGTATTAAATATAATTTATAAATTAAAAACTACCATTTATTGATTTGTTATGTGGAATTTATGATTATATTTCTCTCGGTTAGGTTAGGTTATAACTTATAATATTAATATTTTATATGTTGTAATTTTAGCTTATAATAGTATGCATAACGAAGTAATATAATATATTTTGTCATGATAGTATTATGTACTTAATTAGGCTGAAACTAGGTTGGGATATTTTTTTTTTTATATATATTAATTATTACGAGCCGGTCGACAGTCGATAACCTTTCCTAACAATTATGCCATATTAAATTAATAACATTGTTTCAACCGAATATTTGTTTTCAATGATATACAAATAAAAGAAACAGTATTTATAATTTAATTATCAAATTCATTGATTATTTTATTGGCGTTTTCACATCGTCGTACCTAGATAGTGAACCACGAGTTGTTTACCGGAAACGTTCGATGCTGGCCATTTTGTGTTGGTGTTAATAATCTAATATTAAATAATGTCATACTGTTGACATTTAATAAAATTTAGTTTATGGACTACCTTATACTCTATTATTATGAATTATAATTACAAATTAATATTGTTACAATTATTTTTGATTATGTGAGTACTGAGTTACTAATATTATTTTTTTATTGCGATTTTTAACTCGTTTGTTATAAGTAGTAATGTATTGACAAATATCCTCTTGGAGGTATATTAAAGGACGTAGAACTTTTTCTCTCCTGTTCGTACATGTTTACCAAGGGTGTATTTGAGGGGGCGAATGGAGCATTCGCCCCCCGATCACTTGTATTTTTACTATATAATACATTGATTTAATAATTAAATTTGGGACTCATATTTTTATTTATTTACACGTAAAAAGATAAATTGGTTTTGACCCCCCCCCCTCATGGTTTGGACTCAAATACGCCCTTGATGTTTACCAAGTTTAATAAATAATTTTATTTATAAGCTTTGGATGTTTGCAATTGTGACGTTTAGTTATCTTCATCGTCGTAATTTGTTACAATGTTAGATTTCTATAATTCGAAAACGTGATAAAATAATGTACCTATCTATATTTTAGTTAATTTGATTTATACCTACGTTCATTATGTTTGTATATTTTGTTATTTTATTATTCATTTCTATTACTGTCCATGTTACCATCATTATAATATTATATTATTATATATATATCATCATTAACCGGATGTTAAAGTCGTTGAACACGTTTAAACTTCTAGATATGAAAAAAAAATTATAGTATTCAATTTATATTCATGATAAGTACAATGTACAACACTCCTTATTTTTTTTTGTATAGTACGTGAAATAATTAAAATAATTGAAATCAAAATAATAAGTATTCACTATGGCTACAGACTACAGAACGATTCAACGAGCATGCTCAGGGCCGAGGATATAAACCCTTTCTCGATTTTTTGACCTTAAATAATGTTTACATTCAAATTTTTATTTTTTGAATTTTTTAACATAATATATACTTAAATTTAGATTTAAATAATTTTAATAAAATATATAATAAAACAATATGTTTATAGGTATATATTATATTAAAATCATTAATTATTTATAAAATAATTTGTAATGGGTAGTGCTAAAGCTAGTCACAATTCACAAATCACAATATTATATACCCTGGTATCTGTAAGGCTGATAAACACTGTTCTAAGCAATATTATGTCTATTCATCATATGAATACAGGCGGGCGGCTGCTATATAGTATTCAAAGTTAATAAGGTGAAATGGGAATAGTAAATACAATATAATAACTTAATTTTAGTATAAATCAGAATCAATTGTTCACGGACTCTCGGTCCTTTACTAGTAAATTTAGAACGTATATTCCACGTTTTAAATTAGAATAATTTCGATTTAAAAATATAATTACTGAGTTGATATTAATTGTATGTTATATATTTATATAAGTTATTTTATGTTTAATTTCAATACAACTATTGTATTTATACTATTCGTATTATGTACGTTTGTATTTTCCAAACTATGTTTGGTTTATAGCCGAATATCGTATATTATTTTTAAAAATAAAAATTTAAATTAATGCTCTTTCTACAACAAGAAAATAATGTCTATTACATGATGATAATTCTTTCCTAGACATAGGCCTGTGCCATTCCTTCAGGCTCTATGGGCTATGATTTAAGTGCAGCAGTTTAAAAATGATTGAATATTCACATGATATAAAAAAAATTATGTTAAATTTATTAATTTTATTGATTACTGGATAAGTTTTAATCACTATGTTTACAATTTTTCAATGGGACCATATTTTACCATACTAATTGCATGGCACACATCTAAGTTATAGTCAAATTCCTTATAAATCTGTCGAAGCATGTTGATCGTAACCAATTTTATAACGTCTATTAATAGAACATTTCAGTTTATTTTTCGTAATAAGGCTAGATACATAAACTTGCCAGTTTAAGTTGGTGTATTAATGTATTTAAAAATGGGGTAGTTTTTAGTTAAGTCTAAGTGGCATATTATACCGCGTGGCGCATTGTGAGTACCTAGTACCTCAACGTCTGGTACATGGCCTATACATATTTTCACTTGGTTCAAACGATACTCGGCTATCTACCGGTAGTTAAAAAAAAACTTGAGAATCTTCCTGTTTCAGTTGACCTGTAGGGCTGTAGGGTTTGTAGTTCATTCATCACAACTGGCACAACTACCAGTTCAATATTTTTAACTTACTGACATTTAATGAAATAATAATGAATCATTTTTGGACACTTGGTATTTGTGTGAGTATTATTTAAACTTTTTGTCTGATAAAGTGATGAAATTTAAAACGATCATAATGTATCTTGGTATTGATTTATTTTTTAATACTTAATTAATCAACTTAACTAAATGTGTATCACTAATGTGCATCGATTGTCGACAAAATTATGGCCATCCTTAACCTGTTCATAACATATTTATGTACGATGTACCTATAATAATATATGAACCCAACGGTCAACTTATAGTATCTTTAAATCCTAGATCAGATAGGTAATTCAGAAATTTACTTAGGTTCAAATTTTTATTTAAATATATTTAAATTTTGTTATAAATTATCAACTAAATTTTTTATTAAAAAAAAATGTTTGTATTGGCACGGGACATGCTGACCCTCATATTTAGCTTTATAGGCACAGGGTGTCCCATAAAGAACACTTTTTTATTAGTTCAAAAAACATTTTATTTTTAAACAAAACATAAAAAGGATATTCACAGTTCAGTATAACATCCGTTATACGTTTGAAAAATTATATCATCAGGATGTTGCCTCTGCCACAGTGCAGCACAGACCATTGGGATTGGACTACTATTGCATGAGGTGTTCTCGAATCGCCTCATTGCACGCCGGGGTGTTGTGAACTGTCCAGATATGTGATTTTTTCCTTCGGGGATTTGTCAAGTTCCAGGTTTACGAAACAAAACCGAGAATCATAAGTGATCTGAAAGAAAAAAATTTGACGTGTCATTGCGAATATCACCAAAGAGAACTATTATTGCTAACTTTTTCGACTGCACTATAAGCCTGACAACAAGCTATAGGAGGACATTTGAATGATATTATTTTTTATACGTAAACCAGATATTATACTGAAACTGTTAATATCCTTTTTTTGTTATTTGATTCCATACATTTTTAACTAATATAAAAAAACCGTTCTTTTTTAGGACACTGTATAAAAATGGTAATTATAATACTAGTGCTCATAAAGTAAGACATAAATATATTTGTAGCTTGCTTTTTGTATATAGTAATACAAATAAGCGTGCACAGGTCTTTATGGCAGGGGAGGCAATACCTTAGCTAAGGAGGTCCAGATTCCAACCCCCCCCCCCGGTTTGTATGTATAATATAAGATAGCGGTGAAACGGAAAATCTCGTAGGGGAGGCAGCTGCCTCCCCGTGCGCACTCTTATGGTAATACATACATAGGTGATAAGTATACATAACATACATAATATGACCCTATCCACAACATTATACCTATCTAAAATTAAAGAATTAAATAAACTGTATTATTAGGCAATTAATTGTTCATTCAGTGCAGCTATTTGATTTATTTGAAGATATAATTGTTATATTAATTTTTATTTCTGTTTTTAGGGCCTCAATCGCCTCCAGCTACAGTACCACAACCAATGGGTCCTAGTAGTACACCAACTTTATGCTCTGCATGCGGCAATCACATTTATACAAGTACATCTAAGAAAGCTAAATCTTCTGCATGGTGGAGTTGTATACTGATGTGCATTTTTTGGTAAGTATTAAAACAAAACTTATAATTTTTTATTTATACAGACATACAGTGTGATCACAAATTTAGGTAACAATATTTTGGCCAGTTGATTATTTATTGAAGTCAGTTTAGACTTTAGTACCTCTTAGGTTCTAATACAAAGTCGTCTGGTCAAAATATTTATTATTACTTGAAATCATTGTGATAACACTACATTGTATTATTATATATTATTACATTTGTCGAGTTGTGGTCACAATGACGCAATGCAGTCACTAGTCAGTAGTCAGTGTACTGGGATGTGTAACTACTATTTGAGTAATTTTAAGTTGTGACTGCAAGTAGTATCATTAAATATAAGAGTTCCACATAATTCTTAATAAAATTGTGTTAATGTTTGTTAATCACCCTTGGCCAATTAATTTACAATATTGTATTAAATTCTACATACATATACCTACGTGTATTGTTTTATAATAATTGTTTAGTATATTTACAAAATGTAATGTTTATATTTTAAACTAGCAGTCCTTTTAATCCTTTGTATGTACAATCATATTATATTTTTTAGTTGTTGGTGTGGATGCTGTCTTATTCCTTGCTGCATGGACTCTTGCAATGTTGTCAACCACAAGTGCCCAAAATGTGATGCATTTTTGGGACAGTACAGACCATAAACTAAAATACAACAGTATAGTTTAAACCAACATTTTTGTATTACTACTATTATTATTAATTAAAAACGACAGTTGAATAAAAGTGTTATCAATTTTCATATATAGTATATTGCATTTCTATAAAAAAGAATAAAATATGTTTTTTTTATATTTTACATTTAAGCATACATATTATGAAGCAGTAAATTTCAAAATGAGGTATCATAATAATTTTATTTTCCTACTGATGTTAAATAAATATTTTTAATTAAAAAGAATGACACAATGTGAAATGTGTATGTATATTATTTTGTATGTACTACTGTTTATAATGCACTACTACATCAATTTAATATTATTATTATTAAGTCATCTATTATAAATAATTTGGAAAAATACATACTTTCATGTTTTTTTTTTTATAAATTAAAATAAAATAATGATTTTAAGAATTAATTTGTTCAAAGATTTATTTATTTATGTTTTGCAATGTACTTCTGAAAATGTAAAATAATTATATTGAGTAGTTTGTCTACAAACTGCTGCGATGTTCAATACTATTATTTTAGAATACATAGTGAAGAGCATAGAATATACAGAAAGAGTAAATGTTTTAAATTCCGAATATTGTACCTGTTTGTGAGTAACAGGAACACAGGGAAGTGGTAACATGATGTAAGTACATTGACTTTTAAGGTTCAAATTCAGTGTGTTTAATTGGAGTCTTAGGAATAATTTGTCAATAATAAATAGTGTATGGATTTTGAAGCACAAAGCTCTCTACAAGTCTACTCTCTAAAAGCATTAAATTTGAACCATTGGTTTATTAAATTATTTAAAAGTGTTGTTTTAGAGTAAAATAGATTTATATTCACAAATTTGCTGTTTTTTTCTTCCACAGTTAATTTGTAAATTAAATTTATTCTGTTTAAGATGGTTTATAAAATAAAATTAAGTAATAGTTACAAAATGATTTAAGTACCTAATCATTGAAAAAATTGTGAAAAATTACATTCAATGTCTACAGGTGAAATAAGGGCAAATTTTTAATGGACCAAATCATCACAATATGTCAATTCTTTAGGAACTTAATATTATTAATATTATTATTTAGGAATTTCCTCTTTTTATATTTCTTCGCCTCTTAGAATATTAATTATTATTGTATATATACAATATACATTTTAAATCCTGAATTTTTATTTAGTACATTATAAAGTTTATGTTTTTTTTAGAACTGCTTCTAAAATGTGTTTAATTTATTATACCTTTTCTAATATTCTATACAATAAACTGATAGATACCGATAATAGCATAACAGATGTTTCTAAACATGCAATTTAGTAGCTAAAAATCCGAAATTACTTTTTATGTATATTAAATTTGGTTTTATTTTTGAATTTTCGACTAAATATTTACATTAATTACCTTGAATCGAGTTCCTGGTTGTTTTAGGTATTTCCTAGAATTTAATTGAGAGTAAAGGTGCCCCCACACTGCAGCGGTAGCGGTGGCAGTGGCGGTAGCGTTAAAATGAATCCGGACACAATTTTACCGCCATCGCTGCAATGTGTGAGGGCCTTAATTTAAAATATTTTCAACACTAATATCAATTACTTGAGTCCATATTTACTGAGTCCTGACAAACTTGAAAAATATGTAGGTACTAGCTCAGTAGCTCCAACTTTTACAGACGTTTTTTTTTTCATGTATAACCGCTACATGAGGCCCGTATACTGTTTGCACATTGCTTGACCCCTGTGCAGCATCGTTTATTCGATAAAATATTTACAGCTTTGGATTGGGATCGCACGGGTGTGTATGTGTACCACAACCCGATGTTACCTCACAATATTTAACAAGTGGCCACAGCCTCAATGAGAATAGTTGAGGGGCAGAGCCTGCTCTATCACCTCGTAGACAATGTTTATTTTAATTTAGTTTTTAGTGTCTTCTCGGGCCGATCTGAGTCCACCATCCTAGACATCTCGTGCGTGAGCCCTCTTTACGGACCGGCGGAAGCCATTCTTCCTGTAATACCTCTTCTTCGTGGCCAGCTGGAACCCGCCGCTCTCAGTTCCCGATTTGGGTTCATCCATTTTTCGCATTGCCCGCGGCCTGTCGGGCTCTCTCCTCAATCTCTTTTAGTGTAAGGATGTCTTCCAAAATTTTATGAAAGAACCTAAAAGTCTCTTCAGCTTCATTTAGCGCGGCGGCCTTCTCCTGATGATCCATCGGGAGGTCCTCAAAGACCGGGTCGCTCATGATATCCGGCATATCCGCCGCATCTGGAGGTCGACCCAGGCGTTTCCGGAGTTCGGCTCTGCAGCCTTCCCAATTGACGCAGTGGAAGATTGTGTGCTCTGCTGTGTCCAAACCGCAAGGGTAGTGTTGTATGCAGCGTGGGCTTGGGGCCCTGCCCATTCGATTAAGGTGACACTGGAAGTCCACTCTTTTTTTTATATATATAAATTGTTAGAACTATCTATAACAAAAAAATCTACAGGTGATTATGTGATTAAAAATGTTTTTATGTTAATTTTGATAATTCAATTAATATGAATAATAGGCATATGTATACTGTATAGGTAATTTATTTGTTTTATTGTTTAACATAATAATTAAATTAAATGTCTTGTGTTGATAGAAACTTTCTACACAATATATTTGTGTATTATTTGGGAGCGGTATATTTTATTTAAAAATTGAAGGAGCCATGGAACCAAAAAGGTTGACAACCACTTGTATAGACTATAGAAATATAGTGGGTTGCAATAGATTTTTGGAAAAAAATTTAGGTCGTGGTCCTAAAAAGATTGAGAACCACTGATCTACATAGTATCAATTCAGCTATTATTAATGTAATATTTTATTGTAACTATGTAACTGTAATAATGATTTGGTTGAAATAAATAAATATAAAATAAAATAGTATTTTTAAATTTTATTTGTATTTAATACGGAAGTAAAATAAAGGATGGCATCAGTTCCTCCCCGAAATATTCAACGTGAGTAAAAAACAAGTAGGCTAATTTGATTTTTGTGTAATAATTTTTTTTCGTGTTTCTTATTTTATATACATTTATAAAAATATAACACCTATCCAACAATATTTAATAAGTACTAAATAGGTACTTATTATTATTATTTTTTTTTAATCCAGGTAAGGAAAATGTTTAATATAGTACATAATATATATTTATTTAAACTTTTTCCCCCTCAACAGATGATCTTTGTAAAAATCAGATGAAGGTATTAACGTTTTGCTTTTTGTGATTTTTTCCTCTTCACAAAATAAACACAATTGGCGTATTTATATGATTCATTTTTTGTACTATTTAAAATTAGGAAATAGGGAAAAACATTAGTATGTCGTCGTCTCATCAAATAGATTGAAGATGGTATAATAATAATATATTAATATAGTTAGGTATAGATTAAACTAAATAAGACTTTATATAAACTATTCATATGTGAGTAATCAGTTTAAAACCAAATCATAAGTAATTTTTAGAAGACAAGTCAACTTTGTTTAAATTACATGAAATATTATATTTTTTAGATATTTACAAGTTAATACATTAATTTATTTATAATTTTATAACAAAATCATAAGGTTAGATTAATTTTTGTGATTCTTTAGGCCCTTTAGGGGTTCCATCACATGCCATTGCATCACCACTGCTATCATTTGGTCCTAATAGAACAAAAATTATATGCCCTTCATGTGGTCTGCCAATATCAACTAGTACTTCTGTAACACCAAAAGCTTCTGCTTGGTGGAGTTGTTTACTAATATGTATTTTTGGGTGAGTATTACACTGAAATTTAACAATTTTTTTTTCAATTCAACCAATCGACAATTATAAGTTATGAAATTATTATTAATTTTGTTATCTTTCTTACAAAATAAAAATATTTTTTATTATTTAACTGGATAACGATTAATTGTATATATGTACAACTATATATTTTTTAGATGTTGGTTTGGATGCTGTTTGATTCCATGCTGCTTACAGTCGTGTAATGTTGTCCACCATAGGTGTCCAAATTGTGACATGTATTTAGGACAGTACAGGTCATAAGGCATAAACAATATTATATGTATATCATATAGTTATAAAATAACGTAGTTAGAATTTAGAAGTGATAAAAAAGAATATATTTAATTATATTAATAAAATATAATATTAAGTTATCAGTTTTTATACAGGTCGGATCCAATTTTGTAAAAAAAGTTATTCATATTAAAATGTTTTTCCAAAATAAATAAATAGTATGTAAAATATATTTTTATTCTTATTAATAAGTACATAGTTATATTTAATGAACAAGTTTAGTTATTGTATCTGTACATAACTTCGAATCACCGTGCAATAAAATACCTATATATAATGGTTATTGACAAAACTATATAATATTATATTGATGTATTAAATAGGTATACTTGAATATTATTATTTATTTATGTTTTTACTTAAATAGTAATTGCCAGTTGGTACTTGTCTGTCTGTTTTATTCCAAGGTGGCAAGGTAAGCGGTTATTATTTGGTTAAACTACAATTTATTGTAAGTGCGATTAGTATAAGTACTCGTACATAATATATAGGTAATATATATATTATTAATATATTATACATCCGCATGTCGCATCATGTGTTGTCTATATAAATAATACACACGTGACTTCAAATAATTTGAAATTATAATCTACCGTGGTTAGAACTATTTATATCTATAGGTCGGAACCTGTGCGTTTTTAGTACAAAAACACGTCTTATAAGAAAAAACTCTCACGCCGTGTAGAGTAGTCAGATTTTGTTAATTTTTTATTATTTTAAATAAGAGAACATTTTGTAGGTCGGATCACAGCTCGATTTTCGATATTATTATTATAAAAGCTATAATTTGCATTTAAATAATTCAAAATATTTATTAATTTTCAAAATCGTTTTCCAGCACTATTAAAAGTAAAATTAAAAATTAGGCTTTGATCCGACCTTAAACTAAATGTTTTGTGTTCATAGAAACGTATGCAATGCACTTTCTAAACAATATATTAATTGTATATAATATTTTTTTATGATTAAATATTTTTTTGTTAACTGTTAATTATAATTACCTAATTACCTACTTAATACCATGAATATCAATGCTGATAATAATAAATTTATATTTTTTGTTAACAAAAATGAACTTGTTAGGAACAATAAGAACTAACTGTAAATCAACTGTACACTGTTTACAGTATATTATATTACTATATAATTAGATTAAACTAATAAATATATTGATTACGATTTTTGAATTTTGAAACAAAATACCTTTACACTTAAGCAAAATCATAATTGTAATCAGAACAGACAGAATAAGTTTATATGATGATGACGTATAATTATTGATGTATTTAGATACCTATCTATACGGCTAAACATGTAAATAGGTATTAGGTTTTTTTGGTTATGATGGTATTATAAATTTATGATGCATTGACATGTATCTATTATCATAGAAAGAGAATTACTGATCCCCCGAATAATAATTTTAAATGTTTTATTAGTCATCAGTCGTCGATGATGTTGATTTAGTAATTATTAAGATAGAAAGGCCAAAGGTTTCTTTATATTAGTTCTATAGAACTAATAATTATCATATAAATTCAGAACGATTAGAAAATGCACAAAATACACATTAAAAGTCTATGATAATGTATATATGAGCACAGCATAACAATTGTCCCGTTCTAATATAATATTTGTAATGTCATCACGGCACAATTATAATGATAATAATATTTGTTATTAATTATTATAAACTATCTGTAAAAAAAAAAAAATAATAATACTTATAACAATAATTTTAATTTGTATTGTATTTCGACGTCTGCCGTGCAGTAGCCAATACATACAATTTAATTCATTAATATTAATTATAATTTATAAATTTCTCATTTTTTTCAATCTCATGGAAATGTGTATTTCATATACATATATATATATTTAGTAATAGTTTTTTTTAAGTTAATGTGAATTTAAATCGGTGAATGTATGTAGGTACGTAGATTTATGATTGTACATTGTTAATTTTTTTTTATTTATTTCATTAAAATAAATTGGTTAATACTGTAACTATATGTCTAAATTATATTATATACTTTCACATCCCTCTACACAATATATTTTAAATATATAGGTGGCAGGTGCTATTGATATATACGTCGAATTATCGTTTTGGATTGATACGTAGGTATTAATTCGGCAACAATATAGAATAATGGACCACGTCAACTTTACCAACAATTCGAATTCAGAATTTTTCGTAACCGACGATGACTTTCACCGGCCATCGTCGAAAATAGCGGACACGCTGGACTTGGCAGTGTGCCGACCTGCGACTATGGTGCACTTGCGCTCGTTGGAGCGGTTAACCGGACGATGGACGTTTCTGTCGATGCCACAGGACGTCAATTTGACGGCGTACGGCAAACAGTTTTCCGGCGAGTGGCCGTCGTTTCACGTGGAAATGGAGTGCGACGTCTTGAGCCAGGCCAAAGACTTCGCCACCGAGGAGACGCTGGACGGCCACACACAGTCGTCCGGCAGCGATGCGAAGGAGTCGACGGTCCCGAGTGGTCCGAACAAGTTCGTCAGACAGTGTGTCGCCTACGTCGGACGTCTCTTTACTTTGGATTTCTATAGGGCCGTGTGCTTGTACTTCCTATCAATCGTCACGTTCCGGAACCGTGGGCGATCGACGTATACGAACGCACGATGATGGTTTAGGTGCTTAGGTATAGTTAGGTTATTAATAGCTTGACCATGAATCATGATGGTCATAATAATTTTGGATGAGCTACAGTGTGCTTGTATGATTTTCGAGAGGTTAACTCATTATATATATTTACCTATAAGTACCTCCTAAGGCATTTGTGGAGATTGAATTCTTATTAATAGATCATCATTTTATCTGCACCGTTTTAGTCGCAAAAATATTTTAAAGACCTTAATGTTTGACATTTAATAATGCTTAATCAATACTTACACACACACACATTATAAAACAAATTCCTTAGAATTGTTTTCTATTGATGTATATTTTAATTATGACTGTATAGTAAGAACAAAATTATATTTTACAACTATCTAATACTATACCTAGTGCTGTTTTGAATAATTAGGTATTATAGGTACTATCAGATAATAAAATACAATAAAATGTTGTATGGTTTGTATAATTATATTAACAAGTTTACTAGTACTATTGGCTATATTTTAAATATTTTGTTCCTCAATTTAGTATCAGCATCAGTTGCGTGATAGAGTATGAACTAAGAAGAGGGATCTAGCACAAGTGAATACAAATGCTGTACGCATGACCACACACACAATGTGTCAGTACATGTACACTAGAAGTTTCCATATAAATGTGATTAAGAAAAATTGAATCTTATTATTTTAAATTAGTTTTTAGAGTTCAACTCAATATTAATATATGATAAATAATGGTGCACAGTTTAAGAAGGTATTACTGTATTAGAAACTTAAATTGAATATATGTAATCAATTTTTTCAATGTTAATTACATTAAAACGATGGTTAAATGTAGTATGTATTTTAATAACATATGATAATTATTATCTTGGTTATGACAAAACAAATAAAAACTTGTAATTTAAATAGAATATATTAACAATTCTTAGTTATAAATGTATAACCATAAAGTTAACTTATTATAAATACACATAAACATTTTTTCATCCTTTTGGTTTTATTTTTAATAAAATAATTATTCAATGTTTAAAAACGACATTACAATAACATATTTAAAACTATATATAAAACTGAAAACATAATGGTATTTCATTCATCATACAAAAATGGTTATAGTTTAAGATTTATCATTTAAATGTGAGCTTAGCAAATTATATAAACTATCTAAATGTGCAGTATCTTGAGTTTCCATGAAACTTTTCATTTGATTTTCTAAAAGTTTTTTAGTCTTTTTCTTACTTGAGACTGTATTCTTAAGATTTCTTACATTTTTATCTTCTTGTTTATTGTTTATTTTACTCTGCTCGTCAGTAGTAATGCTTTGAGTTTCACAGGTAACAGGATTACTTTTTTTTTTTTTTTTGGTCACTTTAACTAATGTATTGTCTTCATTTGCTTGAATATTTTTCGACACAGATTCTAATAATGTTTCACTTTTTTTTTTTTTATCTTTAACAGTTACATCATTTAAGTTAACATCTTTATGCTTTGATTTTTTCTTTTTCTTTATCTTAACTTCTGATAAATTACCATCAGAATTTTTATCCTTAGAATCATATGGTTCAATATCCAAACTATGATCTTTTTTTTTCTTTTTTGAAGGTGGATGATCAATTAAAGAATCATCTAAAGCACTTATTATACTATTTAAGAGAAAATCTTTAGTATCTTTTTTCTTCTTCTTCTTTTTTACATCATCATTCTTTACTTCAGGTGTCATTAATATCTCCGGAGATTTTGATTTTTTATGCAATTTTTCTTTGATTTCATTCTGTTTATTTAATTCTGTTGGAATATTACTTTTCAAAGTTTGCTCTAGTATTTCAGCATTTTTTGTTTTCTTAAATTTTCGTTTTTTCAAAATTTTTTTGATAACATCTTTCTCATCATCAGTATCATCATCAGAAGAAAGTTGTGTATTTAATTGCGACAAATTAACTTTTTGGTAAATATTTAAATTTGGTCCATCAAGGTGTGGTTTCCCAATACAAATATCTAAGTTATTTAAAAAATCTTTTTTTTTTTTAGTATTAAGTAAAGATTTATCTTTTTTCAAAAGTTTGTTATTACTTTTAGATGCATTTAAGTTAGTCTGTGAAACAGATAACTTTTCGTTTTTATTTTTACGTTTTATAGAAGTCAATAGTTGTTTAATTAAAATATTTTTTTTCTTTTCTTCATTTACTAATGGAATAATATCTTTTTCCCTAGATGATTTTTTCTTTGATTTCATTAAATTTATATCAACTGTTTCCTCATCAGAACTTGAGTTTGTTACATTTGTAGTATATACTTTTAAAAATGGGTTTGAAACTTCTTTATTTAATACTCCATTATCTTTAATTGTTTTTGATACATTTAAAGTTGGTTTTTTTCTAGAATTCTTTGCATTGACTCGTTTCTCATCACTAGTTTTGTTTTGAAGAGTTGTAACCTCCTCATTATCACTACTAGAATCTTCATTTACTAATGGAACAATATCTTTTTTCCCAGATGATTTTTTCTTTGATTTCATTAAATTTATATCAACTGTTTCCTCATTAGCACTTGAGTTTGTCGCGTTTGTAGTACATACTTTTAAAAATGGGTTTGAAACTTTTTTACTTAATACTTCATTATCTTTAATTGTTTTTGATACATTTAAAGTTGGTTTTTTTCTAGAATTCTTTGCATTGACTCGTTTCTCATCACTAGTTTTGTTTTGAAGAGTTGTAACCTCCTCATTATCACTACTAGAATCTTCATTTACTAATGGAACAATATCTTTTTTCCCAGATGATTTTTTCTTTGATTTCATTAAATTTATATCAACTGTTTCCTCATTAGCACTTGAGTTTGTCGCGTTTGTAGTATATACTTTTAAAAATGGGTTTGAAACTTCTTTATTTGTTTTTGATACATTTAAAGTTGGTTTTTTTCTAGAATTTTCTTTAGTTTTGTTTTTAAGAGTTGTAACCTCCTCATTATCACTACTAGAATCGTTGTCCAATATTTGCTTAATAATATCCATTTTATTAACAATTTTTTCAGATAATCGAGGATGTACAGGTTTTTCATTAACTTTTTTTCTTTTTTTATCTTTTTTAATAATTTTTTCATTTGATAACAAATTATCATTGCCTTTTTTACTGTTATCGGGTTCTGATATATGAGCAGAGTCATTTTTTACTGTATTTGATTTAATTAACTTTGAAGATATCTTAGGTGTTTTAAAAAAAAGTTTAGATGACGAATCACTTTCATCAGAACTAGTATCCATTTTATTATTAGGAAGTGATTGACTTTTAGGTTTTTCATTAAAATGACTTGTATTTATTTGTATTTTTGATATATTTTGTTTAAGTTTTGAATAAATTTCATCATCAGAGCTACTTGTTTCATTTTCAATCTTTTCATTGAAATCAGAAGTACGACTTAAATCTTTTACTGCTAATTTAAGATCTCTACTACAATTACTATCTGAATCAGATATCATTGATAACGCAGGATTCAAACTTTTCTGAAGTTTTTTATCTTTTATTTGGTTTTTACTATCATCTGTATCTTTCTTTTGGGGAGTATCTTTTTTTTTAATATTCTTAGTACTCAAACTTAATGTCAAAGAATTTTTAACTGCTTGTTCATTTGAAGTTTTGCAATTATTAAGTATTTCTTCATCTAAAATTTTAGATTCTAAATTATGTTTATGTTGTGTATACACTGTGTTTTCTTCTTTATTGTCTTCAATACATTCATTATTAGAATCAACCAAATGTTTGGGAATATTAACATTAGTCTTACTTGTGTTAATTGAATTTAAGATTGCATTTACTATTACATTTGATTTTTTATGTTTTTTAGTCTTTTTTGTAGATTTTCCAAGTTTCTTTGAAAATGAATTATTAACTGAAATGTTTTTTTGTTCTAGTTCACTGTCACTTGTCACTGAACCACTTTTCTGGCTATTATTTTGATTAATTTTATTATCATTAACAAAATTTTCATTACTATTAATCGAATCAGCAAATACTTTAAGTGAATCATTGTTATTGTTATTTTTTAAAATATTTAAAGATTGAGACAAACTATCCTTATCAAATTTATTAGATTCTTTATCAGAAACCAATGATTTTTGTTTTTCAGTACTATTTTTGGCCAAATGTTTTTTTAATTGCTCTTTTTGCTTATTTCTAATTAAATTGATATTATTCACAGAATGTTCAGAATTTAAAATAGGAGTAGAACTGAATAATGGGCTTTCAATGTGTTTATTATTGTTAATGCTGTTGCGAATATGTGATGCTGTTTTAGTAGATTTACTTTTATCTTCTTCTTTAAAGGTGGACAACATAGCTTTAATTTTAGAAGAAAATTCAGAATCACTATCTGATAATTCTGGAGAACTTTCAGCAGTATCCTCATGTTGAATAATGGTATTGGTCGTTATAGATGATTTGCTTACAGGTTTATCATCACGTATTACAGAACTAGTCATGATATTGATCATTTCATCTGAAGATTCAGAATCACTCGATGAAAGCTTTGAAGAATTAACAGTAAGGTCTACTTTTTCTGAATGTTTCATGATAGTATTAATTGATAATGGTGATGTTTTAATAGATTTATCAGCACTTATTTTAGGCATAGTTATATTGATCATTTCAGTTGAAGATTCAGAATCACTCGATGAAAGCTTTGAAGAATTAACAGTAAGGTCTACTTTTTCTGAATGTTTCATGGTAGTATTAATTGATAATGGTGATGTTTTAATAGATTTATCAGCACTTATTTTAGGCATAGTTATATTGGTCATTTCAGTTGAAGATTCAGAATCACTTGATGAGGATTTTGAAGGACTTGCAGTATTCTTATTAAAAGATTTAGTAAAATCACTTACAATATTTTTTGAGGATGAAGATTTTGTAGGACTGTCTTGTATATCTGTCGAGTCATAACATTTATCATTCTTCCTATAATAAAATAAAATAGATACACAAATAGTATGATTAATTTTAATTGTAAGACATTATTAAGTTTGAAATTACTTTTTAATTATTTCTCCTGTAATATGAGGAAGTTTTTTTGTGAGATCAAAAGATAAAACTCTAACATCAATCTTATCGTCCTTTTTAATTTTAGATCCTGACCACTGGTCGTACGGTTCATTTTCAGGTCGTACTATTGAAACGTTGAACAAATTGTGTACTAAACAACTGACATGATTATCACTAGTTTGGTTTACTATAGCTAAAAAACAAAAAAATCAACTATGTAATTAAAAATAAACACAATAATAGATTACATATGAGTGGAACATTCATACCATTAAAATTAGTTGATTCATACAACTTTTAAAATTCAAAATCTTAAATGACCACTAACCATTTAAACTAAAAGGTACTGTAAATAGTGTAAAATAAACAAATAATTTTTTTACAAAGATATTCTTAGTATCAAACACAATAAAATACCATATATATTTTATTTTAAATAAAATAATTAGAACCTATGGGTTATTAATTTTAATTATCATAGAGAATATAATTAAGTAGTTATAAAAATAGTTATTCATACATAGATTAGGTGAGCAACAGGCTCAGTGGCGTGTCCAGCACAAAATAATTGAGTAGGCCCGTTTTATTCTGAAGTGTAGTAACTATTAGGAATTATACTTTTTGAATAATACCAATAATATTGAGTTGTTTGAGGATAAATCGTTATTGTTACGCGATTTCTTAAAAATTTAAAATTCAAAAGCTAATAACATTTTTCCTATAATAAGGCTTTGAGTTTTCTCTATAGCCATTTAAACTATTGTACACTTATGGATAAGTTAATATTGAATTTTTTAATCTTAGATATAATAAATACTAAATATTTTATGAATTTTCAACTACAAAATTACTTGCAAATTTTCAAGATTTTGAAAATAATTTAAATAAAATTTGAACTAAAATGCTTATAAAAAAAAATTGTGACAAACAATTTTTAATTTTTTTTTTAACTACAATAATACCAACTCATAAGAAACCTTGTATTAAATTTTCAAGTTTCTTTGGTCAAACAAAATTTTTTTATTGACAATTCAAAAAAAAAAATACTTAGATAAATCGAAAATTTCAACTATTTACTCTTATTAGTTTTTGAGTTACAACTCTATAAAAAAATTGATTTTTTCAATTTAACTGGTTTTCCGTCACATTTTTTGAAAATTACTGGAAAATTTTTAGTTTTTGACGTCAATAATTGCACCAAAAATATTCATGCCATTGGGACCCCCCCCCCCTTCCACCCCCTAAAGTTGGAAATTAAAGTATTATTTATTTTGACAAGTTATGCTGTACAGACAGAAAAAAACACACATCACTGTAAAATCAAAACATTCATCACTTCGTTTAGAATCTTAAGTAATATTAATTTATAGAGTAAACGATATTCTTCTATTTTTTGTAGATAGATGTGTGCGCAGTACCTTTTTACATTGTTTTCAGTTCCTGTAGTATTAGTGGTATCATAATAATAATATGCAATAATAACTACTAATAATAACATTTTTACTTGTGATAAAAAAAAAAATCAAACAGTCAAATAAAAATTGGGCAGGTCCAGGCCTAATCAGCCTACCCTGTAAATACGCCACTGAACAGGCCAATTAAATTTTTTTTGGATAAATAACTCTTATATTTTGAGTTGTTGATTTTTCATAAATAAATATAATATGTATTTGTTGAGTAGTAAAAATAAAATGATTACAAAAATGTATCAGTTTCACAACTCAAACAGAAAATTCAGTATTAAAATAAACTAAGTATAGGTTTTATATAAATATAAAAATGCATAATTAGACAAATTAGAAAATAATTATTAAATAACTATTTAATTAACTATTTAAATAACTATTCTCCATTTGCTATATTTTATCAAACTAAAATAATATTTATTAATAACAACTTGGTATTCTTAATTTAGCAATGCAATTTTAAGCCATTTGAGATATGACAAATTAAATAAAATCAAAACTTGTATAAGTTATACCTATTTAGTTGGATTATGTAAATAAAATGAACTTATAAGTTATAAGTAATAATTAACAATAACAAAATACTTTTACTAATTTACTACATAAGATACACAAGTATTATTTTTTTAAATAACAACTGATAAATAATAGATAATTTACATTAAAATTAGCAAATGAGGATACAGACGTCAATCATTAAACTTATTTAAATAATGTACCTATGTAAGTATTATAAAGACAAGTTTTTCTATTGTCTAAATAACCTTATTCAAAATTGTTAACGTCTTAAACTTACCTTCAATTATAGAACCAACTGGAGGTCTGAATATATATACATCAACATTGACAACTACACTGATACAATGTCGAATATCGGCTGGAATAAGTTCGTTCGAACTTATTTTACCAAATCCCATAATCAGTCCATCTAAACTGGAAATATTAACAAAAGTAATAATTAAAAATGAACTGCATGAATCTAATTAATATAAATAAGATAACATGTAACATTATCAACTTTTGACTTACTCAGAACAGTATGTAAACTTTAAACTATTAAGTTCATCTCTAATAGCTTTTGAAAACGCTTTTGGATTACTGGGCGCTGCATGAAAACCAAGTTTCAATTTATACTTGTGGTCTTTGTGCAGATACACATGATGTGGTAAATTATTGGGATCCATCGTTTAAAAAAAAATACTAAAATGCCATTCTAAAATTTAACTGTACAGCTTCAAATGGACACATTACACTTAACATTGACAAATATTAATGTAGGTATTTATTGTACTAGCCACTATTAAGTGGCGTATCCGCGTACCAGCTATTGACTCATGTGGCCACTGGTAACTCGTTGATAGTAGTGAATATACCAAAGTATCTACATAATACGTAATCACTAATCAGTGAATTTACGCGTGTAACTACGATTAAAAATAATACTTAAACGTCTAAATAATGTCATACAGGTAATTTAAAACTATAAATAAAAATCGCACTTAAAACTTATTACCTATCACTACAAAAAGAAAATATTACATTCAAATATTGGAAAGATAAAAACGAGTAACAACACTGTATACATTACAGTATAATTTCTCCGTAGTATTTGTTGCTCTACGCATGGCCCAGAATTCTATGCTACCTATTGGCATTTGGCGCGTGAATGGATATCATCTTATCAATAAACCACAAAAGAAAAACATTCTACACACCCATTATAGAGGAGATAACGGCTTAACGCCATTGCGACAAACTGTGATTGCTCCATTCCACGGAATAGACGTATATCATTAGGGTTCGGATTTCATAACATATTGTTGATTACTATATTAATTTAAACATGATAAATATAATATATTTTGTCATGATTTTAAATATAATTTATTTATTTATTTGATAAATAAATAAGATAAAAATAGCAGAGTGAAAAGTGAATTATAAATTTGTTTTATGCACCGAGGACAATTTCTTAGAATTTTGTTTTGCTAGTATGCACAATATAATGTTTTATTTTTATTCTTCATAAATTTCATATAATATGTATATTTATTGAATAAAAAATAGTATTTATTTATGTGAATCTATGAAAAAAAATGCCCACATTTTCGTTTCGTATTAATAATTAATAAAATAATATAGTTATGAATTCAGAAGGTAAAATAAACTGTCAGTGAATGAAGATAAATTTAAAAAAAATTTCATATAGGCAATTTTTTTATTTTAATTAATTAATTTTTGTGTTGTTGTTACTTTTTGGTGTTTTTTAGGAATATTATAGTGCACATTTCCATACTGTTCAGTATTAAAATATTCGAATCTTATAGTATATAATAATTAATATTATTATAGGTACATGATGTTGAGCATGGTACTTACTACTTGTATATACTGAGTGCGCTGAGAGAGCGCAAGTCGGCGGCGACCAAAATCGGTTTTACTGCGCAACCCCAAACGTCACTCTGCCATAGGGAAACCGGTTTCGATAGCAGAGAGACGCGGGAGGATGCTCGAGCCGACTTGCACTCTTTCGACGCACTCAGTATAGTCGTATTACTACAAAAGTCAAAAATATGTTTGCATCGAAATAGAATCTTACAAATTAGGTAATCGCATTTTGACATATTATCAATTAGATTAAAACAATTAGATCTTAAAAGATTTATACAAATACATAGGTAATAGTGTAATACATTTTACATCGATGTGTATGTGTATCTATTTATTTGTGTATGTGTTACGCCCACGAACTAAGATATATATTATGTATATCTTAGTTTGTGGTTACGCCATTATGGTAAATGGTCAATGGAAATTAACGTTATTCGACAGTTACATACTTAGGTAATTATCGTTATAAGCCGGATATTTACGTAAATAAACAAAACACAGGTAATTATTGTTAAAAACTAGAAATGTACGTGAAATTCAAATTTTATAATTTGAAAAATTAAGTAGGTATTTTGAAAAATAGAAAAAAAGTATTATTATTATTATATTTATTTTTACAAGTTGTACAGTATAGTCAAAGACACGTCAAAATATCCCAAAACGGCCAAAACCGAAATATTCCCTCAAAAATATTTCATGACAAAATATTCGGCGTAAATATTAATTCAAAATCTTAACTTTTATTATAAAAATGTATTACCCAATGCTTATGGCAAAAATAAATGTGAATATTTTTATAGAAAATTGTAAGTAAGTAATTATTGTATTGTAATGTTTATAAAGTTTATATTTTTTTAAAGCAGCTCTTGTCTCTAGAGTCTAGGTGATAATTATTATGATACGATTCACCCGTAAAATAACTATTTCTCCTCAATTGATTTTCGATATTTTGTTGTAATTAAAAATTTCAAAAACGAATAACTTGTAGTTCCTCGAAAATTTTATTTTTTAATTTATTATACAACATTGCATAATTTTCTAAACATTTTGAACTGGTTATAGACATTTTAAATTTTAATATGTACCTAATACTTTTAATACTGTGACACCAAACACATGTCTCATACTAATCAATAATCATACTGATCGCGATCATGATTCACAATCTAAAGTTTTGAGCAATTTAATTTTATCTCATCTTTTAAAATTATTTATACCGTACAAAACGTCCGCGATCGAATTTTACCAATTTATTTTCACCGTTCAAAGTGTTCGCTTTAGATATTATGCAACTCAAACAATAGATACCTAGTACAAACTGTCCGTTTACCACCGTTTTCGCTCAGAATCGTTTTTTGTATGTAATGGATAATCATTGAATTCATTATATGTAACACATTACATATACATACAAATTAGCTGCTCAATAACGCGAAGTACCTACACTCGACATATTGTATTGTATAGCTGCAGAACGGTTCAACGGTAGCCTATATCTACTTCCCCCTTTTTATTATTTCGTTTCTATGAAATGTATAAGATAACGATCAATGAATTTAATTTTATTGTTACTTATAAAGTCATAAACTCATAAATGTGATTATTTTAATTATTAATAATATATAATAAATAATTATTATTTAATTTCTATAGTATTGATATCAAGAAATTATAACATAATTTTGTTGAAATCTACTGATTTATCCTTTCTTAATCAGAAGCCCGGATAGCTCAGTCGGTAGAGCATTAGGCTTTTAACCTAAGGGTCCAGGGTTCGAGCCCCTGTCCAGGCGAATAATTTTTTTTTTTTTTTTTAATTTTTGTAAAATTAGTTTTAAAGCATTAAAAAAGCAATAACCGATTTATTTATTATTTATACTTATATTTATAGGCACAATAAATACAATGTTGTACAAATTACAGATACATTTATTTGATGACAAGAATAGGTATCACTACGGTATAAATGTATATTAGACTTGGAATATCATAATATTGGTTTTACACTTTTATTCTTTAAATATTTATATTCATATTTTTTAAACAAATTATTTGCATTGTAATTAAGAGTATAAAAATGTGATTACATGATTGTGCACTGGCATACTTATCTATTACCTGTATAGTTATGCAATACAAATTGTCTACTGCACTATGATGTCCATGTGAGAATCGAGAAAATAAAACGGCGAAAATAATAATCGTGAAAAGTAAGAAATTATTTTAGTTAGTAGTTACATTTATTGACGCATTTGAGTCATTGTGTGAAATACTAAGGACGCTCACGGGGGTGGGCACGGCACCCCCCGCTCATTTAGATAATAATAATAATAATAATTTGTTTAAACTTCCGAAACATTTTATTTATGTTAAGTGTATTGTTTTTTCGCTGCCTCTTCCCCCGACATTTCTGCGAGCGGCCTTGCGTATTACACTAATAATGAAGGTGTAGAAGCACATATTTCCTATTTTGAGGATACGTGGATCGAACATCCAATAGACATAGAAGGAGGAACTCCAGATATCGGATATCCTATTTCACCGTGGAATTGCTTTATGCATCTATCTCATAGACTTTATACTAAGTATAAGGTCTATGATCTATCTACTATACCTGGTTTACTTAGAAAAATAATTGCTTTAATAATTTATTGAGTTCATGTCATAAAACAATATGGAAATTTATTGAAACTACCCAAATGGAAAAAAGTTTAAACTAAATGAAAATAAACCAGTATATAGCGGGTGCGATCGAACTATCCAAAAATCGCAAAAGGGATACACTTAAACAATTAGTTAATGACTACGAAAATAGGGATGGACTAGAATACCTTAGGGATCATTTCCCATTTTACGAAGTATAGTTTGTCATGAATCATGATACCAATATATATTATATGATTTAATAAATCAGATTTATTAATATTATATACATACTATAGTAATATAATATATTCGAAAGGTTAAGTAATTACCTTATTTGATATTAAAAAAATAAAAACACCATTATCAATCAAATATTAAACATATATACCTACAGTTAAAAGTATAAAGTATTACGACAAAATTCTTTTCACATGGATGTACCATTTACATTAAAATAATTTTTAATTATAATAATATAAAAGGGCAGTTTGTCTTTATTTAAATTATTAACTAATATAATACTATCCACTATAGCAGACTAATGATTTTATAAAGTCGTTTTGATTCGATATTCTGCAAGTGCTGTCATCTTCTTACAAATGTAGTAAATGTACTATACCTGCATAACAAAATGAAAATGTGGGTTCAGACTTCAGTAGAACCAATTTCGTGTTGATATGATATCACAGTGAAACGTAGGTAAATAATATCGTATAGGACTTGTACTATAAGTTAATTCACTAAAGTAGCAATATAGAATTGAAAGTATATATTTTGTAATGTTTTTATTTTTGTATATTTTTAAGACGGAAACAATATAATTATTATTTATTATATACGGGTTTGTCACTTTATTATATCGTTTATATCCTATATATTATATAGATAATATATTTAAAATATACAGATTTTAATGATTTATAAATTATAGACAAATATATCTTGTCCGGATAGGTAAATAAAAAGATCTATTTAAATATTATTAGTATAACAAAACATAATTTATACATAATACAAACAATTTTATTAAGAATCATTTTATTTTTTATTTGCTTACACATAAATAAATATAATATTTGTATAACTCATTAATAATAAATTACAAAAAGCACCTACTGTACAATTGTATTTACTATACTTATGAAATTAATTACTTCTATAATTTTATGTATATTTACAAATTATAAATGCGAGTAAGTAAGATGTTTTTCTAAACACTTTCTATTTCTTCAGATTATTGAGCATATAATTTGTACATAGGTACAAATACTGTGTAATATGTATAATCGTCAAAATCTTTAGGTATGTATGTGGTTACACCTACTTTATGTTTAAAGTATTTACTATCTATAATTTAATAATGTTACTACATAAATCACTACAGATTTTAATGATTTTATTTTTATCAAATATTTTACCACTATAGTTTTAGAATTTTTTTTTTAAAAATGTCCAATAATTGAATCTGAGTTTTCGGTCAGTTGAAATGTTAATATTAGACATGTTATCTTCATAATTTAAGATATACTTTGGTAAAAAAAAATTATATATATTCAAATTTTAGATTGGTATAATCTATTAAAATTAATAATTAACTTAATTTATTATTTTACATATTAAATTAATTAATAATTATTACAGTATCACATGAATAAAAAAAAAATCGTAGGTACAGAATATACTAAATTTGTTTGTGTAAAATATTGACTATTACAGTAAGGCAAACTGCGTACAGTATTATAAAATAGGTACATATGTTTTTATACGTTATAAATTAAAAGCATTTGGCGCCAATGCATAAGTTGAGCATTATATATTATATAAATAATAATCACGTAATTTATATCATCACTATAATAATAAAGCATATCCCGTACCTATACGTATATAAACTATGTATAGTTGTGTCATGAGAATTTTTTTCACGTCAGGAGGTTATATAGGTACGAGCTATAGTTGCCCCCCGTATATAAAGTGTTTTAGATGAGGTGAACGGACTTTCTACAAAATAACAAACGTCATGTATACATCGGCATTGCAGTTTTAGGGATGAACGTAGAACGAGTGAACTTAACAATAAAACGTTAATGTACGTAGTCGTATTTTTATTCGCGAGTATAAATAGTGCGTACAGGTACTTAAACAGTAAACGGATAAATATATGAAAAACATATGATATATTTAGGGATGTGTCATGGAGTTAACGAGGCGTCTGGTATATTTTTGAACGATTCTCATGACTCAATTTTATAGTACCTATACAGTGCGAATTGATACGGTATTTTATTATTGTATGTATAATATAATATCCAATAGTATGAATTATATTGTACACGACAATATTATATAATATATATTTATATGATATAAATATACTATAAACGGCGAGGTGTATTTCTTCTATACGATGACTTTTAAACGGCTTTTATCCGTTGTGTACTTATAGAAGCATTCTACGGACGAGGCATTGCCGGAATCGTAGACACCAGTTCGTGTGCGGTGGACCTGGAACCCTTTGGTTTGCATACGCATCCACTTTCCACGAGCACGTAATCCTGGCCGGTTAGTGTCACCGGTCCCAAAGGTATTACCAGAAACAAATATGGTACGTACGTTTGCGTACACTCACCTCTGACCACGTCGCATTCGTTTGATCTGTAATAATAATAATAAAATAGTTAGATTAAAAATTAGCAGCTGATGGGTTTTCGTACGATTATACAAACTGTGTTCGAATTTTTACTATGTATATATGTATATACGTTTTAACGTATTAGCATACATTATAAATAAACGACAGTAGAAACGTATAATACTATATAATATTATAAAATAATTTATTTCACACATAAAAAAATAATAATGACGAAATGAACACAACAATGTGTTCGACAGTGAGTGTAATAGTTACTTCGTGCTTAATATATATACTAATTATATACTTAAAATACTTACTCGCAAACTTCATAAACGACTTGTTGCAACAGATCCGGGAATTTTTGAACGATAGTCACGGGTTGGCCAGAAGTCAGCGACACACCGTACATGGGTGCAGTCGTATTGTACCTGGTTCGACACAGTCTGTTCGGAGTTTGGCATAGTTCACGATTGGCAGCTGGTGTTGATCCATATTCTCGGGCTGAAAAATCATAAAATAATCATTTATTTATTATACGTATTAGTTTATTGTTGCTGCAAATATTCAAAATTAAGTTATATATTACTACCTATATACCTACGTATTATATTAAAAAAAATACTGTATAAATCTACTTTGCTTAAGTATTAGGTACGAATAAATAATACCTATACAGATATACAGTCGTCAGAAAGTTAATTTCCGATAAACAAAAGTGTGGAACCTACATTATTGTATTATGATCACCTATAACAATTTTATTGAATATGATCTTATGATTAGCAAAAATCTTCTGAATAAAAATTATCGTACATATGTAGATATTAAGATCTGTATGCATTTTTATAAAAATTATATTGAAGAGAAATTTATTTTATAAAGGCAGGCTAAATATAAAATTGTATTGATGTAATTGTATATGAAGTACTGATAATTAAAAATATAGAATCATACTTTATTTTTTTTATTAGATTTCCCCAGAATCGTATTTCATCTAAAATATTTTTTGTTGGAAATGTTGGAATCGTACAATTTACTTAGAAAAATTCTTTATTGAAATTTATGTTGATCCGTATTTCATGGAATCAATAGGTACAAATAATATATTTTTATTGAGTCGTATTATACTTCGTTGGAAATATATTTTACTTAAAAAAATAATTTATTGAAAAATGTGTGTTCTAAATTCTCTTATTTGTTAGGTACCTTATTAGTTATGTCGACAACTGGCATGACACCCGGTTTATATCTATTGTTAGTGATATAGCCAGGCACGTACACAAAAAAAAATTTCGGGGAGGGGTTCATAAAAAAATTTACAATAATCAATATTTATCGATGAATGATGATATAAATAAACTACACAACTATTAATTTTCGGGGGAGGGGGGGGGGTTGAATCCCTAACCCCCCCCCTTGTATACGTGCCTGGATATAGCTAATGAGAATTCATATTTTATTATTTTTAATTTTATTAAATTATAAAAATGTTAATTGTATATAATAATTTAACAAAAATACAATGATACAAATAAATACTTTTAAAGAATAGAATAGAATAAAATTTAATGTAAAATACTAAAATATAATATTTACTATTATAACCTGAACATTTTTAGCAAAATAAAAAAATCTAACCTAACCTTGAAATTTGAAATAGTACATAAAATATGATTATATTATTATCAATATTAAATGTTGCCAATAAGTAAAATATAAACATATTAAATATAATACTGATAGTTGATAGTATGTATTATTTTAATAATAATACTATAGCATTAGAACTATTTGACCATTTTTATCTGGGATAAAAAATTATGTACACTTCATTATTGAATTTACAGATACTTAGATATTTATTTTGTTAAATATCCGAATAAAACTCGATTCGTTGCGCAGTTGTTCACGTTGTCGTATATATAATGCGAAAACCGTTTATTTTTCCAATAAATGATCTGAAGTTTTACATACTAGTATACTACATGTAGTATAGGTACATATTGTATAACTATAATAACTATAATAACTATATAATATATATGACCGATATATTTCGTTCGAGAGTTATTACATTTATTTATGATATCGATTTAGTTTTTACCAATTTTTTTTTTTACTCTTTAATTGAATGGTCGCACAATGTGAGAAACAAAAAAACAGAAAAAAATAATGTCAATTATCTTGTCAACATATTATAATAAAAATAAAAAAATAAGCCAAATATCAGATTATTTGTGTTAGAAGCCTGAAAATAAGTATAATAACTGTATCAGTTTTTTTCTTACTTATCATAATATACATACATACATTATTTAATCTAAATGTTCTCATTTTTAAATAAATATTATAATATATTAATTTAAATTTATTACTTTAAAGACAGTTAAAATAAATATGAAAACAAATTGACTCATTAAAATGAACTGTAATAAATTGTGAAATAAATAAGACAACTATTAAAATATATAGGTTAGATTATGTAGGTAATCTTATATATATATATGTTTATTTATGTAAATATTTTAAATTTTAAGCAAGTATTAAATGTGAATACACTGTTACTTACCAGTTCTACTGATCGTATAATCTTCATTATGATTATTAAATTTATAGGTTTTTAGTAGTGTTTCTCGTACGGTTTCGGGACTAGGTTTCGAGTCAGTGTGAAAAGCGTCTCGTCCTGTCCTCGATGATCCCCAGTTGTGAGTGCGTCTATACGTGCCGGCTACTATCGACCTATACATTTTTGTATAAATAAATAATTTTAAAAACTAATTGAATGTATTAATTTTAAATTACGATGATTTCCGATTAAACAGAATGGTACTAATAATAGAATAATTATTCAATGATGTCAACAAATAACAACGTTTCAAAAACTGGGTCGACTTTTTATCAATTTTTCTAACTGTATCGATACATTTATTTTTTATTAATAAAATCATATTTTATACTTACTCTGGATAAGGTTTACCATTGGGACCGATGCAATCCAAATTATCGACGAGCGCGTCGCCCCGCAAGTATTTCAGCGATTCACCATTTCCTCCACAAAGTTCAGCCCACGTATACTTACACAGGGATAGTACATAAATTATACGTAGTAACTATAAAGATAATATAAAACGAAAGGAATTAAATATAAATAAAACATTTACAAATATCTAATTTCTTCATAATTTGTAATTTTATTGAACATGCAATGATAGAATATTATCACTATCAATGTAAGCTAAATATGTTTATAACATATATATTTCTATAGGTAGGTATTAATTAATTGTGATAATTATTCAATAATTTGAATAAAAAATAAAATGAACAAATTGCTTGCTGTATAAATTATATAATAAACTGGTTTTGTAATTTAAGGAGGTTCTATTCTAGAATTTATTTTATTCAAATTCTATAAATTTAAAGATCATCAGTAACTTATTTTTATTTTTCAAGTCATTTTGACGCAATACCTATTACTGACTGCAGAAGGTAACAATAAGATATATTTAGAAATTCCCTGTTGGTTTATTAGTTTTTATTAAATTTTTTATACTTGTATACGAAATTTAATAAAAATGCATTACAATTTCAATGGAAATAGTGAAATATATGGAAAAATATTAGTTTTACACAGTAGGTACCTAGTTATTATAACAATTACAAGCGTATAGTAAAAAATATCAAACAGTTATTTAATTTTATTAACATTTAAACGTGTCGATCATCAATGTATAATATGTAAACACGAAATAATATACAAACTATAGAATCGTAACTTTATAATAATTGTACATTAATATATATATTATATAATATGGAAAACGGATGAAAAAAAACATCACTTCACGTCCGTCTTTGTACTTGGATAATAAAACGCCTAATGACCTACTATACTGTGTACATTGTACAGTTTCAAAGAAACTTTTGTAATTAATCGTGTAATTAGAAACCATCAGTCGCTGCGGCGCGTCTTCCGGCAATATTCGTACTGTACACGCTCGCGTGTATATAAAATCTGGATCAAATACACATAATAGGTATACATGTTAACATTTATAATACAGTTTATAATACGGCCGTGTGTGTGTATAATGCGTTTGTAATAAGTCGAGAAGAAGAAATAAAATTATAAGAAAAAAGTCACCGTGTAACGGTATACGCGAATTATACGTCGACGCTGTGGCGTTATTATCATTTTTTATTTTTTTTTCCATTTGCCATTTCCGATCGGCGAGTATTCCACGTCCGTTATAATAATAATACATTACACGTATAATAGGTACGATATTATTGCGAATAATATATCGATACGTTTTCGATTGTTCGGCGTTGATGTCGGTGACGCCTGCGGACTGCGCGCGCGGTGACTAGGACATAATATTAATATCGTTTTTTCTATCGCAGCCGCCCGGCGATGAAACGCCAAAAATCAAAAACCACTCGAACGCGATTTAAATAATATATTTTTCGTACATATATTACAATACTGTTCGTAATGCGTATCGCATAATAACAATATATTATACGCCGACAGTATACAGGCAGTCATTTCGGAACGAATATACGAACGTTTACGACGACGACGACGGTGTGTAACCTTGACCGCTACGTATGAATCTCGCTATACAGGACGACGTGTACACGACGATTTCAAACGTGACACAGCGCAAGACGTGTGTGTGTGTGTGTGCGATCGTCGTGGGGCCCCCCGATCGTAACGGGACCGCCGCCGCCGCCGGAGACTTGTGTGCACGCGTATCCCACACACGCGATTGGGTGGAGATTGGGTGTACGAGATATCGCGGGATACCTATAACCCACATTTTTTGTACCGGCTTAACCACGTTCGTCAATCGGCCATTCGTATACCACGCACGGACTCCAGCCGACGGGCGGGCAGATATTTCGACGATGATTCACGCGCCCGAGACCCATTGACCCAAATCCTCAGGACGACGTAATCGCCCCGCGTTATCATTACCAGCTCATAATATGGTTTATGGTCGTATTGTTTTATTCCGTCGGCGCTGCGCACGCCTAAGAGAACGTTACGACTTTCGCCGGTTTCCTATACCATCATCGTACCGTATTATAATTTATATCATGTAGTAATATATATAATATTGTGGACGGGGTGGTTTTACCGGGCACGTTCGCTCGTCCTCGGTGACACTTGAGTTCCAACTATAGTAGTTTCTCAGGAATTACGCTTTTTATATACTTTGGATAATAGTATTTAATAATATAGCCTTACGTGAAATATAAAGTTTAATATGTAATTATTAGTCTGGTACTACATATTATAATGTCATATATACATCAAGTATAATATTACATATAATATATATATATATATATACGTATGTATAGTAACGGCCTAACAATTGCGTGTGGACTGTGTAGTGAGCGTGTAAAATATTAAGCCATTGTAAGTAAAACTTCTACGTATTGTATATTTTGTGAATTACCGAGATTTTTTCCGACATAATAAAATATGTACGAGTCATTCAATTATTTATTATCCATATCAATCGTATCGGTATAATTATATGTTCTGTTACGAATTTATTCGTATATTTCTGATATCAAAATGTTTTTAACGGGTAATAAATACACTAATACGACTATTTTTGTAAACGTGTATAAGAGTTAATAAGGAGTTTAAAGATATCCCCGTTAGGCCATAAAATATGTACACAATTATCTTCTCATCGAGCAGTTTGGGTTTATTGCAAAACGGTATATTCTGACAAAAATATATATCCATCAATTATATTTTCGCTTCGGTAACGACAATAAATATCTTTTGGCAATAACTGTCTATATATCAGTAACTGCAGAATATAATAGTGCCCATTAATATACTATGTATTTTATAATCATTACATTTGTGTTTTTATTTAATATAATATATACGTATTATAATAAATAATGAATTTCAGTATGATTTAATTATAATTTGTTTAGTCATCTGCATACAATGAGCACACTTAAAATTTTAAGCACTTAAAAATTTGCTGGATTTCACTGATTCGTTTAATAAATACAGGTATACAAAAAAACTAAAATTTTTAGGTATAGTTTAAATTTCAAATATAATTATATGGAGTATAGATTATAAAGTACAAAGTACAAACGTATGTACCTATGTATATTGTAGTACATTATTCAGTGTCACAATTATGTATGTTGGTCGTTGGAAGTTGTGTGTAAGAGTTTAACCAACTACCACCAAGTCATTATAATTTAAACTATATATAATATGTATCACTTGATACTAATTATTTTTTATTAAAAAAATGAAAAGTGACCAAAATATTTTAAAAAGTGAAAAAAGTGATCTTTTTGTTTGGTGATTAAGTCATCACGCATTTTTAAAAAGTTATCTTGAACTCTAAAAATCTTTAATTCACTAAATAAAACCCCTTTTACCTTTAAGTCCTACAGTCATCAACTATAAAAATAGATTTTTTATCACACTTATATTTTAATTTCAATAATTCCATTAAATAAATAATTGATAATTATTATCTATAATATTTTTTATACGAGTCTCTCATGATAATTTAACTGTTACCCGTAGTGGAGGAATAGTATCAACAGGATAAAAATTGGTTGTTTGAAAATTTTCTAAAAATTAAAAAACTATTAAAAATCAGTATGTTAATAATAAAAATTAAATTAAATTTCTTTTTAAAAACGTTATATTTTAATTTAAAATTGTTTACCCTAATATTAACAGCCAACAGGTAACAAATTAAATCTGTTAGATTTCTGTTTTACTTTTTTCAGTGATCACATTATGGTAATATAATAATTCATAATAATAATCAATTTGATAATAAAAAGGAATTTATACTTAATAGATCAATGGATAAGTTACCGTAATAGTAACCATAATATTTTCTGAAAATAATCACTGTTGGTGGTTAAAAATTTGTATAATACAATTTTTATTTGAACACTTCTGCTTCTTAAAAGTCTCAACTATCAACTATTGACAACAATTAACTTGAAGTCTAAAGTGAGTTAAAAAGTATAGCATTTAAAAGACAAAGCTGGCACAGCCGCACAGGAGGTTGTGCACCTCCGATAGTTGCGGCACTGAGTTCACTGGTAGTTGGTACCTAAATACATATATATATATAGTTTCCATTATATGAAGCAAGTTTATATAAATACATTAGAATTTATAGATTTGTATCATGTTCTACACGTTCTTTTATGTATGTTACAAACATAACGGAAAAGTAATATAACGTGAACATCTATTTATAGTTTCCATATATAAGTTTTATAGGTTCTGACTTTTTGTGTTGATGAAAAAAAGCTAATGGTTTTATAATTTAAAATCACGCAGGTTGGAATAAGGTACCATGTATACGTGTAACGTGTGTAACACATTCATCGAGGTCTAATATTATATTGCATTGCGTTAATATAATAACTCTCATGACAATTTGATGAGTTTATCGGTCATCGACGAAGTGGTACAGGGAGTATTATGTTATTGTCTAGTTTGACAATATATGTTATATATATAACTACATTACATATCTATAGATTTATTATAGAGTATTTCAATTAATACCCACTGTTTGACAAATGTATTGGTACCGAACTCATCACACCTGCAGAAATGGTTCACAGAAGAATGTCTCTCAGGAAAATTGGCAGCGATCTTGGATTATACAATAAAACGTATAGGAACTAAAAATAAATAAAATAGATCGGTCGTTGTCCGTCTTGCGTGTGAATTTTTAAAAAACACATAAACTATTCACTGTCACACACTATAATGTTAATCTAGGTACCTACATTGGCTACATTAAGAATTGACATATCTTTCTTAAGTTTCACACAGCAAATTATGTTTGAATGTCTTTTATAAGCTCAGCGGGTACTTGTATTATTAGGTCCTGTTGGTGTTGCGTTTGATTTTTAATCTTTTTTACATGCAGCGTTTATAACATATAGATATTATGTCTATGCAAATGGAATCTACTTTCGTCTTTATTCGAGATAAATTAAAATGCACATTTACTAGTTCAATTAAACATATACTACAGTAATATCGAAATACATTAGTATCACCTGATGATATTTCAAATCATCTTAATATATTACCTATATAGTGTATTCAAAAAGACGCGTCAATACAAAAAACACACTAACCTATACAAACTATGTACAGTAGCTTATTATTTATTGTGTTTTATAGGTATCCCGTTGTTTTTTTAATACAGTACCTAACTAGTATTTATTATAATACAAACATTTGTATACACGATATTTATTTATACACAGTGGTTTCTCTCTTTGTATTATTTTATGCTACAAACTGCAGATCATCCGACCAAACGTCGTTTCACAAGCTTCCTTATTATATTATTAACATTGATAATAGTCTGTACGTGAAATAGCTATTCGTGAATAGATCCCGAAGACGTGTTTGCCACTTAATCAGTGCTTGGTAGCAATAATTTAATAGATACCTAACAACTTTTTATCAATTTCCATCAACATATATAAAATAAATTTATTTTGGATATTTTTTTTTATGATTTCTTTAACATCTATGCTTTTGTAAATCCATTTAATTCCGTAGCAGTAGCATATTTGACAATTGTCCGGTGAGCCTGCGAATAACCAGGCTAATAAAACAGCTTACTCAAATTATAGAAAACGAAAACATGCATAGAACTGATTTGAAAACCTTCGATGGGTTAAAAAAAATTGATTCGATTTCGTTTACGCACACGTGGTAGTCCATTACGAATCACGATAATGATGATTGTAACCTTCAAGTTCTTCAATTTTATTTTTTCACATAATGGATCAAATTGGTGTCAAATTATTTTTCGTACGATTGTATATACGGAGTATACTATTCTACATTATTCCATTTAGATTTAATTCGTAAATCTCATATAAATCTCTACCTACGGAGTACAGATTATCCAAGACATAATATAGCCAAGTTCTTAAGTTTGTATACAGCAACATTAATGATACAGCGAGTTCATTATATACAAATATAAGTTCGTAATAAACTCTATAATATGCATGTTCGTACAACAACCTGTATAATATACATATTACGAGTATACTATTTTTTATATACTAAATTATAATAGTTGTGTGTTTTGTGGACGATAAACTTTACAGTTATAATGCTGATGACATTTTATATCTCATTTACTGTACAGAAACATAATAATGCATAAGGTTTACAAAAATTATTTTTACATAGCACAAAATATAGGTATAGCTTTATTATAATATAAGTATGACACGTTGATACCGCCGTGCTAGTCCTCGTACATAACTTAATAATTTTTCTAACCGTGTAAATAATAGTTCAAATACAAGTTGTCGAGTGTGACAAACTCGTGGAGAGACCTGTGAGTAATAACCTTATAAGTGTGTAATTATTATTATAATAATTCCATCCGTATATTTTATGTATTCGTATGTGCGTACTCGACACTCGTATATATATTTATAGTGTACGTTGCGAGTAACTTATAATTACTGTAGACTGTAGTTTTTGTATATTGTAAGTAAATAATAATTTCCGTTAGGATTTTTTTTTCTTATCGCATTATAACTTCACGCATATGTATATGCGCTATTTTTTTTCCTCTGATGACGCGCCGGAAATATTCACGGGGGGCTCATGAGAACCGGTCCGTGTTGATTTTTCAAAAATAAAAAGAATAAATAAATATTGTTTCGGGAACACTGCAGTATATAGATAGATACAATATTATTACAAGATACAAAATCCATCTTATACGGTATTCGCCGCCGCCGATATGAATGGAACTTTTAAACGAACAGTAATCGTAATTGTTCCCGAGTCACGCGTGACGCACGTTCGTTTATACGGACATTGCGGTCCGCGCGGATTCCTGCGGTCATTCGTGCTGCAGTCATTGAACTTGCAGTGTTTTTGTTTCCCAGCCGTTTTTCTACATGAACGATGCTAAATAATTTAGTTAGGATTACTTTTTTTTCTTTTAAAAAATGGTTTTTTACTATTTCTTCATCATAGGTATCGTCAGCTGTCGTGATATATATATATATATATTATATACATTTGCTTCGACTCATGACAAACGTGCATGACCGACAACCAATTAGGATCTTGTTCGTCGTTAATCAGGATCACAAAAGAAATAACTCGTTATAACCCCTCATAAAGCCATCCAATACTTAAAAAGAGTTACATGGAATATCGATTATCGTTTACGGGACTACGTCGGAGGTATATCCTGACCGCCTATGTTATTGTACTTATAGTATTGTTATGTACGAATGAGATTATGACTGTCGATGGAAAACGCGTCTCATTCAGATCTGAATATGATTATTATTATTTATTATATCTCAATCGTGTTCGTGTATACAGTGCATTTCACGAAGAGCATTTGTGTATATATTATGTACCTATACCTGTGATGTAGGTACGTAAAACTGATTAATGTTTAAATATAACGTCTAATACCACACAAATACATATAACTAAGATTGTTTCGTTAAACTAATCCAAATCGTATACACTTGTTGTTATTTATACGAGTTTTCAATCCGATTTATGAATGAATTGATAAAAGTATTTATTTTAAATTTAAAAATATTCATAAGCTGTTCTTTCCTATACGAGTACTCACTACTTAGTGATCAAAATGTTTGAATTGTTCATTTTGAAACACGTAATGCTAATTGCATATATTTATTTTCAATAATTATCTACCCTGATCAAAAAACGTATTCAATTATTTAGTTATTATATGTATAGATACTTGTTTAATATTAGTTAGTATTATTGTGGGCTATGGTAATTGTATTAGGTAATTACAATAAAATCTTACAGCTGTAGACATATTCATAATAATGTACATTGTCCAAATAAATATGCCGTTCATTTAATTCATACAAAACCATCAATATCAATTTGAAAAAAAAAAAATAAACAGTTTAATATCTGTTGAAATTTAACAAAATGAAAATAAGAAACGATTGAAATAAATTACGAAGTAGATTGAAAATGTGTATCTACTTGGATCCAATCCATCGCCATAGACGATGATAGACAACGTTCATATTTTATGTATACAATATACATAAACATCGAAATGAGGTAAATGTTAAACGTATATAATATAATGATTGATGAATAATGATGAGTTAGGAATGATTTTGAGAACACACTCGACGTTTGATTGTTTATTGTTTACGATTATTATCAATCGACAATCGACACGTTTGCCTCAATACATTCGATTACTTAGAACGAATTCAATAGCCATAGCCAATACAGGTACACCGTAATACCGTATGTCCGTATAAGATTTAAATAAGATTTAAATTTCGTTAGACCTCGATTCTATTGTACTCACTTGATTATACTTATCTATAATCATCTAAATCAATAGTGTGACGATTTGAAGTTTCTACTAAGTTTGAGGCTCTTTATTATTATCTGGAACGTTTGCACATAACACGATTATATATGTCTATACTCTTTAGACTATATTATTATTATTAAATATACTATAGGTATTAAAATAATTATGTATATTTTATACAAAATGTCAAAATAAGTTATTATTATTATTGAATTACAAAGTTATATTTATACATTTTCTGTCTAATGTGTATGTAAGTATGTATGTTTCATATAATATTTGCTAGACACGTGCATACATTTCAATATCTAATTTACATACAAATATTTTGGTTATATTTACTTTTTATAGGTACTAAACATAACGGTATAACTGCATAGTCTTTCTTTATAAGTATACAGTACGTTAGTACACACATATACCAATTATTATTTAAATTATAAATTCAAATATATTAAACGTGGTTTACACGAATTCACCAGAACCAATCTTATAGTTTAAGACGTTAAAGTATAGTATTATATGTGGATTACCTACGAAATTCAAATATGCTTAGCAAAATTCAAATTGAGTCAATTAATAATGTATAAAAATAGATGTACAGATAGATTGATGTATAGATTATACAGGAACTTATATTTTTTTCACGAGCGCGAGGGTTTGAAACCAGTATTATACTTATTGAATTTTTTTCTCTCTTTCTTTTCAATTCACGAATTTGAATGGTTTTTTATGTCGTTATTTTTATTTAAGTCTACTAATTGATGTTTTTAGAATTTAACATGATAAAGTTAAAAAAAATTGTGAAGGTAATAAATTTATAATATTATTATACATTTTTATAATAGTTGTATTTATTAATAAAGCAACCATGCAGTGATTTAAATTTAAAACATTTTAAACGAAATTATTACAATTTATGTAATGAAATAGTACCTATATTTAATATTCGTGTTGGTATTTTAAATTTTAACTTCACACCAAAGTTTCAAAACCAAAGTGTGTAGGCAATTGTACTTATTTAGTAAATACCGCAGTTAGGTACCGTGTCTTCAAAATAGTCACTCTTACTGCTCCCACACCCTCTAGTCCTGCAGTCTTGGAATCGGCTCCGAAAGGATTTGTAAATATAATGGTACGGTAGGTATAAAGTTAATTAAACTACTCGTCTCTGTAAGACAATACGAACGATTTCCGACTTTACCTTGAACGACGAAGACGACGACGACCAGTGATGGTGACGAAAAACTGATTTGTCTGCGGTGGTCATGGTGGTGGCGATCGCGGACAGACGTTCCGACTGGACGTGACGACGATAGCCGCTGCGGCGGCTGCTGTATCGGCGGCTTTTGTGACGACCGTGGTCGGCGTGTGGTTCGGCGGTTATAGCGCGGCCGCGGTTACGAGCGGTCGGGCTGGACGGCGGTTGCAGCTATAGCGGTCATGTCCCGTGTACGTACGCTGGACGACCAATCGCTACTGCGCTACGCGCGGGTTTTCCGTTTTGTGGCCACGCGGCGGATCGTCGTCGCGCGGTGCACACGCACGCAGCCTGCAACTGCACCGGTACGGGTGTTTTTATTTGATATTTTTTCAAAAATTTTTTTTTCGCAAAAACTTTACAGCGGCGGCGACGACGACAATAGGTGTGTTTACGACGAGAGTATATATAATATTATAACGTAACGCGCGCACGGAGGAGTCAACGACCGGCTTGGACTTCGGATGGCTGATGCTCTGGTGGTGTTCTGCGCCGGAGCCGACGAACGCGATCGTGACCCCTACTATTATAATAGGTACGCGCCGTGGTCGTTGACGGATCCACCCCACTGCCGTCCCGCGCGACGTCGAGATCTGGCCGACTCGGACCCGCCCGCCCGCCCTCCACATCGCGCGTCGACGACGCTACGGCGGCGGCCACAACCGGTCTGCGCGGACGAGCGCGAGACGCGCAGCTGCTGCAGCACTCGTTCGCGCTTATAAGCATTGCCATATTATAGTGACGACTTTGCCACAGCGCACCGCCTCGACGTAAATCTGTCATCGTTTTTGTTAGGTACTGCCGCCGCCCCGCCTAGAGATTTCGTTTTAAATTCCCCGGACGAGAATTTAATATTTTCCTGAAATAGTTCTTCCGACGTGCCCATCGATCTCCGATAACCCGACACCATGTATAGGTATACGAGTGTAATATGTTGTTCGCGGCCTAAAGATTTGCCGAGCGTATTTTTTTTCGAGTTTCGGTTTTAAGGTCGTTGACAATGACAATAATGTGTGTGAATTCGTTATAATAACGGGTTATCATTACTTCCCCGTCCACGATTCTACATCCAGTCGAAACTTTAAATGTACCTTTATATTAATAATACAGGGTTAACATATGAGCCAGGTTTTAAAAAACTTAATGAGTGCCTTGGTATCATAGGTATAAATGCAAAATTTGGGGGGAGGGGGCTTTGCCACTGGTCGATAAAATGTTTCAAAAAAAATGCATGGAATTGCCCTTTTAAGAGGGTTAATCCCCTTACATTTTTCCTTTATTAAATTTTATTTCAATAGTTACTTGCTAAAATTGTTGAAACTTTGATATACAAATACACTTTTTAAATATCCAATATTCTAATTGGTGTCCACCATCCCATAATAATTCCAATGAATGCTGAGCCCCCGAGCACCCTAGTACTTACTCACTCATTTTTTTTTTGTTTTATAGGTAACGGATTTATTCAAGTTCTGATTTTCAAACTATACTATTATGATCATATTTTTAATCGTTTAAATTTTTAAATGCATTTTATGAGTGAAACAACTTTTTTTCAAATGAAAATCATCCTATTTTTCAGAAATATAAAAAAAATTTACATTTTTGTAAAACCATCGTTAAGGACTATTATCCTTATAATATAGTTTAGTATATCCATTTTAACATCTCAAAACTACGGGTTTGAATTTAAATTTAGATACATCAATATTTTCATAAAATTCGAGCACATCAATTTTCATTTAAAAAAACCGTATTATATACATAAATCGATATATTGCATTTGTCTGCGATGTAGGTACTAGGTATATATAGAAATCACTGCATTTCCACAAAATAAAAATAAAGTTATCTTCATATTTATATATATATACACTTTATGGGTGTACATAAATTGGAAAATAATCAAACACTCCCCCGCCACCGCTAATATATATGTAGGTACCTAAATTGTAGACATTTTCAGGAAAACATTCACTTAGATAATTTAAAATTTAGATTTCCATTTTAAAATTACAAGTTAACCATCGATAATGTGGGTATATAGTTAGTTTTTAATATTTAGAAAGATATGCTATTCATTATTAAGATATTGAGAATGGAGATACAATACATAAAATATATTTAATAGGAATTATAATTGCGAACAACATAATATATAAACAGTGAAAAGTTTCCATAAATATTACCTACGTCTACGTATATTTTCATCAGTTAAGACTCACTCTGCAGGAAGGTTGTTTTTAGAACTATAGTGTATAAATAAGAGTTTTGTAACCGTACTTATAATTTTATTACAATTATAAATAGATTTTTTCACCGTCAAATATTATTAGCGTTGTACTATTTTATCCAATTCCGTGGTTTCCGCCTGTTTATTATGACTTATATTATATTCTAATGAGTATGGACAATTTATAACGAAAATGGTTGTTCATCCCACTCCCATAAAACAAGCTATTATTATAAAGCAAAAATCTGTACGTGACTACGTTTTTTATGTAACAAAAAAAAAAATGATAAAATGTTTGAATATTATTTTTGTTTCAATTCGAGTTTCGCTTAAAAAAATATATACGGTACCAGGTTTTTTAACATACTTTAAATAAGTGGAAAACTACACGCATAAATATTTTGATCTTAACTTTGGCAATGACTAAGGAAATGCTGTTGTCTTTTCAGATATTTTGAACCTTACATTTTTTTTATTTAACAGTAGTCCATGCACTATCATATCACTTGTTGACAGGTAAATTGGCAATTTTGAATATGTAGATTATTAACAGTTAATATATCTATAAAGTAATGTACCTACTTATTTAGGTAGACATAATGAACAGTCGCGTATCGTCGAAATATTAATAATGAACAATATTATATACGAATAGTTGAATAATTGGTGTTGCCAAATATCTTTTTTGTTTAAAAAAAAATTTAAATACTAAAATAAAAATTCTAATTTGATATAAGTAGCTACTATTCCAACTGTCACTTGAACTTTCAATTCGCCAGTTGTCGATCATTTACATCTCAAATATATAATTCACATTTGAGTTCAGGGTCAAGTAAGACCGGTTAGGTTAGGTTCAAGATGATCGTTATTTAAGAGTGTGCAATGAATCAAAACGACCAATAATAGGTACCTCTCGACTCTCGTAATCATACACTCTATAGAATTTAAATAATAGACTACCTAAGACTTATTAATATTATGCTCGATTCAGGGTTATATAACACTTTAATAGACCGTTATGTACATGCATTAATTCGCAAATAACAGTCATCTGTAAAAGTTTTATGTAACTAAATAGTATAATAACTGTGGTGGTCAATAATATGTGTTATGTATATACATTATACTTATAATTGTTTCTCATATGACCAAATACAGAATTAATAAGAGTAATGAATGCCAAAATTTGAATAAGTTATCTTAACATTAATACATTTGTGGTATTAATGTTTGTTGTTTGATACTGCGATTTGAATTCAAATTTCAATAAATTATTTACCAGATATGTATAATTTTTAAGTAGGTATTATTCAAATTTATATTTGAAATAACTAATAATTTAAGACATTTTACTCACGCGTATTTAATATAGCAGAAAACAGTAAATAGTTTATAAATTTAGATATTGTCTGTTCTGTTATAACTTATAATAGTCGAGCCATTAGGAATCAATTTTATTTGAGATTAACTCGAGCTACACACAAGTACTGTATCTTTAAACATCAGATTACATATACGAGTATAATGGTATACATGATTAGAAAACTTGGTCATTCTCATAACTCTATAGAAAGTAAATTCTTAATTTATAGACAGCTGCTAACAAAGATCTAAAAAATTACGAAGTTCAACTTTAAGGGGAGAATCTACAAATTTCCAAAATTATTCTAATAAATTGAAAATTCAATCCATAAACCTTCGTCTAACATAATAACCAATGTTTTCCGGTGCGTTCGCAACCATACGTTATGCATTTAGAGAAAACAGTAATATTCAACAGACTATACTATAAATTATAATAGCACTAATATAAATTATTATAGTCAACTTTCGGACTTTGACCAGAATTTTCCACTTGATAACTCCAATATTTTAGACTCTGAAAAAATCATGAATATATAACCTCATAAAATTTAATAAGGACAAATAACAAAAAAAATTGTATCTTCCTAATTTCTTATACTTTTTGTATTATTCAAGTTACGATGTATAAGTTGTACGATATATTTTCCATGAAAATTACAGTAGCCAGTAGGTACCTATAATGATCATAACAAAAAAAACTTAATTCATAGTTAATTAATTTTTTTAATTGTACATACATACAAAATACACTTAGGATAAGTATCATATACACTATGTAAACAATTCAAAAATAAGTATACCGTGAGAGATGTCTTGTACTTTTATAATTTATTAGGTATTTATTATATTTTATGTTTATAAATTATATGTGAATTGCAAATTATTCTAATTATATAGCTATATATAGGCTATATTAGGTACCTACTATCACAGAATATAAAATTTACTATTGCTGCTACTTATAATACAGGTAACATATTTTTTGTCAATGTAGATATATATGTGAGTTAATTCGTGGGAGAGGTCATATTATAATATGAGTTGTAAAAAAGTATTTTAGTGTAACACTGTAAAGGAAATCACATTGGGACCGACAATTTTTTTTTATAGCTAACGGCATTATTTCATACCTACTATATAATATTATAATAAATAATAATACGTGTATCAAAAATAAATAGAACATATTTTCAATAGGTACTAATCGCGATTATCAACAATTTATACATGTTTTTTTATATTTTTTCGATTTTAATTCTTGGCACAAAAATCTTAGATTTATTGTCAAATGAGAAAATTACTAAAACTTTTTTCCTGCAATAGTCAAGTCGTCTGGACCATTTTACCAAAGAGACATACGAATATGTAAGTCACGAATCCAATTTATATTTCAGATATTTTGAAATGCGTGCTGGTAATTGGTTTGTTGGCAGCCGTATACATCGTTCCCAAATATACATTACGTATTTTATTTTGTTGGGCAGGCCACATACTTAGATTATTTTAGTCTTATTAGTTATTATTAAGTTATTATGGAATAATATATACAACACGAAAAGCCATGTTAAATTGTATGGTAATCACAATACCTAACTGAAGAATTGAGTTTGTTTACTGGAAAATCATTGGTACACATTCGCAAGAACTGATGAAGACTGAAATGTAGGTACCTGAATACCTTTAAATCCTACAAAATAATCAAAAACTAAAATAATATTTTTATAATACAAAAATGTTTCTCCAGTCCTCCATCATTATTTTTTCGCAAATGAAACGTTCAAATAAATTTTAAAATATATTTTAACAAAATCTATACTTTTTACATTATTTTCTTTAAATTTATTTGATTTGAGAATAGTTGTTTGTATGGTTATTTCTTTCCATGAATAATTTAACCAAATATATAAGTATAACGATTATAATAATGGCTAATTGGCTTAACGGTGTGTTTATAACTATATACAGAGCGTATCTTTTAAGTTATAATGTATTGTTTTTTTTATTATTATATTTAATGATCACCGATAAATAAAAGTAAATAAATTTAAAATTATGTGTTTATTCGTTATAGACAATCTTTTATGACATATTAAAAAATGGATCAATAAACAATTAGAAAACTGTATTATTCCTTTAAATGTTCACAACTATTTTTGGAAAATTTTGATGGCCTAATCAACACTTTGATTCAGTATATTATTACAGTATTATACTAATTACAAAACTTGGTACTATGACCACTTAGATTTAGTAAATTTATAATTAAATAATTTCAATTAAAGTACCTAACCTTAGGAGGACGTAACATCCGAATATTATAATGTTGTCTTCAAAGCTAAACATACCTAGCTATACAATATATACATAGTACAATATTAATAAATTACAAACATGTGTTCATCAGGATTGTGTTAAGATGTTTAAAATTAGAGAGAATTCCAAACTTAAAAGAAGAACATTCAGCTTTATCTATGTTTGACGTTTGTACATAATTGTCTATTGGTATTGGTTTTTTACGATGTTTACCTTAATTTTAATGTGAATTATGATGATTTTTATTTTATAATATTGTACATTTGCACGAGGGAACTAATATAATGTTATACTTAAGATAAATTGCACAATATATTGATTTAAACTTATACTCGTGAGGCTGTGAAACATTTAATAAAAAATAGCATCATTTATTAATTTCAATAATTTGTAAGGACCTAAAATCTAGTCTATAATGGGGTTGTACTTGTAAATCTCCTTATAATTTTATAATTTAACTTATAATTTTAATACTTTACAGTTGGCTGTGTTATACATTTATATTCATACGTTGATAATATTATTTAATATTTTTGATATTAGTGTGCCCGAATTTAATTTGGAAATATTATTTTTGTATCAATAATTTACTTTTAATCGATATTTGGTGCAGACACATTATGTTAATGAATATTGATCACCAACTCACTTTAACTCATTATACACATTCTGTTGTCGCTATTTTCAAGCATCTTTAAGCGATATAAATGATTTTGACAAACTTGTAAGTTTTGATTCAAACGAATTTTAACTCATTTGATTTATTAACACATTAACATATGACAAATTTACTATAAGTTAACTTTCAACCAAAGCGATTTTTAGTATAATGAAGACCATTTAGGTTACATTTAAATTTATGTTTTTTTCATTAATTGATAATTTTATATTTAAGAAAGATATAATTTAAAATCGTTTTGACCAAAGTAATTTATTTTTGTATGATTATTGCAGTCCCCCTTTTAAACCCAAAGAAAACGAATGAATACACCATTATCCGTGTTTTGTACTTTTGTAACTGTATTTTTTCAATAAACAAATATCCATGTAAAATATATAATATTAAATAATTTTCATTTTCAAAACAATAATAATTATCTTCATGACTATAATTTACTAATCTTTATTACTTACCAAACAAAAATAATAATTTTTTGGTTAAATTGTAAAATAATTAATTGATTTAAAGATATAACTAATGTCTAATATTATTCAAAAATCAATCAATGGCTTACATTATTTTAAAATTTTAAATACTACACAAAATGTTGTTTCTATTCACTTAATCCTTTTAAGTAATTATTATCTTATAATAATTAATAAGTAGTCGTTGCTAATTGATATTCAAAAATTAATAATTTATTTTTATTCTATACACATAGCCACATAGGTAAATAATAGAATATTAGATTACCCATACATTAACTTATTGTTTTATGTTTACCTACTAATTTAAATATTAAAATGGAAAATATATTAAATAGATATTTAATAACTTATTTTCAAATATTTTTTCTGGACATGATGAAAACTAAAAAGAAAATATGGACATTAAATTTGTTTTAGCTAGACAAATTAATAACTCACAGTCTATTATACTTGTAAAGTTCTGAGATCTGTATAAATAATCAAATAGATACTTATCTAAAATATTTAACGAAAGTTCTATGATTTATAATTACTTTAAATAGTTATAAATTTTGTAAAAAAAAATATTTGTACTATCCAATAAAAAGTTTAGATTGGTGTGGTCAGTCTTAACCAAATCACTATTTTGGAACAGACTTGATTCTTCAGAAGAGTCTTTATATCTGATATAGTATAGTGTTAACTGGTTATTTATTAACTACTTTTATTGTTAAGTATTCCAAAATAAAGTGCAGCTAGTAATAATTAGGTTTCTAACCTACTAATATATTATAATTATTAATTAGTATACAAAGTGTACTAATAAAATTAATACATTAAATCAATTATCAATTACATAAATAATTACATAAACAATCGAAATTATACACAAATTATATTTTAAATGGTAGTATTTATTGAATTCTACAAAAAACACGTATTTAAATCATTATATGGAATTAAAATGAGTTTAAAATAACAAATGGCCTGGAACGAAAAAAATTAATATTTTATTTTAAGAGATTTTTAACTAATAGTTATATTATATTAAAAATATTAAATGTATATAATTACAAAAATATGTATAAAATAATGTGACAAAAAGTAGGTATAATTGTGCCCTATATCTATTGAATACTGAATTCACATTTAAAATAAATATATTGGTAGGTATCACAATTAAATAAATATTTTAAATTATAAAAATATAATAAACTGGTCTAATAAAAAAATTATAACAAATCAAAGCAGTAAAATGCCTATAAGGACATATTATTGAACACACATATTGCACAACCTCATAGTTAGACAAAAGAATATAAAAATAAAAATAAAGTAAACAAATTAGTCAAATTAAAATTACAGGTAACATTAATCAGTCATTATTAAGTATACTTAAAAAATAATAAAAAAAAAACATATTTATTTAAGAGATCCTTATTAAATTCCATTTCAAATTAAGATTAATTATAATTTATAAGTTTTATTTATCATTCGCAGGTTGGCTATGACCAATAGACTGAATTTGTTGAAAGTATAATTTTCATTTATTTTTATGTTTAACTGTTTGTAACTCTATTTCCATAGGTATAGTTTTATGGATAAGTCTGTAATCCTTAATTTTACACTGTTCTGTATCAGAATCAATTTCTATAATTTCTTCGTCATCATTATCCATAACCATATGTTGATCACATGATTCATTAGAATTATCTTCAATTAATAATAATTTTTGTTTTTTTACTTGGCTATGTTTTTGTTTTAATTGGTAGGTGTTGTGTCTCTGAGCGGCTTCTGCAAACTTCAAGTTGCATTTGGTCATGTTATTCCGAAACCTTAAGTATACGGATGATGGTTCCATCTCATTGTTTAACTCTTTAGCTATAGCTGTCCATACAGGACTTGTACAGCTTGCAATCAAGTCATTATGAAATATATCATTTTTATATTTATAAATGGCATCATAAAACACATCATCACTCAAGTTTGATGTTTTTGTGTAATTTCTTTTATCCATCCTTGCAGTTTTTTCAGATTTTAAAGTTTCTCTCCACGATGTTTCTTTTGATTTAATTACTTGAATTCGATTTTTAATTACTGAAGAAGGTTCGTTAGTCCAATCTGCTAAACACTTTTTAATTAATTTCGTTCTACATGAATCACTATTTTGACGAAACTTCCAAAATGCTTCATCCGGAGAGAGTAAATTGTTCATTAAATTTGAAACGTCTAACCAAACAGGACTAGATTCCATAGCAAAAACACCATTATTGATAATGGAATGTTTGAAAATTGATATTGCATCAAAGAACATCTCATCTTCAATGCTTTGGTCTTCAACAGAATACGACTCTTCATCTACTTCGTGTAAAACATCGTTTAATTGAAAATTTCCAAACAATTTCCCTTGACAATTATGAGTGTTGCGTTTAAACCTCAAGTAAGCTGTTTTAGCTTTGATTGCATAATTAAGGTGCTTTGATATATCATTCCAGACATTATCAGTAGAAGGCACTATACAGTTATTTTTCACCAATCTATTTTTAAACACTATACAAGCTCCAATAAAGTCATTTTCTTGCACATAGCCAACTTTTTGTCTCATAGATATCAAATCTTCAAAACTAGTGTCTGCATCACCTTTTGTATAGTCATGGTCCATTTGAGAAGTAATTTTTGATGAAATTGGAGAGGAAATTACTTCATTTTTATCTTTTTCACAAGCTTCTAAAAGTTTCTGTTGGCAATTATGTCTGTTTAACATAAAGTTATTATAAAGCGTTAATGGTTTTACTAAAAAATTAAGTTTAGATGCAATTTCTCTCCAAATTGGATCACTGGGTTTAGCATGTGTTCCATTTTTAAGTATGGAGTCCTTATGGTTAATTATTACATCTAAAAATTTATCTTTATCAATACCTTGAGAACGGCAAAAGTCTTTTTTTGAATATTTCAACAACTTTGTTCGGCAACCGTCTATATCTTTAATGAATCTCATATAAATGTCTCTGGGTTTTAATGCATAATTTATTTTTTGACTAATCTTTGTCCAAACTCCATTATTAATATTTGCAATAATATTATTGTTTATAACTGATTGTCTGTGTGCAAATATAGCTTCAAATAAGTCGTTTTTTGGAACAGAAGTATTACCAAAAAGTCGAGTGCGGCAATTTTTATAATCATTAATGATATATGAATAAACATCATCTGCATTCAGATCTTTTAAGCGACTAGATATTTGTTTCCATACAGGATCATCTTTCAATGCTATTTGTCCATTGGCTAATAAAATAGAATCCTTAAATTCATTAATAACTTCAATAAAATCATCATTCGATTCATTGGAAATATTACATTCAACTATTGGTGTTAATTCAGTCATATTTTCAGATACTTCAAGCTGTTCCCCGGAAAACACACTGCGTTCTGTTTTAAGAGCTTGAATCATTTTTGTCTTACACAAATCTTTATCCTTAGAAATTGTGTCGTAGATAACTTCAGGAGATAATTCAGAATTTAATCGAAGAGAAATCTCATTCCAAACGGGATCACTTAAATCTACAACTTGATCACCATTCATTATTGAATATTTATACAAACATATTGTTTCAAAAAACTGATCTTTATTAATTGTGTCTTTGTAAGTATTGTCGGTTAATAATCCAGTAGGTTTAAGAAGTCTATTTAAGCATAGTTGAGAATTTCTTGTCACTCTGAAGTATACAGTTGCTGGCTTTAACGTATCATTAAGGTCTCTTGAAATTTGAGTCCAAACAGGATTTGAAAATTTAGCTATTTCACTTCCATTTTGTAAAATATCATCGCGATATTTACATAACACACTGAAAAAAGCTTCATCGGATACACTATTAGGCTTGTTCAATTTTGGGACCACTAATGGAGTGAAATTCTCATCTTCCTTACACGCCTCAATAAGTTTAGTCTGACATAAGTCATGATTACGAATAAATTTTGAATGGACATCAGATGGCTGCAAAGCGTAATCTAACATTTTTGCCACTTCATTCCAAACCGAATTATTATATCTTGCTATTGATCCATTTTGTATGATTTTTTTCCTATGAGTGTATAATGCTTTGAAAAATTTAGAAGAATCTTCAAACTTCAAACTTTTCTTTTTTACTTTGTTTTGTAGCTTTTCTACGGATGGTACAAATTTTCGACTAGGAACGTCATAAGTCTTGGCTTTGGAGGGGTCAAGTTTACAATGAGTAAGCAATTTTTTATGACAGTTGTGTGTATTACGTTTGAATCTCAAGTAGATACTATTGGGCTTTAAAGCATAGTTCAAATGTGCTGAGATTTGATTCCAAACAGAATCCACACTTGGCGCCACCTCTCCATCCTTAAGAACCTTATCTTTGAAAACGAACAAAGCATCATAAAATGTTTCATTATCAACATGACCTGGTCTTTTTTCAACAACTTCATGGTGCATATCCGTTTTCATCATATGGTTTAGTATGGATATGTCTGTAGTTTGACTTTTAGGGTCTTTAAGATATGCTTCAATTAATCTTGTTCTACAAGAATGTTTATTTAGAATAAAACGATTGTAAATACTTTTTGGTTTAAGTATATTATCTAATTTTGAAGCAACGCGTTCCCAAATATGATCAGAAGAACTAACAATGCGACCATCTTTCACGATTTCGTGCATAAAGTCGAGAAGTGTACGAAAAAATGTTTCTCTAAACATTTTCTTTTCACTCTTATTCATTGAAAAATATTTTGAAGTAGATTCACGCTCAGTGTTATCATCAGGATCTGATTCGGGTTGGTGCTGGTTTTGATTCAATTTTAACATGAAATGATTAGAAGGTAGCAATATACCAGATACGGGTTGTCCTTCGGCATTATTAATTAGCAATATCTGATTTGACTGGACGGATGATGTAGACGGCACAGTTACTGATGTTTTCTCAGATAATTTTGTTAAAGTAGGAGCATTTATAATTTTGGTGTTTGGTTGATTTTTAAACGTATTCATTTCTTCGACAGCTTTACATATAGTTATGACTGACATTTTTTAATCTGAAACATGAAAAATACATGTTAAGTTATTTTTAACTTAATCTCGAGGTATGGTATATACGTACAATGTACATTGGACGTATATTAAATGTATATAGTCAATATATGCATATAGTGAGTATAATTACATTTAGAAAAACACATTTTTTTCTTCTAAAAACCAATGATAAAATTTAAATTTATATAATGTTTTTATGGCGAAAAAAATACTTTAAACATAAGAAATTATTGTTTCAAGTAAAAATTACTAGTCAATTTAAATTATAAAACAATAATTACTTTGGTTTTTTTTAGCTAATTTAATTATTTTTAGATTAGTATACTGCAGACAGTTGTAACCGTAATCAGTAACATCGGAATACAATATTAGTATATAATATATTATATTATTCTGTTTGGAATAAGTCTAATCTGGGATCAGATACCTACCAATCACCTCAGAAGTGCACCTTAAATTTTCTACTCACTATCAATCACCTAGTAATTGATGGAAAAACGCTAACATCAAAAAAATACTTGCAAAACTTACAATACAATTAACACAGGAAGTATCACGTTTTCGATGGGCGTCGAACTCGGGTCAAATACGAGGTACATAAATCTAAAATGCCTACTTCACGTTTTAGTATTTTATTTTTACCCACTGTAAACTTTTAAAATTTTCACTCCGTTTATACCTTTCCGATTTTAGATTTAACAGAACTAATTATTATAATAATAGGTATGTATTATATAACAGTAACATTGTATATACACATACAAATACCTACTGCCACATGGATACATTTGTAGATACTCATAAGACAATTGAAAGTTTTAGATTTTGCCCTGGGTCTCATTTTTGAAATACTCTTGGGATCTTCCAAAAAAAAAAAAAATTGAAATGGACTTATAATAAGAAAAATTAGCAGGTTAATAATAGGTACATACTAACATAATACATATGACTAGGATTATTACATTTTATCTATTAAAGTATCTAAAGACTTTTATAAAATATTTTTTCTTATGAAATATCAATAATATAATTTTATTTCGAGTTTAGTTTAAAGTTAATAAATAATAATATATGTTATTATATATTTAAATATTAATATTATGCAAGCAGGTTACGTTTTCGGTAATACTAAACAATTAATGTAAAACTGTCATTTATTATTATTGTCACAATACTGAAATGCAAAAAATACCTACATAATATTAAAAATATCTAAAGTTCTTCGTAAAAATTCGCTATTGCAAGTATCGGACGCTACATAGTAGTTGGCCCGTAACTATTATTTTATATATTACAGTTATTAGATTATTACCTCTACAGCTTATGGCCATATTAGTGTTATGTTATACCGTGCTCATTAAAATACGTTTAATATTTTCATCAATATTTAATAGATATTTATTCATTATTTAGTATGGCTAATATTGTTGCCAGTGTTATTATTTTCTTACTATAGAGTATAGACTAAATGTTACATTAACACCAACATCATGAATTTGAATGACCTTGGTTGGTCAAGCTCTGCGTATCCGTATGTATTTATTATTTATTTATTAACGGGCTAGAATATGATAGTTTAATTACATCTAATACGAGTATTTACTACAACAAATAATGAGTAAATTATAGTAGTTACAATATTTTTCCATTTGGAAAATATAAAAGCCTTACCAATCCTGCAAATAGGATATACAATTAGTAAGTATAAACATGGACGTAATTAGAATGGCTAGGCTAAAGTAAACACTACCCACGCAAGCTTTCCACTTTTTCAAACTCTGACTATATATCGTCTATACCAGCCCAATTAAGTGGGAAAACTTTTACGTATACGTATTATAGGGCATTGGCTTTGAAAACTAACGAGGATTGAAGGGAATCGTAAACATTTTCCACACAATATATTTTCGATACATAATATAATATTATATGAAATTATTTTCTTTTCGTAATAAATGTAATAAATTATAAATGCATATTTTTGATAAATTAACTACTTGAAACAATAAAAAATAATAATATTTAAAATATTGTCTAGATAAAATATAATAGTACTAACGTCTAACATACTGTATTAAATAAAGTAACATTGAAAAATATGTGTTTAGAAATAAAAAAAGAATCAGAGGTCAAATGTTTTTTTACAAAATGTATCGTTTTTATGTCAGAATTTTTAGCCATTTTTATTTTATGTAGACAATCTATTAGCTTCATATAGTAAATATATATAATTACATTTACAAATTTACAATTATAATTTATTGTATTTATGAAAAAAAATAATTAAAAAAAAAAATTTGGGGGAACATCGTACGCATCAAAAATATATTGGGTGGAAAATACACCAAAAAAAAGTCGTGAAGGGATAGAAAATTGTCCATTTACTCGTGCAAGGAAAAACTATATACATCCATTTATAATAAAACGATTAGACGCTGATCGCAGTCAAATATTCGGAGCACAACTTTTTTATCGAAAGAGGGGGAAGGTCGGCACAAAACTGTATTAGACTTAGGCACAGATAGATATTTATAGGAATTATCGCTTGTAGCCGCGAAAGGTTTTATGTAAATAACGATTACTATACATTTACACGGAAATTCTTTAATTCTCTTGCGAATCATTATCCACACGTAAACAGTAAACACATTATTCATTATTATAGTTATGAGTTATTACATTAATGCATATACGAATAACGTTAATAACGTTTATAGTGTTGAATTAAAATGTAATCGTGTAGGTACCTGACATGTGTAAAAGTGCCCAATATAATTACAAGGATAATAAAAACGCAAAAAAAAGGTATCGCGCACGACATAATACGCCTAATTTTTCAAAAATAACATTCCTCCCTTCTCGCTTTAAAAAAAAATCGAAAATCTCAGAGGCAATTTATATTGAAATCATTAACCCTTCGTCACGCCACGGCAATACGGCATTCAATGTTCGTACCATTCCCTCTCGTTCTCATCACTTGGATCCGCCACCACCGATTGGACCATGTGCGTGTGTACAGATATCGAAAACGGCGCTATTCGATGTTGGATGCTGTCTACCCGCGGACGTGGAGACGCTATTTTAAATCGTATCTCGACCGATTAGCCTTGTATCACATCATCAACTATAATTGTCCCTGCGATCGAGTGAGACACTTTGAATAAGGAAATATTCAAAGTCCTTTTCTCGTGAGGACAAAATCAAAATAATTACCTATTTCAATAGTTATTTTAGAAAATCCTCCAGTGGGGTCCGTCCTCCGATTTTCGCTGATGCGTACCCACGGAGTACCTATATATACTACCTATACGATATAATTATTATATTATCGATTCTAGAATATTGTCCTTAATTTTACGAAAAAAAAAAAACTTTCTCCACACCATTTTAAAAAACACTTCCTCCTCGACAATCGTAAGATGCGCAGTAAGAACAATGTGTATTTAATAACACTGTCGAATTTTTCTATAATATCCAAAATTTATTAGCACTGGTTTTGGGTACACCTACCTACAGTACACTGCTCGATATTATAATATTGTATTATTATACTCTGTTATACTTCTCTATACTAGTCACCGCCAATATTTGCGCACGGAAAAAATCACCTACCTCCACCGATTCGTTTCCGGTCGGACGTCCGCGTACAACACTGTGTGCGGTATAGACACCCCGTCGACTCGATGCGATGCTCGTTCGCGGCGGACAGGTACACGCGACGCACTACTGTCCGACTCTGTCCAGCCGACGTCAGCGGTTCGGATCCCACACCGAAAAACGACCGTTTTATTTATAGCGACGAGACGACGTGCAGCTGCTGTCCGGCCGCCGCCAACTACTGCAGCCGCCCGGCCAGGCGGTCGAACGCCGCGCGCGCGTGGGCGAATCAATAATACGCGTAAGCCCGATTAAGCTGTAAATCAATCCGCCCGGCGCGCCAGGACAAAAGCTCTCGGAGGTGCGCGCGCGGGATGCAGGCGAAGAGTAAAGCTCGCGCCGCCGTTTTTTAGCCGACCGGTGCAGTGCCGCCAACGTTCCCGTCGGTCGTCGCCGCCGCCGCCGCCCGTTTACCGGATCCCGCCAATATTTCAACGAAAACACAAACAAACTGCGGACGACCCGTGATAACTACAACTGATAACGCACACCGATTGCTAATCTGTCGAAAAACTCGAAAATCCATGACTACGACGACGAAATCGTTTCGCATCACGGTGGGTCGAGAAAATCCCGTAACGCATATTTTCGTTTCGTCGGTTTTTCAATCGTGATTTGGGCGGGTACCGCGTTCGAGCGATAGAGATACTTGGCACCGTTTCCGAGCCCGCACGCCATGTCCAAGTCGTCCAGTTCCAACGACTTGCGCACCGAGCTGGCAGAGCTCGTCAAACGCAAATCGGACATTGCCGTAAGTTCATATTTTACGGGCTGAATGCGCTTCCGATCATAAAATCACAATTGCACACTACACCAACGCATTCGTCGTGGTCTGAGAATATAATATCTAACTAACGAATGTGTCTGCCAATCTCTCGCCAGTCGCCTATTCCGTTTTCAGTTCGTATTCGAATTACTGATTTATCTGGCCTAGAAATATTGCACTTAAAGGTGGATAGGTTTTTCAATGTTATCCTCTCATAATCGGATACAGTTTATTTTACATTGTAACTCACGCATACAGTTAAGTTGTCACAATCATAACAACTGGTCCTAATCATTGTAAATCTTTGATAATTGATAATTTTAATTTAGTAGTTTACGCGAAAACGCAAGAATTTGATCTAGAGATACAGTACGTGTAGATATAACAATGTACAATAATAATTATATTGTGTTTACCGGCTGTATAATTGATGTATACAAGAAATTTGTGCTTACTGCCTACCAATAAAAATTAATTTACAACTGGCAGTGTTTATGAAATTAAAATATTATAGTAATAGTCGTAAACATAAGCCAATAGACAACGATTAATTATTTTCATAATTATTCTTCTATGATTTCAAACAAGTATTATAAATTTGTTTATACCTACTGCACTCTAGCATTAAATATACTATTTTATAAAAATTTATTTTCACATTAATAATTTTATTTTATAACAACTTTTAACATTGACACAATATAAATTAATTAAACGCAAATGCAATGATTGTTTTTAGAACTAATATTTATTTTTGGTTTTAGGAAACCTTAGCTAACCTTGAACGTCAAATTTATGCATTTGAAGGAAGTTATTTAGAGGACACTCATTTATATGGTAATATCATCCGTGGTTGGGACAGATATCTTACATCGGCTAATAAACTTCCCAATTCTAAAAATGAACCTCGTAACAGAAAATTTAAAGAAGCTGAGCGTCTGTTTTCCAAATCATCTATTACCTCCATGGCTGTAAGTTTTGTTTTCTATAACTAATAATTGTATACTAGTTTTTCTTTTTTAACTTACCAGAGCTATACGAAATGAGTTTTTGAACTACATATGTTCATTAAAATGTAATTTGTTATAATTTGGCAGTGTCTTGTAATTTAATATAACTGTTGTAATGTTGTGTATTGTATATATTTTTCAGGCTGTAAGTGGTTTAGTAGAGGCTCAAGAAAAAGGTATTGACATAATTTTGTTTTTTTTTTAAATTAAAATTAATTTAATATTATAAATATATTATTTGTTATTATTAGCTGAAATAAACAGTGAAACTGAGTCACAAACAGGAAATAGTGGTAGCGAAGATAACATGACCAAAGAAAGTGGAAAATCTAATAGTTTGACAAATGGTCCAACCACCCCCAGAAATCCATTAGCTTCTGCCAAACGAACGTCCAGTACAAAAAAAGTTAAGAATCGATGATCTTCGTTTAACAAACTCAATAGAGTAAGTATTTATCTTCTACTTAATATTAATGTAACACAATGATCTATAAAATAAATGTTTAACTTTTAATTAATTTTCATAATATTATTGACTTTATATTGTATTTTTATATATGTATACTACTAATAAAATATAATAAATAATTGAGAAATTGAAGTTATGAAAACTTATAGATTTAAAATTCCTTAATAATTCACCTTTGTATTTTAATATGATCCTATTACCTATTTATGCAAATATATATAATTGTGATATGCATTTCTATAAAAATATTGTACAAAATTAAACTCTTAAACTCTTACCAAATCTGTTTTTAACAAATAATTTTATTTCATTCAGGTTTTAAAACAGTTCCAGCGACCGCAGTGAGAACGTAATGTTATGTTAACATTGTTTAACAAACAAAATTTTTGTAAATGTGTTATAATTACTATAATCTAGAGCTTAATATCATTTATTATGGTACGAAGATAATTTTAACTGTAAATTATTGTACAGTAATGTAAATCTAAAACGTAACAGCACATTTTTTAATGTAACACATTTAATAACCATTTTTAATTTTACTATAAAATTATAGTTAATAAATCAATTAACATTATTTCTAAGACATTTATTAATAATTATAAAATTTTAAAATTTCTAACATAAAAATAATTAATAAATTATTCAATAAATTTAATTTTTATTTACTTATAAACAAAATCAAAAATGAATATAACAATACTCAAATATTTAATTACATTTCAAATTAACATTACAACCAACTACAACAACACTACATTATCATCAATAATTCAATTCAAGTCAGTTTAATATTGAATTACTAATGAAATACTGTAAAATACAAAAAATTATATTATTATCTTTAATTATGTTAATAACACACAATAAGAAATTAACCATACAATATGCAAAGTAAACTATAATTTTTATTTTAGAACAAACTAGTTTTTCAGTCTCACTTTCTCACTTAATGTGTTTAATCAGTAGTTGTTTTGCAATAGATCAGTTAAACATAATATAACTAATAGATATAATTTTCGATTCGTTTAATATTAATTTCTTATAAGTTTTTGAATTATTATTATTTTATTTCTATCTTTTGAAATTTTAAGATAACACAGATAAATATACAGTAGAGTAGTTTCAATAGTTAAACCACGGTCTTCTAAGATCGTGGGTTAGACTAATGTTCATACACGTTTATGTACAAAAAAAAAAATGATAATAGACGTACACGTAGAGCAATGAATTCAATTTTGCACCATTTTCAATTGGTTCGGGGTTGAATTGAAATGATCAACTGATGACCACTATACTTTAACGTCGGCTTAGCATCAAAAGAACATATAATATTCAAAACAAGGTGGGTAAGTGTATTTGGATATTGTAAATGACAAGTTACAAAAAATATATTAGAACAGATTAAAATATTAAATAAAATATAACATGATATAATTGTATAAAAATAAAGTAATAATAATAATGATAATTTACAAATTATTACAATTTGTTTTCAGATACTTTAATTAAATAAATAATATAATAAACAATAATTGTAGTACATTTTTATAATTGTCTCACAATTTACAAATATCACAGTTGACACTAAATATGATTAACTAACTTAACAATTGTAATTACATGAAAAAACATATTATAATATTATCAGCTTATAACACACTTGAGTCACAATATAATACATTTTTAAAGTACTGATAGTTCAACAGACACAAACATCAATTTTAAGATATGACGACGTATCCAGAAGTCGATGCTGCATTATTTGTAAATCCTTGATGCCAACGGTTTTCTATAAAGCAATGAATATTGAATATTAACAACTAGTCAGCAAATAAACTATTTAATAATAAATAAAAAATATTCACGTGATAATAATAAATTCGATCTTTCCTGAGATACTAGCCAATTGATAAAATAAAATAAAACGGGTGTTAAAAGTACAATTGCCGAAATGACAAGTAAAATCCATTCGGAATCATAGTTAGATTCATGACATTTAAACTTGTAACTCCAATCACTTTGTGTAGTGTTAATCTACAATAAATCAGTGGTTAAAAATATAACTTTTAAAGTAAATTTGCAAATCGATTCACTTACTAAATCTACCACATCCATACAAAATGTGTTTTCATTTTTATACATATTATAGTAATCGGTTAAATTAATATAGTATTGTTTGCAATCGGCACAAAGTGATGAGTTTGAAAGTTTTGTGTTGTTTATGTGTTTTGATATACATTCATCTAAATTATCACCGCGTATCATCACTCCTTTTGTCTTGTCATTGAAAACAGTACCATTTAAACACACTAATAATAAATTTAAAAAACTGGTTATACCACAAGTGTTAAAAATAGGTATTAGATTGTAGTAACTATGTAAGTACTAACGTTTGCATGACGCTTTTTCCCACATGTCCAACACATAGTTATAGCTTGCATACACAACTTGTAACCGATCGATATTAGTTAAAACTGCTCGACAGTCTACCTCACTATCATTGTTGTGTAACTACAATATGAACAAAAATAAAAAAAAATTTAATTGCATAATTGACGATTATTTTATAATTTTACTAACCTTTTGAATTTCTTCATATCTCTTAAATACTTGATTGAACTCGTTCACACATTTTTCACATACAGTGATCGGCCGAGCATTAGTAACTACACACAGTGTAAACTTGGCTGTCTCATTAGCAAATGATTGCAGAAGATTTTGACATCCGTCAGGCAACACATCTCTAGACCAAAAATTGAATTAAGAACAAAATATTTAAAAAATGGCTATTCATAGATCCCAATAAAAAAAAAATAGTAAAAAATGTTTACTTACATGGTCGCAGTTGATGATATGGATACGTTCGACGCCAATGACAGTTTTGCGGTAAAGTAAAATAAGTAAGTATAAAAAAAATGAACGATCTTAGTCATGTCTGATGATTTAAAATATTGTTCTGTTAAAATATATCATTACTACTGAGCGAGTTTTTAGTTTCCGCATTTGTCAATGACGTTAAGTCAAACAAATTGTATATATTTCATATGTGGTTATTCACAGTATTCGCACTCTTTATTAACTAAATCATTAAAAATCACAGTAATCACTTTTAACGCTGAGTCAATAATATAGAAAAAAAAACAAGTGTCCGATACAAAAACATAATACTGTTATCAGTACACGAATAACCTTCCATTATCTCGGACCCGATTTATAATAAAAAAAAAAAAAAAGTAAATAATAAGATATACCCTTTCTATTATCTTGTGATCACAGTAAACAACTATAAAAATTTAAAATTGCTCCTGACATTTTAAAAATAATATTAATATACATGGTTGAAAGAGATTGAGGTCTACAAATATTTTTCGAGATGACACTTCAAAAACGTAACTTTCAACACATATATACTAAGAACCAACTTATGAGTGATTTGTATTAATTTCTCAATCGTTTTAAATGAGCTTAAAAATCAAAGTTCAAAATAAATCAAAAATTGAACTTCAATCGCTCGTACTATGAGGCTTTATGCTGAACTTTTAATTCCCAATTTAAAACTTACAAGGAATCTCGTACCTTTTCAATTTCGAAACATGGATTTTAAGTGGAAAATTATGCTTAACCATGCAGTAAAATTTTAAAATTCTATTGACTCGCGTACAGTTTTAACATAATCTAACTCAAATCATTGAGAAACTACTACATTCAGTAGTTATTAGATACCTACTAAAAATAAATTATGGTGGACTGAAAAAGTTTATTTTCTAACGATCAACTGGCATTGAAAATCAAACTTTCGATGCAGACATGCTAAGATAGAATATGTGGCAGGAAAGTAATTTCATTCAAAGACGAAATTCTCCTGTGACTGAAATACTTCACTTCCCGTTTTTTCCGCATAATATGTTTCATTGTAATAAAAATGTGTAAACACATGTGTATTTCTTGAGAAAACAATACATGCAAATTGTTTATACACAATTGAAATTTACTCGTTCTCACACACTATACGCATTATACATCCACGTTTAAACTATTTAGATTACTATGCGACTGTGAGCTCCTAGTCCCTATATATTAACTAAAAATAATAATAATATGGTAGTTTACATCAACGTTTCAACAGGTCACATTATATTGACAGGTCAAAACCATAAGGTGTATTACGCACATAGTATGTATAAGTAATATTAGACATATAATAAATTTTAATGATATTAAACCTAAGTTGAACCTAGAAAATTTGTTGCTGGTCTACCTGGCAGTAAGAGATTCCAATGGTGGGTTGTCATTATATGGTCGGAAACACTGATTCCCAACAATATAGAATCAATATTTTTTTCTAGTTTGGTTTGCGTTTTACTGAATTTAATAACTTTAAAACGTTTATTAAAAAAAAAAAAAAAACTTCAAAAATTAGTATACAATATTAAATAATCAAATGCTAAGGTTATTAATAATTAGAAAACAAATGGTGGCGTAGAAGAGTGACTATTGACAAAAGTAATTGTAGTCATAGGAACCTTTGTACTACTCTCAGTATAATATCTACAGATTTACAAAACATGGATAATTAAGTATTTGTATGTTTATATCAGAGTAATATAACTAAATTTATATTAGTTTATATGAAGTAGTCAAATAGTTTTTTCATCAGAACAGTTACAAATATAATAACATATAAATACAATACTTTGTTTAGAACGAATTTAACTACCTCATACAACCATAATATAAACATACAATAAAAGTTATATTTGACATTCTTGGATAATAAGTATCAATAGCTTTTATATACATTTTCTATGTATGACTAAATCTAACAACTATTTATGTTATAAACAGATTTTGAATAATACTAATAAAGAAAACTTAAAATATTTTTACATACAATTTTGAATTTTTGATACATAGTAAATGTAGTAAATTATTTTCTTCAACATGCGAATTCATAAAGAATGTTATATGAAAAACAATACTCAGTGAAAACTTAAAATAAAATTTCACCCAAGTATTGATTAATAAAAGTTATCAAAGTTATAATTATCAGATTGCTTGAAAAGTTTTCATTTTGTATTTAAAGAAAGGCACATAGTTGGTTGTTGAAATTTAATTATTTATTTCATAAAAAAAGTTTATTAACTTTTATAGTAAAATCATATTTAAATTAAGGACAATTAATTTCAATTTTAAAAATGATATACTATGTGAATTGTTTTTTATAAAAAGTATATAGAAAATGTTTCTTAAAAATGTTCTTGAATCTAACTTATTTAGAATCGAATCAAAATTAATTTACTATACAATGAATAGCAAGATGTACATTTTCAAATTAAAAGTTTTATATTATTTACAAAATGAAAAAAAAATTGAATTATAAATGAAATAAAATTATTACAATTATAAATATATTAAATGTATGATAACATTTATGCATAATGATCAGTTTTACAATACATATACAGAAAAATATGATGTACATTAAAATTAATAATTTAAATTGTTAATATCTTCAACCTTGAATTACAAAAAAAAAAAATTTTTTCTCATGTTCACAAAAATAGAATCATAATATAAAAGGGTTTTTGTGAAAGAATTAAGAAATAAATGAATATTACACATTTAATTCAAAGATCATTAAACTGTTCACTCAAATAAACTCTAACTGTTCCCGAAAAAGGAACCTTAAGTACTCTAGTTTTAGCATCAGGCATCATTGTATCCAATAATTTCTCTAGAGCAGGAACTGAAAGTATATCAACGTTATCTGATTTGTCTTTTTCCTTATCATTTTCTGAAGCAACCACATCTGGCCGCTGTTTGGGTTTTCTCGTCCTCAATATAGGTATATTGTTGGTTTGTTCTCTGGCATGGGATAATTCTAAATTGTAACCAATACTATGCTGATTCTGTTGATACTGAGTTATAAATAAGTCTGTAACACGGAGTAATTCATGAGTCAATCCCCAAACCAAATGTGTTAAATTCTTGGAGAGTTTTTTGAGACAGTCAATCAAGTGGCAATTGGTAGTTGCAGACTAAAAAAAAAAAAAAAAAAAAAAATACATATAACAGATTAAAATAAATAAATAGATATTATACAATAATAAATTAACATACTTGGCTCACATAGGCAGGAATAATCAGTAAAGCTTTAATACCAACACATTTTTCCAATTCATCTTCGACAACACTACTAAATTCTATGTTTACCAATTCCAAAATAGTGAGCTTTTCAAGACTCCTAATAACAGGAAAAACGTCTTGTGCACAACTTTCCCATCGACCACAGTTTTCTAATCTCAATGATTTCAAATTAACAAATCTTTTTAATGGCGATGCAAACTCTGGTGATAAACAATCACAATCACCAATTTCAAAAAACTCTAGGTTATCAGTAATAGTTTCCAAACTCTGACAGATGTCTTTTGGAAATGATTTAATAGAAGTCAATGACTAAATAATAACAAAAACAATTAATATTATAATTTTTTTATCCATAAATATTCAGTCATTCATTAAAACTTACAAGTTTATTCAAATTAACTAAATTTCCAAAAGATGGCAATGCCGTTAATTTTATTCCACTTAAACCTTTTAGTCTTAACTCAGTGAGCATTGTCATTTGGCCTAAATAATTTAAGTTTAGTACCATGAAGTCATTAATGTTCTTAGTTTCTTTTGTTACATTTGGATTTCTAAAATAAAATCAATTATTAAAATTGTTTAAAAAAAAAAAAACAAAATCTAATTTTCTTTATTACTTAATTGAAGTAGCATTAAGTTCTTCAAGTTGAGGTAATGAGTAAATAATATCTTCAACTACATGAGTAGGACATCTATACAATTCAATCAATTTCAACTTTTGTGCTCTTTTCATTGCTTTCGAAAAATTCAACCAAAAATCTTCAAATTCTTCAACCTTTGAAGGTATCAACATTCGTCTAGTGTCTAAAGTATGAGTTAATTGTTGTTCAATAGTGTCTACAAACCTTTCCCAATCATGGACCATAGAATTTTTTAGACGAACATTTTGCCACTAAAAATAATTGAATAAATTAGCAAGAATATATTGTGAGTAATTTTAAGGTTATACTTACTAAGAACTTATTCATTGCAATTATATGCCAAGCGGTACATACTCTAGAAGCTGCTAAAAGTTCATGCGTTTTTAGATATTTAAAGACGTGTCTCAATGCTTTAGCCATGTAGTTGAATGATTGCATGGAAGTGGAAGTGGAAGGTGTTGCAATATCTCTTAATGAACCATTCATTTCAGAATTCCTGAAAAATTTGATAAAAAAAAATGTTCAATTAAAAATTATTTTATTAATTTAGTTATAAAAAAGCATCCTTCAATATTTGTTTATGTTCTTGACCAGGCACATATAAAGACCACTAGCTTTAACATGCAAACAAAAATAGGCCTTAGAACATGTATGAAACAATAAGTAAATAAAAAACAGGGGTTGAAAGGAATATAGGAATGTAGACTTTCCGCTCAAATCTGAAAACAAACATAATCAAACAATTAAAGCAGTAAAAATACGAACATTTAACTTACACTCATTCATACAAGCAAGACCAATGACCAACGCTACTGTGTGCCTGGTCCATTATTATATTCCCCCAAAATATAGGGAAAATTAAATATTAACTTACTCATCCAAATTGTTGGGCTCTTGAATAACACAAGTCATCAAACTAGGTCCTCGTGTTTGTTTCATTTCATAAACATACTGCTCATGAAAATTACCATCAACCATTGTAGTTTTGTATTCATTTCCTTGACATATAACAGTATTTATTATATCAGAGTCACTTTCATCACTATATTCATCAATTTCATAGTGTGATTCTTCAATTTTAGAAATAGGTGTTCTATCAATAAAGAAATTAGGAGTATCTGATGCTTGATGAACTTGTCGTATACGAATTGGTTCAACGCGTAGTTGTTCTGGTTCAGTAGCACCAACAACTACAGTATGAGATGACTGTACACGTCTATTTCTTTGTCGCACAGTAGATCGACAGTTCTAGGTAAAAAATATTCATAAAAATATGGAAATACAGTTGTATTGGTTATCAGAAAATAATGAAAACTAAAAATTATCACTTACTATACATACATAACCAACAATTTTTAAATTAGCATTTAAATTGACACATGCTGGATGATAGTAGACTAGACATTGAGCACACATTAGAGTGGCAGGTTCATCACTATTAGGGCACCGTATACCACAAGGAGTCTGCATGATAACTTCCCCATCTGATGTTGACGACCTATTTTTATCCATTCACGTATATGGTTTGATTGAGGAAGGATTATGTAGAAGGAAGCATAAGGATTACAACCCCTTAATTTTGCATTATAATTGTGAAGCCAAATAATAAACTAATAAGCAAAAAACTGTTTAAGCAAAAAAATAAAAAATAAAGCCAATATGTTACCGTCTTTTAGTGGTTGTGGTATTTATATCATTATTCTCAAGTTTAGGAGAAAAAACTTTTGGTGATACACTAGATTGAATAGCTTGCCAGTCTTCAGCTATGTATTCAGGAGTAGATGAAGATGTATTCATTGATTCTGAATTCACTATTTAATAATGTAAAAATACATTCTGCATTAAAATAGCATAATAAAATATACAACTGAATATTTCTCAGATTATTAAGCAAATAAATATACAGAGTTCAATAAAGTATACAAATATATATTTAATACAATTTTAAATGTATATGGATATTTTAATCAATATTTCACACATAGATTGAATTATATATAAATTTTGGAATTGTACAATGAAATGCAATATTATTTGAGAAAGGTTAATTCTAAATTATCAAAAATTGAATGAATCAACGCCAATTTTTTTAAATTGGTTTTAATTAAACATAAATAATTTTAATTGGTATAATAAACTAAAATTGATTCCTTTATTAATAAAAGGAAATGTTTGTATGTGTACAGTCAAGTCTATCATTATAAAAATACTATAGACAAATAACACTAAGTACGGCCTATGAAAAATTAAGCCGCTATTGCCACACAAGGTACTTCAAACTTAAAATATGCAAAGGCACCCATCAAATGTTGTTTGACTGTTTATAAATGTAGAACCTCTGAATATGTAAAAATCAGCCGGTAGGTGCATGACATTAGCGGCTTACTTTTTGCTGGCCGCACTTTAAAGCAATTATTTATTGTTCATGGTTTTAATTTAGATTTGTCTTACTAGCCACATACTCACGTGATGTGAAAAGTAAGTATCTATACGTCTAAATACCACTAGTGGGTCAAATCTAAATTATAATACTAAATGGTTGTATACATTTTTAAGCCTGTATTTTATACTAGAAAATAACAACTTAATTAACTATATTAGATATTTATAATAGTTTACATTAAAAGAAGTTTAAGGGATAAATCTATATGATTAGTCGAGGGCAGCATTGTACAGTTTTAATAATAAAATATATTTATTTTTACCTTTTTTAGATCTAGATCTTGGAGTCTTTCCACTTTTAAAAACAATTTTCATTTTACTTGAAGACTTGTTGTTTTCATCATCTGATAATTCATAATCAAATGGTGGTCGCTGCTGTACAGGTGTTTTAGATTTTTTAGGTCGAATAGCAGTAAAAGAATCTTCCTAAAAATATATATAAAAATAATTAAAAATTCTCAGTTTTTAAAGAGTTATGTGAATAAAATATGAAGAATATAAAATAAGAATTATAATTCATGTGGTTATGTATAATATAATGATTATTGCCTATTGGTGCACATGCAGCATACCTATAAAAATATCCAACATTCTGCATTGTCACGTGCAGTTTATAAATACATTTAGTTTTATTTCTAAAAATATATACTTTTTATCCATTATACTGATATGTTTATAAGGTAAAATTTCTGGATTTATATTTGCATTTGTTTACTAACTTAACTTAACATCAATTTTTATTTTTATGACTCTTACTTAAATACACCAATACATCATTTTATATATACTAATAAGAAAACAAAAACGTATAGGGCAAACATATTTAAATTTGAATTCAGCCTTATTTAAACTGTTAATCTTTTAAATATTCTATATTCGGGCCACCGAGAGAACGCTACTCTTTCGCGCGATAGTGGTGACAACATGTCGGAAGCACGCGTTAATGGCGGCCAGTGTTTTGAAGTGTTTAGTGGTGGGAATGTGCAAAAACGAGCAAATTTTGGTCGTCACCCAGAAGTGTTCTCTTGGTAGCTCGACTATATAATTAATGATTTTAAAATATAACAAAAGTAAAATAAATATTGAATTTTAAATTGAAAAGTTAACATTTACATTTTTAATAAAATTAAAAAATAAAAACAGTTATGCTAATTAATAACTAATTTAGAAAAATAAAAATAAAAACATAAATCTAAAAAGTACAATTAATATTATTATATACATAACCAGACACTATTGATGCTAATATTTTCCTAAACATATCCATTGGAAAAAATCTAATTGTTGGACACTTGAATAGTCCAAAATTTCAACTGTTTAAAATTCTTAGTTTAAAATGTTCAGGGTTCAAGACAAAAAAAGGAATAAAATATTAAAAAGTTAAATACAAAGAAAAAAATTTTTTTAGACAAATTGTGTTCAAGTGTTATTTGATTATGAAATAAATTGCTACAAAGAACAAAATTTTAACTTATAAAATTGTTTATATACCTTAGATAATTTAGAATTGGCATCTCTGATCAGTTCTTTTGATCGGTCATTCATGCCAATTGGTTGTTTTAAAAAAGTAAAACTATCTATAGTGAGAACATTTTCACTATCAGCATCCAATTGTTCCTGAATTTCTCGTAATGATCGAAGTTTTCGGTTATTTGGAGAATAATAGTATACATCACCACTTCTATTTCCTCGATTAATAATAGTAGATTCACCTGAAGTTCGGTATACTAATTCTCGTTTCCATCCTGAAAAATATTTATCACAGATAATATACAAAAATATATCATTAATTAATTTACTCACCAAATTCAAATGGAAGTTTAAAAACAGCATCACTGATATCAACATTCATTTTTCTGCCTGTACTACGGCGTGATCTAGTGTTAGAAGAGGTCAAGTTGAATGTTGGAGTAGTAAGTTCTAAAACAATAAAAAAAAAATTAGTATAATATACAAACGTTTTTGAATTAACTTTTATAATTATTTAAACATTTTCATTATTCAAATTTAGAAAACATGGTGCATATTATGAAATATAATAAGTATAGGTACTATTTATTTGTACAACATAAGATCCATAAATGATTTACTATTGCCCTTTAAATCTGAAATTTCATAGATTTATTATAATAAATAAATATAGGGTATTAAACATGTCATATGTTATCTTATTATTCAATATGGTTAACATTATTTAATAATTTATTACACTAAAATATTATGGTTATAGTACTACATTAATTATCATCACATTTTTTTTTCATCAATTTTTGAAATTAACAACTATTTGTAACTTCCTTAAGTTACACAACATTCCTTTTTTTTTTTAAATTATTTTATTAAAAGTTTAAATATTAAAATAAAATATAAATAATTCTGATTTATTTATTTTTAAACATTGAAATTTGAAATTTATTATTAAATATTTGTTTTAATCATATTCTGCAAAAGTATTTTAAATGTGACAATAGTTTCGGCCTAGCAAACCAAAGGCCTATAGATCAGTTTTTTTAGGGACCCTCAAAAAATGTACAGACATATTATTGAAACAACACCTTAAGATACTTTTATAAAAATACTTTACATTTTTACAAATATGATAGATCATAATAAAAAATGTATATTATAATCACTAATCAACTGTAACAGTATAATTTAGTATAAATACATAATAATTATAAATAATAAATATAAGATCAATTTATAACTAATTATTTTTGAAACATTAAGAATTCTTTGTTCTTTTTCTTCATTGTTTTTAAGAAGAAAGATAAAAACTAACTTAACCTGCAGTAGCACAATCAATCTAAAAAACCTCTTCCAACTTGTTACTTGACAATTGTACTATTACGCACTAATCATAAAATAGAACAGTGGTCACCAAACCACAACCCACAGCCCTCATAGGACGGTAAATATACAAATAGATATCTAAAATTTAAAGATTAAAAATTTTTTTTTTTTTTAATAACATTTTGGCCTACTAAGAGCATTTGATATTTTTTGTGCCCTTTGAATAAAAAAGTTTGGAAACCCCTGCTAAACTTAATAGGCAAGCATGTCATATTGATTCAATTTTTAATTTCCCGGACCCCGAAAGAAAAATCATGGCTAAATACTTCGATAAATTTATATAATAATATATAGGACCCGGGACTTAATGATTTAAAAATATATATAAAATGCATAAAAAAAATTGATAAATAGGTATTGTTTTGATGCAAAAATTAAAATATTAAAAAATTATTTTTAATTAATTAAATAAAACTATATTTTAAAAAATACTACTTTAAAATACTACAGATTATTAAATAATCATAGATCGCGACAAAAAAAAAAAAAGATAATGAACGTTGATAATTAAAAAGCTAATGAAAACTGCATGTGTTACATTAAAATGTAACTTTCAACAAGAAAAATGCAAATATATGTAAAAAAAAAAGTACAAAAACAAATAAAATTTGCCAAAAATACTAAAAAATGACTTTAAAGCATAAAATTCCCTAAAAATGCAAAATAAAAATTGTATCATTAAATTCTATACTTCATGAATCACATTTCTATATAGACGAGCATTAAATGTGAGCATTAGAAAAAAAGATGCAAATACATCAAGTTCCGGGCCCTAATAATAAAATAAAATTAATGCTTAATTACAAAATATATGACATTATAAAAAAAAAATCTCGAGGGGCCTCGGCAGCATTCACAGCCCAGTGGCCATGGCGACACTGTGTGACAATACTAATAAAATTAGCCAATTCATTATCATTAATTCAACAAACATAATTTTAAAAGTGGTAGTTGTACAAATGTAAAAAAAATAAAAGAATTTCAATAAAAATTAATTAAGTACTATAATTAGTCAAATATATAATATGTATATATTAGGATTTGATTCATCTAATAAAAGTAATCTCACAATCAAATTAATATTTTCTCACGACATTAAGAACATACATTTGATACATCATTTTACTTATGTTTTTATCATTAGATGGACAAAATACCTCCATTTATTTAATGTTATTTTGAACATATTTTAGATTCTAATATTGATATTACAATGATGTTTTCACAATCGTTAGAAGATAAAATACAAGGAAATTTAGATAATATATTTCATTTAGTTTGTTTTTTAGAGAGGTAAAATTAAAAATTACCAGTATTCTTCAAAATAATCAGAAAAAAAAATACAGGTAAAACAAGAAATTCAAAAACAACTTTTAATTATTTTAATATTTTTTAAGCTATTTATAGGGGCATGACAATATTTAAATTCTTTTTCTATGCAATAAGTTATTCACTGGGTCTAAATTATTGAAAATTTAATACAAGAACCAACATAAATTATTCTTATATTTATACAAAATAATAATAATACATAGGCGTTTTTTTTTTTTTTTGATTCAAAGTTTAAATGTTTACAAAATTTATCAAAATCAACAAAATGTACAAACTACAAGTAGTTATTAAATAACTATAGGCAATATATATTATGTTGGCATTCCTATACAAAAATTTGCATTTCCAAATACCAAATGTCAATTCAAAGATGATAAGATTGAAATAGAAGATAAAATGTTATACAAACATTTTCATAATATTTCATCCACATCTAAATGGTATGGAACTTAGTATTAACTATTTATTTATTAATTTAATAGTTGATTTATAATAGAATTTATTTAATCAATTAAAGGTTAGATTAAAACTTTTAAGATATCTTAATATCTATGTCTTAATATATTACAAAAAGTTTAAAGTCTGAGTGATATATGATGAGTGTACGTAGCACAAAGAATATTAGGATATTAAATATGGCAACAAATACATTAATAAATAAGTTAATTACACCTATGAAAATTTATAATTAGTAGATAATTATATTAAATGTGAATGAATGGGGAGATTTTATCTGTTTCCTAATGCATATATTATACATTTTGATACTCACCTAAAGGAGGTGTAACATCTAATTCCAAGGATTCTGAGGCATCATTGTTTTTGTTGTCTTTCTTTTGCCTCTTATTACTCCGGCTGTTCTTAACATCACTGGGCTCTGGTGATGATACTAAAAATTAATTAAAAAATAAAATAAACACATTTTATACATTCGTAAACATGTAACAAAGTATAAAAATATAAAAGTTTTACAAACATCATCTTTTTAACTTACTACTTGATTTAGATTTTTTCTTTTTATTAACATGATTATTGTTAACAATGGATGGACTGTCGGTTGGGTCATCCACTTCCATAGGTTCACCAGTTTCTTTACTAAGTTCCATTTTTAATGCTAAATGCAATCATAAAATTTATAATAACATAAAATTTGAAGTTATACGAACATCAGAACATATAATAAGTGAAAAACTTACATTTTTTCTTATTTTCAATAACTATCAATACTTCATCATCAATATCAAATCCAAGAAAATGTGCTTCAAGGTTTAAAAGACTATTGGTTTCCTAAAAATAAACAAATTAACAAATTAAATTGATTATAAAATATACAATTAAATACTAATGCAACAACAAATTATTTATTTATTTATAATTTATGCTTATCTAAACTAAATTGTACTAATAGAATGAAGTTGTTTTTATACAAAAATGAAGCAAATTTTATTAAGCATAAGTTTTTTTTGTTTTATTGTACTATTATTATTTAACAGGATTAATGAATGTTAAATAATGACCAATTATTTTTTTTTTTACATTGTTATTTAATCAAAAATTTATCTGCACTAAAACAATACATACTAAATTTGTAACATTGCATTTTTGTATTTCAATATATAATTTTTACTTTGACAGAGTGCCTTACAAAAATAAAATATGCATTTAACTTACCATTAAGTTACTCATTTTTTAAAACCATAATAATAAAAAACCAAATATAATAACTTAAAAATGATGAACAACTAAAATGGATAAGAAAAATCTTTCGATGTACAGTTGTCAGTACTCAGTAAATGAGATAGGTAATCAGTGATACCAACATAGAAATCATCCTCTACATATTTTCTTAAATAATATTTAGAAATGAATATTGAAATTTAAAATAGATATAAAATGTTAAACTGTATAAAATATAACTAGTTTTTTAAAATTATATACATATATTTAAACATTAAATAAAGCCAAAAAAGATAATATTAAAGTCTTAAGGAGTAAAAATTAAATGGTATCAACAGTAACAGTCAATTGTTATCCAGTTAAATTAATTTGTTAAAACCAGAAGTTATTTATTTTGCGAACAATACAAATATGTAATAATATATTCATTAAATAAATTCAACTAGGAAATTTTATTGTGTTTTGAAATTAATGTTGTATATTTAAGTTTTTTTAAATTTATTTGCATATTTTTTAAATTATAATTGTCAAAAATGAATGACCTATTAATAAATTAAAATTAAAATTTATTTAGTTGTGATTGAAGGCATGGCATCAGTCTTTGGTTGTAAATTGTAATGTTTAAAAAAACTTTTTGTATTGTGTATCAGTGCTACTTTTAAATGTATAATAAAATAACATTTTTTACTACCATTCAATGAATTGAAGAATGTAATATGAAATGGTTTTTTTGATTCGTGTTTGTGAATTCAAGAAAGTTAAGAGTACCTATCAGTGTTTTTAAAAGCATCAAGTGCATACATATCTTTGAAGTTTTTAGTTTTCAGAGCATAAACATCCAAGTTTTATATAATATCTACATACATAAAATAAAACATTAATTTTAACCTTCACAATAAAAAATAATTAAAATTACTGAAATAAAGCTACTATACCAGGAGTCAAATTTCAAACAGCTATAATATTAAAACTTAATTAATAAAAAATATTGAATTCCCCATTGTTTTCAACATACAAAAATACATTTATTAGCAGAAAAAAATTGAAAAAAAGGATAGCTTGCAAGAGCAATTGTACATAATTTCAACATAAATTTAAATCATACTGTTAAATTAGGTTTGTTAAAAAAATAGGTGTTACATAGTATTAGTAATTATAATTAATATTTTTGATATACAAATCTGTTAATTACTTTTAAACCAGCAGATTTCTTTCTCTCCGATTTATCCATTGTTGGTACCTAAAATAATACAGAATTATTAATATTAAGTTTTAATAAATTAAAATGTATACATGAATTTTTTAGTGTTACAATGTGCTAAATGTTTTGGAAGTTAAAAATTTAAACTAATATAATATTTAAGCAAAAATGTTAAATATTAAAATTATTTAATAAAAATAACTGACATTAACAAAATGTGATGAAAAACTGATGAGTGATTACAAAAAATATGTCATTATAGTGTACCTATACTATTTAAATATATATACTTTGTCCAGTGAGAGAACGCACCGATTCTGCACATCCTCCTGCATCACACTGCTATTGAAACCAGTTCCCTAAGGAAAAGTGGCATTAGAGGATGCGCAAAAAAACCAATTTTAGTTAGCCTGCGATGTATTCTCTCACTGGATACAGTATACTTGTAATAACAGACTATATCATATAACATAGCATTATTAAAAAGCTGTATTGTATTAGAAAAACTAACTTATTTATTACTTTGCACATTTCATTAAAAAAAAATGAATGTCTAAATAATTTAAGTATAAATTATGTAGGTAGAAAAGAAATAGTGTTTTATAATATATTTATTATGGAAACAAACATACAATAATTAAGTTAGTTTAATTTAATATTAAAATAGTAACAAATGACAGGTTGAAGTAATTCATATAATTCATATGATTGTATACTTTAAGACAACAACTCATGATAAATGCAATTTATCATGTTTCATGTTAATAGTGATAAATTAGATACTGGTATTACTTGCATATCAAATATTTCTTCCTCATAAATTATTATATTATTTGTGTTCACGTACGTTAGTCATATAATTTTAAAATGTCAAGTAAATATATAATGTGTGAAGAATACAATTCAATACTACTTGGCATAAAATATATATTAATATAGATATAGAATTAAGGTACTTATCAGTTATCCTGACTACCACGGGTTTCAATCCCATTATCTCGACTACCTCCAAAAAGTTTTGACCATAAATTGTCATTTATATAATTAATATAATATTGTATATTATAACTTTTATTATGACATAAATGCATACATATATCGACATAACTACCTTTCTTTATACGACATAATTTTAAAAAATGAATTAAAGATTTTTAAAACTATTACAAAAACTAAAAATAAAATTCAAAATTAATAACAAACTCGAGGAAAATGTTCAGCCATGCAATTTAAAACACTTATAAATGGATTATTGTGCTTTTGACACCACATTAATTTAACCAAAAACTGTCTTAGAAATAGGGGCCAGCGTTGCCACTTACTACCTCGCTACCTTCGCTTGGACATTCAAAACGAAAATATCCCTCAATGTGCTATGCAACACCGTCTAAGGTAAGGCACTAAATATATGGGTATGCTAAACCGCCATTTTGCGACTCGTTTATCGATGATAAAATAATTAATAAACGCGGCAACTTCATAGTTCCATAATATTATATGAATGAGTCGCAAAATGGTGGCTTAGCATACCTATTGTCTATAGTGCCCTATCTAAGGTAGGTCATAGGCACAGATTAATCAATCCGTGGTCACAAGATTAAAAAACGATGCCCATAGTTTTGCTAATAATTATTAAATAGTTATTTGGTTAGGTAGTCACACGATTGACTAAAGACGGCAGTCGTCAACATGTATAATAATATGTATTCTAGATAACAGAATTTGTTCAGTGGTAGTCGCGGCATCAGCAAGTAGTTGGGATAAACGAAAAGCACCAAAATTAATATTTATTATAATAAATGGATCATCAAATTCTTAATTATATTAAGTTGTTATATTTAATTAGGCAAATTACTTGAAATTTGATATAATTTATCTTGATTAATATTTTAAATGAGCCTGTTTCACGAGATAAAATATGGCCAAGTAAACTTTTAACGTGCAATAAATTTCCTGTAACTGTACACAGTAGTTGAATATATCAAATATAGCTATTTATAATACAAAGATAATATGAATAACATAAAATCATTAGGTATACTCTTAAACAATATTACCACTCAACAAAGAAAAACTGCATACATATATCAAGCAATTGTGTCGTTCAGTCAGACTCTACAACAAACTCTGACGCACCAACTCAAAAACTTTAAAATGAAACTGTTAACAAAAAGCTCTACTACCAAGCACCTTAGAGTACAGTCCAAAATACAACCAATCTTTCTAAAAATAGCACATATGCTAGATTTTAGTCACCAGTGGTTAGTGACACGACGTTACAGCAGACACTCCTTACACACAAGATGCATCTACTACACAATATGTGTCACACGGACAAGAAACACATCGTAGGTATATTATAAATATAATGTTTCCCTAAAAACACATAATGTTCCCGTGTCCCGTACACATTTTTAGAATATATAATAATATAAAACCACTTATAACTGCAACTAGTCTGCAATTATCGTGTGGATACGTACGTACTCGTTTGTGTTGACAATGATATCGCGGAAGAAAACGAGCGGTTCACGTGTGGTAAAAAGGACGGACGCGTCCAAAGATCGTTGTACAAGTGACTTCGAACGGCACAGTTGCCCGGGAAACTCGGTCGACAGTCGGATTACATGGATGCGATTTACGGTGGGACGACGGACGGAGACGTTGTTACGATAACGCGCGAGAGCCGTTTGGGAAACCGATAACAAAATGAGTGAGGAAAACACGAGTGATCCAACATCAACATTCAGAGTAAGTAGTCGTCGTTAACGTTTCCGTTCGATCAGTGGATGTCAACAATCAACAAATAAATCGCGGGAACCGGTGATGCACGAGCGGGGTAGAGAAAAGACAAGTGGACAGTGGTAGTGAGGTTGGTGATCACGATGGCCGGGCGTCGTGTGAGGATCGCGGGGATGACGCTTGTGGTGGTAGCCGATTCCCGGCGTGGTAACGAAAAAGTGGACCAACCGTTTTTTTTCCATGTTAATTGAGGTTATGTGAGTTATCGATAAACTAGCCGATTAAATTATTCAAAAACCGTCGCGTCAAACTGCAAATTCAAATTTGAATTATGTATTTGGTCAAGGTGATTTTCACTAGGCGAATAAATTTTAAATCCAAATCCAAATCTAAACCATCGAGTTAATGTATACAATTCGCTTTTAACCTCAAATATGTTCCCGCCAGTGGTTCAAAATTAATTTAAATTATTTCATCACTCCAATAACAGTGGTATAGTACCCACTGGCCACTACTCTTATAATATGTTTTATACTATTTTTTAATTTTTTTAAGTTATTAACATATACTTTGTTAATTATTTCTTATAATGTTTAATTATATCCATTGATTGCTGTTTAATATTAAGATTCTTTGTTTAAATAATTTAGGTATGTTTTTGCAATTTAAAATAATATATTTTAATGACTGACCATACATGAAATTGCTGTACATATTATATTATACTACATTCAATACTTATGAATAGTTAATTCAACTATGAAGTAATGTCGTAAGAAGAACAATAAATATTTTGTTCATATAGATAAATATGTCAAATAAATACTGAACTTCTGTGTATAAATAAATATAGAGATTAAGAAAACTTGTATAGAGCTAATGAGTAATAACTAGGTAATAACTATTGTAGTTTAAGTGAATTGTGATCAATAAAAAAAATGTATTTTTAAATGAAATCTACAATCTTTACCACTTGAATATACATGGACTATGACATGCAATTACTATAAAGTTTATAACTATCGTCTACCCCTAATAACAGTACATAATAGGTAGGTACCTAAGCGACTTTTTCGAGGAAAGCAGCCACTCATTAGTGATTGTAAGATTGACGAGATTTCTGACAAGAGGATTAAGATGAAATAATGTGCGAATATGAAAATGTTCATAATGTACTTCAGTTTCTTCGTAAATTGAAGGTATTTTAAGGTCTGTATGTATAGTGTGGTTAGAAAAAAATTAAGAATTAAAATGAATAGATTCTTCCAATAGCAAACATTCGTCATTAAATAAATTTCAATTTTTTTATCATTACCTTTATAAGAATTATGATTATGATAATGCTTATGATTATTAATAATTTACTTTTAATTACGCAATGACAATTTATAATTTTAGTTTTATAATCTAAAGTTAATAATGCTCCGTATGTTGCAGCAGAGTGCGGTCAGGGCAACTGGCAAGCAAGGTAAGCGCCGCATGCCCGCTCAAAAAAGAAGAAAAATAAATTTAGATAAATTATCATTTTATTTATTTAGATTAATTCATTATATCAATGAACAATACATAGTTTTTTATTTTAATATAATATGTATACTCATCAATAATTATACTTCATTTCTATATTATAATTTTATAGTAGGTAATTGATAAAAAAATTAATAAATTAAGATCATGTAGGCAGGCAATATATTGACAGAAGCGCTTCGGATTTTGATTACCTGGCTCAAATCTATTTTATTTTTTTTTTTGATAGTGTGGTAAGTAAGGCCGGGTGCGTTAGGGTGGGGTGTCCACGATTTTATGCAACACTGCAACTACAGTTGGAAGCGCTACATCAAGCGCTTTTAAATACTTTTTCTGGGACAAAACTTTCGATAATTGGTTTTTTTTTTTGGTTAATCATATTACAATAATCTTAATATTGTATTATAATATTTTATTAATAAAAACAAAACACAATTTAGATTTTTATGATAAAGTTACTAATGAATTTATAAAAATAAAAAATAGACGAATAGATATTATTTATAAATAGGTAAATAAATACTATACATTATAAAAAAAACTATTTTTACTCACCTAAATAATTAATAATTTACCGTAATAAGTAACGGTTTATTTAGCCCTCAGCGCTAACGCCTGGCCAAGGTGGGTATCCACCTTGCGCCTGGCACAGTTCCACAGTAGTCACTATCATTGAAATTCACTGAGGTAGCGATGGTGAAGTAATTCTATTTTATCGGATTTGGCATGGAGATCGGAGATGTCTTCTTTTGAGAACATAAATATGAATAAAACAAATAGAATACCATTTAACTGTTTAAGTAATTTTTGACATAAGTCTTATAGAATTGTAACTTTTAGGTAGGTATAGGTATTTAAAATTTAATAGTTAATTGTAACTCTCCCTTAAATATAATTTAGTGGCACATGGTTGATCCGCTCAATTTCTTATGCAATTCAGCATAAATCAAAAATCTCAGCACATTCCATCAAAAATTTTCTTGCTTAATAAGAAAAAATGTAAAAATAACATCACAAATTATATTAAGATATTATTTATTAGGTATTTTCATATTTCAAAATAATATTATGGTCTGTGATATTATGATACCTAATTCATTAATTCTTATTTATATAATAGGTTGTGTATAATAAAATATCAAAGTATCTTTATAGATAAACCTTCATTATAAACCTTGATTTAAATATTACATTTTTAACAATAATTATAACATAGTTTAATTGTTATAACTTATAGATATATCATATTTCTGAAATTATTTTAGATATAAACAAAGAAATAATTTTTCTTTTTTTTTTAATAATTTTTGGTGTTTAAAAATAATAGTTATAATTGGTAGGTAAATTGTATGTTTATAAGTAAATCATATCCATAAAATAACAGTATAAACTGTAAATCATAATTAATTTTTGAACTTTTAAATCAAATTAAAGTATTTATTTATGTTTAACTTCTCTAGCTAGCGAGTGCATTGTAAATCATTTAGAAAAATAGTTAACTTCTCCAAAACTAGTTAAACTTTCTGCTTCACTTTCAACTTCTTGAGTAGACTGTTTCAGTGAAATCTATATCAACAGCATAAAATAAAAAAAGTATTAATGTTTATTAGTTCACATCATATGGTTTATATCGATATTATAGTTATTTAATTATTAACTTAAGCAATGTTAGACCAATGGGCACAGCTGATGCTGTAGGTATTATTTGATTAATAATAATTACTTATTCTCAAAATATCTTTATTATTATTTTCATTTTAAAAAACTATTTTAATTATTTTATAGTTTGATAAACATATTATACAAAGTACTTAGTTTAATATTCTATAGTATGTTTATTGTTTGATTATAATATACCTACCTCTCATTATATTATAATAAAAATTTCTATTTTATTTTATTTTATTAAATTATTTATTTCATATGCATTCCCGTAGGCATTAAAAAACTAATAATGTAAGTCCTAATTCTAAAGAATATAAAATTTATGTTACTAATAATTATTATAATATTATATTGGTATTTTTTAAAAAATAATAAGTTAATGACCGTGGAAATATTAAAATTGAAGACTAGGAATAAATGGAACCTTCATTCCTCAATTAGTTACCTACCATTTTTTTCCAACTCCAAGACATTAATAACACAATCACAACTTTCATTTAAGAATCAAGTTGTATTAGGCACACACCCAGAATTTTTGTTTGGGGGGGGGGGGGCTTAAAATTTTTTTCTTTTTTCCTTACACACAAGTAAACTTTATCGCGTAATATTGAACTATTATGTACATATATGTACTAACATAATAAACAATTTGAAAATAAAACATTATCATTTATCATTGTTATATTATTTTTGCTATAATAATGTGTAATTTAATGAAAAAATATTTTTGGGGGGGATTAAGTCCCAGGCCCCTTGGGTGTGTCACTGAGTTGTATGAATTACTAAACTGATACTGATTTATAATTATTTTCATTATTTCTAGTCTTATAAAAAAATTTAATGAAATTTAAACATAAATATAACTAATAATTACCATTGAAGAAATAGTTGAATTAGAACTTTGTGATCTTTTGTCTAGAATGTGTATTTCACCAGTTTGTTTAAACTTATTAGATACTGATGATACAAATGATAAAGAATTTAATTGGTAATCTTCTATATTTGATTTTAAACTACTATCATCTTTACTGGTATCGTTGGTTGGAAAATATTCACCATTTGTTGTTATTTCTAATGTGTTTTTATCCTTTTCTAAATAAATAAATTTAAAATTGTTTTTAATTTTTAACAAAATTATAAAAGCTTACTAGTTAGTATGTTATCATTGGTTTTACAAACAATATTCATACCTGAATTTATCTTCAAATTATTTTTAACTTCAAAATCACATGCATTAGTCGTAGTGGTATAATCATCATTTTTCTATTTAAAATTTTCATATTTTAATACATGTATTAGACTCGCTACTCATTATTACTCTAGTAAATTATTATTTAAAAAAATATTAAATACAATTGTTTACGTTATTAATCTGATTTGCATCTTCAGATAGATTCAGTGGATGTTCTAATATTATACTGGAATTGCTTGATTGATGTTGAGATGTTACAAAATCTTCAAATAATGTGCTCTGGTATTGATCTTTATTTTCTGATCTTAGTTGAAGCTCCTTAAAAAATATAGTTGACTAATTTAAGATATACTGATATAGGATTAACAGACTTGGGTAGTATTCCGAATACTTTTTTTTTAAAGTATTCAATACGGTATTTTAAATACTTCTTACAAGTATTCTGAATACAGTATTCAGAATATTTTTTTAATGTCCAATCACACTTAAAAAAGTAGTTCCATTAATTTTTTTCGTCATTGAAGCTTTTGCACTTGTATATAATTATAAATAAAACCAGGTTATTACAATATTCATTTATAAATAATGAATTGAAAAAAATATATTTTTGTCATTGAAATCTAAATCTACTAAAAAAAGTATTCGAAATATATTTGGAATACTTTTTGTGAAGTATTTAGAATATGTATTCAAAATAGTATTTTACCCAAGTTTGGTTAAAACCAAAGCCCTATTAAATAATCATGTCAAAAAAAAATTGAAACTTTGTAATAAACGACCTTTAACTTAGCTGATGCGTATTTATGAATAAATTATTGATTAAAATCTGATGTAATGGTCGTTTGATTAAAACCTAAATATTTCATTTTTAGTCCTAAGAAACTTAAAAAAAAATGCTATTATTTTATATACCTATCTAAGTATTAATCTATACTGAGTATTGGCTACGAAATTCCTCAGAGTAGAAAATATAACTTTGCAGTTTTATCAAAAAGGAAGTGTTAAATATTTATTGAAATGGAAATGTCGATTAAAACAGTATTTTTGTTTTCTGATTAAACATTATTCACCGATGTGGCCGATGTGTATTCCTGGAATAATTTAAAATTAAAACAAACATAGCTATATGATAGATATTTTTATAGTAATTTATAGTTTTTAAATCATACCATTAAGACATTTTTTAGTATTGGAATAACTTTGTTTTTTTTTATCATTAAGTTGGCTTTGTGGTATATTCTTTTCTAAGTTGGTTACTAGTAAGTTAATAGGATCAATTTATAAAAGAACAAAATACTTAGAACAAGTTAGAGCTCAATGAAATAAACACATTTTACATAGATATGCATCTTTTATCTTATAATGATTCTGTTTAAAAATATTTGCCTTAGCTCTTTAGTTGCCTGTATACTGTAAATGTAGTATAATTATAATTTTTTAACAATATTTTATACTAACAATTACTAGGAAAATATAAATTCATAAATTTGTAAATATTTTAACTATAATAAATAAGTTATTAAAAAAAGCATTCAAGGTTGTGAGTTTTTTATTCAAATAATTTGAAGAAAAAATAATCAAATTATATTGGCAACGAAAATGAATTTTGTCTGTATCTGAAAAATCAATAGTAGGTACTAATCATAATATTTGATAACCAACAACTACATAGTCATTTACTAAGTTATGAAATTCTATGGAAACTTTTGGGTTTTAGTCTTGACTAAAAGAATTATAAGTTTAATTATTAAAATAGTTAAATATTACGCACACACATTGGTACATATTTTTACCTTTATTTGAGATGTGTTGTTTTGATCGTTTAAATCATTTTGAGTCATAATTTTTTTTTGATTTATGTTGTCATTGGAGCATAATGTTATTTGAGAACCATATTCTTTTATAATTGATGCATTTTCAAACCTAAAATAAAATATTATACATAATATAGAATCTAAATAAATAATGAAGCAATATATTATTATGGCATAGACTTTATTCCACATTAACAAAGATTTTTACATTTCCAAACTTGAGAAATTATAACCATGTTTCAAAAAGTCTTGTATACTGACATATCCGGTTGGTAGTATATTATGATGATCTGTAAAAATAAAAATTTAAAAATTAATTTAATACCTATTTTTATATTAGCTCATAACACTAATGTATCAACATTTTACTTTTTGAGAATAAAATATTGTTAGGATGATGACTTGTAAAAGTTTTATCAACATATGTTGCTGTATCATCAACTTTATTATCTGCTGATAAACTTGGAAATTTTACCAATGGATTTAAAGCCACCATGGTGTTTTTAATTTTAGACAATCTTTTTAATAATTGGCGAGAATCATTTTCAATATCTGCAGACATTTGGTTGAATAAAATTCCTGAAAAAATTATTTTTATTTAATATTAAAAAATAAAAAATACTAATTGTTTTAATATCTTTAGAAGTTACCATCACTATTGTTCTCTACTAAATTATCAGCTATATCCAATATTCTTTTTTTTAATACTTCTTTGCTAAAACCAACCATACTATGTTCTTCAATAAGATCTTCTACTTCGCTTGAACTGTTATACTCCAAGGATTTTGTTTCTTCCACAATGATCATTATTTTCTGTAATTGACTAATTAAGTGGTCGCTTAGAGGATAGTTAGACGTGTTATCTAACATTCCACAAATAATTTTGAGTATTTCATCACGAGCAACTATTTTGTCATTAGATATTTTTGGCTGAGTTACTGAATGACATTTGCAAGTTTCCGGTTCTAATCCAAAAGCAAACTCTTGATAGGCCGCATTAGGTTTATAATTACTAAATATAATGTTTATAAAAAAGAATTATTTAATAAAATTGTTTTAATTTAAATGAAGTCATTGACGGACATTCAGAAATAAGTAAGTATTGTCATAGCAGTATTCCTGATATTCTGATAGGTGACGTCTTGGGATACTTTTATAAAATATTTATTAAGTAGTAACTACCTACCTACCTTTAATAAACCAATAAAAACGGATACTACTGCTCTAGTAAGTAGTAGTTGTATTTTCAATGGTATTATATAAAATAGTTTGGCAGTCGTAAACTGAACAAAGTAACATTGTAGATTTGTAGGGAACTTTCAAATTAAAGCAGATATCTGATATAAGTTACTTAAAATAATTACATTATAAACAGATATATATTTTTTTTTTTTATCGTTATTTAATAATTTGTTATTATTTATATTTATTTTTTTTATTATTGTAAATGACATTGCCGCCTGGTTTATGCTGTTTGGCTTCGTTTTGTTGACATGGTTGAGCAAAATTGCGAAAAAACGCAGTGAGCTTCAAGTATTAAGAACACTACTAGACAGGGGGACCACGAGAAGGTATACAGGCGTACAGTACACACCCCCCATAGGTTATGTTTTATATATTTTATTATAAATGAAATAATAATAATATAATATTTACGAGTATAAATAAATATGATGGGCATCTGGCACTTTTCCTGAAATTGTGGGAGAAAAAAATAAATACGTATGGATTACAATTTACAAATAAAACTACAACTTATTGTTATAGCTCTATACTTAGCAGAACTATAAAAATGCATGCTAAAATGCTTTTAATAATTTTAATAATTCTCATTGTCCGTCAATGTGTTAACTTTTAAGAATAGTTATTTATAATATTTATTACCTTAAAATCTTTTTATTGTCCGGTTTTATTTGAATGTTAGCTAATTTTTGAGTGACTAGTTCAGGTTTTAAATTAACACAAGGAATTCGCTGCACCGTTAATTTGTTTACTTTACAATCATTAGTAATTTTAACATCGGAAATATTATCTTCAAAATGCACGTTTGTTATACCAACGTTGTTTTGGCAAGCATTTTTTAATAAAAGTTCGTTTGATATAGAACGATTGAGAAGATTTTGATAAGAATTGTTCGTTGTACTTAAATTTCTCGAAGAGTTGTTGAAATGAACATGTTTTTCTTGAGTTAAAGACCTGGGTTTTGAAATTATTTTTGGATTTGTATTATTTGTATGGATATTTTTACTCTAAAATGTAAATTAAAATAAATTTAGGTCATATTAATAATTATATTAAATTATAAACAAAAATAGTTCAGTTAAATTTTTAACCATACCAATTTTTCTTTAAAAACCGGTTGAAGTTGCTGTGTGATTTTTGATGGAATATCTGAATATATGTCTCTATATATGAATAAAACTTCAATGATTATAATGAATTTTGCAGTTTAAAATTTGTAATAACTAAACTCTATGACTATAATAAATTATATTATAGATTATTGTAAGTAGGTATTCGTATTATCAGTAATTACATCATTACTATTTATTCAAAAATTTAATTTAAGTTAAAATTTCTATAAAAAATTATATGCATGTGTTTTTCTTCAATTATTTTTAAAAATTAAATGATATTGAAATTAATATTAAGTAGGTGTATTATGTAAGTCACTTATTTAATTTATGCATAATATAAAAATTAAGTTTTATATCAAAACTAATGATACTATTAAACCTAAATATAATTTATGTTTTATAAAATATAAATCGCCGCATCCTAGAATACTATTTTCTCATATTTACAGTATCAGGATATTAAATATTTCTATTTAAAATTAAAATGGATAAATAAATAAATTTGAAATTCAAAATTTTCAGTTCAAAAAAAGTTTGAGTAAAAAATGTATTCAGTTCAATTTCTAACAAATCGAAAAAACAAAACCCCAATCTAAATTTAATTCACTTATCGAACCGCTTCGAACGGTAAAAATGCCGTTTGCTAACGTTCGGCATAGGTACCGTTCTCAATTGTGTATTCAATACATTTTAATGAATACTAAATCAGAGTTCGCGGCCTAATGTTGACGCACCTTCATGAGCATATACATAATATATTTGCACTGTTTTATACAATTTAAAAATAACCTTTTAATAATATCACTTGTGATATTTTCAAATTGACATCTTGGTATTACTTCTTCATGTAACTTTTTTAAATACAAATCAGTTTCTCTGGCTTTCTTTTTTGCTTTATAAATCAATGTAGACGCATTCACAAAGTCGTTCTTGACCATTTCTTTATTTATACTCACTACATTATTCGTACCACATTGGGATCCCTAAAAATAAGAGAATAGTTTTTTTTTGTTATTATTTTACATAACGGAATAGTCTGTATTATCAATTATATATAGAAGTTTTTTGATTTATTAAAATTTAAAATACTACTAAGAAATAAGTTATATACCTCCGGTTGTGAAAATGTGTTGAAATGATCAGACATTGAAGTAATTTCGGATTTTGCATTTGGTAAATTTATGTTTTGGCTTAATGTGTCACTGAGAAAATAAAATAAATCATACTACATTAAAACGAAATAGTTTATAGTAATGAATTACATATATAATATACAATAATACTTAAAGTGTATAAATAAAACTTATAAAGTTATAAATATATTAATACGAAACGTAATTTACAATTTGAGTTCTATAAACTATAAAGGATTGTTAATTTTATAATACATCTAGTGAACTATATATTATTATGATGCGTACTCTATGATGTAAAACCAATAACTTATAACCTTTATGTTGTTGATGTTTTTTTTATTTACTAAAAGAAAAAAACAATTAGATCACTTAAGTACTGTAGTAATATTTGTAAAATTGTAAATGTATAACTTAATATATTTTGTTCATGACGATAAAATATTGTTCTATAATCTATCATTAATAGCATGATGTTCTGATGATATTATTGTCAGGGGAATATTAAATAAATAATAATATTTCATATAAAAGAATACCTTTTAAGTATATAGCATTGTAATGGGTAATGGATTATAGTGGAAGATTTTTTAAATGATGGTGTGTACTTTAAAAAAAATCCGATGTGTAATTGGTGCCACGCTTGTGACGTAGTAATTATAATATACGTTATACTACGTATTATATGACATATCTATGCTATACGTTGTCACACCAGACGCCAAAATGCGATTTTTTTTTAATAAAATAAATACGTTCATAAAGGTTAAATCGAATAAAAAATCTATGTAGATCGGAATGCACAAGCCCAGTTCGTAAAAATACTATTATACATAAATTATGTACGCGTGCGCGGAGTTCACAGTATATTATTATTATATTATCAATGGACAAGTGTCGAATAAAGATCGTCATACTACGCGGAGATAATTCACGATGTACAAAAACCTAATATGAGTTATCATCAACATAACTTGTTTCCTTGAGTAAAATGAAAATAATTCGAATGCGATGAAAAATATTACGGTGCGCTGCGCACGTATCTATAACATATGGGTGAGTGTAACAGTAAATCCGCGTTAAACAATAGAAACCATTATGTATTATATTATTCTCGCGGTCGTCCCACGAAGGTCGTTTGACGTATACATTTTAAGATTATTTACGCACTTCAGAGCTTCGCATAAAACACGCACTCGCACATATTATACACTCGAGAATTCGAGACCAATGAACTCGCAATGCAACGTTCGGGAGCTTGACCTCCAACCAAAAGGCCTCCTCGTTCAGTCGATCAATATTATATAAAATACAACTCCCGCGTTTTTATTTTTCATACAAAATATATTACAATAAATAATAGTGACGTCACCTTTCCAATAAACCAATCATGTCACCCATTGTAAAGCATATTGTTAATATATTTATTATCAACTGTATTTTTGTAAAAAATAATCTCAATGTCTTGTCAAAACAAACCTGTGTATGTTCTTCACCCCTGTCAGTTTGAAATCAATGTTTTTATAATACATTATTTTATAAAGGATAAGTACCCATGTTGTTATTAAATAGATTTTGTAACAAGGCGCATTGAATATGCAATTTTAGTGCATCAACATGGGCCAAATAAAGGTGTCGATAATATGGACACCAATTTTATTTAATGGATGCCATATAGTGAAATTCTTACCTACACAATAAATTAATATGACTTCATTATTTCAGAAATGTCTTAGAATTTATAAGCATATGAAATTATTTACGTAATGTTTTGTTTCATTTAGTCCACGTTTTCATATATGTTTAAGCAATTGGTCACGAAATGCGTAGTGCAAATAAATATTGTACCTAAATATACTATCTAGAAATCAAAGCAGATTATATCGATACGCAGTATAATACACCGTTTGGAAATCGATAAAGGCAACCCGACGGCTTGAAGATATACCATAATATATAAATATATTGTTTGCCCAGGATGACGGCCTTTTCCCATTCGCCAACACAGACCTCGTCGGGCTCGTCGTATTGATCTTACGAGACTTCACGGGCGACCGCGAAGCGCCCGTGTCGCTGCGAAACAAGAGCTCAGCGTATTTCCACTTGCTAATTATCACTAACTTTTGGAGGGCGACCAAACGTGTATTCGGTGCCCAATCGATATTATGAGTATATCATTTACACTGTAGGTAGCAAAGTATAAGAAAACAAACCGCACAAACATCCTATTACACCTATAGCTAAATAAACACACACATAAACGCACTCACGAGCATTAATTCAAGTTTATTGCTTTTTAAACTTTATAGATACCAATAAATACTGCATTAGTGCAACTAGGATCAAGATACGTAGTTTTGCATAATATACGACATGACGTGTCGAACACCTATCATACACACGTGTTTTTTGTTTGTATGTCGCAATTATATCTATACCAGACACCAGTCACATAATATACGTGCATGATAAATATGAAAACTTCACACATCTATTGTCGATGACTTATTTGGAAGGGTTTGTATTATGGAATACGAAAAATTGAAGTCCCAAAATAATCGGGCCCTTTTATCTAAAAAAGGAAAAAAGTGTAGTTATAAAATAACAATTCATATTTTATTATCATTAATATATCAATTTTGTTTGTAACTTTAAATCACATACACACATATATACACACCTAATACATTATTTTCAACGAGGGATCCACAACCGTTCGATGTACGGGAAATGTCTTTTTAAATATTATCGATGCTTTCCACTTAGACTTGAGTTACCGTGTTGATAGGTAATATATTATTATAATATATTGTTTTATTATCGCGCTAATACCGTCAGACGGGGTAGTACGTTTTCGACACAAACGAAATCGTATATATAGTGGAATAAAGCACTCATAATACCAAACCAGACCGAGGTTGACTTTCCGTCTATCTCTCTATAATTAAAGATGCGTCTATTTCCGTCTAAAGGGTCCTGGTTGCGCCAAGAATTTCTAAGGGAGAGGGGAATCCGAAAAACTTGCCGTACATACATAAATATATATAAACATACATACATTTACAAGTTTATAAACGGAATCTCGGGGCTGGAAGCCAAAAATGTGGCAGTGACGTAACCCGACAAACAGCCAGACGATGGTTTCGTCTCATCCGTGCCGCACGTCAGCACGACGCACGCGCATAACAGCCACTACCATTTAATAATCAAGGAGTAAATGTGCATGTTATGAAATATAAATGTGTTAAACTAATATTATAGCAATGTGTTTATGTGTACCTATATTATAGATAATATAAAACGTGTGTGGGAGATCGGTATAATATAAATATTGTAAGGGGGACTTGGATGAAGTTTAAGTCCATCGAGAATACTTTCAAGCTCTCTCCTTAAAAGATTTATTTGATTTCTATTAAATTATGAATTTATAATAGTTATATGATTTATAACATTCAAAAAATAAATATTTACCTATCATTTATTATATTCATGTTATTTTACATTTTTACATGTTTTTCGGTTAAATTTAGATATAGTACACGAATCGAATTTTAACTATTTTTAAGTATTGAATGTTGACAATTGATAAAAATGTCAAGCCTTTTCTTAAATTTCTGCCAATGGAAGTTGGATTATTTTTTAATATAGTAATACTTTAGGAACGGTAATTATATACTCGATACACCATTGTAATTAAAAAAAAAAAGCGTAGGCCATGCTGACCGCGGAAAACTGCAATGGGAGTTTTCGCATAATGTCAACACTATATAACTATTGGAAATACTAATAATAATGATATATAATCTTTTTTTCCGGTATCTTTAGTTATCACAGTGGTGCAGTCCAGGAAACAGCGGCCAGTATTTCCTCACAAAGAAGAGGGAATTGGTAGACGTTCGCACGTTTAAATTTTACGCATGCGCGTTACATAATCGCGTTTACCGCGAAGGTACCCGTAGCTTTTTTCTTATAACTAAGCTTCCGGATTTGAGATTACATTTATACCGTTTAATCTACACAAACTTGAGACGTGTTTATCGTTTTCTAGGGCAACTTTATTGTATATTAAGCATATAATAATATAGTATTTTTATATGTTGTATTTTATTATACATAATACATATACTATAGCCTATAGGACTTAACAGATTGAGCAAAAACTCCCAGTTATCGATTTATATTATAAAATATCTATTTGCACAGATACAATACGATTAGATTTTGATGATATCAAATCACGATTTCGTTTACACGCACACCTTTTTTATATATGCCATAACAAAACTATAGACTATATTATATATATTATATATACACTTACAGCATATAATTTAAATTATATAATAGATATAAAAAGTGTAGCGCATTTAAAGAATCACTTGTGCACAAGCGCCTGCATATCAGATGATAATACATAGTTTCAATGATTATTACGGAACAAATAAAACAATAGACATGCCATTATATAGTAGCGTAAATCGGTGTATCAAATCGTTGTTCGCCGAATATCTCCAAAGGAAAGGCTACTCCATAACTATACAAAAATACGCCAAACAAATGCTATACTTAACGTATTACTATATGTAATACTATTGAGCTTCGTTGCACAAATCATGCACCATTAGTAGTGAGTTATTGTTTAATTGTTATTGATTTCCGTGCGCTATCCCGGACGTTTACGATTTTATGCCAATTTATACTGTTAGTAAAAACTATAGTGTAGGTAGGTTTATAATGACCGCAATTTCCCTGTGGGCCGTGACGTAAAATCGATAAAATGCCGAAACACGCAATAATGCCTGCAGCTAGGACGCTATGACTATTTTGTACAATGCTGTCATACTATATATAATCTATAGAAATTCACGATCCACTCTCGCTTTTATGTTATGCGGTTTATGTTTATCCCCTACAAAATTGTCAAAATTAATATAATGTACGTATACACCCACCAACTACACGAGTTTTAACCTATGATACTTAGTACAAGTGTACAACTTATACTTTTACGAACGAGACTCGTATGAGTCATATAGTTTTTAAATGATGCATAACCATTTTAACTTGTATACAGTGTTTGGACTAAAAAAATAAAATAAAATAAACTCATTAGACTTAAAACAAATTAGAATTCAACCAACTTTACCCCAAACCCTTACCACCATAGCCATCAAGCCTCAAACAAATAATAATTTTTAGTTCACATTAAAATTAATTTTAATTAATAAAATAGGTATCTATCTATATATATATATATATATTTTAATTATATTCTATACCTCAAGTTTGAAGTTCAAATAAATATAGTAGACGAGTGCACGAGTAGGGGTATTTATGATTTTGTTATATATTACTTATTAGATAATTGTACAAAATTTTTTTTGGTGTATACTGTATAGTATAGGTACTATACACTACTACTAAGTATCAAATTAATAATTTGCCCGTTAACAAGGGAGGAGGTAAAATTGTATAATAAATCCAATTGAATTTGAATACCTATCTATAAAACTACAAAATTAATGTACTTAGGTTAATAAAATATTTTTTTTAATTAATGTACCTATGCGAAAATATAAACGGTGATATTCTCTAAATATTAAAAAAATAATAATGGATTTCCTCTTCCAACAACTAATTATATTGACTGAGTGAATTGTCTGATTTTAATGAGAGCAAATCTAATGAATTTCGACATTAACCCATGTTATTATTGTCATAAAAAAATTAACATTCAATTGTTATACACGCCTATTTGCGCACTGCAGTATATTAAAACGTAGTTCAATAGTTTTCTAATTTCCCATACAAATATATAATAAATTATAATATATCTATAGTCGATAAGGGATATGAGACTATATGAGAGTATTGAGTAATGCGTATTTGCTATATAAAAAGGTATCAGAATCAGATAATATTATGTAAATACTATGAGTATAGCGTATACTGTATACTTTAACATTATTTAAAAAAGCAAATACAGTATAGCCAAATTATAGAATTATAATACAATATCATATTTTGCGATCGACACGAGTAAAATTCTAAACTAAAATTATGACTTCATAAATTTATGTTCACTATTAAGTATAGATAAGATTAACTATAATCGTAGTTATGATACACGTGTCTCTAAGTATACGATAATGTGATGATTACGAGAACAAAATATTCTTCTAAAGATAAGAATGCTGAAAGTTAAAACGGAGACAATCAACTTTTATGTAATCAAAACGAAAACATTTTGTCGAGGACATCTTTATTCTTAGTAATGTGTATGAAAATATGTATGCCGTTGAAGAAAACAAAAACAAAATTTAACAACACGAAACCGAAATATTTCATCATAACGACGACGACGACAACCTCTACGTTAAAATCAACTCATGTATTCAACACGTAACAAACAATAATAATATGAACATACCACATTGCAATAATAGTTTAAATATTCAAAAACGAGGTCAACGAAAAAAAAATTAAATAAAAACTACACATCATCATCGAAATGTGCCACGTACAAAATTCATGTTCGTATAATATCAATCATAATAATATGTTATATTATGTATTATGTATACACATTTACACATGCCTATGCATTATACAATTATACGTACGTATGGGTTAGTAAGTAATTGGCGTTGGCAATTTCAATTTATCTATAGTCGCGTTTTCTTCGACGACTGTTATATATTCTAAAAGTATAATTTTCAGTTATGGAATTCAGGAACAAAAATAAATAAATCATAAACAAATATTAAAGTAAGCTAGGCAAGTTGTATATTAATAATATAATCTAAGGTACGGATAAAGGTCGTCATACTCATCATATAAATAATAAAATAACCTATAAATATTTAAAATCATTGCTTTACACCGGCTGTATGACTACCGCGGTCGAGTAACAACCATTCGATCCCCGATGGTAATGTCATAATTTATACAGAAAAGATCGCGCGGGAAAAAGCCGCCGTTGTGAACTAGCCTGAATGTACACACAGTGTGCAGACTGAGACACTGAGTACACGTGCGCAGTGTTGCTACACGACTTGCCGAAAGTGTAAGGCGCGCACATGGTACATAACGACGACAATTAACAATAATCGATAATGTTTATGTAGCGACCACGTCCTACATCGGTATGAAATATTACGATAGGTACGTAAAAACACAATTAATAAAATCGTGCAGATGTCCTAAGGACTCACGGGGGTCTTAAAATCATAGATTGATAGATTTAGGTAAACTTTAAACTACTAAATAGAAAAGTAATTAAATGTAGTAAACGGTCTAAAAATGAAAAAGTAGGCGATTATCATTTTATTTATTCCAGTACTTATAAGCTTTCAGTAATTTAGTAGGCCATAGTTGGTAAATAGTAATATATTAACAAAATAATTAACTCATTATATTGAGTATAATAGGAAGTATACTACTACCGTCGGTATTCTACCGAAATAAAAAGTTAAAATGACAGTAAAATTGATAATTCAATTTGCCACGACGTTACGCGCTAATAAAACACATACGGATATCGGGATATAGCACATGCGGATAATAGATAAGTAAATAAAACATCCTCAGCAGTCAGCGTCGTTATATCGTACAAAAAATACGGGACCCCGGGCGAACTCACCTAAGTTTAAGCCCTGAAATTGTATACACAATTTAATATTTTCATGGAAATAAATGTAGCTATTTTAGTGGCTGTGCTAAAATCATATAATGAGCCATGCATTAGGACTTCAGTATTCCGTGTAAGGTGTAAATACTTGATTGTGTTACAGTTACAGTTTGGCGTTTGAACTACACAGTAAACCAATATTTAACAAGTGCTGCTCGAATATGCAGTCTAAATAGAGATAAAAAAATAATTGTAAAACATAGTTGTCTTAATTTAACTTATCGGCTGATAATGCTGATACCGTATCAGAATTATTCAGAGCCAGCAATTAGGTAATCGAACAATAATTGAACCCTCGAAGTACCGTTGACCGTTGTTATCATTATATTATTATTATAATTGTTGTTGTACATAACATTATCAATACGTGCGAGAAGCCTCGTGTTTATTTAACCGTAAACAGTTACACAGTATTTTAATCGAATTATAACATTCACCTATAACTAATGTTTGTCGAAAAAACCGTTTTCCCAGAGGCGAGTAAAACACGATGATCGCATGAAATTAGCCTCCTTCCCAAATAACATAATAATATTATAAATACCGGCTAGCTGTCGGTGACCACATACGTATATACACATTATATAGGCACGCTAAATCGTGAGCAGAGTGTTTTGTGTGCAACGTTTTTTTCGGTATAACAACCATTATTACGGACGTCCGGGACACCACATGACACTTATACTGCAGCTATACATATATATATATATCACATATATTATATACCTGCAATACATCCGCCACGGCCATATCGATCGAAGCACCACGACTAGGGTGTCCGGGAAACGAGACCGTCGGTTCTCATGTCGTATACGTATAAAAACAGCAACAGCGGATTCGACCCTTTACGGTCCGCTTACGCAATATATATATTATCGCGATGCCTACCGCTGCCGATCAATACTATATACGTACCAACCCCTCTTCGGCGAACGAGACTAAAATGCTTTTGTCGAGTGTACTCTGCGCCGGCGGAGTTTAACCCCGTGCGAATAACACGATATTAAATTGGGTGTTACTGTTATGTACGCAGGAGAAAGACTTGCCAGCACCGCGAAGTTTAGCCGTGGTGACGTCACACGCGAGTCTCGCGTGCGGACGATGTGACGACTATACACGCTGTGTACACACTCGCCGTCGATTTTTACGCACGCAAACGCAACAAACACCGACCGCCCACCGTGTAGTATCACACGATTGCTCGTAAATATTAACGTTTCATTTTTCATTCATAGACTTATTACGCGATGTCGCATGCTATGCTAGCCTAACGAGCTGTGGCCGGATGCGATCGAGGAGGAAACGACATCGCGCCATATTTTCGTCATCAGAGATGACTGACGGTTTCACCAGAAAATTGGTTTATCGAGAACCTTATAGCGCTTAAAATCGTGTCGATTATTGCGCAAAATTTAATCGTGAGAAAATATAAAGCATTAATAGTGCCGAACAGTGGACAATTTACAAGAATGAGTACGGCGGTCTTATGCGTAAACAAGACGCCCGAAGTATTTAACGCGGACTAAACTTTTGGATGCAATCCAATTAAACACCCACGTGGGCGAGGTTTTTATTCAAGATTTCGACCGTATATAACAACGATTGTCGTATAAGCGGAGTTCGCTGCTATAGCCTGCAATGATAAGGCGCAGGAACGTAACTTTTTATTATGATTACGTACCGTGGATTTTACATGTCCAAACATCGAATAAGCGACGATGAACGTTTTAGAAAAAACCACAAAAATAAATAAAAATAAACATTGTTTTATACAATATTAGGTATATACAATAAACTTAGAGTGCTGGTAATAAAATATTAAACGTGTCCAATAATTACCGATTTGTATTTTTTATTATCATTTTCTTTTTTTATTAAAACACATTAGGGAAGAGGCGGCGGGTGGGAGAGAAACCACAAAATCTAGTACGATAATATTTTTGACAAAATATGTACACGCACGAGATGCAAACAAGCGAGATTGTGAGTTCCTTTACAAATGATCTCCATTCGAAAACAATTATGTCAAACGTAATTTCAACGCTACCGGCCTAAATATTAATTACAAGGTACATAGTTTTAAGCTACAAAACAGTAATATACATTTTGTGCACTTAAGATTTAAATATATTATACATATACTTGCTTGACTAGCACAGTCTTAGGACCGTTTTTCTTAAAAATTGTTTTACTTAAAAATGTAAAATACAAACACGACTTGACTCAGTCTTGACGCCAAAGATTGCTTTCTTTCGTTTCCCCTCGTGTCCCGTCGACAACGAATAAGACGACGGGATTTTGAAGGAAAACGGCAGTGAAACAAGAACATAACAAGGCTAGAATTATTCTAAATTTCGCCTAAAAATAAAAAATAAAGGACTGCCCCTACAGGGACGTACAAGTACCGTAGTAATAACTATTGGCATTTTCACGTAACATAATAAAATTATTTTATACATAATATAATATACAGTGGACTTAATAAATAAATGCATATTTTACACTCGAGGCCTCGATCCTTCCAGGCCTATAAGTCTGATAATCTGATAGGATCCGTAGGTGGTGAAGTTTCATATAACATATGATTATGTGAAACACATTTACAGTATATAATATGACATAATGATAATAAAAATAAAAATAATAATAATAATAATAATAATATAATTTATGAGTCTCGTTCTTTCTTCACTTTGAATTCTTCGCCCAAAATGGTGGCTATCTCGCCTTGCATGAAAGCCCAGGGCACGTTTGAATTTGCTAGTGGACATTTCTCGCCACTAGGACAATACACCTGAAAAAAAAATAGAACATAAGTTTAAAAAAAAACGAAAACAAAAATGTTAATATTAGACATTTGAGGTCGTGGACATACCTCAGAGCCGGCTCCCTGTCGTTTAATACTGTCTCTCGAGCACGGGAAACAGAACTTGTGATGGGGAACGGACGGACACTGGACAAAGTGTGTGTCTTCCAAACGCTCTTGGCACAACGTACACTTAAGCGTAGCCGTGTTAGCAGCTGCAGCCGCGGCAGCCGCCGCTGCCGACGCGTTGGTCAGTGGCACAGAAGGCGGCACTTGCGGTAATGTCGGCGCAGCAGCATCCATAGGGGTGCCGGGAGCGACACCGTCAGGACCGCCACCGCCCGGAGCAGACGCGTTCAAAGCGCTCGCTCCGCTAGTGCCGTTGGCGGCTGGACCGCCGACACCGCCCGGGCCATTGACGCTCGGACCGTTGACACCTGGTACGCCGGCACCGGGGGCGCCGCCACCGTTGGCTTCGCTCGACGTGACAGTTGTGGAACTGACGTGACGACTTCCGGATGATCTACGTCCGCTGGACGAACCGCCTACAAAACGCGACTTGTTAAAGAAAAAAAAGGACGGCAAATCAACAAATCTACTTCAAGCAACAAAAAAATAGTGTACGGAGGTAGAAGGAACGGAGGTCTCAAGGAAAATAATATCTGTTAACAGTTTTAGGGGGAAGGGATCTATATAAATAATGATATAATATAATATAAATGCATTATTTAATTTTATGAGATTTTAATAAACATTATTATGTTTAAAAAATGATATTATATTAAAATGTTTAAAATATCATAAATTCATAAATTTAAATTTCTAAATATTTATGTAAATGTAATTGGCTTTTATGAAAATTTAATACAATATTGTAATGTGATAAATTAAATTATTTAATTAAACTTGTTATTATCTATACAATAAATTAAAACATAGATTATAAAAGTTAAAACCTCCTTCTAGATTTTTTTTCCCTGAGACCGTATTTTATAGATTTTTTTCCTACTTTCCTATAACATATAGGTATAGCGCGGCATGCAGTTTTTATCTCGACAACAGTCGATTATAATAAAACAAAATTTAAAAGATTCAATATTCTCATCAGACGGGAGTACTAGAACAAGACACTATTTGAAATTTTTGTTTTTAAAAATCATGAACACAATTATAAATATCTATATTATATTTTTTTTTTCAAACGAAAAGTATGGTAAACCAATAGACCTGTACTGTAGATAGTAGACTGAGTGAGAAGACGTAAGCATGTAGTTACACATTTCACTGGGACGATTTTTAACTTATAAGTGAGAGAATTCGAAAATTACTTGTATCGAGTTTATGTTATTATAATATTAAAACGGTATAATATTATTATGATTATCGGTTCCTTTTTTGCATTCTTATACAAGTCATGGACGTTGAAAAAATAAGTAATCGCATACACTTTTCAAACGTTCTGGTTTTTTATTCCATAACGCTGAGATAATCATTTTCAACCAATTTATAAGTTATTTTTAAGTTATTATGCAATGAACCCGCTAATAAGTTTATTCCGTTGTGTAATCATCATTTATGACCATTGATTAAAAATGCACGTGCGCAAAAATAAAACATGTAATGTTGTAGGAATTCTTGTAAACGAGCGATTTTCATTGTTTTTTTCATGCTTAAGTTAAAATTATTACACGCGAGTAGATACGAATCGTAACGAAACGAACAATTTAGACATTTCACCGTTGTACCGTTACTACGTAGTCGAACAGATATAATTTTAATTGGATTGAAAGAATTTCCTAGCAATGTTGTGCCGGCTGCGTCGAACGACGCGCGATAAGATAATATTATGGTACTATTTTCAACCGACTGTATATGTACTTGAACTATGCGCGCGTGATGATAAATTCGACGGAAAGCAATCGATCTACAAATACGAGTAATCTAACAAACTGTCACATGCACAGATCGATAAGACGAGCATTTAAAGTGCACATGAAAGAGAGATGTACACGCGGTTCCTTATCTGACCCGGTCGCCCCTATGTTAGCCCACTTAACGGAACGCGTGTTTTATCAGCACAAAAACAAAATATTTGAATAAAAAAAATTATAGACCGACGAGATAAAGTACTCGTTGTTATTTAGAATGTACTGCTAGAGAAATTAGTAAATCATTCGTAAAAAGAAGGTAGCACAACGAAACGTTTTTCGGTGCGTTTGCAGCGGCAGTTTAGTAACTGCAGGAGTTGGAGATGATGAGTGCCGAGATGATCAAAAATCTAAAAATTCTGAGGAGTGCAAAAAAACGAGTGTGCCATCGGACTTTCGTCACAAACAACGATCTGCAATGGGTATATGGGTGGGTGGGTGTGTGGGTGGATGGATGGATAGAATTGGCGTGTAAAAATACATACCGGTGGAGTTTGGCGAGTGTTGAGATCCTCGGGATGCGGACCTGGGACCACCGGGCGCCTGGGCGGTGGGACCGGTGGAACCGGGGGGCTGCCGCGGGCGCTCTGCGGAGAACCGGGCGGCAGGTTATCGGCGACGCTCATCAGCGCCGCCATCGGGTTGCTGGGCCCGTTCTGCTGGTTTTGCGCACCGGGCTGCCCGCCGCCGCCGGCACCGATCGTTTGCATTGACGGCGGTCCGTCCGTTGGTGACCCGGTCGTCCGGCCGGCGGCCAGCGGCGATCCAGCCGCCGGTCCGTTGCCGTTGGTCATGCACTGTTGTGCCACGGCGGCCGATGCATATCCACCTGGCGCACACAAGGGACGATCAGTAAAAAAAAAAAACAAAAAAAAAAAAAAAAAATTGGCCCGATTGTCCGAAAGGTAAGAACGTGTAGAAATATATTGTACAAATAGACAGTGCAGATAAGTTATTATAGAGACGAAGAGTTAGTAAGAAGAGCGAAAAAGAAAATGCAAGACGCAGAGCCGTTTGTGATCGTTTGAATAAGATATTATTGTTATGATAAGCCTATTTAATTTTTCCACTCAAATCTTGTGAATACGCGTTTGGATTTGAATTTTTTAACCAAGTACTATTTTGTTCTTAATAGGTCATTATTATTGACGACAACGACGACGACGGTTACCACCCCCTGACCGGTAATCCGCGCAAGAATGCACGCGGAGCGTAATATTCTCACTCTAGTCAAAACGCTCGAAAATGCACCACCCCGATCGGCACCCGTCGCCAAAACAACCCATCCGGCACCCAAACAACAATCAATCACCACTACGACAGAGGAGGTTAAGAGGAGCAGGACGATCGGATCATCCGATGAACGATTGTCGTAGAAAACGCGCGCAAACGCAATGGAACTATTGCGTGCGTGTGCATGTGTAAGCGTTACGTCACGAGACTCGTACACGAGTAACATTGCCAAATCTATAAGCGATCGACCGACCGCGCTCGCCCTCCAGAAACGCGCAAAATAAGTCGGATTCCGAAATATCTGGTGTATTTTTAGGGCTCACTACCAAGGTCGTAATTCCACAGAAAGAGGAAAATTTTTCAGATCGACCGCACGGTTAATCATGTCTCAAATGTATTATTATAGTGGCCTGCCGGTTGAACCAGGTCGGGGAACCGGATCCCATGACGTCACGGCCCATTCGTCAGCCAACGTGTTTTTGTTGGCCGTCGGCGAGTAGGTATAATATTATCGACGATCTCGATACACTCACGCCCCCGCGGTCCACGACCATAGCACCCGACCGCTCACGCTATATATAACCGCACGGTAGTTTTACAAAATTACTACGTCACAGAAGAACGTATGCGATAATGAAAAATGAATCCATCAATGGTAGTAGTGTTATACTGTTATCCTAATATTTATAAATCTACGTAGCTAAAAAATGCGATATGTATTTTTTTAATTTTTTTTAAAAGGTTTTAAATAAATAATATTTATTGTCAAAACGCGAACTACGGGGGTCATCGATACACACACAACGACGTCGTCGTCGTCGTCTTCGTCGAAAGGAAAGCATTGTGCAATAACCGCGCTACCTACTGCCGGAAGGTTTATTCTTTAGGTAAAAATAAGCGAGTATACTTACTGGACGTCTTGAACGTGGACGTGTCGAACGACGTGGTCCTGATCGGGTGTTTGGGATCGGTTTTAAACGACCGCTCGACGAACGGCACGGCGAGACTGACGGCCGGCAGCGATTCGCCCCTCTGCAGCGGCGGCCGCTGCTGCGACTCGTCCATCATGCGCTTGTTGCTCTCGGAGTGATGATCGTCGTCATCGGCCTGCGTGCTCAGGCCACGTTTCAAGCCCTGTCCGCCGGCTTGAGCCCGGCTCGGAATGTGATGCGCCATGTGTTGCTGCTGTTGTTGCTGCTGTTGCTGTTGCTGCTGTTGTTGCTGTTGGCTTTGAGACAAACGCACCGACGTCCGGCTCATGGCCACCTCGTGGTCTACGTGACCACCGCCCGGCCGACCAGGATATTCCATGAGCGTGGACCGCTGATGGTGCAAGGCCGCATAGTGCGACGTGGCCGCGGCCGGCGGCGGGGGCGGTGGAGGTTGTTGCGTCTGTCGTGCGGCCAACTGGTGGGCTTGTGGCGGCAATCCGACCACTTCTAGAGTGCCGTTTTCGTGTCGATGTGAATTTTTCGGATGATGTGCGTTGACGGCGTTGGACCCGCCACCCACTGACGTGGACCGGGCTGATTCTTGGAACCCATGCGCCCGTTTCATTTGCCTGGCCGTCTCGATCACCAGCTCAATGCGGTCGGCGCCCTCGTAGTTGACGCACCCGCGACACACGGGCTCGGTGAAATCGTGCAACATTGCCCACGGCATGCGAGGCAAGTCGCACAGGTAACAGTGTTGTCGCTTACCCATCTGCATGATTACGGATTTGTCGGAAGATGAGTGCGCGTGGTGTCAGTAATAGTCGAGAGGAATTATTAACTAATACAGAAAATTCGGTGTCGTCGTCGTGACGTTGAATATTATTTTGTTTTGAATAAACGTCACTCGATCAAAATCCATATGACCAAATGTAAAAAAAAAAAAAACACGAAAACACACAACCAAATCGAACAAAACTAATAATAATAATAATAATAATCCGTACGCGCGAGAACACGAGCAACGATCATCAGCAGCGCGTACACGGGCTCGTACACACGGAAACTGAACGTAACCACACAGCGAGCGCGATGAACAGCCGTAGTCGTAGTGAAGTGACGTCGCTGCGGTTATGGCGAGGGGCTGAGCGGGGTACCAGCGATCAAAGGACAGGAACGGCGGGGTGGGGGCGACGATGATGATTATGATGATGGCGGAGGCGGTGGTGGTGTCGGGGTCGGTGCGCGCGCGGGCACAACGATCGTGTGCGTGTGTTGTCGGCAGCGCTGCCAACCTTTTGTTAGCGTAGACGTGGGGACGAGCGGGGTTTCCGCGGCGCGGCCAATGAACAACCGGCTTCTCTGGAGCTCGACGCGCGCGTGACGTATCTACCAGAGCACTCGTACGTGAGTGCGACCCTCCAGGACGCGCATGCGCCCGCAGTGGCCGTCGTAATCGTTGTATTTTATTTTTATCATTGATCCGAAAACCCCGCGCACGCGCACGCGCTCACCGTCACGAAAAACACACCGCGCATGCCGGCCCGCCGGTACAGTGCCGCCGCCGACCCTACTCTTCCGCTTGTCCGTCAACCGGGTCAGACGTCGTCGGCGATGCCCTCGGCGGACGGGTGCCGTCGGCGGGGAAGGCGGCGGCGAGGACACGGCAGCTCTGCGTGTTGTTACGGTCGTCGGCTGTGGCACGTCGGCGGGCGCGGGCGGCGGGGACGGAGTATACGTCACGCGAGATAAAAACCCAACGGCTCGGTTGTACGGCGACGTGCGCGCGCCGGCGCAGTGGAGCAACGGTGAATAAGGAGCAGGAAAAAAAAAAATACACAATAATAATATCGAATGTACATACGAACGAACGCTCGACACCGATGTCGTCGTCGAGTATCACAACAACTGCTGCTGCCGCTTACTCCGCTATAACGCCCCCGATGATATCAGATGTGTGTGCATAGTATATTATTGACTGTTGTACGTTGTACAATAATAATTCATATCGTACAAAATATAGTGTCGTGATACACGTAATACTATCGCGCCAGAACTGTAATAACACGATGTTTCGCTGAAATTCTTGGTCCGACGTTCAACGTCAACAAACCATTGATTGTTTGTTACCCCCTCCCCCGAATATTGTTAAAACTTTATTATTTCGAAATTGTAAACGCGTTTTTGTCGCTCTATAATATAATCGTTATTACCGGGGTGGCCACTCTCGACCGATTCCCACGACCTACGGACGTATGCGTTTTGGTTTTTAGTTTTAAGCGCGGTGTTCGATTTCATTGTTGCGACTAAGCGCGCCACGGCATTCGCGGAAATGCGACAGTCGCCACGACGTAGTATATTAACTAGCCTCTTATCTTACAATTTTATAAATAATATATATTTTATTGTTGTTAGTGTAAATCCGATACGATTCGTTGAAGAAATGTTACGAATTTACGATTACTGCAATATGTGTAGAGAGACTAACCACGACATTAGTGACTACGATAACATAATATTTTCATAGTCGCCTCGAATTCGTGTCCTAAATACTATTTTTTCCGGTTTCTGGATATCCGTATAAATATAATTTGGTTGTTTATAGCAACGGTGCAACAATATTACTATATTGGTTGAGGTGGGTGAAGGACCGTAGAGACCACCCTCGGTGAGTGAATAGTAGTAAAAAAAAACAAACTACCAATGATTCCCATGTGTTTCATGAATAACAGGGATGCTGAACAATGTCAAGGTCACTTTTTCCCTCTACAACCGGAGGTGGAACATAATAAACAAACCCTCTCACGTTCGTGAGAGAATCCCAAACGCATTGTTTTTTTCTTTTATTTTGTCCGCCCGTCCCCTTTACAAGTACGTTATTGTATTCACCTGCTGTGTTATTCTGGACGAGGTCGAACCGGTCTAAGGTCTTTATTATTATTATTACTATTTTTTTTTTAACTTCATTTTCACAACATATAGTTATTATTATCACATAGCATTGCTTTTGTCACGATAGACACTAGACCACGTTCCGAATTAACAAAAAAAAACATCCAAAAGACCTCATCAAATACTTTGTCGGAGCATTTTAGAAAGTTGTACAACCGGTTTCAATGCACGATTTCAAAAATGTTTATATTGCACATCCTTAATGTAACCAAGTCCAATCGATATTCCTCACAAACACTGCCTAATATTTTCCTTTTTTTATAGCTCTCTAGTCTCTATGTTAAAAAATTATATTTATATTCGTTATAATACTTATAATTTATAAGTTATTAGTATACTTAAATTAAAAATGTAGCTGTCCGAATAATCTATACGGGCTACCAAGATTACAGTTCACGCGTTTATCGTTTCGCAATTTAGGTACCCACTAGGTACAACATAATCTATTAAATAATTGAAATTACTATATAATGAGTTAAGTGATAGTACTAGTAACTAGTACTATAAGATAACTTAACCATTGATTATAGGATACACTATTTTAAAATCGATGATTAAACGTATAACAAAAAAATTGCTCCAAAATTTAGTTAAGTAACATATTTTATAAATTTATAGATATAAAAGATTATAGAATTTTAAATATTTACAATAGTACACTGCGATATTTTTAAAAAAATAATAATGACAAGTATCTCTATTAATCTTACCGTAAACACAATTATGTCTACAAATTGCGAAAAACGGAAGATAACTAATAAGTAATAACTAATAAGCATTAAACTAATAATAGGTAAACTTTTGAGAATTTAAACTAAAATCTGAAATAAATCTAATATCCAATAGAGTCAAAATAGACCATTGATTGTTTTTGTGAATTGTAAAGACATGTTGAGTATGTGTGCATCGAGTAGGTACGCCTGCGATAGTATGTCAGATAATATAAAATATAATATTATGCTATATTTATAAGCCAAAAATAAGTATGTTATTTAATTAATTATGATGTAAATAATTATTATATAATTAATATAATAGTATTACATATTTATCATCATTTAATTATTAGTGATTCACAAATGTACGAAAACAAAACTAATTATTAATACATTTTAATATTTTATTAAATAGTAGACGTTCGATAATATCAAATACTCGTAAAACACGTTTACGTAAAAATATTTAAAGTTACTAAGTAATTGAAAATAATACACGAAATTTTTTAATAAATATCATCGGTATTTTTTATAAGTATTAAGTACATAATATAAAACAATCCCATTTATAAAAAGTAAATTGTTTTATATTTTTAAACTATCAAATCCTTTTTCAAATATTTATTTATTTAAAAATGGATACAAAATTCACTTAAAAATATCATTTTTTATTGATATTATTTTATCTGTTATGGCTTATAACATTTTATTTAAGTAATTAAGATTAAGTAATTCCATAGGCCTTATGGAATTACTTTTTTTCGTAGAGCATTAATTTTTTTTTTTTTTGTGTTAACTAATGTCTTGCAATAGTGTTCACTAAACTACATGAAATTGTTTTTTTTTTAAATATTACAAACTAATATTATTTTTCATAATTTTTCAAAACCTTTATTACTACGGTAGTAGTGTAATAAGTAATTACGCTAATATCACATGTTTTTCCACCATAACATGAATGGAAATAATAAATCATTATTAGCAAATATTTTACATAATACTTTTTTTCGGATTAGTATCATTGGGTTCGATACCAACTTATATCTCTATATTCGTTATACACTACCTACCTGTACGTCGTAACGGTTCAATCGTCAAGAGATAAGTTTTATAGAAGTAGTAGACAGTAAATTTATGTTATTAAAGGCACACCTTCATTATTGCCCAATTTAGTAGTACCAAGAACGGCTGAAGAAATAAGTTTTGAAAAAGTATTTAGGAATTTTCCCCATATGAAAGATATTATTACTTTTTTTTATATTTGTATAGTAAAAATATAAAATTAATTGTATTGCAATTTGTAAGGTGTTTACTTACGACCTTTTGAACGCATACATTTTTTTCGCCAAAATTTTTGGCTTCAGAATTGTCGCATCACCAGCTTCTTTAAATGTACCTATCAGTTTACCCGCAGTATAATCGACTACACAAACTCACAAGTCACAACACCATCGACGTAAAACATATATGAAGTTCACTTTGTATCGATCGTATGAATATTACGTTATGATTATTATATAATAATATTATATACACGGGTGGAATGTGCCCTTTCGGCCCAACGAGCTTACGAATTTGAGTGTAATTCATAACGTGGAGAAATGAAGAGCAACGAACCTATCCTTAAATCCTTCGATATTTAACCTCAACCCGTCGCGCCAATTCAAGCACGTTGTGTACTTGAAAAACGAGCCCCGTCGAAGCTCCTAACGGAATAACACCGACACCTGTGTACGTACTCCAATGGCACGCTAGGTACACATAAACACCGGCACCACTCGTTGAGACGACATGATGCACCAACGCCGACGACATTGACACGGTCGTAATGAGGACGACGTGCGACGATCGCATCACCATCAAATTTCCGGGTCAATAAACTCCGTGTTATCAACTCTATCGAGGGCCAAACATATACGACTTGTACGAGCGAGTTGCAACGGACGGATAGGATATAATATTTTCATATACGGCCGCGTAGCGGTATTATAATATTATATTATGTACGATGACGCGGCATGCACCGTAATAATAATGTAATATATCATACGCAAACCCGTTGTGGCCGCGCCGGTTTACAACGATTACAGCGGTTTTTTTTAGAGAGAAAATGCCCGTGACGTCGAAGAGGGAGTGATGAGAAAACATAAAAGAAACTCAAACGGACATTATGATTTATAACTATCGATCTGTATTCATTCACAATACTCATCGGCTTTCACCAGTCGAATCGTGACGGATGCCACGGACGAAGATAACACAGTACGATATTACGCGATATCGCGGTATGCGAGCGGAGCTCAGCAGCGCCGACGATAGCAGAACTCACGATAATTATTCATTTTTTCCCTCGTTCCGTAGACGTTCATAAATCTTTTTTGATACGACGATAAAAAAAAAAAAAAAACGTTTAATAATAATATTATAACATACATACACACACGATATCATAATAACAATTCAATATTATCGTAAGCGATGTTATTATTATTATTATTATTATTATTATTATTATTATAAAGACCGCGCGCGCGCGTCGAGATCGGGTTCGTCGACCCGACCGACCGTGCCCGGGTGCGTGTGCGTTGCCGGGCGGCCAGTAAACGGTTGCGGCTGCGACAGAGGGCGAACGGGCCGCGCGGCGGAGGGCGGAGGCGGCGGCGGTACGGCGGCCGTGTGACGTCACGTTCTACATTCACACGGGAGTGGAAAGAAAGTTCTTGGTTACGTTATTACGAGCGTTGTTGTAGGTCAAACGGTGTGGTGGCCGTCCGTGGTATCCGTCGCCGACGACGCTGTTGCGGTGGTGGTAAATAGCGGACCCGTTAGTGTCCTCCTCTCATCGTGTATATGCACGTATCGTGTACAGAGTGTACGTCGACCGAGTGCGTAAGTATGCGACGAGTGTCCACGTAAATATGCGAGCGTTTTTAAGTGTGCGAGTGTGTGTGTGTAAGTAGGCGTGTGCGTCCCGAACAACGGCTTCGTGTACATCGTTTGGCTCAGCGTCAAATCGCCGAATGAATATGTATGAACAGCATAATATTATGTGTGTGTATATGTGTAACGTATAAGGTGTAAAAGATGAAATTATCTCTGAGCCTAAACTCCTATTTATCTATATCATATCACACCGTAAGAGGCACAATATTTATTGTCTTAAACGTAGTTGATACGAGCCGTCGAAAAACAATTAATGTACGAACATTTTTCGAAATCATACACTTGGACCACCCCCGAATACATTATATGTCACATGCGATTACGGCAAAATACAATTCGTTTTATAATTATATCCATTCAATGAGACATGAAGCAAATTCGTACAAAAATAGGATCATCGTAAAGAAATATATAAAAATCCATTTAATGTGAATATATAAAATACTGTCTTTTCCAGAATATTGAGATTAACGAGTCTAATACATTTGTTATTTAGTCGTAAATCGTAATTAATAGACTGACACTAATACAAATATAGGTAGTATTCATAGTTTAACAGTTTAATATGAATAGATGCTTAAATATTTCTTTCGTTTATATTCGTCTATCGATCACATAATCAAAACTCATAAATAAAGGATGAACCAATGTTCATTATAGAATTTTGATGAGAGAACTCCAACCATATTTCATGTTGAAATATACAATAATATCTATTGAATAGAAGCAATAATATAGTCTATAAAAGCCTTTCACTGCACATAAATACTTATAAGTATAATAGAAATAAACACAATATACAAGTATGATAAAGTGTTAGACAATTGAGAACAGTTTAAAGTTCAATTTTTTTTCTGTATAAAAATATGAATAATCTAGTTTGATAAAAACATTTTTAATGAAAAACTTATAGTTTTTTAGATAACCTGATAATTTTGCAGTTTTATAATGTAATATTACACACTTAGACATAACAATAATACACTCTTGAACCAGTTGAACCTCGATTGAAAAAATACATCAAGATTTTAAAATAATAATATACTACAAATTTCAACTATAGATAACGTTAAACTGCATATTATATTATAAATAAATCTTTACAAATGAGGTTTGAGTAATAAATAATAAGTAATTACCAATACCAATAAGTTAAATTTTTCGTTTTTAATAATAATTTATAGACAAACCAATATTATCCTGTACAAGGATACGTAATGGAAGACGAATTAATTCATGTGTTCATTTTTTTTATGATACATTGTTGCCATAACTATTTATAATTTATTGCATGTATTTACTATTTAATAATAGAAAAGAAGAATATACATCTTGCCAAAATAATTAAATTAGAAAGTGAAAGCGGTGCTTTGATTGCCTACCTTTGTTATTCCAAAAAAATAAATTAATAGACATTAATGATCAAGTAATTATATATTCAATTTTATAAAATAGCTGATATAATAAAAATTGTTATTGATAAGGGACGCAAATAGGTTATGGCCCTTTTTGAATCTTTTTTCGCGGGACGCAACTCACCTACTGATAATAATTTCGGACGCAAGTTTTATTCTTCCTTTTTCCCCAAACTATATGATTTAATTTTAGCATTAATTAGTTCAATCAACCATATTAGTATATTACTAATATAAAAACAAATAATAAAATATAAAGGCTGAACATATAAGTTTAGAATCGTTTTTTGTATATCCTGCAAAAATTTATCATTAAAATCAATTAAATATTTTAACATATTTGATGGTCAAAACTCTTAACTCTTAATGCAGTAACATTTTCAATAAATAGGTATGTATATTCGATTATTCGAAACTTACTATATATAGTATAACGACTTCCTCGTATTTATTTTAGTAAAACCTATGTTAATGAATTTATTTTAAAATTGTTTTGCTGTCAATTTTATTTTTAATATAATTTATTGTTGTTAAATTGCTTTTGAATTAAATTTGTTGTCAAAAACTGAAACGATAACACAAAAAATACAATATCTATAGTAATCTAGTTTAGTTTATATAAACAAAATTAAAATTAAATGTTATGATACTAAATACCTACTGACAGGATATTGACTTATAATAATATGTGTTATCTAAATATTTCTCAAATTTCTCATTAAAAAAAAAAAAAACGTTATCAAGAAATTAATGATTAAATGTAACTTTCTTTAAATAATATTTGATTATTATTTTATGAAAATAATAACAACAAAAGTATAAATTAATAAACACTATAATATAGGTCTAATATATAAGCCTTTATCATTTTAAATATATTGAGGTTAAAATGCCATTAGCTAATAATTAATTACCAATTACCATACTATAAAGTCCATAGATAACACCAGATCTATAATATATATATGGTCTATATTATAGTGCATAGCAGTTTTAAATTATTATTATATATGTATAACAACTTAATAATATTATCTATTAAATTAATGAAATTTTAAATATGTATACCTATCGAAGACCACAACATATAATGTGTAAGATCCGTATATACTTAAAACAGAAAATAAATTGCTTTTTTCTGTATCTATACAATAATTTTTTGGCTTTTATGAATAATTATTTGAATAATTGAACGATGGTTTACAGCTATAAAGTTTATTTATGATATGTATAATGAAATAAAGAATTCTAAAAATAATCGGTACTATACTAGCTGGTACTAGGTGTCTAGGTACAATGCATGGATATACAATATCTTGTTTTATATATTACAAAACTTAATAGGATTGTACTTATTATATTTTTCTCTTTCTGGTCCACCTGCACATGGCAAATTATAGTCAGCAATTTTGTGTTATCGGTATAGTGAATTAAATAGTAAATTATAATTATAACTTAATATTAATATTACTTTTTTATTATATAGGTAGGCTCTTTAAAATACTTTAAAATACTCATAAGTCATAATAATATTCATAACTTTAAGTTTAATTAATAATTGATAAGTAAATTTATTACAATATTATATATTTTACAACACAAAATTGGTTTTACTAAACGTGTGGGTCAGAGAGAGAAAACAAATAGTGGTACTCTGCTACGCTGACATGATGTGTTTTATAGAATCGTTACAGCCGTTTATAAGTATAGTTACCAACTTTAGGAAATGGAAGGTATACATAATAATTAACATAAAAAATAAACATAAAAATTTTAGATAAGTCATTTATTTTATATTATTATAATTAAATAAATAACATATACATGCTTTCTTGGTTATAAAGTATCACAGTATTATCACGTGTTACATATACGTAATATTGAACACTTGTGTCTTGTGTTCAACATTTAGTAAAAATTATAATGAAATTAATTAAAATAACGAGAAAATGTATTATTTAAATGTCAAATGATAAATTACGACCAACTATTAAAAATGAACTAGTACTTAGTATAAGTTTGTCAACAGATTGTTAAGTGTAGTATAAATCAATGATTAAATAAAAAGTAGATAGTATGGGTATAATATCTATCCATCTATCTATACATATATATATGCGAAAAGTCATTTGTTCACTAACTAAACACGAAATTTTGAAAAAGGCATGATCTATGAAACTGAAAATTAGCAGGTAATTATAGTTTATAGGTAGAAGACATCAGCTAAGAATGGATTTTGTGACAGAATTGAATTAAGAGGGGAGGTAAAGTTAGGTTAGTTTAAGGGAATTTAAAGGCTATGATATAAGTTTATATGAAAGTCCTTTGCTGCTAAATTGTAAAAGACAATGAGTCAATTTTTTCACGGACAACGTCAAGTAATTCAGATAATGACTTATTATATTTTAATACATCACAATAGTAAATATTAATCAATAAATATTTAAAATTATTAATAAAGCAAATAAAGTAAACTTTAAAGTAACCATACTTACAGCAATGCAAGCAAATATATTTTAAAAGGAAGTACAAATGAGGTTTTGAACTAGTGAGTTTGTACAACTTTTAATTATAATTTATTATATTTAAGTACCTACGTAAAATATAGGATTTGAACATTGGAATTTAATATAGGTATCTACATTAGTTTAATAACTTAGAACAACATTAATATTAATTAATAATTTACACATTCAATATTTATCACATTAAATAATTATTTCAATATGAACTTAATATACTTGTTTTTTACTCGAGAAATTAATCAATCAGATAATGTGTTTCTTTTCAACTATTTAATTTTCATACTTTTTTCATTAAATCTAGTAGGTACCTACTAAAAATTATTTTTTAGTAGTTTCATTTATTCATAATATAATGCATTTTAAATTGTATAGATTTACTTGTATTTGTTAAGTTAATATTTATTGTAGTTTGAATTGTATTATTCATCATGTCTTTAAAGTATTAAAATATAAATATTTATAAAAGCTTAATTTCGTATAAAATATAAATATGTAAATATATAATAGTTTACTTTATATTTGATTATACAAAAAAAAAAAACCGTTTAACAAGTATAAATATTAACTATTTTATCCAAATTATCAATTATGCATTAAGTTTTACAATAACATAAGAAATATTTTATAACTTATAAGTTACAAGCATAAAATATTAAAATTAATTAATTTTCTACAATATGTGTTTTTTATAACCTAAGGATATTTGAAAAGCTTGGTAAATATTTATCATGATATTATGTTTATTTTTATTATATTTCATATTATTTGTGTATTTATAAAACGTACGTGTCTTTATCTAGTTATAAACAATATCACAAATTATCGGAATTTAAGACATATAATAAAATTGTGGGGTGGGGAAAATAATTTTAATTCTCCTCTCTCGTTTATGAATATAAACGTATACTTAGATATTTGAATGTCAGCTATTATTATCGCAAAGAAAAAAAAGCACTCAAGTACTCAATCCCTATCATATAAATACATGTTTTCGAAATAAACAAAAGATAACCTATATGATGTAAGGGGTCGAGCTCATGGTCGCCTCGTGATCCATAATCATGTTGTTTTCTCAATAACTGCGATTGATATTGATGTTTTTATTTTTTATTATAGAATATTCACAATGCCGTGAAAGCTTCTTATCTCAATGGGCTCACTGATCAAGACTGAACATTATATTATTATACATTTATAACACATATATGCAGTGGTATAAACACATCATTTGTAGTAACGACCCGGACCAAAGTACAGTAATTTTTTTATCATTAAATCGCACTATATAACAAGCATACATAGATAAACGAAAGGTTGAATGTCAAAAAAGTAAAAACTACGCAATCTGCAAAGCCATGTACATATTGTTCAAAAATGTAGACTCTTTTTATAGTCTTATCAGTATATAGTGCAGCTGATTTACTATTTAGATAGGATATTTAAAATGTACATTGTACATATTAATATTATAGGTACATTGAGCAATAGGATTGTTCAAAATTTCGAATATTAGTTGAATAAAGTGCAAGATGAGTATGTATTAGTACATAACTATCAACCTACACAACCACACTAGTACACTACCTATACAGCCACGATAATTTTAACGAGTTGGTTAGGCAACAGTGCAACACTTTCTGATAAGATGTAGACGATGTCGATGTGGTTTATAACTAAAAATATTACAACGATGTCTGCAAAAAATTTAATATTACGCCGCTGTTATATATTTATACTTTATAGTTATATGACATGATAGAATATTTAAATAAGACTTAAGTGTACCTCACAATAATTAACACACAAATTTCAATATATTTTAATGTTGGCTGTCGATAAATAACATTTTGTCTTTATCCATAAAAAATGTGTAGAGTAGTGTAATATAATATTATACTTTATACTTTATAGTATCAACACATTATAATTGGTAACATATGTACATATTGTACGTCTTATATACCGTGTCTTAGTGGTAAATTATTAAATAAATTAAAAAACACACATTTGTGATACAAATTAATTGTAAAAATGTATATAATAACTGTATTAATGAAAAGATTTATTTTTCCTGAAATGACATGAAGTATTAAAAATAAAAAGTAAAAATGCGTCTACTGCTAGTAAAACTATAACTTATTGTGTTTTGACGATAAGTCATACGTGTATATAATACAAATATAGATTGTATTATACTATACATATTAAATAATGTCTTATAAAACGTATAGTTTTAATAAAATATATTATTTACATTTTACAAGTAACGTACAAACGTCCAGTACGACAAGTGAGTTTGAAAAATAATACATGTTTTGCGTGTAGGCACATAATAAAGCTGTGAATACTTTATAAATACATCTTTGATATCAGCCGTTTCGCCCAACGCTACTTGAGTAACGTTTCCTTGTAACGGTTTGCTCCATATAGTACAAACACGCTTTAAGCTTGTGACAAAGAGCAATATTTCTAACTTTGATAACACACTAAAATGTCTATATTATTATCATATATAACCTACAGCTATGTATAAATATTCATGACTTTATGAGCGCCAATGTCCGCTGTTAAGGATTGAACATTTTATAAATTAATGTAATATAATATATTAAATATTTATATATATTATACGACCCACCCAGCTTTACTGTGTTGTAAGTACTTAGAAGCTAACGAACGTAAGGATATAGAATGAGAATAAAATGACCCAACATTTTTAAAAAATCCCTTTGAACTAATGGATAATAACTAAAATTACCAAGATAAACAATACATTTTCTAACTAATTGTATTAATCAAATGTTTATAAAAATGAAATACAACTAAACTAATATTTATTCTTATGGAAAAATGTAAAAGTAATTTTTTGTTTATTACGTTTAAAACAAAATTGAATATTTTTAAAATGTACCTACTTAAAAAAATTGTATAGATCATAAACGAAAATAAAATATTCATCTTTCAATAACTTGGTAATCGGCTAAAAGTTTTAGAAAGAAAATATGAAAGAATGGTTAATATAAATTAGTAGGTATATTGATTATATATTTTGTATTTTACTGAAACACATTTTTAGCTAGGAAAGCTGCGTCTGCGGCGTTCAAAATAATTATAAACTCGGAAGAGTCATAAATTTCTAAGCCCTAAGGATATAAATTGAAAATTATAGTGGACATTTTTTTTTCTTCTATACCCTCCAGTATAGAATCACGGAGTTGAAAGGGTAAAAACAAAATTAATGATACGATCTATCGTAACGCGATTACCTATAAGACAATACCTACGAAGATATCGTGAATGAAATATTGCTGTAATGCGTGCGAGGGTGCTTAATATATAACTCGAGCGCAGAAACGAGGAGGTCAAAACCGACGAAAACCGTTTCGATTAAAACCGAAAGTATGTACGATGTCACGGTGATAGTAATATGTATAGGTAATATACGAGTATATAATATGATGTACGATGTCGGCAGTTGGCGATCGCGAGAAGGCGTTGGAAGGGGGTTTAGAGTGCGTTCAACTCGCCGTACCGGGTAGTGTCGAAATCGGGAAGAAATAATGAAAAAAAAAAAAAACTCCTTTCGCGAGGACGTCGACGTGCGGAGCGTGACTGTACACGTCGTCATATTATAAAAACCAAGTAGGTATATTACCCACGCGGTGGACCGGTTGTATCGAGGAACGGTGACGGAAAAAAATCTTCCGACAGACTAGTCGTCGTATATTATTCATTATTATTATTAATCATTATACGCGCGTGTATAATAATAATAATAATAATGTTATGTTATAATCTCATACCGAATTTGGTCGTCGTCGAGCGTTACATTATTATAACTGTCCGTCGGCCGATGCGGCGGCGGCGGCGGCGGCGGAGGGAACAGGCCTACCCCGCGGACCCCTCGCCTCAAAGGAATCTAGGACGCGGCGCGTCGGGTTCAACAAACGATTACAGGTTGACTCTGTAAATGCATGCGTGCGTGTGCGCGTGTGTTTTGTAAGTTTTTTTCTCCGTCCCAGAAACCGGTTCGATTACATTATGCACGTTGTTGCCACAGCTTTCGCGCCTCCCGGGCAATGCGGCGCGCGCACGTCTTCTTCAAAGTTTAAACGTTGTGTGCACAGCTGCTGCATCGTGCGTGTGCGACCGTCACGTATACATTATAACTACAGTACGTACGCCTTTCGGAGGAGCTCATCGTACCGCACCACAATATTATAATATTTAAAAAATATATTATTATTATTATTATGATTTATGAGTCATCGTCGCGCCACCTTTTTGATTTCGTTCGTTTCCCCTTTATTCCCCTCATTCGCGCGGTATTTGTTTTTATGACACGCACACTTAGCGACACACGGTCGTTGTTGTACGCGGCTGACAATAACATTAATAAATTATGATATTATCGAGTGCCGTATAATTATTAAAAGGTACCAACTTTTCGTTCAAAAGAAAATCTTTTAAATTGCACACAACACCTGAAACGGTCTCACGACGATTATATAATAAAAAATTTCACTCCAAACCTCTAGCAATGCATCTTTCTAAAATCAAACGATTTTCAATATTTCAGTTCGTTTACTGTTTTTTGTTACATTTAACGATTTGTTATTTTTTCATAATTCAATCAGGTCGTATAATAATATAATATTAACAAATACTTCCTTGACATATACGCGCACGCACGTGAAACTAAGCTGATTCCGTAACTGACGACACCAGCTTTTATTTTACATTACATAGATATACATTACGTTGTCCAATATATCGACCCCGATAACAATAATTGATAGCTAGTTAGTTGTTATTACGTCAAATGCAAACGTTTTAAAATAAATTCATCCCTCCCATAATTGAATTCGTTACACATAATATTATTAATTGCAATGTGTGTTTAATCTGTTATTAAATAGATAAATGGTAATACATAATTAATATATATTAATCGTTTTAAAATATTATTTAACACAATATTACAAGAATATGTTTTACGATTACACTATAAACACACTTTGTGTTTTACCTATGCCTTTATTTTTGCCTATATTATACTTCGTGTTTTATCCATATCACCTTGAAAAATATTACACAGTTATCGTTAAAGCTATTACATGATTCATTTTACAAATGTATTTTTTTTTAACTGTGAATACGAAGTGAATTATTTAAGTATTACCGTATTCATATCATATCATATATTTTAGCAATTACATTTTATATTTATTACAATTTAAAATTCCATACTTACAAAGTTACAAACATACGTAGAATGATATTAAGCATACAGCATACTATGTGTAATAATAAAATTTACGAAATCGATTTAACAAATGTAACAATTTTCTCATGTTTTATTCTATAAGTTTTTATATTACTGCAATAATACAAATGCTTAAAATATGTGACAGTGACACGACATAATAATTAAAAATTACATTTACAACATAATTCTTAAACTTTAGGTACCAACTTTTAAAACTACTTAGAACAAAATATTTAAACAAAATAAAACAATTTATTAGTCTTATTTGCTAATATATTTATATATATATATATATAAGTCATGAACATGACTTGATATGACTTAATATGAATTGATATATGTGATAGCATTTAAAAAAACAAACTGAAAAATTTAGATAAAACTCGTTAAATATTTGAGATAGTATGGGTAACGTAAGTATTAGGTTACCTAACCTAGGCATAGGCCATATAGGCTGATCAAAATATAAACTTATATACTAGGTGATTAAATAAAATAATACAATTCTAATATGCCATTTTGACATTCTCATTAGTCGTTACTAAACATGTAGTAACTATATATATAGAACCAAAAAAAATTATGAAAATATTGGAACTAAAAATAAAGAAATATCCTCTTTAAATGGAATAATCGTAGAATAAGTGGAAACACTAATAATTTTATAAAACAGATTAATAACTTATAGCAATACATTTAATTAACTAAATTTATATGCAATTGTAATAATAATTAATACAAATATATACTATATAAACTAAATGCAAAGTAAAAAATTTTTTTAAAACTATAATTACAAACATGTATTATTTGTTGAGTATAGATACATAATTTAATACAACTTTTGGATTAATTTTATTTAAAATAAGTCTTTCAATACTTAGAATCACTAGGGATTAAAAACAGTCTTATGTCATAGTTGACCATTCATATAACATGTATAACATGTTTTATTGTTGAAAACAACCTACTGCACATATTGCAGAAGAGTTATTAGGATTAGAGCTAAGTTTAGGAGTTTATAAAAATCGGAAATAGTTGAAATTCTTATGTTTTTGGAATACAATTTGTTAATGGTTTTGTTACGGACCACTGTATTATTATCGTTGTCAATATAATTATTATTACAGTTTTTGACAGTAGCCGACTATCGGTAACATCAAAAATGATTATACTATTATTTATTATATACTAACGTGATGATATGAAACATGATTAAAATAAAGTATTGTAAAAGTGATAATAATATTATAGTTATCATCATTTACCTAAAGTTTAATATTATACTTCCTCAAAATTTAATTTAACACACAACAATAAATATTATTTTAAACATCGTATCAAATATTTATAAACAATATTATTTAAATTATTAAGATAGCCTATACTTATGGGGGATAATATTCATACTGTGAGCCACATCGTCCTTAACCACCACATAGATACACCTATAAGGAATAATTGTAATATTCAATATAAACTTAAAGTGGATACATTTTTACAGACTTGCATAATGCCTATTAACAAAAACGTTTACGTATATTATTTTTTGTACAAGTAATATGTTAACAAATAACGCTTCAGTAATTAATTAATTTGTTTATTAATTATTAATTTAAAAAAAATTATACGTTCTAGTAAAATCTATTATAAGTATAACACATACCTTGTGTTTATCAATAATATATTGTTATAATAATATTAATATATATTATTTCTTCTAAGTATATTAAAAAAATTATATTATACAATATAATATATACCAATACCACTTAAAATAATTTGTATATTATATTATTATAAATTCAGTGGCGCAACTAGAGAGGTGCAAAAGGGTATTTTGCACCCCTTAGTTGAAATTTAACATCTCTTATTTGTTTATACCCAACTATTATTGTTTTAGTGAAATACCTTGAAACTCAAAAAAATTATGTTGATTTAAAATGTGAAATATATTATTATCTATTTAATATGATTATGAAATTAAAAAGTTACTTGATTTCTCTGAGGAATAACAGTTTTAGCACCCCATGTTTTAGAGGTCTAGTTGCGCCCATAGGTTTATAATAAAACAACATGTATATAAACAATATAGATACTAAACTAAAAAGTTATTCTATATATACTCGTATTATAAAGAAGTTTAAAGTACAATACTACAATGATATTTTAACAAAGAATAAAAATAGTTATATTATATACTATTCTGTAGTTTAATCTGTTTAAAGTATAAGTTATGGTAGAATAGTATTTAAATTTATTAATTTAAATACATCTATATTTTGTAGCAGAAACCTTTGCAATTCATATAAGATATTAATAATACTTTTATTTACATTTAATATATTGATTTATATAAATAAATGATATGGACATATGATATAAATACTAAGTTATACTACTTCAATAAATTTAAAATATTATGATGATATATTTAAAAAAATGTTTTTTGAGTACACCTATAAAACATTCTCAGTGGCCAATGTTCAGGGTGGCCTGGCCAAATTAATTTATTATACGGTCGACCTGCACGAAAATGAAAATTATTTTATCGCTAGCCACTCAATTTAAAAACGATAATATAACGTATTATTACTTGATAACGGTAAATTGGTAAATATATATACATTTAGAAGGATTCTAGTGATTCTACTGCATAAATATTTTTATCTTATTTTTCAACGGAAATAAAATTACTAAAATTGACGTTCTATATTATCAAAATACTTTACTAGCTAACTATGATTATATAATAAACTGATACTCGTCGTATTCAAACTTCAAAGTTTCTAATAATAATATCAAATTTAATTATCGTTTAATATCCAAATAATTATTTACAACGATACTAAGATATTATGAAAACTGAGAAACGGGTTTTTAGTAAAGATTCATCAACTGGCCATTGACCTATCTATCTGTGTGCCCATATTCCGTACCGTACATGAGTGAAAGATGAAAAAATATGTTCACATAAAATTAACGTCACAAATAGTTTTTAGAAAAAAAACGGTTTTCATTCAAATCTCATTTGTACAAAATGGTTTGTATTAGCAGAAACCAATGAGTTCATACATATTATATAGTACCTATTATCCACAAAGCTAGATTATTAATTAGTGGCCCTGGGCTATCTCATTTTTGGGTCCCTAATTTTACAAAACAATATGTTTATAAATATTTGTTCAGTATTGATATTTTAGAGCTCCTTTTTTGAGAGATCTCGGGTTAAAGCCATTTTAGCTCTCCCCTTAATCCAGCTTTATCTAGTATAATATAGTTTATACAACATTATAGACGAAGCTTCGGAATTTTCAATAAAATTGTATAATAAATAACCATCTATTAGGCTATTGTATTATGATTTTTAAATCTCAGTATTCGATGAGTATAAATATGAATTACTTAACATGTATATAATGAATACATTTATTACGAAGTACAAATACACAAACAAAACAGGATAAAACAGATTTATCAAGAAGGGATTGAATGTGATTATAATTTATAATTTAATTCTATTCAATCGATATCTCTTGTACTAAATATGAAGTATATTTAATGTTAAAAATATATTTTTTTTGATATCGAATAATTCAAACTAATTACATAGCAGACATAAAAGTATACATCATAAATTATATAATTAATATAAAAATGATAAAGATTACTTTCTTCATAATTGTCAATCCCTATAGAAAGCGTGAGAGCATCTATCTTGCAATGTGTATAAATACTATAGTCCATCGCCAATATAGTTAATATAGAGCTAACTAAAAAAGTTAGCTATTTTTTTCGGATAAGAACTAATAATAAAATTGTATCAACGCTGGTCAATGGTCAATGGTTGATAGGTATAATAATTGATTCGAATAAATTTAATCGTTTTAACAGCTTTTATAAAACAAGTTATAACACATTACATTACGTAGGCCAGTACATAAATGTTAAACGGTGATAAGTATATACTTATAATTTATAAAACTAACTTGTTAAAGTGAAATTTCACAGGTAAAAAATAGATAGAATAATGATTTGTTGATACTTATAATTGATAGTGTTAAACTGTTAAAAAATAATCGGTATTGTGGAGAAAAAGTTAGCAGAAAATTTAACAAAAATTATAATGAGCGAAAGGTTGACAATTGACACATGATAGGCATATAAGTATATAATTCTTGTGTTTCGGCTTCGTTTATTAAGCAATTATGTACATCAATTACTAAATCGTATACTATACTTATCTAAAATATATAGTTTTTGCACGCGACAATTAAACCTATTTAAGTGGTTAAAGTATACTGACTATCCTAAAAAATCTAAAATTCTAAAATATGTCAACCTTGTAAAATTAGATCTAATCATATACTAGTATTGCATCGATACTATTATACTAAGTATCTCGTATAAATCATAATATACATATAAATAAATATGTTCATTAAATTAATTTTAAATTTAACCATTTAAGATAGACTGATTGATGCATATAATTGGATTTATAAGTTTGTGGCATTGCACAAAATTGCAAATTAATTTTAAAAAAATATTAAATTTGATACGTTAACATAAAGATAATTCGTAATTTTTTTTCTGTATACTTTTAGTGACCTACCGAGATTCCACTGTATATTATATAATATACAAACACTATATTATATGTTATAAAAATGATATCAATATTACCTATTATGAATTATAATAATACAATTTAAAATATATCATGTTTATCACTTTTAAAAAAAAAATCCTAACCTACCATAAAAAGCTATCAAAAAATTTCCTAAGAACGTCATTGTGTATCTACAAGTTATTTTACATACGAGAAATTATATGCAAGTATAAGCGACGACACTATAAGCACAACAAACATTGGATGAGCGGTTTTGTTGTGTTTGCATTGCCCCGTTCGTGCTATCGATCTCTCGAAGAGTTCGTTTAGGGTTAGGTTAGGAATACCACCACCCAGCCACCCAGGTTAATCACAGCCGACTCACGGGTTAGGTCATCACTACGAGTTAGTAAACGTACAAATCTTTGGTTTCGACGGCGGCAGCAGCGATTTCTATTAATAATAATGATTATTATAAAGTACATAAAGCATATGCATATATATTTGTTATTTGTATGTATACATCAACATACCCCATACAAAATTTACCGCCGGGCGCCGAGGCCTATTGCCTATATTATAATACAAACGAGAGACTGCCGCCAAAATATGACGTAATAGCAGCAGCCGGTCACGTTATCGTCCAAGACCCCGCCACCCCCCCTTTACAACCGCGACGGGAAGACTAGTAATTGCATAACGTAAATTATTATCTCTATCACACACACACACACACACACACATAATATGAAGTAATATATATATATATATATATATATATAATATATATATATTTATACTATCTACTGAAACGTATTATTTACAAGCGCGTGCGCGCAACCTAAAATCGAATAATAATAATAAACAGCTGATCGATACGACTGCATGCCGCGCTCAGCAGCCGTGCCGGAAGCGGATAAAAAAAAATACGTATGTATTTTATTATTATTAATTATCGTAATAATATAATACGATCGCCCTCGGGATATCCGTTTCCGGACGATGGACCATGGACATACAGTGTCCATGGCACTATGGCAGATAACGAAAACGATGATATCGTTCAGTTTATTTATTATTTTTTTTTTGTATTCGCCCATAACGAAACGATAAAATATCGAGATACCGGTACGTTTATTTTCTATCAATATGGCGTGTGACTGTCATCACTGGGAGCGCGTGTTACTACACATTTTACGAGGCCTTTTCGTTGGTATTATTAATTAACAGCTAATGCACATAAGAACGGTGGCGACCAGTGGTGGATCGAGGTCGCCGCTGACAAAATATAGAAAACGAGACCAAAAAACAGGTGGCAGTCTTAAATTGTTTTCTTTTTTTTTTCTGAAATGTTATTAATATTATTAGTATTATTAATAATTTGTGTACTCGTGTTCAGTATTTAATGTTTCTAACCTGCTGGCTACTATACACACCTGTTTGAATATTTTTATAGCAACAAACGGTGTTATTAGACCAAGATAACTAAAGGGGGGAAAATAAATGGCACGTAATACATGATAAATTATTGTAATAATTTATATTACTTCATTATCTGGCTATTATTCTAAACATACACAAAATACAGTAACTTGAATGCAATAGAAACATTTATGATACACAAAATTTTAAAACTGGACTAGTTTATATTAGTTAATAATCATATTATTGTATGTTATTTGGTTACCAACGATTCAATGCTATATCATTACATATTTATATTAATTACGTATTGATTGAATAAGCCACTTTTTGCGATCTGCCAGTAAGAGAATGATCAATGATCAACGCTATCTTTAATACTTTAATGAATCATGTGTAACCTGTTAAGTGTTAACTCGTATGGTCATTAGTCGTTATTATACCGTGTTGGCATTCAATTAAAAAAAAACTAAATAAATAAACTAGTAATGAGTCAGTAAAATGAAACTAATAGCAATTTAGAATTTTTAATGGTTATTTCAATTAGTTATTTAGCGAACATATTTAGAATATTTTAAATAATAAACCAAATTATTTCGCTCAAACTCTCAAGTATTCAACTACTGAATTTTCCAATATATTATATATTTCTATAATTTCATCACTTATTTCTTTCCTCATCCTGGTTGTATGAATTATAGAAATATTTTCAAAGTATCTATGTGCCTTGAATATTGTTGGGTTTTCAAAAAATCAGTCTAAATAAATATTAAGTATATTTTAGTGTTTATGAAAATTGGTTAAAGTTTCTTTTATTTTTACTTTATAATTAAACTTATTATATATGATTAACACAATCAAAATATACTATTTGTCACACTTGGATATCAAAACATGCTATACATATCTATATCTTTCAATAATTATATCACATTACCATCGCCGAATTGAATCATTTTTAAAATTTTAAATAAATCGTACATGATAAATAGCCAAATATGTGTATAGAAACTCATTTTATTTGCCCTTGTTATAGTATTATACTTTGAAGGATAATTTATTTACAAACTATTCAACAGTAAATACTATAAATACTTTTGAAATATGTATAATATTATTATATCATATTATCTAATCAAATAACAATCTCATTATTAATAACATTGAAAATAATAATTTATAATGGATATTTAAAACAAAAGCATTAAATAAGTTCATAATATTATACTTAAAGTATTTATTTTTGAATTATAAACTAGTACCTATCTAATAATAAGACGCACTCAAAGGAATTCATAAAAATAGTTGTATTTAAATCAATTTCAAAATAACATTAAGTATTTCTGTTTATTATTGTATATTTTTTATGTAAAGCACGGAATATTATAGTATTATATTATAATATACCGTGATGTAAAGCATATATTAGTATCAAAGTTCAGTATAGACGTATGATAATTAATAATGGGTATTTTCATTTACTGTGTAATAAGATACATAAATGTTTAATTGAAATACTCGCAATGATATGAAATTGTATCAATTATACTTACAAAAATTAAATTAATTCTATTTATAAATTCTATTACTAAATAAAAACATGCGGAGAGCAAATAATTAACGCAGGAAAATAAATACACAATCAAACATATTTAAATTTAAATACTAATTATTAATTAATAACGATTCAGTATAAATTTAGTTATCTTACTAGACTTATTTAAATTTAAAATTTTTATCTGTTACAGTATTATGTAAATATGGACGGCTTATACTTTTATAAAGTTAATTTATTTATACATGTATTTCAATTAAAAAACCTATTTTATAACATTCTTTACATTTTACACCTGCATGTCAGCATGATAAAATTCATATTATTATGTGTGATTATTCAATATTTTAATAATAGATGAAGAGTTTTTCCGACAATGTGTAGTCCATAGCCAAAAGTAAAGGCTAATTGTATATTTTGTGAGTGATTTTTGACATAAACAAAACCATATCAAAGAACAATATTTTATATTTGTATTTGTAAGTTATTTTAAGAATACCACATTACCACCCCTTCTTTGCAAATATCATATCAGTAAAATGTTAATATTTCGTATCAACATTTATATGAAGATATAATTAATCATTATAATAATTATTAATATCATTTTACATTTAGCTATCAATTATTGATTTATTTTAATATTAAGTGGAAACGTATAATATTCGTATTGAAACGAATACGAAACGTACGTTTTTTCGTTTGTTTTTCCCGATCAATGGTGGAATACCGAATAATAATACATAACTGGATTTTTCATTTTTGGACATATTCTTAATACAATATAAATGTAAAGGTATAGGCTTTCACATGGGCGTAGACACGGGGGGGGATATGGGGGATGGATCCCCCCCCCATGACCTTTTTATATATATGTGTAAGTGTAAACTTTATACATTATACCGAAAATAGAAAAAACGATAATTCTATGTAATCAATTTTTATAAATCGTTTATTTTTTTTTTAATTTAATCGATAGATAACGGCCTATCAGAGAATCATATACTAGGTAGTTGTAGGTACTGGTGGTATAAGCTGATAAGCCATAAAGTTTATTAGTTATTATCACTGTTATACCACGTTATACTATCTATCTTATATACTATCTAGTATCTTTAATCTTTATGTTATCGTATAATTACCTCTATATTATAATATTATACAATAACATAATATTATATTTTCACGTAAATCCCTATGAATTATATTTTATTATTTTTTATTTAATATATTGTCGTTGGAAATAATTTGTTAAGTAATATGAGTAATATCAAAAATTATTTTACTGTAAAAGCTAATGCTAAAAGCAGTACAGATGAAAAAACATCACCTCCGACTAAAATTAGAAAAGACAATAAAGAAATATTTGAATTGTGCTCAACATCTAGTACCCATCAGGATCAGGTTAGTCGTTAGTACATTGTAATATTGTAGTATTAGTATACAGTCAAATTATTTTATCAATTATAATTATTTTCACTTACCTAACTGCTTATTTAATTGATATGCTTTTTTACAATTTAAGGCAATTATAGCTTACAGCAAATGCTTAATGCTAATGATGTAGGTTTATTTATTAATCGTAGTTTGTCGGACAGTGAAAAAAATACAGTAAGTACCTATATTATTAGAACATTTTTATAATGATGAACAAAGCAAAAGATTAAAAGTAAATTTTTGTTAGGTATTAACTGACTTATGGGTACCACCAGAAAATTATAAATTTCCACTCTTAGATCAATGGAAAAAAAGAGGTCTTAAATTCCAGTACAAATGGTTGAAAGCGTATCCATGGCTATCTTATTCAGAAAAACTTGAGGGGGCTTTTTGTAAGTACTGTGTGGTTTTTGCTTTTGCTGGTGGTATTGGATCACAACGCTTATGCAGTCTGTTTTAACACCATTTCAAAACTGGAAGAAAGCTACAGAAGTATTAAACATAGAAATTATAATTTAGAAAAATGATTACTAATTTAAAAATAAATTTTAGGTTTTATCGAATCATAATAGTTTGGAATATCACAAAACTTCTTTTTTAAAATCTGAACATTTTTTAAATATTTTTTTAAACAATGCACCATCAGTTATTGATAAATTGGACGATGAAAGGTATAATATGTCAAATTGTCTTTAATTGTCTTACTTGTACTCAATAAGTTTATATTTTAGGATCAAACAGAAGAAGCTAAACAGGTTGAAATTAATTCCAATTATAGAATGTATTATCCTTTGTGGTAGACAAGAGATCGCACTCCGTGGACACAGAGATTTTGGCCCAATAAACTTTAATAGTTTGTATTTATAGCTTATGTATAGTATAATACATTAAATTTTGCATTAATATTTTATGTTTAATTTAGATGAGTCTGATGGTAATAATTCTAATTTGAATGAAGGTAATTTTCGAGCTATTCTAAAATATAAAGCTTATTAAATACAATTAGAAAATGGCAGACTTATTGGATATTAATATTTCTATCAAACGCATAAGCAAGAAACAGACAAATCGGGCAAATATATTTTCTGAGGATAAGACGATTCATCCTGAAACTTACTATAGAATTACCATAGCAATACCGTACATTGATTCTTTTATTAATAATTTAAAAGAAAGGTTTCTTGTCCACAAAAATATTTTAAAAGGTACCTAAGTTGGCTAAGTTACATTAAAATTGTTATATGTTATTAAATACTATTTACAAAAATCATTATGTATGGAATTTCTGTCTAGGTTTTCAATGTATATTTTCTGGCAACATTGATTTTCAAGAATTTGAAGAACTTATAAATTTTTATCTTGACTGTGATGTCCAGACAGTAATTGCTGAGTTAAAAATCTGGCATTCAAAACTTAATATAACAAATAAAAATCCTACGATAGCTATAGATGCCCTGAGATTATGTGATGCCTCAGTATTTCCAAATGTGCACCAGCTACTTAAAATACTATGTACCTTACCGGTGTCCACATCGACACCCGAAAGAACGTTTTCATGCCTTAAAAGGCTGAAAACATACTTAAGGAATACGATGGCTGAAGTAAAAATAAATAGTTATTTTTCATATTTAAGGTTAGTATAAATCTATTTATGTAATTACTTTTCAGACTCGACTAAATGGATTAACTTTGCTATCAATTCACCGAGAAGTTCTATTACGCCCGAAGAAATTATAGATATTATGTCACAACAATCAAGAAAAATAGACATTATATTGTAAACTTTATAGTGTACACATTTTGTAGAAAAAATAAAATAAGTTTTTTTTATACAAAAATTTGCTAGTTTTTTGGGGTATACGTCATATCCCCCCCCAATGAAAATTCCTGTCTACGCCACTGGGCTTTCATCTTGCGTTGAATTTTTGTCTAATTATCGAAATTCCTAAAGTTATGCGAGATTTTGTGTATGGATTTAATAGTGAGAATAAAATAACCATGTGGTTTTAATATTCTGGTTTAATTTACAATTATTAAAAAAATTGGGGAAAAATTAAAGTTTGACGCTGGAGATTTACGATTTACTTCAATTATTTAATATGAAACATTTTTTAACACCTAACGATATCTTGACTTGTGTGTGCATTCACGTTACTTTATAATTCACACGACACAGTCGCAATTACGAAACCAATGCAGTCGTTTCGTGTGAAAAATGCATATTCAACGAACGACGAGTAGGCCGGGAGATAAGTTAGGAGATTATGACTTATGAACAAATCGTATTCAATCGTCCCATTCGAAAACTATAAAATGATATAACAGTTATCAATAATCGTCGTCGGGGCAACGCGGGCACGTGTATCCGGTGTAGTGGACACGTGTTTCACAATAAAAGATATCACCACAGCATCACACTGGTGAACTGGTTCGATAAAATTGAAAATGTCGACGTTACACACGAAAGGAAATTATTTGTCGACCGACCGACGCTTAACCAGCAGTATATTAACAGCGACTTCACACGGTCTAAATTTGTATTCCCATCGCAAGTAGGTTGTTGTAAGGCACCGGCAGTAGTCGATATATCAGACGTCATATTATTCGGCCGAGACGGGACATCGTGGTTGCCTTCGCAGTTCGCCGCCGCCGCCGCCGCCGTCGTTCACATGCACGGACGTCAAGGTCACGATTTGGGCGCGCACACTTTCCTTTGTGTGCGTCCGCCCGGTTGACCGTCGAAAGGGGTCGGTCGCCAAGGGGCGAGGAGGGGAAAAGAGAACTTATATATAACCGACGTCGTCGCCGCGCCGCAGCCACAATACTGCCGTGCGTGCGCGTTAATGGCGTTACGTCATTGCGGCGGCGGCGGCGGCGGCGGCGGTCGGTTTCATGACATGTAATGTGTTATTATTCGTCGTCGAACAAAATAATATGACGAGAGACACAGAATCCGAGTGAGATGAAATATTTTTAAAGAAAAAAAAAACCCGGCACAATAAAATAATGCAACAGAAAGGAAAACCAGTGTCGTTTTGATTAACACACGTCGATCGCATGATATTATATTATTTTATTATTCGTCTAATACTGCTCGGCGGGATGGATAATAATAATAATGGCAGACGTAGACCTTCGGAACCGGTGTGTGTGTGTGTGTTATAGTAACTCGCATAATATAATAATAATATAAATGCATCGCGTACGACGTGTATTGCGTATACATTTTTATAAACATATTATACTGTTGATGATTACAATTCGTTATTGTCAGGTGTTAGACGGCGTCGCCGGCAAAAGCAGACGTGCCAAGGGTATCGACGTCGCCGCCGACGCCGCCGCCGCCGTCTCGGAGGTTGAAAATTTGTTGAATAACTTTAGCGCGCGCGCGCGCGCCTATTGTTCTATATTGTGTACGGCAAGGCGACGTGACGTCACGCGACCGACCGCGCTGATTACACGCGTTTGTTGTTGTTGTTATTGTTGTTGTTGTTGTTATATTATTGTTGTTGTTATTATTATTATTATAATCATGCACGGATGTGCAATCTTACAGCAATGGTAGTTAGGGGAGGGAGGAAGGTTTGGGAATCGTTAATAATATTGTCGTCTTTGTCGTTCGTTGTTGTTACAAATATTGTAAACTCCAATTGTTCTAATCATCGACGTCTGTTTTGTACTAAATAATAATAATTATATTATTGTAATAGTTATTTCACACTGCGGTTTGATGCGCTCGACAAGAGAACGATTATTACGATTTATTACGAATAATAAAGCGAAGAGTGTATAGTATAAATATGGGAAAAAATGCATAACATCAACAACACATGTGTTACGTCACGGTGAAATCTTACGCAAAAGACGGAGACGGACGATTACGTGGTGTAAACTACTATTACTACTTAATAATAATAATAATAATCATATCCCTCGTCGGGGGCCCCGCCGTCCTGACTCGAAACTTCCCCGACGGCGGCCTGTCGGACCTTGACAACGTCCGTCAATGAACCTGCTGCTGCAGCAAAGCAGCGCCTCTCACTTGCACGCGATATTATTATTATACGCACACGTTATTATTACTATTGTACCCGGATTGGTGTCCTTCAAATGTTACCACCGCTCTTCCTTCCACGTACGTCCACAGCGTTTAGGGCCGTGCCACACTATGCGTTTTGGCGGGTCCGGTCAAAACGCATCCGGTCGACCGGAACAACGAATCGCATAAGTTCTAATTGTAGATGTCACATTAGAGCGTTTTGTCGGGACCGGTGGATTCCTGCCGCTGACCGACCGCAACATGTTGCGGTCGGGCGGGAAACAAATCGGCAGGACGTGTCATCAAAACATATTGTTTTATATTGTGTATGCCACACTGTGCGTTTTGGCCGCTGCGTTTTTTTGATTATTTTAATTTTATATATTTTTAAAATATTTACATAAATATTTAAAAAAAAAAATGGTTTTTGATACCGATAAATTTATTTCGTGTATTCAAAGTAACCCATCTATTTGGGAAATGGGTACTAAAGAATACATGGATAAATTCATTAAAGAAAAAAGTTGGCTCAGTATTGGGGAAAGCATGTATCCAGATTGGACAGAAAAAACAGAACCTGAAAAAAAAATACAGGTAAGTAGAATATTATGTTATATATTTTTAAATTTTTACCATAGGTTATTTGCAATATAGTATTACAATATTATTAGTAATTATTTTTAATTTCTATTGAGTTTATAATTTTTTCGATCAAATAAAAAAAAATACTAAATATATTACAGTTTTAATTTATTATTACTAATTTACAAATAATAAAATAATAAGGATCTTTTTAAATAAACAGCTTATAATACTTTATACTGAAAATCTAGGGCACCAGGGCCCATAAAATAGTCAGCAAAGTAATCCCTCACTTCAATGCCTTCTGAACGAGTTCCTGTTCCACGAGCTTCTATGTCATCCAGGCTATGGGTTTCAGAATCTTCAAAATTAATTCCGTCTCTCTTACGAACAAAATTATGTAATATACAACACGCTTTGATGATAATGTCAGTAAATTCAGGTTCCACTTGTATGGGAGTATGCAACACACGCCATTTATTTGCAAGAACTCCGAAAGCACACTCAACTGTCCGCCTTGCTCTACTCAATCGATAATTAAATACACGTCGAGTATCAGTTAGGTTACGTCCTGGATATGGTCTTAATAAATTTGTATGTAGAGCGAAAGCTTCGTCCCCAATAAAAACAAATGGCTGTGGATTGTTATTTGTGTTTGGTAAAGGATTTGGTTCAGGAAGATTAAGTTTTTTAGCATATAACATTTTGCCGAATGGACATTCCTTAAATATATTGGAGTCCCCTTCTCGACCATAAGACCCGACATCGATTGTGATAAATTGTAAATTTGCATCGGCTACAGCCATGAGTACCACAGAAAAAAACTTTTTGTAATTGAAAAACAATGATCCAGAATTACTAGGATTTTTACATCGGATATGTTTGCCGTCAATAGCGCCTAAGCAATTTGGAAAGTTTGTTTTAACATTAAATACATTTGAAATCTCCAACCAGTCATTCGTGGTCGGCACAGGCATCTCTGTTGGCTGTAAAACTGTCCACAATGCTTGACACGTTTCTTTAACTATTATTCCGATCGTACTCCTTCCAACTCGGAAATCAAATTTCAAAGCAGCAAAATAGGTGCCAGTTGATAAATATCTTTAATGAAAAAAAAAAAAAAAATTACACATCGTTTAGGTTTTATAGTATAGGTAGGTAGGTAATAATTAACCTAACCTAGGTAAATACTGATATAAATGATAGATTCTGAGCGGAGCGAATAATGTATTCAATTTTCAATGATCTATTTATATTACATATTATTTTATTTGAGTCTGTATATACGATAAGTAGTCAAAAAATGCTTCGAGTAGGTACATTATGCAATATTTTCATCAAATGTCTAATATTATTAAGCATTTTATGTTATACATAATAATATTTTTAAAATATTTTGAAATTATTTACCTAAGCTATTTAATACGCATAAGAGACTATCGATTTTGATAAGTTGTTCTAAAATTATTGTTGTTAAAATTTATTACATAGCCACATAGGCGTAGGTATATTACAAGGTCATAAATTGTTATTGTTGTACCTAATTAAAAAGATAAGTTGAGCATAATTTTACAATAATTTTTTATAAGTGTCTAAAATTTGAATTTTGCCAAATTCTTGAACAATTGCAAATTATTTAGAAATATATTGTATATTACTTTTCATGTATACAGATAAACTAAAAAAAAAATAAAATAAAAGTTTTTGTAAAATCAATAAAATCATTGCTTCGATCAAAATAAAAAAACTAATAACATATCAACAATTTAAAATATGTTAGATAAATAATAAAACAATTGACATACCTATACCTTTATAGGTATTCAACACAACTTAAAATTCTTTTGTTAGGTATTTATTAAATTTAAATTAATAATAAATAAAGGTTTCATTAAGTATTTATTTTTGTTTGAATAAATTATAGTTAAAGAAATGAAAACTAAATGGCGGCATATTCGTGATCACTACTCAAAGTTCTTAAACCAGACGAAAAGTGGCGATAGCGCGAAAAAAAGAAAATATGTGTACGCAGAATCCCTCTCATTTTTGCAGCATACAATTGAAAAAAGAAGGTAACAATATATTGTTTAAATTTGATAGGTAGTTAAATACTTTTTTTAAAGAATAACAATTATTAAAAGTTATAATTATTATATAACATTAGATACAATAACAATACTTAATCATTTTTGGTTTAAATATTTTCGAAAACAAAAATTCTTCAATTTTAATATTAAAATAAAAGAAAATATATTCATCATTCCATTAGTGCTTGGATTTTCTTTAATAGTACCTTATCTGATAGGAAAGTGAATGTAGTTGGTACTTTGGGGGGTTAAAAGTAAAATTTTTCCAGTTTTTTTTCAAAAGTACCGTAAAAAACAAATGGAAAACTAAGGAAAAAACGGGAATTTTTACACAACATTGATTTTCGACAAAACCTATTTTGTTTCGATTTTTCAGTTTCTACACATCATACCGTTTTCAAAATATTTTAACTTATTTTAAACTGTTTAAACTAACATTTTCAGTTTCCAATTTTCTTAGTTTTTTTTTTTATAATTGTCAATTAAATTTTGTTTTGTGGGCCAAAAACTCTGAAATTTTAATACAAGGTTCCTGGTATATATTGATAGAATAGCAGTTGAAAAATATTGAAAATACATAAGCACGATTTTTTTGAAATCTTGACAACATTTATCAAAATCTCGAAAATTATAAATCATTATAATAAAAAAACTTTAAAATATTTTTATAACTAAAGGTTGAACATTTTAAAGATTTTCATAAATAATTTATACTGTAATCAAAAAATCTAAAAAAAATATATAAACACATCTCTTTTTTATAGACATTTTAATTTTGAATTTGGACAAAATTACATATCTAAACCAAGAATAACGATTTTAGTTATTTTGTTATAATTTAAAAATATTATTTTTTGATATATGAAACTTTTAGAGTATATTGTTATATTTTATATACACTCAATGGTATTTTAAAATATAATGTTTTGGGGATAAACGAATTTAACTAACTATAGTAAATACTAAAACTAATTACTTTATTCACAATATAAAATCACCAAAAATACACTTAGTAAGGTATGGACTGATTGACCGTCTTCGCTCAGAATCGTCTTTCTGATGAAATGATATTATATCATTAAATTCAAATTTAACACAATCCATTACAGTGACTAACTTGTAATCTATTGTACAGTAGAGCGACATCCACCTACCCGCCCTTTTTTTTAAATTTTTTTGTAACAAAAAAAAAATTTTTCTTTATATAGAACGACGGGTAATTTTACGGAAGATCCAGAAGAAAACGAAGAAGGGGACCTCAATGTTGAATCAGATGAACTTGAAGGGGATGAGGTGATTATGTCGACTTTAAATTACCCAAAACAGAATTATTCTAAAAACTCAACAAAGTCAAAAACAAGAAACCAAATGACGCCATTTCAAAGAGCACTTTTAAATTCGTTATCCGCTTCCGCTTCTGAAGAAGAAAATGTTAGTTCTGATCCAGATAAAGCTTTTTTATTCTCTTTATTACCTGATTATAAAAAATTAAATTGTGACCAAAAAATGGATTTTCGATTGCTAACATTACAGTTTTTTAAAAATATTTCGACACAAAACAAAGAAACTCAACCTACAGTTTTCCAATACAATCAAACTCCATCAAATTTACATCAAAGTACTCCACCCTCATTTCAAAATCAATCATTTTCATATTCACCATTTAATCTTGGTTACCCCGATAATCAACCTCTTGTCCCTCCAATTTCTCTATCACAGTACGAAACTAATTTCAATCCACATCCACCACATTCCGTAATTAATAATCCGTATACATCTTCTTCCTATCCAATGACTTCTGAGCAATCCGAACGCATTCAAAATAAAGAACACTTATAATATAAATAATATAATATTTGTATATTTTTAACATTCGCATTTTTAAAAAAAAATATTTTATTATTTCCTATCATATATCTAAGTCAGATATTTAAAAAGATGCTTCTTTAAAATAATTAAATTTGTATTTTATTTATTTATTATTATTTTTTGTTTTGTTTTATATCTAAGTTAGATATTAAAAAGGACACTCTTTAAAATTATATTTGTAAATTTATTTATTTATTTATTGTTATTTTATATCTAAGTCAGATATTTAAAAGGATACTCCTTTAATATAATTAAATTTTTATTGTTTATTATTATTATTTTTATTTGTTTATACAATATAAGTAATTTTTTATAACCATATATAAATAAAAATTATATTTGCAACAATTATTAGTCTTTTCTTTCATAATTTATGCAACTAAATTTATTATTGATGTTTAAAATTTAACTTACCTCAAAGTAATTGTGAGGCGTTCTTCGGCACATATAGGTTTACGAAATGTTGTGGTAGTTTTCGTTATGTGAGGCCGTACATTTTCTAATAGCTCATCAAAACTCGAGACTGACATTCGATAGTATTCAAAAAATTTTTCCGGGTAACGTCTTATATTCTCAAAAAAGTTTTTAAATTGTTCACTTTGTTCTCGATCATTATTCATTGGATGCACCCAGTACCTCCGTTCTACAGGTTCGTCTAACAAACCGAATGCCTCAGCTACAGCAACAACTTTAACCCTTTTCCGATTCATTCTCAAATATAACTTTTAAGCTATATTACCTATGATTAAATATAAATTAATGTATTTTAAAAGTTTAAAGCTTAAGAAATTAAAATATAATATAATATAATATAAATTACTTACTTGTAAAATAATATCAAAATAGTTATAATAATTGTTTTGATTTAAAATTAACCAGTGTCTGAATAATATCAATATTTCTCTAAGTATTCAATACTTATAGTTAAATCTTAAATGAGATGTTAAGTATCAAATGAATCATACGTCTGTCCTATACAAGCGTTTGAACCGTTGTGGTCCATAAAAATATGAAAAAAATGGCGGGAGAAGGCTATTTTGGCAGGAACAAAACCGCATAGTGTGGCATAGTGAATACCGTCCGGTCAAAACGCATCCGATTTACCCGGACCCGCCAAAACGCATAGTGTGGCTAGGCACTTATAATATTACGCTCCGCCGGACGGACGGACGGCCGCCCTTGTACAGACGTCCGGCAGTAATGATGACGATTACAATAATAATATAAAATACTTAGGAGGCGAACACGTGGTATGGGTGACGGTTGTATTTGCGTCGCAGTTGTTGACGAGCGAAAATCTTTCAGGATTAATAAAAAATAACTAAAAAAAAAAGTTAGGAAAGCTCACTCTGTGTGTGTAAATCCCTGATTTATAAATTTATTTTAAATACAACGAATAAACAATAAACTATACCTATCCCGTGTACAATTTTAAAATAATTCGATAACCTTTATATTTTTATATTTGCTAATGCGAATATAACTACGTTGAATACATCAATTTTAATTTTTGTTATATTTTAATACGGAATTGTATGAATTAGAACCGTTATAAAATCTATAAAAACAATCAAAATTATTTACTGGTATCTAACGGATAGACAAATCGACGGTCACAAATACACAATAAAATATAAGGTGTTTTAAACTTAAAATTTAAAAAGTTCAGAAATCTAAAACTGGGATAACGAGTTATAACTATACGCGTCATAGGCGAGCGATAGGCGTAGCCAATATGTTTTATAAATTATAATAATAAGTAATATCGTTTTTCATTTTTGGGGCAAACAACAATAAACAATAATATTGTTTCTGCTACAAGGTCGGCAGTAAAATATTTTATACACCTATACATATAACTTAATATTTCGTATGTATTATGCATGCATATTTTGCGATTTCTTATTTTATTCGAGAACGGCTCCGTCCTTCCTTCTTCGTCCTTAATTTCGACAAATTTAAAATAATAAATATTATGAATCGTTCCGGTAATCGGTATCATTTTTAGAATCAGCATGTAACCAGTTATACTGTTCCATTATACTTGTCACAATATGCAATGTCTAATGATTGAACCATATTAATATTATCATAGGAATATTACATAATATTTACAATATTAATACTAACGTCCCGTCAATCAAGCGACAATAAATATTATAATAAATGAATTTTAACTTCAGATTAAACAACGAATAACTGTTACCTGTTATACATTATTTGTGAACGAATTAAAAAATGTACATTAAAAGTTATTATATATTGCTAAGTATATAGACACGACATCTGTAAGGCTGTATGTATTTTAACTAGGAATTTTTATAATAATTTCGATTTTAATTACAAACAAGTTATTAGATCGTACCAATACCAAATGGAAAATGTATTTTGTACTAATATTAAGATTTATTTAAAAAAAATAAAGTATCACAGTTACAGAATACAGATATCAATAAACTAAAAAAAAACATAAATTTAATTTTCAAACTATTTTTCACTACAAATGGTTAATGAATACAAAAATGTAATAGTAAATAATCAGTATATGATGCAACGCAGAAGTTACTCTTCAATGACAATTTCCAAGTCACATAAAAAAAATATTTAAAGTATTAATCTAATCAATAATTGTTTGTTATTAATTGTATAACTAAACACTAGTCGTGGTTTCTTAACTTTCATAATTACACTCAGCTTTATAAATTGTTTATTTAATTTAAATGTATTTGATCAATTGTTTCAACATACTTAATGTTTTTATAATGTTATTAAAATTGTAAACATTAAACACGATTAAAATAAAAATATACATCAAAAATACTGTATATACAGCACAGTATTGTTATTTTTACAATATTTAGCAGTGAGAGTCCTCAATTTGTAGATCATCATTGTAATAATTATATACTGTTTATAAACAGTTTGCGTTTAATTGAATTCTTCGAGAAATTGTTTCAGACAAATCGAATTCGGTGGAATTTAAAAAAAAAAATTCGCTTAAACAATTATTTAAATATTTCATATTTTTACATGAATAATAATACGTTCAATAGCCAGACGGAAGACTACGAGCAGCGTATTTCAAAAACAGCTGTGACAGAGGGTGTGGCGGTGTAAAACGATCGAACTCGGTTAACAACAATACGCGTGGGTGGGTGTAAATGCGCGGTAGGGACGAAATCGAAAACTACGACGCAGTTTTTGGGAAAACTAATGCGACGAAATTTAATAGATACAACAATAATACTATATAATGGTAATCAGGTACGTTTTCGGAGAATAATAAATTTAATGGTGATGACTGATGACCTACGGGTACGCGATATATTATTCTGTTCGCATACATTATAGTGAAGGCGATTTGATTTGTGCAAGACGCCAAGACGTAGAAAACAGTAACAGCCGCCACCGCAGGAATACTACACGAGCGATAGCGATAATATCATTGCCGATGCGCGGGCGAGCAGGCAGTCGGAGAGAGATCGGCGAGGACCTTGGGGACCGACGGCATGGAATACACGAAGCGCACGTATGTGTACGGCTACGGCAGTTGGATTCGGCGTTGTGCGCGCGCAAGCGGTGGTGGTAACGGGCAAGATCGTCTGGGAATGCTGTCGGGACCGGTTTGTTTGTTTTTTATTTTCCTTTCCATTCCCCGGCGGCGGCGACGTCGTTGCACTCGCGAGCACCGCCACCCCGCACTGGATCGCCCACGACGCCGCCGGGCGGTGTGCTGACGGTGGAATGCACCTGTGCGCGTGCGTGCAACCGCCGCTGCACACGGGAGATTTTTTTTTGCGCCTGGCCCCGCCGCCGTCGCGTTTAATATAAAAAGAATTCGTTTTTTTTTTTTTTTTTATCCATTCCGTCGACTTTCCAACCGGTTATCGTCGCAAGATATTATTCAGTCGTCACCGCCGAGTCTCTGACGATAAGCCCGTACAAACGTAGAGCGTTTACGGTGAAGGGGGAAGCAAGAAGGAGGCATCAAAAGGGTTTGCGAGACGTCGTTTTGAACGACGACCGAGTTCGGTATTTTTATTTATTTTTTTACTTTTCATTTACTCGCCCCGAAAACACGGTCGGCATTGCGGCGGTTGCGTCACACTATACCGGATGTGACGAAGGCGCTCTGGCCGCTGAAGGTTCCGCACCGAATCGTTTTCACGTTCGCTTCGCGCGCCTGGACCGTCATGCGCAACGGTTCGTCACACGGGCCGTTCACGATTTCACCGTCATCGCGTCATCGTACAAAATGTAATAAAATACGGGTTTTTTCGTTCGTTTATTACCATAGCTCCAATATTGACCTAGACCCGCGCTGTTTTATGGGAAAATGCGGTCGGATTATAATATTATTATCGGTGGTTTTTTAAGTAACCATTGCCGCCAAAGGGAATCTAATCGTAATAATACTGCCACCCAACACTGAGGATAATGGTTAACGTTAGTAATACAGTTGTATATACATGGTCACACATTTCTAGTATAGGTTTGAGCAATTTTCAGGGTCAAATTATGACATCTAATATACCGTAATGATAATATGATAGGTTTAGACATATTATTTCGAATTATTTTTACTTAATATGTTTGATACATTTTTTAAATTGTTTATCGGTAAATCAGTAAACCAAGTATGTAGGAGACTTCATGAAATAGCGGACATTTCAGACTATATGGACTAAATACAAACAATGGTTATATTATGTTTTCACTCTGTGACTAAATATCAAAAAGTCGGACAATATAAAATTATATTAAAGAAAAAACTATAGATTTTGTTCTACAAATATTATAAAATCTAATTTTGTAAACAAATGTTAAAATGCTGGTTGAGGAGTACCTACATAAGATATGATACAGTAAAGCACTACTTCATTAATATTTAATACGTCAATTATCACAAGCAACGTCAAATATTACTACATTATAGAGTTATTATTTATTAATCGTATTAATGTATTATCTTATTATTATGTATAGTTTATTACGATTATATTTTATAAGAATATATTTACTACGTAGGTAGGTATTTAAATCATAATTATTTGATAATATCAAGCTTCAACGTCAAGGCACTTATCTTACAGGTTTAAGAAATTCAAGTGATCTATTAAATAAATTGTTGATTTGATATAAAAGCTATATTAAGTAACACAAAATAATTATAATACACATATATATGAATCTAATAGTGACAATGGGACTTGCCATTTCAAGTTAGATTTTGAGAGCCATATTAGTAATTAAAACTTGAAGACTGTTATAGAGATTAGAGATAATATGTGTTATAAGTTGAATGGATTTATCGCAAATTTGAATAATTTAATTCTTATCAGTATTAATTATTCAACTTCTCGATATCTGTAACAATAAACTTTTATACGATATTTTTGTAAGAGCTATAACACAATATTGCATTACAACAACAATACAACAATATCCATCACTACAAAAAACCATAAAGGCTTTCCACGAATCGTCGTGAAGTGTATAGTTCAAAATTTCAAATATATTGATATAAGCATATAACCAATACTATAACAATGTATAATAATATAGTAGGCATTAGTAGCGACATTTAATCAATTTCTATAATTAATATATTATTCAAAATAAAAGACAAAAACACATATGTCAGGCGTCAGCCCACATGGGTAAACAAAAAAGAGGGGAAAGCCTCCTTCGTGTTACTTTGAGGAGGACACTTCTGCATACCAATCAATGCACATAGGTATATTTGATCATATTTTATTTAATATAAGTACATATAAACATGTAATGCATTCAAGATTTAAATATTTAATACACGTATTAACAAACACACACACACACATATATATATATATATACCAATATCTTGAACTTATTGGGAACTCTAAATTTTTACTTTTGGAATTTATAAATTGTATATGTTATCCGTTAAAAATTAAATATAAAATCTATTTACTAATTTCAACCTATATATAATTTGTGACCTTCAATTTTCAATCCATTCATAATGTTTTTTATTTCGTTTTAAAAATTATAGTAGTTTGACATACAAACAACTAAATAATTTTTTATCACAATCTTAAAAAACAATAAGAGTTTAAATAATCAGGTGTTTTGTTGTATAACATTTGCAACTTGCAAGTCGAATCTGTTTACAAAAAGAACCTGCAATAACATTTTTCTATTTAGGAATACCGCCCGAATACATAATAATATGTTTGCACGAAATAAACTTTGCTTATTAATTAGTAATTACTATAGGTAAGTATATTAATATTATAGAAATTATATTGATTACCTAGCGATTACTCGTATTATACAATAAAATGTATATGATTCTCATAAAAATGTTATAGTCACTACTTTTATGGACATAATATAATATTATATAATTTATAAATATTTTATTAGAACTTTGATAATTTAAATTTTCAACTTGAAAGTTTAACGGATTTTAATACTCTGTGTATCATATAATATAAAATACATTAATACTTATGAAAAACCAACAAATTGTTGAAATAAATGCTTTATAATTTGTAAAATGTAGCACTTAAACATTGAAGTAAATATACTTATTTTCACAAGTATACAATGGCACAATACTATTTATTGCAGGTATTGACGTTACTTGGTAAGTACATAATAGTATTATAAATTGTAATGATACAATAATATTAATAATTGACAATATGCCAAACTAAGCATAAAATATCAATAAGATAAAATTATCAACCCGATACACGTACAACACACGGTCCATATACGTTATATTACCCACGGGGATATAAAACGTTAAATTTTATCGTAAATGTGTAAAATAAATCGTCTTCCGATGTCGATGTAGCCGATATGGAGCGATAACGGTATGGATTTGTATAAAACGTCGTTACGATGCGAAGAATACGCTATCGGTATGTGTATTGTTATCCAACTTTTCGTTTTAGCGCAATAACAGCCACTGAACCACACGGTCGGAGGGTGATTAGACGATAATATAGGTTCGTGAGGAGAGGGAAGCCTTTGCGCGCGAAACCGGTGACCACCGCGGCCGCCGAAAAGAGTGTTCTGCGCGGTGCCGCATACACGACAACGTGAAACCACGACGGACGGGAGGGTGACGGTGGCAAGGCAATTCGTAGAGCGCAGAATTTCCGGTCAAGAGTTTCTATTGTGCGTCCGCGGAACCATGACGACGGCGGCGACACGGTTCACGGACGGCCTCCAAAACATTCGGCCGCCTGCACGCATCGCTTGTGCCAACACGGTCCGATTATTTTAATATAATATAATATGATATGAAATCACTCCGCGCCGCGGCTTCTTCGGCTTCATCATCCGTCCTGTGTAACACAACTGTTGCCCCGTCGCGGTAGCGTCGTCACGGTAACGCCGCCGCCGCGGTCGTTCGATCATGAGACGACGAAGACGACGACCGCACACCACCGTTACTATATATACTATTTACAAGGCAGTATATACTATATAGTCACTTCCATCCCGTTCGGCTCGTCGACAAGTTCATTCGAGTGAACATTAATAATAATAATAATAATAAATCGATCGGTGATCGTGCGGCGGCGGGTTATCGCCATGGATACGGGATGCGCATGCGCCCGGCAACGAGTTAACCGATGCACGACACGCTCGCACACTGAAGTTATAATAGTACTACGTGTACGCGGAGGAGAGTGGCGAGCATCGATTGCGCGAACGAACGAGCGCCCAGCGGAGAAGGCAGCGGCGGCGGCCGCCGAGCCGCTTCGTGCGTCACCAGCCCTTGAACTCTATTCTTACGTTATGATGATAATATTATTATGGTCGTCGTCGCCGCCGCTCACGCCGTCGCGTCTACCCTCCTCCGACCTTCTAGAGAATCCCACACGCGCGCGGAGGAGGTTCCTTTTTTTTATTTGTTTATTTTTCTGTTAGTCACCTGCTCTCGCGCCGCCACTGAGTATATTATCACAGTATTGTCATAGCTGCTGTTCGCCACTACTGTTACAACTACTACTACAACAGTACTACAACTTACTATCATCGCTACTAATACAACAACCACTACCACAATTTCACGTCGTATACGGTTACCGACGTTTAATACCACCATGATAATAAAATACCGCTCAGTACCGTTGACGTGCGGTGGTGATAAGACAAACGCCGTTGGCGATGGTTGTAAGTTTTGGTACGCTGATAATGGCGTTACCAGTTTGATTTAAACCGCCTTAAAAATGGTTTTGCATCACCGTCGTGACGAAAAAAGTCTCTGTAACGATTCTTAATACGTTTCGAATTAAAAATATTACCTCCTCAACCCGCTATACAAGGTGGAAGAAAAACATCGGCAGAGTATTGACCTACCGACTTTTTACAGTCATCACACGACCAAAAAAAAAAAAACATAACAAAAAGACGTCCCAACGATATAATGACATAGTAAACACAGAACACCAGTGGAGCCGAACTCGATTTTTTCTTGAATGAAGTCAATTATTCAAACATAGACTTCCCTACTATACAGACCCTATTATATTAAATTAGACTTTTCAATTTTCAATAAGAGTAATAAGACAGTAAAAAATATTATCAAGGATATAATAACAATTACAGGGGAAAATTATAAGAATATATTTATTATAATCTAAAATCTATAAGTCTAAGATGTTTAAATTATAATTGCCAACAATTTAAAAGTAAATTTATTTAATTTAAGTTTAAAAATTATATATAAAATAACAATTAAATTATTTTCATAAAATGTGCAAGCTAATTAATAATATATTTTTTATACATCGCAATTAATGATCTTTCTACGTTAACTGCGGTATAAAGGATGTATATTTCACGAAAACCAAATAATTTTGGCAATAATATTCTACATTGATTATTGATATATTTATTATATTATTTATATATATATATAAATGTAAAATGATTTAACAATAATTCCGGTGTATATGTATATCGATAATTATTTTATCAGCCATGAGCCATCTATAATAATTAGACTGGTAAATTAAAGGCTAATTTAATACTCATATAAAAATTAATAAGTATATCGTGAGAATTGGTGCAAAACTGCGATATTATGGAAAAAAAATCTAAAATAGCACATTTGGAAAACATATATTCATAACAATGATTACCTACTTAAACGAAATGATAAGGAATACATTTATGTACGAGAATTGCCTTTTTATCACAGTTCCGAACCAAAAAAAATATTTTTTATAAAGTTCAAATCCTATACTAATTATAATAGAATACTATAGGTACAATACTAGGTACATTGTTAGTTATTATTATAATCTTTATGAATTATAGTAATAGTAAAAATAAAGTTTTCTTATGTTTTTCTGATGTTATAGCCTGTATGTACGGTACAAAATTGGGATCGACGGGATTTGCGCTGACGACTGTCTCTGCGACGAGAACGAAAATCGGGAAACGATAGTTGAAAATAACGATGCCTTGCGCACATGGTCGATAATATTCTATATAACGGTGTGCGTGAACAGTGAACAGCTGAAACTCCGTGTGAAACGTTTTGTTCGTTTTTGCGTGATTACCTTGCGTTGCGACGTGGCGCAGTGCCCGTTACATCATTCGAATTTGTGGTCGATCGATCCCGTTCGTGCACAAATGTACAACAATATATATATTACAATAGCATTGAAGTGTTGCGATCCACGACGAATAAATAATAATATCGTGGAAATTCGAAAAACTATGTATACAAAATATGGGTACTAGTGACTAGTGTACTACATAGTTGCACACAAATGCACATTATCATTATCGTTACTTTTCGAGTTCAATAATAACCATTATTAATATCGGAATGCGAGTCGTATTATTATTTACATTTACCATATACGCGGGTAATATTCATCGCGACTTCAGAGTCGTAACCGCAGTTATGACTTGTGTGGTATATACTTATATCCGTTTCTTTATACCGCCTGTCCGCAGACAACGTAATGATACGAGCAAACTGTGTACAATTATTTTTCAAATTGCGTTTAGAATCACTGATGTCTGATAAAAGTATATAAAACCTAACGAATAACCGTTTTTTTTTTTTATATAGAACCCATTTGCCGAAAACGATTACGTTTTACACTTACGTCTATGTACTCGAGCTCTATTATATCAAAATTCCCAACAATAATAAACTGCATTAAACGGATTTAAGATCCTGATTAGGATATCCTGTGACGTTGTAATTCTTATTTCTTAACTAAATAATATAATATATGTTACTGGTTATAGGTTATATTAGGCTAAGATAGGCCTTCGATATCATACTATTATAATATCAGTATATCACACTGTATATAGAGCGTAGTCGTGTAAAATGCCGAATTCAGAAGCTATATCGTGTCGTATCCAACAGTTGAGCTCTGCTCTCTAAAAAATGTCTCGGTAGATCACGCTTAATGAATGATACCATCGTCTTTTAGTTTAAAACGGGAGCATAAGAATAAAATAGAAGGTATTCAACACAATAACAAATAACTATAAACCCAATTTTTAATATATATATAGGTTTACCGTTAATGTATATTTTATACTTATATAATATAATATATTGAAAAAAAATTGCAGCTAGAGTACTCGGTGGCGTCACGAACATTTTCTTCGCAGGGGCAAACATTGAAGTTAACCATTCATAAAAAACCTGCCGATATACCTATAAATTAAATATTAAAAATGATACATTATAATGATACAAAAATATTGTTTTTACACAAAATTACGTACAAACCTAAAATTTGTTGGGGCAATTGCCCCAAAAAAATAAGCTCGTGATGCCACTGTAGGTACTTATCTAATGAGTATTAAATTTATAAGACATATATAAGTTATAAGTTATAATTGTTATAAGTTAATATTTTAAATTAAAATACATATTATGAGAGATTATAACAATGAAAATATAATAAAGCACATAATGCATGTAAAACGCCACACCAAACACGTATACATATTATTTAGTTAAATGTGTATGCCCGAGGAATTTAAACGAGGCGCTTGAATCATATAATATACCTTGCGGGGTAACAGCTGATTGTTAAAGCGAATCTACTTGAACCGTCGTTGTTACACGAGTACACGACCTACATCAATAATGTGAAATGTTCCGTAAATTATAATTTAAATACATATATTACCTACAATTATATTAAAGTTGTGTATGCGAATATTTATACACTCGTCGCTCGTATTTCGTAAACGTAAGACTAATGAATTTCGTTTTAGACACTATATAATTATTCGTGTTTGAAATTGTTTTGAATAATACTCGTAAAACAACATGAAACAGATTTTATTATAACAAAAAAAGTACACAAAATGATTTCTCATAACAAAATGACATCGATTATACATTTATATTTTTTATAGGTTTAGGGATACATAACACATTACAAAAACTAGTTGTAGGTACCTATAATTATTTTTATTAAATTTGAAAGTTCAATTAAAATTATATTTCAAATTTAACATTATAAGAGAATTACGCTTGTATTAAAACACTGGTGGAACCAATGATATCCTCTCCAGATTTTAATATTTGCAAACATTATAACACGTATGGATATTTATAAATAATAATGCTGTGTTTAAGTTTAACTGTTAGTATATAGAATAATGTACAATAAAAAATATGGTATCTGAAATTGTGGGAACTAATAAAACGTTAATATTCTTTTTATGCATCAAAATTATAAACATGTATATATCAATTATCAGTGTATATTACTATTTATAATAAACATAATATTCAGTAACACATTCATCCATGTTTAAATTTAAGAAAATTTGCTCAATAAAGTGAATTCCAGGGAGCTTATTAATAGTAAATTTACCTTTTAGGCAAAAATTAGCTTCTAAAATTTGAAATCTAATTCAAATCCGTTTATATTAAATTATTTATTATTATTAATTTATATTTATATTTATTTTTATTTTTTATTTATTACATTTTTTTTGTACTTCTACACAATCTCAATTAAAATATAATATAGCTTTATCTAATTTAAATATAATTTCGAAAAAGAGTTAAAAATGTATTTTTATATAATACTATACCTAAGTATGATTTAAATTTGATTATATTTTTAATTTAAAATCAATAATATAAACATTATATTGTACATCGATATCGAATGATTTATTATACAATAATACTAATATTATATAGACATGGGACCATGTACTCGATTTTATTATTATGTTATTTTGTTTTCGATTTTTAATGTTTATTAAACTAAATAAATGTATAATAAGTATGTTATAAGAGATGTGGTTTTATTTTCACTTTTTTTTAAATTTATTTGACATTTACAGTAGAAGAGACAATATAATATAGTATCTTAATTTTTAGTCTCTGCAGACTAAATAAATCGTGCTCAAACGCCAACACAGCCAATTACTATAGCGGAGTTGTACATAATATTATATTGCAATTTTTCCTTCTTCGTCATCTATACATGATTTCAAACCGGTTTTTTCATACTCGTCCAACCGTAGAATTTGCGATCATCTGACCTCTCAGAACCGGTCCTTTTCAGTCGCCTTCGCGAAAAGTATGCGTGAATATAATTAAATATGATTTTTAATGGTCTGGTAAAAAACAAAAAAACAAGGACGTTTCAAAAAAATATTTACACACACACACGCGCGAATTAAAATTAATGGAATATTATTGTTGGTATTTTTTTTTAATGTGAGTTGTGAATTAACATGTGGGCGCAACGCACGCAGACTGTTATTTTTAAACATTCCAGACGGTCAACTTACGAAAAATGTTAATAATAGTTTATAAATATATAATATAAATTATAATAGATTTGGGCTGTTTTTGATTTGTTTATAAGGTCTGGAGAACAGTCTTTATTCTGTTGTTTAGAATAGACGATTTCTAATGAAGTTTTAATGAAATTTGTTTTTACAAAAATTAATTTTTTTAGAACTTGTTTTAGTTCAAATATTTGTCAAAAAAAAAAATATATATATGTGTAAGTTGTGGTTTGGTTTAGAATATAATAAAAAAAACCATTTCCACTTCACTTTAAAGCTTAAAGTAATAACTATATTTAAGACGCATCCATCTGAGTCAAGTACAGATTAAGCGGACAAAAATAATAATTTATCACTGTTAGGTATATTTTATTTTATAGACAATAGACTATGTAATATATAGTGAATATTAATAAACGTTTTCTAATAATTATTTATTACCCTTTACTTTATATGAATCTAATCAAAGTCATATTAATAAATTTGTGATATTAATATTGGTATACTTAACAATTTTATTCATACATTCAAGTATACCTAAATTTGGAGATGAAAACGTATTAATGTATTATTATGTATTATAATATTCATTAATTATACTTATAGTTATAACTGATATTACATAACAAATTGGTATCTTAATAATGTATTAATGTAGGTTAGATAATGAATCATCTTTAAATGTCTCACAGAATTACATACTATAATATGCATATAAATTATACAATATATTCGCTCAGGCTCAGCATTTATAACTGTATATTAAACAATAATGAAATATGAATATTGAATGCAACACATGCATTTTATAAATATAACATAATATGTGTGTGTGTTATTATATCTAAGTTAACAACAACGGATGATGCTGAGATCTTGAGTTTATATAATGACTCAGTAATTTATAAAATAATAATAATAAGCCACGTAGCCATACTTTACACAATTTGCAATTTGTTTATCAGTTTATCATACATTATTTTATATTTTTATATAATATTTAAATTATTTTTACATATACTGTATCCTTATTAGTTATTCGGGATATGATTCATACGTATATTAAAGGATTAAAAGCTCAATTATACATAAATACATAATACATAGTTACTAATTCACATTATTTTTAAGTACAAATCATACATTTTAACTCTAAGTTAAGTAGCAATTTGAATTATGTATGTGAAAATATATTTAATACATATCCGATTCTAAGATTAAAATTATTTTTTTTCATTAATTAGTATATAAAGTTGTAAGTTCATATTTTACAAGTTAAAAATTATATATTGGCTGAAGCATTATTTTAAAATTAATAGTAAAATGATTTATTTTTTTTATAAATAGTGAATTTTGGATTACTAGAAGTAAAAAATAAAAATACATCAACTAAACAAATCTTGTTCATACACCATCTAGTGATAAAATGCAATATTTATTCTATAGAGGATTAAAATGAATGGTGAAAATTGGCCAAAATTTAACGGCACTGGAAATAATTTCTACATCATTGATAAATCTGATATTAAATGAAAAATAATAGTGGAGAAAAGTTCTTTATTTGGTATTTTTTATTTTAAATAAAATAGTTACTAAATTTCAGGATTATTTAATATTTGGTACTTTGGAAAAACTGAAAAAGTGATTTATTCAAATTTTGACACTAAATTACATAATATATTGGCGTAAAATACAGCTGCAAGCCTGTAAAAGTTTATTTTTCAATATGAATATGACAAAAATATAGGCGAACCTATTGTATAGTGCTGCTACCGCCTATACCTGCTTGAATTTCATTAAACTAATATGTAGGTATAGTAATAAATAATTGATAAAACCTAGCTGATATCAATAAAATATCTAATAATAAACAAGAACAAAAATCATAAAAGAAAAGTAGGTCAGCGCATTCGGTGGTGGATGTTTGTCCATCGTCCCTTCGGTCCTCGGACAGGATAGTGTAATTTTACTGTACGTATTCGATTTGAATGTAATGATTGCATTCGATAAAAAACGATTCTGAGCGGACAAGGGGATCTTTTTATTTAATTTTATTCGTTTCTATGGTGATAAACAAAGCCGTAATTAATCGTCCGTAATTATTTAATATTATAAAATCGTAATATCGTACGTTTTTTCTCCTTTAACCGCTATTATTTCGAGTACCGTTTCAAAAATCCAAAAATTACCTCTCTAAAGTACCAGCTCAAGAACATTACCTTTCAGAAAATATGCTACATTTGTACTTTTGAGCAAGTTTAGGGGGAGAAAAAGTATTTACAGAATAAAAAAGAAATAAACATCATTGTAAAACCAATATATTCCTCGCTCCGCTCAGAATTTAAAAAATGATGGTAGTGGATACAGTATCTAGGTATTCCAGTAGTCCATTGTAAAAAAGAAGATAATTTGAAAATATTTTTTATATTTGTTTTAACGGAATATACGAACTATTGGCTCAGTAACATGTTTACTATACCTTACAGGGACTATTAACCGTATTTAACATAAAAATACATATTTTATTTTACTATCTATTATGTCTAATTTAGAAAATTGTAAAATCATAATTGTGCGTATATTATTTTATGTGCTCATTAGAAATTCAAAATATACCAACAATTATTTAAATTTCACTTATAAATTATAATCGTCAATCGAAACTTAAAAGAATATACCTACAATCTTATAAGATTTTGTAGTAGTTCTTAATTCGTTCAGTTACTAACTGAAAAATACGTATTGTAAAATTAATTCTCTACTTCACACCACAAAATTTTATACAATAATAAAAGGTTGTTTTAATTTTATAATATAAAATCGTTAATTAGACATTAGTATAGTAATCTGAATCTAAACTTACATCTCATCAATGTATCCAGACCAAAGCCAATAAAACAAATTAATAAATATTTAAGTGATATGTTTGCATTTCATTTACTGTTGTTTACATTATATAATATAATGATGATACAGTAAATTGTATTATTTTTATTATTCATTATTTATAAATGGTGTTTTCAACAAGTTAAATTGATTCTAATAACAAATATAGTAATTACCTACATAATTATTTTGAAAATTATAATCCCATCTCTGTAGTCTGTAGTCTGTGTATGCATAATTAATGTATTTACACTATTTACAAGACGGGGAATTAGTTATATATACATTTTTGAAATAATAGTAGGATTGTAGGATTATTAAAATTATGATTAAGTCTAAAAATAAAAAATTAAATTTTGTGTTATATTTATATAATTATTATAATATTTATTTATACCATATTACATAAACTCAACATTTAATAACATCTTTCGGTAAATTCGTAAAAAAAGTAAATTAAATTTATTTTAAAAATAATAAATATCTTAAAGTAAATCAAAACCACCATGGCATATTATTGTAAAATTTATAATACTTTAACTTATACACAAAAAAACATTTCTTTGTAAAATAAATACATTCATCACTCGTTTAAAATCAAAAATAATATTTTATTTTATTTAGTAAATATAAAATTTATTAAACTTCACTGTGCCTCTTTAGCTCAGTGGTAGAGCACTGGTCTCGTAAACCAGGGGTCGTGAGTTCAAACCTCACAGGAGGCATGCAGTTTTTTTATACTCAATTAACCAATTCAAAACATACATTTAATTAATAAACTTTTCCATAAAAAAAGAGAACAAAACTAATAATTTAATTGTTTTTTACTTTTATTACTTTATTTTAACATTTGATATATTATGCAGTCATGAGTTAATTAGAGAAAGTATTATCTATTTTTCTTGATATTTATATGGATTTAAAAATTCTTTGGAGATATTATTCGGTCATAACTTATAAAATAATAATACTTAATTTTTTAAGATATTTTTGGGTCATCAATCCAAATTTATAGTATTTTTATTCTTTTTAATTCGTAAATAAGTAGATTGAACTAATTTTTACTTTAAACATTAAAGCAAGATATGTAATAATTAATAAATTATGTGATAGTGATAAGATTTGTGATATAAATAGTCTATATACGTCATATTAAATTATAGTTTTAAATATTTTATATTGTGTAATGTGAGTACTATGTACAAAATAATCGTATACCTAAGTAGAAGTCATACGTTTCAAATTCATACGGGCATACGGCTAATATTTCCTGAATCATCAGAATCATTCGAAGAAAAATGATCTATTTTGGTCATATACAATTTCAAAAATTATAAACTTTAAACACATAATATACTTTTTAGTTGTTGCAAGATTGCAATAACATCTATCAACTATGAGTTAGAGCAAATTGTTTGCTTTTAAATGTAATTACGATAAATTATAATACATTACATATTAATATGTAATTGAACAAAAAATTACAAGTTTATTAAGTTAATAGTTAAACTCTACCTGATGTCACATACAAATTTCAGAATATTAAGATGCTACAATAGGTAGTAAAATAGAAGCCTTCGTTAGTTCGTTATCAAGTAATAAAATATGTATAGTATAGGTAAATAATAATATATGAACAAAATAAATTGGTTTTGATTTTTAACACTATTTTTATACATATTGCATAAATAATAACAATTTTAAGTGGGTATTGTGGTTAATGGAAACTAAGGACATTTTTTTTTGTTTTACAATATTTACATCATTTTTAAAATATTAAATATAATATTTGGTTGCGCTTAAATAAATTCGTTTCCTCCACAATTCGCAACACGCCTCTTTAGCTCAGTGGTAGAGCACTGGTCTCGTAAACCAGGGGTCGTGAGTTCAAACCTCACAGGAGGCAAGCAATTTTTTTTCATTTTTCAACTAGTTTTTTTTAAATTTTCCGATACATTATAAAAAAAATGTGATAAAAATACAATTAATTAAAATACTTTATAAAATGCCTAGTTGTAAACAACATTAATTTATTAAATTGATAATCTTTTATAAATCTATTAGTATTAGGTTTATTTTATGCCCAAACCTCTAAAATATTATTTATTACATCATAATTTTTATCATAGTTTTTTTTTGTTATTTTCAAGACTACTCAAATATACTATAAATACAATTTGTGTGTGAATGTATTTTGTCTAAGTTGCAATAGGTTTAACTATGTTAATAATAATATGCTCTTTTATACTAACATTATATAATGGTAAAACACGCTATAGCCACGTATACTGTACTACACATTTCTGGATCTCTGATACCCTAATTTCTTGTTCTTTATGTGTATGACGTAAATCCTTTCCACATTATATATTACACCTGAAAACTTGTAAGTAGTAGAGCTTAATTTTTGGAATTTGGAAGTTTCTAGGGGCTCAGAGTTAAATTACCGAAAATCAAAATTAACTTTCTATAATAGCCCCCCCTCAAAAAAAAAATGTATTAATTACACAGGACGACTAACTTATAAATTAAGCTCTACAACTTACAACTTGTCAGATATTATTTATACAAATGGGGAAGAGAGCTAACTTCACACATGTACGTATTGTTTTGATAAATGATGGTGGTGAATGGTAGTTCAGTATACGTACTACACTACTACATGTATAAAACAGTTGATTGATAATTTTTAAGCACGTATTATCATTTTAATACGACTTATTAATTACTCAATAAAAAAACCATTTATTTATTAACATTGCTGTGTAAAATATTCACACAAGTTGTACAATTAGTAGTTATTTGATTAATTAATTAAATATACTTTACTTCCTGAACGTATTTATTATTTAGGTCTAATACCTAAATCATTTTGATTTTAAATGATGTGATTACAAAAAAAGTACTTATATAAAATTAATTAATTATAGTAAAGATATTTTAGGTTGTTGTTTGCCATTTCAATTATTTTTTTTATTCAAACTTTGTAAATACAATTACCTAGAAATTATATTAAAAATTAACTTTTTATAATCTATTAATATATTTTTAATTAAATAATTATTGAAATTTGGAATATAAACTATTTTACATTTTATTACTAATTAATGGTTAACTATAAATTAAAAGTACAGTAAAATAGTAATAGAAAAGTGTACCTTTGATTGAGTATGTAAAAAAAGGTTCTGCGAATAGGTATTTTCTATGTTTCTATGTATGTATTGATTATGAATGCGGTTCTAGAATTGTTTAGATCAATAACTATTTATAATAGGTACCTCCAATATATTTTATAGATCTAATCGCTATTGTACATAAGATGTATAAAATCAGAATCGAAAGTATCAAATGTTATAAAATTAATACATACACGATAATATACGTCAATACACCATAAGATATATTTTAATACATTTATTATGTATGTATCGTGTGTGTATATTGTGCACGATATACGTATTGTACGTGTATTTTCTAGACTACTTCAATGGAATTCAGGTTAGGCGAGTTTTTTTGTATGCAAAACACATTTACGGATCACCCATGCCAAGGTTGGTTGGTTTCTTTGCGTTATCTCGTTTGTTTGCACAACGTGTTGTTATTTTTTATTTATCAGAACGTTAACTGCATTTCAAACTCTGACACTCGGGAATGACTCCACAATTCAAAATGTTTTCCAAATAACTAACAAGTAAACAGTAATGTCACTTTAGAATTCCATTACTTTATTATAACGTATTTATAATTTATGCTATTAAAAATTGTTATTTAATAGGGGGGGGAGACTGTTCATCACAATTCGTAACAATTATGACGGCGATAAGTCTATGTCTAAGCGGTAGTGAATATGCGTAAAAAATGACATAAGTACACACGATGTGCTGTTTTTCTCATCCAAAGACCTTGGACTATTACTACCTGTTAATGAATATTTAGGTTGTAATGCGATTGTAAAATTGGGATAGAAAATGGAGTAGAGAGCTGATAGAGTGGGAGAATAAAACTCTCGAGTGTAGAGGCGCACACCAAAACAACGAAAGGAAATACGAAATTGCGTAATACATTGTTATTTGTATACATATATTGTCTTGGATCAATCTTTGTTTAAAAATAGACACAGCTAAACCGAGTTTCAAGTCACATACATGTCGTGCAAACTGACAGTCGTAAAATGTATATAATACTATATATAGACCAAAATATAGGCACTATTTTTTTATTTTCAGTGCCTAGGGTTGACTAAATTATCATGATGAAATCGAAAAAATATAATTTTTATGTATTATTACTTCATGTTCATGTAGCTACCTAATAAGTTTTTGTGGAGGCTGCTAAACAATTATTTTGAGCAGCTTATAGCTCTTACAACCCTCCAATTTACATATATATGATTGAATGTAGTTATACCTAATTGTCTGTCAATGATATCCAAGATTTTCAGAATGACAAGAAAATGAGTTTTATTTAGTTGGATGTGTAAAAATTACCATATTAATAATTAAAATTTTATTAGCAAAGCAAAAGCGATTTTTAATTAAAAAAAAAAAGCTTATTTAATTTTATTAATCAAAAATCACTACAAGTTTATAAAATATATGTATACCTAAAGACACCTATAGTTTATTCGTATACAGAATACAGATGATTACGATTCTGTAAAATATATTGTTAAAATACTTTTTAAAGTTAAGACAATGAATGTAAAATTGTAAAAAATTAATACGGTGCATTAAATTATAGGTAAATGTGTATCATATATTCATGTTATCAAAAATTAATTACTAAAAGATTTTATAAATAATTATATACATGATCTATTCAGTAGGTTGGTTTCTTTAATTTTGTTTTGTGAAATAGTAACAAAGAAGCATAATGTTATGTTGTAAGCCATTGAACTAGATGAAGAAAGCCTTTGGATACAAAGGACCCTTCCTTCACACTCATTCTATTGAAGAAAATATGGTTGAACCCCTCTTAAATGTTCTATGGCACGAGCACTATCTTGCATCATACCCCTGATCATACCTATCTAAGGCAGCTGATCAAAAAGGTGCACACAACTATAAAAAAAATACTCTTAACAATAAGTCCAAAGACATCTGCAGTTTCAGTTGCTCGTGTTTGTTAGTAAAAGAACACCGGTTTCCTCGCATACGAACCCAACCTACCTGGCTACCTATATGTATATACTTTTAAAAATATATGCGCCCTACCATTAACACGAATGAACAACTATTTTTCAACTAAAAATAAAATCGTACCTTATTAAGTAATAAGTGATATAACTTATAACGTAAAATTATTATTATAAAAATAAAAAATAATATATTTACATAATTTAAAAAACTCTACACACTTTTGTGTACTTATTACTTAACACAATAATTATTGTATTTGTTTGGTTTAGAAAATAATGTATAGGTGAGGACAGTGAGGTACACGAGACATTGCAGAAATATCTATATTTTTTTATTCATACTAACGTCAAACTATATTTTTATATAATATATAGTAAACGCTATGCTTATAAGACTTACTTTGAGACCAGTACAAAATGAGTCATATAAGTTATAACCGAATGAATTTTATAGAGGCCAGAGGGAGTGATATAAAAAACATAATTTTAAATTATTAATGAATTTTATTTTATTACATATCTTGCTTTTACTTTAATCTATACCTTAATATATATTACATATTACTTATTACTACACACATTATAAAACATGAATTGAAACGAGTAATAACCAAAAAAAAATATGTAACTTTTCAAAATCAATTTATTACTAAATTTTAACCAAAAATGTTTATTTTTCCCATTTTTTTTTTTTACGAAATTTGATTTGAATTGTAACCAAATTTCAAGACGATTCCAGACGATTTTGAGTCTAATAAGCGACTGAATCTTGTATCCGTGATTACTGATTCTTATATAAGCGGCATCCACTATATGTGGTTTTATCTATATGTTTGATTATATTTATTGCTAGTATATAATATTAATAATATTATATATTGACTATTGACATATGTATTTGTCACTTTTTTCCATATTTTTAAAGATTTTTATGAGTATATTTCAATATGTATTAGGTAATAATTTTAACCACAGTACGTCATATTATATTAGTGTTATAAAATTTATAAAGTCCAAAAACTGTTGCCTATTCATATTAGCCATGCAGTAATTTCAGCTGTATATAATATATACAAGCGTATTTAGTAAAACCGTTTTAACATGTAAATATCGTAAGTATAAGTCATTACTCATATTCAAATAAATTACAATTTTCGATATTATATAATACATATTTAAAAATGTATAATAATATAAATATTTGTTTATACCTATTGTTTAAATATTATAAGCCAATGGCCATGGGACACCAGTCCTGACCACGTTAAAAAACTATATATTATATACTCGAAAGAAGTAAGAATACTGCGTGTATCATATCATGGTACTTATAACTGACTAACGTATAGTAATACTAAATAGTTTTAAGTTTAGATATACTTAAAAAAATATTACTATGACATAGCTATATATGATCAGCTAATATACTATCTTCTCAAATAACTTTTATAAGATATAACATTTTTATGGTCATTTACATATTATAATAATTACTAATTATTCGAAGTATTAATTTACTATTATCTATAATGACTGTAATAGTGTAATATTGTAATTTTTAAGTCATTATTTATTATTATTTTATTATTCAAAATGTACTTAATTATTAAAACTTTATACTGTACTATGTGCGCTTACAGCATTGACGTTTAATAAATAAAAAAATTACCTATAGGCTATAGGTTATATTAGTATTAATATTATAGTTATACATATTTAATAGTACAAACTGTATTATAGGCATCTAATTTTATAGGTACATATATTTTATATAAGTATATTATTTATTCACAAGCACTTTTTTAGAAAAAAAAATTATAACTATATATTTCGGTGAATTGAAAATGATGGTGAAAACGCAGAAATACGTACTTATAATAGGCTTAGTTTCGAATTTAAAGCTAATTGATAAGTATTGTTTTTACGGTACTGCTTATACATTACTAAATCTTTGATTTTTTTAAATAAATTTCAATGCAATGGAAACGAAAGCTAATTTTTTTCTAAAGCAGAGTTTAAAAACTACACAAATTTACTTTTTTATTTAGATTTTTCGACGTTATTTACCGGTAATTCATAAGTGTTATAAAAGGACGCTACATACCTACACTAGCAATTAGCATTTGTCGTCTCCATTTTATTACAAGTGTGTGACATAGGAAATTTACATTACCAGTTTTCTTTTAGCTTTATGAGCAGTAATAATAAAGTAAATCGACGTACCTATTATGAAGCTATATGATAAAAATTTAATCTATAGGTATTTATATGTAGATTTTTATTTTTTAGCAAGTTTTATGAGTATAAAATAGCACAATTTAAAAATGCTCATAAGGTTTTTAACTCACTTAAAAACAGAATTATAGTAACAAACGAAAATAGTATAATTATTAATTAATGTCCTTCCTGCATTATGTTTCATAATAAGTTAATTCACTCTAACCAAATGAAGCTAAAATAGAGACAGCAAAATGCGAGTCTGGCGTCCTCAATTGACTCGATTATGAGAATTATAAAAAAAGGACATTTTTCTTATAGGTAACGGTTATAAAAAATAGTAATTTTTAAGAACTGTATACATTGAACGATCTTAATTGCTGTTATCAATACACTATTAACCTATTAATATCTAATAAGATATTGTATCATATTATTGTGTACAATTTTAATATTATTATATAATTAGTAATTACTCGTGAATCGTCTACTAAACGTGGCTTAACTTATGATTTATAACAGTAATAACCGTGATTAATTAATAATTTTTGTATTATAGTTTAATAATTTCTCCTAACGGATAAAATAATTAAATATAAATAGGAATCATTGATGACGATTGATGAGGCCATCAGGGGTCAGGGAGTTATTTTATTTACCAATAGGAATTAATCATTGAACAGATACCTAAAATCTATTTTCAAATACTTAATGTAAAAAATTTTCCGCACTCACGTGTTGTATAAAATATATATATATATATCTTATTATAAAGATAATCAGTACCCTAATGAGTAATAATACTAACACATACTATTTCATGCTATACAATATTTTATAAGATATACTCAGTATGCTGTACTCTGTAGTCTGTGATAATATAATAATAGTGAATAATTTTTAAGCAGCAGTTCTACCAGTAATATTCCTAGTATTCTGTTACAGATAAAATACTATACTTTATTCCAATTATAATTGGTGTAAAAACGATTCATTTTAGACTTTTAGAGTATAAACTCCCTAAAATATTTTAGGTATTACTATAATTAATAATATTTGGAAAATAGTATTATTTTAGGCATTCAAATAAATAAATACTAAAACAATTATGTACATAGAGCTCAATAACTAACGATGAACAATAAATATATATCATTTTAAATAATACTATTGTACTCTTACCTGTATGAAGTTTTAGCCGTAGAGTTGGAAAAGTCACCAGATTTTTTTTTAGTCTCTTCATCTTTTAAATTGTGTACACTACTTGTATTAGATGTATCTGGAAAAATACATAGGTATTATAAATAATAATGGTTATAAACTTGTTAACAAATTATTTTGTTTGGAAGACAATATTTGTTATAAATAAATAAATAATAGATACTTTATAGCTTATTCATTAAAATTTGAAGCTTCAAACTGTTTTATTAATTTTTTATACTCAAATACATAGTGTAATTTCCAAAATAGGTATTTAAAATAATTTTAAGCTATTTTATACTGTGGTCCTATTTAAACCATACAACGGTATTCAGTGTTGCCTTAACAATAATAGATACCTACCTAGCTAAAATTTGTCCAATTCACAGCATATATAAACACTTATAAAAAAATAAATGTTAAAATACCATTAGAAATAAAGGAAACTTTTATGGTATACGAATAATGACTGAAAATTAAAATTACAAAGACATTGAAAACTAAAAACCTTCTATATAGTAGAGCAACTCTTCGAATACAGTGAAACTTCTATTTAATTAAGGGTCATGGAAAACAAAAAAATCCTTATTATAGAAGAATTCGTTAAATAGAATTAACGCATAATTTATAATAACAATAATTCATAATTAACAACTAAGGTCATGGTTCTTAAAAATAATTCGTTAAATGGAAGTTTCATTGTATTTAGGTAATTAGATTGGATTAATTAAATGCCAATTGATTACAGCAACGCCATCTATATTTTTATCAGTAATATCTTATAGTTTTCTTACATACTGTAAAAATGGCAACAACGCCCACAGCCGAAATAGCTCAGTTGGGAGAGCGTTAGACTGAAGATCTAAAGGTCCCTGGTTCGATCCCTGGTTTCGGCAGCAACTTTTTGTAATTTTTTCAATTTAAATTTTGTTTTATTATATTTTCTATGACATAAAAGGACATGATTTTAACCTGCCGAAATAGCTCAGTTGGGAGAGCGTTAGACTGAAGATCTAAAGGTCCCTGGTTCGATCCCTGGTTTCGGCAATAATTTTTTTTTTTTATTAAGGTGAAATATTTATTTAAATACTTTAATTTATACAATAGAATATGAAAACTAATTACCCAAACTATTCACCAATGAATATAGCTAATTTATTACAAATATTTAATAGAACATAAAATGAATGCATTAAAAAACCATTATATTTAAATTTACGTGAAATTTTAGAATAAAAATTGGCAAATTATGCTAGTAAAACATTTTAAATAAATCTTTTTTTTAAATCAATATTTATAACTATAATATTACTTAATACATTTGACTTTAAGTTAACAAATTATTATTATAATTTATATTCATAAACTTCTCATATACAAAATGCTATCAAACCAATTTGGGTGTACATGGTAAAAAGTACACATTTGGCGTTAGGGAGTCGGGGTCAGATGGCCATCAAAGTCTATATATAGACATCAGTAGAATATAAACTTATACTTATAATTCTAAAAAATATTCATAATAAATAATAATATTATATAAATAAAATGAATGAATATATTTTATAATAATTTATTATTTATCAATCCAAAACTTTACAAAAAAAAAAAACGGAAAATCTCTGTTTACATTTCTAATCATACTCACACACTTATCAATTATCACGGCTTCTTTATCTGCCAATTTCCTTTATTTCCGACGAAGTGAAAACATAATATTTTCACACATAGTGAATATTTGTGTGGCTAACTCGAATCATAGTGGTTTTAATAGAAATTTGGTTTCACACTAATCAGTAATCACTAAATGATTAACGTTGAATGCGAAAATTATTTCCTGCCAATCTACAGCGATTCTCAGATTATCTAATTATCACACAATACGTAGACAGAATAACTATTAAAAACTATTAAGCTATTCAAAAGAGTGTGTTAATTATAGACGTCCGTCGTCCATAACAAGGCTTAATAAACATGATTGATTTCTTGTGAATGGTCGCGAACTTAATCCAACATTTATCATTTATGTTAGAAATATTTACAAATAAAAGTAATGATTTAAAATTACGTTAGTCTCGGGAACATTCTCCAGATTTAATAAGTGTAAAATAAATTAGATACCTATATAAGTTATATAAGAGATTTTTATGTGTCCTACAAATATTAAATTACTATAGAATTTCTATTTGACACTCATTGCCGGAATTTTTGATAACAATATACTAACAATTTCCTGCTCACCTCTTAAATCACAGAATTCCACTTGTAATCGATAATAACGGCATTATAATATTATTATCTCCGCAGAATTCATTTCTCGCAATCTCTTCAAATGTCATAATTATTGGTTAGGAGTGTTAGGACTTAGGATTGTTAGGAATGATCAGTGATTTGTCGACTAATTAAAACTTATTGATCTTTGTAAATCTCTTAGTTATAAACAAACACTCGAACACCTATCATAAATACCAATTTGGCAATTTACAGAGATATTGTACTTTAATCGATAAATATTTGAAAAAAATTTCTCAACTTTCAAAATGCCGCTCAAAAAAACTGTCCCCATAACTAAAAATTAAAATTTATTATTTATTAAATGTTTTCCTTGTACAATGTGATACTAATCCTCAAATTAATTACTAATTAGTAACTTTATTTTATTTATGGAATTAATATACTTTGGATGTACCTAGGTAATGTTTGTATCAGTGGCGATCAAATGATTTTGTCATAGGGGGAGAAGTGGCTAATTTTTTAACAAGCACTATTATCATTCATTGTGAGGTTGTGTAGTAGAACAATACTAATTGCAGCAAATTAGCTAGTTATTTTACTTTTACTAGACATAATAGGTAGAAACAGTTAAATAGACAATACTAGATAAAAGCGTCAGGCAGTACTAAGCACGATGTTGTACGAATACGGGAGTACGTAAGACTATGATGATGATGACTGATGAGTAATGAAAAATATTAATTTTGAAGATTCAATATTTAAATCGACTAATTAAAAAGGAGAAATGACTTGGTTACGTAAACCTAACGGTCGATGCATGTGTGAAGGTTATTGTTATCGAATACCTATTTTCGATTATCGAGCGAGGTAAGTACTCAAGTACTTCCCGTAAATTTTGGACGGACAACTAAGTATAAATAATAATAATAGTTGAATTCCTATATACCTATGTGTCAAAACAATAATATACTATAGTAGTATAGCCTATATACACGCACTAATACACACAGTGACACAGTGTATATACTGAATATAGTCATAATTTCATAAGACATGAATATACTATTCTGTGGAAATTTACTAAGTTAATTACTTGTTTTTAGAAAAAATAATCAAAAAAAATTGAATATTATACCTAATGTGCATATAATATAAATATTGAAAAAAGATTATGGAATACCGTTTGGCGTTTGACCGACATTGATTCATACCACAAATTATATAATAATAATTTTTTATGTAATTGTGCTCGTATTATGGAAGTAAGGTTATTTTTTTAGTAGATTGTATAATGTATTATAAACTCATATGAACATATGGTAGTACTTAGCAATCTTATTTCTAACACGTTGTTGTTTAAAGACTCAAACAATGGGTTGCGTTTTATACAATCAAATATACAAAAATTTTTATCAGCCGAAATAGCTCAGTTGGGAGAGCGTTAGACTGAAGATCTAAAGGTCCCTGGTTCGATCCCTGGTTTCGGCAGCGATTTTTTTGTTTTTCTTTACGCATTTTCATTTTTACTATTATTAACTTTTTTCTACTATTATTGTAATACTATAATCAAAATATCAAATACATTTAAGTTAACGATTTATAATGAATGATAGTTACCCCTTTTTTATTATTTTTTGTTTATCAACTATCATACTGTGTATGTTCTAAATAATTTCAACATAAACAATTGTTTTAGTTTTTCATGTACTATATTAGTTAACAACTTTTGAATATTTTTTGTTGAAAATTAATTTTATAATTGCATAAAATAATAATTATTAATTAATGATTATTTTTGCATATTTTTTAAATAAACTTTTTGTTAATAAATGTTTAAACAAATATTTATTAAATATATTCATAGAAATAAGTAGTAATAAATTTTTAATTCAACGATTTAGTTAATTGAAATGCTTATTTCGTATAATCTATTCTATAATCAATGGTATTACCATTATTACATAAGAGAAGTATAATAAATATTTATCAGAAAAAAAATGTCTAGTGTATTAATATTTTCGAGATTAAGATTTAAAATCTCATAAAAGGTGCTATAAGAATAAGATCACTATAATATTTTGTATACACTTTGTAAACTTAAATAATTGTTATTATAAATCTTATATATATATCAAATTTTAATGTTACTACATTGTTGCTACCGATAACAAAAAGAGGGTTTAATTCAATTTAATTGTTAAAAAAAAAATGTTTTCCTAGTTAGTCTGTATTGAACAAATAGTCTACATTTTTTATTTTTACAAAATTGCATAATATATTAATATGTTCAGTAATTGTGTACAAAATCCTAAAAGATAACTTATAAGTAAGGCTCGGAATTTTAAGCAAATGCATATTCTTCTACAATTGAGCTAGTATAATTTTGATTAATGGTGTCAACATTTCGTGTTTATGTAAAGTCAATGGTTAATTTTTTTTATTGCATATTTGATTGAAAATGCATATTAATAGCATATTTCAATATAATTACATTATATTTTTTTTATATTTACTATAAATAATTTGAAAATAAATTGTCAAGTGCCAGAAAAAACTTAAAAATTGTAGTTAATAATTGTAGTTATCTTGAATATTATTGTAAACAGTAATAAACAATGAAAGCCATCCTGATCTCCAAATAACATCATAAAAATAGATCAAATATCTATTATATGTGGGGAAAACTAACGTAAAGAAAAAAAAATTAAATGTTTTTGGTGGTCTAATTATTTTCTCTCTTGGGGCCTAATTTGGCCCAAGAGCTGCCTATTGCTGATCCTTGCTATACGGTTTTATTAAGTTAAATGGCATAGCTATCACAGCCCACAGGAGTAACAGACAGTAAGTTGTCTAGGAACGTAAAATTTAATTGGAAGTTAATGGGATGTTGTGGGACAGTGATCTACAACAAGGTTTAAGTGAACTTTAAAATTCTTAGTACTTCAGTATATGATCGACAATAATGCTGAAAAATTACCTAAATAAATAGAAAATATTAGAACCTTAAATTCTTTAAAACTGTAGAATATTATGCTCCTAATATATAAAATAATTATTAACCTAGCTAGTCTGCACTTTGTAGTATAGTAGATTTCAAGTGATTAATATTTGAAATAATTTTATCACTTGATATGAATACTTAATACTTAAATATAATTCAAGAAGGGTGGGAGCCTCATTTTGATTACGTTAAGGCTTTGAAGTGTTTGAACAAATAATTTTATAATTGTTAGGGATGTTAGCTATAATAATAATAAGTGTATAAAAAAAAAAAAAAAATTTAGATAATTTAAATATTATATGTATGTAGGTATATTTTATTATATTATAATTATTAGGAATATGTACACTGTATGCAACGTGATAGTCAATAGAACATACCTAATAATATGTACTGTTTATTACCAATGTCAGTAAAATAAAATAGTTTTGTAAAAACGTCAACTTGAATTATATAAATTGTCTTAAAAATTGGGCACATGACTAATTAACAAAATCTTAGATATACTAATACATATACTTGTAAATTATAATTATGGATTTAAATCTTAACACTCTAATATTAAAAATTGTGTAACTTAAATAAAATTGTTTGAAGTCTTCAAGAATCTTAATGAGTATCTTTACAGTTTAGCTACATTTAAAATTAAAAACATAACATCACAAGTTAGATACATTCAACTATATTAAAATGTATTGAATTTACCTTTAATTTTACTAATATATTCATTGTTGGTTGGATGAATAGATGATAGTTTTACATCAATCATTTTCATTTTGGAATTAACATATTTCATATCTTCTTCAAATTTCTAAAATAAACGTTTAAAACAAAATAAAATATACAACTATACTATTTTTTTAATATATTGCATCACTAAAATAAAATATGGATAGGATAGGTACCTTAATAATTTCAGACTGATCATCAAATTCCGAAAATGGCATGATTAATTAGTAAAAAGAAGCACAGGAAATTAAACATACAGCTTTAAACATTCCAAATTAATATTTAGACAAATATTTTTATGACTACAAAGAGCCAGCACATCATAAAATGTTATATAAATTATATAAACGAATAACGATAGAACTTATTCATACAACACTTTAATACTTATACATTAATAAACTGTAGTATTCAGACAGTATTCTAGTGTAAGGTGTAACTGTAAATAAGCCCAAAGGCCTATGATAAATAATAATTTTTTAAATATTGAAAGAAACGGCGCTTATCTTTTATCTTATCATTATATAGTAATGAAAAGAAAACCGTTAATTATTCTGGAAAAATTGTTGCCAATTTTTAATATTGCCAAACTGACAACTACTAAATTAATTTTTTAAGCAATTTGCTATAATTAAAAATCTATTATTATTTAATATGCCTTTTGTGATTAAAATGGATCTGTTCATTTGAATAATGAAATTTAATTTCTTCCATGACTAAAGTTGTTTACTATTTATGCGTACTTCGTACTTGACGCTTATCAATTATCATTATTACAAAAATCAGAATTCAGATCCTTCATTTTTTAATATAAAATCTCCTTCTTTCTTTGCAGTTTGCAGTGAAATATTGTATTTCAATGTAAATTAAAAGTACATCTCAAGTCAATAATCTAGTATCCACACTTCGTTATTTGTTTGTTTGATAGAACAAATTTTATTCACATTTTACACTATTAACCAGGTAATAATATATTGTTTACTTAAGAATACTTACTAATGTATAATTTAAACTATTTACGCTCAAACTTGTGAGTTAGATTTATATTTATACACTATGTTTTAGTATTATAAAAAATGTGTTTGTATTTTGATATTTATACATTAATTAGTACATGCTATAAATGAACTTTTAGATCTATAACTTCATGTTATAAATCAGGGATCACAAATTATTATTTTTGGAGGGCCATTATGAATTTAGGAAGTTTTCTAGGAACAGCAAAACTTAATATATGTATAAATCATGAAATTAAATTAAATTAATAAAAACTTAATTTAGTTAATCATAAAAAATAATAAATTTCTTATCTGAAAAATAAAAAAATTGTCTTCAACTGCATAACATGGTCTGTTGACCACCATTTGGTGAACCTTTAAGTACAACACTATAAAATGGTTCTCAACATTTAGTAATTTAGTATTAATAATTTGCAGCTGGAAGTACATACTGTATGATCAAATGATCCAATCAAACCTTTTTAATAATATTTTTATCTAATTAAATTATTTAAATTTATCTTATAAAAATGTATATAGTACATAATTACTTTATTATTACTATTGATTATTGAGTGTGCAATTTTATTAAAATTTGTATTTTTTTTTTAATTTACAGATATTTTATTTATCTATACTAGAGACCATGGATGATAAAGAGGTCATTGATAATTCTGCTAAAACAGAAACAATTGAATCTGAAAGTATAAATTCTGATCAACTAGCTACTGTAGAATCAAAAAGTGAACCTTCTACAGTTGATCAAGAGAACAAGGAATTAATAACTAAACCTGAACCAGAATCAGCACCAGCAACAGCATCAGAACCCGAACCAGAACAAATATCCACCGAGAGTACTGATAAAGTTAAAGAACCTGAGAAATTAGAATTAGTTGCTGATAAAACATCAGAAGATGTTGAAAAAGTTGAAAATACTACAAGCGTAGTAAGCGATCCAATACAGCAAGACAGTGTTGTTGATCAACCTGCGCCAGTTTCAGAAAAATTATTAACAACATCTGATAATCAAATGGAATCAGCAGGTCCTACTCAAGATAATTTAATTGAACCCACTCAAGATCAAATTGTACCAGTTAGTCAAGAAAGTTTAATAAAAGACAGTCAACAAGTTATTCCTGTCACTAGTGTCACCGATTCAGCCTTAAATAATGATTTAAAACTTGAAGATAATGGAGTGGATTTAGATCAACAATCAGTATTAAGTATGAAAGATTCAGAATTAAAAGACTTGGTGATGAGGGAATTATCTGAATTTTTAACTGATGAACCATCACAAAATGTTGGACCTACCCTACTTGAAATAAAGTCAGAACTTATTAAAAATGATGACCAAATTAAAATTGAAAATCTTGAAAATTCTTTATGCAAGGTTGAGAAGACTGATCAGAAAGAAGAGAAAAAATCTGAAAATGATATTGCTGATGCATTGTCAACATTAGCGACTGCTGCTTTAAATCAGGCACCTCCTACTAATGGAACTGCAGAAGGTGTAATATCAAAATCTGTTCAGCCAACAGTACAAGTTAAACAAGAAGGACCAGCATGGTGTGATGTTGGTGTAATTAAAGGAACTACTTGTTTGGTGAAACAATTTTATTCGACTTCTACTACTGATGAACATGAAAATACTAGCTTAGATCATTTACCAGATTATACACATAAATTAAAAATTGATATTCAACCAGGTACAGCTTACAAACTTCGTATAGCTGCTATAAATACTTGTGGCCGTGGAGAATGGAGTGAAATATCTGCATTTAAGACTTGTTTACCGGGTTACCCAGGTGCTCCATCTGCTATTAAAATTACAAAAGCACCAGATGGTGCTAGTTTAACATGGGAAGCCCCTCCTACTAGTTCTGGTAAGATTTTAGAATATTCTGTTTGTTTGGCAATTAAAAGTGCTAAGGATATACCACACCAAAGTCCAAAACCAACTTCAACAAATTTAAATTTTGTTCGTGTTTATTGTGGACCTCATAATGCTGCTGTGGTTAGTCACGAGTCACTTGGGGCCGCACTAATTGATAGGACTAATAAGCCTGCTATAATATTTCGAATTGCTGCAAAAAATGAAAAAGGATATGGACCAGCTACACAAGTTAGATGGTTACAAGACAGCAATGTACCTGGATCAAATAAAAATCCTTCAATGAAAAGAGAAAAGAGTGTTAATCTTTTAACTGGTGTTCCTAAAAGGCCCAAAATGTAATAATTTGACAAATTTTAAATTAATATTCTTATTATTTCACATGTTCTGATTATGATTTTATGTACACTTATTAATTAATGTACAATATTGTGTATTAATGAAATTGGTTTTCATTTATTAAGGGAAATTATTATATTTTATTATTAATAAATAAACCAATATTTTATTAATTAATAATTTAACATTAGGTATGGAAAATATACAATAAAAGATATTTTTGTTCTATAATAACATTTTTTGTAAGAGATTATTTTATAATTTTAAATATTAGACACCTAATTTTACTAGCTTTATATAATATGTATTCTAGTAAACTAGTTGTTGTTTGATTTATAATGATGAATCCATGGATATGAATATTATTATATATATTTGCTTACTTGATTAAATTGTACAGCATGTATTATTTGTATTTATGTGTAATATTATATTTGTATAGATGTTTCATAAACATGCTCCCGAACGTACCTAATAAAGAATCAATCTTATCCCCTCTGAAAATATTTATTGGCTCATAAGGCCTTAAGATAGTAGTTAATTGGAATAAATTAAATAAATCTTCTGGAGGTGATCAGTATATATCATATTTTACATCACTTTTTCAAAGTACTAAGTTTCAACCAACTGAAATTAATAAAAAAACTTGATGAAACTATAAATTATTGCGCACATCATCATTGGTCATTTATTGTTAAATGTATTACCAGCAAAATATTTGAATGTATCCACTAATCCATCTGTTAATCTTACTATCAAGTTATGAATAAAATATAATATGCTTAATGTTTATATTATAATGTCCATGGAATAAATTACAAAATAATTCTTTAAATATTCCTAGCCCAAACTTTATATCTGATATTAATATTCTTATTCCTTATGCATTTAAAATATTTACGAGATATTAAAAGAATTTTAAATTATAGATTGTCTCGGACAAGACGTTAAGTAAAATGTTCATTTAGAATATTATCGAATAAGTAAAGAATATTCCATCGACCAATTGATGTTAATATGGAATTTACTATCGATGTTGTTAAAATATGTTGTGTATTACATAATTTTGCATGGGACCGTGATGGTTTTAAGTTTTAAAATTACAGGAATATAAATTATGGGCGTGCTAGGATTTCAATCAGGGGGAGGGGGGAAATTAAAACAAGATTATAAAAATGCCAATAATAATTATAAAAAAAAAATTGTTTTAATTCATTTTAATGCCCCTTCTGCCACACCCTCGCTATGATCATGAATATAATAAACTTTGAGTATGATAATAATGTAGGTATACATAAATGTTAAATAGGGCAGTAAATTGATATCGGGACCCTCTTAACTTTTTTGTTTCTAACACGGCGTTTACCTTGGTAAAATGAAATAAATTTAACTACTCTACTCATTCATTATATAATAATAATATTATGTATTATTTTTACTTATATGTTATAATTTTTTAATTACCTGTATCGTGTCTTGATTTATTATTTTCCATAAATAATTATTATAAACCAAATTTGGTTATATGAATATGATTTGTATCTACTAATCAATATTTTTTTTTTTCAATTTAGGTGTTATTTAAAAATTATCATACAAAGAAGACGTAATTTTCAACCAAGCTTCATTTTTCTTTATTCCTATCTTTATAAGATTCATCAGATGGACGGTGGCCGTCCCACAATACTGGTCATTTTTAAATAATATATTTAAATAATTTAACTTAAAATATTAAGTGTATCTATACAAATAATATGTCACTTTCTGGCTTCTACAAGTGAGAAAATATACTAAAATACTGAAAATTATTTAAATATACAAGAACTAACGTCAAAATAACGTTCGTCTGTTTTTCTTCAATTGAATCTTATAAAAATCTATAACGCTGATAGGTAAATCGTAACGGACGTTATAGCATGTCTTGTCCGTCGTCAACGTCGAACGGACGTGTGGCTTCTAGATATAATTAGAATACTTACAATCCAACAACGGACGTCATGACGTTCGTCGTAATACTTATTCACTATTATTATTATTGTGTAAATTTTTTGATAATTAATAATTTTTTTAAAACATTGAAAAACTTTAAAACTTTTGTCTTCGCTGTTAAATGATTTTGCCGCTCGAGAACGCTGCCCTCTTTTCCCCCCTCTTAAACCCAGCACTGGATTTAGAAATAAATTAACAAATATTATAAAGGAAGCTAAAATAGCATATTTTAAAACGGAACTCTTAATTCTGAAAATAATATTAAACTTAAATTGAAAATAATCAAAGATATAATTACAAAAAATTAAATAATTTTGAAAAATTATTAATACAACAGATAAAAATAAACTAACAAGTAGGTACATTAATTAATAGACAATAGTTACCTAATCAATTTAATAATTGGTTTGTAAATGGAATATCTGCTTAGTTGCACGACTACATAAGCGTAAAATTGCAAACACCTCCACCCCTACCATTACCATCTACATCTAATTTAAATAATGCAGATGTTTAATAGAAATTTGAAACTATAACAACAAATAAAATATTAAGAGCTATCTCCAAACTGAAAATGGGTTAACTTCTGGTGTCGACAAAATTACAATTCACAACCAATTTATTAAAAAAATATGATAGTATGCGAATACAATATATATATTCATATAGTATATACATAGTTTTTTTTTTTTTTATTTGCAGTAAGATATTCTTAGCTTGCGCTATCTATACCTAGTGATATTAAAAAATAATAATACGGAGTTTGACTTGTTTAGTGCGATATCTAAATTTAGTTAATTTTAGGTTAAGTAATAATGACTTATAGTTAATATATACATAGTATAAACTATTTTTCAGATTAAAACAACTGAATTTAAAATTCCATTATAAACTATTACTCAATATTATGGATTGCCTTGAACTAGTTGAACGTTTATTGTTTATACTTCAAAATAAGCCCCCTAAATTCTAGAGTCTAGACATAAATAACATTTCTATCCACCAAACATTTCGTCAAAATACATATCATTCTCTCCTTCTAATAATCTAATAGCTATAGGAAATTCCATAAATAATGTTGATTTATTTCACATTTTCACTGTTTACTTAATGATCTTTCTTCATAACTTCATGTATTCTTTAATTTTCAATTTTTATGTGCTTTTTTTCTCTTTTAAATTTTCGTTATATACGATGTATATTATTATGTACAATGTATACACAACTTGATTTATATAAGTATATGTATTTTTTTTCTCTTCTTCTCCCCTAAATACTCATGTAAGTGATGTAACTTGCAGTATATTTAAAATTGGAATTTATTCCATAATAAACAATATTATTATTATTATTATATGCTTATATATATATAATTCTGGTGATTATATATTTCTGTATATAATTTACATAAATATTTAATTTTTTAAATATATTATAAGTTATAACTGATATTTGATAATATCCAAGGACTCCCCCTAGAAAAAATTTTAAAACCGCCAATAATTGGCATTACTAACTGTTCCATAACAACAATACTTAAATTATTTTCGTCGTAGTGATTGAAGTCGTGAGCTGAATTTAAAAATAAGTATAGTAGAACCTCAATAACTCGAATCGGGTGGGGGTGGAAAAAAAATTCGAGTTATCGAAAATTGAATTTACTAAGAACTTCGATAACTCATCAATGTCAGACTGGGGCCAAGGCATTCCTTCGGGTTATCGAAAATTCGACTTATAGAAGTTCGAGTTATCGAGGTTCCACTGTAGTTTTAATAATCTAATTTAATCTGATTTTTAAAATAACAGAAATTCAACAGTTTGGCCATAATAGTAAGAACGTGTTCTGTTTCATTATCCTCTTAAACTCTTAGAAGTGTCAACGGTTATCCCGAACTATTCAAATGAGGGACAAAAGACCATCATACAAACAAATATTAGCTAAATAAATAAAATCATGATTAATTTAAGGCTCGGGATTATATGCATTTGCATGTTTTTCCTAAACAGTCCGAAAAATAGTTAGCTAAGCTACAAGTTTGAATTATAGTCAATAGTTCCGAAATATTAAGTTTTATTTTGCATATTTTGTCATTTTTTTGACATGTACCTGCTACATAATATTTGAATATTTCTGTATTTTACAATTTGTAATTGCGTATTTGCATATAAACGGTTTTTAAATGCATAATAAGTAATATTTTGATTGTTTAAGTAAGTCCTTTTCTTATTTTACCTAAGAGCCTGAGACCTATCGAGACAAGTAGTTATCTATTATTGATTAGGTTTTCGTGAATCATACATTAGTTATATCATATGATTCATGTGGCTTAAATTAAAGGTCGTTAAATAATAAACAAACGACATATAAAATTAAAATCTACCACTCAGGTAGTTCAATCACTGTCCAGTATTATCTCGTAAACACGAGTCTGGTTGCAGATCATCGTCGCTGATGGTTGATAGCATGTAATTCTAGCCATCACCATCAGCCACCCCTCACGCAAAAGTGTTTGAACACGGTTCATCATCGTGGTGAAGTTAGGAACGATACATAAATTACAGATTTTACCCTGAAATGAACATATCGATTCCTGAACTACACTGTTAAGCCGACCGATTCTTAAAACGCAAACTAGTCACTTGACCCTAGCAGTACAGATAACAAGAGCTACCATAATCGGCGCTTTAGGACCCGATATACTTTAATCGAAATACGTTAGACAATAGACTTAATCTGTACAGCATTCTCTTTTAATGATAACTCTAAAAGACTGCTCCAGAAACCCGAAAAAAACCTAACTAACGTGACTCACGGACATGTCTTAGTGGAATAAAAAAACAGAGCCATCTAGCGTAGTCTGTCAGCGTAAATAAAATGATTTTTATATTGGTCGTCGAGCAGATGACGCAATAGAAAAGATTTGTACACAATAAACGAGTTTAATTATTGCGTAATAATTGTGATCAATATTATAATAAATAATAATTCAATTATTTCTAAAGAGAAATTATAAATGTGTACCACAGTAATTACCTATATATAGTTACCTATCTATAAATATCTTCTTCACGGGCATATATTACTAACTAAACTTAACTTACTTTCTCTGGGCTCTTACAGTCCTTTAAGGCCCATCGCCTTAAAGAGAAGTATAAGGTCTATGATAACTATACAAATAGAAGATTTCGATTCATTTCAATTCTCAGATAAGTGACGTTAGATCACGGACTAAGATTAACAGGACTGGAAACGAACAATACTGCACAATATAATGAAAAGATCCACATTTGTTACGGAAAGTCAACGAGCGATTGTGGTGCCATCTCCCAGTCAATGTGTACAAACCTTACATCACAGAATAAAACAGTGCTTTTATAGTTACATGTTACTTGTTATAGTAAGATATTTATTTTACACTTTTATAGTTTAAATAAATTTGTTTTTCATCAGCTTCATGAACTGTATTCAGTATTTCAGTGATTTGTTTAATTTTATAACACCAGACAGCGCCACAATCGTTCATTGACTTTGCGTAACAGATCTTGTTCAAATGATAATGGTTCGTTTCCAGTCCTGTTAATCTTAGTCCGTGCGTTAGATACACCACAAAAAAAACGAGAAAATATTATACATTTAAAATTTCTCTTTAGAAATAATTGAATTATTATAATATTGATCACAATTATTACGCAATAATTAAACTCGTTTATTGTGTACAAATCTTTTCTATTGCGTCATCTGCTCGACGACCAATATAAAAATCATTTTATTTACGCTGACAGACTATGCTAGATGGCTCTGTTTTTTTATTCCACTAAGACATGTCCGTGAGTCACGTTAGTTAGGTTTTTTTCGGGTTTCTGGAGCAGTCTTTTAGAGTTATCATTAAAAGAGAATGCTGTACAGATTAAGTCTATTGTCTAACGTATTTCGATTAAAGTATATCGGGTCCTAAAGCGCCGATTATGGTAGCTCTTGTTATCTGTACTGCTAGGGTCAAGTGACTAGTTTGCGTTTTAAGAATCGGTCGGCTTAACAGTGTAGTTCAGGAATCGATATGTTCATTTCAGGGTAAAATCTGTAATTTATGTATCGTTCCTAACTTCACCACGATGATGAACCGTGTTCAAACACTTTTGCGTGAGGGGTGGCTGATGGTGATGGCTAGAATTACATGCTATCAACCATCAGCGACGATGATCTGCAACCAGACTCGTGTTTACGAGATAATACTGGACAGTGATTGAACTACCTGAGTGGTAGATTTTAATTTTATATGTCGTTTGTTTATTATTTAACGACCTTTAATTTAAGCCACATGAATCATATGATATAACTAATGTATGATTCACGAAAACCTAATCAATAATAGATAACTACTTGTCTCGATAGGTCTCAGGCTCTTAGATAAAATAAGGTTCCACTATACTTATTTTTAAATTCAGCTTACGACTTCATTCACTACGACTCTAGTATTACCTGTAGACACTATCTATTTAGGCAGCGAAACTACAGTATGGGCAAGGTGAACGAGATTGGATCATATTATTAATAACAGTGGACAGTGTTTTTAATGGCTGTGGTTTCGCTAGAAATCGTGTGTAGCAGTACTATCTATTGACAAAATTTAGTGGCCGTCCTCTTGAAGGTTAAAATTAATACTGACAGATGGCGATTACGTTATCTCCCGGGTTCCGATTTTCGAACTTCAACAAATACAATTAATGAGTGTACTCAACAGCGATGATAGTGAAAAGTGTAAACCACAAATACAAATATGTAATACATATTTATATAAATATTTGTAGTGTAAATTATAATTTAAAGTGCAAAATAATAGTCTACTTTTTAATAAAAAAATGTCGAACAATCTCTATGATAAACTCAACCACGCACACTTCAGGACTGATTATACTTCTTCTCGTGACTATAGTGGACTGACTCTCAACTGTATCCAGTATAATCAATAGTATTTAAAAACTTACTAGACAAAAGTTAACTTCATTCACATTAAACAATCAAAAATACCTATAACACTGTGTATTTTAAACATACAGAGACAAAAGTATGACGGTACTTAGTTTCTGTAAATTAGTTTTATCAAGAGGGGTTACGAGTATTATCATAATTCAATGTACCTTTCAATAAAATTTAAAAATCTTTACTTTTCCTGCTTTATTTATATCTACTTGCCCCATAGATCCTAAAGAATTTCCCAAATTTCCCAGTACTTATTTCATTTCAACTTCCAATGTCTCCTGACTAATATAAATACCGCTAAAATACCTAGCACACCAAATTCCTAAAAATGCTATTATTTTATACTAACGTGTATATTGTATACTGTATAGTTAATAAATTCAATAGCCAATAGGTAGGTACCTACTTATACCTACACAACACTTATTTTTTTCCCCGATGTTTACATTTATTTATACAAGATTTTTTTAATCGTGTTTACTATTGTATAATGGATATGCATCTTTTTAAAAAGATATTATTTTAATTATTCAACATTATGATGCAATATTAGTTTAATATTGATTTCGTTATTTTACTATGTTTTAGTACAAATTAATACGATTAAAAATAATACCTAATTAAGTATTAATTACTCATATTACAAATGTTATGAATAAATAATGAAAGTATGGCTGTGGACGAGTTACGGTCAGGCGTTGATTTGCTGCTCGAAACTCTGAGACAGGCCAGGATTATATACACAAGGTATTCCAAGGCATTTTCCATCGAATTAAAAATGCATTGGTTTATATCGATATAGTTATATACACGACGGATGTATTACGCCGCGTTTTCATTCGCGGCGGAAAATGCCGGTCGGCTTATATTTTGGCGGGTCAACGCCAAAGTACCTAATAAAAACCCAAACTTCTTATTTTACATTGTTTTAAATTAGAATGAGCTTTAATAATGAATGATGACGGAAAACGTCGCGGAATACATCGTGAAAAGCTCTAGCCATTTATAATATTATGTAAAAGTCGGTGGAAGATAATATAAGCGCTAAAATTAGATAAGAAAAAAAGTCGTATCGTACAAAAGCACCAAAATCCTGTGTGCTACGGATTATAAACATTAAATGTAAAAATAAATCATTCAGTTACTCCAAACGTTTAATCTTAATCGTAATATCATCGACATTTAAAAGATCAATTTTATGTAGGTCATTGTTTCATTCCATTCATATAGTAATTTATGTGTTATTAAAATTATAAAGCGAAACATATTTATTTATGAACTCTCCTCTTAATAAAAAATTAACACGAAGAAATAATTTTTTAATGGAAGAAATACCTGGATGGTGAAATAAGTAGTATAGAATATGTGAAAAAAATTAAAATTAAAAAAATCAAGTAATTTATTAAAATTATATTTATTTTTATGTAGGTATACTATATTTTAACGATTATATTGACAATTTTAAATATTTTTAAATAGCTAGTTATATAAAGTATTAATTTTGGCGCAAATAATAATACCTATTATAACAATATTTACACCTTTAGCACTTACGCCATATTATAGGTATATAGCCAGTCGAATTGGTAGTCTTATTATAATTTTAAGACTTACAAATTACAATTAAAGTATACATACATGCAGTGTAAGTTTAATAACTAATAACTAATAAGTAATTATTCATAATTGTTTATAATTTTATGGGTTAATTACTTAAAAGTTGAATATTATTCCATCAATAATTAAATAAATTAGATAGATAATATATAATTATATAAACTATATACCTAACTAATAATAATTTTAATGTGAAGAAATAATAAAATAATATTATGCATGATGCATCTATCTAAATAGTAAATATTTATAAATTTGTTTACCTACTTATCGAATATCTCTTCCTCGAATATTATTATATCGATATATAATAGTGATAGTGATGTTGTACCGATACATCGGAATTTAGAATCTTAAATATACGTTCAAGGTAGGTATAAGATTCTAAGCGTAATTATTATTTTAGAGTTAAATTCAAATTCGGGAATAATGAAAGAAACAACTTGATTTATTTTAGATTCTGAATCGAGTGATGAATGTATTGATTTTACAATAATGTGTGTGTAGTATATACACCGTGGGTACTTGTCGAAACTCGAAATACAATGCTTCAATTTAAAACTTCAGGGATGGTTTCCGGCAGCTAATTGAATAGGTTAGATTACTGGTTACTACATAGGTTAGGTAGTTTTGTCTTGGATTTTGAAGCAATTTTACTCATTAGTTGCCTGCCTTTTCAGTTTTCTACGTCTAAGGGTTAAATTATAATACACGATAAGTGATAAAAAATAATACGCGATGGAAATCGATAGATACAATATTATATTATACAGATATTGAATAGTTAAACATATTTATTTATATTTACATAATTTATTAATATGTGTAGTCGTGTAGACAACAACATGATTAGGTATGTAAGTAAATTTGAAAAATAAAAAAAAATATTTTTCTGAAAAAACTTATGTACAGACTACAGATTAAATGTCCTGTTAGTTTTATAAGGCTGTAGATAGCCTAGTCTAAAACAATAACAAAACTGCAACTGCATGCATGTATAATTAATAATTATTTATTACACACACACACACACACACACACACTTGCGTGCACTCATATTATATACCTATATAAATTTTTGTAAAATGTCATTACATCAAATCGACTGAATGTCTGAATCTAATACATAATTGTTTTTAAGAAGCTATGTTGTATTATATTAACAATATTTTTCTTGGTAGGTATAGAATTTGAATATTATATAAACTTAAAACCGGAAACATTTGCAGTTCATAGACGCAGGTAATAATAGATCCGCAGTTTGGAAGGTCTACCTTATTGTAGACGAGTAGACAGTAGACAACTGAAGTCTGTATTATAAATTCGTGATCTTTAAGAATAATTCTTGGCCTTGAAAAATATAATAGGTATATGAATATGAACCATAATCTCATCACGATTTCTGGCGTATCGCCGTTTATTAGCATAGAACTATTTAGCAAGGATAATTGTTGATTCAATCATAAATATGTTTATAAATCATTTAGTATATTTTATAATTCTCGTATGTTTGTTTCTTTAATTAGAAATACAATATAATCTGTATACTATTTTTGTTTTACAATAAGCTTATAAACAGCATAATATTGTGGATTACATGTAATTGGCTGATAAAAAGGATTACCCAGCGATATTTTTATAATTTTCGATAATATTAATCTATTATTCATGTATTAAATCAAATAGAACATGGACCGGGTATTGGGAGAGGTTATTCTGATAATTTGGATGGTCACACACTCACACTATAATTATTATTCCTGATGTTGCGGTCACGATGACGTAGTTCGCAGAGTGGTTTCGATTTCAAACATTCCTCCGAAACATTCTCTATTTTTTTATTTTAGTTATTGTATTGTAAATACTTGGGGTCCAATAAAATATTTTACAATATATTTAATTTTAAGTTTCTTATTTTTAAAAACTTTTTTAACATGGCGTAAGTTTATAATTAAATAAATTTACAAATTACCAATATAGCTTAACATTTAATTTGCTCAAAGAAGAATATATTTTATAAAAATTTGAAACAGCTTGGTTTAGTTCTAATGCTTTGACATATTTCGAAGAAATAAAAATTTAAATTTGTCATTACCTAAAAATTGTTAATTTTAATGATTTTTATGTAAAATATATTATAAATTTATTATTTATACATAGCCACATAAGTTAAATAATGTTTATTATAATTATTTAATCATACCTCTATGCTTAGTATATTGTACATATATATGGCGATATTATTTGTATGTACAGTACTACAGTGTACACTGTATAGTATACAGTATATATAATTTAGGTTGGCCTTCTTATTGTCGTTAAGTTTTTTTATTTCTCACACTTTGAAATTGATCAATTTTTATTATTAAAAAAATAATGTTTACATAGTAACGAATATTGCATTATTTTGGACTAAATTATAATCACGTACTTACCTGATAGTAAAAAATAAAAATTCTTATATTCTATACAACATATTTCCTCGGGTCTTTTCATTTTCAGCCCCCTTACAATATATTATTATTAAGTGTCTTCTAACTGTCACGAATACAACCTATATATTATGTTATTATAGTAATACATATTATATTATATATATAATATGCATTAAATTATTAATATTTAGACAGAAAATCGTTAGAAAACATGTCTATTATTTTTAATAATGTATTACTTTTGTTGAGTCATATACGTTAATCTTTAGTAATAAACCGATTAAGATAAACACAGTTGTTGACTATTGTTATTAACTTATAAGTCATGACTCTCTGAAATCGAATGTAAAACTGTTACTTGCTTACTTTAATTAATGATAAATATTTGTAATGTATGTTTAAAACATTGATGAGTCGTTTTTATTGTACAGCCGCCAACCATTTTATCTTATATCCCAATATATTATGTACACAATAATAGACAATATATTATTATTATACTAATATATTATTAGTCTAGAGATGGAATTGTTTCATTTATATGCATTCAATCATTTTTATGGGTCAATTCCTAATTTACACTTTTTGTTTTCCAATGCATAAGTCAATTTACATCTTCTTCAACACCTGGTTTAAATCCAAATCATGAATTATTTTAATTTATAGCTAATAATGCATATATATAAATTGTGGTGATCCAAAGACAAAAATAACTTATAAATGTGCACATACGTATAATATATTGAGTTATCAAAAAGTTGGTAATAGCTATAATAGTCTTATATCTAACATATTTTTTTTGAAAGTCGGCAAAAAAAGTAAATTGGGGAGGGTATATAATCTCTAATTTTCCTAACTGGGTACGCCATTACATATATTTTCAGTATTTTCATGACGAAGTCTAGAAAAATAATAAAATACGCTCATTAATCTGTAACCATTATCGTTGAAATAATTTAAATATTTCATTATATTAATATATTAATTTAATATTATAATTAATACTCTTTATAAAGAAGAGAATACTTCGGTCGTGGTTAAATCTCATATCCGCTGTTAACAGTAGGTGCTCTACTTGGTAATTATTTAAATATTACAGAAAATATTTTAACAACGAATAATTATTTCTTCACGTAGATACAACACATAAATATAATGCATGTGATTATTTCTGTAATATTCATCAGTTAATATTTAATAAATATTTATTGACTTCTTGAGCTAATAAAATTGGCAATTATTACCTAATATTAAGATCCGGAAATGTGACACGTCAAGCTTAAATTATTTAGTTGTATAATATTTATTATATATATATAGTTATTATACTCTGAAAGTTTCGTCACTTTTATTTTAATATAACATTTTTAGTTGAATGATGTGTTGGTACAATTTATGTACCTACGCACCTACGCCCATAAAAAATATTACGCTCAAGTGTGACTACCCGGTTTCCTTGTCATAGATCCAGCCCTGTACACATAATAATATGATACAAATAAGGAACGGATTCAGATTCCAGAGCGATGATCTTGGAGGCGCGGAAACGATGTTATTGTACATAATACAAAAAGTTTTAATCGCAAAAGTATCAAGCCATTAATTATAATTTATAATTATAAATACTTTAGTTCTTTAGTAGCTTATGATTTAATTTATTTTTTTCATAATATAGGTATTACTGTATTAGGGATTTAGGCATACTCAATTTATTTTATTATTTAGATACTTCTATCCGTCTATGATATCCAATTGGTAGATTATTATATAAGTTTTTCTAAAAAAATGGGAAAGTGAGTTGAATTCTGTAAAGCGGGAAGAGAAGACACGGTCCTCTGATAATATACCTACGCGCTCACCCAAGTTGTTAATAAATAAAAATCTATATTTGTAATGGTCAACGATTCACGTATCATCGCTGCTGCACTTCGGCGGACACTATAAATCGTTTATAATATTATGTAGACAAACCCAATTCGTAAGTACCTACCTCCTATACATACAAAAAATTATTAAAATATCACACCCAGACGACGTGTTGACGATTAAAAAATGAAATAAATCGAAAAGAATAAACAAAAATCGTAGTCATACAATAATAATAATAATAATACGTTTATACGTGTCATGTGACATCTTATTTATTATAAGTGCGTCCGGTAATAATATTACATCATATCGTGTCGACATCGGCGATTTGTTATTTGACAGTGCCACATGACTACGAACTTAAAGAAAACAAGACCCCCTCGTTAATATTTAAAGCGTCATTTTATCGTTTTCGAACGGTTTTTCGGCAATTTTTTTTTATTGTTAGTATAATATTAATAATAAATGATTATAATAAAATATTAAAACGTTAGGGTCACGGCGTAGTTTTTGTTGTTGTTGTCGTCCGTTGTTACTGGTTATGCCGTAGTCCGGACACGTCGGACTCGGACCATCGGACTGTCCGACCCGCGGCCGCCGTCGGTGCCGACATAAAAAAAGTCCTTGACGGCCGCCGTTTTTGTATTGGTTAGCCTGTAAAATACTGGTTATAATATTATAGACAGTGCCTCGGCGTTTGTCCTCGTCACCCGCCCGCCCCACTGTGCTTTACGTTTACGCTGTTCGCCCGCCATTCATCAAGCGCCCATCGCCGCCACTGCAGCTGCCGTAGTTGCCGTCGCCATCGCCATCACTTCCCAAGCGCCCTCGTCTGCCCCGTCCGTCTTCTCTGGCCGTTTCTCTGTTCTCTCTTTAGTTGTTTCAGTTTTCGGTGTCCGTGCTGTTGTTCGTCGCCCGTTTCTGTCTATACACAACGTTCATTAATTGTCAGTCACCACTTTCACTCGTTTAGTCGTTCCCGTTCGCTACTTTCCGTTTTATTATATAATAATATATTATTCGTTCACGCGTTCGTCCTACAGGTTGGTACGTTCACTTAATCGTTTGCTCACTGTTATCAACGAACAACGATTTACATAATAATTTGTTTTTGTTTGGGTATTATGCACGCAAACATTTAATGTTATTTATATATTTATGCCGTAGATAATACGATATAACTGCGCATAAATTATAAATTATAATATTTTGAATATAATCATAAACAATATTTTATTAATAAACTTGTTTACTGTGGGTTTTTATTCCTCAGACTGTGAACAGAAATCGTATACAATGGCAATCAAAGGATTAACGCTGTTGGTGGTGGCTCTTGCGTTCTGCAACTCTGCAGTTAAGGGTGAGTGTAACTGTTATTATCCTTTATTGTGTTTAGTTCCAATTGCAGGTTGCTCGTTTACTAGAATATGGCTTGGCGACAAAAGCCGTAGGCTATTCTACAATTTATTTCTATAAACATTTGTTATGAGCACTACTAAAATAGATTTGATCATTAAATCCTCTTCAGTTTTCAGAAAGTTCGATAGGAATTAATTAATCTCATAAAATGGAACTTTGTTCAATTCCTATTTTCATGATTAAAAAAATCAAAAATCAAAATTGATTTAAAACTTAATATTTAAAAATTGAAACAAAAAGTGTTATTGTTAGGTACTTCTAAAATTGAACACAATTCTAGTCATATTTTTTGAAATAATAAAGGGATTTTGTTTCTGATGTATTCTTAAACACTTATAACCAAAATAAACTTTTATATCTCTGCTTATTTAGTGCTAGATGCTTGTACTGATGAGATTATTGACCGAATTGTAATAACAATAAGAGGGACACCTATTTTGTTTCTAACAGGTAGGGGAAGGCAGATGATTAGTAATCAATATTATTTTTTAATTTGTCATTCCAATATCCAAGGTCTAACACTGACTGATGGGTGTCAATTACTATTTACGTAGGCTGCACCTTACACTTCGTCCACATTAGTTCTTATTATTGTTTTATTTTTTAATTAAATTATATATTTGGTAATATTGAATGGTAAGTTCATTATATACCTATTGTCTGTTATAGTTATTATCTCCATCTCTCTCTCTCTCTCTCTCTCTCTCTCTCTCTCTTGTAGTATTCAATCTAATGATAGGTTTGCAGCAACTTCCATATTTTTCTATCACTAGCCTTCTTCTTCAACTCTTGATATGAATTACATACCCGATCTTCTATTATCTGACTTATGTATTACGATCATAGACCTTATACTATAGCTTATACTATAGTATAAGCTATAGTATGAGGTCTATGATCGCAATATTGGTCTACTTCTATGATTTTTTCCATTGATTACTCCTTTCAACTTTAGTAATAGCAGCCTAATGTGTCTTAAAATATGATCTATTAATTAATTTTATCTTTTCTGTATACTCTTCCACAATGATTTCCCCTCAAACCCCCTTTCTAAAACTTTTCATTAGTAATTCTATCAGTCTAACTTATCTTTTCCATCTTCTTGTAGCACCACATATGTGGTTATCCATAATAATCGTAAAGGTCGCTGATGGTCAAGATGAACTGGACGGGTTATAACATTTTTATCCGCTATTTTAATAATAAATATACATGAATATAAAAACCAAAATGTATTTTACTTGTTATTATAATTATTAATTATGTTATTTATTGCAGTGAAACTAGAGTTTAACAATATTTTTGATAATTATTACAAAGTAATTAGAACCAAATTTGTGTATCTAATTTTATTTACTAAATTTTTCTATTATACAAATATGTGTTAATAAGATATTGATGATCATATGACTAATATGGATGTTGCACTGTGTCTATATAATGTAATCACTAATCTTATTTATGTTTATTTCAGGATCGAATGATTGTACTTTGCCTTGGTTAGTGGATAACAATCCATTTATCTCTAAGGTTGAATCTTTTTCTGTCAATAGATGTCCTACTCCTATTATTGGAGATCCAGCTAAAGAATATTGCTGTTATACTACTGACGGAAAGGTTGAATGTTGCAATTTCCAAGAGTTTATGCTCTTTGGGTATGTGTGAATAAATTATTTTTATTTATTTTTAAATTTTAATTACTTTTATATTTTTCAGATTGATTTGTCTTATTCCAATTCTTATTGTTTTGCTGATTCTTTCATCAATTCTCAGTTGCATATGTTGTTTATTGTGCCCATGTTGCGCTATTTACAAACGTAGGCAAGCTGGCAGTAAGTAGTACTTAATCATTTGGCTTATTAGTTAATTACAATTAAATAGATAAACTAGTTATACTAAGTATAACATTAATTACAATAGCCATGTATGTTATCATTTGATAAATTATTGTTCAATTAGGTATTATTAGAAGTACTGATATTTATTGACATTTATTTATTTTTTAATATTATTATTTTAATTTTGTAGTTCCATTTGCACAGCTTCTTCTAATTTACATTTTTTCTTCATTGTGCATGTTCTATAAATATAAATTAGTCAATATATCTTAAACATTTGAAACCTGTATTTGTTTTATTGATGGTTTAATAATGTTTTAAGTTATATTCATTAACATTTTATTATCATTAAAAATTAAATAATAATATTTTAATAAAGATGGATTAATACTTAACACGTTCACCTCTGCATGGATATTCCTAATTTAGTGAAACACGCTGTGTTATTGTTGATAACATTATACGTATGACGATCCATGATCGGCGACGACCACTGCCTTTATCAATGAAGGTAATAGCCTCGGCGCCAATTAAAGATTGTCATTAATTCAAAATACTAATATTTAGTTTCTAATTAACTGGAATGTTTTTGACTCTTAATATACTGGCAAGAAAGTCCATGTTTAAGTCTAATATAAAATAAATAGGTAGATACTCAATTATATAATACTATTTTTAAAATAAATAATAAGTCTAGAAAAACAAAGGTGTGCAAAGCACAGATTACTAGAAGAAAATACACTAGAAATAAAAACTGACTGCAAGTCATTATTTATTAAGACATTCTGAATGGCCATGCTAAATATTAAGGTAGTGTTTCTGTGGCCGAATTATTTATTGGCATATCTAAATAAACTTACTAATGAAAATCACGTATTGGCTGCGGCCATCAGTGTCCTACTACCACAGAATAGATTAAAATATTAAATACTACTCCTAATGATGATCCGTGATTAGCAGCGGCAGTAAACGTGTTAATTGTATTATTCTTATTAAAATAAGCAAATTTAACAAATTTATTATAACACACCTTTCCGCGTCATAGTATTTTATAAAACAAACAAAGAATGTCAAATATCTGTATTGCATGGTTCACTTTTTTAATACTTCTTAAGAAAGCTATATATTATTTAGTTCATAACATTTATATTATTAACAAATAATATTCAACATTTTTATTTTTTAAAACTTATTAATTTGTAAAATTGTAAAAAAAAAATAATGCTAAATATCAGTTACCAATATTGAATATATTATTTTTAGATTTTTTATGTTTAATTTTACTATTACAAGACCATAGAAATGTTTTATTACATTATATATGTTCTAAAACCTTAACTAAAAATACAGTTTCTTAATTTTTATTTAGAAACTATTTAGGTAAAATTTTCATGTTTATATTTCAACTATTCCCTATTTGATGATAAATGTTTATTATTTAATTTATAGACATTTATTTTAAATTAAGTACCACAAAATTGTTTAATGTTTGAATATTATTTGTTGTAATGGTATTTTGAAAATGCATGTAATTGTGTCGGTTGTGGATTTCATAATTCCCGTGAATAAAAACTGACTACAATTTAATGCATTTTCACAGGTTGTGTTTAAAAAAATATTACTGCAGGGGTACTTGTTCAACCGCTTTCAACCAATTGTGTCATTATAGATGGTATACCAACTATAATATCCAGTCAAGGATCCTATTATGCTTCAGGTATAAATTATATTTTATTTTATTTTTCTTATATAAAAGTATTAAGTTTGGGAGGATTCCGATTTTTGTCTAGTCCGGTCAACCGACCATAAATTGTTTTTAGAAATTGCTTTATCGTGTTAATCTTTGCAAAAAATCAGGAAATTAACCATCATCATATTAAAAAAAATGGTTATCATTTTTGTCAAGAGAAATGTAGAGGTGGGCAATTGGACCTTATGCAATCAAATTTTTTAAGTCTGGAAATAGCCCAATTGATTTTACAAAATTATGTTATTGATAAATTGATTTAAGAAATTGCTCTTCTAAGTTTCATAAAACTTTCAAAAAAGGCAAGAGCAAAATTTTTTGTTAATATATGCTATATGTGTATATTAGAAAATAGAATTTCATACTTAGTGTATGCTATTTGCAGATGGCCAATAGAAAAAAATTACAGGTGTACCAAAAATATACTATTTCAATTTTGTACCCATTATTTTGAAGATTTTAACTACATTTAATGAGATCAAAATAATATTAATAAAATTGCCACCACTGTGGATATTTTTTAAATTTATACTGTGTTTTCATGTATTCATTACCTATGCAATATTTTTTCAGCTTCAACAGGAGGTTCTACACCTTTAATACCTAACGAGTACCCTAAACAATACTATAATTAGTTAAACTATTTAACTAATAAAATTAATTTATCTATATTATGTATGATTTTATAGTATGTTAAGTATCTGATAAATTTACTAAAAATATTTTAAGTAATTTAGATGTTAATGGATTTAAAAATAAAAAATATATGTTGACATTAAATAAGAATACAGTTATTGATTGTAAAGCTTCAAATGCATTTTGAATCTAATATTATGTAAAGTATTATTTATTATTACACATATAATATTATATTTAAATTTATATTTTTGCCAATATGAATAACTATGTATCTAAATTTAGTTTTTTATTAAGATATTTTTTTACACAATCAAATTAATTGTATTCATTTAAAATAAGTTTACAAATTGCTGACAGTGATGTATATTCCTTTTTATATATTTAAATTATTTATATTAAATATATTTAATGTTAAGCGCAAATCTATGTTTTTATTTACATTTTTTTAATTCTGTATCATTTTAATAATTTAATAAAAAACTTCAGTTTAAACTTTTTTAATATTTCATTAAAAGCTGGTGCCAAATGCATTTAAAATAATAGTCTGGATGTCAATTAATTTATTTTGCTACATTAGTTTTTAACATACTTATTTGTTTTTTTTTTATTATTACACTTTTTTAATTGGTTGAATATGTAAAACTTTTTATGCTGTTTTATTTAATAAACATAATGTCTGATAAAATTTTTTAATTTATTTTAGTTCATATATTATAACAAAAATTATTTTCACAAATATGATTAAAACATCATTGTTATAGGTTTTGTTGTTGTTAAACAACAATATGAGTATATGACCAATGTGAAACAAAAATTAACTATGAAGATTGAAAAATACTTAAAATATCACTTTTATTGTTTTATTTTTTTATACAAAAGTATTTGTTGAAATGTTCTTGATTTTTAATACTTTAATTTAATTTAAAAAATATTTTAATTAAATTGAAACTATATTATATTCTATAGTACTAAACTAAATTATATCTATCTTATCAATCCTCTGGAATTATCAATATTTTGTGGTTCCAATAAATTGAACATTCTCATTAAGATTTTGCTTCATCTAAAATTATTAATTATTATTAAATATAATAATTAAAGGTTTACTGGAGAGAAACTAGATTGATTACTAGGCAATCTGTGCTATTCAACTAAGTGTTGCATTGATCTCAACACAGTTTTTAGTCATTTGTTTGTGATTGAAAAATAAGAATCTTATTACTTATTAGTTATTAATGAATGAAAATGAGTTTTTGAAAAATTACCAAAATATAAATTACAATTTATAATGTACATATTTGAAAGGTCTATTCATGATAATCATAATTTTATGATACATTTTTTTTCATTTAATAGTAATGAAAACTTATGACTTTATGAGAAACTGTTTCATTTTCAAACTGTATAGCAATAATAATTTAAAAATTTATTTTTAAAAATGAATAGTTTTTGAATTTATAGATTTTATCAAAATTTGAAATTAAAATTCTAATACAAAACATTTAACAATGTATTTTCTAAAGATATAAATTTCTGTATGAAAAACTTGTTAAGAACTTTTTTTTAAATTTTCAAGATATTTACCCAAACACAAAAATTTTATATCACACATAAAATCAAACAAAATCAACGATTTAATAGTATCTACTAATAACACGTAGGTATACAGCTTAAAAATTTAAAAATGCTATCATATCTTGAAGTGTGCTGTGTAGACCAGCGTTTCTTAAACTTATTTATCCGTGGAACGTGGAACCCTTTTTTGTGTCCACTTTTATCGAGGATCTCCTATGTTTTTTTTTTAAATTTTAGCTATTGTTATTTAGCTTTCATCAATAAACTATTAGGTACAGTTTGATTATTAAAACCCCTACTCTGTTTCAAAAGTTTTAATGCGTATAACATTTTTTCCTCACTAGCCGCTACTAACTTTTAGTTCGAATTTTTAAAGTAATTTTCTTGACAATTTTGAAAAAAGTACTCAAGTTTCTTGGAACCCTTAAGTGATCTGCGCGGAACCCCAGGATTCAGTGGAACACCAAACACAGTTTAAGAAACGCTGGTGTAGACATATAGAATTATAAACATATGTTAACATTTTCAATTATGTGTGTTTTTTATTACCTATAACAAAAGATTAAAGTAAATATTATTAAAATCAAATTTAATGTGAATATTTCAGATTTATCTATAAAATTTTAAATTCAATATTTTAGAAATTAGGAGCATTCATGGACAAAAATGGGGGAGGCGATGAGTAGTAAGTTAATCAAATTGTCTTACATTTATCAAAATATATATTGCTGAATACAGTATTATTACTATAGTATAATATTATTGATGACTTATTTATTACGATATTGATGTACCTATGTATAGGTATTTTATTTTTTTCGTCGTATGGTACATACTCATAAAATGTGTAAATAAGTAATTAATGACAGCATTTAGAAATACCAAACTTAATCTAGGTTGTCTTCAGACAATTGAGAATATATTAAATTTCAGGATAATTGATCAGGACATCAGGTAGTTTAAGGAGATAGCAATGATAAATTCCATTGAACTGGGGGGGGGGGGGTAGAAAGGCTATACTTCGCTCCGCCCAATAAAAAACTGAATTAGTTTTAAATTTCTGTACGTTATGAAAAATAGAAATTTTATTTTAAATTTTCTACTTCAAGTTAAAAAAAAAAAAAAAAACAAATTAATGAAACGTATGTTAAATAATGAATGTATATTTTAACAAATAATACTCTTAAAGCTTAAAAATACATTTAAAACAATTATAGAATCTACTTATATTTAATTTTTGATTTAATTTTAATTTTTAACAAAGAAATATATAAAAAATAAACTAATAATAAAAGAGAAAAATCGATCATACAATAAAATTGGGAGATTAAAACAGTATATTTTTAATTTAAACTTTGTAATACAATTATTAAGTACAATATAAAAGTTGCTTTTATAAAAAGAAAGAGTAAAGATAAAGGATTAAATTAAAAAGCCTGCATGGTTAAAAAAAGATGCTTAATAGATACCTACCTATTATATATGATATTTTTTGTTGGTTTAAGAATATATTATATTTATTGTATTGGAAATGGATGTTGGAGTTCAAAAGAGATAATAGATAGTGTGCACGATGTATTAATAAGCTGGGGCAGAAGAAGAGTAAGTGGCTAATTTCACAGACCATTGGGTCATTATGAAATAGTAGATACCTATTTTACAACATATAACTACGACTTACAAGTATAAATTCAAATGCGATACAAGTTCAACACGACAACACATTTTTCATACAGTTTCAAAGTTCAAACGCTCTTTTAGAACAATATAATTCAGTTTCAAAGAGCAAAAATAAATCTATCGATATATTCCCTAAGGAATTAGGTAATAATATAAAGTATAAACTTTTAGAGAATTTACAAAGCTAATAAAAATATCATATTATTTTCTCTTAAAATACAATGTTTGATGTTTTATTTGTTAATAATTAATATCGAGATAATAAATACGATGCACCTTAATTGTCTTCAGTTATCCTAAAAAAAAACAATTACAAAATACATACTATATTTCGTTAAAAAATAAAACTAGGTAGGTATGTATTATATATATGTTTGTTTTCTCAAAATTATATGTTATGCTATCTGTTACAATATTATGAACATTAATTTGTTAATTATTAACAATAAGCGATACCTAATGGATAAAATAATATAGTGACAGGAAGACAGATAGAAAAAGCCTTCCAGTGGAGATACTAAATCGTGAATACAAATTTATGATAGCTATAGTAATGAATTAATAATAGTAAATACTAAATAGTAATCCAATAAATACATAGGTAGCAATTGAAATTTGAAAGTAATAATAATAGTTGTAGTTCTAAATTTATTTATATATATATATATTATATATATTTGTTTGTATACGATAAGCAGGTCACCACTGTGTTTTAAGTCTTTTTTGGGGATTAGGTACCTGGAAGAGTTGTAGATAATAGTTGAGCGATAAGGGGGTTGTGAAGGTGAATTAGTTTCCTATTAAAAAGTTTGGAAGTATCCGCATCGGCTCCCGTTTGTCCGTTTCGGCTCCCTACTTTATTTTAAGGTGGCCGTATCGGCTCTGACCTGATGCCAGTGGTATGGATGTATCTGCTCCCAATCAACAACATTTGAAACTCGAGGACGGTTGTAGGTAACTTGGGAAATTTTCTCAATTTGGCTGCACTTAAATTTTTCCGAAACCTATTCATATCATCAGTAGTTACAACATCCGACATTCCACTGATCGTTATTTCACGCCTAATAATTTTTGTAGGGCGTTCACATAGAGCATCATTTGCTTTCCGTTTCAACGAATTACTGATTTTTTGGCGTGCTTAAGTACCTAGTATCTGCTTCATGACCATGATCAAGGTTTTGTTCCACTATCACTTCATTCAAGACTTTTATAAAAGCAGTACACCCACGTTTTGTACACTTCCACCGCTCAATATCTCCTAACAAATGTTTATGGAATCCGAATTTGTATTCGTCAATCACAGCTAATTGTTTACCAGCTTTGCTAAGCATGTACTCCATGACAAAAAATAAACAGAAAAACGCACTACACTTCGCAATTTTTATAATTGTATATAACTGAAAATATGCTTAGACACGCTACACTTCGCTATAAAACGTGAACTAACATCAAATAATATTTTGTTATTTCATATAGCTGTATAAATGCGATAAACTAGCTATCAAAAAATTCGCTATCGAAACCGTACGCAATACGGCCATTAGGAATAACGACCCGGAGCCGATACGAACTCATTAACGTCCAGCGGGAGCCGATACGGTATCATCCAAAAGTTTATAATGAAAATTTGCTATGTCACTGACAGTGAGTACTTATTTTAAAGTCAGAGCTAAGGGTATTAGGTATTGGAAACGTAGAATGGAGCTTTTGAGATGATGTAAACACTTTGAATTGAAACCTTCCAATCTTTGCATGCGGTTTTGATATTTAGCTAAGCCTCACCATAGGACTAAATGTGAAATGGGTCTAAGCAGTAGTTTACTAGGTACCTAGTTTTATATTTTTTTAAGTTAAGAATGAACAAAGCAGGCGGAGATGATACAATATATTTTTAATTCTGATAAATATTATGTGTACTTATAAATATTATTGTTGAGTTTGGAAATTACTTATATATTTTTCACAACGATCGAATAATTTGAACAAATTAATTAAGTATAAGATAATAGGGACTGGAATACGATTTGTCAACAATATTGGTATTGAACCTTGCATCTAAATTTTCTACTCGGAGCATAATATTAAAATTTTAAATATACTTATTTCCAGAGACCAGAAGCAAAAAGATAATAAACTTCGTTAGATTAACCAAACCATCATTAAAAATTAAATTTTCTTTACGATATAGGTACAAATTACTTAAGTAGCGATAATATAATTTTATAATAATATAGGTAAAAATTGGCAAGCAAATTTAGAATTTTATCTGGACGTTTTCTATACATGGTACAATTAATTAGGTATGTGAATTTTTATTTTTTGAAAATATTTAAATTTGTACATACTTGTATAAATGACAGTCGCAGGTCTTTGAGGAAATCTTGTAGTGGTATGATGATACGGTGGTGGTGCACTGCAATCTGTTAAATTTCCCTCTAATATTAGTTATATACTTAAGTATTATATTATATTTTTGGCTAGGCCAAGTATTTTGGTCAACATCAAGATGTATCAATAAACATTGGCCACTACTAAAATTCACGAAGATTATACTAAATATTTTCATCATAATGTTATTCAATTATAGCTTATTTAATGATTAAAATTGAATGATAATGCAGGAAATACGTAATATGTTTTCATGCTTACTTCTCATCTGTCTGCGTTTATAAATCATACAAAATGGGCACAGAAAACAACACAAACAACTGACGAATGATAGAATGATTAATACAATTAAAATAATTGGAATAAGACAAATTAATCTGAAATAAATATTACAAATTATTTTATTATATGATTATGTTAAAAATAATGAAAATATTTTACCTAAAAACGAAATACTCTTGAAAATCGCAACACTTGACGTCTCCGTCCGTATTGTAACAACAGTATTCCTTATTTGAGTTTCCAAAAAGTGATGGACATCTGTAGACTGTCTTTGATAAAATCTTTGTGTAAAATGGATTTTTTTCCGTCATCCATGGTGGAGAACAATCAGTGGCCCCTTTAAATTTTAATTGATTTTTATTGTTATGGATAATTTTAAATAGCTGAGAGTTTTTTATATTTTTTTCCTATTTTCATGCCTTTATACTTAACTCTGTATTTTAATTTTGTTTTTTAAGTAGGAATGTACAATCATTTTTTTGAAATTGTTGTTATATAGGTACACGTAATAATAATATTATAGTAGGTATCGTATTAGTACCCTAATCAAAATTTGATAAGAAAAACGAATTTAATAAAAAAATTAACACACTCTAAAATATTAAATTCTTATTAAGGGGGTTGACGTAGGTCGAAAAAATTTATAAAATAACTAAAATGCCAGACAAAAGTGTGAATAAGCTTGCACCACAATAGATTGATCCAATTTTAATTATTTTGGTTTCCTATATTGTAAAATGTTTATTTTTCATTTTTATTATTAATTTATTATAAATTATAATATAATTTGTTAGTTTAATGTAGGTTAATGTAGTAATTATTATTATTAGCTATTAATTATTATTTAAAAATGATGAAGAATTAAGTTTTAATTTTTTACATACAATTTAAATGCTTTTTTATTAAAAAAAAAAATTGTATGCATACATTATAATACAATTAGTAACCAATTTTACGATTACTATATAGGTGTGTGACTGCTCAAGCGACGGAAGTGGTCCATTAATACTACCTACTTCTACACATGAACTCAATTTAATTTAATATATTATTTTGTATATATTTTAGGCAATATTAATGAGATGACATGGTCACTTTCATTTAAGATAACGTAAAAAGTTGTCAAGTATTGTGGGCCGTGACAGAGGCGCTACAAATATGAGATGGTTTGACTGATTAAGACGTTTATATGGAGTTTAGTATAATAATATAGGATCATGCCAGTATTATAGTATTGGTTGGAATGTTGAGGTTATGGAGTGAGGTTTTATTGTTGACATAACAGAGGTGTATAGAGGACATTTATCTTATGAAGAGTTTAAGATTTTATGATTGAAAGGATCGAATTATTTTTTAAATTCTTGTATATATGTTATACGTTATAATAAAGTTATAAGTAAAAAAAATATTCATACTTGAGAACGTCAAGTGGTTTTAGGGTCTAGATATTCATCCATAACATTGTATCTTTAATCTACGAGTACTAGAGTACATCAACATTTTTGTACAAATATTGTACGTTTTTGAACAGAAAACAAAATGTTATTATCAGCAGCTCTGAAGTTCCAGCCTTCCAGGTGGTTCTCGTCCAAAATCTAGACTAATATTATTATGTAACTTAAAATATACAACATATGTTGACTGTGTTGTGCTATAATATAACCTACAACCCGGCTCATACAGTCATATTTCAAGTGAATTTTCTCGAATATTTGAATTGACTATTCGATCTAAGGGGAGATGTTGTTTAGTAATAGTTCAAAAATTCGATTTTTTTAAAAGTAAAATATAATGCTCAGTACCTATGTTATAAATTGAACACAAGTAGATATTCTACAATTCTTACAAATAGGTAGTAATTTGAAAATTTTTTCTTTTAACACATATTATATTGGTGTATATTTTATTGGTATAAATGGCAGGTAATAATAAATTATAGGTAACTAATAAATACCTTCCAATAATGAGTATTTTTATGTTAAAATAAAAAATAACCAATTTGGGTCATTTTATTTAGGTACTTATATATTTTTTATATCTTAATGTTAGGTTTTTATTGCTCACATATGTTTCTTAAAAATACACGAGAATATAAGCTAAATTACGTAAGAAATAGAAATATAATTTAGTTTCGTTTTTCTACTAAAATAAATAAATAGTTATGTATAATCCATTATATTATATAAACCTTGAATTTAAAAATTCATTATTAAGATGGTAAATAAGCGTTTCATATTAAATTATGACTCAATAATATTCATAATATAATATTATGTAATATACGTATACAGAATACCTATACTGATAAACAACTGATACTTGATCGAAGTATGATTCATAATATAAAATTATAATTTATAAGATTAATTTTAGATTAAATAAAATTAAAAATGTTAATATTGGTAACAATATTGTTACCTGACTAAAATATGAAGTTGGTATTTTTGAAACTCAGTGATAAGTACTTTACACTTTTACAAACCTAATTATCTATTAAAAATAATATTATTATTTATTTTGTATCAATAGTATGTTACGTTAGGTGTTTGGAATACCTACCTACCTATTTTAATTAAATGGCAAACCCATTCAATTTGTTACGACCTATGATCTTATCGGTACCTACCTATAATATTGATGTTTGATAATTACTTATTAGTAATTATATTGACCTTTTTAACATTTATGAGGCGTGTTATAGAAAAATAAACTACTTTTTTTCCAAATTAAAAATTGAGAACCTTCTTTTTTACTGTGAATTATTAAGCAAAAGGTATATCATAATTCAAATATAGTAAATTTAAGTTCAATAGAGTAGTTTCTGACATTCGTGTTGGTATAAATGTATAATTAGTAGGTAGATACCTAATTAATATCACGAATAATAATCCTTATTAGGTAATAGTTTTACACTTTTTCATCAAATACAATAGTGTAATAGTATCTATACTTATAACAGACATTTTTATTAAGTACTAAAATGCTAATATATTTCTGTTAATAATTATTATTTTAAAATCATATCTATAGATCATAGCACATTAGCATCCATATATATTTAAACTTATCACGGCCACGAGCTATTATTCTTAATTCTGAGTAGATATAGTGTTATTCAGAAATTAAACGTTTAAATTTTTATTTATGTACATAAATAAAGAAATTAAAATTAAAATAACATTGTCTTAAAAATTTAGTAGAAAGAAAAAAGATGGACCTCATTATAAACAAAGAAGTATTTGTATCACAATAGGAAAAATATATATTGATGACTAAGATAGACTAATAAATGGTAACTTTATATATTATATGTGCCATTGTTTAAAAATTTAAAAATATAAAAAGTGTACACTCTACATTGTTATGTAGGTATACATAAACATAAAATATATACATGAAATCATAAAGTGTACCTATTATATTATTTATAAATAAGTCACGATAAATTATTATATTACCGGTTACTAGTTAGACTACTATTGATTATTACTTATATTATTATATTTAATTGCATACATTTTATATTACATAAAATTCATAAAATTTATATAAAATTCTTACCAGATAAATGTGTAGCCAGCTGCAGCATAAAAAAAATTGATATCACTGTTAATTTTTTCATTGTTATATTTTTTATTATAAAGAATATAATAAATAAGTATACTTCATGTGTGACAGTATCATGTAACAAATAGTAGCAAAAATAAAATAAACTATAATATATAAAAAAGTTAGATACTTAATTGTTGAAATGATAAAAAAAACAATAGCAGCACATTATACTCATTATATCTATATAGTAATTACTTATTTATTTGATAAATATCTTTCGACTCAAGTAGTAGATACCTACATAATAGACCCAACTATATTTATGTCATAACATTATTTAATAAAAAATATTATAATATAATAAAATGTTTAAGTGTATAACAATCATTAGTTAATAGATAAGTAGATATCATAATATAATATTTATTAAAGGAGCACCAACACTATTATATTTTCTCCATATTATTATTCTTAGTTAAAATATTGTAGATTGCGCCAAACTTGCCTTCAACAGAAAACCTCTTCACCCACTAGCAATCAACCCAACACCCATCATATGACGCATGAACTAATTATTGTAAATATTCATTTTATTGATCATTTATAAAAAAAAGATATCTAATGTAGAAAAACTTATTAAAATTATCTGACAAAAATCCCATTATTTTAGGAGATTCAAGGTTGAGACATTTTTATAACATTATATATAAGTGATGAATAGAAAATATACTAATGATTTAATTATAGTTTTTATTATTTTTTTTAAAATATTGAATATAATTAACATTTTAATATATAATGTAACATAATATTGTAACTATTAAACAATTAACTATAAAACATATTTTTATTTAAGTTTATAATTATATTATTACCATTAGGTAAAATTATGATCAACAATGTATATTAATTGACATTAAATTAAATAATAGATCTAATAACCTCTTATATGTATATAATATATATTATCATATTGCACACAGTATATAGGTGTTTGATTAAGCATGTTTGTCTCATTTTTTCAGTAAATTAATGAATTTATTTAACACGTTGATCGCTACATGGCTGCTAGCGGTTATTCAATAATTGGTATTTGTTATATGCCAAACATATTTTTGAATGCATTTAAAATTTGTATATCCCAAATAATGAAAAAATAGAATAATAAAAAAAAATGGGAAAAAAAACGTATTATACCAAAAAAATTGTAATGATTCCCACCACTACACCACGGTCCTTATTTTAGTGCATAATTGTAGCACCATAGAAAAGTTAATAATATAAAACCAAATACATTTATGGTCCCCGGCGGTCACAAATGTATAAAATTTGAGAATTACAGATGACCACCAGCGGCCATATGGCGGTCAACATGTTAAATTTTAATTTTTGGAAAATTTAGGTATACGTGAGGGTCAAAGCTTATATAGCTACAGGACACTCCTTAAATGGTATAAAAAGATTTGAAAATAAGGCCCATAAGTATGTTTAAAAATTCCAAAAATTAGAGTTTGAATAAATTTATTATTAAAATAAAGAACAAGGACAAGCATGCTTGGTAAATCATTCTATATATTGTTATAGTTTAAATAACTAATAAGTAATAAACTGTTAAGGACGTTTTGGTTAAGAGTGCTCAGTCGCTCAAACAAAAACTAGTTTTGTTCGTGCATGTATCGCATATATTGTACAATATATGAGGTTTGATCTTGCCCGGAGGTTTGACAGTTGTTGGTGGATCAGTATGCATGCGTGAGTTTGGGCACTCTTAACCTAAACAGAGTATAATAATTGGTATTATTCATTTTATGTACATATGGGTAAATTAATTAAAATAAAATATTGATTCTTGTATTATACATAAGAAATAAAACTTTAAACAAAATTTAAACTAATTGTAAAACATAATATCACAGAAAGGAAGTATAAAATATTATTAAAACCGATGTTCAAAGCCTTTGGCCATGCCAGTCCATCTATTAGGCACTGACAAAAAATACAAATTCATTGCAGCAATAAATCGATTCTTGTACTCTTCTGGAGAAATTATTGTAGGCAATTTACCTTGACCACCAAGGAGTCCTGATTTTTTTACCATTGTTTCAATTTTTTTATCCCATGTAAAAGTACGAATGTAATCTGTAAAAATAAAATTTATAAGTTATTAACGAAAACCCGTTAAAAGGTTATAAAACAATTAATGATTTTATTTAAAGTATTAAAAATAAATATAAGAACTAATAGTAATATTACTTTTGATTGTTTTGTAATCATGAAATTTATTCAGAACCATTTATAACTTATACAATGATACAGTGATTATATTATTAGTAACAAATCTTTATGTAAGACGTATAAGGTATTGTGCTTAATTATTAAAGTAAATTAAAAAAATTGTAGAAAAAGTTTTATTTAAAAAGCTAAAATTAATATCAAATATGTTTTCAAGTACATTATGACAAACAAATTTAATTTCTATAACCATTCAACTTAATCATAGTTTTTAAAATCAGCATATTTTAGAAAGTGTGTAGAATTTTATTATTGGTATACACTGTATGCCATGTTTATTAAAGATAGCTTTGACCATAATTAATAAAATTGAAAACTCACCAATGATTCCTAATACTAATTCACCAGAATCTTCATCTAAGCCAACTAATAGAGAATAATCCATGACAAGTTGTGAGGTAAGAAATTCTGCATCATCATTAATTGATTGATTTAAAATTATTTTAGAATGTGGGTGAACATATAATGGCGATTCACATGACACTAAAATAGGAACCATGATTATTTTATGTTTTATATTTTTGTTTATACAATTTAAAGTCATTCTTAAAAAAAAGAAAATTTATATTTTTTAGCATTTTAGGAAATTTACTTTTAATGAGATTTTCATCCAACAATACGATTTCTCCATCTTGTGAATTTGGATCAACTAATCTATTTCTAACGGATCCTTTTAGATCAAATATATGAGAAATATTTTTATTGTAGAAAAGATTCTCCATCACTAATAAGTTTGAATTAAATGATGACCCTTTGACAGTATTTCGATACCTTACTTTATAAACTCCAACAATTTTACATAAAAGTGTGGGTCGTCTATTTGTCTGACGTGAGTGTATATACGCAAAATATTGAGGTGCAAATTCTAAGAATGGTAATATCTCTAAACGAGACATTTCTTTCAATACAAACCTATCATCTAATAATAAAAAAAAAATATATATTTTTTAATATTATGTAATAATTATAATTTATAAACATAAATAAAATAAATAATTATATAAATAACTGAACTTTAAATTACCTTTTGTTTTACAAAAATTTGACCCTGATTTTCCACCTCTAGCCGACCATGAAATACACCTTGCTAAAGAGCGTATGTACATTTCTTCTCCTGATAAAAAGAATGTTTCTCTTAATTTTGCAAATTGTTTAGCAAAATAAACTTTCACATAAAAATTGGTTGTAGAATCTGAGAAGGTTATCTGTATAAAAGAAAATGATGGGTAAGTTTAAAATACAAAAAAAAGTAATAATAAATGTATTGAATGTAAATTAATATACATTTTTAAGACTGTAGTACATACTTCAATGTGCTGTTTTGATTTTTCATCTGTTTCTTTTTGATCGTTATCTAGTTCAACTTGTTCAACATTTGATCTATTTAAATTTAAAATTTATAAAAGTAATTCAATAAATACATATAAATAGGGTCATTCAAATTAATATAACATAACTAGAACTATATTAAGATGTTAAACAATTTTGTTAATACAAAATTTGGATGACCATATTTTTACTGATATTAAATTATTTTTATTTACATTAATTCTGTATTTGATATGTTGTTATGGTAAAACGATGTACTCAATGTGAATGCGATAATGGAACTGGGTTCTTTTTCATAAATTGATATAGGTGTACGGCAGTGTATGTTCAATACATGGTGTTCTGTGATTTCAATTGGATTCTATAAATTATTGAAATTATTTATTACAAAGTCATTATACTTTTGTAATTTATAAAATTATTACAGAAATAATTGCAGGTGGTGTAGATGATGGTAAAAATTGTGATAGAATTGTTTTGACACTTTTTTTATCGTTTTGTGACATAGATAATTGAGTCTTGGGTTCATTTGGTACATTACTATCAACTGAAAAAAAAAAAAAAAACAAAAAAATATATATTATACTATTAATAATTGTCGAAATAATATTTACTGACAATCATCAATAGCATCACTATCACTGTCTGTTGTAATATCACTTTGAGCTTGTGGTACAGATAAATAACATTTTTCACTTTGACAAATATCAGAATCGTTTAGATTTTCAAAATCGTGTTCAGCAGCTATTTCCGATTCAGAAACTAATGAATGTTGACTTAGATGACTTGTTATGTTATGTTCTTCAATAACATAGCGATTTGAGTCACATTCAAAATTTATTATTTCTTCTAATACTTCAGACAGATTATTTGATTTTGTTTCACTTTTCCTCTGAGATTTATCTTCTTTTTTAATAGCTGCTTCTATTTTTATTAATTTAGAATTCCAATTGATTGCAGCTTCACTTACTGCTCTCTTCAATAAAGCCATTGTATCATCCAACTTCCATATTGTATTTAGTATTGTCCCTAATAATATAAATATTGTAGGAAATAAACATATAATGAATACTCAATTAAATTTAAGTAGAAAACTCAGCTGAGACCAGTTTTTGTCGGGCCATAGTTCATGTCCCTAAGTAACAGTCAGCCGCAGAGGTTTCTTTTTTTAAAGTGAATAGATATGTAAATACATGACATTAAATACCATAATTTGTATCCTTGTCAGTAAGTGTCGGTGATGTAATTCGAAGTTGTATATCATCTACTCTTTGTTTAAATAATCCTTGATCCTTTTGCAATTGTTGTTTTAATGGTAAGAAATTTGCTGAAAAGTATGATGTATACATTTTCACTTAATTAAATTAATTAAAGTTGTTATTTTACCATTTGCTTCTATAGATAAAGAACATATTTTGTTCATAACAGCATTAAATATTTCGTGTCCCATTAATGCCCACTGCTTCACTTCTTCCAATATATCAGGACGGTATTGGCTAACTTTTATAGGGACTATTTTAAGTTTTAAACTAGGTAATCTAATTTCCCACATTTTAATGTTTATGTATCTATAACAAAAAAATAGAATATTTAAAACTAATATTTTAATTTAAATTATTTATTTTTGAACATACTCAAAAGATGCTACTGTTTTGTTGTAAACAAAAAATTGTATATAATCTTGATTTAAAAAGTGGTTGCAATTAGGTAACGCACGACAAACACATTGCTGAGAATGAAATTTTAGTTCTAGGTATTTTGCAAAAGAAAATGACCACGTATCATCTGACAATGGTACTACTGGTGTTATCTAAATAAATTAATTCACATATTTATTTAGTGATTTACTATATAAATAATTATTGTCTGTAAATTTTACTTACTAAAGAACATTTCTTACAATATGACCAAGTATAAATTAAATTTTCATTGTATGGAGGATCAATTAAACGGCCACTAATATTAGATAATAATAATCTAAAACAACTTGTGTCATGTATGAAACGTCGTTCATGTCTATTCATTGGACTGTCACATGAATCAGATGGACATTCATATGTATCACGAAAACAATATCTTTCTAAAAATCGGCCTAAGCATATATCATTAACTCCATAGAACTCCATAAATACCAACCTAGAAATATGTTTATAATTATATTTAATTTATAAAATTTATGAAACAGTTATAAATAATAATCAATAATATAATAAACCTGGGCTCAACACAAAATGAAGGTGCATTATTTGATTCTGGACAAAAACTATAAAACATCACAGGTAATCGTTGATGATTAACAGGATCAAATATGTCAACAAGTTTTTCTTTTTTGGAGTAATTATTTTTTTTAGTTTTTATAGATGATTTTTCTAATTGATTGTGTAATATTCTACCACCTTGAGCACGAAACAAAGCCAACATAGTTTGAACTTCATCACCATTTATGTCTTCAGTTAGTTTAGACATTATAAACGCATGTTTTGGCTTAAGCTGTAATAAAAAAAAAATAGTATATGCTTAATATATATTTAGAAAGTTATAAATTATAGTTATAGAGCATACATAAATATATACTTATTATATAAAGCCTAAAATTATTCAAAACATAATATTTTAACTAAATTTAATTTAGTTTTAAATTAACAGTGTCAACAGATTTTTAATCCAAACTAGATGACAAAAACTTAATTTAGAAAATTAAAATTAATAGTTATTATATTTGCTTATACTCTACAATATAATTAGTCAAAATATTTATTCCTAAATCACAATGATATTTACATAATAGTTAATAATAAAAGAACTATATACATTTATTTCTGATTCCAACGGTTCATTTTCTTGATTGCAGTCTATTGATGATTTCATATTATTTAGAATCTGTGATACATAAATATGTTTTGAAAAATATTTTCGCAATTTACAACGTTTTCCAATATCTGATTCTAAGTATGGAACTGAAAACTAAATAATGAGAATTAGAATTAAACTGTTTAATATAATCATATTATATAATATATGAAAATATTAGTTCAAAAAATTGTGTTATCCTTTTCTTACTTACATTAACTAATGGTGATAACGAAAGTAATGTTGAATTTAAAAAGTATTGATACTTATTGTCTTGCTCGGTGTTGGTCGATAAAGGTTGTGAATTATTCAATTCAGTTATTTTTGATTGATCTTCATTAACAGCATTATTATTTTCATTTAATGAAATTGATGAATCAGCAAGAGAGTCATTATTTAATTCTTCATTTTTCACTGGTAGTGATGCAAATTGATCCATTATATAGGATTTTTCTAACTTCCAATTATATATCATTAATATTAGTTGTCTAAGTATACTTTTTAATATCTTTAACTGTTTGTTAGAACTGCCTCTAAGCAAAACTGAACACCCTCGTTCAGGTACTGGGCATCCTTCAAAGAACATTAATGCTTTATTACCAAAATTTTCAATATAAAATTGTTGGCAAGTTCCTAACACTGGTTTTCCCATATGAGCATCAACTGAAGTTAATATCTCTGCACCGGTGCATCGAGCAATACGCTCCAGAACAGATGTTTTAACATTCAATACTAATGTCACACCCATTTGATTAAAAAGTTCTTGTGCAATTCTTGATACACTTTTTTGCACTAATACAAGATCAGGTTTCATTGATACAATACGGCTCACAATATTTCTGAAGTAATCGTGCTCCTAAATATTACACATTAAGTTACTAGAAGAATACATTTTTTATTTATTAAAATAGATACTATAATCGACTCCAAAAAAGAAGACACCAGTTCTAAACGCAGTTTTTCTCTTTTACGGGTAACTACCTATTATGCTAGGTACAACATAAAAACTGGTTGTTGTCAGATGTCTTCACTTCTGGAATGGAGTATAGATTTATTAAGTTTACCTGCATAATTACAGGCTCTAATGATAACAGTTTTCCTTCAACACGTTGATAAATTATTGAACATTGAAGTAATAAAATTTTAGGTCCAGATATTCTTGATGCCATAGCTTTATTGGCAATATTTTTTGAACATACAATACCACTGACAATACAACTATCACTCCGTTCACCTCCTTCTATTTTTTTTATTTGTAAATAACTAAAAAAAAAAAATAAACAAATAATGAATATCAATGAAAAGAAGAAATGTAAATGGGTTTTTATTAATAACAAAAAATAATAAAATATAAAATACTATGAAATATATTATTTTAAAAGTATGAATTAAGAAAAAATAAATAATTTAAAAGAATGTCGTACCTTCATGCGTTGTCTCTTAGACATGTAAGATATAGACAAAACGCGTTTATGCAGTCTGAGTAGAACTCGCTCATTTTTTATGTTAGAGTGAATATACCTATTATAAAATTGAATTGTGAAAATATTTCTGACAAGATGCTGCATTTTTTTTTAAAAAAAATTTAAATTTTGAAAAGTTAAAGGTCATTTAAAAATGTTGACATTTTCACTATTTCTAAACAATATAATGAATGCCCCCCCCCTTACCATAAAAAAATGTATTGGTACATAAGTAAGTAATAAAAAATTAATTAGACTTGTAATTATCATCATTCCCCTGGATGGCCCTATCTATGATACCCACTTTGAGAAACGCTGCTCTAGAACCAAAAATGAGCAAGTTCAACTAAGATTGCGTAAATGTGTTTTTTCTATGTCGTATGTGTGAGAGATGGAGAAAACACACGAGGGTGTTGCATCCTCTTAAGATAAGTCAAACATCAAAATAATAATCAAAACATATTATAGTAAATACTGATAATATGAATATACCTAAAGATGTTTTTATACCTATATTTTATTTAGTAAAATACAAAATTGCAATATTTTGATTTAGTTCAGTAATCAATTATATAGTATAGTTTAAAAAAATTAGCTTTACCAATCTTCAATAAATAATTATATATTTGAAAATAACTTACTCGCAAATACTCATATTTTCTGTATCAGGAGATAAATCTGGAGAAAGTTCACCAATAACTAAGTCAGAAAGAGCAATTAAGGTGTCAACCCAATTAATAGAGAGGCCATTCTTTTTCAACATTTGTGTGACAAAGTTCAGTTTATGATCATCAAATATCTTTCTAAAATTTTAAATAACCGCTAGTTAATTAATTTTTAAATGATAGAAATTATTACTTGATAAAGTATTTAAGTATTAGTTATGTTATAAGCAATAAATAGTTACTAACGTTAGGTAATTAAAAATATATGCTTCATTATAATCTTCTCCCAGTTTTTTAGGGGAACTCCAAGTTTTCATTGTACCAAAATTATTGCGTTGGTAAGTCATTGCAATAATCTCTAACAATTTTTTTATTAATGTATCTATAGGTCTTGGTTCAACAACTAAAATCATTAATTTTTTTTAAATATAAAATTATATTTTATATATGAAAAAATTATTTATTTTACCTGGATTTAGTTTTAGTTTTTGAGAACTAGGTTTTGAAATCTGAACTGTATTATTATGAAGATCCAAATCTAATTTAAAACTTCCATTAGAAACATTTGAACCTTGTTTTTCTATTAAAAATATATATTTATAAAAATTATTTTATTGATAAAATTATTGATATGTTTAGATTTTACATTTATACTTACCATAAATTTTAGATTTTGTAGTTTTACTTTTCACATTCTTATGTGACTGATTTGGAAGTACTGAACAAAATCTATACAAACAATTTCCATCTAAAAAGTCTCCTTCATTCTCCATAACTTCTTCTATGTATCCTGCATCCAAAAGTACTTGTCCTATTGCTGTACCATGCATTCTGAATAGATACAAATACATATCATAACTATTATTTGCTAATTAATATCTAAGTAGTTTTATCTCTAATCTAAGGTTTTATCTAATACTATATGTTATGATTGTTATCATAACAATCATAGTATACTGAAATATTATGATTTAAAGAATACATGTTACCTGCTAGTAACTTTCCCGTGGTTTAATAGCCACTCAATTAAATTGTTTCCAAGAAAACATGAATGGTAGCTTCTTAAATGGTGTCTGTGTGTTTTTAAACTTAATCCACCATTAATTTGTGTTATTTCTTCAAATAAGTTATTTAGATTATGGGTTACGTTTGGATCATCAGTAGATTCTATAGGAGATAAACTACCTAATGTACTTGATCTAATTAAGCAAAAACAGTTAAAAATTAAAAATAATTAGTTGAATAGAAATACAATATAAATGTACCGAGATAAAGCAAAATTTTCTTCTTGATAACCAACAGAAATCTTTCTACTGGGAGAATTTGTTGTTTCAATTATGTTTTCAATGTATTTTGTGTTTGTTGATACATTACAGTTAGTTAATACTTCATTATTACCCAACTTCATTTGTAATTCATTTTTAAGTGATATTAAGTCTGGTGATAATACTACATCTTTAGCAACAGACTGTAAATAAGACAATACTATTTTGCAACAATATGTACAAACTCTGAGGTCCCCTAGGGCAAAACATTTTTTAGTTAATTTTATTAATTAAAAGTAATAATAAAAAAAAATGATCATACAACTTTATTCATTATAGTTGATACAAATACAATAAATCAGGGGGTCTTCAACCCTGTCATTTGAAATTGATCATGTATATTTTCTATTTCAATAAAATTGCTTAAGTCTTTGCAATCGAAAATATGCGATAAGATAAATTAAATTACCTACCTAGATATAATCGTGGGCTATTGCTTGTTAGTTCATAACCAATTGTGGATTGAACATAATATACTTTTAATAATAATAATAATTTTTAATTTAAAATGTTATCATAAAAATTGTAATAGTAAAACTGAATTTTTGTATAAAATACAGATTTTTACTACAAAAGTGATTTGCAAAATTTTTGAAAAATAATACGTGGCCCGCTGCAAAAAAAGGTTGAAGACCCCTGCAATAAATAATAAATAAATATTAAAAAAACAATCTCACCTGAACATCCCATTATTTTACCAGGTATTTCTTGGTAACAGCATTTTGAACAAAATATTTGACCACATACTCTACAATGGTGACGTCGCCGAAAAGTTGTAAATTTTTCACAACAATCATAACACTCTTTACTCACAGAATCAGGCATCCAATACTGCTTTAAGTCAGTATTTCCATATGATGGATAATCCTAAAATAATAATATAAATAATTTAAGATACATTTGCTTTAATAATATTAACTTACTCCTGATCGAATCGGTAATAAATTTCCAACTCTTTTAAGAATATTTGGTAAATTTCTTGCATCTATAGTCATAAGAGCTTGAGAAGTGTCCTTTTCTGTTTGATCCTAATCATAAAAATCAGATTTAATAATTAAAGCTGAGAATTTTTAGAAAAATACATTATAATATTTAGCTAATTAAAAAACAAAGCTTTCTTAACTTAAGAATTGAATTAGGCAAATTTTGAAAACTAAATAAATACATAAATACAGTTGTCTTTTTATTTCCTTAAAAAGTTTTAAATTTAAGTATATTTATTTAGGTGGACACAAATACAGTTTTTTCAGGGGGCTACCAATATGGAGTATGACTTTGTTAATGAATTTAATTTTTATTATTTAGGTACATTTTTGATTTTTTAAGTCATTTTATGAAAATCTTCAATGATTTTGAACTAAATCTTTTTAAGAGATGTTTTACATACATTTTACAAATTATCAATTGATTTTTGTCATATAAATATTTTATATGTGTTTTAAACACACAATATTTAACTATAACATTATCTTTAATTTAAAATATTTACTTTCGTCATATTTCAACGCATTTTTAAGGATTTATAACGGATTTTTAAGATTTTTTAAAACATTAAATTTATAGGCATAATAATAATATTAAACCTAAGCTATAAGTTATAACCTACAGGAAATATGAAAATGTATAAAATTATATATATTATAAATAAAAAAACATATATGGTAACTGATTTAGATAATATATTCTATTATTTTATTAAGATGTTTTATGTAAAATATATTTTTATATTTTAATATTTAGAATAGGTAGGTAATTAAATATTAAATAGACATTGGTAAATATCTACTTCATTATTTTTTTGTTAACAGAATTATACTTACATTACTAACAATTATTTCAGTATTTTTTTCATTGGTATCTGTTGGACTTGTTTTAAAGCTGAATACTTTAGAAAAAAATGAACCAACAGATGATTGTTCTTGTTCGGGACTTAATGGAGTAAACTCCGTTAATGCTGTAGTCGTATGAAGATTAGTCATGATTAAGATAAACTTAATTATTTTCTTTAGCAATATTTAAATTTTTAACTCAAGCCATTATGTGTGTTACTTAATACATTGTAAGTAAAAGTTAAAATGTTAATTGTTGGAATGACAATAATTCAAATAATTGTAAATTTATAAAAAATAAAAATGAATACACTCACAACTAAACATCCTTATTTCTTAACTTTTAACTTTATCAAGTGCTTAGACAAAATATGACAATAAACAATTTAAATTCTACCAATGTGATAAGACATTTGATAATAGGAAAATTACCTGTTTAGGTTTGATATCCAATTTTTTATTAACAGGTGGGGATGTATAGAATAAATAATAATATTTTAGTATTAACTATTAACTAATGAGTAATGACATTTATATTTTTTCTCTAAGACTAAGAGAATATGTGTATGTCACGATTTAAATCTTAAATAAGTTAAATTAATATTATACGAGGGAAGCAATATGCTGTAGGTAGTCTATAGGTTAGCGTTTGCTATTTACATGTAATAATGCATATTATTTATAATACTACGCGATTTAAACCTAATTGGCTAATTGTATTTTAATTTGTTCACATGGTTATACACAATGTAACTAGACAACTAGTGTCAACAAATTGTATTTTAAATTTAAACACATGAAAGGATTCGAAACAAAATGTTTTTTTTTTGCTTAAAAGATCTACTTTTAACCTAATATACTGAATAATACACCACTAATTACGCAATATGTAATTTAAAAACGAATTTGAATTCCTCGTTCAGTCAATATGACAAGATGTCTTATTTAGATCCTAGAATTTTAAACAAATTTACATTTGACTTAATTATAATAACCTAATTTTCAAAATGCAATAATGTCATATACATTTTAATCTAATAAATCATAAGATATTCAAATTTCAATTAAAATGTTAGGTAGTAACTAGTAAATTACCTTTTTTTATTCATTAATTTTTAGATGAAAAAGTCACCGTTACAGTGGTTAAAACTTAAAAGTTAGGCTAATCTTTTTAGGTTTTATAATCCATATTTAATGAATACAAGAAAATGTACCTATAGCTTAAAATAACTATAAAGCATAGGAAAAACATTTTAAAATTCCTCCCTTTCTCTAGTCAACAAAAAACTTGGCTATTAAAATTTGTATGTTTTATTGTTGTAGAAGAACTTAACCTATATTAATACAATTAATACCCTGGGCTTAGTTTTTTGTATTATCTAATATACTTAGATTTTAGTATTTTTCATGTATATTATTAATCATGCTGTCATATACTCTTATAAATTCAAGTGTTACATTGAATTTCAAGATAATTTACAGATCATTATTAAATGCCACAGCCTATTTGCAATGCAAATACATACCATGTCACAGTAACGAAAATATGGTCTATAGACATTGACTATTAACAGGAATTCTTCTTATCACTCAGATCTTTCAATAAATACGCTTTGATTTAACAAAAACATATTGTTCAAATCCTTCCACAATCAAATATAGTACATAATATTGAAAAAAATAAAAATAAATAAAGACAAATAATTGAGTTGGAAATAAATATACTTAAAAATAATTTCCATTAGTTGGATTGAAAACCTTTTCTTATTTCATACAATTTATTAATTACATAAGGTAGAAAAAGCTAATATTATGCATCTCATATTATGTATTATTATTATTATTGTAAATAGTGATAAAAAAAATCTATATTTATTGTTTATACTTACCATCACTATTTTCAGCAAAATTAACACGAAAACAGTATTTTTTTTTGTTGTATAAATTATTATGTACCTTATCTCTATCATTTTTGAGTACTATAACCTGTCAGCATTAGATCAACTTATAGTTTTACCATGTTAACTAAATACCTATATAATATACTTAATAATAAGGATTAATTATATAATTATATAAAGGATATATATTATAAATATTATAAAATATATATTTTAAAGGACTAAGTTAATGTTAAAGAAATAAGTAGATTTTGCTATTTTGACCTTGTTATAATATTATATAATGAATAGTTTTTGAATAAAAATTTCATAAGATATATATTACACTCTTAATATACTCCCACTGTAAGTTAGTTTAATGGACGATGACTAAATGTTTAATGACAATATAAATTGGTGTATTTAAAAATTTCAATGTACTCTTTTATTCGACTATAATAACACTAATTGTAGTTGCAGACAAATTAGATTATGTATTTAAAATAAACTAACATCAAATAATACAATACAAAAAAAAAAAATTTATTAGTTTTAATTTAAGATCTAAATATTAGCACAGAAAGTAGTTTCATCTCAGTGTTTAGAATTAAAAAAACTTATAATGTTTTGTTTTATCTTAAATTATTCTTTTATTATTTTTTTTTGTTTAATTTGTCCTTATAAAATATTGATTTAACAACAAATAAATTAAAACACTTACATTTTCTTTAAGTCATGAAAAAATTGTTTTTGGTATTATTAAATGTATTACAAAAAAAAAAATAAAAAAAAATAAAACTAGAATATTTGAGTTTTTATTACGTGTCTTGAGTTTCAATTACTTGATTAATAATTAGCCATACGACGTCTTGACTTTTTAATCCTAAAAAATAATAATATATTAGTAAAATAAAACACATAATACAATGATGGTTAATAATACCTTTTAGCTCCTTTTACAAAGCACCAATCTACACTTATTTGTTGTCCCAAAATATCCGTATTATTAAGTCCTTCACGTGCTCTAGATGCTTCCTTATATGACTCATATTCAACTAATGCATAACCCTTAAAAAAAAAAAATTAACTAAATAAGGTACTGGTTTGTTATAGCTCCGTCATCCATATTTAACAATAAATATATATAATATTTATTAATCTAATAATTCGACGATATATATTGATATAATATTTAAAACCATTAAAATTAAAAAATGCATAAAAATTAATTTTAAACATGAACAAATGATGGACAAAGACGTAGGTACTGTGATGTTTCATTGATTATATACATTTATACATGGTATACAATACTATGTATAATCAATGATATTATATATTATATATCAATCTATTTTATGTGTTAAAATATCTATGAAAAGTACTTTATAGTAATAATGGTACGTTTTTTCCATTGAGTTATTACTTATTAGATTATTTGTATGATGTATTTATTGTTATATGGATAGCGGGATGATAATAAATCCGAGAGGTGGGCCTATAAAGTTTTCACTAGTCGAGGCGGGACTATAACGAACCAGTATCTTAAATAATAATAAATACTTTTAAAAATCCAGTTCTACGGTCCAAATTTAAATGCAGATTTTTAATTTTTCCAAATTCAGCAAATTTATCATGTAAATCATCTTCTTGTGCTTCTTCGTGTAAAGAAGAAATGAATAAAATCCAACCTTCAACAGCTGTAAAAATTAAATAAATAAAGTAAATAATAGTAAAAAATTATGAAAATTGTAAAATTACATCTTTGAGGTCCAGGGCCATCATCATCATTTTGATCAACAGAATCAAATTCCATCTCTTCATCTTTAATATCATCTCTTTTAGACCTGTCATCAAAACCACGTCCCTTCCTTCTTCTTGCTTTATCTTTAAGTTTTGAGACTCCTTCTAAAATTAACAATTTCAATTAAATATTTATTTTCTTAATTATTAACTACTTTATTCATTAAATTCAAATTAATGGTGGTTGATGGCTATGCGTTCTATAATTAGCTGACGGTTATCATCAGTCGTTGTTTTGTAGCGGGAATGTGGAAACCACACAAGTTTTTGTCAGTCAAGTGGTTCAATTTTAGATGGAATAGGGTATAGGATTTACAGAGAAGATGCCCCCAAAAATATACATTGAATAATAAATCACAAAAAAGAACAAAAAGGTTTTCTTCAATATGAGGATCAAATTGGCTAAGAGGAATATATTGTAATACTGTTTCTTAAATTTGGAAAATGTTTAGGTTTGATATACAATTTGATTTTTGTACTGATAATACCAAATTGTTTTTTTCAAATGAGAACCAACCTTTTTATTGTGAATTGTTAAGTTGATTTAGATTTAAATAATCAAAAATAAGGTCCTTTTTAAGTTTAAAACTATTTAAAAATTCCATTAATCAAAATTTGAACAAATACATAATTAATGGGAAAATGCGAGATGTAGGTATGCTTGAAAAATCATATTGAATTAAAATTATAGTCCGGTCTAGATAACTCAAATTTCAAGGAAGGTAAAAGTTAATTCGACTTATGTATTTTTCGAGTTACAAATATTGCATTGAGTGTATACGTATTTCATAAGGACAAAAAGAAATTTGAGTTATCGAGACTCGACTATATATATATATTTATTACAAGCCATTAATAAAGGTACCAACTGGGTAGAAGAGTGTAGGTGACATATCCACACATATCAATATGGAGAAAATACGAGGGTTTTAGCTTCCCAAAAATGTTGTTCTTTGTTGCTCTTATATTGTTCAATGAAAAATTATTATGAACATCAATATAATAATTTAAATTAGCTAATAGTATGAAAATATTTTAGTATTTCAAGGTTGTAGTACCTAATTGTGAACAAACTTAAAACAAGTTTTTTTTATTATTATAAACATTATTCATTTAATTATTTAAATAGTTAATTTCTGAGTTAATTTAATCATTATATGCCGTAAAAGTCGATCATGTAATTTTTATTCCTATTAATATCAATCATATCATCGGGTAAATAAATAACATACAATACTTGTCTATCTTGTATGTTTTCAAAGTTACTAAGGATAAATAACATATAAATACATATTTTATATTACCGTCATCTTCTTCCACGAAGTCTTCAGCGTTCAAGTCTAAAACGTCGGCCATTATAAGTTAAAGTGAGAAACTGTTTCAAATAAACAAAACTACAAAACGAACTCCCGTGTTTTCGCTCTCCGGTGTACGGACGCCTGTCTTAATAGTTAATGTTTTCAGTTTTGTGATTTCCCAACTTCTTAAAGCATGATTCAACGACTACTATTATTTATATTCGTGAAGTTGGTAACAGAACATACGTCAAAATTGGGAGATCAGCACGACTATCAGGGTTACTATATTATCACGAATCTTGATATCATGGCATGAACATGCTACATTGCTACAATGCTACATTTTAAAACGTGGTTTTCTTTAAGTTCGTTTTTAATTTTACAATTTTTGTTTTATGCATTGACATTTTGAAATTTTAATATTAACTTAGTTATGGATATTTTTGAAATTATTCTTGGAACTTATGAATCATTTGTGATTGGTGTAAAATGTCGTTTCAAAAGCCAAGTAAATATTCTCTTTAGTCATTTTAATGCAGTTATGCTTAATTCTTGTACAAGTTGTACATAAATTATAAATTGATTATTTTATCTTATTGCAGCAATCTAAAGATCTAGAACTGGTGCAATCATTTAATGATCATGTTCATCAAGCTAGTATCCGTTCAGTTTCGTGTTCTTCCAAGTATATGGCATCAAGTAGTACAGATGAGACTATAGAGATATATAATATGATCAGGCGATGTCACATACACACAATACTACAACATAGTGGCACAGTAACATCTTTAGCGTTCACACCTGATGAGTCACATTTAATCAGTACTAGTGAGGATGGTTCAATAGCAATGTTTGAGACTGGCACATGGAAGCTTAAAAAATTATGGGATAAAGCTCATAAAGGATCAGGTAGGCTGGTGATTAAATTCTAAAGCAATAGCATATATCAATTTAGGTATGACTTTTAAACTTAATACCTAAATAGAATAAATTTAGTTTAGTATCTTTTCAAATTTTGAATTTTTTTATTTTTTTTGAAACCTGTGTATTTCAGTTTTAAAAATTATGGTATCAAAAGTTTTTCTTCGAAATTAATTAGTTTGTTAATAATGCTGAAAAAATTATGCTAATTTCGTAATTTTCACTAAAATCAGAATAGGTTTTGGGTTTTTTTTTTGGAAACCTTTGTAAGATACGAATATCAGATTTTTTTCTGTATATTTGTATGTATTTTAATGTTTAAAAAAAATAGTATAAAATACAATTTTTTTATATTCTGTCACCTACCCAAGATAGTTTTGTTAAGTTATAATATATGTATATTAATGTTCAGTCACTAATTATAGTAATACACGTAGAGTAGGTTGCTAACTCTAAAAGATGTTAAACTAGATAGATTTGTTCCCTACAATATACTTATTAATGTTCATGTTTTGTTAATTGTTACAGCCGTTTCTTTCCTAGCAGTTCATCCTAGTGGGAAATTAGCGTTATCCGTTGGAAAAGATAAAACTCTAAGAACGTGGAATTTAGTAAAAGGTAGACCTGCATACACTACTAATCAATCTAGGTAAGTGCACATCTTGCAGATTATTTTGTTATCAATCGACTTATTTATTTTTGTTTATTAGTATGAGTGCTTATTACTTTTTTGATAATATCATATGGTCTCCAGCTGGACAGTATTATGGACTACCTTTAAATACCAAGTTAATGATTTTTAATGTAGAAACTGCAGGTATTGCTTGTACAATCGAAAACAATCATAAAATACATGGCGTCACATTTATAACGGTAGGTGACAATTATTATATTTAATTAATTTGTATGTTGCTAGTAATCCTAATTAATCATAATTAATTCTTTATTGCAGGAACATTTGGTATGCTACGGCTCAGAAAATGGTACACTGAATTGTTATAATATTATTCATAAAAAAAGTATTTGGGAAATTAAAATTGGAGAATCTAGAGTAAAATGTGCTATCAAAGTTGATAATAGACTTGTGACAGCATTGAGTGATGGCCATGTTACTGTATGGGAACTCAATGATAATAAGAAACCTATCGAAAGTTGTTCATTGTTTTTAGACTGCAGAATTACTTGTATTTGTAATAATTCCTTAAGGTAAATAATAAAATAAAGTATTAATTATGTTAGATGTTGTTATAACATTATTTTATTAACAAATAAGTTAATTCTTTTATTTAAAAAGCGGGCAAGTGGGTACCTCTCTGCTGTGTATTTGGTGCCGTATGGATCACTATTATATATTATAGGAGTGTTAAATTTGAATATCATGGCAATGATAGGTATCATTGTATACGAAAAACGGTTCTGAACAAACATGATTTGTTAGCCTAGGATATAATTTCCAATGGTTGGTGAAAAAGGTGGTTAATGTTTTAATGGCTTGAATACACCAAAATTTAACTTCTTTTATAATTATTGTAAGCTAAGCTGCCTAAACTTATAGAAAATCTTGTATTAAATTTTCAACACTTAGATGCTTATATAAAATTTTTTATGAATTATAGTTACAAAATAATTTGCAAATATTCATGATTTTGACGAATTTTTGTCAATATTTGAACTTAAAATGCTAAAACTGATTGGTATCTTTTACTGTTATATTATAATTCCTTAATTTAATTCTAAAATATGACTTTGATTTGTAAGATTATATGAATATAATTAACCAATTTTTATTTTTACAGAAAATCCAAGACGGTAAAGGATGAATCTGACGAAGAAGCTGTAGAAGTAAAAGATGACACTATTATTGGCATAAGTATTCCTAATAAGACACAAAATATCAAAAATAAATTGCCAATGAATGATGTTCACAACAATAAACGAAAATTACCAGTGAATGGTGTTAAGAGTAATAACTTAAAGCCAATTAAGAAGAAAAAAAGTTTATCAAACAATTGGAAAGTTAGTGAAGACAATGTTTAATGAATTATAAAATAAAAAATATTTCTTTAATATTTGATGTGTTTAAATAAATTTAATTAGGAAATTATTATTAATATTTATATCTCAATAATCCGACACAGAAATTATAATAGTAATGAATAATGATTAGTGCTGGGATTTAAAAAATCTCAAAAATGCCCTTAAAAAATAATATGCAAAAATGACTTATAAAACAAAAAAAATATACTATTAAAATGCATTTAAATTATATTTATTACAGCTTAAAATTGGAAAAAAAATTTTATATTTCTTTTTTGTTTTTATAGTATTGTTAATAACTATAATTTTTATTATTTGTTTAGTTCTGAACGTACTATTTGGTTACTAACTCGGTAATACTATTCCAGGTCTAGCTATGAAAGAGTTGTTATCAACGATAACTTGTCGTGTTGTAAAATATACTATTTGTATTGTTGGCAAATTGCAGAAAGTTTCTTGTTAAATGCAACAATTTTCGTATATTTTATGAATAACTTGTGAAAAATGCCCTGAAAATTAAGAAAATGTAAAAAAAAAAAAGTACCGCTCTGCTGTACATTAAGTGCCATGTGAATCACTTTTATATTATAGGAGTTAAATTTGAATCTGGAAATATCATTAAAGCTCTCAGGTACTAAAAATACTTGATTGAGATTAATGAGATTACTTTATTCTGTTTTATGATTCATTGGTATTATACAGTTGGTTATTATTTATTCAATATAAATTCTATTCATGATTTTATTAAGTAGTAGAAGTTCTTTATCTTTTATAAGATTTTTAATTCTAATCATATGATCTTTAAATGTATTCTCATACTTTAACAGCAAACCACGTACTTCATTCTAGTACTCTTTACTCATTTTTTCATTAACATCAATTACACATTGCATCGCAGTTTCATGTCATTGATACTAACCGTAGTTTACATTTCTCAAATCGTTGACTAATATCACATGATTCATATGTATAGTCCTGACTGTTAGATTATAATTTAATTGTAAATTATGTAGCGTCGTATGATAATAGATATGTGCACCTTTAATCTCTACCTACTGTTAACTTTTTAATTCTTCCAGAGCCGTCTGATTATATTCTAATAATGTCTTTATTGCGTCTAGCCGAAGAAGTCTGCGTCTAACACAGTTTTAAATTCAACGTCTGTCCAATAATTCCATATTGAAGACTCCTTTTGCATACGCCTCTTTTCATTTTCCACGTGTAGGTAATTAATCACCGTATTCTACTTTTAGCAACGTTTCTCGTTGTCCGTAACAGAATCTCGGATTGGGGTATGGTGTATAACACACGTCTCTTTGACGATCGCGTCAAGAGATTGCTTCTCAAGTAAACTTTGCATAGCAGTTTCATGACGTTGATACTGCCCGTATTTTACATTTCTTAAATCGTTGACTATTATCACTTGATTCATATGTATACCTGACTGTTAGATAATAATTTTATTTTATTTAACGTGGTTTGATAATAGATATGTGTACCTATACCTACTGTTCACCTTTTATTCTTTCAAAGTCGTCTGATGATATTCTAATAATGTCTTTATTGCGTCTATCCGCAGAAGTCTGCGTCTAACACAGTTTTAAATTCAACGTCTGTCCAATAATTCCATATTGAAGACTCCTTTTGCATACGCCTCTTTTCATTTTCCACGTGTAGGTAATTAATCACCGTATTCTACTTTTAGCAACGTTTCTCGTTGTCCGTAACAGAATCTCGGATTGGGGTATGGTGTATAACACACGTCTCTTTGACGATCGCGTCAAAGAGATTGCTTCTCAAGTAAACTTTGCATAGCTGTTTCATGACGTTGATACTGCCCGTATTTTACATTTCTTAAGTCGTTGACTATTATCACTTGATTCATATGTATACCTGACTGTTAGATAATAATTTTATTTTATTTAACGTGGTTTGATAATAGATATGTGTACCTATACCTACTGTTCACCTTTTATTCTTTCAAAGTCGTCTGATGATATTCTAATAATGTCTTTATTGCGTCTATCCGCAGAAGTCTGCGTCTATCACAGTTTTAAATTCAACGTCTGTCCAATAATTCCATATTGAAGACTCCTTTTGCATACGCCTCTTTTCATTTTCCACGTGTAGGTAATAAATCACCGTATTCTACTTTTAGCAACGTTTCTCGTTGTCCGTAACAGAATCTCGGATTGGGGTATGGTGTATAACACACGTCTCTTTGACGATCGCGTCAAAGAGATTGCTTCTCAAGTAAACTTTGCATAGCTGTTTCATGACGTTGATACTGCCCGTATTTTACATTTCTTAAGTCGTTGACTATTATCACTTGATTCATATGTATACCTGACTGTTAGATAATAATTTTATTTTATTTAACGTGGTTTGATAATAGATATGTGTACCTATACCTACTGTTCACCTTTTATTCTTTCAAAGTCGTCTGATGATATTCTAATAATGTCTTTATTGCGTCTATCCGCAGAAGTCTGCGTCTATCACAGTTTTAAATTCAACGTCTGTCCAATAATTCCATATTGAAGACTCCTTTTGCATACGCCTCTTTTCATTTTCCACGTGTAGGTAATTAATCACCGTATTCTACTTTTAGCAACGTTTCTCGTTGTCCGTAACAGAATCTCGGATTGGGGTATGGTGTATAACACACGTCTCTTTGACGATCGCGTCAAAGAGATTGCTTCTCAAGTAAACTTTGCATAGCTGTTTCATGACGTTGATACTGCCCGTATTTTACATTTCTTAAGTCGTTGACTATTATCACTTGATTCATATGTATACCTGACTGTTAGATAATAATTTTATTTTATTTAACGTGCTTTGATAATAGATATGTGTACCTATACCTACTGTTCACCTTTTATTCTTTCAAAGTCGTCTGATGATATTCTAATAATGTCTTTATTGCGTCTATCCGCAGAAGTCTGCGTCTATCACAGTTTTAAATTCAACGTCTGTCCAATAATTCCATATTGAAGACTCCTTTTGCATACGCCTCTTTTCATTTTCCACGTGTAGGTAATAAATCACCGTATTCTACTTTTAGCAACGTTTCTCGTTGTCCGTAACAGAATCTCGGATTGGGGTATGGTGTATAACACACGTCTCTTTGACGATCGCGTCAAAGAGATTGCTTCTCAAGTAAACTTTGCATAGCAGTTTCATGACGTTGATACTGCCCGTATTTTACATTTCTTAAATCGTTGACTATTATCACTTGATTCATATGTATACCTGACTGTTAGATAATAATTTTATTTTATTTAACGTGCTTTGATAATAGATATGTGTACCTATACCTACTGTTCACCTTTTATTCTTTCAAAGTCGTCTGATGATATTCTAATAATGTCTTTATTGCGTCTATCCGCAGAAGTCTGCGTCTAACACAGTTTTAAATTCAACGTCTGTCCAATAATTCCATATTGAAGACTCCTTTTGCATACGCCTCTTTTCATTTTCCACGTGTAGGTAATTAATCACCGTATTCTACTTTTAGCAACGTTTCTCGTTGTCCGTAACAGAATCTCGGATTGGGGTATGGTGTATAACACACGTCTCTTTGACGATCGCGTCAAAGAGATTGCTTCTCAAGTAAACTTTGCATAGCTGTTTCATGACGTTGATACTGCCCGTATTTTACATTTCTTAAGTCGTTGACTATTATCACTTGATTCATATGTATACCTGACTGTTAGATAATAATTTTATTTTATTTAACGTGGTTTGATAATAGATATGTGTACCTATACCTACTGTTCACCTTTTATTTTTTCAAAGTCGTCTGATGATATTCTAATAATGTCTTTATTGCGTCTATCCGCAGAAGTCTGCGTCTATCACAGTTTTAAATTCAACGTCTGTCCAATAATTCCATATTGAAGACTCCTTTGACATACGCCTCTTTTCATTTTCCACGTGTAGGTAATTAATCACCGTATTCTACTTTTAGCAACGTTTCTCGTTGTCCGTAACAGAATCTCGGATTGGGGTATGGTGTATAACACACGTCTCTTTGACGATCGCGTCAAAGAGATTGCTTCTCAAGTAAACTTTGCATAGCTGTTTCATGACGTTGATACTGCCCGTATTTTACATTTCTTAAGTCGTTGACTATTATCACTTGATTCATATGTATACCTGACTGTTAGATAATAATTTTATTTTATTTAACGTGGTTTGATAATAGATATGTGTACCTATACCTACTGTTCACCTTTTATTCTTTCAAAGTCGTCTGATGATATTCTAATAATGTCTTTATTGCGTCTATCCGCAGAAGTCTGCGTCTATCACAGTTTTAAATTCAACGTCTGTCCAATAATTCCATATTGAAGACTCCTTTTGCATACGCCTCTTTTCATTTTCCACGTGTAGGTAATAAATCACCGTATTCTACTTTTAGCAACGTTTCTCGTTGTCCGTAACAGAATCTCGGATTGGGGTATGGTGTATAACACACGTCTCTTTGACGATCGCGTCAAAGAGATTGCTTCTCAAGTAAACTTTGCATAGCTGTTTCATGACGTTGATACTGCCCGTATTTTACATTTCTTAAATCGTTGACTATTATCACTTGATTCATATGTATACCTGACTGTTAGATAATAATTTTATTTTATTTAACGTGGTTTGATAATAGATATGTGTACCTATACCTACTGTTCACCTTTTATTCTTTCAGAGTCGTCTGATGATATTCTAATAATGTCTTTATTGCGTCTATCCGCAGAAGTCTGCGTCTATCACAGTTTTAAATTCAACGTCTGTCCAATAATTCCATATTGAAGACTCCTTTTGCATACGCCTCTTTTCATTTTCCACGTGTAGGTAATAATCACCGTATTCTACTTTTAGCAACGTTTCTCGTTGTCCGTAACAGAATCTCGGATTGGGGTATGGTGTATAACACACGTCTCTTTGACGATCGCGTCAAAGAGATTGCTTCTCAAGTAAACTTTGCATAGCTGTTTCATGACGTTGATACTGCCCGTATTTTACATTTCTTAAATCGTTGACTATTATCACTTGATTCATATGTATACCTGATTGTTAGATAATAATTTTATTTTATTTAACGTGCTTTGATAATAGATATGTGTACCTATACCTACTGTTCACCTTTTATTCTTTCAAAGTCGTCTGATGATATTCTAATAATGTCTTTATTGCGTCTATCCGCAGAAGTCTGCGTCTATCACAGTTTTAAATTCAACGTCTGTCCATAATTCCATATTGAAGACTCCTTTTGCATACGCCTCTTTTCATTTTCCACGTGTAGGTAATTAATCACCGTATTCTACTTTTAGCAACGTTTCTCGTTGTCCGTAACAGAATCTCGGATTGGGGTATGGTGTATAACACACGTCTCTTTGACGATCGCGTCAAGAGATTGCTTCTCAAGTAAACTTTGCATAGCTGTTTCATGACGTTGATACTGCCCGTATTTTACATTTCTTAAGTCGTTGACTATTATCACTTGATTCATATGTATACCTGACTGTTAGATAATAATTTTATTTTATTTAACGTGGTTTGATAATAGATATGTGTACCTATACCTACTGTTCACCTTTTATTCTTTCAAAGTCGTCTGATGATATTCTAATATGTCTTTATTGCGTCTATCCGCAGAAGTCTGCGTCTATCACAGTTTTAAATTCAACGTCTGTCCAATAATTCCATATTGAAGACTCCTTTTGCATACGCCTCTTTTCATTTTCCACGTGTAGGTAATAAATCACCGTATTCTACTTTTAGCAACGTTTCTCGTTGTCCGTAACAGAATCTCGGATTGGGGTATGGTGTATAACACACGTCTCTTTGACGATCGCGTCAAAGAGATTGCTTCTCAAGTAAACTTTGCATAGCTGTTTCATGACGTTGATACTGCCCGTATTTTACATTTCTTAAATCGTTGACTATTATCACTTGATTCATATGTATACCTGACTGTTAGATAATAATTTTATTTTATTTAACGTGGTTTGATAATAGATATGTGTACCTATACCTACTGTTCACCTTTTATTCTTTCAAAGTCGTCTGATGATATTCTAATAATGTCTTTATTGCGTCTATCCGCAGAAGTCTGCGTCTATCACAGTTTTAAATTCAACGTCTGTCCAATAATTCCATATTGAAGACTCCTTTTGCATACGCCTCTTTTCATTTTCCACGTGTAGGTAATTAATCACCGTATTCTACTTTTAGCAACGTTTCTCGTTGTCCGTAACAGAATCTCGGATTGGGGTATGGTGTATAACACACGTCTCTTTGACGATCGCGTCAAAGAGATTGCTTCTCAAGTAAACTTTGCATAGCTGTTTCATGACGTTGATACTGCCCGTATTTTACATTTCTTAAGTCGTTGACTATTATCATGATTCATATGTATACCTGACTGTTAGATAATAATTTTATTTTATTTAACGTGGTTTGATAATAGATATGTGTACCTATACCTACTGTTCACCTTTTATTCTTTCAAAGTCGTCTGATGATATTCTAATAATGTTTTTATTGCGTCTATCCGCAGAAGTCTGCGTCTATCACAGTTTTAAATTCAACGTCTGTCCAATAATCCATATTGAAGACTCCTTTTGCATACGCTCTTTTTCATTTTCCACGTGTAGGTAATAAATCACCGTATTCGACTTTTAGCAACGTTTCTCGTTGTCCGTAACAGAATCTCGGATTGGGGTATGGTGTTAACACACGTCTCTTTGACGATCGCGTCAAAGAGATTGCTTCTCAAGTAAACTTTGCATAGCTGTTTCATGACGTTGATACTGCCCGTATTTTACATTTCTTAAGTCGTTGACTATTATCACTTGATTCATATGTATACCTGACTGTTAGATAATAATTTTATTTTATTTAACGTGGTTTGATAATAGATATTGTGTACCTATACCTACTGTTCACCTTTTATTCTTTCAAGTCGTCTGATGATATTCTAATAATGTCTTTATTGCGTCTATCCGCAGAAGTCTGCGTCTATCACAGTTTTAAATTCAACGTCTGTCCAATAATTCCATATGAAGACTCCTTTTGCATACGCCTCTTTTCATTTTCCACGTGTAGGTAATTAATCACCGTATTCTACTTTTAGCAACGTTTCTCGTTGTCCGTAACAGAATCTCGGATTGGGGTATGGTGTATAACACACGTCTCTTTGACGATCGCGTCAAAGAGATTGCTTCTCAAGTAAACTTTGCATAGCTGTTTCATGACGTTGATACTGCCCGTATTTTACATTTCTTAAATCGTTGACTATTATCACTTGATTCATATGTATACCTGATTGTTAGATAATAATTTTATTTTATTTAACGTGCTTTGATAATAGATATGTGTACCTATACCTACTGTTCACCTTTTATTCTTTCAAAGTCGTCTGATGATATTCTAATAATGTCTTTATTGCGTCTATCCGCAGAAGTCTGCGTCTATCACAGTTTTAAATTCAACGTCTGTCCAATAATTCCATATTGAAGACTCCTTTTGCATACGCCTCTTTTCATTTTCCACGTGTAGGTAATTAATCACCGTATTCTACTTTTAGCAACGTTTCTCGTTGTCCGTAACAGAATCTCGGATTGGGGTATGGTGTATAACACACGTCTCTTTGACGATCGCGTCAACGAGATTGCTTCTCAAGTAAACTTTGCATAGCTGTTTCATGACGTTGATACTGCCCGTATTTTACATTTCTTAAGTCGTTGACTATTATCACTTGATTCATATGTATACCTGACTGTTAGATAATAATTTTATTTTATTTAACGTGGTTTGATAATAGATATGTGTACCTATACTTACTGTTCACCTTTTATTCTTTCAAAGTCGTCTGATGATATTCTAATAATGTCTTTATTGCGTCTATCCGCAGAAGTCTGCGTCTATCACAGTTTTAAATTCTATATCTGTCTAATAATTCCTTATTGAAGACTCCTATTGCATGTGCATCTTTCATTCATAATTTTTTTTTTTTAGTTATTGTGATTAATTGTAAGTTGTAAATACACAATACTGGGAAAAAATTTGTTTTGAATTTCCTGAAATGCTCACTTTTTAATATATGTGTACATGAGAATTACTCATAAGTAATAAAGGAGATAAATTTTGAAAAAAAATGTTAGAAGGCATAGCCATTACATTATATACACATAATCTCACAAACACGTTTTTTAATTTGGTGAGCGATTTGTATAAAGTCAAAAACAAAATATCTTAACTTTAGTCCTTTCTATTGAATATAACTTTCGTGATCTAAAATTACTTTTAAACGAAAAGTACTAACACACAAATATACAATTTATAAGAATTATTAATTTTCCAGCTATGTCCAATGAGTTTCAACTAACCCTGATTAAGTTCTTCAGGGGCTAATACTATATTATGGTTGTTGGCCCCTATCAATGAAAACAGTTCTTTAAAATTATAATAGTATAAAATAAATCAAATTTAATAATTTTTATTTAATTATGATAACTAGAGTATGGATATTTAGGTATTTACTTTTATTTTCTATTGCTTTAAAACGAAGTTATGTCATCTACAAATTCGATTTATACTACTATACTACCATGCACAACATGTTTGTTGTACCTATATTTATTCTTTTTGGGCATTTTTGACTTTTTTTGGTGAGTACATTTTTTCAAAATGTGTTTTAAATAAATGTATTTGAAGAGTTAATTTTAATTTTTTTTATTTATTTTTTGTATTTTCTAGTTTTTATCTACATTTATAAGTATTTAAGTTTTCTAGACATTATAATACTATACTAAAATATTGAATTTAGCACCAAAAGAATTTATTGATCTCTAATATTTTTGAATAAGCAATAAAATATGTATGTTTCTTTTATTTTAGTTATCGGTTTTTTATTACTAAAATTTTAAATTGATTTATTTAAAATATTCATATTCAGTAGTGATCGTTTAGAAACAGGCTTGTAAATAAATGTATTATAATTACTTTTTTGTTTTTAAATAATTTGATGAATTTATAAATATTTTTAATATTTTTTTTTGTGATGAATATATTTTTTTAAACTTATGTTTGATGCTCTTTTTTTTTTTTAAGGTTTTTTAGAATTTAGATTTAGACAGATTATTTGCTTTTTTTAGTTTTTTATTGTTTTATGATGTTTACTGTAATTATTAAAATACCTATTTACAAATAAAATGAAGTATTTTTATGTAAAAGTTTTTTTTCTAGCTTTTTAACGTGCCCCATTGCCGGCTAGTTCAATCAAGAAAAAAATAAAAATAAAAATATTCTTGAAGGTACTATAAAAAGTACAAATTATCACTCAATGCAATTTTAAGCCTAGAAGATTATAGGCCCCTTATACAAGTGGGCCCCTAGCTTCCCATCTTATTCCTGGCTTGAATTTCAACTCTGAAAACCACAATTTTTTTTATTAAACATATTTCAATCCTTTCAAGCTTATAACCTTAGATTTTTCTCTGATGTCACTTGACATGTCCCCAAACCTTCTCATCATCAAGCTAGCTTTTGTCATAATATCTGAAAACCCTCCCCATTGCATTTAACAAAAATGGTCATATGACTTAATTAAAAATATCTAAATTGTATACAAAATAGATTAATTTAAACGAGTGACTTCATACTTGAAAGTAGTGCCAATAGATATTCTCTTTCGTCATGAAATCATATACTGTAAAAAAAAATTGTTTATCTATTTAATAATTGAAGGGTGGGCGGTAATAATGTGCTATGTAGCAATTCATATATTTTTCCGAAACAACTATAAAAAAGAAAAAACTATACCTATACCTATTTTATATTATGTTTCCAAGTTTGTACATGATAATTCTGTACAGTTAAAACATGCTAGGAATTTTTCAATTCTTAAAATATATCGAAATTGCTTCATTGTACATTATTCTGAAAAAACATGAAATCCAAAAAAATGTTACATTATAGCACATTATTCCCGCCTACCCTTCAATTGTATTAATGTTTGCGTACAGATTGTAGTTATATTTTAAGTTTTTTTAGTAATAGTAATAATAGTAATAATAAGTTGTCTAATAGTTATTTAATACTCTTTTTTTTTAAATTCAATTTGCTTGTATTGATTGAAATTTGTTATAGATTATATATATTTTAAAAATTATTTAAGATTAAAGGTAAAATAATATACACAAAAATTGATTTTTAAGATGTTCTTTTTTTTTTTTTAAATCAAAACAAACATAAGATATTCAAACAACATTTTTCCAAAAAATTATTATATATGATAATAGCATAGTTTGCACACTTTTGGTAACCTAAAGAATAAATTACAGTTAACAATAAACCAGGTTATTTATAATTAATTCACTAGTCTTCACACTCTAAATATATCATAAAATCCATAAAGTTATAATTTATAAACTAATTATAAATACAATATATTTTTAATAAAATAATTAAATATAATCCATAAAAAAAATGAACACAACAAAAATTAATTTTTAACTAAAAGTAACAGATATAATACACATACATATATTAAATATTTTATTCATACAGTAAAATCTATGAATTCAAGAATATTTTATGCTTTCATTAACTTATACATTGTATACCTATAAAAAATAACTGTTTATTGATGCTAAAGAGTTGTGAAAAAATTATTTTAAATACTTGAAACTTTAATGGGAAATAAAAATTATAATTTGAAATGTCAATAAAATTTAAGTTTATGTAAATTTTATGAATAGATTGTTTTGATAAAGTAGCGGTTCTCACCATTCTTCTGGTGTGACTAGAATAACATTCTTTGGTAATCCGCTTAAGTCTTTGGTTTTCAAAAAAAATAAAATTAAAATTAAAAATGAACTAACTTCTAAACTTTGGCATCCAAGTTGTTAACATAACACCTAAAAACAATTCATTTTGGTTTGAATAAATAATAAATTTAACTAGATGTCTGAAATCAAACTACATATGACAATAAATTAGTTACAGCGAAAAGCAAGGGAAAGGTGTACATTATAGTATTATCATCTGTGAAAACCAACACCGATATTATATTAATTAGTTAATATTTCCATTACCTATTGAAAAAGCTTAATATGTCATAAGTTCTACAAACTACTTTTATAAATTGCTTTATAATACATAATTAATATCCCTCAATTTGAACATATATTACAATAAATATTTTAGAATTATTTAACATTTAGTACTCAAATTTACCGCCACCAGTTTTGAGCTATAAATACAGCGTTGCAAGATAGTTGTGGAAGAACAAGTAGATTATAAATTATAATATGCAATCTAATTCATTGATCAGATAAATTTGTGCCATTTTAAGGTTTGTTATATAATTATCTAATAAAACCAGATAATGGGTAAAATTATACTTAATCTATAGAAAAGCTAACAAGTTAATGTCATGTTATTTCTAGTTTAGAGTCATGATGTTAGTTCTTCTAAAATTTCTTCAGTTGTGCGTCGTTCACTTTTGAACCGATCCATATACATTTTTGGGACAGTCCAGTCTAATAATATTTCAATATTCTTTTTTAACAAATCATTTTCACTTAGACCATTACCACGGTAAGGACTACGGCCAGAATTTTCAATAGAATCACATAATACCAAATCAATAAGTCTTTTTCCAAAACCTAATGCATTTAAACGTTCAGTGGTTGATATGCGTATCAGTAAAACTGCCAATAACATTCGCATTCGGTCCAAAGCCATACCAGGAGGAATAAATTCTTTTGTTTCTTGTTTTGGCGAACATGTTTCTTCATGAGTTATTATTTGAGTTTTTGTTTTGAAATATGAATTACATTTAACACACAAGTATGGTTTGTCTGTTTTGTGTATAGTTAACATGTGTTTTTTTAAATGTGGTAGTTGTGTAAAAGCCGTATTGGTACATACAAGACATTTAAATGGTTTTTCTCCAGTATGACGTCTTACATGCATTTTCATAGCTGTTGAATGTGCAAAGGATACTTTACAAACTGGACATGGATAAGGTTTTTCTCCACTATGTCTTCTCTCATGCACTGTTAGTTGAGAACGTTGTACAAAACGAGCATCACAACTTTTACATTCATAAGGTTTTTCATGGCGATGTGTTCTCAAATGTTGTATCATATGTCCTTTAAACTGTTTATGGCATATTTTACATGTGAATGCTCTGATATTATTATGATAGCTAGATAGATGTTTGGTTAGACCATCCCTACGTAAAAATGCTTTTCCACACACTTCACATACATAATCATTTTGTCCCATATGCCGTTTCATATGGCCACGAAGAACTGAACGACAAGCAAATAATTGATGGCATATTGCACATTCTAGTGTATATTGTTTGTTATGAGAACGCGCATGTTGCCATAGTTGACTGGCTCGTGTGAAGGATTTTAAACATTTGTCGCATCTAAAAAATGTATATAAATTGCTCAAGAAATGCCAATTGAAATGATAATAATAATACAATATTGTTAAATAGAATAAATAACCACTTTTTAAATCAGACTGAATTAATTAGTGAATATACATATTTATGTTCTTTATAATATTTAAACTAATAAAATGTTATAACTTGTAATCAATATTTTAAAAATATTAATGTATAATACTATACTATGTATTAATTTAATGCAAAAATTAAGTAAGATGGTAAACAGGTATTAAATATATGTATTTATTTTCCATTTTATTTTATAAAGTCAATTATTTATTATTAAGTAGTATAATCTAATGAATAATAAATTAGTAAATTTTCATGCTTCATCTTTTATAACTGTAATCAATGTTAAGATTAAAAATCTTAAAGCATAATTTTATCTATTTTAATATTTTATAGTACCATCGTTTTTATTTTGATGTAATTATAATTTTAGGGTGTACAAGTATAGTTCTGCATAATGAACACTTTAGATAACTAATATAGTTCAAATTTATTTGTACTGAGCTGCCTAAGCCTGAATACAAAATAAAAAATATTTCATGACAAAAGTTCTTTGTAAAAAATAGATTAGAGCATAATATAGATTATATCTAATGATAGTTTGAATGATAGTAAAAGTAAAATACTATACAAAAAAGGCACATAGTAATATTAAATAATTATTTCCTATAAATAGGAAAGTAGGTAAATCGTAAATACAATATGAAGTATAAAATAATATGTATACATATTAATTAATTAAAATAAAAGTTTTAGTTTGTGCATATTGTATATAATATTTAATGTTTATAATTAACATCCCCCTTCAGAAAATCCTAGTTACGCCACTGCATAGTATATTTAAAGGAGAACTATAATTGTATACACAATTATACTAATTTAATTAGTTTTAAATATAATAGATATTAGTGTTTAAATAATTTTATAAAACTTAAAAGAAAAAGAATACATGCATTTGGTCAATTAATTATTATATTGAAAATCCATCACCAGTATTTTCTTAAAATCTATAGCCATTTTACAAATAGTTATAATATGTACTTTAAATTATTATTTTAAGATCAAATTTAATTAATTTGATTGCTGTAAGTTTTTTAATTTGAGAAATATATTATAATTGGAAATAATATAATCTACAATTATTAACAATTGAAAAATAAAAATAATTTAATTAAAATATACTTGTTTTTTTTACACACAAATTAAATGATAATAAAAAGAAAAATACCTGTGAGGATAATATCCGGTATGAATGCGTACATGTTCAATTAGTCGTTCTTTGATTGGAAACTTTTTGTCACAATGACCACAAGTAAAATCTTCTTCCCGGCCACAATTGTGAATACACATCTTATGATTTTTTAGAGTATTCTGGTGTGTAAATCTATTTCCACATAAATCACACTCATATGGTCGTTCGCCAGTATGAACCCTGTAGTGCTTTTTTAATACGTTAGGGAATGGAAAAATTTTATAACAATACTTGCATTGATGCTGTCTAGGGCTTTTCCTAACTACAGTTTTGTTTTTCTTAACAACCCCCATAATTAATATTGCGTTGATGCTGTGTTTAGCTGTTAAAAATGTTATTCATGCTAATTTATCACTAATACATCTAAGATAAAGTTTAAAATAACAAAATAAATTAATATTTAACTTATTTTCATTTTATAGCTTAGGAAGATAAGTTTCCCCGACACCAAAAGAGAAGCATTGATCTAGTCGTGGTAAAAGTTCATAAAATATCAAAATTTGAAGCCGTACGTTATTGTGTGTCCATAATAGTTCTTGAATATTGTTCATAATTTTGCTTCAAGACTAGATTCATCTTTGGTTTTATCTGAAATTATCTTAAAACAAAACAATAAAAAAAATGTAGTTGGATTATGATGTAGTACACACATTTAAATATTTATTTTGGCTATAATGAAATAATAAATTTTAAAGAGAAAAAAATAAATAGTTTAATACAGTCTAATATTCGATTGGAAGAATCAAATATTGATAAAATGATGGGATATTAATTCTAAGGACTAAGATGTATTACATAATTACAAATAATAATTGTAATTAAATAGGTAAGTCTTGATAAAAAAATTATTAAAAATGAGAATACTTTTAAACTGTGTGTCTACACTAAATACAACATGGAATACATGAACATGCAGCTTTGTTGAAAAGGGTATCCATTGTACTATTTCAAAGTAAAAAAAAAAAGTGAGTGGAACTAAATCGTAATAATTATAAAATTTAAGAATGCTAGTGATCTTTTTCTATTTTAGTAATTAACTTACTTCAAAATGTATAAACATAGTTGTTCGAAACTTTAAACTTGCGGTGTACTACTGTAAATTTAAAAAAAAAATATAGGTTAGCTGTATCTGTATGACATATTATTATGACGTGTTGATACCAAAAACTAAAATACTAAATAGAACTAATAGAAGTTGGTGGCAACAAAAGAATATATTATAATGGTAATGAATATTGAATAATGATTGGTGGTTTTTAGATAAATGTCAATAATAATTACGATAAATATTAAGTAAAAATGTTTAACTGATAATAATTTTCTAGATACATAAATGATTATATAATAGGTACATTATGCAGTATTTAAATCGTGGTACTAACACTGTGCTGTTCAATAGTACAAAATAGTAAAATACAAAATATTATGTGTGATAATAATTTTACATTGTTGCCAAATATGTTTTTTATTTTATGTTTATCGATTAGGTTTTCTACTAGTCTAAATTTAATATATAAACTGCTATTAGATAGTATTAAATTGTTTTTTTTTCATTTATAATAATTGTTAATGTCATAGAAAATATAGAAAAATCTATTTTAATAAAAATAAAAAATTAATGATACGAGTAAATATTAACAAAAAAGTTACTGCCGAAACCAGGGATCGAACCAGGGACCTTTAGATCTTCAGTCTAACGCTCTCCCAACTGAGCTATTTCGGCACGTTGAAGGAAAGTCGAAATGTAGATTACATTGAAGCGTAACATTTATAATTTATTGTTAATTTAATTATTTATTATGTTACACTAAATTCAGTATTCACTAGCACCAGATATGTTGGCAGGATTTATTTTTTTTCCTGTTTGGAGGAGACTAAATAATTTTAAGTACATTTTTTATTTTATTTTTTTTCATTATTGATGCACAAAACTTACAATTTTTTATTTTTTAAACCCAGACCTAAATGAATACTTATTTTTATTGTAAAATTTTAGGAGGGAGGTCAAAATAAGAAAATTCTCAAATGTAAGATAGTAAAGATTTAATGTTATTTTCACATATAAATGTGAATATGTTATATTTATTGAACTACAAATTCATAATATTTTCTGGCCAGGAAAGGGCAAGTACCCTATCTTGCCCTCTATGTTTGATAATTATAATAGGTATGATATTATAAAATAATTTTGAAGTTGTTCGCACATATTATAATTTTAATAAATTATTCACTGCGTCAAATACCAAATAGGAGTCAAATTTGGCTAGTTGCTCATTATTCTGCTAGATGTCACTGCACGTATCAATTTCATATTTTTTTTATAATCTGTCGTGACTCGTGAATAAAATAACTTGTTATTGATATATTGTTACAAGCCCGTATAGGGTGTTAGGTACCACCTTCAAGTTTAAATTTAACACTACCAATTTTGATTTTGAGTTTTTATTTAATAGGCCTCTAATAAATTATAAAATTTATCCTACCAAGTTTTGTCAGTAGGTACGTTCAATTGCGTAGAACGAAATCAATTATAAAGAAAGATTTGAATTTTTAAAACTATCATATTAACAATGTATAAATCATTTATTCTAAAATTTTGTTAGTAAATTAAGAGATTTAGAAACCAAGACAGAAAAAAAAACAAGAAGATGTCAGCGCAATGTATTAAATTTATATGAATTTAGACAAACCGATAAAATGTCATACCTTTAAAAATATTATTTCGTGGTAGGTGATTTTACTCAATGATCATTTAAAAATATAAAAGTAGGTAGGCAATTAATTTTTTTCTAGTGTTTTACTTTTTCTGAAGGTCAGATATATTTTTTTTACAAATTTGTAAATTTTAATCTTTATATATATAAAAGAACAGGCCTTTTTTATGTACCCATTTTGTGATGACGGTATTTAACTTTTTTCCATTTTTTATTTTCACAGAATTGTTCCAAATACCTTCCTGAGTGTCACTACGTCCCTGATTTTCAAAATTTTGATTTTAAAGGATTGAAATCGGTAAAAATAAATTTGAAAAAAAAAACAATAATAGGCAAATACACGGTACATTCGTACCATAAATTTATTGACCAATAAGAAAGCATCTTACAAAATTCGTATTTTAAAGTGGTGCTTGCACAATTTTTTGAGATTCAAAATGGTCAATGAAAATGTTTAAGTTTCGAACACCGTTAAACCGAATATTTAATAACAAATTTATCAAAGTTCGATTTGGCAATTTTAACGGGCAAGGAAGTGCACCGTGCACGGGATCACTTAGTAATTTATATAGATTTAAGAATAATAAATAATAACCAGAATTTATTACTGTTTGATTGTTTACTTTGAAACACCATATCATGAGAGATTAGACATTCACTTTATTTATACATTACATTAATAATTTAGTTATTGTCACTTGTGTATATTTAAATTTGATTCATAAAATAATAATCATAAGAAACAATATGAAATAGATAAACTTATTATTTTTTGTCTTTTATCAAAAATATTAATTATTATATAAAATGTATATTTGTATATACATTGTCGATATCGTGAATAATTTAAGTGTATCCACGGACTATATCTTAGTGAGTGTTTCATAAAATTATAAGATTATAAGTCATAAGTAGCATATTATTAAGTTCACCGTATTTTTATCATTTATTATAATACAAAAATATTATTATTACTTATTAGTCACAAGGTATATGTATTATACAATACACTAAAATAAAGTTACAAATATTGTGTTGACGCCGCAACACATTGGACGGCTGGATGCATTTCGATACCAATTTTCTTGACTCGGCTACCTGCGGGTAATGGACGTGTCTAATCAGTGGGTTGCATTTATTAAAAACGTGTTTATTTGGTTGTCTAACTGATTTTTTCTTTGCAAGGACGCAAGGTAACAGAGGCACTTAAAACTTAGTATTGATGTTTATGTTTAATTGTTTAAGAAACATAAAAATATAATATATTAGTTAGTAGGTAGGAACAAATTTACATTAAAGTATCGATAATTTACTCTTTTACACGTTATTATAATTATTATTGTTTTAGAATAAAATTAACTTTTTATTAAATGGGCATGTAAGGAGGGATACCTCTCTTTAATTTATTCAATTCAAAATTATTCATTACAATTATGTTGTCCTAAATTGCTAGCCACAATAACAAAAAAAAAAAAAAAATTAAATATTGAACAGGACTTTAAAGTTTGAAATTATTAAAAAAATTAATTAACGCTGTACAAAATTAATACTAAATTGAGTTGGGTTCAGAACCTAACGCGACTAATTTTTAATTGCGTTAATATACATATTATAATAATTAGAGATGAACTGGTATAAGATATCCGATATCCGGTTATAAAACCGATACCATGCTCAATATTTTAATTTGATAATGTTTGAACAAATTTATTGGTTAAGAGAGCCTGCTGATTCATGACCATATTCGACACGAATACACGATACTTTATAGTTTATACTATCGTATAAATTGGATGGTTTTTTTTGTCTGAATACTATAATATATGGTATCATTATAATAATCATGTTTGTACAATATATATATGTATATATATATTATATTATGTAGTAGGTATCTGATTTTCATAAATGTATTATTGTTAATCAATGTTTATTATAAAATATATATATTTTTAAATAGGTATACGATAAACATAAAATTTTATAAAGTTAAATATATAATATACCAACGCTATATTTTGTATACTAAATACCTATAATATTATGACACTTTAATTCACTAAGATTTTTTGTTTTGTACGTTGTTTTATTTTCATACAAAATCAAAATCGTCAGATTTTAATAATTAGGTAGGTAATTAACACTTAACATTATAATTAATTTATTAACTCTGATTGAAAATAGTAGACAGTGTATATTGTGTCGTATATTATGCGCATAATTGATACGCATAAAATTTAAATTTGTTTTTGTATAGCTTTTCTAAACTGTATAAAAATTAAAAAGTAATTAATTTTAATAGTTATTAAGTATTTGAAAAAATTAGGTAGTAGAACAATTTTATTGAAGAATATGTTTTAAATTTTAATCTTATATTTTTATATTGATTATTAAAACGATTTAAAAATTGTACAGATAATTGCGGATTTTATGTAGTTTGTATTTTGGTGAAATATCTCAATACTTTTTCGTATAAAATAAAATATTCAATGGGATTCGAAATTCGAATGACTAGTTAGTAGTTTATGAGTTTTAAATATTTAAAGTATGGATGAGCAGAATTGAGAGGTAAGGGGATATTACGCAAAATGTTGGTCCACTGGTTCGTTATTACCTAAGCTTAAATTAATACTTACAACTTATAAGTTATAACTCATTACCTACTAGTCCAAATATATATTTTTATGTAAAAAAATACTCTGAAAAATATTCTGCTTCAAAATATGAAATTAAAAACGTATAGGTATTGTTATTTAAAAAAGAAAAAAATTGTAACGATAAAAATATTAAAAAATGTTGTACATTATTTTAGATTCTGAACGAAATGATGAATGTATTGATTTTACGATAATGTGTGTGACTGTGTGTGTGTTTTTTTTTATTTTTGAGTCTGAAGTGTACAGCATAGCTTGTCGAAATAATGCTTCAATTTCAAACTTTGGAGGTGGTTTCCGATGCGGCAAAGAATTTTCTAATAGTTTTTTTATTAATTTATTATTTATTAAAATGATTAACAATCTATAGAGATAAGAGTATATAAGTAATAAATAAATTTGATCATTTATAATAATTGGCAAATGACAAATAAGCTTTAATGGGCAGGCACTTAGCAATACCATCTAACATGAACACTATAAGATATTATTGTGTTTTTTTTAGATTATGAGTAGAGCGATGAATGTATTGATTTTACTATAAGATGTGTTTTTTAGTGAAAGAATACACGATAAGTTGTCGATAAAATGATTCGATTTTCAAAAAGGGGTGGTTTTGGATATAAATTTTTTATAAAATCTATTAAGTACTTTAGAGAGGTCAAACTTAAAAACTCCCAGTACTTATTTTTATAATATGAAAAACAAACACAGTATAAAAGAAAATAAGAATTTTTATGCAAATCAAATTTTTTACAAAATTGATTTTATTTTTTGATCTAACTCGAAAACAAATAGCCATAGATATTTAAAATTTTCATCAAATGTTTATAGGTATTATCGTTTTTATTTTTTAAATATTCGTCTACTTTTAAGCTACTTATTTATAGCATTTAGGCATAAGAAATTTTCTTTAGATTTTTTATAAAATATGTTGATCGAAAATTATTTGCTGGGCAAAAATGCTTAAAAATGTAATATAAAGCGCTTCATACGTTGTTTGTTTCTCAATAAAAAAGTATTAAAAGTCTATATTTACAATATTTTTTATCAAAATTCATAATAACGTAAAAATGTACAAATTATTTCGTAGTTAGAAATTCTTAAAAATTTTTTTATTTATTTATAAGTATGAGAAGTTTTCAATTTTTTAGTTTTTTTTTTTCTATGAATGTAGATATAAAATTATTAATTAGGTTAAAATTCTTGAAAATGTAATTTAAGATTCTACAAAAGTTATTCTTAAGACTATTAAAAATTTATAGGTTACATTTTTTTATATGCATTTGAAGTTGGAATTTTGACGTAATTTGTCAAAATCGTAAAAATTACAAAATATTTTGTTGTTAAAAATTCATAAAAGCATTAAATTATAAATCAAAAAAATATTTTGAAAAACGTTATTTATTTATTATTTATTAAAACGATTTACTATATCTATAATCTATATGGATAAAAGTATAATAAGTAAAGTCTATTATTAATGTTGGTTGTTAAATGACAGGAGGTTTGCATTAATAAGCAGGCACTTAGCAGTGCCAACCGATCTGGCACTTTTTAGTTATTACTTATTATTGTGATTTTTTTTTTATCACAATAGATCTCTATGATACTGTTATTTGCAACTTCGTTGACATTATCGGGAAGTAAGATAGAGGATAATTGTTTGATTAATGGGTTAATGTAAGAGTTTACGTTAGAATGAATTTTAAAGTAATACAATTTGGTAAATTCACTGAGGGTTGGAAATTTTAGGTTTGTATGATGATTTTTATTTGTGAAAACCTAGTAGAGAGCGTTTTTAGTCGTAAGTAGGTGGGTTGATAGGTCTAAAGCGTTTTAGTATTAGAGGGCTTCTCAGAATTCTATAGCTGAATTCCGTATATCCAGACTGGTCGAATTATTGATGAATAAATGTTTAGTTTATTAGATATAGTGATTTTAGATTTTGAGAGTGGTCTTAGGAGGTGGAGTCTAAAATTAATTGTTCTACGCTATGTCCTATGCGGCTATGCGTGGGCTTCAGTTTATTCGTTTATTTATTGTTAAATTAAGATATTTAATTAAGATTGCTATTTGAATTATTTGGTTGTTTAACGTACATATATTATATTTAAACACTTTATTATTATATTGACTTTGATGGAATTCTTTAAAATATGGCTAATTTTTTAGCATTCTAGTCAATAGGTTTTCCGGCTATTTGTACGAATTTCTACATAAACGATGCATTTTAAGTTAATGATTGTCGTGTAGTGTTATGTAATAAATCATAAGCGTCACGGGAGAGGAGATGTTATTATGGTGACGACCCTTTGGCTTTGAACTATACAGAAAATGGACAATTTGTCGTCATGGGAGTTATGAACACGTGTTGCAAACCCGTATTTAATCAACCGCACATCATCAATAGCGCCGTGGAGAATTCTAAAAGATCTCTAATGGAATCTACCACCCTTGATTTTCTTTTTTCAGTGTATTATTTTTTTACCCCTTACTTTATTTTATTTTTAGCCTCTTATTTTTATCCACCTCAATCATTTATTAGCTTGAATGAATACTTTTATTTTCACGGGTCCACAAATGTCATTTTTATTTATGATCATCCTTTTTTTTAAAGACTCGTTTATTAAAAAAGAATCATTATGCTACTGTAATATTAGAATAAGGTTGAATTTTTTAATTAATTTAATACGTGTTATAATATAGTTAATAACCTAGTGCTGACTAACCAATAAATAAAGTGGAATCTTATTGGTAGATTAACGTTGTACAATGGATAAAAAATAATAAAGCAAAGGCTTTATCGTATAATAAGGATACAACAAAGTTACTCATCAATAAATTCTGATAGACTTTGTATATTTGTGGATTATATTTTTATGATATAATGTAATTATTTTACTGCACAAAATAATAATTTGTAATGTATTATAAATTATAAGCCATCGTTTGAAACTGAGTGATGGGAACTGGGTAGATATGATAATATAATATTCTCACTAATCTTACTTATTAATTATTAAAATACAATGAATCCATTATTTGTTAAATGTTAAAAAATAATTACCGTTATTAAAGTAATTATTTATGTTGTTTTAAGTCATTATTATGAAAAAAATGACAAGTTAACATAGCATATAACTAGCTTTAAATAATATTGAGAGAGTCAAAATTATTGATAGCTTATAATAGGTATTATAAAGTTGAAGTTGTATCTATTTTTGTATAAATAGTACTATACACACAAACACACAGGTATTTTATTGCAAAAAAAAAAAAACTATTACAACCTACTAAGATATAACTCAATTCACGTTTTCGATATAACCTTTACGCTTATTTGTATATAGGTTGATACTAACATATCGAGTCAATTTTATGGTAAATTAATTATAAATAGGTAATTAAACTAATGAACAATAACCAACAGATTATTAATATCAATTTAAACTTTTAATTTTAGTTTTATAACATATATTATCCTCTCTTAAATTATAACTTTATCTTATTTTTCATTCTTGAATCACTAGATACGTAATTATAAAAATATAGAATGTACGACTTTGTTCTGTTAAATTTTTAAAAAAAACTACTCTACATAATATACACACAGGTGTGTTTTTTTACAAAATGTTATAACATAAATTTAAAAAAAACTTTGTCTCTAGAGGATCAACTTATTTTAGTTTCTCACCACGAATCTTTTGAATTAAATTGAAAATTCTCGAGTGGTACTAATCTGTTTATATTTAAACATTTTAAAATCAAGTAAAATTTTTTTTAGAATATTTTATTAAAAAATAATATAATTATTACTAGAATAATTTTAATTATTATGTATAACATATTAGTTTTGAATATAGATTATGATTATTGATCATTCACTCACCGTACCAAAATGAAACATGATACTTTATGGGTCACTATTAAAATATAATAATATTCATAAAATATTGAACATTAATTTGTTAAATGAAAAAATATCAGATGATTTAATTATTAAGTAGAAAATACAAGTATATTCAATCTAAAATTAAATGAATAATTAAGCATAATTTAAGGAGGTAATAATTTATTTTTATATTTAGATCTTATTTTTTGTGTTTGTCGACCTTTTATCTACTTATATACTAGATACCTACTAAATATATTATAATTATTTTTATAAGGATATACATTAAATTATATATTTGATAACATTTTTATTCTGACGCTGAGTTCATTGTTATGGTTATTTCCATAACAATATGTTGAATAGCTAATTATTACTGGGAGTTGGGACTTAGTTATCTTGGATAATATTTCTATATGGTCTATTTGCTTTTGAATATATACAAATTCTATCTACTATTAAAGATTGGGTGCAGACTGCAGAGTGGCTTAAGTTCTTAAATCGCTCCAGTTATACTTACTTCATTATTGTCATTGCATGATGACGGACATTTGATTTTTTTCTTGCGGTAGGTACCTACTATAATTATTAAAAACGATACATTATTATTATTTTTTGTTTAATTAATTATTCAAAAGTTTATTAGGTTAGGGAACTTTATATAATATTGTATACTTGAGTACAAAAAAGCTTCTACGACTTTTTGTAGTACAATATAAATTATCTTTTCAATCGCTTAACTTGCACAACTTTTTGCGATGAATATTGTATTAAATGTGTTTTTACAAAGTTTTCGATGTACCTATATTGTATTTAAAACACCATTTATATTATAGAAATGAATGTCAATATGACCTGTTTATTATATAATACTTTATATATTGTAAAGGAGGACGTTTTGACAAACATACAACATAAAAGTGGTATTCTAGTTAAATATTTACATGACATATATAGGTACTTTGCAGTTACTTTATTTTATACTTTAAGATCAGCGTATGGCCATAATATATCTACATATTATATGATTGTGTTTTATGTAAATATGTTATTCTAGACATCCTATTAGTAATTTATGCCACTATTTGTGAACGTTATAAATCATAATTCTGTAGAAGTATTACGTTCAACAGGAATAGAAGAAGTTTTGTTAATGTTTGATGTCACGTTTGGTTTTTTTTTTTTGAATATATAGATCAATGTTTTTTTATTGTTTAGGTACATATTAATAAGGTTATTGTAATTTCAAGATTTCAACTAATATTATTATAATACTGGTGAAAATATAAGTACATTAGTCTATTTAGTATGAATTCTTGGTTTTAAAGTGAATTAGGTAATCAACTGTACATATATAATATATATTATATATTATTTTAAAAATAATGAAAATTGTGTAACCAATTGTCATTTAGAAGTGTCTTTGAATGCTACGATTTATGATTGATTTTATATTTATTTTTATAACAATATACCATTTTATTTTGCACTGTGATGAGAGATAATTTGAGAGATTAAACACGCCCGGCATTTAATCTAGATTTTTTAAAATGTTTGTCAATATATAATATAGAAAAATTCGTTACATGGGCGTAATTTGAAGGGGGAGGGGTTAAAAATTGTCTGGAGTTCACTCATTCTAAGAGATAAATATATATACATAGTACACACTATATAGTAATAGTATGTATTGGCACATAATATAGTTTTGTTATACAATTTTAAAATATTTAACTATTACTTGTGTTTAATATAAATTAATATAATTAAACAAAAAATATTTAATGGTATTAAAATGTATAACTGTATGAAGGTGACTTTTTCAACAGATCTTTTTAATTTTTTACTAAAATATGTCAGGATTCTAGCCCCCCTTTAAAAAAAAAAATATTAGGCCTAATTTCGCCTACCTATATGTGTATATAGGTACTATACACCTACATATATGTTGTAACTTTTGTCCTTTGGTTGATTATAGATTAAAAAAAAAAGCTTTAACATTCAAGTTCGCTTGTAAATGACTAATTTATCAATATGCTAATATTAAAAAAAATTGGTGATAATAATAATGTTGTACAGCATCGCATATTTAAATAATACACAAACATTTTTTCTATAAAATGTGTATGTACATTTATTTTTATTTATAAACTTTTAAATCGTTAACTGATGACTACCATTTTTCTCGATTGAAAATAATAATTAATGAACTTGTTGCTACAACCGGGTACTGTTAACACCAGCCAATTGATTTACTGCAGAAATGTACCTACTAAATGCCACAACTCTGAATTACTGTTCAGTATTTCTTGTTTTTGTATTACCTATATTTACTGCGGTGTTTGGTAAATTGTTGATGCAAATACGTACGTATTTCTTAGTGTGATTGCAACTAAATTTTATTAATTTTTATTGAATCATATACAATAGCTTTGGAACATTAAACATTACAGGTAGGCAATTTTTTTCGTATGATTTGGAAATATGAAAAATTAGTATTTTATTTGATCTTATACCTTTGATATCACCCATTTGGTTTTATTTATAATTCAATGAATATGAAATATTGAATAGTAGATCATGGACAATTAATCACTCAAAATATAATATTAGCAAAGTTGTAGTCTTGTAGACGAAAAAAAAAATAATGTACCTATAATAGTATAATACTTACTATGATTGTTCAGTTTAACTTCTACATATGAAAAACATCGTGCAAAACAAATAGATGGGCTTGCCGGAAAAATAATGTACTGTGTTATTATAAATAATCCTTAAAATAAAATAATTAAAATAGTTATTACCATAAAATGACTGTAGTTCTTAAAAGACCTAACTTCTATTAGTCTGTATGCAATGAGCCTGAAAAACAGCAGGCTGTTTGGAAAAATAATAAATAGTTCAAAAACGGGCGACCCCATTGTAAAGAGCCTAGTCTTTTTGCAAAAAAAAATAAATTTCCATATGGCCTACGAGACATGAGTGATAGATATTGTTTGCATCTATATACTTTATATTCACAATATAATATTCATATTTCGTTAGTTATTATTATTTTTTTTAAAGTTAAAATTTGATGAATACAGTATAGGTTTATTACTTTTTAAATGAGTTTGTATAATATTATGTTTATTATTTTCTGATCAAATAAATAATAAATATTTTTTTTCAAAGGATTATCCTTATTCCGGTCATAATTAATTTCATCATAAATATAAATATTATAAAATAATAAAAAAATAGATACATACTATATACTTAAACTGTGTTTATCATCCAATTTTCTATAAATAAAGCTAATAAACTTCAATGAAATAACTCAAAATTATTAGTATAACTTCGAAATTTGAAGTTTTTCAATCCAGAAAGTCGCCTCAGGGATTTATCGACTTTTAAAAACTTTTATCCGTGTCGTATACCTACAGTAATCCTGTGCTCTTTTATATTGAAACTCTAACAAAAACTACTATATTTATTGTTTTATTTTTCATCTCTATCTACACTTACTCTTATTTTTTACCCCCTGGAGTAAGGAAAAACTTATAAAATCGAAATTGGATTACTGTAAGCGGCCACCGATGACAATATAAACCGATATGTACTTAGAATAGAAAATATATGTAACATCTATCGAATAACTATTGAATTGATTCCATAATTCATCCATTCATCATTGCCAAAATGTTTAACAGAAAAAATAAACACATTTTTTTGTTATTCAATGTTCAAGTACGTAAAAAAATACTTGTTGCAATAATACTAGTAAAAGTTTTAGTTATCCATAAAAAATTATAATAAAATTATTAAAATTATTAAGTGCTTATTTTTCTTGTACCTATCTTCCTGCTGACTACCAAATAACATTTTTACTGTACACATTTCACATTGCATATATTTTGAAATGAGGAGTTATAGTTAAATATAATTGTAATACCACATTTATTTGTGAAACCTTTTCTTACTTATGAGATTTTGATTCGAAGTTAAATATTGTATTATGCTGTATTACCTGCGTAAAGACAGACAACTTATGAATCTATTCTAAAGAATTAAATGTTTGAATATTTCGTTTGTTATACATTTTTTACATAATAAGAATCTATAATAATTATAAGAAAAATATAATTTTTCATAAATTGTATGGTAATGAATATTTAAATAAACATCAAAGATAATTAAACTGGGATCATAGTTATAATTTTTATTAGACTTGGTTAAATACAAATTTATCTTAAAGAAGAAAAATTAATACAATTCTATTAAAATTAATAGAATATATTATATTCAAAAATATATGTCTTTGTTCTTAGTATTATTTTGTCATTTTAATTTAATTGCTTCGTTTTTTAAACCATGATGTTGGTCATTATGTCTATTATAAATTACCTCATTAAAACGTTACCTATTGAAATAATATAAAGTTGATATTTTTTATTTTATTTAAAATAATTCCAACTATATATTTTAAGTAGAATGAACGAAGAATAACGAGGATGTTATGCAATATAGGTAGGTACGTATATATTTTTAAAAATACAACAATGTGAAATAAAATAAATACACTTCAAATATTTATTGGTTATAAAATAAACCCAGTGTAGTATTTCAATAAATATTTGAATGTGATTTACTTTACTTATAATTTTTGTCTAATAAGTATAAATAGATAAGTTGCTGATTCTTAGGTACACAATACTAATACCTATCTACTGTTTTATAATTTAAAACATAAATTACTAATTACGCAAATTACCAATTTGTTGAAAGATAATTTTGTAGCAATATATTACATTTTTGATGTTTAAAATAATGTAGGTAACTTAAATAAATTTAAACTGATGAGTGTTATTTTTTTTAAATTTTATATTTAGTATTTAATTATATATGAATAATGAATTAAAGTGTAATGGATATATTGTATAAAATAATATTTTTCTTTAAACTATTATTAAAAATGAAATTATATATAAATGTTAAAAAAAAAATAACTAAAAACAAAAAAAAAATGTATAGTTACAATTTACAACTTGTGCGGACAAAAGGTTTATTAAACAGTTTAGATAATATAACAAGATAACATACAATTTAGCATAATTTAAATGAAGGAGCCAAAATAATTGGATAACAATTTTTACCGTTTTCACGACGTATTTAGTAAAAACAATGTTGATGTTAATGTTATTAATGTTAATTTAAAGTTGAATGTTAAGCACATTGCTACTGCTGATCCACGTACTGAAATCAAACAAACAAAACGTAATTAATTAAACAATTTCAATTTTTATTTTCTTCGACTATAATTCATTTTTATTTTTTGATTACAATTTTAGAGGAGTAAATAAATGTTTAGTATCTATTATTTGATGTACATAATTACATTTCAGGGATTAAGATCTTACTAATTTTAAGAATAAAATCAGTATGAAATCCTATTTCGAGTTAATTTATATATTTATAAAATTGTGTTAATGCTAGCTAGGTATACGTTACAAAAATGCAAGAAAATAAAGAAAGTAAAACGTTTAATACTTAGGTCAGGTTAGTAATATTTTGTAATTTGTAAGAGCTTCTTTTATTTTTTTTACACCGTTACTATACTTTTTGCATTATTTTGTAAAGTATAAGTAGAGAATTAATGTTAGCGAAAGTACATTTATCTGTACAAAATTAAATTAGAATTTATGCATGCAATTTGACATTAATAATTATTAAATAAAACAAGTACAAAAAGCCAAAAAGGACAAAGAAAGGGTAATAGGTAGATATATAAAAACATGCAAATATAAATAATTAACATGTTTTTATTTTTCTAGGGGTTCGCACTATTATTTTTGGTACGCGTTGTCCTCTCGTATTTTATACAGTTGTTTTTACTAAAGCATTCTTACGTAAAATATAGAAATTAGTTTTATATATATTTATATTATATGTTTTATTATTTATTTTATGAATAGTCTCGTTGATGGAAAAAGACTAAAAAAAATGTAGTTCAGTAACATATAAGTTGAAACCAAAGTCAAAAACTATGTTATGTATGACACGCCATTTAAAACAAAGTAGATGATTAGGTCTAACTAATATAATTTATTTTTAAATCAGTTTTTAATTTAAAAAATATAATACATTTAAATAGTTACATATTATTTAGATAACATGTATAATTTTTTATTTCAATAAATTATTACTATTAATGTATATGTAAAAATGATTAGCCTAATATTCTATACAATATGTTACTAACTTTTATTGATTGGTATCTGTCTTAAATTACAACATTGTATCGCATTAATTATTTTTTAATAAAAAATAATTATATTTTGTTCTTTTACATTCCAAAAAGTAAATGTTGGTATAAACATTGTCAAAATATAATTTTTATTATTTTCAATATAACTAGGTAACTATCACAAATGTTTAATAATATAATTTAGGTACTATATGTAATATATTTTAATGAAGTATATCAATTAAAATAACCAGTCTTTGTATAAAAGTATAAAATAACCGTAAAAAACATTATATTTTTTTTTTGGTGTAAGCAAAAACAATTTTTTCTGAAATTCTTCATTTTGTTATCATTGCTGATTTTCATATTTTGTTTTTGTATGGTTTGAATCAATCAAAAATTACATATTTCAGACAGAAGATTACTTTTTCTAGTTGTACATTATTGTCAATTTCGATTATCTTGTAGTAGAAATGAAAAAATAAGCTCCTCAGTACTCACCGTACAGTGGAGTAAAATGTATTTTTAGTACTATGCAATTTTTGAACCCTTATTGGTGTTTAAGTAATGATTGATACACAAATTAACAACATATTTTTAAAATATAAATAAAAAAAATAATGTTAAAATATAATGTTTTGAGTAAAGCATAAAATCGTATATTCATAGAAGCAATTTTTGTTGATCAATTATATAGAAAATTGTTTGGACATAGGAAATTAACAATGGTTAATAACTAAATCTAAATGGATAAATCAGAATATTATAATTATTAATAAATTAGAACAGATTTTTTAGAATTTACGTATAATATTTACATTAAAGAAGTTTAATGTTGATAAAAAATTTTTATACTCAAATCTTCTAATGGATATTATCCATTCTCAAACTTCTTTATAATCATTAATTTGGCTTTGTATTTTTAAATTTGTTTGTTTTTCATATAGTGATAAAAAAACTAAAACAAAAAATCGTGTTTATTTTCATTTATTATCCCTCTTAAAGTGTTTTTTTTGTTTTAATTTGATTTTTGTTACTTGTAGTTTGATTGAGTTGCAACAACGTTATTTTTTTAATCAATACTATTAAGATCCAATTTATAATATTAGTTGTTGCTTGTTTAGGATTTTTTTGCTGTTGAATATATTTTTTTTTCAAATGCACATAGTAGATCATATTATATTAATACGTCGTTTTATTAAATTTAACAAAGATTATTCATAATCTTATAATTAAGATTTGACCTAGAATTGGTTATTATTATAATATTTATAATTTTTTATTTTTTTAAGATTTTAGTTATCATTTTTTGTTTTTAGAATTTTCCATGAAGTATAAACTGTGTAACTTGAGTTCATATTTATATTTTTATTTGTTAACATTTTTATAAATCGTATTTGTCATACACATTATATTATAATTATTTGGATAAAATGAAAAGTTGTCATAGTTATACAGTAGGTATATGGTATAGCATTAGGTTGATTGTCAATATATGCATTATATTGAAATAAACGTATGGATAATCAATATATACTCAATATAATACGTATTTTATGTAATATACTTACCTATTCATAATTTTATACGATAAATGGAATAGTAAATGTTTATTTTAGATAACTAAAATAGATATAAAACTCAAATATTAAAACTTATATTATATTACATATTATATGTCCAATATGAATAATCAGTGACTTATGAAAACTGTGAATTTATTTTTTTCATTTGTTAGAATTTATAATTAAAATATTTTTATTTTAATATTGGTTTGCAATGTAAATTGTATAATTAAAGTTCTGATCTCTTTTGGTCCTGTTCTCATAAACCATAATGTATGTATTTAATAAAATTATTATTTGAATTTTATATTAAAAATCTGTCCACACTAGTAAAATTAAAATTGGTTATCAACATAAATCGATTATAGAAATAACGTAGGTACTTCAATTTAAATTATGAAATACACAGTATTAATAGAAACATATAATAGATCTTTACACTTACCCAAAAGTATTGCTTCACGTTTGTATTCCTTAGGAGGCGGTAATGCCTTTGGGCGACCTATATTGATGATGGCTTGACATGTAACTTTCATTAACCCATTGTTGAAGTGATCAGGAGATATCGACAAATTTAATTTGGATATGCTGATGTATAAACCATTGTGTAATTTTTCTGAGCGGTCGTAATTGGAAATCACCTAACCAAAACATTTATGGATTTACGTTAATAATGTAATATTAATTAATTAATCAATCATATAAATTAAACATCTATTTTATTTCCATTTTTTAAATTATACAAGTGTAAAAGAAATTTATTTAAATTAATCGAAATATTTTACATTATTCGATTAAATCAGTAGAAAAATCAATAATATTACTTTCTAATATATCTGGTGTTTGAATTTTGAATGTATATTTCTGTTCTGTTCTGTTTTTTTTTAAAGAAAATTTATCAGAGAAAATTCAATCTTGATATTAACCAAGTATTTTATATTATATAGTGTATTGAGAAGTATAATAGTTGTAATAAAATGGTGTTGATAGAATCTATTAGGAATGATTAGTTTCTGTTTCTATATTTTCAAAATATTTTTTTTGAGTAAATTAGTACAACTAATTAGAATTTAAAATATTCTATTTAATACGCTAGAATTTAAAGTTCATTACAAGTACAAGTACATTTTTATTACAAAAGACTTCAATGTGAACAACTTTTAAAGGTTTTAAAATTCAAAACGAAATGTAGTCTGTTGTAAAAAGTTTTTTCCATAAATATTAGTTTGAATACAACTCATTAATTAAGTGTTGAATAATTAGCTACATTATTGTAAGAATTTACAATGTTTATACTGAATACTATATGACTATAGCATTACATAAATTCAGTTCTATTGATGTTTGTTATTTTGATTTATAATATCATTAAGTGTCAAAACAAATTTAACTTACCATTTTGTCATTAATATACCACCGAAGTCTTGCAGCGGGAAATGATTCTCCCGATGTACAATTTAAATAAATTGTATCACTAGTTTGATAGACTCCAGAGCCTCCATTGATTTTTGTTAAATCTTTTGGTTTCGGCAAACCTGGAAGGAAGTTAATAATAATTAAATATTTTTTTAAGGATTTAATAAAGGTAGTAAAATGTTTAATGATTTTACTTGGTATTATACGGTAATTTTTTTTTTAATTAGTTCGTCAAATATTAGTTTATTAATAATAAGTGTAACAAAAAAAAAAAACTGTTCATTTTGTTTAAATTTATTAATTAATTTAATAAATCATAATACCTTTTTAGATTCTGAACGAAGTGATGAATGTATTGATTTTATAATGATGTGTGTTTTTTTTTGTGTCTATGTACAGCATAACTAGTCGAAATAATGCTTCAATTTTAAACTTCGGGGGGGGGGGGGGGGGTTTCCGATGGCAAAGTGAATATCCTTGGTGCATTATAGAGGTCAAAAGTAAATATTTTCCAACAGTTTTCAAAAAAATCCAGAAAAACAAAAAAAAGTGATGGAAAAACGGGAATTTTTACGCAAAACCAGTTTTCGACCAAATCAATTTTTTTTATATGGATGTAACTCAAAAAATAATCACTGTAAATACTTGACATTTTCACCACATGTTTATGTTACTGTTATTAATACATAGCTAAATTTTCAAAATATTTTAACTTTTTATGAGTTATTTATAGACCACAAAAATTTACAATTTTTTTGAGAATTTTTTTTTGAACTGTCGATAAATAATTTCGGATGGCCAAAAAGACTTGAAAATTGAATACAAAATTTCTTATGAGTTGTTCTTATGGTAGTTAAAAAAAATCAAAAATCGTTAGTCACAATTTTTTTTATAAGCGTTTATAGTTCAAATTTTTACGAAATATGTCAAAATCAAATATTTTTGTGTTTATAACTAAGGATTTAAAATACAACACCAAGTTTTTCATAAATTTTCCTTCAAGTAACTATAAAGAAAACTCGACGCATCATTATAGGAAAAATTTTAAGTGTTTTAAAATTTAAAATTTTTACTAAATAGCATAACGACAACGATTTATCCTCAAACGATTTTAAATATTTATCGTTATTCAAAAAGTATAAATCGTAGATACTTGAAAATTTCACCAGTTATTTAGATTGGCATTTCCTTTACATGACCTGATTTTCAAAATATTTTTACTTTTTTGAGTTATTTATAGACAATTGAAATTTTCAATTTTTCTAAGAATTTTTTTTTGAAGTGTTGATAAAATTTTTTTGGCGAAGTCAAAATACTTGAAAAATTAATACAAAGTTCCTCATAAGTTATTCTTATGGTGATAAAAAAAATTATAAGAAAGCATAGGTACAATTTTTTTTTTATTACATAGCATTTGAAGTTCAAATATTGACTAAAATTCGTCAAAATCATGAATATTTGCAAATTATTTTGTAGGTATAATTCATGAAAGTTTTTGTATAAATAGCTAAGAGTTGAAAATTGAATTCAAGATTTTCTATAAGTTTAGCTTACAATAATTGTAAAGAACTTAAATTTTGGTGTAGTCAGGCCATTAAAACATAAACCACTTTTTCACCAACCACTGGAAATTATATCCTAGGCTGACAAATCATCTTCGTTCAGAATCGTTTTTCGTATACAATGATACCTATCATTGGATTAAAATTTAACACTCCTACAATATATACCTAATAATGATCCACACGGCACCTAATGTACAGTAGAGCGGTATCCACTTACCCGCTTTTTTTTTTTTTAATTCGTTTACATTAATGAAAATTTACAATCTATAGAAGGTAAATAAGTAATAATGATGAGTGGTCATTACAATGTGAAACTATAAAAAATAAAAAATTGAGTAAAAGTTTCATGTTCAAATCAGAAGCTTTTGACAATTCATTATTTAAAAATATGATTTGGTGAATTAATTTATCCTAATCTCTAGTTTGATAAATTAATTTTATTATGTATCATTTTACACAACATTTTTAATTTATTTATTTTATTATAGAAGAAACAAAATGTATTTTTGTTAATATTACTGATGATTCACTGAATGAATAGTTTATTTTCGGAGCATGTCTCTAATTTTCATAGTAAATAGTAATAATCATTATTCAATCTGTGAATAAAAAATAATGGAAATAAGTTAGTTAAATGCACAGGTTTATTCGATAACTAATTTGATTTAGATTATTATGTTTTAATTAAAAAAATAATGTATTTAGACGTTTAAAATGTCTTATGACTATTTTTATTTTTAATACCTTTTTAGTAACTAAAAAATATTGTGGCTTTCCCTGTTTTATAGACGTGAATAAGTGGTTAGGGGGAGTTGGGTGCTGGTGTACTTGATCCGGAAGTCTTGGTCAGAGGGTGACAAATTACCAAATAATAGTGGCATAATAGAAGGAGGCTGAATTATGATAGAGCGCTAGTTTTATACTTTGGTCAGGGAAAAAAATATGGTTGATCTGGCCCCAGTGATACCTTTATAGCTCTACAGTCTACATTATTGAAACAAAAATCTAGATTCGAATCCGCGCAGTCAGTTTTTTAAATACTTTTTTAAATTTTGGATTAAATATTAAAGACACACTATACTGTTAAGTGAGTATACATGATTATATAATATGGTGTGGAGAGTTCAATAGAAAAAACCCTGATCTATGTACAGAAAATATGCGTGTTAAAGTGTTTGTAGGTAATTCCCTAAAAAAGGTAATTATAGTGCATGAAAAAATAATTTTAGGTGAAACTCAAGACCTCTAAATTCAATGTTCTATAGTTACGTGCCGTTAGTTATGAATTTGTATACATTATTACTGCTATGATGGATAATAATAAAACGTATGTAGGTATATATTTAATAGTTTAATACAGTGATTCCCAATTTCTTCTATTGTACGCCCGCTTTGTAGGTCTTAAAAATCTCACACCCCACTCCTATAATAATTTTCTATTTTTTTTCTTAGTACATTGTAAAATAAAAATAATGTAATAAATACATATATTTTACTTCGTGATGACTGCTTGCGCCTCCCCAGCAATGTTGACTTGCTACCTCAAAGAGCGCGCCCTCAGGTTGGGAAACATTGGTTTAATACATTTTACTTAAAAACTGTACGTTGAAATAATTAAATTTTAAAACTTATTTTTTTTCTATTTTGCTAATTTGTCTACTACTTCTTTTGTTTATAGTGTTTTAGAATAGTCGCGTGGACACGTTTTAATATAAGTATCACCACTGGAAAACTATCGTCTATTTATTATACTACACCGATAGAGCATAGACAGTTTTATATATAAAATTAATTTATCATTGCCCAGTATCTGTAGTAAGTACACATACACTAATATGCAAATTTAATTATATTTTAATAAAATATAACTACTTGTTTTGTGAACATAAATATCTGTATTAAATATTTAAGTTTTTTCTAAAAAACATAATTTCATAAATACTAGCACAAAAATTAAATTATAAAAATTTTATTAATTAAAGAAGATTTTTTAAACCGCTAACTTACGTAATCTTAAGTAGATAATATAAAAGTAATTAAGAACAAATACATATTTAATAAATAATAAACCTGTAAAGTATTAAATAATTTCTCAGCAATAATTAAAAAAAAATTGTTTATTGTTCATTCAAATTTGTTATCTTAGTATTACACACACTTAGGTAGTATAATATAGAAATATATAAACCGCATTGGTATTACAGTTAATAGAGGGTATTCATATTTATTTATTATCAAATAATCAGATAAGAAAAATCAGCATTAATCTTGACACAGTTTCACAGTGTACTTTTTTTTTAATAATTCTATTTTTCAAACGCTTTGTAGGTGTATAATGATAGGTAATAAAAACTTTTCATAATTATTCTAAAATTAAAATAAAAAAAATTTCACCTAGATTAACCGTGTGTATAATAATTATCTATTATAGTCAACAACAGCACCTAGGTACCTATTCATATTTGGTGATACGCGTGCTTAAAACGGAGTGTGTGTAATATGCACTAGCCAAATACATATTTAATAGTTTGTTTATATGCTTATGACAAGTTAACATTATTATGTTGTCTAAAATGTGCAAAAATATATATGTTCAACATTTTACCAGCTATTATGTAAACGACAATATCCAACACAATTCGTTTCATAAAAAATGTATACCTAAAATATATAAAAAAATAACCAAGTGGGGGTGGGGGTGGGAGTGTACATGTGTGGCTTTAGTCAGGCAGGTAGACGGGATACACAATAAAGGTTTTGTTAAAGTGCAAAGTTACGTGTTTTTACTTAGTCATTTCGGACGTTTAATAGTAGCGCGTATACATTAGTTGTGAATGGGCTATTAAAATAATTGGGTAAGGGAAATCGACGTATTGTGTAGCGATGTTATAGCAGTGTAAGCCTGTGACCATTTTTCAAGGGGCCATCATAATAATAACAACGCTGTCAGGTCCCTATAGTAAGAAGGCGTCGCTGAAATACTTCGAGGACACACGATGTGTACACAGTGGAGGAGTACTAGAACATAATTAATATTAACGGCTCTATCCCAATGCGTTTTCTTCGAGACATTGATGTATTCGATTTCGCGTATAGCTTCCTTGTTTAAAGTGAAAACTTTTACTGATTCTTGTGATTAAGGCGATTGCGTATAATAGTGTACATTCTTGTTTTATAAACATGATTGTTATTATATTAAGATGAAAGTATTTGGTTCAGCTGGTTTTTATATAAAATTGTCTTTATATATTATATTAAATTTAAAATAATATTGCTCAATATTAGGAAAATTGTATTAGTTGTTATATGCATGTATATTACTACGAAGAAAATATTATGAACAATATTTTTAATTTATGTTAAGACAATTAATTTAGAGTATATACGTCTATATTTTTAATTATAAGTTTTAAAATAAGAGTTATTTAAACAACTAAACCTAAAATTTAGCAAAGGGCCTTATTAATATGAATAATTAATATTATTAATTTTATTTACCTTATTGAAGACTATACAAGGATCAATAGTAATTAATTTATTACTTGTTTATATATTTTTTTGAAATTTCCATACACTTTTTTTGTTTTAAAAGTATTGTATATTTTCTTATATGTAATTAGTAATTACTTTACTATTTGATCAATACTTAAAAATAAACAGTACCTACGTAAGATTATGTTGCTGTGTTGAAGAAACATTTTTGATTGATTGATGAAAATTATTTTTTAATAATTATTTCATTTGTTGGGTAATTAATTTTGCTAAAAACTATTTATTATTATTATTATTTATAATTATCAATGTACAATAAAATTTATGAATATTAACAGTAGGCTATAGTTATCCACGAGCATTTGTTTAAACCAAATTAGCCAATATGACATTTATTTAGTTGAAAATAATAAATTTGGTTTATCTTATCTTAAAAATGTGTAATGTAATTTTAAATTAATACATCTATATTACATCATTTAGAAAATGTTATAATATAAATTAAGTGTTATTAGATTAAATATTTTGTTTTTGTAACTTTTAAAATGTTCCAAGTTTGTCAATTTAGATAAGAACAACAAAAATCTTTAATGGATCACGTAAAACTAATAATGACTTATCTCAATCAAAATATTTGATTATATATTTGGCATATATTTATCATAAATAGTAACAAATTATATCTTAATTTGTTAAGGTCTTAAAACATTGTTAGCAATTAAACGTAATGCTGTAATATGTAAATACCTAGTTATATAGGTTGAAAAACTTTAGAATATAAATTTATAATTATTTTTTCTGTATATTTTTATTGTTTGAATAAATAGTGTAGATTCACAGTATAGTTCTATGAACATCTTTTAAGTAAAAGATAATAAAAATTCTATAATATTATGTATTTACTTATTTACTTATAGGTAAAAATATTTGCATATAAATCAATATATATATAATATAAGTCTTAAAATTTGGACCAGTTTAATAGTTAAAAACCGTTATCTGTTAATTTATATGTTTTAATTTGAAGTAATTAATTTTTGAAATTAGTTGAAAACAATGACTATTTTTATATTTTACATATTTATCAATGATAGCCTAGATAAATATAATTTATGTATATTTTAAAATTAAATTGATTAATTAAAGTGAAAGTTTACTCTTATTCGAGAATTAATATGATCTACACCTATAATATTACATTTTCTGAAAATTGTTGGCAGAACAATAATTCAAATTCAACAAAAGTTTATCTGAGAATTTATTAGTTGGTTTCCTAGTTAAAATACGCATAAGTAGATAAACATTAAATTGTCTTTATATTTTATGTATTATGTATACATTATATTGTATTATATTTATTAAATGTAATATTTAAAACACAAATAGTTATAAGTAATCAAATTATGAATAATTATTTGTTGTTTATTAATACGTAGTGAATTTAATTTAAATCGATTAGTTAAAATTTAATTATATTTTATGAAGATAAAAAGGAGAAGTACACACAATTATAATTTAATTCTGAAACTAATTTTTATCTAATCATTTTATATAAATATTTTGTTTAAAATTAAATAATTAATGTTTAAATAAACTTACTTATTATGGCCATTTTGGATTCAGCGTGAACAGTCGTAAAGAATGGCGCTTCAGCAGATACTTCACACTTGTATTCGCCATTCATCAATAAATTGGCGTGGCGTAAGGTGACTTTTGTGCTATCCGAGTAAGTATGCTGAAAATCATAATTTTAAATACCATGTAAGTACTCAGTTTAAAAATTTAAGTACAAATTATAACTGGTGAAAACTAACGTTTATTGAATAGGTAAACTTAAATGTAATTAGTCATTTGATTAATTTAAGTTTAATTTAATTTGATAATTTAACACCTTAGTAGAAATTAGTATAACATGATAGTTAGATTTTGATTAGATTTAAATTGCTAAGTTATAAATTTACAAATAATAAAAAGTTATTCATTCAATAATTATTATTTATAATTTTATAAATTAGTATATTTAACTTAAAGTTATTTACTAAGAGTAACTATTTTTTTTTCAATTCAAGTTATTGTTTTCATAAATAAAAAAAATTCCTTATAGCTTTATTGATCTGTACTATGTATTGATTAAAAACATAACATTTGTCGTGTTTTTAGTATTTTATGATTTGTTATTGTATAAATTATTATTAATACAATATGAGACTATACGTTTTACAATGATATAATAAAATATATTATTTCATGTTTATTTATTAATCGGAAATTAAAAGCTTTATAAGAAATATTTCCTAAAATATTACAACATACATGCTACAAATCCTTTAATGGCATTTTTTTTATTATTTCAGTACCTACATTATAGTGTTACATAATTTCACTATTATCGAAACTGTTATTAAGATGAAGTTATATACACAAAATAATATGTTCGATAATGTTTCTTATTTTTTAGGTTTACTTTTGTATTTTTGAATAGATAGTTAATTCATTCTACAATAATGGATCCAGATGTTATCCAAGAAATGGAGTTGACGGAATTTTAGAAAATAAAAATCGTAACAATAGTATTTTTATGATGTCTTTCATGAAAACTTGTTTATTAATCTTGGTGGCATTTTTTCCATCCAATCAATATTTTATTTCCACTGCAGAAAAACGACCGAATGAATACATGCAAATTGAAGCTGTTCTAATATTTAAAAATATATGATTAAAAAAAAAACCCATATAAACACATATCATTATTAGACTTATGTCCAAAATTATTCAATAACAAGTATTACGATAGAACGATATGTCAGATATTAAAAAATAATAATAGAAGTCTAAATACATATTTTTTACTGAAGTTTGAAGCTCGTAGAACGATCAATCAATTCAGCTATTATAATATAATAATAAAGTCTAAAAAGTATTTTTTACTTTTGCTATTGATACTACTACTAAAACAATGTTTAGATTTTGTCTATAAGATTATTTTTACTCGATACCATTATTATTATAATAAATTGATTGATTTACGGCAAAATTTAGGAATACGAATTTATCAAGTACTTGTGATTTGCAAATAGGTAGACATAAATATATTATATATGTAATTGGAACATTACACTGAAAAACGATGATAGTCTTAACGAAATAGTTTTATCTGTAATTGGTATAGTTGTAACAACCTGCACGGGTTAATGCGTTGAATTACATTGCGATGTCATCAGCAGACGTTACGGAGTCAGACTAGAGAGAGAGGGCAACGTAATCACTTCTGCAGCAGCTCTCGTCATTTTAATATTATCACGTTGGCTTCTATAGTTAGGTGACGACTAATTACACAAGCTTTGACAATTAAATTGTGGTTTTAGCCAGTAATAATAGACAAATAGATATCTCAGCCAGCTCTAGTTTTAGCTACACGAGTTCAGCGTGTATTAAAATATATTGATAGTTGCGAAACAAACATAAAGTTCGTAATTAATAATATAATTCCCTCGTTTAAGTGTTTTGTGCTATTTGAACTAAAACTGTATTTTAAAACTAAAACAAAATATCACTGTAATGATACCTTATTGTTACGTATTCCATGACTAATACTAGGTAATACATTTATCGTTATTTATTAACGATGAGAGGTATAGGTAAATATTTTTAAGTACGACTTTCTTTCGTATTTTTGGAATTGGATTGATATGATAAACATATTAAAATGTTATATTATTACTCAATCATTAAAGTAGATCACCTGAATAATTACCTATACTTAAACAAATGAAATTGAAAATATTTCTGTCTTGTATGGATTTCATATATGTAAATTTTTAATATTGGATAATATGGAAATTGACAATTGTTAACGACGATTGCATACAATAATAATTTAAATAATTTATTTTGTAGACGCTATTTGACATCTAGACATATACCATATGGATAATGCACTATTTACACAATGTTCAATCTCTAAATTATAATTGGTACATTTTTAATTTAAAGTGTAATTATTATATTTTATTATTGCGTCTTTTATCTTTTTATGCCTCATTGCGTCCTACTTAATATAACAGTAGGTCGATCAAAATAGAAGACACATAACTCATGGATGGTGCGTACAATGCATGTTTGTTATGGTAAACAATAAAACCAACGAATACTATTTACTTATGTGGATAACTTCACTTTCTATTTGTTTTTTTTTAATCATTAGTTCATTACTTTGACTGTCGAAAATATAGTATATATGAGGATAATTCTCAGATATCAATTTCAGAAACAATATTAACAATATAATTTACAATTTTTATTATTACTCAATGTTTTGGTTTTTATAAAATACATTTATCAAATTCAAATATATATATTTTTTTAAATATACCATCCACTGAAAATTAATGATGGGGAAAATTGATTAGACCCTATTTATGTACCTTACTATACGTAAATCATGGTACTGAAACATTCATTTAAATTTTTGTTGTTTTGGTTTTTTATACTTATAATAATTACAGTCATATCATTGGTATGTCATATCTTCATGTTGTTTCTTTTGTTGTTAATATAATATTTTAATTTGATTTTTAATTCGGTTAAGTTGCTAAGCTATAAAACTTCAAATTATTTGCTCTATTTTAGTGAATTTAATGTATCAACACTAAATTGTTAGATGATTTTGTTATTTAAGTTATAACATTTAATAAAATATTGATTTTTGTTTAAATGTATATTGCGTCGTTACAGATATCTAACTAAAACTATTTGTAATGTATATGGTACATGGTATATTTTAATATTAGTATTACCTAACTATATTATACAAAACTACACAAGTATAAGTTACCTTGGGCTATATCAACTGTTCGATTCTCACAACCATTGCAATGTTAATTTAATTTTCTACTGTACAGGACATTTTAAGGAATATTGAGTATATAATATAGTATATATCTAATTTTTCATGATTAAACTCTTGTAAAAAGGTAGTTTTATTCAGTGAGTCCTCATTATTTTAATAAAAATTATATTTTGGGAAAATATAAGGCACTCGCAACTCTAATATTTGTTTACTTATTTTTTCTCCCTTTTGTTTATTATTGGCAAACCCCAAATTAACTTTTGAATTTTAAAGTTAAATAATACTCGTATTATTTTTAATTTCATAATCTGAAGCATAAAATTTTTCTAAAAATGCTGATTGAGTATAAATATAAAATATAAAACTAATAGTTTACGTTTATTTTTGCATTTTAATTTTAAAGATTAAATATGCAGAGTTGTAGATCACAATTTTCGTGTGGTAGATACTTCACTCCTTTCATCTAAATTTAAAAAAATATATATATATTTTATTTTTACATCGAATTAAAATATGTAAAGTACTGAAACAAATGGCACAAAGAGTTATTTATGGTGAACGGTGGTATATATATATAAAGCTTGAGAAAGCAGTAGGAATACTGACTTTGTGATTAATTTATAAAAAATGTAATTTTTTTCTCTTATATTTTTTTAAATATTGAAAGGAATCTCTTCACTACTTCATCTAAAGACGATTTACAATGAGTGTAAGGTAGTAAAAACTGTCAATGACATTATAAGAGTATTGGTATGTTAAGGAAGTGATTATATTATAGTTTTTATAACTGGTTGTGGTATTCTCAATTAAACATTTTATGGACTTGGATTTTTATTTAAGGTATATAACATTTTAATTAATTAAAAAATAAAAAATAAACAAATTTATATTATAAGAATACAAAAAGAATATAATATAAGAATCTGATTATATATCAGAAATACAATATTAAATATAAAATAATTAAAAACTAAAAAAATGCGAAAATATTCCTAACATGCTCGTAGGTAATTCTTGTTGGTAGTTGTTAATATTAACATCATTATTTAAATTGGTATTAAACTTACGAAGTAAAGAAATTCTTTCAATTATTGGACTTCGATGCCCAAAATGAGAATGATTGAATGGTTCAATTAAATAACAATTATTTTTAATTCATGTGTTATAATAATGTGTAGGTTAAAATTGACTAAATATTAACTTTTTACAAATATTATAAAATATGTCGTTCATTAGTTTAAATAAAAGTACGAACCTTAAATTCAGAATAAATTAAATTAAAAGAATGTAATCTAGGTTTATTAAGAATAATTTTAATTAAAAATCTATTAGTTATAGACAGAACATTGACTTTTAGAAGTAAAACTTTTTTATGTATTAGGTATCCATTCATGAAGTGATGAATGGATAATTAAACTGATCAATTGACTAATAACGTTTTAAAATTTAAATTATACATTTTTACTTTTTCTTTAAATTAAAAACCGTGATTATTGAATACTTAAGACTTAAGTATAGTTTTGGTCTATTATTGTCATAATTATTGAAAGTATATTTTAATGAATTACTAACAAACACTATTTACCGTTGAATGGGTACAGTATAAAATGTATAGGTGTAGGTATTGAAGGGCGGAAACATTATTCAACTATCCAAGTTTATATACATAACTTAATTTAAATCGTATAAAATTGTGAATTATTTTAGCAACTTAAGTGTATTATCTTTTCATTGTTACTGTAACTTCAAATTTTGAATGACTATAAAATATGAAATACTTACATCAACTGTGATACCATCCATATTGAAGCTGTGTTTGAGATGCTTAGATGTTGCAACGTATCGATAGAATTCTTCATTGTCTTTATACCAAATAACTGAGTACAATTTGTCCATTTGCATATCATAATCACAAAATAATTGTACTGAGTCTCCCATAAATATGTACGCAGGCACCTTAACACCGATCATTTTAACTGCTTCACCAATGTCTAAATTATAAACAATTATAAATTAAGAAGATAATTTTTAAAATCGTATCGTGATAATTCATTATTATCATATTAAGATTGTAAATTTTTTCATTCATATTTGGATAATAATAATTCATAGTAGTTTTACCTAGGTAGTGCAATACCTAATGTATATAAAGTTTTAGTGATACAACTGTTTTTGAAGTTAAAATATTTTTAAAATCATTTAAATAACGTAGTATTCATATATCTACATTCTACTTATATTATTTTTTTTAAAAACTGTAATCCATTGTAAGATAGGTATTTTGATAAATACTGAAGGTATATTTGCAAGTAGAATAGAACAATATCAATTTGTAGAATGTATATTAATTAAGTTAAAACCATTTTATAGTTAAACATTGAAGTGCCTAGTCCAGGTTAGGTGACTATAACTCTATTCTCAATAATAATTTTTGATACCATATTATAGATTGTAATATGTGTTTATGTTAATAAATTATGTATATTGGTTAGTATCAAGTAATTTATTTCATATTTAATTATTTACTTGTCGATATATAAAATTGGTTTATTAATAAATTATAGAACTGATATTATACAAATAAGAAAAATATGGTAAAGTTTTGAAAAATCTTCAAGGGTAATGTCCAAGATCGATAAATTACACCTATCATACTAAATATTTATAACATGATTCTCTATTCATTATTTTATCAATATTAAATTATTAAATTTGATTATTTGTTCATTTTCTTAGTATAAAATATAGCTTAGATTTTGGAAAATAAAATAATTGTTTAATAATTTCGAGTACTACTATTAGTAAATAGTACACATGTTTATTTATATATATGTTTACAATTTAAATATTTATTGACAATTAATATTTCATAGTTCAATATTTATAGGTATGGTTTTTCAGTTCATAATACTTTCAATTATTTAAATTGATCATATAATCTATGATAATGCGATTAAAATTTAAAATAATTTAGCTTTTCTTTAATGAACGCTTAATTATGCTTTACAAAATACGTGAAATTTGAGAATATTTTAATATTTATAATATACAATATTTAGGTATCCATTTAGATTGTAATTATTTTAATAATGTTTTGAAAGTTTTGATTTTTTTACCATATTATATTTATTACAATCTATTACTAATTTCAGTGTATTATATCTATAACACGAAATATAAAAATGATTGTTATACATTATAACATCTGTCAGGATTTTCGTTTTAATTCACACATATGTTTTTTTTTTACTTTAAGTTAATATAAAATGCATTATTTGTATACATATTTGAATAATAATATTAAAAATTATAAAACCAATGCATTCCTTAAAAATCATTAAATATAATTGAATAAAGAGAAGAAATTAGATCAGAAAACGGGCATGGTGCAAGAGTGTGGTGATTTGGGTATTAGTGATGGCGTCATTTAATGAGATGGCGTATTTATTATCCACTGTACCTGCGTGGGTACTGGGTAAAGGAAGAATCGAAACAAAATTTTATCAGTTCGCTTTTACCAAAGAAGAGTGGATACGAATGTCCTTGAATCTTTCCATCGTCTACGGTGTGGGCACAAAATCTTCAACATTAAGATGTAGGTATTATTATTTAGTTATTTAAATTTAATTTAGTATAAAGCGTATTTAAGTAGGTACTTAAAAGTTAAAATGATACTATACAATATAAAAAAATGTTTGAAAAGATAATAGGCTGAAAATGAGTCTTCCAAATGCGGACAATACTACATAATATATTATCAGAAGAAAAAATTATTATTTTTTGTTTAAATATCCAATTTTGTGAAAATTTGAACTTTAAACATCTAAAATAAAATTGTACCAATCTATTACAATATTTTTAATTTGCTTTAATTATAAATTATGAGAACCAGTATTAATTTTCAAGCTTTTAACTTTTGAATAAAAAATGTTAACCATAGGTATTTCTAGGGTTTCTAGTTTTGACTTCCTGATGTAGATAGAATTTGTTACAGGATAACTCCCACAAAGTTTAAAATTGATGCATATTTATTGTAAAAGTAATAAGAAAATAAAAATACACACACGTCATTGTCAAACTAAATAAAAATAGTGTCATTAAAAAATATGAAATTAAATATATAGTAATATGTTTTAACTTTCATTTTCAATTATGATTTAATCCTCCAAAATGTAAGGTATAATATTATAAATATAACAATATATAAAAAGTATATATAATATTTGGCTTAATTTATAACTTATTTTACTAGAAAATGTTTCAAATTTAGAGTATCGAAATTTGAGTGAAATATTAGATATTTTATGACCATATTAAAGTACTGTGAAAATAGTAAATTTCAACTTTCCTGTACCATAACTTTATTATAATATACTTAAATATATTACACAACGACAACAATAAATGTATTATAAAAAATAAGCGGACAATAGTGATAGATGAAATATCACCCTAATAAGTTACATAATACCAATGTAGTACAAGTTATATGTGGATTTTTTTTTAAAGTTTTATAACAACATAATAATTGTTGTAAACTGAATTTGGTTCAGATTTGTTTTCGAATTGGATAAGTCACTTTAAAATTTAACATGACATGTGCTTTTGTATGACTTGCCAAAAACGATGTCCAATCCATCCAATCCAGTAAGATGATTCAACGCACTTCCTACCTTTTTAAAAATGTTTCTTTCCATCAATTAAAGTTATTGTTTTATTTAATTATAATAAAATTTAGTATACAAATATTAAAACTTTGATCAAATTTATTTATTATTTATTTAGTAGAATCTTTTTTAAAGAGTTGGCTAAAATTTTTTCTATAATATTTTCTACGTATATTTTTGCTTAGATTTGATTTATAATTTATAATTTCAATAATCAATGTTCATCCAATGTAATTAATTATAAGAGTGAATACTGTAAGCAAAGTAATTAGGAAGCAAGTACTTAAGTATATTTAATAATTTTTGAAACAAAACTATTTATTTATAAATTATAACATTATTATAAATTTATTTTCTCAAATGATTTTAATATATTTGGTTATAATATAATGCAAGTACTGGATGTTTGCTAAATTCTAATTATTTTATATTAGTTTAGGTCTTTATTAATATTAATTTTTAAATTTTTATTCTCTTTGTATGAAGGTAGGTAATTGATAATTTTCTGATTGACTATTTTAAATTCAACATTCGTACGTTGGATCGCGTTTGGAATACTATATGACTTTTCAAAACCTTATGTTAATATATCAGAAAATATGGATTAATCCAACAATTTTTTTCCGTTAAAATAAGAAGCATTTTGTTGATTCAAACTTAAATCTTCATTTAAATCTAATTTCTATTAAACATAATTCCAAAGATATCCCACATGTATATTATGTGCATATATGCTTATAGTATGCATGTATATTAAAATTTTAATTAATAGTAACATATACCAGTTAATAAATTTAAGTGATTATTTATTTTAATTTAATTTATTTTATCGAAAATATTTGTAAATTATACATTTTACTTACCGCAAGGATCTATTATCAAAAACAGTAATGCCATCATAATAGATGTAGTTTTTGTAGTTGATTGACATTCACCCATTTTAAAATTAGGTTTAAAATGAATTACGGTATTTTTATTCTCCTCTCCATCGAATTTTCTGTAAAATTAAATAAAACATATTATAATAAGATACTTAAGAAAAGCTTACTTCGACAAATAATGCAATTATTAAAATGTATGCTAATACTTAAGATGGATAGCATTTATATATTATTATTATTTTTGTTTATTTACTATAAATTAATAATTTTTAAATATATTCAGTATATTTCATTTTATTTTTTTTAAGTTTAAAAATCATTTCGAGCTTAAATTTTATAAGATTTAAAGTATTTCATTTCAAGCTAATTAAATATTATATTTGATTTTTTCCACGATGTTGTTTAAATTTAAACTAATCTTATATCGAGGAAACTTGTTGGATAGAACTGATAGGAGAGATATCCAAAATATTTGCTCACAAGCACAACTTTAAATCGAATGAAATTTAAGTTTAGTTAATCCTTAGAATATTTCTATAAGTACCTAGTGATCTAGATAGGTCTGTTATAAATAAGTTCTGTTTCAAATTTATTTATAAATATGATGATTTATTATTGTTTTAAAATTTAAAATATTAGTATTGCTAATGACTAGAGTATCGAAGTCTAATTTTGATAGATTAAAAAAAAATATGCGTTTTACATTTTAAAAGAAAGGCAATTAGATATCATTCTGCTGTATACAAAGTGTCAAGTAGGTCACAATTATGGGTGTGTTAAATTTGAAATCATTGATATATTATTGTATACGAAAAACAATTCAGAGTGAAAACGATTTCTTATCATTTATCACAAAGTTTATTTTATAATATGTTTTTTCGATATAGGTAGCTATTAAAGGTACTTATTAAAGTCGTTTATTTTACTTTTAGTATTACGGTAGGTTGATAATTTTTTTTCCGAAAATATTGTATTTATTTTATTTTTTTGACTATTTATCGTGTAAACATACACGCAAATATAAAATAAAAAAAATCATTCATCATTGTAAAATTAATATATTCATCATTCCTTTCGGAATTTTGAATAGACGTATTGAAAGATAAAAAAAAAATAATAAAAATATGTATTAAGTAGTTAATACATAAAAAGTAGTAACATTTATTCGTTATAGTTATGATGACATTTTTATTTACTGTAATAATTTAATTCATGAAATTAGATCAAAATAATAAATCAAAAAATGTTTGAAAAGTTAATATTTTTAAAAAGAAATAATATATTTTTTTAATTTAGTGAATAATATATGAATTGTAACCAATTGATTGTACATAATTAATACTCCAATCAATTTACCTGCAATTCATGTTCATAAAATTCACAATAATTTAACAGTAGGTTTATTTAGCCAAAATGATACTTAAAAAGTTAAGCAATAACATTGTACTTTATATAAATAAAAAATATTTTAATGAAATTCATAAATTTTTAAATTTTTACTCAATTTATATTTTGTAATTCAAAGTATATAAATTGATTTTGATAATCCTTGATTACAGTACACAATATACACTTTCTTGTCTGGAACAATAATCAAATTTTTTTGTTCCAACCTTTAATGACTATATATTTTCATTCCTAATACTCTATTTTAAATCTCTATTTACTCTCCTTTTCTCTTATTTATACTTAAAAGCAACTTGTAAATGAAAATGTCTATGGTGTAGGGATTTCTTAAATAACATATATATAATTGATTCAAAAATAGTTTACAAATAACTTTCTTTTTTCATAATTAATAGAAATAATTAAATTTGAATGGATTACTCCTTTTCGTATCACCTAACTTTACAGTTTAGTAATATAGTAATTAAACTTTATTATTTTTATAATTTGTTGTATTGTGTATGTTTGTTGATAACTAATTAAAAAAACAATTATGTATTTTTAGAATACCTTGAACTTTAAAAAGCATGATGGTTGTAAATTCTATATTTTTGAAGTTTAAAAATTGAAATAACCAGTCTTTCAGATACTAATAATAAACCGTATTAATCGTTATTTATCAAAGTAGTCAGATATGTAAGTTTAATAATAATAATAATAATAAAATATTTTAATGTATTTGGAGTACTTAGAAGGATTTTTCAAAAATATATTTGAAATTAATACTTAGGATTTTAAATAAGTATCTACTATTTAAAATAAATTTAAAAGTTAGTTTTGTTGAATATACATGCTTTATTCATTTATTGTTTTCAGGTATTTCTCTAAGAAATTTATTTTTGTATCAAGATAAACGAATTTAATACAATGAGGTAAATATAGTAGATATAAATGTAAGTTATTATTTAAATATATTGTACAAGTATAGACCTTTAATCATAAAAAACGAATACAGATAATTATAATAATAAAAGCATAAATTAAATTGCTTAATTCAATTTTGAGTAATTCAAGTTTTGAGAAAAACATCATGACACATAAATGTAGGTAGCCCATTAACTTTCAATCTATGTAATTACTTCCCTCATAATATTGCATTCAAAAATATCATAAGCTCTTGAGTATTCTTCTAATTTTGAATGCATGGGCGATTTATCATCAGTATTAAACCACGCCTATGGTCGGTTTGAATATAGGTGTAAGGTGTCGGTTCGACTTAATATTAGGTGAAATACCTCCAATAAATTACTCAGGTTAGCAAAATTACCCCTCGCCGTGCACGTGAAATGATTTCCTTCTACTTTTTTTCTTTTCATTGTTGAGAAGGAAAGTCTGACTTAAATTTCCACCCGTCAGCCATTGGCTATGTAGGTGCAATAGTGAATAGGGTGTACGAACACTATACTTACTGGCACGCGACCGGTGAAATGCATAATAGCCGTTGTTTTTAATGACTTCACATCTACGCGACTCTTGTTTTTGCCAATCTCTCCCTCCCCTTTCCACAACTTTCCCTGGTAACCTAATGTCCTATGGCTATAAACACGAACGTCACCTACCGCTTTAAAATAGGCCGTTTTCGTTAATATTTTTTTTCTACTTCAATGGCAATTCAACTAAAATGGTACTAATATAATATGGTAAAACACGATACCTATTATTTAATATTTAATTTTAAGTGATTTTTTTTGAAAGCAGAGACATGGTTATGACTTTTTGTCAAATTTTTGGTTTAAAAAATGTGATTGCTATTTATTTCAACTTAATGTCATTTCAAAAAATAACACATATTATGTGGCTATTATTTTAGTATAAAGTAAAGACTTATTACAGAACAAAACTGGTAAAGCTGGAAATAGCAGTATAAAATATATTCGATTTTAAAAATAGTTACCTACCTATACCTAATGTATTTATATGATTTAAGTATTTAATATAATTTGATACAAGAGTAGGTATTTAATTTTTTATTTAAATTTCAAAAAACTTAAAAACTTTTTGTAACATGTCATTTTAGTTTCAGCATGTCTAAATTTTTGAGCCATGTAATAAGATATGTGATGATCACCGCTTTTTATACAAATAATGTTAAAAATAACATTTAATTATTCTTATTATACTAAAATTAATTTCAAACTTTTAAAGTATTTGCATTTTTAGATTTTTACCAAAATCAGATTTATGTACGTATTTTTAAACAATATTATTTGGTATTTTAAATTCATTTTAAAAGCTTAGTAAATATTTATATCTATATATTTTTCAATTTTTAGCTGTTTTTATATTTGAAAACAGAATAAGTTATTCCATGCTGTCCTTATATTTATATTATATTGAAAAAATTAAATGTTTTAAAATATACTTCATGTAAAATTAAATTTAAAATTAATAGTAAGTTTATTTTATCATATAGTTTGAATAATTTATTGGTAATAACTAAATAACTAATAATTTGTAATTGATTATGGTAAAAATAATTAAAAGTATTTTTCTAATCAAACATTTAACAGTATCGTATTTTTTGTATTCTTGATCACAGCTTTGCTTTTTTGTGGAGCGTATTGCTCCTTAATAAATAAGTGCTTACGTCTACTAAAAATTATATAAAAAAACGATTTTATTTAAATAATTAATTTCAAATTTAAATACATAACTTATCGTTTTACTCAAATAATAATAAAATAATAATTTTATTATTGAAAACATAAATTGTTCAATATCATCGATACATACTGATTATATTCTTACTATATACGCGTATATTCTTGATTATTTTAATTCAATTCAATTTTTCTTCAATTGATAAGATGTATAAAATGTATATATTGTTTACTTTTATATTTATTAGATGCAAGTACATTTAAACAGATTTAGTAGGTTTTTAAAAATTATATTCTATCCAAAGTATTTCTTAAATTGTATTTATGTTTTGATGGTTAAATATTATATAAAATAAATAAACACAACTAAAATTTAGGTTAAAGATTATTATTACTAAAGACATAAAAATTAATTAATTTAAACGTATAAACTGCTGATTACAAAATGTCATACAAAAAAAAAAAACTATCAGATTATTTTGAAAATATTTTTCGATCACCTTTTATATATATATTATCTTGTTAGTTGTTATTATTGATGATAAGTCATATTATCAATTTATATACTTCTAATGTATAAATCTCTATCCATTATATTACAATTTGAATATTTTAAAACTACACTAATGTTCGGCGTGTTGGAGATTACGAAACTGTGTGCGACCACAACGTGTCCTTTATTGTAGCCATGTCATCAGGCTTTAATGGCATTGCTTTAAATCTCTTTCATTCTATGTGGTTGACAAAAGCCTTTATAACTTCGCTGGAAAATACTTTTTGGGCTAGTGTGCAATTCTAAAAATGGATTTATGCTGAGTGCAATTTTAATTATACAAGAGTGTTGCGTGTTATTTATGCAAATCCTAAAAAGGGACTTACGAAATCTATAGTATGTTTGTAATATCATTGGCTATAGTAAACGTATATAATATACATATACATAGTATACCACATACGGTATTAGAGCAGCCAATCGCTTTTTTCCCCTAGAAAAATGGTCATATTCACATTGATTTTTGATATTTATTTTGCCGAGAAATTTAATTTAAAACACAATATTGATTGATTATATTATAAAAAATGTAAATAACTAATTAAGCATTAAATAGTATTATTTTTATAAATTAAATATTGTGTACTTTGAGTGTATAAAAATGTAATAAACAATTAATATATTGAAATTTATGAATAAAAATTCAATATATAAGTAGGTATGTATAATATAGGACTTATTGTAGTATCAAGTATTTTCTAATAACATAATAATTAAAACTTTAAAAATGACTTAAATTTTTTTTTTTATGGTTTTTATAAATCTTATTTTATTAAAAAAAAACTTAATATATTCTATCTTTCGAAATCATTATAATTTTTTGCGAAACAAAATAAATATACTAAAAATTATATTTATAAATTTAATTACCGTAGATCAGTGGAGGGATGTATATTATGAGCTATAGACAGAATTTTAAATTAGAAATATTAAGTGAGCATCTTATTATATTATTAAGATTAGGGGGCCCGGTGCCAGATTTTCAAATTTTTTATGAGTTAGATTAGGTATATAGTTCCTATATTTACATCTTCAATTAGAAGATTTGAATTAAAAGTGAAATTACTTATAAAACCACAAATAGCCGACTTAAATTACATTAAAAATGTCAATTTAATTAATATTCAAAATATTTTAATTATATATACAAGTACTTAGTATTAATGGTTTTTATTTTAAAAGAAACAAAATTAAATATTATCTAAAAAGTAGATTATACAGTCAATTATAAATATATGTTTATATTATGTAGGTAAGTATAGCCAATTAATATAATAATATAGCCTATAGGTAAGTATTACACTTATTTTGTAAAGTTTTCAGATTTTGTTTAAAAATAATGGTAATTTTGTCATATTCTTAATGAAAGAGATAGAAAATTTTAGTTTCCTCGCTTCAGATTGTAAAACTTCATCACGTCTTGGTTTGATAATTTCATTAAATTTGTCGTTTTTACTTCATACAAGAAGATCCTTTTTCTACAATAATTTGATTTACAGTTTGGAATGTTTTGTAAATTACGAATTAAAATTAATCATCAGGGGAAAAATGTAATGATTTAGTTTAAATACCAATGAGTATTTGTATGCAATAAATGTATTGCTTTTAATTGATAAGAATTTTTTTTTGGGATTGAAGCCAAGGAAATATTTAATTTAATTTAAAAGAAAGATTCCAAATTGGCGATATTCAACAACGATTGGATGTAGCATTTAAATTAAGTACTCATATTAAATTTCTACATTATATAAAAAAAAAAAATTGTGAATTATTTTTCTAAAAATATGACCAAGAAATCAGTTTAAAATAGTTTTAATTATTTTAAGAATCATCGTATAAAGTTGAATGAAGCTGATGTGAATTTTACTATTTGCTATGGTAAAAAATAATAATAATTAAAACCTTCCAAGTTTCAATCGTTGCGTAGATAGCAAAGATAGGGACTAAATTAACTTTCATTATTCAAGAAATAATTATTTTGTTTACACAATATTCCTTCTTCAGAATTTTAGCTACTATTATATGCATTATTTCCAGGAGATAAATAACCAAGTATTATATGCATGTTATTTAAATAAAGCATTTAATATTTTACTTTATATTAGGATATAATATATACAATATCCTTTAATATCTGTAGTATTTACATATTATGTTTTATTTTTGTACTACGAACATTAGTTGCCTATTAATATAAATTTGTATTCTTATTTTAATTTCATTCTATATTTGCATAATTGTTCAACATTTATTGTATTTGATTGTATATTTTTTAATTTAATTTATACGATTTATTGAAATATAAATTATTAAGTATTGTATTGCTAAGTTTATGGTTAATAATATAATATTATTTTTGTTATTTCTTTAAGAATATATTTTCAGAATACAATTTTTTTCCTTTTTATGTGTAGGACATAATATCATATATGCACGAACAAATGATTTTTTTAAATGGGTTTAGTATACTATAATTTTCATAAGTTATACTAGAATAGTAGAAAAGTATATGGAATATTATACTATTCTCTGTGGGAGTATGTCATTCTTTCCAATCAACACTTGTCCTATCCGTTTATCACACTTGTCCCCAGGGCATACATACTGTATCTTTCTTTAAAATTGTAGTCCATTTCCAATAGATCGTGCTAGGTTACAATGTATAATATAATTTATTTATCAGGCCCTGCGGAAACATTGATGACTGAAAACAAAGATTTACTAAGAATTTATGTATACCTACAAACAGTTTTGAAATACTTATATTCTAATAAAAAAAAAAACCCCGTCGAATAGTCAATCAATGTGAGGGTGACATGGTGAAGAAATTATTTAATCGAATTTAAGACAATTCGATGGCATAATTGAAGGGAAAGTAGGACATACAACACATAACATTTCAAAGCCCCTTGAAAGTTGTTGAGATTGAAAATATACATATTTTAATTAGAAAATTAAAAAACTAAAATGGGTTCCTCTAAATTGTTTAGAAGTAAAATAATTTTTATCTTAAGCATTATTATTTGAATTTTGAAAGATAGTAGTACGTTTAAGAACATGGCATGATGTGTTGCTTAAATGTTTGCCACTCGTGCAATAACAAATAACCGGAAAATCGACTTAATACTAGTGTCGGACTGTAAACCATAAAATAAAGTATGTCCACTCCACTATTTTATCTTTGTAATTCTTATTTTAGTTACTCTTGAATGATAAATTATATTATTATTATTTTAATTGTTGAATTCTAAAGTATTTTTTGAGATCATAAATGGTTTGTAAATAATTGTGTTGTATGTATAAAATACTTAATAATGGATATTTATCATACACTTAATGTTAGATACTTTTGTTCTTGATAAGAATTAACTTGACTTTTTTATACAGCTTTTACTTTTATAATTGTACTTATATTTTTGTATTCCATGATTAATTTTAGGGTTATAGGACTAGTATGAATGAATCAGAAAATGGTTGTATATCAAAGTTTATTAAATATACATTATTTTAAATTATATTAAAAAAAAATATATATATGTTATCTATACTGTTATTCACTTTTGTTTTTATAATGTATTATATAATTTATAGTTAGATGATATTATTATTGAATAAAACTAATATTTTAAGATGTATCTTAAATTACTTACATGTTGAACTAAAAATTACAATCAACACAACAAAAATTAAAAACTATTTTAGTTAAGTAAAATTATGTTAAATTTCATAAAATAAAACACATATGTTATGAGTTTATGATACACAGCTACATAAGGAAACCCATAAATATCGTATTCTATGGTTTCGCAGTGCATAATTGATCTCTTTAAATTAATATTTGTGTGCTCATTTAAAATTACAATTAATATTGATCGTTTTTATGAAATATACAGAAGAATATATTTGTAGTGACCCAAAAAAACATTTTTCCATGTATTAGAAAATTTAAATAAATTACACTCGTAGAATTTGTCCCAACATTTGAACATAATATTGAAACCATAGATATCATACATATATTTATTTGACAGTATTTTTATATGAAAAGTTATCAATTACATACGTTTATATTGGTACTATTAGAGAGCCTATATAATATTATATTGTTATAATATAGGCTCTCTAGGTACTATATAATTATGACTCGTAATCTATGGGTATTACAAATAAATATAAAATTAATTATTGATTATTTATTAAAAAAGTACGGTGATCACTTGGTATGACAATCAGTGGTAATATCATCCATAAATCAATTTAATCGAAAAAAAAGAGTGTCACCATAATTAAATCATTGCTATATAATTATTTATTTAATTATTTATCATTATACAACAATAATCTTTATTTTCGGTCGATATTCGACCTATCTGTGGAATCCTCACACCGGTGTTTTTCCCAGAACATTAATTATGTGGTTACTTGTATAGTATAATAAAGCACCACGACAGTTCACAATAATCGTTATTTTGCGCTATGTATTCCATAATAATAATTATACAGCGTTTAACGGACATAATGAATTGTATACACAACTCCGATGATTATACGCTATTCGAATAAGCATGATAAGGAGTCACAAAACTCGATGAAATGAAATATTATTGTTGAAAATTTACTAGAATATTATGAAATAAAGAAGTAAACAAAAAAAAACAAAAGTTAATGATATATATTATCATTGAATTAAAAAAAAATGAAACTGAAAGAAGCTCGTTAAAATTAAATAATAAGAAATAACACACAATAAAAAAAAAGATATTGTAAAACCAATAGCATTTTCCGTTTCTCTCAGAATATAAAATACAAATGTTTCATTTAAAATAAAAATGTGTAGGTACTTGAAAATACGTAACCAGTCGGAAATATTATTTTCATGAAAAGTATGATGTCATGACTGCATAGCTGAAAAACAATTTTTTATTACTAAAATAATTGATACAAATACGATTACACTGATTATATTGTATAGTATTGCGCACAATAATATCTTTAAAATTTTAAAAATTTTATCAATTGGATATTTGATTTTTATATTACAATATTGGTTACGGAATTAATTCTAAAATACACATACCTATTATGGACAGTTATTGTACAAGCATCTGAAGTATCTACTAAACTATCAATCATCTACTAACTTAGTTTTTAATTATTTTGTAATAAAATAAATCCTGAGATTAAAAAAAAATGCTAGCTTTAAGGTAATTTAAGTTAATACAATATTTTTATGTCATAATTTTCAACCATACCTAATAGTACCTAATAACAATTTATTAAGCACAATTTCACCATAAAAAATATCAAACATAATAATATAATATAATATACAGAGAGATTCGTAAAGTATGCTTACCTCCTTTTTTCATTAACAATAAAATTATTCTAATTACGGTTTTTTGAATTTTTAAGTATACTAACTAGGATCATATTTTCAATTGTTTAAATTTTTATTACCATTTAGGAAGTGTCCAGTGGCAATACAAGTTTCAATCTACGTAGAGTATCTAAATCGAAATTCGAATGAGTAGTTTCTAATTTAAAGTGTATATACAATATACATATATATTTAATTGAATTCTATAGATATTTATTATACTAAGAAAATTAAAAGAAATATAAAAATACGATGGATTAATATTAATTAGGTACTAAAATTTTAAAATAATTACAGCATCTATAATATTAACCAATTATTATAGACCTATTATCCCAAGTAGGTACACAATTTAAAAAACTATTGTTTGATCGAATTTTAATTTAGACACATTAAAATCTTTAAAAAAAGTCATCTAAATTACAAATTCAAAAGGGTGATTTTCATTTGACCAAATTATGGAATGATAGTTTTGTATTATGGCAGGTACTCTGAATGTCCATTTCGTAAAAAGTATTCCAGATTGTTTAATATTATTTCGTGGTTTTTTGTTTTATATTGTGTAGAAAATAATTTATAATTTATTATTATAATATGTATTCAATAAATTTAAGTAATTCAATAATCTTAAAGAGTATAGTCATTTATAATATATTTTATAAATTCCGTTTAATTTTGAGCTTAATCATAGATGTATTTTATAATAAACAAATTAATGAGAATATGAGTAAACTGTAAAATAACTTCATGATGTGAAAAATAATCAAAATAAACTCTTTAAGTCAGTATACTAGTACTCATATATTATTTAAAAAGTGTAAAGTGATTTTGAAATAATATATGAATAATTTATTAACTTCCAGTTAAAATGTTGTCACAGTTTTCGTCCATCAAAGTATTTAATTATCTTACGTGAAACGATTTAATGATGTTTAAATTATTAAAATTAAATAAAATAAATAAATTTATTTTTCATTGAACATACCTTTAACATTATTTATATATAGTTCAGATTGAAATGTTTCAAGTAACAATTTTATAATTGTATAAATGCTCGCCGTTTTATAAACGTAGGAGTTTTAAATTGTTTTAAGTCGAAAAAATAATTTATGTTTAAGAAAGTTAATATTATTCACATTAATAAAAAAAAAAAATTGATAAAAAAAAAACTAATGTTCTTATTTCCCTTATTTGAGTACAGGTTAAGATGTGAATATTTTTTTACATTTGAATGCGTCAATTTAAAATAAGAATTTTAGTGAAACTAATTTTAATAAATAATGTTATATAATATTAAGATAATTGAAAAATACATTGAATATATTAGATACAATAATATATTAACTATCATTTACTTGAAGTTAAATGCTTAAATTTAAATTTAAAGTTGTATAAAATTTAAATGGAGAAAAAATAATCTAATTTGGTTAAAAAAAGTAACTAAAAATACATCATCTCGTAAAAGTATGTAATAGTTTTTTCGTCCTTTTGATAATAACACAAAATATTAAGATGTTTGTTAATTAAAATATACATAAACTAAATTATTGTTCTATTGCAGTCTTTAAGCGATAAAATGTCATCATACTATGAATTCTTCGTTCAATATATATATATATATTAAATATATATATACGTATACCTTAAAATATCTAATTAAAATTATTATTTATCATAATATTTTACTTTGTATGTTAAAAACTTAAATAAATACAATTTAAATTCATCTTTAGCAATGGTACCATCATTATATAGAGTAATGATCATGGAAAGGTTTTAATTATTGTACAAAAATATTAATTTCCTCGTAATTAATAATAAAAAAGCAATAGCTGACTGAAGTTTTCTACATAAACAATAACAATGATATTATTTCTTCTGTTTTCTTTCCGTATCTTTTTTTTGGATTTTCCATTATTGTTATTATTATTACGTTTTAGCATACCTACTTTAAATGTGAGCCCATAAATTGTTAAACAAATCCCGAAGACGGTTTGGTATTAAATACGACAAAAGAAAGTAATTTTTGTATGAAACAAAAAAAATGTATAAGAAATACTGTAATAGTAGTAGTACAAGTATAACAATAGTAATAGTAATAGGTAATGAAAGATAAACATTTCAATTTACGCTTCGATGTACAATATTTTATTCTTTTTAGCAAGATTTAAGTCTAAATATTTTAAGTTTTATTTTACAATTTTTTTTTATGTATAAATTAGAGTTTAATCATTAGATAGGATCTATAACAAATAAAACGATAATCGGTCAACTAATTGTTGGATTGGAATCCCAAGTGGCTAAATAATGGTGGGAAAGTCTAGTTAAACGAAACTGAGCGATGAGATCTCATGGGAACGAAACTGTAGTTTACTGTTAATTCTTTCCTATTATTTGTTTATTTGTTGTAATATGATGTGGTATTTAATGCGTAAGCGTATTGGGAAAATTGTTTTTGAAAGTCTAAACTGTTTGGAATTTATTTGTAATACAAGATTAGTAAAAAGCTGTTCATAAATAATTTAACACTATCAAAAGAAATACATACCAGAATAAAGCTCCAAAAAACAATTAGATTTACATTCGTAATTTATATTTTCCGTTGATGTCATAATTTAAAACCTAAGTTTTAAGATCGACTTAGTCATTCACCATACTTGAAAATTGAAATTACTTTATTTATATTTTTGATTCTTTTTTTGAAAAGCTTCAAGTTATTGATGTCTTAAATTATATTTAGTCAAGTAAAAGATGAATATCTAAATATACCATGTTATGAAATTGAAATATAACGAGCAAAAAAGATACTTATGAAATAACTTAAGAGTACCATAAAACCGATGCTACTATCACATCGATAAAATATGAACAGTATATAATCACGTGGTTTTGAAACTATCTTTAAATTTTTAATTTATTATCTTACAAATAATTATTTTTTGTAACCTACCAGATAACCAGTAACTAGACAAATACACGATACAACTAAAGGTGGGTAATTACTAATGATTATATTATAAATGTAAAATTGTGTTATAAATCAGTTGGAATAGGAGAAAACTTGTATTGTAGTGAGATCAATCATTAGATATAATGATCAAAAAATTCATAAGATATTTTTTATTTAAAAAATAAACGATTTATGAGTTATGTATAAAGTATTGTGCATGGCTTTGTAAATCCTTACTTTGGAGTTTAGATAGTATAAAATATTTATAAGATACATAGAATATAGATTATTTATATTTATTCTTAACCCTTCTTATGAGTACAATAGAACTCTGTAAATCTTCTGCTTTTACGATTGTGCATACCGTAAATTATTATGGTTCAACATATTCGAGAATACATAAAGTGTTTCAGTTAAACTAATTCAATAAACGATAGGCGCAGTTCTCTCAAATTTAATTTTCACTCCTTACAAGAACAAAAGTTTTCTTATTATTAACTTTGTTTGAATTAAATTCATTATTATACTTTCAAATTACACTTTAACATTAAATGAGCAAATTCAATAAATTAAAAAAAATGTTTAATAGTGAGTATATAATAAATTATAAACGTTTTATAAGAAGGTTCACATGTTAAATAAAGTAAAAACAAATATAAACTTTTGATTAAATTGTTGATATTATTGAAATAATTTAAATACCTACCTTAATCTATGGAATTTGTTAGTTTATACGAAGTCACAAAGTATTTTATTATATTTAAATATTATATATAATTATTATGAATATATAAAATATGAATATTACATTTGGCTCTGAAATTAATTAAAAATTATTACTATTTAAATATTAATATTATTTATTTTAAAAATTTAAATTTTATTTTGATATCTTCATAGCTTGTGTTAAAATGTCTATAGTTAATCGTAATATTATGTCAAGTATTTGTAATCAAGACGGAAAATGTTTTGTCTTTTAAAAATATGAACTGTTTCAAAACTCATATAAGTATATTAGTATATATAGTGCACGAGTATATAAAATAAATAAATATATTTGATCCAAACTTAGGGTTTAATTTTTTAAAACTAAAACCAAATAACCAAAATAAAAATGTATTATATTGCTCAGATTTGAATTTTATTAATTTTTTTTTAGGTATATAATACTTAGAGGGGGTAAATTTTTAAACTTCATAAAGAGTAAATGTATAAAAGAAAAATATGCTCGTTCCAAAAAAAGTCTATTATTCGAAGATGTTCGCTAGTGGAGATTTTACTGTACATTTATAATTAAATAAACATCTATTTATAAATATAAATATTAAATATATTATTTTAATACTTCTTATTAATTGAATTACTGGAAAATAAAATCATAAAAGAGAAGAATTTTAATTAAATACTTATTCTACCTATCATACTATTTACTCATTATACTCATTTATTGTTAAATACTTTTCTGTACTCTTTGTACTAGACATTAAGTGTAGCTCTCTTTTAATTTTTTGTATATTTTATGATTATTATCCAATTATTTTATGATCTCTTTGTTTTTATTCGAATAATTTATTTTTATATCTAAGTAAAACTATATTTTACTTTACTCCAATTTTAGCAGTAGTTGTAGATATAGTGTGTAATTGTAGTCTGCAGAAATGATAAAAAATAACCAAATTAATTATTAGAGTACATAGTACTTACTTCGAAATGCAAAAAAAAAAAATTCAGCACTTGATAGTCGATATTTGGCTGAATATGCATATTTAATGGGTTAACCGATTTATTAATTACATTATGGTAAACGTAACATTTAATAATAATATTCAAGTAAGTATACTTCTTCGTTATCGATCCTTAAAATCTATTTTATAAATTTATAAATCATTTTCAGATATTGAAAATTGGTTGACCAATTATTAAGTATGTGATTTTACACTTACCCAGTGGAATACAATGACATGTATTATCATATACATTTTTTATAACACATTAGAGTGTTGTGGATTATATTATTATGCAATATATTTCTTTATTTAATTCTTTTAACTAAATATGGTGGATAACAGTGTTGTGGATAGAATAGTAACTAATTGAGTGGATTATTACACATTTGTTGGTCATTTTTGATGTACTAAAAGAAATAAAAATTGAAGAATTCAACGATGTTAAAATAATATATTATTTTTAAAATATATTAAATGTGGTGTTTCATGACAATATATACACAGATTTTTATTGTATTGTAAAATTGTAATTATGATCTAAGACATGTTCAAAAATGTTTTTCATTTAACAAAAATAAAATAAAATGATCATTATCTTGCGAGTTGTGCTATATATTCTGTAAAAATCATAATACTTAAAAATATTATATTTTCAATTAAAAATATTTAAGTGAGGTAAAAATAATTCGATAAAATCAAAATAAAGTTGAACCCTTTATTCTTTTGAAAAAAAAATGTTGTTTTAGAACCATTATTCTACAAGTCATTATAAGTACTGATGATGACGTACAGAAATATATTTTAGTAGCTAAATTTATTACTTTATCAGTTATTATGACTTCAAACATACGTACGTCAAGTTGTATTAAAAGTACAAAAACTAATTAGATTTAATCATTTGATAGTTTAATATTTTAATAAACATATATGGTCGTGATTATACGTTGTATTCAATTTTACAAGTCACAAATTAGTAATACATTTTAAAGATTTTTCTTCATCGATTTCTAAATAATAGTCCATAAATATTTTTCAATTAAATAGTTATGATAAAAAAAAATCCATCATTAAAATCAGCACTTAAAAAAGTCGTGTCTCAACTTTTCGCCTCTATTTGCTATTCACAAAACGTTTCACTCGTCTCAAGTGGTTAAGTGCAGTTTTCGATTAATATTAAACACAAAAATAATTATGTCGGGACATGAAAAGTAATCCGAGGAGATGTGCAATGTAAATACGTCAAACATGTCTTCAATTAGAAACAGTATATTTTATCCGGTGTGCAGTGTACTCTTTTGGGAAACGTTTTATACAAACATTAAACTCCTGACGTGCAGGAAAAGTGTATTGTGTACCGCAAGTAAAATCATATTATAGACTAGGAGACGGGGACAGGAAACTTTTCATCGACTGGCTGTTATACGATTATACGAATATATTATTGAGTTATCGATTCGTGATTAATGACTGTCGAACGGGGTCCAACGATTGACCGTACGAATTGTTCTGTGAATTGATTAACGACACAGTGACAGTGCCAAAACGGGTATTAGACGCTAACACCAGCCGTTGTCACCCCTTCCTCGCCCTCCATATAGATGCTGTCACGCAATTAATAAACATTATAATGTAGGTGGATATCCCTTTGGCGTGGCTTTGACATTAACCTCCGCGAAGCCGGCAGGAGGATTGTCTCGACGATGACCTGTACCGACACGGACGTGTCTCCTGCAAAACTGACAAATGCCTAAATCTGCAGGTTTACTCGTATATATATAAATACGCGCACTTCGATCCCAAACACAAATCGACTCCGCCCCGTTTTAGAATTCCCACCAGGTACGACCCTTTTGGCTTTTAACCCCATGACACGCGTCCCTAAAGTTATCGGTGTTGTGGACAGACCATAAAAAAATCTGTATCTAGATACACACAGAGATAATTCTATAAAACATAAATATAGATGTTAAAATAAGAGATACATTTTTATTTTTGATCTAGATAGAGATAGAAATATAGGTAATATCTTTTTGTCTAAACAATATTTTTATTTTTTATTTATACAAAAACAAATACATTTTTAACAAATAACCACGCATGTAGATTTCATGCCATTTTATTATTTATTTAATTAAATCTAAACAAAAATACAAATTAAAAGTATTTCCAGCTATAACTTTTTAAACTATTATAGTAGCTTATTTCCTAAAATAAGTGTTTATATTTTATACATATCATATATATTATACTAACATAACAATAATAATGACAATTTTTAACATTGGTAAATAGAATAAATTTGCTTATATTTTTTCTGTCATTAGTTATAAAAAAATGCATTATCATAAAATGTGTAATTACTGATAACATTTTATCTGAATATTAACATAATATAGTTTATAAAATTAAGAGCAATAATAAATAAATAATTATAATAATTACTATCATTAATGGACAACTTAATTTGATTTACCTAGATAAGTTGATGAGAGAAAGTAAATAATTATAAAGATAAATAAGTTTATATTTAGATACTGCTCAAACTATAATGTCACCCGTTGAAAGTTCTTATTTCATTACCACGGAAATACGGAATGGTAATGTGGTTGATTGCACGGAACTGTCGGTTTGGTTTTTAATCACGTCGCGTACCACATGTTCATAAAACTCCAGCCGTGATCGTCGGATTTTTGAAATTTTAATATGAAAATAGAAAACTTTTAGTCGGTCGTGTTGAGTTAGTTATTCTCACTTATAATATATATATTATATGTATATGGGTAATGGGTATATAATTCTACATAACTTAATGCCACCAAACAAATTTCTTCGTTATTGTGATAAATTTATTGCAGCAATGAAGTTCTATTGAAAATAGTATAATGAATAAAATCGTTAAATTTGAACCTATAATTTAAATATTTAAATAATTAAAATCTCTGCAAGTACACATACCTATTAACATTTTAAACTTAGAGTATGGAGTACCTATACTATATTTGTGCAGGACATGATATATTGCATGTTTAGTTTAATCAAAATATAATAACTATATATTTATTTAAAGTCTTACATTCATTAATATTTAAATATATTATATATAAAAAAAAAACATATGTGGATGAGCAGACCGATAATAGATATATTATTGTAACGTATACATAGTTATTATTTTATTAACGTAGGTAGTTGCAAACTTTATTTTATACACTTTGATAAATGGGTGACAATTTACATGGTCCAACTATAGTATATATTATATAATATATGTTTACACAAAGTGAATAATTTATTATATAGGTGAATTTAATTTACGCAAAAATGAGAGTAAATTCCAAGTATATGGTATGAACATTGAACACCGGTAAAAATTTCACATAAATATTATAGTTTAATTTAATTTACTTACACTAGAAGATGTGTATATTATATAAAAAGATGTAGATAAATTTTAAATTAAATTTAATATAGATTAATTTATAAATTATTATTATTATTTATATTTTATTTTATAATTTACTTTTTTATAAGTTTATATTCATATTATAGTTAGTCTATTCAAATTATATTGTAAGCATTTTGTTATATTTTTGTACATTAATTGTGGAGCGAATACTACCATAATATCGATTAAGTATGAAAACTTTAAAATTTAAATGCATTATGAGTAATTTAAAATTATGCAAGAAAATTGACGTAAAATTATATGTGTAAACTTTCATCATTTAATTGCACGCAAGAGTGGTATATATAAAATAATAGTAAATTCATGCACTTTAATGCCTCGTGGTTTTTAGGTTAGGTATAATATCATGTATTTAAAAATGAATAAAATAATATTACTTATTTTTCAATAAGTTTTAAGTATACTAGACTAAATATTAAAAAAATCTTTAATTATATTTTAATGACAGCTATATTATATTTTACGAATAAATGATAATAGCATAATATTAATTATTATTAATGATATCATTGTATTTTTATATGGATAATCAGATAATAATGATGTTAAATAAAAATATGTTAATTTTTATGATTTTAAGAGTGTACAAAACCAATAAATTAATGTCTTATAATGTTATAATTTTTTATTTATGTACCTATTGTAAAGGTTTCTTTAGTTCAAAGTCTAAAGTATCACTGTACAGCTCAATTTATAATTACACAATTCTTACTGAAATTTGAAGAGCCTTTAATTTGAAACAATAATACTCCATCTCGAAATTAATTTATTCACAATAAATGATGTTGTATTTTTATGAATAATGTAGTTTAAGAGAGAAATTAGTATTATTATTCTAGTTCTTTTCTTTCAGGGAGAACTCCGATTTACAATGTGTCATATCCTCGAGGGCGTGTTCGAGTCAGAAGTTGTGATGAAACTTTCCAAAGCATCTACAAATACGCTGGTTGTATTATCATGTATATAAGTTAAAGTATATTTCTGAAATGCTTACGTATTATGTTTTCTGCTATGAAATTTAACTAAACATTTACTCATAACTTTAACAGCGTCATTGCGTCCGTGTGGTACGGTCAGTATCTACCTAACATTGTATGATGGAAAACTTGGTGATGATGAAATTATAAAAAAAAAAACCTTCATTAAAAATCCTGCCCTTCGCGGTTCAGTCTTGTGTTTAGGGTGCATAAATTAATTCAGAGAACTATGTTGGCTGGAATAGGTACTATAACCACACTAGCACTAGCGGATAACGACGGTCAAGAATTAAAAACAAAAACTTTTTTTTTACGCTGGAGTCCAATAAAAATATTAAGTAGTCTACCTTTTTTTTTTTTTGTAACCCTCACCTGTTATTCAGGATTACAAGCAGGTCTTTATATCTTCCCACGTGTAATTTAAACTTTTGTTTATAAAGTTATTTAAACGGTGTGACTAAATTATGCGACGGCAGTTCGTCTGAAACATGACTTATTTCATAAATCATTACCGTTTTTACTTTATTGAAATAATTAGTTTTCGCAAATATTTATAACAAACTATTAGAGTACCTATCGTGTTTAATTTACATTATGTTATGAATTAAAAAAAAAAATTGTGTAATTACTGTTGTATGCGTTTCAACATTAATAATATAGGTTTTATATTAGATTGCATAAAAAAAGCTAAAATACGTATAATAATTTTACATTTTAGATTTATGTTATTTAAAAAAAAAAAAAAATCGTTCTTACTATCTTTTTTTAATATGAATTAAAAAAATTCGTAAATTTGTACTTTTTGGCGTTGATTTTTAAAATTTTAAATTGATTTTACTAAAAGGAAATCGGAAACCTCTCATCATTGAATTGCACTCTACACAAATAAGTTTTTAGATTGTTTTGTGACCAACTACAGTATCACCAATTGTATACTATCTCCTCCGGGTTTCTTAACACTATTGAATTGTATCTATAAAATGGGAAAAAATAGACAAAGTTGTGGTAGTACAAAAGGTCTCGCTTAACTTTGTGAAATCTCTTTGTAAAGAACTTTTAGCGTCCACCATCACTGCTATCGGAGACATCGTTATTTTGAAGCTTTTTCTATACCAGACAAACGGATGTATGGCAGGGTGGATGTCAGTTCACATTAGTGGTGTATATGTTACAAACGTTCACTAATAATATCACCGAATATATCAAAATGTTCTCTTAAAAAACGTCTCTTCGTCAAAGAGTTAATTAAAACTTAATTATTATTGTTATTATTAAATACATCAATACTTGTAAATCGTAATAATGCATCATACCTGATTTTTTTTTGTTTTTTCATCGACGAGCCAGGACATCGACGATTGAACATTTAACCGGCGTTTTTCATATTATATTTTCTGTGTACATTGTCAATGAAATGTTTATTTATTATTGATAATAATGATATTTCCTTATTATAATACGGTGCGAATAAAAACGGAGTAAAAAATTATTTGTCACTTCGAAACAATTTGACGCGAGAAACGAACTATATCGGCAAAACAACCCTTAAGGCGTCCGACGAGGGTGCGTTGGGACGGTAAAACACGTGACTACTGTGAGCGGCGCGCTCGTCTTATCCCTACTTATGGCATGCCACTGCAGCGCTCTCCGGGCTTGCGCTTCCCACTGGTTTTACTGCAGTCACAAAGCGTTAGAATCAAATAGTAAATATTTACACTTAAACTACAGCCCGAATTGAATATAATAATATTAATAATATTTTATTTGGGAAAATGTAGTATTATAAAATGTGTTTACTTATTTTATATAATGGAAGATAATTTTAGAATTTTAATAATTTTATAAAAAATATCGTCAGTATAATGAAAGTCGTATTATAATACATTATTACACAATTTTATTTAAACATTGTAATTCAATTATTCTGAACACGAATCCAAAATGTGGTGACAACTGGAGCGTGTAGGATCTGCTGATTCTGAGAATTATATATCGATGTCAGTTATCATATAATATTATTAGAAGGAATAATAATATAATACGTTGTTAGGCAGTGGAATCAGAAATCTCGAGAGAGAGGGGCTCACCAGATATAGCCCCAAAATTATAGGTATATTATATTAAGTATTATTGTGTTTAAATATATCTACACGGACCAAGGGGTGATGGGCCTCTTCCCCTCCTTAAATACGCCACTCTCGTTAGGCTATATAAATAGGCTCTAAAGTAGGACACATTTAAATGAGATTTCGCAGAGTTTAGATAAGCAACTTCATTCTATGTAAACACTATAATTTAATGTGAAACACTTACAAGTATTATATGAATTTTATCAAATAGTCATTTAATTTTCAATCGCAAATTTACTTACTTTAATTTCAAGCGATATTTGTCTGTTCGATGGTTGTTGATATTGGCACGCAACAGTATACCACGTGGTGTTAAAATACCCTTTGATGCCACAGTAACAGTTGTAATAATATTCGTAGGTATTATATATAATATGAATAATGGTGTAACTCGATACGGAAATAAATTGTTTCGTGTTTCGTAAACGTGTTGGATCCCACATTGTAATACGATTATATTCAATAAACTAATAAATGTTGATGCATGGGTGTAGTTAGGGTTACAATCAGAGGGGGGGGCAAATTAAAACAAGATTATAAAAATGCCAATAATAATTATATAAAAAAATTGTTTTAATTCAATTTGAGGCGCAAATTGAATACAGCAGGGGTGAGCAAATGCTGATGTATCTAAATCAGAATTCAAATGAGTAGTTAATATATTTTTGAGTTATTAAAATGCATTTGTTATGAGTTACTAAAATTTTTAAACCATTATATTTCTCATATTTTTCAAATTAATTATCCTAAACTTATCAATCCATATAGATACACAGTATTGAATATGTTAAAAACTATTCGTTCAAATTTTGATTTAGGTACATCCAAACTTCTAAAAAAGTAATTTGGTTAATATTTTATAGATAAAAGAATGCATCTCATTTGTAAAAAAAAAAATTGTATTGTCTACTTAATTAAAATAAGAAATTGAAAATACTTAAATATAATAAAATTAAAAGTTAAAAAAAAAAAATTAATTTAAGAAAAAAGATAGTGGGCATGTTTGGCGAATCACTGTGTATAATATTAAATTATATTATAATTATATTATGTTAATATATAATAATATTATCACTTTGATACGAAATCAAACCAACTCTTGTCTACCGGAAAAACAATAAAAAAAGGCTCTAAATCCATATACCAGACCAGTGAACTGAAGTAGGTATCTAAAATTCATTGACTCTTTATTTTAGCATAATTAGTTTTTAAACACAAATAAATTACTGGTTATAAACATGTACTTATAAACATTAATTTCGATAATATTCAGTAGTAGACGAATGAAAATTAATTGAGTACATTCATCAAACATAACATTATAATATTATGGATTCATTTATAAATATTTAAAATAATATATTATTGATTACTCAATTCTTTATTTTATTTGATGTTATTTAAGGTAGGTTATTCAAAGTTATTTTATTTTATTCAAATGATTCTCAATGTTTGAGTGTATAAATATGGTTAAACTTATTACTTAGTGTATAAAGTCTAATGAATTGATGTTAAGCAATTGAATATTTATAATAATATTACCATAAATTACTTAATTCTGATACTAGAATATCAAATATATTATAATAATTTGCAAACCATACTCTAATCAAAGATTTAGAAAAATTGATATTATTATAAATTAAAAATAATGAAATAATGATTACAATATTTTTTAGATAACTTTATGTGGGTTAATATTGATCTCTAAAATGTGTAAAAAATCTGTTACACACAAAATATTCAATTAAGTATTACGAATAAGTCTAGGACTCATATGCAAAATGCTAAATTTGTATAATAAAATAATAAATATACACTGAAATTAACAATAATTTCCAGACTACTATTTTAAGTGAAAGTAAATAAACAGCTTTTAATTTAAAAATAGATTCTGTGAGAAAACTGAAGTTTATTTTGATGAAAGCTAAATATTTTTTTTAGTCTTACTCTTAATCCTTTGAAAAATAAAAAAAATCTGTAACATTTTTGAAAAATAATTGATTTTATTGAATTTAAATTATCAATGTATCATATTACATAGGTGATATATTATATAACATAATTAATATCTAGCCTTTAAATTACTTTTAATTAAATATTACACAAATTATGTTATTATATTTATAATTAAAATATGCAATGATATGTATTTTAATATTATGCAAAAATATCCTAAATAAAAACAAGATTGTTTGTATCAAATATTATTAATTTTTAAACGATTACATTTTTAAAAACACTGTAAATAATAAATATAACATCGCAATTATCAATACACCTATCTCTATTTTTGTTACAAGTATCATATTATTTCGCAATAAAGGACCTTTTTAAATCAAAAACGATATAAAAAAATGTCTAAGAAAAACTGAATGTAAACTATATACTATATACTCGTAAGACCAGTATTGACTTATAGATGTGCAAAGTTGTTCACAACTAAAGAGAAACTACAAAGATTTTAAAGAAAAATCTTAAGAAAATTATATGTACACAGTCCAGTATTTAAAACTGAAACACATGGACTGAGAACTGAGGACAATTAATACACAGCTGGAACACTTAAACAAAAAGGAAGATGTTATGTAATTTATTAAAAGTATACCAATGCAATGAGTCAGATGTCATGTGCGGCTAGCAGACGAACGCCTAATAAAAGAAATAATGATTTGAACGTTACCGGGGAGGAGATCAAGGGGAAGATCACGAAGAAGATAGATGGACTACGTAAATGAGTTATGGAATATGCGGTAGCCCAAGAAGTTGCAACAGATTGGTAAAATATGACATATAATAGAAAGAAATGGAAGAAAGTAGGTTTTGTGGTAAAAATACTCAATGAATCGTGTAAAACCGGGAAAAAAAATTCGAGGAAGACTGTACAATGGACATTGTGTGCCTTACCACACCAACAGGTTGGTTTTATTTCCACGGAGTTATAGTGTGTATGTTTGGAAACCGACCAAGAAAGTTAATTAGTGTGATTGTACAAACGTTCTCCTTTTGTTGGATTACAACACTATACTGATATCGTAAATGGCATGATGATTTGAATTTACTAAAGGTAGTTACTAAAAACAATGAACGGTGCTCACATAGTAATTACTACCTATATGTATGCACGTATGTATGTATGCATGTATTGTGTATACCTATTATCTATATTGTACAGAAACTTTAATTTAGAGTCAGGTAATCCGGTGAACATTGCAATGTATTATCTTTTGACCATTGTTCAAAGGATATATTACTATATTAGTATTTCAATTTTAATCATACTGACATACTGGAAGTGATTCAAAAGCTACTTCCACGAAACGGAATTCGCACAAAATATTACGAGTATATTAAAAATAGATAAAACGGATCCTTAAAATAACTATACTATTTTCACTTACTATACAAGGATAAATTTATAGAGTTACATTTACCTTTAATGTTGTTACATCTACTTAATTCATGAACTCTATCTCTTTGGTGCTCCATCCTGTCAAACTTATATACTTATATTATTTTAAAATAATACTAAACAATATTTTTCGATTACAAGAAACTTTGATATACGCGTCAAATATATTTCTGAGTTTTGACTGTCATCTTCTCCGTGATGGTCCCGTATCTTGTTTTCTCGGGCGAGCTTCTAGGAATTTCCTTGAACATTCCCAAGTGTTTACGGTTCTTTATTGTACCGTGTATTTTATTTTCGCGCATACATTAACCATAACCACAAAACGTAAGCGTCGACGTGACCGACACTTTAGTTTTTGTAATCATGAAACTGCAAGGTGGACACCTAGAAAACTCTAGAAGGTCCAAACCTGTTTTAAAACATTTACTATACCTAGTTAGCAAGAATTGTAACTAAATAATCATATTTGAATTTTCTAGACATGACGTTACCATATAATTCTTTAATAAATTAGAGGTATAATACCTAAATTATAGGTATTGAATAAATACTTATAATTATACAGTTATACGAGTATTCATATAATAATGATAATTTATAAATATTAAATATATTATAGTAAATAATAATTCTGATTAACTGTATGAATTTTTTTAAAATTGGCAACATTGAAGAGTCGGATAAAAAGCAATGAAAGTTTATTCTGGCAGAGCAATGACTTATAAATTATTGAATTTTTTGAAAATCTTCAAAATTTGAATAAAGTTGAAGCGTTAACATCACGGATGTCATGTTGTGTGATCATATTTTAAAGACACTTTTCCTTTAAACCTATTCAATATAATATTTAATATTAATTAATACTATTTTTCAATGTCCTACTTAATAATAATACGTCTCCGTTTGTTTCAGTGCGTTTTTTTTAATAATTGTGTTCTTTTTTAATTATCCAATAAACTACCTATCATTTTTGCTATTGTTCGTTTCTGCGTACTTTCTGTATAAGTACCTATCATGTAATTTCTATAAGAAATACGTCATGTGATACGGTTGTTCTCTATTATACAATTATTTAAACGATCTAATATAATCGATATATTTTTTTTCCTATCAAATAAATAACATTCATTTTTGATAAACCATGCGTATGCAACACTTTAATTTAAACAAGACTCAATGTATTCACTGTTTATAATAAATTAATTACAAAAATATCTTATATTCATTCCTTTTTATTAAGTTATTTTACTTCATAATAATTTAGAGTCTGTAAATTAGTCAGTTTTAAGTATAGTAGTATTGTATATAATAATATATATGTTAAGTTTACTTATTATAGATACAGGTTATTGAGATTTTCGTGAAAAAAATCGTGTCCATTTAATGATTTTGGTAAAACTAGTTTATACTTAATGATAATGATTAAGGCTCGGATTTTAAAGCATATGCTTCTTTTTTTATATATGAGATAGAAATCTAATTGTTATACATAAATCCGTTTCACGAAATTCTGATACCAAATAAATCAATTTATTTTTGATTTTTTTTTATGTTAATGCTTTTTTTCAATTATTCCAGCTGTGAATTTTCTATATGTTTATTATGCTATTGTAATAAAAAAAAAATTAATAAGAAATTTGAAAACCCAGAATTCGGATAATAGATTATTATTGTTTTCGTTATCGACTTGATTATTAAATGTATAGATTATCGATCTACGTAAAGTCTGCAGTACATATACGGTCAAAATGCCTATAACATCGATATCGATCGTTTCAAAATTTAAAATTTAGTGTTGTAATTTGAAACTTGTTGTATGAACTATGAAGTATGTACTGATCACTTCAGTGGATGTAGAGAGTTCGTTTTCAACGTATAAAAATATTCTGTCGAGCAATACAGTCAGTTTCACTATTGAAAATCTAGGGAAATACATAGTAGGTAGTTCATTCTTTTTTTAATTTAAATTAATATTAAATATTTTTTTTATTAATTTTTATGGATAGTTTATATTAATTGGTCATGTTTTTCTTTTGCTTTTTTTTAAATAATTGTGTGCTTTTTTAATTTCTTATTATGCTTTAAAATCCGAGCCTTAATAATGATAAACATTTAAATTAGGTATTTGTTTTAGTTTTTTTTTTAATTTGACTAGTTTTTTGTGAATCAATAGTAGACAGTATACAGTATTATCTATATAGTATATAATATATTATAGTTAATTATTTTAAAAATAGTTTGATGCCTTAAATAAAATATAAGTTTTTTATTAATTATTGAAGTTTGATGACTTGATTTTCTTAAATCTGTCAGTTACAAACACAATAAATTCACGCTAAATTTATTATGTTTATTTATGTATGTATATTAAATTATTTATTTATTTTAATAATGTAAGTGACAAATGGTAGAACAGAGACTCGGGGGTATCGTATAATCTAAAAGTCATTTGAAAGATGCATTTCGATATACAGGAGATGAAGGATGTTTATAGCATTCGACGAAAACTAGTGAAATAATATTTAAATAAGTAGAAACCATGGAATTAGAAATGTACAGACAGACTGCGCAATGGGAATCTCAACGTGAGTTTGTGCGAGCGAATTAATATTATTATCCAAATTGGTTTCAGCTGGTAGCAGTATGCACAATAAAATACAGCATCGTCTCGAGGACACTAAATAAGAAAAGTTCCGGCACCGTCCTGACAAACTAATCTGACTACTGGCACGTTTACCTCCATCGCCTATACCCCCGAGGACTTGGCCCATCAACGATGTGAAATATTGCGGTCGGTCGAATTAAAGAAGAGAGAGAGTGAGAGAAAAACCAGAACACGTCATCTTATTTTTTTTTCAATTTCGAGTATAAATCATCGTGGTAAAACAGGTACCGAAGGGATTTCATAAAATGATTATTTTTCTAAATGCAATATTGTTTTATTTCTTTTATTTTTTTACAGTCGTAATCAAAAATGAATTTATAGTTGATTAAAAACATTATAAGCATAAAAAATTCCAACAGACAGTGGATAAAGTATGTTCTCAGATCTTTTTGATTACTTGAGAAACAGCGAAATCCATTGCAGTATTATCCTGTCAAATAAAAACATGTTTATTATGCAATATTGGTTTTATATATTTATGTGATGACTTATGGTATGTTCTATCAGTACATTGAATTTGGGTTTACTGTGAAAAATACCCAAATCTGTAGACAAAATATAAATAATGTAGGTAACTAATTCTATAATTTTATGTGAATTTTTTAAATAAAAAAAAACAGGTGTTGTTAAGTTAGGTAGTATAGTAGACAAAAACTATATATAATATAAATCTTAAGGATCAAGGTGCATTATGACATTAATGTCATAATATATTATTTGCTATTATTATATAAACTATACTACAGTATGGAGATTAGATCAAAAAAGTTCCAAGACCCATAAGAAAAATTGAAAAAATAATTTTGATATTTTTTCTAAGTTAACATTTTTCATAGAAAAGTATTTCTATATTTTCGTAGTAAAGTAGTGCTAAATATCTAAAAAAAAAAAAAATGATTACTTTCTTAATTTTCATGATCTGCTTAACGGAAACCACCTGATGTTATTAAAAAATATGTAACAAGAAACTATCTTTAATCTTCAAGATATACCAACACAGATATTGATATATTTAAAGACATTAAAAATAAATAAGTTATCTGCTATTAACTCGTAACAATGTTTTGTAAAACGAAATAATAATATTTTTTTGATCGTTCGTTTTTATGGGTATTAAAATTTAATTCTTCCTAACATAAAATTATGTATATCCAATTTTCAACTTCATGTATTTATATATAATATATATAATATATATATAAAGAAACAAGTTTCTTTTTCTCAGGCATTGTTTTGCTTAGCCTAGTTTTCCGATTGTAACAGTTCTGAAAAATCTTTGTAGTTTTTTCACTACGAATTCTGATTGGACTTTATTTATTAGATCGTACTTAGCACTATCTATTTTTTTTGATTTGACCCCTAGAAAAATTAATACAAAAGTAATTGTATCTTATAGTTGATCTAACAAGTATCACTATGACTATAATACCTAACAATTGTTCATGCGTAAACGTAATAATTAAAATACATTTTGTTGTTGTATCGTTCTTGTGATACATTTGTTTGAAAAAATTTGCAGATGTGTGTGTGTGTGTGTGTGTGTGCTTATGTTTTGCGAGTCACCTATAGAAACAAATTTTAAGTTCAAACTTTGACAAGATATTGGATGTTCATACGTATGTATGTATTAAAGATTTATCTTCAAACAATTATATTATTCAAAACATTATAGATGCGATTAAATGTATTGATTTTACAATAATATTTGCAATAGCTAGATTTAGTTTGTACTATTACAAAATATAAATATAAGCTTATAATATATGGTTTGCAAAATTACACAAGTAAAATAACTGTATAGTGCCATAGTGGGATGTAACAATTTGAAAAACGATATGAGTATTTTAATTGCATGGTGAACAATCTTAAGATTAAGTAAATAATTAAAATAAACATGCAAAACGGTCGTATTGTCAGAAGAGTAATATTTGAGTTCATCGCCGATACCCGGATTATTAATTTTAACATAAGTAATAACTAATAAGTATATTGCTATAGCTTAGTAACAGATTGCTTAGAGGTCCAGTAAGCCTCTTAAATATAGCAATATTAATTGTTGAAATCTCTATTAAATAACGAGGTAATTATGACGTGAAAACTATGTTTAATATAACAATTAGTTATCATATATTCTAAAAATTCATTTTTAATATTATAGAAATAATATAATATGTTTCATACAACAATGGTTAATAGATATAATTTTAAATACAGAAAAAATATAAAAATTAAGATAAAACAATTTATGTCTTAAAAATAAAATATAATTGTAAAAAATTAAGTGATGAAAATTAAAATAAAGTTATAATAATAAAGTTTTGGATGATATCATTGTGAGATACATTGAATGAAACTTTTTACTATAAAAATTATCGTTCATCAGATGTGTACGATAAAAACGTAGCTTTTTATAATTTAAAAGCTATAAATCAAGGGAAACTTGATTTAGCTGTGTAGGAGTTTTCGAGCGTAACTTGTCATTGGGTAATTTAAAATTTGAATTCAATGATAAATAATTGTGTATGAAAACCCGATTTTAAGCATAGAAAACATAGTGTAACCTTATGTTAAATTTTTAAGCTTTTCGATAAAGAAATATATAAATTTAAAACTGTACTAATACTAAATTATATACTTTTTTTAATCGATCTCGTATACACATTAAATTGAATATAAATACGTTTTTTTTTTTTTTTATAATATTTCATTAAATAATGTTTTTTCCTATTATAATTTAATGCAGTTGGTTATTTTAATTTTAAAGACTTTAATTTCTATTACAAGGTTAATCACATTAAGATATGATATATTATGTATATGTATATATTTTATTTATAATTGGTTTTACAAGCCTTTTGTAATTTCAAAATGTAAAAACGTCCTTAAAATACTATTCATTACACCATCACCGTCGTTTGATACAACTATATTTCAAATGTAATGATTCATCTTCGAAAAATAAAATAAGAAAAATATTATACATCACTTTTTTGACCTAAATAATTGAAGCGAAACGAGTGCTTTTTTCATTCGATTTGTTTACCTACGTCGAAAATAATTCAGGAAACTACTAGTTAATATGAAACTATATAGTTTTGGATTCACATACATTATTCATAGTATATATACGCAGCGCGCACTGTGTATATCTACGCGTATTACGTACTGCGACGGATTTGAAAGAATTATAGACCGAGAAATTCCAAGTTCGAGCGGTGGTCCTCTGAATAACCGCGGATATCTCTGAGGACTTTTGGAATAAAAATGTACCTATATTTCTTTTAAGACCAGTCTCGCGCTCAGGGAATACGGCCGGCTTGCCGGTGCCCAGTGGCCAGCCGTCGCCTGCTGCAGTAGCCGCTGCATAATACGAATACGAAAATAACTCAATACAAATGAAATTCAATAATTCTCTGTCACTTCTCTTGCAAACTTGTTGTAATACATTTTTAGTGAATGGCAAAATAAATGTTGTTGATTTAATAAAAATCGCACAAATTCGACACACTTCTCCGCTAAGTATATTTATTTAATTATTATTATAATTATATTGTGTTACATCAGTTTTTTCATAAAAATTGTAGTGAAATGATTTGAAAAAATAGTATTTGAATATTACCCATAACTTAAAAATATAGGCATTCAAATTTTATTTATCAAGTTAAAAGGATAATATTTAGAATAGATGCTACATACTTGCAATCGTGATCAGTATCAGTGTATTTACGATTTTATTTGTATTTTTAGATGAAAGAGATTGTAATTATTATGAAGAATAATTTTACAAGTTCCAAGCAAATGGTTAAAAATAAATTTGAATAAATTTTTTTACCAGAATATATATATATATTATCTAAAAAGAATGAACAAATATTATAAATTTAAAATAAATTCGAGTTTTATTATAGATACTTATATAGTTTTTTGTTTTGTTTACTTATCAATGTATAGTTAATTATAATGATCAATGTATTAATTACTTATTCAATAAAAACAGCTAAAAACAATGTATGTTATTCTATCTGGAAAAAATAAACATAATTTATCTGTTATTAACATATTTAGCACCACAATAATTATGTAATTATCACAATTATAAATATATAGCAGATCATACAACGTTTAAATAAAACCACCTATAATCTATATACTATACGATCTAACTAAGAAATTAAGAGTAAGTACAGTAAAAAATAATAGATCCTGAAACTATTTGATGTATCCATAATCATAAATTTTAATTTTTATAATATATACTTTATCTACATTGGTATACCAATATAATTAAGAAAAAAAAATGTTTTATTATCAAACAATATTAAAATTTTTTTTATGTATTTAAAAATATATAAGCATATGATACATTTTTTGTGGCGGAAAACCTGAACATCGCATATTCGCATATATATATTATTAGGAACGTAACATGTAGTTATGTGTATTGTTTATTTAGTTATTTTACATGTAATATATATATATATTTAAATTAATGATTAATTTTTATCTATAAATCACGACTCATAACTATTAACTATAAAATTTTAAATTTAAGTATTTTATAATGTTGAAGCATAATACAATATTTTACATCGATTACATTAAGTGTTCACAGTTTGTATAATTATGTTTTGATAATTTTCAATACTTGAATCGTTATACTACACTTATAAAAGATTAAATAAAGGTTTAAGTTTTTATGGAAGAAAAATGAGCATACTTTAATGTTTCACATCAGCAGTTTATATAAGACGATTTAAATCGTTTTAGAATAGAAATTTTTAAGTGGTAGATCATTTCTTCAAAAACTTTTCTTCTATAAAATATTGTTATAGTGTGGAATATTTTAAGTTTGTATCATAACTTATGAGTTACGTTCAACAGTTATACAAGATGCGTATTATACAAAATAAATGTATATTTATATATGTATAATGTATCTAAATTGAGTATTATATTTTTATATACAGCATTATAGGTAATACCTTGTTTATACATAGTCTAAAATCTAGCTAGGAAAAAAGTTAAACATATTTTTTACATTTTAAAAGTTAAACGTCCACATTATATCGTTTTGAATGTATAAGATTCAATATATTAATAATAATCATTCATATTCCTAATATATATATATTTAATTGATTTTACAACTTTATGTTATTTCTAAATTTTTATATTGGAATTGTAGGAAAATTTTTTGTTACCAAAAATGTGTAACTTGAATAGAAATTGTATAAATAGATAATAATTGATCCAAAAGAACTGAAGCATGTATATGTGTAAAAATACTACATATTTTATGCGTCGTTAACGAAATAAAAAAATTATTTACGACATGGATAAAAGATTATGTTTTGTAGAAAAAAAAAGGAAACGAAAAAGGAAATAATAATAAAATAAATTATAATCAAACAACAACTAACCCTTAAAAATAAAATGTTGTACAAAGGTATCTATGTGTATGTTATATAGGCATTCGAGTAATTTTTCCCACACAGCTAACATTATTTAAACACCATTAAACCTCTCGAAACATTTATTTCAAACAGATGGTTTACCCAAGACTTTTTAAAAAAATATATCGAAATTTATTTATTTTGGATTTTTTCTTAAGATAATAATAAAATGCCGTGAATATTTTTCTTTGTAGATATATTTATTACGAGAGAATAAAAACGGTTTTTGACTAATTTTATGATATGCCTACTTTATCTTTTGAATATACTACATAAACTTATATAAGTTAACATATTTTTATCAATCAATTTATTCAGTTCTATCTTAAAAATGTCTAAAACCTTATATGTAATAAAAAGATAACATTTTGTTTACCTGATATTATAATATGTATTGTATAAATATTAAATATTTTATTGCAATCACGAATTCGAAAAAAACTATAAAACAAATTGTTATCTATCTAGGTACCCAAAAATTAAATTATCACATAATGATGCATTTAAAAGATAATTTTAAAATAAACAACATTTACATAAATAAAAATCTTGCTGGGTCAACTAGTTCAATACGTATCATATAGAAGTCGTGTGTATGTGGTTATATAAAATATAGGATAAAAATAAAGAGAGAAACGATAAAACGGTCGATTTAAATAGGACAAAAATAATATAGACATATTGCAGCATAATATTGATTTGGGTTTCCGGAATCGAAATGGAATAAGAACGATTTAAAATTGCTGAAGTTTGACCTGCTCGAATATTTCCCACACTGACACATGAATTTGCGTATCACTAGTGATTTACATACCCATAGGGATATCCGAGTTTCTACGGCAACTGCAAGTGAATATAGTCTCATCGACGACGATGTTGCGTATACACACACGGTCAGATTCTTATACATACAAAATAAACGTATAATGTACATGGTTATTATGCATCACGTTTGGGCGACCCTATTTCGAAAAGCCTGTGTCGAACAAAACTTACGGACATGGCATAATATACGGGACTATTCACCAACCATGGTGCTATTCCTATTTTATCCTTTGATTATGTATTTAATTAAATTACTGTATTAGGAATTATTAAATATACTTGATATTTAATAATTCAGGAACTATAGGTACTCATTTAAATTTAAATTTAGATGCAAGTATAATGTATATATTATAAGCTATATATTTTAGAACTTAACAAAATACTTACTTATAGTACACCTAGCTGTATATCATAAAACAAAACTACAGACTAAATTTTATATCCATGGTTTCAATTGTTCCGGCTAGGCAATGATGAGTTAGTAAGTCGGGGCATATTATATTGCAATACTGCATACATAGATAATTAGCTTAACAATTTACAGAAAAAAGAGTAGTATTAATTTTAAAATACAATTTATAATGCCACACAATACTCTTTAATTGGTATAATTTAGTATACTTAAAAAATTCAAACCTTAGAACTTAAAATAAAAGCATAATTATAAGTGATAGATTAGAATTGAGTAGGGTTAACTTGTCCTAGAAATCACCCTGTATACGCATATGCATAGGCACACATTTGATTTACTTAGTAACATTACCGGTCTTATGTTTCCTTAAATCTGGTTATCGAAGCACACAACGGCGTGTTATAATTTATAAACTGATGTTGTGTTTCAACGCATGAACGTATAAACGATATTATATTCCAAAACATATTAGTATTTCGATTTATTATACATTTTAATTCATATTTTTAAAGTAGACCGTTTATTATGTGAATTGTGATCTGTCTACAGTGGAATTGACGGGCAGGGTAAAAACTTTTATTCGAGCTATTTTAGTTTGCAATTAAATAAAACGTCCAAGAACTTTTGATATTTTGATGACGATTTATTATTTGAAATATGTTAGTATTATCACAACAATGTCCGCTCAGAATTTTGCGAGTTTTCTTCTTTTTTTTTTGACCTAGTTGCTTGGTATATTTTATTATGTCACTATAATTACACATGCACAATATGTCACAGTAATATCGTGATTTAAATTCTTCGTAATTTAAATTATATGCACTCAAGAATTTGAATAAACTACACTTTTTAGTCTTCTTCAATTACATTTTTCATTTAACTCAATTAAAATAAGTATTTTAATTTTATTAGTAATGATTGTTTTTAGATTCTGAACCAAATGATGAATGTATTGATTTTACAATGACGCGTGTGTTTTTTTTGTGTGTGTGTACAGTATAACTTGACGAAATAATGCTTCAATTTCAAACTTCAAGGGTGATTTCTGATGGCAAAGTGAATATCCTTGGTGCATTATAGAGGTCAAAAGTAAAAATTTTCCAACAGTTTTCGAAAAATTCGATTTTTTATATTGTTGTAACTAAAAAACTAATCACTGTAAATACTTGAAATTTTCACTAAATGTTTATATTATGGTTACCTATACACGGTTAAAATTTCATAATATTCTGGATTTTTTTTCAGCTATTTATAGACAATGGAAATTTTCGAATTTCAAGTATTTTTTTTTTTTTTGAAACGTCGATAAAAAAATTTGAAAATTTAACACTAGATTTCTTATAAATTATTATCGTTCTTTTTGTAATTATAAAAAAATCAAAAATCGTAACTTAAATTTTTTTTTATAAGTGTTTCAAGTTCAAATTTTTACGAAAAATGTCAAAATTGAGAAAATTTACAAAAAATTTTGTAGTTTAAAAATTAAAATACATACATTTTTTTGTATTTATATCTATAAGGTTGAAAAATTCCATAAGTTTTTCTTTAAACAGCTAAGAGAAATTTTTTGAGAAATCTCAAAGAGTCATTATAGGAAAAAATGTTATGAGCGTAACGATTTATTCTCAAACAATTTTCAATATTTATTATTATTCAATAAGTATAATTCATAGATAATTGACAATTTTACCAATCATTTAGATTGGAATTTTCTTTACATAATTTAATTTTCAAAATATTTCGCTTATTTAAATGTTATTTATAGGCATTTGAAATGTTTGAATTATTGTTTAGTTTTTTTTTTTTTTATAAATATCGATACAATTTTTTGGCTAAGTAAAAATATTTGAAAATTTAATACCAAAGTTCCTCATAAGTTATTCTTATAGTGATTCAAAAATTATAAGAATACATATGCACAATTTTTTTTATTAGCATTTGAAGTTCAAATATTAAAAAAAAATCGTTAAAATCATGAATATTTGCAAATTATATCGTAGTTCAAATTTATAAAAAATGTTGTATACGTAGCTAAGATTTGAAAATTTAATGTGTAAATATTTCCTATAAGTTTGATTTACAATAATTGTAAAAGAACTTGAATTTTGATCAATTAAAAAAAATGTATCTTTAGTTTAAATTTTTACTAAATCCAGAATTCACTTGTAAAATAACGATTTACTATCAAATAATTTTAGATTACTATTATAGTTAAAAATTTCTAGTTATCGAAACTTGAAACATACACCAGTTGCTTAAATTGGTATTTTCTGTTCATGGTTTAATTTTGGGGTATTCAGATCATTTAAACATAACTACCCTTTTCACCACTAAATTTAAAATATAATATATTTTATATATTTCATCCCAGGCTGACAAATCATTTCCGTCCAGAATCGTTTTTCGTATACAATGATACCTATCATTAGATTTAAATTTAACACTCATATATATTTTATAGTGATTCATAGACCACGCGGCACCTAATATTCAGCAGAGCGGTACTCGCTCGACCACGCTTTTTTTTTTAAAAAAAAATTCATTAATTTCATTTTATTTGAAAAAAATTATAATTTTTTCAAGAGAGTTAGAACTTTTTTTTTCACTAAAAATGTTTTATAATATTTGCAATCTGTGCGTATTAAATTTATATAATATATGAGCAAATTTATCGTAATAAAAAGAAACTTTAAGATAATTTTTGTTTATACTAAATGAAAATAAAAAATACGATGTTTAATGTGATGTCGATCTTATCATATCATGTTTTATAATAAATTTTAAACCATAATATTTATATACATTATACAGTGTTATTATATACATTCAATACATCTTACTGTAAACTTGACATTAAAATTCAGTTATGTATATACTACCTAGCTGGGTATATTTGATAAAATAAACTTTTTATTGTTCAGTAACATGTGTGATAAATAAAAATATATATAAAAAATAGCATTAAATATCCTATTCCACTCTTCTTCTTTTTTTTTATCACCAACTTCATAATACGTTCCAAAAAATATATATTGTTCTAACACAAACAAAGATTTCATTTTGAATATAATTATGATCTAGTGGGATATTTTTCATCTTGACATTTTGTATAATACATAATATACTTTTAATAGTATAAGACTAGGGATACAACTTTTAAACTAAAAATACTTATAACAACTTTTAGCTCAAACCTATTTCCATTATAGACGAATTGTGATGGAAAACAATCAATAATATAAACATAATAATTATGACACTATTTATGTTTTCATTTATCTTATTAATTAATGATTAAAAGTTTTTTGGAGTACATTTAACATATCACATCATATGTACAATTTATATAGGTACGGACCGATGGCTCGAGAAATAAGATCCAATAATGTGTATATGCAATGGTATAACTTATAAGGAATACGTCGTTTAAATCAGCCTTTGTGAACACTACCGAATGCTTTGGGTCCCGAAGGCTTTGAAAATAAAGCCCGTGGAAATAAATAAAAATGTTCATAGTTTCATACATTATGTGCTTGCTATTTTGATGGTAGAAGTTTAAGTTCCATCAGATTTAACTGAACTGTTTTTTTTTCGTTGAAAAAGCATAACCATATTATTGTGTAGAATGATATATATTTATTGTTCAAGTATGCGTGTACTGGTACTCACATGTATAAATATTTATCTAAAGTACAAAAAATTATATTTAATGTAATAAAGTTATAATTTTAGAATTCAACACATCCAATAAAATATATATACTATTTAAATTATATATACCATAAAATAGGTTTTAAAAAATAGTTTTAAAGTTCAAACTTTTCGATTGTTACCACAAGGATGCTTTAAAATCAAATCGATAAAACTTTGTCGATGTGTTATTATTATAATACTATGATTCAATATACTACAAAATATTCTTTTGAAATTATAAAAATGTAGAATTGCACACGAAACACAATAATATTTTACTTATAATATTATTAATACTTGCCCTGAATATACTCATGAGTATTCTAAATCGAATCACTTTTAGAAAAAACTGTTTTCACATTACATTATATATTATAGTTTATAAATAAGTTACACAATATATAAAATAAAGTTAAGCTTAATTCTAATGTATATTTTTGAAATAAATACACTATTATGATATCACTTATAGTGCAGTTATAAAGTGACCAATTATATTATTATATACTTATACAATATAATATATTTATGTTAAATAACGGGTAACGATTGAAAGTCTACATGATGAGTACACTCGGAAACTGAAGTATAGCGTTATGAAGAAATGAACTCGAATAAGGATAAACGGTCTTATTATACATTCTCATCTCGTCTTTATAATTTTCAAAGAGAAATGGAAAGAAGAGCAAAAAAATACATAACCAGACGAAACCCCAGATTGTACACCTAACAAAAGGTAATTGGACCATTTTCTTTGTCGATCCTTGTGAATATTAAAATAGCAAAGTATATTCAGAATGGTCCTTGCCGGTTGAAAATTTTTATAGCCAGTCGATGGATGGGTGGATGGTTGTGTGTGTGTGTGGGGTAGTAAGCGAGGGGAAATTAATTATACTTTTTAAATGCAAAAAGAAATAATAACGAATTCAATAACCTTAATATTTTTCGTTTCCATCATGCTATTCACACTCCCAGTGACCCTTATACATTTTATAGCTAACATGTAGTTTTTGTAATTCCATAAGAGTTTATCAGTGCAAATATTAACTCAGTGTTCATCTCTGTATATTTAATCATTGTTGACAATTCCCGAGTGATGGATAAAAAATCCATGCAAAGAAGTAAGAATTCAATTTTGTTGTAGATGTCATATAATATGATGCTATATAAAAAAAAATGTTTATAATTTAATTGAAACATTATTTTTATATGAAAATGGAAATTAATAAATATTTGGAATTTACTTTGTAAATAATGATAATTGTAATATGACAATCTGTATTGGCGTAGCATTTGTAATTTAATAAATAATATTTTCATAAAACGCTGGTGATAATTATTTTATTGTTGTAGATTTATTTTAAATTGAAAATTATTTGTCTTAAAAATGACGTATTAAAAAATATGTTTGTACCTATAATTCAAATTCTTAGATTTTGTTTAAAAGGATATTTTTTATTTTCAATAAGTACTTGTATTTTTTATGATTACATTTAGTAAATATAAAAACACATTAATTTTAATATATCATTGATAAAATAAATTGTATCTGAATGGTGAAACAATACTTTTACTTTTACCTATATTTTATACTTTTTTAGTAAACAAAACTTAATTTATAAATAAGATGGCGTTAATGACAAAAGATATCTTTTATAAGCTATGAAAAAAAAAATGTAATTATATTCATTGATTATTAATTTTATTGCGGACAATACCTAGTTATTAATTATTGATTATAGTATAGCTATACAGATAACCCTAGGCATACTGCCTATTTGTATGATCTCAGTTTTATCGTTTATTATGTTTTATTATTTTATAATTAATATTGAAATATTATTAATTACTATAGTCATTGGGAATAAATAAAAACAATTGTATAATTAATAACTAGTATACAAATTTAATTTTTAAAGACAAAAGTAATTTTATTAAGAAAAAAAATTAAAATTAATATAGCATTTTAGTGGTATTCATAATAAACATAAAAATATGTATTATCATTATATAGTACTATTTACAATAACAACTAAAATGTGTTGTTTTATTAGCTTGTTGGAAGATATAATCATATAATAGGTATATATTATATTGATATTACATTTAAATAAATAATGATTTGTAAACAGAAAATACTCCATTTAAATTGAGTATATATTATATTAAATATCAAATTAACTTATGTATTCTGGACGATAGTGAATATATTAAATTATTCTAAAATGTAAATTAAAATAAATTTATTTGTATTTGCAGTTATTACCTACTCTAAAACGTCATAATAAACAATATTTAAAACTGTAATTATTTAATAATTCGTTTTTAGCTTATTTTAAATAATATGAAAGTTCTACATTGAAATTTTATTTTATTATAAATTTATAAATACATTCAAAGGATCATCAAAAGTATCAATTGTATATTGTAGAATTTAGTGTTTTTGTAGTAAAATGTATGTGTACATTTAATATGAGTGTTGATCAATTACCCTCGACGACTATTTTTGGCATTTTAAAAATATATCAGTTCCTCACACATATACAAGATTATAATACCAATCCATAAAATAGGGGGAGGTAAATATGTTTATAATATAAAAAAAAATATTAGAAAATTAGATTTTGAAAAACCTGTTTGGGTGTAAGATATAAATCATTGTGTTATAAATTAAATATTTTAAATATGTTTTATATGAAGTGCATTTCATAATGTCCTAGGAATCCTATTAATTTATGATACAATTTGTAAAGCATAGTATAAACAAAAAACATTCACAATACCCTTTTTAATAAATTATTTGTCATGTACCTTTAGAGGTATCATTAATGTGATATTATACCAAATGTTATATTTATGCATTTTATACGATGGTTGAACTTGAAACAATTTTACAGTTCGTAAACTCTCATTTAAGAGCTAAATATTATTGTAATATGAGTGTAGGTTTTTAAGTATATTTAATAATTATGCTTTTAGCTGGTTGGATACATTTCCTCGTGAACTACTTAATGATCTTAATGTTGTAATTGGACCTAGCTAGATGAACGAATGAGTGAACTATAACTACTACCTAGACATGTGTGTACTAAAGATAATTTAATAACTTCATAATTTCAGTATGAGGTAATTGGCTAGCCTCTTAAAGTACATACGTATTAAATAGTTGAGTTAATACATGACAATCCTTGAAATATAACATTTTATTTAATGGTGCATAAATATAAAATATATGTATTTCAAATTCTTAAACTTGTAATAATTATAATATTAAATCGTTATGTATATGATATTTATTTTACTATTTTAACTTATCTTCTAAATATCCAAATTATTATAAACATTAATTTAAATGTGTATTAACTATTAAAACTTATAAAGTGCTTTCAGCTATGTAAGAACATCAATTGTACTTTGTATAGGAAACTTTTCGATAAAATGTCCAAGAAATAATGTAATTTAATCTAAGGTTTTAATTTTAAAACTCATGTCTTATTACGATAATGTTTAAATTTAATATTACTGTATCTTAAATTTTAAACGTAAAAGTTAAAATATAAATACTTTTAATGTATGAATATTGAATAACTTAAATCATATTGAAAATCAAATGTTATAAAATATTGATAATTTAAATACTTATAATAAAACATAGGTATATTGGTATAAATAACAATTCAATGGAACATTCCCGTACCATTTGTTTTAATTATTCTTCGTTAAATATTGATTTGTTGATACAAATTTAAACCTTAATATCTTTTTGTTTTAGTTTAAACAAAAGTTTTAGAAGTTTTATTTTTTCATACAATAAACCATAACAAGAGAATTAACTAGAAGTTACAAAATATTGTTATAAAACTTGGATGGTTAGTTAACTACGTTTCCAATCTTTCGACATATTTCAAAATTCAATCGATTATATCCTATTAATATAATATTTACGCTTTTATATAAAATACTTAATAATCTTCAATAATAAAAATCTATTAATTTTACAAAACAAAATATAAAATAATATGTTTATAGATTTATAAATAAGTATTAAATATTTTTTATAATTAACTATCCATCGTAGTATAGTTCTACGCATTGTAAAATACTAATAAACTAAGTAGGTAAAATTGATACAACTAATAAATTATAATTATTAATAGTAAAAATCTGTATTTTGTTATTTAATTACATTATTTGAAAGGAATGTTTAATCATTTTTTAATGAACATTTTAAAATTTATTTAAAAAACCATTGCAGTTAAACAACGAAGTCGTGTTTTGATAATGGAATTACTTTTTTTAAGATACAATTTTAATATTTATGTGTTTAAAAATGTATTGAACATAATATATGCTGTTGTTGTGATATATATTTAAATAAATATTATTAATTTCATAGTGAGATGAATAAATTATACTGTGTAATGATTTTACAAATAGATAATTGGATTTTTAAATATACATATTGAAATAAAATTAGAATATATTATATAACAGTTATTAAGTTTACATAAAACGATATCTTATATACTTTCGTTGTAAAATATAATCTTTTGCTGCTGCGTTTAAGTAGGTATTATTTAATACCTGAATATTTTAAGTTCATTTAAGATAAAAAAAAAATAAGCTTTTATTTACTTGCTATTTATTTACTATTTTTTGAGATAGTGACTTTTTTTTTTTTTAATAAGGGAAACAGTAAATTAATAATTTTTATTTTATTAAATCATCATATTTTTAATCTGATGAAAATGCATTCCATTAAATATTGGATTATGTGAAAATTTAAAGTTTCAAGGATTATATAAAAAAAAAACAATTTAAAATACTAACTTTCTGATTCTTGTACTTTCTTTTAAAAAAATTAGAAATATTTGTGAAAAAGACTGTTTCTAAATTTAGATTTGGTATTTTAGAGTATACTATCATTATTTAATAAAATTAGAGCTTTTTCATAGAATAAATCGAGTCTTATCATAAACATGTAATTCAAAAAGCATTTTAAGTCAATTTGAGACCAATTAATTTTATTCTCACTTAGAATTTAAAATAATTTCGAAAATATTCAATCCGTAAAAACTAAATAGAATTAACTATTTGATATATTTAATATTTATACACTATAAGAATATTATAAGTAGAAACAAGAAAACAATGATGAACAATTGTAGGTATATGATTTTTAGGTTAGTTTAAAATTAAACATGGTTTGTATATTTAATATATAACTAAAATATACCTATTATTGTAATTATTATATTGTTTAATATTATTTTCTTACGATAAATTATCATATATTTTAATACTAATTTGTATCAATTGCGAAAGATAAACAAAAGATAAGCTAAAATTGATATTCCATTTTTATGAGATGGTGCAGCTGTTAGTGAATAATTAATTGATAAGTCATGCATAATATTCTTGGTATGATTTTATGTTTTTCATCAAAGCTTACTTGAATTGCATATAGTTGTTATATTATTAGTGATAATTTATTTCTACTCTATCGTATTTTTTTATTTGTTTTGAGAATATACAAACATTATAAATATATAATGGCAAACAATTTAAATATTTACATGAACTTAATAACATGTAAAACGACTAGTTTACCGAATATAAAGATTTTTTTATATGTTTCACAGATTAATAAAATATTTTTATAATCTTAAAAGATTCAATGCTAATATTGATTAAAATTATGGACAACTTTAAAGATTAAATTTATAAATATATGATAATAGGTAGGTATCGTTATAAATACCTTTAAGTGTATTCACATTTACACACCTAGTAACATCGATTATATTATATCGATAAATTTTTAATTTTTAATAACAAATAAATATTATTATTTCTTTCTGATTGTTCAAAAAATTAAAAGTAACAAATAATTTTGCGTCTTTTTAATGTATTTAAAAACTTTTCAGATGTTATACTTTAGCCAAGAATAAGAATAAGGATACTAATTCTGGGGAACTATATCTTCGATTCCACGTGACTACGTGAGTTATAACTGTGATTTATTGTTCTGAATCAAAACTACTATAAAGCACTTATAATAATTCATTTGTAAAACTACTATTCATAAATATTAAAAGAAATATTAATTAAACGTGGAAATTCTTGATCATTTTCCAACGTATATTGTCGATAAACATTTAATTTACTTTGATTTCGGAACGCAAAAATAACATAAAAACAACTAAAACAATATCATGCACCTAGGAGTTTTATAGAATTTTGCAAAATGGACTAATCACTAATTGTTAATTAAAAATCCACGAAAGGAAAGTGAAATTGAGAAACGAGAATGGAGAACGAGTGTTTGACTAGTTTCGACAAACTTTATACTCATCTGTGTAAACACATCCATTGGCTATATACTTAAATGCCGACTAATTAAAATTCACTTTTAAGCTAAGCACTTTAAGCTTTTCAGTTTTGATGATCCATTTCAGCTTTGTCCAGTACTGTATATATCAACACAACAAACATTTAATAAAACAACAAAAAGGTCGATATTTAGTTCATACAAGCTACATAGTATAGTTCAAACAGTAGACAGTTTAGTAAATTGTTTTTATTACTCTATAAAATCGAAAATAACGTTTTACCTGTAACCTACCTAGCTGAAATAGATATACACATAATACAAGGTTCCAATTATATATGTCAACATAATATGGACATTTTATACTTCGTTACATTATTTATTTTCATATATTATCTATAAGTTGAAATAATGTTCAGGAAATATTTTTACGTTTTTCATGGACATTGTCCTAAGAAAGTTATTTTAAGACAATTTAAACTACCAATTCCCTTTCCCCAAATGTTTATGACGATATATACTCTCATAGAATTAAGATCAATATGTAAAATCTTTGGGCTGATAACCTCAGATGTCGAAATCTTAATTACTCAATATATATATATATACTTTATATAGCCATATAGGTATATAAGTTCATAAGATACCATTTTTTTTATTATATACATAATTGTAAGAATTTGTTTTTTTTTTACATATTAATAATTGTATTAGTAATTTTTCATAATTCTTACCAAAATGTATATTATATAATTTTTATGAAAATGTTTCTATAGAAATTACTAATCAATGATTAGTTATCATAATACAAAATAGTGTTGATATTGTAATATTTTTTATATATATAATCTAATCACGTGATATGCACTTTCATTTTTCCATTTTTAAAATAAAACAGTATTGCAATTCAAATAATCAAATTAGTAGCGGTCAAATATCATTAAATCATTATTGAAAAATATATTATACCATCATGCGTGTGTACCAAAGTTTTGAATGAATAATAGTACCTACCTAATTTTAATTTTTTAAATTAAAACTTTCTAGACATAATAAATTATTAAAAAGTGATTTAATTCCTGAAGGCTTAGATTAAACGAATCATTTACGTCGATCTTGGAATTAATTGACGCTTGATGGTAGTAAAATACCAGGAAAATTTAATTTTGGAAAATTGAAAATATTTCATTAACAGTAATTAACTAAAATATATAGCAACTTATATAAAACTGCAACAATTATTCATATACTCATTATAATAAAATTATGTAGAAATCAAAATGCATAACCATAGGCGTAGGGTGATCAAATATATTGGGGGGGCTGCAAAAATAATATAAAAAAAAAAAACACTTAACTAAATGAAAATAAGACATTTATTTGTTTTCAACTATAATTCCAAGCGTATATTAGTTTTTGAATAGATATTTAATATATCATTAGGATCAATATTATTTGAAATATCTCTTTCAATATTTAGTATTGCCAGTGAGGAAAAACGGTCTTGAGTCATAGTTGACCGTATATATGTATTGATACGTCTCATTGTCGAAAATGACCTCTCACATGATGCTGAAGAAATTGGTAAGGTCAGAGCTAAATTTAAAAGTTTATATACATTAGGAAAAGTTGAAATTGTTATATTTTTTTTGAATAAATTTATTTGATTTTTTTGTTCAGGTTTATTATTATAGTTTTGAATACAGTTTTTGGCAACCATCATTTCAGCTTGAAGTGAATTCAAATCAACTTTCAGTAAATCCTATATTAATTATAACACATTATTAATACTACTTTAAGTAATAAGACAGTTAGTTAGTACTTTCATGCTTCAGTTATTGGTTACATAAGTTTTATAAGTTTTCACTTAAGTTGATTTATTTATTACATTTAACATACCTTATATTGTTGAATAAAAAATGAACTTTTTTCATAGTCCAGATTGAAGAAGTGATCAATAGAAATTGCCAACTTCAAACTCTCCGCAGAAAATCTTGTCTTCAGATTATTTACAACCTCGTCTATTATTGGATAGTAAGCATGTACTTTCCAGTAATCAATTAAATAAGTTTCATTATCAGAGTCCTCGTGTTCAGCTGCAGTTGTTGTAGTTACAACAAAATTTTTCAGAAATTCAGGCTCTGTTCTTTTCCGTTTAGATACTATTAATAATGAAAATATGATATATGTTATAATCAATTAATAACCTTACTAAAATTAAATTATTTATTACTTCTATTGGGTATTTCTAATTCTATATTATATTGTTGAGAAAATGTTACTATAGTTTCCCAAATCGTCAAATATATTTTACTCTGATTTCGACTATCTTCAAAAGTTTTTATGACTGCATTTATTAAACTGGCTGCTTGGCCAAGGGTCCCACTGTCGTTTTGTAATTGTTTGCTAAGAATATTGATTATATTTAAAACATAGCTAATAAAATGAAGGTGTATAATAAATGATCCTTTTTGCACACATGAAAGAATACCTAAAAAAGAAAAAAAATAATTGTTGTTTTATTTTTAACTAGTTTTTCATATTATATTGCTATATCTTAAATAAATTTTTACAAACCAATCGCTCTTGAGACATCTCTGTCGTTATTATCTTCAACTTCTTTATTTAAAATATTTATGACTGATTTAAAGTTGTCTATAACTGCCTTGCAGTTTTTATAGCGACAAACCCACCTAGTATCACTGATTTGTGAAAAAGTACATATTTTTATATTTAGAAGTTTTTGCATATCCTGCAACTTTTTGTTCTTAGATGGCATTGAGAAATGCACATATATAGCCTCCAACATATTAAAAACCTGCTTTGAATACTTTAAAAAATACACATATTTTTATAAATTAACTGTTGATTTATTAATTTTTATAAAGATAATAGGTAAGTTCAAAGTTGGAACTTACTTTAACATTCTTACACATATCAACTACAATCAAATTTAGTTTATGAGCCATACAATGAATGTAAGTTGCATATGGATAGTGTATTTTCATTTTAGTTTGAACGCCACCTTGTCTGCCTGACATAACATTGGCTCCATCATAGGACTGCCCGACAATAGGAACTTGGTCTAACTTACATAATTTTAAAAAGTTGAGAATTGCATTTACTAGGGTCTCGGCATCTTGTTTTTCAGATACATTTAAGAAGCCAATAAACCGTTCATATACTTCAAAATGTTTGGTATATTTGGTTTATGCAGCATAACTGAGAAAATACAAAAAAAAAAAAATATTTTGACAATTCCGGAGAAAAATCAATGGCCGCGTGGCCAAATCCCGTCTGGTTTACTATAACCGTTGTAGGTATTGAGTGATCTAACTGAAAATATAAGTTATAATCATATTTTAGATTTATGATTATTAATGTAATTTGTACGCATTCAACGTAAGAAATCAATTAAAATGTATTGATTTTAACGATGATGAGAATCCTTAATAATTTGTATGATAAACAAGTTCGCCATCACCATGCTATTCATGAGGGTGTGCACCCCATTTAATAATTATGCGACTTGTCCTCGTTAATCGTTTACTGCGCAATGGTTAAAATTATTAATAAAAGATACTTTTCAACACTTACAGAGGTCGTTTGATATGCAAAAATGAACGAGAGAAACTAAAACAAGCGTCTATTGAATAAGGTGAAATTGGATGCAAAATGTTCTCTCGTATTGCGAGCAGAAACGCCAATGAGGCGAAAACAATATAAAAATGATACTGCAACGCGAGGTATTGACTCTTTTAGAGAAAAAAATTAGCATGTCAACTGTATAATAATATAGTGAATGCTATGTATACATGTAAGTGATCGACGAACGAGAGTGATATCGGTTTACATTTCCATAAATGCTGACGGTCGGATATCAATGATAATATATAGTACCTTTTATTTCGGGGATGTATGTCATATTTTTTATTCGATATAATATTTTATAATATCTTATTCGTTTTTTTCTAAGTAAATATACTTCTTTTTAACTATCAAAGGAGAATATGTTTTAATATTCACATTTGTGAAACCTTCCATGTGATTTCTTATAAAAAAAAAATATTTGGAACACAAAACATTTGGTTGAATAATTCGTATTTCCACAATCTATAATGAAAATGTGAGTTATTTCCAGTACATAATATACGTTGCAAAACACCAGTACTGTTAATGCTGAACGATCTGTCTAAACTTTTTAATGGTCGTTTCAAGAAATGTTCCTAAGAAATACAAAGTATAACGTCAAAGAAAAATGTCAGTAATAAAAGTGTTATATAATAAAATACTTATTGTTGCAATAACAATTCCTTCATAAATTCACCTTAACTGAAAGCCGACAAACATCGTTTACATTTCTTTGACAAACATATTAGACAATTACATCTGAATTTTGTGAATAATTTATATGTCTATTAAACTGAAGTAAATTATAAATATGTGCATTTTGAATATTTTAGTTCAGCCAAGTCAGTGAAACCAACTAGAACATAACGATAATGTATTTCTAATATAAATTTACATTCACATGTATTCACTCGAGTAATTTTTTAAGTTGTTCATTTCGTTTGTGTCCTGTCAGCCCGAGTCTTATAAATCGTCAAAGACATTCTTCTTTACAAACCGATATTTTATTTTGTGTACGTGAACTTCTTTTTGTACTATTGCGTATATGTGAGTGAAATACAATATCAACCAAAAGGATATTTGACATTACACAGAATGATGTCTATCTCTGTATTCAATATAGTTCATATATTTATTTATTGCCCAACTGTTAACTTCTTCTTTTTCATAAAAAATAATTTAAATAATCGCATTTATGAAATACATATATATATATTACTTGTCCTAAGAAATATTAATTTTAAATTTTAAAATTCAACCAATTGTTTTTTTTTTAATTTTTCAAATTAATTATCTACACCACTCATTATTTAAAAAAAATTAAACTTTTTAGTAAATGTTGTTTTACAATTATAATTAAGTTAAAATAAAATTTAAAAAAAATAAAAAATATTTTAGAAATAATAACAATTGTAGATACTACAATAAATCATCATATTATATTGTTATTTACCTTTTATAAATAATTTAAACTAACCAACATATAACGTTAAACTAATAATAAACTAAAATAAATACAAAATTACTTTAAATTAAACTATAGATGTTGATACATTTATTTGTAGATTAAAATAATTAAAAACAGCTAGAATAGCTTTTCATTAGCTATAGAACGTTAGAAAATAAATACAATACTGATGAAAAACGTAATTACAATAACTAAATTTATCGTTTTTTATCATAAATTATAAGTTCAGAATAATTCTTTTAATATTATTATTAATAAATTGATAACTTTTATCAAAATATTTTTGTTTGTTTAAAATATACGTAGGTATAATACGGATTAAATTATAATATTGATGTTTGTATAATAAAATGTTTAATGACTCCTCTCCCCAAACATTATTTATTCTAATTTCTGACTAATTATAAAAGTTTAATCAGCGTGTAAACGATTAGATAGAATATAGATCATACAATTTCGATAATTTAACATTGATTACTAATTAATTAGCTTTCTAATAATAATAAAGTCATTTTTAATGGTATTTTGTTTAGTCGTGTACCTATATTACCTATATAATACACTACAAAATATTTGTAAAGACTAAAGGATCGGATGTAATGAACTGTGTTTTGTGTACATCAAAGTAAGAAAGTAGTGTATTTTCATTATCATTATTTTAAAGTACCGAGACTTAAATCACAACATTCAAAGGCAATTTAGAACCAGTAATACAGTATATTGGTATACGAATATTAAACTATAACATTAAAAACTAATAAAATATTTAATTTTCTACTTTAGATCTTTGTTCCAAACATTAAGTCTGATAAATAGAGAAAATAAATATTCATTAAAAAATATTATATATAATTCGTATATAAGAAGGTTTTTTATTAAGAGAATTTAAATGGAAAAACGTATAAATTGTTATAATGAAACATTTTTTAAATACCAGTTTCTCATTCATTTTTAATTATTACATACTTAGCTTGATAAACATTGTTAATATATTTTTATTATTACTAAAATTGGAAAGTGTTTGAAAAAAAATAACTATCATCTAATTAAAAAAGCATTTATTCTTGATAAATGGAAATATATCTATTCGATTTATTATTTTAGAAATTATAAATCGAGTTCAATAAAAATTAACACCTTAATCTTCCTACAAATCAACTCAAATTCGTGCTATAAGAGATACCAGCATACTAATATAATATCAATAGTTCTGTATTAGTAAAATAAATGTGTACAATAATAAATATTATGTTGGTGAAATTCCAATACATAGGTCGGAAATCTATAACGGTGCTTCGTTGAGCTGTTAATTTATGTTTCTATCGTGGTACTTATTTAAGCTGCCAAATTTCTTTCACAATACATGTTAGTCTACATAAATAAAATGATTACGTTTTTAATGTTTGTACCTCAGCATCTCTATGATTTCCAGAATTATTATTATTTTAAAAGGTAAAAAAGAGACAAGGTATTTTATATTTTATTTCGGGAGAAGAGTTTTATAGAAAATATTTTAGTGAACAATTGGATTGATTTTAACAACGAAAATTATTATTGAACTATCAAAAAACTAATTTATAAATATTTTTTTCAATTTATTGCTAACATAAATTTGCTTAACGAACCGAAAATAAAATTTTCATAACAGAATTCATCTGTAGTTGCAGATTATGGTTTAAAACCAGTAAAATACTTTAAACCACTTATCTTCAACACGATCGTTTGCGGTATGCACAACAACACACCTTGTAAAAAAGGAAATGAAGAAATGATCATTATAGAAAAAATACATAATTGGCCTTGACTGCGATTGCATTATACTTGTATGAAAAAAAATATTAACCTTAATAGTATGATGTTTAAAATGTTTACCATGCAAATGCATTTTCATAATAGACAAATTATTACTTAATATAAATTCAGATCCTTTTATAATGTTTCTCGCAATAAAAGTAACAATAAACAGAAAAACTGTTAAGGCACTGTATATAAAGTCACAAAGTCTTTGGTTTCATAAGAACGAATAAATTGCTATCATAGTGACAGCAAGAAGACGAAATATTTTTGTCTACTAGTTATAGGTAGTATTATATAGTATTCGGCATACTTTTAGGACATCCGGCAATAATACTCTCACAAATCCCACGTCTAGTATATGCACGTACGTAAATGTATACACAAGAGATCAGTCGTCAGCGATGCGTGACAAGTTTTGTGCATTTTGCGAGTTATCGATGAGAAACACACGGTGTCGCCGTGACACCCGGTTCCCGCAATGAAAATAAATCATCCGGTCTGATTCGATAGCAATTTTTGATTTCCCACAAACCCGCGGTAGAGTAGGTAGGCGCTGTTCGTCGACGGGAGAAAAGTACCTCTACATACATGTACAATATATATATAAATACATTTAGTATTATTCAGTCGTAGGTCGGTCGGGTTAAATAAAAAATAAACTTCTTCGAGAACATCAAAAACAATAACAACATATACAAACAAAATTATTCACTATTGGTTAGTCTCACAACTGATTGTGCTCAAATGTGTTTTATTTATTTATTTTTTTCTGTTTGCGGAATAATCGTCTGTTTGAAACACTCGTATTGAGTATTTCTCTTATTTGACGTGTCTCTCAAACTTTACAGTAGCTACCTACTTTTTGTTCTTTTTATTTATTATTATTTTTTTTTTCTAATAATAATTGCGCCTTTTATCAAACACGAATACTGAGCGTGGCTGTGTAAATACTAGTATACTATTAAAAAAAAAAAAAAAAAAAAAAATACGCAAGCATTAAATATTTTTACTTGTCAGCTTATTTATTTAGACTTTTAAAAATGTTCCTAAAAAGGAATTTAATCAGCATAAATTAGCTGCTGCTACGTTTATAAAAATATCTAAGTAATTGAACCATTTGTTCATATTTTGACGCCCAGCGCCTAATCAAATTTATTTGATATCAACTTTTTTTATGTGATTACATAATCATTCTATTGTCAATACATTCAAAACTTTTTAACTCGAATGTACGTTTTAGTATTTTTTTTGTACATAATAATGTTGCATTCTTTATGTCATCGTTACCATGCCATTTTTATTTGTATTTAATATTTATGATTATTTAAGTAAACTGTCCCCTATGACGAAAAATAAAATATAGTTTCATTAATATTTTTAAGTTGACATTTGTTAGGTGCGTAAAATCAGTAATAGTTTGAGCTAAAATTAAAAACTATTGTTACAATTATTTTCATTAGGTCACACAGTTCATGCACCGTCCATGACAGTGATCCGTGTTAATTCAGAACAGCTATGACGCATTGTTTATAAAAGTTAACATATTCGAAAAAACAAAATGTATAATAAAAGCGGCTCATCATTCATATTTGATAGGTATTGGAGTAGACAGTTAACAAACATGCATTGTTTTATATCTTGGTTATTTTTAATGATGTACAATAAGAAATATTTTTGTATGTTTGAATTATATACGTCATATTCTATTTTAACAATGATAATCAACGGTAGTTGTCATTACGCTAGTAACGGGATTGTGAATAATCCTTGTTTTTATATGTATATAAAAAAAAAAAAACAGTAAATAATAATAAAAAATAAAATGAATTCAATGTATATTATATATATAAATATATCTTATAATAATTTAATTTGGAAATTTAATTTAGAACAGTTAAATGTATTAGAATTTAATTAGGTAAATCAAAAAATTTATTAAAAGTCATGGTTAATATAATATAATACACCATAAAAATTTAGCAACTATTGAAACTATAGACATTTTAATTAAAATAAAAAAAGATATACTTTTTATTAAGTGTTATAAAATAACGTTTTCCCGCTATTATATGTGGTTCGATTTTAGTGACATACGATTTTGTCTTCTGGTATGATAATTGTATAAGCATAGATAAAACTATAGATATTCGATTGATATTATGCATACTATATCCTTCAAGTAAAATTCTTAATTACATATTATAATGTACGTAATACATGATAAATGTATATTATACCAATCATCTTAACACGATTCGATAATATAATTCGACTTATGGAGTATACTCTACTCAACTATAATATATCTGGAATCTGGATGTTTATTGCTCATAAAAATGTAAAAAACAATAATAATATTTAAAAATATTTCAGTTTCTTAACTGGATTTTTGCATGAAAATATATTTTATCTAGACAATATTTTTTATTATATGTGGTACTGAAATATGCATTCAATCAATTTAAAATTTCGATATTTTTGGCGATCAAGTATAGCTGTACTTACTACAAGGTTTCGTTTACTGTAGATAATCCGATAAACAATATTCTATTGGTTTTATTATATAGCCGAAAATAAAAGAAGATACCTGATATATACATCGTATGGTTTAGGTATTTTTTTACGTTCTATCCGTACTTACTCATGTTCATATAACATATTATATGCAAGTATAATATATGTAAATCCTAAGACTACCTGAATTCGAATATTGCACATCATGGTGTTAATTTACTAAAATTAAGGAGGAACAAATTTTTACAGAATAGAAACACATTTAAGAATATATTCATTATTTTCATAATTCACGCATTTTTTTTTTTTAAATATTTTTTCAATTTAACTATCAAACATATTTTTTCGAATTTATTTTTTACCTATATTGTGTTTATCTATAACTTTTCTAATTCTAATATAAGTATTCTATGGGTAATCCTGCACAGTTAAGAGGATTTATTGACATTAATTATAATTAATGTCAATTAATTATTATCATTATAATTATTATTATTATACTATTATATTATTAGTCGATAAGGAAGGGGACCTGATTATGATGTACTCTGTTATTACTAATTGTATAAAAGTCAGTCGAGTCTCAACGGCCATACTGTAAGGCTAGTAATATTGTTTATACTCAGTTTGTCATGTGTAAATATATATTATAAATGTTCATTATTTTAAGTGTTGTTAAAAATATATCAAAATATAAATTAAAGAAAACTAATTTTGAATATCTTTGATTATGTCTTTAGTTTAGTTGTCATACTGATTAATTTCCAAATCATACGATGGAGAAGTTGAAATTTTCCTATATTTACGTATCGTCTTGTCTTGGTATAATTTATAACCGTTCTTCCCAGCGGACATTTTTAACGCCAACATTTTTGATTTCAGATATTTTTCCACAGAATCGTGCATGGTACCTGTAATATTATTAAATACGAAGAAAATGAACGTTTTACAAATATTGAACACTGCAGGCGTGTACGTTTAATATCATATTTTTATGCTCTTGCAAAGCATGTAACGCGTGGAGAAAGGATTTGTTGGTTTACGTGCCATGGTTTTTATCCTGATTGATGCATATCCTCCGGAGTCAAGTTACTACGTTTTAAATATGCATTTATCATATGGTGCCTCGTTTTATTGCTTCTTATCAGTCACAATACCCGTCACGCGTCAGACGTCCTTCATCAGTCATTATACGCATTACACACATATTCGTATACATATACGAGTTTCATTCATCTCCTCTGCTCTTTACTTTCCGACATTGGTTACGACATGGTACGAAAAATATACGAGAAATGTTTTGTCAAAATTTCTTGAACATATTTTGAAAATTTGGAAAATAAGTTTAAAAAAAACACAACATTTTCTTAAAATTAAAATATAAAAACTTTGGCCCTAAAAAACAAATATTAAATTAACCCTACATTTTAAATCCAAATGATTTCATTATTAATATTTTATGTTAATACATTCAGTTAGCGTATTACAATTGTAATTTTTTTCCATACCTACTTCTACTTTGTGCTGGTTATATTTTGAATTAATGTTCAAATAACTAGATTTAAACTCATAAAAGTATAAAAATTTAATGGCCTTTTCAATCTCCATTGATATTAAAGTAAACTTTGAAATAAAATAAATAATATCATAAGTCGCAATGTCATTACTATATAACACATTAGTCATTAGTCATTATACATAAATGTTTTTATTATTTTTAACAAGAGAATATGAATTTATGATATTACTCTACCTACCTACGCACTTAATAAAAACAATGTAAATCATTTCATAAAAAAAAAAAAGTAATAAGTATTTTTTTCAAACATATTTTATAATATAAGTATTACAGTCATTAGTCATTTCATAATTGATAAATATGTTAAATACATAAAGATTAGTATGTATTTTTATCAAAATTGTTCTGTAAATACATAGAACTTACTATTATAATATAGTACTGTGTTTTATAAATTACAATATTAAATCATAAAGTGTAATAAATCTAGTTTTTCTTCTAATGATAGGTTATTGCAGTGAAATACGACTATCATGAAAATTACAATCGGAAGGTCATCAAAGACATTTTTTCCACCGATTAACAAACTATAATACAACGTAATGTAATATAATCACATTGTTATTGTTATTATTATTATACATGCAATTTTGATACATTTTTAATCTGTTTGTAAATCGTCCTAGAATAATGGATACTTGTACATATTGAATAGAGGAAACAATTTTTGAATCCTGAATATGAAATTATTATAACACAAAGAAACATACACATAATAGATACACGCAAGCACACATAAATACTCTTGAATATTATATTTATCAGAGAGAAAAACAGGAAGCTTAAAGTCAGTATAATATTATGCGGTTTATCTAAATTTTATGATTTGCAGTCAAAAGCACATTATTCATTCTTGTGTATGGTGCACTTCACAAAATATCATGATCGTAATACAATATATTTGTATTTTCCTTTATGTAAGTATCATTTTCAAGTATCATTATTAAATGTTATTTAGGTTCTACATGAAACAATATTAATAATAATAAAATTAAATTAAGTACTCTTTACTAGAAAGTATTTCATTATTATTATTAATATTATATGCTTAGACTTCTATAAAGGTTTAAGTAATATTTTACAAATAAAATTACTTTTAATGTTTAAGTACTTAATTAAGAAAACATTTTCATTTTTAGACTATACATAAGTATATGATTTTACGGTATAGTTTTCATTAGAGTAATTTATGAAAACGTTAAGTTTTCGCTATTTATATTGTCAATAAGAAAACCATTAATATCATTGAATTAATTAAAAATTATAATACTGTGTATATATTGTTATTAAACGTACCTATTAGATTTTGAGTGAAGCGATACCATTTTTATTATTTATTTATGTAAAATAGATGTTTCAATTTTAAACTGAGTAAATAAAAACAATTATTGTTTTAATTACACATTCCATGCGTACCTACAACATATAATTTAGGCACTTTAATGAAACAATAATTATTATCAAGCAATAAATTTACTTTGAAATATTTATGTGGTCATAATTCGTAGACAATTGGTTTTGAATTTTATATAAATATCTATATTTTAAAAATCCACAAAAAATATGAAATGGAACATTTAAATCATCATTTGCCATTTATAATTTAAATATATTTAACTCAATAATATATTTATTTTTTAAATTAATGTTTGATATTTTTTTAAGAATCATTTATAGTTTTGTTTAACTTAAATACTGCAGTGTAAAAGTGATAAAATTGTTTATGAACTATAAACCTTATTTATATGATTTCTATCGATATATAATCTTTAGGTTGACATTAAGTCATATTGAATTAAACAATGCCCTGTAATTTCAAAGTTTTTTTCTCAATCTGTCAATTTATTTCAACCTTGTTACAAAGACGTTTCCATAAGAAACATCTAACGGAGCTCATAACAATTTCTCGTTATACAATTTTCGCCTACGTTAAGCCGACGTTTTTGTTTTACTGTTTTCCGAGTGAAAATGCGTGTGTGTCAATTTTATAAGACATTAGATTTTAATTGTAGCTATCTACAAGCATTTTTAAATTGCCGACCATATTGTAACGTCATTTTGTCGATTTTGCTACGTCGTTTCGATTGCTCTCCAAATCGTTGTTCAAACATATATAACATCCGTAATTCGTCATGAATTCCCGCGAGACACATGATTGGCGAGTCCTTTAAATTCGCAATTACACGCCAAGGGTTTTCTCAGCGAATCCTGATTGTCGTTTCCTCACATTTTACAATGCATTTATAGATTATCGAATTCTTTTATATTCACAGTATCTTTTAGTGAATTTACTCACTTATTAAATAAATTAAAACATGATTGATCAAATTATATTCTTTCTCACTATTTAAATTTGTTATGTAAAATATTAAAAATATTATTATTATTTCTAACATCTCTTTCTATATATATTTTTAATAAACAGTACATATAAAAAAAACTTTATCAATGATCATTAAACGATTAATAATTATTAAGCATAGATATAAGACCTTTAATTTATTTATTTTTATTATTATATTTTTTTACGTCAAGTTTAAGTAGCCATGTATATTTTATTTTAACTATAATTTATAGATTTAATTTGATTAGTTTTTTTTCTTTAGATTATTTCATCGAACAATGATAATCATTGTATTATATACCAACTATAGCTTGATTTAAAATGGAGAGAAACCAATTTAATAAAGTTGATTCTATTTCTAATTAGAAAAATTAAAGTTTTTTGTAATTTGTATATTACAGGTATGTCAAATGTCGAAGTTTACTTCTTCCAATGTAATCGGGAGACCCGAACAAAGTTCAAGTTCAAGCGTAGGTAAGTACTAATAGCTATAGTGACTACATATAATTTTAAAAGCATTCACATTTTAATATTACTCCAAGGAGACATTTGTGTTTGTTATTTACGATATTTTTAACCACTTTTGTCGTCCGTCGTTTGATCCTATTATCTAAATTACTTTTTGCGCATCAGTCAACTGTAATTCGAGTATAAGCCACTTAATTATAATAGAAGAAATAAAAGTAATTTGTTTGAAAAATATTACCACTGTTAATTATTATTTCAATAAAATAGTATAAAATTTATCTACGATCTAACGAATTGAAAAATTCGATACGAATATTATAAATTTTAGTATATTATTTAACTATTTAACATTAAAATTTATTGTTTTAATATTAAAAACAATTTATTAACAGATTTACCAAAATGTTCATTAAATGATCAGAATTGTTTTGAAAGTAACATCATAGACAATTCTTCAGTTATGGCATATTTTAGTAGATATATTTATATTTTATGGTCTTATTACAAAGATGTAAATGATGATAATGAAACAAATAGTATGACCATTTTGATACAAAATGAAGAAGAACCAGCTGCTGATTACGATCATTATAATGAATTAGACCAAGAAATTTTGAATGAAGATTCTACAAACAAAGTGAAAAGATCACTTGAACTCGTTGAAGAACAACCCCCTGAAGGAACTTATCGCCCTTCGACCAATAACGATGTGACAAGATCCGTTCAATCAATGCCTTCTCTGCCATCAATGCCTTCTCTGCCATCAATTCCTTCTATGCCATCAATGCCTTCCATGCCAGCAATGCCTTCTATGCCAGCAATGCCTTCTATGCCAGCAATGCCTTCTATGCCAGAAATGCCTTCTATGCCATCAATGCCGTCTTTACCTTCTTTGACAACATCTTCAATACCGGAGGTACCAACAATACCTTCAGTGTCATCAATACCTCAACCACCTACAATGCCTTCAAATGAACCAAAGAACACAAATACAGAAGCGACAAAATATGATGTAACGACTAAGTTTCCGGATGTAGAACAGATTGAGACTACTACAGAAGATTATAGTAATATTGGTGAACCAAATTGCGATTATGATCCCATTACCTTTGTTTTAAAATGTGGTTTAAATTTAATCACTAGTATATTTGGATTATCTGATACATGTTGCAAACCAATAATTTAATCTATTTTATTTATATACCGAACAAATACTAAATATTAAATATCTAAAAGTATTTTGTTCAGTATTTATTATCAATTATATTATACTTTTTATTTACTTTAAAATATGCCATAAAAAAAACTGTATGGCATACTGTGGCTTAGATAATATATTTAAATAGATACCTACCTAAGTAAATATTTTGAATGAAAAAAATCCAATGTATACACAACAAAATCTATCAATGTCAATAACAATAAATTATATAAATTATACATTTATTAAAAAAGAAAAAGAATGAGACGCATTTTGAATAAAGTTATGTAGTATTTCAGATCTTTATCAGATTGATATTGATATTTGATTTAATTTTAGATTAGATAATATATATTTAACAGTTCAATAAACTATAATCCGTTTACACATATTTTTTTTTTTGTTTTTAATAAAACAAAGACTACTATAGCGTAGTCGGAGGGATCTTATTACGATGTTAATTATCCAGAGAAGGTTTTCTACTCCTTATAAGTGATAAGTGTTCCGTATCTGGAGGTTAAAGCACAGTGTATAAGGTTTTTATCAATAATAAAACACGAAGAATAGCTTATAAATCTATGATAATTTTTATACTAAAATTGTATATTTTACTGACTCGGAAGATGGCTATTAATAAGTGTATTACTGAGTTCGCTTATGTTGATCGTTAGTGTCAAACTGCTTCCCACGTGTCATTATATTAAGTAATAATTCGAACGTGTTGAAAAGTTTTTAGTGTGTATATTTTTTATCATTCAATATTATAGTGAGTGTATTTATAATAAAATAGATATATATTATATATAGTGTGTAATAAATGTTATACTATGTTTTTTTAATCGAATATTCATAAATAAATAAATAAATAATATGTATATATAACTTTACAAAATAAAATTAATTATAATTATATTTTACTTGAACAGTGAACACGTTATTTAGAATTGTATTTTTATTTTTACGTTTCTATCATATCTTATATTGAAATTCCAAGATTATTAAAAATAATATATTCCACAAAAAAAAAAAACAAATATAAAATTATATAAATTAATTAACCAACAGCAGATGGTGTAATATGACTAATATCAATCGCTATTTCTAAATGAAAATAATACGTTACTATTTTAATAATGTATTCTAATTAATATTATTATTTTAATATCGAGCTTTTAATATTTTCGATAATTAAAAACTGTTCAGAATAAAAAAAAGTTTTGTTTTAAATTTAAATTATAATATTTATTATTATTTTTTTTTTCATTTGATGGAATTTATTATTCTTTAGAGGTATAATAATATTGAAGAGTATAATGTATATTAATTTAAATAGGTGAATATTTAATAATCTGTACACATAAACGTATATAAACATAAAAAATCATTAAACAAGAAAAATAAATTAGTTGGTAACTAAATATTATACAATTTATATGTTTTAAATAAATAATTAAATGATATTAGGTATCACAACTACAATAATTTTCAGTTTAAAAATATCTCAAAAAAAGTAGAGTTATCTTGTAGTATAAAAATATTCTTCTATATTATTTATAGGAACTGCGCGGACAAAAATACATATAATACTACTAGTATAAAATAATTTTCCGTCACTGTCCCATTACCATTTCAATTTTACAGGTAATTTAAAATGATCTTTTGTTACAGTAGATATAAAATTGTATTCTTCAATAAATTTCTGTTGGTTGAATAGAAATGTAGGTTAGGCTAAGTTATTTTGATTGGCACAAATCATTTTCAAAAACCCTACTCCTCGAAATCAGTGATTGGACGAAGAAAATCATCGTCGTCCCATAGTATATAAAGTGTTGGGAATAGTATACTTTTTTTCTGATAACTTTTGTATTTTCATTGATACTGGTTAAAAACAACTCTGCACGTAATAAACTGCTACGGGGCCAATAAACTATCACGGTAGTTCCATCAAAATTGCAATTATTATTGCCGAGCCTTCGGGAATATTGCCAAACCGTTTAATGGCGGGGCGGTATCCCTGCAAATGGGTCCCCTGGGTAGTGCTTTAAAATAACCGGAGAACAAAATATTAGCATTTCATCACTGATCCTATAGGTACACGCCGACCCAAGAACTGTCGAAATAATTGATAACTATCGTTGCTCTAAAATTATTATCTTTCGCGCATTTGCTTTTGTCTGACAATCGTTTCAATTTGTACGTCTAATCACGTATCATCGATTACAGTTCACTATAGTGTAGGTCTATATAGATTAACCGGTTAGTTATTGACAATATTATTAGATCTGAGTATATAAGTTTTTCAGGACCATTAAGAATGCAGTGATTTATGTTGTTTTTTGGAACACTATATTTAATTACAATGATTTATATCATTTTATCACTACATTAACACGACAAATGCATTGGTTCTAGTGTTATTGATCCACAACCCCACGGGATGGTTTTAATGGTTATTGTATATGCTACTGCCTACTGTTAGCAGTTTGAAACATTAAATTGTTTGGTACTAAGATCTATTAAGTAATAACATTGATTTGATTTATTTAATTAAATGACAAGTAAGGTTTATTACGTTAGGCACTATTTGTATTAGAGAGTTTTTTTTCTATAACACAGATAGGTAGTCAATTTAAGTTCTGTTATAACATATTTTAATTGAACAATAATGATTAATGGTGCAAAGCACACGATAAAGAATGACCTCACGATCTCACTATATTTTTAATATAATATCTATGATAGTTTTTGCAACTTGCTACACTAAAAGTAATTAATTAGTAAATAACCGACAACAGCAGTATCTAAAAAATATTAATTCACCAATATACCTGCTGAGAAATCTCAACGAGACCTTTATTGAAAAGTAAGATTTGTTATAAAATCATTATAATTCACCTAATATTATTTTCTAACGTGCAGTCATAACTTATAATTATAATATTGAAAAAAATATATAAAACATAATATTGTGTAATAATAAATAATATTATTAATGTTGAGTTGTTAACTAAAACCTAACCTAATGGTTCAATAAAATTTATTAAACCAATCATGGCCACTAAATCATGTTTAAGAAGCCATTAGCTCACTATTAATTCATTAAATACTTAATAATTATCTATGCATCTATTATGAATAAATATAATATTTAATACACATTTATGTTCTATGACAAATTCAATAGATTATACAAACTGGGGAACTCCCTCTATTGTATCTTAGTATATAGAAGATGTCAAATATATACTTCAAATAACTGTAAAAGATGTAATAATTTGTATTTTAATGATAAATCCTTGTATTTACGAAAACCAATTTTCAATACGGAGAAGGCTTATTTGTCTATATTTCTATTTTTCAATTTGTTGTATAGCAGATTGAACAAATCTGAAAAATTTAAAAATCAACATTTTTTAATTTTTTCAAAATTAATTTCGCGTATAGGACAGATGTACCATATTATAATGGTCATCGTCATTTATTTTTTAATTATCAGCGATAATGGAAAAATAATATTGATGTGTAAAATCAAGTTAAAATCCAGTTATGTAAGTTATTCGTTTAACATTATCAACTTATAATTATTAAGTCAATATAAGTGTACAACATACTACATATTGCTTAAATAATTTAATTTTCAAATTAAATTTGAACATAAGATTTTTTATCAAAATTTACAAAAAAAAATCCAAAAAGTTGAAAATTCAATAAATTGTCTATAAATATTTCAAAATATTTTGAAATATTTATCATAATTTATGTTATTTGTTTTTGAATTACAACAAATTTGATTTTATCAATAATCAACTTACCTATTTACTGTTTTTCTGTATTTATTTATTTTTAGTTTTTACCAATTATTAAGAAAAACATGAGAAGTTTTATTTTAATTCTATACACTAAAATACCAACTAGATCCCATTCAATAAAGTATAAGACTGAATTATTTTATTGTACTAAAAGCAAAAAACGATGACAAACACGAAAAAATATATATACATCATTGGAAAACCAATACATTCATTTTTCCACTAAGTCTAAATTTATGTCACAAGTGAAAATATTATAAAATTTGATGATATAATTTAAAATAGCTGTTTGTTATCTATGGTATATATAATTTGTAAACATATTTTCATATAATACAGTTCTGTTAAACATACCTGCATTATATAATTTATTCGATGAATCCTAATTTATTTTTTTATCACAAAACCACATTTATTTATTATAATGTTACATTAGTATAGAACACTGAATAATACATTTTTAGATTAACTAAAGTACATATGCTGTTAGGTTAAAGATTACTTGAACATACTCTTTAAATAATATACTAACATAAGTTAATATAATATATATGTTGTAGTATGGAACAGAAAAAATACGATAAAATATTGCCGGATGAATCAGATAAGTATTGTTCAATTCTATAAAATAAATGGGAAAAACCTTTGAGCTTACATTTTATCAATTCATTCAAAAGGTGTTTTTTACACATTTTTTTTTTACTTTTTCAGTTTATGTATAATATATTTTTTATACCGGAAAAATAATAGGATATTTTCAAAGAAAAAATAATTATCATGTTTTGTATTTTTTCCTTCTTGCTTTCAGTTGGTATAGAAACATTGGTAATGTGTTTTATTTTATATTTGTCAACCGTTTTTTTTTTAATATGATGTAGAAGAAACGGATTCCTATCTTGTGGTTCTTCGACCATGTCATGTGGTGTTTCAGATTTTCCAACTGGTGAAGATAATTAAGACTCGGCTATACTGTACAATAAAGTTGTGCTACGTGGATTAGAATACTTTTGAATAAAAAGCTGAGGACAAAACTTAACTTTAAAATTTATTTTAATTATTAGGGGCTCGGAACTAAAAGGAGAAATTTAAAAATATTACAGTTTTTAGAATAGAAATGTAAAAATGTCGGCAAGTGGGTACCGCTCTGCTGTACATTAGGGGGTGGGGTGGACCTCGGACTAGGGTAGGTTAAATTTGAATGCAATGATATAGGTATCATTGTATACGAAAAACGATTCTGAACGAAGATGATTTGTCAGTCTAGAATATTTAACGTTAGATATAAATACAAACAATTTTATGAATTTTGAACCACAAAATAATTTGCAAATATTCATAATTTTGACGAATTTTTGTCAACATTTGAACTTCAAATGCTAATAAAAAAAATTGTGCCTATGTATTCTTATAATTTTTTAATCACTATAAGAATAACATATATATGAGGAACTTTGTATAAAATTTTCAAGTATTTTGATTCAGCCAAAAAAATTTTATTGATATTTCAAAAAAATTGAAAATTTCAGTTATCTATAAATAGCTCAAAAAAACTCAAAATATTTTGAAAATTAAATCATGTAAAGAAAATGCCAATCTAAATAACTGGTACAATTTTCAAGTATCTATGACTTATACTTTTTGAATAATAACAAATATTTAAAATCGTTTGAGGATAAATCGTTATCGTTACGCGATTTCGTAAAAATTTAAAATTCAAAAGCACTTAAAATTTTTCCTATAATGATGCTTCGAGTTTTCTCTAAAGCTACTTGAAAAAAAACCTATATGGAAAACTTAGTGTTGTATTTTTAATCCTTAGTTATAAACACAAAACATTTTATGATTTTTCAACTTCAAAATTACTTGCAAATTTTCGCGTTTTCGACAGATTTCGTAAAAATTTGAACTTTAAACGCTTAAAAAAAAATTTAACTGTGTATAGATAACACTAACATAAACATTTTGTGAAAATTTCAAGTATTTACAGTGATTAGTTTTTGAATTACTACCATATAAAAAATCGATTCGGTCGAAAACTGGTTTTGCGTAAAAATTCCCGTTTTTCCCTCATTTTAGATTCTGAACGAAGTGATGAATGTATTGATTTTACAATGGTGTGTGCTTTTTTTTTTTTTTTTTTTTTTGTTTTTGTGTCTGTGTACAGCATAACTAGTCGAAATAATGCTCCAATTTCAAACAATGGGGGAGATTTCCGATGTAAAAGTGAATATCCTTGGTGCATTATAGAGGTAAAAAGTTAACATTTTCCAACAGTTTTCAAAAAAATCAAGAAAAACAAAAAAAAAATGACGGAAAAACGGGAATTTTTACGCAAAACCAGTTTTCGACCAAATCGATTTTTTTTTATGGTTGTAATTCAAAAAATAATCACTGAAAATACTTGAAATTTTCACCAAATGTTAATGTCAGTGGTATCCGTATATAGTTAAATTTTCAAAAAATGTTGACTTTTTTTGAGTTATTTATAGACCACTGAAGTTTTCGATTTTTTTGAGAAATTTTTTTTAAAGTGTCGATAAAAAATTTTTGGATGACCAAAAAGTTTTGAAAATTTAATACAAGGTTCCTTATGAGTTGTTTTTAATGTAGCTAAAAAAAATTAAAAATCGTTAGTCACAATTTTTTTTTATAAGCGTTTTTAGTTCAAATTTTTACGAAATATGTCGAAAACGCGAAAATTTGCAAGTAATTTTGAAGTTGAAAAATCATAAAATTTTTTCTTTTATAACTAAGTTTTGAAAATTTGGTACAAGGTTTTCCATACATTTTTCTTCAAATATCTGTAAAAAAAACTCTACCGGATTCAGACAAAAAATTTTTATGAGTGTTTGAAATTTAAATTTTTACAAAAACCGCGTTAAATAACAGTTTAGCCTCAAACGATTTTTGATATTTGTTATTATTCAAAAAGTATAAGTCGTAGATACTTAAAAATTTTACCAGTTATTAAGATTCGCGTTTTCTTTACGTGATTTAAATTTCAAAATATTTTGACTTTTTTTGAGCTATTTATAGACAACTGAAATTTTCAATTTTTCTGAAAAAATATTTTTGAAGTGTCGATAAAATTTTTTTGGCCCTATCAAAATACTTGAAAATTTAATACAAAGTTCCTCATATGTTATTCTTATAGTGATTAAAAAATTATAAGAATACATAGGCACAATTTTTTTTTATTAGCATTTGAAGTTCAAATTTTGACGAAAATTCGTCAAAATTATGAATATTTGCGAAATATTTGAAGTTGAAAAATCATAAAATTTTTTGTGTTTATAACTAAGGATTAAAAATACAACACTAAGTTTTCCATAAGTTTACCTTCAAGTATCTATAGAGAAAACTCGAAGCATCATTATAGGAAAAATTTTAAGTGCGTTTGAATTTTAAATTTTAACGAAATAGCGTAACGATAACGATTTATCCTCAAACGATTTTAAATATTTGTTATTATTCAAAAAGTATAAGTCGTAGATACTTGAAAATTTTACCAGTTATTAAGATTCGCGTTTTCTTTACGTGATTTAATTTTCAAAATATTTTGACTTTTTTTGAGCTATTTATAGACAACTGAAATTTTCAATTTTTCTGAAAAAATATTTTTGAAGTGTCGATAAAATTTTTTTGGCCCTATCAAAATACTTGAAAATTTAATACAAAGTTCCTCATATGTTATTCTTATAGTGATTAAAAAATTATAAGAATACATAGGCACAATTTTTTTTTATTAGCATTTGAAGTTCAAATTTTGACGAAAATTCGTCAAAATTATGAATATTTGCGAAATATTTGAAGTTGAAAAATCATAAAATTTTTTGTGTTTATAACTAAGGATTAAAAATACAACACTAAGTTTTCCATAAGTTTACCTTCAAGTATCTATAGAGAAAACTCGAAGCATCATTATAGGAAAAATTTTAAGTGCGTTTGAATTTTAAATTTTAACGAAATAGCGTAACGATAACGATTTATCCTCAAACGATTTTAAATATTTGTTATTATTCAAAAAGTATAAGTCGTAGATACTTGAAAATTTTACCAGTTATTAAGATTCGCGTTTTCTTTACGTGATTTAATTTTCAAAATATTTTTTAATATAAGCTGGTTTTTTTAAACCACCTTTTTCACCAACCACTAGAAATTATATCCTAGGCTGACAAATCATCTTCGTTCAGAATCGTTTTTCGTATACAATGATAACTATCATTGGATTCAAATTTAACACTCCTATAATATATAATAATGATCCATACGGCACCTAATGTACAGCAGAGCGGTACTCACTTGCCCACTTTTTTTTTTTGTTTTTCTCGATTTTTTTTAAAACTGTTGGAAAATGTTTACTTTTTACCTCTATAATGCACCAAGGATATTCACTTTTCCATCGGAAACCACCCCCGAAGTTTGAAATTGAAGCATTATTTCGACTAGTTATGCTGTACACAGATACAAAAAAAAAAAACATACATCATTGTAAAATCAATACATTCATCACTTCATTCAGAATCTAAAATTTAAATTATAATTTTTTAATGATTGTCAAATTTAAAAATTAATAATTTTATTCAGCCTTAATTCTTGAAATGTATTAAAACTTAATCCGGAAATTTCTGTTATAAAACAAACAGTTTTACAGATAGAACCTTTTGATTGTTAATTTATTTTTTTTTACTTAGAACTTTTTTGTTCTGAATTAAATATGTTTCCATGAAATAACAATTATTATTGCCATTATTTAGTTATTATTAATTAAATTTGTTTTTGACATCAAATCAACAGTTATTTTAGCTGTAAATAAATTAAAATTTCAATTTTTCTATTATAATCGTATATTATGCAAGTATAAAAAAATCAAACATTAAATAACATAATACTAAAAGCTTTAGTGTAAACAGTAAACACTTTGTTTTATCTTGTAAATTTAATGAAATATTGCGTTTATAATTATTCATATACATATCTTATTTATTTATTTTATATTTTTGAATTAATCTAATACACACAAACAAATTAAAAATTTAACCAATTATATTATTATTTCGTATTTTTATTTCACTGTGGTTTGACGAATTCTTTGATAGCTAAAGTAGTATTTCATTACTCTTGAAATATTATTTACTTGGTTTATGCTAAATATTTACTTTAGTATCACGAACATAAGTTAATGAATATCTTCATGCTAAACCTAACAAATAGCTTAAAGGTTAACACCTATTCGAGCACTATTGTGACGTATGATATTAATAGGAAGTTGTAATGTAATACTAAATCCCCTGTATTTATAGTTATCAGCAGAGAACGAATCCTGTACATTTAAATGGAAATCGCTCAATCTATAAACGGATGAATTAAATAGAGTTACCCTAGCAAGGATTACAAACTCAAATTCTCAAATGTTCAATGAGTTGAATTGATTGTTGATTGTTTTAGAATGCGAACTATATTTAACTGTTAAATTTGAAAGTAATTAAATATTAACAAGTGACGATTCGCATGATTTTAGTGCTAGTTGTTTTGAATTAAATAGTTACATAATCAGGCTAGGATTAAGACTCATTTATAGGCTGTGCAAAATTTGATACCCCTATTTTTATCTATTTTATATTTTTTCATCTGTGAAAATATTTTTTTTTTAATATTTAATTTATATTTATAAGTTTATTGTAACTTTTAATATTTTTTAATCGATATAAAAAACAAATGCATATTAAATAAATAACAAAATTATATGATTAACTTATTGGAAAATGGACTTCATAAACAAAAAACAAAATGGTATTAGGTTTTTTTTTTTTTAAATGCGTATATGATATTAAATTAAAAACCCTACCTATGTTCATAATAAATAGTATGTAGGAATACTGTGATCCGATGGATAAAAGAGATTTCAATTAAACCTCAATACGACAAAACAAGATTTTTTTTAATACAACACAATCTATTAGTACCATAAACTCTTGTAGGTAGTTAATTTAAAACAAAAAATAAAAATGAAAAGATTATTCAATTATTTAAATTATATTATATTTAATATTCGAGTTATTATTATGTTATAGAAACAACAGTAGAATAAAAAAATAAATAAACTTATATTTTAATATTTTAACCACTATTAATAACTTACAAAAATCCCTAGTTAATATATGTCAATATAATATATATATATATAATTTAAGAACCAATAGCTACTTTGTGTATAAAAATACAAATTGTGTTAATCATTTAATTATGCTGTTTGAAATGTTGATAATTTTTCGGCAGTAATATTTTATTTAACTAAACTAAATATGAAATTTCAATATAACCTACTTATAAATGGTTAAATTACTATATTTGAACATTAAAGTACTAAATTATAGCTTTTAACTTTTAAAACACGATACAGTTATGATGATAGTACATTTAAGCGACTTGAACGGTTAAGTCTATAAAATTCACAATTGTGATGGTATTCTCTTCATGAAAATAAAAAACACAAATACGTGGAAGTAAATGAGTTCAATAAAGACGCGCTTCTTGGTGTAGCTTTTGGACGACATAATGACGACATCGATATTATTGTCTGGGGTAGTTTTATACGTGTGTGTGTGTGTGTGTAGGTGTGAAATAGAGCTGAAGAAACATTTGGCAACCAAAAATCTGGCATGCTTAGTACGATTGAAATAAAAAAAAAACCTCATTAATCGCTAGAAAGCCGAGAAGTATCGCGGTGTTCGAATTTAACGAGGTCGGCGGGGAGAGTTAAAAAAAAAATCCCCACTACATAGGGTTTGGGACCCTGAAAACGCGTTAAAACGGTCACGGATTGTATCGCGGCGTTATAAAACTACACTCACCCTCGAGCGTAAAGAGGATTATATTAGGCGTAGGTAGGTACATATACTATTATGTTGAAATTTCCGCAGTGGCTGCGGCGAGTTCACGGAGATTTCGTGCAAAAATCGATTTTAAGTCCTCATCGCTGATGTGTGTGTGCATATAACGGTGGTGTCGTCAATTGTGTGCGAGCCTTACGATTCTATCATTATTGTGTGTTTAAACTTTAAAAAAACCAACGAGTCCCGTCCATCTGCAGTACCTACGACTTACGATTGCGATCGGTAATAGAAGAGAGCTGTCAATGACGACTATAAAAGGTCTAGAAAGAATAATTCAAGACGGCGATGATCCGTCTACCGAAGTGTGATAAGACACGGGGGACAATCAAAACGCATTTTGAACTGAGTATTCACGTATAAGTCAAAAATAATATAAATACATACGTAAACGAGAGAGCGTCACACAGCTATAAAATATATACATGTGAGTGTATAAATATATGTATATTAGTTTATTCCTCATACTCAAAACAAAAATCATGAATTTAGGAACAAAATAATAATCATTTCAAAACCCAATATTTTTCATTTAATAATATGACCATACTAAAATAGGTTTCGATTTATTTCAACTAAACTGACTGGACTTGTATTTGATAAAAACACCCTATTAAAACTCAAATTATACAAATCATAGTACTTAATTCGGATGCACATATTATGTAAATATAATTTTTTTCCTCATTCTAGTAACTCGTGTCAATAAATATATTATAACGTGCGAAATATACAACTACAACACATGAACAAACTTGTGGACTTTGTCGAAGCAAGTAGGTACTTAAAGGTTACTTTTTTGTTAATGATTATATATTGACTAATATTTAAATTTTAAATCAAGCTATTTCCTAAGACCTAAGTTAATAAACCTAACTTGTTAATGCCTCGTGTTTGGTCATTTTTATTCTGAAAAATAACGTATTTTATTATAACTAGTTAGGTAAATCCGATTCTTATAAATTATTTCAAACTGATAGTATAAGTTAAATATATTTTCAGTACCTATGTGTTATAAATACACCTATAATACTCCCTACGCCAAGAAAATGTGGTTACTTCACGCATACAACTGCGAGCGAGTCGATGTGCCGGTGTATAATGCGTTTTAGTTTGTGCTAAACTACATTCCCTCGATAAACATTGAAATGAAAATATATTATAATATTACATTGGTATTACATGGTATTTCTTTTCAAGTATAATGAAATAAAATTTAACTATGGGTTCTTGAAAATCTATTCTATATATTTATATACTTGAATAAAAATAAAATTCTAATATAACAAATACATTTAGAAAACACAATATTTAAAATGAAGGTGAATTATAGATTTATTAGAATAATAACAATAATCATTATTTCAATGTCGAAAACAGAACAACAATATGAATTAAGTTAGAATTATACAATACAAACATTTTATCAGATCATTTTGCCACGTATTCATAATATTCTTTTGATACAATCATTGTGATAGTTACGTGACATACATAATACAATATACATCAACGGGACGTCGGGGTAGTAAACATATTTAGACACGCATCGTTATACTTCATACATATAATATGGTTTAACATCCTCTTTCACATTTTGGAAACCTAATTGGAGTAGTTATTATTCCAATCATAGTGTACGTGATTTATATACATCGATTTGAATATATTATTCATCTGCTACCGTGTTACGTTATTGAAAACCCACGTTTATCACATTTGCTATAGGATTTCGTAAAATAACTGTAGACATCTGGCTGGCAATATAATTCAATACTCTACGGGTCACTATATTAATTCTCATTGATTGAAAAGTTCGTGTTACCAAACATCATATAATAAGCTATTGCAATTATTTGTCGGAAAAGAGAGTTGAAAAATATAAAAATTACGAAGAATAACAAAAGGGTGAAATGTGACTACGAACAATATTCAGTTGTATCAAGCAAAATGTAATTGCCAAACAAAATAAGTGCTGGTTGAAGTGTAATTGTGTTGTATACTGTGTACAAAGTATATACCTATGTCCTTTATATACTATAAATGAAAAATAATTGAAAGTACTTTGATTTTGTGTACTTTTTACTATATATTTTTTGTTCTTTTATCCAATTTAAAAATATTATATTAAACATTCGAGAATATTTTAAACTAGCCCATGTGAATTATGTTTAATACAATTTTAGGAACTGATTTGATATAAAAAATATGTCATCATTTAATTGTTTGCAAACCATTTCAGTAGATATTTAAAAACAAAAATTATGTGAGATTTTATTTTAAAAGTATGTGAAAAATGGTAATAAATGATAACAAAAGCAATAATTATCATTTGAATTTAACGCTTTCACTTGTTAATCAATAATCATTTAGGTAGTAAATATAAAGAAAAAGGGTATTAACCTTCAAAAAACTTTATTTTAAATTATTTATTAAATAAAGTAAACATTTTAGCATACTTATCATTAAATCCGATGTATTTAAAAAATAGTTTTTAGTTTATTTTTGAGCTAACCTCTATTCAGAATTTTTTTTTTTTTTAATTCGATGATCTACCAATAAAAAATATACGACTAAGGACTTATACGAATTACCATATTTTCTAATTATCATAAAAACAGCTTTTTGTTAAAGTAATTAGTTTTATAATACATTCTAGGAGACAGGTGTTCATAGAAATTTTATTTTTGCATATTTAACTAATTTTATATGGTTTTTATTTTTTATAATATATATAGATATTAATTAGTTATTTTCAATGCATATTTAATCATTCTTGGATACTTTTAGGTCACATTTGAAGATTATTTTAGGACGTAAATGCGTGCAATATGCATATTTAGATTTTTGAAGTATTAAATTAAACTATAAGCCTTAAAAATAATAAATAATAATCACATTAAATCATTATTAATTACTGCATTTTCCCTCTAAAATCGTTTTATGTATAATTATATACATATCTTATTCCATTTTGAATTACACCTAACTGACCTAACCATTTACATATCACATAAGTACCTTATCTACAATATTTATAAAACACACAACATCTAATATCTGTGTACTATACTTATATTAACATAGTATTTGGTATCAGAAGTACTATCCTGACATATTTAATTGACTAAATCAAAATGTATTTACTGAAAAAAGTTACAGTTAAGTGGTTTAAATTACAAAGTAAAAAAATTATAAAATAAATTGCCTTATAATTTGTTAACCATTAGGTAATTTATTTAGAATTTCAATTTAACTGAGCAATTTCAGATTTGTAATATATACTACATGATATTCCCACTACAGTCAGAGTACTATTACAAAACATACTTTTCAATTTTTTTTAGAGGTTTTTTTTCACTAATGACGGAAATGTTCTCAATAGGTTTGAGCATTGAACCGATAAAATGAGTGCCTCATTTTCAAAAGAAAAGTAATAGTTCAAAAGAATCCATTCACAACCGCAGTCATATATGTCAATTACTTTTAAACCACGGTCAGACATCATTCGTTTTCAAATATATTTTAAAGGAGAAAACGTCAACAATTTATTCCTAAGGGAATCTAAATTAATTTAATTACCGTATATATAATTTGCTGGACCGAATAAAATCGTAAATACTGAGGGTTTTGTACTTAATATTCTAGATAAGATTCATAAACTTTTTTTCAGTACTAAATACAATAATATTTGTAGTATGAATAAAAAAAAATAATAGTATTTTTTCATTAAATAAACTTATTTGGTTTTATGATAACAGTATCATCATAATACTATACATAATACAATAAAATAATTATATATTTAATATATTTATTAATAGTTATTATATTCTCGATGATATTATGTAAGTAGTTAGGATTGTATTATAGATAATATGGTTGTACAATAACATAGATATTTCTTTATCAGACATGAAAAAATAAGTACCTACAGTAATAGTTTTAAATTAATTAAAATATACAAAAAAAAGTTCAATAATCATAATTAAATTATATTAAACTATTAAAGTGTGTATAGAATGTGTAGGTACCTATTAATAATTTTATAATTCTCAAAAAGTGTTTGAATTCAGTTAGAATTAGAAACATTTTATATTTTGTACCTACATTAAATAACTAATAAAATATGGTATAATTAGTCATATTCATTTAATCCTAGTAGGTAATGTAAACGTAAAGCCAGATAAAATAAATGGAAATGCCTTTCTCAAACTACCAGTGTTAAGTAGATTTGTAAGTTCTACGATATTGAAAAGTTGATAATATTTAGAACAATAAAATAACATTACAAATTACAGGAATTTCCAATATAATAACTCGTTAATATTTAAAAATATTTATTATTGTAAATATGTTGTAAATATTATATTGAAGTCGAGATAATAGATAACTATAGGTACTCATAAATAATAATTAATAATTAATTTGCAAATATGAACAATATTGATAAATAATTACTTATATTTGTGTTGCTCTAAAAATATCTTCTAAAGCGTTTTCTAAAATTAACATTATATTAGTTCCACTTTTATAGTATCTATTGAAAGTGTTGATGTAAATTCAATACCAGCCATATTATTTGAAATAAACTATATATTATATATATACACATATATTTATAATTTAAGATAATAAAGATATATTATGAAAATTAAATTAAATATAATATGTATATAACAAAAATATATTTTCAATATATTATTATATTATTACTATAATAATATGTATAATATTTTTAAGGTATTTTTGTAAATAATAAATTTGTCATTCGCAACTTTTATGCCAAAAGCTATCAGCTTTTTAATTATATATTTATATTAAACTCATTTTAATTATTACTTTTATGGTAAATACCAAACAAACTTAAAATATTATACAATTGTAATCGTGTAACAAATAAAATATAGTTTAATTATTATTAAAACAAATAACCAGATAACTCGACGGAAATTAAAGGAAATATAATAGCTTTAATGCAGATAGATGATTCTCTTTTTATAAAATAACAATTTATAGTCATGCTGTTATTTATTTTATGTACTAAAATATATTAAAATATACATATATAATATATATAAATAGAACATATCTTATAAGTTATAATTCAAATACTTGTAAAATAAACCAATATATGGCTCCCAAACTAATTAAATAGTATTTTATAAATACTTACTTCTATTCAATAGTTCAATAATATTAGAATAAAATAACTATTTTAAATAAAAATTCTAGAGTTATTTTTAAACAAAGAAAATTAGTTTGATATCCCAATGCAAGCCTATAATAAATAATAAATTATAGCTACCTACATAGTTTTAGAACTACACTTTAATATTATTATTTTTATACCTATATTATATTCTACTTTGACTCTAATGGTTTATTTTTGAGACATATTTTAACGTTTTAAAATAATATGTATACCTAACTTATTTTTAACAAAATATAATTATCAAGTTTAATTAAAATAAGTAGATGTAAATATTGCATGTAAATATATCTATAGAGTTTGAAAATAAAATTTATTTTTATTCCATTCAGAAAAAGCTTGACGACTAAAAATCACAAGTTAAATGGATTTAAGTGGCCTTGGGTTTAATTTTCCTTTCAAATACCCCATAACTGTGGTATATAAATTTAAAATTGTGTAGTAATATAATAATATATATATATACAATACATTTACATTTAGAATTTTCATGGATAAAGCGACTAAATAGTGGAACTGACACAATGATTAGAAATCTAGAATAGCGATACTACACTAATACAATATCAACAACAGTAAATGATAAATTATGCACCAGATTTTGCATACAACACATTACATATTTATTTTCTATTATTATTTATTAGTTTAATTATTGTGAAGATAAGTACGGATAATAAGTTTATAACAATGAGTAACATTCATACATTTTCTATACTATATTAATTTATATTAGATTTGATTATTCAAACAAGATTATGTATATCAAAAAATTACAAATTTATTTTTACATAATTTACTGGTTTTAAATTTTAAATTTTTAAAATATTTTTTGTTCAATGTCGGGGTTTCAAACATATATTTTTTACATTGTTAGCAAAAAAAAAAAACGAATAACTTAATTATGATTTTTTTTTAAGTAGATTACCTACTATAATATCAACAATAACATTTATTTTTTTTTTTTTTTTTTTTTTATTAATAAAGCCTCGGCATCTAGGGCCATTGGCTACTACAAATTTATGGGGTTACATTGGAAATGTTATATTGGAAGATAATTGCTTAATATTAATACACATATTATTTTACAGAAGGTTAATTAAATTAGAATTGATTATAAATGATATCATGTTTTGAATGTTGGCTGGCTGAAGTGCTTCGGCGAGAATGTATGAAATTCCTGCTTCCCGTTTTTCTCTCTCAAATTGGCGGCATTCAGATATAATATGCTTGATTGTGAGCTGTGTGCCGCAGCTTGTACAAATAGGGGGGTCTTCCTTCTTCATCAGATGTTGGTGGGTTAACGATGAGTGCCCTATTCGCAATCTGTTGATTGCCGTTTCTATTTTCCTGGATGTGTTCGAAGGAAAGGGCCATGTTAGGGTGGTGTGTTTGATCTCGTTTAGTTTTGTAGAACCTAGTCTCCAAGCCCGAAGCCATATGTTGCTTGTGATTGTTTTAGCTAGAGATTTAGCGTCGTGTAGAGTAAAGACATTAAGTTTTATAGCGTCCGGGGATGTTATTGCTTGGCGAGCATTTTCATCGGCTCTCTCGTTTCCCGTGATTTGACTGTGGCTGGGTATCCATATCAAGATTATGGAGTATCCGGAATTTGTGAGGTTATGCAGTTGGTTCTGAATTTTTCTGGCGATTTCATTCGGAGTGAAGGGGTTTTGGATGCTCCTTAAAGAACTTAGCGAGTCGCTTAGGATAGCTGCTTTGAGTATGCGTCTTGTTTTGATGAGGTCTAGGGCGTAAGAAATTGCCGTTGCTTCCGCTGAGTATATTGAGCAGAAATTGGGGAGTCTTAGCATTGATACGTGGTCTTTAACTACTACTGCGGCTCCAACGCCGTTATCAGTTCTGGAGCCGTCGGTGAATATTTCAGTGTGGTCACAGAGATCGGAGGTGATTGATTGTAGGTGTTGGTTAAAGACTATGGGTGGGGTGTCATTCTTAACTAGTTCGCTAAGTTCGCTGTTTACATAGTTGTTGAATAGCCAAGGGGCCGTCAGAGGGATTTCATTTTTAATAACATCTGAGTGCGGGAAATGGGTATCATCTAGGAAGTCCGTGATTTGTTTCGATACTCTGAGATTGTTTTGGGTGCGTCTAACTGCAAGCAACATGGTGCTTTGTACCCTCCTGATGTCGAGTGGTGCGACTCCGGCTATGTTGAGGACGCTAGGAATTGGGCTGGAGCGAAAAGCTCCTGTGACTAGTCTTAAGCCCGTGTTGTGAACGGTGTCTAACATTTTGAGTGCAGATGTCTTAGCTTTTATGAACAGAAAAGAATTGTATTCGAGCTTGGATAGGATGAGTGCCTTATATATTTGTAGTAGGCTGGAAGAGTGGCTACCCCATGACTTGTGAGCGAAGCATTTTAGCGTGTTGATTCTTATGAGCGACTCCTTTCGGATAGCCTTGAGATGAGGTATCCATGTGTTTTTTGAGTCGAACAGTATACCTAATATTTTTATGGACTTTTTGATGGGGATGGGTATGTTGTTCATTGTTATAGTGGTGGTACCAATGTTTCTTTTATTGGTGAAAAAAGTGCACTGGGATTTTTCAACCGAAAAGGAGAAACCAGATACAAGTGACCAGTCCTGTAGTGCCGTTAGCGTGTCCTGCAAGTGTGTTATAGTTGTCTTGGGACTGATGCTTCTACAGAAAAGGTTGAAGTCATCAGCGAACAGTGTACATTTTACGGGGGGTGCTATAGCTTGTGGTATATCGTTGATTGCTAGAAGAAATAAAGATACCGATAGAGTGGAACCTTGGGGTACGCCGTTGTGTTGTGTGTATAATTTGGACGATTTACCGTTGCACCTAACTTGAAAGGTTCTGTCGGTCAGGAAGTTCTTTATGAAATTGAATAATTTGTCGATAGATATGATATTTGACAGGATTTTTAATATGCGAGGACGCCATGCAGTATCGTAAGCTTTGGATATGTCGAGGGCTATGAGGCCCATCACTTGTTTCGTTTCGAGAGTGGAATGGATTTCCGCTTGTATATCATGTAGTGTGTTGCTTGTACTTCTATGTCTACGAAAGCCATTCTGGCGAGGATCTAGCAGATTGTTTTTTTCCAGAAACCATCTAAGTCTGGAGTCGATGATTTTTTCCAATACTTTAACCATGGTATTGAGGAGTGATATTGGTCTATATGATTTGGTTTCGAATTTGTTTTTGTTTGGTTTGGGTATCGGGATGACTATAGAGTGTTTCCATTTTTTTGGTATTGCTCCGGATGACCATATTTTATTGAATACCATGATAATTGAATCCAGGGCGGAAATGGGTAGGTTATGGATGAAGCAATACGGTATCCCATCTGGTCCTGGAGCGAGACTAGTGCATTTTGATGTAGCTCTGACCATTTCAGCTAGTTGGATTGGGGAGTTGAGTTTTATCTGCTCGTCTAGATTGGGGTTAATGCAGGATGTATAGTGTTGGTTTCTCATGTGGATGTTGTTATTAAGGAACGTTGCATTGTAGTTTTCGTCCGAACTATTTAGATAGAAGAGTTCACCAAAGAGGTTGGTATTTCGTCGGGATCAGTACATAATTCTGTGTCTTTCATGATCTGTATGCGATGATTCTTGGGGTGACCGTGGATTGCCCTTACTCTGCGCCAAATTGTGGATGGGTCCGCCTGGGGCCCCAGACCGGAGGAGAACAGTTTCCAAGATTTGGCCTTGCCGCTTTTAACAAGGTAACGGGTTTTAGCTCTGAGCTGTTTCAGTTTTATATAGTCAGAGGAGCTTTTTGAGATTTGGAATGTTTTAAGTGCTAAGTTCTTTTTTTTAATTGAGTCCCTTATTTCATCGCTCCACCAGGGTACTTGGTTCTTCTTACGCGGGTTTGTGGATTTACCTATTGAAATTTCTGCGGCCCTGGTAATGGAGTCGGAGATAAACGTGATATCATCGTCAATTGAGGTGGAATCCGACTGTGGGTTCTCCAGCATGAAAGTGTCAACTAGGTTGGAAAAGAATCCCCAATCTGGGTTTTTTAACAACCATCTGGGGGTGGAGGATGTAGATATAGTCTTGGTGGAGAGCAGAGTCATAAGGATCGGTAGGTGGTCGCTGTCGTATATCTCCTGTAAAACTGACCAAGAAATTCTTTGGGCTAGCGATGAACTTGAGATAGACAGGTCAATTGCAGAGAAAGTGCCATTTGAAGGGTTGAGCCTAGTTGGTTGGCCATTGTTGAGGAGTGCTATTGAGTCACTATCTAGAATTTTTTCGATTGATTTGCCTCGGGTGTCCGTTTTTTCAGATCCCCAAAGGACACTATGGCTATTGAAGTCCCCGAATAGAATGAAGGGTTTGGGTAGTTGAGTGATGATGTTGTCTAGGTCGGATGTTTTGAAGGGTGTTTGGTTTGGAATGTATATGTTACATATTGTGATTTTGAATTCCAGTGTTACCTGGACCGCGATAACTTCAAGGTCTGACTGGATTGGGATCTGTACGCTGGGGTAGTCGGAGTGTATTAGGGAGGCGACGCCTCCGCTGGCCCGAGTACAGTCTGGGCGGTTAGCATAAAAGATTTTGTAGTTCTTAATGCTAGGTATTTTGTCGTTTTTTAGGTTTGTTTCTTGGAGGCCAATGCACATGGGTGAATATTTTTGTATAATTAATTGTATATCGTGACGTTTTTTGTTAAAACTATTTATATTCCACTGTAGTATGTTTAGGTTCTTCATTGTAGATACTATATTATAAAAGTGGTGGTTGGCTATTTGTGGATTATTGTTGTTGTGATATGGGAGTGTCGGTGGGGTCAGCTGAAAGAGACGAGAGAAGTGAATTAACAAGTCTCGTGAGTCTGTTCTTGATGCTAAGGTTATTAATTTTCGGGCGAACCGTGTCGATAATTACAATCATTTCCATGGTTGTGATGTTGAATTTCTCTACGATGTGGGAGGGGTTTGGCTCGGAAAGTGTGTTTTCAATAATGTATTTAAATTGATTGTAGTTGATTTTCAGGTTTGGGATATTTTCAAAAGTCTTTTTTGCAGGGAGTAACGCTTCATCTAGTTTCATTATTATCTGCTCGATCGAGTTTGTGCGTTTTGGTTTTTTATGAGGGGGTTGTGGGTTTTTGGCTGATTCTTTTAATTTGGTTTCGAGTGTACCGTTGGTGGTCCGTGTCTTTACGATTTCTGTTTGGGGAGGTGTTGAATCGGTTGGGGTTTTTGCGATAGACGTGGTATCCTGGCAGCTGGAGCTAGATGTTGATGGTGCGGATCTTTTTTCCTGGGCGGGTGGTTCCTGTGTGACTGGTGGGTTGGTTGTTGTTTCCTTGAGGTTTTCATCATTGTGTGGTATATCCATGGAGGTGGGGGAGCTATCTGTGTTTTGGGTTGTCTGATCGTTGGTGTCCATGATATTTTTAGGATTGTTGCCGAGAGTTGGTGCGGCATTATATTCTGGTGTATTTTTACAGTGGTTTGAAGTGTGGCCCGTTTGTTTGCACGAAAAGCATGTCACAGTGTCATCCGATAAAAATATACGATATTCCGTTTGATCAAATTGTAATAGAATCGAGCTCGGAATTTTATCACTGTGCTCAGGGTGTATATATAGTTGGCGTCTGAAGCTGCCTATGTGACCGAACTCGTCGTTAGTAAAACCGGCCTTCATGAACGTAATCGGTGATAGCATTTTAATTGAAAGATTGTTAATTGCTTTAGCGATTATGTCGTGTGGGATTATCGGTTGGACATTGGATAGTATTATGCGCTTGGCTGGGTTGATAAGGCGGCGATACGGTATTTCGGTGTTGTTTATTGTTATGTAATGTTGTTTTGCTATGATTTGCTCGACGATGTTTTTGTTTGCGAAGTATATACAGAACCTATTGTTCGACACTCGAGATGCGAATTTTATATTGTTTGGTGGCGTAAGTGAGCTGAAAGCTTTGATGTATTCTATCTGTGGTACATCTTGGATTGTGTTGAAAATTATAGCTTGGTCTTTTTTCGGGAAGGAGACATTTGCGGTTGTTTCGGCGAAGGTTTTTTGCGTGTCTGGCTGTGATGATTTTGGTTTGGAAAGAGGTGTGTTGATATCAGGGTCGTCCGACATGTCGGATGGACTCGTGAGTGCTATGCCTAATTGGTTAAGGGGGGCCGTAATTAAAGAGCATACCTTCTTAATTGCGGTGAAGTTCTCGTAGTTGCTATCGGAAGCTAAAAATGCGATAAGCGACTGACGGTAACACACGTGTGTATCGGTCGGCTGTGACACACGTACTGAATAATAACATTTATTATTCTCTAAGTAAAACACGTATGAGAGATGTATAAGGACATTTTTATGTATAATATTATTTGATTAATATAAAATATGTTCACTGTTTTTCAATTTACTATTGCTTGTAAAGCTGTTGTTGTAATATTGATTTCATGATATAGTGGTCACTGCAATGTTTTGATATCAACGATTTTTATTCCACCATTCTGTCGTATACTTGTAGTTAAAACATCCTATAACATACTTAAATAGCTTTTTTTTTAAAAACGGCCCACATTGTTTCATTTTTAAAAAAGTAGTAAAAAAAAAAATTTGTATTATATAAATATGTGTACATTTTTATTAGGTATTTAGTAGAATGAAATTTGTTACCTACGTAATTTTTGATACTTAATTGCTATAATAATATAAGTATATTTAATAATATAATAATATATTTAATATTTTTAACATAAATTTCTTAGAATCTATATTATTCAAAAAAAATTTTGCGACCCACCAAAAATTGACTGACGACTCCCAAGTGGGTCGCAACCACCCACACTTTAAGAAACGCTGATAAAAAGCATTAAATATAATTCTATCATTTCAGCTTAAATTAGAAAAAAAATTAAGGTTTTATACTATTTTATTATTTATTGAAAAAATGCTATTGCATATAATATTACTAATTGCATAATCAAACAAATGGTTCTATATCGTTGTGTTAAGGTTTAGGATACCTCAGTTAATAATAAAAACGTTAATTGTGTATATATTTTCATAATTTAAAGTAACACATAAAAATTTAAGTTAATATAATATTGATAATTCATCTAGCTATATTTTTAATTTTGATTTCGCCTAAGAAATGTTTTACAATTTTTTTAATTCTTTTAATTTTTTTTTTTTTGTACAAATTGCACATTATTGATACTACTATATTTCTTTTTTTGTCGTTCAATATTCCGTGGAACAGGAATTGGGTCCATAAAATTATGCTTATAACTTGTCCCATAGTCATAGTGCACTCTTTAAATGTAAAAGATCCCCCGATTTAATCCATTTTGTAGCTTCCGTGAATATCTATGGCATTCTGTTTTATATATATGACGATAAAAATACAATAAATACTGTATAAAAATGTATAAAAAAGTATAAAAAAGATTACTACTCGATGTTATTACACAGCAAGTAGCACCTAACGATAATTACTATATGCATCTATGATGGACAATTTTATATTTCCTGGGTGTTTACATAACGACTGGATTCAATATATCAAATTATGGAAATTTTAATTATATCCCTAAGACGTTTGCTTATAAAGCACATAAAATTTGTTCAGTTTTGGAAGACAAAAAAATCAAAGCTATGATTCCTTAACTTTTATGGTATAATATCTAACCCATCCATGCAAGAATTATTTTTATTTTTTAAGTACTATAATTAATAAATATTCAAGTCATAAGTGAATATTAAACTAAAGTAATGAATATATTTTATCATTACGAGAATTAAATTATACTTGATGTTTTGAATATTATTGTGCTTAATTATACACGTAATGCTTACGTCGTTTATGATAATGACAGGTGTGACTATTCTGTCAGTCGTGAAATATATATTAGTGAGTTGTGGCTTATTAGTTATTATTTGATATCAAATGACAAATGCCTATGAGATGAAAAATAGATATGGTACTTAGGAATTCAGTAACATTTTGATCATGCACTAATGTTCAAATTAAACATCATGACTTTAAGGGCTTGGATTTATATGTATTAAAAAAAATCAAAATATATAAATATTAATGTAATCCAAATCGCTTTATATGTGACAAAAAAAAAAAATTAAAATATGGAATATAAAAATTTACAAAATTACTGAAAAAAATTGCTTTATAAATGACCAAAAATGAAAATGAAATAAAAAATCAAGACAATTGAATTGAAATTATTATGAATTTGAACCTTAAAACAATGCGATACCATATACATTCTCAAATCGTCAATTATAAATGATCTACGGTTTGGTCGTAACACAGATTTGAGATTTGCATCGACTAATGGAGCACTCTATCGTTTATTGAGGTAAAATAACGAACATAATATATCGATTGTAGGTTAAGTGCAATAACTATTAACTGGTATTATTTTGTTTATGAACTTTTGGAAACATGGGAAATTGAAAACTAAACAGTATATAATTAATAATAAATCGTAAATGAACAAACTGTCAAAATATGTAGGAACAAAATAGAATTCTCAGGAAATATGAAAAAACATGCACTTATGGCAAAATATGTAAAAATATGTTGAATAAAATATAGTTCATTTCATTGGAAATCGCTTGAAACGAATTTATCACTCACCTAAATTAATTTATCAAGTCACAGAAAAATATGTATTTACATATAAATCCGAGCCCTAGTCATGACTAAACAATTATAATTTATATGCTAAACTTTAATTAATTATGTTTTTGATGCTTCAAATTTACTAAATATTATCAACCAAAGTCAATTAATGCAATAGTTTATGATGTATTATACTATATAAATAAATATATACACAACAAAGTGTATAATAAATAATAATTTATATTGCTTTTATTTATTTTCAATCAATACATATATTTAATAAATGAATCGTAATGATGTATTAAAAGTATTATTAATAATAATATTAGTAATAATTAAGGCTCGGAAGTTGATTACCTAAAAAATATAAATATGACGAAAAATGATTTTAAACAATTTTAATTTTAATTTAAACCTAATTTAATGATTGTAAATATTAATTTTAATTTTTTTTTTTGTAAAAGAGTTGAAGGCGTTTCTTGTGTGAAGCGCCTTTTAGTCTCTCGCCGTTCCTTTACATTATACAACTAAAAATAATACTTATTGGACACCCTAGTCAGATTGTTAATAACTATTTTAACAAACGATTTTTCTAAAAAAAAAAAAAAATTAAAGATGTAAAATGTTAGAAATAATAGAAATAATGTAAATATAAAATATCAAACGCATATACCTTTGAATTAAATATTTATTTAAGAAAAAAAAATTAAACAATTGATTATTTTTCAGGGCGGTGAAATTCAATGCATACAATTTAGAGAAGCTCAATCATATCGCTTTCGAAGGTATATGCTTTGGAGACTAAACTTATTTAAGATTAAATTATGTATACGATTCATTATATGACAATGATAAAATAATAACAAAATTTATCGTTATATTTTAGTGGTAATTTACTAGTTTTTTACGTACTATAAAATAGATAGACGGCCAAAGTTTCTAACTTAAACGATACATAGTTATTAACTCAGTAAGCGTGTGAACAAGTGTGATAAAATTCTTAAAATATCTAGTTAAGGTAGATGTTAGTTACATATCAACATATCATATAAGGACCTATAATTATTATTAATAGTTTATAAACATAAACAAAAAAAATACGAGTATTGAGTCGTATTTTATAAGGGGGTTAATTTTTTCTAAAAATTCACAAAAAAAAAACATCTTATAAATGCTTTAATAATGTTGTTATTTGTATTATTATAATACTACCTACCTTTTTAATTTAGTACATAAAAATGTAATATATACAGTTTCAACATATTCTAAAATTTACATCGCAAAGTTGATTAGTATTTGATAAAATTATTATTTTTTATCTGCCTTGTCATAATAGAAAGATATATTATTATTAAATTTGATTTAATTAATTATAATTTAAAAATCATTAATTATATTATATTTTGGTCTATTTAGTCATTTTTGGAGTTGACATTTTTATTATTAGTTGAACCGTCTTTTGCCGAAAATAATATCAGCAAAATAAAAACTGCAGGTATATGCATTTGATTATGATGACAGTCTGACTTCTAATGTATTAATAAGTAATATAATCTTGGTTAGACATTTGATATAAATTATTATCAACTTATAAGTTATAACCTTAATTTTTCAGAACAGGATCTTTATAAAGCAACAAAAATTCAAGCAATTTCAAGTTACATGAACACGGCATCATACTTATAAGTACATAATACGTATGGAAAAATAACTTTATTAATAAAAAAACCACTCATTTGAAATAAATTAACTGATTTTTATTTTAAAAGAATAACTTTATTTTGATCATATTAACCGTATTTAATTTTAAACAATACAAAACATATTTCAAAATCCTTAAAAGTGTGTGATAGTAGGTATATAGATTTTTATAACAATTTTAACAGAATGGAGTTCTTAAAATTGTAATTCAATTTGTCTTGCATAAAGTTTTCATTTTTTAAATGAAAAAATTGTATCGAAATCTATCTATTTTATAAAACGTGAGAATTTTTCACGTGAAGCAAGATATTTTGCTAAAAATAAGTTTATTCCGAGATCTTAAACTCATAAAGTGAAAACAATTAAGCCCATAAGTCACTAAGTTAATTTAATTAACGGAATATTTTTCGATTTACCCAATAAAGTTAATTTTTTTTTCTATAATGTTATTATAACCTTTATACAACGTTATACCTACGTTATGTTTACATTGAGAAATTATTATTAAAATGTGAAAAGACTAAGAAATCTTTTTTAATTCAAATTTTATTTACAGGAATATATATTATAAGTATTTTAAATCATGTACCTACACCGCTATACCTATTATTAATTATTATAATGTATGTGAAAAAATTAGAATTTGATTTAACTAATCTTAATTTGATTATTCTTAACTCGTTTGTAAATATTATGTGACATTTATATTATGATATTTAAAATTATTTTAAAACAATTTGTAGTAGAATTAATAAATCTACTGAATCATGATTATCGTTTATACTTAAAGGATTATTATCCTTCATTGATTGCCGCTCGTCTGTTAGGTATATAGAATTCAACATTTGGTTCCAATATATTTTTAAAAGACAAGAACTAAATGAATATAATAATACCATAAATAATAGATCATTAAAAATACAACTAGTTCAGAGATTCATTTTATGTTATTTTTTTTTTTAATAAGATGTTTTTGGTAAATATGTCTCTGAATAAATAACTCACGTTATTCGGTGGGGAATAATATGAGGTATAAGATTATGATCATCTAAATGTTGTAAAAAAAATTTAATACATGTATGATTTAATAATATGATGTTTTTTTTTTTTTTTTGTTTAAGCAGAGCAAGTTATATATTATGTAGAACAATAAAATTACATCTCTATAACCTAGAATTATTACTTGTACCTATTTAATTTATGTATTAGTTTGTATATACTGTGTAAGTATTAATGCATTTATATATTGTATAGGTAAGCTATTATTAGGGTAAACTTTAATAATTGATTTTTTTATTTCCAACACGTTCACTAATATTTATTTTTATATATTTCATATTTAATACAGGAGTTGTATAATATGTATACGAAGCCAATAAGTAGCTAATTTTTATAAAGCTTGGAGCTTATATCTATGTTCAATTAAAGTCTTTAGACTATTAGAGCTTACGGCTTTTTTTATGTAAGTACCGTGAGTAATGTCATACAAGATATTACGATAAATTTTTCTGATAAATATATAGCTTAGACGTTAGAACTAAATAACGATTTGTTAACGGTAGGTTATTAGGTAAGCAAATATATATATATAACTACAAACTTCAGAAGTATAAAAGTAAAAATGTATATAAACCATTGCACTTGTAGAAATCAAAAATTGTTTGCATCCATTTGTATCAATTACATTTACAAACAAAACAAAAGTTAACTATTCAACAAGCAATTTTTTTTCATGGTAATTTGTATTTCTTCGAGCGTATATTATTATAAGGTTACCAGCTACATATAACTGTGTGCAGTAATCGAAAAATCCGTGTGAATATTTTATAAATGCATTTTTATTATTTACTTTGCCACCTACTACTCGTTTATAATGATATAACATATAACAATAATTATGTTGCATTTTGTTATTTTATTTGTTTTAATAGATATACTTTTATTTAAACGAAAGTAAAGTAATAGCTTTATATTATGTATTATTAATAGTTATAAAAAATGTATAATTTCCAGTTGAAAAATTCTGACGTCTTTAATAAATTTGTATTGCATTTTTATTTAGACTCAATTTTAAGTAATTAGATGAGAATAATTAAGCAGAACAAATTTATCAATGTAAAAAATTAATATTTTAATATTTTTGATTTATAAAAAAAACACATAAATAGTCTGAAAATAAAGCTCTTAAGTGAATCTATTGATTACTATAATTTTCTATTGCATTTTTATACCGAACCCACAATATTCATTTTCAAAATAACAATATGATACGTTTACATACATACAAATATATAGTTATTAGTTATACAAAAAACCATAATGTATCTCATTATAAAATTAATTTCATAGTCAAGATCATTAGTTTAATTTAAATAATTATTATCACTGGGTATAAATAGTCAATTTTTTATATCAGTGATTTTTAATAATATATATATATATATATAAACAGATAGAGTTGTAATATTGTAAATAATATTTACAACAGATACAAATAGGAAAAATGAAATTAAGAAATAGGAATATTGTAAATATGATTTATTACAGGTGTCAAATACCAATACCTATATGAAAATATTATATCAACCTAAAGATCCGATATGATGTGTTATGATTTGAACGCGATTGATGATTTTTTTTTTTTTAATACCGTGTTTTATTTCAATCTAACCTCGTACTTGTAAGTTGTGGGTATATTTCAAACCACACCGTGTATATATCTGCTTTAACTCAACATATCAACCTTGTTCCATAGTAACTTTACTGTGTTAGAGATCTTGGTCATTATAGGTATATTATTATCACTATTATCCATCAATGCAAAAGTTACCTAAAATAGTAAATAAAAATAGTTTAAAATAGTCTTAAATAGCATTACTGGAAATTCAGTGTTTATTTACTATGTCAAGAATCAATTCTCAAAAACCAATGTTTATTGACATTTTTACAACTAGTAAAGCGCAATATGTTGACACTTGAAAGTAGACTCGATTAAAATTTAAATTAATTGTTAAAAATAGTTATTTTCTATACCTAGTTATTAAGAATTAAGTTATTATTTCTAAAGATTTCTATTTTCTTAACAATTTTTCTAACAAAAGTTTACAGTATATAAGTATTGAAATTATAGGTATAAAATATTACTAATATAATCATGAAGGGGAAGAAATATTATCAAGTATTTGTCTATCAAAAATGGGCCCACCTTCTATTATTATCATTTTAAACTTTTAAAGTATTTAATAACTGTTGCTGTTTAATCAGTTTAGTCACGGATTGTGATAAATTACAATAAGGGACAAACTTTATCAATAAAATACGTATTTTTTAATGACATTACTCGCATATTAGTGAATGCGACAAATAGTTCATATTAATAATTATAGTTATAATTAACTATATTATTTTAGTATGAGCAGTACTATTCATTGAGTACCTTTACTTTTTAACAACGCGGAAGCTACTTGATTGAATTTTAACTTAGATATAACAAAATTTTCAATAAATTTACTCAAAAATCCACAAATTGGTTTACAACCAAGTAAATAATATATAGACTTACAAGACTTTTGAATTTACATTTAGGGAACTATAGAGTCATTATATCGATGCAATAGCATTAAATATCAATACAATAACAATTAAATAAACAAGAATTTGAAGTTCGACTAACAAGTTTAGGTACATTTTGAAATCATTAAAATATTAACAATGTTTTGTCGCGTGTCAATTTGTCGCGCGGCATTCAACACTTATCGATTTTAGCGATTATTATTTGGGCCATTAGGCTATATATATTAGATATATTTGCAATTTATTTCATGGTTTTTTAATATAACTATAATTTTCTCGAAATTAGTCTATATTGAATAGTGAGAACATTATTACATGCTAGATATGTTTTTAATACTTTATGTGTATTCTTAAAAGTATACTCAAATTTTGACAATTTACAACAAACGAAATTTTACTTGGTATGTTCCAAAGTTTTAATTACTGTAGTTTGTAAATAATTTTAATTTGATTTTTATGCATATATCTATATTTTATTTTAATTCTACTTTTTATAAATAATTAATATTTCAGTTATAACAAACTAATAAGTTCGTACTTATTTTGTATGTTTAAAATTATTATTTAATTTTAATATTAAAACAAATATACCAAAATTTTATAAATATTAAATTGTTTGTGCACCTATGTGACGAATTCACGAGCGAGGACCAAATGTTGTCCATCCGAATGAACGTGTCGAAATTGTGGAATTGACGTGTAACGAAATTACTCCGACCAAATGACGAATATTTAAAATTAACAAATAAATTGTATACTTATATCGTTCCCATCGCTACTACATCAGTTTTGTACTCGTACTATCCACATGGTTACTATATTAGTTATATTAGATGATAGGTACGTGAAAATTAATTCTTTTTCCGAAATATGTCATCCCAAATACGTGATTCCACAATATCATATGACACGTATTTCGACTGTCAATAACTCGGTGAATCAATGCATTTTCGGAAATATCCTGCGAGTTCCGATAAGTGCCCGGAAGATAAATCCAACAATATCTGCGCCATGTGCAATAATTATTCATTACTGTCATTAATACGTCGTCTAATAACCATCACCGTTATTGTTATTCTCTACGGTATCTTCGGACACCGTGTCGATGCGGCCACTGATAACGACACTAGCCGGAAACCTCCGAGTCGTCTGAAACCAAGATTTTTGAACGGATACTACGTGACATGGCCTACCAATCTCGACGGGACGATGTCGTATTGCGACGCAGACACACCGCCACAGAAGCCACCGCCGCACATTTATTACGTGCCGGACAACGTGGTCTTCACCCGTATGCAGATGGCCGGAGACAGGGCGTTTATCGTGTCCCCGAGATATAGGTAAGTACGCGTTGATAATAATAATATTATATCGATGATGTCGATTCACGCGCGGTGTATGGAGAAAATCCGCGGAATATAGAAGGAACTATGAACATTTTTTACACAACTGCACGGCCGCGATGTACCTACTCTGAACTCGTATTATTTTGTTATACAGATTGTATATTTCTTATAAAAACAAAAAAAAAAAAAATCCTAAAACTAACGTTCATATTTGAAATTTTTTTCAAGTATTTATCAATAATTTTGTGTAATACAATTCATTATTTTTCTTATTAAATTTTTAGTTTATAGTCAAAAAAACAGCATGGGAAATACTGTTACTTTTTATATTCGTACTATTAAGTAATAATAAAACATTATTATAAATTCTCAATACGCATTGATATTTATCGGTAGGTACATGTAATTAAAGATTATTATTATTATTATTTGGTACTTATAAATTAAATTACACTACATTTATTTTACATTTAAGTATGCATATTTTAAAACAAGCATACATTTTGTATTATTATTACAGGTAATATTATTTAAACTTTATCGTATTATAAATTATAACTCTATTTTCCTAGTGTTTTCTATTTCCAGTTAAAATATATACCTATTTAAATTTAATACAAACCTACGAGTAACTACAACAATTAATTTTATGATTTTCCACTTTTAATATTTTGGAAATATTTTTGATGTAAACACAAAAATTAAATGCAGATTCAACGAATGTTTTTAATCCGACGAAAATCCAATATCACTAAGATGGTCTCTGATTTGTTTTTATGTGCTTTTGTTAAAAATATTTGTATTACACAAAGTAGGTAGCCACATAGTGAGAAGTATTAAATGATACACAATTTAAGCGTTAAATGCATGAACTTGTGCATTAAGTTCATTTAATGAATTTATTTTTATATTCCACAAAGTACCTATAAAATAATAGATTCCATTTCATGATAATACGGTAATTTTTTTAGTAAAAAGGTCGATTTCACTAAGTGGATTACGATTACATCGTGTAAAAACATTTAAATGATTTTGTCAAAATTACGATTATCTTCTTATCTTATGGTAAATATGTTACAATTTTCATTTTTTATCTATTTAAAAATATGATGGTTAACATTGTATTTCTTAAAAAAAAGTTATTTTAATAACAGTAATTAAACTACCTATGTGTTTATTTTAATAATTTGTAATTATGTTTAAAATTAAAACAAATTACAAACACACTTTGATTATCTGCTTCGCTTTAAACCTTGTAATAAGCTTATAAAGTTTACCCTAACCTTTAATAAACTTTTAATTTATTTATTCAGGAAGTAAAGACGAAAATGTTGTTATATTAATCGCAAAGTAAGCTGAGATATTTAACATTTTGATATCTATTTATAAAATATAATAAATAACTCGTTCTCATACAAACCAAAAATAATTTTCAAACTAAATTCCTTTTGTCAAATTAAACTATTTTAAGTACCTATTCTTATATATATATAATATATATATATATATATATATATATATAAAATATTATATTTATTAATATCATATATTTTAAATAACTCTTGGCAGCGTTAATAGTAAAAAGAAATTTGCATATTTTATTTGTTTATACATGATTAACGAATACAACAATCTATTAACAATTAAAAGATATTAAAATGTATTGAGTACATTAGAGGTTTATTACGATGAATTTGATGGTGGTGAAGATAGAATCGTGGGGACTCCAATCTAGTAATTCGGTCAATGGCTTTGGAAGTTTAGAGTTGTTCATTCCTGTATATAATGCAACATTTAGTGAAATAAATTTTAATACGTATTAATTGTATTTATATAAGACTATAAGTCTTATTGAATAGGTATGTATATATTATCTATAATTATTATAATTAAATTGTCCTTGTGTTTTATTTATAATACCATCACATTTTGTACTGTGTTTATTCGTGTATTAGTGACTTTCGCCAAGTTGTAATTATTTAGATTTATAATCTGGTGGCATTGTTGTACAGATTATTATCTGTTTACTCTATGTTGAAGTTTGATTCTAATATATCTTGTTATTCGTATTATACAAATATTTCTGAAGACAAAAAATATTAAATACTTAAATATAGGAACTATACTATGATATTAGGTACTGATTATTATCAATCATCAATCAGAATGTATAATATAATAATAACAATAATAGTATTATTAAACGTCTACATAAGTACTAACATCATATTAATTTCTATTAAAATACAAATAATTGATTTTTATGAATATAAAAGTAATGAAAATATGAAATACATATTATATTATAATAAATTTGTTGAAAGCTTAGCATAATTTAAAACATTATTATGCATTGCAGACCAGGTGTACCGTTTACTTTGGGTTATGTTCCATTAACTGATTGTGTGACAAATACGACGATTTTAAATAGCAGTTTGAATACCAAACACAAACGCAATAACAATTATGGTTATCATTCAATATCACCATATCCATCACTTTGTGCACATTGTCAATTTACCAAGCACTCAACACAGTATAAAGGCAAAGAAAATCCATGTGATAGTGAAGGACTTGTGAACGTAGTAGACGTGTACTTGGGTCCAGACGGTATACTTTGGATACTTGATATTGGCGTTGTCGATACGTTAACGTCACCTGATCGTACTAGCAAACCAAAAAAATACAATGACCCAAAGGTTTTAGGTATTGATGTAACTACTGGTACTGTAAGTAAAACATACAATAATACTAAGTTTTTTAAAAATATTAAATCAAAAAACGTTGGGTCAAATTTATTTTATAGTAGGTATTATAGAAATTTGTTTTCAAAAAGACGCATAATTATTTTAAAACATTTTGTACTTATATGAATTCATAACATCACTAGCGAAACTATTTTAAAGATGTTTTATAGGTAGGTACTAGGTAGGTATTTCTTATAAATTGTTAATACAGGTATTTAAAAATAATAAATATTAAAGATACATTGGTATGATTTTTTTAAGAATTTGAATTTCAAATCATGTTTAAATTCTTCAAAATCATAAATAGGTAATTTATAAAGTGTTAAATTCTTATTGCTATGGATTGATAATTTAATATAATATTTTGAACGAGTAGTTTATATATTGTAACTTAAAAAGATCTTAAACATTAGATAGCATAGTTTTTGTTGTATACATTTTGAGTTCAATTTGAACAAAATTAGTAATAAATTATAAAAAAAAAAAAAGTATGTATATAATTATTCAAGCGAATAATAACGATTTTAGTTATTTTGTTGTTATTAAAAAATATTATTGTGGGTACTTGAAACTTTTAAAGTATACAGTTTTCTTTTATAAACAATGACATTTTAAAATGCAATATTTTCAGAAACAATCTATTTTAACAACTGCAATTATTAATAGTATTTACTTTAATTAATATAAATGTATCATACAATTTACTTATAACCGTTTTTCATATTTAATGATTTAATCATTAAATTCAAATTTAACACATAGGTACATTATAGTGAATTACTCATTGATGAGATTCACTCGAAGTCTACTGTGTAGCAGAGCGGTTACTTACATTCCCCCTTTAATTTATATTTATTTAAAATACCGTGATACAATTTTCACTTTAAGCGTCTTAGAAGATTACTTGGTAGAACGTTACATTTTTAATTAATGGATTTGAACGGTGAAACGTCGAATACAACGTATAAGGACGTCAATATTGTGGAATCTCTTGTAAAATAATTTAGTATAACCGTTTACTGACCAATCTTAGAAAATAATGTTACTAAAGTTGTACTAAAAAATGACTTGTATTTAAGTATAGATATAAGTATATTCATTTAGAAAGTATTTAAAATATATTTGAAATAATTTTTTTCATTTTATCTATTTAAACGTACACTTGTACATAATCCTAGGTAAGAAAAATTAATTTTTTAATTAGCAATTACGAATTTAAAATGAGAATATTGCATTTAATATGATATAAGAATTTTGTACTACCTACTTCACTTTATACTGAAACATGAAAAAATTAATTAATATTTTAATACTAATTAAACGATAAACTGCAGTTATTAATGAAGCATAAAATAAAAAAAAACGTGTAATCATTTAATCTTAATAATACCTAAATAAAATTATATAATGATTATCAAAAAGCAAATTGAAATTTAACGAATAATTCGTTTGCATTTTGAAAAGTATTTGATTTTCAAATTATACTATGTATACTACGGCTAGTCAGCTAATATACCTCGTTTGTTTTAAAGACAGTACACAAGATAATGCTGGGAAAACTGATGAAGCCTACGCACACCCGCGAGGAGTGGATAAAGATGATAGCTCGATCGTTATGCTCCATAGTTGTGGAATACGACGACAACGGTGACAAAGACACTTCGGCGGGCGAGTCAAGAACAAAGAGAAAGAAGACGGTAGACGAGAACGGCACGACCAACGAAGTCATAAGAAACCAACGATTACCGCGGAATAAATCGGAAGACAACGGTAACTGCAGTTATTGTAGCGAAGCCGATCCTCCGGTAGTCCGCAATCGTAGACATACGAACGACATGTCGTCGAGCGTGACCAAACCAAAACCAGTGGCGGTGTACGTGGGTGACGCGTGCACCCACGACCGGTTCAAAGGTTTGATCATGGTATGGCTGGTGAACGACTGCCGCGGCATCCGCGTGATCCTGCCGCCGTCCGTTTCTGCCGTAGAGGACGATGACAGCTGCGACGGCGACCTGGACCCGAGCCGGAACACCCTGCACATGGCGCTGTTGGACGACTTTGGCGGCCAACGCCGGCGTCGACACCTGTACTTCACGTACGGCCGACACCCGGACGCGTACCGAATCCCGGTTACCGCGTTCCGGGTCCACGGCCGTGGCGACGGTGCGGGGTTCGCCGATCTGAGGTTGTCCAGCTGTCCGTCGACCGGCAGAAGCCGGTGCGTGATGAACGTTGGCCGCAAACCGATCAGTGGCGGCGGCAGCATCGGTAGACCCCTGGTTCCGGTCGACTCGGCTTACGGCGCACAGTGGTATTTCCGCGATCCCGCGGCCATCCGTCGGGGAGACTTGTACGTCTGGGACGCCCGCCGAACGTTTCACCCGGAATATTTCGAGATGGTCGTGCACGGTCACGTGACGGCGGTGGCCAGCGTTCAGCACAGCGGTTGTTCGTCCGTTCCCTTCAGTGACCGTTGTTTGCCACCGAACAGGAGACGTCGACGAGATACCGAGCGCGAAAAGGATACGGGACGCGAGAAGGACGCGGGGCGCGAGAAAGACACGGATCAAGGAAAGGACACGGAACAACAAGGAAAGGAAACGGGACGTGGCAAAGACAAGGGACGTAGTAAGGACAAGGGTCGCGGGAAGGACAGGGGACGCGGGAAGGGCACGAGATGTGAACAAGACTATGGCTGCAACGACGACGACGATGACCCGTGCGAAAGTTGCAACGACGCCAGCGATGCACTGATCAAAAACGGGACAGCCACCGGAAACAAGCGTCCCATTGGCGGTCGACTGTCCCCAGGCTGCATGGAAATAACGTCTGTGGACTATGAGAACATCGAACCAACGGGTACGACCGCGGGTGGTTATGTCCTGTGGGCGTTACAATCCAATATTCAGGATTGGGTGAATGGTCAAACTGGACGTTTTGGTATGACCGCGTTACTGTGTCCGATCGTGTGCAATACCGCGGGCGATTGATATTACAATATTCTTTACATTTATTATTTATATGATTATTAATATTACATTGTATTTATATATTTGTTTATTTATTTATTTATATACTATGCATATATATTACATACACATGATAACTAATTGATAAAATTCTTTAATTTTCAATTTTGAAGGTGGTTTTAGATATTCAATTAAATTAAATCTAGTTAGTACTAGTAGTATTCTTTTTTAATACTTGAAATTTCCATTAAATGTTTAAACTATCATTTTCTATTTACAATCAAATTTTCAAAATATTTTTCAATTTGTTTTCTATATAAATGTCAATTACAAATTATTTGTAACATATATTATAAAATGCTGAAAAATGAATACAAGATCCCGTGTAAGATTTTCTTATATCTGTATAAAAATATTGTAAATATATATGTACACTTTTTTTTTATAATATTCATTTGAAGTTCGAATTGTAATGAAATTTTCAAACTATTTTGTAAATAGAAATTCATTAAAACTTTTTGTCTTACCTATATCAAAGTTTTAAAAGATTAATACAAGATTACTCATAAGTATTTCTTACTGAAACTATAAAATATAATTACTATATGAAGATAATTAATTTTTATAAAAATCTTAAGTTAAAATTTGAACAAAATTACTTAATCAAACGATAAAAAACGATGTAAAATTTTCGTTATAATTTTAAAATATTATTCCAGGGATAAATAGGGAATGCAATTTTTGATTTATTTCAATACATTATCTATTTTCACTATTTTATGGTATTAACACAAAGATTTACAGTATGTTAAGTTATACAAATTCATACAAAATAGTACAAAATATATTATTATAATATAATAAATGTAATATTTTCAGATACAATTAAATCAATCTACTATAATAATAAAAGTAAAATGAAATAAATTACTTTAATAGCTATATCAAATAAAAATATCAAGAAATATACTTAATGATACAGGCTGGTAGATTTTCACCGCTTTGAATGATTTTTCATGAACAATGATATATCATTGAATTAAATTTTAATTCACCTATATAGTGGCATAGTAATGATTCACTCGAAACCTAATCTACAGCAGAGTGGTGCTCACTTATCTACCTTTATTTATTTAAGAGTACATGTTTGTATATTGGAAATAATTAAACGTAAAAGTTCTTTAAATAACCATAAGCATACAAAAATTTCAGTTCTTACACCTGAAAAGTGTACAACTTGAAATCAGTCACACTCATTTCCTATTTTTTTGATTATAAGGTTAGGTACTTGAAACGCACTACTATTCTATTAAAGTCTCACTAAGATAAATTTGTTGATTTTAGAAAATATTTTTTATGAAATGGTACTTATGTGAATATTTATATTCATTAAGCAATTAATATAGGTACAATATTGTTCAAAAAATGTTGTTTGATTTTCTGTAAACAAAGTGACAAAGTGATGAGTTTTTATTTTGCTACCAATTACCTACTGCCATTTACCCATAACTCGAATAATATAACAGTTAAAAAATTACAAGAAAAGAGAAAGTGCTTTATATACTATTATTATGATTTTAAAAAGTTTCTTTCTTTTCAATTTTCAACAATTTATTCTATTTTTCAATTTTTTGGCATAATTATAATTGTTGTTTTACAAAACTGTTTTTCTATTATAAAAACAAAACAAAAAAAAACATTTTTATTTTTATCGTTTTTCGTAGGTACATATTTGCGATATTTTAGAAAATATAAGTATACTTAATAATATACTCACAATTTTATACTATAAATTTATATCTATATAATATATTCACTGCTGAAAAGTAATAAACTAATAACTAAGTATAATAACCATAATTTCATAAAATATAGGTGAAACTATAAACATATACACTATACAGTATCCCTTTTATAAATGGTTACCGCAGCTGATTGGCTCTCAAAAAAATTTGTTTGTGGCATATTTAGCTATAATAATAACAGTCAGTAAACTTTTTATTTAAATACTGTATATCTTATGTTAATCTAGTAAAAGTAAAACGCATAGAACGTACTCTATTAAAACTTATCGGTACTATTCAGTAGTAAGCTAAACTAGTTATTTTTATAACACCAAGAGTTGTTCGGAAAATATGAGAGGCGCAAAAACTCTTAAAATAACGATAAGAGTATTTGGGAGTACTTTCTTTGAAATATAGGTCAACGACTCGATCATTACGTTCTTAGCTCTGAAAATAAAATTATTGACAAATATTTAATTATACAAAGTCACTAGATTAACACAGTCATTGCATATTATAATATATTTAGTGTATTTATATTTGTCACTGTACTGAAATACTGGATTTGTATAAAAAAACACACAAAATCGATTTAATTAATTTGTTATAGTTAAAAAATGAAGAAAAATTATACATTATAGTACTTACCTATAGTTTTTAAAATATTTTGAATATTGTTAAGGTACATTTGAATTTTTCTATTATCTTTTTTTATTTTATGCTATAATTATTATTATTATTATTAATATTAATGACAACAAAATTAATACTCCAGACAAAACTCTTGAAAATATTATTACTTATGTTCCTCGTGAGTTGTTTATACTAAAATTTAAAAAAAAAAGATCAGCTTAAATCTGCATGAATTTTTTTATGATAGTATAAAGTAAAAATTTTGATATTATTCCACAAATTTTTTGTCGTAATAATAAATATATTATATATGTATATATACATATAATGTTCAACTTTAATAACTAAAGCTTGAAAATTGAATACAACGTTTTTAATTTTTTATTACAACTCATAAATCTAAAATATAGATATTTAAGTAGAATTTTCCATACAGATGATTTAGGTTAGAATGTTAAACCAATATATTATAGGTATTGAATATTATGATGAATTGCAATTTATCCATCAAGTTGGAACCAGAACATTATTCTAGGGCTATGTAATTAATATTAAAAAAATTTTAGAAATTTGCCAGTTTATCCTAGAGCATTTTTAGATTTTGTTATGAACTTTTTCATCTCCGGAAGAGGTTCCAAAAATTAATACCAGCTGACACTCCTAAAAAAACTATGCCAATTTATTTAAACAAAGTTGCTTAATGTTTATAATGCCTCTGTCACTTCATTAGGTTTTTAACACTAACGATTACTCCCATTTAGAGTTTAGGGTCCGTAAAAAATTATCTTTTCTATTTCAAATTTAGCAAATTTTTGATATTAGTTACATAGTCTTAGCATAATGTGTCAGTGCCAACTAAATGGTTGGATACCTATATATAAATTAAATAATATCTCACCTAGGGTTTTTATATTATATTATTGATTTAATAATTCATAATATATAATATGCGATATTTTGTGTAAAAATTAATTTTTCCAATCTACCGTATTATTAGTAGTAGGCATAAAAATTAATAACTACTTTAATAGAAATATAAATGTATTATAAAATAATAAATACACATATTATATAATATGGGCCCCGTCTACACTCGGAAGTTTTTCATTTTTCGTATACAATTAATTTATTTATTATTGTTATTATTTTTTTTATTTATTTGAATTTAACACATTCATTACATTGATTTACTTGCCCGCTTTTTCTACTTGTATGTAAGTTAAATAACTTTATTTTATGAGTTATTTATTATAATCTATAATCATGGTTAGGTGGGTACTATTATATATTATTAATATAATTGGATAATATAAATGGAGTATTATAAATTATTATACAAATACTTATAGTATTTTCATATTATCTTAAAATATCTTAATAAATAAAATAAGTGCATCTTATTTTAATCTAACATTAATACAAAATATTGACTTTCATTTTTTTTAAATACGGTTTATTATGCTTCCTAATTGTTATTTTAATCTATTTTACTGTATAACTACATTGATATTCAGTACTGGGTATAAATTCTTTTGTAACAGTGTTCCAAATTATCTGTTTTTTTTTCAACAATTCACATCGTCCTGGTCCATAATTAACTGTAAAATTTTGTTCAGGTTCCCAGAGTCCAGATCGTGAATTGTAACGTCTGTAGGGTGGTGGATTGTAAGCAGCCATGCAATTTAAATCATACAGAGAACTCGTGTTTTTATTGTAAGCATTGTGAATACCATGCTCACGAAACAATGTAATTGGCAATCCCTAAATATAAAATAATATACCAATACACAATGTATATTTAGCGTTTGGTGAGTAAATATTTTCATTTTTTTAAATCTTGATTTATATACTTTGTAATAATAAAATTACCATTGCTCTTTCTCTTATATTCCGCATAACTCTGTTATCTCGAATAGGCAAAACACTCTCCCGATAATCTTTTTGGTAAGTCGTTTCTCTATTACCTTCATTTTTTGATGGAAATGTACCGTATTTATCCTCATACCAATTATCAATTAAAACGTTTTTGTTGGTATAAACATTCATTTTGTAGCTAATTTCTAAACGACATTAAAAATTTTTCAAAATTCAAATTTTTTGATCTAAAAAAAAAATGTTTCTTTTTTCTTTTAGACACAATTGAATAAACAATTCTTAAAAAATATAAATATTTATTTATAAGGTACCTATCTCTTTTATAATAGCCAATATTTTATTAATGTTTTATATTTTAATAATTTAATGTTGTTTCGAAATTAAAATAATATGATCACTTTCTAGTTTCTGGTGAACAGTCATGTCATATTATGTACACATACACATTTAATTACCACTTCGTATCATTCATTATTTTTTTACTTATCCTACTCATTTTGCACTCTGAGTATGAGTATATGCAAACGATCACGTAAGACAATGCTTCGAAAAAAATTAAGATACTTCCAACTTTTACCCTAAATTATAATCTCAACTTCAAACTATTATGTAAAATGGCTTATTATACGCCTCCGACAACTACCGTCAAATAATTAAATTTTTTAACTCATAATCACGCCTATCAACTTCAAAATGAAAAAACTTTCTGAGTTGTAATCCAAAATCTCTGTCCATCATACTACTATTTGTGATAAAATATAATCTGCTCTAAAAAACTTCAACCTTTCAATACACCAAGTGATGAACGTATTGTAATGGTGAACAAAAATAGCTCTCCCTATCATTTTTATAGATTTGGTTAAAGACGAAAATTACAAAATTATATTCGATATCACTTCTATCCTTTACGCCAAGGTTGAAGAGCCCCAAAAGCATCGAAATCTAGTACAATGTCAAAATTTCCAAAATTACGACCACGCTCAACTTATTGTACCTACATTCCACGTTACATCCGTTATGGAGAAGATAATCATCCACACATAATAAGGCAATTGACGTCCCACCTACCTGTGCTCTATGCCAAAGAAACCATCTCACCTACTACAAAGGCTATCAAATCCACAAGCAAATCCAAAAGAACCACAAATTCACTTGAAAACTTCACCACCACCCCCCCACAAAAAAAAAAAAAAAAAATTTAAGCCCTTACTTACAAGATGCAATTTCACAGGAGACCTCCACAATACTTTCCGCCAACAAATTCGTAAATCTTACTTTTAAGCCATAACTATTACCAATCCAAATCTCATGACTTCATCCATTAATTAATCAATAGATATTAGTTCAGCACTTAACTCATTTATTACAGGAATTAAATCCATGATAAACCCCCTATAATAACTGTCCATGACAGTTATCACACAATTAACTAAAAACAACAATAATAAATAATCTGACTCACAACTCTCTTCGTGTTCTCCTTTAGAACTGCAACGGTACTCTAAACAGTCTAAACCATATCAATTATCAATGAACTAATTGCAGTACTACACTATACCAGAATTGATAAATATTTTATCTCAGAATCAGAAACTAAAAATTAGTCCTCAAACAAATAATCTCAATAATAAACAGCTCTGAAATGATCTCCAACACACAATTTGGCTTTCACAACTTTGTAAATCATTAAGCTAACCAATTTCAATCTCGCTTTTCTCTAATGGAAAATAAAAATAAAGAAGTTAAAATAAATTCAGCCACGTCACATTTACTCTTAAACGCCAAATTTTCCCTCAAATTACATTTAATAATATTAATATTCCCACCACATTAAACACAAAATACCTAGGAAGTTAGGAATTCATTTTTAGAAAAAAATTAGCTGGGTATGGTGTACATACCCATAACAATAAACTCAAGCTTAACTTTCGACGACGTATAGGTACTTAAATATTTCCTTAACGCAAAATCAAAACTTACACTCCACACTAAACTAAATCTTTATAGAACCATTTTAAAACTAATTTACTTATACGGCATCCAAATACAGGGTTCTGCCGAAAAATCAAACCTAAATAAAATACAAATAGGTAACCCAAAATAAAATACTCCGTTTAATAACAAAAACCTGCTTATATACATCTAATTAAGCACTGCACATAGACCTACAAATAACCACAGAACCCGAAACTGCTATCAAATTCTATAGACGTTACCACAGCTCACTCTTTAACCACCTAAATATTCTAGCAAAAAACCTAACCGAAATCAATGCTTGGTAATCCGCCCAAAACCTATACTCATTTTGTATCAACGTGTGTTATCAGTGTACAACTTCTCCTATCAAATCTTCTGTAAAAACCTTCTTGTACCGAATAAATAAAGCTTATTATACACAGTATGTATAGATTTTTAACTTCAAATAAAAGACAACAAAAAAATAAAACAAATATTATTATAATAAGTAATTCATTTTTGTAAAATAATATGAAGGCATATTAAAAATATTAGTAATTAATATTTTTATTTTAGAACGAGACGAGTTCGTTTACGTTATGTATACAATCAAAATACATTAATAAGATACATTTAACATTTATGAAAAGGATATAATTTGTATTATTCACACAAGAACAAAGGAATGATGGGTTCTAGTTGGCCAATAATTTCATCATTCCAACAGTTGGTTTGATAATCACAGTTCTTTAAAGAAGCACGGAACGGGAAAAGATTTCGATCATATATATTTAATTAATGCATCAAATCAGTTTATTGGTGTTAAATTATACTTGATAACAATTAAGTTTGGGTATTTGAATTCTGTAAAAATATATTTTAAAGTTTTAAAATTTAAATTTTACAAATTAAAATATTAAATTATTAATGTAATTATAGTTAAATTTGTATACGTATATATAGTTATTAAAAAATATTATTCTCAATTATAATTTAGGTTTTTTCTAGAATCCATTTGATTGAAAAAATTTAATTAGATATCAGTTGTATTCATTTAAGAAATTTAGAAATGTATCTATAATAATAAAATGTAAATACATTAAGTATATAATATATTTAATACTATTACTATTATACTATTATACTCTATGCAAAATTTGCGTCGTTAGTAATCCAGACGTGTTAAGTCATTAATAGAAAAATACCTATATTATGCTACTGATAAAACTTCCTCCATGCTGTTTTTCAAATTTGTGATAATATATATTAGTACAATTTCGTATCACATATTCACACGTACAGTACTAAACTTATGATTTTTTTTCCATAATTTATATAAAAAAATAACATTGATATTTAATTGACGTATCTGATATCTATGCAATAAATATTCTGGCGAATTTATCGTTTATGCTAAAATACAAGACGTGTATTGCTTATCGCAATAAGTAGGTATATGGAGCGTATTCTATTTTGAAATAACAACTTTAAAACGTAATTTATACAATTTACAACATTTAACGGTCGACGCAAGGTAATGAATTGTGAATCTACAACAAATATTCTGATAAAATAACACACAGTTATAATGTTTAACTGTTATAATAATATTATTTATACTAAAAGACAAAAATACGAACAACATTACAACTGCGTTCGGATAAACACCACATTTATTATAAGTGATCTTACAATCCTAATATAAAAACACAAATTCACTAGATTTAACATTTGTGTTAAATAACAATGACATTAATAACAAATATAGGTACAGTATATAGGTACCTATGTTGATGTAATCATTTATAATAAAATATATATTAATTAATACTAATACATTTAAATAAACCGTTATTCACATTTCTTTAATTCATTTTGAAAAATTGTTTATTTTTTTCAATTATATAGGATAAATAAACTATATATTATATAATAATAATAATAGTTATACACATTGATATTATGTATAATATTATGCTGTATAATATTACGCAATTTATTTTACCACCTTTCCTGTCAACGTTAGTACATATACTACCCGTGTGTGAAATGTAAAACTGTTTTTAAAATAATTGATTAATTTTCAACCACTTTCTTCTTAAAAAACTCATGCCTTTTCATATAGCAATGGTTCTTATACTTTTTAATACCACATACCGTTTATAGATTAATTAATGGTTGCTATATGGGTAAATTCAAAATACGTTGATTTTTTTACAATTTAATATTTTAATAACTTAATCAGATAAAAATTATAAATTAATTATGTTAGCTTTTCTAAATACAGTTAAATTAAAATATATAATTGTGTGTTTAAAAATTTGTTTATTTTTATTATTTTATTATTAATATAACTTTATTAAGTGCCTTGAAATTTGAATTTATAGCAAAATAATAGTCATACTTCATTGCTATAAATAGTTTTAAAAAGTATCAATTGACGATAATTGTTGTCTAATTAATGCATTTAATATACCTATACTTATTGAAAACTATATTTTTATTGAAAAAAGTACTAAAGAATAAAGAGCTACAGTTATTGTAATTTATACATCTATTATTTTTCAAATGAGAACAAGTATTATGCTAAGTAAATGACATTTTTTGTTGAAAATGTTATATCTAAAATCAGTAAAATCTATATAAAAGTTTGAACGAGTATTAGTTCTGAGTTGCTTATAAATGTATATAATATAAAATTAATACCTACACATTAAAACGATTTTACTAAAATATAATGAAATAATTGTAAAATTAGGTATACTAAATGTTGAGTGATTAGTTATTACACTTAAAAAATTTGTATAGTTAAAATATTAAAAACTAATATTAGGTAATTATTATAAATTTCAAATCGCCATATTTTCCAAACCTATAATCTTAAGTGAACAATGTTAAATAACTCAAAATCTATACATTCGAAATTCGATCTTAATAGGTACGTGAACTTTTTCAAAAACATCATGTAATTAACAATATACAAGCAACAAAAGTGATCCATATTTAAAGAAAACAATTTGGTAAGTATTGTGGATAGAAAATTCCTTAAATTTAATGAAAAATCTAAGTGTTTTAGAATGTGTCCCTCGAGTATAGTTACAAACACCACAAATCAGAATTTAATCAAATTCTTCATTAAAATAAATTATGGTGGGCTTAGTATATTTGAATCGTCTCGTTTAAAATTCAATTTTCCAGCTTACAAATAAGTTGTTTTTTTTATGTTTTTTTTTTACTCAAACTGTGCTTTACCGAGTTTACCGTCGTGATGATGCGCTCGTCAACCGTTGCTTGTTCTTAACAGTGGCCGTTCCTTAGCCCTCCAAGTCCCAAAACCCGATAACCATTGCTAAGGTCAGTGATCACCATTGAATTTTGTTTCTGGTGGTTGCAGTTACCTAGCCGATCTAAAGCGCACTCAATATGGGTTTTACTTCCGGATAGATAGCGGTTACTCGAGCGGCCGAGGGTCCGACTTTTTCCCAGCTTGTAAATGATCGCTCACATTTTAAAATGTTATTGTCCATACGAATCCCAGTATTTGTATTAAACAGTTATTTTATATTTTAAAACATACTCAAAATCAGAACCAACCAGTTTATTTGGTCTGTCGACAGTCCTTCAATATCAGAAATCAAATCTAAGTATTTATTCATTTATTTAGAGCTTAACCCTTGTACTATGTATGCGATAATATAATAATAATTGCGCTTGTTGAAAAAAGTACAATATTAAAATTACTAAATTATTAAATGTAATTATCAATTTAATAAAAATATTAAAGTAAATTATTACAATAAAAATTAATGTTTAAAATAATTATGTTATTATGTTATGATTGTTATGTATGGTATATAAGTTATAATAATACTTACATTGCGGTGTTACATATATGTAGTAATATGAATTATAATTTATACCCGAAAACACGATTAAAAAAATATTGTAATTAAATTAAACCCTTGCGTGAAAATGTTGCAAATAACTTTTAGAATGTATTGTTTAATCATTGTGGATAGTTTTTCTTACTAATACATTTTTTCGAATAAAGTAATATCGATCAAGATGCGTAGGTACATTCGAAATCCAAACACTTTTTCCGACCTTTTCTATAATGGACAGTTGTGTAAAGTTTTCAAAACGTACACGTAATAATATCATCTATAATATACTTTATTGAAGTATTTTATCTAACAAACTTTTATATTGACGTATAAGCACGGACCTATGTGGACGTGTGGCTGTATGCATTGTGCACCAACCAGCGATGTGGTCCATACGATATAGCGCGCGTATGCTTATATAATAACGTTAAAGAATAATAATAATAATGATCGATGAACTATGACGTGCATTATAAGTACATATATACCTAAGCATATAATATGGTCGGCGATAGGTTTTCAACTGAACATCTCTTCTTAATTTTGTTAATGGTGCCCTTGGGATATTCTCAATCATTTTACGAACAAAATTACTCGACATTCGTTTGGTCGACACAGCACAACCACCAAACCTACCACATACGATATTATATATTTATATGTATATAATATTCATAATAACCACTATAATATATGGGTAGCTATTCATTTTTAGTGGGTATAGGGGTAAAATTAATTACCTATATTTATTTATATAACTATGTACTATACATATATACACTGCTATATCTATATCATTAAAAATAAATGTATTAATTTTAAAGTTAAAAAATGAATTTGTATTGACACTGATATGTACCACAAACATGAAAACGTATACTGATATACTATAGGTTTAAATATATAAAATATCAACACAAATATAATGTAGTATCATAGGTAGCATGTCATATTTTTATTTCGTGTGCGTATTATAATGTATACCTATTTCCAGGAATTATAATTGTTTATTAAGTACATTATTTGCATTTACAGCTGGTGTTCGTTTTAATAATTATAGTTTATAATTATTAAAATATTCATTTCAATGATTTATTATAAAGGTATTTATTTATTTATTCAATTTTATTTTTTTGTTTTGTATAATACCACCTTTTACTCAGTAAATTTAACTTTTTTCTTTATACCCAGTAACCCATACGTAATATACGTAGGTAGGTAGGTACCTATATTCTTTTAATTTTATATTCTGTAACAATTATTTTTCTGAAAATGTTTACATTTAAAATTTACTTAAGGTAAATAATAATTGTAGTTCTTATAATAAGAGTTCGTTTATTCTGAATATTGATCACCCTACCCACAACTACCAACCAGTTAATACGCATAAGCTCGGTCTTGTCTCTCTCTGTATCACAGTGGTTTCCAATCATTTTGTTCAAGTGTATTATTACAATAAAAATCAATTATTTTTTAATGGTCCACCAAATGTATAACTGTATAAGACATAATTATATATTTATTTCATTTAAACTATTCTTGTACTTATAAAACTCGTTTTATATACTCTCATACTTTATTAAAGCATTTTAAACGAACTTAAAACTATTTGTAAATCAGATTGACCGTAGTGACTTCAGATATTTTAGAAACTGCCAAAAATTAAAAACAGAACTTAAGCATTATGTCTAATAAACCAATTTGTTGAAATAATAAAATAATTAAAAAAGATTTTTCTTTTCAATTTTCAGATTTTACTAATACATGAAACATCATTCTACTTATAAAAAAAATCCGTTAAGTATTTGTTAAAAATTATATCCACACTTCTCTTCAACTTCAATTTATCTTGTTGAAAACAAATTTATTTTACTGTGATGAAATTACAAAAAATGAAAGAAACTAATCTCTTAGAATTTTATTCAAAACTTCATAACGAAGGTTTTCCAGCTTTAAATCATGATAGAAATATCGACTTCATTCGGTTCAACTTTCACAAGCTAACAAATATTTTCTTGTAAAAACAGAATAATGTGCTGCGTATGACTGTTAGGAATAGATTTTTATGTTTGCACATACGCGACTTTAAAAAATAAAAATACATTATTTTTTGTTGATATACAACCATACAGTTGTATATACTATTATTCAAAACCTGGATTAAATAAGGATTGCATCGCCTAAAACATGCAAAGAATATGATACTGTGCTTATCCTATACTTGACCTAAAACAACAACAGTCAATAGGTGTACACTGTACATTGTGTGTGTGTGTGTGTGTGTGTGTGTGTGTGTAGCTGCAGAGCTTATACTTGGCATCATGATAGGAAATTAACATTAGGTATAGTAAGTAAGTAGGTAATAATCTGTTAAAATATCCGCACTCATTTTTCTTACTTTTGGCCAAAAAGTCAGAAATACAAATTATATAATTATTCAATAATTAATGGTGTTATTATTATGACCAAGATTTAGTTTTAGTACATAGTGTATCTTCAATTTTCACGAAGAATGGATAAATGTTGTTTTATATCGATTGCATATGTAATTTTCAGCATTGAATTCCATTATCTTATTACTGCAGAGCAACATTGTCAAACTTCAAAGTATTTTTAAGCTTGAAAATTACATTTAGTTTCAATCTGCAATTCTGACAATTCTGTACTTAGTATGACGTACTATGTACGTAAATACCTACTGTATTGAATCAATGAGTTAACAACATATTTGCAACCTATTGTAATTAATATATTTATTATTATTATTATTATTATTACTCGTATGGTATTCTTTTTATCGGACATCGTCGATAACTATTAATAGAATTAATGTATAGTATCACATCGAACACCATGGCAGGATTTTTCATTTATAATGCTTATTTTTTATTAGCAGTATAATATAGGTACCTACTGTATGAGTTATGACAGTTTATGAATATTAGTTTTCATTGTCAATTATTTTATTGTAGAATTACGGTTTTGTAAACCTTTTAAACTAAAAAAAAGCATAAAGACATCTACCTAATATTCTTGAAATTATTTTCATAGTACCTATATACAATCTCCAACTAAAATTTTGTCAAAACCAAGAAAAATTCTTATTCTTGTAAAAAATTGGTGAATCATCTTTGCATAGTAAGATAAATAAGTAGGTTTAAAAATCAATACGGAGAAACACGTCATTCGTTTTTTTTTTTTTTGAGGGGGGTTCTGAAAATTTTGTAAGCATGGAGATTGTACACTTTGAAACTAGACCCCTTGTAGGTATATATATATAGATTATATATACATAATACATACAACATACCTACTATATCTGATCGATAACTTAGATAAAGACATCAATAAGGTTTATAGATTATAAACTCAGTTTGTCAGTGTATCGTCTAATGATAAGTTTGGATATTATTTAAATATAGATAAAGATTAAAAGGTAACAAAGCATAAGCTATAAGTTTTTTCCAAAAGTTTGTGTTTGAAATGATTTTTATTTTCGTTCTCTTTGTCTGACAAAAAAAAATGGGTTCGCGGACTTTAATTTAGCTTTTTTTTCAAAATCCGAATTTTATCCAGAGAATACAATGGCTTGGACACATCATGGATCAAAAACAAATCAAACCATTAAAGTCAGCTCTTAAATGGATGCCTCAAGGGGAAATACCACGAAGCACTCAGAAAAAGATAGCTATAAGAATTAGAGGAAGACTTGATGAGGTTGGCATTGAAAACTAAGAAGATATAGTACAGGACAGAGACAGGTGGCATGATATTGTGGTGGCGGCCAAAACTCTCAATGAGTGACTTCACCAAAAAAAAAGAAAAAGAATAAGGAATTTTATCCGATATTCGTAATAGGGACAGTACCGATTAAAGGTAGATAGAAAATCAGAACTTACGGGCTACAGTAGGCTTCCAAAAACAAAAGTTATTAAATAATACCCTATAATTCGAGAATACAATTTTTAATATAATACAAATTGTAGTCAATATTTTAGTTTTATAATTTAATAATTACCTAGGTAGGTACTCACTTTTAATTATTTAGTGCCTATTTATTAATTTATTATAATATTTATAACTACCTATGAGCTATAATAATAAACAATATTACATTATTACAATACTTTAGCAATACAAATAAATGTTGAAAACGTATTAAAAGGTATGAATTTAGACCTATACATTATAGTTTAGGTGATCTTGTTGTTAATTCTAATTCTCAAAAACCAAAATTATCCATGTAAGAACATATTATATATTTTTGAATATTTATTACTCTTAAAATTTTTTTATTTTTATTTCAGATTAATAGGTAAATAATTACTAATCAATATTAATTATAACTTATATTTTATACTTTATACATTTTTATTTTTTTATAATTATAAATATGGTTTTTTTTTATGTTTTATGAGTAAATACGAAATTCTCATGCAGTTACAACTTTTATTATGGTGTTTTTCTTAATCGGAGTAAACTCTCTTATAGTAACAAGTAATTTATCTAAATCTTAATTTTGCCCAAAATTGCACTTTTTGTGATAATTTTGAACTAAATTTTCAAAATGTATGTTTTCACATAATAAACAAGTACCTGTTGCATATAATATATATTATTTGTATTTAGTAATGTATTACTTTATTGTTATTATGAAATACTATAGGTGTACTAGGTTGGTACAGAATTAAATATAACTTATCCCTTTAGTTTTAGGAAAAAATTTGAAAATGTCAATAATAGTACATTTTAATAAAATATTTTAAATTAGATAGGTAATAATAATAATACGTATTCATAAAATCATAACTTATTGGTTATTATTTATAGCAATGTTGTATTTAAACTAGAAAAAATGTATAAGCAAGAATAAATCAAACAAAATACATGATATTATTGACAACTTAACTTTATGTTGCTAGGGAGCTAATTTTTAGAAAATAAAAATCTAGCAGGCCAGTGCATAGGTTACGTTATTTTGTTAATAATTATAAATAGTCATTCTCCCATGTATTAAAATCATAAATTTTACGCTTTTTTGAGGATATTATTAAGCACTAAAAAAACATGAAAATAATAATAAATAAATAACAGCACAATACAAATATACTAATAAGTACGGTTAAAAGCTATTCTTGTACATACGTGTGTACTGTGTATATACTATTATATATTTATATGACATTATGACATTTAGCCATTTAACAATTTTCAATATCAGATAACAATTATTAAATTAATAAGATAGACTACACATTAAGTACACATATAGATTATAGAATATGGAGTATAGACGATAAACTTTAAAATTGTATGATATAATTTAGAAATGTAGAACGGGCCAGATGAAAAAAGCTCGCAGGCCACCAGTTGCCCATCCCTATTTTATAGTATTCATTTTTCATATTACATCATATTACATTATGCTTTCATCCAATTTATTCTTTTTGACTTGTATATGTCTTAAGGCTGGAGGTCATTCTGTTAATTTTTGCAACACCGAGAATATTAGCAGTTGAGACAATGAATGCTTATAATAATTGGTTGTTATAACAACCAATTGGTATAACCAGACATAAAAATGTACTGATGTATCTGCATTTAATGTTGATACTTTTTTGTTTTTACTATTTTTATTATACAAAATGAAGTAATTGAGTCATCAAAATAGTAATAGAATTATTTTAATAAACAATAGAACATAACATATACGAGTAATATAATATTAAAAGCTAGTTTTTATATTTTTAACTTACTTTATTTTATTTTATTTTTTAATGATTTAAATGATTTACTAAAAAAAAATTATATTTCTTACTTTTTTGTTAAGAAATAAAATAAAATTCAATTATCATTAATATATTTTAATTGAAACTAAACAGTGTTTACATGAATACATAAAAATTACATATTTAATTGTTTAAATAATATAATATACTCAATAAGAACTATAAAATTTAAATAAATAATAAAAATTGTGAAAAATTAGGCAGAAGCTTCAGCAAAACGTTTAGATACAGCATCCCAATTTATAACTTCAAAAATTGCATTGACATAATCAGCACGTACATTTTTATATTGCAAGTAGTAAGCATGTTCCCAAACATCGATTCCAAACAAAGGAATCAATCCTAATCATAAAAAAATATTTAAATAAAATATAAAAACTTGACAATTTAAACATAACTATAATCGTAAAATAAGTACTGGGCACTGGTTTGTAATTATTTTGCCTCACTCTGGTTTTTTTTTCGTCCCACTATCAAAAACTCATCTAATAATTTTATGGTTCTTTGAAAAAAATATATTATTACTAAGTATCATAAAAATCAAAATTCAAATTAATAAAATATAAATTGAACACAAAATTTCTTGTTATAACCAACTTGACAATTTTTCAATACATTTTTATGTTCGTCATTGTTCATAGATTTAGTTAAGATTTCATAGTTAGTATGGAAATATTAATCAGAAAACATAGTTATGAATAGACCATATCAGAGAGAACATTCATAACAATCATAAATCACTAAAAATCAAATTTAATTTTTTTTTTTTTTTTAACGCCGATTTGTATAGAGCTTGGTTTTAATGTTTTTTGTTAGTTTTTACTACACAAAATTATTTTTTTTTTTTAAATATTTAATTAAAATAATTAGTTATTATTCTGTATATAAGTCAATGTTTTATAGATTTATGTAAAAAATATATTACAATAGAAGAGTCACCAATAAAACCATAACCAAAACTATTGAAATCATTAATCCTACTATCAATTAGAACAATAAAAGTTTCAAATGTTGATGGACGATAACAAACCAATGCAATGCCATTTTCAAACAATAACAAACCAGTACTTAACAATCATATAATCTTACCAGTAGTGGGGAACAGTGGATCTTGGTTAGCACAACTTACAACTGACAACTTCTTGGTTTGAGGATTAAACCCAAGCCAACCCCATCCTGAACCTTGAACAGCAATAGAAGCTGTAGCTAGTTGTTTCTTAAATTCGTCACATGAACCAAAGTTTTCGATTAAAGCCTTATTCAAATTATCTAAATAAAATAAATATTTTTTATACTTATAAAACTATAACAAAATATAAACTGAATAATAATATTATATTATTATATTATTAGATATATTAAGATTAAAATGGAAACATGTTTCTATATAGTTCAAATATTATTTACCATAAGATTATAAGTTCAAACTTAAGTCATTAAATTTATTGTATGTAAAAAAAGTTGTGTATGTTAAGTAAAATGTTCAAAATGTAATTTATTATATTATTGGAATAAAAGTTAAAAATTAAACTGAATTACTGAAATGTCAATAATATATCAACAAATAATATTTATATATATATTTATAAAACATTGAATAGACTTTGATTAAGTTAGATTGTTAGATTTGATTTCAAATTAATTTATACATGTACTTATATTCCTATTTCTATAAACAAAGATAATTTTATGATAAAATTATTATTTAAAATTCATACAATGTCCTGTGAGGATTTACCCATTGCAATACCTCCTGAAATAATGGAAATATCAAAATTCTATTCTATTTATTTATTTATTTTTTTTTTTTGTTATAGACTCATAGAGACAAGGACATCAAGTGTTTCATATTTTAATTAAATTTAATTTGGATTATTTTCAAAACAATTGAAAATAGCCATTTCGTAAAGTTTATTTTTCTGAAAATTTTGACATTTCAAAATATTATTTTCATTAGTTTCAAGATTTTTAATATTTTTTCTAGTTTTAAGAAAAATTATGAATTTTATTTATGAATACTATAGTACCAGTGATATCAAATTTTTGGCTTATGGACTTGTGTAGCCAGCAATGATTTCAGTGTACTTAAAAAACCATTAAAAATAACGATCTTAAATAAAATAAAATGTTGGAACGTCAAAATGTTCAGAAAAATAAACCCTACAAATGCCTATTTTCAATTAATTTAAAAATAATTAAATAAAAAATTTTTTCAACATTTTTTACCAAAACATTAAATTAAATTCAAATACAAAATATTAGAAGTCCTTATCTCTGTGAGCCTTATGAAAAAAATACAATTATGATATATCCATTGTTTAAGGTGATTTCACAATGGGTAAATCCTCACAGGACATCTTATATATTGCAAAAGTAATTAAATGGACATTTTTTATTTTTTAAATAATTTTTTTATTATTTGGATGTTATTTACCTAGCATAATATAGCATAGCTAAGTTGCTAAGCTTATAAAGCACCAAAGTAAAAAAAATTATAAAAGTAATCTTTTAATATAATGATAATATTTAGTATAATTAAAAAAAATTGATCTATGCTTGGCTTAAATGATACTTTATAAGTAATTAAAAAAGACTGTCAATTTGATGTTCATTTTTTAGTAAATAAAAATCTACTAAATATCAAAATGTGTTCAGTTTACAGTAAAATTAATTGCTGTATAATAATTGAACTTTCATTGAACACAATTAAATATATGCACTTGATATGATAATTAAACAAGCTCGTATAATTCTTATAATTTAAAATAACATCAAAAAATAAAAATAATAATAAATATTTTACCAGAAGGTTTAGTCGAATGAGGTGTAAGTACATCCCAGAAAATAGAATGATTAATATGACCACCGCCATTGAACCTAAGTGCAGGTGCCAAGCTTATGATTGTTGCTGTATCGTCTAAAAGAGAAACAAAGATTTTAATAATTTACTAATTAAATCATGTAGTAGAAATATAAACAACCTTTTGTAACAGCAGTCTGTAATTTATCAAGTGTATTATTGTAGTTTACTACATAAGTATTATGATGTTTTTGATGGTGAATTTCCATAATATCACGTGATATGATTGGTTCCAAGTCTTTATATTCAAATGCAAGAGTAGGTAACGTTGCTTTTGTTCTGATTTGGGACATACACAGACGACTGAATGGTACACTGGAAAAATTTTAAACCATTTTTATTATAAAAAAAAAATACAAAATTATCTTTTTTTATATAGGTGATCATTCTTGAAATCATAATGAAATATTTTTTTTGTTTTAACATTGTAGGATATGAAACAATATGAAATATTCGTAATTGTTACCGATTTTCAGAGGTATTTCTAGATACTTATTACACAAACTTCTTAAGGATTTACTTTAATACATTACCTTTTCAACATATTTTGAACAATTTTGGCAGACATTTTTCACGAAATTATTGGTATCTAGCACAAAAAAAAAATGCTTTAACTTTTATGTAATGTAATTAAGCGTATACGTTTATTGGCTGATGAATAAACATAAAATTATAAAATTTTGAAATAAAAATTTCTGAATTTAGTTTTCAAAATACCTGATATCAGCAGAGAAGTCGAAAAATCGGTAGAATGAAGATCAAATAAAAGTTAAGCAGATAATAGGAACATTTAAAACAACTCACTATCTACAATATCATATGGACATCGTACTCGTAGACATGAACCTATATAATTATGATGTTTATATAATATATTTCTATTATCGTACTATTACTGTATAATACTATAATCAAAGAACAAACCTATAATAGTATAATGTATGTTCTGTGATAATATAAATCACGGACTGGAATATTATTATTGGTATAATAACTATAATAATACGTATAGATGGCGCTTAAACTCGTTTCAAATAATAACAATAATATGTTCTTAAAACAAAATTTCATTATTTTAAATAGTTTAGTTATTTTAATATTGTGTGTCGTCATTCGACACTCATCAGAATTTAAATGTTTGACAAACAGCTTGTGTTTTGATGAGAATGTATGTTTTACTAGTGTGAAAAGATAATTCTAGTAAGTTGCAACAATTTATAAACCTTTTGAATGTATAAAATAAGTTGTCGAAAACTTATTATAATTTGAATAGGTAGGTATCTATAATCGTCAATGATCGATATAATAAATTAAACCTAGACAGCTTATGTCTCTTATAGCGCTTATCTGCTATTTATTATTTTTTTTTTTAAGTAAATACGTAAGGTGGAAAACCATGTTTGAGTGTCTAGTTGGGCGTTTCCCAAACTGTGGTTCGCGGACCCCTAGGTTTTCGCACGTGTACCGAACATGGGCGTAGTTAAGGGAGGTGTTTTGGGTGTTCAAACACCCCCCGAAATTTAAGATAAAACAATTTTATGATAAATATTGTGAATTAAACTTAATGTATATCTAGACCAAAACCGAAATATTTTCTACTTACGCTCATGGTACTCATGGTACCGAAGGGGGTCCACGAACGTAAATTGAGAATACTTTATACTATGTAGTATGTAGTATGTATAAAAACGAAAATTTTATTTTTATTAAGGGGATCCGTAATCATTTTTACTAACTCTAAAGGATCCGGCAGAGAAAAAGTTTGGGAAACGCTGGTCTAGTCATCTCCAGTGAAAATCTATGCTTTATATCTGGGCACTGGGCTATCTGGGTACATCATCAGTGTAATCGGTTTACGTGCAAGTGAGACACGTACCCTTTAAACTAACCTCGACTGTAAGTAGAATTGCAGAGTACGCTGAGCACTCCTAAATAATCTCGTCTGGTATTTTTTACACGTAAATAGGGTAATACCTATTCAAAACTGTGTTTGAGTGTTTAATTATCATTATTCATCTGTAGTGAAAACCGATTTATAGATGGACAAATGGGCAGTTTACTCTGTCGAATTGAATTCGGTGCTAGTAGGTATTTTTCGGTTCAAGTGCTATTCGGATCTTGTGTAAGTAGCAAGTACCTATAAGGCTTAAATTAAAAATCTAAAATCAATAGTGTTGAACTATCAAACCATTTTGAGAACAAGAGAAAAACTGATAGGTTAATCAAATCTGACTTAAAGTTAATGGTGGGGAGAGACTAGAGAGGGTAGCCTAAGCCCTGAATCCAGTGAATTCATAGGCACATCTACGGGGTCCACGGAGTGTGATGTACATTCTATAAAAGTCGTGTCAAGATTCTTAAATTGAAAGTATAAAGAACTAATAAAATATTTACTAGTAGAAAAAAAAATAAAAAAAAATATATAAAAAAAAAATAAAATAATAAAAAAAATATTATTATAAATATTATAATAATTAATAATAATTATTTATTATTATTATTAATATTATTTTAAATAATAAAATATTAACTAATAGAAATCCACTAATATTAGTAATAAACTTATTATTTTGAGCAAAATTTCATTTTTTTTAAAAATTATCTCAACTTACGTGGGCAATTTATAGGTAACCCATTGAAACTCCATTTGTTAAATAAAAGAAAAGTATCCTGTAAAATTGACAATTTTATAGAAACCAATATTTCAGCTCTAACAAAAAATAAAATGACATACCTATCATGAATTTAATATAGTTTTAGATATCATTAAAAATAAAAATGGTCTTTATACCAGATTCAGTCAAAAAACTTTACATATCATTGGCTCGGTTGGACATATGATCAGGGGCGGCTCATCAGGGGAGACTTTGAGACTGAGTCTCCCCCTTAAAAAAACCCAGTTACTTGTAAATAATAATTAATTAAAATAATAATGCATAAAAATATTTTTATTCGAATTGAAAATATAATATTATATAATTTATATCGTTTTCTTTGTTTATTATTATAAATTGAAAGCAACCAAGTCTAAAACCTTTAAATAGTTATTTTAATAGAAATGCAATTTTAGTTTTATCGATGACGCCGTTACAGTGAAACTGCCGCCCGACAGTTTCAATCATAACATGTAAAATGGTACGGCCGGTTTGATGGAGGGCCGGAGGGGGCAGGGAGAATAAGCTGCGTATTATAGACTCTATTGAGACTGGGTTCACGTTCACCGTTCACGACAATAATTGCCGTACCGCGCGCCGTTCTTAGTCGCTGTCATAATTTAATGCATTTTTATGATTTAATAACTATAACACGTTTACTACAGGGTTTTATACTATCTTCTATTTGATATTTGTTATATTTCTAATTATTTTAAAAATGCAAAAAGACAATATAATAGACATATTATTAACTAGTGGTTTTAATACTTTAACTTACGAACAAAAAAATCAAATTAAACTTAAAAATATTAACTAAATATGTAATACTATAATATTATTAGATTTTCAATAACAGGGTTTTTCTTGTTCGTTTTTGTACGTAGTTTATGTTAAATAATTTTAAGTCTCCCCAGAATATTAACTCACGAGCCGCTACTGCATATGATTGAACTAAACCAAACCACATATTAATATATGTTACCTACGCGGCTACGCCAAATTTATGATGCTGATTTCATAAATTCGGTGTAACAGTCATCAAAGTAAGTACCTACCTACTAACCCATTTTGGGGTTATAACTTGCAATAGGTATATCGGTATCAGTTGCTCCTGTGAGCGGTGATTTTCAAAATTAAATATTGTAAAAATCAAAATGAGGAGTTGTATACATAATCGTAACTAGAGGGACCTCGAGGGCTTATCACTCCCCTCCTCAAAAAAAAAATATATATTTTATACATTTTTGAATTTAATTTAAAATAATCATTTCGTTTGTATCAGCTTAATAAAAAATATTTTTGACCTAACTCAGCTATCTTAAATTGATCTAAAAATGAAATGGCTGTCTTTAAAAATTAATTCTATAATAATGAAGAAACCGTACATTTTGACCTCATACAGGAATATTTAGCCAAAACAGTTTTTCCAAACTAGTACAAGATGGTCATGATGGTTCAAGTTGCTAATATATTGCCAATTTCTCGGTGACACCTGAGCGAGCATTTTCTGCAACGAGGTGAATTCATAGTGAATATCTACTTGTGATCTACAATAGATCAAGATTGTTTCAGTAATTTATCCATACTAAGTATTGAAAAATATTATTGAAAGAAACTAGAGAGATTAGATTGCATGCTAATGATTTTCGAGGAATAAGCCCTTGCGACTTCAATCAATTTTGATGATGTAATTGAGGAGTTCAGAGTATTAAACGAAATATCAAAAGACTCAACATATAACAAATATTTTTAAGTATTATATATTATGTCAATATCAAATAATATTTTAAATATTTGTACATAATTTTGAACAATAAAAAATGTAGATGAGGGGTAGGTACATTTAATACCCTAAATTGTACTTAAGTCTCCTGCGATAATATAAGTCTATGCTCATTGCTCAGATCGCCCAGATCGTCATGACGCATAAGTTCTAATACAATCCAAAATTTTGGATAATCGATAAAAGTGGATAAGTATATACTATTATTAATGTCTCTACACACAACAGTGGTGATGGTTAAAGTGAGTCCGGACACAATTTTACCGCCACCGTCAAGTGCCTGAGAGTGTGTGGATACCTCTTGAAGTATCGTAGACTTTACACTAGGTATACCTTATAGCTTTTACCTTGGTAAAAGCACTAAGAGCAAAGAATAAACGTAAAAGGTCTATGATAAGTACATAAAAAAAGAAGCCCGGAGACCCGTAATATGTAAAAAGAAATTGACATATTCTTGTGCGCGGTAACACTGTAGTGTGTTTCTAAGTGGCGATCCAAGCGGTAAAAAACGAACTGCTCCACGTAGATAGTGATCGTGATAGTGATGTTGATACTTGTTAGCCGCGGTTCATAAATTGATTAAATTGTGTTAACTGTTTAGTATTTGACAGATTACAATATATTATTTACATCATTCCGCACTTAACAATTTAACATTATATATTACTGATGATCGTTTTTAAATTATAACCGTTAGTTTTTCTCGATTGTTCAACAGATTTTTTAATAATAAGTTATTGTGTTAATAATATTTTATGATCTGTATTTTATTAAATAATTTTTTAAAATGTGTGATAAAGAATTACCAGTTATACCTGTCAAAAAAAATAAAAGAGGCGAGGTAAGAATTAATCCTTTTTTAATATTTATTATCGAGAGTTAACCAATTTGTAAACTTATCTGTACATATTATTATATCTTTTATAACATTTATTGTTCGTATGTAAAACAATATTCTTTTATTTTATATAGGTAATTCGAAGTAAAAAAAAAAGATTAGTTATAAATATTTATAAAAGAAAGAAGGCAAATGAACCTGACATATTATACAGACAGTTAATAAAAGAATTAATGGATGAAACTGGAATAGGAAAAAATAGTATTGAAAAAATTATTTCAGAATATAATTCAAATAAACCCATTTCTTCTCCAACTATGAAGAGAGCCAGACCGAAAATTGTCGAAGTGATAAATGGTTATTATAAAAATGGCATTCGTCAAAAAGTGCATTCATTTTGGTTAAATCGTGATCCACCAACGTTGGATAAAATTGTAAATTCTGCTTCTAACGACAACAGTTTACCGACATTGAAACGGACAACCATGTACAATCTTCTTAAAGATTTAAATTACGTATATACAAAAAGAAAACGAAACAGTGTTTTATCTGAGGGAGACGATTTAATTATATGGCGTCGAAATTATTTACGAAGTATAAAAAAATTCCGAGAAGAAGGACGAACATTATATTATTTGGGCGAAACATGGTGTTCTCAAAAGTTATGGGTTGACAATACAATAAAATCAAATGGCGATTCATTCCAAAAAAAAATAAAAACAGGTGCAAGCAACACAACTGGCAAAAACAAAGATTATATTATTATTTTACACATTGGTTCACGAGAAGGATTTCTAAAAGGTGGTCTACAGTGTTTCGAATTTAAGACCAATTGCAGTGACTACCATAAAGAAATGGACGGTGACAAATTTTTAGAATGGTTTAAAAATATTTTGCCTTTATTAGACGATAATGCAATCATTATAATGGATAATGCTTTTTACCACAACACGAAGGTTGAACAAATTCCAGTACCATCGTGGAAAAAGGAGAATATTATAAAATGGCTTCAAGAGAAAAATATTCAAGTTGATAATTCATTTGTTAAAGCAGAGCTAATGGATCTAGTAAGAAAACATAAACTACCTTACGATAAATATGTTGTAGACGAGTTGGCCAAGGCAGAAAATAAATTTGTTTTACGAATACCGCCATACCACTTCGAATTGAATCCAATTGAACTAGCATGGTCCATAGTTAAAGGATATGTAAAAAATAAAAATACCACTTTCAAATTGGACGATGCGAAACAGTTGATGTTTGAAGGTATTAAATCGGTTACGACGGAAGATTGGCGAAATGCCGAGGATTACACAATTAACGAAGAAGCTAAATTCTGGGAAGTAGATAACATAGTTGACGATTTCATGGATGATGAGAATTCTTGTATATTTAATGTCGATACAAGCAATTCATCAAGTGATTGTAGTGATGATAACATGTCATTTTAAAAACATAAGTAATGATGAATAGAATAGGTAATAGATATTATAACATAAGTATTTTTGTACAATTAATTGTATTATAGTGTTCCATATTATATATATATTTTTAATCGATTAATTATTATTTTTATATTTTGTATTAGTGTTTAATGTTTGTGTAAACAAGTTTTTACTACAATATAAACAAAAAAACTTTTTTTACTTAATGATATGATAAAATATTATTAATTATTATCATTAGGTACTTATTTTAACTGTCGACTACGAATCCCGGATAAAAAGTCTATTTTAAAAAAAGTTGAACAATAAGTCCGGATTCATTTTTTTATTGTTGGACAAAAAGTCCGAACACATTTTTATTGTCAGTCAAAAAGTTCGTAAATATAATTAATAATTAATTTTATATACGTCACTAGCCTATATAGTAGTATTCAGTGGCGGAGGGATATAGGACAATTTTAAGCAATTATAGCTTCATATTTTATATAGGTAGATGGTATAATATTGTAATATCTCATAAACTAAAACTGCCATGACAAATATTATTATAATAAATATAAATTACTTTAGAGTGTAGATAGTAAATATTTATATTTTTTTAAGAATAGTGAAATAAGGTCAATGCTCGATCACATAATCTTAACCGATATTTTCTTATTTTAGTTTATGTATTTTATTTCCTCGATAATTGATCTATAAGTCTTATAAGGAAAACAGTTTAGTCCTACAAGTATACCTATTAATTAATTTTGTTATTAATCGAAACTATAAATATATCATATTTTTTCTTATATTATAATGGACAAAGTACACATTTAAAAAATGTCTAAAAAAGCAACAAAAAAACATTGAAATATGCATTAAAAAAGTCATTTTTTAAATCAGTATGTCATGAAAATATATCTTTTATTTATTTATCAATATCATACGATCAACCAGAATAAATATGAAAATACATAAAATCAGCGCTGTATATTGATGTATTATTGATGTATAATAATACTGATATGATCTTTTTTTTTTTTCGATTTACGTTTTTATAGGACGGCATATACCTATCACTAATAATTTACGCGTTATCACGGTTGCACTAAAAATTCGCAATATTAAACTTAACATAATTTAATTTTAAATTATATTTATATATAATTTTTATAATTAATTTATATAATATATTTTTATAATTTTTTTTTATTATTTTAAATTGAGTAAAATTCCCCGTATTTTAATGAAATAAGCTTCAAATTCCCATTTTTCCCTTTAATAAAAGTTGACGTAAAATTATTTGTCTGACAATAACAATATGCTTGGACTTTTTGACGGATTACCATCGATCACAGACGGATGTATATTTTAATTCCGTACGTATATCAAATCCTGGAGACGGATTGTTATCATTGTTATCAGATTTGCCGGCGCCTCCTCATTTTAAATTTCCCTTTGACCATTAATTTGACCATCACATAATCATATTATGTGCAATGTATAAATGTTTAATCTTAATGAAATATCATCTACCTATTGACTATTCTGTTGCGGGCCACAGTTTGTAGACAAATAGAATAATTACCCGTGAAGCAGCAACATAATATGTGGTTCAGATTATTATTTTTAAAAACATTTTAATGTATTAATATAGTCGAATATAATATATAGGTAATGAATACATTTTTATTAATTCTACTGCCTATTAATTAAAGTTTAGAAAATGTGAGTGAAGTCGCAAGTATAAATCATCATTTCTCGAAATGTGTAGTCTCTAGTGCACCTATATGGCACTCCGATTATGAAAACTTAATGTCTTTATTAATTATTTTTATACTTGTCAACATACAAATAAGTGTTTACTGTTTATATCATACAATTTGTTGATAGTTTTAAGGTTTTTATGGTTATCTATCGTTTTGACATAGCATCTCTCCCACTTGTAAGTATACATATTTTCATGTAGTAATAATATTATATTCAAGTTTTTCTCTTTTAAATAAGATAAAGTATGACTCGTTGTTTCCCAAAAAATACTCGACAAGTCATTAAACTTTTTATAGCTATGGTTGCCAACCGTCCAGTTTTCGCCTTGACAGTCCAGATTTTCTGGTTCCTGTCCAGTCTACAGTTATATACCTTTTAACTGGACGCCATAAATTATTAAATGTCCAAAATTTCAACTACAGTTTGTCATGTTAAGAATTTTGAGAATTTTTAGAAACAGAAATTGGTCATATACTAATATACAATGTGTCCCGGGGCGAAGTGACCGGCCGCCGTCATATGAAAGTATACCTAAAATGACGAAGAAATAACCTTTAAAGTGGGGGTCTAACTCTTTTTTTTTTTTGAGTTATGAGCAATTTAAGTTTTTTTAAACCAAACAAAAACTACCACGGATTTTTTTATGTTTCTCCGAAAATTTTCAACATTTTAACATAATTTTTTTTTTTGTTTTAAAGCTATTTAATTGTCCTTTCAACCAACATACGCAATTAAACCAAACTTATGTAAATTATTATTATTAAATTGAAAAAATTAAATTTTTTTATCAAAAGTTGGAATTTTTAAAAATAAATCTCGTATTACTCAAAATAATTCAATATTTAGTATGGGTTATTTTGGTTGTGTATTATTCTACAGAATAATACCTTGAATACCTTATAAGTTTAGTTTTCATATCTTTCATAATCGCAGAGTTATACGCAGCTAAACATTACAGGTCTTTTGTGATTTTAATTATTGGCAATTTATAATTTTTCTAAACATCAAGTCTAACTTAGGCATAAACTGATTAGAGGTGATATAAATAATGTAAGAAGTCAATTTTTTTTAAAAATAAAATGAAAATAAAGTAGTTTAATAATAATAATAATTAAATAACAAGGAAATAAATGTTATGATTATTTGATTAATTAATAAGATTTTCAAAGTGTTCCCCACCTGACTGCAAACAAGCTTGAGCTCTAAATAAAACACTTTAAAAAAAAAAATTGACATTAACTTGATTTATTATATTATACTATATTAATTATTTATTTAATTAATATACTTTTATTTATATGTTATTATTAATTATTTAGTTTATTTATTGTATTATCAGAAGTATAGTAATAAACTAATAAAAATTAATAATTCATGATAATAAATATTTATATTATTTATTTTCATAAATTATGACGACTAAAAAAAAAGGTTTTCAGTTTGATGTCCAGTTTTTTAAATTAAAAAGTTGGCAACCCTATCTATAGCCATTAGTCCTAGTTTTGAACTTTTGACTATTAACTTGCACGAGTACTTGAACTTTTTAATTTTTTTTTTATAAACTCATCTGAAATTCAGTCATAGTTTCTTTAGATATTTTTTCTAGAATAAAAAAATAATCCAGACTCAGCTAGATTTTTATGAAACAAGTTTTAGAACTATTTTTATAATACGCATAAATAAGTACCAATTAAGTATTAAGTAGATATTAATAATATATTTAGGGTCAGCTGTATAGTAAGCACCATACAACTACGCACTAACTAGTATATCTAGTCACTTTATAAGTCATACTTCGAATTTGGACAAACAGTTTCTTTATATTATAGTCTATAGATGTTTGGATACCTTAGTAATTAGTATATAATATGGGTACTATAATTTATAAATTATATAATTTTAAATTCGATATTTTACGATTTGGTTGGATTTCAGATTTGATTTAATAGAAATAATAGGTTAGGATTAATGCCAGACATTGTGTATAAAACATTCAGGGTTTTGTGCAAAAATGATTCTACATTGAAGTTTTTAACATAGTATGGTAAAATTGAATTACAGCATTAGACATTAGTATAAGTAAAGCTTTAAAAATGAATAAAACTAGTACGCCTGCTACTACCTTTATAGGTATAATAGTATATTATAATATCCTGACCATTGATAATACTCTACTATACCTAGGTACTCAAAAGTTTTTGAAATTCATTTTATAATGTATTAAAAAATTAATAAATATTCTATACTAGTATAATCAAAATATTATTAACCTTAATATATTTTGTTGCACGGTTTACGTCTAATACGCGGTGTAATTGTTTCACCGTTTACCTAAATACCTAATCTTAGTAAATACAATTGAAATCAATAATAATGGAATACATTTTTAATTTTTTTTAAGCGTTGATTATGAATATTTTTGTTTTTAAAAACCCTTAGACTTAAAGTATGACGACTACGAAGATGGTAGTAACTTGGAGCTAAGTATTCAAACAAAGATCCACCCTCTATCCCCCTATAATAAAATATATAATTAAAAACGTTATGCTTATTAGAATTTTTTATTATAGGACATAGATATCAACTACTATTTACTGTGTATAAAAAAAAATATTATGATAATTAATTATACATACACCTAGATACATTTAAATTTTTAAATTCAAGATTAATTTTTAGGGCTAAGCAAATAATTGCATTAGTTAACAAATGTCGTTCACCATGTTATTGTTACCAAACAATAAACAATTTATAATTTTTACGTCGGCCGCCCAATACCTATCTTATAGTTTTCTCGAAAAAATGCGAGATATTTTTAAAATTTTTGAATCCTATAATAATAATTATAACTTATCAATATTGAATTTTAAAATAAATAAAGCCGGGAAAAATAGGATTTCTTTAATTTCGCAGTTGGTACACTTAAATTTTTGATAACATGTTTTGATGTTTTTTAATTTTATCACAGAACTATTAATTCATCGTTTTTTCCTACAGTCATAGACACAGACATAATATCTGTTATTTATTAACATCAATTTCTATAGTATAGATATTTTATTCTCATATTTCTTTTAAAAGAAGATCTCGGAAGAACAGCCATATTAGAATTATTTTTTTTATAGTAAAATAGTAGTTTGGGGGACACTGGGCCTTTTATCAATTGGTCTTGGATAAAAAAATTTAATGTGATATTCATAAGGATTTATTTTTTTATTGTAATAATTGGTAATACTCATCATTGGTTGGGCGAGTCAGTTGTAGTAATCGTTGACCGCGCCACCGCTGTTAACAACTGTTAAGCCTCCTCCAAACTTTTTTCGATTTTTAGCCACTCAAGCTCAGTTTTTATCGACAAGTGACAACTTTCCTTTCATCACCGGGTAGCGACGTAGTATCCGTCCGCCCGCGTAACCCTATCCTTCATATACTTCAAATAAATTTGCCTAAAATTGTTTTGACTTCACCGGACGATCAGTATTATTATTTATTAATATTATTGTTTTGCTTACAAATTGTTACGCGGCGATCGCGTTCGATCGATCGATCGTACCTTCTGCTCAAAGACCAATCCGGTATATATTAAAATTAATATTTATTACACAAGTTATTATAATTTTATCTACTTATTGATACTAGTTTTTAATTATTTATTATATTATTGTTGTTTCCGTTGATGGTCCCTACTCCAATGTGCTTTTGAAACCGTTATTTTTCTATTCATCCTCATCGTCAGTTCAGTAATTCAGTTTGCAAACAGCCGACGAACTTGATACTATGGCGTATTGCAGAACGTTCAAGTCCCAGGTACATATTTCGCTCAGTAGCCAAAGGACACTATAGTTTGGGGTATTCTTCCCCTGACTTGGTTTACATTTCAAGTTAAATTGTTGTTAATTTATAATGGTATTCTCTCTTATTATGTTTACAGGTATCGTGGACTAAACTGGTGTCCGGTGAGATCCAGCAGAGATGCTTCCACTCATCTCCAGCCGTATTTGGCGCAAGCAAAGTAGCTATGAGCAAGTTGGACACTAAGCCCTTACCATACGAAACCTTAGAAAAGCGTATCAAAATTGTTGCCGATAGGTGCGTAATATGTGTGCTAGAGATGGCTTTTATCTTTCCCTGATGTATCACCTGTTCTATATCGTATATTTAAATTGCTTCAATATTAACCTGCTGTTTCCATTGTTTTAATCAATCACAATTCATTGGTATAGCCTTGACCAACTCATCAAATAATAATGACTATTATAATATCTAGGTAATTATAGGTAACTAAAGGTAGATAACAATTTAGTATGTGTCCATATTAAAAATAAATTTAATTGAGTATTTACTTACATCTATGTACCTATGTAGCATTATGATTTTTACTTGTGACATTTTTTATTTCTTGGCAAATTATAATTTAACAAATAGCAATTACCTATATTTTATTGATATTTTTACAATATTTTTATGATCAACAAAGATAATTAGTACGGTTGAGGAAGGAATGTATGGCCTAAGAAAACATGAACTTTGCACATCATGTTTATATCTGTAGACCTTGGGCATTAAAATTATTACATATTTTTATTAATTCAACTAATTACTTTATTTAAAATATTTCCGGGTACTTTATTCTTTTAGTTATTGCATAATATTATTATAATCTATTGATATGATAAAATATGATCACTTTAAATTGTTTTTTCAGATCATATTATGCTTGTTATTAGTAATTCATTTTCTTCAATTTAAATTGTGAGACTATTTTAATAGTTTATTTTTTCATTGGGAAGAATAAAATTTTAGTTAGCGGTCATATAAAAAATAAAAAAAAACCAGGTCTGATGATTTTAGTTTATCTATTTTTACGGTGAAGTTGATCTATTGCCAACTATTTTTAGTGTGACCTATCTTTAGTATATATTAGGTTGTGATTTCAAATGGTTTTATTTTAACCCTTACATACTGACTTAAATGTCTATGTATAATCATTCATCAATTTCAATCATAATATTAACTTTATTTGAAATGAAAATTATTAAAAAAAAAAAAATAATATATGTATTATAAATGGTTGAGATAAGTTATATATTTTTTAGGTAGTGTAACTATAATTTTAATAAAAGAAAAAGGCATTTTTTATTATAGCTTTTAAGTACAATAGTTCTAAAGCTTTTATGAACAAATTATCTATTTCATTAGTATTAGCTATACACTTTATCTTATCTTAGACTATATATAGATACAAAATAGTATTTTAAATAATTTGAAGTTAATTGTACTAATTATTGATTCAGGATTACTTATTATCTCATTTTATATGCCTGCAAAATCTAGGTATTACCTCTTGAAGTATCAGTAAATGGTTAAATAGAGTAGATAAACAGGTGGAAGAAAAACACAAAAAATTATGTCTATTTTAATTAATTTTCTGATAATTTAATTAATTACTAATCATTATAATATATACTTATATAATATTTTTTATATTTCCAAGATTTATAAATGTATTAAATTATGTTTTTTTTTTAACTTTATTTTGGCCTTTCATCACATAAAATAACCAATACAATAGTTTTGATTCTACTTATGTATATAAAAAAATCAATAGTGTAACCAGAGGCGTACACAGGATTTTTTTAAGGAAGTGTCATAATATAGGTACATGAATGGATGACCTTTTAGGTCCTAAGAAAAAAAATACAAACTCTAAAATAATAATGTTTTTCTTCAAACATTGTTATTTATACCTGTGTATATTTTTTGGAATGAACTGAGATAACTGGGGCTTGGAAGTTGATACATTTTGCATTTTTTTTTTTTTTTTTTTGAACTGTTTAGATGATCCTCTCCTGACCACAAATTTGTTTCATTAGCATGTGAATCTTAATAACTATTTTTTTTTTGCATTTTTTGGTGTTTATTACTTTTAAAGTCATTTGGTACCCTGCGTACGCCACTGAGTGTAACTTGCATTTTAAATAATAAAAATCTATTTTGTTTATTTCTTGAAGGTTTTATCAGTTTTAAGTGAGTAGAAAAGTAGTCTATGTGTTATATTTTTGTTCCTAAAGATACCAATACCATTCTTTGTTTTCGATATAAGTATCTAACATACATTTTTTTAATTTTTAAGTATATTTCTCGAGGTTTAGTTTAGTTTAAAAAACAATTTTTTTATTATATTATTATTTTATATAATTATCAAAATTCAAATTATAGTAGCCAGTATTTACTATGTAACACATGGTGTTAGTAACAAATTCAATATTATTAATAATTTAAGTAGGTGATATTGTAAGGTTATCTATTATTTTAATTTATAAACTTGTGAAATACAGATGCCTCAGCATATCTGTTTAATATGTTAACTGTATTTGAAGCATATAATTAAAGGATCAATTAAATTAACCTAACTTAAGGCTTTTGTAACTATTATATTATACGCATATTGCATTTTTAATATGAGAATTTTTTTGTGGTTATAAACAATATTATATTAAATAAAATTTTGATATTACATGGTGATTTAAAATAATTAATTTGGAATTTAGAATTGTAATATATATATATATATATATTATAGATTAGGAAAGCCATTGTCCTTGGCAGAAAAAGTACTGTACTCTCACTTGGATGATCCGGTTAATCAAGATATTGAGCGTGGCGTCTCTTACTTAAAGTTGAGGCCTGATCGTGTGGCTATGCAAGATGCCACTGCTCAAATGGCTATGTTGCAATTTATATCCTCAGGTTTACCAAAAGTTGCCGTTCCTTCCACAATTCATTGTGATCATTTAATTGAAGCTCAAGTAAATTAGATTTAACAGTAATAGTTTTTAACTATTTTTATTAATAATTGTTTGATAACAGATAGGTGGAGTTGAGGACTTGAAAAGGGCTAAAGAAATGAATGAAGAAGTTTACAACTTTTTGAAAACTGCTGGAGCCAAATATGGGGTTGGTTTTTGGCACCCTGGATCTGGAATTATTCATCAAGTAATAATAACGAAATATTAGCTGTACGGCTTATATTGATTTTCATGAGTAAAAAATTAAATTATAATATTTTGTTTAGATTATTCTGGAAAACTATGCTTTTCCTGGATTATTGATGATTGGTACCGACTCCCATACACCTAATGGTGGTGGACTTGGTGGTTTGTGTATTGGAGTTGGCGGTGCGGACGCTGTGGATGTGATGGCTGATATTCCTTGGGAACTAAAATGTCCTAAAGTAACCAATTATAATGAATTAATTGTTTTAAATATTGTTTTTAATTTATAATATAAATTTTAAATAGGTTATTGGTGTTCATCTAACAGGAAAGATGTCTGGTTGGACTACACCAAAAGATGTGATCCTTAAAGTTGCAGATATTTTAACCGTTAAAGGAGGTACTGGTGCTATTATTGAATATCATGGACCTGGAGTAGATAATATATCATGCACAGGTAAACACTAAAAAGATTATTTTATAAAGTGTATAGTATGATTTAGAGATACCATTTGTTATATAATTATGTCTATATAATATTGATTTTTCTCAATAAACAATGTCGGCATTAAGGATGTATTGAGTAACCATTCTTGTGTTGTCGTCGATTTCAAACAGAAAAAAAAAAGAGTATAATATTTATGGTAATTATTTATTTTATTTACAAAGGTATGGGTACCATCTGTAATATGGGTGCAGAAATTGGAGCTACTACTTCATTGTTCCCTTTTAATCATCGTATGGCAGATTATTTAAAAGCTACATCTCGTGCTGATATTGCTGAAGAAGCAGCCAAGTACAGTAAGTCATTATTGACTCCCGATAATGGCAGTCATTATGACCAGGTAATATTTTCCCTTAAATTGTTTAAATATTATACTAATATTTTGTTTTATTATTATCATCAATGTAGTTGATTGAAATTGATTTAACAACACTGGAACCTCATGTGAATGGACCATTCACACCTGATCTTGCCCATCCTATTTCAAAATTAGGAAACAATGCCAAGAAAAACAATTGGCCTGTGGAAATCAAAGTTGGTTAGTTACTTATAGTAATGCTAGTAATGCTTAATTTATTTTGTAGCAATTATTAAAAGAGAAAATTACACTTAATTACACCCTCGATTTCACCCAAAAGATCTAAAAATTGGTATGGTTAAGAGTTAAAAATTTCTTGGGAATTAATAATATTTCACCCCTCTTTAGTTGAAATAATAATGTAATAATTATACTTTTGATAAAATATAAATCATATTTAATATTACAATATATTTATAAGTAAGTTTATATGATGGAGTTAAATAGTTAGAAATTCACTAGTGCTTGTTTTTTTCTGATTAACTGAAGTTATTTTATTTACTATTAAAAATACAAATATTCATAAATTACAAATAACATATCTGTTGCCGTCATAATATAATCAACTAATCCAGTTTATTTTATATTTCAAATTAAAAAAATTAACTTTATTACTAAATGCTAAATGGTTTAACAAAATAAATACTTAATAGGTATTTCAATCATATTACTAGTTTTGTTCAGGCTGATGTATGGTCATATATTTCCTTCATTTCTTTGATTGTTATTACTTATAACCTACAATAAAACAATATTATATGTATATTTTATATAATATATTCTACCAATGATAACAGGAGAGTCAGGCTTATAGATGGGATGTGGAGTAGTTAGCTAATACTGTGTGTTTAACAAAACTGCTTATGTATGTATTTATTAACCAAATTAAATAACTTGTTTAAAAATTTAGTAATAGCAATTGTAATGACGTCTTAGATATTTACTAGAATAATATATATTTTATTTTAAGGTCTTATTGGAAGCTGTACTAACTCAAGTTACGAAGACATGTCAAGATGTGCTACTATTGCAAAAGAAGCCTTAGCTCATGGGCGTAAATCAAAAATTCCATTTAATGTTACTCCTGGGTCTGAACAAATTAGGGCAACAATTGAAAGAGATGGAATTGTATATAAAAACATAATGTTATATTATTATTTATCAGTTGATATTTTAATTATTTTATTATTTAGGCACAAACCTTGAGAGAATTTGGCGGTACCGTATTAGCTAATGCATGTGGTCCTTGTATTGGTCAATGGGACCGCAAAGATGTTAAAAAAGGCGAAAAAAACACCATTGTAAGTTCGTACAACAGAAACTTTACTGGACGTAATGATGCCAATGCAGCAACTCATGCTTTTGTCACTTCTCCAGAACTAGTTACTGCTTTAGCTATTGAAGCTCGTTTGGACTTTGATCCCACAAAAGATTCAATCAAGGGAGCTGATGGTTAGTTCAATATTACGTCTTATTATTTATTAATTATTTTTGTGATTATAAACTTTAGTCACTAAAAAAAATACCACTTATACTCTGTTCAAAAAAGAAACGCCTGCGGTGGCCAGTTTCTGTGCATGGGCGTGGTTTCACTAATACTGGTTCAGTCGGGCCGAGTCAGTAGAGCTGGTAAATAATGGACGTGATCTGACCACCGGCGACGAAAACTGGTCGCTGCCGCAGGCGTTTCTTATTTTGAACATTAATGAAAACATAAATTGCACAATAAAATATTTATATTTTCTGCTGGACTTTCTCATCTATTCTACATTCAATGCTATAAGAATGAGGTGATTTATGTATTGATACAAAATTCCAAGGAGTTTTGTTTGTGATTAAAGTTCTTCTTTATCTCTAGTTTAATGTTTTAATACTAAATGAAGCTATTCAGGAATGATCCTCATTTATAACAGAGTATTAATTATTTTATAATTTTATCTATTATTATAGGTAAAGAATTTAAATTAAGTAATCCATTTGGTGATGAATTACCCGCAAGAGGATTTGATCCAGGTCAAGATACTTACCAAGCTCCACCTGCTGATGGATCAGCTGTGAGTGTGGTAGTAGACCCTAAATCCAATCGTCTTCAATTATTGGAACCATTTAAAGTTTGGGATGGAAAAGATTTGGAAGATCTTACTATACTTATTAAAGTAAGTATTAATAAATATTAAATAATATACATATTACTATTTTATTTTTTACTGAAGATTTTCTAATGTGTATACATTTTCAATAGGTAAAAGGAAAATGTACAACTGATCACATTTCTGCGGCCGGCCCATGGTTGAAATACCGAGGTCATTTAGATAATATATCGAATAACATGTTCTTAACGTAAGTTATTATAACTTTGTTTTTACTAAAATGTATTAAATATAATTATTTATTATTCTAGTGCAACCAATGCAGATAATAATGAAATGAACAAGGTAAAAAACCAATATACTGGAGAATGGGGTGCAGTACCAGACACAGCCAGAGCATACAAAGCTAAAGGTATATCATGGGTAGTGTTTGGTGATGAAAACTACGGCGAAGGAAGTAGCAGAGAACATGCCGCTTTAGAACCACGTCATTTGGGTGGACGTGCCATCATTGTTAAATCTTTTGCCCGTATTCATGAAACTAATTTGAAAAAACAAGGAGTATTAGCCCTGACATTTGCCGATACTAAGGACTACGATAAAGTTCAACCAACTGATAAAGTGTCTTTGGTTGGACTTAACCAATTTGCTCCTGGCAAGGTATAACTAGTCAATTAATTTAAAATTCATCCAGTTTTACAGTACAAACTATATATTTTATAAATCAAATCATTATCGAGTTACTCAAGTACTCAACTAATACTAGTTTCTACTTTTTCAGCCTTTGAAATGTATATTGCGCCATGCTGATGGAAGTACTGACGAAATATTACTTAATCACACATTCAATGAACAACAAATACAATGGTTTAAGTCTGGCAGTGCATTAAACCGAATGAAGCAATTAGCCGCTGCTTCTAAATAAAATGTTGATTCATCCATATTCAATTGTATTATCTATTTATATTTAATTCATTGTTGATATTTTAAATTAAAACTAAAAGTAAATTCATGTAAAAATAACTGTTTTAGTCAAATATTTTTTAGGAAAAAATCATCGGATTTAGATCCATTACTATTGTTTTATATATTATAATTGTTAATAAATTAAATATACCAATTTTGATAGTTTTAAGTATGTTGATTATTGTTGTATGTTCTCTATTATAATTCTTCAATTTTGCATTAAAAATACTTAATACAATAAAGCAGTAAAAAAAAAAAAAAAAATGTACTATTAAAAAGTTTTTAAGAAAACACATAAGGTTTATAAACTTTGTACACATAATTTGAGTGGTTACACAAGGTTACTAAACCTTGCACAATATTATATTATGAATTTCATGATAACATAAAACAAAGATTTTTTTTCAATAAGACTTATAATCATTATATTATCAAGTAGTACATTTAAATATATTTAATTAGTTAGTATGTACATCGGTAAAGGGGAGGGTACAACTATATGATGGGGAAGATTCTCATACGGTATCAGACATTAGTGTATGAGCTCAACGCCGTGAAATTCTCTGGTGAACTTGACAGCGATGGCGAAAAAAGCTATGCTCTTCACGATGTTCCTAAAACACGGACGGTGTCAATAATATTAATATATCATTACTAGTAAATAATGTAATTTGCATGATACTTACCATACATTCTCGTCCTGGTAAATCATCTTGACCTTTTCCATGGCTGTGCGAGGTTTTGGCTGGACGGCTTGGGCTGGTCTTCCGAACATTCTGTTTGCGGGTCGTACGAGAGTTGAGCCGTTGGGCAAATATTCGATCAAATTTTTTTATTAAAATCGAAAATACAGACTACAGGCAACTACACCATTGACCATGTCTAAATGAAGATGATCACGATGTTATCTGTTATCTCATGGCAGCGTTGCCAACCTATTTTACTATAAGTTTACATTCTTCAAAAATAATTTAAGGGTCCGAAAACTTTTAGGAACTTCGAAATTCAAATGTATGAATTGTAAACTTTGAGCCTGTAAGAATTGTTTCTGTAGATATTTCATGTACAGTATTTATTGAACAGTAAAAGCAATTTGGAAGTAATTTTTTGTATTTATCATTTCGAAAATAATTTTATAATGATTATTGATACATGATTTTAGAATAGGCCACATACTACCTGTCCTATTTAGTATTTGAAACAAAGTGAATTAGGTAAAATGAATTAAGTTATGTTTTAAGTTCATGTTGATTTGTATATATTTTTTTTTAGTCTGTGTCCTCCACATACATATTACGCTAAAAAGCATAAATGATAATACAATAGGTACTTTGGTGTTTATTAATTATTGGTTTAACAGATTGAAAAGTTGAAATTCTAAAATTCTTCATTGATTTTAGTATGTGTGTTTAAGTAGTTATTATTTGATGTAACAAGAAACCTATCAATGTATATAATATACATAGATGTTAATGTTTTTGTTGTTTATATATGAAAAACAAATTGTATAGGTAGGTACGCAAATCCATAATATCATACGAATAATAGTCATTTTGTGAATATTTTGTCATAATTATTTATCTTAATATTAAATAATATTACTAAAAATTTTGAAGAGGCATTGTGACAATATAATATAGTTACCTACTGCATAATTTTTAAATTTTAAGGATCAGAGTGATCAGACATTCGGTAGTTCGGTTTCGATCACGACGTCACGGTCAAGGCTGCACTGTCTAACACTGTAGGGTCTAGTGTCTACACTGTTAGTTGTTATTCCTAATCATTGTTTGTGGTGTTCGCCTCCGTCCAATCAATAGCGTCCAATGTCCATGCCTCCATGGTTTTCAAACATACAAGCTCGACTGCGTCGTTGAAGTGACTACTGACTTGTACTCTTAGCCTCTTGTCTCTTAGTCGCGATTGTCGCTGTTTGGTGTTTTCTCGTTTGTATTTTGTATTAGTATTACCATTAATGCATTGTCAGTCTGAAGTCTCATACTCGCATAGAAAAGATTAATCACTATTGCATGTACGATATTATACATTGTGAATTGCGTTTGTCGTTCTTGTACGAAGAATTGAGCATTTTAATTTTCCGTATTTCGAACTCTACTCAGTGGATCGCGATTTTCTATAACTTATACGACAACCAGAAAATAGATATTTATTCAAGTCGTTCGCGTTTTATTTTCCCGGCATTGTTTTGTTGACCGCTAACTATTCGATATGGATTCGGCAAAATTGATTGACGAGATACGGTCGTTAAACCAGAAATTAGATGTTATGACTGAGAAACTAAACTCGTTGGATCAAAAGATAAGTAATATAGCTACATTGCAACAAACTAGAGATGAAACAATGCGAAAATCCGCCAATTCCATTACTGTTATCATCAGACTTTTGGCAGTATGTATTATTTACTATAATTTACTATAAACGGCTAGAAAATAGGGCTTATATAATATTTTGCTTATAGGCTATGGAAAATTACTAGCAATCACTAGTCTTACCTATATTAATAGGCATAGCTGTTTTTAAAATGTTAACTATGATATTTTTATTTTTTATTTTAGGGCTTACGTAAGTTGGACAGCACAGCGTTGCGAACTATCCTAGTTGATTCGGATGCTCTTTTACACACTATTCATCCTATTTCCACTACAGACCAAAATGTTGATCAAATTCCTATAACTATGGATCGGGTGAAAAGCATATTAAAAGAGGCAATGGATGTAGTTAATTCATTCCCGAGTGCTCAACAACCTTCGACTTCAACCTCTAATGATAATGATACTGAAATTAAGAAATTGAAGAAAATCGAAGAAGCAGATAGAGTTCGAATTCATCGAAAATATAAAAATAAGTACAATTATATTGATCAAATAAAGCCTCCTTTAGAAGACTCAGTTCAGGAACCTGAATCTCAAAATAATCCTTTAGAGAACATACCAATTACTAATGTTACCTACTCTGTACAAAATGATTCAAATGATGATACTCAAAACGATCCAAATTACACTGTTCAAAATGATTTAAATGGACCATTTACCGGACGAGACATGGAGAACAATAGAAATGTTTATGAGTTGTTAAAAAGTAGGCTGCAAAATGCACCTTATGATCCCTCTGCATTTATCATAAATAATGTCAATGCTACTCACTTTACTGTAAAATGGCCAAATGGTGAAGATTGTACGCACCCACTAAGAGCTGTTCAACCTCTGGTCTTAATAAAAAAATGTGATGCTTTGTTTTCTCAATTTTCTGACAAATTAAAAAAAAACAAGTCGAACAAAAGCAATAATAATAAAGCTACTACAAAAATGAACAAAAGAGAAACAAGAGCTAATACAACTAAGGATAAAACAAATAGGTATGTTTGCTTTTAGAGTTTTAAAAAATGGCATTTATTTATAAATATAAAATATTAAAAAACATTCTAAGGCCCATTTCACTTGGACGCATATTGTACACACATGTTTTTAGTTTACATTGATTAAGTTCATATGCCACACTCTGACTTTGACGCGTTTTGCTCGCCGATATGGCGCGTATGAACTTAACCAATGTAAATTAAAAAACGCGCACGTACGATATGCGTCCATGTGAAATGGGCCTATAGCCTCTTAATTTCTCATCTTGTGTTGAGTTGAATAAAGTTAACTTGTGAGGAACAATTTTTATCTGAAAATAATTTTATTTAATCTATTTATAGCAGACCAACCCACTACTCCTAAAACTATCACTGGCGATTTTGTAGACGATAAAGCTAGATTAGCTCATCACTCTGACCCTGAACTGACCTCTCATTTCATTCAAAAACACCTAAACCTCCTTTTAATCTGGTATAAAGAATGGGGAATAAAAGTAAATGAATTAAAATCTATACAATGTACGTTTACTCTCAAACTCAAAGACTGTTCAACCATCCACCTCAATAACCTCCCTCTACCGCCTTCCCAAAGTGTTTGCTATCTAGGTTTCCATTTCGACCAACGCCTAACCTAGGCAACTCATTTCCAAACCAAACTTTGCACCCTAAATAATCGTTTTCACCAGCTCCGTCATCTTCTCATATCTAAATACGTTAATGTCAAAAATAAACTACTAATATACAAACTCCTGCTTAAACCGATATGGACTTACGGTATACAACTTTGGGGAACATCTAAACCCTCCAACACCAATAAAATCCAAACATTTCAGTCAAAATGCCTCCACCAAATAGTTAAAGCTCCTTTTTATGTTTCTAATGACACTCTCCATAGAGATCTTAATATTCCAGCCATCCAAAACGTAGCCAAAATATTCTATAAACGCCTCCACTCCAATCTCTCCAACCACCGAAACCCTCTAATATCCGACTTGTCAACTCGCACAATTCCAGGTGACCCCAGAAGGTGCCTAAAACGAAAATGGTGTCGTGACCTTTTGGAGAACTAAACTCCAAACTTCATATCGGCCATAAAGTTCCATTAATGGATGGATCCTTCTCTCAAAACATAAACTGCCTTGATGCAATAAATATTGAATTGTTTATTTAATTTAATATGATTGTGTTACCTACATAAATATCATTTGTGCTTATTGTAAAAGTAATATTTACAGATTGTACAATTTTCTAAAATAAAAATAAAAAAAAAAAAAAAATTTGATAACAATATTATTCAACAATACACTATAATCTGTAGCTTGTACCAAATAAGAGCACCCTGGGTGATGTATGAAAATCGGTCAAAATTTGTACATGGTTTAGAGTGCTTCTAATGACAAAACAAATAGACTAGGCTAGGGGGCTCCGCAGTTTATTTAGATGTTCCAACGCGGAATGCTCTTATTTAGTATAGACTAAAGCTTAGGTAATATTTATATATTTATTTTAAAATAATGTTTTATTTGTATGTATTTGATATTAACAATAGTATTTAAGTATTACATTATTGTTTTTGAACTGAGAGGTTCATTGTATGATACTGTAAATGTCTGTTATTAATTATCAATAAATATTTAATTAATTAAGAATAACAATAATTAAAATAGTAGACATTTGTAGTTTATAGCCAATAGTTGGTAATACCTATGCTATCAAATTTTAGCCAAAAATATGCTAAATATCCCTAATAAAATAAAATAGTGAATAAATATGGAAAAATATGTAAAATAAAACTTCACCATGATATCTTGATATGGATTTCTATGTCATCTAACATTTACGACTTAAGAAGATTGATATATAAATGCATAAACTAACGAGTCCTGATGATAACTTATTTAATTAATTATGAAAATAATAACTAAATTAATAATATATTTATGTTATTAATTTATTATTTTTTAGTTCAATTTCATGTGTTGAAACTACTGAAAAGCGAAGTTTGGAGACCAAAAATAGTGAACCATCCAAGAAAATAAAAAAAAATTAAAATCACTCAATCTCTATTAAAATTTGTATAGTATTTATCTATTTTTGAATTGTTAAAACTTAAAACCAAATTATTATTCTTTATGTAATTAAATAAACAAAATAAGTATAGTTATTTTATTTAAGTTAAATATTGTTTGACCTACAAATCAATGGATTTCATTATTTACTCATTTAAATTATTTTAAATATTTTTGTACAGTGTATAAAATCTTGATTTAATTCTTTTTATTCAATACGCTTAATTTATGTGATAAAAATATATCTATAGATTTAATATAATTATGCAAGGCCATACCTGATGGAGGGAAGGGGTTTAAAGATTTACTCTCAACATTTTTTCAGATTATCCAGAGAAATTTAACATGAGTATATATTTACTTTTTAAATAATATTTTCATTTCTTTTAGAATATTTGGCCTGAGTATGTCTTTATAATTTATTATTGTTTTATTTAGTAATATGGTAGTAAGTTCCAACATGTAAAAATGTTCAGACATGTTATAACTAATGATGGGTAATAAACTTTAGTTTTTATCGGAAATTAAATGTATAGTTTTTACATATATTATGTTTTGTATGAATAAATGGAAACATACATTTTGAATGAATTTAACACATTTTTAAGCATTTTAGATTTGTAATGATACATATAAAAAATTATAATTTTTTTGTTTGAACAAAGTACATTTTTAATCTCTATGTCAACTTTTAGCTTTAATATGTGTTTTTTATTTATACCCATATTGGCCATATTTATATGTTAATTATATTTAATAATAAAATACTGAATGTTTAACTAAAATGTATGGTTCTGTATGCTGATTGTTAATTTTATTTAAGTACTCATAATTATTAATTATGTGGATTGCTGCTTAATAAATTAAGAATAAAAAAATGGCAGGTGTCCAACTAACATTGGTGTTACAGAAATCACCCTTGACATCTTATGGGTAATATAACCAACCAAGTTACTGTTAAAGCATTGTCCTTGCTTAAGATAATAATTTATGCTTTTATTTAGAATTGATATTTCTATAAAACCATTGTACAGTTTTTTTTTTATAATGTACCTGATAAGAACTTATTTTTAATTTTTAGTTGCCATAATGAAATTATTTCAAATATTGAAACTGTATGGATTATAAAAATAAATGAGTCAAATTAAATGATGAGAACATTTATATATTTTCTCGACTTAAATTATTTGTGAACAATTATTATAAAGTAGGTATCATTACAGTCAATATATATATATATATTTTTAATTAATTCAGTTATTCCTGTGTACTGTTTTTTATTATTTAAAAAAAATATATATATTTTATGTATAAGAAACACTGCAATACCTATATAGTTATACTGTAGTTTTATATAGTGTAGGTATCACAAAAGTCTTGTATCACTTTAAGAATATATCTTTTTGAAACTAACACCATAATATATTTAAATGCTATTGGACTATTATATAGTATTATCACAATATTATAATATTCACAAATATAGGTAATAATTATAGTAGGTACCTAGTCGCCAATTATTGGACTCGCTTTGGATCTTGATGCTAGAGAATTTGAGTCTATTAACCAAATAAGTCAAAATGCAGCGTAATAGAAAATTTTAATTTGTCCATGTGCTAATATGTTGATTATTATGTAATCATTTTTTTGTATAGGTACTTTAAATATAATATGAAAGCGTACATGCAACATTCGTCATCCTTTTTTTTTCGACTGCAGGCAATAGCTATATTGAGCGCGAGGGAGCCTGTATAACTATGTAAGATTGTAAGAGAGCAAATAGACAATCCAATATTATGATAATTTGGAAAATTGAAGACAAAGTAGAGATTCAGTAGAATTGGGTTTTAGTAATTCTCGGTCCAGATACGAACAAATAAACCGTTTAGTTAAAAAAAAATAGGTAATAATAAAATTTGTACTCCTTTGTCCTTTATAACCTATATTTATATATTAAAAGCATAGACCTTATACTAGAGTAAAAGGTCTATGATTAAAATAGATCTAGGTCAAAGGACAATGTACTTATGAGTATGTTAGAATTGAAGGTCGAACTGATAATTGTTAAACTTGTAATTTTGTATTTATAAATTATTAACAATTAACAATGCCGATTGCCGACGATATAGAGAGAAGTTATTGTACACGCGGTTTCCCTTGGTGGTATAGTGATAACAAAAAAAAAAAGAAATAGATGACGCCCTTCTATCCCGCAAATAATTTACCAATAATGAATCCACCCATGTAAGCACGACTAAGTATAGATAAAGCGCATATTAGCAGTCAACAAAGTTTTGCAAAATTCAGTGAATGTAATAATTATAATATATATATATGTGTAGGTATATATTTTATAGTTAGCAGTTTAGCACCATATAGGCTGCAATAGGCATGCGCAAAAGGTGTGCAGTGGCACATCCCTCAAGACGGCAGGCTGTAGTTTTTTTGTACCTATAAAATATCGAAATTAATTTTTGCAAGTACTAAAAACTATTTATGGTAAATTTAAGCTACAAATACGAACTCGTGTGCATGACAAAATATTGTTAGTAGGTTAAAATTGTCCGTTAACCGTTTTTTAAATATAATCTATCGCCACAATATTTGAAGGTATAAGCAATAGTCTATTCTATAATCAATGGTATAAGCACTATAAGCTATATGCATTATGCCTATATGAATATGATTAACGAACACTAACTAAGACCTAATATCTAACGTTTTAGGTAGTGAGCCTAGATAATAGGCTCTCTGGTTTTAGGTACCTATTATTAGTTTTTATTATCTTAATCCGCATCTATAACGATCCGATTAAAACGTTTTTCTAATCAGTTTATCACAATTATTTTAAACCATGATTTAAGATAGGTATATCTTTTTAAGGTATACCTTAAAATCGTGTTTTATTACTATCTTTGAAAAGGGTTTTATGGATTTTTATTTATAAAAATGTTATAACGATTTGAAAATTAATCAAGATTAGTGATTTAATTTAAGTAAGGTTAATATCGGTATTCTTTAATTCTTCGTTATAAAAAGATATATAGTAATGATTGATATTTAAATTAAAATTGATAAACAGTTATCCAAATATTAGCGATTTCTTGTAGTGTACTTGGTTTCTTGTTCGAGTAAGTAGTGAATTTTCGTCTGTTATTATTTCTATTCATCCGGCACTAATATTAATATTTGCAAAGTATCTTTTTTTGTTTTAATATGGTTACGTATCATTTTTTTCTAGTTTTGTGATGTATGATATTGTTTTTGGTAAGTACCTAAAGAATTAATGTTTTATAATTACTTTAAAAAAAAAAAACAACAACAACAGTAGAATGTAGAATTTAGAACTTTAGAAGAAATGGTTATAGCTTACCTACCTAGTATATTATCATTGATCATAGAATCTATAGTCAATAGTATTAAAAGTACTAGTATTTTTTACCCATTTTCTTATGATAAAACCAGTGCCAATTTCATTTGTACTCCTAGGCGAGTACTGTCTATCAGCGGGGTATTTATGAGGGGAGGTACTTAGTGGGGTTCTATTTTAAAAATGCCACTATTGTTCAAATTAAAATGATTATAATTTGTGTAGTACAATTTAATTAATGCATAAAATTATAATTAATGTGCAATTTAAATATTTTAATGATTATAATAATAAGTAATTTATAAAATATGCACTAAGTATAAAATAATATTCAAATATTATACTTGAATTAAAAAATAAATTTGTTACATTTGTTGTAAACTTAAATACTTTATAGTTTATTCAATAACCCTCATTGTAGTATAGTTGTAATAAATTAGAACTAGTGATATTGACTGGATTGGAGGGGGAAAAGCAAAATTATAGCTTTGTCACAACTATAATGTTAGAGGGCAATATTATCTTCCTTGCGTCCCGGATTACATTTTTTAATCTGAAAATAAAGGTATTTCTATATTCTTATTCATAGTATCTCATTTATAGGTAGGTAGGTACCTAAATAATATTTTAGTGTTTAATGTATTTTAACGTAGTACAGAAAATATTTTAAAAAACAATTCGATTAGGTTTTAGGCTCCATAAAATACTATGCGATATGCATTACGTGTCTCTTTCAAGTTGCAATATTATTTATATTTCTTTATCATTAACTTTATTATCATATGCAACTATATATAATGTATTATTACACGAGTATTGTTTAAATTAATAACCTCTTAAGTCGTTTTGCGTGATAATATACGCTTTTGAAGATTATAGGTCACACCTATAACAAGTATTACATTACATTATCTGTAATAGAAAAAAAAATATTATTAATAGGTATTCCTTCTTACATCACGAGTACCTACTTAGGTACATTATAACAGCATGCTAATACAATACATAAAGCTATAGTTTGATCGAAATCAAATATATATACCTAATATTATATTGAGATTATATAGTCATCACTCGGTATATTAGGTAGGTATATATACTATATACATGAATACATTCAAGACATCACGTAGGAAAATTGTCATGTTTGTTTTGTTTTTAAATATTAATAATGTTATCATTATTAAGGTACTAATTATTTATTCAGGTTTAACACGATTAAAAGCTGTTACAAAAAATAAAACATGTCAAATTGTTTTTATATGTATCTATTATACCAAAGGTAATTTTTAAATACAATAGGTACTTAAAGCAGATACCTACGAATTACGATACATACATTACATTATGTTGACTATATTAAAGTATTTGTAAATTTTTATATTGCATTATATACGTATACAGGATGTAGTAGATGTACTCATAATAATATGTGCTTACTACTGATTAATATGGACTCTATATCTTCATATTAGGGAGTGTATATAAAATATTGGTAGTTTCAAGTGGTAGACCTCATTGAAGTTTTTATTGCCCCAACACTTTAAATCAATATATTAATATTATTCCTTTTTATAATTTGTGACCGAATAGGTCTTATTTTTATTCGTTTTTTGTTTTGTAGCAGATAATATACTAAAATTAAGTATAAAACGAGTTAATGTTGACAAAATAAGTAATATAATGTTATAATATTTTTCCATACCTAGTTAAATAATTATTTATTGCCTACTTAACTCGACGTAAGCTTATAAACTAGTTTCGTAGATCGTAGATTATGAAACATAATAATTTCATATTCATGTACAATATAAAATAATAAACACTAGTTTTTTAATACATTTTTATGACCAAATATCAATAACGTTTTTATTAATGTGTTTATTTTATACATATGATGGTGATTCATCAGCATACAGTATGTTTACCTTCCCCATACTTTTATATTTAATAATGTAAAAATTCTATACTTAGATTTTGGAGTTTTTATCGTGTTTAATAATTCCTACAGTTCATATTTTCAAATATTTATCGACTTAGGTTTTTTTACTACTTAGCAAGTAGGTATTTTGTGGCGATAAAATACATTTCACCATTTCACCACTCTTTTTTTCACTGTAAATATTGTGAATACTTATATTGTTTGTAATTTTCTTGGACAATAATGATTGTTACGTATATTCGTACGTAAGGATTATCGCTTTGTATAATAAATTACCACAATAATGTTTAGGTACTTATCACCTATGCTGCTATACAGCTTTACATTTTTATTTGTAATTTAATTTATATTTTAAAGATTATAAGAAATTATTAAATAATTTATTTGTGTATGACTACTTCATGTGTATAATTGAATTACATTTTATACGTTTGAATATGAATATGAATATTTATCATAATAAATGTGATTGTATGTGTAAATACTGTAAATATTATACTTAATAACATGATATATTTTTTGTAATAAAATACTGAGAATGTATATAGTTCAGTACACAACTTTCGTCTTCGTAGTATTTAATTTATTAATTAATAAATATAACAAAAAAATTAGAAATTTATACCCAAATATCTAATATCTTATTTTACTAACAAGAATCATTAAAATTTAATAAGAAAAAAATTGCTGGACGATTCTGTTGAATATCTAATATTTACTAGGTATACATTTTATATTTTTCAACAAAAGTTATGTTTGGTTTTTAATTTTTGGAAGATATTAAGAATGCAAACATTGTATATAATATATATATGATATACGTAAATATACATACCAGTGGGGTAGCCTGAAACATGGTGGCTCTAGGGGTTTATAGAAAGTAGAAGTATCCTTAAAAACAAAAAAAAAATGATTAAATATTGATAGAAAGATTTTGATTCTAGAAGCTAATAAAAAAACTTTATAATAATAATTTAATTGTTTTAATATTTATAAAATTATAAAAAACTATAAAATAATAAAGTTGTATGCCTACATATGATCTTTTCGAGCTATCGTTTAATTAAAAAAATGTCTCAGTGGTTATTTTATTGATATGGGGTCCCTCAACTTAGACGTATACTTTTGGGTCTCCAGTGTAAATACGTTACTGAATATATATAATATATATATATATATACAGATTGTGAAATATAAATGGTGAGTTCAATTAGTTCAAACAAAAATAAATAAAAAGGGGAAAAGTTGGTAACCGCTCTGTAGTGCTGCTGTAGTACAGTAAGTATGAGTTATGAGAAAAAAAATGTTTTATTTTTAATTGTAAATAGTTATTACTTATTATTTATTATGTAGGTAACTTTGAATTAGGATCGATGCCAGAAAGTATGTATTGCGCAGTGATGCAGTTGTATTTTTTTTGTATCTATGTAGGCTTGTTAGTTAAGTAAGGGGGTTTACTCCCTACTCTCCATGTACCTACTACGTAATAATTATTTTTTATATTTATAACAAAATAGGTAGACTATATTACTACCCTGCCACAATATTGAGCTTCTACAATTATACTTATAGAAATATATCATTATATACATTTAAATTTTGTATGACACTTAGAAAAATATAATAGTTAGTAATTAATAGTAATATCCTTAAACTTTTAATAAAATAGTCATGAAGATTTTTTTAAGTTTAATAAATAATAATGAAAAAAAAAAATAGGATTACCTACAGGAAAATATTAAAATACAAAATATAAATTTATCTCATTTTCTTTGAGATCACTGTTGAAGTATTAATTTATCAAATTGATTTATAGAAGAGAATAGTAGAAGTGCCTTCGTATACCCGCGGATCATATTATTATATTATTCTATATTTCTATTAACATAATATGCATTAACTGAAAAATAAAGATGTGGATAAACGTTGCATACCCGTGTATACGCCTGTGCATCACTAGTATAAATTACGGTAATAGGCCGCAATAGCATTTGAAAAGAAAAAGTATGTGAAATAGTGATTATATGAAAAAAATTGGAAATAAATATTAAATTTATATATGTATAAACTAATAACTACAGGGACTGCCTTGAATTGTTTGATTTTCTGTATATCATTTCAGTGAATATTTATAGATACTTAGAATTTTCAATTTAGTTAAAGTAATACAGCAAAAATTCCTTATAAATTGTTATTATAGCTATTTAGTCAATTTTTTTTATTTTTTTTTTTAAGCATTTTAAATAGATGAAATTCATTATAATCATGGAGATCAACAAATTATTTTGTAGTTAAAAATGCATAATATTTTAACTTTTATACTTAAGACATATGACCATGTAATAAAAGGTAAATACGGGGATATTACATAAATTATACTCTATTGTTATCGCACATTTGTACTGTGCATAAACTAATTATTCTTACCATGTCTATTAATAGAAGCATTATTAAATCAATTCTACGGGATAACCAATGTATTATTATGTGTATCACGCATATAAATACCTATATTAACATATTATATAAAAAAATATATATTTTTTTAAAACGTGCTTTCGTGTTACATTGATATGATAATAATTGTGGTAGTATATAGAGCAGGGGTGGCTAAACTGCGGCTCGCCACATAGACTTATGCGGCTTGCATTTTACCGTAACATTTTTACAAACAAATTTTTTTAATATGAATTTACGTATTATAATATAATAATATGACCTTTTTTGTTTTTTTTTTTCATTTTGGCTCTTCCATATTTATTAATACATTTGGTGGCTCGCGAGTCTCTTCTCGCTGGCCATCCTTGATATAGAGTATATTACTTACCTATATAATATTATATATCTTTTTGTAATAATGCTGGTAGTAGTAATGATCAACTTCAAACAGTTTTCTAGTTCTGTTTTGATTTATCGGATAATGCATTAAAATGTTGGTACCTGCTGATAAAATATAAACTATTATTAAGCTTCAATAAAAAATAGGCTTATAATTAAAACAGATTTAAAAATATACGATCATTCGTCGAGTCATTGTAATATTAGATTATTTAAATGTCACAAGATAATTTGGGAAATAATTCAATTAAATGCATTAAATTAACATATTAAAGCTGGTTTCACACGGAGCGGTTTAATCGCGCGCGGTCGCGATTAAAAATCGCGGCGATTAATCGCCTAAAATTAAACAAATATTTTAACATTGATGTATTCACACGGGAAAAACCGCGCGTTTTAAAACCGCTTTCGACCGCTCCCGTTCAATTTTCCAGCGGTTGGAAGCGGTTGATTTCTAAAATTAAACTGCCTATTTCTAATACAACTGTTTAGACGGAGCGTTTAAACCGCTGCGATTACAATATGTTTTCATTCAATAATTTACCATTCATGTGTTTGCACGAAAATTATTGATATTATATTATAAGCTAGTAATAATATTTAAAACAAAACGAATTTTAAAAATGGGATTTGACAACGAAGAATTCATTTTAGAAATTTCTGTTGAAGAAAGTATCTGGAATATAAGTAAGAAATGAATTACCTTGTAATAATTATTATTAATTATTATAATTGAATGAATAAATTAAATAATAAATCTATAATACACTCATTTGAATATAATATTAATATGTGATATAAAACTTGTAGAATCCAAAACATATCATGATCGGGTAGCTAAACATGTTAGCTGGACCAAAGTCGCTAAGACATGTGTCGACGGATTTGAAAATCTTGGTGATAGGGAAAAAGATGCTAAAAGTAAGAAATTATTCATTTATATTTTATAGAATGAACATTCAAATGTTGTTGAAAATCAGTAAAATACTTACTAATTTAAATAAAATTATTTTCCAATAGTTATCGATCTTCAAAAGAGATGGAAAAATCTCCGTGATAATTATAGAAAAAAATGTGTAATTAAGTCCGGACAAGCTGCGAATAAAAAAAAAAAAGTATATATATGCTGATATAATGGAATTTTTGCGACCAACTATGGAAAACAGAAGGTAGGTTAGATACTTAAAAGTAATTCGGGGGCTTTGTGTTTGTTAACAAAAACTCTTAACGAAATACATTTCCAAAATATTTAAAATACAGTACCTATCTCTTATTGGATTTCGATGTTGTTTTTGGTTTTTTAAGAAAAAAAACTGTAAAATAATTTATAAGTTGAAAAAATTTAATAAAACAAAATAATTAAATACTAAATTGTAAAATAATTATATTAAATTACAAATTATTTAGCGAGTGAATTAGACCAGTTTATTAGGAATTTTAATGTTTTTATACGAGTACCTATCGTTTAAAAATTTCCTTAAATGGGCATTTTAGATTCTGAACGAAGTGATGAATGTATTGATTTTACAATGGTGTGTTTTTTTTTTTTTTTTTTTTTTGTTTTTGTGTCTGGGTACAGCATAACTAGTCGAAATAATGCTCCAATTTCAAACTATGGGGGTGGTTTCCGATGTAAAAGTGAATATCCTTGGTGCATAATAGAGGTAAAAAGTTAACATTTTCCAACAGTTTTCAAAAAAATCGAGAAAAACAAAAAAAAATGACGGAAAAACGGCAATTTTTACGCAAAACCAGTTTTCGACCAAATCGATGTTTTTTATAGTTGTAATTCAAAAACTAATCACTGAAAATACTTGAAATTTTCACCAAATGTTAATGTCAGTGGTATCCGTATATAGTTAAATTTTCAAAAAATTTTGACTTTTTTTGAGTTATTTATAGACCACTGAAATTTTCGATTTTTTTGAGAAATTTTTTTTAAAGTGTCGATAAAAAATTTTTGGATGACCAAAAAGTTTTGAAAATTTAATACAAGGTTCCTTATGAGTTGTTTTTAATGTAGCTAAAAAAAATTAAAAATCGTTAGTCACAATTTTTTTTTATAAGAGTTTATAGTTCAAATTTTTACGAAATCTGTCGAAAACGCGAAAATTTGTAAGTAATTTTGAAGTTGAAAAATCATAAAATTTTTTTCTTTTATAACTAAGGTTTGAAAATTTGGTACAAGGTTCTCCATACATTTTTCTTCAAATATCTGTAAAAAAAACTATACCGGATTCAGACAACAAATTTTTCTGAGTGTTTGAAATTTAAATTTTTCCAAAACCGCGCTAAATAACGATTTATCCTCAAACGATTTTAAATATTTGTTATTATTCAAAAAGTATAAGTCGTAGCATTTACATTGAAATTAATAACCTCTTTTGTTTACAAACTAATACAGTATACATACATTTTGAACTGTTAAAAACTAAAATTTCTGTAAAAATAATGATTATTTTTTAATTAACATAAAAAGATAATATATAAATAGTCATTATATGGTTTATATTCCACATTATACAAATCTATAATCAAATTTAATTTAAAAGAAAATCATTATATAGCACTGAAGGTAATGTTGAAGAATCCAGTGACAATGAAATTGATATCAACGACTCTGCACGAGAAGAAAATATTATTGAAAACGATGAAGATGACGAAAATGATATTTTAGATGACCCGGTTCTAAAGAGACCTTCAAAAACCAAACCAGTAAAGAAACCTTCATTTGAAGATAATTTACTTCATATTTTGGAAAACCGCCGTACAGAAGATGCGGAAACTTCTTTTCTAATGTCACTCCTTCCTCAAATCCGCAGTTTAACCGAGGAACAAAAAAGCAGGGTTTACATTGAATTTTTGACTGTTCTTCAAAGAGTTAAATATTCTACTCCACCTCAAATGCAACACATACCTTCTCAAGTAAGCACTGGTCATATTCCTTTTAACTATTCCTATTATAATTCAAATCAAACTTCACCTGCATTTTCTTCAACTTCATTAAACTCGACCATAAACCCACCTCAAATTGAAACTATAAATCATTCTTTGCATTCTTATTACTCTCAGTATAATCCTCAAACATCTGCATCTTCCTCACATTCCGTTAATACATTTCAACATTCTGATTTTGAAAATAACAATAATTAATTACACATCATCATGATCATATAATCTATCATGTTTATTCAAGTTTATTTAAGGAAGTTACTTATAATTTAACTATTATAATTATTATTTTTTTTTTTTTTGTAAGAATTTTATAAAAAGGTATTATATTATTTAAATATAAAGTGTTTTGAATAAAAATAAGGTTTATTAGTTATTATTTTGTATTACGTCTAAGTGACAATATTGCATATTGTTATACATATTAAATTCACTACACACATATTTATATTTGTTGAGTAACACGCTGTACGCGCAAATATATTGTATAAATATTATATTATGTTTCATGTATAATATATAAGTATCTAAGTAATTGTAGGTAAGAAAATTTAAATAGTTTTGATTTTTCGAGTATAAAATGGAGTATTGGAGTATTAGCTTATTTAGTTATAAATACCTAATAATTACACAAAAAACTTTATTCAAGTTTAATAGCATCCGAACCCTAATTAAAATATAATATTTAGGTTAGGTTACTATGTATTAGAATGATGGCAACTAGCAAGTATAATTTATATTTGAAAACAATACATTTTAATTATTTAAAAATTAATTATAACTATTGTCTATTATGCAGACTTGTAAAAACTAAAAAAAATAAATATAAAATATTCTAATAACAATATTATTTTCCAATGACTTTGTTTTGCCACTTAAGTGCATGTTGTGGAGCGTTGAAATACTTAACAAAGTATTCTCGAACTTCTTTGGCATTTGTTGGCGGATTTCCCGTTCTACGGCTTGTTAAATCGTCCATTGTACAACTAAGGATATCATCATTGTTGATGCCATCTCTACGCCGAACGAAATTGTGTAGCACACAACATGCTTTTGTCACAGCGACAGCAAAATCATGTTCAACCAGTAAACTTGTTTGAAAAACTCTCCACTTTTTCGACAATATTCCAAAAGAACATTCTATATGTTGTCGAGCCCTTGATAACCTGTAATTGAAAATTCTTCTGTCGTCATTTAATGATCTGCCGGGAAAAGGTCGCAATAAATTTGTATGTAACGCAAATGCTTCATCAGCGACTATTACATAAGGCTGAGGAATACCATTATCATCACCAGGTAAACAAATTTTGGGTGGCAAATTTAAATTATTTCCGTATAATTTTTTACCAAACACTGATCGTTTGAAGACATTACAGTCACTTTCCTTGCCGTAGGAACCCACATCTATGATTCTAAAACAGTAATTAGAATCACAAATTGCCATCAGGATGAGTGAAAAATAATGTTTGTAATTATAATACAATGTCCCACTGTTTTTGGGACATTCCAAACGTATATGTTTGCCATCTACGGCACCGACGCAATTTGGAAACTGAGCTTTCTCGAAATATCCGGCTGCAATGTCTAACCAATCGTCAATAGTTGGTTGTGCCATTTCAATTGGTTGTAATACTTTCCATATTATATCACAAGTTTCGCGTACGATATTTGATATTGTAGATATTCCAATTAAAAATTCGAAGTGTAAAGTCGAAAAGTTAGAACCAGTAGCCAAATATCTGAATAGACACACATTGCAGTAGGTATTAATTAAAACAATAATCACTCAATATTATTTAAGCATAATTATTAACTATGAAACAGTGGACTTAATATAATTGGTAATATAATTGAAATAAGTTCAGTGATATTTTGTTCTTAATTTAACAAATTTATAAGCTATTTAAGTGTCCATTTCCGCAATATTATTGTGATAACAAATTATTAAATGTTAAGACTTAATGATAAAACATTATAAATTCAAAAATAAATATTAAATATTCAACATAATTATCAATTTACCTTGAATCATATATTTTATTACAGAAATATACACAAAATACTATATAGTTAACTGCAGTGTTGGGGAGTAACTTAACCCAAGTTACAAGTTACTATAACTAAATTACTTTTTAAATAATTTGATGATAATTAAATTAAATTTTATTGTAAGTAATTTATATGTGATTTGAGTTACTTATTCGTAGTAATTATTACTTAACTACTCATTACTTCATTTGGTTTAATACATGCAGTAAAAAGCGATCTAAAATTATTGACTGTAATTTTGAATATGCGCACTTTTGTATAAAAAAAATTTGTCGTATTGAACACATGTAAAATAAAAAATAAAAAATAAAAATAATTTAGTTATAATTTTGATAAGGGATTGGTTATGTATGTAATTTAATTAAATAAGTCTAATTATGTAAGTAACATTTTTTACATGAGTTCAACTTACCTACATAAAATTAAGCTATTTTAATTTTTAGATAATAATTTAAATAAAAGAAAATTATTTATTAAAATTGTACCTATACCTTAACGTAACAGTCAATCTTTCTTCTGGTGAAATTGGAACTCGCATATTCGTATGTTGTTTTATTAGATATTTACCAATATATGAGACCTGAGATCATTGAATAAATAATATTGTTAGTAGGTAAATATATTATGCTGTGGACACGTGTTTCTATTTTCAAAATTATTATATTATAATTTGAAAGCTAATGTATTACTTAATAACTTACCAGTGAATCGAACGACGAGATTGACATACGATAATATTTAAAAAACTCATCTGGGTGTGATCTTAGAGTTAAAAAATTAACTTGAAACTGGCCTTCTTTAATCCTTTTCATATTCAATGGATGCACCCAATATTTTCTCTTGGTGGTAATTTTTTGTTTTGTTTTTTGTCTTTTATATAAAGCATACACTACACAAACTGCTTCAACATCGTCTATGATCTCCATTTTACAAAACAATGGAGAATAACTGTTTTTATACTTTACCACAACATACACAATTAACACAAACCACGTTTTCTACACGACTAATTTAATGATAAGTTCAAGTGACAATGAAAACCTTTCAAATTTGGCGGGTAAATATTCAAAGGCGTTTAAATCGCACGCGATTTAATCTCCTAGTGTGTATACATACACCAAAGCGGTTTTAAATCGCCGCGTTTTTTAGCCGCGACCGCGCGCGATTAAACCGCTCCGTGTGAAACCAGCTTAAATGCAATTTTCGATTACTGATTTATTATGAGTTATGATAAAGCTTTTAATAATATATTAAAAAATAAACATAATTAATACCTAACTAAAAAATAACGACTTATGTACGAAATATTCGACCGTGAAAAGAATATATAGTAGGTGCCTACTGTAGGTCAATAATGAGAAATAAGAATCAAATCTGAGATTTTAACACTTAGCAGAAAACTAATGACATCACTTCATAAAATATATACATTTAAAAATAATGAGTATGAGTTTTTAAATCATGTAAATTAATATAATTATGTTTATTTTTTTAATTCTTTTAATTTTATTGTGAGAAAATACATTCAGTATTTCGCAAGTACTTATAATGTGTCTGGAATAATATCAATACTGCCTTTCCCCTAGAAAAATGTATTATAACAATTATAACGGAATGATATTAGACTCAACGACATTATACATAATGCATAATTTACTATTGTATAGCTTTTAGGTATATCGAATAAAAAAATGCGAGAAATATTACAGTTTTTTAAATGTTTTCATCGCGATTATATTATTATGGATAATTGAATAATTTATCAATTAAATTCACGTATTTATTATTATGGTCGTTCAGCAATGATTATTACACTATCGTCGTCTGACAACGGGGCGAAGTGCGTATAATAATAATTAATAATATATATTCTTATCGACTAGACCGACTAGTGTACCGTATAAAACACGTCGGATCATCGTTACTGCAGCAGCTCGTTATAATATGCAACCAAATAAATGGGTACCTATTATATATACATATATAAATATATAATATGACGAACGGCGCCGCGCCTCGGGAATGCGTATTATCAGATTTTGTACTCTAGTCTCTGTAGGCATAGAGCTATATTTTACCTATACACAATATATGTAAGCATCTTACCGGTTAAAAAAAAAAACCGGATATTTCAAAAAAAAAGATAAAAACGCTATTATAGGCCTACCTGTATAACATAGTTAATATTATAAAGGAGTATATAGCTATATATTATACTCGTAGTGTCGAGCAACTATCACTGCGGGCGGCGGTGTGGTTGGTTGGATTTTGACTTCAAACATATTATAGTATCTATTTTAATGTTATGATTTATTTTAATTTAAATCCGTGAATACTCGGAAGAAGACCGATGGGTTGATACGAAGAAAAAAAAATCACCAATAAAAACGTTTAATTAATGTACAACATTTTTGTATACTTTAATATAAAATAATCATTATCAATAATTAAATATAAAATAATACTATTATATAGGAAGCCGATAGGTCGTATTTGCAATATTATACCTATGACGTTGAGGTATATAATACTATTATTTATTAAATTGTAAAATTATAATCTATCAAATGGTTTCTTTCTCTTTTTTTAATATGCAGTGACCGATATATATTGTGTGTACAGTATAGAACAGTATATTCGATTGGCAGCTATCGCCTTTCGCGTTGAAATGTTGTCTCTGTCTATTACAATGCACACTGCAGTACATCGATATGTTTTATAAATGAATTTGTCGTTACATAGTCTGAAAACGAATTTGATTCACCGTGAAGTCCACCCAAGACTTTCGGACATATTTTCATTTCATTGACCAGAGTTAACACTAGAATCGAGTCAGACGATGTGGTAGACAGAAACGAAACATCTATGTTTTCAATACGTTTTATCGTTATTATGTGTTATTTTCATCATTTCCGTCTAAATGCCAAATTTGTATTCAACTGCAGAACTAATAAATTGTGCACGTTGTTAGCTTTATAATATTATATTGATTTGATGTATTATCAATCTTAGGTATGAAGATTTATTTGTGTTGAATTTTTAGGATTTTAAATTTAAACGAGTTATGAATATAATATGTAAAATATTACAACTTTAGAATGCTCATAACTCGCGTAAACATTTAAGTATCAAAATAACATAAAAATTAAAATTCTAAGATTTAATTTCTTTAATAACTTTAATTTTGATTAATATCACAAATGAATTCACTTTAATGCTTAAGCTAACAACTAAAATTGATTTTGTGGTACGTAAATTTGATATGTTTTACTTACGTTAGTACACATTATAGTACTTAGTCACGGATACAACACATGCAAGGATAGCTTCTTCTTAATGGTCGACGTTACCTATTTGTATTATAACGATAATTGTATTATTATTATGTCACACGTTAAAAGATTATTACTGTATATAATATACTTTAATATTTGTGTTTGATTTAACATAATATTGTTATCAGGACTTTGGAACACCGATGGCTCGTTGCCTCCTCTTGCCTGTACGCCACTGCCATCGTCGTAACTACTTACAGACATATTATACGCATGTATCAACGCATGCACTCAGTTGGTTATGGCCAGTCACCAGGGAAACAGACGGCGCACAAAACGGTCCGATTAGAAACAATAACATAATCTTAATAATAATATTAATTTATCGACACCGTATTGAGTATACGTATAACTAGCATTTTTGCTCAAATCGGTAGTTTTCGAAAACCGTATGTTTTTAAATATATATTTACATAGTCGTTATATCTTATTATATATTTAAACGTTACATGTTATCATTCGTCATCGTATTATTTAACCGTTTTTGACTTTTGAATTTCACCGCTATCGGTTTGCACGTTTGTTATAAATTAAAAACTTTATTCGTTTTACAAAAGAATAAAACCTTCTTATATCGTCTCTCTAACTAACACACACATATATAAAATTTTACTTAATAATCCTCGAAAATGGCATCAGTTTCTACTGCGTTGGTGATCTTTGCATTTTCTTTGGTCTGGTCTAAATGCTCGGCCGACCCGATCGCGATGGATAACTGCTGGCGGAAAGTGTGGTCTCTGACTCCTTCATGTACTGAAATGGACAGTTCTTCAGGCAGCCCAAGGCTATGCGTTTTTCAGTCAAGAGTGAGTCTATTTATTTTTAATTTATTTTTAAAAAAACACCAGTAATTAACCTACCTAGTAGGTATTTAGGTACTATACAAATATTATCTATACAAGTGTCTGAGATAAATACTGGCTAAATCTCAATGAAAATTAATAGTTTCTGCGTGTATAACTGGCAACTGCACTGTATTATAGTAGTGCGTGACGCGTGTTTGAGCGCTCAATCTATTTTATTAAATACATTTTTTTAAATCTTTGTTTATTAGAAAATTTTTTCTTTTTAATGATTTCACGTGTATTATAATGTACACATTTTAAAGCTTAAATTAACATAATATACGAGTAATATTTTGCTAGTTTCCAGTATAATGTTTTAAATACTTATATATCAGAATACAAACAAAATAATTTATAACTATAAAGTAATTATAGACCTTTTAAAGTTTAAGTATTATAATATGCTCTAATAATAGCAAAGTTAGATTATTTTTAGTTGTATTTTGTTTATACTTAATAACTTTTTTGTTCTTCTAAGCCTATAACGATGTAAATACTTGAATTTCACATTTAAAATTACGTTTTTTTTTTCAAATAGACTAAGGCCATTATATTATAATTTATAGGTGCTCATATTGTATACTTGTATACAGCTGATAGATAAGAATTTATGTCTCATATATTATTTTAATTATGTGTATAACATTAGGATTATTGGGTATTAATAATCACTTATTATAATCAAATCATTATAGAAATTGTCATTGTAATATATTATCATATCATAGTAATCGAGTTAGATTACTTTTATAAACGTAAGTAAGTATACTTACTTATAATTATCTATATTATAATATCGTAACGTAAAACTTCTAAAGTATTGCAGCAGGGTAATTTTTTTGTATTTATTACAACGATTTTGCAATAATGTTTTTTTTTTGTATTTCTTTAAAATTTCTTAGGTTTATAGAATAAGTACAACCTACCTGTCCAGATTCTGGAGTAAAGATATGTTAAATATTCTAGTTAAACGGCAAATGACGTTCTAATTGACTGCTGTAAATTTAACCAAAACAACCTTAGTACCCAGAAACTTGGTATACATTTAAATCTTAGTCTGAAATTCGTTGAAGTATAACCTCAGTTTTTATAAGCATATTTTTGCATGGAAGATTCCTTAGATATTAATAAATAAAAGATTTAAAAAACTGTTGAGTTTATAATAAAGATCATAAAATTAAAAAGTATAAATAAAATATGAAATATAATAATCTAAAGTTTGATGTGTATCATATACAATACTTAAGACAGTCAAATATTTATATATTATTTATTTCCTATAAATACGATTCCAGAAATTTCGTTAATATTCTGTAACGTGGTTAGGAGGACCTCTATAACACTGATATAAAATAATATGTACGAATTTAATTCACGTGTGTTTAATTTATAGGTATAAGGTACCTATATACATATAATAATATGATAAAATAGTCTGTGTCACTACGTGAAATGTAAATGTAAATGGTAATATTGTATTTTATTTTAATACATTTACTATTATATTCTGTATATTATATCTTAGTGTGCTCATATAAGGTTATATTATTATATTTACATACCTACTTATACAAACATGTACGAGTATATTATAACACATACAATTATATTGGATTATAAACGATCGGTTCAGATTTGTTCTCTCACTACTTTCCGATAGAAAATAAAAGTAGATCTAGCAAATATAATAATGCGTTACGTTGAAAACAAATATTTTAACCAAATGTGTGAGTACAGTTAGGAAATTAATTGTAAAAGTGACAAATACTGTAAAATTGTATTGAAAAATTAAAATTTATTTTTGAAATTATTTATTTTATTATTTTCCATAAATGTATTCCAAATGTACACTTTAAAAAGTATACATTAATTTTATTTTGTTTCAAAATTAACTCATCGTAAGTTGTTTTCATTAAAATTATCATGTCAAGTGTTTGACTTTAATATTATGATGAATTTATTGTTTGTATAAGATTACTGGTTATCGGATGTCTGTAGTCCCACGTCCATTTAGTAAACACACAATGTTTGAATTGAAAGTTATTCGTACTTAGGTATTATACGAATTAAAATAACTGTTGCTGTCAATGAGCACACAATTATTTATAAAATGGTCCAAATTATACACTCGTTGCATAAGTTGAAATATTATACGAGTATTGTAATTAAAGTTTGAATAGAAACTTTATAGGCACAAGACGTGATAATTGTCGGTTTTATGAGATAGGTGACTATAAAATAATAGTATACTTAAAGTTGCAATTAAATGTAACAGTATAATAATAATAGCTGTAATTAAAGAATATATTATAAAGAATGCCGATTATGTTATTTTTCTTTTATCGAGCCGAATTTGTATGTGTTATACGAGTAGACAAGAGTACTATATAAAGTTCTTAGATATATTTAGATTTTAGATACATGTATATTGTATATATTTTGTCATTTATATTTAAATAGATCAGTGACATATGCTAATAAGTTTCTCTCTTTATATATATTATATATGACCATGTTCTCATCGTCGACAACGTCATTTAAATGTGTATACCTACCTAAGTATCAATCTATATTGATAGTTGTTTTAGTTTAAATTGTATGTATGAATTGTACTAAGCTATCAAAATATCAAAGCCCAAAGGATAGCATATTATTTTGTGATTTGTATTTACTTATATTTATAAAACATCAATATTATCACAATTTATGATTTGTTATTTAATTACCAATCAATGGTTAATGGATTTATTAGATTTATGGTTGTAACTTAGATGTTATCTTCTAATATTTAAGTCTAGAGTTTGTTTAAATCATACCAGTTGTTATTATTATTTGTTTATAAACATCTTAACAGCTGACTATTTTAATTGTTTATTAATTGTAAATTAAGGTACGTTATTAAATCAATTGTATATAATGGTACTTTATAAAAAGTTTGTCGCTTAAGTTTTCAACTTTAATTCAAAATGTCTTCATTTATTTTTTTATTAGTTTATTTTGAATAAAATTAACGCTTTAAATTAATATATACCTATACCTATGAATAATTTTTAGTGAAATGGGAGTGGAGGCAGAGTTATTGATTAATATTATAGAAAAATTAAAAAACTAAATGTGTTTTAAACGAATAGTATATACTATTATTTAGTCATATATAAAACACATATTAATGTTGTTTATAATTCAATATCTATGAGTATAATGTGTATGATTTTTGGCATTTTTAAAATACAAACTCATTTCATAAAATATACGAGCTCTTCATCATATTTATAAATTACGATAATAATTTTATTATACTAAGCTGCTCAACTTTAAACTCATTTAGTCATACGCAGTCATATAACTATTACATAAATACATAGTCACGACGATCCATTGATAAATTCTGATCCATTTAACTTGTACAGTTATACCTAGGTATATTTATTTTTATTATTTTAAAATAGAAATTTAATTCATGTGATTTGAAGAACTTGTAAAATGTAACAGAATCAAATTTTTAATTAAATTTTATTACAGTGATTTCTTTGGTTGATTTTTTTTTAATGTCTATAAATAATTATTATTATTGTTTCATTTTGTGCAACATTTTAAACATGTGAATACAAAAGCTAAATTAATTGTAGGTATATTTATATGGCAGTTATAACTTAACAACTAATAAGTATTTTATATTATATATTATGGTTGGAATGCTTATATTGCGTGTATTGTTTGTTCAATAGGTACTTAAGATTTATATATACCTGAGCATATCTACATTTTTATAATAATTGTATTTTGCTTCTCAAAATATAATACAATTAATGCATTGTCATTAAAAAAAATCTCTATGAAAAAATTAGATTTTTTTTTTTATAAAATGTAGTTCTAACTGCATGTAGTTAGGCACCTACTTCAAATATTTTATAGATTTGAACATTTTGCATACCAAAATACATATGTAATAGTATTATGCTCTTATATTTAATCAAACTGAATTAAACTTATGATTAAATATATCAGCAAGCAAAAAAAAGTAAAAGTAAAAATAAAAATATTGTTTCACGGGAAACATATTTAAATAATTGGTTTAACCTGTGATTAAGTCTGTGTGCTTAATGTTTATCTTATACTTCATACATATCATAGTCGATAAGTTAGAAGTTTTATAACTAGGTATTTATAAATCGATATTATTTTACCTAAATGTATTTCTCCATTATTTCAAATAAGTTTCTACTGATAAAAATATCTAAAATATCTAAATGATACAACGCAGGTACCATATATCCTTAAGTCAGACTGTGAGTCTTGGTAGGTTAAAAAATTTTTCCTAATTGTATTGTTATCTACGAAAATTTTGAAGAGGAATTCATCTATTAGTTTAATTTATTTACAAGAAAAACAATTTTTTTGTTGTAAGTTTGAGTGAATTGATCTGTTACAAAATTTTAAGTTGAATAGATATTACATTTTAACTCACATGAATTTAATAATTCTTAAAATGTAAATAAAAATATATACAATGGGAAATGGAAAATCATTCTACTAAAATAAGCCTCCTATGTGCCCAGTACCTACTGCCTATTAAATATTAAATGAAGATTATTGTATAGATCTATAATAATAAAAGCTACCTATTAGTTATTGTACTATACGTCAATACCTATATATTATATACATAATTAATATTTCAATATGAAGGAAAATAATATGTTTCTACATTCTTGTTATTAAGTATCTTTTATAATTAGATTTGATTCATCTATTTAATAATTAATAATTTTAATTTATAATGATACAGCTTTATTTTTAAATTGGTATTTACAATCACTTTATTAAAAAATAAATAATGATTTAGATTATGCAATATATATATTTTTTAATGTACCTATTATAAAGTTTTATTGTTATAAATATAACAAATTAGTAATTTAAAATTAATTTTTAAACTTATGTAAAAGTTATTAATTTATGACAATTTTATTAATTTTATTAGATTGAATGAAATCAATAAGATTAAAAAAATATTCATTATTCTAGAGTTGGACATTAAAGGTATAAAGATTCTGTAGTATAGCGCTAGTATCGAAGTATTTCTATATTTAACACATTTATAACGTAATTAGAATACATTAAGCTTCATGTTTCCCATAAGTACATCCACTGTTATGTTATTTGAAAATCAGCACATTATTATTCGCGAATTTTACGATTTTTAGTTAGCTTATCGAATTAACTAAAAATAAAAAATTGCTTAGGCATTATAATATTCTTCATTGCAATCATTGTTAGGTAGGTACAATATTATAGAAGTTATTATGGTCTAGTAAGTAGAAATAGAAGTGTTAGTTGTAGGTTGTATCTATTATATTATGTAAAATGAATAATATAGATGATACATATTAATGATTTAATATTTATTAATAATAATTTCAGGTTATAGTTATGTTAATATTTTTATTGTACGCTATATGTCTTATAGTTAACTAATATTATTAAAATTAGAAATTAGTTTCCGAACACAATTTCACACCTAATGTTTTGTTGTGATTAAAAATATTACTCATACAAAATGAAACGGATTAAACGATTATCATATTACTTGTATAATAGTGATAAAATTCTATCTAGAACTGCTTGTGTTTTTAAGAAATTTCCTATACTTCAAATTTTCTTCGTTTAATATTATTAAGTACCTACCTGCTTGCCATGATTTCTGTGGCGTTTTGACATTGCTGTTGTTGGGCCAACGACGAGTTCAAGGTTATAGTGTTGACCATCAATCCATCCACTGACTGCCTAATACCTTCTATACCTAGGTCATTGCACACGCATAGAAATGTGCATTGAATTCGGTAAACTTCGATCGCAGAGAAGAATTTTTACTAGGTCTAATGGCAGAAGCCTATTGCAAGTTGTTTAATATTTGTTAAAATGTAGGTACCTCAAATAATATCAAATATACAAATAAATACGTATATAAATTTAAAATAGTTTATAACGTTAAAAAATAAAATTTATGTAGAATTTATATGGATTTTTTTACAGTTAGGATTCTTAGATCACGTAGTTAAAAAAATACAATCAATTATAACAAGACTGCAGGTATCAGTTTTGTTAATTTTAATAGAAAATGGAAATAAAACTGTGTGTAACTATAAATATAATAGTTTTTTACTTAGGTAGTTAATAATTATAATTTTCCACTTGCTAAATATATAAATATTAGAACTTATTAAACTGCAAATTACAAAAATGGGTGGAACCATATACACGGAGAACATGATATTTTGTGAGTTGTATTAATATCTAATTGTTTTAAATATTATTCAGTTTATTTTATTAGTTATATTAAAATTACTTAATACGTCGTTATGCATTTGAAAGAATTAAAGAAATTTTAGGTATTTTCAAAATAATTTTCATTTTTGTTTGAAGTACTGATTATAACATATTTTATTATTTTACATGTGTGGTTTTACAAATACACTGTAATAATTACTTATACTTACGGTTCGATAAAATTATAATTAGGTAGGTAAATAAAAGTGTTTCAAGATAACTTCATAAAAATGTCTTCATGTTTGATTTTGTAATATTATAGGTGTGTAGTTAAGATGCGTATTTGTTTGTATTTTATTATTTCTAAGATGCCTAATATATTCGATAACTGGTGATAAATTTCAAGTTTATCTTAAGTAAATTTGATTTGATTTTTTTTTTTTAATTTAAAATAGGTGAGGTTTTAGTATTGTAGTTCATTGCCCAGCTAGGCATAATGCTGTTCTATGTTAAATATTTTCAAGTAGGCGGTTTTTTAACGCTGTTTCTGACTACCAAAAGAATTCCAGTTTGTCAATATGAAGTTTAATTTCCAAGAATTACATTAGGCCTGTTTCTAGTATAAGCATAGCAAGAGAAAGTAGGTAGTATTCCAACGGGTTTTTTTTTTGGATTTTGCTATTATAATATCTTTCTGTATTATGCATAGCAGCAGTGAACCGTTGTGAAGTACTGCTTATAGACGTTTTGAGGATTAGTTTATTAATCGCATATCGATTCTGAGTATTGAATAGAACATCGTTCTCATATTTTATGTTTATTTTTTCACAACCGCATGTTATAACAGTATTGTAAAATTCATTGAACATAATATTCGTCTATAAAAAAAAAAGGCAAATTATAATACCTTTGATTAATATATCTTCTGCAGACTGTAATTATTATTTCGTTGCTAAATCGAGTTGATTGTGGAAAACATTGAGTATATCTATTTCTCTATTTCTATATTGATTTTATACCATAACTCAGTTGGTGGCATATTTTCGAATAGAATATGAATAGTCACCGAGCCATAGAATTCAAATGAATAGATTCGGCTTTGTTTGACTGTTAATCATAATTTTTAATTTTATTTTCTTTGCATTACACTTTTTAAATTTTTTGTATTGACAATTTATCTAGATTTTCATAAGAAGTTTCTTACACTAAATATTATTACATTGGTAATTTAAGTGTTATACTTTAATAATAAATACGAATAAGAAGGAATTGTGGTTCGTATAAATATAGGTAGTGTACGTAATATGTATTTTATTGCTGATAAACAATAATACATTCGCTATTCGACTAGGGTTAATTATAATAATATTATATTAATTATAAATGATTAAAATTTAGTTATCTATAATATTGTAGTGTAATGAGCTTCACCTCTATATCTATCCTAGTAGAATTTTTAATGATTAACCTCGATTTATAATAACCGTCACACTTAAATGTTCATACGTGGCTTTTTAACTGTTAAAGTTAAATTTACGTGTTTTGGATCAAATTTTAACGGAAAAAAGTTATAAATATTGTTTAATTATAAATCGGATAGGCACTTGAATGTTTCTACACTGATCCTTGGTTATTGCTGTAAGTATATATAAACGTAACGACAGAAAATAAATGGTTCGAAAAAAATGCATGAGCTCCATTGTTTAGTTCAGGGTGTTCATATGGTTTCTGGAAAATACTTTAGAACATTATGTTCATTGTGTATATTCATGTTTTTGAATGGTACAGATAATGCTCAGTTTAATTGAAGAATTTTAATGATTTAGTTTTTTCTCGATATTTTGTATGTTAACTATTCTGGCACAAATCAGTGGATTAAATTAATGCATTAATGTTTCTTGGTATTTTGATTGTATTAACAATTAACATTGTTAAGGCAACTCTTTTTCACATTGACTAAGCAACTTTTTGGCACGTGCATCATATAGCAATGTTACCTATTTATTAAATACTTCGGTCAGAATCTCTGTCAAACCAATATTGTTAATAACCTGCTTGGATAAAGTACTTTTCAATATCTGAACTTGACGACTGAGATAACGAGTTCGAAATAGTTCAAAGAGCAGTGTAAGTGTCGATTTGAGATTTGTTTACAATAAGTTTGACCACCACATTGAAGAGCACACGAAAGCTTAAGGTTAACTTCGTAATAAACTTTATACCAACGTTCAATACCTTTAATCCAAATTACCACAGTTACGAACACGGATTAATTTAAACGCTAACTTATAATAAATACAAGAAAATATGTCTATTATTTATATTTATTATGCTGATTAGCAGAAATAATTATAATAATTCGTTTCAATAATATAAACAAACACTTTTAAATAAAACACAAATTTAATTCGATGTAATATAATAGCAATACGATAGAATATATTTATTGAAGAGTAATTATTTATATTATTATCATGCTTTATATGTATAATAACTTTTTATATATAACATTATAATTTAAGTATAACACATAAATAGGACTGTGCTGGCTTCTCCCGTTCCCTATAGTTGCGTTTATGTTTTAATGTTTTAAAGTAAAAATCACATTATTCACTTTAATAAACTGATAAATCGACACCTACATCTAGAATTCGTTTTTGAATATCTTGATTTATAATGAATTGCGTTTTGTTATACCTATATGATTGACAATAATAAAATACCATCAATGATTTTTAAAATTCCGGTTTGTACAACAAAAACAAAAACAATAAAAAAAAAAAAAATGTCGAATATTTGATTAATAATTAAAATTTATAAAAGCTCAGTCTAATTTGAAGTATCATTGTTATTTATGTTTTAAAACATTGAAAACGGTATTCAGAACAACTGAATTTTATCCATTTCACGAATTGTTCAATATTTTATGAGTGGAGTGTAGAAGTTAAATTATTAAGTGTTATATTAACTTGACGTTTATGATATTGTCAGAATTGCATATTATATTAATACTTGAGAAATATTGCTGTTTGTGTAGAAACCTATTTATTTACCTATTTATACTAATTATTGATGAGATATAACTTTTTGGATAAATACATGGTCAATAGTAGCAGACTATAGTGTGGTTACTGGTTACATAAGTAATGATATGCATATTAATATAGTATCTTGTTTTTATAATAATATATAAATATATAATTTTGTAATTTTCAATAATTAATTACCGATAACCTTCCGAAAATGTTGACACTTAACAAAAAGGCAACTAAATTCTGTATTGAGTTTGAAGATGGCGATTTAATATAATTTATACAAAGCAATTATACCATACTAATATTGACATTGCTACTCCCAATATTCTCATGGCACGATAAGTGAAGTGATATGATTGTCTAACTTATGGTTACTTACGGGTCATCAAAATTTGTCCACCTATTTAAGATTATAAAAACATAACTTAATTGTATTTTAAGAAGTCAATCACATATTCTTTTTTATAGAAATGAGAAAACAAACTTGTATTACGTACTTAATCTTTAATATTAATTTTAATTATAATATATATTAATTTCAATATCATAATGTAGACAAAAAACGAATTACATTACAAATAATATTCTTATCTTTAAATTTAATAGTAGGTCAATAATTACACCAATTTAGAAAATTTAATTTATCATTTTTTTTATGTTGCTTGTATGATATGATAAACTGAAACAACAAATCGATATGACGATATAACACAACCCTAAAGTAAGTACTTACCAATTACATACAATCATTATCGGTTAGATTAAGATTTATGGTTTTTTTTATATATATGACTCAGAATATTACGAATATCAATCAATATTTTTACTTCATAAGTATTACGTGACTGTTTGTCGATTGGACATATTAACTTGTTGTTATTTTAGAGGGGTTGGTTTTTCATTTTATCATTAGTTTTTTTAAGCATAAAGAAGGAATACTACGAAACAATTGTATACGAATGCTTGAGTTTTTGGGCACTTACTTATTAATAAAAAAAAAAATAACACCAAATTTAGATAATATTTTGTTGTGTTCACATTATACAGTTCAATCACTAATGTTAATTGCATGTTTATAATAAATATAGCTTATAGTGAAATCTCATATTTTATATATGTAGTTGTAAATCATCATTCTTATTACGACGTTTTATAAATAAACAGTTTTTATTTATTATTTATATCAGTAATTAGTTAGTTTGATTAGCTCAAGTGCTAAACGTGATTGAAAAATACCAATGTTTGAGTATATATTTTTTAAAGATAAGGAAAAATCAATCTTGAATATTAATATACTTGACTGTATGATTGATGTTTCCGTACACCAATACTTCTTTGGTAGTAATATTGTCTAATGTAATTATTTGATGTTTACATAATAAATTAATAAATATAATAAAACAAATAGGTATACAATGTACATGTAATCATGTTTCACATACGATTTAAAAACTAAAAACTTTGCATATATAATCTACTCTAATTATATTGCATAACATAGCCCAATAAAATTAATAAATTAACTGGCATTTCTAAATGGTGATCCTCTGATTGAATTTGAAAAATAGGTATAGGAATAATATATGTAGTCCAACGAGATCATTTTTAGAGTTGAATGTAATATAATATTATTCAAAATGGCTATTTATGGATTAATATTTTATTCGCTTTCTTCAATACCTATTTTACTATAGGTATTCTAACTCATTTATGTATATTTTAATCTGAAAATCGATTTTATTTTGAAGAATCATTGACATGAAATAATTTTGTATTGTATACGTTTTAAAATATTAATCATATTTTCATTTTCAGTGTGATAATGCATCTAGACCAAATGCATGTACGATTGAGTTCATTAGTTATGAAGAAAATTATCCGATCAAAGCAATGGCATCTCCAGATAACCAAATGCCGGTATTGCAACCTAGAAAGTCCACGAATGCTGAAGGTAAGTAAAATCGTAGTTTTTTTAAACATAATACTGTACGGCGGTAATTAAATTGTTTTATAGCTTGGATTGGAGGTTTAGTGTCAGTTGGCATCATAAGTTTATCGGGGCTCGTTGGCGCAATATTTTGGCCACTACTCAACGACCCGAATCGAAAGAAAACTGTTATGAGAATTCTTTTGGGTTTAGCCACAGGGTCATTATCAAGTTCAGCTGTATTCCAACTTCTTCCTGAAGTATGTGTTTTTAAAATATCAATATCGTATTATATTAATGTAAATAGATTTAAATATATATGTTATAATAAACTTAATGTATACAATTGTATATATAAATTAACAAACACTTATGCTGTGAGAATACAGATCTTCAATTTTATGGGTAATTTCTGATAGGATCTAGCTTGGCAATTTAGAAAGTCAAAAGGAAAAAAATCCTTGTATTTTTCTCAGTTTTAAAAAAAAAAAACTTTGAAAAAAGGGAATAAACCAGTTTTTGACAAAATGATTAACTGTTTACTTAAAATATTCACTAAAAATAAATATTAGAATTTATTCGATTTTAACAAACGATTATGTAATCATTAATAATGTTAGTATAATTTCTGATTATTCGCAGAAATACACTTTTCAAATATGTCAGGAAACTTAAATATCTAAGTCACTTTAACTAAATTGAATTATTCTTCGATTTTTGAACATAATATATTTTAAAATAAAGTTGACGTTTATAGCTAGTAATATAGAATTATATTTTAATGTATCGTTATTTAATGTTAATCACTAAAAATAATCATTAACCAAATTTATTTTTCACTAACGCATTATGTTCATTTATTATTATCACTAATATGAATTGAAAGATCAATAATTTATGATTTATAAAAACTCGTAGATTGGGTAGAGACGTAGAGTAATTAAATTATGATTTTTTCCACATTTATGGATAACTTCGGAAAATCTATCTATTATCAGGCATAGTTTTGTTGCAAAGTAATTATATTAAACCTATATAGTATATAACCTATATGGCTATATATATAAATAAATAATATGTATTAAAAATTAAAATATATGTGTATAATAGGTGCATATAATAATACTAATTATTAACTACTAATAAGTAATTTGCCACTAGGTATTAATGTGTATATTGATAATTTTACATGTTGATGTGATTTGAAAAATGATGTAACTATAGATTATGGAATAATTAATTTTGTTTTAACGAAATTTTTCAGGCGTTCAAAATAGCAGAGTCGTTTCCCGACTTTAGACACACGGCTCTTATAATGTGGTTGAGCCTGTGGGGATTATATATGATCGAAACATTAGCCGGCATCATTTTCTACAAAGAAGAAAAAAAGGTACAAGTATGGTTTATAATTTCGATTCATATACTTAGTTTCTTTTTTCTTTTGATTTATACGGTTTATACAATATTATGAGGTTTATAGGTCGGCATTGACGAACTATCGCCGTCACTTCAGCTCAATAATGGCAATGGAACAGAAATGAAACAAATATCACACGGTCACGGTCACAGTCACAGTCACAAATTAACAAATAAATCTATGGCAAGTGCATATGGATGAGTAAAACGCAAAGTTCTTATTCGCGAATTCGTGATGATTGTATACAAACAATTTCGTTTGTATAAAATAATATTATATTGTTTTGTAAATAAATAAATTCGTCTGTTTAGGATGATAAGAGCCCGATTTCGACGTTAGCTCTATTGGTTCTATTTGGCGACAGTCTACATAACATAATCGATGGTATGTCGATTGGTGCTGCGTTCTCAGAAAATGTCACCACCGGCATATCCATATCGGTTGCAATTGCTTGCGAGGAATTCCCACATGAAATCGGTAAGCACACACTTTGTATCCACAATATTAAGTCCAACATATAACTACGCATATTACAAAGTTTCGTTTCACTCAACCATTCATCTACAGCATTGAGTTTCATAAAAAAAAATAAAAATACTGTTTTCTTAAATGTAAGATACTCGACGACAGTTAAAACGATATTACACAAAAGAAAATATTTTCTATAATTTCCACCTTTCGATAAATTGTGTTATGACTATTATAAGATTCTAACAAGCATTAGACAACTGTAAGCCTGTAAAAATAATATTCTGCATGTTGTGCAATGTTTACCGTTATCAATCTATAAAATTGTCGTTAAATCGCTAAACGAAGGTTTCAGTGTAATTTTCACTGCATCTAAGGGTATTTTTCAAAAAATAATCATACATTAAATTGGCATAATTGTCGATTCGCTCAAAACCCAAAACATGAAAAATTATAATTTGCGCTGTTACATAATATTGTTTATTATTATAATATAAGTGTATTAATTTTTAGGAGATTTTGCTATACTTATTCAGTCCGGCATGTCATTCCGTCGTGCTTTGTCATTTAATTTCCTGTCGGCTTGTACAGCGTTTATAGGTTTGGTAATTGGTATTTGTTTGGGAAATATGGAATATTCTGGGTTTGTATTCTCTTTCGCCGGTGGACTGTTCCTGTTTATTACGTTAACGCATTTGGTAAGTCAATACATTATTTCGTAAATCATTATCCTAAATATTAAATTGAATTCGATACGTCTAACGTCTAAAACTTCACCCCAATTTAAATAAACCACAGTAAGTATTATAATTATTCCAAACATTTTTGTATGCTAAGAAAAAATATGTTTTTACAACAAATTAATTTAAATTAATTATTTTAGTTGTTTTATTATTCAATTTCAATACTCTCTTGGGAAATAATTCTCAAAAACTCTACTTATAAAAACAAAACAATATTATGTTGATCCAATTTACATAAATAATATTTTCATTTATGAACACGTAATGATTAATCAATAACTATTTACTAACATATAATTTAATTATTGTAGTTTCAAACATATAAAATGTTTTAAATACATCGGTACATTGTATAGATAGTATTGAATATGTGTTGTGTAATTGCCTACTACAAATAGCTATAGGAGTAATGTGCTGACAAATTCATAGAAAACACTTTTATAATATTTTTGTTTACATTTTTAGTACTCAATATGATATTTTCATATTAATATTATATAATATATGTAATAATTTAAATTCTAAAAAGAGGTTAGATTTTTTAATAGTTATCTACAAGTAGTGGTAGTCATACGAATGAACTCAATTTTCAATTACTTTATTAAATCTTAAGAAATAATAATTTTCAGTTATTAAAGTAACGTTACTCATTTAATTTTTTATAATGTTAGTAGAAAAATTCTGTTTTTATGGCATATTACTAAATATTTGTTTTATTTTAAAATTTTTGGTAATATAAAATTAGGTTACATGAAAAATATTGAAAATGTATTGAAACATCTCTAAATATTGTTCAACTTTTATTTTTTTTAATACATTTCAATTCTTAATTGCATTAGATCTCTTGAAAAATAAAAATTGTTATTATATTACATATTAAATCAACATAATACAGTATTTATATAATATTAGTAATGTTGTTTTAATCCAAACTGAATTTTACTTAAACATATTAATTTATATTATATTTTTACGTGCATGGATTTTTAAAAATTCGTTTAATCATTGAATTTCATGAGAGATTATTAGCCTAATTAAATATTAAATAATTTAAGTAATTCAATAGTCAGAAATTAAAATTTTATAATAATAATAATAAAAAAATAGTTACTTTTGTTAAGCTTGGGTTGAAAACGCCATTGACGATGTTATTATATTAAATTCATGGTATGTACAAAATTTAACTACCCTAAATATTATTAAATTCCAGCTGAGTTCGAAAGCAGTCTGCAGGCATGTTTGCATTCTACCTACACATGTATTTACGTTCCTCGATAGGAACTAGTGTAACTTAACTGATTTTATAATATACTCAATCAGAGTAAAATTAATAATGACACCGAGGTATTAAACCTTTATATTTTCACCATATAATTCAATGAAACAAAGCATCAATTCATTACCTTTTTTATAAGATAAATTTTAAATAAACCGCTTAACAAAGACTCAATAATCACTAAAATAAATTTAACTATAAATATGTCAAGATTAAAAAAGAAATGTATTGCTTATTTTTTATTATAAGTTAAATAATAATAATTGTCTACATTTATTGAATTATAATAAATTGTATAGAAAATCAAAATCATTATTTAATTACATATAATAATTATTACTAACGATAACCATTATTTAATTAGAGATAATAATAAATATTTATTAGTTTGGAAAAATTCTAGTTTAGTTTTTAAAAAAGATTACATTTTTAAAATCAATTTTATTCGTTGTTCTGAATCTGTTTAACAAAATATATTAAACGTGGATTACACTGGGTTCGTGAGCTTATTTGTTACAGGCCGTGGTTATTGCGACTTTGTTTTGATTGCTATAAACTGTAAACTATTCTACTTTTTACATTATTATAACGTGTAAGTATATTTATTTTCTCATTCATATACCTACCTAGCTACTAAGTACTGAATGATAACTTCAATAATACTGCACTATATTATATATTTTAATTAAATAAATATATAATTTGTTATTTTAGTGTATGTCGTTGTAGAATATCAATTTTAAAATAAAACTTAACTAACCTTTAACCTTTAACCTAAAATACATTATCAGGAGTTATAAGTTTGTTTCTTTGAGTAGATAGTTTAATGGGGATTTGGTTTTAGTTGTGAAACTTTCTATGGTGCATCTTGAGCTAACGCAAACACTGAAACACACATTGATTATATTTTATACTTAAATTATCAACCATATTTCATAAATTTATTGCCACAATAAGAATTGCAAAATGCAAGTAAAATGGCTGTATAATATGCAAAGCCGTAACTGGAAATAAATTTCAAAGGTGGGTGAAGGGTCAAACATTTTTTACTTTTAAAATATAAAACCTTATGAATTTCATTACAGAAAAATACAAATCGTTATTCTAGAAATAATTAGGTACTAAATTTTACGAAATAACGTTTTATACAGACGCAATCAACTGATTATCTTATACTAGTAACATTTTTCTATTTTTTTGAAAGATTAAATTATGATGTCTTTTGGATCCACGTTGATACTTTTATGAACACTTAATAGAAACAGGCAATTTAATTGTGGTTTTTTAGTAGTATTTCGTTTGTTACTTAATTCTGTGTATTAGGCGTTTATGTTGAAATTGGCGGTGTAACCAATTAACGTGTTTAACATAAAATCTTTATTTGGGAAAAAAAATCAGTATTATAGTTGCTTAATGAGTCATTGTCTGTAAATGGATGATATTTTTGAGGATTGGTTATCTATTTTCTATTTCATTCATTTTATTTATACAGTGCATTATATCTAATAAAGTTTGAATAAAAGTTATAACCCGTAGATGATATTGAGGTTTAATCACATATTTTTGGTATAAATAAGTTTTAAGAAGGAAACTGTTTAATGACTTGAAAACTTTCAGTTGTATAAAATTGCTATATGGAAATAGTCTTTTAAAGTAGTATTTTTTTTTATCTTTCTAAGATCACGGAATATCAAATACCTATACTTATTTTATGTAGAATTCCTATAAAAATTTATATTAATAACTTATCAAAAAAGGAGGGTACAGAAAACAAACGGCAATATAAACAATGTATTAAATATAATTAAACTATTTAATTAAGTATCATATCAAACTTTTTATCTGATTTTAATAATCAAAAATATAATTAATTAATTATTATACTATCAGCGTATTAATCTTAATGGGATGGATGACGAGTCTTAGAATAGGTATAAAATGTAACCCATTATATTTAGTCTTGGTTGCGGTGACTGTTGAAAAGCTGCTTTCTAACAAATACGTTGAAAGAAAAGAAAGTAGAATTTTCAATGCTTTTTAATTTAATAGCTCGTATTTGTTATGTACTTAAGTCCAAAACTTATATAGAGATGAATTGTTTTTCAAGTTTTTCAAAGTGACATATGAGGAAAAATCTGTCAAGTTCAAGATATGTTCTTTATTCGTAAATGATGTTGACCCATTGAAATGTCCAAAATCCAAAATCCATAAAAAATCTCCTCTTGGGTCTTGGTTTGAAGGTTATATTAGGTTATAAGGTTATATTTCTAATTGAAGCGTAATTTTCAAGTGATGAAAAATAATCAGTTTATATTGAGTAAAATTATAATCTTCAATTTTAGATTCTGAGCGGAGCGAGGAATGTACCTATTGGTTTTACAATGATGTTTATTTTTATTTTATTCTGTAAACACTTTTCTCCCCCTAAACTTGCTCAAAAGTACAAGTGTAGCATATTTTCTGAAAGGTAATGTTTTTGAGCTGGTACTTTAGAGAGGTCATTTTTCGATTTTCGAAATGATACTCGAAATAAAAGCGGTTAAAGGAGAAAAAATATACAACACCACGATTATGTAGATAATTTAAAATAATTACGGCTTTGTTTATCACCATAGAAACGAATAAAATTAAATAAAAAAATCCTCTCGTCCGCTCAGAATCGTTTTTTATCGAATGCAATCATATCGCATTCAAATCGAATACTTACAGTAAAATTATACTATCCTGTCCGAGGACCTACTTTTATTTTATTTGAACCACTCTTGAACTACATTAAAATACTGAACATATCAAAAAAATGTTTCAATTCTTGTGAACCACGGGTTATTTTATTTTTTTTGCTTCTCCTCTTCTCTTCTTGTGAAATATGGTTTTCTGTGTTTTCAAAAGAGATAAGTTTATATAATTCAAAAGTTAAAATATGTGTGTAAGATAATATTATAATTTCATGCTAATCTATAATTTTGAAGTACTGAACAAGGTCACAGTTTTTACTGAAAAGGTATATAATTATTTATTTTCTGAGTTTACACAATATTTTTAATTCCTGACCTTTCGGTAGTCAGCGAACTCCTGTATGCAGTAATACAATTTTATGTGTGGATTTCATTTTAACAAATAACATTGAAACTAATTGTGAATTAAGAGTATAGGACTTCATAAAATTTACTGTTTTGAGAGCTGTTTTAATTTAATTTAATTTAGTAATTATTCTTTTACTTGACAATATTTCTCAGAGTATCATACTACATAAGCCTTGATACTTAATACTATTTGTTTCAATTTTGTGACTGATTCTGCATGTCTACTAGTGTAGTAATTTTTACGCCATCAGTATAAATTGAGAAGAAGCCTGAAATTTTTAAACCAGCACTTAAGAAATAATTAGACAATACTGAAAACATTTTAGCACCTGCAGTTGTATGTTTCTCTAGTTTCAAGTGGTTCATAATTTTTTTTTAAATTTTTTCTTCATTCCAGTTCTCATACCAAAAATAGATAAGCAGCAGTACTTTATCAGAAATGTTAACCAACTCATTTAATTGCAGAGTATATATCTTTTATTTTTTTATTTAAAGTTGTCTATGAATATCATCATTCATTGTAGTCATGTGATTTGAAATGATATCATTAGAAAACATGAGTTGTTCACTTGTTCGTATTTTTTAAATAGTATTATCTCCTTAAAGTGTACGGCAGGCATTCACCATACAAGATATAATTAAGTCTTCTCCTATGGTGAAATTTTTATTTAATTAGCAATGCTAAACGTTATCAAAAATGATGTTTTAAGAGCCAACTCATTTCCAATTTCTGTATTTCGAATCATTGTCTTCTGAGCTTTCAATTCGCTTTCTTTTAAAAAAAAAATAAATCTAATGACTTACTCTGAAAGCGATGGTGTTTAGTTTCCAAATGCCTTTTAAGTTTTGCTGTAGCCATAATAAATCAAAATTTCCGATAAAATAATGCATTTCAGGCAATCATCTTTTGGTTAGGTATATGTGAATCCAAACACTATCATATTAACGATTTTTCGTTTTCTTCACGTTTACATCACTCATCGTTGATAGGTTTTCAGAGCTAGTATTTTTAGTAGGTTTAGATTTTTTTAGAAGAAATTAACTTATTTTGTTTACTCTTATCGGTAGTATTATTATTACAATAATATATTCAATAAATTATTATACACCACACATGCGCAATTGCAGACATTGCTAATGTTTTACGAGAATATAACGAGTTTCTTCGCAAGATACTAAGCTGTGACTCCAACTCGCGATAGTCGACTACATGTTTAAAAATAATCAACATTTATTAATATAATGTTGTCATCAATAAATAGGTATTAAAATAGGTAACAAGTTTGTTACATACATATTATTATACACCCAACTCCCAAGATACTTCTTGTACATAACAAAAATGAACAATTTATTATGGTTTTTATCAAAAATTTATAAACAATAAAAATAATATTATAATATTGTATTATTGTATTTGCGACATTGTCGAGCTATCGCTGTTGTTCTTGTCGTCATCGTTTTACAGGGAAAATTTATTAATACCCTTTTAAAATGCCTAAGAAAAATCCAAATATACCATTTAAATCAGGAGATTATTTTAAATAACCGCTTATAAAAATTAAAAGAGTACGTCTATAACAAATTGAATAATAGACACATATAATTTTGTTTTTATTATTGTTATTATTAAATGATTAATTGTTGTAGAAATTTAAATAAAATTTTCCAAGTCTATTCGGAATCACTGAGAATTAGGAACCCTTACAGTGTACTGCTGAACATAAGAAAAGCTTTTATAGACTGTTATTAATGTTGAATCTATTTTTGACATCCAACTAGTTTTAGAATTTTGATGTGATGTATCAACTTTAAAATTTTTTTTTCTTTTTGAAATATTTTTTTTAAAAATCTGGCTTATATTAGTTTGTTTATCTTTAACTTCACTTACAACTGTTTTAATACATATTCTACTTCGCTTAAATCATATGTTACTGATTGTAATATTTTTTGTAAAGATAATGTTAAAAAAATAGTGTGTTTGATGTCAATAAACTTATTAAAAATCAGTAATTGTAATGTTCTGATACAGAATAAGTGCTTTTGATGATCGTGTCTTGAAATAATTGAAGTTATTCTCAAGTTCTAATGATATAAGTTTTAACCAATTTTGATAAATGTATTCTTACAAATATACCAAATTTTTACTATCTGTCGAAAGTTTCCTAATTTTATATAAATAATCAGTGAATATTTAACGTACTTTCAGACGTTTCGTAAAATAAATATGGGTTTTCTACTTATGTTTCGAACATCAAAATTTAACACTTAAAATCAATAATGAATATTGGAAAATAATTCTATGGACTTTGGTTATGACAATATTATACGCTTTGCCATAATTGTTAGATTTTTAAATCATTAGGTGGTTTTTCTGTATCTAATGTCCTTATCTAAGTTCTGAATATACTTTTTATTTTACCTACTTTAAATTATTGTTTTAATGAAAATACAAGTATAGAAGTATACAAGTATAGATATCTACAGCTAAAACTATGCTAAAGGCACATAATAATCTAAGAAAAGTAGAATGACATTTTTCTAAATTTAGTTTGTGCACAACAGTGGATATTTTGCATTGTATACTATCTTTGTAAGTAAAGATACAATGTTATAACAATAGTTTTTTAACCTCTGTTAAAACCTTTCAAAATTTCAAACATAAAATTGTATAGTACTATAATACTTAAGAGTTTTTTACTGAAAATGAAAAAAATAATAAAGGTAAGAATAAAACCTTCTTTGACCTTTAATCAGTAGTGCTTATTGAGGAGTGTCAAATAATATATATAAAACAATGGTGGACTAGAAAATTATTTACAACATTCCGGTACACTTGTATTTTATTTCGAAACAATATACTCAACCTCTTTATATATTATTATGACGTCGTTGGTCTAAATTACTTGACCCTTCACTTATTTTTTATAACCGTTTACACGATTTTAATATTTGAATATTCCCTTGATTTTTTTCTTATGATAAATAAAAACAACTAGGTACGTAATCAATAATGAAAATGAAAATGTTAATTTTTGTATTCAGCGTTCGCACATAAGAAAGTATATTATTATTTTTATCTATGGTGTCTTATTGAATAACATTATTTCATCTTTTGCAGTGTAGTGGTTAAAGTATTACTTACTTCTCTATCAAAAGAATTTAAAATTTTCATATAACTTTTTTAAACTAAAGTTGAATATTATTTAAAGTTAATTTAAATATATAATTTATTCATTGACTTGAATAATGTTTAAAAAGTTTGATCAGTATAGTTTCCACTTTCCACTTTAAATATTCGTATCATTGCCCATTAGTAAAGAAGTTATTATATTATTCGTAGGAAATATCCAATATCAAATAATAATAAATTGTATTTGTTAATAAAGTTGATAAACTCAAATACCCACACTTAAATAAATTGATATAACTATTAACATTATTATGTATTATATGTGATTAAAGTTTTATAAAAATAATAAAACTTGATTTTACATGAGCAATGTTATTTATTGATAGATGTTTTATTGCAGGGATCTCCAACCTACAATAATTCATCGGTCGAAATTGGCCCTCAAACATATCTTAGATACCCTGCCCTTCAAATGAAAATGATAAATTTAAAAATATACATGTCACAGATCGTAATCGTATGAACTCCTCATCATGTTTCACATGTGGCTAGTATTATAACCTGTTTTATTAAGTGAATAAAAGAGTATAAAAATGAAATATTTTTAAAACTAGTTAGAAAAAATATATTTTATAGAACATAATAATATTAAAATGTTTAGTAAGTAAATAATACAATTGATGAAATTATAAAAAAAAAGATCTTTTTGTTAAAGCATAATTTAAAAGCAAGGTATCTATTAAAAGTTTTCTATGAATAGGTACTATAATAGATTTGATTATACATATATTTTTCATTGTAATAATAATTGATTAAAACACCTAACCCTGTAAGTTAACATCGTAGATATATTATATTATATTAGATGAAAATTGAAAACTTAGTATATAATAAATTATGGGTTTTTAATAATGTAATGTAGAATAAACTAAAACAAATTATATTATTTACCTGAAACTTATAAATATTAGGAATAAAAGTATTATTAAAAAAAAAAAACATTCAAGTTTGAGAAAAAGAAAAAGAAACCTTTTACCACAAATAATTTTAAATACTATTTACATTCTCATACATTATAATAAAGGATTTAATAAACAGTCAGATATTAAATTCTGTGATTAATAGACTTTTAGATTTAACTATTTAAGTATCTTCTTTATGGTATTTATTTAATATGAAAAAACATGTCTTTAATAGCTTTAACTAAATATATGTACCTATTACGTTATTGTATTGCATTGATTTAGGGGCTTTATTAATATTTTGTAAACGTTTTGTTAAATAATATACTGTTGACGTTGACTTGTATAACGTATTAATCATAATGATTCTAAATGAATTAATTTCCATTAGAAATATCTTAAAATCATATAATAATATTGTATAGGTACAATTAAGAGTTGTATATATAGGTTTGTGCTGTTATTTTGATTACATTTCTTATTTAATGTTATTATCGTGGTCGAAGCTTAATTGAATTTTCAGTTCATTGTACATTTTAGTTTGAATATTATTTATTTAAGTATGTATATTGCATACGTTTCAGTAAAGTAATTTTTGTTAGTAAAAATATGTAATGCGAATGTATTATGTTACAAATATTCTGAATCGATACAACAGTCTAAACAATTAACAATGATTGATAAATATATTATTCAAAATCGTTAGAGAACAATATCATTTTAGTTTCTAAGCTTTATACCATTCACCGATCACCGTGTCCGATTTAATTTTATTCAGGTTCAAGTAGCCGACTTGCCGTTACTTGAGTGTATGGTTTGGGTTGAATCAAATTAATAATCATTAATAATTTAGTGATTATCCTAACATTTAAGCGGTTATAATAGAGTAGTTATATGTATTATGAAGAAAAAATAAAAGTTTTAAATAAAAATGTTACTCGTAATTTAAAATATATATGTATATAGAACTTTGGTGTATGTTATTTATATCTAGTATATTATCTAGCTTGTAGTGTATTAGTATATGGGTCATATAATGTAATAAACATTTATGTATTTATGTACACGAGAAAAAAATAATATACTCGCTGTCTTTGCGAATAGCATTTTTACTTCGACTGAGCAGTGGCTTTAAATAAATTATTAACGCCAACGTTTTCCAGTACGTTAAGTCGGATTGAATCGGCAGCCTAAACTAACCTTCCCGTAATCCACACTCGGTATATAGGTATACTCTTTACGCGATGTACTTGTCTCAGTCACTCACTTACACTGCGAAGTCACTTAAAACTTAAACATACATGTAAAATATGAGCAAATAATGACGACGCACAAAAGATATACAACATAATATTATTATGTTTTATTGTACACAATTTACATATAAAGTAGGATTGAATCAAAATCATTGTACAGTTTTTATCATTTATTATTAACGGTCGTAATTGTTTAATATTAATTGTTGTTTAAATTATTTATTGCTTTAATAATATAGTGTTTTTTCAATAAACGTGTCGTTGGTAGTTATTGGTATTCGGGTTCATAATAATATATTGCGCACCGTAGAAATAGAGCAAATATTATAAGCACATGCGTGAACATTTGGTTAGGTAATTAAAATCGAATCCACGTAGTCCACATATATATCACTGTTGCAGTTGTTATAGTATTATTTTAATAATTTTGTAACTCGAAAAAAATTCTTTTATTAGTAGCGGGTTTTAAAATTTCTTAAATTTATTTACATGCATATAGTACTAGTTACTAGTTACTAAAATATTGGTTGAATAAATTATTCTACCATTTCGATTATTTGTAGTTATAATATACTATTTTAACCATAAATCTACTATTTCATAGTTTCATAGATAATAATACATAAATTGAATAAATATTACTAGCTTAATCCAGAAAATAAATTGAAAAACAACAATATTTGGTTTTAGGTACGTCACGATTGATTCTTGAAAACCGGAAAAAATAAAATTATAAGTGATAGGAAAAACCGTTACAATTTAAAATCAATAAATAATAATACCTAGCAGTTGGTATATATTTTTTTAGGTCAGTCAAAATGCAAATCTGCCTCTGTTTATTTCTGAGCTCCCATGCCATTTGGCCAACGGAAATGTCAGCCTGTTCACGATTTACGATGTAAAACACTAAAACAATGTTTATTTCAAATGTATTTTCTTTTATCTTTTGTAAATATTAACATATACACACGAGTATATTCTGTTTCTTTTTTTGTCTTATATTGTCAGCTCACCTAAACGTTTTGTTTAATAGGATTTTGTTTCTAGTCATTTTAGATCACAAACAGGAACTAACATATTATCTTACACCATCGTCACTACAACACTGGCATTTCACACTATAAATTCTTTTTATCTACAGTAGTTTAGTATTTTGATTTTACGCTCACGTCATACGTTTTTTTTATTTGATCGACAATACATTTTCTGTTTTGTATTTATTTATTTTGGGTTCTGAGTAAAGTAGTAAATGTATTGGTTTTGCAATGAAAAGTAATGTTTTAGTGTTTAACTTTTAAGAGGGAGGGTTCAAATGTTTACCGCTGCTTTTCAGAATAATTGTAAAAAACAAAAAATAAAAATAAAAATAAATTACGGAAAATTGAAATATTTATTTCATATGAGCTTTTGATTTTGACAAAACCGATTTTGTTTTTTGTAGGAATTAAAAAAAAAATGAATAACTATACATAGAATTTTTAAATTATAAATTATGTGATGACAGAAATATTTTACTGATGAATATTCAATTTTCAAAAAAATCAAACAGTTATTAAAAAATTGCTAATTTATATGAATACAATTTACCTTATTCGCTAATCGAACATAATACATAAACTTATTTATTCATTATTCATTAGTAGTATTAGAGATATATTGAACTTATTTACATGCTGTATTGCTTACCATAATTAATTTTTGTAATATTAAAAATCTCTACCTTTATATTTATTTACAGAAGCGTAAATATGTGGGAGGGGGTGTTCTTCCATTGATAATATCAGGGCTTGAAACCGATTGAAATAATTTCGGTTTTGGTTTCGATTTTGTATACCGATTTTGAAATTGTACGATTTTGGTTTCGATTTTGTATACCAATTTCTAAATTTTTTGGTGTCGGTTTCGGTTTTAATTTTTCAATACCGGTATTAAAAATTTAAGTTTCGGTTTCGGTTTTGTATACCGGTTTTTATATATTTCGGTTTTGGTTTCAGTTTCGATTTAGATAAAATTAAAGTTGAAAAAGTTAGGTTACCTAACCTTAACGATAAAAATTAAACAATACTTACCAATTAAAAGAAATATATTCATTACTATTAATAAAACAACTAATAATTTTGCAAATAATGAAATGGTTATCAACATTTTAATCACGATCTCACGGACATATTAATGGAATTTACGTATTTAAAATTTTAAAAACACGTAAATTAAAAAAAAAATTAACGGTTTACAATTTTTTCTTTTTTTGGTTTTGATTTTGATACCGGTTTCCTATTATTTTACGTTTCGGTTTTGATTATGGTTTCGGTTTCGGTTTTAAAACGGTTTATACCGGTTTCTGAAATCGGTTTTAAAAACGGTTTCAAGCCCTGGATAATATGTAGTATGCACCACTATTCATTGATAAAATGTTCCAATTACATATCAAGTTAATAGTTTCAAATGTTACATGGCCTTACGAAATATCTAAGAGTAAAGTTATCAATCCTAATCATTACTAATTTACTCCATTAAAAACATACTCCTACTCAATACCTACCTAATTACAAGGTACACTCAAAACTTACTATACAGCAGAGTGAGTTCGCGTTTTTTTAAAAATAAATTTAACTGTATGATAAACTTTATATCAAAATAAAAAGGAGATATGTAGGCAACCACTCTGCTGTACAGTACGTGTTAAGTATAGCTGTAATTGAAGAGTAAGTCAGACACTATAATTTATGTATAACGTATTTTTTTTATTTTTGTAAAAACCATCATTATGATGTAATTCATAATATTGTTTAATGTAAAAAAACTTAAGAATATATTAGAATAACGAATAGCTTAAATCAAACAATCGTTAAAAATGTAATAATAATTATTATTTTGTTTTATTCTCTGACGAAAATAGCACAATAATTCTAACATATTTACTAATATATAGTAATATAATTATGAAACAACAAAAAAATGTTTAAAACAAATAAGGGTTTAATTAGTTTTAAATGTTTTAATTGATTTGTATTATAATAAATGAAGTTATCATTTTTAATTTTACTACAGTTCATCATAATTCTGTTTAGAGACTTAAAATAGCTGAAATTTTTATATAGTAGTATAATATACTATAAAAAAAAATAAAACAAAAAGAAAGATAGGTTGCTCTAAAATTAAAATATAACACACAAATATATCTAAATAATATTTTAATTATCAAAAAAAACTGTGTATTATAATTAAAATGCATTATAAAATATATATTTAAACACAAGCAAATAACCACAGTTGTTGAAGTTTTGATAGATACTCGTAATAATAATAATAATAATAATAAATATGCACTTAGATTATACCTATTTTACAAAATTATTAAACAGAAAATATTATGTTTATAAGAAAAACTACAAATTATTATTGAAGTCCAATAATTGATATTTTAATAATGCTGATGGTATTTATTTTTGCTGATAATAATGTATTTTAAGTATTTGGATGTAGTTTAATATTATTTTATTAGATTATTCGAAAAAATGTTTTACATCTTAGGCGATCGAGTGTTTTTCGGATTAGTCGTAGTTTGAAAACACGAATGGTGTATTAGTATATATTTTAAGAGAGATTACAATGATAAAACAAGTTTATAAAGTGATTTTAAATTAGTTTTTAAAGTTAGGTCTACCGATTGTTATGTAAATTAAAACCTTTTGTTTCAACTCTCATTAATATTGATTTTCAAATTAGAATCTTTGGTCTCTTATTTATATTGTTCCTAAACAAAACCTTTATATTTTAGGGACCAATTAAATAATGTATCGATTATGACTAAGATATGTGGGTGTCTACTCCAAAGCTGTTATGTAAAGCATTCATTTAAAAAAAAAAAAAATTAAATAAGTTATATTGAAATAATTTATAGCAAAAGAATGAATATGAAACAGAATTGGAAGTATTTGACAGTGTAATGTAATCTGATAGGTATGATAAAATATATGCATTTTTGAGTCTACAAGTAACACGTATGTTTGTTCAATACATATTATACAAATATTGAGTTTAATGTATTAATGAATATCAGAATATATTTTAAAATATTCGTTCGAGATAGTATATATGTAATTTTACATTTGGATTATTATTTAATGCTAAAGAAAAAAAGCTTTTACTGATGTAAATGAATATGTAGATTAGATTTTATTCAAATATTCGAGCCTTTAAATTTTTTTTTTAATGTTTCGTCATGGGAAATCAAATTGATCATATTAAAAGTGAATAAATAAACCGTTGGAAAATGGTCACAAATAACTAACTGTATATTATAATAACAGTAAACAATCATAATGTTTACACACTAACATACATACATTGAAGTATTTAAATTTCATAGTTAGTATGTTGATTTGTTCATTGAATTAATTAAAAAAGTAACGTATAAAAGGTTTTTTTACAATGAATTTAAAAATGACTTTTTGAATTTATTTTATTTTAGTATTTTTCATGATTTTAAGTGATTTTTAGTTTAATTGGTTGATTAATAAAAGAAAAAAATCATTTGATAATTAATACTTTATATTATGTTTTTCATCTGATAATTACTAATAAGTTTTTCCTAATTTAAAAACTAACTAGTTAACTAAAAACTGAAAAACCGATTACTATTAATTCAACTATTTTCATTTTCAAATAAAACATTTTTGTATTTTTTCTGTATTTTAATAAGTATAATATATAATAGAATATGAACTATATTAGTATTTAAATTAAAATCTAATGTTAGATATTGCATTATGCTAGGATTAAATATAATATAGTTTCTTAATATTATTTTGTAATAAATATTCAACAGATATTATTCATATGAACTATTTCCGAAAACTACTTTTAAATCATTTTATTTTGAGTCGGTCAAATTCCTAAGTCCGCAATTTTATCAAATAAATAAACAATAATAATAATAATAATAATAATAATAATAATTACAATAGCTACAACTCTGACAGCATGTCTATAGCTTAATTTGAATTTTCTACTATCTGACATTCAATAAAATATAAGTAAAATTTTATTAAACATAATTATGTATTATGTTCATATCTATTAGATATTTTTTTATACAGCTTATTTACAATGGCTTATGTGTATTTTGAACGCCACTAATTTTTTTAAATATATAATAATATTTTCATCTTTTCATCAATATTACATCTCTACTTGCGTGAGTAAAAGAGTGTGACGTGTATTAATAATATTAATAATAATAATTGTAATTTATACTACATAATCGTTAGGCGTTAAATGAAAACGTTGAATTTAGGTATGTAATAAATATATATATATATAAATAAATATTATTTTATTCGTGTTTCATACACAATTCTAAGTAATACGGGCTTGACTGCAAGCGGATACGTTTGGTTAATTTTTTTTTTTTACTTTATAAGAGCTTTGGTGAAAATACATGGAGGATTTAAATTACATTTTTAAAATGGTAAATAATAGAAAGAATAATATAATATAATTATTATATTGTGTTATTTACACGTATACTTAGTGCTTATACTTATACTTATTTATACTTATACTTATATTAAGTGATCGTTTTATTCTACAAAAATGATTGCGTTACGCATATTGTACACGTATAGTTTTAAAATTTGTATTTTGGTTTGTATTTTCTTAATACTTTTGATATTCTTTTTTTCAATGGTCTCAGATGAGTTCTGCAATATCTCTGTAAGTGGCTGTGGGATGCCTCCAAATCGATTATCTACGTGACTGAAAAATTTGCGCTCTCAGTTGGGGTATAAAACAGACTCTGCACACTGTTAAGCTCTTGTTGAATACCGATGTCCTTTTGCTTTATAAAATATAAATGTAACATATTATCTATATTTTGTGTTTTGTGATAGCATTATTATTTCAGCAATCTGAAAACGAATGACCTTTACAAAATAACTTAAACTGTTAATGTTAGATAACTGCACTGCATCTATAATATTATATAAAACGACTTCAAATGTTCTAAATCATTTTTATATATATTTTTTTTTTTGTTAAATTAGTATTATCTAAATTAATCTATTTATCAATTATAATATAGTATGACATAGTTTTAAAAAATGATATTTAAAACGTATTTTATGATAAATAGAGTACATTTTGATTTATGACAATTTTTAAAGTTATGTTCTTCGATTAGATTGGGTTAATACAGAAGTTGACAATACTGTTAGAGATTATTTTTCCATAAATCAAATTCTACATAAAACGTATTAAAAAGTATAAACATTTATACAGTTTAAATTTCCAATTTAAGATTATCATGTCAGCAGACTACGTTGGCATAAAAATACAAATAATTGTATCATAATATTATGCAGTATTCTTATAAATACGTGTAATTTTTTGCATAATATAACAAATTTAAATTGGTACCTATATGTAAGTACCTTACACGCCATATTTATAAACCAAACAAAATTTTGTAATTTTTTTTTTTTTTTAATAAAATTAGTTTTAAAATCTATCATTTAAAGTGAATTATAATTTAGTATCAATCTTAAAGACTCAGTAGTCAGTTAGGTTAGTATTTGGAAAAGTTAATTAATTTATAATATAATAAAGATAAAATTAATAATATATTATAATATTTTTTTGTTGCTAGGTTTGAAAATTTGAAAATGAATTTAAAAAAATAGTACGTTAATGGTTACTGTAGAATAGGCTACACAAATGTAACGTTCTTTTTTCCTCAATACGTTTTGAGCGATGTTGTTTTAAGTGTTTTAACAGTTCTTTATTTATTTAAAACACTTTAAGACTCTGGTTATATTATAAAATAAAATAAAAATATATGTTTATGTTGTGCTCATTTATACTCTTATGATTTGACTATGAATATTGGAGCTTTAGCTTTATAACAAATCTAATTTACTGATAAATAAATGTACTAATGTGATGCAAAATGGTCTTAAATTTCACAAAACGTTGGTTTGAATTGTCTTAATCATTTTATTATTGTCAATAAAAAATATAAAAGGGTTTTTATGAATTATTCAAATTACATTTATACATTAAATCATTGAATTGCATAGTCATTATATTTATACATATTATTTTCTTTTAAATATTTGTCAGAATAAAATATTATATCCAGCTATTAAACTGACGTTGTTCGACGTATTTTATAACACTTTAATTGCATTTTATACTTATTAATTCGTGATCAGTTTTATCTCATACGTATCGTAAAATATATATATTATATTATACGTATTTATGTACATAATGCGTATATAATAAGTGATTATTTATCAAATACTACCAAAGCGAATAAATTGTAAAACGTATGATCATTATTATTCTAAATTATCCAAGACTATTTTTTTCCCAACAAATTGCAATGAGTCAGTTATTGTATTTGGTTTCTAAAGACTCCTAAACACTAGAGTTTAATAACTATTTTTTTATTAGATTTTATGTTTCAATACCCTAAACTTTATATTATAAAATTATTACAAAAGACTAGAGATTAATTAAAAATAGTTTTATCACCTCAAGACAGGAGAAGTGTATACTCTTTTTATCAACTTAATATGATAACATAAAAAGTAAAATAGTGTCGATATGGTTGTATATATCAAGAAAAAAATATAGGTGTCGAAAAATATTATTTCTTGTAGTGTTGTTATTTTATATTTATTGTCTGCAATTTTCGTAATTTCTACAGCCACAAGTTTTGTGAACGAGGATGACAAAGAAGTATTTTAGACGGACGTCTAGATATCGAAATGTGCAGCTAGTCAGTTCTACGTGGCTTTTTTTCGGCAATAAATCATATTATTATACATACGGCATTGGTGAATCGATTTTATTTTGTCAATATAAACTCGTCCGAGAGCAGCGTTTTTGTATATTATTTCGTAAACCTTTGGAAGTCGTCTCGCAGTAGGTATACACTTTTCCTTGGAGGCTTACGCAGGGAGGGATTTTGAATGACTTCCTCGCCCACATGACTTTTGCATCGCGATTTTCACGTCATCTTAAATGTATGATATAATTTATCGTTATTTCCCATTTCCCAAGTCAACAATAGTAATGGTAAACGAAATTAAAAAAAAAAAAAAAAATCCCAACAAATAAACTAAGTAAAGTCGTATTTTTAGGATGTATAAAATACATTAATCGGTATTGGAAAATATTAATTTTTTGATTTTTTTTGATATTACAAGATGGTTTTAATAAAAAAACTAATTACAAATACGTTATCACATTAAATATTGTCTAGATACTTGTTTAACAATAACATAATAAATAATTTTTATTTTATAATAATTGTGAGGAATTTATGAAATTTGATGTCGGATTCACTACATTATAATATAGCTTTGTGTTTGAATTGTCTATTATATATCATAATATATACTCGTGTATGGCTAAATAATAATAGATAGATACAATAATTGTTGTAATTGTATTATGTATATTAATAATGCTGTTCTCTAATATATACGTTCATGCAACAATATATTTGTATTCATAGATTGAACAATATTATACTGTGACTACCAAGTTAGTATAAAAGGTACTTACAAATCGCAATTACACTTAAGTATTTTTATAAAAATGTCGTGGTGTATTAAAATTGGAAGGGTGAGACCCTAGGGGGTTACAAAGGGCCTAAAAATGTTATCTACCTTATTAAAACAAATGCCGGTTACGTGCCTCCTCGTAAGATTGACATTACATGGATGATTGCGTGTGATAATATGGTGTTTTTTCTTGTTTGTAATGGTGTGATTTTCTGATAATTTTTTCTTAAAATTTAATTTCTTATTATTACTATAAATAGGTACATATTATTCAAGTTAATTGTTTATAAGGAGAAACATTTATTTATTATTTTTATTTTTTAGACACCAGAAATGAAGAGTATGATCGATGAAAACTTGATTGAAAGTAAATCGTCTGCATACACTGGGCTGTTATTGCAAAACATTGGTATGTTAACCGGCGCTACTTTGATGTATCTCATCACGTTTTCGGATTTCCTGAAAATTTAATGGTAAGAAAATAATACAAAAACATTTTACGTTCGTTTTTTACTTGTCAAAAAACGTGCTATATGTATGTAGGTATATATATATAAGTGGGCAGACGATACCTGTTGTATCTTTGTGAATATGTTTAAATTAAACAGAAAATATATTTATTCTTATTTTATTCTTTTTTTTTCAGATTCATTTAAATTTAAATATTATACCTAAATATTTATCGTACACTTTGCTTTGAGCGTCTGGTGGAGGGTTTTATGAAATTGAACATATTTATATTTTTTTAAATTATCACTAGCTACGTTCATTGTATAATAATATTGCTTCAATTATAAACATAATAAATTAATAACTAACACGAAGAAAAATATAAATGAATGGTTTATAAGTTAGTAGCGAATAATAGGCACATGTCAATATTTTGTCGATCGTCAATTATGAAAACGAGGTTAATATATTTTAAATGTATATAGTATGTAAAATAACGACGGACGTTATTTTGTGATCAATTTTTAAAATTTAATGTAAACTTTATACTCTTTTAATACCATTGATTATTACGAAAAAATATTTTATTTTATAACGTTATGTATAAGAAATATATAATATTATGATTAATATATAAGCATCTGGTAAATAATCAATGTAAATCAATTTTTACGCAATATTCGCATTTATCAGTTGTAACTTCGTTTTTTTGAATCAGATGATTTCTTTAGTATTATGATTTTTATAAACCATAACTTAATCATTTTAGAATTTAGATAATTTTATATAATAATAATATAATTTATATAATTTATAAATTGTTTAAGAATATTTTTTTTTTAAATATGTTTAACTAGGATTATTACTAGAATTATTATAAATGAAAACCAGTACATATGTTTTAATTTATTATTTATATCATTATCGATATTTTTATGAATGTTAAACTACGCGTTTGTTATAATTATTATTTTTTAATCATAATTAATACATAGACAATCAAATATTTCTTTAACTATAGGTACAAGATTCTACATTTTTACTACATAGTATAACATAATAATCAAAGAAAATTTTTTTTCGAAATGTTAATGACGTTTATAACGTTTTTATAATACAATTAAAGTTTTTGATTTGTTTATAAATTCAAAATGTTTGGACGTATAATACTTTAAACGTAACTGCCTTAAAAATTAAAATATTTCATAAGAACGTTAACTAAATTGAATCAGTCTAAAGTTGACAATAAACAAAACTCAAAATGAGTTTTTTTTATCTTTAATTTTTATAAAATTTTATATATCAAAACCTTGTGTTTTTTCTATAAGTTACCAAACAGTAAAATCGTTCACAATTTTAAATTGTTTTTAATGTTATCTTTATATGATACATCATAGTTCAATTATATTATATATATTGTCAGGTTTTGACTTGCGTATTTAAAAACTCATTAGCGGATTGGAATTTTGACAACCTCCGCATAAATCTAAATTATAAATTTCACTTTAAGCTACTGCTCATCTTATTTACCCCTTAATCTGGGTATCGCAAAGTATTTTAAAAGAATCTTAAGTTACATAATATATACAGATACGATCAATTTTTTGTTTTAGAAATAACCATTTGAAGTATTGATTTAATTTTAAAGTATTTTCCCTTTTATAACATTGGATTATATTTTTAAAATTCACTGTAAATTTAAAATTTTTATACTTTAAGATATTCCATTCAAAATTGTTAATTTGTGAGATGGATCAAAAATTAGAATAATATATAATGTATTTAATTTTTATATAATTACCTAAGTGCAATATATTATTTTTATTCGATGTTGATGTTTTAACTGTATGTAATTGTTTTAAGTATTTTATTAAAATATGTACATAAACTGTAAAGTGTATAATAACTTAATTATATTAAATATTATTTTAAGATAGAATCTAGAATGTTATAGAGTTTTTAAAAAGTGAAGCTGTGCCAATCAAAATATTAATTAGTAAAAACTTTAAATTAATTGTATAGTTTGATAAATATTTGGATGAATATTGATTTAACATTTTCCTTTGATATTGATTCTTGTACAAAAATCATATTATTTCGAATGTTTTATTATTTTAAAGGTATACCATCATTAAATTGTATTACCCTTCTTATTGATTATTTTCTTTTTACTAACTAAAATTAATTACGTAATTTCATATACTCGTACTTATAATGTACAGTTCGCTCTTGCACATGCAGTAGCTATTAAATACCAACTGTAGAAACTCTGTTAAATGAACGTATGCTAAATTGTTAACCTACTGGTACCATGGCCTACTCAGGACAGCAGAATATGGGGTGTGCCCCTCCCCATTTACCATATTTCTTTATTTTTTCTTGGTGTTTAATACAATTACAATTATTAATACCTAGACGTATAATTATTTTCAACTATAGATACTTTATTTAAGCCGATCTCGTGTTTTAAACTGTGTATTAGTGTATTCATTTGCTTAGTTTTACGATTAAGAGTACAAAATAATGTATCATACATTATATATTCATTTTAATTTGAAATTGATTTAAAATATCTTAAGAAATTAATATACTTAAATAATGAATATATTATACATGTGTTATAAAATAAAGAATTTAATTTCAAGAAAAAACTTTCTTATGTATTAATTATTTAATATTTAAATACAAACTTAATGTTAAGATTATTAGAATATATTTTTGTTGGGAAATCAGAATCATTATCGATATATGAATTAAATAAATAAATATAATTTTTAAAATCGTAGAATTTAATGTTCTAAAAACAGATTTTAAATTATTTACGTTATAAATTTGTTAACCTATATCACTATAGTATATTATAATTTTATTTTTATAGTTTATATTTTATTTTAAAGATATATGGTTATCAAAATTACCTTGAGTGAAACTGATAATTTTTAATTGTAAAAAATACTAATTTAAAAGAGTAGACCCATTTTTAGATCTTTTAAAATCGATAAATGTCATATTAGACTTAAAATTAACATCAAATGTTTGATAAATGTAAATTAAATTTACCAGAAAACAATCTTCTAATTTCTTTAATTTTTTAACTTAAGTAATATTATTAATATTTTAAAATTCTAATTTTGAAAGGTTTCGGAGTTCAGTTTCTAAAATTATAAAAAAGTTTTTTATTTTATAGTTTTCCTTCCTCTAGATGTTTGGAAAAGTCTCGGGATTCATGTATTGGAGAGCTGAGCAAAATATATATCGTATAATACAACTTTTGTATGAAATATATATATTTTAATTATACATTTTACTTGAACCAAATAGTTATTTAAAAACTACTGTGGAAAATGTGTATACTGCATTTATCATGATAACATACAAATAAAATAAGAATGCAGTGATTATAGCTCACAAGAAAACAGCTTGATGTCGTCCGCAAGATTTGATACTTGGATACTGGTTGATTTTCGTTCACTGGCGAAATGATAATACTTTCTAGCGTACCAAATAACTTTGGGCGGGACAGTTGAAGGGATTTACACTTCTAAGGGACAAAGACAATCTCTCTATTTGGCAGATATTCCTTTTATACGTCATTCGCTGTCTTACAAGGCAGGCCAGAGAGCAACATATTTATCGCTTTAAATGACTCCATGAAACTATAAAGTGACTACTTGACAGAATAATGATAATCAGTGTGTTCGTGCTTATCGTAAATGTTGGGTTGGGGAGGAGGTTATTTGAAGATTACTCATCAGTTCCTGTGGTTGGCGAACCGCGTTGTTTATTATTATTTTTTTTAATAAATCTTATAATAAATATTACATTCGATAACAATGATAATATCATTACGAGTACATGGATTAATTTTCACAGTCGCTCATAAATATTTTCAGTAATCATCCTCTTGATACTATTACGTATTTTTTGACATTTAAAATTCAGTTAAGTTATATTTTGACAATTATGATCGTTATTCATTAATGGTAAATTAACTTTAGTTTGTTTTTGTTATAGTAAGTACATCATTGGTATTATTTTTTGTACAATGTAGTAATTTGTTTATTTTTATGAGTGTGAAATATTATGTCTATAAAATATGTTTAGAATACGTCACATAATATATTAGTACAGTTATGTTGGTATAAATCAAAATAGTAGTTTTATTTTATTATTTGTGAACTTAAGAAGAAAAATGAAAATGAAAAAATTGAACTGAAGAGCCACTCTTGACAATTATTGTTTGACTTATATTATGTTTAAGATACCAATGTAAGACGTAATATGATAGTTTATTAATTATACTATGGTATTTATTATATAGTTAAATATAATATCAAACTAGATACTACAAGAAACAATAAATAAAAATTTGAAATTATTTTTTTTGAATATTTTAGAATTAGATTTAAAATTTTAGAATGTATTTTATTTTTTAAATTTGACACAAATTAATATTACCTTTTCTAATTATATTTGTTTTTTTGTGATCACTAAATATATAATCCATTTATTGGATATCAATCGTATAGATGATACTTCTCACCACATTAGTGACTTTTTATTTTGTATTTATAAATAATTTCACTCATGTTAGACTTAGATAAGATCCCCACGGTTATTCCTCCGTTTAAATTGCCTTGGGAATCAATGCAAGTTGTGATAGACATTCTTATATTTTTTTGGTATCAAGTATATGTTGTAACAGTTTAGAGATTACTGACTCGTTGTTTACGTCTTACTCAGTGAATTTTACTATATTATGTAAACGTAAAAGGCAATCGTTTTATAATATTGTTAAATCTAAATCTATAGATACATTATTAAGACATATCAATTTTATCGTCAAAATGTCGATAGTTAAATTGTTTAAACGACGAAGAATATGAAGAAGGTGTTTTATACAGTATTATTTTGTTCCAATATTCTATAGATATAAGATATGTTAATATTTATTATATAAAAAAAAAATAACTTTTAGACAGTACTAAGCAATAAGCATTCTGATAAAATTATAAAATAACTACTTATGAAAATAAAATAAAATTTATTAAAATCATTATGCTTTAGTGATAATCACGAAATGGGACAGATAGCTGTGGCCGTTTTGCCGTGGTCAAAAAATTGTATATAAACTCAAATAAAACTGCGAATGTTGAAATGGGAGTATGCCTTCCGTCAATTTGGGCTTTTATTAATTTTTTAGAAAAAGTTAAACCCGACCATGATTACTTTTATTATCAATTAACTGCAAGAAAAGTCCAACAAAAAATGTACTGATCTAAATAGAGTATAGACGTATTTTAAAAACAGTATAACAATATGACAGTAGAGATTATATTATTTCATATTTAAAAGGCATAAAACATAATATCTCACTACCATGATTATTGATTACCTTTATTATTATAAATATGATAAAATATTTAATGAAAAATTTAATCATTATTACCTATTATATTTTTTTTTAATTATGAATATGATGAAAATATTTAATTCCCACGTCGAAACGGTTACGGCTAAAATATGTCTTTTCAGTTAAACAGTCACATCGAAATGGTCACGGTGAATTGTCCTAGATCCATTCCCAGTCATTGTGCATCGTATCGTCACAATTCAATATTCCACTTAATCATATTAATTGGTCTTTGGACATGTGTTATATTTATAGGATTATAATTAATACATTAGTGGGAGCATACTACTTGCTTCCGAAAATATTATCAGTAGGTTAGTTGCGTCCCGCAAAAAAGATTCAAAAAGGGTCATAGCCTATTTGCGTCCCAAAAATATCGATATAATCAATATCAATAAGTTCATAAAAAAACACATTGATATTTATTTTAGTTTAGAATATTGTTATATATATAAAGTTTCATATAATAGTAATTATTAGTTCAATTCAAATATTGTATAATATAAAATATATATTATATAGGGTAATATATATACGTATAATTTAAATTCATTTAAAAATAATTCATATTTTTTACATTTTGGCATAATAAAAAAATTCATGTATTCAATTCAAATATTGTTATGTATAAATTTAAAATAATAAAATAATTAAAATATGGTATGTAATTAAATAATAAAAAATTCTTATTTTTTATATTTTAGCATAATAAAAAAATTTATATTTTTGTATTTTGTCATAATAATAAGATTCATATATTCAATTCAAATATGGTAGGTATAAATTTAAAATAATAAAAAAAATTCAAATATGGTATGTATAAATTTAAAATAATAAAAAAATTCAAGTATAGTATATAGGTAATTAAATAATAAAAAAAAAATGCAAACATTGAATTCAAATATGGTTAGGTATAAATTTAAACGAAACATTTATTATAAAATTTAATGGAGAAATTTCTTTTTTTTAAAACTTTCAATTTGTTTATTTAGGAATTCTAATTTTAAATATTTTTTTTCTATAATTTGTTTTTGAAGTTTTAGTACTATTAATTAAGACATATGTATTTATCTGAAATGATTTTAAGACCTCGATGAATTGAAAAATATGTGGATGACTAGAATAAAAATATGAGTTAAATTTTGAGTGAAAAGCTTCACATGCATTTGTCGTTCTTTGTAAACTATTTGAGCATTCAGACCAAACATGAGGAGGGAATTTAAAATTTTCCGAAACATATAGTTATCTAAAATATAATCTTTGAATTCTTTACAACCAGTTGGAGCAATAGCCATAAGATCGAATTATTATATAGTATAGTTTATGAACTATCAATTTTAGTGACACGATACTATCGACTTTAGTGATTTTAGTAGTAAATATCGATAATAATTATGCAGCTGACTTGCGTCCCCAAAAACGGGACGCAAGTTACCGGTCATATTTACTATTTGTAAAATATACCTTTTTTTGGGACGAAAGTAACATGCAGCCTCATTAGAATATCACTTTAGATATTATATAGGGAATTGGGCCACAATTCACCTTTTTTTCCAAAGGTATACGGTAATTGGGCCACTAAAATTGTATATTTATTACAGGTAGGCCCGGTAATTGGGCCACTAACATTTTATATTTATAATAGGCAGACTTGATGATTGGGCCACTATTACATTTTAAATTATAATAAAATAATATTTAATATAATACATATTTTTATATAAATTGATACAATACCTAATACTGCAGCGCATATGAAATTTTACTCGAATCGACTGCGTATGCCTTATTAAAAGGTAATAAATTATCCAATATCTTATGATATAGAATTATCAATTGTCATCAAAAGAAATGGATAGAAATAGTCATACACGTAGTGTGCAAAGATTATGAAACCTAACTCGAACTACAAATGCCGTCGAGTCTTTTCATTCACATTTCAAAAATAATGTCTATATATCACATCTAAGTATATATAATTTTTTAAATGTTTTATTGCAACTTCAATCAAAAGTTTATATTAAGATTGGAAGTATAGGAACAATAAAAACAAAAAAACGAACTTTAGTTCGACAAAATTTTATTCTTGAAATTAAAAAATATGAAAAGGGGAAAAACCCGATTTGAATATGTACAATCTGTATCATGTTATTAAAAAAAAAATAATAATTATATTTTTAAATATTATATAAGAAAAAAAATATTTCATATTATTTATTATTTGACTGACTTTATGAATCTAAATAAATAAATATTAATTATTTGACGAATTGTATTTTTATATGTTGAAAAAAATAATAATTAGTTAATAAATATTATATATTCGTATTAATAGTATATTTATGTGCTATACTTTTATGGCCCAATCTCCGGGTACACTTTAAAAGTATAGATTTAATTTGTGGCCCAATTTCCGGGTAGAAAAATGTTAACAAATATTTTATACAAAACAGGTAGTTAAAATGTGGCCCAATTCCCGGGCGCCCATTAATATGTGTGATTTACTGACTAATTATTAAATTTAAGTTACAATTTTATATTAATTTAATTACCTCTAATTTTCTAAGACCTATAAATTTCGGTATTAGCATGCACTTTACAAATGAACAATAATACCTAATCAAAATAATATAATCAACATGACGATATTAATATTTAATATAATCTATGTTAATTAATGATTTTGGAATAATATTTCATTAGACACGTATTCATTCTATAGTAAGATTTTACCTTGGATAATATACTATAATACAATGCATAATATTTTTTTTCAAATTTTTTAGCTTTACAAGTAGTTCAGTATAATTTACCCACGTTAAAAATACTATTCGTTTAGATTAAATTTATGCATATTATACATTGGAAAACGACTTAGAAATATACAATTAATAGTTAATTCTGTTTAAAAAAAAAGTATTTTGAGAAGAAATTAATTGATACTTTCAGAAACCAATAAATCGAATAAGTTTGTTGGGTATTAAATGCAAATATATATTAATGACAGAATGTGTTTTTTTATTTTTTTTTAATATTTCAAGTTTTGATAGGCTTTCTTGCTTTAAACAAAGTGTGCTTAACGTTTCTAATTCTGATATATAGGCAATAGGTGTATATATAATGTATAAATTAAGTTTACGCTTTTATTTAGTTTAATATTTTACGAATGGTTTCGTTTTTAAAACGTATTTAATCCTTGAATTATAGAACGTATGGCCGTATCGTAAAAATAATCCGAATAATAAAAATAAAATACAAACAATGAGATACTTTTACGATGGTGAGACGGATGGATATTGTATTTCTTCTATTTATTACAATTTTTTTTTGTCATCACACACCAACTCTCCATCTGTATTGTACGATTACTAGCTATTGTGTGATGGATGCACGAAGTATTTTAGATAAAACTCATAGCTATATGGGTACGTGTGTGTGAAGGTAATACCTTCCGGATGTTGAAGTCCGCAATATAACCGTCGTAGATTTTGGTTGCAATTTAAGTTTGTTCGACTTAATCACCGGGTTTTGTTGGTAGTATATGCGACATAGAAACCACAAAGCGGTAAACAGGGTGATTCGGCCAAGCATGCTGACAATGAGGTACATAGAAGGATTTTCCTTTTAATAATGAATTTATTCAAATTCTAGTTTTTAGAATTTCATTAGTTTACTTGAAGACCTTATTTTAAAATACTTTTTACGCCATTTAAGGAGTTCCCTATATTATTAGAATTATTATTTTTAAAGAATCACTTTTTTTATCATAAATTGTTAAGTAGATAATTTTTTTATTTGAATAAATATAAATTGAAATTTTTACGAGTAGTTTCTGAATTATTTAACTTAATGTACTAAGTATGATAGTTCATGATAATAGGTATAAAGATATTAAGGCTATAAATTATGATGATTTGAATTATAAATATTACAGTAATTTAAATTAATATTTAAATTTTAAACATTTTATAATAATACAATTAGTAAGAATGACCTGATCATAGTACACACTTTTCTAAAATATAGTATATATATTTTGTTTTATATACAACATTAATAAAAATACTATCGTCTATCGATTTAGATACATTGACATTTTTTATAAAACCATTTACTTATCAGTTTAAAGTAATTACTTTAACGTATTTTAAAATACATTTTAATTTAAAAATAGTAAGTTTGTATTGTTACAAGATATGAATCGAAGTATATGAAAATTGAATGTTTAAGTAGACTTAAAAATTTGAAAATCATAGTTTAAATAATTGAATTTTCAAAAGATAATATGAAGGTTTGAGTGAACAATGCGCGTGTTTAATGAATCACCCTGTTTATAAAGTTCCCGGATTAAATTACGAAGAAACGGAAGACAGAAAACGGTTCCACGGCCGGAACACTCATCCAATACATATATAATATGTACAATAATATATTATAGCTGTAGGCATCTAAAGTAATGATATATTACTATAGCTTGTTTAATATATTCTGTGGTTATAATATGACCGAGTGATGTGCTTTTGTGTGTATAAAACTATTATCGAACGATGAAAGAAGAAGGTAGTTTTCGTAATCAATTTCCTACACGACTCTAATATGAATTAATGTTTAAATATTTATGTTTAACACTCATGACCTATACGCTAGGTTTGGTATACGATATACATATAATATTAAAACGACAAGCTTTATATCAAATAATTATGTTTTTAAGTATCTACAAAATTAAAAACAAGAAAATTATAAGAAAATTCTTAAAAATATAACATTCCCTTGACGTACCTGTATGATGATGTATTGGATATTATGATTATATTGTTTTTTTATTGATGTTTTAGAAAATCAATTACACCATACATTACAGTTACACCTTTACAGTACACCATAATGGCATGCTAAATGTATTACGGAGTATTCGAGTATGTAGTGTATACGAGTATTATATTAGATTATATTAATGACTGCACCGTTATTTATTTTTCGATAATTACAATGGTCGTTAGTTCGATTTAATAAACATTGTTATTAATTAGTGTAAATGCACAGAAATAAAAACTAAAAAGCACAAATGATCTAATTCATTAATTGTACACACGCCAATACACAAGGTGATTCAACAAGTAAACACGCCTTTAATTTTTTCTTTAATGATACATTTATTCAAATATTGTGATGTTTGAAACTTTGAATTATACTTGATTATCATATTTTCATTTATTTATATTTTCATCATTTAAGGAGTGTTCTGTGGTAATCTATTTTTTTTTCAAATAAAAACAATTTTTTTTAATTGTAAATTATTAAGCAGATGATTTTTCTGAATGAAAATTCGAATGATTAGACTCCGAGTTATTAAAATTTGTGTATCTATTACCAAAGATTATTTGAAAGATTATTATACTGAAAAACAAACAGTTTTATGTTGAATTAATAATGGTTTTCGTGACGGAATTGTTAAAATGGTTATAATATCTTTCATTTTTGTTGTTATAAGTGATAAGTGACTGTAGGTACCTATTGTTTATTTTAAATTACGATTAAATATATTATGTGAGTAAAATAGCTCGCATAAAGTTATCTCCTTCAATGTCTCAATTTATTCTAATGCGACATTCAACTCTATTAAAAAATGAAAAAATATTGACAGTCTAATTGAAAGCTTTTTTAAATAGATATTTTAAATAATTTAACTGATAGTATATTTAATATTGTATTAAGACAATGATACGCACCTGGCGCCTGCAGAAATTTTTCTAGGAGGGGGCAATGTTAGGATTTTTTATAGGATAAATAGTAATTTATATTTAAACATTCAATTTGAAACATATTTTTGAAAAGCCAGGGGGGCAAATGCCCCAGCTTTCTGTCCTTCCGGGCGCCTATGATGATACATAACTAAAAACAAAAAATAAAAAATTTACAATTAATTATATATTGAAGACTTATTTTGTTATTATAAAATGTTTATAATCTTATAATAATCAGTGTTTTTCCTGTATAAGGAAAATTATTGATCAATAAATTGTTATTACCTCAAATTGACTATAATTTTTCTCTAATGTCGTTTTCATATTTTTAATGTTTTGAATTTTAAATTTATAAGCTTATTTAATTTATACTCAGTAGATATCCATTATGACGGTAAAAAGTTTAAACCATTTTGGCTACAAGAGATTAATTTTATGTTATTTATTTAGTATTATTATAATTCATAATATTTTATTTATACATTGAGAGTTCCTTGTTAATTTTATTAATTGTATAAGAGATCCATTTATCCCAAATAAAAAAGGATCAAAAAGTAAATCGTTTTTGTACTACAGAAGGAACTTTCAGTGACAATGAAATTGTTCGCAGATTACTGTAAGCCAAGTAAGTCAGGTCAGGCGAAGTTTAATATATAAATTCGCTAGTAGGAATCCTATCCTTTTAGCTTTTGTCGAATACAACAAATACTTCTTTTTTACCTCCGTTACACTTAAATATTATCAAATATTTTTATATGATTGTATTGTGAAATACGTGTTCCATACGAAAAAGTAAAATAATATAAATGTTGACATAACAACTAAAGCTAAGCTTAAAGTTGCTTTCTGCTTCCACGGCCCTTGACCAAATAGCAAGGTCTACATAGGGTTATAATAAGCGTTTATTATAAAAACCGAGAAGATACGTTCCATAAAAATATGAAAATGTTGTTATGATTCGTATAAAACTAAATTGTTTGCATTTAAAACATGTTATTGCATAATATTTGTTAGTTAAATAACAGCGTAATATTGCGAATGTTTTTAGCAAATATTAATTAAATTTATGTATTCCTTTATATAACTGTGAAATAAATTACTTTAATATTATCTATTAAATAGGCATATACATAATATATCATAAGATATTGTAGTTAATAATATACTTAGTAATAATATAGGCTGTTAAACCGTTTTTTGTGTGTGATGATTTATGATTGAATTCAAATTTAACACATTCATTAACACATATTGTAGGTACTTAGTATCTACTGAGAAGCGGTTATGTACTTGTTTTATTATTATAAATTTGTGTTTTCAACTTGTCAAAAATACTTATACATAATATTGTGATAATGTTTATACTTGAAGTGCTATGTCTAAGTTTTTTGAGGAAAAAAATTAATAGTAAATATACTCCATTCTATGCTTATTACACGTTCAATTTAGCAATTTAGGCGTATATATATATATATATATATATATATATATATATAAATTATATATAAATTGGTACTTTATAATGTGGTATAATTAGGTTCCTAATGTATTGGTAAAATACAAACTGATTGTGTTACATTAAATTATTTAGTAACTGCCGTATATTTACAATGATAACTCCAGAGTTCTGACGTATATTAATAAATACATATACAATCAAAATATTATAACACTTTATTATTGCTTTGTTCTACAGTTACCGCATCAAAATACTACTGCTGAAGAATATTCTTTTGTACATTTTTATTTCTTTTACATTAAGGCAAAAGTTCCCAACCTTTTTTGACTCACCACACCCTTAGTCATTTTCTAAATATCCGGAGGCACCCTATCAACTACTTAGGTTTTGATTTTATTTAGCAGTGCATATGAATAAAAAAAAAGTAGTAAGATGTAGGTATATAGTATATATACATATTATATTTTATAAAAAAAATTTTCACACTAAAAATTAACTATATATTCTTATTTTTAATTATTATTGCACGAATAATAAAATAAAAATATATTTCAAACAATTTCGCGGAACCCTAAATAAAGGCTTGATACAGTTTTTTTATTTTGATACATTTTTTTTTTAATCTACTAAAACTCACTGAGTGAAACTGAATAATACATATTACAAAAATATTTTCCAAACTTATTCTTAATTCTAATAATGTAAACGCGGCACAATAGAAAACTATACATAACAATATACTCTGAATTTATATCTATAATATTTAATACAACACCATGGATAAAAATTATGATTAATATAAAACCTGTATTGTTCGAATTTAAAACTTGTTATTGCATCTGTTGGTAAAATAATCCAAGTTTGTTCAGGTGACATAAAAGTTTAAATACTGATGTATGTTTTGTTTTAATATTCCAAAAAGTTAGTATTAGGTAGTCATTATTGTTTAGATTTTTATTCAAAAACCATAAATAAAAACTTAGTCAAGTACAATTTTTAAATTATTCAGTGTTAAATTTCTTACTTATAATTTTACACTATAAAATGAAAATAATTTGCGATAATCGTAGATTAATAATTATTTTAATAATGTTTATTTTTTATCATATGGTAAAGGGTCCTGAAATTTCAACCTCGAAAAATCTTTTAAAAATAAGTACCTAATTTTAAATTATTAACTAAAACGTGTTATTATTTATTGTAGTTTAATTTTTACCAGATTCCCAATTATGATACAATGTTTATATTTCTTAATTGATTAACTAATTTTTATGAATTTAAGTTTTATATATTACAGTGATCAAGTTCTTCTAAATATTATTTGAAATATGTGTAGTTTAAATTTAACTGAAATAAAATCGCATACTTACATAGAATATAAATGTATTACGATTAAGTTTTTGAGATTAAAAAAAAAAAATTGTATTTGAAGGGTAAAATAAATTTGATTATACAAAAACTATATTTATTATGACTTGTTTGAAATAGAATAATTTGAATATTTTTAAATAAAATAACTCGCTCATATTATGTAAAAAATGAATATGAACAGTATTCTAAATAATTATTTTTATACTTACTATCTATATTTATCTTTAATCTTTTTTTTCGTGTTTAGAAGAATGTAAAGGTAATATAGACGCTATTATAATAATAATTGTAATAATATTATGCTATTATATTGTTATAAGTCACTTTTATAGTTATTTTATAATATTTTAACACACGATTAGTATACAATATACAATTATAAATTACAATATAATATTATATGTGTATGTGTGTATGTGTGAACAATTACCTAATGTTATCACAGTTTGGTAAATATAAATGCGCCCCCATGGGCATGAATGGTATGATTGACATTTTGATTTTGAACGGAGTGATGATTGTATTAGATTACCAATAATGGTGTTTTTTTGTGTTTGAAGATATTTTTTTTATTAAATATTATTTTTGTAAAAATGCGTTATGCGGGAGATATGGTGTTCAAATATATGATTGGGTTACATCGATATTGTAAGAGATTGAATGAAAATGTAATGAGTATTTATTCAAACTTTTATTGTCAGTTTGCAATTAATTCATTTTATCAACATTAGTTATACTAAGGTTATCCAAGTAGTATGATTCTCGAATAATTCACAAAACGGATAAGCCGTATCAGTTTATCTTCACATAGTGCATGCTAAAGATAAGGTACAAGTATATTTTGTCACGTGCAAGACTAAGGTTGCGCCACTCAAATCATTATAAATGAACAGTTATTTAACCATACCATGACTGAAATATTTCGAGCAGTGCTTTTGTTGGTCTATTTTCTGTCACATAGACCGACCCTTCTCCAAACTTTGATGACTATTCGTCGTCAGGTACGTACTTTATTTAGTTATGCAATTTCAGTAGAATGCACAACAAAAAAATTTCAATATTTTCTTCAAGAATTTCGTATCAAAAATCAAAAATGAAACTTTCGAATATTATGTATAGAATTACATTTGTACAAATTAAATAACACATGCATCCAACGTCATGTAGTTTTTCCTTACATCATTATTAAACTGGTTAAATTGTAATAGTTATATATCTGTATTATACGAATATCTTTGTACATGGATGTTGATAGGTACGGGTTTTGTCGAAAATTTAGTTTTTCGAGTTGGTACAATGATTGTTATTAAATAAAAATTTGACATATCCGTGATAAAACAGAGCGAGTTTCCTTTCTTATTACTGTTTTATGCGATTTGCGTGTGTGCTAAAAAAAATATATATTTATATACTTAAATGTATATTATATATATTTAAAGATGTCTTATGATTTATGAATGGACATATCGTACTAAAAATCACTGTAATGATAATTTTTAAATGACTTGAAAACCTTTAGAATTAGGATATTAATTACACTAGTGAAGTCACTTATCACCCATACCGTTTCATTGAATACTATATTTATAACTATTTATAGCGCTTAATCGTTATAGTTTTCAAAGTAATTACCATGGTCAGTAATTAAAATCATACATTTAATTTGTCTACAAAAGTACAAAATAACACATTATTACTTACACAGCTTACTTATATTATGTCCAATATTATACATAATTACAGTGTCTTAGAGTCTAAACAGTGAATTTCGACTTTTTATAATATGTTTTTGAATATTATCGAAATAATATTATATTTTTATTTTATATATATTTTTAGAATCATTAGAAGAAAATTTTCAATTTACCGGTGTGTATATTTTATGGTAAAAAGTAATTTATGACTCGAATAAAATATATATCATACAATAATGTCTCATTATCTAATCTTAATAAAAAAAAATGTTATTTATCCATTTTTATAATTATTGATGAGTAATAAATAAAATAATTTAAGTTATGCCTTTATATTTGTTTATTTATTTTATATATTTTTTTTATATATATTTTATTACAGGGACTATTGAAAATGACCAATGTATTAATGTTAAAGGTATTAAATAATTATATCTGTTTATATTGAAAATAAGATGTTAAGGACCAATGTTAATTGCATAATGAATTATTGTAGTTGACAAAAATTATTAATAATAATAAAAACAACAGCAACATGAAATTAGATTTACCTTTATAAACAAAGCGAGTTTCGTGGTTATTTTTTATATTCAACTGTGTAACATTTATGTGCTTTAACACTTTTTTTTACCTATGTTTTACTTTTTCAAAAAGTTTTTTATTATAGTACGACCAACATCATTGATCAATCTTCATTTTAGTTATTATATTTATTAAAAAAATTTATTTTATTTTCATTAAATATTTTTGTATTCTATTTTTTTTTTAGAGAAAGTTCGTACGTAATTATACATTTTATATTACTAGTTATACCTATTCAATTTTTATTTATAATTTGAACCAATCAAAGACAATTTTTTTTTTTCACTAGTAAATACCATTATTATTATTATTATTTTTTTTTTTTTAGAAAAAATTGGTTTGTAAATTTGTAATTTTTTATTAATAATTTTATGTTTTGTATGTTTTGTGACCCTAATTTATTTTGTTATATTACATTTTATAAAGAATTTCACGATTCTTATATTTTATTAATTTTATTTATTTGCTTAAATTAATAAAACAGAAACTTTTGGACTTTTGGTTTCACTCGTAAAATCTTAAATAAAATCTAATGATAACCACTACTTATAAAATATTGTTAAAATTCAAAAATATAATATTAATACTCTTTCATCAAAAATAATGAATTATTTGATATAAAAATTGTATATTTGTAACCAAATATGGAAAAATATATTTCTTAATTAAATGTTCTTAAATTTTAGTTAGTTTGTTTTTTAAAATATAATATAGTTTATTTATACATTGGTATTTTTTGATTTAATGAAAAGGTTCTAAATCAATTTTTTTTTAATTGTTTTTTTTTTCATGCATACAATTACTTAATGTTTATAGCTGTATAATTTTAACTTAAAATGATGTAAATTTGTTGATTATTTAATGACATAAAAAATACGACATTTCCTAACTCCTAAAATATGAATGTTTAGAATGAAGCCGAAAAATATCAGTTACAATCTTTTCATTCTAAATAATAATTAAGAACTTAGAACAATATAGTTCTAAACAGTCATTAATGTAATATCTTATAATGAAAAAGTATTGACTTAATACAATAAAACTACCGATACAATACAAATTATTATTTAACTAAATTGAATATAGTATTTTGTGTTATGTTATATAAAAAAATATTTATAATATGATATTGTGTGATGAACTAACATAATTTACACTTAGAAATTGATATTACTCCAACTTCATAGAAAACTGATTTAAATCGGAGTCAACAAGTTTTATCTAAATTATTAATATATATTTTCGGGATAAAACGGTTCTAACTAAAAATATAATTTTTTTTCAGAATGAAAAAGTTTTACACATGAAACCTTTTTATTCTAAAAATAATATTTCACTTTTTTATTATTTAATCAATCAATAATCGATGTTAAGACAAATTTTTGGTAAAGTTGTTATGGTTTTCTTAATACCACATCAACATTTCGTAATTTAGTGATTATAGTGAAAAACTTATTCAATTTAAGATGCTTTCCTAATTATAATAATTATGTTAGAATCTTTTTATTCTAAGGTGATATTATCACAAATCTTAGATTTTGCATAGAGCGAAAATGTATCATTATTCATTGTATATTTATATATTTTTTTATTTAAAGCTTTTAAAATTAATAATTAAGCTTCATATACTTACAATTAATAACATCTATATTTTTCTAGTTAGCAGTTTTAAAGGTAAAATGTTATGTATTGTGGACTAATTTTGCATGACACATAACATACTATTGTTATTTTCCATCTTTAAGTTTTTGTATAATAAATAATTTCAGTCAAGACAATGCTTTTCGAGAGCAGAATATTTGATACATGAGATTATACCTATTGATAAGTTATTACTTTAGTGTCATTCAAGGTTCCAAAGTTTGAAGAAATATCAATACCAGTATTTTGATTTCGACGTTGGATAATAAATATTCAGATCTTTCTATAAATTAATTTTAATGTAAAACTTACAAATTAATTGTTTTTAAACAATTGACGCATTATTCTTAAATTTGAAATTTCTATACTTCACAACTCTTATAAATAGTTAATAATTTTGAAAAAAAAATGTTTGATAAAATATTTTCTTGATTTTACTATCTTTATATTTTACAGAATTAGCAGAGGGGTATAAAGTATTTATTACTGGTGATGAAAATATTGATGGTATGATTTATTAGTTTTAAGCATGGTTACATAAATAATATAATTAATCAATAAAAAAGTTAGTAATATATTTAAGTAATAATCATGTAAGGATATTCATAGTTTCAGTGATCAAATATTAAATTTATTTCATTTATTTACAATAATATATTACATTTACATTGATTTGACTTATTGTTTTAATTTAGAACTAAAATCTTTAAGTTTATTATTAATGGATAATTATTATTGATAAAGTATATAAAATATAATATAGCAATAGTATGTCTATTAGTATATTAGTATACAGTAGAAATATATTTTTAAAGCCTAACTTAATGTGTATAATATGTTTATAAAAAGTATAATATGCATAATACGACAGGCTTAGATTTTTGAACTCGTTTAAGCTTGTTGGTAAGTAAAAAGGTCAGTATAGGACTGTATGAGATTGCATTTTTATTTTTACATAGATAAAAAGGTCCATATAAGAGATATTTTATTTGCAGTTAAATATTTTAGTCGTGTAGAAATTTACATTTAGCTCCACAATGGAGTAAAATTGCCGCAACTACAATATTTCATGCGAAAAATTCAACACGTTAATGTTACACAATTTTCCATAGATCATACCAATTAATCGTTTTACATAGCCATTGCACCTATTTACAACTTATAAAAATATTGTACTTACTGCATAACAACTGCATAAGGTAGCTCAGGCTAATTCTGTATATGATATATTGATATTCAAATGGGAACAAATTAAGACGGAACACTTATTTTAGTAAATAAACATGTAAATTTGCGATAATTTATATAATCGTGAAATGCAAGTTCAAAAATAATAGATATTTATATACAGTTTACGTTAAATTGGCGGTAGATGTTTAGCTGATATGAGTAGTTTAATTCGTAGGAAGATTAATTAATAGATCTTTACAAAAAAGAAATTAAGATTTACAGTATATAAAAAATTCATATCGTTTTGCAACAGTCAGCTTCTGTAAAGCTTGAAAACGAGAAATTAGATTATTCTGTTTACATTACAAACAAAACTTTTGATTATTTTATGATTGATTGGTTTCTTAAATAGTTTGTGTTGTAACATAACCTACCTAAACCAAAAATTTGGTGAAACTTGAATTTGAACAAAATGTTTCTGACTGATCGAAATAATTAGCACATCTTAAAAAATTCCTATTAATCCTATTTATTGTGAAATATTTTAAGAAGCGTTTTAAAATTTTTAACATACGCTAAAAAATATTCTTATGGTAGTTGATTCTATAATAAAAAAGGCTCAGCTTAAATTGTTTGACCTTTATAAATAACAAACTTATGTTTAATCAACTTCAATTAAATCGATGCTCAATTATGTACAGTTTTATTGTTAAATTGTAATAATGGTGCAGCTTAATTTTGAAGTATAAGTAGTAGAATTTTTAAGTATGTGGTTATAATAGAATAGTAGCTCTCTTCTATCTTAATTCGATATTTATCTGTATCTAGTAATTCTATGTGTTTGCGTATAAAATTGTTATACTAGATACTAATTACAATAACATTCTCTAACATCTAAATATTAGAGTCAAGTAGTTAGGTGATTAGAAGAGACAGTTTTTTAACTGGATTAAATTTTTTTTTTCAGAACCTTTAAGAAAATACTGCGAAATTAAAGATGATTTGTAATATTCTACGACATACACTCGTACATGCTTTAAATTGATAATGTTGAATGAAACTATTATACTTTATTTAAATTTTTTTTTTGTTAATCTATTGAAAGTTTTTATAAAATAGACATAAAATATTTATGTTCATCATAAATTTATCTTATTTATTTTATTGATCGTGTATCTTTCTTTTTTGTATTTATTGTCAGCACGTTTTATGTATTTATAATGTTTTCATTTAATTAGTGTTTAAATTGCAATCTTATAAATTATATTATACAATCTAAATTTATCCACATATATTATATTATAACTAGGTACTAACTCTCATCCTCCAACATAAGCCGTAGTGCTTACAGGAGGATGGTGAACTATATTTTATTATTGTTAAATTGAGTTAAAAATTCTATAAATAAATGGTATCTTCTTTTAAAAAAAAATAAAAGTCTGAGGAAAGAAGAAAACTGCATTAGAGTTGATAAACATTAGTTCATCTCCCATTGTAAAAAACTGAATACACTATTGAGTATATGGCTACATTATATAAATAATTAACAGTACTATTATAATAATAACGACGGAGTTTGCATGTAACGCAGTTACATATAATGCAATTGTCAAGTACTCAAGTCATACGGATTTTTTTTAATAACAAAATGTACTACCTTTGTTTAATAATTCTTGACCCTGTCAAAACAACTATTTTAATCTATGCTTTTTTGTAACCTTATTTATTCCTATGTACATTTCGTGAGTATGTACATTATACGCAGTGGTTAAAGTGGGGGAGGACGGAGGGGGACGGCGTTCCCCTTCTTTGCTTAGCTTTAGTTTTGCGTCCCCTTTAGTTTTATTTCCGGGGGGGCGGTTAAAATATTCATTTAATCATAAAAACTGAATTTTAATACCTACATTAAAATTTAAAAGTATAAAAAAAATTTTAAATCTGAGTATATATGTATACTATATTATATAATATATATACCTACTATACATACTATATAACCTACCTATAGGTAGGTAACAAAAAAAGTAGTAATGAATGATGATTATTCATTACATCATACATAGAGTAAAAATATATTCGTTTGATTATTTTGATTTTTTCTTCTGAGCCCATTTGTGATAACATTACTAATTGAATGGTGTATTTGGTTCTGTGTTTGGTCTAAAAATACATCTATTATTTCAATTTTTCCCGGAATAAAGAGACTGAGCAGATTTTATCAGTATAATACTAACATATTATATAATAGGTACACTGAATATTATCGTTTAATAAATTTAATCAAATCTAGAAGGTTCCATTAAAATATTATTTATAAATTATAAGCAAATATAGTCGACGCATAGACGACCGCGCAGAAATTCGTTGTGGTGATACGGATTACGGACTAACGGCACGGCATTGAACGCGTGAACATAACTTTTAAAAATATTACTATTACTTGTTTATTTTTAATTACCTTTTTATTATTTATTATATAAACATATATATATGTATAAGTTATATAGTTATAGTTATATAGCTATAGTTTTATATATTTAATTATTTATATATATTAACTATAGAATTATGTCTGGTTTACTAAAGTACTCTTTTACTAAAACTAAAGTAATCAATAATGATAATAACATTAATAATAGTGAAATAAATCCTAATATTACCAAACAAAATATAGTAACAAACGAAACTAGTCTTGACGATGATCATGGTACTAAAGAAATGCAATTTGAGTCTGATACAGAGTTTCCAGATTGTTGGGACTTAAAACAAGTAAGTACAATATTAATATATATATATATTATATATTGGTAATTTACAGTGTTGGAAAGTATGTACCTACATACCTTAAGTTACTATAACGAAATTGCTTTTTAAGTAATTTGATGGCAATTTAATTATATTTTATTGTAAATAATATTTATATATTATTTGAGTTACTTTTTTGTAGTAATTATTAATTGATTACTCGTTACTTTCTTTGATATAATACATGCACTAAAAAGCAATCTAAAATTAGTGACTGTAATTTTGAAAATGCACTTTTGTTTATAATTAATTTAAAATAAATTTAAAAAAAAGTTTAATATTTAATGTGTGGCAAAATAAGTATTTGTTAACAATTTTATATTTTTAATTGTCATTATTTAATATTTAGTATATTTATTTTATATATTGTCATATTGAACAAGTGGTTATATTAAGCTCCAGTGATACTTTTTAAAAAATTAACTTCTATTGTAATTAAATTACTTTTTTAACCCAAAAGAAATGTAACTTGACCAAATAAAGAAAAAGTAACTTAAAAATAATTTAGTTACAATGTTGATAAGGAATCAATACTGTAATTTAATTACCAAAAAACAGTAACTTCCCAACACTGGTAATTTATGCTTACAGCTGTAGTTCTTGGATTGTAGTAAGTAATTTAATTTTGATTTTAGATATCTTATTTTACAAAAGAATACCCATGGATATATTTTAAGAATAAAAATATTGGTTGTACAATTTGTAAAGGTATAAAACAAAATTTGCTTGATCATAAAGGTTCCCATGTGTCATCAGAATGGATTAATGCTGAGGTGTATCCATCTGGTTCTAGCTTAGAAAAGAAAAAAACCAACTTACGAAAAAAGATTGCTAAACACAAAAGTTCTATTGCTCATTTAAATGCCCAAAAAATCGTTACTGAGTCAGAAAAGAATGTTATGGATGAACATATTTTTAAAATTAAGGCAGCTGAACATGAATCTACAGCTAGAATATTCCGTACAGCTTATTCAATTGCTAAATATCAACGTCCCTATACAGACTTGCCAAAAATGACTGATCTTCAAATATTAAATGGGCTTGACATGGGAAGAGTACTTCAAAGCAATGTATCATGCTCAAATATTATTGATCACATAGCATTGGAAATGAGAAAAAAAATTGCTTTGGATATTATTGAAAATAATAGAAAAATTACTATTTTAGTTGATGAGTCTACTACATTAAGCAAAAAGTCTATGCTAGTGATATGTTTGCGTTGTGCTGTTGGTGAGCCTGATGATATATATACATTTTTATTTGATATAGTGGAAATACCTAATGCTTCAGCTATGACTATAAAAGAATACATATTAAAGTCATTAGTCAAATTTGGTATAAATTATGAGTTTTTGAAGAAAAATCTTATTTCCTTTGTTAGTGATGGTGCTTCTAACATGTTGGGTCGTAAAGCAGGCGTTGGTGTGTTATTACAAAAAATGTTTCCTAATATTATACTGTGGCATTGCTGTAATCATCGCCTGGAACTAGGAGTGTCTGATTGTCTTAAAGAAGTAAATGGAGTTAATCATTTTCAATCATTTATAGAAAATTTATATTCATTATATCACATGTCACCTAAAAATACAACCGAATTAAAAGAGTGTGCTAATTCTTTAGATAAACAATTACTAAGAATTGGTAAAATATTTACAATTCGTTGGGTTGCGTCTAGTAATCAAACTATAAAGGCAGTTTGGAATAACTATGAATCACTTTATCTACATTTTTCTAATGCAATGATAGATGACCAAAGATCTTCAAAAGAAAAATCAAAATATATTGGTTTAAGAAATACATTAAAATCTATTGAGTTTGTTCATAATCTAGGTATTCTTTATGATGGTCTTACAGAATTATCAGACTTATCTATTGAACTTCAAAAGAGAGATCAATCATTTGTAAATGCTCATAAATCTATTGAGCGAACAATTAGAGTTTTAAATTCTATGGCTAATACAAATGGACCAAGAAATGAAGAAGTAAGTAATGCATGTAAAATACAAATGTTCAAAGGTATTATACTTGAACATAAAAATTCTGTGATTAAAATTAATGCAGGTCAATTTTTTACAAGTTTAGCTAATAATTTAAAACAAAGACTGTTTACAACACAATCAACTAAAGTGTCATCTGTAGAGAGTAATGATCCATCAAGAGATATATTTAATAATTTGTTAGCGGATTTAGATATGATTTCTCCAAATAATTGGCCTGATAGTTGTGACATTCAGTATGGTGATACAAGCATACGACGTTTATCAAAAATTTTTAAAGTAGATGAACAAGCTAGTGTACGAGGCTTTCGTGAATATAAAGATTTTCCTTCTTCATTAAATGATAACATTAAACCACTTATGAATGCAGTCAAAACTTTGGCCATTTCTTCGGCAGAATGTGAACGATCATTCAGTTCAATGAATGAAATTGTTTCCTCCAAAAGAAGTTTACTGACAAGTGACCACATATCGTCATTGGCTTTTATAAATTGCACTGGTCCACCAGTCAATAATTTTAAACCATTGCCATACATAAAAACTTGGCTAGTATCTGGAAAAAGAAGTGCTATCGAAGAAAATTGCCCTAAAAGATTAAAAGTTAATGATAAAACATATAAATCCATTTGGTCATGCTTGGAAAAATGAAAATGAAATTAAACAAAAGTAATCATCAGTCCTAAACATATCAATTAATGAAGCTATTTTTTTTTTTGTAATTGAATAAACACATTATATTATATTATGTTATGATCTTATATTTAGTACCAAAACAAAGGTTTATTTTAACGAAGACTGAATTTTTTATTTATCTACATAAACCAACAATTAGGTGTTCATTTTATTTTATTTTTTCTATAATGTTATACTTGTATTGTTATAAATTATGAATACCGCAGTATAGTACTAACAGATATAAATGTATATTTAAATGAAAATCATTAATAAGGCAATAATACTACATTATATTTACCAAGGATCCATTTAAATGTTTATTTAAAAGTTGAGACTGAATTTGATGTTAAAACTGATTTTTTTTTTTTTTGTTATTCATATAATTTTATTATTTTCATAATATTGTTAAGTATATTTTAAAATTACACATTATATCATATAATATTTTATCTTCATAAATCAAAAATTAGGTGTTAAGGTGTATTTAATAAGATTAAATTTGATTTTTTTTTTTCTATGAGTAATGTTATACTTGTATATTTCTAAATTTTTATTTAAAAGTTGAGACTATTGTTATTTTGTACATAATATTCAAAAATTAAATAAAAAAGTTTAAAAAATGGTATTTAATTATAAATTAGTTGGAAAATCTATATTATAAAAAAAAAACTATTTTGATTTTTCCTTATTCTTCAGACATTCTTTCCTTGGCCGGAATATAGGTAATTAATATTTTAGAGTTATAATCACTGAGTATGTACATAATACATAATAATAGGTGTATAAAAATATACATACTATATAATATATAGTATGTAATATATATTATGTACGTGATTAATTTTAAAAATTAGGTCAACAATAAGTGTCAATAACATAGATTAAAAGTATAATTTTAAAAAATCAGGGGGGAGATACGCCTTACCCTTGGCTACAAAATTGGTTAAGGGGACGCCTTTTTTTTTGCATTAGCTTTAGTCCCCCCTGCAATTATTTTCCACTTTAACCACTGATTATACGTTATTACGATCATGCAGTTTGTCAGTGTTGTACTGCAGTAAATAATTCTAGCTCAGGAATTCGGGACATATCAATTTTTATCATTAGGTACCTATACATTTAACATAATGTTGTCTTTTTAAAGTGTGTATACCCACCAATATAATAGTTTGATATTAATATTTATTTATTAACTTAAAATGTTGCATCCGCAATTTCTAAAATTTAAAAGATAAGCTCAAAAAAACTCAAAATATTTTGAAAATTAAATCATGTAAAGAAAATGCCAATCTTAATAACTGGTAAAATTTTCAAGTATCTACGACTTATACTTTTTGAAAAATAACAAATATCAAAAATCGTTTGAGGCTAAACCGTTATTTAACGCGGTTTTGTAAAAATTTAAATTTCAAACACTCATAAAATTTTTTTGTCTGAATCCGGTAGTTTTTTTTACAGATATTTGAAGACAAATTTATGGAGAACCTTGTACCAAATTTTCAAAACTTAGTTATAAAAGAAAAAGTTTTTATGATTTTTCAACTTCAAAATTACTTGCAAATTTTAGCGTTTTCGACAGATTTCGTAAAAATTTGAACTATAAACGCTTATAAAAAAAAATTGTGACTAACGATTTTTAATTTTTTTTAGCTCCGATAAAAACAACTCATAAGGAACCTTGTATTAAATTTTCAAAACTTTTTGGTCATCCAACAATTTTTTATTGACACTTTAAAAAAAATTTCTCAAAAAAATTGAAAATTTCAGTGGTCTATAAATAACTCAAAAAAGTCAAAATTTTTTGAAAATTTAACTATATACAGATACTACTGACATTAACATTTGTGAAAATTTCAAGTATTTTCAGTGATTAGTTTTTGAATTACAACCATAAAAAAAAATCGATTTTGTCGAAAACTGGTTTTGCGTAAAAATTGTCGTTTTTCCGTCATTTTTTTTTTTGTTTTTCTCGATTTTTTTGAAAACTGTTGGAAAATGTTAACTTTTTACCTCTATAATGCACCAAGAATATTCACATTTACATCGGAAACCACCCCCATAGTTTGAAATTGGAGCATTATTTCGACTAGTTATGCTGTACACAGACACACAAAAAAAAAAAAAAAACACACACATCATTGTAAAATCAATACATTCATCACTTCGTTCAGAATCTAAAAAAACAAAGAATTAGAGAAAGTTTTTCAGAAACAAAACATACTAGACAAAAACAGGAGTATGAAGTCCCCATTTGAAATGGAAAAACGTGGTAAAGAGAGATATATAATCTTTAAGTTGATATCCAGGATAGAAATCAAGAGCGGTTTATAAGAGGGAACCGGAGAATTGGTTTTGTGACGCCATGTCAGGATGGCCCTAGATTCCTAGCAGCTGATAATTCTCAAGAAGAAGAAACTATGAATTCTGTATGTCTGTGTATAACATTATAGTATATTATTCACTATTCATTATTAGTTATAACTTATAATATTTGTACACGCTAACATAATAGATAGGCACGCAAAAAAATTATTTTGAATAAGATGAGTTAACATTTCATTTATATTGAATTTATTTTATTTATTGTTCTTAAGTTATAACTACACATTCAAAGTTTTAAATTCTAATTTTAAAAAATATTCTACTCTTTCATTTTTCGTTAAAGACATCAGACACCTATTGATATTCGGGTCACCCTATTTTATCATGTAACAGCGAACTCATTTGGTCAATTCTAATAACTAATAGCTGAAATTTTGAAATGTAACAATAAATTATTTTTAGATTCTGAACGGAGTGATATAAATGTATTGATTTTACAATAATGTGTGTTTTTTTTTTATTATTATTTTTTTTTTTTATGTCTGTCATCACGTTTTAGAATAGTAAAAATGCTTCGATTTTTAGACTCAGCCTCGTTTCTGATAGAAAAGTGAATCTAATTGGTACTTTGGGGGGTCAAAAATTGGAAAAAAATTTACAATAGTTTTCAAAAGGGTCAGGAAAAATCCTAAAAAAGTTACTGAAAAACAGGAATTTATACGCAAAACCAGTTTTTGACCAAATAGATTTTTTTATATGGTTGTAATTTAAAAACTAATCACTGTAAATACTTGAAATTTTCTCTAAATGTTCGTGTTAGTGTTATCTATATACAGTTAAATTTTCAAAATTTAACTTTTTTTGAGTTATTTATAGACTATCGAAATTTTCGATTTTGATGAGAATTTTTTTTTTGAAGTGTCGATAAAAAAATTTTGGATAACCAAAAAAGCTTGAAAAATTTAATACAAGGTTACTTATGAGTTTTTCTTATTGTAGCTAAAAAAAATGAAAAATCGTTAGTCACAATTTTTTTTTATAAGCGTTTATATAGTTCAAATTTTTACGAAATCTGTCGAAATCGTGAAAATTTGCAAGTAATTTTGAAGTTGAAAAATCATAAATGTTTATAATTAAGGTATGAAAATACAACACTAAGTTTTCCATACATTTTCCTTCAAGTAGCTATAGAGAAAACTCGAAGCATCATAATAGGAACAATTTTAAGTGTGTTTGAATATTAAAGTTTTATGAAATAGTGTAACGATAACGATTTATCCTCGACCGATTTTAAATATTTGTTATTATTCAAAAAGTATAAGTTGTAGTTAATAGAAAATTTCACTAGTTATTTAGATTAGCATTTTCTTTACATGATTCAATTTTTAAAATATTTTGACTTGTCTTGAACTATTTATAGACAATTGAAATTTTCAATTTTTCTGAAGGTTGGCCATGGGGAATTTTTTTGGCCGAGTCAAAATACTTGAAAATTTAATACAAAGTTTCTCATAGGTTATTCTTATAGTGATTAAAAAATTATAAGAATACATAGGCACAATTTTTTTTTATTAGCATTTGAAGTTCAAATATTGACAACAATTTATTAATTTAAATATCAATTATTAAAATATATAAAATGAATTCAAATTCAAATTATTTTTAAAATCATTGTATAAATTATTTGTAGATGTTTTCACAGTATTTTGTTAAAGGATCTGAAAAATAAATTAGATACCTTATAAAATGGCATTTAAAAAAGTTTTTCTTATACATAAATATTATTATCTGAACTATGCTCCAACATAAATGTATTCTGAGGATTTGTAAATCATATAATAATTGTTTTACATATATACATGATTGATTATAAATTTATAAATAGTTACTAATAAATTTATACCTTGTCTATTATTATCAAGTTCATATATTTATTACTAAATTAAATATTAATTGTAGCCCCTGTAGCTCATTTAATAGTTAACTTTAAAATTGTAAATAATCGATTTTATATTTTTTGAACCAGTGTTTATTATGATATTGTAATATTATAATAGCAAAAAATAATTTGTCTAGAAATTAATATATTGTAACTTTATATGTGAGTACTTTATGTAACAAATACGATACTCGTGTGAAGTAACTAATATCAAATCTTCTCGTAAGCACTTAGCCTTTAATAACAATTAATATGTTTATCGCTATGGAATAAATTATTTTTCAGATATAAATATTATCATTTTTTAGAAGTTGTATTTAAGTACATTTAATATTTTTTTGGTTTTGAATGTAAAATTCTAATACTTATAACTTTATAAAATTAAATAAAAATTTCTATTAAAAAGTTAAGATCCGGTTCCAGAGTTAAACAAATTATATGTTTGAATGAGAAATTAATATTTAATAAATTAAATCATAATTAGCGTTAGGTATTACTATTTAAAATTAATAATTCATACCCTCATAATTTTTATTATTATTATTGATAAATGTTTGATAACCATTTCCTAAATCTGTAAAATATAAATAAAGTAGAATTAATTGCAAACTATAATTTATTTTATTTTATTTTAATTTTGTTTTGTTTTTATTTTTTTTTTTTTGAAAATTACTTATTATTTATAAGAATATATTATATTATAACGTATATTTTTATAAATAAGTAGGTACTATAACTACACAGTAATTTTTCCTTATTTTGAAACTTTAAAAAAAAATTAGTTATTGTATTTTAAACATCGTATTTTCTAGTTCTTATATCTTTAGGTTTCTACTTAGAAATAACTTTCTTAAATAAAAATAGATGTTAAGAAAAAAAATGAAAGATAATAAAAATAATGGTATACTCATACTAAATTTAATTTTACGTTTTAATTCTAAAACCAAAAGAAAAAAAAACAATACATAAAATTTACTTACAGGTGAATGATTCAGCTAAAAAATATAGAAGTATAAATATGTACATAATTTTTGTAAAATGATGCATAATTATCTCTTGGGAAATAATTTATGAAGATATAAAATTGGTAGTTTATAGAACTTGTATATTATTTTCAAACTTAGTCCAATTCAAAGATTTAAAATATTGTACTTAGATTCTATTACCTATATTAGCTAGGTGCTATATTGTACATTTGTAAGACAGAGTAAATTAACTAACAAGTAATGGGAGTCGTATTTTCGTATGAAACTTTATTATTATTGATATAATTCTCTTAAGTAAATATTATCTCATTAAAGTTTACTTGTAAATAAGGTAGGTGTAAGTAATAGCTATCAAATGTGTACACATAGGTGTAGCAACGTATGCTCTTTTTACCAAAGGACCGATATCATATTGACCATTATGACTATACTTGAAAGAGATGTTCTATCCAAATATGGATACGTATAAAGCCTGTGTACTTGTAGTGGTGTAACATGGTTAAGGTTAGTTTAAAATAGGACATAGGCAAATATAATATTATCTATTTCTAAACAGAATGTAATATTACTGTGATTCAAAATTACGAAAAAATATCAACAGTGATTCAGTAAGTAAACTTTAAATTCAAATAAAAAAAAAAATTTTTTATCTTTTTTTTAAGACAAACACTGAGGTACTTATATTTTACTATTTTTATTTCACATGGTTAAGTGGAAAAAATAATTTAATAAAATACGTCTTACAAAACAAAAATCTAACACATAATATTTTAAACAAAAAATTAATAAAATACGTACTGAGTTCCTCTAAAAATAATAATAATAGGTAAATTAAAAAATAATTGTGCAAAGGTTAATCTATAAGGTTTATAAGTAATTAATAAATATAAACTTTTACGTAATGAGACATAAAACAAGATAAAAATAGATTCAATATCTTCTTATAATATAAAACTATAAAAACATATAAATACGTACTAATACTTTCTGAAAATAAAATGTTAATAAAGTTATTAAGTAAAAAAACCAAATAATGTTTTCTAAAAAATAACAATATTGAAATTCCATGAGTAGTGGTATTTACTAATTGGTCGATCATGATGATATATAAAGATATATAATATTAAGTAATAATAGGATTATGAACTGTATATTAGCAGTTATACTTACTTATACTCACTTATACTATTAGTTTCCAAAAGTTAGTCCAGCAGTGACTACTTGACCTAGCTCTATTCTTTACCTTTGGAAAACTGGTATACGTAGACTGCTGTTTGTCTCCCGGAAATTTGGTTAAGGCCCAGAAGGATTGCCTAATGAAATACTAAACATGATGATTAACTGAAACCCCAAAAATTCTTTACCAATAATACCGGGTTAGGTTGGACAAGTTTCCGAATAGATATAGACGAACGTATCGATGCGTCCTCATAAAATGAAGTACTCGTATTTACTAACTCCTGTGGATACTGATATTTTAAGTTCTAAGAAATTATACATAGCTTAAACATCTCTACGAAGTTTATGGTATTGATAAAAATTAGTTTGACTTCAGTCAAGGATAAAGCACTGAAGAAGTAATAACAGCTACTTCGAGGGTGAAGCGTTAATTCTAATCAAAAATTGGAATTCATTACTCATCGTTGGTCAAATAATTGTGTATAAACGTTAAAAAATTAATGAGATAAGGATATTTATAGAATACATTAAAATGCATCAAAGAAAATACTTAGAGACATAGTGTTCGGGTTTCTACTGTCAATCGACGATGTACTATCTCATTATAATAAACTGCTTCATGTCATTTGGATTAAATCCATGACAGGTTGTTGCAAGTGCAGAGTTAAATGTACTTATCTAAAGATAATTGAAGTGCATAAAACCGTATTTTGGGAAGTATTCTTGATAATAGCGTTTAAATTTCCTTCTGAATTGACTTTGTTAAAAATGGTCATGTGCTTATAGCTGTTAAAGAATCCACCCCATTTGCTAGGTAAAAAGCGAAGACAAAATTATCAATTTTATGACAATAGAAAAAAAGGTTGATGACCTATAAGTTACAGACTATAAAACTAATTAAAAATCTAGAGGGGTAGCTTAAAACGCCTTCACTGAAATATTGAAACAGATTTTATTGTGGTTTCTTTTAGTATACCCTGTGAAGATTAAAACCTACATTTCCAGTTATTAAACTCTCTTACACCAACCAATATTAAAAATACTTAACTTAACTTAAAAATGATTTGAGGTTTAGTCTTAAATATTTTAATTCTAATAAAATTCGATGAAAATGCTTAATACCTTCTATATCAACTTCTAAGTCATTAGGAATATTCCCTGTAATAAAATGTATAGCATAAAAATATGTAGGCATGACTTAACCCAATAATTTCATCAATTTTATAGTTATAATGTGTTTTTATTTCACTCATTAAATGATTATAGAAAAGTATATTCTGAATAGATGATACATTGGTATTTGTATCAAGGAATTAAATATTATTAGATAAATATATTGTATTTTATTCATTTCATTCCTTAAATCCTTAATTCAAACCATACATACCAGTAAAATTGAAATTGTCTTTTAGTAAATCTGTAAATATATTATTATATTAATATTATATTTTTTATAAAAAGTAAAATTACCTATAATAACTACATAGTATACCCATATCACTATTAAAGTACAGAATAGGTTTCCAGTATTATTATAAGTATCACTTTGACACAATGGCACGTCAATAGATTTAAATGCGAGTTTTTAATAGTTATATAAAAGAAGAATCCACTTTATCCGCATCAATATCATAAACATTCCTTTTGAAAAAAAAAAACAAAATTTCTATACCCCGTTTTGCCATGAACATAATTATGGTGGTACGAAACATTTAATACATTCTGTATACATAATACATGAAAACATATATATACGTTGTATATAATATTAAAATTCAACTAAACCACAACTTTTTTGTTTTTCAATTGCATATTTTTACCTTAAGTAGGTTTCCAATATATATGAATATGTTTTCACGTAAGATTTCCATTACTCCGAGTGTAAATGTCCGTGAAGTTGACCAACCAACATTATCTTTTCAATTTAATATTTGGTCATCAATTAGTAAGCCGTTATTGTAAATAAAATATTTGTAAGCACAAAATCAGAAGTTGTAAATCAACTTTTTGGAAATCTTATTAAAAAGATAATATTAAAGATTTAATTTTATAAAGAATAAAAGTATTTAAGTACCTATAACATATAATTAATTGTATAAATATTTTACAAAAACGCAATTGTAACAAAGGGTTAGGTTAAGTACGAATATAACTGTCGTTTGGATCAATTAAAATCATCAAAGTTGTCAGTAAAAATATTAAATAAAACAATATAGGATTATAGAATGTTACGTATGTTCGATATTTTAACTCATTTCGCAATTAGCCACGGTGGAAGAAATTTAATGAGCAATAAAATTAAATATCGTAATATGACAAATTAAACACTAATGATGTATTTATCTTTGCGTACATTATTGAAAATGAATCATCCAATCCCAAGAAAGAACTAACACTAATAAAAAAATAATACACTAATAAAAAGGACTAGTACTTCGTCTTTTTCAATATTTTAACTATTGAAATTTTAATCTGTTGACGTTTTGACTGTCAGCGTTTTGCCTAGTTCCCATAATAATGCCAATTTTGAAATCTCCTCTTTTAATCTTTTTAACTACATCGAAAACATTTAATGAATTTCCGACGACGACAATCAACAATTCCTAATAATTATCGCATTAAATGAAACTAAACATATTTTACACAATATTTAATATTTTTAAATGTTATTCATAATTCATAAAGTTATAAACAAGAGTTATTTTCATCTAATGTGATATATTAAAGCATTTGTCCCCATATACATATACTTAGTTTTGTATTCAAGATCTTTAACACAAGTTACATCACTTAATAATTGTTTGTATAATGTAAACAATTTTGATATTATGGATCAGTAATATTACCTTCACAATTTTCTAGAAAAAAAAAAATAATAAAAAAATAGTTACCATCTCGGGCGAAAAAATATTATAAGTAATATCATTTAAGTCCGCTTTTCGTATAAATATTTATATTATCATGTCATTTGATATTAAAAATGTTTAAAATCATAATTACATTTTTAGAACAAAATATATAGCATTACGCTTTGTACGTTTTATTTACAGGAAATGTTTAGTGTTCATCTTTAAACTTAGAATGTTTTTATTCTAAATAGTTAAACAATATAAGTTTATATTTAATTTAAACGAATCATAAATTACGTGCGTTTTAAATAAATTCATAAGTCACTTGATTTGTACTTAAATATGATAATACAAAATTTATAAGATCAGGAAAACGAATAAATGTAATACATTATAAACAAGGCGTAGAATTATATAAATTATAACTTATTTTAGTATCATAACTTATAATAAAAAAAAAATAAAAAATAACTTATATTTTAATTAGTAATTTAATGTTACCGATTAATATTTTATCATCACTATCATCATCACTATCATCATCACAATTTATCATAATATGGCAAAAGAAAAAAATAATAAAAAAAAAAGTTAAATTACGCTGAATACCAATAATTTTCATTTTTAATAAATAAATTACTCAATAATCAAAAATTATACTTCACTGAAATTTTTATAGTTTCTTGCTAAAAACAATTTGAACAAATCGTCACAAATCGTTAAGTTAAAATTTAATTTTCGTATTTTGTTCTTTTACCACGTGAGTCAATAATGCTTATTTGACTAATGGGTATGAGCAAATGCAACTATAAGTTTTAAACTTAGTTTGATACAAGACATACATTTTATGTGCAATGTTATATTAAATACACTGTTTACATAAAGTCATGGTACAGATATATTGTTACCGAATGAAACATATACACGTTATTAAAATTAAAAATTAGGGCAAGAAAACATTTAAGTAATTTGCAACAAATCGTTTTATTGAATAGTAAGTTATTAGTAAAGTTTTAGTATCCTAAAGCCCTAAAATTAGTAATAGGTATATAAAAATAAAAAATTGTATTAAGTCTTAATGTATGTAAAATAGCTAGGAGTGTATAAATTGGATAAAAGAAGGTTTTTCACTAAACTTTTTTTAAACTTTTCACTTAATACTGTCACTGTAGAACAAAACATAAAGAAAATTATATTATTTTGATTGTGTGTATTATAAATACTTGTAAGTAATTACTAATTAGTAATTAGTATAAGTCAAAATTAGGAAGTATCGATTTAAATATACGATAGTGACAAAATAGTTTTAACATAAAACAATCAATTTTTATCTTGCTAATAAATTATTTTATAGTGTTGAAGTACCGACTTGTACATATATATATATATATAACGTCTAAATCATTAAATTGAGCGTGTATAAACATTAGACAGAATAAATAAATAAATAATTCATTTCTTTAAATTTTTCTTTGAAAGGTTTGCCATGAATTAACATTATCAAAATATTGCAAATTAATATTGTTGACAAGTTATAAATACATATTAAATAATAATAACAAAACAAACAGTTAATTACTGTACTATAAAGTTGGTGTGTGTGAAGTTCATCATTGAGTATGTCACTATATAATAGATGTATAATAGATGTGTTCAATTAGAATTCAATGATAAATCATTGCATATGAAAAACAATTCTGAACTATAATATTTTATGATAACTATATTTTGTTTTATATACCTGTCATAGTAATTTATTTTACTATTATTATTTATTAGTAATACGAGTACAGTAGGTTGAATTAATTGTTGTCCAAAAACATAAGCTGCGTTGCGCTAGAGAAACTTTTACGAATTACAAAATATTGTTATAACAATTTTTTAAATTAAATTTAACTACGATAACCTTTTCTGTAACTTGAATAGAAGTTTAAAATATAATTTCGGTAAAAAAAAATCGTTTTTCTTCAAAATGATTTTTTTCTACATACATTTTTCAGAAAACCTTGTCATTATTTTGTAATCAAATGTCACTTAAAATTTGAGATTTCTAACTTATCTGAAATCTAGTAACATCTGTTTTTAGTTGGTCGGGTATCAGAGTGACGTCATTTCAGTACCCTGGAATCTATAAAAATGGTTTTTTTTTTTAATTTACATTTTAGGATATTTTGCAACTATTTGCTAACCAAATATAACCAAAAATGCATGTTTTTAAGCTATCTCAAGTCGAAAAGCCGTTTTAGATTAAAATATGTTTATTATCATGTCATTGCGTATATTATCGCTATTTTTCTATTCTGCAAAAGGATTTTTTTCTTTTACTTGAAATGTTCACATAATCTAGTTATTACTATTTTTTAACAAAATATAACTGAGAATTTGAGATTCCAAACTTAAATAAAATCTAATAAGAATCTTTTTAATTTTAATTCATGTACGTGAGAAATACCGAACCCGACGCTTAAAATATATTTTTTGATTTTATTAATTATTTTAAATGGTTTCAAAATATAAATTTTATTTTTCGAGCATTCTATATATTCATATTTATAGTTTTAAATGCATTATTGTTATTATCCAATCCAACTTAGTTGCAAAACAATAAATATTGATCTTATAAGGAGTTCAATATAGGCAAAGTCATGATGAATTAAGTTATTATTTCTTCAAGGCCCTTGGGCCATGTGTCAATATGATGACTGATGATTAAGTCTATACTTATTGTTTTCCATCTTATATAGGTACATAAAGTTGTACGTTTATTAAATTACAACAAAATACTAAAATCGTTATTCTTCGTATAATACAGTGGTTTTCAAACTTTTTTTTAACACGGTACTTTGTGCTCTTTACAAAAATTTCACACTATAATCATTTTCTTAAAATCACTATATTTAATTATTTTTTAAATAAAGTGCTACTACACATATACAAAATAATCAAAACTCTTAGTGTGAAAATCATTGATATAAGATTTTAATATGTCAAAAATAACCATGTGTATGCATTTCAAATGAGTATTTATAAATTTCTAAAAGAACAATTTTATATATTTTTTCAGTACTGAAGTACGTTTATCGGTTTATTTTATAAAACTTTTTAATTTATTGGTCATTTTTGAAAATTGTATATTCAATATTTATGTTATATAAATGCACGTACTTGTCTTCATAAATATTTTTATTATTGAGGAATCACCCAAATATGGTAAATTAGTTGCAGTTATGTGCTTAGGGTAATTTTTATATTATTTTTATTATATACTGATATCATACGCTTGTTTGACATTTTGATGACATCAAGTGCATTATTGTTATTTCATTTTATACCAATCGGTAACCATACACATTGTATATTATTTTTCCCAACATTTTACTAAATCTAAACAATCCCAATCACTCAGCAGAAAACTTTTACGCTTTATAAATCGCTAAATACTTTTAATATCAGGTTGTTTTCAAGAATTTTGGTACCGTTGGAAAATACCTTCGTGAAACTGGTCGCGTGTATATTATTACTATTATGTGTGACAGGCACGTACGTGGCGTAGATGTGTTGACATATTTTAAATACCACACATATTTGAGATGACAATACTAAAATTCAATTAATTCAATGTTATAGTTTTTTTATTTCTATATTTTCAGGTAACTTCATCTGTTTTAGATTTAAAATCGACGTATATTAATTCATGTATATAGGTGCACAAGACATGTGCGTAAAGTGATTTATCTTGTAAACAAATTAATTTTTGATTATGTGTCAATTTTACTTTTTTTTATTCTGTTTAATCTTAATGCACGTCATAACGTTAATGAGTGATAACTAGCGAAATGATTTTGTTTACTGCGTGCAAAACATATTATAATTTATAATCGTCAAAAATTAAACAAAATTATTCAAGTAAAATTTACGTGATTGTTAATTTTGTAAAAAAAAAAAAAAAACAACCAAATATTTCATCATCACGTCTACAGAAGTTTTTAATTTCATTATAGTCAAGTTTGTAAATACAAACTTGCAATTAGTTAAAACTGAATGAAGGATTCGTGAAAAAATACATTATGGAAGTTAATACTAAATTAATATTGAATTTTATTAAAACATTTATCATAAAAAAAAAATAATAATAACTACTATTTACTCATAGATAATATTATTAAATATATAAAAAGAATATATATTAACATCAAATTACTAAAATATATTGTTTTACACGAAATATAGGTATACGGACACGAACAATTTAATAAATAATTATACACCGGTTTGTACAAATGTAAAATACTATTATAAATCCTTTTTATTATAAAATAAAATGTTATATTTACCATTTATATTATTTTTCTTTTTTTAATATTACTGATGTAAATGGAGAACATTTAAGATAAAAATATTATATATGATCAAATGATAAACTACCTCTATATTTTAATTTAAAATTATAAATAGTCAATACTATTATAACCATGATATTAATTAAAAAACCAATTGTTTATTATAACAAGTACTTAAATAATTTACTATTATAATATACAATTTTATACACATGCAGCATTAAATACATCACATATAATATGCATCCTTTATTTAAAGTCACAATAATAATTGTAACGAGTTACATTTTAAAGTTATTAGAAAATATTGTAACAGATTATAAATTAATTGTCACTAATTATAAATAAAATAATTTTAACAAGTTTAGTTCATGTAATTCATAATTTTCCAACCCTTAATATTCCTATACATTAATTGTAAGCATTTTTTATGCTCTCCATTTCCCAAGTGGACGCATACACATATATGGTACATGTGATATATTTCATCGGTAAGTAGATGAAGGAAAAAATTAAGTGTGTTTTTTGTTTATAAAATTAATTTAATTTAGTGTTGAAATCTAAGTAAAACTAGTGAAATAGTAAGCAATATTTTGTTTGGGAAATCATGGGACAAATCATCTGCATAGACATTCAATCAATTGAAGGTAGTTCAGCCATTTAGAAGAACAACATTAACTGTAATAACTTGCCACAACTTACCATCTAAAAAATCATCGAAACAACCTACAACAACTGATTTAACCACGAGCGATGTTAACGAAACCACGACTTGACCATCAAACGTCAAGTAAACAACAAAATAGCCCGTATACAAACCATCTAATAACACGTCAACAAGATGAATGAGACGATTTTCTTCAAACTCTATAAACCACCAGGATATCTCCGTTTATTACACGAATACGAAACTACTAAACAAAACACTAGCAAGTTACCCGTTAGATAGACTAAACAAGGCCACAAAATTTGGTCGAAGATAAAGAGGAATTATTTTCAACTGTATGTGAAAACAATTCACCTTGATCTCAAACATAAAATAATGGTTGATAAGCACATGAAAGTATTCATCAAATGAACTCATCTTCTATGGCTACCTAAGCTTACATTTAATTCAATTTTATAACAATTTGTCTGTTCCAAAATATATCCTAGAATAAAAAAAAAAACCAATACATTCAGTGCTCCAGTCAAAAAAAAATAAAAAAAATGAAATCATATAACTCATAAATAAGATATTCAGTAACGATTTTAGTAAGAAAAATTATTAGAATAAGATGTATAATATAAATATGAATTATGATATAATGTAGATTGTATTTATGCAATTTTTTGATAAACTGTGGACGTAAGTACTAGATATATGTGTTAATGTTCAATTATAGGTATGTGATACGTAATACATTTTGACATCTATAAAGTTTATTCTCATATTATTTTGGCTTATAAAATATATTATTGCATAATACGATTTTATTAAAAATTTAAAATAAATAAGTGTTATTTTAAATTTATTTTTGATAATATTATTGTTATTGCTATTGTAAAAATTTTTCCATTATCTGAATAAAAAATAAGCAAAAGATTTCTTTTTCCCCAGTTTGTATAAAAACACCAATTGGTCAGTATTTGAAGCTTGTTGACTGTCGTAGTTTATAATAGGTATTACAATTTTTTATATGAGGGTCGTAGTAGTTATTTCAGTAATTTCATAAATTAAAATATAACAATGAATTAGTTAGTAGGTATATGAATATAAAGCGAATACCTTTTGTAAAGAAACCAATTGAAATAACGTTTTTAAATCAATGTTAAAATACTATCTATTATTTTTTGTAAAAATATTATTCAAACTGAAAATTAATTTTATAACCTTAATCAGTCTCAAATGTATTATATACAACGTCGATCGGTGATTTTAAATCAAATATGTATTTGTAATAAAACTTTGTTCTAAATCCTAAAGTATTTGGTTTATAATATGAATAGATAAATATAAAATAGGTAAAGTTTTTTTGTTTAAACTAGGTAAAATTGCTTTACAGTGGAGATTTTTTACTACTTACAAGTGTATACTTTTTTCCTGGAAAATGAAATTTAATATTTTTTTTTATTATTATAATCGAGTTTATGCATGAAATAAAAAATAAAACTCTCATTTAAATATACTTCTGAACATTTTAATTGAAAAGTATTTGTTATAACTATCTAAAAAATCAGTTATAGAATATTGAGCATCAAAAACAAAATCTGTTAAAATAACTAAAAAGAAGACGTATTTATTTATTTTATAGTTAAATTTATCGTATTAAATACTGTTTATCTTCAATGTATATAAATCTATTATATTATTTTTACTTTATAGTTATAAGCTAATAACAGGGTTTGCGTAAGTACCATTATTGAGTTTTTATACAGGTAAATTTATTTAATTAGGTTAAACAACAATACTATTAGGTAAATAATGTTTTTTTTAAGCTTGTGAAAAAAAATTATAATAATATAACTTCTGTAAAAACATCAAAATTATAATAATAGGCAATAATTAACCTTATAGCCTTATATAACCTTTGTCATATAGACTTTAATGACGAGACCTCAGAACTCACCAACCACGTGACTCCCGATGTCGTTTGACGTGAAATTAGACTTTGGTGCCAAAAAACGGTTTCACACCAAAATCACCATTTGAAAAATTGATTATCTCTATAGAAATCATCACGGACGTGTGTATATATATTATAGTATAATAATATGTTTAATATCAAGTGCAAAAATATTGTTGTAGCACTGGGTCGTCATATTCGGTATAAATCCGGTGCGGTGGTGTGGTTATGATTTATTCATGCGCACGCACACATATTATTATAATATTACATATGTATACCAATAACGTAATATGTATATTGTATAATGCCGGTTAGGTTGTATATATTATGCAGTGAAAAGTGTAAAACGGATTTAATCGTATTTTTTTTCCGAACGTTAACGGCGGCGATGAATTTACGAATGCCGGGATTTGGAAATATACATTGTTGGCAATGTACAGTACACACTATAAGAGTATTATATATTATTATTACTGTAAAATGTGATTGTTGGTGTTTTGATTTAAAACGGTCGACATCCCGTGTGTTGCGTGGCGTTGATGTGGGGAGAAACGATTTTCACAATTATTGATGTCGCGCGATCGCTATAAATGACATCTACAGTTTCAAATCTTTTATTATGACTATTGCAATAGTTATTATCATCATTGTTATTATGGGATAAAACTGCGGGGAGGAAAAATAACAGTTTTGATTTATCAACCTTTTGTATAGGCACACATTTTACTTTTTTCTGCACAGCTTATCAAAAATATTACTGTCGGAAAACATATGTGATTTTGGCATTTTGCACGATATGTACCTACAATGCAAACAATTGGTTATAGAATTCACTGTGCAAAATATGTTCATACAGTATTGTAATATATATATATATATATATATATATATGTATGTATGTATATAATATATATATATGACCATTATGGTTATACTATACCATACCTATATGCATATTAATATTCATAGACAGATTATACCCACTCATGTTTTTCATTCAATAATGAATTTATTAAATATATATATATTTTTTAGAATTTTTAACGACTATAATATTAAATACTACTGTTTATGGAATACCTGTTGCGATACTTCATTTTTCCATTGAAATATTAAATATATGACTTTTTTTTTCAAAATACAACTGTATTAAAAAAAAATTAAACGAGTAATTAATTAAATTTTTATTAATAATAAAATAATAATGATAGACCCATCATAATATAAAGCTGGTGGTTGACAAATATTGAGGCTATGATGGTTTGACAACTATAGTATAATACTATATAATCTAGTAAAATATTGAAATTTTATTTTTGCATTCATCAAAGTACTTAGTTTGAAAATATTAAACACATAATACGTCGTAAACAGACATATAATTAAAATAATAATAATAATAATGACTACGAAAACCCGTAAAAACCCGGCCGCATTGCACAATAATAATACCGAAATTGACATAATTTAAGTTAGTATTGTTGCATCAAAACGCCGTTTAATTATATATGTATAAAATGAATATACTATAGAGTTGATAATAGATAACAGACTTGTCCATAATCTGGACATATAAGTAGTGTGTAGTATGCTATTGGTTGGTCATTCATTTATTGGTAATTTATTTATGAAAATCAAATAGTGAGTTATGACAACTGACCGTTATTAAGAGAATTCATTTTTTCATAAAAATAAATTTTGTCATATATTTTAGTAATGATATTACATTATAATATAATGTTGATGTTATTATATGTACTGACGCCATGCGAATAAATTTAATAACGTCCATAGGCAAGGGTCGCCGCGTCATTTAATATTCATGTACACGCGCGCACGTTGCGTCACGCTATAATAATAACATAATACAATATACCTTTGGGCTATACGCTGAGGACGATGCACTACGCTCAAGAATCGGACGTAAACGACTTCTGTGTTTGAAGTGACGATGAAGGCCCGTATGATGGTATACTATGTTATAATATAATATAATAATAATATACACAGTTGTTGTTATTTATAAACTCTGTAGTAAACCTAATATTCACGGTTGGCTTATCGCAATTTCTATTCACGTAACGCCCGTGTCACACAGTAGTATATTATTTATTTATTTTCACGTCATTCTCACTACACATATATACACACACTCACACAAGTGGGTTTAAACCTGACCGTACGCACAGAAAATGTTTAATGGACACCGAGCGTGTTTGCCGTACGGGTCGACCACTGACAAATTGTTTGCAAATCAACGATTCGAGTTGTAATTATTTAGATGCTGCGCGCGTGTAAACGATGACGGATAATATTGGAATTAAAAAACTGTGAGTATAACTGCAGTATACGGCTAGATCAAATTCAGTGATTTTTGAAGTGGTGCCTTTTCGTCCCAAAACGCCGGTTCTATGGTTTGCGATGGACCCTGCACAGTCAGAGTACCGCGTCTTCCGAGCGATCCATAATAATGATAATAATTAACATAATCATGACGTTTGTGGGTTTGACCAAACATCGTAAAATCATACACGTAAACATATTTTTAGTAATTATCATGTTTGCCGAACACTCCACATACCGTCAACAATCCTAAGCTAGTTCAAAACTTCTCATTGGTACAATATACATATATGTTATATTATATATTGACGGATAATTTAACAGGAAATAAAATAAGGTTAACACTATGATTGAAAAAATTGGGATGTATTAATCGGACCAAAAATTCGTATTGTTACTGACATTCCTATTAATTTTATCGTGAATACACACGTGTTGAGGGAAATGCGAACGTTTAGGTACTTCCGTCATAAACTCACCTCAACCATTAGTCAAAATCCTATAAAAGAGTGTTATAGTTCAGACATTTTTCAATGTTGATAATAATGTTATAATACTTACCTAGTATATAACAAATATAATATTTATGTTTTTGAATTTTATTAAGACAATTTAATTTAATTTAAGCACGGCGCATTGTATAGGCAATTAAGCACCAGTCGCGCATTGCAATATTATGTATTATAATATTATTACACAGCATTATAATGTTACGTACTAGTTCATTTTTTGTTTAATGAATAGATGAAAAGTTATATAAACTTTTTTTTTATAACATTTTATATTATTATTATTAACTAAATATAGCGTATTTTAACATATCTATCTATTGTGATATCACATGATGTTTTATAGCAGGTTTAAAATAGAAAATAAAACATATTGGAATTATATAAATTATGTAATAATATGTGATTCATGCGATTTATTGTTTGGTGTTATTTATAATAAGATTGATATATTTTTATTTTTAATCAAAAAAGTATAATTCTCACTGCATATTGAAGATTGGGAGTTTTTTTAATAGTATTTTTACTTTTTTTTTTTTTTTTATAGAAAGGTGTAATTATTAGTTTTATTGAGCATTGTTATATTATGTTTTGTACGACGCTTTACAAACAGCAAACTAAAATATTACTCGTTTTATACAATATTGATGTCGAGATGTGTTTAAAAACCTACTATAACGTTAAAATGGCTTCTCTTTACTATCGCATCGGTAGGTATTTTAATTAATTTTTATTCTAATAAAAAATCTCGTGTACAAAAGCAGTATTTTTTCTGAGTCTCAGTGAGAAGTGAAACGAGGTACCGTAAGCCGTAGTAGTTATTTTAATGTATTTCTTGAAAAAATTAAATAATATTAAAATGTGCCGTTGCCATTGTAGTTAATATTATTTTATAGCATTATTAAAAATCGATTTCATTGTATTTATATTTTATGCTATTTTAAATTTATACAAAAAAAATTATTTGAATTTAACCTGTAGACATTTAAAATACTATCTTGCTACAACACACGTACAATTTACAATAAAATGTAATTTTATAAGTAAAATTGAATAATATATTATACATTAAACGTAACTATATTATATTGATGTACACATTGTGTATGATTTACACAGCTGTATCAATTTATCGTTCAGAAACTGTAATATAGTGAAAATAATCCCTTTTCTATATTGGAGTATATATTTTGTAAGCATTGTTGGATGTTGTCCCGGAAATGCAAATAATATTAAATATCGTAAATATAATAGTATAATATTAAACAAAGTTTGCGTTACAAATGACAATCATAAATTCTGAAATAAACTATTATGAGCTATGTTATTTTTCTGTACGCTATATAACATTCGTTTCATATTGATAAGCGGCTTGTAAATATTTAAGTACTGATATCACAATATTAATATATTATGATAAACGTCTAATAACCCAGAGATCGTATTCTTGAAATAGTGTGACTGGATGGTCTTTTTTATCAAGCTATACAGTCTTATGTTTATATATTCATTTTTATAATTAATTTTAAAGCTAGTGTGGCATATAATGTATTTCTGTTTTCCGTAACTTAAAGTTTATATCAGTTTTAACTTGAAAAGTTCAGGAAATCTGTTAATTATCATTATTATTATTTATATTATATTTTAATAGTAAAATATCTACGAAGTATTTCTAATTTTCTGTAAGAATTTATTATTAATGTTAAAATACGGAAGCATTGTTTTTTACATTAAAACGAGATGACAAGTACAAAAATAAAAAAAAAAAAGGAAAAAAATCACACTCTATAATAAAACCGATACATTTTATCTCTCATTATATAATATATTAAGTATAGGTACTAAACTACCAACTCATCTGAACTGTAACCAAATAATTCATTTACAAGACGCTCGTTATCCCACACGTGTATCGGCGATTCAAAAAAAAAAGGTAATTCTGTTCAAACACTATGATTATATAAAAAAAAAACGTATGTTATGTATCCCACCACAAGCGTGTTATAACGTACATTCCCTTTAACGTAAAAGTACACAAACACAAATATTGGACATGAAATATTGACATATTGACACATTGATTCATTTATCATATTAAGTTCTTCAATACGTGGAAATTATTTCTCTAAACAAGTTTTCATTAGAAAAATTTTTTTTACTCAACTATCTTACTATGGGTAAAGAATTAAGTCTTATCTAAAAATGTCGAACTTTTATTTATTTTTCTTACTAAAAAAGACTGAGAAAACATAAAAATCCTCAAAAGTCTTAACATAGGTAGCTGGTAGTAGTATACATTATATAATATTAATAGACTATACGTCTGCAACAGGTTATATTAATAATAGATAAAAGATAATGCCTATAACATCAAAGTTGATTTCTTTTATACAATGAAACATTAATTATTTATAAACAGTTAATAAATCGTTCATAGTGAGTTATATTTCTCAGACATAGTAAATTAAACCTATTTACATCATACGAAAAACACAAAATTACTAGGTATAGTTAACTGTAAAAAATGATATAATTTTAATAGGATGATGATAATCGATGAAAAATATCGACAAATATAATACCTCGTTATAAAGGCGTACCTATACTGAAGTAGTGAGATTAGATATATACCAAAATATAATTCTTGGTTTAAAATAATGATCAGAGTTGGTAAAAATGATGTTAAAATATTAATACGGAAAATATTTAATTATTGTTTATTCTCCTGTTTGTTCTATGTTACGAATTAACAATTATTATATATATATATAATATGTATATTGTATATGTATAATTATTTATAGGTAATTATTGAAATTTATTTCTTTGCAAGATCCGCATTTACTTACCTCACAAATTGATATTTTTAAATGGTATTACAACTGATTCTTAAAACTTTAATGATATTTTATATTTTAATTCGTTTAGGTACCTTATTCTTTATCATCGAACACCAAGAGTATTGAACATATTTGCTAAAATGCGGTTTATAATCTAACTTCCAGATCTGACATGTGATGTACAACAAAAACAACATTGAAGAGCGCGTATATTTATTCAATTTAAAGTAACTAACTACCTAATAATTATTATTTTATTATGGTTATATGTTTCATACTATAAACATGTATGCTAACATACACTATCTATTGTAACTTGCAGTACAACAGTTTTATGGTAAAAATTGTTAAAAAATATATAAATCGTTATTCTTTGAATGAGTATATTTTCACATGTATAATTTCATTTCATTTCAGTATAATTTAAAAACATATACTTTGCAAATACATCAAAGTAAAGCTATTTGTACTGTCGTATATGCACTTATAATATACTGAATGAATACACACACAAAAGTTAAAACATGGTTTGAAAAAAAAATTCAGGTAGTAGTTTGTCAATTTACGTTGGATACTTAACCTTACCAAAATACCATGAATAATAGATAAGAATAGTTAGAAAATTAGTTTTAGTTTGATCTTCATCGATGGTAGATAGAAACTGTAATATTCTTATCCTTAATGACCATAAATTAAGTTTCGGATCGGACTCAAGTAGATAGTGAAACTGAATAACATTGAAGTAAACAAGCAATATAATAATTTGAAAACTTTTTAAACCTTTTATTAAAACATAAATAGATCATACAATTTTAATATATATCGTAGTACTGACAAACTACGAATACGTAGTTTTTCCATTTTTTTTTTTTGGCCTTAAATCTTATTTACAATTTTGCTGACTCGCACATTTGCGTCATTGGCCTACATAAAAAATATTTTGTGACCATTTACATGAATAAAATGAATATAGTCACATAATATTTTTTACAGAACCTTTAAAATCCTATTTTAAATTAATGGTAAGTTAGTTTTATAGGGAATTGAGGAGAAGTTTATGTTTTTTTTTAAAGTTTATTGTGGCACATTTTTAATATAGGTATAGGATAAATCTCATGAATTTTTTTTTTTTTTTTTTGTATTTTATAATGAAGAACAACTCAATAAAATTGTACCAACCTTTATCATTAGAAATTTTGTTGGAATAATAAAGTCCGAAGAATATTCATTCTTGTTTTATTTTATGGCTATGGGCCTAACCTAACCTATTAAAAAAAAAAAAAAAAAACAGTGATTTAAAATTTTTATATATATATTATGTATTCCATTTAACTCCATTTAGTTTTTCTGCATAATCGTTTATAATTATTAAAGCAGTTTACAGTTGACCGACGTATGCACTCTAAGTACGTACTTTTTTTTATTGTTGTGGGCTTACTCGTTCTGTTATTCAGCTTGGCTTGCAAATCGGTCGACTTACTTGATATAATATATCTTTTGTAGGGATTTTAAGTATATATACAACTGCACAGAATGTAATTACACCGAATAATATATATTATATATATGTGTACATACAATTTAATTGCTTGTGACTTTGTTCAAGGTCATTCTTTTGAAATGCAATGCGAGTCACTTTGTTCGATTTATAACGCATTTTTACGATTTAAAATATTACCCATGAACTATTTCTATTTTACTCTACTAAAATCATGCTCTATTTTTAACGGTATTTAGGGAAGTGAATATCGTTCTACTGTACTCTACTACACTATTCAAATTGAACCAATACATTCATTGGTTGTGTTCAAAAATCAGAAATATATTCAATTTCCCTACCAGAACAAGAATATTTAAAGACGTCTGTTATTTTTTGTATTATGTTTAAGAATAATAGGTAATAAGCCATCGACTAATAGTACGAATGAGTAAAAAAAAATATGAAAATTACATTCTTTAAAAATTAATCTAAAAAAAAACCAAATGACACATTTTAAATCAAGTTAGGTTTAGATATTATTCCGGTTTTACATTGATAATTTTTCTCTCGTATGTAATGCCGAGATAATATTGAGTTGCTTAATATGAATATACGACACACAAATTATAATTAGATAAATATTAACGCATACAATTGTTTTTATTCCATGAATTATTCATCGTCGTCATCATACTTCAAGCAGATAACGTTTAGTATATAGTTCGCTGTTTGTTCCTGTGCATAACTTGGCCGAGAAAGTTTGTTTTAGTTTTCTAAGAATATTGTCCTTTGAAATAATATACCAAACGAGAACCTTGTATCGGAACCGCGACTTAAGACTCTACCATGTATGTTTATCATACATACATATATATATATATATATATATATATAAGTATACATAATATACTTTCGAGCCATATACTCGTAACATTATTATTTATTATATATATTATTTAAGCTTCCGCGTAAACTTCACGGGTCCATCACCCATCTTCATGACTACCGTACTCATCCCATTCACAATTCACATCACACACGCAACACAATGAACATTCGTTTGTTGCGATCATTTAGACGGGTGCCCACGCGTCTTCAAACACGATATATTGTTGTCGAGATAAATCACTTCAATTCAAAAAAGAAATAATATATAACATTGATAGCTACTGGAACAGTTGGACTTTTATTAAATTATTGCACTATATTCTAATATTATATTGAATACATCTCTATTTTTTTTGAATTTTATCCACTTACATAAAAAAAAAAATTGTTTCTATATCTTCGATATTTCTTGACTATAATTACGAAAAAAAACTTACGAAAGATCTTCTATTAATTCTATCAACTTTCAAGCTATTTTAAAACATTTTATTTGTATAAATCAAAAATAACTAAAAAATCCAACAATTTTAAACGTATAACTGCGAAAAAAATGTAAGTATTTTGTGAAAGTTTCAAGTAGCTATGTAGAGTCGTTCATTTTTCAATCACAATAAAAAAACAAAATCTTTTTAGTCAAAAATTGGTGTTGAGTAAATAAACTTTGCTGTAAGTAGGTATACAAAACAACGCATACTTAAATTCTGTATTGTATAATATTATTATGAATATTAAAATGACATAGGTACTCGTACTAGAAATATTTTACCCCACAAATTACTATCGTATCGAATACAGTGTACAGTTTTATATAAATATAATAAAATGTTATTTATATTGCCAAGCTATCGTCCAAAAATGTCTACTAACCTGATTCAATGTTGAAAAATATTAAGTTTTTCTATCGTAAAGCGTCTGCATGATGAGTTGTTATTCAATATTCAGTGTAAATTTCACACTGTGCGTTTACATAAATGTAATATCGTTACGTTTATTGAAAAATATATTTTTCAAATTTGGTTATAAAATTAAATTTTATTACAAATATCGTGAACGTTAAAGCAAGATAGTATTTTAAGTGTTGGGATAAAAAAATTAATATATATATATATATATGATTTTTAGTTACTGTATACTATATGATATAAATATTATGTAATAGAATTAATAACCTATTAAAGTCTTCATGTGCATGTTTTAAAAATTTATCAGCTTAACTTTAGCTGAGTATTAATTGTTAAATCATAGTTAATGACTTATAAAATAGCTCAAAAAGCAGCCAAAATATTTAGAAATAAAGTAGGGAAAGTCGCTCTTCTAATCATATATTATACATGTTGAATGCACCTCATCATTAAGTAAGTTAAATATGAATTCAATGATGAATTGTTGTACACAATAAAATGTTAAAATAATAAGATTAAACTAAAACAATTTATAGCATTCATATTACACACCATTATACGACAACTAGTAATAAGCAACTGATAACAAGCAATAATATTATCATACATAATATACATAATTATTAAAAAATAGGAAATATAAAAAAAATATTATGATTTACATTTATAGCCAATATATTTTTAACATGCTAATTGGTAGTCTATAAAAATTAAAAACAGTAGAAACAGAAACATAAAAACATGATAAAATCATAAAAAGAAAGAACAAGCGTCACAACTTCAAGATTATATTTGCCTAGTTAAATTAAATAGTTAAAATATGTAAATATTAAATAATATATATTTATCTCTCGCAGACGAAGTCACCAAGTCAAGTAACTCGACTAGTAATATCCGTAAACAAAGTTTGACAGTTATACTGAAATTAATTGGGGGGAAAATAATGCAGATAAAAATTTTTTTTGAAGCTCAAACGTAGAAAAAAATAATTTTGGTAGTACGTCAAGTTTACCGAGTTTTAGATATTTTAAATTGTGTTAAGTAAATGCATATAAGGTATTATGTGTAGACTCTAATCGTAGTTTTAGCGTATAAAATTAAATAACCTAATGTATTAAAATTGTAAAATATTTTATATTACAATAGGCGATTGCCTGACTTAGGGATAGGGGTGATGAAACTAAATTTTAGCATAGATGGGAAAACCCCCTCATCTAGCGAGCGTCTAAATAGTATCCATAGAGAGTATGCAATTATATGTCTAAGCTGGAAGAGAAACTCGCCACTCAGGCCATCAAGGCCAACTGACCAAACACCACGTAATGCAGACAGATTTTGGAAAACATCTTCAACACTAAAGAATACATTATTAGGTAGGTCGAATGTAGGCGTAACTAAATTATTACTCAAAACCCCCATCCTTTTCATTTAATAAACGGACGAAAAATGTTTCGCAGAAGAACCCTTTAAAGAAGTACTAGTTAAGTTACTTCTAACTATTTAAATCATTTTTAATTGTTATTACTATGGTTTTATTTCAATTAATATTATATTATTGAGTGCACGCAATATGCAAATATAATAATAATATTTTGATTTGGGTATCATAAAGGTTGAAATAAAATTATAACAGGGGTGGATAAACAGACGATCGTAGACGATTCCAAAGTTAACCATTGGTTGCTAGAGTTTATTATTTTATATTTATTAGAACCTAACCCTTTAAAATAAATTCTAATAAGTATTCTACATATTTGTATCTATTATCAGTAGATTTTAATCAAAAAAAAAACTTTTTTTACTTTGGCCACCTTCGAATTATAATATAAGCCGTAAACATAAACAAAAATTGGTAAATTTAGTAATGATAATAATAATGATATTTACATAATAATACTTCTCATAGGCTTGTCAGAACATCTATAAAGATTTGACCAGATGATATCCGACTATCCAGTTTTACTATATTAAATTACATTTTTATCACAAGTGTGTATAGTTAAAAATTAAAATATACGTAAGTGCTAAAAATTATGGTACTTAATTCATCGTGTATTCGTATGGTGATCCCAATACCTTTAGGGTGGTAAAATGTTGGGCATAGCGTAACATAATATGAAAATTCAATGATACTATGCTGTTTGCTATTAAATAGGTAATTTCACATTTTACTATTAGTATAGTTTGTTTTGGCAACTTAATAACGTTGTTCTTTTGTAAATAATCCGAATCATTTCGGATTGGTGCGTGGTAACAAAATTAATAATTTGCAATTTAAAGTTTTAAGGTTTACGCACATTAGGTAAAAGAACGTATGTGGGGGTGTCGACACATTTGTTCATCACGCGGTCGCCATTAAACTTGAAAAGGATAGAAAAAGAGAAAGGGCGAGAGAAAATGAAAGAAAGAGATAGAACGGAGAAGCTAATTTATGTATAGTGTCTACCGATATAATTCACAGAGGCTTATTTGTACAAGTTTTCACGTATAATTCACGTGTAAACATGCCCGCAACATAAACTTTTACGCGCTGCTGTCGCCTCTGTGTAGACGTCCAAGCATAAGTATATACGCATATTTAGTGCAATAAATATCATTAAATCTCATCTTTTACATGCTTGCAGGTAAAGTATTTTTTTTGTTGTATACATCATGAAAACAATGTTATATTTTTTTGGTTGCGATTACTGCAGTTATTAAGACGGTGATAACATAGTACTTATAAAACAACAGGCAATAATATACTTAGACTTTCAATATTGATATTGTTTTTTAAATACGGTGTTCCATCAAGCAGCGTTTTTATATTATATTAAAAGAACGCGACCTTGGTGATATTATGTTTAACAGTTTGCCGGAAGACGTATTTTTATTTATTAAAAATGTATAACGTGACATTATACACTGTATACATCATGAGGACCAAACTTTGTAGAACACAAGAAAACTTTTCACTTGATAATAACATCACGGTATCAATTTTTTTTTATGTTTTTTTGACATGTATATCCATACAAAGGTATTTATTATCAGCTTTTCAATGTTTTTGTGCTCTATTCATAATTGTATTTTATACAATATAATATAATTTGTGGCCTGTTAGCTGAATTATATTTTATGTTTATAATTTGGGCACCACATGAACCTGTTTAGTTCGGTCCATAATCTTTTAAAATAAAATAATGTAGGATAATAAAATATTTTTTAAAATTACATGTAAAATATAATATATAATATTATCTATGCATAACTAAAGCTGAATTTATCAATACATGTTCAATCCCTGTCAATGACTTTTTTTTTATTATTTGAAATTATTTTGTGAAAATTATTACAGTAATAATTTATGGTTGCGTATATTGATCATTTTTATTGTTCCGAGAAGTGGTCTATTGTAGTTTAAAATTAATATATAATATATATATATATATATATATATAAATGAGGATTAATAGTTAATTCTGTGTAATTCTCATTGAGTATTCAACTATATACCGCTCAAGGATTTTAATATAAATTTAATATGAAGCATAATCTCATATTTAATACATACCAAAAATGGACACAATACATCATACCGTATATTATTTATCTTTAATAACTAATAATAATTGCAAATACCTATAAATAGCTTTAAAAAGTCAATATAATATATTATAATATGACTCTTTGAGTAAAATGTTTATACATAATTTTTAAAAAAATAAAAAGTTATTTTTAATTTTTTTATGTGTGTAAGTATGCATCAGTCATTTTAAATTAGCTAATAAAAAACTCAGTTTTCATTTCAAACATTTCAAACTAAAACCATAACAAAAAGCTCAAAATGTAATGTATATATTTATGTCTTATTGAATAAAATGTTTAAAAAAAAATTTTAATAAAATTACCAATTTTTTTTTTCTTATTTATATGTGTGTAAATATGCAACAGTCCATTTACATTAGCTAATAAAAAACTCATTTTTCTTTTCAGAAATTTGAAACTTAATATTTATGGAAAGGGGTAAATATATATTACAAAAAATTTAACGTATTGAATAAAAGGGGAATTAGAATTTAAAAAAAAAAATAAAAACTTATTTTTAATAATTTCTATGTATTTAAACATACAACACTCAATTTAATATGCTTTGTAATGGTTTTAGTTTGAAATGTTTGAAATGAAAAGTGAATATTATATTAGCTAATTAAAATTGACTGTTGCATATTTACACACATATAAAAATTAAAAATAAGTTTTTATTTATTTTTTAATAATTTATATGTATTTTACTCAATAATTTACACAAACATCGACTGTCTGATGTATATGCACCACACACCACCTGGCAAAATACCAGACACTTCTCGGCCCGCCGCTACCTTTCGAACAATAGAACAATAGTATAAATACTAAGTGTTGAAAGTGAATGTGTTTCTGTAAAAGCTAAGGGCATAGCAAATCTTATAAATTCAAGTAAAGCGCGATTCGATAATAAATGGAAGTCATTAGTGAATTTAGAAAATGTACTTGTTCACAAAGATTGCCTAAAGAATTACACAAGACCAGACACCATAAGGAAATGTGTTAATGAAGAAGAAGGTACGAGTAATATATCACCTGTCAAAGGTAAGCTACGTTCAAATTATATATTTAAATTTAAAGAAAATTGTTTATTCTGCGACAACGAATGTTCATAAGAGTTAAAAAAAAAATTGAGTAAGGAACGTCGAGATAGTATAAATAAGTATAATACAACTATCTACCCTTCATTTTAAAACGTCAATTATGGACGTAGCGAACAAAAGAAATGATGAATGGGGTAAAGAGGTGCTCAAACGGTTGAATAGTGTGATGTGTTTGGTATCTGAAGAATCGAAGTATCATAAATCGTATGAACGTAAATTTTGCAAGACAAATCCAGTCGATGAAAATAAAAAAAGAGGGAGACCACAAGATGAAGATTTAGCAAACGCGTTTTCCAATGTATGTGATTTTTTAGAATCTGAAAATGAATGTCAATTTGTTCTAGATTTCTTGTATGAAAAAATGGAAGGAACGTGTGATGAAAAAACTTTAAAAAATAAATTGATAAATAAGTATGGTGACGATATAATTATTACAACGAGTCGTGGAAAAAAGTCAGTAGTGTGTTTTAAAAATACTGGATTTAAAGTATTAACAAATGCGTGGTATGATTCAAAAAAAGCAAATGAAGAAGAAGAACGGTTAAGAATTAAGTGTAAAACAAAACTATGTGAGTAGTAAGAGAATAGAGTAACTCTATCAGAAGGTAGGAAGTACATGCTTTATAATAATACATAATTTTTAGCATAGTGTTGGGTAAATGACAAAATAATAATACTAAAATATCAACTTACGAGTGAAATGAATCACCAGAATTAACAGTTTCTGGTGTTTTACAAACAATAAATTTACGACCCATTTTGCTTGGCTATAATATCAAAAAGTATAAAAATAATATAAAAGACCTAAAATAAATCACTCATAAAAGACTCGTTAATCGTTTTTAATAGTATAAGAATTAAGAATTAGTATAAGGTCTATAAATATTATAGTAACATAATGGTCATAATATTATCATACTATCAAATTACAATAAAATGTTTTTATTGTAACACAATAATAAGATCAACCATAATTTTAATCTCTAAATCGGCATCACTGGTACATCAATTCTCTTGGTCGTACCCACGAATTAAAATATACTGGATACCCAACAACCTATACAAACAACCATTTTTTGGGAACCCAAATTGACTCGCTAAAACAGTTGTTGCAAACTACACCTGGCGCGTGTTGTCATATTAGTGGCGAATTTTACAAGATAATTTGCCGCCAAAGTTTAAATTCCAAGAATTAAATTAATATCTACTAGGAAATATAATAAAATATGTATATATAATAATAAAAATAGTATATAATATATAATTTAATTTAATTTGTGATTATTAGTTGTATTATTCTGTGGTATAACTATTGTAGATTTACTGTTTTTTGATTTTGAAAAATAAGTTATGAAATCCATAATTTTAATTAAAAAGACTGGAAGTCAAATAGTTGGAATTACGAGCGATGGAGAAGCAACCAATCGTAATATGTGGTCTACTCTAGGGGTAATTTTTTAATAAATTACTATATTTTAAACTTGATTCTATATGACTATAAGGATATTATTTAGTATGAATTAATTCATTTAAACAGGTATCAGGGAAAAAAGACAACTTTTGCAATTTTTTTGAAAATCCATTTGATGCAACAAGAAAAGTCTTTGTTTTTCTGATGTTAGGTTTGGTTGGTGAAAAAGGTGATGGCCTGAATACACCAAAATTTAAGTACTTTTATAATTATTGTAAGCTAATCTTATGAAAAATCTTGTATTAAATTTTCAACTCTTAGCTATTTAAAAAAGAATTTTTATCAATTATACATTCAAAATAATTTGCAAATATTCATGATTTTGAAGATTTTTTTTCAATATTTGAACTTCAAATGCTGAAAAAAAAAATTGTGCCTATGTATTCTTATAATTTTTTTTATCACGATAAGAATAACTTACGAGGAATTTTCAGAAAAATCGAAAATTTCAGTTGTCTATAAAGAGCTCAAAAAAAATCAGTTAGTAGAGAATTACTATTCTACCTTCTAGGTGTATGTATAATCTAATTTAACATTATTATATCTTGTGTAGTACCAGCAAATGTACAAGTACACACAATAAGATAAATAGATACGCGTGTAATTTCCAACACTAATAAGTATATTTATATAATATTATATAATCACTTGAATAATTGAATTTTTATAGAGTAATAAAGGTTTTAAAATATGTTTTGTTTTAGAAGTGTTTTTATATGACTTCTCTTCTAACAATTAAAACTAGCACAAAAATCTCATACGATATTACTGCGTTAAAGTCTCTAAAACTAATTAAAATTTCGATGCATATAAATATGTAAATAATTTCTATTATCACTAGCAAGTTATATATAATCACATTTCTCTCACTTTACCCTCTTTTTGGAATATATATATACATACACACACGCATTAATATATTTATTTATGGGTAAATTTAAAACAATATGATTCAAACAGCTGGTCGACTCAGAAAAAACCTGTGTCCTTTGGGTGCGCCACTATATGATAGCTAAATATATTAATATCTATTGTTTACGCTATTTCTGCAGAACATGATTCGTTCGCCTATTTGTTCATACATTATTTTATTGTCCATTAAAAAGTTTGGTATAGTGTAAGTCATATGTTTGTATTTTTTAGTGTTTTTACTACGCGCATTGTAGATTATTATTACTCATACTTTAATAGAACGACGAACGTGTATTTTGAAAAATAGAGATCCATTAGTTATAGAAAAAAAGCAATGTGATAATAGTAATTTTAATTTTCACAAAATGACCAATGTATATGGTGTTTTGCAATGGGAAATATCAATCTTGTAATAATATAGGTAAATAACTACATATTTCATTATCTATTACCATATTAGGTTTAATAGCCACAACGGATTTTTAAGCAAGCTGGTTAGTGCTTATACAATATCAAATTATAATTATTAATTATATTGCAGAATACGTTTGTTGGTTGCACACGCGTGAATTGCTTACCAGAGTTTCATAATAATACGTACGTATAATATATTATGTATACAGTGTATAATGTGACTTACAGACGCTGTTTAATTTTGTTTTAGGAAGTATATAAGTTGTTTGCTGCTATGTAGTAGGTACCTAACAAACGTATTAATTTTCTCATTGGGGCCCAATATTCATGCATCATTTGTATCTATATAAAATAAAATAAATATATATATCAAATCATTTAGTTAATCACAATGTGTTAATTTGAATAATCCATTGTTGATTATGAAGCGATTGAAACGATTATCAACAGGAATAATTTATCAATCTTTATTTCTAATTTATACTTTTATATTTTGTAGTTTATTAATTACACATTTTAACTGTTAGTTATTTATGTTTTTTTTAGTAATACGACTAATACGGTATGCTTATCTAATTTTTATTCAATATATCAAATATTTATTATAGACTAGATATTATGAGTACCTATGTTATATTATATTATTGCTATCAGCTTATAAGTCAATATCAAAATACTACCATAATATAATATAATGATGTACCTATTTTATTTTTATAGCATGAAGATTGAAGAGGTTCACATATCTTAGGATTAATAACTAAAAATTATTCAACAATTTTTAAAAATTATAAATTAAAAGTAATACCAGTCCAGCAATGGAAAGTTTCTATTTTTACGCCTAATATATTTAATATTACTAAAACGAAAATTATTATTTTTTGTTAAAAACTCATTATCTTCAACATTTTATCCTAAAATATTTCTTTGAGAAAAATTTTTTGAATATAGTGTATTTACTATTTAGTACTCTAAAAATTCTTGTAAACAATTTTGTGCATTACATTTTCTAACTTAATGTATTAAAATTAAAGCTTTCATATACTTTTAACAATAAGATAATTTGCAAATTTTTTATGTCTTTAAAGATTTATGTTCAACAGTTTTAAATTAAACGTAATAAAAAAAAAGAATCGTAATAATATACAATAAGCTAATGGTTACAACGAGAAAAATTTGGCTTTTAACTCGTTGTAACTGAATTTTATTGTATTTCAAATATTTTATAAGAACTAGGTACTTATTATAAGTAACTTATATGAAACTTGTTATACAATGACAAGCTTTATTTAAAAACAACAATTGTATCAACATAAATCATTATAAATATAAATTAATAAATAACCTTATATCATTGGAATATTTAAAATATTTTTATGTATCTCAAAAAGAGTCAAACTATTTTATTATATTTGAAATTATGTACCAAGAAAATGTAAATATAAATTATAACTAGAAAATTCTACGATTTGTAGATAATGGTGAACATAGTATGAACATTTAGTGAAAGATTATTGTTTTTGAACTACAACCAAATCGTTATTTATGTGTAAAAAAAAAAATGTTTAATATGTAAGTATTATAAAAAATATTTGTGGAACTTTGCTTAACATTTTCACCTAAGCCTATAATTTTTGTAGGGGGAATATACACGAAACTTAGCATTCAATTTTCAATTTTTTTTTTTTTATAAATTTAAATGTAATAACAAATATTTAAACAAAAAGACGTACTATAAATGTTGAAATTTAAATGCATATTTACAAACCTGTAAATAGTACGAAAAGAGACAAAACAACGGTTAGTATTATCGGGTTTACTATCTTATTTCTCATCTCCGCGTCAATCAGATCCTCCTCTCGAAATATCACACAATGTTCTTCGCATTTCACCCATCCTCTGCAGTTACCGCATTGAATTAATTGTTTATGAGAATGTCTCAACGTCAGTAATTTTAATGGTTGCCACTTGCTTTTAATGTGGTGCTAAAATGAGTTATATCAGTTTATGATGATAGCTTTAACGACATTCATAAACTGATCAAATTCCACGCGCCTGCAGTATAACACAATAATTATTGAATAGCGTGGGCGAGTTCACGCGTGTATAAACAATGCACCATAATACAGCTACCGATTATATAATTATTATTATGGTACCGTGAAGCGATTATCAGGTCGAAATGTCATCAAGCGTTTGACAAGTATAATAATGTGTTATCGCGTAGATATACACTTATTAAGCATGACGCAATTGTTGTTCAGTTATCGATTAATATATGTAGTAACAAGTCCCGGGTAACATAGTTTAGCCTGTGTTCAGTTGTTCAGAGATTATAATAGATATAATTGAATAAAAACGTTATAATTTATTCTTTTTACATTTTTCTTTATTATTCTTTTAACGAAACAAAAATAAGTAGTTTTTTTGTTATTTATTTAAATTTAATTCGGAGCAAGCTGATTATAATATGACAATCCTTACATAAAACAGCTCTTTAGAAGCATCATCAATCCAAAAATTATAAACTTAATTGAATTAAACGATTCCCTGATTAGAAAATTAAATTTAAATCTAAACCCGATCAAAAGGTTGGTCAAAATATTATTCTTAAAAAAATACAACGATCCTAGAAATATCAACATTAATAATCAGTGAAATAAAAATTATGACTCAGTTTTAACCTTGGTGTTTTTCTCATTGAAAAACTCACATAGAAAATATAAAATAAGAATAAATCTCTACCTTTTAGTCAACTTTAAAAAAACACTTAAAATTAAATCAAACCTAACCAGGCCGCTAATATCGTATAACCTGCCAATATAGGCCACTGCTTCATCTATTAATAAAATAAATATGATTTAAATTTTTTTAAATAAATTTCTAAGAATATATCTTAATAAATTCTATTGTTCACGATAAATTAAAAATTTACTATGATATGAAACTACACGTCACAAATACATAGATTAAAAGTCAATTTAAAAACGTTCATGCCAAAGTTAAAATATTTGGATTATTACAAAACCTAGGAAAAAAATTACTCAATAGATATTCGAGATCTTGACTTGTCCAGGTCCCAGGACATTGTCATAACAGATGTCATAGTTTCATTATTAGTAGACAAAGATAATTATTAATAAACTAAATTTTATTATATTAAAAATACTGTTTTTAACACATTATTATTATTATCTCTTTAAGTTAATGTATGTAATATAATTTATAAATAATCAATATAACACTACAACCATATTTGAAATATTACCAGGTATACTGAAACATTTTATAATCATATTTAAGTAAATAAATCAGGGATTTCAGAACAATTTAAGTCAGGTTTTATTCAAATATCTCGGAATGTCTAAATATAAATAAAGAGTTTCATCATTGAAACCAATTTGTTGATGACTATATTTTTGTATATTGTAATTAAAATAGTCTCTATTATATTATAACGATTATTTCTAGAATTACGCGATGATGCAAAGGTGATACGTCAGTTTCGTGTATATTTATTATTTATAATATTTAATTATTATTTATTTTACTTATTATTTTTACATCTGTCACTGAAATGCCACGTAAATACGTAATTAACATTATTTTTAAAACCAACTTTTCTATATCATTTTATTTATAGGATGCATATTTCGAATGTATTATGTTCTTTGAAATAACCGGAAAACAGTATTAATACTTCAAATTTTTATACATTTTTTTAAAGTTTCGAGTATAACTAAAAAACTTGATTTTTCTCAAAGATGAGATTTTGATCAATTAATTATTTCTATTATTTGAGAAAAAATTATAGACACACACACACACACACACACACGTGCAATTATTATTGCTCAGATAATAATGTATGATTAAATTAGTAATTTAACGTTTATGGTAACAATACTGATTGTATTATAAACGACAAACTGTATTACTGTCATAAGGACAAATCACCATTGTTTACCTATCTATAGACTAGCTTTCAACGAATATGTCATGACACGCTGGTTTAATTCGAGCCTGCTCAGAGTAGGGTGCGAGTATTTGAATAGGTTTTTTTAGTAATTTAATTTATTAAATATTTATAATATGTATATTAAATTATAACCATATTATACAATTTAGGAAGTTTATATAATTTTAAGTAAAAATTTAAATAAAATCTAAAAAAAAGTTCTTTATTAAAAAAAATGTCGTTCATGACATGTGTAGTGAAAACGTTGTTAAAAGCACGGTGTATCGTGCTTAAAAAAAAAGTAAAAAACAACTGCTATAGACTACCTCATGAGGTTCCCACATTGTGAATAATCACGTAACAATTTAAATAATACATTTTTTAAAACATGTACTAAAATAAATTCATTGATATTATTATAGGTGGTCAAAATTTAAAAATTTCTAAAATAGGTCGTACCATAAAAAGTTTGTCAAATTCTTAACTAGCATATATTATATTGAGATGTGTTAAATTAGCGTACAATTATACGATATCATAATAGACATAAAATACGGTGTCTCATTCATAACGGTGTGTGTCCAAAACAATATAAATATAAATAAAAATACAATTTTAATCATAATTTTTAAATTACGAACATTGGCATAAAAAAGCAACTTGTATATGTACGATGAAGGTGTTTTAAAATGATCATTGTGGCCAAATAACGTCACACTTCATTAGTGTACGTAATACGTATTTGTAAATTGTTAAGATGAACAAAATATTTCAATGGAGTAATTTTAATAGCAACTTTTGTCGATCATAATAGTACAGAATGTAATAATAAATAATTATTATATTTTTATTTTCCTCAACGGCTCACTTGCAAACATCCGTTGCGACTATTACAAAAACCCTACACGATTCTCTATTTTAATTTTGCACTGCGCATACAAGTAGTAAAACTAGTAATAAAGCTATTAATGAGTCATTAATAATGACTAAGGCTCGAATTTTAATGCAATAATTTCAAGACAAAAATAAAAATAAATCTAAAACTTTGAAATTCCATAAAATTTTCTAAAATGTAAAATTTCAATAATTGTGTACTTTTATTTTTAAAAATACAATATCATTATTATATTTAATTCCTAATTAGTTAGTTCATATCAAATAAAAATAAAAATGTTCAACTATCGTGCAATTGAAGTTGAAGCGAAAACCTAAAAATATTTGTTTGTCCCTAAAAACACGTCAACAATGACCTAAAAATTAAAAGATTCACAAAACTATTAGTTGTCAAAATATTGAGTACTTAAAACAAATTTGCAACAAATAAAAAAAAAAGTTTCAAATTCGTTAAAACCGAAGCCCTATTAAATAATCATGTCAAAAAAAAATTGAAACTTTGTAATAAACGACCTTTAACTTAGCTGATGCGTATTTATGAATAAATTATTGATTAAAATCTGATGTGATGGTCGTTTGATTAAAACCTGAATATTTCATTTTTAGTCCTAAGAAACTTAAAAAAAAATGCTATTATTTTATATACCTATCTAAGTATTAATCTATACTGAATATTGGCTACGAAAATCCTCAGAGTAGAAAATATAACTTTGCAGTTTTATCAAAAAGGAAGTGTTAAATATTTATTGAAATGGAAATGTCGATTAAAACAGTATTTTTGTTCTCTGATTAAACATTATTCACCGATGTGGCCGTCAAAATATTACATAGGATTTACATTTGACATAATTTCATAATATAATCTGTTATTCCATTTAAATTATTAATACTACCATGTACCTATATTATGTTAATATTGCAGTAAATAAGCAATAACGTCTCATTTGGAAATAACGATTCATTAAACGCGTTCTCTAGTGATTTGGTTTTAATTTCATCAGACTTATTTTTGAAAGTACATATTTGTTAAAATCAAGAAAATTATTAATTTCCATAGTTATTATCCAAACAATTAAAACCTCACTTTTAATTAAAATATCTAATGACTCTCATTGTTCATCGTAACTGATTAATTATGAAAATAATTTTTAGCAAGTTTAACCCCGAACAATGAATAGGTATTATTATTAGTATTGATTTTGTTTGAATTAAGCAGATGTTTTAGTACCTTAATATATTACTATACTATTCAATAGAAATCAAATAACAAATTCGTGGTACAAAGAGTTTAAATATTAATTTCAAATGATATGTTATAGCACAAAATAATAAATTAGCTTTGTGTATATAATACACTCGTAATATTATTATACACCAACTAATGTTTCGATTAATTGACCTAAATAGAGATGTATATTATTAAACACAGATCATTAAAAAAATATCTATTCAGAATTGATAGATTTTATTCATAAAGATATTATATATTGGTGAATTTTCGATCTTTGGATATAAAATTGTAGCAGATTGATTTGAAACGTATTTAAATATATTCGAATGTTCACATTTATAAAAAATATGGTAATACATTATTAAAAAGCGTAGATTTTGTTTGCTTATATTTATTTTTAAACTATACTTTTTACACATGATGGCGTAGGGTAAAAAGTCGTTATTTTATAAAAACAATTTTTCTTTCCTGTTTTGAATCAAAATGCATTTCAGCTGTTTATATTCAATATAGAAAAATGTAAATTTTAAATAATTGAATACAAATATTATGTAAATTTGGCTATTATGTTTATACTATAATAATTATTTTACTGTATCATCACTACTATGGTACAATATATAGATTATAAATCAGCATAATCGGTATAGGTCCCCATCTCCTTTGAACACAATACTCTTATGACTATATTCGTGTTTTGAATATTTTGAGTTTAATATTATTAATCGAGTTAATAGAAAAATGATAATTAGGACAATAATTAAAAATTACTTATAAAAGTGTATAATGTATATATATCTATGTGTAATTATGTAAACCTTGAAACATGATAATTTTTTTAATGTGTTTCTATTATTAAATATTATCGAATGAGATATAAGCATAAAACGAAAACTAGTTTTTTTTCAATCAAAATTAAAATTACTCCTGTATTCAGTACTGCAATAGTTAAAAACATAGTATCAAACATATGTATAATACATTTTTTTTTTGCACTTAATATGCAATTTTTGAATTAAATGTGTATTATAATTTATAACGTAATAAAAATACGTAAGAAATAACCTACGATATTTAAAATATTCAAAAATAGAGATAACCAATTGATTGATTTTAACAAAAAATAATATTATATTAACTGAAATTTGATATAATGTCATACTTGATTGATATCTGGTTTAGTTATTATAATATTGTGATATTGCTTTTTATTATTCGTAAAAGATTTATGTTAAATTTGCTTCATTTATCGTGTATATTTACAGACGTATGTCTGACCTATTTTTAGAAAATCATAATAACGACAGCATAAAGCAAAAATATAATTTGCATTCAAATAAATACAGAAGTACATTATATTGTTTATCACTTGGTCAAATAATAAATATATTTACAAAAAAATCCTAACATGACGTTATACGTACTTTTTAATTACTATCTAAAATTATTATTTTTTATATGTTTGATATGTATTTTGGAAATTAATTTTGTAATGTTTAAGAATTGGTATTGTAAACAATGAGTTTGAGAATATGCAATATGTATTCACACAATAAAATGTTTATTAACGTCTTTTCTGACCAAAATAAAATATTTTTTAAAATGCATCAGTTCTATAGAAAGTCAATATTAAAATGCGTAAAGTACATATAAATTAATAAATCAATTTTCTAAGGTTGTATAATTGTAAATATAATATTAGAATTTGATTGATGGTGATTGGTGATACACTTTTTAAATCAAATAAAAAAATATTTATTTAATATTTATTTAAGCGTTCATTTAACATTCCATCATCATATTCGATTAAATCGATTTTTCAAATAAAAATAGTAAAACATATATACGTGATTATTTTTTAAAGCTTTATGTGAATCACTATTATAAGGCACTAAATAATAGAGATATATTAACTGCGTATTTATAATTATATATTTTTATGATAGTCTTGTGAATATTATGAAAACAGTTTCTCAGAAATTATACGTAAGCTAACTTTTATAAGTGGAAATACAAAAGATTACACTAGCTATAAAATATGTTATTAGTATGATCTAACCTCGAATTCGGTTTACTCGGATGTATAAATGTCATACTATTACTCAAAATATAATATAAATGATCTTAATAATGTCCAGTAAAGTTTTTAAAAATAATTGTTTGTGTATTTAATATACATACTATTATAGAGATACCTACCGTTAATGTTGTTGAATAGTTCTTGAGCCGAGACTCAATAAGTAAAATATGTAAATTAGAAGTTATGTTAGTTTACGATATTTTGAATAATCTCTTCGACTAACTTGTATTATTATCTGAAATTGGTTTCCGTTTTCCATGTAGAAAGATAAGGAACATAGATCTATTTATAATTGAAAAATTGTAGCTATATAATATATATTAACAGAGCAAATAATACATTTCAAGAGGTGTTGTTTTGGCCAATAAGATTTTCATAAAATTAGATTTTTTTATAAATTCTCGCGACATATTTAGAACTCAGGCTTTAAAATTAATAAAATTATTATATTTGTATTTATTATGATAAAATAATAAAAAATATTTATCAGAAATGTATAACAGTTATTATAATCTTGTGAAAAAAAAACATTTTCCCATGAATTTAAAATAAATAAATAATATATGATACAGTTAAAAGTACTAGGTAATTAGCGATTTTCTTTGAAGTTTAAAATAATAAGTTTATTTATAAACTGACGACACAGTTGGCGTAGGTAAAGTGCAAAATATTTTAAACGTTAACTTAGAGTATTACATTGATTGTACAAATTGTATTTACGGTATATGTGTACCTATAAAATAAATATTATTTCTAGGATATGTTAAATTTAAACCTGCTTTAATGGCAATCAAAATAAAATTTTAAAGTAATAAATAGATAATCTGAAATATTTAGTTAAAGTATTCAAACATTAATTAGCATTTTTATGAATTTTTTTTTAAATAAAAGTAGACTTTTGCACTTAGAAAGTAGGTACTATGCAAGAAATTATACTCACATATTAATTAAATTCATTCAAATAATATTATATTCTATAGTATCGATTTTCATTGCACAATCAGGTTATAAAAAAGTTAAACCGGGATACAATTAGTCTATGACCTGTTTTTAAACTTTTTGTTCCGAACGAAACTTATCTATTAAATAAATTCTGGGACACCAGTATTGTATTTCCTGAACAACATCATATTTACTCGAATGCATTCGCCATTTAATAGATTTTTTTCCGCAAATAAAAATATATGCACTATATATACTCATATATATATAAATGAATATACGTATACAAGCACAGCATTTTGCAAGTTAACTTAACCTTGAGTCTCGGAGAGTGTTTATATTGTTATTTTTTAACTTAGGAAAAATTATGGTCTATCAGATGAAATTCTAATTTAGTGTGATATCATTGATACCTTTATAATTGTTGTATTTATATTTGTTTTTGTTTTTAAAATTATTATTATTATTGAATTATAGCTTCGTTTATTTATAAGTATAAATTATTACCTCCATACAATCGGGTGAAAAATTATACTTGACTTTATATTCAACATGATTTTAACAACATTATGCTGGAAGTATGGAAATATAATCTAGGTATAAAATTCACATATTAACATACTTAATAAGATTTGAAAAAAGGGTGAATTTAAATATTTTACTTTAATTATTATTTCAAGCATTTCTTAAAAAAAAGTTTTAATAGTATTATTTTCTTTAAAACTATATATTACGTAGAGATTGTATTTAGTAATTCATCTGGGTCGTGTTTAGGAATTTTAATATTTTCCACGCATCATACAGTATGTTATAGTAACATGTTTAATATCATAATTATGTGTAGATGTGTTTTAAACCTACCATTAAAGCACTCTTGCACGTTTCAGACATTCCTACCATGAAAACTCATTTCCAAAGTACCAATTTATGAAGTTAAGACTTTAAGAGGTCTGGCAGATGAAAAAGCATACATATCAAATGTTAAATTAAATTGACTTGTTATTATCAAAGTTGTGGCAAAAGATTATTTATGGTATTACATTGCATTTATTTATGTTTTAGTTTTGAAGAGAGATATGATTATATGAAATATAATAAAAAAAATTAAAAATACTCATTTAAAAACACCTATAAATAATTATAATAAGTACAAACTTGATTAAATTTGCTATCATAAATTATTTTTAATATTAAAGATTATTTTAAATAAAACCATTTGGTTCATAAAATTTAAAATGAAATACTTTTTAATGATATAATGTTGTAATAAACAATTTAATGGTAAAAAATGTAGACAAATATAAAAGATAGATAACCTCGCTGCTGTACAGAAGGTGTCAAGTATTTGAACGTACCTTATCATTGAGTAAGTCGCTGTAATTGATTTCTTAAATTTAAATACAATGATAAACTACTGTACGATGAAAAATATTTCTGAGCAAAGATGATCTGTATTATAGAAGTTTTCCAAAAAAATATTTTAACAAATGCAAATTAGATCCAAAAAAAAGCTACTCAAACCACTGTTCTTAGATACAAAGAAAAAAACTAGGTAACACATAAGTATATAATTGTAAAATCAATATATTTATTGCTTCACTCAGAATGGGTAGACCAGGGGTGCCGTGTACAGGGGCGCTCAGGGGTTATACGACCACTAGGAACAGAGAGTTATAGCCTCCCATGAGTTTATCAAAGTGGAGCTCTAAAACGAAATTATTTATGTAAAACTTCAGTACAAGTGTTTATAAAATAGTAAGCCCCCCATGATATTTACAAAACTTGGTACCTATAAGATAGATGGTTTCTATTTGAAAATAGAAATAATTTGTGTATATCATCTAATTTCATACTAATCAATAAATATTTAAACCTTGAGGGTATCTATTTTTTTTAACTTTTAAAATTCTTTCTAGTTTTTTTCCAATTTTTTTCTGATATTTATGACGGTAAAAAAAATGACTTTATAATTTATATACGTTATCTACAATATTATATATTATATAAAATAGTAAGCTGATTGTCTGATCTAACAACGCACAGCTCAAACCATTGGACGGATCGCGCTGAAATTTGGCATACAGATAGCAATTATGACGGAGGCATATGCCAAGAAAGGATATTTGAAAATTCAATCTCTAAGGGGGTTAAAAAGGGTAAAAATTGAAAACTTTTTTTTGTTCCGATTTTTTTGAAATTAAGTATACATACTCTTTACCAAAAATATATATTGTCTTTAAACTTTATTTTGTGAAATTCAACCCCTAAGGGGGGTTAAAAGAGTTGAAAAGTGTAAAAATAGAAAAAAACCTAGCTGAAACCGCTGAATACATTTTTATACTTAAACCCGGCAACGACGGGTAATTCAGCTAGTTGACATATTATAATGCATAATAACAAACATGGTAAAGAATCTTGTAGCGTATTATCCAATATAATAATCTGCGCTTCTGTTTATACACTTCACTTTGTTGTTTACTCAATTGCACGTGATTGAAATTGCATCGTGATGTATTTCAATTGTACATATAATAATAATAATATACTACATTTGAATTATGTTGATGAGAATAATATTACACTGTTAAACTAATAAGTAATCAAATATTATTTCATGTACAATCAGATTGTTGAATAAATTAACAATATAAAATTAAAAATGATTACAATTACAAAAATAAAAATAGTATCTTTGATGAAACAATTCTTCTTTCATCGAATAAAAAAGTAATAATAAATTAAGAAATATGAATAGAACACAAAGGTTATAGGACTATTGTGTTTTGCAGTGAACATATTTTGTTGTACACTGTGAAATACAAGCGCCATGCTGGAATTGCATTTATGTAATTATGTTTTAAGATTTATGAAAATATGACACGAAATTGCTTAAAATATGATTCCATTAGAATAATTTATCAATAAAAGGTCAAGGCGTGTGCTTACACAGACTTTTGTAGATTGTCCACAATTTTTCCGACGAGTTAATAAATATACAAAAATTATCCGCATCAATAAGTATCGTCTTTTGCAGTTTGATTTCCTATTTTCGTTGAAAAGTTATACAAAACTTTTGAAGGTAGACTAAAAAAAAAAAAAAGAAATATGAATATATAAATTTTAACTTTACTCTTTTTAAAACCATACAGTATATAGGCTTTATGCATATTATTTACCTTTACAAGCACCTTTATAAAACAAATTCAAAGAATCTTATATATATAATTAAAAAAATACGTATACATTATTAAAAAATGTAATTTAATGAGATAAGAATCATTTAATTTATTGACAGGTAAAATATGTATATTGTAACTTCTATAGTATGTATCTAATTCCTAAGTCCTATATATTTTTATTTTTTTCAGTGAAGTAATATATTTTTTTTTCAAATTAAAAAATAACGTTTTTTCCGTTATTTTACATACATATTTTAATTGTTTAATGATATCTGTCACAATGTGATACAATACAGCGTTAAGAAAAAATCTTGTTTTGCGCCTGAGCAACAACTTACAATATAACGAATACTTCAGAATAATATACTATTTCATTCTCAAAGTCATAAGTAAGCAAGTAAGCATAGAGCTGCAAAATTATCGTAAAAAAATGCAAGTAATAAGTAAACATTATATCACTGGTCATGTAAAATTCCTAACCAGTGGTTTTTTCGTGTAAATCACTAGCCTTTTCCAAAATAAGTATAAACAAACATAATATATAAAAACAGTATACATGCCATATGCTACATGCTTTTTTTAATTAAATTAACCTAATTCTATATTTAATTGTCAGTTTGGAAAATCTACTAGATTAAGACCATTTGGAGTCTTGCACTGAATCCATTATTCTACTAAGATTATAATATATAATATAGTGAGTAAGGTTGAAGTGATTTTCACAGATATATATTACGAACAGTAAATCGAAATACACCACAATGCCAAGTATAATATTATGATGGTAATTTAGTTACGTTTTCTTCGCATTATTGAATCTGTATATCATCGGCGAGGTCATGGCGTCATGTAAATCCGTTCAAATGTATAGAATTGGTATAGTGGATATTATGTTCCCAGAGTTTGAAAGTGTTTATAGTTTTTCGGCAGTAATGGGTATACGATTTTGGTATTTTAAAACTAAAACAGTTTTGTTTTAATCATAATTAATACATGCATGAACTGTGAATTGTAAAAATATAATTTTTTATATCTTTCAATAAATATTTCATGATTTAATTGAAACTCAATGTTAACCTAACCTAACTTGATAGATACTTTCTATGTATTATCTAAATAAAATGCAAGATGTGTTGTAACTTATAAGGTATTAGAATTATTATTATTATTATTATTTTTTAAGAACACGGAGCTTAATTAGGTAAGGTTTTAAAAAAAAATATGTTCAACAATGAATTTTTAGAATTTTTTTAAATAAACTGAAATGACACCTATGATCAATTACATGTAACTGAGCTACTGTTATTATTATAGTTACAATAATACTATTTACATTTTCATACGGGACTTTTTTATATGATCATATTCTTACAAGATTGACTACAAACTTAATATCGTGTAGATTATAATATAAGATATATAATATATATATTGTTATAACTTATAAGTGTGTATCATCCAAAAAGTTTTTTTTCTGCGTCACGTTATATAAAGACGATAAAAAAATGTGCCTATTTTAATTTATATATACTCCATTATGATGATACCTGCACTAAATAGATTTAGATTGAACACACTTTATATAATATAGTTTTTAATGAATGTTTAAAAGTTTTATTCTCGAGTATATGTATATGTACCCAAGTACAATATAAATATAATATATAGTACGGACGTATATAACCTACCACACGGTTCATGTTCGTCTGTTAAGTTCAACCTGCCATCCCTTAGTTATACTTAATACTTATAAATAACATGTATATATTACTAACATACCGACTCGTCTGAACTGCAACCAAATAATTTATTTACAAGACGCTCGTTATCCCACACATGCAGCAATGATTCAAAACAACGTAATTTTGTTCAAACGCTGTTATTATATAAAACAAGTACGTTATGTATTCCACTACATACGTGTTATGACTTACATTCCCTTTAAACGTAAAACTCTACAAACGTAAATATTGGGCATGGTAATTGACATAATACTGACACATCGATTCATTTATCATAAGTCCCTCAATATTTGGCAATTATATCTCTAAATTAGTTCTTAGAAAAAAAAAAATGTTTTAGTTAACTTTTTAACTATGAGTTGAGTAAGTTAAGCCTTATCTGAAAATGTCGAATTTGTTCCTATTTTTCTTATCAATATTTTACTAAGAAATGACAAAAATATCCAAAAGTTTTAACTTGATATACATGATATAATATTAATAGACTATAAGTCTATAGCAGGTATATTAATAATAGAAAAAAAGTGTAATTAGCCTTAGCTTATGAATTAACAAAATAATATATAAGTATTTATGGGTTATTCTTGAAATTTATATTTTGGTGACACCTTCTAAATTGCTATTTGTTAAGGATATTGTAACGGTGTCTCAAAATTTAGATTATGCCATTCTTAAATTATTACATTTTATATTTTAATTCATTTACTTTTCTAATTATTATCGAACATCAATAGTTTTGAATATTTTTACTTAAATACTAGTTATTATCAAACGTTGCATTTATGTGATATAAAATCAAAATTTCAACAATAACATTTAATTGAGCGAATATTTATTTAATTTAATGCAAATGAAAATTTTTTTATGTGTAAATATAATACTAATAGTTATTATTTTATTAAGGTAATAAATAATAATATGTTTCACATTCACACACCGAACATGCACACATACAAATACTATCTATTGTAACTTGCAGTACAACAGTTTTATAGTTAAGTCGTTATTGATTGTATGAGTTAATATTTTACATATATTTTGAAAATACATCAAAGTTAGTTCATAGGGCTATTAACACAATAAATTGTACCTTTAAAAATCTATTTTAAATTATTGGTGAGTTTATTTTAGAGAGATTTAAGGTTAAGTTTATATATTTTTATACTTGAAATGTTATAGATAATATAATAAAATATGTTAAGTACTTTTTTTGAATTTTATGTTAAAGAAATACCTACTGAAAAAAACATCCCTAACAATTGCATCACGTACGACATGGTAATATTATGGTACCTAGTTGTTTTACTGTCTCCGACACAAGAGAAGTATATGACGTTATCATCAAATTTTACAAATATTGAATGGATATTATACATTTTTGTCTCGTTTTATGAATATAGACCATAAAAAAAAATTCTTGATTTTAAATATTTCTTTGCTTGTTTTGAATTCCATTTAATTCCATTTGGTTTTGCAGCGTAATTATTTATAATTATTGAAGCAGTTTACGGTAGACCAACGTATTTTTTTTATCGTTTTGGGCTCGCTCATTCTGTTATTCAGTTTGGCTAGTAGATCGACCTACTTGGTATAATATATCTTTTGTAGGTGTGTTAAGGATACATACTACACAGAGCGCAATTACACCAAATAACATATATACTACACCTATACATACAATATAATTTCTTGCAACTACGGTCTATGTTCAAGGTTATTCTTTTGAAATGCAACGCTAATCATGTCATTCGATTTTTAATGCGCTTTTATAATTCAAAATATTGTCTCTGAACTAATCTTATTTTGCAAGTAACCATGATCATATGACTTTTAACGCTATTGTTATAAAATTGAAATATTTCGTGTTATATAACGCGAAGGTGTAGTTTAAAAAAAGGCAGGCAAGTGAATATCGCTCTGTGGTACACTACGTATAAAGTGGATCACTGTTGGGTGTTTGTTAAATTAGAATTCAATGATGATTTATATCATAATATGCGAATAACTATATTGGGCGAGAACCGTCTATTAGTATCAGCCTGTATTACTAAAGTATATTTAATTATAGCTTGTAAAGCAATTTATATTACTTTACGGTATTACAGTGGGTTATTATAATTTTTCCCAAAATGTTACGCTTATTATATGATTAGTATTTAAATTATTATAATTATATGTATATGTATTTATACCGTATTATATCGATTTTATAACTCAAAATGTAATAAAATTTTTTTGTAAGTTCCGCAAAACAATAAAAATAAGCTCATAATATAAATAGATATTACCTTTAAATTAATCAAAAAATATCATTGTGTACGTATAGTAAAATTCATAATATTTTAATATACATAAAAAAGTTTCTACGTTTTTTCGTTAAAAAATAACAACAAATAATCATAATTGTTTGGGGAGAAATTATTTTTATACGAGTAAATGTCGATTGTTGTAAAAATTTAAGCTTCAAATATTCATAAAAAATAATTTGGTATTCTGGTAGAATTTTTTTTTATATAAAATGTAAAACATTTAAATAAAAATTTAAATTGTCTATAATATTTGCTGTAAATTGAATGAGTGAAAATTTCAAGTTTCTGCGGTAGTTCGTTTTGGTTTAATAACAAAATAAAGAAATCAATTTAGTCGAAAACTGGTTTTACGTAAAATTCCTATTTTTCCTTAATTCGTTGGTTGTTTTTCTTGACTATGCAAAAAGAGTTGGCAATTTTTAAATTTGATTTCTTCAAAATACAAACTAAATCCTATTTGAAATCCAATATCACCTTCAAGTCAACTATTTATCGTTTATTGCAGATACAAATAAAAAAACCCATATATACACCATTGTAAAATCAATAATTTCATCGTTATATTTAGAATTTAAAAATTTAAAATAAATAAAAACCCAAAATACAACGTTACGAACAATTTCAATAAATTTTAAATTAAACAATTTTATTTATCTGTCAAAAATATAACTCTTCGCGGCCTGTACTGCAGTTGTTGGTAGGTATGCGTCCGCTGAGAATAGGTACCTTCTCAAAGAAAATAGTTTTACGTGCGTTTTCCGGGCGAATGCATATAACATGTAATGTGTAACTATTATTACGAGTGACAGACGTTTATTTATTGCGTGTCTCCGTCTTTCCGGTGAACGATATACGTGGAATGAAATCTTAGCAATGCGCGTGTATTTCCGTAGGAACGTGAGTCTGGCCAAAATCATATACAGTTAAGTATACTACTGCTCATATTATATAGTATATTATTTAGTTAAGTCCAAAAGTCAAAAGTGAAATTAAATATTAAACAGTATTTTAACATTAAGTTTTTTCTTTTGTATTTATTACATAATATTATTGGAATATTTAATACAATAGTTGTTACAATACTTATCATTAAATTATTATTTTTATATTCTGTGTATATGCATAGCTATTTATCACATAGTGCTTTTTCGAAGAATCCAACTCCATTTATTTTCTTTAATAATGGAGTTATTTTAAATCTGATTTTTAAAATTCTTAAATATACATGAAGACCATTTTTAGATACTTGAGATTTTTATACAGTGTTTTTATTATACTATTAATTAATTATATTTATACTTTGCCTTTGCTTTATAATTGTGCTTTAAAAATATATATAGCTGCAAAAACAAAAAAAAACTATCAAAACATGCTGACACAATTTTCTCTAGTTTTCGTTTCTATTCCCATAGCTCAAGATATATGACGTTCGTGTACATGCCCAATGGTAGTTTTACGTTTTCATAATACTTCTCATATTATATCATATAATATGATATCAAAGTAATAGCTTATGGTTTTTTTTTTTTGTTTTATCTTAAGTCTATTTATCATTTTTTTAACGATTTTGTGAGCAATCCCGTACCCAATTACCGTACCATATTACCTATAGATGTATTACTAACTATATTATCCGACTTCTTTCAGGAAAAAATAAAAAATAAATTATAAAATACCTATAGTGCTCGATATGTTTTGATTTGAGTGTATTTCAGCTTAAATTACTTACAAGCAAGTCAGCTTACTTGCACTCATAGGTATACCAGTCGTGTGTAAAAATACAGCAAGATGGATAATCTTTTTGCATTTGGTATACATAGATAAAAAAAACTTGGGCAATGCAACACTTAATTGGAAATTTATTGTCCAAAATAATTGAATTAAAAACCAAATCATAACTGGATATGTTTTGTTTTCTTCTAGTTGACATAACCTTAACGAAATAAACAGATATGGTAGGATACACATTTCGGAAATCGTTGAACTAAATATAGTCCATACACAGATACTAGATTTTTCAAGTTACTGATGTAGTTTTTGCACTAGGCAGAAACAATAATTTATGTAACTGGTATAAAAAAGTCAATATAAGTTACCGTTTTGGCCCCAAATCTAATATAACACGTAGGAACCACAAAAGCGTTGAAATTATTAAGGGATAAGTTTAGCTTGCAGAGAAGATGAGTTTCAACAGTTGAATCCCAAGTCAAAATTGCAGGTAAGTGTTGATCAAATAAAGATGGGTAGACACGAGGGAATTTGTCTTACACACGTATCGATTGTCTCAAATTTTAAATCTTAAGAGGATTGAATAAATTATGGAAGTAACTACTATTATTGGACTGATGCGTAATTAATTTAGAATTGATTTTCGCCTGTAAAAGTTGAAATCGGTTAATCCGTTTAAAAATGTCACTGCTACCTTTTAGTGTTCATTAAACGAATTCCATGGATTTTTTGATAAATGGCTAATGGTTCAATGGTTTTTTTAGATATTTTTTTAAATAGATATCAAAAGCGTTTAGTGGCATTAGTCAGCTATAGAGAAAGATGCGTCGAGAGTCTTTGATATCGGCACAACCGCTAAGTCGTTCAAAAAATAAAAATAAAAACTCTATAATTTTAATATTGTAGTTTATGATATAATATAGTCACTACCTAGTACCAAGCTAATTCTAATTATATTGCGCTACTGTATATAGTATATACCTATTATTTAAATATGAAAAATAGTTATTGAAATCTTACTCTCCAATCTGTGTAATATATAATATTTGATTATCGAGAGATCGGAGAAAATAAACATTTATAATATATATATATATAATACACATTATATTACACAAAGACTTTTGTTTTTTTATCATCGATTTTTTATGAGAAATTTCTAAAACAATTTCTTCATCTCTAGAAATTGATGCTTCAAGACGCGTGCATGTAGTATGATACGCGTCGTGCATTTGAACATGATATAATAATATTAGTATTATAATAGCATCAAAGTATATATTATAAGAATATACGTATACCTACATACATTCATGAGGGACAATATTAAGCAACAAGCTGCTCATACGGTAAAATAAATAAAATAATTGGTTTGGACAAGAAAAGCGTAAATCGATTTGTGCGTACATTCGTTTATCGTTTCAAAGTTCGTAATATACTCAATAAACGCGTATTCGTTTTTGTTTATTTTTCCACCTTAGCGCCCTGACACAAACACATGATAATAATAGAGAGACGAGTGTGTATCCACTCTCAATAGCGCAAAGTGTGTGTGTGGGTTGTTTGCTCGCTACTCATACACACCGTGTTTACATATATTATTTTAGAACAATGCCCAATAGGCATACCGCTATCACTAGGTATCGCCAAGTTATAAACATGTAATACAAGCGTTTTAATGTACCTAGATAATATTTAATTTTGTATACCACAGTGCAGGTACAACACACGTAGGTATATATCACAATATTATTTTAGTATTATATAAACCAAACATTTACAATAAATCTTAATAATATTCTGGACCTCCGATATAATATTGCGATAGGGATTTTTAAAAATACAAATATTTCAAAAATATTAAACGGAAAAAATATTATTGATGGGGAAAAACTGTTCGACGAAACGTCCTAGATAAACAATGACTGACATTTCGTGCACCATTTTCACAAACCTAGAAATACATAATAATATAATATATTTGGATGCCCCGATATAATACAGAGCCAGATTGGCTCATAAAACTTTTACGGATGGTATTATTATTATTATTTTGTACCTATTTTATTTTTATTTAGTCCACCCGTATTTGTATTAGACGATGACTAGTCACTATATATTCTATAAACAAATAAACCATCAACTATATATAATACATTTTTATAAGTGGTATAAATTGAAAAGCGTGCGCCCTGATATATATATATATATATTGATTTAGATAAAGATTTATGTATTCAAAAAAAAAAATAATACATAAATTGTAAATATGCATTAAATTTAAATTTTATTGGATGATATCCAACAAAGAAGATGCTATTAAAGACAGAGAGAAATTGAAGCAATATTTTATTGCGTCAATTGGCCTGAAAGGCCTGTAATAGCCAAAGAAGAAGAAGAAGAAGAAGAAGAAGAAATTGGGTGATATCCAAAGCTCTAAGGTGTCATGAAGATAACAGTTCAAATAATCACATTTAAAAATATGTAGGTGTATATGTGTTATTTACCTTGTAAAAAGAAGAATAGTAGGTATATTATGATAAAAAACATTTAAAAAGAGTAAAAAAAAAATAAAATAATACATAAATGAGAATTACAGTATTTATGTTAAACGAGATAAGTTGTCTTTTAAAATTGTTTAAAATTAATTTGATTACGCACATTTATTTATGTGAATTTATAAAATTATTAAAACCCGTTTTTAATATAAGTAATAAATATTGTTAAACTAATTGTATACACATATTATGAGTATGCATCGTTAAATAAAATTTTATTTTTTAGGTTTAAATAGAACAGCATAAAAAAGATTAATATTTACAGTCTTATTATTATTTAGAACATTAATTTTTTCATCATATAAATAAGTTGTTGAATAGAGTTTTGGCTTGTTGAGTTTACATTTTAAAGGGGAATTTAATGTTGTATGCATATGGTAATAATTCATCGCCATAAACATCGTTAATTATTTCTTGTTGTCTCCTATTATTTATGTAAGGTTTTCATAAATTCAACAAAATTCATCTAATTCTATAGTATTCTAAGCTTCTTATCATATGATCAACGTAGTCAAAAACTATTTTTAAATCGAAGATAATACTAATAATTTGATTATTTTATACAGATTATCACAATTGTGTTAAAAATGAATGCAGAATAAGGTATTATCAGTGGTAAATTTCTTAATAAAACAAACTAGTATTATTAAATAATTATTTTAAATTTTTTTTAAATTGTACTTGACAATGAAGTTTCATAAAATATTATATAAATAATTATAATATTTTCACTGCTTAATTATATAATTTATAATAAATACTCTGTGCTTTATAGCTCCTCAATTGATACTATAGAATTTTAACTCTTGTAATTACTATTATATTTTATAACCGTTGTTATTATAGAAAACGGAAAAGTACAGAATTGTAATGATATGCTCGCTTTTACATATCATAATTTTAAATGTATTATTTTCATGCAATAAAAAAAAATAATGGTAAAGTTTTCGCACGCATGTAATAAACCCTAAAAAAAAAAAAACCAATAAATCAAGTCAGTGATGAATGGAACGATTTACCTTATCTAATCATGTATAGGACACTATACAGGATTATAACAGTAGGTTTCAACACATGCAATTTTTTTCCTGTGCCGCCGAAGATAAGGGGCAGTACAATCAGGGTCTCTGTCGCCAAAGAATAACACAACTTTCTTTGGAGACGCCGACACCTTTGATCGGGCCGCTGGTGGCTCTGGCGGGCTTGACCAAGTTGTCTCCTCTCATCAGTGCACAAGTACCATTCGATTAAACAAGTGCAGGAGCACCCAAAAATATCCAAGACACACTCAAAAGATCGTGCGAGCGACAACTGTGCGATTTTCTTTTCTTAAAACAAAATTGATCAGTGTTCCGTTTTTTTTCTTTTTGAGTATTTTAAAATAATTCTTTCCGTCTTTATTACGTCGACTACGTCTTCAGACAGCTACGGATAAGGTAAGGTGCATGCGCATCGATATCTATATAGTTACAATCTCATATAGGTATCATATTTTATTTATTAATTTATTAAAATTTAGTAAATTAATAATTCACTTAATATTTTATCAACGGTATACTTGATCGTTCTCGAATCACGACTTTGAGAACCCTCCGACGATCAGGAGGAAGGTAATAATTACGCAAATTTAAAATAATAACCAATAACTTCTGAAAATAATTAATAACTTACAAAAATATATTTAAGGCATTTATTCAAGGCTTGTGTCCCTTGTGTTTGCCTTACAATTTATTTAGACCACTTAATCTCCCATACATATACATACGTATTATAAAATACATTATAATATTAGATAATATATTAATATTATTATTATAAGTATTAGCTCTAATCTTTTTTCTTTTATTTTATTTTTGCGTTATTACAGAATCTAATATTAAATTAACTACTATAATATATTATATAATATACCTTAGTTATATACGAAAAACCCTACAGCAAATATCATATAAATATATAATATAAGTGATTGGTGACTGTACTTATGCAGTTTAGGGCTTACATGTATACAATAATAATGGTACTATTGTAATGTAGATACGTGTCGTCTAATGGAATACCTTCCAGTCGTTAGTTTTTATTATTTTTTCAATCAAAATGGTTGAAATATTTATGACACAGAATCATCACGATTATATATATGTAAGTATATTACGAGATAACAGGATGCAGTATAGTATAGTAGTTATAGGTATGTATTTTATTTTCTCTTTTTAAATTATGTACTTATTATTATTATATACTACACTACTACTGAAAATATGAGCGAGCGGTAAATATTTATATCTACATAGATATATAACATACAACTCGAGTAAAACAAATAGCACATTATAGATTCAGTAAAGTTACCTCTTTGTTTATTGGGTATTTTTTATATATTATTATTTATACATTTCAATAATACAATTATTGTAACACGGCGTTCTAAATAGGCAATTCAACTGCACTTCTATCGTCTGTGCATTTTTTCGTATCATAATAAATAAGGTTCCAGAAATTATAGGAGAAAAATATACATGTAAAAATGAACTAAGAAAATTATGAAATATGCATGAAAGTGTTTTATATATATATATACAAAAAAACAAGAAATTATTCAAAATTTTAAGAAAAAACATCTTATGGTTTTAATAACATGCACAAACACAAATTTAAGTATGGTGAAAACATGTTTAAAAATCTACAGTCAAATGTCCATCTTTCATAATAACTTGACTAACGAATAAAAAATAAATATGTATAGGTACTTAGACTTATAATAAGGTAATTCGATAACTTATCTGTTTTAAAATACTATTTCGGCATACAAGCTTGATAGATATTAAACATACTATTCAAAATAACCGAGAACGAGAAATAATTAGAGTGCTTTCAATTTAAATTAAATTAGGAATTATAAATAAATTATTTTAATAAAATACAGATTTAATATGACCTAATATACACATAATTTGTGGTATAATTTCGAGTTTGTAACAAAAATTAATAATACACAATTGAGTCATGACAAATTGACAAGATACTAAATTGAAAATTGATTGGGAAAAATAAATCAGTTTGTTTTTTTAATAAAATGAAACAACGATATAGACTATTTTAAACGTGAAAAACATAGTGTTAATAAAGTATTATTGATTGCTGTCAACTTGCCATCTTAGTAATTGTAACATAATTATTTTTAATCATAAAAAAATATTTTTTGTTTTTTTATATATAGGTATATATATTTAATTGAAATCTATTATGTGTCAAAAAAATATATAAATGAAAACCTTCAGTGAAAATGTATTGTTGTTTTGCAAATACATGTCTCTTTCACTAATGAAAACATCAGACAAATAAATGTGATAGTGATAGATGAAGATTAATTTTATCAGAAAGTTGAAAAAGTTAATACACAGTCGAGTGATGTCAAAGTTTCAAACAAAATTAAAACAATTTAGAATATAATTTAGCTATAAGAGTTACAAGAACGTATTCCAATTCAACAAGTTCGATTTAATCGTAGTATGAAGACGGTTGTATCACTTATGTTAGGATCAACATAAAACTAAAGTTCAATTGTATAATTTACCGGATATTAAATTAATAATTTTGAGATGAACAGTTTGTAAGTCTAATGGAAGAACTAAAGAAGAAAAAATTAACTTAATTAATTTCAGTTAAATGCAAGTTATTCTGGTTGAATAAATATGTAATAATCAATAGTATATATAATATTTTTAAATATTGATTAAATATGTTTTATGAAAATATTGGTTTAAAAACTAGAAAAATAAAATTTTAAATTGGAAAAATTAAAGAGAAAAGAACATAATATAAATATTATAATCAAAAGACTTCTAAATTAACGAGTTAAATAAATTACAAATATTTCAATACTTATAATTAAAGATGAATAATATTAAACATTCAAGAAGAAATATGTTGTAAATTTAATTATCTTATTATTTAACGAAAAATTGCGAGAAAATGAGAATACTTACGCAACACCTGTTTTTGACAAAATCAATACTTCTTTTTCACGTCATTCAGATAAAATATATATAATCAATTGTAGATATTTATTATTTTTCACTGACTTTTTATATAAATATTCTTTAGGCATGGGGTAAATATTTCTTATGCTTCACATTTTTTTTCAATTTTTGTTGGTTACTATGTTAGTACCGCTAACAGGTTTTTTTAAAAATATAATAATTTAACATAAAATACAGTTTTGAAATAGTCACATTATAGTAGTTTAATAATATTGGAAATATATAATAACCATATTTTTTAAGTGTATTAAGTTCAAATTTCGACTAAAAAGAATATTTTAATCATCATGAATATCGTTTTTTCCTCGAAGGATTTTAGTATTTTGTTGTTGTTTGAAAAAAAATATTGATCATACATCGCAACTTTCCACCATTATTATTATTATAAAACATATGTTTCAACAAACTTACTGTAAGTTCAAACTCAGATGGTGGTTCACCAGTATCATTCATTCAAGATTGTTTTTTTAAAGGTACACAATGATTTATTATCATTGAATATAACTTGTAACACATCCATTGCAGTTATCTCCTAAATAGCTAAGCAAATAAAATACACGTTAGAGGTTTACTCTATAAGGAATCCTGAAAAACATTCACATCCAGTGTATTTCGTACTTCTGCAGTGAGTGGTATCTATAAAGTATTTATAATCAATAAATAATTTTTTATCTATTTTTTGAGTACAAACGAGGTAAATCCACACCAATGTCTACTAGCTGTAACTTGTATACAACATATTACAGAATTATTGAGATGTAAGTAAAATAAAATATATATATATAAATTAGAAATTAAGTGTATTGTCTATAGGTATAAGCGATGTTTTTTTACTAACAACTAATCTCTCTAACTCATGCACCATCCTACCACGTATCTATATATATATATATATATATAATAGATATAAACAAAAAACCAAGCAAAGATTTTTTCATCATCATCATCATCATCTTATTTTAGTCTCATACGTGAATCTTAAAAAAAAAAATGTAATGCAATTTATTTACTTACCTAGTTCAATATGAAGAACTGCAGTGCAATGGTAACCATATCAAATCGCCGTCGTTTTTTCGTAATCAATAAATGTAGTAAAATTATGAGATGCGAAATTATAATACATTATATATTTTCAGATGAAAAAATAAGCAAACTTTGAAATTCTACGAGACTTTAGTGTTTTATATATTCAAATATTTTCGATGCTTAAAGTACGGAAGGTATATGTATGTATATATAGTATACTCAAGATGAGTACTTGTATAAGCTGCGAACTATATAGTTTAAACAGTTATTATTATAAAGGAAACGTCGACATTTGAATATAATAATATACTAATATGTGAATATATGTATGATATGAAGTATTTTTAAGCGACCAAACTACTAATGAACTACGACGGGTCGAGTTAAGTTGAAAACCACTTTATCGTTTTTTCGCACTCGACCTATTACATGGGTATATAATACTTCGTACTTAAAGTGGCTATCTCACCATGACACCACGTTTTTTTTTTAATAGATAATGTGGATATTACTACGGGATGCTACATAAACACACCTATTTCGATATGCCAGTTAAAATTTTTTGTTTATAAATTTTCAACATCGAGTTATCTCTGATCGTCAAAACTTGATTCAGGAGAGCAATTTATCTTTTAAAAATTCGAGTGATTCGTCGAAACGAGTGATTGTGAAATCAGTTTCGTGATAAATTAAAAACTCGCCGACATAGAGAATACTAATACAGGCAGCACCCTTAAAAGGGAACTTTAATTTAATGGTTTTTAGCTCCGTTGTCAACCACCGGAAATATCTGTGCGTCCCGTGAAAACGGATGTCAAATCCTCTACCCGTTTTCTATATGGATTTGTTGTTTTAGGAAATAGGATTCCGTTTTCGTGCAATGTTCTCTGTAGAAAAATGTTCTGTTAACGGTTAGAGTGGGTCACAATAAACACGATAATATGAAGATTAAGTTTATTATTATATATTATAATATTGTGGCCGTTTTTATTTACTGCACTTGAGCACATTATGAAATTCACACTGAATTAATTACGTTTTCTTTGCGGTAACGGTTAAAATATATACCGTTTTAGTTCAAACCGCATTAGCTGATACCGTGTAATAAAGTATATTATTATTACGTATTGGTACACATAATAGATTTCAATATATACACAAATTATTGCAGTACATGCTACGGTGCCTAACCTAACCATGTCAGATTAACATTATACTGCGTAGTTCACTTCATGCGGATATCAGCCCATTCTATCCCAATATATTAACACATAAAAATAATACCCGATATAATATAATAATACAATAATGTTTATAATGCTGACACGGAATTGCACTCAGCCTATGCCATAGTAATTAATAGGAATAATTTTTTTTTCTCATACACCCCTTAACCGACACCGTCGATGCAGTGCGCTTATAATATCAATACTGTTTCGTTGCTGGATGCTAAGTAATCTTTCAATACACTCGACGAGTATCGTCGTCGTTTTCGATGATAAAAATATGATACGTATGTAGGATACTTGGGTCAGGGTTTTTTCTCACTATATTATACGCGATCATCAGATTTTCGAATTATAAAATTAACGACCACAACGTAATATCAAAATTGTTTGCAATTCTCACATATTTAGTAATGTAGCGTTCTAAATAACTTAATGCTTATATTATCCAAGTATGCGCAAATTTCTAAATATATACATATTATACTGCGGTCTATAACTATAGTATATAACTTCGGCGGACGTTAAACATTTCGCGGGTAAAATTATTGTCTTTCCAATTATTTCTATTTGTTTTGTTATTTTATATTTACGGAGACCCCGTAAAATTTGGTGACGCTTAAAAATGTGTAGGAAGTACCTTTCGAAATTGTTCACATCGTCGAAAGTTCAAAGCTTTTTTTTCGATAAAAACGGCGAGTTTAAAGTCGTCTGTGTTTATTGCTATTATTACTTTCCTCAACTCCATTCAATTTTCAAGTACGTTGCGCCTGAGTAGTTCCGAACACAATCCTCTCTATTGACGTCAAAACACGAATATATTTATAAAGATATCACATTATACTTTCTTCAGTAAATAATAAATATTTAAAGAAATATGCACGATAACCGGAACGAAATAAATTATTTCGTCGAATGTATCATAAATACGCATTCTTTACTAACTTGTTAGTTATAATAGCAATGCACATAATAATAATTGTATATTGTTATTATTGATACACGGTTACTTTGTATACTCGTTTTGATACTCGTATAAGTACTGTAAATCAATCGTATAATAATAAAAATTTATTTCAATAACAATAATATTGGATAAACAACAAAGAAAAGAAATACGTTTTATATACTATTTTTATACATCACAATATTCAGAAAAAAAAATTTAGTCAAAATACTATAATATGATACAAATACGATGATGTTTAGTTTAATGTACTCATATAAACGTGAAAACACTTAGGAAAACATAAAATAAATAAATAAATAAAAAAAAAAAAAAATTCAAAAACAATTTATGCACGTTCAACGTAAATACAAAATTATATAATATATATGTCACGTACTCGAGCGCGTGAACTTTTCAATGTATGAATAAGAATATATAAGAATTTTAATTTTAAAGTTTTTTCTTTTTTTTTGTCAACTAAATTATTATAAAATTACTATACGATATATACACCGCGATAATGCTTTCATAAAATTTGTCATGGTCAAAACGCATAAATAAACTTTGGTCTTAAATTACAACAAAATAATATTAATAATGATAATTATAGAGATAATAAATAAATGAAGTGTGTTTTCTATGATTACAAAAAAAAAAAAAAAAAACAATAAGTCAAAAAATAAATTGTAAAAAAAATGTAAAATAATCATAATAATAATAATAATAATATAGATAATAACGTTATAGATATGAGAAAGTCTAACACAATAAGAATGATATCGTTGCATGATATGATTTTGGCGGGACCCAAGAATCGATCAGCTTCTTGACGGACACCGGTGATACCGCTGTTGCTACCAAAGCGGATTGTCATTCGGTCACCGATTTTTTGCCACCGATCACTCTCGGGTAAAGCTGAAAAACGAAAAAACAACACATACCCGTCTATTATACCGTATAATATACAGTCTCGGTGCGTATAATATCAGTCCCGTCAGTTACCGCGTACACGAGAAATGCTTTAAATTCAATTCCGTACATACATAATGCATACGCACACGTCACTGTCAGATTAAGATGGGCGAGTAAAACTGGGACATTCCCTCCTCCTAATAAACACCCAATCATAACACTGTTTCGTTGCTACTTATCATCATTTTATTATACGCATTTGGAAATATTAGTGAGCTGAGACTTAATAGTGCAGTGGTTTAGGGATTCGTAAAGGACTATATTATAATATTATGTAAACGGTTATGTGTTTATCATAAAATTGGATAAGGAGAGCGGACTACTTCACAATTCACGTGCTAGTGATAAATCCTACGAACATAAGATAACCTGCAATAAAGTTTTGTGCAGACCTTTCATCCACTACCAACATAAGATCTAACTCTGAGGCTACCACTGACACACACACACACACACACATACGTTGTGCACGCACGAATTAACCTACTACATTCAGTTGCACACACACGGTTGTTATTATACGTGTGGGTGGGTTCAGTGGTGCGAAAGAAACGTTCGTTGCAGACTATAATATTAGGGAAGTCCGTTTCGTAATACTATGTTACTAACTACAAAAGCTTATTTTATAACATATAATAATAAATTAAAATGTATAATAAATATTAATAGGTATACACCCAAATTAATTGATATGTGCGTAAATAATACGAGTGAGCTAGGGAATATAATATACAATATTTTAATCGTTTTTTCAAAAATTTTAATGAGAATTTAGAAAAATCACGTTTATCTGCATTTCATTTAAAACTTTTTATTTTTAAATTAAAAAACTAATAATGGTGATTTAAACATCATTTTTTTTTTTTTACCAAACAATCTATTAATTTTAAGAAAAAATCAGCCGAAATCAATTTTACAACTCAATTAACAAGAAACCTGAAACTTAGAAAACTATTAGTTTTGGTAAAGCCCCTTTAAATCCTAAGTAAATAGTTGTCAACGGGAGTCGTGGACGTATTGCAGTGATGAAGGTTGGTTTTTTTTTTCAGTAACAATTTTTGAAACAGCAAAAATACAACAAATTAATGCGTTTTGAGCCAAACATATATTGTTACACAAAATGTTCAAGAAGAATTTAAAAAACAAACATGTATTTCCAATAAATTATCAAAAGTTTTTGGTCCAACAAAACATGTAAGTGTACTGCCATCATATTTGACAGGTATAAATATACAATGATGTACAGTTTATGTATGCAACATATTAAAGCTCATTTATAGAAACGATTGTATAAGTTATATTCGTGTGGAATATTTTTCTGGGAAACTTTAAAATATATTACGTATAATATGTTTGTTTATAATAACGTCAAACGATGAAAATTTCATGTGTAACAAGAATCACTAAACATTTTAAATTTAAATCAATTTACTGACTAAAATATTATAATATCTATGCGACAATATTGTGATAAGGCTGTGAGATTACAACGCGTGTTTCTATACACCCTCCCTCGCAGGCTACAGTAATAAAGCTTTGACTGAGATCCGTAGACACAGCTTGTTTTTTTTATGTACTTGATATTATTTTTTTTTCCATTCAAACAATATTAATCTGCATATTGCGAATATCGATTTGGTATTCAAATATCTATCGAACTAACAATATGTCAAGTATAGTTTATTTATGTTTTCATAGAATTAATAATATGAATAAAATAGTTATTATTATTGTTTTTTTTTACTTCTAAATAGAAATAAACTGACATATTTTATTTTTGTGCAAACATAAAAATGCATAATAAAATATTATAAACTATAAAGGATAATATTTTTGAGGGTTTAAAATACAATCGGTTTTATATTTTATTATTAATTGGCTTTGCATTTTATTATAAAAATAAAATAAAATTTTATATACCTATTTAAATGAGTATTCAATTGTTTTGATATAATATTTAGACGAGTTGATACATTATAAATATTATTTTCTATGATTTTTGAAACAGGTTATTTTACTCTAAGATTGCTTAAAACGAAAATTATTTAGTATGAATGCGTTTTGTTTAAGTTGCGTGTAAACCAGAAGAAAAATCGACAGTACGCTTACGTATATCCTTTTAAAATCATATTAACTATCGTGTATAACTATATACTATATTATACCATTATACCTATCTAAATAAAATGTACGATATACATTAAATATAAGGAATAATTTTTTTGTTAGCGTGCAGTATATTTTAGTATGTGTGTGCTTGTTGATAATGAAGAATAAAAACTCACCCCAAGCAAATTCCGCGGCACGTATCCTTCGCGGTCGTCAATCCTCGACCACCACCATTCTCGCTCGGTGTCGTCGCCTTTCCGTAGTACGACAATCCTGTCACCATCGTCAAAAGTTAACTCATCCTGGTTGTGTGCCTCATACCCGAAAACCGCGTACACTGCACCATTATTCATAATGCCTAACTTTTCTTGAACACCTGTAAACATGACACATAGCGTTTCAGAATTTAGTACGATTAAACATTTTAGAAAATGTTTTATAAATACTTATATTTATATTATTACCTATATTATTATGGTGTTATTTTGTTATGAAAGTTATGTTATATAACACAAGTTATATTAATTTATATACACGTACAATATATTATTAAGTAAATAAGATTTTAAACATCTTGTATTTAATTGCGCAGAATGCGTCGTGAATCGTGATGTCAATGATAACAGCTTCAATAGAAGCAATTAATTGTTAATTAAAACAAAGACATTATTTAACTCACTATAAAGAAACTCCGAACACCCGTCGAAACCCTCTTCGTCTTCCTCGCACTTTTCGGCGGCCGTCTCCTGGTCTGACAATGTGGTGGCGAATATGCACGCCCCGTGCTCTACCAGAAATCGGACCATGGCGAGGTTGTTACAGCTGGCGGCACAGTGTAACGGCGTCCTATGGGCATCCAAAAAAAAAAAAGTAATTATAAATTATATTAAATATGGTTTTCCTTATTAGATATCAAACCTATTCAGTTTTAAAAAAAAAATCGCGCCCATAAGGGGTTATATAATAATAATAGCTACAGATATACAAAGACAAGTCACTAAAAATGCCTTAAATGGATACTTTGACTTGCCCACGTCACACATTTAATTATATTATAACTGTATACAGTAGTATTGCACATTCAGTATGTAAAGTATAATATTATTGCAAACCAGCAAGCGTGAAAATAGACATCATAAAATATAGTATATAATTATGATTTATCGCATGAATGCATAATATAGCTTTCAAGTTTATAAAATAGTGTTTTGTACGGAGTTTAAATTATTTTTTACGTTCTAAATAAGGAATTCAATTTCGAAATAAAACTCTTGGTGGATACACTTATATATACACTTGTATACGACGACTGAGTTTTATATATGTTTACGTAATGACTATATACGTACTACACAGACTTGCGAGACTTATCGATTTTTAAGGGTTCGACGAAAAGAACCGAACGACGAGTTTTAATAACTTAATTATAAAATATATATTCACAGCTTATTGTGTTCGTTAATAGGTTTAATATAATCCCATGTACATATATATATATATATATAAGTGTTCTATAACTGTAATCCGACAAATGTTCACTCAGTACTATAATATAATAATAATCCAATAATACATAGGTTTAGCACGTAATTTAATCATTTAATTACTGTTAATACTAAATATATTATGTTACATTATATGAATGGCGAGAGAAATATCAATTTGTATTTGCGGAGGAGCTAGAAGAAGAATTATTTTTTCATCCTGCTAATGGACACAGACTAATTAAAAATGATTAAGTAGAATGATTACTACGCACGTTGCAAAATATTATTTTAGATTTATTAGTTATATAATATAATATCTACAGGTGGAAAATTTTCAATTTTTCATTAACAGCTAATTCAATTATTATAATTTATAATAGAGAAAAATCATGGGTATGAAAATGCAAAATAAATTACTTCAATAATGCGAATATTAACGATAAGCCGTCATTAGAACTTCCACTAAGTAAACAATATAATATTAAAATTTTCACTGAGCGTATAAACCTTATAAACAGGTCTTAAATTAAAAAAAAACAATCTGGCTACGAAAAAAAAAACAATTTCGGTTAGGTACAACAGTTTTATTTTTATATTAATTAAATATTAGGTGAATTATAACTTTTTTTTAACATCGAGGTATATTGAGAATTGCTTTATTTAAAGGTTTAAGTGTCCTTGAAAGATATTTATAAGCCTTAGATTTTAAATAACTCCACGGAAAAAAATTCACTCGATGTCAAATCTAGGAAGCTAAGTATGGAAAATGCTTTACGGCTACATACACGTTTTTAAGAAATTAGTTTTCCACAGAAAAAGCGTATTGTTAGGACGTATGTGAAACAGGTAAAATCACCACCATTCTACAACCTCTAATAACTGTACAATCCCCTGTTGAAACTATAAAGAGCGCTTTTATTTTCAAAGAAACTAGTTTTTAATATTTTTTTTTTTTTTTAATAGCTCTCAAATAGTCAAATGTACAGGACTTAGCCAATTTGTCAATTCAGTTGTATTTAATGTTTTATTTAGTAGCTTCTAGCCTAACCTAACCTAGTATTAGGTACTTTTACAAGCAAGAAATTAACTAATATTTGGTAATTATGTATCACTATAAATTATAAGTATAATCTGTCAAAATTTAAGAGAGTGACTAATCAATTTATAAAAAAAATAAACTTAATTAAATAAAACAACTCGCATATTTTGTGATAAAAAATATTAATAGTGAAATAGTGATAACATCAGTAAAAGAAAGTTAATACCTATTTAAAACTAAATAAAAATAAAAATATGTCATTAAGTGGAATGGATAGTAATATGAACCCCTAATGTGGGTACCCTCGTCCAGTTAAATATTTGTATATTTGTTGACTAAAAACTAAAATTTAAAATCCATAATTATCCAACATTATTTTTACAGTAATACGAGTATGAATACTTCGTGTATATTTCGATGTAATAGCACGCGTTTAATAGGGAAGCCGGACGAAATGACAATAGTCAAAAAGTCGATAGTCAAAATATCGAAAAATACGAAATATAAACAAATCAAAATGTATTATTACCAAAGTAAAGATTGAAAAATCAAAATTACAAATTAAAAATATTTATACAAACAGATAATTTGTTTTATCTTAAACACCATGGTATAGTCAACATTATTATTATTATTATTAAATTATACATTTTATTATTCACTTATGAATTACTTTATTTTATTAGAACATATTATAAAATTAAATATCTTTATTTTTTGCTAAAAACAAAATTCTTAATTTATAATTTTTACAATAATTTTTATTTATTATTTTTTTTTATTGAACAATAATAATTATCTAAAATTTGATTTAGAAAAACTAACGACGGTTGATATTTTGTACTTTTCGATACTTCGACTGTCGGCATTTCAACCTGTCAACGTTTCGTACCACATTCCTTAATAGATTATACTTAAAGAGAAAATATTTTATTAAATAAAAGCAAAACATAAAATAAATTAAAAGTAATCAAATATAAATTGAAACATTCAATATTTCTGTTAAATATGGTTATAATAACTTGATAACTATTTGAATTGATTTTACAATAGTCTAATTTAAATTATAAAGATGATATAAGTCATTTCAAATCTAAGATTATAATTTTAACCCAAATAGTTATGAAATTGTAAAAGTTTAAACTTAAACGTTATCACTTGTATTTAAATCTTAAACAAATAAAATTAAGGGTATTTCAAATTTGTTATATGTTTAATAATATTAAAATGTTACAACTTATAGGTAATGTTTTAAATAACCTTATGTAGACTTGCATAAAACTCATAAATAATACGAATTTTATAAACCCTTAAAGAAGAATATAGTATTAACTTTTTTTATTTATGGTTATATAAAATAAGAATACACTATACTACCCTTAAGAATTCAAATTCATACTTTCAAACATAACAGACTATATTATGTATATTATGCTATTGATTTTATATACTCACCATCCATCGGAGTCTTGAGCATTTACATCACAGCCAAACTTAACTAAAAACTTAACAATGTCTATATGGCCGGCGCATATGGCATTGTGTAGCGCAGTTATTCCTTCATCATTGGCTGCGCTTGGATCTCCCACCTAAAACACATGATAGTATGATGACGTTAATACACAATAAAATGTCTTTGATGTTTTTCAGAAAGTTATTCACAGTGCATATTATTATTATCATACATATATATGATACGTTATTATACGTATACATTATTATTTTACCAAACAACACTGATTATTTCTAAGTAACGTTTTTGAACATATTTTTTTAAATTTTATTTCTCAGTTGAAATAAAACAACACTTTTTTTAAAAGCTTTATCAAGTATATTATATTATACCTATTGTAATTCTTCAAGAACCGAGATCTAGTACTAAGAGACCTAACGGAAACATGTCTGCCCATGTTACTCTACACATAATAAAATACCACTTATATACATAATGAACTATTATTATTGTATACTTCATCTGTACTAACTAACATTTAAAATATTATTTTAAGGACTACGTTTTACTTTAAATTGTTACATAAATCTAAATAAAACTGCAAATTTTAAATAAATATGTACTACAGTATTGATAACAAAAATACTGTGTCTTAAGGCAACTCACGAAATGAGCAGTACGCTTAATTTAATTTATATAATAAAGTTGTTTATAAATTTAAATATATTATATCGTTTGTATTTTTTAAGTATTTTTATTTTTTTGATAACCTGATAAATAGTTTATGAGTTATAAGTATTTAAAGTTTTGTTGAGCGGAGTAATAGACTAAAATTGTGTGGGGTTTCCTAGTCTACTCTGCTCAACTTACCTTAACTTTAAATGCTTAAACCTCATAAGCAACTCGTCTAAATTTCAAATTGTATGAATTGAAAAACTCAGAAAAATAATCTTTATCAAAAAAGTAAAAATTAAAAAAATCCATAAAAATAGTTTTCAAAAAAATATTGTTTTATTTCAACTGGAAATTATGTAAAAAAAATATTTACAAAAAATTAAAAAATTTCGAAATAATGAGTGTTGTTTGATAAAAAAAGTAACTCTGTATGTCAGTATTGTCATACCCGGTCCTACTGTATATACACGTTGTACCGAATTCAGTAATCAAAAATTAGTTGAAAATAACTTAATATCTCATCTTAAACCCTTTTCCTCAACTTCGCCCAACTAATAATTAGACGCCGAAACTATTAGGTATATCTCGTAAATAAAATACGTGCTTATGAAACCCTTGCCGTTGAGGCATTTATGTAATATAAATAATAATAATATTAATCAGTAGGTACACTTACTTGTTCAGCGGTTCGCATAACCAGCTCGAGTTCACCCTCCAACGAGGCGTCCAACAGCAATGCAAGCGGATCGAACGATACCCGTCGTTTGTGACCAATGCTTCCGCCAGATTCCTTGAGGTTGCCTTTCTTCCGCACAACTAACCTGTTTCTGCATTCCACTGCAAAAACATACAAAATATTACTGGACGCACAATGATTGAATATGTCATAAATCGATATGCTACAAAAATACATAATTGGGGGACATTTGACAAAATAAATAACTTGAATTATCGAGTAGATATATAATATTATACGATAAAATATTAATAAAAAATAAATTATTTATTTCGTAGCCAAACAAAAACAATTTTTCCTTTAAATATCGATTTAATATGGACTAAAATTTGTATGAATTCGCATTTAATGCAATGATAATATTTATAATATATTATACAATATAGTTGTAAGATGTATATTTATCTCTTACCTAACATATTATCACATAAATTCAAACAAAAAAAAATATGTAAATTTATAGAAATGAAATCTTGAATTGAGTGCTACAATAAACAGTATGAAATTACAGGTTCAATGACTAAACTAACAAACCTTGGGTGAATTGGAAAACTATAATATTATATTTATATGTGCACAACCGTCAGCAACAAACGAAATGTTATACCTAAACGCTCGCAATGTATGTTGTTTCAGTAGTTTTACTTTCGTATATATTTACATATAAATCTGTATTAAACCGTATAGTATATCAACGTGGTTTAGAGATAATTTAATAGGTAGGTACACACTTCTATATTATACGTCATAACATGATAAATTCAAACAAAGTTCACCGATTCATTACATAAGTAAGATACTATTTATAAGTGTATCTATTAAATATTACAGTAGAATCATATGTGCTCAAAACAAGTAGAAATAAATGATACGAACTCATCTAATATTATTAAGGGTTACATTATAAACTTAAAAAGGTTTATCATCATAATATTGCTAGAAGAATCTTGAGAATTAGGATATTATTATAATGATATATTTTACCGACTCGTTGGCATTAGTATATATAAGTGGATAATACAGTGAAATTATACCTAAATATATATAAGAGATCCTTTAATTTAGAATATGTCCAATTCACGTTATTGTAATTTTTCCAAGAAAAATGTGTTTTTATTTATTGTAATTGCTTAAAATTGTATAATTGAACATTATATTATGTTCTCAGAGTATGATAATATTTAAGTAACTATAGTCGTTTTCTTAAATTAAAATAGCTTTAAACTCAATAAACTAAGACTTCTCCCTTAAAAAGTAAGTTACAGACAAAAAATTAATTATTATTTTAAATCACATACCATCAATTAATAATAAAAAGAAAAAAAAAATTACTATACTGTATAAGGTTTTGGTCGTAATTATTATTACAATGCCATAGATTACTAGTCCGGGGATTATTACAGAATTGTAAAATATAATTTTAACGAATATAATTGACTAAAACAATGATTAATGAATGTGAACGAAAAAATTTTTTTAGTCTTTATTTTTAAATTTATTTTATAAATTTTTTAAGCATTACTATACATAAGTAAATTAAGTAATCATTAAAAACATTAATACATTTTTAAATAGTGAAAGTTGTGTGATAAAAGAATCAACTAGTATATAATAAATAAATTTATAATATTATATTATAATTTATTTTTAATAACTTATACTTAAGCCAATTCCGACATACCTTAGGAACAGCATGAAAATAATTGTGATATAAAAAACTTAAAATATTTCTGAATATTTTGTTTGAATGGAAAAAAATAATAATGTATGTTATGGTAAAAAAGTTCTAGTACGATTAATATTTTTTTTTGAATTCCAAAATCGTTAATAAAAAGTTCATTTTTTTTTCTTTTAAATTTTCGATTTCATTACATTTTAAACTATAAAGGTCTATGAAAAAATGTGAGCATATTTTCCATATAATTGAATATACTTACTTTAAAAATCATTAAATTACTAAAAAAATAACCCATAAGAAACCTTGTAATAAATTTTTAAAATTGAAAAAAAACAATTTTTTAACATAAGTAATAAATAAATTAAAATATTTATACATAAATAACTCAAAAGAACCGAAATATTTGAAACATTACACTTTGTTCAGCAAAAAAATAATACTAATATATTATGAAAATTCAAATTAACTTCTATGAAATGAATTCCTTTTAAATTAGGTTATTTTAAAAGGTCTTCTTGTTTATTTTGAAAACTAATAAAAGTTTTTCAGTATTGACATAAAAGTACCAATAATATTCAATTTTCTATTAAAAGTCATTCTAAAAATTGAAAATTGGAGTTTTTTCTGATCTAAAACATGATTAGAGACAAAACAAACTAAAATTAAAAACCCCACATGTAAGTTTTTGTGAAAAATGTTTAAAACTAATTGTTTCATTGATTGTTTTTATCAAACTTACAAACAATAAGTAAAGATAGTGGTATTTAAACCATTGGGAAAATATTAAGTAATGCAACTGTTTTCAAACAAAATAATATTTCGTAAAATTTAAAAAGAAAAATGTTGACCAATACATATAGTTGAAGCATTTAGTTAGTAAATAATATAACTTCCAAATGTGTTGTATATATAGTGTAAATAGTATAGTATAGGGGTTACAGATAAAACACATTTAAATCAAATTCCAATTTACGCGCAATGTTATATTATATACCGGCGTTGTGGCGTACAGGAGTAAGTTCGACATGGAAACCCATTAGCTTAAACGATCCATAGTTTACCTCCCGCGAGCATTATAATATACTTACTACACTATACGTCTATATATTGTACAATATATATATATATTATATATATATATACATATTATAAATTATATACAGCGTGCACGGATTATCGAGCCACGAATTAGCATATTATTTTCTTCGATAGTTCAGTTGCCCGTAAATAGGCAGATCAAAAGCAAATTTCATCTGAGATAATATTATATACAGCATTACCTTTACCTCGCATTTGTTCTTCACAGATTGAATTATTTATTATTATTATCGTACATTTCGGGACGCTCGTCGTGCGTTATATTTTGTATTCTATATAGATACGTGTTTTATCAAAATCCACAAGTTTTGCATTAAATTCCTACACTATTTTTAAACTTGTAATTCGTTCGAATCCTGTTGTTTTGTAGTCGATGACATTTCAAAAGTAGAATTTCTGATATGATTCTTTTTAATATTAAATCAAAAACACGAAGAAAAAAATGCAATTTTGAAGAATTTATTCTTTTAGATAACGTACCGACGCACAATGCCTCGAGAGATTAAAAGTAAATTAGAAATAATACAATTTAGGTTTTATAAGTAACAGGTCATTGTCACGAACGAAATACTTTTTGAAAAATGTGAAAATCTCATTTATAATATAATATTATATACCTATTATTTTAATACTATGAACTAATATTGTAGAACACATAATACAATTTATTTGGGTTTCGAGTAAATAATTTGGTTCTGGGCATATTCGGGTGTTCAAACATTGAAATAAAAAATTTAAACAAACGTTTGGGTGCTTACTACTGTTATTATTCATTTAGTAGAAACTGAATTTTAATATTGTTTTGGTACCTAATTTTTTAGTTTATAGGCTATTTCTAAATATATTATTTCAATTCGTAAAATATTATTGATAAACAGTACTTGTCAATGAGTGGATTAAACATTAAACGAAACGTAGATTTTAAACTGTGTTAATAGCGAGAAATATTGATAAACACAACGTTTTTTATGTGGAAAGATATTGTTTTTCATTTCACTTTTTGGTGAACTCTTACCGGATATGTCGTCTCTGCCTGAGTCTTGACCAGAGTCTGGCGATGAAGAGCTGTGGTTGCTAGTACTGTTATCGTCAGTGGACGAAGACCCTCCACAACCAACGACCCCTATGCTGCTGCCTCCACCCCCAAAACGTGTCTCTAGTTCGTCAATGCGCTGGGCGACACTAACTGCTCGTGCTCTGTCCGTTTCATCAGTCGCCGTAGCCTGAGGATCTGGTTGTCTGACAGTTGATGAGGTGGAAATGGTGGATGTAGCGATAACTGACGGAGACTGTGCCGGTTGTTGTTGTTGTAGTGGTTGTTGTTGCTGCTGGTTATTGTTGATGTTATTATGATGATGGAGAAGATGGTGGTGGCTATTGTTGTTGACTTTGCTCTCGTTCCCAACGATATCCGTCACTGGATAAGAAGTGGTTCGACTGAGCAAGAGTGATGGCAGTCTAGAGGAAAGTTTTGCTTCATGGGGTGGTGGCTGCTGCTGTTGCTGATCCTTGGGTTCAGTTGGAGAAGCGGCTGCCGTAACAGACGACTGTTGCAATGATGGTGGTGGTGGTGGTGGAGGTGGAGGTGTTCCTTTGGTCGTTGATATGCTTACAGACCTCACGTTATCCAACAAATGTTCACCACTTCTAGAAATTGAAGAAATATAAATTTCAATTATATTATTCATAGATATTATACATACAAAAACGAACAAATATATCATTAAAGATTTTCCTATTTTTGAGCAGCATAATGAAAACGTACAAAAACTGTAGTAATAAGTCATCCCATTTGTTACAAATATAAAGTAAATCAAATTGCCCATGTTCTTAGGATAACGATTAGAAAAAAAATTATTTATTTATTATTATTATTATTATGATTAGAAAAATATCAGCTCACTGTATTGTTTTCTCCTTCTGTGCAACGTGATAAAATGTGCTAACCCAATACAATTTTTTTTATATTTTTAACTTGTCGGGATACTATCACTTATTACAAAAATTATACATAACATTTTTGAGGGTATGACGATAAAAATATCGTTACAAAACAAATAATAATAATAAAAAAAAATGTATTTTTAATATCAAGTAAAAAATCAAATAATAATAAAATATAAAGGTGACATATCAGAACCTCAAAAATGTTATCTTCTATAAGTTTTATAAAAAGTGATTTTAATGTATTGCTACATAAAAATCATAAAAAAAATTGTTTATTCTATATTGACCCAAATAGGATTTAATAAAAAATATATCTACCTATTTGCTGACATTCCCTTAATTAATTTTACTGGATAACTTAAATAGTAATTTAACTTGTAACTTCTGTTAATATAAATATATTCTACATGTACGAGGAAAGCTCATAATGACAGTTCTGGTTTTGATTGAGTCATTAAACCGAAGGAAAAAAAAGACACGCGTATACATCGTACGTCATATCATATTATATAAATACACATGGATAACTTGAGCTTATTGTGACGAACAGTAAGGAATCAAAATACAATTTAAACATAGTTTTAACCAACTACAAACGTTGTAAAATAGTCAGTCTAATTGGGAATTTTCACTTATATAAACATTAATGGTGATGTACTATAATATAATACTATATAATATTATAAATTACATTAGTATTATACCACATAAATTTGAACGTTTTTCACAATAATAATTGTGATGATATCTTGTGTTGTAAACATTATAACACTCACTTGACATTGCTACCGAACGTTGATCGCATGGAAGCCGAACTCGACGAATTGTCGGACTCTGACGAATCCACCAAGTTGCCAAAGCCAGGCTTGACCGAAACTCCGGAAATTCCACCATTGGGTATCCGCGGTGGTGGAGGAGTCAGGTCTTTTTGAAGTGGCGCTGGTCTAGATTCGGTGTAGTACGAACGACCACTGCCAGCTCCTCCTGGACCCCCGTCTTCCGACGACAGGTCCGGCTGATGGTACTGAGGTATGTGGTGGTGGTAAGCATTTTGCCTAGGTGGCGGTGGTGGCGTACAAGTCTTTACAAGTGGTGGAGGAGGTTTGGGGGGTAACGCCGGTTTTCCAACGGTTGGAGGGCTGCCGGCCCGATCCGTGCCGACCGGTTGTTCAGACTCCACTGCTACCCTAATTGGCTGTTTCAATTCTTTAGGCACCACTTGGTTCGTCGTCATGGAATTTAAAACTTGAGGTTGCACCGGCTGTACCTTAGTCGAAGAAGTTTGATAAATGGGTGAAACACTGCTGGTCGGTTTCTATGGAAAAAAATGGTATGGTAAACGTATGTTATTATTTTAATAAACATAACATAATAAAGCGTGTGATAGAAAATCGCATTACAGCAGTAGCGAACCACGCCTTAAAGTTATTACAAAATATTCCCCCAAATTAAATTACGCGATATTAAATTAAGTTCATCTTGATTTTCGTACTCCTATATATATCAAAATCTTGTATTAAATTATTATACGAAAGAAAAACCTGTAGGCTCTCGTAAGTCTCAAATTGACGGACTATAACAACCACTGCAATAAGGGCGATATTATTAATCGTTTTAAAACGCCTTAATCCCTCTATATAACGATTATTCTGACGTTAAACGCGTACAACACAATAGTCTTGATTAATACTCTAAATGATTCATTTTGATACTCCGTCTTTCATTCTCACCGAAACCCGGACAAAATAAAATAGGTACTATTAAATCGACGTGAAAATGCGGTTTCGAGTTAAATCGATTCATTAACATAAATTAATTCAAAATAAATACGTATATACTATATATAATATTAATATATATATTATATTATAAACGTCATGTTCTTCGAAAAAAAAATATAATATTCTAGATGATGTCATATAACATTCAATTACCTGATGATTTATTATGCCAGTGCCACCGACTGGTTGGCTTCTAGTCACCAGAACCGGAGGGTGGTGTATTGAATAGTTTAAAGGCCTAAAACATAATGTTGATATTATCGATAGTATTTTATTAGACAGTATCATATTAAATGATAACATGCAGCATTAAAATTAACATTAAACATGCTACTATACCTTTGAGTAGTATGATTAGAAGATGAAAGTGGTTTCGTGTGATATACTTGAGCGTTAATAGGTCTGCTGGAACTCTGCATTTGTAAATTTTGTCCCAGGTTTGTCAGAACTTGGCCGGTCAAAACTGACTTTTTGTTTTGGGCCGTTCCATTAACTTTTTGATCGACTCCGTAATAGTTGGTATTATTATTGACTAGGTCCCTATTAATGTCCTCGGAAATCTCTTCATGTTGACTAAACCACTGTTGATGCTGGTTCTGTTGTTGCAGCTGGTTCTGTTGCTGGTTCTGTTGTTGTTGGTTATGTTGTTGTTGTTGCTGATGATGATGATGATGTTGCTGCTGTTGCTGCTGTTGTTGCTGATGTTGATGGTGTTGGATGGCCGATTGGTTTCCATTGTAGTTGGCCAATGGTGAGAATTTGGTATTGTAAGGTAATGTCTGGTATTTAGGGTCAAATTTGCTACCGCCAAAATATGCAAGGTCACCTGGGTTACCGTTTGTCTGTTGTTCAATTTTATAGTTGTTATTTGTCAGTTGATACTGTTGTTGGTATGGGTCCATCATCGGTTTCTGGACCAAAGGCTGTTGAGACAATGATTTTTGCTCAGGCCTGCCAGACCGTCCACCATATGACTGTGGGTCGCCGTTTACCGTGGCGTGGCTAAGAATGTTATCCTCGGACTTGCGTAACATCGAATTCTTGCTCATCGCATCCGGTATGTGGTTAAACGGCTCGATGGCTGCAACGTTACCGCCACCACCATTCATTTTGCCATCGCACAGCGGCATCATTTGTTTACCTGGGCCGCCCAGAGATCTTTAATAAAAAGAAAATTTACATTTTAGTATAATGGTTGTTTAACATTTTTTATGTCTACGAACGAATATAAATAAATGTTTTAAAACTGACAAATAACCATAATGATAAATAGGGCAACTAAGGTAATAAATTATATTGTGATAAGATAAATCAAGGGGATGCACTCAGACAAATGCTTGGTAGATTGCATATAACCACAATCTAACAGAACAGTTACTAGAATCGGAAAAAATTGAATATTTATTTATATAAAAAGTAATATATTTATGTATTATATTTTGGAAAATAAAACTTAATTAAAAGCCAATCTTACGAAATCTTGAGGAAATCACTTTATATAGTTTTAATGCGCTTAAAATGGTTACTTGCCTGTTATTATGGCCTGGTTTGTTAGCTTGGATTTGATTGGCAAGCTGTTGGTTAAGCAGTCTCTTCCTGTGTAACCTAGCTTGTAGTTCCGATATTCGCCGATCAATAGATGCCATTTCCTCTTGTCTTTTAGAAAGAACTTCACGTTGTTGTACCAGCCTAGCAGTTTGCTGTTCCCCCAATTTGTTCCGGTACTTTAAAATTAAAAACAAAACAGCATTAAATGTGTATTAGTGAAATATAACATGTTTAATTAAAAAAAAAAAAAGAATAGTATCTATTTTCAAATATAATAAATTAACTAAAATTGATAAATAATAATCACGACTCACTAATAACTCAGCTCGTAGTTTGTCAAGTTCTATGGAGGCCGGAGACGTAGGCTGTGCATGACCTCGTCCTTTATGGACGTCTTCTAGTTGCCTAGTTAGTTCGTCCACTTTAGCCACAGCCATTGTTAGTTCTTTTTCTTTTTCATTAAACAAGGCACGGATCGATTCCAGGTCAGAAGCTAGAACAACAAAGTAAAATGTCAAAATGTGATAAACGTATTATATTTCTAGTATTAAATAATATAAAACTCAATTATGTTTGAGGGCACCGGAGCAAAAAAAAAGAAATAGTCACATAGTAGCTGGTTTCAACCGGGAAATCTACCTTTGGGCTAATCTCAAACTGTCACAATTTTTCAAAACCATTATCCAGCAAAAAAAAAAAATGAATAAAAATATTTTTCTTCTAACCTCTAATGGTTTTTTTGGTTTTTAAATCCTACTGCAAAAAAATGTTTTTAATCCCTTTGTTACCTGTCAAAAACTGTTCATACATTGTACATTTTACAAAGCATAACATACATATTTTTATTGTCAGACTTCATAGTAAGCTATAAGAAATGAGTTATAATTGTATTATTTGTCTGGGTACTAGGTATAAATGCAGCAATTTTACAATTAAAATTTCAATTATTTTATTTATTTTTTCGGTTAACCATAAAACTGCTTCACCAAAAATATTATAAATAAATGACCATCGTAAAACTATTGTGCATATAAACTTCATCATAATTCAATACAACTCGTATGAATAAGCTCCAAAAATATAATCCCCCGTTAATACTTTAGAATTTTCTATTTTATTCTACTCCTTGTAAAAGATAATAAAAAACGATTTATTATTATAACTATTTCATTATGAAATAATAACCAAATTTACAACTATCTCGGAACTTTTAAATTGTATTAAATTGTATTAGATCGTGAAATTAAATAAATTGTACGTTAACACTTTTGAGTAGGAAACTAAATGATTATAACCAATAATGAACCAAATAGATAATATTGACTGTGTTACCTTATGATAAGAGCCAATAAACGTGTAGTATACATGATAATGAAATTAATGAGTCATGTAATAATTGAGTGCAAAGGAAACATTATTAATTTCTTACATTTATTTTATATTACCTATGTATGTTAAAAAATAATAATAATTTTGAGTTTTTTTTTCATAAAAGCTGTCAAAACATAAAATATGAAAACGAATGAATTTCTTTCACTAAAAACATTTTATTTTTTTTTTTTTTTTGTAATATTTTTAAAGACTTCATGATATGAATATAGTATTTTATACAAGAATATATTTGATTATGTGTAATTTTAAACTGATAAAACCGTTTATATTTTTGTGAATTACAATAGTAAAAAAATAATTTAACGTAAATTTTAAGTAGGTACTGCGATTTTCGCAATTTAGTATACATTATATAACATAATTTTTAACAAAAAGTTAAAAAAATAAACACAGTATAAGCATAACTTAACCTTTCCTATACTACATGACATTAAAATGTATAGTCAATAAATTTAAATCAATGGTATGACCATGATAGTATTCATATTAAATTTATAGTAAGAAACAGAACAATGTTTGAATGTTAAATAAATATTGAAACATTGAAATTAATAAATATAATCAATTTAAATTTGTAATTCTAACAATTATTATTGACATGCGTACATATTAAAAATGGTTTTCAACAAATTAGTATGTATTATAACTTATTAAACTCCAAATTAGACGACATCCTTTCAAAAATAATAATCAGATCACAACAACGACCGGTAAAGTTGATGCAGATTGTGAACACAAAATAAAGAGTATATAATATACACTATACATAATACATAGATTATACATACAACATGTACACATTGAGAGTGTAAGAAAATTATAAAAAATACACAATAAAACGAGTACTATAAACCATGCAATGTATGTATAACATTGAAATACGAACACATTGTTCTGATAATCGTAAACTATACGTGTAAAAAAGTGTAATTAATATGTAATTATCGTGTCGAATGACAAAAAAAAAAAGTTCTAAGCATTATGTGTTTCATCGTTGAGTATGTTTTTTTCCTGAACAAAATCAACAATTGGAGTACTTTGTCCTCTAAGTTCGTTGTACTTTTTAACGGGTTGAATGGCATTTGTTCCATCTCAAAGCGCACCATTATACGATCAATGTGTTTAAGTATATAGGTACATGATATATGCGATAAAATTACACAAGTCTGATTGGAAACTACGAATGTATATATTATACACACGCCCATATTATATAAAAAAAAATAGTACACTATGTGTAAACATAATTATTAAATCTAACCTCATCACGATATATATGTCATCGATGATCTAATAAAAATACCTCAAAATACTGTACATACTAATATATTATTTTGTCGTCTTTGGTTTTGTATATAATTAATATTGAACATTATTTCAAGTATGTGCGAAGTAACATATGATATATAACTTTTTATCGACCATACTGTAGATATTTAAATCACAATAATTAATATGACGTATATTTAATTGTGCATCCAATAGATGTGGGCGTTAATATTTTTGGACAAACGGAATACGTAAGCCAGAAATTTTACTGTAGAAAAGCCGTGTTAAACTAATTAAATAACTGTTTGAAATGTTGTTGTGAACAACTGCAGTTGTAATTACTTCGATACAAAACTACTATCAAAATTCCACGATAAACTTTCGAAAACCAACAACCATACATTACGCAAATAAGTGCGCATGTTTAGGCAGAATACAGAAAGGGGAGTAAAAAAATTAAAAATACCACTGTGTGACATTATAAGATACGCGCGGAGGTTCGACAAAATAATAAAATATACAAGCGGACCGCACAAAATTTAATTAAACATTCTCATTTGTTTCGAAATCTGCAGGATAATAACGACAATACATTTCAGATTGTAAGCACCTGAATTGTGTTGCACGTAAGTCTCACTAACGGCGGGGTCGTATCGTCAACGCAAATAACAACACCGTCGTCTGAGTAACGCGCGCGGGGCACCAAAATTCCAAATATTTCATAGTGATTATTAGCGTAACGCGATTTTGAACATATTTCTTGACCACTAACCAAACATTGTAAAACAGTCGTGAACATGTTAGTACATAAAAAAAATGTCCCAAGTGTTGTAGTTTGAAACATGGCAATGGTGAGTTGTTAAATACGAATTTATTGGAATAATTTATCATGTACCCACATACATATTATATTATGTCGAGTCAACCGCATGTTTTCACGTTTCCCGGCTGAAGCCACCGCAAAAACCCGGATATGTCACGGGGTGCATAATATAATATTATACATTTTATTTCCCATTATAGTGTACACCTATTATATAGTATTATATTGGAATGAGTCAGAAATAAAATTGTAATCGAGTGAATGACTGTAAATTATAAAAAAAACTTAAGTTCCATGTTATTATTATCATATTGTGTATGACAACAAACCGTATATTATCAAGTATGCACCGGTTTCGATGTAAAGCGTGGTTATGAAAACGACAGACTAATTAAAATCTGATGGATTAATGAGCGGTCGGCTTAGAAGGCAGAAGGGTGTTTGAGAACTTCGACGGGGTAGGTTAGGTCACATGCATTCATCCGTCATCGCGTTACGCCGTAGTTACATATCACATAGGGTAGGCAGTATCAGATATAACAAATCATATTAAATTATTATGTGAGAAAATGTGATGGACCGCTCTGCATATGACAGACTGCATATAAAGAGCCAAATTCACGAGTTTACCTACTCGTATATACAATCGTCCTCAAAATTACAAGTGGCATTCGTGTTTTTAAAAAGGGTATACCTTTTTTTCAGTTCTGGTCGTAGATCCAATAACTACGTTTAAATATTTTTTTAATAAAAAAATTATTTACGTAGCATTGAAGTCGGCGTTAAGAGTAGACAAGGGAGATGAGAAAAAGGAGATTATACATAATATGTGTATATATATATATATTCTGGTCCATATAATTCACACGCCGCGCAATAAGGATTTAAACGTTTTATAATTGCACAAAAGTCTCTTTTTTGGAGTAACGCGCATATATATCGTGTAATAGTTTTGCAAATCGAAATTACTCACGCCGCTTGCGCCCGCGGCCATTCTAAACGGAAGATTATTCGTTCGGCCATTAAGCCGGACGAAGAATAAAGAGTAGGATGGGAGACATTAAAACAAAAATAAAAAACGACGTTCCACCATTGAACACGCGCGCTCGTATATGTGTATATATGAATATATAATAATATATAAATATAGTTTTTTTTAGAAGAGAGAAAAGTTTTTAATATAAATTGTTGCTCATCCACATGGGCGCCGCCAACCACCACCGTGGTCGTCGTACCATTTTTGCTCCATCTCTCTCTCTCTCACACGCACATACATGCATATACACGCACACACTCACACACTCGCACCATACTATTCACGTCTCTCTTTCGAACACTTCTTCGCGGCCTCGTGACGTTGACAAATCACTACTATCGCCAGCGGCTAAATTTAAAATAATTGTTCTGCCGCTGTATGCGCCGAATTCCCTTTACCCTCTCACCATCGCCCTACGCGCAAAGTATGTGTGTACGTACGACCGATATGTTTTTCATAATGTACGTATAGTTATTTTACGATACGTATGTGTGGAGCGAGTCAAGGCCGGTTAAACGCATAATAAATAATAATAATGATGACGATAATATTTCGTCTGCGATGGTTAAGTTAGGTCCGTCGAAACGTCGGTTATTGTAATATATACGTATGGCCCGCGGATGTTGTTTATGAAAAAAATAGGAACTGCAGATGTGAGCTGTGAGATTCTAGAATAGGGTATTACCGAGCGAATGAGCACAGAACGCGCGGGTTTCCACCAAACATTATGATAATATATCGTAATTTTAAACTTTCAATCCAACAATTGTTATCACGATCGTACATCATATTATATCTAGAACGTATTGTGAAGATTTTAAAAATGAACTTGTAATTTACAAAAGTTTTCTAATTGGATTATACCATCGCTCACAGGTATAAAAATCGTATATATACGAATTTTATCTTCCACTTCGAACAACAGGTTGTTACACGTTCTACGGACATCGGCACTCGTAATTTTAAACTAAAATTTGTATCTAAAGTCTCATAGAAAAATCAATTTATTGCAAGATGTTTCCAGTCGGAAGGATTTTTAATTTAAAAATAATAACTCATCAATTAGTTACACATGATATTGCACAACTATAGATCATGTTCTATTAACGCAAGTTTTTAAAATATTTTTGAAAAACGGAAAAGTCCATAAATTCGTTATAATGTCAGATTTATTCTGTTGGTTGATTTTTATGCGCAATTCGCATAAATTATTTTTGGTTAATAATGCATAGCGTCATTAAACCAATTTATATTAACCATGACTTAGATATAAATATGCAGCACTTTGGTCACAGACAAAATTGTCACGAGTAATTAAAAATTACTAAACGAGAAATTACCCAGTGCCTACATAATGGTCGGCAAATAAGGCGATTACTAAGATTTTTTTTTATTTATGTCCTCTGTCTTTGGTTGTTATTATAATATTTAGTAAAAACAAAAATAATTAAATTGTAGTTTTAAAATGAAATCAACATAAAAAAAAAAAAATAATAAAACGTCGCATATATTCGGCAGACTGATTATATATCTAAAATAATGGTAAATAAGTATTTCAAAATAGGTAATTCACTTCTTGGAAATGCAAATGTGTCTTTTCGTGTTTAATAAATGTTATTCAACCTTTGTTACGCCTATTTTCATATCACTCGGGTTTACCAAATTAACTATATAATATTATAATATGAAATATTGAATTTATAATACGTAGAAAACTATAGGTATACCTAAATGTAAGTGGTGTTATGTAAAATATTTATTTACTTAAGAAGAATCATAAAACATAAATTAATGTTAAGTATTGGTACATACAAATAAAATATCCATACACAACGTATTTAACATTACAGAAGAGCATGTAATATTTAACAAAGCATACAATTTGGTCACGTCGATACATAAGTAGGTACATACATCACAGTGCGATGAGCGTATTATTCAAATTTACTTAATTAAATAAAAATAAAATTGTACGAACGGCGCGATATTTACGAAGACAGTTACCAAAATAAATCATCGTACTATCGGTTTATGCCGTTGGGGGTAAAGAAGATTATAATATTTCCGTATTAACGAAACAATTATTCACGATTTTGTTTCAGAAATACCCCGGACAACACGTTGGAGTGGAGAGGGAAGGATTAATAAAGAGTGTATTGCGGTTGAAACCATAAATCGCTTGAACGTCAGGTAACAACGAAATTGTATTCCGTTGTAAACTGGTGCGTATATACATAATAATATAATGTTTCTAGTTGATACTTGATGCCATTAAATTATAATTCAATAATTCAATAAAAACCGGTTGAAGTAAATTTCAAGGGATTAATAAGGTTTTGTCCGGTCGGTGGAATTTGTACCAAAGATACACCTATCTTGTTTCGATTTTCTAACAATATTCAAAAAGCAAATAATATAAACTTATACCTATAGTAAAGTTATATGGAAATTAGAAAAACATGTACACAAAAAAAATTTAAGAGTCCAAAATACCCCACAACTGTTAAAAATCAAATACCTACATGAAAATCGTTGTACACTAATGGAACATAAAAAAAATATAATAATGATAATAATGTTCAGGGAGCCGCGAAATATCACAGTCTCGCACGTTTGTACGAGACGTTTCCATTTGTGAAAATTCAATTTGTTGCTCGATTCCTTTCCATTACCCGGTGTATTGTACACTATACCCAACAATATATTATGTGTTTATCAAGTATACAGAACATTCCTCATATCTACACACATCCATGCATATAAAAATAATAATATACGAACACAAGTAGTGTATTAAGTTACGTAGTGTATACGTATAAGAGTACTTTTTCACACGCATGCATACAATATAATAAAATCGTACCAAATATTATATTTGTCAGCCTATGTGTTATATTTCTAGAGAAAAATTCGTGATGAATATGCTGCTCTTGCGGCTAAAAAAAAACCATTATCCATGAATTCGAATAAACCTACTCTGGCAACCATCCGTGGCGGTGGTTTGTTGTGGTGATGATCGGGTCATTCGAATGATTATCATTTGTGAGTATTAATAAAGAAAATGAAAAAAAATTACATTCAAATTATACTGAACAGTATAAACGAATAATTGTACACGTTCAATAATCATATCAATACTTTATGTGTTTAAATACTATATTATATTATTATAATCATACGCATATTATTAAACATATATTTTACACCTACATAATATATATTGTGGGTGTGAGTACGTTTACTAACTGGAAACGATAAGTACTAAAATGTAAGTATTATTTGAGTTTTAATTGTTTTAGATGATAAAATTGTATGCTTTTTATGCTTTTTAAACCCAAATTAAGTATTCAAAATAATTACAACACTCGCAAATTCAAAACAAAGAATAATTTATATGAAAGTTAATAAATAAGTAAGTATTAACAACTTGCATAAAGTATATATTATATAATAATATAATATTTATAATATTTATAAAAAGTATAAAAATAGATATATTGAGTGATATTGAATGATTTTTCAATTATTTCACCCCGAGATAACAAATATTTATGCTAATGAGAATAGAGAAAACAAGATAATAAGTTTTAATTCTAAATGTACATACGATTACCTATATAAAATAATAACAATATGTGTTTAACACTTTTACATTTTTAATTCTTGACTGTGAAAATTAATTGAATTCACAGGTTATTATGTGTAACATAATCTACCATTTCCCGCGTAAGTCTAAAATCGTAAGAAAAAATGGTAGAAATGAATCATTCGTTTTAAAATGCTTTAATATTCTACTAAATTGTTTATTAAACTAATTAAGTTATAATTCATAATATTAAATTTATTAATGCATAATGTACCAATATAATGTATAATTGTTTTAAATACCTTCTTTTGCCATAATTTATAAGCAAAGGCTACAAATTTAGAATATAATAAATACAATTTATTTCACAAAAATATTACAATGTGACTATAATAATAATTTAATTGCTATCAGAATTTTTTTTTTTTAGAAATTTTATTGTTATTACGTTGTACTTTCATAATTTATTGTGATTTAATATCTTACTTAAATAATTTTTAATGGATATCATTGCCTGTAATTTAATCAGTCTTTTAACATTAAAAAATACAAATAATCCGATAATATCATTTACAATTTCTCAGAATTCAGGATATTTAGATAACGGGATACACTTTTTTAAACTTTGATCAGAATAATGAATATATTGATTATACGATAATTTGTGTTATGTATAAATTATCGTTTAATAAGGAGATTTTTTTTTTAACTTTAAGTAGGTACACTTAAATATTTATTTTTAAAATTCTTATGTTGTTAATAATAAGTGTATTTTTTCGTATAAATGTATGTTCAAAATTTAAAAAAAATTGTCACGATCACGAAAGTTTGTAAGTTATTTATTTATCTATAGATAACTTAATTTTAAGTATGCAAATGAACTAAAATTGAACACATCCTTATGATATAGTATTAGAGTACATTTAATACATACTATCTTAAAACGGTTTCTACTTGGCTACTTAATCTAACGTAAGAATACAATTTTTTTTCATATTTTACCAAGTCATTATAATGGAGTAATTTTATGATTTAAAAAATGAAGAATCAGATATTTAGGTAATTTAAGTTGTTAGCTCATTTTGAAGGACAACCTTACCCGGTTACCCTTTATTTTCATATTTTTTAGTATAATTGCGACATTATTATGATGCATCATAACATAATAGATAATAATATGGTTCCAAATTGATTTCACTTAATTTATTTTCTTTTCACTTAATATGTGATAGAAAAATCTATTGTTATTTTTTATAATATTAAATTTATTTTTTTGACAGACTAATTGGATTTATAATTACGTGTTTTGTTTTGTTTTATTTTTATTTTTTGTGCGTGTTTATAAACAATCGTTAATTTAATATATTCATCTGTAAGATAAATGATTTTAAAAATAATATTCATAAACTTCTAAACTAAATATTTAATAAAATTAAAAATATAAAAATTTAAGAAACTTCATATAGGTACCTTATACTTTACCAATATAACAAATCTACCGAAATAACTACAAATTTACGTATGTGACGATGAAATATTTTATGATTTATAGTATCCAGAATAATTTGTGAATTTTATTGAAACGTGACGGATGTTGCTGCAATATACAGCCTTGAAATATTAGTTTTTTGTAATATTTTTTATTCTAGAGTCATTTCCAAGCGTTATCCCACCATGTCATATGATAAATAAATATATATATATATGTATGCATCTCATACACACTTTAAAGTATATCTACATAGCAAAATAATATTTGAAAAAAGTTTTCAGTACAATTTTAATATATTCAGATTATTTGTTAGTAGTTTTGAAGAAAGTTTTTAAATATTATCTCAATATAATTGAGATTACTATTTGCAGATCAAAATATATTGAATGAATATACTTTTGTATTAATTGTCATTATACCGCTATATATATATATTTATGTTTTTGCAATATTATGTTTGTCAAAATATTTTATAAATACAACTTATTGGCCAGATATTGTTTGTATTATACGTATTATATTCACATAAATATTATTATCTAAATAATATGACAATCATTCACATACGATAATATGGTACATAAAATACATGAATCATGTTATTTATACATAGCTGAAATATAAAAATAAATACCTCAAACTCAGTGGAATAATATAGACTCATGATGTAGCTCTACAATGATTAACTATTATAATTATTTGTGAACTTTGTTTAGATAGGAGAGACTAGAAGCGTTATATGCTTATAGGACAAACTTTTGAAGATCGAAAATCGAGTCTATTTGATTAGACTTAAACCGAAGTGCATACTGATAAGATCTATTAATTTATGCCATTAGGGATATAATTATCATTATTTAGATAATTCAAACCGGATTAGTTAGATTACCGTATTCTTTGTTTACGTACAATTAAAAAAATGTACGACACGATTGTGTGAATAAATTATTAGTGGATTAAATAATATTTTTTCTCGCAGCAAAAGTACTCACATTTAAGCGCAAAAATAAATGCAGATTACATTTATCATTAATTATTACAATTAAAAGTTTTCATTTATTTAAATAAAAACGGACTTAAACTAATCATAGATTAAAATTTTTAAATGATGATTAAATTTTAAATCCCCATTTTAAATGCCAATATGTCATATTGAATAAAAGTCGAATTATTTTTTTAAGTTTATATTCAAAAGGGTATTAACAGAAAAGAAATATTTATTGGTTTCTTATTACATGGGATTAAAGGTATAAAAAAAAATATAACAAGAATGGCATTCTTAATATTGTTTTATACAATCTTTCTTCCCCAGATGTGATCCACTTGTTAATGGTCCGATAAACCATTGATATTTTAAATATATAGAATATTTATGGTCTCTGTATACCATTAATAACTAAATATAATTACCTATTGTTATTTTCAAGTATCACTAATTATCTTAATTTTTTATAGAGCCATATGTTTAGTCGAAAGAAGATTAAACAATTAATTCTGTTTTATCATGCCTAAGTTATATTCAATGAAATAAATGTAGTTGGTTTATATATACAGTACATTATTAATTATTATATTCTGTTCTATATCTATTTTTGTATCGATGATTTTCTCTTCTAGAAAAATAATTTTATTCAAATTCTCTGAAAAGTTTAAAATTCTAATTAAGTAAAAAAAAAAAATATATATCTCATGTTATATATATTAAAAAAAAAAAAATAGGTATTAAATTTAAAAATTAAAATTTTTGTTTTTGAACAAAATGAATAAACTAGTAAAAATTATTATAAAACGCATTTACAAAATGTTAAATTCTCTTTAAATTTAAATCTGAATAAACTTTGGTTTTTTATAAAAATGTATGATCATTTTCTGGTATTTTCAACTCTGAACTGTGAAACAGCTAATGATAGTCAAAGTAGCGTTTATTATTAATTTAGTCATTATTTCACATCAAGTTATAATAAATGATCTATTTCAAATTGCATTAAACATCATCCAATAGTTTATTCCTTTAATTATTTTAATAAATGTAAAATGAATATAAACGATTACTGGATAATGACCATTTGTACAATGGATTAAATAATTTTAATTATAAGATATTTTACATAAATCGTGAAGACCACTCACTCATGGCCTGAACAGTTTTTAGTAGATTTATACTATATTTACCAATGTACGCATGTAGAAGATTTATTCTTTATCACGTATAACTTTATTTTTGATACATCTTAAAAAAGGTTCTTTCCCTTCTACTTGGAAATTAACATTTATCAACCCTACATTTTTAAAGTGAAATCATTCGCTTCAAATTATTGGCTATATCCATAATTTCATAATTTCAATTATAGGTATTTTCTAAAGTAGTAAATTACAAAGTAACTCCTCTCTTTGATCAATAACTATGGCGATATTTTTGAATGCATATTATTCAGAAGGTAATTATTTAAAATATATAAGTCATAACATAATGTATAACATTTTTTTATAAAACACTCAACATAATATCTTCGATATCAGATTTATACTTAGCCAAATTAACTTTAAATTAAATAAATACAATTTCCATAGTAAAAACCTAATTTATATTCCGTATTTTTCCAAAAAAATATATACCATTCTTACAAGTAAATATTTTGCTTATTTTGTTAATATATTTGAAAATACAAATTAATTTATGGTAATAGGTATCTTTTTTGTTTTTATTATTTTATTCTTTATGTAACGTTAATTATATTGTATTTTTTATTTTTTTCCTAGTATAGTTGTATATAGTAACAATTAAATTGCGCTTTCAAATCATGTTTCGTATAAGTAAAACTTCTGTTGAATATGTTTTAAAATTTTAATAATATTTTGTATTTTATCATTCAATTAAAAATAATTGTATTGTGTATAAGACTTATTGTCGTCTGTTATAAATAAATAAATAAATATATTTATTGACAGTTCTTTAATTAATAAATCAAATATTTTCAATTGTTTTATTGTGTCATAACATTTAAATAAAATCGATTAGACCTGCAAAAACAATGTTTAATAATAAATACCTATCATTAATAAAATGTGACCTGTACGAAACTAAATTTTGTGATATCAAATCAATTTTTCTTTTTATCTTAGCCAGTTCATTTAATACGTCTTCTTCTCGATTAATTTCAAATTGTCTATAAATATTAATGTTATTAATTAGGATTATATAAAGGTTATACGAGTACCTATCGGTAACATATTTTATCCCATAATCAATGGCGCGATTGTGTAAATATGATTTTGGTGATACCGAAATACGTTTACACCATGAACATTATCGAAGTTATATTTATGAAATATGTAACTGCGTATATAAACACGTGGGAGTATTTTAAATGTATGTATTGACTTTAAGCTTCATATGTTTTTTGAGTTAGAATTCAAATAATAATAAAAAACTTTAGTAAAAACTGTATTTCATATTATACAGTATCCAAGCTCGCTTACATACTTATACGTGGATACGTAGGGATTTTGATGGGAGGTAAGGGAAAGGAGTCATGAATACAAAACTGTTTTATATACGCATTATATAAAATTAATTTACCCCTTTGCATTTGTGAGACAGCAGACAAAATTTATTGACGCCGCACAAATGTGTACCCTTCGCTTGCTTTCGTGGAATTTAGCCGTTTGAGGTTGGGAGGAGTGTGATGACATTGTCATCCTGGACACAGCATCTAGATGATGTATATTTTAACCAGATCGTACATGTTATTATTATAATATAATGTATTGCATGTCATATATATATTGCCGATTTGTGCGTTTCGGAATCGACAAACTATAATAATAATAAAGTATTTTCGGTTTGCTTTTCAATTATTTTTTTTTATACAACCTATAAATTTGTTTATTTGTATATTTTTTATAAATTTTCCAATTCATTGATGTACACTTTTATTTTTCATCTATATAAATTCCAGCGTTCGGTGGATTAGCAACGTCCATAATAATGATAACACTATACCTAAATATTATACATAGGTAGTTTATTTTAACTAATAAAAGGCGTAAAATATTAATTTTAATTTATATACAGTTCATAATTATTTGAAGCACGTGCTATGACATTAACCTCCAAAAAACACGAAATCTTACTTAAATTAAAAAAATTCCCAAATGATTTTTTTTAAATTACATATAAAAACTATATAGTTTTAAACTCCACTTGAATTATTTTTAAGGTCTCGTTTCTGAACCTATCTTATTCATAGAAAGTAATATAATATGAAAATGGAATGGATTTCGATTAACAGATCTAAATTTAGTTGCTACGCCGCCCACGAACATGCAGCGTATTATAATCTCGTGTACAATAGGATATACAATTCCAAAACTGTAACATACCTATATAATTTTCATGTATGGTTGATAAGCTAAATTTGTGTTATTTTTTTCGATAACTTTATAATAACATAATAATACAGATAAGAACGTGGCATAAAAGCCACCGACAAGAAATCAGTGGCTATAAAAATACGATTTCGGTCGAGGTAACGAACAATTCAGTTACTTCGTCAGCTAACCGTCTGCACCGAGATACGCCCAATTCACGTCACACACAATTATTATACATTGTGTATAATACGTATCGGTAGCGCTCACCCACAACCCTTTCGCCCCTCCTGAAAAATACCATAAATAAGTATGAAATAATGTCGTATACAAAATGTATATAGCGACAACAACAACGATGGCGAGAATCACCATAGGTACGCCACAACATGCGACTTATAAATGTCTCGTGTGCACGTAACATGGCACTGTGTGCGTGTTTTGAATTTTGAACATTTCAAACACGAAGGTGGCGGCGGCGAATATCGAAAAACTCCGGGAGGTCGATAGGTTATAGCATATACGTGATGGTTTATGATATATATAAATAAATAATATAATAGATGGTGGTTTTTATTATTATATTTACTTACTTACTTTTATTTGATTTTATTATTATTTTTATTTTTTACGGCGACGTTTAAAGTGTAGTGTTCGACAAAACGGTGCTAATACCGGTGACGGAATGGTAGGTAGTATATATACTTGGTATTTTATATAGCACAAGGAAGGTAGATGAGATCCAATATAATAGTGAGTGAACTAAATAAAATAAAAAATAAAATGACAAATTGCCATCACGAAACCCCTTGTATAGTTGTATGTAGGTATGTGTGTGACAATAAAAAAAAAAAAAAGAAAACAGTTACCGTTACGAGATAAATCGATTGTGCAGCTACTCTCCATTAGAGATGAAATTTATTATTTCATAACATCTACAAAACTCTCTCCATATAACATATATATATATATATACATACAGGATAGAAGACGCACTTCCTATCAAGAGTTCTTACGTGTCGACGCGCGATGGACGGTTATTGGTAGTGAAACACGACATATGTAAGAGAATTACAGTTTGCAAAACAATACGTTAATCGCTTAGAATTTTCATAAAAACTATTTCTGTTATTTCTTAGGTCCTCAAGTTGTATGACAAGTATACGCAATAACATGGATCTGGAATTGAATAAAAATTCATAAGTTTTCGCCGTTTTTACAACAAGTGCACTTGAGGCGTAAACAATTATTATTATTATTATAAATAACTGTGTTTTTATTTATTTATTTATTTTTTATGGGAGGGATGTCTACCATTACGTTTCTGAATAGTAAAATACTTTAACATTAAACTTTGAGAGTAGAAAAATACTAATGCTTTTGATAATAGACACTAAGTAAAACTAAAAATAAATTGAAGTTATAGCAATTTTAAAATATCAAAAATCCATGACATGTATTTTATACATTTTTTATAAAATTTTTGGAGTTCTATAATAACAAACTCTCCTTAAACGATTTTAGTTTTTTTTGTAATTTTAATTGAACAAATATTAATCATAGGGGCTAGAAACATTTCACCATACAATAATATATGATAAAAACAATATTTATAATTATTAATGTAATAAATAATGCGATATTTTTGGCAAAAATACATCTCATGTAATAGAAAAATAAATAAAGTATTTTCGTTGTAATATAGATAAATTATAAAATATCCTTAGAAATAAACGTTTTTCATTTTTGGGTTAACACGAATACATAATATTTTATAGTCTATAAATAATATAATAACTAATAAGTAAAAAATAAAATAAAATATAGGTAATATAATTTATTTCGGCCATCCGTCGCATGAGAAACAAATAACTACTCATCTGAACAATTTCGTATATATATTATTATATGCGATCCTATAAAATGGACGAGAAAGTTTTAACCGAACTTTCCAAGGAAGTGCTGTATTATTATGGCTTTAGAATTCAAATTATAATCTATGGTGTTTCAGAAAATTAGACTTTACCATGCAATTGTTCAAAAAATATATTAGAAAATAAAACTCAACTAGGTCATACTAATTTTGCGTGCACAAATACAGCCCCTAGAATACACGTTTTATTTTTCAAATCGCGTGTGTGAGAATACAAAAATCGATATTTCATCAAACCAAACAGTTTTCCGTTAAATATAACTTTACGATGAAGTATTTTTCTAGGACAATTAATAATTCAGTGCAATTATAAATTATTCAGGTTACTAATTGTCGGTGGTTTGTTTAATTATAATTATTATTAATACATTCTAAGAAATTGGTATAAAGATAGATAGAAGCTACACTAAAATTGAGTATCTAGCTACAAGATACAAGATATTATGAAAATTCGTAACTCATTACAAATAACATTTACAGTAACTTAGTTACATTTTAGTAACTAATAAAGTTTCATAATTATTTATGTTTATAACTTTAAGAAAAATATATTTTAGTAAGTTACGTTATAACAGCAAACTATGTAAATGTATGATTAGACTATCATATAATATCAAATTTCAAACTAGAATATTTAGTAATAATAATAATAATAATAGATACAAAATAGGGATAACGATACTAAAATAAGGAGAGTAGATTTATACACCAATATTATATTTGTAAATTCTTTACTATTGATATCACTAACACTAGTATGAACTGAAATTAAGTATAAATTATGCGGTTTTTTTTTTAACGAGCTTTCATATCATTAAATAAATTGTATACAAAAAATTAAGTAATATAATAAATGAAATATTTCAATTTTTAAAATTACAAATTTTTAATTATATTTATATGGTCGTTTAAATTACGTAACTAATTACAAGTTAAATTTGTGTCTTGATGCATGTGAATGATTGCTGTCAAACGCTAACTGTTAAGATATTATAAATAATAAATAAAATATTTACACATAATCACCGTTATAACATTTTTAAAAGTTCTAACGCAGTTCACAAAAAGTTCTTATGTATAGGAATGTTGATTTTATTTTACACTACCTACCTAATATTTATCTTATTATTATTATTATTTTTTTTTTTATCTAAACAATTCAGATTGGATCTTACAAAATATACGAATGAAACGAAAAACAAAATTAATCATAGTCAAAATAACAATTTCTATCTAAACACTGCATCTTCTACTTTACTTCTCCGTTCACAAATAATAAACCGTTACTAATAATCATAGATTCTGAACTTTTACAACGAAGTGTGATTTTATTTTTTTCTGTGTGCTTCTATTATCAATTTTGAAGCGGTAAAAATAGATCAATTTTCTAATTGGAGGATAGTTTCTGATTGGAAATTCCCAGTACTATTCAGTATATTATAAAAAATCACAACAAATCCGAAATATTCAAGCAAAACCTAGACACATCCAATATATTGACATATATACTTTATGGACATGATCAAAATATGTTATTAACTCTTTAAAAATTGTTTGTGGAAAACAATTCATGTTTTCAATTTTAAATGTTATTACTTGAAAATGTAATACAAGGTTATAATAAATTAGTTTAATAGAATTTTAAAAAATATCAAAAATACATAAACATCCTATATTGTTTATAAACATTTGAAGCTTAAACGTTGATAACATCATTCATTAAACAAAAAATGTTTTTTTTTCTTTAACAATTTTAGCTATTATTTTGCATTTTAAATATTTATCGAAGGATACATACATTTTTCACCATCACGTAGATTATAATTTTCTATTCACAATATAATTTTTCAAATATTTAAATTAATTTTAAGTTATCTAAACAATGAACCAGTCCACGCCATTCGAAAAAACACGTGTGTCACTGACTTATAAGTTTATAATAGTTTTATTACATAGTAAATGTAATATTTAAAAAAAAAATTCTTCGATATATCTAACATACTATTAATATCAATTAATAAGTTTTCATAAGTTGTTAACTGTTTTTACTTTTACTATTGTATTTCTTGTTCTTTTATAATGTATTTTACAAATTCGTTCGGCATTAATTATAGTAAATAAATAATTTATAGATATAAATTATAAAATAGCTCTATAGAAATAGAGGCTAACCATTGTATTCACTAAAAAATCGTAAAGTCTTAAAGTCGTTTTTTGTATGTGATTATTAATAGTTGAATAGAAATTTAATACATTAATAACTGTTACCAACTCAATGATGAGATACGCTGAAAACTATTATTTTTTTAATACTATCGTTGTGTAAACAATCATTACGCAAAATATACCTACTTCTAAATAAATTATGAAACGGTTTCAAGAGAGAGAGATCTACGCACATCTAGGATCTATGGTATAGACTCTATGCCATATATTATTATAATACCCGTTTTCACATTATCAGCACGTGCCACTGACTCGAAAATGTAAATGAAAAAAAAAATGTATACATAATTCTGATACAACTACTTTACGGTTATAATATTATTACGATGAACGGGCGTTTTTCTCACAGCACTTTTTGTTTGTGAAAAAATGTAACAAAAACATTAATTTATTGACACCATAATATACTATGATTATATATTATATTATATAATCAAGGAATCCGTTAAATAATATAATAATACTTAATTAACCATAACAAAAGTGCAAGCGGAAACTTCATTGTTTTTGTTATACAATTTTTTTAACTACTTTATAATAATGATAATATATCACAGTGTCATTTCGGAATAATAAGCTTACAATCAATCAGTGAACTATTATTGATAATATTAAATTAATATGCATAATATTAAAAGTAAAGTAAATCCGTTATTTATATATTTTCAAAACAAATGTAATTATGATATTTAAATAAAATATTACAGTATAGGTACAATTACAATCATAAGATACATCATAATATCTGAAATTTTTGGGAACCATTAAAAATCTTTTAATTTCTGCAAATTACGTGAATAGGCAATAGCTATTAAGAAAGGTTAAATTTTTTACCTTAACAAATTTTTGTTGATGATCATGATTTGTGAATTAACAGCATTTATAACCAAGTGCGATGATTATTTTCATGATTAAAGCTAATTGATTTGTCACGTAAATGCAGAAAATAATATTTTATGTTTAAAACAAAATACTATATAAAGCCTCGTCCGTAGACTTGAATCACGTATCACAAATGGGTTATAGTGAATTCACATAATATATTATACGACGTGACTTTTCGCATAGGTTGGATGAATAATTTTCACCAATTAAATAAAAAGAAATCCGATTATATTTTTGTTTTCACGTTGTATATACTCATCACATGTACCGTATTTTAATTGTGTTCCGAACAAAGAAATAAATTACATAATAAAATACGTATACATGTGTGCGTATACAGATTTTAAGGAGTGTTATAGAAGATTTTTAACATTATATAATATTGTATTATAATAATATAGATTAACATTAAACGTTTGCAAATCAGCAAACAAAAGATGATTTTTTTCATACTTCGTTAATTTTTAAATCATATTAACTTTTTAACTGTACTTAGATTATATATATATATAATCAAATGGTTTAATATTAGTAACAGCTGGCATTTTTCTGAAAATTAATTGGGTTTACCGCACAGAAAATAATGTAATTAGTTTATCTATTTCAAGTAGTTTTCAAACATTGAGCTCGTTGTCAATGATAATTTGTGATGTGTTGTTTTAAATGCTTCCGCGCACTGAAATGAATGTACAAAAAATCTTTTACCGAGAACGCACTCACACATGCCGCCACCACAAGGAAGGATATCATCATTATTCCCGTATATAGTTCATATCCATGATATTCTAGTAATATAGAGATGTCAAGAAAACACTAACATAACGGTGACGTATGGTGGAGATCGACGTCGGCCGCGGACCGCGTGTGTTTTTATCTGTACAGTGAGTACGTGTATATATTTGAGAAGCGTATCGATTTTTCAATCAAAGACCGACCACGACCACTTCTAGAGAAAAAAATATATTCTACTTACATATTTTATACTCCACTGTAGTATAGTATGTTATAAAATTATATAGATGTATCATATGATACATTTTACTAAGTAAATATAATGGCTCTTAGAGAAAAATAAAAAATAATTATTAATAATAATTATACGTATATTAATACGTAGCACCTATACTGACGTCGATCTTATTTTAATTAATGAGAAAAAAGTTTTTAAAGTTATACAAACGAAATCTCGTGTTACATAATATGTATTATATAAGCACTAAGCACGGCGACGTAATGATGAACGTATTTGTTTCTTTATTCGTCATGAAAACCAAAATATTATTGCGAATGGGGAGGAAGTTATTCAACTGATACTAGCTTTTGACAAAAATGTTTACCAAAGCTTTTACTCAAGTGATGATCTGTACAGTCAGTTTTAAATATAAATTAATCTCTAGGAAAACATCATACGTATTTTAATATTTAATTTGATATAATTACTATAAGGAACATAATTTACTTTTCTATGAAACAACTATTTAAAATAAGTATTTGCGCTTAATTATAACTATAATTATATAAATTATTTGTCTAAAATAATAAGTTAATAAATATTAAAATATTGATAAAATATTAATTTTGAAAATCGAAGCTTAGTAAAGTCTTTTTAAGTTTACGAATGCATAAATCTCATAAATTATCAAATATGACAGTAGAATTGACTAGCATAATCAACTATCAAGCATAATATTATAGTTCATGCAAATAAACATAAGTTTAAAAGTACAATAATTATAAATAATTTTATATAGACGGATTACCGTGTCAGAGACCGCGCACGATAATGTAAAAGTGCTTAATATATAGACAAATTTATGAAATTAAAAAATATTAAAATTGAGTATTTTTCTGAAAGGTTTTTAATTTTGGAAAAAAATTTAAATTCGTATAAATATATATAAAAATCAATGACATAGAACATAGTAGTACCTTTATTTTTATAGGTACCTATATAACTATATAAGTAGTACCTATAATGTATGTCTTCTATAATAATTACGACATTCGTATTTATCAATGTCAATAAAACATCAATAATTATGAGCACTAACTAAATTTAATATAATATATATTATAAAAAAAACATATTGATGATTTCTGGAAAACGTAATACACTGGAGAAAAATATTCAACGCATTGGATGCATTATTTTTAACACGCGATACTATAATAGTACCACCTGATTGATGCTGACATAACACTATCTGAGCTTCACATTGTACGACGAATAAAGACTTTTATGGTTATCATATATATAAGTATATTGTGTAGTGTATTATATGTATGCATATTTTACATGACGTTTTTTGAATAAACGATGTATTACAATACGTCGCCGAATATTGTACATATGAACGCGAATAGGACTATCATTTAAACGGGTTAGTCATTTTTGACTTACACATCAAAACTAGGCAATTTAATAATAATAATAATATATTGTATTGACAAATAATATATTTTTTTATTTGAAACTATTTTTGACGATAAATTCACCACAAATCCGTTTACGATACGTGTCTTGAAAAAAAAATCCTTCTTCGGAAATTACGGTAAACCTTAAATATAATATAATATTACCTACCCGTATCGCAGAGAACACACGCGTTGAATAAACATAATACATTATACTTCTACATTATGACATACATACACGAGTATTAATATTATGTACAGTGTGCCTGCAAAAACTACGACATATTGTTGTTCGCATCGGGTTTAAACGAGGGTAAAAAAAATTAAAGAGAAAAAACCTGAGGACGTGCACTGCAGTGAACGACGAATTCCAACAGAAGGAGGACAAGGGGCGATCCCCCTCCCAAATCCCACTTAAGTGTTTCATCGTATATACATAATATGTATATATATACACGCACTCGTATACGTGTATATGATGCATATTATAGAACAGCACGACAATAACAAGTCCTCCTCTAGTGATTGTGTCATGCTGCGACCTATATACACATTATACATATAATGTGCAATTATTTAAAGGATATATATTTTCATTACGTACATATATATATATATATATATATATATATATATTGTCTCTAGGACGAGGGTGGAACGTATATAAATATAAATATGATGATAATAGCCAAAGATTATAAGAGTACATAATAATATATACTCGTTGGTAATACATTACACCGGTGTAGTATTATTATTGGTGAAATATCATAAAATATAATAATAATAATAATGAACGCGGAAATATTTAAGTATATATATATAGGTACTCACTGAGTGTAGCGTTGTTGAGTTTAGTCTGGTCCACTTGACCTCTAAGCGCCCGGAGCTTGCGGAGCTTTTGTTCTTGAGCCTCGACCCGATCCCGGAGGCGGCGGAGCCTTTCGTGCTCCGCCGCCACCTGATGGTGCTTGGCGTCGTGTTGTTTCAGGTAGCGGAGCCGCTGCTCTTTGGCAGCCAACAGCTGCCGCTGCGACTCGATCTGATGCTGTTGTCGGCACGCCATCTCTTCCAGCTCCCGAACCGTCAGTTCTGTGCCTGTTTCGCCCGACGTCGGTAACTGTAAAATATTATTTCAAGTTAGTTTTTGTTTTGAAAAAAATAAAGAACTATATTTCTTCAATCTCCCACTACCTTCCACCATAGAGAATTCGAGTAATCGAACTCGTCGACCATCTTATACGATATTATAATTTACGACTACATATGATAATAAATAGCCCGTTGTATCTCATTAATCGAGATTCGACGGGCGCAGAAAAAAAAAGTCGTCGTGCGAAGAACAAAACGCAACATCACTCTTGACCCGGCTGAGGACCGTTGAAAAGACGATAATGCACCAATCAAAAGCGGGGTATACAATTGTTTATTTTCGTAACATTAACATAACACGCATATTAAATCAGAATCGTTTATATAGTAAGTATTTATATCGGCGACGGCGTACACTATATTCGGGTAGGTCTTTTTGTTTTGTTTCGATTTTTTTTTTACCGTTCATTATTTTTACATGCCTTTTAAAACATTTTACGCGCGGACCGTACACACAGAAAATGTAAATATGATATTATTATCCTAGTATGATAATGCACATTATATTATATTATTATATGGATTTAACGCTATAAATACACCGTTACTCGACAACGCCGTGTCCATGTTGAATCCATTAACCGCGGCGTATTATCAATATGTGGCTTTTGGTCCCGACCCGCGGGCACCGACCGTATAAAAACAACTAATAAAAGTCAATTTCCGTTCGTAATCTTATGCATAAACCTATACATGAAAATTTGACCTCGTACGAATAATAATACCTACTTAATATAATAATAGCAGACAGACCAAACAACGGAGCATGGATAATCGATATGGATGAAATAATAATAATGACGAGTTCTCCGACGTCTTCGGAACGTGTTGATATGCCAAATAACGCACAGGCTAGTTGTTTATACATAGGTTAACATAACCCAACCAAACCCATGACACCGTTCGAAAATCATTCTCGATGTAATCTCCGTGTTTTCAGCTTGTGCGACAATAACGTCAGTGATGTTTACAGATTTCAACGAACGAAGATAACCGCGAGCGTGATCGGTAGCTGCACTTATAATATGATTCACACAATGGTATGTATACGTTCGGGTGTGATCTTGACGAAAATTTACCGTTCGTCGATAGTCGAACACCACAACAATGTATCCACTTAATATTGGTGAACGGTGTACACTATAACAGCACATTAACAATACTCGAATCCTCGTGGTTATTTTCAAAGAGAGAGAGATAGATAGAGAGAGTGTGTAAGGAAATAAAACATCGCTAACAATAATAATAATTGCACACACACGTAGCACTCGTGTGCTTAATGAAAAACATTGTCAAGTGAAATAACTTCACATATATTATTATTACGGAACAAAGCATACGTGTATAGTACGATCTACGAGTTGGCACTATATATGTATGAATAAAATATTTTTTTCTTCTACCATAATAATTAAAAAACGCATTTTGAAGAGTAAATCCGAGTATATAATACTATAATATCATATCCGCTATATACTATAGGGTGGACCCACTTAAGATTTCCTTTTTTCTAGTGCATACGCTATGAAAAAAAAAAGAAAAAAATGACCTGAACATAATGGATGTAATTATATAATCAACAAACCTGCAAATATACAATGTATAATTTATATTTTAATACGGTTTGAGATTCAAATCGAAACAAAAACAGTCTGATAATCTCTACTTTAAATATAAAAAATATAAAAAGGTGTGTGAAACAACATTAATGCCATGCCATTATAGTTAAAATGGTTGTATGATACAGTGATACACGTACGAGTTGCACAGAGGTGATGTGCATGCAGATATCTATAACAGCTACTAAATGAGCCGGTAGTGTGAGTACATATTTCATCACAAACGGCATCGGCAATTGTTAACTACGCCCGCCGTTCTTTAAATTATTATTTTTATTATTTTTTTATAATGGGTTGTTTTTTGCATCACATTTCCTAACATTAATTTTATGAAAAACTTAATCGGACGGAAAAGAAAAAAAAACAACCGTTACAGCGCAAAGTGTTTACTTAATTAAAACGCGTGTATGTAGAATACTTTAAAAAAAAAGTAATCTCGTCGAATCGTTTTTTAAATAAATATGAACAGCTTAAAGAGGACAGCAAATATAAAATCGATAAATATAGGTGTAAACAAAATTATTAATAACGAAACCACATTTAGCAGATTTTTTCTTTTTCTTCGCGTCCTCGAGTATAGAAAGAAATACCGCTTTGATAACACAAAACGGATTCTGAAACCACGTCTAACTCGGTATATATTATTTATAGGTATATAAATATTAATAACTAATTGTATGGACAAATATACCTATATGTATACACTATACATATGTGTTTTACTTTTGATTGATTACGCTAGCGGTCTTCAATAAACCACGTAAGTCGATCGGTCACGGACTGGCGAGTTTTGGTTTGCAATAATTTACTTATGGAGTTCCGGGTCGGGACAGTTGACGAATGGTGGTGAGGAGGTAACGAAAATAAAATGCTATGGTTAATAACACGGTTAGTGAACACACAAGTATATATAGTATATATATGCTTGTGTGTGTGGAGTCATAGCTGGCGCAAAAATTGTTCAGCTACCTAAGATTATAGTATTACAATAAAACACTAATAAAACAATATAGACGATTTAAAAAGAAAAGAAAAAAGTACCTAATTATAAAACGACATAGTTGCATACGTATTTATTTATATTTTTACGTTAAACCTCGATTTTAGTGAAATATACACACTATTACACTAACTAAATATAAAACAGCACCTTAGAGACTCAAAGGGTGCTGCGTGAAGCAAAATTCATACAAACATGAGCGTTTTATAAATGCAAGACAGTTATTTTTTTATCACAAGATGGAAAATGAATTTATTTCATCTCCACGTGGACGATATACGCTTTTTATTATCGAGTTTTTTTTTTTTTTTTTTTATTGACGTAGATGAAAACGTTTGAATATAGTACTGCAAAAAAAGCGTAGTTTTTGGTTCTCGACATAAATGATGTCGTTAAAAAAAAAAACGAGCATAAAAAACCGCAACACTTTTCAAAATACTGCACCACATCAATAGGATGACGTTGAACAAACACTAAACAACATCTCGTACATATGAAAGGCATTATAATATCAGCTATAACATTATACTGGCGGAGAAAATACGTTTGTCGTCAAACGGTACGGAACAAAATAATTCGAACGTATACGGCAATATTCTTCCGGTGGTAATTCATGAATACATCGGGAGATGGCATTTTAAAAAAGAATATACAAATCGAATAAAAACCTGAATAAAATATCTATGCATTTGTATTATACGAAATATCGAAGTGTAGAACGTTTGAGATAAAACCGCACGACTGAATGAAAATCAATTCGACTGAAAAAATACTCTTTGTGCGAATACAAACCGTTTTTATTGCATTATTTAATTATATATATATTAAACAGTTAGGAGACGAAATATGCATACATATATATATGAAACCTAACCAGAAAGTACACGCACACAAAAGAACTTGATAATCTTGAAATATAACAGACGTATGGTTTCTAAACACCTAGATAATATATTATGTGTGATATGTAAGTGCCCTTTTTCTAATGACAATTGTGTAAATCCGGCATACGGGGTTCTTTCAACTGACGCACACGCCGCAGACGTTTTCCTGGGCCATTTTCTTTTATTTCCAGCCAATTTAATTCGTTAGAGTGTTTTCTGTTATTTATTTTATAATCCGAGGGATTGGAGTATTGGGGTATTGGCCATAAACCCGTAACTACACGTGTGGAGCACGCGATTATGTGTGTAAAATTGTCTGATATTGTCACCTCCAAACGCGTTTCTTTCCTTAAAAAGTATCTATCGCAAAGGTACACACATACTGTACATAAATATTTTATTCATAATAGGCATATGCTCAAATACCAGGGTGATGCGATGGAAAGAAACATACCAACATAAATCAAGCTCAGCACCCTCACTACTAGTGTGTGTGTGTGTGTGCAACGCCAGTAAACGTTTTTCAAAATCCCAAGGGTGTGCTTTCATGTAAATCCATTTTCACATGATTTTTTTTCCTGAAAACCCATCTTCGACCACGATGAGTAGATAATATTATGCATATTGTTTTTAGTGTCGACCGCAATGGTGCGAATAATTTCAATTTTTATAATTTTATACAAAAAATAAGTATGTATTACAAACATATTATCGATTTTAATTTATTGCTATCGCGAATTAAAACGACTGCGAGACAAACGACGGTTCAAAATGCATCCCAATTCATTATCGCGCGGGCGTATTAAAAAAAAAACAAGCCCAGCAGAAACCTTTAAAAGACAATCGACGAAACCTTAAAAATAAAATAGTCGTGAACATTTCAACTTGACTGGTGTATACTCATGAAAAATATAAAACTAACATAACAGTATTATATAATATAAATATAACTGAAACTACCCCTTCACCATGGGGTTTTCCATTTAAAACATACCGTTGTGTGTACTCGGAATTGATTATGGCTCTTTGTATTTGTTAATTACAAAACTCGTATGTGTTAATTATTTTCGTTACACGTAACTAGTCACGTGGTATATATTATATGATAAATAATAATGTGTACGTTTGTTTGACCTTTAATTGAAGTCTAATATTTGTTAGATAAAATTTGAATACTACCACCGCAGCAGTCCCGCAGTGATCTTCATGCCTTTGACCAATCGGTCGAAACTGTTTGTGACTACAAAAAGCATTACTGCAGTTAGTTGTAGTTGTTTAATGTATTTTATTATTTATACAGTAAAGCTACATACGTAAAGTTTGATATTTAACTTTAAAGTCAGCTCGTAAATGGGAAATTTGACAGATGGTAATATAACGTCATATTATTTAGTAAGTTTAGTTAAAACAAAAATCATGTAATTCAGATTTATACAAAATATACTTACAATTTTCAATAAATATAATACAATAAATTATAAGGTACGTAGTAAATAGGCGTTTCGTAAAAAAAATAACAAATAATATATTTCATAATAACTAATAATATACGTTATAGTGACACGCAAACATCATTTTCAATTATTAAATAGGTATACGGTGAAAAACAAATAAAGCCCTGTCATATCTAGGGACGGAAAGAAGTTCCAAAACTAAAACGAATCGAACCGAAATGCATTATTAGATTTGAAATCCGTATGTCGTAGTGCTCACATGCACACATACTATATAGCTACGAGTTCGTTACGCGACCAATCATGAGATGTCAAACGAACGGTGGTGGTAACAAAAATAATATAAATACACGTCTTAAGGTTTTTGGTATTTCGTATCCAAACTGTAATCCAAGTGGTAATACGAGTCGTTTAATAAATGTCTGGTCGGTAAGAAGAGAAAAAAAAATACGCCCCTGCTAGTAAAATATATATATATTGTACAAACAAATTAGTAGAAACGTCAATAACTTTTCGGCTTTTCTCGGTGGACAGCCTAATGCATCTATGCAACGATTTCTTATATATCTATATATCATACTACTGTATATGTCAAATAATACATTTTGACCCATAAAAAAACAATATAGCGTATAATATTGTAGACTGCATGTAGTAAGGACTAAGGAGAAGCGAGTTCACACGCGATATTAGGCTTTACACCGAAGTGATATTTGTTTTCACCGGTGTGCGACTTGGTCGTTGTTTCGCTTCAAGGTTGGGCCATTGATTTTTACAACCCACGACCAAATAATATCACTAAATATATATATGCATATGTCATATATATTATTTAGTAAAAACGATCAAATTTCGGTGAATAAAAAAAATATATAATAAATATGAATATTTGAAACGGTTCTTTAGAACGCTACATTTAAATTCTGTATAGCTAGCACATTATAATATTACTATGAATTATTTAGCATTCCTTCGACGTCAACGACGAGTCTCGTCTTTCGTAGTCATAATCAATTGAATAAAAATGATATTATGATAATATCATGTTAAACATTACGTCAAATTGAAAGTGAATGTATTCTTCGCGACTAAGAATAGCAGTGGAGTACGTTTTATCTTTCGAAATTCATATTTACATAATAATATAATATTTCTAAATTATAATACACTGCTGTTGGTAAAAAAATAAAACACATTGAGAATAAAATATTATTTTCTCATTAAATATTTACGTACCACCAAAAAGACGAGCACTGTGGTAAAAATATACGTTGTACAGTAGTACAGGTAAAATAAAAATTAATTAGAGCTCTGAATATAGTGCACTATAAAACACTATTATATACGTACAATGCATTTTAAGTGAAAAAAAAAATTATTTTTTAGTTATGTATATGTGACTGAGCTATACAAATAAAGTTAAAAGTGAATTAATAAAAAGTCTAAAATAACTAAAAACTAATATTTTTAAATGCTTTGCATTAAATTTACATATAATTTTTAATAACATAATTTATTTTGATTTATTATTTAAAACACTCATATAAATGCATACTAGAATACAAAAAAAATAATAACTTGTTTTCTATTATCATAACTTATCAAATAAAAATAACTACATTATTATACGTAACGTAATCCTTAATTATAAAATAAAATAATAATAATAATAATAATATGGTACCTAAAAATCTAACTGTGTACTTCAATTGATGCAAAATCAAAGATATAAAACTGAATGCTACTATAGATAAATAATAGACAGCTTCGAGATTTTAATTAAGCAAGGTATAATATCATAAGAAAACAAAATGTATTCGTTACAAGTTTATAAGCCTATATAATATTTAATAATATTGAAAAGAACAATATTATATTATATGGTATATGGGTAGGAGAAAAAAAACTTCACATAGTACCTATGTTTATGTTTGTATACATCACAAGCATATTATGCAACCAAATTAAATATCATGATCCAAGGTGTGCCGAGTTAAGAATTTGAAAAATCTCTATGGCCGTACCTCCACTTATACTGTTCTCTCACACCAGTTTTATATACTTACATTATTATTGTTGTTGTTATTATGGGTAATATATTTTACTTGCCGACATATTTCTAACCAATAACCTCGAACGGCCGGTACTCTATTTCGACGACATTTTCTTGTCGTCCCTCGGATTTATTCCCACTTCCCACCAGAAGATACATTTTCTCTATTACCCACGTCATGTCCGTGCGCTTAACCGACCATAGTGAGAAGCTATCCGCCATTTTCGTTTCGTCTAGACCTATTAATTTTTTAACATAAAAAACCCCGAACATTTATACGAGTCACTTAATTTTACTCCCTTTTGTCCACCGAGATGCTTTTACGGCGATTCTTGAATATGCGATTCACTTATGTCACCAAATTCGTAAAAACTATTACATATCGCAAAAGTGGTTATCAATATTTAACGAACTTCTTAAATCCATTAAACTGGTGGAAACACTGGAAACAATCGCTAAGCCTACGCGCTCAACGAAAGCCAAACGAGAATATTAGATAACGCGGCAATCTTTCGAGAACTCAACTTGGAAAACATACATTTTTCATATTTCCTTTTTCCTCGTCATCGCGATATCGTTTATAATATAATACGTTGAATTTTACAAAGAGCATAATACATACACACACACACACATATACGTAGATATAGTTGTGCCTAAATAGAATAATGCCCTATAATAACTTATGTAGTTACGCAAAAAATTAAATTAAATATAATAGTTTTAATGTGAAACAATAATTGAAATGGTTGCATAAAGTGTGGTTTTTACGAGTAAAAGAGGCAAGGTATTTGGTAAATTTACATTAAATCCTATAGTAGATATATATCAATAGTATTATTATAGTTTTAGATATTGTACTATCGACCTTATTACGTATAACTTGTTGCAATATATTTTACTTGGGGTATAGGATTATATTATATATTTTACACAGATTACGTCCGCGTTTTCGTATAATACCCGCCTAAAAAAACGATGTTGGGACAGAATACAAACTGAATATTTGCGCACCAAACCATATCGTGTAAGAACAATTCCCGGAATAACACATTAGGTACATATTAAGAAAAAGGTAAATATCGCAAAAAAAAAAAATGTTTAATAAACATTATTATTTCTATTAATATAATATAATAAATAGTTTAGTACTATATGAAATATAAAATTTTACAGTAAATCATATTATTATAAATATTAATATAGAATATTTAAATAATTGAAACAATTAAAGTGAATTAACGATATAGTATTATGAAATATGCATATATTGATAGTTAATTACACTATGTACGTATATTTTGTGTGCAATAATTATGGAAATAATTATAAAAAATAATATAATATGAACAATGAACGAATTCGATGATTAAAACTAAATAAATACCCGCTTTTTTACGATTTTCTATATCTTATAATACGTATTCGCAACAATATATTAAAACGAAACTATTTATATGAAAAGTAAATTTTGTAAACTGCCAAGAGTGATGGACGACATATTATTACATAATAAATGTAATATAAATTTTCGTTTGTTGACATTGCGCCGATAACAAATATAAAATCCATAATATTAATACAAATTGGCAATTTAAAATAAATAATATAAATACATAAATTTTCATTCTGTATCAATATATTATAAAAGTTGATTAAAATAAGTTAACCACCTCGTCTCTTTAATATCTACATAAAAATAATTGCAGACTACACGTTTGTATTTCAGATGGATCGTAAAAAATACTTCATTTTTATTTATTTTGTCCTACATAAATGTATATACTTGGTGAGAAAAAAAATTGGTTTTTATATGGAAGATGAAAAAAGATCGTATTCGTTTGTGCGTCACTGGTGTCTTGCCATTAAAATAAAATAAAAAACTTTCGCCCGGACAACAAGCTGTTGCACTCGCGGAGAATACGAAAGTATTGAACTGGTCCAATTTTTTCACCTCGACTTCCACGAAATATAAATTACATATTTGCAAAAAAAAACCGTTCATTTTGTCTATATTGCAATATAGTAACAATATAACAATATGTGATTTATTTTACGGCGATGGCTAATTGGAAATAGGAGAAAGTGTATTCAGGGTGTTAGAATATACTTCTCCTATGAATCTCCAAATCTCTCTCTGTAATAAACTAAATAGATTTCCTAAAAAAAAAAAATCTAAGATAAAATATAGCGAGAAAAAGGAATTTTGTTATTTAACAAGCAGAACTGTTATAAACTACTGATGACGGAGGGACATCAGTAACTTCAGTCGTATATTAAATGACAAGGAATGATTTCGAATGACTACTGAAAATTAAACGCATCCGTATCGCCTCTCTCGCTTATATACACGCGCACAGACGTTGAAATGATGGCACGCTACTGAGAAGAAACACTAAAGAACAATAAAATTATTATTATTTGTCTGGCAATTTCACCGCTGTGTGTGTTTCTGTAATGCACAGTTATATATATATAGAGTGTAACAGTTGGCCAACATCGACCTGAGCGATACAACGTCGTTGAACATATTAATTTATATAATATGTAAAATATATACATAAACAGTGCTTCAACAATTATTGTACTATCCCTATATTATCTTTTAATAATCAATTTATGAAAATTTTTGTTTTTGAAATTTTAAAATATACTCAAAACTATATTTACGAAAACTTAGGAATTTGTATTATTGCCTATGGAATTTCAAACGTTTAGTTTTGAATTATTTAACATTGTACAATACGAATAATATTGATAATTTAAAATAAAAATATTATGATTTGAAAATTATAGTACTAAATATATATTAATCTATCAATATATAATGTATTTTCATAAACTTTCATTTCATTATTAAATGAAAAATGGGGGTGAGCTTACTTGATTAATCACTCTACTGTATATACACGGTATAAATTTATCCTTTCTACAGAGTTCTGTGAAACAGTGAAATACATAACTGGAGAAATTTTAAGGGTCGGAGGATAGTATCCAAATGTAAATCAGACCAACAGAGGTGATTGCAGATGGATCAAGGAAATTAAGGCATAAGAGAAAATGCAGTCTTAAAATACCAAATCGCGTAAAGCAAGTTTTTATGATGTGACCTAGTCTAATAATGAGTGGCAGCAGCATCACTCGAATGATAATGCGAATAAAGGGATAAAGGAAAAATATTAAACGACAACAGGACTCTTCCTCGAGACTTTTTCCGAAGAACTTCATCAATTCTGACCCGTGGTTTGAAAGGAACAAATTATGGCCAACTTCCAACGGTGAACCTTTCGTCTGTGCCTACCTACACACACCGTGGCCCACGCATGTACCTATTGTACTATTAATTTTAAAATACCTCCGAGACTGAATAATTTATAGCTTAGATATACATACATATAAATATTCACTAAGGTAGAGAGAGAAAGAAATAGAATTGAGTTGCAGAGAATAAACCTACAACACGCGCATAGTTGTCTTCTACCAGCTCATAATCACTTAGCCATTATAATAATAATTTACTATTTTTGTCATAAATCCAGTAAAAGATGAAAATTCTTATGAAAAAAAAAAAAGTAGGTACGATTATTATAATATTATTTCCAACATATGCAGGACGTTAACGTTAATGCTAATTAAAACCGGAAAAATATTATAATATAATCGAGTACACAGCACGTATAGTATAATAATGTAATAAGTTTACACGTAACGTCGTGCCTCTTCACGATAAACACCATTTAAAATAATAATTTCATAATTAAAATTATATTATTCTACATTTCTTTTTTTTTATTGTTATCATTCGCAGCAATTGTATTGTTTCCGCTGACGACTGAAACACGACACACACGCGCTCGAGCGAGAATGCACAGAATAATAACTAAACCCGTTCATGTTTCCTTTTTTCGTGGACACGGGACAAATGGTATATAGGAAGGGGACCATATATGATGATGTCGTTCAACGCATATTGCTATTTAGAGCATTATAATAATATACTATGATAATAATGTAATAGTAATTACAGTCACGGCATAACTGCATATATGTATATATATATATATTATATAGATACGCGAGTTCGTATATTATACATGACGCATTTATATGTAGCTACAATATAATATAATATAGAGCCTCAGCTAGGTTACGGGGACAATGTCAATTATTAGGTAATTTGTTCGTCCGCGTGATTGATTAAGGTGTATAGAAATTAAGCACATCCGGTCAACAACGGCGGCTGCTGTGGTAGCGGAAGATTTGTGTTGCAAATGTGCATTGTGAGAAATAAAAATGTAAAGAATAAATCTGGCTGACGCGCGACGTCGATTATTATTCCATCATTAGTCCTCTATCGTGTGCCTGTATATATATATACAATATTATTTATATTTATTCAAACGGTTTAACACTAGGCGGCATAAATAATAATACATTAAAATCCATTAAAAAAAATCTATGGTACAGACGAAACGCGCACGTTAATGTTATTAAAAACTGTAGGAAATCGTCACGGCCAAAAAAAACGGAAGCAATTAACGGCAAAACTATAGCAGTTCGCAGTACTCGATGCCAGTTAGAAAATCGTCGAAAAAAAATATGATAAACAATAATAATATATAACGTGATAAAAGAGTATCGAGCGCATTTGGTTCCATCAGAATCATAGATTCGTAGGTATGATATTATATATGGACGATCAGTGATCGTTTAACATGCAGAAACTAATTTTATCAGTCTGCTTCTGTGAATATAATAAAATATAAAATACACTTAACAGAAACAAATAAATTATATATTAACGTACCGTGCGGAATTGATTTACATAGTCGACACACTATATATAGGCTCTCATCGTTTACAGTAGTGATTCTTTAAAATAACGATTCTCAAAATAGTTGTTCAATATTTATCGACGAACAATATACTTCAATACTTAGTTATTGGCCTATCCACAAAGGGGCAGTGTGAGAAAACTGAAAGTTTCAACCTGAAATTAAAAGTGACCGCTTGGCTGATGATTTTGTGTGAGTATTACGTAGTCGTATCTCAAATTCCCGACGGTACAGTGTATCGTTAGTACAATAATAATATACCACGTGCCACCCGTCGACTCTAATCGTAAAAGTTTTTCAATCGTACACGCGGACGGCTTGTAATGGCACAATATCTAATAATATATTATTGGTGAATGCTGTGCGTCGATGACGTTTCCCGATAGACAAGCAGATGGTGAAAAACAGATAAAGAGCGAGAGAGAGAGAGAGAGAAACTGTAATATTGCAGAGTGATGAAAAAACACAAGAAGACGAAATTATAAAAAACTGCAAAAACGGACAAAAATCTGCTTTTTGAGAAATAAAACCCCCGCGGCACCCCTATAATATACATATATACATATTATTTATATAATATACGCGGGCGAAGTCATTAATATTCGTTTCACATTAAGTATTTATATGTTCGTAAGGAATAGAATTTAGCTGTGTGCACGCACACGTATGTATGGTATTATGATGGAGTAATGCCATTCCAACATTATACACGCACATGTTTAATGTATATAATATATTATGTGTAGGTTATGTCTGTGTGCATAATATATATGATACATTATATGTATATATAACAGAATTCTATTATGTAGACGAGATACGACGACGATCCGTCGACATTTCTTTCAACCATAGAAATTCCATCTTCGATTGCGAATACGACACCACAATAACCGTTCGTGATTCAGGGATTATGAGGAAAAAAATACAGCTTTTAACATACGAGAACCTTCGCGGCCGACTACTCAATGCGATCATTTTAATCCAACCCACCGCACGATCACGTGGTGGTGGCAAGAGTTTTCGTCGCTCATACACTAGTCACTCTACATGTAGTCATCGTCGTAACATAAATAAAAACCCGCATTTTATGAACTATAGTTTGTCTGAACAAAAACGTCCCCACTCCGATCAATGATGTTTGTAAACATTTGTATGCAATTATTTTATACACATAATGAGTAGGTATGTATTAGAATTTAGAATTTTTTCGTAACTAATACTACAATAAGATAAAAAAAATATTGAAAAGAGTCTAGGGACATAAGGCTCCATTAAATCATCGTACCTTATTATTTATACCTACTTTTATAAGTTATTTTATAATAAATTAAATGGGGCTATGTGTTCTTTGCTACCATTTAGTATTTATATGATATTACTCAAATATTAATATCCGAAAATTTCTAAAAATTGTTATTCAAATTCATAAAAATTACGTACCTATCATTAAAATTTCCAACGATGCTTTTGTGTTGGAGTGGGAATGCATGGATGTCGGATGCAGTTGCATTACAAAATCTACCTACATAAGTATATCAAAGTATTGTATGCTATATATGTATAATAGACATCGAACATAAACTTTTCTTGCCACCATTTTATGATTTGTATATACATATATATTATGTACAAACGAAAAGGGGTCGACAATACGTTTTGTTTTACCATCGGTTTCTATGACGCTGACCGTAAATAAAATACACATACACACAAGCTTATTACCCTATGTGTATATACACACATATTGGCCGCACTTCATAATAATATATTCATATACATATACTATATGTACGTTTTTACGTGTTCAACATATACTATAAAAGAATGTAATAACACACTCCTGTGCTACTACCACAGTACAACTACTACTACTACTTTTACTACTAGTTGTTGGGTTTTATTGGAGAGAACGAATAACATCACGCTGGGGAAAAATCCTATATCCTTTTTGATTTCATTGTTTCCATGAAAAAAGGGTGGAACAACAAAACTTTTTAAAGTGTCTTTGAGTCAACCAAGAACATTGAGGTAATCCGCTACCGGTTTTGGGTTATGTTGTCTTATACATAATATACTGACCTAGATCTGCGGTTCTTTACTTAAATAAACAATTATTTTTTTTTTTTTAATTTTAAAATACAACCAGAAAATACCAATACGACTTTTAAATAATTTCAGCCTATAAAAAAAATGTTTAAATACTTGTTTTGATTTATTTTACACTTATATATCATGCTATAGTTGATTTAAATACCATTAGCGTTCAGAAAAAAAATTGATGATAAATGTTTGTATTAAGTAATAATTCAAATATAGTTACTATACTTACATTTAAGCAAAATAAAACTTCTATTATATAAGAAGTAAATAATATTGCTAATAAAAATACTTAATACATAATATAATATTATGCAAAATATAAAAAAAAACAGAAGTATTAGATCTACATATAACAATTTTGAAACAGTGATAAATGTTAAGCTGTATTTATTATTTTATTCTGAAAATATAAAAGTTAATGGTTAATTATATTGTAAAATTTAAGCTAGAAGAAAGGTTAGTACCTTTCTAAAAAATACAACATGTTAAAAATATTCATACAACTAGACCTTTATAGAAACATTATATTTTTAATAGGTAGCCCATCACTTATTATAAGTCTACAATGAAATCAATATCGAACAAACGTTAGGTACAGAACAAGTAAAGTGCAATGAGTTTTTAATTATGTTGAAGTCATTACTACAGGCTCATCTAAAATCGATAAAATACATCCTATTACTATAATCAATATTTATTACTATATCTTTATAAATTAACTGTCACTCGATATAAACTCAAATATTATATGGCATGTTCATTATTCATTTCAATAATTTATATTAAAACGTCAGATGATAAAAATAAATAATTATGCAGTTAATTATTTAAATGCAAAGAAAGGATTTAATTTTATTAAAATAGTTAGAAGCTAAAAAATATGATATGAAATAAATTACACATAATATTATAAGTCATCTGATAAATGGTTAACCACAAGTATACATCTAAATTAAGCGAAATCAAAATACTGTAACACAATAAATATTAAATCGAAACAACACAAGTGTAGAAATCTTAAAAAAATTATAATATTTACTATTCTTATTCTAGAATTAGATAACAGATAGGAAATGATTGGTTTCAGTTACGGTTGATTTTTAACAAAAAATTTAAATTACTGTTAAATAAATATTTATTTTTTCAAGTATCGTTGTATTGGTACACCATATTATGTAACATGTACACCGTCCATTATGTGATAAATATAAAACAAAAATTAAACAATGTTTTAGCAAGATTCATTACAGAAATCTTTTTTATAGGGAAATCTATTACAATAATAAACAACGAAAATAAAAAAAATATTTTCAGACATTTTATATTAATTGCCCTTTCGATTAAATCTTTAAGTAGTGCTTCGGATTAAATTAATCATTAAAATATTTTATAAAATCTCTAGTTTACTTTAAATTCGTGTTGAATTCTTAAGAGGGTAATCATGAGAAAGAACGATTTTAATTTCTAGGTTTAAAAGTAATAATACGAAAGCCACTACTAATGATTCTCATCAAAATCTTCTGTGTTATATAGAACGTTTAATAATAAAAACAGTGAAGTAGCTGAATTGCCTATCTAAAAACGCCTGGTAAACAACATTATAATTACAATATTATAATGAATGTTTTCAATTTTATACCTAATATTATGTTATAATTAGTTTAATTCAATCAGTCATCATTGTTTATATATTTCTCAAAAATTGTATTAAACAATTTTACGCTATATTAAAAACTTCATTTTTTGGCAACTTGTTTTATCTTTTAAAATTTTATAAATAACACACAATTGCAGAATTGAAGAAAATACATTAAGCAAATAGTACATTTTTCACAGTAAAATATTTTTTTATCGATTTTAATGGATATTTTAAAAGTTTTTTAGTTTGTTCATAAATGTTATCATTTATAATATGAATTTAAAATACTTAAACCAGTTTAAACTAACCAATTCCAACGCTTAAACAAATTTTATAAAATTTAAACTTTAGAAATAAAAAAAAATGTAATTGAAGTGTGTTATCACTTATCATAGTTTATAAAAAAATTATAACAACCTAAGTGACTTAATTAGAACGAATGGTCGCAACGGAACTCATTTATATGTATAAAGTTGCGTTCATAAATCGCACTTTTAGGAACTGAAAATTCATTTAAAGTTGGTGAGACTACACTGGTATAATCCATTTTAAATCCTGCTTCTATGTATATGAATTCGATCATCAGGTAGATTCAATCGTCTTTTACAATCAGTAAAAATAATAATAAAAATACAGGATATTCTACCCGTGTTCATTAGCTGAACAAAAGTCTTTTTAATTAAGTTGTCTCATTTTTAATTATAATGAAATTTTATAAAAGGATGCTACTGATATAAATTACTATAACACACCATCATCTTTAAAAATATACATCATTAAAGCAATATTTTTTTTTAATTATAAATAAAATATGTATGTAAAGTTAAATAGTTGTCATTAAAAAAATTGAAAAGAATGTCATTTATAAGATTCATGATATAAAAAGTTAAGCGAAAATCAATAATATCGGATAAATACGGTATTATCATGTTCTTTTCCCTAAAAGTTTCTGATGTGGTATAGATATTAGTATTTATCACAAATAGAACATTATACTTCTAAATAAAATTCAATAAAATGACTTTCACTGATAAAGAAATATTATTCTCGGAGAATACTTTGTAAGTATGATTATATTTAGAAACTACAAGAATTTTCAAGTTCCATAAGCTATTCAAAGATCTATGAAACTATTTTGAAACCATTTATTGATGTCAAACTCTCATTTTAGCGGAAATTTAACGTAATTTAAAACTTGTACTTAAGAGTATAAATGAAAACGATGATTTATATTTAAAGATATTTTCTAAGGACAAATACATATTACAAGGCTGAGGTTTAATGCATTCGCATCAAAACTTTTCGAAAGCAACAAGAATGAAGTCATGATTTAAAGACGCATCCCTCGTTAACATACGTAAGTAACTATATAGCTCAATGAACTTCTATAGTTATATAATATTGTATTATTAAATCGAACTATAATTATTGTAAGTAAATTTAATTATTAATTATAATCACGTAATGAGAGCCATACACTTAAAATAAGAGACTATATTTAAAATAATATATTAAAGAATTCTTTTTAATACATAAATATTTAAAAAATTCTAATCGTAAAAATACATCTGGTATTATGTGATTTGTTCAGAACAAAAATGTTTCCATAAAAACATTTCCATAGTTTAAGTTCAAATAATAGTTTATTTACGTAAAACCTAAATAGTAGTTAAATTGTATCGAAGTAAAATCGATTTAACCTCGTGTCTATAATTATAAATATTATTTTATACCATAATACTTCAATCTATTTCTATATTTATATCGTATATTATGAATGTTTCATTAAATATCAAAACATTTATCAATAATGAAACATAATATATGTTACATATATTACTTATGAGTTTATGACACTTCAATATTTATTAATAATACATCACAACTCACTGCGTATATATATATAAAAAAAAATTTGATTGTGATTGAATTAAAAAGAGAAAAAATATCAGCTTTAATAATAAGGAAAAAAATTGTACCCACATGAAGGCTAACCATTTTTGATATGCGCTCCAAGAGTTCAGAGCGCGTCAGAGCGCAATGGCTTTGCTGACGAACAGTAGTTGCGACCCGATTTCGATTGCACGCAATTTTTCCCATCACAGCTATAGTGTACAACTATATTTATCGAAGCGATCGGAATACGTATTTTTCGAATGGTAGCGGCAGCACGGGATGAGTTCGGGCGACTGTTCTATCCGCTTGGACGGTCGGCGCGACACTGAAAACCGTACGCACCACGAGGGGTTGGCGTACGACCATGACAGGCGGCAGCAGGTGCAGCGACAGTGAGTGAGCTCTATTTCAGTCGCGTGCGATTCAACTACCCCTTCTTCTTTCAACGGTTTCTCTCGCCTTCCCCCTTAACCATTAGTAAATTTTTCCATCTCTCTCCCTCAACAGACCACTAACTGCAAACTATGATATGTAATATTATATTAAGTTGTATTGATATGCATAATATCAATTATATATTACATATATAATAATACTACCAATTTTATTTGCTATAAACAGTACAAGATCGTGATTGGTTTCTAGCTTCTAACTCTCACACAATTCGGAAGTACTCTTATTATTGCAGACAAATAGAAACAGCGGTGGACACGACGGCTAATTTGCGTAGTGCCGTTGACTTCAAAATGGACACAAGAAACGCTACACTATCTCCCTTCCAAAATATGAATTGGCCCTCTCAATTAACTTTTAATTCATTTAATCTAAATTTTTGATAATATTAGTAATCTAAAAAGTTGAATACTAAAATGTTTCAGAACTGTATTTAAATAATAATAAACCCACAACGAGCTTTAATTTGTATCAAATTAAATCAGCAAAATATATATATATTAAATCTAACGCTGTAAATGATTTTTTACTCGTAAAACAGAAAGCCGAGACACTAAAAAGTTATCTATACTTTTCTTTGTGTGTATCAATATGTCTGTGTGTATTTTAGATAAAAGGAACGATGCAAAGAGAAAATATTAAATGACTTAACTGTGTTCGTTAAGTGCACCACGCCATCGAATCTAGCGTGTCATCATCGAAGTTAACGTTTGACAAGTCGATAAACATTTTAATGATGGATAACACAAATGGTTAAATTTACTGGCACGAATACGCTGTAACCTATTTTAATTAAGAGGTAAAGTAAATTTTAGGTTTAATGAACATATGTTTACATACCATAATCATATTACTATACTTCATAATATACCTAATATAAAATGGTTTTATAATATTAGTATTATAGGAAGTTATACGAATTGAATAAATTGAAATATATTTTAGTTATTTCTATAAAATAATATAAAATATCAAAAGTCCAATAAATTAATTACAATACACATCATTGTACATCGTACTTATATCTATAGAAAAAAATGTAAAAAGAAAATAATTCAAGTTAAGGTTGTTAATAAAAAAAAAGAATATTGGAAATGAGTCAAATAAGTATAATATAGTACCTACAACGATGTTTAGATACAGACTTTAAACAAAGAATAAATACATTTTTAAAAAACTCTTCGAAGGAAACAATTTAGTAAAATTGAATTTAGTATTTTCATTAAACCTATACCAAAATCTTAAATTGTATACATTTTAAAGAGTTGAGTAGTTTGTATATATATATCCAACATATAAATGGATGAATTATCTTCCAAACAAAACATGCATTTTTTGACTTAAGTGGATGATGTATTTAAATGATAACCACTGCGTTTATAGATTCAATATAATAACAATTAATTTTGGTAAATTCATTTGAATGATGAATTATGCACTCATGTATGACATAGTGTCATATGTAGCTTGGTTGCGTTTATTGGGGTAGTAGGACTTTAGTAAGGCTACTTCGTAATGTCTTACGTCGATTAGCAAGAAAAAAATGTATAAAACAGCTAGTATGTACTTTTTGATAAATCCTAATTATATAACAAGTTTTCTTGTTAATCGGCCGAGCAACAAAATGTATTTTTTCACATTTGTTGTTTGAAAGTAAAAGCAAAATAATTCATCTACATGGTATATGTTTAAAAAAAAATATTTTTTAACAAATATTTATTTACAAAATCTCGTGTTTTATGTGATGATACTTGGAAAATAGTCTATAAACGTAATTTATAAAACATAAATTAATGAATGAGACCTTTAATTAAAATTATTTCAAAACGAACTATATTAGGTCAAATTATATTTAACAAATAATCTAGTTATTAGTGACAGCGTAACAATAGGCGTACTAATTAAAATAAGTATACTCTAATAGCTACAGTAGTTACTTGACAACTTGAATCAAATTTATTGTAAAAATCTACGTTTGTCGGTTTCAGTACAAAAATGGTTTTCCCTGATAAGTTAGGTTTTGGAGTTTGCATTCGTTCACTACAATTTAAGCAAGAAAAGAATATATACCAAAACAAAATCCTAACTACTTTTAAACTTAATTTCATAACTTGATAAAGAATTAACCAATTTTACTAATTTTGTAGCGGCGATTTCAATCGAAAATTAGTATTAGATAATTTCAAATATTATTAATAACATTTTGAATAGTAAATAATTCATTTTAGATGTGGATACTTCTAAAATTGGACCAAAACTCCAAAATCACAATAATGTGATACACCGTACTAAATACCAGATTATTATTCAAATTTTAAACAATAATAACCTAGATTTTACTGATAGATCTTAAAATATATTGAACATCTGGATGGGATACAAGTGGATAGTGCAATTTAGTGGAACGTATGTCATTTTCTTAATAGATACAAAATATTATTTTAATAAAAATGTAAATAATGATTATATAAAATATAATAACTTAATTAATTATTAAGATGGGCATAAAATTAAAATCATAGATCATATAACTATAAATTATAAAGTATAATATATATATATATAATATTATATACTCTATAGTTTAAACTATTTAAGCACAACCTGGTTTATAACAAAAAACTCACTTCATATTATAGAATTAAAAATATTATTATTAACAGTTAATAATATTGCATCAAGCTGTTACAAAAAATAAACACCCAACTATGAATGATGATAATCGATTTATATCTATTTCAGATGAAAACTTTTCAAGAGCCCCTTCGCCAACACAAAGTGTTGTGATGGTGATATTTAAATAACAATCATTTAATTATTTTTAATTAATAGAATATTCTTTTTTTTTTTTTTACCAACTATAGAGTATAATAAAATAAAATAAAACAAATTGGATATGGTTATTCAATTTTAATACTGTTGAAAAATTATAGCCAGGTTTATTCAATTAATCATTGATTACCTCTAAATTATTAAGTATACATATTACACTATAAACAAGTCATTTTTTAAAATAATTATGATATTAAGTAAGTAATTATGTATGTATACAAATAATAACCATTTTTTAAAAAATGGATTGAGTTAACATAAGTTTTTTACTTTTAAACAAATTTAATAAATTAAAGCCAATCTACAAAGAAAATATGAACAGTTTTAATGTGCGATTTTATAATTAGATACAACTTAAATAATAAATTTTAAAAAATTAAATGCAACAAAAAACTATATAAACTATTTTAATTAAATGCGTTAAAACACCTTTTATTTTTTACTTTTTACTTTTTACATTTTACTTTTTACTTTTTATTATATAATAGACTCATGAAAAATCAGGTGTTTTTAATTTAAATTAATTAACTTCTGGAAACAGCTAGTCGTTTATTTATAAATGTCAATGTTATACTTATAGTTTTAGATTTTGAACTGAGCAATAAATGACTTGGTTTAACAATGTGTGTTATTTAATTGTCAGCTATCTTTTATTAAAGAATATTTTTGAATATTTTTGGATTAATACTATGTATCCACTAAGAACGATTACAAAGTATAATATACAACTTGTTATTAGCAAAAATGTGTTCTATTTACTGAATTACTAATAGAAAAATAAATAACTCGTAACAATATTATAAATTGAAATTCAAATATCTTTAAAAATGTAGCTTTTTATAATCTCCGTTTAAAACCGTTTTTGATCGTATTCAATGGTTTAGCATAAACTATTCGACACTTACACTTTACAGCAGAGTAACTTCCTCGATTTTTTTGTTTTTTCATTAACGAGATAAAACGGTGAGTAGGTACTTGAAATAAAAAAAACTCAGTGACAATTAATATAAAAAAATAAGCAAATGATCCAAATAATCTAATTACTACAAGTTTATACTTGAATTTATCCCAAAATTGTACATATATAATCTTTAATTTACACACATTGTGTCATGTGGATTTATTTTCAGAAGAGATTCAAAAGACCAACACGTAAAACCAGAAAACAGCTAGTGACCTCAATCAGAAAATAAACCCCGTTGGCTGATCCCATGCACAGTATTTTCCGCTTGAATATACTACGATCATTATCATTTATCTTCCACCCCTCTCTGATCTTTCTTTTCATTCTCAAGGACGTCAATCCCTAAACCGATTGTCCATGTCATAAGCCTTTTTTTCCTATTCGTTAAGAACAACCCTTGAGCGTGTTCAATATTTGACCAGAGGTCGTAAATTGGATAAACCGGGAATTCTGCGCACACAAAAAGTACAAAACCTATTATAAGTATCTTGACCAAATCTTGTTTGTAGACAAATACATAATCAAAAAAAAGTACTATGCACTGGAAATATAATAAACCTATATGGAACTCAAAACTATAAGAAAAAACAAAGATACTCGTACTTTAAACGAATTGTCATGTAATTGAAAAACGAATAAAGATACAATATTTTTAAAAAAGAATGAATATTATTATGTCTGAGACAATTAAATAGATTTTTGAAGTATCTACTATATTATATTGTATTAAAAAATAACTATTAGTTATTAGTTTTATATTAATCAAAGAAATATTAAATACTAAGATGAAATTTAGACAAATACCTACAACACTCATATACCTAAACAATAAAAATCAGGAAACCTAACCTAACCTATTTTGTATTATGATAGTGAAACTTTTTATTGAGTAGAGTACTGTAATATTGTGTTAAATTAGTAAAATTAGTTAAATTGCGTAAATATTTTTTATTGAAAATTAATTATAATTGTTTATTTTTGCAGAATTATATACTTTTGGACACACCCCCAGGTCATCTTATTCCAATTTGCTACCAGAAACTACCCTAAACGTTGTAGATTTAAGATATTTTATTGCTTCGAAGATGACAGACATAAATAATAATGAAAATATAAATATAAAAAACACATTACATCATTGTAAAACGATTCATTGTAAAGTACATTCATCACTTTGCGCAGTACTAAAAATGCATGATATGTATTACCTAAATGTTTAACTTATCGCTAATACAATCATTATTTATTATCGATCGGATCGTGACATGAAAAATTAATAATACGATACAATTGTTTACCTACATAATGTATATTTTTTATCAGTAAATCTTTTTAATAGGAGTACTTATTAAATAGCGTATTTAAAGTCTAAATTGTTCTATTCTAAATAAGACATTTTTATTACAGTATTGTTCATAAAAACAATTGTGTTTAGTATTTAGTATTTTTTTTTTTTTACTCATAAAGTAAATATTACATTTATTCAAATTATTCATATAGAATAATATTGAATAATGAAATTCTAGTTTTATATTTACCTGAATTACGTATCTTAAAAATACATCAAGTTCAATAGGAAATTAAATATTATGCGAAACTTTACCTATAATTCATATAATCCCGATTTCCTCAATAAGCCGAATTATAGTACAATAGAAAGCTTAAAACTGACTTCAACCATTACGTGAAAATTTAATAATGAAGTCACTTATTTATATCATTGTATTATTGCATCCTATAATCGAATTTAACTTTAAGATGATCAAGTCTTTAATACAAATAGATAAATAATTTATTATTTATACAAACAAATAAAATTTAAAACACATATTACCAATAACTTTCAAAAGGTATCAATTTACAAATTATATTTAATAGTTGAAACTGAAAGTAGCAATCTGAATAATATAATCAAACTCGGTAAAAAGTATCAGCTTACTTAACAAAATATTATATTTGAAAATAGTTTTAAAAAAAATTGTAAAATTAGGTTCTAAATAATTTGATTTTACGCGAATCCTTAAACAAATTGCAAATACAGAAAACACACATTTTAAAAATTGTACTTATTCTTATAACTTTAGTTTAATATAATACCAATAATATAAAGAATTTTAAAAAAAATTAGCAATATTTATTGAATAGATTAAAAATAAATAAAATACTTTCATTAAAATGAGTATAATTTAAGACATTCAATAATTATAGACTAAGTATAATACACTATTAGTTATATACTTATATCTTTTAACTATGAAAATAATACTAATTAACAAATCGTTCTATAGTACCCTTGATTTATATTTTAATATTAAATAAACACACGCATATTAAATTTACAATTTACCCATCTACCTCTCGTTAGATATACGTTAGAAATGTTGGCTAGGTATCAATTACAATATTAATTTATTATAAAATAGCTGGATTTTAGTCACAATTATATTTTATTCTATATAACCGTCATCATTAAAAATGAAATAATGCTAGTGTTTTGAAACTTAATAATTTAATCTAAAAAACGATTGCGAAAAATACCAAAACGTGATTCCGTACTATCATAATCATATAGTCTAAAACTTAAATAGGTTTTTTTAACAATGCACATCTCGTCTCGTTCAAATTCGATGATGACAAAAAATATTAAGTAAATATCTATATGCCGTTAGCTTATGTATTGCCCTACTTTTTAACAACCAATTACTGCTAACATTGTAGTTATACAAATACAATATTATTATAATAGTATATATATACACCTGTAATATGAAACAACGTTGTTTTCTAAAATACGACAACGGATACGCAATACCCTATAATCAGACGATATCATAAAGATTTTAATTTTCATCTAAATATAATAGATACGATATATTATAATATGTGTAACATATTAACGTGTATATATAACATCATAAACTATAAATAATGGTATATATACATGAGTATGGCTTATGGCAGCAACTCTTAGCGGGTAAAAGAGACCAAGAAAAATATTTACGAATGAATAAAGTAGATTCTACTACATTATAATTTTATCTGGTACTATATTATATCTAGAAAAACAACATAACACTTTTAGAAAAGAGTAGGATCGTTTAATAAGAGTCCAATAGGTATACCAAAACAAATTATTTATTTAATTTTATTTAAACGTCATAATATTTTCTTTTTTAAATTACTCAAATCTTAAAACGATTTACTGATAGTAACGGCACATAATAACAACAGTACTATGTACTTACTGAAGTAAATACTGATATTCTGAATTTGCACTATAAATAATGAAATATAAAAATGGGTTGAAATAATTATTTATAAAGATTTTATAAATAGACAAAATAAGTTTATATAATAATATGCATTATGTAAAATGTTTTTATTCAGTTTTCTCTCATAATATAGTCATATATTATTATTTAAATATAAAAACATTTAAACATAATCCATATAAAAGAAATTGATCAAAAATGAGTAAAATGTATAAAATAAAAATATATCTACTACAAACTTAAAAAAAAAAATACGAATTAATAGTAGACATTTACAAATAATAATTTATTTAGGAAGTATAAAGTTAATTCAATTGAAAATGTCAAACAAATTTCAACAAAAAAATTATACTTTATATTATATTGATATAGCCGGTATTAATTACATTTTCACAGCGAAATTGCTACATCATCTCCCTTTTGATGTTATTTTAATCATCGATTTAATTCACTCAACAATTTTATTTCGTATTTATTTTTTCTCCCTAACACAATATTTGCATTCCTCCAAGTTTTAGTACTACTGTTCCAAATTACAAGACTTTGGAATGCACGAGATACCCTAACCCCACCTCATCATACGCACCATCGTTATATCTCTGTATGATATGGGTTTTAATTAAATTCTACTTTATCCTATTATCATCATCCTGTACATGTGTTATATGTACAATGTACATGCCACGTAAAGACTAAAGAGTATACAATATACGGTAGAAGGGTCAGAAATTCATCGAGATATTTTCCAATGAACCTGAAGAAATTTCTTATTATTGTTATTTAAAGGGACTACTGAACAATGACGAAAAATGACTATGCGTAATCAATAATCGTAAATGGTATAAATAATGCTTTAACACTCGATATCGCGATAAAAAGCCAATAAACTGAGTATTCAACAATAGAATCGTAATTCTAAATCGAACAAATATATACAAAAGTATGTTTAATATAGCATTATTCACAAATCTATATATTCTACAATGTCAACACATGAGATGGACTTCTTTATTGTAACCTTAGTCGTGATTACTGCCTATATTGCCCTGGGTTGATCTGAGTAAACTAATATAAACTCAAAGCTTCAAACCGTTTTCTGTCGACTTTTGTATCGACAACCATACGAGTTCAAATTACTGAACTTTTACATCCCTCAGGCAGATTTTCGGTTAGTAATCATGAAGAATATAGTTTAACTTTTAACATTAACCTCAAACGAAAAGCGAAAAAGAACCTATTTTATTAGAGTTCGTATAATATTAGTATACAGAAGTCAAATATTTTTATCCTATGTGTTAGCTGAGAATTTAAAATAAATATATAATTTAATTAACATAACAATCATTAAAAATAAATTAAATCATAATTAAGGTACTCATTAAAAGTAACTAAGAATTTTATCATGCTTTTCACAGTATAATCATAGATATTAGGAAGTAATTTTTTTTATCAAATAATAATCTAAAATAGTAATCACATTGGTACATTCTTTAATGTTGTACTAATACTGATTAATAATAAGTAATCAAACATTTTATAAATATAACAAGTGCATTGAATATTATTATAATACGAAGTTAATACAATACATTGCTGAGTTAAAACATTAAAAATTAACACATTTTAAAATAATATATCAACACACAAAATAAGAGTCAACACGAGTTTTAAAGTTAAATATAATAATGATTTCAAAAAAGTCAAATGTTTTAAGATGTAAGGAGAATTCCAATAATAATAATTTCTTGCGATCATATCTAATATTATTAGATTAATTATAAGTAAGTATGTAACCATTATTAATCGCATAAAACTATAAACAATAAATCACTCTAGAAAAAAATCTGGAGGCTCACAGCTGATTGCATTCATTACAAGTTAGTGGTTGAACAAATTTTGGTCCGGAGCAAAAAAAAAAATTAATTAATATTTTCTTCACATCCCCATAAATGTCCATTAACATAAAATTAACGAATACACCATGTCTAACTAAACGAGAAATTTCCAATCTAAAACTTTATCAAAGGATTCTTGAAGTATTTAACAAGTAGGTACACGGCAAGTTATCTATATCAAACGTTGTGTATGCTTCTCTATGAATTATATTATGCTTTAATTTAACCTAAATTCATATAAAAATCTATCTGAAATCTTAAAACTACAAAAATAGACAAAAAACGCAAGGTTTTTTTTTACTAATTTTAGTTTCAACATATCAACATTTTACAAATTAATGTACCTACATATTTTTTAAAAAGAACGAAAATAGTTTATACCTAAAATAATAATATACTGTATAATATATTGTATACTGTATAGTGTATACATATAACTATTAATATTTCATTATAGTAGTCGAGCGAAATTACAGTTATTAGATAATAAATATACCTATACGCTATACATAGCAACTGTATTTATTCAATCAGTATTTTCCAGCCGACTTGTAAAGTACGCACAAGACTTGTATAAAACTATATATGTATACACATGTATTTATAAAAAAAAACACTAATATATAAAAATAAAAGTTCACGGATTTTTGGGCGTGTCTCCGACACAGATTCTACATATAATATTATGTTTTATTTTATCCTATACATTATACACTATACAGGTATTAATATAAATGTATAAATAGTTTTATCTATTGTAATACAATATAATATGATTGTACCTATTTCAAATAGGCATTATATACCTCCACATAATATTAAATGCAAGCGTGGGAATACAGCGCGTGGAGCATGTTTCGTGTTTGGCTTCCTATAAACAAGCGCACCAAAAATCACGGCGGTGGCGCGCCTAAACGTAAAAGAAGAACATAATAATATATTGTTAATATGCTATGAATGACATTCTCTTTCATATAATCGGTATCGAAATACGCCGAGAAGCACCAACGGAGAGTTGATGTCAACAAACAGAAACTTCTAGAAATGAAAACAATATCCTAGAGTTCCTCCCATAGACAATACCTCTATCATTGTCACTAAGACAATATAAGGCAACCAAAAAAAAAATAAAAACATTTTAATACAATACGAATTAGAGTTGGAACTTATAGAAATATGTACCTATACATATATAAAACATATTTAAAATAAACATTACTCTATTTTTCATATCATTTTTAGTATTATAATATAAAGCATAATAAAATTACAATACGATAAATTAATATCATAGGTAATAAAACATTCTACATAGATATCTTAGGAAAAAGCATGAGCGTTTTTCTTAACAAATCTTTGTACTCAGTTATGACTTTTTGTCACCATAATACTCTTATTAAATTCATACTGATTCCGTTAATAATATAACTTTAGAAATTGTAAGAAACTAAGTTAAGAACTTAGGCTTTACTCTGATACGAATTCTGTGCATTACTAAGTATTTGTTGTAAAGTATTCAAACTTCTTGTTTTCAATATTCGTGAATAAACTAAATTTCAACTGGTTACTCCACTGAAAGTTATTATTTTTTAGGCTCTACCATTGAGTATGGTGCTGTTCATTAGAACACTTACGCCGTTAGCTACTACTTTTCACGTAGCATCATCAAAAAGGTTTAAAGAAAATACCCTATTACCCTTAAAAACAACGTATTCGAAAGTCATGCAAATCGTAGACACTCAGCAAATATTGAATTTCTTTTACTCGTAATAACCTTCTCTCGTCTGATCTTTAAAAATACGCTAAGAGTTACACACTTAAGTAACGTTGTTAACAAACAACATTAGTTTAGTTTAGTGTATTTTAAATTAGATGTGTATGTAAAAATCAAATATACGAAAAAATATTATACACTAGACACAGCAGTTGTTATATTCCTCATGTTTGTGTCCAACAGATATTAGAACTTAAACTATGACGTTTTGATTTCTACGTATCTATTGTATACATTACAAGTAACAGATACTAACAATATGCTTAATATAAGCAAGATAAATAGATAAATATAAATAAATAAACTATATCCGTGACGAAATAATTTTTTAAAAAAAAAACTCAAGTTATTGTTATAATTTTACTGATTGACACATTTGATAAGATAATTTGACTGATTGATAAGTACACATTTATTAAAATATTTTTAAAGCATTTTTGAAAAAAAAAATAAAATGAATAACAGATTTTAAAAAGTTATATTTTTCAATAATCCACATTTATAGAGTCTGTATACATAATCTAATAAAACGGCAACAAAAGCTCATTTTTATAAATAAAAAAAGATTATTTTGTTTATTAAGCCCCTTTACGACATAATTCAAAAAGAGTTTTTGTTCACTTTCAATAATGTGTTAATGCTGTAAGTGGAAACACAACCTAATATCTATCAATTGTTAAAGCCGATCCGTTTGTCAAATACGACCGGTATTTTATCTCCCCAGCCAGACTATAATGTTATAAATTAATCTGCTTAGTCTAGAATAACATATCTTCCCGCAGGTCAATATCAGGATGTTTAATATAAAAAAAAACCTTAAAGTCACGGTTTTAACTCTTATTTTTTTATCATAAACTAATGTATAAGCCAACAACCAAAGAATAAACTAAAATCCTACAGTAATGCTTTATTTTAAATAATTGTATTCCTTAGTATCATACTATAATATATAAATACGAGTATAATATACATATAGTATCATGAATAATAAGAAAATAAATATTCGATTAAAATAATAATCAAAATTTTAAAAACTATTTCCAAGAAAATATCAAAACAAAACTATAAAGTATAAAAATAACTACTTTAAAAGATCATTAAGATATCAAACAGTTGTAAGTTAATAAAATATACGTATGAAATTGAATCAACTTTGTAAAAATGAATTTACAAATTTGATTGTGTCTTTATATTTAAAAGTAATAAAATGTATCTAATCGTTTAAAATCTGAGTTTCTAGCAATTGTACAAATAGAAGTAAAAAACGATTCATTGAACAGTTCTTAAGTTATTTAAATTTTCCATGGCTAATGCCCAACAATAAAGGTAACAACTAACGCAATAATGATTTTTTTGTTGTTGCTGAATTGGCACTAATAAAGAATAAAAAATAACATTTTTAAGTTAAAATATACTGACACGAAAAATATTAGCTGCAGAAATACAAATCACAAATATAAAAAAAAATATTTTTAAACCCATTACCAACAAATTTTTAGGCATAAATTAATTGAATAATAACTTTTATTTATTTAAAATTAACAACAACGATATAGATAAATAAATTAAAATTAAATTTTATACCACCCTATAAAATTATAGTACAATTATGTCAACATAAATGTAAATCCTCAAACATACTTATTGTAAAAAAATTATTTATAGATTAAATGTATTAAAAATAAAATAAATTTTAAAGGAAAATATGAACTGTGATTGAGCCAGGTTTTTTTCATTTTTAAATAAATTATAAATACTTAAACAGTTTGTGAAAATGGTATCCAAATTCATACAACTAATTTTACACTATATAATCAATAAAAAAAGAGCACAGATCTATCTAACTCGTGAGAAAAAAAAGTTTCTCTTGAGGTAATTGTCTCGATTTCTTGGTTACCAGAAAACACAGCATATAAGTGTGTTAAGTTAATAAATACAATAATCAACATATTTTCAACAACAAAAATTAATAAAAACTTTCAATTTAATTTAAATATCGCAGAAGATGAAAATTTATATATTTATATCTTAACAGGTTAATATAATACAAATATTTATTTACTTATCCAAAAATTAAAACAGTTTTGTAACTTTTGAATATTTATAAAAAACGTAAAGAAAGAATTTTAATAGAATGAAAAAAAAAGTTTTGATACATTTTCAAAGTATAAATTAATTTTTTAGTCACCGATCTGGCAAATTGAACAATGTCTTGTCCGGTACATTTTACGGTCGACTAACATTCTATTACACAGACGAGAAACTTTACATAAAATATTGCATGTTAAATAAGGTAAGCCTTGATTACGAAACAAGGCTACCATAAAATTAATTAGAGAAGTATAAATCGCATAAATTATTATACATTTTTATAACGGACTGTAAAAGTAAATACCTACGCAAGAACTTTGTAAATGAATATTTTGATTATTATTATAATTCAATACACGGTAGACCAATTACTTTTATACATTTTAAATTCCAAGCAGAGCAATGAATGTATTGGTTTAACATCAATGTGTACTTTTTATGTTAACTCAATCATGCATAATTTTAATAGAACCCACTGCAAATACATATGTTGATATTTTTTAGAAAGACATTTGAACAAAATTGGATGTAATACGATTTTTTCTTTATCGATTTTTGTAACTGTGTTATAGTTTAAAAAGAAATATTATTTGTAGAAACTTTTTGCAATCCGTATATATTGTTATTTTCAATACCCAATGAATATAATTATTAATTATTATTATAATATTCAAAATATTTAGACTAACTTTAAACCATATCTATACTACGAACCTATTCATGGAATAATTCATGTCTCATTTTTTTTTTACTGCTATTAAAAAAAATTAAACATGAATAAGCACAATTTAATATTTTTAATAAAAATTTAAATTACAAATTTAAACGACATTGGATATTTAAACGAACAATTACAATTTTTTACCAAGGTAATGATTAGGTATTTTTCGGTATTTTTTATAATTCGAGTAATATAAATCGATGTTCAAATATTAAATATTTTAAGACATAAAGAAGCTGGCCGTCTCCACTAATAATCATAGTTTAAATATAGAATAGATACAAGGATAATGGATACATCATACAGTGTTTTATAGAAATTTTTATAATAAAAAACTAAATTACTAAAACATAATAAATACCATATAAAAATATTCACTCGAGTATTTCAACTTCAAAGAATCATAGTAGAAGTACAGATAATAAATAGCTCTATATGAGATTTTGTATCTCATAATTCTGTATGAAAAATAATTACCTACTTATCTAATTGATTTCGATATATTCAATAATACATAGATAATGTTCTCATCTTTATGTTCTTTTTAAATAATTATCTTAGTGGTGCGTTTCTATTTTAATATATAAATACTTATTTATCATATAATATAATTTTGCATATTCTATAAAAAATGTATTACTTATAAGTAATTCACATAAACAATCTTGATTAAGCAACGGTAAAGGTATCCTACGTTAGGTTTTTGATCTGTTATATATATTCAAATGAAAAACCGGTAGCGGATAGGGAAAAAAGTAATCGCCGTTCCGCAATCTCTAGCCGTCATAAATAATTAGGCAAAGCAAAACCAATTTTCGCTCTGGACCTTCGCACCGTATAATTGTTTCGCCAGCGTGAAAATTCATTATATCCATGTCATAATCGTTCCAATAGTAAATTACTTTCTCTTCCATTCTACAGATTTTCTATTCGATTTTTTTCTTCTTTTTATTATTATAACTACCTAACTACCCTTTATATTGTAGTTGGAAAAATTACGATACTACCAACGATTTGAATGGACAAAAAAACTCACGTGTTTGTAACCGGACCATTTGAGCGTGCGTTTCATTCGGCAAGCTTCTTCACCTAACGATTCAGCCATCGGTGTACATGCCATACTTCAACGTGCAGATACAAAGTTATTTTTTAGATACGTGAGTCACCTACTGACGTTTCACAACAACGTCGCAGTAAGAGGTAGGGAATGATGCGGTCACGACCTCGACAATAGTCCGACGACGACAAGTGAGTGAGTGTATGAGTGTATGTTTACCTTCTTCAATGCATGTGTATATATAATATACTATACTCGTGTATATACCTATATAAATGTTAAACGATGATAGAGAACAATATTAAACGTATTTATTATTTGTTGTCTCACGCATATCGTATAAACTAAAACAAATCCGAATACTTAAATATATAAATAAAGATTTCATTAATATGATTTTATCGTAAGTAATTAGAACATATGGGAATAACACGACTTAATAGTTTTAACATATTCAAATTTAATTTACTTATAGAATTTTATCACGATTTCGACAAGAAAAAATGTAAGAGAAAATTAACAGAATTTTTAAACTAAATTTAATAGATTAGGAATTGTTTACTATAAATGTAAAAAAACCCATAAATTTTAAAATAAATCAATACTAGTTAATAAAAATTAAGTGCGTAAAAATAAATATTCGAAAAATATGCGTTATTTTTAAAAAAAGTATTATTATATTATAAATGTGTATTTACCAAGTCAGATGAAAACTCAAATTTCACTATTAAAAAAAACTATACTAGACTGGTTACTAATTAAAACCACATTATATTTATAATTTATTAGCTTGGAATGTTTATTTAAGTGTTAACTTGTGAACTGCGCAAAACCAAATGAAATAATATAAATATATGATCTCTGTTATCAATAATCCCACCGGGAGCCTAAAAGGGTATACTGTCCACATGGCCTATCGGTGCTGATGGATAATTCGTTGTGCGCATTTTTCATTAAATCTCTTTGTTTTACGATTTAATTATAATAAAACAATAGGGATTTATACGCACAATGTGGTTGGAAAAAAAATATCACTGGTTATTCGGATAAACAACTGGAGGTGATGCAAAGGGTTAAAAAAACGTTTCCGGTCATAAAATATCTACGTAAAATCTTTTTACCCGTCAGTATTATTTTGAAAATGTAAATTCTTGTTTTTCCCTTTGTCGTCGTCGGACGTTATCAAAACTATTTGGTTAACACAATAAAAAAGGTTTTTAAACAATTATTAAAGGTTATAAGATAAATTCCATGTTCTCCTGGTTAGTCGGCCGCTGTAAGAAAAATCAGTACCCGAAAACTACGACGGATCATTAACGACGGGGGAAAAATAAACTGATCCCACTAGTGTGTACCTATCAGCTGGGAGACCGACATGTTAGTAGTAGTGGTAAAAACTGAGAGGGAGACGGGTCTAATTCTGTCCACTTAAAAATGTCAACGCGAAAGACACTTTAAAAATAAGTGTACTGGCTTGACTTTGTGGAGCGCCCTAACATATTGCTACATAATGTTACACACGAAATTCCTTCCAATTTAAGTTTGAAAATATATTGAAAAATAACAGACCAATAAATACAAATAAAACATACATAATTTAAAAAACACTTCTATTATATCTATATAGTATTAATAATTACGATAATAAGAAATAACTCGGGTAAAATAACGTAATACAAAATTAAAATGGAAGAAAATAAATAGGTACTAAAAGTATTAAAACATTTAACTTCACAATGTAAAATTCCAATTTTCCTACTTATAAGCTAAAACTGCATATAGGTAACATTTGGGGGACAATATATTATGAGGCCATTTGGGAAACTACACCCTTAGTATTATTCGATAGAATAGAATGGTACTTTTCCCGTCAACGCCATAAAACAGGTTGACAAAAGAAAAATTAATGATTCTAAGCAAGATGTACCTGTATTATGGTACCATTATATACTGATGAATTTCTGTTTTTATCTTTTAAATGAATTACAGTAATTATATTTTTAAATAATTTGACTAAAAAAAAAACATTAGTTCTCATAATTAGTATTTAATTTTTGTATTCAAATCCATTTATTAAAAATTACACCTACAATAAATACAATTAATTAATTATCTTAAGAAATAAAATACAAAATGATAATCGAATATAATAGACAAAACACTAATAAATGAAAACAGATAAAAGTTGATTGCTTTAAAATTTAGCTCTTCTCTTTTAGTAAGAAATACTCAAGATTTTTTTATCGTTTCCGGAGAAATACATATTTGCGTGTGAAAACGATTTCCTGTGTAAATAATGTACCAACCAGCTTTCTTCGAAGACTTTAAAACACAAATAAAAACCGGATTTTCAAACAAATAGCAAACAGCTATTTTATTTTTTTTTTTATTAAAGAATTTTATTAAAACAAATAAGTATAGATATTAAATAGTAATTTTCGACTGATTTTAATGTAAACAATTACATATTTTTAACACATTTGTGTAACACAGTAAAGTATACGATTATTTTATTTTTTATCATATATTTATCAAAAACAAGTTCGTCGATTCAATTTCAAAACTTAATTATTACAGCTTGTTTAGTTTTTAAAACAAGAAAAATTACTTTTTTCTATATTTTGATTATAAAATAAGACTACGCCAAATTCACTTTCTATAATACTATCGTGATTTACGTTTGAATGTTATAGTGTGGTTAAATGAGAAAAAAAGTGAAAATGACAACGAACCGTGTAAATAAAAAACAACACGCGAGTGACATTATTTTAACTGTAGTGAATACGAAAATGTATTATAATTACACACAGTAGTTTACTTTCTTCTTTTTACCACCAAAACAAAATAATATACATTTTTTTTATTTTTAATAAATAAATCATTAGATTATTGCTAAATACGACTTTCAAAGGAACGATTAACCAAAATGATAACCAACAGTATTAATGATTAATGACGTTGAGCATAATTTATGTACTACGTATTCTGGGTGTTGAATACAGAACGTACATATTAGATCTGTTATAACACGTAGATAATGTCGTAAACATTAAATTTGATAATAGGTCACAATTCATTAAAATATTACCTTAAAATCATCCGAAGATACGCAGTGTTTGTGAATGATAAACTATTTATTCCTACCTACCAACATTTTTTACTCGAACACACAACATTCAGTCGTCGTCGTTGAACGACTATATATTATAATATATATATATATTGAATAACGAATTGGCGAGCGGTGTGGCGCCAAAAAGAAAAGGTATTATAATAGCGGGGAGGGGAAATAATATACCAATAACATATGGACCCGAATCTACCGCGTAAGACTCCGCCGCTATGGAATCCCATGGAAAAAGTAATCTCAGATGGTTACCCGCGGCATGGACCACGTGTTAGAACCGGTTTCAAATATGTACTGGACCTCCGTCAAGACAAACAAATGGATTTTTAAACAGCGACGAGGGTTCTTAGGTGGGAGGCGGGGGTGCGTCGGCGTGGAATTCCAAAGCATATATATATTGCCGTGTAGTGCAAGTGTGCATAATATACAGGGTGAAACCTACACACATTGGAACATACGCCACACTCTATAATATTCAAATAACACGTTATTATCATCATAATGTTAGTTATTCGTTGACATTTTTTTAAAACGTTGCATTACATTATGCGCGTTTAAAAAAATTATCTCACGTACACTACACAATATACAGTCGATCGTAGTAAACACGTCAATCTCTATCCTTATTCGTGTATAGTGTATCATTATTCTCGTGAGTCGATTTCTGCACGTGCGCGTTTATGCACACAATATTATTATTATTATGTCGTAACAATGACATTGAATTTATATGACTGCAGAGTTGTTGTTTTCGTGTTCAACGATGTTTAAGATCATGCAATTTTTCCGACTTATTCAAATCCCACGCATAGAATAGGGCACCGTAATGGTGCATTTGCTAAACTACTGTACATAAAAAAATACTGTTATACACCTACTGTTTACTCCTTTTAATCCTTTTGAATTTAGAGTTTTAAGAATTACGTGATATTTATTTATCTTATAAACGTCTACCACGCGTATTTTTAAACTCCGTTTTTACACAATATTTAAACTGCGAGTGCAGAAAAAAATCACATCGGCCGAATTTCGTAATCCGTATTATGTAATTTGTATTTATCCACTATTAATTTAAAATTGTACGACCCAATTTTATAAGTACTAACTATACAAAATTTTTTATTTATCTATACTAGAAATTTGAAAACTTCGTGCCACGATATTCCATCATTAAACGAAATCGGTCAATCGATAATGTTATGTTAATTTAAAATTATACTTCATGTTTTTTGGAATTTAGTTGAATTTGTATCCACACTCACATATATATGTATATATAACCATTAAACTTATTAAAACTGATCAAACAACAACTCTCTGTATAAAATCAACCGGAATTACCACTGCAAAAACGTAACTATTCGGATTTTACGTCTTCATACGTGCAGTAAGCGATAATACACAGGAGAAATAACTTGCAGTACATATTTTTCATTTTTAATAAAAATTTATACGGATACTACGAGACTCAAACGTTCTCCTCTTAAAAATTCTGTTTACAAGACATTACTAGAACTGTCTACACCGTGTATTAACAATTAAAATTTGTTAACATAACTTTCGTCCGAGAATGTGTGCAGATAAACGTATTATAAATATAATTTAATGTATACACGATACATCTTAGATACGATTTACGATCGTTTCGGTTGTATAATTTTGTAATGCGTTGCGAATAAATTGACAAATGCGGTATCGCAAACTCGCTTTGTGACTACTCGGCGGATAGTTGAAACGATTAAGCCACGACAAGCAACAAATAACCGGAGACGTATGTAATTTTTTTTTTTTTGAAACGAAACAACGCAAAACGATAAGTCGCATGACGCATAAGCAAAGCCTAAAATCGTGTGCAGTACGGCCGCCGCCGTGGCAGCACTAATCGCACGCGGAATACGAAACTTGATGACGGCATTAAAAAAAAAAAAAAAAAACTTAAAAATGTTAAATTTCTTCTAACCGTCAGCTGTAATCGTATACCGTGAAATAAAATTATTTCAGTCGTATTAGCGATCGGAGTACGAAATTTGAGAGATGATAGTCGCTGCGCGCACGATATACCACGACGACCGAAAACGACCGAATGCGATTTTTGAAACGGTTGCATATTCGAAGAAAAAAGGCGGCTAATAAGCATTTCTAGGATTAAATAATTCGACTTAAACCACCTGCACTGTATAATCATCTTAATGATAATAATATTTTGATAAGTCTTATACGTAACGATCGGTTCTATACAATATTATATATTAAACCGTAATCGTCATAATCGTAATAGGTACAAGTGTGGTACTGACTTTGCGTGCGAAATGTGCAGCGGCGTGGGCGGTGTGTGCCGCCGTTGCACGGGTGGCGGCCGGCTTTGGCGGCGATGCGGACGACGACGGGAGAGCTGCCGGAACGACTGTCGCGCCGGCGTGCGGTGCAGGTTTCGACGTGCCTTCGGGCGGCGATCGCGACGACGTCTCTTCCGGCAGCCGGTGCTGTCTGGCCCGCCGCTGACTGAACCTGATCAACGGACACCGGAATATTCCCATAACGGCGGCGGCGGCGGCGGAGGTTCCAGGCGGATCAGTGTCCTGCAGCGGCGGCGGCGACGGCTGCGACGACGACGGTGGTGGCGGCGGCGGTGGTCGCGTACCGGCGGCATTCAAAACGAAAGCGGCGGAAACCTGCACGGGCGGCGGTGCCGGCGACAAACGCCGCCGACTCGGTGGTGGTAGTGGCGGCGGAGGTAGTACTTAGTCAGCAATAGCGGTTATTGCTGTCGCTGTCGCTGTTGTCGTTGTCGCTGTCGCTGTTGTCGGCGTCGTCGTCGTCGTCGTCGTCGTCGTAGTCGGGCGGTATCGAAAAACGACCGGAGAAATGCGCGCGCGAAACATACGGTCCGCGGACGAGAGAACAGGACGGGCGGCGGCACGTATGGGAACCGGTACGCGGCGCACGACTATATTATGGTACGGGACACGCGTATTGTACGGTCTCAGCAACCACCGCCGACCGAGCCGACACACCGGTCTCGCGCCCCACCGGTTACCGTTGCCGCCGCCGCCGCCGCTTCGGGTGGGGCGCGCGCGCCGCAGCATGTCGTTCAGGTGTGGAATTCCAATAATCCGGCAAGAATGCGCGGCGGTGGCGGCCGAGGGTCATCTGTGTAGAGCAAGGTTGGTTTGTGTGCGGTGCGCGCCGTGTTTATGTCGTTTGCGCGGACGTTGTTATTATTGTTGTTGTTATATATTGTGTGCCGATCGGCGGCAACGCTTATACGTCGATTTCGGCGACGACGGTTACTTTTTTTCGTTTCGGGGTGATGCGACGCCTTGCCGGTCGACCGCTCCCCCCCGGACACCTGTAAAATGATTTTACCAAATCCGTGATTCCGATCGACCGAGTGAGAGCGGTCGCGATCGCTATCGGCTGCAGCAGAGTGGCTCCTGCCGACACACGAACGCGGCGGCGTCGGTATTCTCACCCCTATCGTTGCGAGCCGAGAAACGACAACCGAAACGACGACAATCGTATCGCGCGATCACAAACCCCGAGAATATAGACATCGAACACGTTAAGTGCTCGGAAAGATAAAAACAGATAACTGCCATTTCGAATTCGATTTAACGAACCAACTCGTATACAAGACCGGCTAGAACTTTTTTTTACGTTTATCAATAAACGGGATTCGTATGTTTTATTTCACAGTCCTTTTGCGGTACTGTTTTTTAAACGTCCCGATAAACGGTGAAACGTTTGATTACTCGACCGTGTTAACTTTTTACGTCATTACAGCTAATTTAAAAGTATTATGTGGTCAAAAAGCGCAGAAAATCAATTAAACAGTTTAGCGAATAGACGAAAGAATATCAAAGTCATTACAAATTACGAACGACAGCATCATTTGTTTACATCAAAAATAGCATTTAACGATTTCTCTAATCGCTTTCATAGGTAATGATAGATTTAAATCAATAGTACTTGAATGCAAAACATTTTAATACCGAACTGTTTTAAAATCAGAAATCAAAAAACTTAAAAAAAAAAACATGTTCATTGATCATTACTATGATTTTTTTTCACAAATACAACACTTAACAATTAAATAAAAATATGATTTTAAATCTTTATATATCTCATCCGAAAGTTCAATATTAGTTCAAACTTTTTTTCAAAAATAAAATACTCATCTTTAATAAGTTAAAAAAAAAAACACTTGCCTACTCTACAAATAAATACATTCCCATTAACATGTTACACCTATAAAAATTTTATTTTTATGTAATGTATATGTTGTTTATGAGTTACTCGTGTCTGAAGAATTAAGATTAACTACAAAACTATAGGCCTTTAGGTACTAAAATAATATTATTAAATAAGCAAAATATACTTCTAGTTTAAAAAAAAATGTATTAAATGTTAAACATAAATCTTCTGGAAATGAATTTTTAGAATTGTAATAATTGTATACCCAGTGTACCCACTGTTTATTATGTATAATATATGTATCACTCATAAACATCCATAAAAACTGGTTTTTTCGTTATTCGTCATTGCAAAACTATTTCTAAATCTGAAAATAAAACTGATTTTTATTTGAAACACTAAAATGAGGTGTAAAATTTCTTTTTAACTTTTTATTAGACTTCCAAACTAAAATGAACATATAATTTATTTGTTACCCAAGGACAAGCGTTAAAATACTGACGTATTATGTATATTGTAAATAATACTAAACAGAGAACGAAGTGTTCAGTCTCAAACATTAACAAAATACGGCCTTCAAATACTCTGTGTATTTTTTTTTTGGCAAAGCATGTAGTACCTCGTCATTAAAAAATCATCGTAATGGAATTATAAAGATAAAAGTAATTACAAGTAAATTGCAACATCGAAAATTATTGTTATTGTTGTTTAATAATATATTAAAATTAATATAATGCAATTTTGAATGATATATGACTGTGAACATGTCAGTACATCTGAGAATACTCGCATATTAAACGCGCATGTTAATGAAACACCCAAATAAAAGACATTCGCTATAATTTGAGAAAAAAGCAACAAATTCTTATTTTAATATATTTTCAGTTATCTACTTTGAATGATATCAGTGTTTTAACAATATTCTTATTCTCAAACTAAAACTACACTTTACAAAACATTTAATCTACATCGGTGTAGTTTAACCATCTACGAGCCGAACAATGTATCACATACTATAAAAGTATAAATCAAGTATTATGTTTTATTTATAATATGTATATTAGATCCTAAACGAAACGATGAAGTATTAATTTTACAGTGATATGTGTTTATTTTTGTGTATCTATGAACACAATAAGTAGTCGATAAAATGCGTTGATCTTATGTAGCGTTAAAAGTATTGTTTGATAGCAAATTAAACCTAGTTTGTACTTTAAAGAGGTCAAAATTAAAAATTCTTAGTATTTTTTAAAATTACCAAATACAGTTTTTGATAAAATCGATTTTGTTTTTTCAGTATAACTCGAAAATGAATACGACGAAATACTTAACTTTTTAATGCATTTATATTCAAAATTAGAAACATCGATACACATTACACATATACTTTTAAATGAAAACTATATAGAGATTCATAATATAAATATACCTCATTAAGATGACATAATTATTAATTGGTTTAAGATCAAAGAAATGGTATGCCAAGAATTTCAATCAAAAAAAATTAATCGAATTTCCGTGAATAACAGTAAATAAGACTGGATTTCAAATATAATGCAAATATTAAATAATAGTTAATCTAATTTAACAGTTTTTTGAGAGGGGAATGCTACGTGGCTATATTTTATATCTTAGTGGTCCATGACCTAGAAAAGGTTAAGAACCCCTGATGTAACACACGTTATTATAATATTATGTACTACAATATACTATAATAAAATAATAAATAGTATTATTGATGTTGATTTTTAAATAAATAATTTCTTTAAAAAAAATCATGAAACGGATAATTTATAAAATACTCAAAAATAAATTAATTTTAAAAATGAAATTAACTAAAAGAAATATTTTGACGACATAGTTATGAAATATGAAGAATTAAACCTAATAAAAATGGAAATGCTTCCAAAACTATAACAGCTTTTATAAATAATAGTGTTTTATGTTAAGTTATGATTTGAAAATGTGAACTCGAGCGTATATATTATGCGGTTCACTCGTTAACGTTCAAAATATAAAGGAATGGAAATAACACGTCCGCAATATTATAGTAGCACACATAGAATAAAACGGTTCGCTGGTCCTTGCTCCGGTTCGCCAACTATCGGACACATGCAATGGATCGCGCAGTGTATACGTATAACCTATGTCTCTGCGCACTATATCATACTAAGATAGCTTCACATGACTAATATATTAATATCCAATATGATTTATTAAACTAATTCTTTCGTCTATTTCACATAATAAATATGTAGAACAATAACAACGTTAGAAACAGAAAGATAAAAAATATCGGATAAAAAGTTTTAAATTAATTCAGAATGTATAAGATATTTGCATAAAAACTGTAAACACGAGTAGAGTAGGTATACAACGTAAACACTGTATACATTATATTTATAAAAAGATACTATATTTACATGCATAATAAGAGTTTATTTATGACATATGCATAAGCGCCGTAATCCATACGTTGCTACTGAGACTTAGTAGTTTTAAAAACAAAAAAAATTTTTTAGAATTTTCTGCTCCTTTTATCTGCAAAATCTCTCGGGTGATAATTTTTGATAATATATTTCGACTGATTGATTATTGATAAAATAATACAAGTCCCTAACTTTAATAATATATATTATTACTATTGTATAATAATTAGTTTATTTATTTATTCAAAAACATACTAAATAAAATATTTAAAAAAATTTACCTATAGACTACATAGCTTATAAATTGAGATAGTATAAAATATATTCTCGATATATACTACACGACGTATATCAGAACTTTGTATACATAATTTATTGTCAGTATACTCACTACTCAGTATTGTCCATTACTAGTTAATCATTCATCAAATACTATTATAAGGTTAGATTGTACATAAAAAAAAATATGACAAATGGTTTAATGTTGTAATGCTTTTACTTGCATTTGCATACCTATCAAACATCAATATTAAGTAGGTACAATAATATTGTGATCCTTTGCAGTATCAAAAAATATTGGCGGGAAACGTAAACAGGTTTTCGATAAGTATAGGTTTTTTATAAATAATTCTACGTGTTACTCAAACCAGTTTTGCAATCGGCATTGTTATGAACGAGTTATTCATATTTTTAACAGAAAGTAATACAAACCAAAATGTCGTAAAGCTAATCTAATGAAAATACCGTAGAAATCGAATACAATCGATCTGTTAAAATGTATGTCTATTTAAAGTTATAAATTATTTATGTTACTTACCGGGTCGCCGAAAAAGCCTGTAGATTCCTTCATTCCATTAGGCCTCTGAATGTCGTCTCTTCATGATTTCTGTAATAATATAAATGAAATCATTATAGAATAGATGTACCGTATTATTTTTACTGCTCATAAACTAAATTTACTCAATAACTTATAAGTAGAGGTACTTTAATTTTTTATTCTCAGACAATATATTTCATTTTGATAAACTATACTAATACGCCCAAAAACTGAACAAAAGCCAAGTTGGCTAAACGCCCATTTATTTTTGTTTAATAATGGTTGACTATAAAGTGGAGAAAATATAAATTCCAATTTACGTATTAAATTTGATATTCAACGATGGATATCCATCGAATGCGCAGTACTATTATGATACTAACCATTGATACATAGCAATTAATAGCCACTAAAGTGTTACCTAATTACAACTATCAGAATCATAATAAGTCAATTATATACCTATTACATGTGTATCGACGTTGTTATACATTTTGTATGTACCTAATGTTAAATCAAATCTATGAAACGTTATCAAAATTTACATTACACATTCATTGTGATTTGTAAACATAGGTATAATTCTTCGTCAAAATTTGTAATACGTATCATTGTTATACCCTACGCATTTTATTACAAAACCATATTTTTGTTTATCGTTCTACAAGACTCCTCCTCAACAGTGGTATATTAAGAAATGTATTATACCAGATTTATGTATAAGGGTACATCCATAGGTATATAAAAATCATAACAACTAGTCAAAACCTGAGGGTCTTGAGCGAATAATATATTACAACTTACACTCGAGACATGAGGGGAGTCCAGACTCACTGGACCTCCCCACCAGTAAAACCGCCATTCTTTCGTTCAATAGATAATATCCGTTAGAAATCAATTGATTTTCTATATCACATTAATTCTTTACGTGATCAATATTTACGTAAGAAAATAGTAAATACTTAAAACCTACCTCTAAATGATGAATTATATAAACACTATAAATTAATAATGTACAGTTAATTGGTCAAATAATCCAATATACAAAAAATAAAAGTCCACAGTATTACTATAAACTATTTAAAACAAATCAATTAAATGTAGTAGACATTACATATTATTTGAGAATAATTCTTTACAACTTGAATAGGTCAGTTTTGTAGAAAGAAATGCAGTACACGACTGGAAACGGTAAACTACAACACAAACACGGTACAGAAAGTGGGTGTTTGGCTCTCATCTCATTTCACTCATCTCGGAGAAAGGCAACTACATGTTTTAAATTTAATGATTAAAACTAATAATTGACTAAAATATTTACAATTTACAATTTTACATATACTAGATAAATATCTATTTGCTTTAACATTTTTATTAACCTATAAATATTAAATAATATTATTAAAGTTTACCTATTAAACAAATCATTTATATTTTTAAATTATTTATTTAAAAACTCAATCTAATAAAATATTTGTATAAAGTGTTCCATTATTTCTATTACCTATATTTTAAACCTAAAAAAAATTAATTTATAGATATATTTTGAAAAAAAAAATCATTAATCACTCAATTGATACAATATACATGTAACTACGAACTAACTTGTATATTGTTTGAAAAATAACACTATGCACTGTTATTAAGCCTTCGATTGTTTGGTTTATCTAACTTAAACATAGTTTAAAAGAAACATACTTGTAATTAATAAAACGCAAAATTAAATAGTATTTTAAATTACTATCTATACCAACCCTCTTTAAGCACAACACAATTTTCAATCAAAAATCACGGATTTAAAATATGAATAAAAATATATAAATATCCCAGTCAATATCTACTTATACTACCAATACCTTGATATTTTGCCAAAAGTTTTTTTCTTCCAACAATTTCAATAAATATCACAAAAAAGGAGAGTTATAACTAGATATACGTAATTATACAAATATTTTTTTTCTGTAATTTGTATAATTTCTAAGTAAATACATAATATTTATACAGAATGTTGCAATTGGGTACTATTATAAATCATCATAATAATTAAGATTATAGAGTTTTTTGTAATAATATCTAAGGAAATACATAAATAAAACTCAAATATTTTAATAAACTATTTGTGTATAATGTATATTCATAATACATTAAATTAATAGTGAACTTTTAAGTTATAAAAAAATGATAATATTTAATGTCTAGGTAGGTTATTTTTACAAAAATAATCATGGTTATAAATATTAAAAAACCGATACAAGTCGGTCTGCTGTATTGTAAGTGTTCAGTATAGTCCAATTTTTTTAAATTCCTTAGAATTTTTTTAATTTTGACCCTCAAAATTTTAATTAATTCCAAATACCTACAAGCAACCATTCTCAGCTCCAAAAGTTGATAAATTAACTGATATGATAGGCATTAAAATTAAAAAATAAATAATAACACGTATTATTATTGTAATACCAATCACTCCTATCAGGATCAAAACCAACTACTATTAATGAGTTATTTTTTTGTATGTCCAACAAGTTACATGTATCTATTACACAAACTCAACAGTTATTTTGGAAGAATTCCATATAGCTTTGGCACATTATGACTTAATAAAAATCTAAACAATACAATCAGTGAATCCTCGTTTGTTCTTAGCATACTATAATTTAAATACCACAATAATTAATGACAAATATTAACAAAAATAGGTTTAAAATGTTGACTACATTAAGTATCATGTTATAAAAATACCTATATACTAATATGAAACGTGTCTAAACTTTACTTCTAAATCCGTGTTATTAACTTTCAAACTGATACAAAAATACGACAAAATATTTTTTAATACGTAAGATATTATATGCATAAAAAATATATAATCAATAAATTCAATAATTTTAAGTTAGGAGTTAATTACGAAATATTAAACAACAACATTAAATAAATTTATTGATGTTTTCAACATAATTGATTTAACAATTGCAAACAATACGCATTTTATAAGCATTAAATAATTAAAATAATTAGTAGATAAAAATAATATATACAATTATTGTATTATTTATTCATATTATTTTTTATACGAAAAATAATAAAAATAGATTAGAAGTAATTATTATAGTCTAATAGCAATCAAACTATAATTTTATTAAACATTAAACGATCGAAACAATTGAAAAGCATTAATCTCTCTATATTTCTCTGGTAAAACATTATATATATATAAATTATATTATTTTTATATTATTATTAATTGTATTATATAATATAATATATATTATATACCAACAAAAACCTAATAACCTAATTAACCTTATCTCTGATCAATAAAAATTCTATTTTTTTTTTTTTTTTTTTGCAAAAAAATAATAAGTATACCATCCTAAAATACAACCAACTTACTAAGTACTTACCTACTAATAAACCACAAACTATAAAACAACAATTACATGCATCATTAACTACGCGTCCACGTAAATATTAACTATGTATAACATATAATTTCTCGTTATATGGGATGGAAATGAACCCCGTGTACTCAGCAGGGTTGTACTTATAAATATATAGGTAATATTCTACGAAGAAAATATTATGAGAGATATTATAACATAATATTATGCAACTAAGTATTCAACTAAATTATTATTATTTTATATAAATGGGCAAAGGAAAATGAACCAGAAAAAAATAAAACCAACACATTGACACACCACGCTATAAGGGTTAAAAATATGCATAAAAACCCACTGCTGTCACGGGGTTTTAGAATTTTGGGTAGGGTGTGTAAGTACTGCAGAAGTGCACGTCATGGTGGCGTTAATCGTTACAATATATACCCACACGCGGGCGCGCCCGTGATTTATTGCTGAACGCTATTTCCCGGACGTTTGTCGTCATTTCCATTCGACCACGTATGTGTGTGTGTGTGTGTGTGTGTGTATGTATGAGAGAAAGAGAGAAAGAGTGAGTGAGCCGGATGTACGGTGGTGTTTCCATTAGTTCCATTGTTTACGACGTGTTATTGGATCTTAATGGTACGTATAGGTATATAATGTATAACGAACTTGCTTCCGAAGGGTTGGCTATATAATATATAAAAGGACTTTTAAATGTTTATAGTATATTGTTTATTTTATCCACAGGTTACAATCAAAAAATAAAATAGATATGGCATATGTATAAAATATAAATTGATTTTAGTTTTTAAACTAAACTAGGTATGTTTAATATATTAGTTTTACCTACAATGTATTTTTTATTTTCGGAAAATAGAAAAGTACTCTGATATGGTAGTAATATGATCCTGAAATTATATTTGATATAGGAAAAATAAATTCATTGCGAACAATTTAAAGAAAGCATAAATGGACTCTTACGTAGATTTATAATTACATAATATTAGGAATATTATATTTTACAAAATACGATATAAAATGGACCACAGTGTATTCCTATTTACTTATATACCTACAACTAAGTGATTACAATTTACAAGACTGGAAAACTGATCAAACGATGGACTCCTAGCTAGTCCCCAATAATAGTGTATTATATTGTATACCTAATGTATATGTTAGGTTAGAATAAATTAGTTACTATAATACTGCTGAGTTATATACCTATTATGTATATACTATAAATGAAGTATTATTAAATCAATAAAGTTAAGTACCTTTAGCATATTTATAACTCACGCTTATACTCGTAATTTAAACTGTTTACAAATTGAATAACTTAATATTCTTCTACAAACATTAAGTTGTTTCATTTTATTCGTAGATATGGCAACTTATATAGCTACTTGAGATAGATATATGATATAAACATATAATGTGCAACAATCAAAATATGTTTTAACTCTACAAATAAAAATAAACAGTACAACTCTTACAGCTTTCACAATAGAAAGATTATTATAATATTATCCCATCAAATATTATTTGAATTACATTCAATGCAGTATATGGTATAAAATTAAATAATAATACTAAACTGATTCAAGGTATTATTTAAATTATTTGTTTTTCAATTCAAATACTACAAATAACCTATTTAATAAAAATTAAATAATTCAATATTGCTTAATTTTAACTTTAAATGTACTGAAACTAAAAATATGACAAATAAATAATAATAACCATTATAAATATATCACGTAAATAGATATTAGATATATTTTTATTTAAACTCAAAAATTATTAAAATGTATGTATTCTTTAAATTTAATATTTTAATATACTATACATTATTTTCAAAATAATACATTTTACCTCAGTAAATTCCCCTTAAGTATCTAATAAAATTTGGGTCTTATTTAGTATTGTATAGTGAATCTATTGAATACTATACATTCCTTTTAAAACCCTTTATATTATATTATGTTGGGCTGGGTTTTTATACGCATATCCTTTTAAAAATCACTGAATTGCTCCTATAAAAATAGAGGCCAATTGCATGTTATAAACAAGCAAATAGCCTAACATTATTTTCAGTCTGTTCATACACGGCCATGAAATTCACTTTGAAATTCTAAGCACTTTATACTAAGAGGGCGTCGTACTTGCGTGTATTATCTCCGTCTTACTAACGCAGCCATATCAAAATATACGTCTAGCAGTTCCAATTTTGTGTTGTTAGCTTAAGTGTTAACGTAAATTGGCCTATTATCAAACTCAAAGCTGACGACACACAAAACTAAAACTGCTGGACATACATTTTAGTATATTAAGCGTTAATAAGACAGAAATATCATATGCAGGTAGCATGGTGTACTCTTAGTTAAAATTTATTTTAAAAATAACGTTATTATCAACCGAAAAATCCTCTTCATACAATTATTATAGATATATCATGGATGTATGCAACAGTAAACAGCTTAAAAATTGATACCTATATAAATTCTTCCAATAAAATTAATCTCATAATGTGAAATTTAGCCAAATTTTCAATAATGTGAGCTATGTAATTAATATATAAGCTATAAAACCTTTCCATTTTGTTACACTAAGTTTAATTCATTTGTATTATATGATCTTCTAAATATAAAACTTCATTCACAAATTGCTATGTGCATTGAAATTAATAAACTTAACAAAATGCTTAACTTAATTAAGTAGGTACATTATGTTGCATAATATTTATAAAAAAGAATTAACATTTAATAGACATACACAATATGAACTGAAGAATTTATCATTTATTAAAAATATAACTATTAATAATAATAAGGTAAAATAATCATCTAGACTCTAAACCTAGAGAAACAGCATTCATTAAGTACCCAACACAAAAAAAAACTATTAAAAAAATATGAAACAAACCCAGAGTAACGAGACTTACACATAATACGTACTCTATTATCCTAGTCGTGAATGCTAAGGTAAAATCGACAACAATAATAACTGATATTTAGTAATCTACGACAAAAGACCACGCGGACTAAGAATCGGTCTATTGGCCGACCGGTACCAAAGCTGTGCAGACAATACGACTGCCAATGGATTGCGCGCCAAGGTCGACCAGTCGAGAATGTCAATTCCACACGGGCGAACGGCGGTGAAGGTGACTTCTCTCTACCGCCATCGAGTACGATTAAAAATTCACATCAAACCCCTTCTACGGATTTACTTCTTAACCCATCGACAACGAAAAAGTACACACACACACATAGATATCACTTTATATATTTATATATAGTTTGGCCTCCGGGTAGACTCAAATAAACACGCGACCATCTATATTGGTGCCGTTTGCCCGTTCATTACAATACATATATACTCATTTTTTTTATTCTGCGGGATTCATTGTGATCGTACTTCGTATGACACACAATTATTTTGTAATTTGTTTTTTTTTTTACCGCAAAGAAACCCGACACTGACACGAGTCGACCCAACTCATATTATGTGCTGTTTAAGCGTACCGCCCACGCTAAACGCACTACTTAATATATATATTATTCATTAATCATTATTCATTACCATACGTCAATAAAGTTCAATACACGACATTTAATAAATATAAATTGTTTTGTTTTTACTCTTATAAACAATTGTAACCATGTGATAAAATTGTATTAACTGCAATACTGCTGTTCAGTATAAAATTAATTTAAATAATTCATAACCAAGTATAGATCTGAATGTTGTTATCTAAGAAATCAAATAAACAAATGTATAATAAAGTTATTTAACTTCTGTGGGTGTGAAAAGTGAATGTATATTCAAGAATGGGGATTGACTGTTATCATGATTACAATACATATATCCATGTACGGGTAAGTAAAAACATTGTTTACCATCTCACACATCTAATCTTTTATTCAACCTTGAGTACACTTCTCTCTAATACCAAATTATTTTAATTAACATCAAATCTGAGTATCAATCAACACAAGCTCCCAATATATAATATACAAACGGAACATACATTTTTTCACAGACATTTTAAAACAAACTAAAATTCTCTTAAAACAATAAAATAATAAATTTAACTTTTAATTAAAAATGCTCAACCAAAACAAAACGTACATCTATTGTCTATAGTACCTACTGTATGCGTATTATACTACACATGCCTTTACCTACATTATTCACATAAGCAAGTTTTATTCACCAACATTGTTCGAAAAGTTGAAAGCTTTTATTAAATAAGCGACTATACTTATGAAGTAAACTACTAAAATTTCCATGGAATTGTTTTCAAAAGCTGATTAGATATTGAAACCCGAGAGGATATTATTCCCTCTTCATTTTTTTTGATAAAACCAAAAAACAATAAACAGTACATCCGAAGTTGACAATATACCTAAATCTCTCAAAGCCAAGTGAAGTTTGAAATCAAATATTAATTTTTAAATATTTTATTTATCTCTGCAAGAACTAATAGAAGTCGATTGTTGTCGAAATAATACTTATAGTTATACATGTATACAATAGTTTTTATAATTCATTATTTTAAGTCACAGTGTCTTTATAAAACCGGAAATTAAAATAAATTATATATTATATATGATAGCTTAGCGATACGGAATTATGTCAATAGTGCAATTCAAAAACATGGCCAAAGTTTAGGAAGTATTATCTTACAACAACAATACATTTTATGGAAATATATATTTACATAATATGTCGTACATGAAAATCAGAATATTACCTATAATCTATTACTATCTATACAATTGTGAGGTAGGTAGAATTTAAGTTGTAGCCTTATATTAAGCATTCAAAGTTCTTCGATAATTAAAGCAAAACTATACTAGGTATATCACAATAAACAAATTAATATTTAAGATTCATAAATTGACAATTTTTTTTTTTTTAATTAGGAAGTAACAGTTGCTCTACTGTAGGTATAATAGATTTTAAAGCGTAAATGAAGAGCTTAAAATGTATGTATTAAATTGAATTTTATATTATTATATTTAAACAATTTTGAATCAGCCAATATTTCTAATAATATTAATATTGATAATAATTATTTATTTTTCTATAAGTAATACAATAAATAGGTATATTATATTATATTATGTTATTCGGTGTTATTCAATTCAAGTCAACAACGTAGAACGGTGTGATAGGATTGTGGTATAACTAGTCAAATAGCTTATACTTATCTACAAAAAAAAATGCAGGGAAAATTATTATGCATAATTACATTAGTTTCTAGTATCTACCCTGGATTAATATGTTTTAAATTACGACATAGAAAAATTAATAACTAAAATCGCTATTTTTAATTAAATGCCCAATTTGTCAACACTTTAATATAAATTTCTAAAAATAAAAAATGTTCTCTTGTATTTTCAATATTTTTAGAACTACGTTTTGAATTAGCTTTTTGTTATTGAAAATAAATCGATAAAAAAACTAAAATAGAGTAAAATTTAAAATGCTCTTATAAAAAGCACAAAAAATAATTAAATATATCATTTCTAAAAAATGTTTATAAGAATATTTACTGAAGATTTCAAATAGGTATAAATAACAAGATAACAAAATCGAATTTAAACATTGCGTATTAATATTATTTGCAGTTTGCGAATTATTTTGAAAACTACAGAAAATTTTCAAATTTTAATTCTCCAAACTCGAAAATATTAACTGGCAACTAAATATTATAAATCCCATTTACTATTAAACACCAACTGTAAAATTAAAGATTGGAGCACCAAAATTACAGCTCCAAAACATGATGACAGTCACAAAATATTGTTTTTAAAAACACACTCGCATTATTATAAAACATCTAATATTAGAATATTTAGTTAAAATACAACTAACACAATATTTACTTATTTATAAAAACACGAGAAAATTTATTATTATTTGTCACGCTAAATATTTGTCAAAATGAGGTCAGTTTAGGTAATAACATAGCCAAAATCAACGGATATATTATTGTAACTACTAATAGTTATATCTTATAAAATTATATAACAATACTAATTTATACTAATACGTTACCGATATAATTGATGTATCTACCTCCAATATTCCTAACTTCTACGAATAACTATACTGTGTATGTTTATAGAATTTGTTCGTATAACAACTTCATACGAAGTTTTGATCAAAATATTTTTCAAATAACAATTGGAAATCAAATACAATCAAATTCGAGCTCAAATTATATAGCATGGTGTTTTTTCTACTATAGTATAAACATATTTCAAAAAGTTTAGAAGAAGTACGACAGGTAAGTTACTTGGGAAAAAATATAATGAATAACATAAATCAGAATTAAAAATTAACATAATGATTCTTAGTGTCTAGGGACAGACATTTTATTCAGTTTACCTCGGGGGTTGTAATGTGCTATTAGAAAATTTTCAACAAAGTCAAGATTATGTAAATATAATTAAATAAAACCATTTTATTTAAAAAAGAAGAATAGTTTCTAACAATAAGATTAAGTTGAGCTATATACGTAAAAGTCATTTTTTATCCATTCTCTTTATACCTACTAAAATATATTTTGTCCTGAAAATGGATATCCTGAGGCATGTTTTTTTTTTTATTTCAACTTTACTAATTGAAAATGATAAATATGTCAATTACCTACATTCAAAGTTTAATTTTTTAAATATACCTAAACAGTATGAGTTGAAAATTACGAATTACTATCTATATTCCTATAGTAGAGAAACCATTCCTCATACAACAAAGTATCATAATATATACTCGATTAAAAATAATCAAACCATTAGATACCTATATAATAATATAATATTTTATATTTGATTGTAAATAACGTATGTGAACATGCTTAAATTGAAGTAAAATATTGTTTATTTTCAAAACATTCATAAAACTTTTTATAAAAACTAGGACGCAAGAGTACTAATATATAAAGGAAGTGAAATCTAAGACGTATAAATGTATAGGTAATTTAATTTCTCCGAGTAATCTTAGACTTTTAGAGTATAATTTTATACAATGCCTCAGTAATAAATAATTGTACAATACATATATAAATTATTAAATCTCGTTTTAAGTTTAATTTAATTAAATTAAATGACTATTATTCAACTACTATTTTTTCATGAACGAAAATCTTTATTTCTAAATCAAATAATACAGATATTATTTATATTATTGAAAAATAATTGGCAAAAATTAAAATTGTTATTACGTTTTCTAATGTAGTTAAGACATACATTTATAAAAAACTTTTGTTTTCTAGACTACATTGAATATTTGGACTGTTTTAAAATTCAAGTAACTATCTACGTAGTATAATACGATTGTTTTAAAATCAATTACATGTATCTAAAAAAGTTAGCAGGTTTGAACATTTTGATGGTCATGTACGAGTTTCGGTAAATACATTTTCAAACTATATTCAAAATTGATATAAGCTATTTTAATTTATAAGTACAGAATTTAACTTCTTTTTAAACTGATCAAAAACTTGTGTTAAAAATATAACTACAGCTATTAGTTTAGTGTTAAGTAGATTCAATTCAAAATAAAATTTCTTAAGATAAATAAAAACCTTTTTGCCAAAATTTACTCCAGTGGTTTTATTTAGAGTATCGTTAATGCAAAACACTATAAAACTATATAATGAACAAAATAAAATACCTATACCAAATTCTATATGAGGTGCAATGATGTAATCGAGGGTATAAAGGGTTTTAGTCCCTTCCTGCCGAAATGTTTTTAATTTTTTTTTTTAATTTAATTTTATCTGATATACATAACTACGTAATGTTAACCCTCACCCCCACACAAAAAATAAGTCCTAGTTGCGCCACTAAAGGTATGTATAGTACACAGTACGAGTCAATTTAACAATTTTATAATTACCACTTAACGTGTATATTAGCATATAGATATACTTCGCAAGGAGACTTAAACAGTTAATAAAACGTCTGCCGAAACACCTTAATAAGTACCAACTATAACATATTATTTCCCGTTTGTTATTTGTTTTACCTTGAAAAATGCAATAAAAAACACCATAATTTTATTCAATTGAAATGATAATATGATTTTCATAATATTAAATTGAATACATTATTATTTTAAATCGTAAGGACTTAATGTTAGGCTAGGTTAGGTTTCCGAGAGAAAACCAAAATATGTATACCTTTACTACTTCCTACCTGTTTAATATTTGTAAACATCAACTTTCCACCTAAGTATATCTCTTGACATATCACGGTAAGATCCTATTTCTCAACGTTCCTATATGAGGAATCGTATAAATGACATTAATAGGTATGAAATATCAGTGGCCTCGAAACGTAGATACGTCTCACTATAATACCTATATAATAACACAGATAAACATTTCAAAAAGTTATGCGATCTTTATACGATAAGAGATAACAAAACGTGTGAAATCTAATATCAGGTACCTGCAGACTATAGTGACTACTAACAAGATAAATAGAAAACCGCGGTACAAAGAATATGTTTAATGATTTTATACTGTAAATCTATAAAATAGGTTAGATGATAATGTATAGGACCTACATATGAAATAGTCGACCGGGGCCGTCCTCCACGTGATAGAGACATCACAGCTGACTCCCGCGACGGGCAGTTGGTCGTCGATAAGGCCTAACCACCCCGGTACCATTTTGTCAGTTCAGAAGAATGCAAACATAAAATTCGTGTACACTGACCGTTTTGCAGACCGGTACACGCAGCGTAGAATGTCTCTCTCCGTAAAAAGGAGAAACTTCTTTGCTGACGCGCGATGTCCCACTTGTCGGTTATTGACACCGGCGCGGAGCGCGTGATACTTATTATTATTATTAATAATAACAATATTTAACGTGCTCGGATCACTCGGGCCACGGACGGCATTCGATCGATATCAACAAACAGAACAAAATTTAAAATAATGAGAACGAACCAAAGACCGAAAACACCGAACGACCGAAAATTTCACCGCAACCGAGCGCGCTGCCGCCGGTCGAAATGAAAGAAAACCGAACGCGCGAAACTCGAAATCTCGAACGCCGCGGCGACGGATGGAGGCACCAAAAACGACGGGTATTTTTCAAAAATTTCGCACTGGCACGACGACACGGCAAACCTCGCACACACGCGCACAATAACAATAAAACATATACAATCGACGTATATCACACACACACACACACACACACTCACGCAGGCGCGCACGACCGAGCCACTGCACAAACACAAGCGCACACGCACACGCAAAAACAAAACCTTGCCGGGGTAGGGGCGCGCACGACAAAAAATTTTTTATCTATTTTATTTTTCGATATTTTTATTTTTATTTTTTTTTTTTTTTATTCCTATTCCCCTCTGCCTCGTCGGAACGGAATATTTTTACAAATCGACAATAACGAGACGGACCGCACAGGTATACCTGTTCGGGGGATGCCACGTTACCAAACTGAATTGCTGAACGCGCGCGCGCGGCGGGTCCGTGGTCTGAACGGTGCGGTGCACGCACGCGAACGCGCCGACACACAGGTAGTACGGGTGGCGAGAGGACGACGTCGACGACGGAGAGCCGTACCTTATTTCGGTGGTAGGAGGACGAGACCTCCTCCACCTCCTCCTCCGGACCTCACAGTCGAGCCCCCCTCCACCTGCACGCCCGTCCGGCAGAACGGTCGCGCCGGCGAACGCGTTCCGGTCAGAAACATCGCACGGTGCGGCAACGTCGCTCAACCGGTTCGGCCCGCGTTTTCTATATGACCGCGAGCGCCGCCGCCGCCGCCCCCACCGACGCCGGTCGCGCGGGCCGCGGCAATCTTCTACCGGCGCGCGAGAAGCGCTCACGGATTGCGCACGCACCTCTCTCGCCGCCGTCACTCGTCGACTTATCTGTACCTATATTATTATTATTATTATTATACGCATTTATCTATGCCGCCGCCGTTGTAGGTCACCTCGATCGTCTGCGCCGGCCGATAATACTATTCGACTACGATATTATTATTATTGTATACGTGTCGCGATAACGATAATTCAATAGTTTACATGCATTATGCACTTTTACTACTCCTCTGCAGTGACGTAGGTCGTAGGTCGTAGAGACCGCATTACCTCTGACATGGCTGCAGTTTTTTTCAAATCCGTCGAGGTGGCCAATTTGTTTGTTCTTTAGGTATTTAATTATTTGCTAATATTTTTTTTAACAATTCGAATTATCGAAATAATTGAATACCTAATACCTAAACAAAATTTACGATTTTAATATACCTACAAAGTGTGGGTGTTCTTGCATACTTGCATTCACGCCGCTACAAGTCACTCACATAATACAGGAATATAACCCAATAGCCACATTTCTTATTTACATAATCAGGTATTCTTGTGTTAATCATTTTATTCATTGATACGTGTTAGTAAGAAAAATTAATTTGTTTATTGTATTGTGGTTATTCGTCTTTTGTGAAAAGAACGGTGTGAGGCAACATTTTTGTTTCCCTGTTCTTTTAAATCTTTAATACGTACACCGCTGCAGCACTGTCATTTAGTAGTACCTGTACAATATACATGCGGACTTATATGAATATTATATTACCTTTTGTTATGATACAAAATAACGCATAGTATAACATTCAGTATTTTTTACGTTTTTTTTTTTATTATTATATTTTAGAGGGAGGCGAATTGTTATTTTTCGTGTCAGGGGAACCAGTACGTCTGTAGCGTGGCGGCCGCCATCACCGAGGTCAAGATCGAATGGCGGTAGGCGGCGGCGTTTCCCTCCAAAACAATAATTATTAATTAAACTGTCGCGACCTTATATAGTCGCTGGTGGTTCCACAAATTGAAATTTAACATTTATATCATTTACTTGGTTTTCTTTTATTCAACTAATTTAATACTCATAAGCCATAAATAGTACCTATAGTACTGCTCAAAGAACTACTAATTAATAAGTGAAATTAGTGGCGTTTTGTAAAAAACATCTAACGTCAAAATATTCTATAAGTAGTTGAAATATTAGTGGGTTAAGTAATATACTAAAATTAATAACAACTTTTAATTTATTAATTCCCGCGTGGCTTGTGACTAAAGAACGAATTTATATGCACTAAAAGATCTCAAAACTCCTAAAATAGCTATAATGTGCTATAAAATATGCACTTTAAATTTAAAATTATGTTAAAATGAAGTATAATTTGTATATGTATTCATTAATTAAATACTTAAAAAGGTATTTCGTTGTCTTCTCTATAAAAAGTTCTTTAAGTTTCTTTCTCTTCAATCTATAAAATATTAGCCCTGCACATTAGTAAAAAGTAAAAACAAAAATTTAATTCATATTTTACCTTATTGCATACAATATATTATGTGGCTATGCATGTGTAAATATAAGATAAAATTAATATATGTGCAACAAATAAAAATATACACTATAAAACTATAAAATTACAAATATGCATTAAAATATGCAAAATAAAATTAGTGTTATTTTAATAAGAATGATCTAAATCGGGGACAGTCCTCATCAGATTTCAAAAAGCTCATTCCAATACATATATGGAATATGGATACATGCATTTGCATATAAATCCGTTCCATGCTTATGACTGTATAATGCAATAATTGTAAATAAAAAAATACTGTGCAACAATTTTAATATGTTAATATAATAAGAGTGGTGATATGAAGAGCGAAACTTCACAGCTCACTTTTTAAATCAACCACTATAAAGTTGTTTAATTTAAACTATTTATCATCAATAATCTCGAGAAGACCATGAAAAAATACAAATATATAGGTACCTATATTTTAGGTAAGTAGGTTTTATAAAAGATAAGTAATAATATAGCTGATGTCTTGAATACTGTTATATAAGTAATAAATTATAAAACTATTAATACCTATTATATTAATCCGTGCGTAATTCAAAATTATAGTTACTAATAGTATACTATTAAGTATTTATATACTAATTACTAAGTAGGTACCTACAACCTACTTGGTAAAAAAGAATATGATTTTTTTTTTAATTTATTTAAAAATTGTTCGTATTCTTAAAATATAATAATTATTATTATTATTTTTTTTTTTGTAACTATAGTTTCATGATTAAATTCACATTTATGTTAGGATTAGTGAATAACAAATGTATGTAAAGATCCTCCCCTTTTAAAGTTAGATTTTCGTGATTTTTGTGATAAATTTTTAATTAATTTAGTATCATTTTCTATAAAATTTTCATAGATACATTTAGTTTTCCCGAAACTAATTTTTAATTGTTGTAGAATAAAATTATTTCAAGCTAAAAAGACTGGGGTGCTATTGATTTATCGTGTGATTTTTCGTAATTTGCTTATCTTTAGTTTTCTATAAAATATAAAAGTGTACACATTACCCAAATATTTTAAATTAATATATTGCTTATGATGGCAAACTATTCTTATTTCAGGTTCAACAAAACTGAAAGTTTATTATTATTTTCTAAATAATAATAAATTAATGATATCAGACATATTTTGGGTGAAAAGGTCAGCAGAGTATGCATCCATATCTATTTTTTTTAACTCCAAAACACGTATTAAATCAATATTAACTTGCTATTATTAAGTCATAATTTTTAATTTTTCGAATATATTTTTGCTTTAGTCTGACATCTAATACACTATTTAGAGAAATGTTATCGGTAATGTATTATATCATAAAGAACAAATAACAAAAATAAAATTATATTTACATGATACAATGTTGGTGTTTTTATAAAAATCACAATTACAAAATATTAATTTACCATAAATCCTAATTATTAAATCGTGTTACTATGAAATCACAAATATTGTTAATTTCTTGTCAAAATATTGAAAAGAAAATCTACAACTTGCAACTCTTGTTTATACTTTAAACTATCAATGACATTCACACACTTTCAAACACTATTATCACTGATTAACAACTAGTCATTTATTACCTTTGACATAAATACATAATATTTTTGTCATCATAAATCAGAAAAAAAAATTTCTTTGAAATGTAAGGTTTAATGGTTAATAGTTCAAAAATGCAAAACCTTGAAAATTATATCATGTCTAGAAAATTATGAGAAAATTAGTATAAAATATTTGATAAAAATTTCAAATCTCTATAGTTATTTCCATTTTTGTATTACAATTAAAGTTTAAATCACCAATAATTAGATCCAATTTGTTATCAAAAACTAATACGAGTATATTTAACTTAAAAAGGAGTAATCGATATACATTATTCATATATTATTTTATTTTATGATAATTTCTTTGGTATTATTAAATAAACGGAAAATGGGTACCTGTGAAAAGGATTGTCATAAATATCACTGCGTCACGAGCGATTTAGACTGCGATGCCATAAAAAGTTGGATAAGGGTGAGAAAGAAAAAACCTCGACAGACTATATTCGGATGGGTAAAATTTCTCAGGAAAACCTCGGGAAATATAATACTTCATTTATACGGACCGTATATATTTTAGATAATAATGGCTCATAAATAACGTCCCAAGTGCAGGTCAGTATAGTATCCAACTATATCATTATCGCTCCAGTCGGTTCGAGTGTACGATGACCGCGTGTAAAAAATAATATACAATTTAATTTGAATTTTATCCAAACGATAAATTATTATCTTATACGTAGCTGATGGGTTATAACTTATAAATAATAATAACAGTATAGTTGCTGTGTAGAATTTTCGTATGTGGGTTATGAACTCAACCTATATGTTGTAGACACGTAGGTATGAGTATTGGTATATAAGACGGCCACTGCATAATATACTTTAAAAATGATTAGGTCTGTTTTTCAGTGTTTGGTAAGTTCTCACTACTCAAATAAAATTGTGATGAAATCACTTAACTTTTCAAAAAGAAAAGTAACGAAGTTACTTTCACTTTACAAAAACAAAATAATAATAATAACCTAACAGTACAATAGTCGGTGCTTACTAATTGAGTCCCAAACCTGAACGTGAAAAAATATTCTAATTGGCAGTGAGATGTAGAAGATACTTTTTGGACGAAGTCCATACATTTACTATATCTACAACTAAAACCGTCAGCTCTTTTTCGTTCAAATCACTATTTATTTTAGTTGTTTGTATTTATTTCAATTGAAATTATCATTCAATTATACACCAATAACTGTTATTAATGGATAGCTTAAATAAATACTTCTTTTGTAATGCAATAATTAATTTTTCTCACTTGTTTAAGTATTCCCATGCACTCCATTACTCATAATTTACATAAAACTCAAACATAATAAAAATGTCAAACCGTAGAATGAACCGATGTGGACTAGCTAATGTTATATGTAATAGTAGATACTAAATACAAACAGTAAGCTATCTATAAACACTAAAACACTATAATACGTACCTATATAATGTACCCGCCTAAAGTATGTATACGCATCCCATAGGCTGAAAGTCACCTAATGTTTATTTTCCTCTATAGCGTTTTCGGATGTTTTACGTGACGTCGCTGCAGTAAAAGTTTATAAAAGAAGATCCGTTCTGTCGGAAGAGAAATACGTTTACACATGGATATCCAAAATCAATATGAAATGCCGACGAAAAAAAAATAACTCAAGTACACAACACGAATATCGATAAATATAAAGTTAATATAGTTGTAAAGAATTTGGTGTGCTACATAATATTATTTAAGTATCTTATAAATTCTTCATTGATAATTATATTTATTTATACTTTACATCGTAATACACACATCTACATTAAACACTTCCATTTTGTAGGTACTTACGGTATGATAAATATTTATATGTATAATATGTTTCATGTAAATGGTGCCATTAAGTAGTTTAAAAATTGTATGTTCATTTCGATAAAATGAACATTTTATTGTACATTTTTCTTTATTCAATTTTAATAATTAAAATTAAAAATTATACAATATTTTGTAACTCTTAAAAGCTTATTAAATTAAGTAAAAATAAATAAATTTAAAATTATTTTTTTTATATATATATTATATACCTATACGAATCTCTAATTTTTATGAAATGGTCACGGGCCACGGGTTGAGCACTCCTGGTTTATACACTTAAATTAGACTAGCTGGAACAATGACATGGAGTATAAACATTAAGGTGGCAAATCTGGGAAATACTAACAGGGAATGAAATACATTTTAGAAAGTTACCATTGGATGAGCCCTAGGACTTATTTTATAAATATTTAACAATGGTCAACTTATTTATTATACTTATTGTGTTATAATATTATACCTAGTATTTAGTTTAATTAAAGATATTACCACACTTTTAATTAGGTACATATAATAATTACAGTAACACGGAAAAATCAAGAATAGAAATGTCTCCATATCTATACCCTTGTACCTAATTGCAATTTTATGAAAGCATGCCTATAAAGTGTATAACCACAATTTAAGTATTAAAATAAATCAAATAATAATATATTTATTTGTATAAAACAGTTTGATAATATCATAGCAAAGTAACATGATGTCTCGAAAGCTATCCATTTCAAATAATAAATATTAATACATACATACAAATATATATATTATACATACATTAATAACATATATTAATATATTTACATTTTACATATTAATTGTATATTATTATATTAAATTGTATAATACTAAAGTAAAATATTTATTTTTAATTATTTACGTTTATTACAGTGAATGAAGGTACTTAATATACAATTATGTAGGATGACTCGAAAGCACACGTAGTATTGCTTACCCTGCTTGTATTCTTTAATCTATATTTGTATAGTTATTATCATTATTAAAATTATTTCTACTAATATCTCAACTCCTTAAACACTTTCTATTAATAATTAAAATGTTTAATAATTCACTTGATAAATGATTAACAAAACCAAAAAATTACATTATTTACGATGCAATGTTTTATGCAAAAATTAAATCAACCAACCATAATATTAATAGTAAAATAAATTACTTTAGAAGAAATTTCAAAAAACAAATCATGAAATGTATACAAATAGTGATATAGGTTGAGTGGCTGGCAGATCATCTCCGCTCATAATCGGTTTTCGTATAAAATGATAAATCATTGAATTTAAATTTATCACATCCTTTAAAGTAACTTACTCGACATCTACAACAGTCTATGACTACTGTAGTACAATACCTAATACCCACTTTAGTTTTATAATTTATTCTAAGCTTCCTACTTTAAACCTGAGATAATCAAATAATAATGTTTGTTGTACAAATTTATCTTTTTCTGAATATTTAATATAATACCTACTATATTTTATAGAATTCTCTTTTTACATAACTTCAGTCAATTCATTCACAATAAAAATAACAGTAATACCTTATAATTAGTACATCATGTAAAATAATGTATACCTACCATTCTCCAACAATATGCATTAGCTATAGTATGCAAAATTTTGAAATTTGATGTGTATAGGTATAAAATGTTACTATTTTTTTTTTCCAATAAACTTTGGGCCCTATATATAATTAATATTTAATAATGAAATAAAATTTGAAATATAATTTGTTGAAAACTATATGTATAGTCTAACATGACTTCCGAAAATCTACAGGAAGTAACAAAAAAACTGTTCCAATGACTGCGCGTGCGTCACCGGAACAGGAACTTAAATACACCTGCCCTTTTGGTCAACTACCATTCTCCCCAATCAAATTATACTCCGAGCAAACTATATAGAAATATAATATGTATTTAATTTTTAATACCTATGCGCATACTTCGATTACACGTTTTTTTACAATTTACATGCAACCTATTACTTTTAAGTTTTACTTATCAAGACTATGATGTCGTAATAATCTCGGAGATAAAATATTAAATTAAAATTAATATCGAAGATTTATCTAAAACAAATATTTAGATAAAAAGTTTAATTAGAAGTTATTTTGTAATGCTTGACTTAAAATAAAAAATATGTTGAACTTTATCTATTAAGAATATTTAAGTTTATAATTTTAGTGAAGGATATCTGGATATAGAGATATCAATTGAATTCAATAACCACGAATTATGTATTATTTTTATAAAATAATAATAATAACATTTTTATCTGTATAATACCTACAACAAGTTTATTGTTTAATGTTAGTTTAAAAAAAAATAGAATACAGTTTATTACAGTAAATAATAATATAAACGATTTTAAAAATATTTTAATGTTCATTTACCCAATTTTACCTAATATTTGTTAGGGTGAACAATTTTCAATTGCACAATCTAATATTAATCATTACTCATTAATATATATTGAACTTGATTTAGAATTTAGATACACAATTATACAAGTACTCATTAATAAAACATGTACAATTAATTGTAGACTTACATCTATCAAGCCATTAATATAGTGCCAACACGACTCTATTTTTTTATTCATTTTCATTTTTTAAACTTGAATAACAAATATAATTAAAATTAAGACAACTAGATTAAAATCTATAAAACAAATATTTCTTATAATTTATGTACAAAAATAAATGCTTTTTAAGAGGTTTTAATGCATAATTGTAATAACATAATATACATATTACTATTATATAATATAGTATGTTAATAGGTTTTTACATAATATTATGATATCAAAAATCTTTCAATCAGTGCAACTCTAACACTTAATAATTATTAGTTAATATAACAATTAGCTCGAGGCTAAAAATATGCCATAATTTTTTTATTGATGGTATAATATTTGATTTATCAAAATTCTTTAAAAACATTAATATTTCTTTTTAATAAAAAATATATAATATAAATTATTATTGTATGCTCAGTACAAATTTAAATATTTATGAATTAACTTGTGAATACCTACTGACTTATATGAGTAGGTTTTAAAGTGGATTTTAAAATGTATTTAAAAATATTATGTTGAATACAACCTTAAATACTCAATTTAAATTTTAAGTCCAAGAACCAAAAATTATTAATTCATAATATTTAAAAAAAAAAAAAGCTTAAAATAATACCGTTGTAACATTACGTTGTTAACGTTTTAAAAAAATATTATTGTTTGAGATTTTCAAGATAAACCTATAATAGATACTAGTTAAAAAAGTGTAATAGCTAATAGCCAAAAGGACTTCTATTAGTTACGGACCTTGAATTATTTTTTTTAAATATAAAATTCAAAAATTTACAACTACATAATAAAATATACAAACAATTATACATTTATTTATGGTTGTTTTTCATTAGATAAATATACATAGCTAATGGAAACTCACCAACATAATAAAACAAATAGGTACAAATGCCCATTTAGAGATTACAAAACAGACATATATATATAACATTCATGTAGATCTACGGCCACTATAATACACAGAATACAATAAGCGAACTGAGCAAGTTGAAAAACTTTCCCACTCATCCAACAATGCTCTCATAAACCATTCTTTCACATACCAGGACATAAAAAAATTGATAGTTAAAGATGCACACGATCAGTGGTTAAACAAATGGTTAAAAATTTCGACCATATTAAACGAAATTAAAAGAACCACTTACCCTGCTTGGCTCTTGCCTGAGAATATTTGAAGAAAACAGGATACTTCTATTAAACGCCTTAGAATAGGATACACGCGTATCACACACCATCACTTTTTAAAGAGAGAAGAACTCCCCTCCAACATGTTCCTGCTGTAGAAACGCACTCAATGTGAAACATATTATCTTTGAATTCTGGAAAGTAAAAGAGAGAATGGAGTATTCCCTGTCATAATATATTAGAATATCTCAACCTAGACTCGTACAACATCTGATAAATATTCTTAATTTCTTATTAAGACCAAACCTGCTCAAAAATATATAAGTATATAATTGCTAGTTTTAAATATAATCTTTTGTAGATGGCTTACTATAACAAATCTAAACTTAATTTAAACTACAATCATAGTAAATATTTATAAGCTCAATTATATCGTCCAATGGTTTTTGACGTCGCTAACATATTTGTGTATATAAATATATAAATATTTACCTATGTCCCAATTATTTCTGGTTCATTCTTAAGATTTTTATATTATCTTTAAATAAGACATAATTATTAATATCAACCTTATTTTATTATTCATTAATCATCTTATGTTAAAACTTAAAATTTACCCTACATTTTACTATTGTAGTATTTTGAATATTTTATACTTTAACTATATAATACATTCACCATTCGAATTTCACGTCTTTAATATAAGACTAAAATAAAAATCTTCACATATTAAGAATACTTGGATATATTTAATAAAGACTATGAAGAATCTATACTGACTATTTAATCACTAGGTACTTATGTTCACTTATAAGGGATTATTATATTCCAAGTTACAACAAAACCAACATAAATCTGCAGGTCAAAAGTTACATTGACATAAACTCAATGCTTAAAAAAAATGAAAAAACTATATTGTTAATAAGTATATATGACCATAACATAATATATATTCTGCCGTGTACTCACACAAGATACTTTTATTATTTCTTAAGTGTTTTTAATACCTACATAGTTGGCTAACCAATATTGAAATAATTTACCACGTATTCTGTACGAACTATACCTGTAATATTTATACAGTAGAGGTAGACGTTAAATTTATTTTGATTAATTTCAAATTAACTTACTTAAATACTATAGTAATAAGTTTACAAGTATACATAAATACAAAAAAAACACACTAAAGCTAGGTATTGTAATTTGTAATGCATGTAGAGAACTTAAAACGTTGCCAACTACACTCAATAAATTATTTAGTTATATAATTAGTTAATATGTAAAACGTAACTATATAATATTATTTATAATTAATTTAATAAAACGTGTTTTGTATCAACTTTTACAAAATCTTTAGTAAATAGTTTTTTATCCTATTTTTCTACTTGCTAGGTATAGGGTAGATTGTAAAAATGTCAGTTAGAAGAAAACAAATTCCGCCGTCTGGCGTCAACAAGGTCGCATTCCTCGTCTAGACTCTTGTGTAAAATATCAACTACTATTTATTTTATCTGCCCATATTCACAGAGAGTACAATTCAGATAATAATAACTAGCCTCTAAACCCTAATTTTTCGAAAACACCACAATTCAATTACCATAGTACTTAATGAAAGTAATAAATATCGTTTTTTAAATAAGTATAATGCAGGAATAAATGTTCTAAACTAAGTTTCCATACTCGTTATACAACTGAAATTTAAAAACATAATTAAACCATGACTAATAAGTAATAACAGTAATGACATAAAATAAGAAATATACAGCTAATAATATGGTTGTTTAATTTTTGTTTTCAAAGCTATATTTTTAAAAACTATACAGAACTTTCTACTTGGTATTTATTCACTTATAGATTTTAATATAAATATAAAATTAATTTAAATATAAAATAAATATATAGGTTTTACAATAAATTATGTAAGTTTTTTTTTAATTTATTTATTTTTATCATTATATTTTTTTTTGTGTGTTCGAAGACATATTTTATAGACTATAGTATATCTTTGATCTTCGACTTGCTGGATTCTGGAAACAAATTGAATCTAGTTAGAACTTTGAGCGGTCAGAAGAAAACGATACACAGTACTTTTTAAGCTAATCTATAGAAAATAAAATTTAAAAAAAATAAATAAATTTGAATTAATGTCCATAAATATTATTGTGTACACTATTTTATAATTGTAATTTAATCGTTATTGAGCGAAAACAGTCCACTAGCTCAAGTGTGTATAGTTCTGTTGTATTATAGGTGTTGAGTGGGTCCCTATTTTAGATTTTTATTATATCATTGTATACGAAAAACGATTATGAACAGAAACGGCTGTCAGACTATATTACTAAATATATTTCATATTTGCATGATATATTATTATGTTTTTTCGATATTATAGCTATAATAAAGTCATTTATTTTACTTTTAATATTACGGTAAGTTATAATAATTTTTCCGAAATAGGTACTACATTTATTACATTTTTTTTTATTTAAATATTATTATAATATTATATTTATATATTTTCATCATATTATATCAACTTATATAATTCAAAATGTAATAACATGTAAATGCCGTATAACCAAACAAAAATTCTGTTCAACGTTATAACTCACCATTTTTTTTTCTTTTTGAGTACACTTTATTCAAATTAAAGTATTAAACAAGAATAATAATAGTTTTAAGCAGCCTAACTTTATAAACGAAGTTTATCTGAATTTTCTACACACCTAAAACCAAAAGAATATACGTACCTACCTATATAGACTGTTTAGGAGTAAAGCCTAGTTAGATTTATTATTTATGCCAGGGGTGGCCAGCGAGAAGAAACTCTCGAGCCACCAAATGTATTAATAAATATGAAAGAGCCAAAATGTAAAAAGAAAAAAATGTCATATTATTATATAATACATAAATTCATATTAAAAAAATTTGTTTGTAAACATTTTACGATAAGATAAGAGCCATTAAAGTCTATGTGGCGCGAGACACGAGATCTTTCGCGGGGCGCGGTTTGGCCACCTCTGACATATGGGTACATTATAATATACATTACCTATAATATGTGAAGAGGTACAATATACAAATATAGTTATAAAAAATTGAATATTAAATACTTTAATAACATTATGAATAAATTTAATTTATCAAAAAGAAATAATGAATTTATAATAATAATTAATACTTTTACTTAATGTTTTTTTTTTTTAAATAAAAGCAAAATTATTTTTCCTGAAACAATATAATATTACCTATTATTAATTATTAGGTAGGTATTTGAAAAATTAGATCATAATTATTGACATTGTAAACATCCAACATTAAAATAATAATTAATTGATTTAAATTTTATTTTTGTGTTCTTACTTATTTTTTATTAATTTGTATAATCTAATTAGAATATTAATGCACGTAATTAAAATGCAAAGGCTATAATGCTATATAATATATATATATAGCTATAGTCACTGTCACGCACGTTACTATTAGAAATAGCCATTAGGTAAACAAAAATGTTGTAGATACAAATAAAAATAAATAATTTACTCTTAATACACACTCTTTTTAATCTATATACTAAAAATATGGCTATTAAGAAAAATCTACATTATTCATTAATTACGCCATTGATTATGAATACTAGTATTTAGGAACCCTGCAGAATTAAACACCATAAACATTTTGTAAAACCTCAGATTTTAAATAAAATATTAATTTATAATTATCTGTTGGAAAATGTAGTTAACCAACATAAGTATTTTTCTTATGCCTTATTATGTCTTTAAATATTTAATTTACAATTTAAGCAACGACTTTACAAACCTTCATGATTTTGACGAGTTTGAAAGAATAGTATTATAATACTACAAAACCTTGAAAAAATAATTGTGCTTGAGTGTTTTCGATATTTTGAATTTCTTTAAGAAAAACTTATGAAGAACCATTTTCAAACTTTCAGAAAAAATGTTTAAATCAATTTCTTGAAAAGTTTGTTACACCTATCCTTACTTACCATTAGTCACTACTTATATCTTGTTACGTAGACTATGAGTATTAGTTAGTTAATACTATTTAATGGAAATTAATACTTCTAGGTATTTAAAATGTTCACTTGCTCAAAAGAGTATGATCTAGCTTGAGTAAGGTCTGATTTGTTTTTTTATTGCACGTCTGGTCATAATTACTGGGTATACATATTTAGTTATTTGTTTTAATTTATGCTATAAAGCTCTTATTTTTACTGGAATAGATTAGACATTTTATGGTTATTATTATTTCGTTTTAGTTTTTCCTGGTATTTAAATTATAATGTCATCCAAATGTAGGCCAGCATGACAGTTTTTCCATTCTGTTTCTGTACCTCCAATTAATTTTTCTAGTGCGTCCCTTTGTTTTAGTCAGAAATTCATTTCAAACTATAGTGAAGGTAACTTTCAAGGGGAGTGAACATTATAAGTTGCAAATTTAAATTATTTTTAACTAGTTTTATGAGTATTCAAAAGTTTTTGAAAGCTAAGAAAATTAGTCTTTTTGCAAAAAAAACTAGGCTCTTGCGAAAAAACTATAGGCTCTTTGTGATGAGGTAGCCCGTCTTCGAACTACCTACCTAGTACTTACTTATTATTTTTCCAAACGGCTGACTGTTTTTGGCTTATTGCAAATAGACTAACAACAATTTGATCATTTAAAAACTACAATTATTATTTATTATATAGTACCTTCATGATTTTTTACTTGTGCCTACAAAAAAAAAAACAAAATAATTTTAATAAGTAAACTATATAAGCAGTAAACAACTATTATATTAATTTTATTTAGTGGTGTTATATAATATTATTGTACGGTTTTTATAACTAATAAATTAGTAAATTACTAATTTTATTTATTTAAAATGTTAATACAAATTACAAAACATCATTCTAAACAAATGGGTTGATGCCCTTGTCTGAAAAAATAATTTACTATAGCTTACCTAGCTCAAAATACCACTAAAAACAATACATAACAATAAATAAACATAAAATATGTATTTTTATATTTTATCTCTTGTTAATTAAAGTAGTAAATAATATACTTTAAAAATAAATAAATACAATTAATAATAAAATTAAAAATTAAAAATAATAATATTTTAAATACTTATCCAGTTTACATATTATAATTATTTTATTTTTTTATTTGTTCAAGTAATAAATTACAATAAAATAATTGGTGTATAATTATTTTAGTTTTTAAAAGACCTAATATTATAAGACATAAGTAACATTTTTCATAAAAATTCGTGCTACATATTTTTTCATGTACAGTGAGTTGATACAAAACGAAGCCTCCAACCCCCTAACCACTTCAATGTCATTATAATTTTTAATAAAATATCAACAATTTTTTCAATAGGTAATAATTCTTTTTTTTAATCAAATTTCACATTATTTTTTGGTAGCAACCTACCTAGTTCAATATTAAAAATAAAGAAAATATAAATCTGAAAATAACAGACACTATTAAGACGTATTAACAATATTATTCCTTATTCGTATGTGGAATATATTATATAAAATGTAATTAATATATTTGATTCTTCGTATAAACTGTCTTGCTTGACTTGTTTCCTGAAAAAAATAAACATTCATAAAAACATACAAAAAAAAAAGAAATCTTATTTATTAGTATTTACACACTTAAACACTTCTCAAATTCGTATTGCACACTTCCTATTTCGGACTACACATTTTATGTGAAAGTTCACTAAAAAATAAAGAGTGCTATATTTATCCAAATCTTGATCGTGCTTTATTTTATTATATATGTATTTATATTTTCCATTACGGCATTACCATATCTGGAATCCATAATTTTAAAAATGTCAAAATTTTGGATAGGTACATATTATATATTGTAGATTTTCTTAATCCAGGTTTTTTTTTTTTTTTTGTCACCTTATCGTATTGTTTGAGAGGTTTTTCATATTATATCTTTATAGAGTACATTTTCTTGTGTAGTTCTTGTAATATCTACAGTCTACACCCTACAATCTGCATCTTTTATGAATCTTGATTAAGTACCGGAATTTTGACAGTTTGTGTCAAACACTCAAACCAGTCAAACCAATGTGATTTATAGATTTCGGCATTCAATGACTTATACATATATACATTTTTCGTTTTCTTGGGCCTTTCGATTTTCTGTAATAAAACATTATTTTTCTTCCCGAGTTTAAGTACCTACCAATAGTTTTGTGTGAAACTCCATAATTGCGAAATTATGATATGCTAAGGTTTTTCGTACCTACATTGACATGTTAAAAACCTATGTTGTTTTTATTTCTTATTATAATTTTCATCAATTGATTTTTTTTTTTTAATTTTTGTAACACACTAAAGAAAATGTTTTAAGCAATTTTGTCGTCTCAACTTCAATTCTCAGAAAACTAAGTGATGAAATAGGCCTCTAACTTACACCAGCTGTATTATCTGTTTGGTTTTAACTTTTATACTTTTAAACAACATAGATTTATTTGAACTTTGTTGAAGTTTCAGTTTTTAACTTTAGTTAAACTTGAGTGTCAGTACACTCAGTAGGTATCTAGTTTTAATTATTAGATACCTAGTCATATTTTTTTCACATTGGTAATGACAAAAAGGAAATTAAATCTAAATGGATCTTTACGAGATACAATTACAAAGAAAACTCAGCGATGATTTTACAATTCATACATGAAACAAATGTGAGAGCTATGCCTATATGCCTATAATATATTCAGACAAAACTTATGAATAATCAAAATATAAAATTTGATATATAGCCCCCCCCCCAAGTCAAAAACTGAAATTTCACCTATGAGCTTAGGTTAAGTCAAACATATCTGTTACATGTAAGTTTTGTTTAGTTTTAATTGGTTTATGAGGAATCCAAAGGTTGTTGCTTACAAGTTATAACTCCAAGAGAAAATTATACTTGAGAACATTTCCCCACTATAAAATTATTTAAATTAAAACTAGGTATATCATTTATAAAATGTATATCAAAAACCAAAATATGAACATTAACTAGTTGAAATTTTTAACTCATGATTTAGCATTGTCAAAACTATAATTTTCAGTTTATTTTAACAGTAATCCACTAATTAAAGGACTTACAACTGAGTTGCAAATTGCAAGGATGATACACATTGCCCATTCAGAACCATCTTCTTCATTACTCATAACTTATAATTCATAATCAACACTATAGGTAGGTAACCAACCTACTATTTACTATCTTGACATTTTTCCATCACTTATTGTTTATATCATAATTTCTAAATTAAGTTTAATTGTAATTTTAATCATTGAGTTACGAGTTTGTCCTTTTTCTAATCTATTTATACTAATCTTCCAGATGGCATCACTGGTTTTAAGTATTGCAAAAGCTAAATTGTCCAAATCTACAAATAACATACACAATACATATTGTGTTTCACACTGTTATCCATAAATATAAAATGGTCATTTGTATAATATATTACATAGAAAAGCGTAGTAACTAAGAGTAGACCCCTTATTATTATTAATTATTCATATACTATTTTTTCTGACAAATATTACAAAAATCTTTTCAATAATGCAAAAATGATTCAAAGATGTGCATCACTTATTATCAAGAAATCTGATGTTATACTTTGAACAATATTAAACCATGGCTAATTGTCTAGTAGATGTGTGACCTTAAATTGATAAAATTGCCAAGTTAACTTTCTTAAGTGTAACCATTGTTATGTTACAAGCAATTTTTTACAGAATATAATATTGAATCCAAAAATATAGAAAAGGAAAATTAACTAATCTAAGAAATGTAAAACTCAGGCCTTTAACATTTTATTTGTGCAACAATACAGAAATAAACAATTAAGGGTAGTTATGAATAGTGAGTACACTATTAAGATTTTTACATTAAACATCATATTAAATATATATAATATATATACATGGGTATATATTTATTTAAATTCAATTTTTCAAATATAATTCGACAATGTCAAAAGTTAAATTTGGCACAAACATCATACTTATGTAAGTACCTAAAATTGCCTTAATTATTAATCATTATACAGTAAATTTAAATTTTAAACAATAATTAATTGACAGTTACGGATAAAAGTTGTTAACAGGTGATTTAATATATAATCAAAGTAAAATTGATAATATATTGCAATAACCAATATCAACAATTAATGAATAAAGGGAAAATTAATGATTAATGTAAAAACATCTTGCAAAAGTCAGCAAGCAATAATATTACTCATTGAGTAAACACATTTTATCAGCAAATTATTTGAAAAATATATTTCAACTGGAAAACATACTTAATTTGTATTTTTTTTTTTTTTTATTATAAATATATATGTATAAAAATATTTTTATCAATTATTTTTAATATGATTATCTTAAAATCTTGGTGTTCTGCAACATGAACAGTTCAGATTGTAAAACAATTATTTATAAAAAAAAAAACCTAATAGAAGTATTAACAATACATTTAACTTATCAAATAGATTAAAAAATCAGATTGACGAAATATAAAATGTATACACAAAAAATAAGTATACAAATTTTAGGCAAAGATTAATTGATCAGTTTTAATTATATTGATTAATTGAATTCAGTTTGGCGCGAGATTTTTTTTCATCACTAGAATCACTAGTATCAAATCCAGAGTCTTCAAAATATGCTTTAGAGCATACTGATTGAGCACGTCTTGATATTACACAGTCTATAAGTTTCCCAAAAAAGTCTGGAAATCCATCATAACCTATGGAAACAATATCATTAATTTTTATTCAAATTTTAATAAGTAAGAATATTTACCAGGATAAGCATTAATATCAATAATTGCATGCCGATTAGTATCATTTTCAACAACAATATCAACACCATATAGAGACATGTTTAGATAACTGCCGAGAGTTTTGACAATAGAATGCAATTTTATTGGATCTATGGAAGATCCTTTGGCACTTTCAGAAGGATCAAGTACACTAAGTTCGCTACTTGAATCTGATTTAGACACAGAGTGACTATCAAAAGTAATAGTATCTCGATCATCTATAAATAAATAATTAAATAAATAATAAATAATTTAAGTCAAAATAAGAGACTGGTTTGAAACAAATACTCTACCATTTGAAGCATAAAAATTTTTTAATGATGGTCTCTCAACCATTTGATAATGATCTCCAACCACATACAGCTTGTACAAAATTGCATTGTGATTAATGAATGATTGAGCGACACATGGAGGCTTACAATCAGCTACACCTCGTTCATTAAAAATTACAGACATCTAAAAAATAAGTTGTACACCTTTGTAATATAACTATAAATGTGTCCAAGATTAACTATTCTTATGTTCTATTTTATAGTTTACCTGATGACAGTAAGTTGTACCTTGAGCTACAAATGGCTTGCAAACTAAAATAAATCAATATATTAGTCTACATTTTCCAAACAATAATAATTAATAAACTTACTGAATGGAAACGTGACTCCAGCATTTTTTAGTTTTTTAATATTCTCTTTCACATTGGTTGACAGAATTTCCACAAATGTTGGTGTAAAAACATCTAACATATATAATAGACAAGTATAATTAAAATTTAGTAAAAAAAGTTTACTAAGTACTAAAAAAAATATATATATATATTTATACTGTTTTAAAATTGTTTAACCTAAAATAAATTGTTGAATTAGGCCTTGACTGGGAAACATTAGGTATTAATTATAATTATTGGTGTCACCAAGTCACGTTTTTAATTATTTTGATAAATATAATGATATAGTTGGTACAGATAACATTACAATGATAGTATTATAACTGTAATAAAACTATATGATTTTACTATAAAAAAGTAATTTACACGAGAACTTAGTCAAACAGAAAATAATTATTTAAATTAATTAAGGTTTTTACAAAAAAGATGTTCAACAGAACTATAGATAATTATAGTATAATTATTGTCAAAAAAAAAGATTTGCACCTAAACATAAAAATATAATGGCAATTAGCCAAATGGTTTTGGCAAAATTTTAAATCACCACTAATAAATCTACATATGAGACATTGGCTTGAAACATAATAACAGTAAATTGACAATTGTATAAGTGCCAACATGAAATAAAAATAAAAATGAATTTAATCATCTATGTTCAATTGGGCTATCCCTTATTGCAGAATTCATTCTTTAATTTCCATGCAACATGCAATAGACTGCATGTGATTTCCTATTTCATTTAAGTTAACTTAAATAAAAATAAATATATTAACATGTTGTTTTCGTAATGTATTTTACTAAATCAAGCAAAGGACTAAAAAGTTAAGGAACATTAAATTGCCCTTTTCCCAATGCAATCAGCATCACAACACAGTGTCAACTATGTCCTACACAAACATATGCTCAAGTGGCAAATGTAATTGTAATGGGAAATAATGAATGTGAAGAACACTTCACTAAAAAGCTATTTCCCAAACAAAACAAAATAATAGGTAGTATGAAACCTTCCATAAATATATATAAATATAATTATACTTTTAAATTGTATTAAGTACCACTTTAACTGTGTAAAGTGCTATACTTAAATATACCATGAGACAAACCTCTTAAAATGCCATTACTACTTATATTCTTTATATTTTTTACAATACCATATAAGCCCCAGGTCAAGGTCCTATTTAGTGTGAGAGAACCAAAATAATTTAGACAACTTAAAATACCTAGTTACAATAATAATTGTATATTGGTGTACCAATATTGTTCAAGGTGGTGTTCAACACGACATTATACGTTTTGTAGCGATCGAGCAAGGTACGAACACTATCTAATGGATCAATGATTAATACTTTTGGATGATTCTTAATATACTGTTCAATTCTATCTATGATTTGAATTGCCTAAAAATGAAATAAAATTATTTATAAAATATAAGAAATACAACATAAATATAGACATACCTTTTCATCGTTTCTGGCAATTATTTCAGTAAGTTTATGTAAAATTACTGCAAATGGCCCTTGATCTTCTAATGGTCTTTCAAGATCCAACTTTAAAACAAAATAATATACTCTGTGATTAAAATTGTAATATCTTTGATAATTTAAATGGTTATTGTTAGAAAATTTAAAAATGAAATAAATCATAAAAAATGATATTATTATTATTAAATATTTATTCACTCAAAAAGAAGTAAAAATGCATATTTATTGCTCCAAGCATAACATTAATTAAAATAATATAAATCACAAACAACTATTTAGAACCCAAGTATTTCATTTATGATTTAGCTATAAATTAGTTTAATTGAGTTTTAACATCTCAAAAAATAAAGGCCATTATCCATTTATATACAGTATACAATTATAAGGCTTTATCAAGCGACAAAATTCACTAAAACATAGAATTATAGAAAATAGTTTAAAACAAATCAAAACAAACTAAATGTTATCAATAATATTTTAGTTTCAACTAAACAAAATTCTAAACCCATTTAAACATTTAAATGAATAATATTATTAAAATAGTTATACTTATTACACACAAAAATTACATACATTACTATATAAATAAAAAAACTAGTTAATCAATTTATTTTTACAATAAAAAAACACCCCACTCTATAACAATTAAATATACATTTTTTTTTCTTAGAAAGCATATTAAGTTAAAATAATGATAAAATGTCTTACTTTCACTAATTCATATCCATGCTGCCTGCAAAAAAAAAAATTTTCTATTAATTGTCTTCATTATTATATTAGTAGTATTATAATATTTTTAGATACTAAATATATACATAAAATACCTAACATATTAAATTATATGCCATAATAATTAAATTTGAAAATGAATAACAAACATGAAGGAAATGTTGATTTGTTTAATGAAAAGAGGTTTTTAGTAAGTACGGACAAATTAAAATTATAAAAAATAAAATCATATACATAATAAAGTTTTGATTGTATTTAAAATTATTTTAAAAAATATACTTGAAAATATATAATATATACTTACAAAAAAATATTTTAAACAAATAATTACTTAATAAAATATACTTTTTTTTGAACGGTTAGATTAAGAACCTAATATTTAAATATTTATTTATTAATGTAAAATAATTTTGATGCTAAAATTCTTTAAAAATAAAATATATTATCTAATAACTAAACTATATTTTGTTACTTTAAAAAAATTATAAAAATATGATACCTATGAAATATTGCAATTCAATCAATTAACTAATAATTGGCTTATTTTTTTTTTAATTAAACACAAATAATTAACTATAAAATCAAATCATGTATAATAATTTATTCTTATTTGAAGCATTAAATGGCATAGGTCAGAAATAAATATGCCTGTATAAAAGTAGATTATTTTTGTTTCAGTAAATTTTATTTGCATTATTTATAATAGGTAACTATTAAAATATTAATTTTTAAATTTAAATTATTAAAATCTATCTGATTTTTTTATCATCAAATATAAACTAATCAGTAAGTACTTTAATATGTTTATGTTTATTTAAAGGTACATCAATTACTAAAATGTATTACACTGTTGTTTTTATTAAAACATTGATTGATGAATAAACTAACAATTTATCAAAAAAATATTAAAACACTCTAGGTATAACACATTTTTTTTATTTCTACTTATAAAAAATACATGAATACGTTTTAATATTATTATAAAAATGTAGAATATAATTTTTTTCATAATAGTTTATAAATGATAAAATAAAAATATTTTTGAGCAATTTTTATTTACATTAGGAGAGAGGTATACCAATGAAAAATTATTATGTTCTTACAAATTTCTAGGTTTACTATTTCACAAAATTAATTTTAATTTTATTAAACTTGCATCAATTTATTAGTAGGCTGTTAACACTAAGCATTATAAATTGTCTACTGTTTTTTTTTTTTTAATCACTTTCATTTTTTTGATACTTTAATTCCATGAAAGACTGAATTATTAAGACTTTGTATATTTTTATGAAAGAGCTTATTATTATCTATTTTACAACAAAACAGATTTATTATTCTGCATAGTATGAATTCATAATATTGTCACAAAGTAAGATAATATATTTTTTATAACTTCTAAAAAATGAATTGTTAATAATAAAATAAATTTAATAACCATAAACAAAGTTAATTTAAAACTATGTATACATCATAGATCTATAAACTGATTATTGACTTCTACAGTGGTGTCAAACTTAATATTTATATCAGGACACGGCCTAATAATTTTTTTTTAATATGGGACTGTGGCCAAAAGCTTTTAGATATAGTATGAAACTTACACCAGAATAAACTTGATACTTAATTAAAATTAAAAAATATATTAATATTTTTATTAATAATATTGTTTGGACAATATTTATACTTCTTCATGAATAACATAAATCAAATTAGATGTAATAAACAATTACACACTGTATTATTAATGTGTCGTTTGAAAATTGAATATAAAACAAATATCACATTCAAATTTTTTTTGTTACACAAAGTAAAATGTAGACTTGTAGCCACATAAGTGGTTAAGTACCGTTTTTTTTTAGTTTGGCCTGAATTCATTTTTAGAAGTTTGGCATAACTGGTATATTGTCTATGCTATACAGACTATTTGTACATTAAAACTGAGATAAACAGTTCATAAAACACAAGATAAACAAATCATATAAACTAATAAAATTTAAATAGCACTATTATCTGACTAATCTATTGTGCCTAATTCAATTGATAAAAATAAATTTGGTTCTATATTCCGTCCAGTGAAAGAATACCTATACTGTGACCAATGAAAATCATTTATCCTGTTCATCCCCATGCAATCTCAATGTGTAAAATTGGCATGTTTTCTTATTGGAAAGAGTATAGTTTATAATCATTAAAAATATTTTATATATTAATTTCAGAGCATTTAGTCAAATGTCATTTATGTACAACATAAAATGTAAAATGTATCTTTATATTTTTTTTTAAATATTTTTCAAGACAGATAAAAATTATGTTTTAATTGTTTATTTTTCTATTCAATTATTTGATACTTTTTCTACATAGACATTTAGAAAGTACATCTGAATATTTATATATTGAATCATTTTATACGTTAATATAGGGGACAGAAAAAAAGTCCCCAAAAATGTTTTGTTACTTTTTAATTATAATTTATTTTTGTAACGTTTAGGTATATCATAATTCATAACATATCATATAGAGTGATTAGGTACATTTTTTATTTAAAATATTTAAATTTGTACTTTTTTTCCTACCATCGTTAATAAGTAGATTTACCTATAAAAAGATATAATTATAATAAAAGCTAAAGAATATAATTATTAATTATGATAAAATGATTTCTATTTATTTAAGTTATCTTATTTTAGTTTATATATTTAGGTATGTAAATTTAATTTTGTAATATTATAACTAATTATAATGTTTTTAAAACTACCATAGATATTATATAATAAATGTGTTTGATGGTAAGTGATTAAAAAATTTAACTACCTCGAACCTACAAGAATATTTGTTGAATACTTGTTTTATCTACGATTATCCTCCTGATAATGACTGCACATGTCAATAAACATATTATTTTTAAGTAAAAATTAATATAATTAAGTATAGGTATTGAAACTATTATTTATTTTAAGCCATTTTTGAAAATAGTTCTTATTATGATTCTTCCAATTTTATTTTATCAATTAGTAAGCACTAATACAATAAGTTTGCTTCTTGTTATGCATATTACATAAGCATCAAAATAAATTTTAATACAGTTTACCAACTAACAATTTAAATAAAAATTAAATTCAATCTTATAAGAATAAAAAGAAATGTATAGGTACCTCTATCAAGAAGCAACAATAGCTGTTCTCAGATTTTCCAGCACAGAAACATTTCCCTAATTTGAGCCTGATACAGGATCACATACAAAAATCTACTTAATAACTACTTAAAAACTTCTCATCTAACCTGCACACTTTTCCAAATTCGATCCAATTGAGTTTCTGGCTCTTTCTGTCGGACATCCAGTATCCGATGACCATCGACGACGGGGCTTTGTCGTTTTCGTCCATCGCGGCCACTAGTCTACTAGACTATGTCTAGATTGACACGGTGATATCGTCTTCCTCAATTAACAACACACTGCAAGTCGCGTGCGCTCAATTCACATGTCCACATACAAATGTGGCAGTGTTGCACACTCATTCGTCATCTTGGACCGAATACGAATTATTATTTTCAATTATTTTACCAGAAAAATACGCGCTGAGAAACAACTGCATTAAGATTCGAAGGCCGTTTACCGCCCATCACCGTGTGTCGTATGCGGTATGCGTTGTTAATCGTTACCTGATAGCTTGCTTATTTGCCGTTCGCACAGTAGTTGTATATTGTGATGGTTTCACTTTTTTTCTTCTCAATCTTATCACGATTATACATAAAGTACGATAATAAATTATATATATACATATGTGATGATATATGATACCATAATGATACAATGTGTGCAAATTTAAAGCCAATACCTATCTTACATAATAACAAAATAATATGAAAAACTAGATGGTATATATTATATAAATAAATGTAATATTTTGATGATACTCCGGTAGCCCGGTAGCACGGAGTGATAACAACTAAATGAATCACCACGAATCGTGCAATCGCAGATCACGTTTGTGACAGTGTGTGTGCGCCCACGCGTTTCGCCGCAACCGTGTACCTACAACCTACGACAGTTTCAAGTTTCAACTACGATTCGTCATGTATTATAGACGTACCGATCTATTGAATAAATATATCGAGTTCAAGAGAAATATCAAATGTAGATATACAAATCAACAAATAATAATATGATAAAAATTAATATTTTTAAACTTATTCCATTGAGAAATGTATTTATAATTAATTCGTCCGTTGCAATACCACTGCATAACTCAAATTCTCAAATGATGTCGGTACATAAATTGTGGTCTCTATATACTTTTTCTTTTTTTTTAACATACCTGCTAATTGGTTTTACGTGTTACTTATTGATGAGAAGGACAGAGACCTAAAAAAAAATGTTAAAAAGTAATTTCTTTCGTTCAGAAACTTGCTTAAAATAAACTATAATAAAATAACTAACGTAGTAACGTATTAAAACGCCAATAAATATTATAAAAATACTTATTGCAATACTTGTAAACATGTGAAAGAAGTTTTTATTTTTATTTACTACATGTCTACATTAGATAATAATTGAAATTATCAATTTTACTATGGATGTCATTATTATCATAAAATTAATTCTAGATAAAAAAATGAGTGACCACAGTCCACAAGTGCTACCAAAAAGATACCTATGTACCTATATAGTGACTTAGGTATGGACGTATGGTAATTTAATCAATGAACTCCCAAATTTAGGTGTTTATTATAATCTACATTCTACAACTACATATTACTTACCTATCTATTACCTATAAACAATAATGTTATAAATATAAATTTATAGTAGATAACAACTCGCGCATCATAATCCACTATAATATCGACATTTTAAAAACACATAGCACATATTGTAGGTACACCGTACATATCAATCATATCATCGATATAAAACAAATATATAATATTTATGTACATATCTATCGTGTAATTTATTGTAATTATAGCAGTATTATAGGCTTATAGCTTATAGGCATCTTCAACGAATACAAGTTACCTACAACACAATAATGAACAGCAATTGAACAAAAAGTATAGGTAACGGAATAATGCATAATATTATTAATCATATTATCTTAATTAAGTACCTACTACCTAACAATATTACAAAAATAACACAAAAATTACAGATAGCTATTATAGGTTGCAATAAATTGCGATTAGCATACAGATTTTTCCATTTCAATTATTTTTATTTGTAGTTGTCAGAAATATTAAATTCTGACATTCTGTCCAAAATTTTAACTATATAGATATTTTGTTCTATAATTTGATGTATAGATATTAGATATACACACACAGCACACGTAATAGGTAAGACGACTGGCGAGTAGCTCATTGCGAACTTCAGTTATTTTTCAAAATTTAATATAGTAGGTATAAAATAGAAATATTAGGCAATCTCAGATCTTGAGTCTTTACTCATGAGCACTATTGAGCAGTAAGGAGACATTGAGGACTTAACATTTATTTAAGGAAACTTAGGAGAGTTTTGAACTTATAAACGTATATTACTGAATGATTTATTTATAACCAAAATAATCGTTATTTCAAAAACTATTAGAGTTTTTAAATATATTTTTGTTATATCATTTTAAGAAGTCAAAACACATTGTTTTAAGTAAATATTTTTAATATGTATTACTACTATAGATGTTATATATAGGATTTTTACATTTTTTTAGTTCATTATTCCAAAGTAAAATATTTTTTAGAGTACCTACCTACTTGATGAAGAATAGTTATTTGAACTATAAAAATCGAATTATAGATTTATCTAATTTTAACTTATTTAATTTATAATGGATAGTATTTTACAAATTATATATACCTAGATTCTAACAAGGCTTAATAACAAGATAGGGCACTTGCCCCCCTGGATAATGAGTACCTATTATACATTAAATGAATCACCTCATATTAAATCTCAATAAATAATCATTATAAGTTTTGTAAGCTTGTTTTTAAAATTTCAAACCTCAAGTATAAATATTCAATTTTTTAAGAATTTTGAATAAGTACTATAGAAGTACTAGTTTACATTATTTTCCACGAAGTTTGTCGAAATTCTAGCTATTAATGTTCATTAGTTAGTCATTACAAATTATTGTGGATTTACTATTTAATTTTTTTATATCCAGCTCCGAGTTTCCGACTAACAATTTATGAATAATTGCAATCGTAATTATTAAACTTTATGATTGACAAAAAAAATTTATTGAAATTTATGGAAATAAAACCCTAAAATGGTATCATAAATTTTAAATGTTAAAAAGAGTTGAATTATGTAGGTTGTAGTTATTGAAAATTATATTATATTTAGAAAATACTAATACCTATAAACATTTGGTAAACAATTTTATTATCTACAAATTACGATCATTCTTTTTTAAACTATCTACAAGGCTACAACAAAATATGAAAACTATTTTTTGGTATTTTTTAGTTATAAAAATTAAAAGTAGGTAATTATTATTATTATTTTTTTAAAACAAATTATAAAGTTCTGTGCTTACGTAGTACGTACACTGTACAGTACCTATACGTAGGTTAAAGCCTATAGAGTATAGGTATTAGAACAGTAGGCTGCGGCCGTGAAAAAAATCTTTGCTGAGATAATGAGATTATAAAAAATAGTGAACTGATTATCTGTTTATAGCACCTTGGTACCTAATTATATATATATTTTTAAATTATCTCAAGACAAGATTAAAGAAAATTCTATATATATTATATATTATAAAGTATATTATACTGAAATCTAGTCTGAATCAGCTTTTTGGCAGTAAATCTAGTATTTACCGTGCATATCACATATTAATTATTATGAACCTATATTAGTATATTGTATATATATTTATACACAATACACATATGTTATAATAATTTACGTTATCACGGATTTTAGAAAACGAAAATATAGTAAAATTCATAAAGTTAGGCAGGATCAAGTGGTTAGGTCTTGTGGAAAGAATGGATGAGGAAAAAATACCCATACGTATAATGTTGGCAAGAATAAAAGGAACCAGAAGAGAAGGACGACCAAGGAGTAGATAGATAGACGAAGTAAAGAAGGATCTACAACAGATGGGTATATACGGAACTGGAGAAGTATTGCTAAAGATCGGGATGAGTGGAGAAGAATTGTTTTGGAAGCCTGCAAGGGTCACTATGGCCTGTAGAGCTTACGAGTAATAGTAGTAATGATGTTTTTCAAAATATCCAGTTCATTGGAAAAAATCATCCTATAAACCAACCATTACTGTTAAAAAATATATCTTGGGATTTACTGAGAATTTATAACAGAGTTGATTCTAATAGGAAAATTGTGCCCTGTAAATTGATTGCAATTGAGTGTATAAATGAAAATGTGATAAAGTTGTATAATGTACTACATATACATACCATTTACCTAATACATCCTCTGTATTTAATAATTTTAACAGTGGTTGCACAAATTTCAAAAATTCATATTCTGCTATTGAATCTCATGAAAATAGTAAAGGTCACTCATTTGCTGTCGAAGCATATTTATTAGTAATAAACCAAAATAACATAGAATTTGTAGTAGGTAAGTAGGGGTATATTATGACGAACATCAGAAAAAAACAAGTTATGGAAAGAGTCCATGTTTTCAAACAAGTGTTTGAAATAATTAAATTTATTGGAAAACAAAATTTATCCTATCGAGGTACTAATGAAGGAAGGCGTATACGATCTTGAAGACCTAAATATTAATCATGGGAACTTTTTGGAGCTTATAAAATTTACTGCAGAACATGATACCTACTGTTTTTAAAAAAATATTTAACTGAAGCAGTTCAACGTAGCAAAAACGTAGAGAAAATGTTGAACTTAATTCTAAATGAAGAGGCAAGATGCTCTTTAATAACTTTATTATCAAAGATTACAGTGAATAAAGTAACAGAAGCTATATTAGTAACTATGTGGGAAATAATATAACAAATGAATTAGGTGATCGGTAATTTAGTATTCAGATACCTAGGTATGTTTTAATAATATCTTAATTCGTAGATCGCACAAATGAGAAAATAGGTATCAAATAATTATCTAACAAGAATACACGATTAACAAAGATAAAATAAAGCTATATCTTAATTATGATTTAAAAAAAAAAAATGTTGTTGGGATGCTCTCTTTTCAAAAATTGGCAGCCCTCTTTTGTTTTGTGTTATTTGCAATTTGGCACAGATGGAGGCAGAACTCACTAGAACTAAATAAACTATTTGATTGGGTCTACCAACTCTACCACGAACTATAAGAATAGATATTATGTTTATGTCTACTACATGAACTAAGATCTTACTAACATTCTTAGTTTGTTGTCTACTACAAACATGAGGAGATAATATATCTATAGCGGTAGAATTTAATAAATCGACGATAACGATAAATGATAGTGGTTTAATCTCCAAATTTTCTTAGCAAATGTTACTATCATGACAAAAAATTAATAAAGTTAATTAATATTTATTATGTTATGGTAATAGATAACGCCAGTACTCAGTAGGTTTATTTAACTATTTACTATTTGGTATTTATAGGGCATAACTGTATAAGTCCGAAAAAGATTAAACATTTCATAAAAAAAGATTTTATCCATAATTAAGTAATAACAACCAATCTTCTGTAAAAACTAAAGGCGGCAGGCACCTTTATACATAATTTTTTTCACACAAGTCTAAAATGTCAGACAGGTAAATAAGTAATAACCACTGCTTGTGATTAATTGCAGTATGTAAAAATGTGTAATCAATATTTCAGATTAAAAATGTCGTTATTAAATTTATTACAAAAACTGAATGTCACTGGATCAACTAGTCAATTAATTAGTAGTAATATGTCGACCTCATCTGTGTTGATGGCCAACGTTTCAGATCCAATCCAACAACTGTTCTTGGATAAAATTTGCAAGTACAAAGGAAAGTTTGATTCCAATACCTTTGACACTTCCATTGATAAAGGTTACAGGGCAGATTTAGAAAAGATTGGCAGACAGTACAACATTGGCACAGATGAAGATCCTACAAAATTTCCAACAATTAAATTTGATGAACCCAAAGTTGATCCACAAGTTTGAAGATAATACATTTTGTGTTTAGGTTCTAATATAAGTACCTAGTGGTGTAACTATGTAATTATAAGATAAACTAGTTAAACTAGATAAAGAAATTGATAACCGGACATTTCCCCCCCCATTTCTTTTTAAGTTTATTATTTATTATTTACTAAGAAATAATTTTTTTTCATAAATATAATCAATTATACTACAATTAACTTTATATATTTATATACTATAAATTACATTTTTTTTTTTTTTTAATAAATATAATAAAACGTAAAAAAATTATATAAGTATAAAAGGTTAAAAAATATTTATGAAATATAGTCTAAAAATTTCGACATAAAAATGATATATTTTGTAAAAAAACATTTAATTTTTGATACTTTTTTTATATCTAAGCACATATTTTGTAATCGTCTTTCATATTTATTTATTTTTTGTTAAAAAAAACCGTACCTGTTTTAATTTTTGATAGCTTATTAATTTTAGATACTAGCGAATAATACAATATGCTAGTTCTATTACTTTTTTATTTAGACAATCTTTTAAGTATATATTTAATAGTATATTACTATTATTTTATTGTTTCAAGTAGTTGAATTGATCAAAAATATACATCTACTATAATAGGTAATTATAATAGTATAATTGATTATATTTATAAAAAAAAAATTACATTTTACTGGAAAGAAATAATTTCTTATCAAATATTAAATAATAAACTTAAAAAAAAAAATGGGGGGAAAATGTCCGCATCGAAAAATGTTGGGGGGAAATGTCCTACTACGCCAAAAACAGTCGGGGGGAAAAATATCCGGGAGGAAATTGTCCGCCATTCAAAGAAATGATAGGTAGTCATTAATAAACATTATTATTATTAATTTATAAAATTATTAAAGTTCATTAATGTTTATAATGTTAATATAATAATTCTAGAAAGGTTAAGTTAAAAAGTTGTAAAAAGTATAATTATATTATTCAATAAATTTAATGGTTTATATTATAATGATTAATGAATAATGATCCTTAGAAAATATACTATATTGTTTTGAACAGTAAGTTTTGTGTTGTTATATAACATGGTATTTTTGTAAATTATATATATATACTTTAATTTTTACAATATATTTCTAAATTTCTAATAGGTACTATATTATTATAGTTATAAAATTAAAAATAGTGTCTTTTTTGTAACAACAAAACATAGTAAAATTTATTTTCAAGACAGATTTTATGTATTAATTTTAAAGTACCTACTATATATGTCTTCAATTTTTAAAAACCATTCGTTCCTAATAATATACAGAATAAAGAAAATCTCAATAAAAATATATTTTCTTTTAATCCAATTGTTTTAACTAATTAAACAATAAGTATGTTTTAAAAATCTTAATTATTGTTCATTAATAAGGAATGGTATTAATTCATAATAGTTGATGTCTGTTACAATTAAATTATAGGATAATTGTTCTATTATAATTTGTGTTCAAAGTAATAATTTCTTAATTAATACATGTAGCTAAGGAGTTTATTTAGGACAAGGACTAAGATATATACGAATTCAGAAATTTTTTTTAACCCATGTAATACCGTACTGCCGTACCATAGTGAGTTCTGAACAAGCCAACCCGACTATAGAAGTGTTCAAGTATAGAGTATTAAACCTTAGGACTTAGATCATAGACTAGTTACTTATTTGGTTATATAATATTTATAGTAAATCATTACTCGTTAGCATGATTATTATTCATATTTCATTAGTATAATATGTCTAATATGATCCAAGGTATAATAAGTATATTATATAATCATATAGACTAGACTCTAAAGTCTTCAAGTTTTACTAGTAAATAATCTATCGTTGTAATATCAGATATCTACAAAAATTGTAAATATTAATAATATTATAAATCCACTTTGGTATATAATAATAATTATAATAAATAACACATACTATTTAATCATTTTTCTATACATATGGGGCATATTATTGAGTATTCACTGTCTTAGGTCTCTAAAATTTAGGGATGAGTAGTTCGTGACTTCGTGAGTGAGTCGATTCAAAGAGTTGACTCTTTTAAGTGAACTGAGTGAATTGAATCAGTTTGCCATAATTCAGTGACTCAATGACTCAGTGTTACCGCTGATTTAAATAAAATTTAGTAACATTTGTCAAGCATTGGAGTCATGGACAGAGTGACAGGGACAGGGCACAGTCGAGCCGGAGCGGCAGGAGCCCACATTATTCTGTGATAATAAAATAATACTATCATACATCGTGGTATAAACCACGACCATAGCTATAGTTTGTTCTATCACATAATACTATCATTTAAAAATTTTAAATTTCAAAGAAGTTATATACTAACTAGATTACTCTGCGTTATTCATTAACCTTAAAAATTCCCGGATTTTAAACTTTATTTTAACATTTAAGTATTGTCATTGTTTATCAACATTCAACAATATATATTATGAATATTGTTGGTTTTTTTTATTTTACAAAAATTATTAAATAATTTACTACTGAATAAAAATTATTTTATTATAGTTTTTCTCTTGATACTTTTAAAATGGTAATGAGATATATAAATATATTTATTTAATACTAAATAGTCTCCTAAACCTCTTTTTCAATCATTTTGTAAAACTTTAAGAATAAATAAAATATTTTAATTTTCTTTTTAACTTTTTTTCTAGGCTCGAAGATATGATACAAGAACAACTATTTTTTCACCCGAAGGTAACATTAGTAGTTGTTTTAAAATTGTTTTTTTATATCTACATGTAATAAATCTTAATCGATTATTATTTTTTAAATTTTTTTATTACTTTTTAAATGGTTTACCATATCAATTGTTTCAGGTCGTTTATATCAAGTGGAATATGCTATAGAAGCAATCAGTCATGCTGGTACGTGTTTAGGCATACTTACAAATGATGGAGTTCTTCTTGCTGCTGAAAAACGAAATGTGAATAAACTTCTTGATGAGACTTGTGGCTCAGAGAAAATTTATAAATTAAATGAGTAATTTCAAATTTGACTACTTTTAATTACTTATTTTGAAACTAAAATATCTTAACTTTAACTTATAAAATTTCCAGTGACATGGTTTGTAGTGTAGCTGGTATTACTGCTGATGCTAATGTTTTGGTTAGCGAACTCCGTTCTATTTCTGAACGTTATCGTATGCAATATGGTGATTCTATACCGTGTGAACAGCTTGTTTCATGGCTGTGTGATGTAAAACAAGCATATACTCAATATGGAGGTAATTTATTATTATTATTTTTTAAAAAAAAAAACAAAAAGAAATTGAACATATTGTATTTGAATATTCTATTATTCTATAGGTAAAAGACCATTTGGTGTATCTATATTATATATGGGTTGGGATTCACATTATGGTTTTCAACTTTACCAGTCAGATCCTAGTGGAAATTATTGTGGTTGGAAAGCAACCTGTATTGGAACAAATAGTGCAGTATGTTAAAACAACATGTTTGATTTAATTGAACAATTTATTGTTATTTAATCAATAAAATTTTATTATAGGCTGCCATAGCGTCATTGAAAACTGAGTATAAAGAAGGACAAATGACTTTAGATGAAGCAAAAAAATTGGCCGTGAAAATTTTATCAAAAACTTTGGATGCAACTAAACTTACAGCTGATAAAGGTATAATATATGGAAAAATTAAAAAAAAAATTTCATTCTCAGTGATTCAAAGTAATACTAATATAATATTTTCACAAATTAGAACAAAATTCTAGAATTCTTTCATACTTTATATTAACACCTAGGTACTTATGTATATTTTTTGTAGGTATTATTAACTTATTTTTTGAATGGATCTGAAACTAAAACTTGAAGTTACTTTTACATTTTTATATAATTTGTATTGCATATTATATACCATTTAAACTTGTATATGAAAAAAAAAAATCTCTTAAAAATTAAAATTTATTTTTTACATTAATCACACATAGCAACTAAATCTTTGTAAAAAATATTATTGACTTTTTCATTGACTTTAGTTGGAATATACCCCTTAATTAACACACTAAACAAGATGTTCCCAAACTGTGGGTCTCGATTAAACTTTTGGTGAGTCGCAATATATTTTTAAATAATACGAAAATATAATCATCTATAACTTTTTTTTCGTAACTACATAAAATTTAATAAAATAGTTAAATTTGTTGTTGTATGGTAGAAAAAAAAAGGTAAATTCATTGATATCGTGGGTCGCCATATTTTAAAAAATTTTCAATATGGGTCGTACAATAAAAAGTTTGGGAACCTCTACACTAAACCATCGGTATTTCATTTCAATTAAGTAAATTCTTTTAATTACTGCTTCACATATTCTAATTCTTAGTAATATCTGTCATTTACTATGAAATCAACATCTAACCGGTGTCTAGTACTACCATTACAAAATACAGTCCAATTACCAATTTTTAAATTTAGTTCTACTTGCCATCTTATTTCTTGAATTGTAATAATGTACAATTGATATCGTTCAAATTCTAATATTCCTGTCATAAAATATTTTGGTCTATATCATTCACACATTTCAAGTTTCTGTCATAAAATTCTTTAGCTCCACATTTTTCACCTGAGTTGTTATTTGGTTACTTTGTTTTACCAGATTTTATACTGGTGTAGGGTAATTAACCCAACCAAAAACCCCCACTTATAAAAGACTCAATTGTAAATGGGTAAATCATAGATTTTTTTTAAGATATTTACACTTTTCAAATAACCTCTATGTATTCTACTGTACATTAGGTATCAAGTGATGTCTATCTGCCTATATCACCTAATTATGTTTTTTGATATAACTATTAGTTATTTATTTTACTTTAAGTATTATAGTAGAATGGTTTTTTCTCAAAAATATTGCATTTATTATATTATCAATATCTTATTATTATTTATATTTTATACCATAATATATCAACTTATACCACTCAAAATTGAATACTTCTTTCTGTTAATACCATAAGACAGAAAAACAGATTTTCATTACCTATAAATAAGATAGTAATATAAAATACGTAGAAGTTGAAGTTCCCATAAATGTTTTTAAATTATAACAAAATAATTAAAATATTGTTAATGTTTATAATACCGTCCAATTTTTATCTTTAAAAGTCTTAAAAATAGTTAGAACTACTTATGAAGAATCTTATATTAATTTTTAACTACAAAATAATTTTCAATTTTGACAATTGTTGTCAATTTTTAAACTTCATATGTATATTTAAAAAAAAATTGTGTTTATAGTTATGAAATTTATTTTTAAAATTTTTATACGGATATAAGAATAATATTTATAGGATCTTGTATTAAATTTTTAATAAGAATTATTATTTATTAAGAATTTTTATTTGGCTATTGGCTAATATTTTTTATTGACATTTATAGATAAAATACTTATAAACATTGACAATTTTTCTTGGCTATAAATATCTTAGTTAAAAATGTTATCATATAATTAAAACAATCATATTATAAAACATTTGGCGAAAATTTCAAGTATCTACAATTAGGTAATTGTTTTGTTCATTTGTTGTAATTAGGATTTATGTAAAATTTCCCATTTTCCTTAATTTTTTGTTTGTTTTTCCAGATCTTAAAAATAAGTACTGGGATTTTTTTTCTTTAAAGTATAAACTAGATTCAATTGATATCCAAAACTACTCCCATTCTTGAAAATCATAACTTTTTATTGATAACTAATCGTGTACTCATTCATAAAATAAAAAAAAAACACATGATAAAATCAATACATTTATCTCTTTCCTCAGAATCTAAAATTTAAAATGAATTTTATTAATTAAAAATTATTAGTAACTAATAACTTATTACTACGGATTTATAATATATTTTAAATGAATAACACAATATTTTGTTTTGTTTTTTTTTTTATGTAATGTGAATTTTGATCAATTTATGGGTATATTTGTATAGGTTTAAAGTCATAAACATTATAATCTTAGTTATAAATTAATTAATTTATAAATATAATTTGTATAACATTCAACTATTTTTTAATCTTAGAAACTTTAAATTACCTTCAATTTAATAAAAAGTTACCATATAATATCACAATTAAATATTAATTCCATGCTTAAATCACAACTATTTATAGTTGGTTATTTATTGATACGAGTCATTTTTTTTTAGTGGAAATGGCTACACTCAAGCGAGAAAATGATCAGACTGTTACAAGTATACTTGAAAAACATGAAGTTGAGAAACTTATTACTGAATATGAAAAAATGGAGGCTGAAATTGCTGCAGCAAAAGCAGAAGCCAAAGCTAAAGAGAAGAAGGAAAAAGATGCAAAAGAAAAAGAACAGTCATCTTAAAACTAAAGAAAAAATGTTTACAATTATGTATAATATTAAATTAAATGTATGAAAGAATTTTTTGGTATTGGTATGTTAAAATGATTCATCTAAATTAAAAGTAACACGATTATTCCTTTATTATTTTTATGTTACAGTACAGTTAATCTTAATACTTTATTTATGATCATCTAAAAATAATAATAACATCACTGATTTTTAAGTGCTCATTATTGTTAAAATATTATGAACAAATAAGAAAAAAAAATAGTCATTTTCATTTAAGTTTTGGACAAGGAAATGTAAATCAAATTATCTTAACAGTTCTGATGTGAAATACATTCAAGTATTAATAATAGTATTACTATTTTTGATTTACTAACTATCGTAGTTTACCATACAATGTTTTTTAATTCATACATTTTTTTCTAAGTAAGTAATTTACTTTTTATTAAGAGTATATTACAACTTAAAAGGAATAACACAAGTACTACAAAAAAATTGTTGCTTTGAATTAGTAACCTACTACTTCAAATAAATTACTACAAAAATCAGTTGGTCTGAAAATATGATTATATCCAATTCTACAACTATAAATAGATTGTTTTACATCCATACAATGCATTTTTTAAAACATTTTTTCTTCTAAAATGACTATATTATGTTACTAAGTTTCTACAATAAATTTCATTGTTTTGTTATCTTTAAACTTAGGTGAATAGTCAATACATTTCATAGATTAACAAAAAATATTGTTCAACTGTTAAGCATACTCTAAATAATATAGATATATTTGCGCTCATGCTTATATCATTAATGCAATGGGTATTTTAAAGTTCTTGTACTACAAAACACGATCATCCACAGGCCTACTGTAATACACTAATACCATTGATTTTATGAAACACATTATATTATAAAACCAATGGTTATCTATTTCAAGCATAATATCATGTCTTGAATTATTATGCTTAGTAGTTATTGCCTAGTGGTATAGGCTGACAGATCGTCTTCACAAAATCGTTTTTCGTATCCCTCCAATTGTATATAGGTAATTTAAATTTTATACACCTATGGCAGTGACTAACTTAACATCTAATGTGTATAACAAAGCAGTATCCATTTTTTCGTTTGAAAGTTTCTAATTGAAACTTATGTAGGTACCTATTATAACTAGTTAAGAACGATGGACGATGGTTTATATATAGTATATACCTATTAGATGGTATTATATATGCAATCTAAACCGTTCGCTTGGACTTAGTTTGAAAGCTATACCAATTTCGTGCTTTTAATTTATCACGGTAACTGTTACCAAGTAACATAAGACTATATATACATCACGGACGTGTTTATACGTCCGTAGTATCTATATATTATTATAGTCAGTGCAGATTAACTATTTATAATACGATCGATAATCCGGGTGCATAGCTATGACCGGAGTTGGGAGTAGGTAGTCGTATAAGAAGCGACTACTTGTCTATTCGAATTACGTATTTTAACTTGCAAATTACAATGTTATAATAGGTTTTCATTAAATCTAAAATTTGAAACCAAAGGCCCAGAGCTGGTGCCTAGTAAGCAAGAGCAACTACTTAGTGCTTATCATACTTAATTCGTAAGATTTACCTGAGTCCGAAGTTGTTGGATAACTCGTCCACTTGAAGGAGCCATCTCCCACCCACTTCGCCATATTATGTGGACTATTATATTGTCTATTATCAACTCTGGATGTTGGACAACCATACGAGTATACGACAGACATGGGAAGGAGTAATGACTATTATTATTTGTTGTTATACTTTAACTGAAAACTGAAAAGAATTTAATATATTCATTACATTATCTAATGTATCTACTTACCTGAATGACGAGTATAATTGCAAAATAGTTATTATAGTATAGGTAATAATAATTAAATTATCGAGATCAGTAGCGTACGCAGAATTTGTTTATAGGGGGAGGGGTTTACCATTTGTACATGTATAAAAAATATTATTACTTATTAATGTAATATTCCACAACAAAAATTATTATATGTGTTTTACTAATGGGAGGGAGGGTTAAATCCCCCCCTATAGGTACACTACTGATTCACTACACGAGATTTTTTTTAATTTGTAAAAACACATGTCCCAAAAAAAAAAAAACTAAAATTAATTTAAAGGGTGAGACAATCGAGTGTTGCACGTATGTACTTATATATAAAAAATATTATGGGAAATGTTTTTTTTTTAGCGAATTTTTTTTTTGCATCATCACACGTAAATCATAGAAATATATACGTTTTTTTTAAAAAATACGCATAGTAATTAAAGTGAATTTGTTTCAAGATAATCCATATGTAGGTAGGTACCTCCTGAAAAGAATATAATTAATTGTCATGTCAATAATAAATGTTTGAAGTTTAAATCTTTATTAAAACAAATTTCTATAATCTTAAGATTTTAATCATCTTGCAATAGAACATTTTTTTAAAAAATTTAAATCTGTTTCCGGAGGAGAATCATAGTATAAATAATGTCTTTTTATAAAAAGATAATATTAAATATTTTACCTTTGATTATTTTTAATTATTTCTAGCCTTTAAAATATTGATTTGTCAAATTCTATTTTCAGTAACATATATAACTGATTGTTAAAATGTTTTCAAGCAAATTTCTAAAATATAATTTTAGAAATAAATAATTTATACCTATTGAATTTGGTGAATATTAGATAATGTATTTGTATTATTAATTTTTTTTTTAACAGGTGTATCTAATTATAATTTATTATGAGAAAAAAGATTTATAAAATGTGAGGCTTTATTTATCTTTATTTTCATAAACTAATAAAACTGTTTAAGTAATTTAAATATTTAAATGCAGTATGCTGTGTGGCTACATTTTAATTTTGAGTTACACATTTTAATAGTACAACATTTAATAGACGACTTCGATATTTTTGGCGCTCAAATGATTACTAAAATTACTCTGAAGAAATTTTCGTGCATCTATGTTGGTCACACTATAAAACATATGTTTTACAGATTGCGTTTCACATAGATTGGCCGTCCGTGGAATAGGGGGGTCAAACGATTTTCAACCATCCATTTTCTTTTCTCATCACCATCCTATTCGTGCTAGAAAATACACCCAGTTAGTTACACAGAATTACATTAAATTACTACCAAAATGGCTAACCTATCGCTCCGTTTGGCCACAAAAATTGGAAAACAATTAAACAACACATTACCCCAGGTAAAGTATATTAATTTATAATTTTCATCAGTATTGCTAAACGGGCTTGTCATAAATGTAACCTACGATGCCGCCCGGTCGATTATCGTGTATGATTCTTAATTTTCGTCATTGATATTTTCTTAACTCTATTTTACTTTTTAGTGCTAATAAATTTATATTATACATTTATATATCACAATTCCTAATATTATTTTTTTAATTGTAATTTTGCACTTACAATTAATATAAACTTATATATAACCTTCTTATGACCTTTAATTGTAATTGAAATACTTCTTTTATCTTTACAAGTTAAGAATTTAAATAGACATAACTTCAAACTTAATTTACAAAATATTTTGAAATTAAATCTAGGTAATTAAGCTCTACTATTTTAAACTTCTGTACTCCATTTTTGCTATTGTAAAAACGCTAAACTATAAATTTTTAACTTTAATTTAAATAATGTTATGACTTGATTATTAATAATTGTGAATGAATTAAAATTGAATTATTATATTTATGTTTAGATAAGCAAGGCTTCATGGACCACATCAAAACTTATCAGTCGGTCATTACATATAACATGCAGTGCACGAGCTGCAGAAATTTCTTCCATTTTGGAAGAAAGAATTTTGGGAGCTCCACCCAAAGTATGTAGTATTAAAAACAAGAAATGAAAATATAAGATAATATAATAATATGTTTAATTTAGGCTGATTTAGAAGAAACTGGTCGCGTTTTAAGTATTGGTGATGGTATTGCTCGTGTTTATGGATTAAAAAATGTGCAAGCAGAAGAGATGGTGGAATTTTCCTCTGGATTGAAGGTTTGATTTGATTTTATTTAAATTAATTATTTTAAATTCTAAAAATAACCTTTGTAAGTTTATTTATGCTTTTATTAGTATTTGATTTACTAAATAGATAATTTAAATAAAATATAATTTGTTTATCTAATTTTAAAATACTCCTATTTTATTAGCAGTTATATTTGTTTAAAAAATGTCTGTAATTTTTAGGGTATGGCTCTTAACTTGGAACCTGACAATGTAGGAGTTGTAGTATTCGGTAATGACAAGCTAATCAAAGAAGGAGATGTTGTAAAACGTACTGGTGCTATTGTGGATGTACCAGTTGGTGAAGATCTTCTTGGACGTGTGGTTGATGCCTTAGGTAATACTATTGATGGTAAAGGACCACTGACATCTAAACTTAGGTACCGAGTGGGTATCAAGGCCCCTGGTATCATTCCTCGTGTGTCTGTAAGAGAACCTATGCAGACTGGTATTAAGGCTGTTGACTCACTTGTACCCATTGGTCGTGGTCAGCGAGAATTGATCATTGGAGACAGACAAACTGGGTCAGTATTAGTAACTCCTCTTTGATTATAAAATTCAAAGGTTGTATTAATTTATTTAATATATTTTACATTATTTAGTAAAACTGCTCTGGCTATTGATACTATTATCAACCAAAAGAGATTTAATGATGCACAAGATGAAAAGAAAAAACTGTACTGTATTTATGTTGCCATTGGACAAAAGAGATCAACTGTTGCCCAAATCGTAAAAAGATTGACAGACACTGGTTAGTATATCTATTTATAAAGAATAGCTATTATTTTTTACTGAGGTTATAAATTAAAAGTTAAAATTAAATAAATATATTTATTTTATAGGTGCAATCAAATATACCATCATTGTATCAGCTACAGCTTCTGATGCTGCTCCCCTGCAATACCTTGCCCCATACTCTGGATGTGCCATGGGTGAATTTTTCAGAGATAATGGCAAACATGCTTTAATCATCTATGATGATTTATCTAAACAAGCTGTTGCCTACCGTCAAGTATATAGAAATTTTTTTTTATTAATAAAATGCATGTATTTATATATTGTTTTAATATTCTGTTAGATGTCCCTGTTATTGAGACGTCCACCTGGTCGTGAAGCCTACCCTGGTGATGTGTTCTACCTCCACTCTCGTCTTTTGGAACGAGCAGCTAAGATGAGCGAAACTTTGGGTGGTGGTTCATTGACTGCATTGCCCGTTATTGAAACTCAAGCTGGTGATGTGTCTGCATACATTCCCACTAACGTCATTTCCATCACTGATGGACAGATTTTCTTGGAAACTGAATTGTTTTACAAAGGTGTCCGTCCAGCTATTAACGTAGGTTTGTCTGTATCTCGTGTCGGTTCTGCTGCCCAAACTAAGGCTATGAAACAAGTAAGTAATAGATAACATTTTAATTAATTGTTCTTCTATAATAAATCATAAATAACCTATGGTTGTAATTATAGGTAGCTGGTTCCATGAAACTGGAGTTAGCTCAGTATCGTGAAGTTGCAGCTTTTGCTCAATTCGGTTCCGATTTGGATGCAGCCACTCAACAACTTTTGAACCGTGGTGTTCGTCTTACTGAATTGTTAAAACAAGGACAATATGGTGAATAAATAAGATTTATAGTATCCATAATTAGGATAGGTTATTATGTAACTTATATGATTATACTTTATAGTAACAAATCAATACATTCTAAAAAGTGTATTTCAATACTTTTTATGCTCATTGATTGTAAAAATTAATAAATATTTTAAATTTGTATCCTAGTACCAATGGCTATTGAAGAACAAGTTGCTGTTGTCTACTGCGGAGTACGAGGATTCCTTGATAAAATGGAACCATCCAAAATCACTACTTTTGAAAAAGAATTCTTACAACACATCAAGTAATTTATTTTTTATACTTAGTATTAACAACGCTTTATAGTTTGTATTATTAACTTGATTTGTATGTTTTTAGAACCTCCGAGAAATCATTATTAGAAAGCATTGCAAAAGAAGGAAAAATTACTGATGAAACTGATGCAAAATTGAAATCTGTTGTTACTAATTTCTTAGCTTCATTCAATGCTTAAGTATTTTTTATATGATTGATAACAAAACAAGTTAGTTCTCAGAATGTTTCCAGCTCTTTTTATAAAAGGGTTATCATCGTTAAGCCTACTGTTGTTCATAGTACTATAGCCATTCAATTTGTATTTAATTTACCCTTTTATATAAATTGTGAACTACATTCAAAGAACTGGATTTCCACAATAATTATAATTAGTAATAAATTTTTTTTTTTTGTCTACCTAAAACTGTTTTATTAATAATAACGTGTGTTGGACAAAATTAAGGAATCATTTATAGTAAACATTGTTAAAATGATATTTATTTTTTATTTTATGAAATCAAATATTTATCAAAATTATTACAAGAAATTGTACTACTATAACAACAGTAATCATTCATTTTTTTTTTCCATTTTATTGTGTTGAATTTTTTCTGCTGGATATATTGCCCATAATCCTAATTGTGTTGAGCTTAGTATGAGTGCTACTGAACATTGTGTCTGAAATATTTCATAAAATTAATAACACGAATCAATTCTATTAAAATTAAAATAGATAATTTTTTTTACTCACAAAAATGATAGGGTTCCCTATGTTGATACTATATAGTAGCCATAAAATACAAAGAACAATACTATTTATCAAAATTGGCTTTGGGTGTCCAGACCATTTTTTTGTCCTTATAGTTTCTCTCTAAAAAATTATCAATACAATTTGTAAGTTAATCATTTTTAGTAATCCTTATTAAGTTTAAATTTCATTTTAAAGTATTGTGATAATGTTTTACTTACAACAGATAATAATGGCCAACCAATAAGTGACAAATGTATAATTGATACCATAATTGGAAAGCGTGTTTTGACTAAATCTGATGATTCTATTAATGAATATGAAAGTAAAACTGCGCCCATTAATGCGGTTTTAAATACAGTAGTGATAACTACATTCTGCAAATATTCAAAATTTGTTTTAAAATTATTATCCATATAGAATGTACTGAAATTACAATACTTACTTTTTTATTTGAGTAATACCAATAAATCATTAAGTAAAATGTATTAATCAACAGTCCCAATCCATGGACAATCATCATTGTTCGTAAATTCAAAATGAAACCCTGACGACAAAATAATGAACTTCTAAAAATTGAAAAACAGTTTTAGTTATGACCACAACAGTTAACCATTAACTATAAAAACTTACCTAAAAAGTGCACCAACAAATGTAGATAAGTTGACATGATCTGATGTCTTTTTCTTCACAATATCCTTGCATACTAACCTATATTTAACAAGAGTAAAATATGAAACATTAAGCAAATTAAAATTATTTAAGTATTTTTATATATATAAACCAGCTTGATCCTATGGTATTCACATTTGTGGACCTGCTTAACTTTCAAATATAAATTCTCTGATCCTTTCAATCAATCAGTTTTGGACTTATAACCTAGAACTCCTTGGTTTGTTACAACCAATTCATCGCTCCTTAACTCATAGTCTCTGAAATTGACAAAACTCAATGTAAGAGATTCCACGTTAAAATATCAAACCATCCAAATCCAAAACTAACAATTTTTCGTATCTGGTATAATTCAACTACATCTAAAAGTAGTTGTCCTAGAGGACAATTCTTCATTCTAGTTAAATTAATAATTAAAAAAATAATTTTATATAGAGATAGCCAGATACGTTTTACAATACATTTATAAAAAAAAATATATAATTTACTATAGATATTGATAGGTGAGTGGCACTAATGAGTGTTAATTTAAAGCATTTTATTGATTCATGACGAAATACAAGTTTAGATTGCCATAACTCTAACTAACCCAAATCAAACACCACGAGTTCGAAAACTTTTAGATACCATGAGCATATTTCTCTTGATCATATACAATAATAGAGTCCAATTCGGTATTTATATTACTTGACAACTTTTTATGTCAATGAACCTTTCTTTAGCCCGTAATGCGAAAGCGATCTCCATCGCGCGATGCAACTGCAACACAATGAATTAACCGAATTTACATTCATCAGCATGTACCTGACATTAAGTAGATAACTATTTAGCATTTACTTAGTTAACTCTATTGAGATTTCCAATCAAAACTTATTTTAAAATTTATGGCAACGGTGTGAACTGATTCAACTAAAAAGGTACATAAAATATTTTTATACAATACCTACATAGATGGAATTCAAGTGGTATTGTAAATATTGCCAAAAATAGACATTTACTTTATTGACGAACTGAAAGACAGGTGGTAATTAGTACATAATTTGAATTTACTATCTTAAACCTACTAATTAATTACGTCTTATGAAAAAATTTACAATATATGCTATTACGGTGTTTTAAGAGCCCATAAAAAATTAGATAAGTGTTAGTGTATCAATATTGATAATAATGTCAGCTCTATAATAATCACAAATAACCATGAAGAATTTAATTACCTATTCCTGTAATGATTTAGGAGCGATATTTATAATAAATTAATCCCTAATAAGTGTTTGAAACTTGAATTTTGAATTATAAAGAAAATGGTTTTTAACTGTGGAAGATTGGTACATATTTTGTTATTATGAAATACACAAATATATTTTCAATTGGCAATTGTAAAAAATACTGAACATTCAAAAATGTATTATGCCATCTTTTTTTGTATAACATTAAAATATAACTAAATATGTAAAAACAAGTCAAACTTTGTATTAACTTTATTATTTTACAAAACTAAGTTATATGTACCTTTTTTTTTTTTTGCTATTTGAACTGACGACCGGGAGGGGACTGCTTTCGCATTACTTCCTCCCGGAAGTTATATGTACCTAGAGTATTCTACAACCACCAGAAAAGAACATACAAATACAAAAGGTCCTGAAATGTCATCATGTCAGATTCATAATAATTCCAATATTTAAAATATGTACCTATGCCTTTTTTTTTTTTAAAAAAATATTAATAAAAAGGTATATTTTAAAATGATTAGAATATTGTTTCAGATATAATAATTTATGAAAGTGATAACCCTATTAATCCTAATTATAGAGCAAAACTTTTTTGTTTTCCCATAACATTAGTTATTAAAACAATAAATGAATATTGATAAATAGCTGTTTAACATATCATTTTGTGTTATCAAGATTAGATAGTACTTACATGGGTGTTAACATCATCGCAGTGGACGCACAACCCGCCGAAAATGACACGGCATTTACATACACATCGTACAAATTCATATTTACAGTTGAGGTGTACAGTTAAACGTTAAATTAATAATAAATATAATTAAAGGAAGAGTGAAGTGCTAGCTATCAGTGAGAGTAGCTAACTGTAATATTTAACATGCAAGCAAAAAATTTAACATATGTATTATGTAGGAGTGGTTGTCAAAGTTGTGTAATAACAGTTATCTGAAATCAAGCAGGTAGAGATAAGATAATGTTGGAACATAACTATACATGGTATTTTTTGTTCTATGAATAATTATAAAAAAAGAATATTCTTTTTCAACATGAGATTGTATATTTCAATGTGACAAATAAAGATAAACATTAACCATCAAAAAAATATTCATCATTCATCTATATCCACACTATAGTTACATAAGTAATAGATATAATAATTATATATATTTTTTTTAATATACACGGCTAACTTTTTCAGCATTGGTCTCGTAAGGTTGAACGTTTTTCCTACATGAACTCTTCATAATCATCCACTGTGTAAGCTGAAAACTCGTTGTAATCAGGAATCTGGAACACAATAAAATAACATTGTCGTGTCTGTAAGATCTCAATGTAAGTGATGGGCGCTACCGACTAGTTTTGACTATCGATAGTCTATCGATAGTTTGTAAAACAACCGAGTGATTTTTCGATTGAATAGATATTTTTAACTATCTACTGAATAAATCACTCGGTAGTTCAATAGTTTCGATAGTTTTGGAACATTCGATAGTTTATAAAAACAACCAAATAGATAGTTTAAACTATCGAGTAGTTCGATAGTTTTCACTCGATAGTGCCCATCACTAAATTCTCAAAGCTTTAAAACATTATCTAAGTTGAATAGCTATTCAATATTACTCATAGTCATATATTACATGGCATAACATTTATTATGATTTAATTTATCAAATATTTATGTATGTTATCTATTGATTATTTGAAATACAAATTGCATCATAATTATTATTCACTTGAGCTATATTTATCATTTTAAGTACCATGTTGGTGAATATATTTAATCTCAAGTTGTAGATATAAATAATAACTAATGTAATAAATATTAATTGGTAATTACAAACTTATAGATTGGCACCCAAAAATAATATGAATTGAATAACTTAAATAATAGAACAATATAAATTATGAATTCAAAATAAAATTTTAAGTAATTAACAAAATATTATAGAATTACAGTGGGTGGGGGAGGGAAAAGGAATAAAATTTCAATAATAACAATAAGGTTTATTATCTTCATTATGAGTAAAAGACCTAGATATTTTGATTGAGGAAATATGTTAGGTCACATAGAAAATTTATACTGACCTGCCAGGGAATCAAATTATAAATATAATGTAGCAGAGTAATAATAAGATTGGGTATTTAATTTTAATATGTAGCCAGTAAGACTAAAAACTTAAGCTGATCGTGTTTAATTTGACAAGAGTTGAAGTAGGTAGTGGGATTTTATGGAACAGAAACATTACTTGAGATGGTCTTAGAAGTGTGAGTACTTCATAAATAGGACTTTAAAGGTAGAAGACAACTTGAAATCACTTGCAACTCGTTTAATGAAATCAAATGTTAAGGTAGATAGCTTAAGGTATGTACAATGTACATTTCAGTAAACAATTTCAATGTGCTGGTTGGGAGATAGTGTTTAAATAAAGTCAAGATCACCAACAAACTATACTAATAATGAGGTGTTATAATAAACACTATTCTTTAAATTCAAATGGCTTAGACTATGAGTGAATATTATAGTGATTTAGAAAACCATTTAAGACCTAAATGATCTGTCCAGGTGATTAATTGAGTGAAGAAATTTTAAAGGATATAATAGATAAGTAATTAAGTTGTTAGACAATATGGATTTTAAGTGGAAATAAGTCTCTTATTTTTCTAGAAGCTCAGGAAGTTTGATTTTTTGATATTAATAGCGTGATTCATAATGAAGTTCAACATAAAGTAATAGATCAGGGGTATGTAATGCTTAAACCAAGCTAACGGATCTTCTGTTCTTTTCAACAGTGGTTCAGCCAAATATCGGTCAAGTTCTAATATACCAGCCACAGTTGTACGTGCCCCTCCAGATAATTGACTTACTTTTGTATCAAAATCTTTCCATATAGTTTCTGACCCAGCAGATTCACTATTTTGGGTATTTTCCTCTATTTCTTCATTATTGTTACCAATAGATATTCCCCAAACTTCATGAGATAGAGATTCATAGGCAAGGTTATACTTTCTATCATTTAAAAATCCTTGTTTTTTAAACCTTGGATCTAGCAAAGTAGATTGTATGATTACTTCATTGTCTTCCAAGGGATTAAATCGTTGTTGTAATTTTTTATACAAAATGTTTGCCACTGAAGTTATTTCAAGTGGCATACTTTTATCATTGCAGTATACCAAGACGTAGTTGGACATTACTTTTGAAAATATTAAAATTTTGGATATGGATACAGATTTTTCGCTACTTATTTCATTAGTTATATCATAAAATATTTTAAATAATTTGCATAGATTATTTAAAATATTCCATTCGTGGTTCGTTATATTATTTAAATCATTATTTATGACAGCCAATGTAGACAAAACTGGGTCCGTCCTTTATTTTTAAAATACGATTTATCATATCATAAGTAGAATTCCACCTAGTTGGACAATTTTGTTTTAGTTTTAAAATGGGATGACCTCCTTTTATTTGGTTATCATTAAGACGGATTAAAGCTTGGCTGCTCTGTTTAAAATATTGTACTATAGCCTTTACTTTTAAAATTATATCATTCACATCTTTATATCCCAAACCAGAGTCTACAACTAAATTTATGCTGTGAGCAAAACATCCAAGACTTCTCCACTTACATGATTTAATTGCTGCAAGTATGTTGGATGCATTGTCACTAAATTGTCTTAATTCCATTTTTTAACCAAATCTTTCAAGAAAGAAGACATTTCTACCGCTGTATGTCTTTCTAGAAAATGGTGATATCCTAATAGAATTGAAGACAACTTAGTATTATCATCTATATAATGAGCGGTAAGAGCTATAAAAGATTGGCTGTTAATGGATGTCCATGCACATCTGTGGTTAAACAAATCGCTTGTATATTTTTTAATTTATGTTTTATTTCAGTTACCGTGGACTCATATGACTGAGGTATTAAACTATTTGCGATTGTTTTTCTGCTTGGAAGTGTGTATCTAGGTGCCAGTAAATGTATTAAGTTTTTAAATTCTAAGACCATGGTTAGCTCTATCGACTATCGTTCTTCATTGTAAAATTGACCGAATGACCAAATCATTTGACTGATTCAATTCGAATGATTCGAATCACTCAAGTGACCGAATCATCCCATCTCTAGTTTAAAGTTGGTTTAAGAAAAAGATAATAATATCATTTATATCTAATTGAACATGATGAATAATATATATTATCAAAAACTCCACATTGATAAGTGGTAAGAGCTATCAAATTGTATAATAGATAATGTGATTTGATAAGAGTTCAAAGGTACAAGAGATTTAGGATTGTATTTTACTGACAAGTTTTTTAACATATATAATACCAGATCTAAAGATACCACAAGAATTTACAATTTAATACAAGGCCGTAGCCAAAAATATATTTTGGGAGAGGTTAATGTATAAATATGTTATATTATATAATAAAATATCAAATTCTAACTATTCAGTCTTATTTCAAAAAAAATTTCGGAGGAGGGAACCTAAAATCCCCCTGGCTACGGCCTTGATTCAATAGTTACATATCTATGTTTAATTTGAATGCACCACTTGCTCATGTCCACCCGCCCAGTTTTCATTACCAAAGTAGTTATCACTTACTTCAATGAATGTTAGGTTATACTATATTATTTTTAAAAATAAAAATTATAGTATGAATAAAAATACTTACAGTACTGTTGTCAAGTCGTAGTTTAGCTTTTCCTTTGCCTTTATTTTTCTTATTTTTATCACCTTTTTCGGCTTTCAATTTTTCTGCACTCATATTATCTACACTGGCTTTTAACTTTCTTAAGTCATTCATTGACACTAAAATAATATAATTATTAATTTGTATTTTTTTTTTTAATATGTTTGTACATTATTATAATAGTATATTTCACTTATAACACTTACGTGTAACAGATAAATTCCTAATAAGTTCTTCAATAAAATCAGAATAATGATCAGATTTAGAAAAACTCTGTATTTTTTTCTGAAGAGCTTGTTCAAAAACTACGAAATCTTCTTTTGACTTTGGATTCATGCGGTCTATTGAATCTTCATCATTTTCATCTACACCTAACATTTCTTTGGCTACTTCCAAATCAGCTTCTTCTTGTAGTTTCTGTTGTAATAACTTCTTTTCTTCTGGTGTCATGTTTGAATTTTCTTCTGCTTCCAAAAATTTACGTCTCATTTTTTCATTTTCTATTTTTTGTTTTCGCTAAAAATAAAAATTTTAGTTTAGCAAGGTATGTATCAATTTAATATTTCTTTTTGTTATATCTGTCATACAAGTTTTCTTATAGCACTCAAAATATTAAAAATGCATAATATAACATATTATTTTTAAATGAACATAGATGTAAAAATTGAATAATTAAAAATAATTTAAGAAATTTAATTGTTTGTTGAAATTAAAAAATACAATAGCTATTCATCCAAATTTATATTTATTAATTTTATATAACTTAACCTCTTAGATAATTTTTATTAACATTAATCAGTATTCTTGTTGTATATGGTTTACCATATGTTTTTTATATTTAAAAGCTGAACCCGTGCACTTTGTTGCTCGTTAAAATGTCAATTCTATAAAATGATTCGAATTTTGATTAATTTGTTATTTAATATTCGGTTTAACGGAATTCAAAACCTAAACATTTTCATTGACTATTTTGCTACTCAAAGAACTTTTGCAAATACCACTTAAAAATGCTTTCTTATTGCACACCAAATTAGTACATTATACAAATGTACCTTGTAAATTGCAAGCATTGGTCTATCATTGTTCACGCTCTAAATTTATCAGTCAGCAAGTTAGTCAAGTAATAATACTATAGTCATTCTGCTTGGCGTTGCCCATGAAACTCTTATGATTATGCAAGCAATATATTATCAGGTAGGTGGATTGCGGTCCTCGCAAGATGTGTACGAAAGTTTATGACCTAACCTAACCTATACGGTGGATAAAATACAATAATGTGCCACTCATGGTTTTTATATAGTTGCCTGTTGGTAAAACAATATAACTTGGTATAACTTGTTATGTTAGCCTATTGCTGAAAATGTCGAGATTTACAGTGGACATTGACTTATTTCACTAATTCTTTTTTTTGTTGTTATGGTTTTGACTAAACATAACAACAGGTCTACAACTATTATAATCAATTTTAACCAATAGCGACCTTACAATAAACAAAAATATAGTTTATTTTCTTGCTGAACAGTAACGTCATAGTTTTTGTTTATTTAAATCCAGATTTTGTACTTTTCTGGTAGATTTTCCTAAAATTGAATTACGTTATAACCTTCTCATATGACTAATTGGAGCGAATCATCAGTGAAAAATGTTACAAAAATGGGAAAAATAAATAATAATAGTAAAATTGTTACCATGGTTACCAAAAATTAAGAAAAACATTTTTGTGCACTTAAGAGGATAAAACTCCACTTATCGCATAGCATACAAACTTCACAAAAACCATCTACAATTGGATGGATTAAGTTTAAATTGTTTAATCATTGCTGGTTTTGACTTGATGGGAATAACTCAATATATGCGTGTTAGACGAAAAGCATACGGTAGACCACATAAAACAAGAATACCCATTTATCTATATAAACATGTACACTGATATCTCTTTTATTTTATACAATATTTGATAAAATTAGTCAGATCTTAAATACCTATTTATAACTTTTTAATTTTAAAATATTCATAAATATTTCTGATTACAGTAAAACTTCAATAATCCAGACCTCATTAGTCAGGACTTAGTTTAATTAGGACAGCCTTTTATAATACATAAATTATGCTAGTTTATGCTAGAAAGGTACTAGAAGGTGTGCTTTTATACTATATGTGTGTAAATTTAATGATTATAATACAATTATGTACTATTTTTTAGTTTTAATATATTAGGTATTATATTAAATTTTCTTAAATTTATAATTTTTGGTTATTTTGTTTAATCTGGACTTTCATTAATTCGGACACCCTAGAGTCCTAATTAGTCTGGATTAAAGAGATTTTATTGTATTTAGTAATACTACTAAGGTAAAAAAAAAAAAGAATAAATTGTTTTTAAATACTTCTCTTTCAGCTATTTTTTGTTCCAATTTTGATTTAGTTTTTTTTTCAGGGACTTTCGTCTCGACTTTTTTTGTTTCTTCTTCTTCTGCATCCCAGCTATCCTAAAAATAATATAAAATAAAGATTAATTTTAACATAAACAAAATAATTATTCTATTCAGTACGTAGGTATAATAAATTAGTGGATATTTAAAAATAATGATATGTATGGATGTGATTATAAATTTTATAAGCTCTGGGTAACAATACTACTACTATTTTTAATTTAATACCTACTGTTCTATGTAAAATATATATAAGATCTAATCATAACACTAATCACAAAATAATTGTTTTTAATTGAATTCCTCAGGAAATAAAATCTCAGTTAAAAATTATATAACATAATTGCCTTTTCTTTTAACACTGTATATGTATAATTAATAATTTTTAATATGTAACTCTATTTTCAAGGCAAGCTCTGATTGAAAGATATATATATAACAATAAATTTCTTTAATTAAAATAAATGGAAGTAAAAATGTATTATGTAGTTATACGTTAAGTGAATAATTACTGCTTAATGGTTTTCAAAAATATCTAGTTACTACATAAAGTAGGCACCACAAAATTGATATTGTCAGACTACAATCTATTTTAAATCTTTACCTTATGAAAGGTATAAGTACTAAATAGGTATTTAAGTATAAAATATATTTCACGTAGATAACACAAATAAAAATAAATTGCATAAATCCAGTACCTAATAAGGTAAAAATTATTTCAAATTATTGTTATTTTAATCTAACCTACACTACAATCTTCATTTATGAAACACATTGATTTTGAGTTCTTTATTAAATAAAAATAAAAATATACAAGTATTTACTACCTAATAGTGACAATACATATCACAAAATATCTTGAATATGTCAAAGCAGTTAGTTTTAATGCTTATTTGTGTAGATACACTGATTTAAAAATAACTTAATGTTTCAAGACCAAGTATCCAATAGTTGTGCACTTTTATGTTCTAAAAAGAAAGAAAATTAGGTACTCATGGGCCGAACAAAATCATCAATTAACTTTTGAACAAGGTGGTTGAATAAAGTGGTACTATAAAATCTAGAAATACAATAGGAAATGTATGTTTGATAATAATATTTAATTAACACCACATAAATGCACCTATTTCAAATATATTAAAATATGTCAGTGTTTAGTAATTATTAAAATTGTGTTAGACAATGATCCAAAACATGGTCACATATTATTTTAATTAAGTGTATAGCATAGTACCTTAATATTTTCTTCTTCATCTTCACCTTCCCATTTGTTGAGCTTAGCACCGCCAACAATGTCGACAATGGGAACGATAGGTTTAGCGGGTTCAAAATTATCAGCATCTGAACAGGGGAAAAAGACAAGGAAGTCAATTTAGTATAGATCTATTCAAGATGCTTACATCCACATTTCAATATAACTTTAAAATTGTATATTGCATTTTTGTCACTCACCCCACTCCATGGTCACGTGTGTCCCTTAAGCTTTTATCCACTTTTAGTAAATAACCTTGGGCTTGGGCGTGATACGTTTGTCAGAAAGGAACGATGTAGACTGCTATCGACGTGAGAATAAAGAACCGTGATGCGTATTCAGCCAATGTTCCGTTGAGCCAGTCCTTAGTATTAAACATAACAAACGTGATAGAATTTGGTAAAAGCGTATACGTATCGTAACTCGCAACCAAACACGAATTCGCCGATTCAGTGCTTTCGCCTTTTGGTGAAATTTTATCGTTACCAACCCATGGAAAGAATTATACATAACGCAGGTTGTACAACGCACCAGAAACGGAGTATCCGGCCAAAGATTCACGATGGTTCTATTGACACACTGTTCTATGGTATTAATACCTGCTGAATAGGTACAGAATACATAACAGATATATTATAAATAAATATAAATATTTAAACCTTCATAATATGAATATAAATATATATACGTCTGTGACACTGTACTTAAATACTCAATAGGTACTATGATAATGTATCACTATGGTATGATGTATTATTTATGTGATACAGTGATACGCAACCGTGACGTAAGCATCGCGCCATTCTGTGTTGTAGTTATCAGAGCCCAAAGGCCGATCTAAATTATATTAATAAATATTATAGCCTATAGGCTATAACTATTAAAATTTACTACAAATAAATAAAATACATTTTATAGAGGAATTGGAAAACACAGAATCGTGAAAAAAAAAATCAAAACCAAAACACAAACACAAAAAAAAAACCATACGAAGTATGTATAATATGTAATGAATTATATTTTCTGCATATCTTAAATTCCACATGTAGGTGTGATATACTGATATACCTACACAATTTATACAAATCAATGCACAATAAATATATAAGATAAAAGGCTATACATAACATTAATTACTTGAATAAGAATAGTCACCCATTAGTGACACTTAGCTTGGCATACAAGATCAATTTTTACGAATTTTCAATGACAAAATAATTTAATAATTGTCTTCAAGACTTTACAATTTTAATTAAAAGGTATAAAAGCAGTTTAGTGCACCTTCGCCAAATTGATTTCTGTTATCGAATCTTACGAGTTAAAAACGATGGTGCAATCAGAATTTGTCGCTCGGACTTAGTTTCGAAGTTACGGCACTCCAAAGTTAGTATAGGTATATTATGTTAGATAACTTTCAAAAATTTTCTAATTTTCATCAGATTATCATAGCCTGGTCTTATTATGAATACGTTGCCATGATGTGAAACCCTAGTTTCGATCTCGGATTCATCAAAATTATGTTTTGCACTTTTCCTATTGTATATATGGTACCCACGGACTAAGATATACTATATATTATAGTATATACTATATACTATGTATATCTTAATCCGTGATATGGTACCTAATAATTAATAAATGCCATTATTTTATTTATTTATGGTTTTTAGGACTGATTATTATTATTTTTATAGCACTGTGTTATTATTATTATTATTATTATTATTAGGGAACGGATTTATATGTAATAAAAATACAAAAATATGTATATATACATGGAAGTATAATTTATAAAATATGTGGGAAAAAATTGAATTAAAAAAAATACAATTAAAATTATTAAAATTATTTGTTGCATTGAATTATTATAATTTCTTTTAAATTATCGAATGTTAAATGTCGCCTATTAGGTCTCAAAATATTTTTAAAACGGCTAAATGATCGGTCTACATCAACCGATGTAATTGGAGTATATTTGAAGCGCATAAAATCAGAAGGCGATACCTAAATCCAAATTTTTAGAAGAGTGTCTGCCACCCATTATATCATTGATTGTTTTAAAATCAATATGGCATGGATTTTTTTCTGTAACGGCATGAATTTTTTTTTTTACAACATCTCCTATGGGTCCGCTTACGAGTTTTAATTTTTCAATCGCCGATTCAACAATTTGCATACTATCATTTAAGGACACATTTTTTGTTTCTAATTTTGTAATTGTATGTGCAATAAAACTAAAATTCACTGAAATGAAAATTAAATTATTTTTCAATGTTTCATTTTGCATAATATTTTGAACTTTTCCAATAGCGATAGAAGTTTCTGGATCTAATTTTGAAATAATTTCTTGTATTTTCGAAAAGTGTTCACAATAATATTTATCAGCTACAAACCACGTGCCCCACCTAATAATTATGGGCTCAGGTGGTAGAGGGAGATCAGGGTAAAACTAAAGATAACTACTAAATATTTGCTCCAAGTGGATCGTCACAGTTCATAATGGCTGTTTTTGTCCACTGCAACATGGCTTGAAAACGTATGAACGATGAAATGATAAAATATGTTTAAAAATATTTACAAATTAGTGAAATATGTAAAAATATGTAAAATAAAACTAGCATCATTTTAATAGGAATGATTTAAATCATGAACATTTCTTATCAATTCTTAAATATCTTGTTTAAATAAAAATATGCATTTACCTACATATAAATCCGTTCCCTAATTATTATTATAAATTAATTAATAATAATTTAATTATTAGAAAATAACCGTTAACGGCGTCAACCGTCAACTTATCGACTTTCGAGTTTCGATTATTTGCATAGGTGTTAAATTAATTAAAAAATTCAAACAAATTATCATTACTTTGAAAGCTTGGATTTGTCATTTTATCTTATCGATGTTTATCTGCAGCAATTAGAGTAGACCTCTTAAAATGTATAATAAAATGTTTATTTGTAAACTTTTTTTTGTTGGTTTCTTGATATCAAATCAATTGTTTATGTTTCACCACTATTAACGTACCTATTTAGGAATCGGTGAACAACTTGCTTTATTTTGTGTAATTGTACCTATTGCATATTTTAGATGGTGTAACTAATAGGTAAGTACTCGTATATCTGTTATGTAGCACTATTATATATATCAAACAATAGGTTAGATCATCCGTTAGATTACCCGTTATGTTATCTTAGGTCTACACTTATCCAACTCCCCCCCCCTTGGGAGGACTATTTTCAGCCCCGAGGGGTTTGGGGGTCGAGCCCCTAACCGAAAGGTCCGTAGGACCTCAAATTCGGCGACCGGAGCCGGCAGTCGTAGGGAACAATTACGCACGTCATTATTTAATACTACTATACTTTCAAAAGTCATAACTCTGAAACTACGACCGAGTAACAAATTCTGATTGCACCATCGTTCTTAACTCGTTGATTTACATAAGTTTCAATAAAAAAATTCAAATTGACGAGGGGGCACTAAACTGCATTTGTTTCTTTGTTTTTTCATCTTTAAGTTATATTAAAATACAAAATAACTTTTGTCAATTACTGAGTTTGCGTGATAATTTTCTCTTTTTTTTCATTATTTATTGTTTTTTTTTTAACAATTTTAAAAAGCCCTAAACACTTTTTCCTTTTGATCCGCCTCTCCTTTCACAAATTGCCAACTAAGTCTATTTTTCTACTAAAATCCACCTCTAAAGCTGAAAAATAGAGCAAATTAGAATATTCTAAAAAGTGATAACATACCTACAGGCTACAGATAAAAAATCATTTAATTGTAAAATCAACACATTATCATTAATTAGCTTTCTGCTTAGAATCTAAAAGTAATAGCAGTTATCAAGTATAAAACATTATATTTTTAAAAAATAATAATACATATGCATTGTGCATGTATCGTTATTAAAACAATGTAGTAAGTAGTAAATTAAATATAAAACAGTTTTTATTTATTGCAAATTTTTAGAATTAGATCAACGACTAGTTTGTTGGAGATTTTCGTTTCCCAATATTGATTTTAATGTATAAGTCTACAAATACTTAATACGAGATTTTATACGAAAATTCAAATTAGTTATTTTTAGTAAAATAAACAAAAACAGTATTAATTTGTTACTAGTAGGTATGCTAACGAAAATAAAACAATTTTACATTTATAATGTGATGATTTTTATACATTTTGTTATAATTTAAACATTTTTCATAGACTTGTCATTTACAATCAACAAACGCTCCCCTTTCCGTTCCCCTTTCTCCCCCTTTTTACTGATTTTTTGTTCAGATATTTTTCGTATTTAATTGTGTAAATACTAAATACCTAATATCAGATACATCATTCGTGTAATATACCTACCTTCACTCCGTTATCCGAGTGAATGTAGTTACTCTATGCATACGATTGATGCTTTAATATGGGGTTATTTGTAGTGGGGGACGAGTTTTTATTTGTGCCCAACCATTGAACTATATCCTTTCTGTAAACGGATTTGCGATGAGCTAAAATATAATTATGAACAATATCGAACACTGCAGTAATGTACCTGTTTTGCCTATACTTTACGCCGGGAAACATTTGTTTGCTCGAAATATTTAAAACTATAATATTATTATTTATTAATATTTATTACCTATACTTTATACAAGTACATTTTAGTATAAGTCATTTGCCTGTTGTTCCTTTATACCCTATCAATTTTTTTTAGATTCTATTCGAAGTGATGAATGTATTGATTTTACAATGAGTTTTTTTGTGTGTGTGTACTGTGTATGTACGGCATAACTAGTCAAAATACTGGCTTAATTTCAAACTTCGTAGATACTTTATGATGGAAAAGTGAATATCCTTGGTGTATTATAGTCTATAGAGGTCAAAAGTAAACATTTTCCAATAGCTCTAAAAAAAGTCGAGAAAAACAAAAAAAAAGTGATGGAAAAACGGGAATTTTCACGCAAAACCAGTTTTTGACCAAATCGATTTTTTTATATGGTTGTAACTCAAAAACTAATCACTGTATATATGTGAAATTTTCACCAAATGTTTATATTAGTATTATATATATGTACAGTTAAATTTTTTAAATATTTTGACTTTTTTAAAGCTATTATTATTAATTTTGGGTGTCTGAAAAAACATTAAAATTTTATACAAGGTTCCTTGGAGTTGTTCTTATTGTAGTTAAAAAAAAAATTGAAAATGGTTAGTCACAATTTTTTATATAAGCGTTTATAGTCCAAATTGTTACGAAATATGTCAAAATCTTTGTAAATAATTTTAGCTAAAGAGAAAACTTGAAACATAATTATAGGAAACATTTTAAGTGCGTTTGAATTTTAAATTTTTACGAAATCGTGTAACGATAATGATTTATCCTCAAACGATTTTAAATATTTGCTATTATTATTCAAAAAGTATAAGTCGTAGTTACTTGTAAATTTCACCAGTTATTTAGATTGACATTTTCTTAACATGATTTAATTTTCAAAATATTTCGCTTATTTTGATGCAGTTTATAGGCATTTGAAATATTCGTTTTTCTTTAGTTTATATAAATATCGATAAAAAATTGTTTGGTCCAGTCAAAAGTATATTGAAAATTTAATACAAAGTTCCTCTTAAGTTATTCTTATAGTGATTCAAAAATTATAAGAATACATAGGCACATTTTTTTTTATTTACATTTGAAATTCAAATATTGACAAAAATTCGTAAAAATCATGAATATTTGTAAATTATTTTGTAGGTTTAATTCATAAAAATTTTTGGATAAGTTGCTAAGAGTTTAAAATTGAATACATGATTTTCCATAAATTTATAAATTTGGCTTACAATAATGATTATAAAAGAACTTAAATGTTGGTGTATTCAAGGCATTAATACATTAACTACCTTTTTCACCAACCATTGGAAATTATATCTTAAGCTGACACGTGAAAAATCATTTCCGTTCAGAATCGTTTTTCGTATATTATAATGATGCATTGTTAATTTATATAGGTACCGTCTATCATTGGATTCAAATTTAATACATCCATTATACTATTATATAGTGACCTACTATAAAAAAAAAACTCAAATCTTAGTAAAATAAATAAATAAATAAATTATTGTTCCGCTCACAATTTAAATTACTATAATTGTAATAATATTAAAATACTTATCATAAAGGCATAAAATATAATTAGCGATACGATTAGTGATAGAAAGTCTCTTAGAATTGTATTTCGTATAGAATAATAAACAATAGTAAATTATTAACCAAATTTTCTGTAAAATTTTCCTTCAGTATTTGACAATTTTCAACAGCTAGGTACCAGTTTAGTATAATGTATCATAAAAATAATAATACATATGTATATTATAGGTAGGTAAATCGGTAACTACAAAAAACAATATACCCATTGAATAAGTAAGGTATGAATAATTAGTGTATGTTAAGACATCGCAGAAAGTTAAACGTATTGATAATATTAAAGCGTAATGAATAAAGATGATCATTGATCAAATACAACTTATATTTTATAGATATAAATTCAATTTAAAATTTGCTTTAAAACAAAAAATGGTGTAGCATAATAGTGTTCTGTTCATGATTAACGTTTATTATTACAACACTTGACAACAAATTATAATACATATAGGACATAGGCACAATAATTAATATTAATATAAGTTACACTATATAATATTTATGATCACTCGGCATAACCCTCCTTCACCGCTAGTTATCGCTGGGGTAGTATATGGTATACAACACCTCAATTACTATAATATTATTACGCTATTAGGTGTAACCTAGTTACCAACGTCATAACAATTTATAAGATATTTTTTAGTTTTATTATTGATTAACTTAATGTTCATAATTTTTGTTTATTTAATAATAGATATATAATTGTATGGATATATTTATAATTTATAATTAAATAATAATTATAAAAATTATTATGGTAAATTATTTGTTTTTATTTTTTTGATAGGTATTATATATACCTATAATATGTCACAAATTAGTTTGGTCAAATAATTTTTAAAACTTATTGTATATTTTAGGAAGGAAATATTTCAATAAATGAACACCATCGAAATGTCATTGAAAACTATGTAGAATTTATGGGTCACCAAACTAAACAATCTATTATTTTAATTAAAAAAGCGTTTGAAGAAGTCTTTAAAACAAAGTATATATTAAAATTAAATCTTAGTTAACTATAGTAAATATATTTAATTATTATTAAAATAAAAATATTTTTTAAGTTTATTGGATGAAACTTACACAAAAGAAGAAGTGAAGAATATTTTAAACAGTTTGGAAAAAACAATGACAAATGAAATAAAATGTGAATTATCTGCATACACAAGCACTAATCTTCTAATGATGTATCAATTTTTTCAGCAAGCTGAAAAATGGCATTTAAGGCTCAATGTAGATATATCTGAAATACAAAACAAGTAGGTAGATTAAATGTATACTTTTATTTTACTTATTTACTTGCTTACTTGTTTAATATAGTATTTTGTATAAATAGAGAATTATTAAAAGAGATGGAAAAAATAGAAACTAATTATAATACAATGAATCGAAAATTAGAAAAAAAGAAGCTTTTAGGTACTTCTGATAACATTACAAATGATTTTGTTGAAGTGTTGCACAGAAGATTAGATCAGCTGGAAACTCACAATTCTAAATTGGAAGCAGATTTAAAAACATTAGAAGACAATGTAAGTAACAAATTTTATGTATAGAATAAAAAATAAATTTAAAGTGTTTAAAGTTTACAAACATAATTTAGTGTAATAAATTAAGTAATGAAAAAGAAGCATTGAAATTACTTATCAAACAAGAAGACAAACAAGAAGATTCACAAAAAAATTTAGTTGAAATTGAAGTACAAACTCAAAATATTTTTGATGTAGGTATCATGAAAAAAAAATATCTTATTTGTTTCCAATTGACCAAAAATAATAATTAATGTATAATATGTATCTGCCTACATTTAGGATAATAAAAACAACCACGATGAATGTAAGATAACAGTAAATCAATTAGAAAATGAATTGGCGGTGGCACAATCACAATTAACATTAACAAATTTGGTAAGTAAACTTTTTTGTATAAAATAAGTAATTGTGTGAAATTATAGTCTATAGACTGTTAACTATTTTAATTAATTCAATATTCTGATCATTCACTTTAACATAACAAAATTTTAAGTAAAAATTAATAATAAAAATATAAATGTATATTAATGCAAAAACAGATAAATTCAAATGTAAATGAATTAAACTAATTTATAATGTTTATTATAGTAGTAAGCTGTATGAATTTTATATGATTAAAATATCCAATTCATACAACTTATGATAAACGTGCTCTTAATCCCAACTCCAAATTGTAGTTTGTAAGTAGCCAAGCCGGTTTGTCAATTATAATATGTATGCTAAATGAGATATTTTTTTAAGGAGTTAGAGCGAAAATTTAATGATACTGCTGCATACATTAACATGAAGAATATGATTACAAAAAAAAACGAACAGGTTCGAGAACTAAGAGATCGATTGCTTATTTACGAGAAAGAAGATAACCAAGACAATGTTGTATGATTTAAATTACAATTAGTAAATAACGTAGGAAAAAATAACTATAAAAATAATATATATATTCATTTAAAAATGTTTAATTTCATAGTATTCCAGTAAACTCAGTATTTTGTTGGCCCAGTGGCGTGCGGTCAGATCAAGGGGTGATAGCCCAAAAGCTAGAACTTATATAAAGTTTAATCAAGAAGAGTTATACCATTAACTATATCCAATAGACCATAGTTGTAGCCTGTAGCCTGTATGTACCTAGTTAGTAATTACATGAATATTATATTGAGACTTTGTATTTATAATAAAATATATTAATATATTTTAAAATAAATGACAAAAAATTAAGTGAAAAAATGCATAAGTTATATTTTTTTCACTACAAGGAAAAACATTGAATAATATATAATACCTACATAATATATGTATACCTATTTAAAATTATGATGTAAAAAAATGTATTAATACGATTACAATGTTAAAGTAATTACATTAATCATCGGTTGTTAAAGGTAACCATTACGAACATTTTAATTAAAAAAATAACAATCCAGGCTAAGTGAAAAACGTACTAAGTGGATATTTCGCATCGTAGACGTGATTAATCAATGAGAATATAATTATTCGAAATTAAATTAATAGTTATAGAAATATATCGAAGTATTATTATTAGTTATTAATTATTTCGTTCAATATCCCTACATATTACATAGAAATATAAAGTAAACAATTTATTTTTCATTTATGCTATGGTTATTTGTGTTTGAAAGTTTGACCATTTTCACTAAAAATTCAACAAATATAAAGCGGCATTGTCCCTGACTAGTATATGTGATAACTTGAATGACTAAAATTAAATATGTCGTGTTTACGTTGTGTATGTGACGATTTTTTACCGGATTTTTTATTTTTATTTTAGATGTACGATAGGTGGTAGAATTAACTAAATCTTAAAAAGTGATTTTAAATATTCTTTATTAATTTTTCCTAAACATAAAGACTATCTGACTGTATTATAATGGTATTATGATTTATATTTTAATAAAATTATAAAAAATAATTTTTTCAACAATTAATTTAATATCTTAATTAAATAATTCCATGGAGTTGATAGTTGAAACAAGTATAATTTATAAATAGTACCTATATATTATATATCCCATGATAATTGACAATCCATGGACGATATTATGTTTTGTTTAAATATTTTATAAGAATCTATGTTCAATTTCTTGTTACAAATGAACATATTATTACATTATACTAATTATCTGTGATAATTTATTATAAAATATAATGATTAATAAATATAAAATGCAATATTGTAATAATTTGTAAGTTCAATCCAACTCTGTTACCAATATATATATATATTTTTAATTGTTGATTGATCGTTTAAAACAATGGATAATCATCACGTTGATGGTGTCGGGAGATTTTCTTTGTTAGCACAAGGCGCATTAGACGAAGTTCCTTCAGATATTAATGTTGGTGTAAGAAAATCGGAAAATGAAAGTAAAAAAAAATATATAATTTTGTCATGAATAGGAGATATAAAGATAAGATATTTTAAGATATTATTAATTTGATTTTAGATTCACCAGTAACATTTGAAGAAGCCCAGAATGAGTCTGGTGAGTAAAATCAAATTCAAAATTTTTCTTCCATCCATCAGATTTGTGATCTAAATTAAAAAGTTATTACAAGCAGATATACTTTTATGACATAAAAATTGCTCCTTAAACACAATATTATAAAGTATCGTAAAAATAATTTTGTATACAACTATAGTATACCTTCCCATTCATTATAATATTCTATTATGCTAGATTTAGTTATGGAATAGGCACCGTCCACTGTACCTATATTAAAAATGTTAACACTCTGACCTTTATTATGTACAAAAGTATTTTTCCTCTTATAGATATAATAATTAATTATAAATTTATAAAAATTTTTAAACATTTTAACTGTTCCTAACAAGTGCATACCTACTTATAGGAACTGGAAAATATCAAATATTGTTATTGATAGTATGTGGTTTAGTAAATATGTCTTGTGCTATATCGTCCACGGCTGTATCATTTATTTCACCAGCGGCTGAAGTAGATTTTGATTTAAATTCAACTACCAAAGGAATATTAAATGGAGCTCCATTCCTCGGTAAGTATCTTGTATACTGCATGGTTGTAATATGTAATATGTATTATGTAGGATAACGGATGTGTATTATGTTCAGTGTCGGTCGAGTGTTTCGCTTAGGCCATTAGCAGATTAAGTAAATAAGAAGAGGGGAGTAATTAATTATAAAAAAGAACATAAAAAATGATGTCTTACAATATTGAACGAATATAAATAATATTTAATATATAATCATTTTTATGAGTCAAATGTTTTCGAGAGCCTTAAGTAATGCTTAATTTTCTTGTTGGTTAACCCGGTTCTGATAATACTTCTCCACATTTTTTTTTTTAATCAATTCTAGCTAATCAACACTTTACCATAGATAAATACTTCCAAACCACCTCTGCATAAAATTAATGATTACAGGCTTTTAGATCGAAATTTTATCATTATTCACTATATTGCTAATAAATACAAATTAATTATTTTTAATACTTAATTGACAAATTACATTGTATCCATGTCTATAAATTTAATGTTATTAATAATTTAAAATATGTAACCCTACAAAATTAAACTAGGTACATAAATTATTAGGTATTAATCTATTTTTGAATTTAACATTTTTTTTTAGGAATGGTATTAGGAGCATATTTCTGGGGTATTTGTGGTGACATAAAAGGAAGACGGACCGTTATCTTGGGATCAATGGGAATGGATACCTTATTTACAATACTTTCTTCTTTAGTACAACATGTTGAATTGTTTTTTTTAATTAGAGTAGGAAACGGATTTGCGTAAGTTATAAAATATACATATATAAAATTATGTGTTTGTATAAAGATATTATCATTGATATAATAAATGTATGTTGAAAATTATTTCAAGTGAATAATTCAAATTATAAAAATAAAACTATTTGAGTTTTATCTGAAATTATATAATTTAATCACTAACATACAAAAATCAAAGTACAAGAAAATTTTTGCCTTTTCTTAAAATCAACGTCTTGAATTCTGTTATTTTATTATACCTACCTACCTTCATTAAATTGTATAATTGAATACAATTATTTGATATTTTGTTCCTATGTATTTCTATTTAAATTTATATATAGTATTTTTATAAAAATATTAATTTCAGCATTATTGGTGCTTCTTGTATGGTTTATGTGTACTTTGGCGAATTTTTAACACCTTCAAAAAGAGACAGTTATCTACTTTTTCTTGAATTATTTTGGGCCTTTGGAATGATGGTTGCACCTGGTTTGTATATTATAATATACCTTCTTGACATTGTTTAAATTAAAAATTTAAATACTGTTGAAGTTTTAAAAAAATATTAACTTTTGTTATATTATTATTAGGTATATATAATCATTTCCTTTTTAATTCTATTGCATACATATAATAGTATAAATAGGTACATAATATGATTCTGATTGTGATTTTCTAAATAAAAAAATAAAAGTATTTATAGATGTTGTATAAAAAAAAATGTGTATTAAAATATTTGTACAGTTTACTATATATTTTTAGTAGACTATAAGTAAATAATATCTTTGTTCAACATTATATAAATATTATTATTAATGAAAACATTTTTATAATAATTAATAATTATACTTTTGTATACATATAGGTATGTAATTCAGTAATTAGTAAGTAATTGTTTTCTATTAAAAAATAATAACAAAACATTATTATGAATAAGTAGTAAATCTATTTAGGTATGCCAGAGAGCCGTAAATTTGTTGTCCGTCAAATAATAAAATAAAAATAATATAGTTATTTTTTCAAAAAATATTTTGTCTGGACACCATTTTTAGTGTACCAGCTGTTATTTATTACTTGCTAATATAAAATGCATAAACCATAAGTATTATTTAAAAAATGTTATTCTTTTTGAATAAATACCTAATTAATTTTAAATAAAAAAAATTAAACAAGCTGTAGACTGTAGATATATACCTATATATTTAATCTAAACTTTAACAATGTTTATTATTTGTTTCAGGCTTAGCTATGGTGATAATTCCGAGCAATATTGTTTTCTTTTCATCTATATATTTCAAATTTAATGCTTGGAGATTTTTTATACTTTTAACGTCAATACCAAGTTTAATTTCATTCATATGGATATATCAATATCCAGAAACTCCACGGTTCTTAATGTTTCGGGGTTATTTAATTAAATCTAGAGATGTTCTTGAACAAATTTATTTAGTAAATAACAAATATACAACTAAACCGTATTCGGTAAATATTATTTAATAATTTTTATTTTAGTAATTAAGAATATAATATGTATTATTATGAGCGAATATCCAATGTCGTAAAAATTGTTTTCAAATAGTTATAAAAAAATAATTTGATTCTCCGACAGAAATTTTTTTGTATATATGGGTCGCGAGACTTATAAAGAATTTTGTATTAAATTATCAAATCTTAGATATAAACAGAACATTTTTTTATGAATTTTTAACCATAAAATAAAATGTGATTTTCAAGATTTTTTCAAAAATTGCGTATAAAAAAATATTATGACTAAAAATTATCTGTATTTTTTAGTTGAGTAGATAAAATGATTAATGAATAAATTATTAGAAACTTAGTATTAAAATTTCAAGCATTTTTACCCAAAAATAAATTTTTCATCGACATTTAAAGAAAAAAATAGAAATTTCTATTGTCTTTAAATAGCTATAAACGATTCAAAATATTTCGTGAAAATTACACGCATATATTATTTACAAGGTGATTCTTTTATCATGAACAACTCATCATTTCATAAATTACGAGTATTAACATTTTTGAAAATATTTGTTTTATATAATTTAAAATTGAAATAATAATAAAAAAAAAAAATTATTATTTTTTAATATTTTTTATTGATATAATTTTTAATTTTTTTGAATGTTAATACATGATATAATATTTTTAATTACATGTTCTAAAGCAGAATAGTTTTTACTGTTTTTAGAGTACTTTGATAAATAAAAATCGAAATTCGGATGAGTATAGTACTATAGTTTATGAATTACTACTATTCAAAGTGTTGGTGAACGAAGTGGCCAACATTTTGAGGGATATCTCCGTACCATTTACTTCGTTCGGCGTTCACCTAACACTTTAAATACTTAATACTCAAAAATAACTTGTTCTAATTTCGATTTATATTTTATTTGTATTGAAATATTCTGAAAATTATTCTGCTTTAGAATATGAAATTATAAGTTATGACAGATAAATAGCACTAGTTTAACTAATACCCTCCACTTGTATCTCTCATATTTTCGACATGCTATTCATCAGTTATAAAATTTATACCGCAGATAAAAAAGGTATGGTATGTACCTATTTATTGAGCCAATATCTTATACCATTGATTTCTTACTTGAAGGATTTACCAAACATTATTCTTATTTCTTAATCATTTTAATCCTAGTGGCAGGAAATTACATTGGCAACTGGCTGAAGGGCGTCAACTATACTCAATTCAAAATAAGAAACGTAGTCGGCGGCTGATTATTGCGCAAGGGCCGTGATCAGTCGGCTTACAAATGTTGACCTCGGTAGCGATAGACAAACGGGTGTTGTCTGACCGTCGCTGACAACATTTTTTATTTAGAATAGAGTATAAGCCAGTAACGAAAATATACTTCGTTTTAAAATCAATGCATTTTTGCTCCTTGCTCAAAATCTGAAAATTTAAGCTATTATCATATATTTATTATTATTCTTTAAATACTTATTATTATACTTATTATATGCTTATATAATATAAATACTTATTGAAAAAATATATAAAGAATATGCTTTAATCTTATCGGTAGGTACATAGTTTTTATTGGAAATATTTTAATGTAAAATAAGCGAAAGATTAATTATCTTCATTCTTCAATATTACAATTTATAACAGTATAGGTAACTACCTACCGTAGGTACCTATTAATATTTTATTATTACCTAGGTATTTTAAACATTTAACTTTTAAAATATATAACTTAAAATACCTACCTACTTGATTAGATTATGAATATAAATAGATAAATAACACTTTTAATATTTATTAATACATTTAAATCATTCAACTAAAGGTGCAAATTTTCACTCAAACCCATTCAGCAATTTGGTTTGATGCAGGATTTATTGGAGGCATTCCATTCATAAAAAATGTTAAAAGAAGATTAACTGTCCTAAAAAATGGTCATAAAACATTATTCTCTAAATATTTCAGAAATATCATTGTGGCTTGTACTATAGAATTTTGTTTAATGGCATCGTAAGTAACCTATATTTTATTCGAGGCAATAATAACTAATAGTGTACCTAGTAAAAACTACAAAATACCTACAAACATTTCATTGATGAAATGTTGCTGATTATGTAAATAAATAATAAAAATCATGAACAAAATTAATTTATCAAAAAATAAATTGTTTACCTATGTAGGTATATGTTTATTTATAATTTAATAATACAAAAATTGAAAATATCTCTTTTATAAATCTAAAATTTAAAATGAATTAAACTTAAGTCAAAATTACTTACAACTATTTTTAGAATAAATCTATACCTAATATTATTTTAAAATTATACATACTTTTAGCATAAATTACTCACCTAATATACAAGGTAAGTAACATGTAATTTGAAAATTATTTCTTATTTTTTTTTTATTTGTTACAGATATATTACTATTCTTGTATGGGTACCTGAATTATTTTCTAGATACTCTAATTATAAACAACAAAATACAGATGGAGTAAATTTATGTACTGCTTCAGAATGGCATTTAGTAAATTATTCTATGTTTGCTGGACAAACAGTTTCAGGCAATGCTTATTTAGCTGCTTTACTTGTGGCATGTTCATCGATACCTCTAGTTCTTCTTACTGGGATCATAATTAAATATTGCAACAAAAAAATATTACTATGTATGTATTTAGTTGTATAGAAACATAATTTAAATCAAGTAGGTACCTAGGTAGACTAGGCAGTAACATAGAATGATGGATAATTTACTGGGTTACGATTTTATATTATTATTAATAAAAAAAGATTGGTATGTGTTTTAGTGTTAAGATTGATACAATTTTTATTAGTTTTATTGTTTATGTAATGGATTATCCATTAAAAAAATCCCAACTCTAAATGAATAGGTTCTAAATACATATTTGTATCATCTATTTATATTATTTAAAAAATAAGTTTTCATCTAATTTTTTCTTATAAAAAGTTTGAAATAATAATATTTTCTTAGCTATTACTTGTGGAGTTCCAGTTGTGTTCGCATTATTGGTTACAATAACCCATAATGATCTACAAGCAGAACTAATGTGTTGTCTCTTTGAAGGATTTACTTCATTAACAGAACCTATTATATTTTGTACTATTGTTGAACTATTTCCAAGTAATGTGAGGTAATAGTTAAAATATGTATACTATGTTAGGTTAATTATATATTATTAATTGTTACTTTTATCTAGGGGAGTGGCATTCTCAATGATTGTGATGACTGGTCGATTAGGTGCTATATTTGGAATAATTGTTTTCGGAATATTGATTGATATAAGTTGTATTATGACATTTTATGCCTTAGCTTTATTACTACTAAGTAAGTACCACAATCTAAATATGTAATTATAACATTTTTTTTGGAGTTTATTGAAATAACTTAATAGTCAGTTGATGAATTAGTTAAACAATTAATTTTTTTAACTTATTATAAATATAGTTTTCATAATATAAACTTGGAAATATGTAACAATGAATTGAATTTTAAAACTTACTTTTTTTTAAATTTTATTTGTTTAGACATTTTAAAAGCACTTTTTAAAGGTTTGATTATGCATTCAATTCATGCTAAATTCTTACTAATCTATTAAATTTCATACTCTTATTATAGCAAACTAATATTACTCAGTATAATGTGTACCTTATTATGTTATTGTTATTTTTATCTTTATTTTTTCAGTTGCATTTTTAGCAGTGGCGTTTTTACCCAAACTAAAAATTGGTGGTGGTCATTAGGATATATTTTCATCTAACAATATTATATTATATATTTCTAATTTTCAATTAAACTTAATATAAAATAAATTTTTATTGAAATTATTGTTGTTTTTTTCTTATAACTCAATAATACTACAAAAAGTCAATATACTAGGTAATTAAATATTGAAAAAAAAAACAAATTCACAAAACGTTATTTTTAGTACTATGTATTTTTTTATAACAACCTTACTTATTCTTGTTTAGTAATGAAAGATACATAAACCTTTTGTAAAATTATAATTATAAAATAAAAGGAAAAATGTTATGGATTTTAGTCTTTTATTTAACACAATTGAGCAAAATAAGTTGCAAATTCATAATAGATTAACAATAGTACCATGAAATTATGACACTACCATTATTAAATTTATTAGTCATTTAAAACTAAATGACAATTTTTGGTAATGAAATATATAATATACTAATATGAGTAGTATGTATGTTTCAAAACTATTTTAATTGTTCATGGCAAACAATTTTAGGTATAAAAAAAAATAAAATGTATAATATAATTTAAATTTTTAACACAACAACAAAAGTTTTATTGTTTAATAGTTAGCGTTTATTTATAATAATCAAAGGTGAAATTTTCAATTCTATTTGTGGATAAAATGTGTACTTCATGTAACATTAGTTCAATACTGAACTAGTTGTAATAACTCTTAAATTACCATTTACCATTAACAGGTCAATGAAATGAAAAGAAAATAATATTAATAATAATAATAAAAATTGATTAAATTTACACCCTGACAATAGAAAATTATTCACTGGTATTATCTTCCTTATTCTTCTCAGACTTCTTTTTCTTTTTTTTGTGATGATGTCTAGACCCACTTCTACTACGAGACTTGTGTTTCCTAGAACGTTTTTCATGACTACGACTTCGAGAGCGATGACGATGAGACCTGATAAAAACATTTATATTCATAATATAATAACTAATAAGTGTCCCAAATTTAAGGAAACCCTAATTAAAACTAATAAAATAAGATAATTTTAATTACTTGTGTTTGTATTCCCTTTCTTCTTTATAACTTGCTTCTGGACTTTCAATACTATCACTAAAAATGTGTTACGACAATAAAAAATAATTGTATTGTACACAAAATATATTATGAATAATATGTTTAATACCTATATCATTATTAGCATTTAGCAAAATTATTGATAATAAAAATACTAACCTTTCTTTATGTCTGCTACGTTCTCTGTCTCTGTCCCTATCACGTTCACGATCCCTCTCCCTTTCTCTATCACGGTATCGATTGCGACATTCACGATCTCGTTCATATGATCTTTCTTCTGGTTCTTTTTTAACGCGTGATAAAACATAATATTCTTTATCTCTTACTGAATCCTATAAGAATATAAGAATACCATTTAAATTTAGTATAAATTTACAAATATACGAGTATGAATTATTCTACTGGTCTTACTTTATTGTATGAATCTTCATTTGACAGAGTTGGAATGTTCTCTATACTTTTTACGTTCGGGGTCCAGTTCTAAATGGTCAAAAAATCAGTATTGTTAACACTCCATTAAAGTTTGATAATACATATACATAATACACTTATCATATATATAAATATATCATAAAGAAAATATATAACCACAAATTATTAAGTTTATGGATAAGATTTTGTACAGAGCACAGCAGATACCAATCAAATTTTATCACTAAATTCAGAAATAGCAGAAATCATTCTTTACTTAATTTAATATTTAAATATTCTAACTTAATAGTTTATTCAATATACACATTATACACAAAGTTAAGCACAAAGAGGCAGCATATGCCCTGAACTTTTTTTCAGATTACCACAGCTATTAAGTATTTAATTATGGGCCAAGGTAAATTTTATTTCAAAATGTTTATATTTCCACAAATTATGTACAATATACCAAAAAAAAATTATTAATCATTGAACTACACGTGCATAATACAAATCCAATACTACATAGTTTATTGGGAACAATAATTTTAAATTTATGTAATTATTATCACAGAATATAACAATTTTTATCATAATATTCAAATTAGTCAATAAATCTAAAACCGAATTTGGGTTTTTGAAAAGTTCATCTTATTCAATAAAAGTTAATCAAAACGATTTTAGTTTTGATATCTACAATAAAAAAAACGATATAAGACGGATTATCCTTATGCTACCTCTGAAACTTAAGTTTACCTAGTAGATACCTATATAATTATATGATTCTTCTAATAAATAAGCCCGAAAAAATAACTATGGAAAAAATTAACCAGGAAATTGTTTTAAAAAAAACCCGAAAACTCACTCTGCTGTATAGTAGATATCGAGTGGATCTCGTGATAGCAGAGTAATACTTGTATAAATATAAACACTTGAAATTACTTTTAACCCAAAAGTACCAACTAGATGCGATTTTTCACCAAAAAGCTTCCCTTAAGTAGAAAATTGAATGACTTAGTTTTTACTGTTCCAAAATGTGATGACAAATACCAAAAAAAAAAAAAAAACACAATAATAATAGTTAGGTTAGGTTAGGTATACATCACAGGATTTTATTATTTCCTTGACAATTCACGCTTTTCTTGGTTCTTTTTTTTTTCATTTTTTTGTCAACACAGTATTTGTCGCATTTTTGATTACTTATTTTATATTCTCCCATGTTTTATTCACAGGTTCGTCTCCATTTTTTTTTTGAAATTTGTGATCCATATGATGTCTATATTGTTCTACAACCTCAGCTCTCTTAAGTAATCTGACACTATACTTGTCTTAGCCAACACATTTCGCATAAACCTAAGATGTCATATCTAATCATTCCATTTATATTTTTCTGTTTTTAACATTGATCGTAAATGTTCTAATTCTCTGTGTTTTGATCCTATCATAATATGTACTCTACAGGGTAGCATTTTAAAATTAATATATTATACATTTTAATACAAATTTATCATAATTTTTTCCGTGGTACTAATTATATATAATATGTAGATTTTCATAGTTGCCTTATGTTTAAATAATAAACACAAAATTAAAATAGTTTAAATAAAATGTATTAAAATTATTTAATTACTTGATTCCATTGAATATCTTGAGTAGGTTCAAAAGCATTATAGTATGGATCAGGTTCGTGAGAATAATATTCTGGTTCATAAGGCACATTAATTTGTGGAGGATCAAATCTAAATCACATACTTGAAAATATTATATCAATTAATAACTATTTAATTATTTTGTAAATTTATATTTACCCAGACGTCGGTATAGAATTTATAGTACTTATAGAATTTATAGAATTTTGAATCATTGGTGGAGGTACATCAAAATTTGTAGGAATTATTGGAGGGGGCACTGATAAATCGGGAGTTGGAAAATTTTTTCGACTATATTCTCTCCTCTCGGCTGTCATAACCTAAATACACAAAATTAGTAAAATAAGATAAACTTAAATTTTGTACAATTATAAAAATTATTAATAAACAAGTGACCAACAAAAATGTACATTTAAAGAAAGGGAGCATGAAAATCATTTTATGATACTGATGCTGTACATCACATACCTCAATTGTATTTTCCTTTGGTAGAATATTTGGTGCTTGAAATTTTGTACTAGATTTAACATCCAAAGTAGGAATCATATTATTATTTGAAGCACTTGTAGAAACTTGTTGATTATGCATAGTCAATGTTGACATTCCAATTAATGATTCATTACATCGCATTTTTTTTTGACGTTCACAATATGCCAACCATGTGTTCTCATTAAATCCATAATTAAAATAATCTAAGAAATAAAATACTTTATTAGAACTTGACTAGTGACTATAAACAAATATTAGTGTAATTCAGCACACACTTAGAACATTTTTTCAAAATTAATAATATTTTACCAGTGATATCTGCACCAGGTTTTAACCATGGTTTTTCTTCAGTAGTTTCAATAGAATACTCATGAGCAGGAACACCATTTATAGTGCCCATACCTTCAAAATCTTCAACATTAAATTTTCCTTGGTGCTGATATTGAAATATAAAAATTGAATATACTTTTAGAATACTTAATAACAATAGTATTAATTACTTAAAATAATTTCATATAGTTAGAAATGTTTTTGTTATTTGTATAATAAAAGTTTTGAATGTATCAAGAAACCATTAGCCTTTAATTATAACCTAAAAAGAAATTTTGTAGCATTATTTGTAAGTTATAAGTTATAACACTCATATAAATAATAAGCTATCTATGAACTTTTTATGAAAAGATATATGAATATGGTTTGTCTAAAATGCCAACTATCAGGCAGTAACCAGCAGTAACACAAATTGATTGTTCCAATGACTTTTAAATGGTCTTATAGCATATTATTCCCAGATTACCAAAAATTGTATTAGTTATTTTATTCTTAACCAGAACAGTAGTTTCAGCACAATACTATTTTTTTTTTACAATTACAATTTGGCACTATAATGAAAACCACAATTTATATTTTATTATATTTTTAGAACATAATATTTAAGTATAATAATCAAAATATTGAAAAGTAAGATACAACATCTCAGTAAACTATGGTTAATAGTTTTCATTTTTTGAATTACTATAATATTAGTAATTACTAATAAATTTACATAAAAATCAATGGTCCGGTGTGTTATTGACTATATCATTTAAATTTCCAAATTAAAAAAATAGTTGTTTTACAATAAAAAAAAAGGTTGATTGGCAATAAAAAATATTTTTTAATACTAACTTTACTAACCAATAAAAATATTACAAAATATTGGAAGTGTTATAATATAAATATTTTATAATGAATTAGTTTTGCTTACTTTATTTCCAGATGATATTCCAGGAATATTTGTTAATGTCAGTAAATTATTTCGTTTTAAATTTATTCCAGCAGTTGATGAGCTTGTATTATTTTGCTGTGAAAGTGATACCATATTATTTTCCATAGAAGACAATGTAAAATTTCCAGCTGCCACAACAATGTCATCATCACTATCTTCTTCGCTATCTTCAGATGATATTTGTTTATCATCATTATTTTCTTCAGATACATTTTCAGGAACATTAATGTCCACTTCAGTTGCAGTTTCTAACAGGTTTGTTTTAAATAAATCATCTGGAGGTTTAACCAGTGCCTCAGCCTGGCTTCCTGGCTCCCCTAAAAATATTTCTGGACTTCGAGGTCGATTTGAATCTTCATTAACTAGTTCTTTTACAGTTGGTGGGACATCTATACTTCCTTTATTAGAAAAACCAAAAAAAAAAAAAATGTATAAATTCAACAATTTAATATACCAACATTTTTCATAAACAAATCATTGATCAATACAGATATTTGATTATAAATTTTAGGTGTTTAACAAAAAATGTTTTAATTTATAAAATCTAATAAAAACAATTAAAGTAAAATTAAAATGAAGTAGGAATTAACGTCCTTGGTAAGATAAAATCTTAATTAAGCTTATTACCAAAAACTTTAGCTTAAAAAGGTAAGTGGTTGGTACAGATACAGCTAACATGTTCATTTTTAACACGTTGATTGCTATGACTGCCAGCGGTCATCTGTAATTCTCAAATTATATACATTTGTTACGGCCGGCGCCCATAGTTCATCATTACTACCATGCCATATAACCCTCCATAAATTAATTTAATTTAATATTATTAACTTTTTTACCTTTCTATGGCGCTACAATAATACACTAAAATAAGGACCGTGGCGGAGCGGGAATCATTTCAATTTTTTCAAATATTTGGTATGTACCACTTTGGAAGACATTGAAAAATATGCTTGGTGTATAACAAATACCTATTGAATGACCACTGGCGGTCAACATGGTAAATAAGTAAATTTAAGTTATCTAACTTAAATACTATAAAAGGTACTTTTCGGTTATCCTGACTACCACGAGTCTCAATCCCATTATATAGACTACTTCCTCAAAGTCTTGACCAATATGAATTTGTTATTTATATAATTAATATTATGTATATAATAGTATAACTTTTATTATCACATAATCACGACTACCTTGCTTTATACCATATAATTTAAAAAATTAATTAAAAATTATTAAAACTATTACAAAACTTAGAAATAAAATTCAAAATTAATAACTAACTCGAGGAGGAAAATGTTTAGCCATCCAATTTAAAACACTTATGAATGGATAATTGTACTTTTGACACAACATGAATTCAACCAAATAACTGTCTAGATGAGAATTAGGGACCAGCGCTGCCACTCGCTCGCTCGAACATTCAAAACAAAAATATCCCTCGATTTGCTAAACAACACCATCTAAAGTTGGTCACATGGATGAAAAACGATGCCCATAGTTTTGCTAACAATGGTTGGTAATAATTATCAAATAACAGTTATTTGGTTAGGTAGTCGCGATTGACTGAAGACGACGGTCGTCAACATGAATATGTAGTCTAGATAACGGAATTAGACCAGTGGCAGTCATGGAATCGGCCGGTAGTCAGGATAACTGAAAAGTACCTTATAAAAATATAATATAATGTTTTACTATATTATTGAAATACTTTTAAAACATGAAAAAAATTGTTTAACAGTTAATATTACAATAAGTCTCAAATAATCCAAACTTAAACATTTTTAAACCTAGTTATAAATTTTTAAATGTTACCTGGTCCAGGGTTTGCCAAGAACTCCATAAGACGTGCTTCCTACAAGTAAAACAACATTAGTAAAAAAATATTTTTTTTATTAATTCCCTGAAAGTACCTCATCTTCTATAATACCAGCTGGTGCAGCTGGTTTAATATCTTCGATTAATGGACCAACAAGGTCTAGATTTGAATTTGAGTCCCCATACAACCACTGGTCATCATCTCCGTTATCCGACATGATCACCTCAGTCTTTATACTTGCCATTGTATATGTGATTATGAATACATTTTAAATCATTCTCTTGATGGTTTTATAATTTTATATATCTTACAACGTATAAAAAACATTGAGAGGTTTAACATTATTCAACAATGATTATTCACGCATAATCGAATTTTGAAAAACTGAACATAGCGACAGCACTACAGCAGAATCAGCAGATAGAATTAATAAAATTTAAACTTTGAAATTGAAGTATAGACAAATGTTGTTATTATTTAACTGATAATAAGGTATCTATATCTGTGATATTAACAACAAATTAAATAAAAAATGCTTGTCAAAGAAGTTATATAGTTAAATATTTGTAGTTTTGACAAAAAATTAATTATATTTTGACCACAAATAAAATCCATTAGGTTAGTATTTGGACATTTTTAACTTATTAGTTTTCTAAACACACAAAGGGATGTGAAAATAAAACCCCAGAAATATAATAAAATATTAACACACAGGTATTAAATAAATTACTTTTTGCTGATTTTTGAGGTTAGAATGATATCTCATATCTAGTCAAAAACCGAGGGAAACGGAGTATTTTTATTTTCTTAAAACAAATCTATAAAGTACTTATTAGTTTAGACTTTAGTTACGTACTACATATTTACATAATATACTAACTGTACAAGACGTCTAATACTATAAATTTAAAAATACTAGAACTATCGAATTTAAAATGTTTAAATAGTATAATAACAAAACTGTCTATTTAGTATTTACTACTATTTAATATTTATTATTTATTATTCAAGTATAATAATATGATTGATGTAGTAATGTACTGTGTATGAACTACTATAATCTTTATTAAAGATCTATAATTAGTAACAACTATAATTCAATAATTGGTACTGAGTAGGTAACAAATAAATGATAAATAAAAGTCTATAAAAGACATAATTTATTTGATATAGTATAAATTTCAAGGATCCTTTTTCATTTTATTTTTGCTGTATGAAAACATAAATACTAGAGTATTACGATGGAATTACCAAGTATTGATAAAATTGAAATTCAAGTGGAGTTCATTGATGATCAAGCTGTTAAACATCTAATAACAGATGACGCAAGTGAGTATTAAACAGCAATGAATAAATTTAAAAAAAATCCTCTTTTTAAAATAAAATTCAGACTGTTTTCATAAAATTAAAAATATAATACAAAAATTATTTGCAGAAAACCATTCAACCAGAAAAAATAAATCCAGTGACGCCACCTCACATAATACTGGAGTTCTAATTAAATGCAAGTAAATTATAATAATAACGGGTATTCACCTTTTTCAAAATTAAAATAAGAAATATATCAAGCCAACGGTACATCTATATACATTAAATAAAAAATAATATTTTAATTTAATTTGCTCATTTTTTTCTATCTCTTTTGTTTTGGCATAAATGTCAGATAAAAGTCAATTTCACCTTCAAAAGAATGTAATTAAATATTTATTGAATAATCTGAAACATAAAGGGAAATTAAAGTAAATTATACTGTCATTTTTGAAAATTAATGAATAATTTTTTCAGCACGATTCATGTATTTTGTTAATCAAAATGATCATTTTTTATTATTTTAGGTAATAAAACAAATCGAATATTAGATGAGACTTATGATGAAGAGTCTGATGAAAACGAACCAAATGTGACACTAAAACCCAAAGGTAATACTTATTAGCGGAGTCAGATTTAGAGGAAGGCGGAGCCCAGGGGCCCCACAATATTGTAACTAATGGTATATACAGAAAAATGTATTTGATTAAATTTACACATTGTAAAATATCCATACATCTTTGTATTTGATCTTTATTTTTCTATTTAAAATTTAATTTTCTTTTAAAAAGCAACAGCTGTTTTTGTGTTTTACATATCAATATTATTGTTTTAATATAAATTAAAATAAATGAGTTAATATAGATAGTAAAGGCTTCTGTGATGTCTATGATCATTGAGGAGTGTTGCTCATTGCATAATTATTAAATGCGTTCACAAAATATTTATTATATTGGGGTGGGAATTAGAAACTAAATATTAAAGGTTGTAGTAACATGGTTGCAATGACAAATTTTTCATTAAAAATAATTTAATCGGTAATATTAACTATAAAATACCTAATCTTTTTTTATATCATTATTTTGTTTAGACCTAAAACAAATTCAACAGTTAGTAAATTCTTATACCTTGTAAAGTTTAAAATAAACAAAGTTATAGCTAAGACAATTATAATCATAATTGTTGCTTATTTTTGACAAATAAAAAAAAAATAAAATAAAAGAATCAATTAATAATCAAAAATTGTATTGTCCTGTTTATTCTGTGGTGCCCTCACAATATATTTTGCTCAAAGGCCACTACATATCTTAATCTACCCTTGCTTAAAAGGTAATACCTACTAGCCAATAGTCATCAAATATTACACAATATTATTGTTTACAGCATTATTTGAAGATGGAGATGTCCCAGGTGAACGTATGTTTGGTTTTCATTCTAAACAAAATAAAAGGCACACAACTAACCAAAAAAATACAATTTCACAACATAGTGAAAATCACCAATATCATAACAAAGATGAACAAAAAGTGTGTAATATTCGTCCTCAAGGTAAATTATTACATTAATATTGAGGCTTTGTTATATATTATTATATTACTTTTAAATGCCTTTAAAAAACTCGTTGTTATTTATAGGAATATTAAAATGTAAATCTAAACAAAAATAATATAATAATAATTATATTAAAAGAATCATATGATATTACTTAATTGCGTTTCCAGAATATTAGGCAGTGTTTCTTAAACTGTGGGTCGTGAGAAGTTTTTTTATTATACAGATTGTGAGAAATTTATGTTTTGTTTTTAAATTCTATAGATTCTATACTATAATAAACTATGTAATTATAGAAGTATATAGGGGGTTGCGATAGATTTTTAGAAGAAAATTTGGGTCGCGGTTCTATAAAGATTAAGAACCACTGTATTAGGGGAAAGGGAGGATTTAATTTTGAATACAATAGATTTATTATTAAGTATAGTATACCACTTCTTTGAATAGATCACTAATGGGTATGTTAAATTTAAATTCTATGATCATGATTGGCTCATTAAATTTATTGATTTTAAATACAATCATAGTATTTAATTGAAAAACTAAAACCATAATTTTTGTAAGAAATATTAAAAAATTCTCCAAATTTTTTTTTGAGGTTTTTTATTTTTGTAATAATAATTTGAGAACCCATACATAATATTTTCTAGCTTTGTAATTGATTATAAAAATATCTAATAACAATTATTGAAATAAAAACACTTATCATTTTTTAAATTACATATGAAGTGTATAATTAATATTAGTCTAAATATTTTGAAAACTGAATTTTATTAAAAAAAGGGTTAGTGACATATTTATTGGTTAATATTTTTTATATAATAACTAAATATTGACAATTGATTGAGGTTTTTTAATTACTAGTAAACAATTGTAGGTAATATTTTATCAAAATACCATGGTTTTTTACTCAATTTAACAATTCTATCACTATAAATTATATGTTTGTTTTAGCTTACTCTGATGATGAAAATCAAATCAAATCAAAAAAATGTACTAGATCAAAAACTTCATCTGCTATATCCAAAATAAAAAATGAAGTATCAAACATCGGTAATAAGTAGAATATTAAATCATGTTTAAAGTAAACTGGTTTATTTTATGTATACATTATATAAATTATTAATAACCAATCATTTATTGCTACAGACTCTCCAAGAGTGACTGATGGTGCATTTGATCACGAAACACCTAAAAAATTAAAAAAAATTCATACTTCTAATATTTCTGAACAAGTGTCATCAAAAACACCTAGAACTATTCGGAAACGGATTGCAAAAGGTTAATACTTAATTTAATTGTATATTCATTTAAAAAATATTCTACAGAATATTCAATTATTCTTTTTTAGGAATAGCACATCAAAAATTTGAACAACTTAATGAATTAAATGATTCAGATTATAGTATTAGTGATGAAAGTGACAGTGACTCTAGTATACATACAAATCTTAAAACTGTGCAGCCAGAGGAAACACAAATTTCATTAAGAAGATCTATAAGAAAGAAGGATGTTCCTTTTGTATGTATATTTTGTAAATTGTGTTTACATATTTGTTTTTATTTTTACTATGTATTTTCTAGATATATAAATCAGATGAATATTTTTTATCCAAGTCAGCTAAATCTGTGAAAAAGTCTAAGACATCAGACAATACTTTGAAATTATTGAAAAATCCTGTTTTAGACAAAGAACAAGTTGATCAACTATCAGGAAATTCTTATACTAAACATGATATAAAGATAAAGACATTGTACAAGAATATTATGTCAAATTTTCCATACTGGTTGTCTTTGCTTAGGTAATTAATTACTGTTATTTTTTGTTTTTAATTCATTATGTTATACTATATTATACAGTAATTTAATTTTTAGGGAAGGGTTTAATTTACTACTTTATGGGCTTGGGTCCAAAAGGCAAATCATCAATGATTTTAGGACGTCTGTATTGGCAGAAGAGTCTGTTTTAATGATTAATGGATTTTTTCCTGGACTTACAATGAAAGAAGTATTAATTATATTTATCTTTATGATACATTTATTTGTTAACAACATGTCTGATTTTTATATACCTTATTTGATATTTTCTAGATACTTGAATCTATAACTATTGGTTTATTAGACCTAGATAGCTGTCCAGGAAGTGCTGAACTTGCAATTCAGCAAATCGAAGAAAAACTGAAATTAAAAACTTCTGAACATATTTATATTCTTATAAACAACTTGGATGGAGTTGAATTACAAAACTACAAAGCACAGCATATACTTTCAAGGATTAGTTCGTTAAAAAAAGTACATCTAATAGCTTCTATGGATAGAGTAAACTCTGCTTTAAGTTAGTGTTCTGTTTGAAATTTCGCTTATATAAAATTTTTATCGTATGTATTCAATTTTTAAATATTTTTTTAGTGTTTGATAATACAAAACTTGGGGATTACAATTTTCTTTGGATGGACTGTACCAATTTCTTACCGTATACGGTTGAAACTAATTTTATACAATCCTTAATGGTAAAAAATATTGGAACACAACATTCATTTTCAGGTTTGAACAATGTTTTCAAATCGCTTACATCCAATGCTAAAAGTATCTTATTATTACTGATTAAGGATCGTATTGAAAACAAAAATGATAAAAAATATGGAGGTAAATCATTTTTTTGTTTTATTTGTTATAAAATAATTTACGCATGTAAAATATTTAATCTAGGAGTTCCATTTTCAACTTTGTACCGTTGGTGTCGTCAACGGTTTCTAGCTAGTACAGATCTTGCTTTGAGAAGTCAGTTAACTGAATTTGTTGACCATGAATTAGTGAAATGGAAACGTGATGTTGATGTGCTTTATGTTCCTGTAGATATTGATGTGCTTGCTCAATTTTATAAGCAAAATGAAGAAGATGATGAATAAAACTCAATGTTTAGTATATTTTGTTTTAAAATTCCAAATAGAATAATTTTAATATTTAAAATAATATAATATACAACATACAATAAAAATTTATTTTTTAAATATTTAACTATTCTATGATTATATTATTATTTACTTGTCAACATTAACTCGTATAATTGTACGTAACAAATTATTACTGACTAGATCTACATTCAAAATTTTGAATTTTTCATAACTTATCTTATGCCCATACCTATAACAAAAAAAGTTGTTTATTTATTTAATACGTTATATGTCAGTCACATGCTTATTCAAAAATGATTTACATGAAATAACATGGTTATTTCAAAGTATTATTTTATAGCACTTTATTTAAAAAATAAATAGTAGATAGTTTTTGATTGAGCTAAGTTAAAGCTATTTTAAAATGTATGTTTGTTAAAATATGAGAAAAATTATACCTATTAAATAGTTGCAGAATTTGAATTATTAAATCAGCAAATATACATACACGTAAAGAAGCGTCCCAACTAGCAGAAGCCAATGCTGTTCCATCAGGTGAAAGTTTTATACTTGTAACTCTATTTTCATGTCCATATAATAAACTCACTCTTTCACATTTCAAACTGTCCCAAGCATTTATTGTATAATCTGTATAGCCTCCAAATAATATTCTACCTAAATATAGCATAATTTAAACATTATATTGATTATTTCAAATAGTGAAAAAAAATTATAATAAATCATTATAAACATTTATAATTATAATATTATTAAGGGCTGGATTTATATGTAAATGCATATTCTACAATTATACTAAAAATCAGGGCTCGTAAGTTCACATATTTGCATATAAATCTTGTTAAGATGTATTTAATGCTAGATAACATTGAAATCCATTTTTGAAGTACTTTTGATTAAGAATGTGAAGTTTTATTTTATGTGTTTTTGCATATCTCGGGGTTATTAACTTATTTGGCACATAAATGTATTTTCTATTTTATTGGGCATATTATATTTAATGTATTTTGGTAAAAATTTGATAAAAAAAATACAATAGTTTACTTTTCCGCATGGTAAATATAATATGGAAATTTTCACAACATAAAATTACTAGAAACAATGCAGTAATTATTATTTCATTTGATTAATCAGTGTATTATATTAGCATAAGTAATTAGTAATAGTTTTATTTTCTTGATACATTTATAGTAGTTTATTCTTGGTTTTAACTATTTCAGTCGTTATTGTGATGTGTGTGTCATTCAATTCATCAACATTGATAAAAAAAAATATTCAAATATTACTTATGATTTCTTCATTTTATAATCTGCATAGTTTTAGATTTTTAATGCATGTATATATTTTAGAACTTTTTAAGGCATATTTCAATGTATATTTTATCAGTTTTTAATGATTAAGTGCATGCTTATTTATGCATTTTTTTTAGGGCACAAACTTATGACTCCTAACAATATCATTATAATTTTATCTATTCATTAAAATAGTCATTTTTATGTTTGTATAAATACCTATAGTCTGTACCAAATAAGAGCGCACCGCGTTGGCGCATCCAAATGAATCGCCAAGCGACGTTTGGACTCCCTGGGCGGATCTATTCGCTCTGTGATTGGTTGCTCTAGTCGACAATGTTGCCGCCATGCATACTTTTTTACCTAACTTTTTATATTGTTGATCGTATATAACCCATTATAATGTACATTGATAAATTATCAATGAATGACGAATACTATTGGATGTTTTAGTGGTAAATTTATAAAATCTGCATGTATTTAATAAGATAACAGTAGGCTATCCATATAGAATAATACGTATTGGAACACAGAGTTTAATTAGATCTAAACTATTTTATACATATAATTAGATTGGGCAATATTTTTACTGATAATTATTTATTAATTTGTAAAAAAATAATTTTGCATACTTCAGATATGAATCTGCATGTTTTATAGATTTTTATGGTATATAAATTGAGGCTTTAATTATAATATTTAGGAAAGCCATTTAAAGCATAACACTTATCAAACTTTTATTTCATAAAATGTACCTAATATTGCGTACTTACTACTTAGATTAAATAAAACTTACCACTGACTGAAAAATCTATGGAATTAACTCCAAATAAAATACTTTCTTTTGAATACACAGCAACTTCTTTGTCTGCTCTTAGATCATACATTCGACACTAATAAATGTTAAAAATATATTAGACATATAATAAAAAGAAACAATGGTTATTATTACTGTAGAATCGTCTGATCCAGATGCTACAGCATCTCCACTTGGATGATATTTAACACTATTTATGTCAGAAAGATGACCTTCAAATGATTGAACACTTTGGCCAGTTCTCATGTCCCATAAAAGTAACATTTTATCACAACTCTAAGAAAAATAATTTATAAATATATATTTTGTGTATATAATGATTATTTATTATAAATTATAAACGTATAAACATGCTAATTGAAATAACTTACACCTGATATAAAAGTATTGCCAATTTCTGATGGTGACAAATCAATGGACATTATGTCACCTGTATGGCCATGAAAAGATTGTAACATTTGACCTGATTCAACATCCCAAAGAGCAGCAGTAGCATCTCCACTACCTGTCAAAATCTTAATAACAAAATTGAATAAAATATTAAAATGTGTTGTTAATGTGTATAAAAAATTACATATTACCTGTTGATCTGAATTTGGAAATAAGCAACAAGACATAAAATTTGTATGTGTACCAACAGTCTTCTTTTTAGCAGATGGATCTTCTTCAGGATTAGATATATTGAACACAGTTACTTTGTTATCCAAACCACTTCAAATACAAAAAAAAAAAAAATTATTTTATTAATAAAAATAATTTGGGTTCTATTTTATAATTTAACTTATTTCACAATATAATCAGGCATAGTTGGATAAGAATTTTTTCATTATTATTCAAAATAAAATACATTACAAAAATCAATGATCTACCCTAAAACAATCTTACCCGCATGCAACCAAGTTGCCTGATGGTGAATAGGCACATGCCATTACCCAAGTTGTTGGCATTGTAACAGTTTGTTCTTTTGTAGTTGTAAATGCATCCCAAATTAGTAATTTACCATCCTAGCATTTGTATGCACCAACACCAAGCAAGCATATTTTATTAAACACTTTTGCATATTTATAAATTTATAGTATGTACCTGTGAAGATGAAACAATATGTCGTTTATCTGGAGACCAATCACAACATAACATTTTAGCTTGGTTTCCTTTTAAAAGACGTCTAGGTTTTATATTAAGAAATGTAACTTCTTCTAGTCGTTCCGCAACATTTGCCACTAAAAATATTTGTATAAATCATCATTAAAAATTTAATATAGCAAATATTATAATTTTCATATCAAACTATATACATGTCACATCATTAAGTTTTTTTCTTTCTTCTTCAAGTTTATGTTTAAGGCAGTCAGCTTCACGACTCAATAATTCAACCGTTTCAGTTCGAGTATTTACGTCTAATGCCATGTCCAAATTCCAAATATTCCTTAATGCAATATCTGCCAGTGGTGGTGCTACTGAATATGACTTACAGTCTTTCATTAAGCAAAATTGTTGAATTGTTTATATTCTATAAAGATTAAATATATAAAAAATAATTATAATTGCCATAATTACTAAACAAATTATTTGTATTATATGAATATATGTATTGTTTGTAGTATTAACTATAAATTATTATACCTAATATAAAAATGATACTTTATACCAGCGGTTCCCAATTTTTTTTCCCACAGTATCCTACAGCAAATACCATAAAAGACAGAGTAAAATTTTTTTTTTATAAATTTTAAATTATTTATTATGAGCCGGGATACAGTGCTAGCGGTGCATAGTTTGGGAACCGCTGCTTTATACAATCAAGTAGAAGTATTTTTTCTAGAAGTATAACGTTAGGTTAGTTTAAAAAATAAAATCAATAACATTATCAATGACTCATCATCAATCATATATATTCCCATTTTTTAGTGTACTTAAAGACAGGATTAATTATACATAATATTATATTTTATTTTTAAATAAAATCATAAAAATAAACTAGTTCTGTTGTATATATAATTAAATAATTCAAAAGCTACTCATTCTATTTTTAATATATATGTCATAGCCACTTCATCAATTTGAAAGATCAATTTCACAAAGTGGCTATGACATATACATGCATCAAAATTATCAAAAAAATCATCTTAACAAAGTACAGTAAACAAATAATTTTTTTTAAATAATTATGTATTCAATATATTCTATAAATACATAAGAAAAAAAAAATCAAAATATCTATTTTAAAATAGGGTCTTTAGATATTATACATAAAAATTCAAAAGACCAGAATTTTTATTATAACAATATCAATAAATTAAAGAGGGGAACATGTGAATCATCTTGTTAACCTATTTATTTACTATGATGTATTTTCTTTTTCTTAACTTATAAACCAGTATGTTGAATTTTATGTCATATCTACATATTTACTAAGTAGAGTAAGTATATACTATGTAAATTTATTTTAAATTGAGTTGTTTGGGTTATGTTGTTTGAGTTATGTCACACATCTGACATCATAGTACAAAAGAAAAATAATTAAATCTGTATAATTGTTTAATACCCATGTTTTAATGAAGATAACACATAGGATAATATTAATTATCACAAACATAATATTTAGTTTATTCATAAAATTAATTTTCTCTAAACACTTAATCAGTGTTTCCCAAACTGTAATCCACACGTGTACCAGAGAACGTCCACAAATGTAAATGGAAAATATTAATATTATATAGTATATTATACAAAAACAAAAATTTAATTTTTAATAAGGGGGTCAGCAATCATTTTAACTATCTCTATAAGGTTCGGCAGAGCAAAAATTTGGGAAACGCTGCACTAAATTAATTGTCATTAGCTTATTTTTATACCAAGTATGAATCAGAAATGACATTAGAGGTTTAAAAGTACCCCATTAGAATTATAATGAAAGTTAAAGTTTTTTTTTTAATTAAAGGTTTAAAGTATAAAAGAAGTTCATTTAAAAAAAATTTAAATTCACCTATAGTCTGTATCAAATAAGAGAGCACCACTTTGGTGTCTCTAAATGAACCGCAGAGACCCCGGGTCAGGTCTATTCACTTTGTCTTTGGTCATGCTCTCTATTATGTACCTACGAGTTTTGACCGATTTTTGTGCACCGCCTGGTGCACTCTTATTTGGTACAGACTATAGAACTCAAGGTTTGTCTAGGACAATTTTACTGTTACATTTATCTTATTTTTACAATTTAAAATGCCAATAATTAAAAAAGCAAGCTAATGATTTATTATTCATAAAATCATAATTCATAATAAAAATGTTGTTTTTTTCCATAAATGCTTTTATATCAACAGGTCAACCAGTTCAAATTATGATTTAATACATACAATCTTTAATTTGAAATTGCATGCATCTAAAATTTGTTATACTACATGTTAAATGACAACTTTTTTATAATAAACATAATTATTATATGAATACATAAATATATATATTTACAGCTGTCATATAGTATGCAATCTATTGCAAATAAATAAATTAAAAATTATATCATAGAGTAAATTCCACAAAAAAAAATTAATAATTTAAAGAAATAGATATTATGGTAAAATATAGTACTTATTAGTTATAAATAAAAATGCTTAATAATTGTGTCTAAATTATTATCAAGAATGTGGAATATTGTGTTGTTTTATTTTCATTAAGAGTAGCAACTGGTCAAAGAACAAAAACTTCTAAAACTTCTCCTATTCTTACCCCTCTCCTTATGTACATATAAATTCAAATCACTTCCACACTTTCACTTGATATTCGCATTTTTCAGTATTTGTCAAAACATTATCACAAATCTTAAAACTTGTGTAAAAACTGGCCGGCTGCAGAGTACATAGAAAATTATTTCCTATGACATACCAATAGGTATACCAATGTTATGTAATATATTGGTTAATATGTAACCAATAATTCTACAGCAGTCGGTAGACTGCATACTATATGATAGCCTATATTTACTTTTTATTATCTGAAATTTATCTACTTTAAAAGTAATTTAATACAATATATAATAATATAAATATGAATAAAAATAATGTAAAATAAATAAATACAAAAATTTAAGACATAAAAGCTAGAAATTATACATTTTTTTATTGAATTAGTAAGGGTCCTACATTAAAAATTATTTTTCTTTTTATATTTCATAATAATGGTTACATGTGATTATACAAATACTATTGAGTTGATTTTAATAAATAATTTATGGTACAATATACCATCAACATATTAAGAAATAAAAATAGAGAGCTAGATGGTTTATTGAACATTTATTGATCACAATGTATAATTTAAATATTTAATAAACAAATAAATTACAATAATTTTTGAAATTAATTTAGTTCCTTATTTGTCAACGATTATTTATAATACATTTTAGAGTAGAAGTAGTTTTTATTTTTATTTTTTTTGTTTTCATATTAAAAAATTATGTATTTACTCAAGAAATAAATGTTATTTTAAACATAATACAATAACGTATTTTTTTAAGTTTAAATAAAATTAATATTTGCTTAGTGTTGTACATAAATACTATGTTTACTAGTATACAATATTATGATATATTATTTTTTAACCATAGACTAATAAGTGTTCTAATAAATATAATTTGTTCATCTATTTAATTTATTAAAAAATATAAACCAAATAACAATTATTTCATTAAATAAATCACAGCTGAATTGAGTAACTAATTAATTTTATCTTTCCTAGTTTGTAAACATAATATTAAATAAATAAAAACGATTCTAAATTAAAATTTAAGCATTAAATAAAAGATAATATAATATCAGTCTTTTAACTATTTATAATAATTAAAAATAATATATTATGATCCGTACCGTCATAGTTTCATCCAAGTAGAGACAGAGAGAATGATAGAGAGTGAGAAAATGAGTAAGTGTGTGAGAGAGTGAGTGCAAGGGGCAGAAACTTTAAACGCTTACCTCGTTCAATTTATCTCCTATTCAGGATAATCTCCACTGAAAAAAATCATTTCACTGTAACAAGTAAAGATCATTTATTAATTATTTTTTTATTGAAACTGAAATCCTTTCGGAGACGGCAAAGGCAGCTATAGAATTTATAATCAATATGTAAGCACAGCCGACTTGACCGTCAGTCTGCAACTCAGCTGGACAATTTTGAGTTTTCTCAGATTTTAATGATTTTATTTCGTATTATCAAAAAACTTTCCAAGCTGAGCAACATTTTCCGTATTTCTCACAATTTTCAGTTTTTGTATTTGGGTAATACCATGTATTACCATCTCAAGTACTGAACATTGGTTTATGGTAACTCCAGTTAGCCTTGTTATTTCACGGTAACTCTGGCAACCCACTGATAACAACAAATAAATAACAACTTTGGAACTTGCAAGTTAGATTAAGATTATGAAAATGTTGAAAATTCAAAATGATTAAGTGAAATATATTATATAATTATTAATTATTAATCAAGTTTTTATGTTCATATTTTAAGTTTTCAGTTAAATACTTAAATACACAAGTAGTTAGTAATTAGTAGTTACTAAATAAATACTAGTTACCTATAAAAGTACATAATATAGGGTATAATTATTAAATATAGATAGATACTTATTATTATAGTTGTTGAAAAATATTTGATTACCTATTAACTTTTAACAAAATAGTGTAACAACTGTAATTTTACTTAGGTAGTAATTTCAATCGTCAATCACAATCATTAATTAGTTTGTATTAGCTAAAACAATCGTTCTGCAGCTATCATTGTACGCAAATTATAATAATTATAATATATCATATTGGAATTCCTGATTAAAATGGAACTAACAGAAGATCAGAGAAAACGTATAGAAGAAAATAGAAAAAAAGCATTGTTAATAAGACAAGAAAAATCGAAAGCTAGATCAACTGCACAACCTTACCAAAAGTAATAGATTTATTTTAAAATATATATTTCAATTATTTTATGTATTAATATTTAATAGCCTTAACATACACCAATTTTTAATAACTAAAATTTTCTGTTGAAGGCCCATAGTATCAAATAAAGATAAAAGTCATCAAATCACAGTTGCTGGCCAATCATATGTAGACACTGAAGCTGGATTTTTGCTTAACGAGGATGATCTATCAGATAAAAATAAACCGGTATGATTAACGGTGGTGCTTAAATTAATGAATAATTTGTAAGATCATAACTTTAAATTTATTGACATGGTTAACCATTAAAAATATTTTTACCAAAAAAAAAAAATATAAAACAACCAAATCTAATTAGATAATTAAATGTACCTGTATGTTCTTATTAATATAGGTAATTAGTTTTATGTTTCAACGTATAAAACATATTATTTAGTACATGCTTACTTACAAATTTAATTAGAAAATGCTTATATTTAATAAGTGTTTGACCTACTAGAACAGCTGCGATTGACTAATTTTTTAAAAAAATTGAGATAAAAATATATTAATTTGAGTTATCTCAAAAGAAATATTGCTGAAGGTTACTATGATACCTGACGAATGAATATCATACCACTGTCTGAAACATATTGGCTATAATAATTTAATCATTTGTCATTCCAAAAATTGTGCTAATCCTTTTAATGAAGTTAATAAATATAAACAATTACATTTTACAGTCAATAATAAAAATCTATAAATCAAGATTTTAGTAAAAAATTTACCCATTTAGTTGATTGTTATTACTGCTCAATTAAAAAAAAAAAAAACATTACTCAATAAGAAATTTCAACAATTGGTTTATACATCATTTGGAAAATATAAAATAAGTTTGTTTTAAAATTTAATAATATGTACATAATTATTATATTTAATTATTTTATGTGAAATTTTTAACAATTTGTTTCATATCAAACACCAATTATTATTATTTTTATCAGTACAAATTCTATTTTTTGCCCACTAAGTTATATACTAAACCTGAAAATGTCCAGGTCATGCTAAACAAATTTGGTTATATTTACTTAATAAAATGCATTTATTTTAGTAATTATTATTTAGATTCACATGAGTACATCCTTACTAATTAATATTTAAATAGTTTATTTAATTTAATTTAGATAATATTAGCATCAACACCTAATCCAATATTATCAAAAGCTGAACAGCCTGTATGCCTTGAATGTAATCATGAATTTGGTATTTCTTACTTGATGACAAATTTTGATCATCCTGTCTGTGATAGATGCAAGTATGTAATAATATATAAAATTTAGGTTTTTAATAAATATAATATAATACAATTTAATGCAGTGGTTTTCAATCAGTATGCTGGAAGCAGTGCAAGCGTTTTTGAAGTGTTTCAAATATTAAATATTTCATAGAATACATATGGATAGGTACGCCATAAAATTTTTTGTAGGAGATGAAGTATGTCATTTTGTAAAAAGGTTGAAAACCACTGTTAAGTGTTTTACAGTGAAACTTCTATATAATAACCACTAAAAATTGAACATGAAAATAAAAAAGTTTACAGGATTCATTATACTAGAAGTTACATTGTAAATTTACAAATTATGTTATATAGTTAAACATTTTCGTACATCCGTAGTATAAATATGAATTTTGTTTTAAATAGGGATAAGTTTGGAAAAGAAAAATTTGATTTAATTACCAAGACAGAAGCTAAAAAAGAATATTTATTAAAAGATTGTGATATTGATTTACGTTCACCTCCACTTAGGTTTATTCTTGGCAAAAATCCACACAATTCCAGATGGGGTGAAATGAAATTATATCTTTTACTTCAAGTGGGTAGAAATAACTTTGATATTGTAACATATGAATAATATGTTATACTTATAGGTAGAAAAAAGGGCATTAGAAGTTTGGGGTTCTGAAGAAGAAGTAGAACGACAAATTGAACTAAGACAAGAAAAGCAAAAGGCTTCAAAGTTAAAAACATTCAAAAAAAAAGTTAAAGGTATGTCTAGTATGAATGTATCATAGTTGTTTATGATACATTGTTCTATAATTATTTATTTTTCAGAATTAAGAATGTCAACAAGAAGTAGTTTATACACTAAAGTCACAAAAGCTTCTCATCAACATGAATATGATACAGAGATATACAATGAAGAAGATAATTATGAACGTACTTGTACTTCTTGTGGATTTCATGAAATTTTTGAAAAAATGTAAATAATATCAAATAAGAATAAAAATGTACAGAACTACCAATATTATATTTAAAAATTATTATTTTTGTAAATTATTAAATCTTATTATAGTATGTCTTGAATTTAAGCTTTCCAATATTGAGAAGCTTAAAAATTAAAAAAAATTATGTACCTATAATAAAATATAATTTTGATTTTTTGTAAATTAATTTAAACTATATATGTATACAATTTAGTATAAATATAAGCGATACTTTCATTTTTTTTTTTTTTTTAGGATAAAATATTATATCTTGTTGAGATAATTAATCCTTATTAAATTAATAAATATTTACATTAATTGTTATTAACAAATAATTGTTAAAACTATTAACTTTTATTAGTAACATAAGGAGTCAAGCAAGACTACATTTATAATGAAAATAAAATACAGCGCTAAATATTAAATAGGTAATCTCAGGTTTTTTAATATACTTTAATTTTTACGTTTTTACTTTTTTTAATGACAACATATAATATAGTTAGAGTTATAAGTATAAATGTATTAGAGGGTGGAGTGGAGTGGTATGGAGTACATTACAAAATGCTGGTTTATTATTCAGTTCACTATAACTTACAAGGGCCCGGATTTATATATTTTTTTTTAAACAGTCCAAAAAGTAACTAGATTTGCTAAAGTTTGAACTATAGTAAATAAATCTAAAATACAGTTTTATTTTGCCATATTTTGACATGCATTGCATGTTTCTATATTTTACAATTTTTCTTTGCCTATAGACAGTTTTTAAAATGCATAATAATATCTATTATATAATATTTTGATAATATTAATTAAATAATGTATTTATAGTTATATTAATTATACTTAATAAAATGTGAAAAAATCATTTAACTACATGTAAAATTTATAAAAAAAAAATTTTTGATTGAATTTACCATAGAAAATGAATTATATAATATAATTTTATATAAAGATATAGGTAGATACTAAAAATAATGAAGTTAGACTTTTAAGCATATTTTATATTTTTAAATATATATTTCTAAAAAATAAGGACATAAATGCATACTTTATAATGTATATTTTAGTTTTTAGAGCATATAAATCTGAGCCCTACTTATAATTCATAAAGTCTAAATTTTGATATTTATGTATACAGATACAACAAATATTCTGCTTCAGAATATGAAATTAAAAAGTGTATGTTGTTATAAAAAAAAAGGAAAACTTAAAATAATATTTAAAAAAGCAAAATGTTTTATTTTGACTGAAAAAAATATAAAAAAGTATTTTTAAAAACTTTAAATAAATTTTGATATGAGTGTAATTCAATAAAAGAATCACTGTGTTAATAGATTATATTATACATTTTTGTAGCTAATGGGCAATGGCAACATATATATCAGAAAAACAATTGATTTTTGGAGAGGCAAAAAAAAATTCATGTATGAATGCTACCTGTAATGGTTGAAAATTTTCAATGATGTGTACAAAATTTGGTACCTATTGGTTTTTGTTTATACGCCCCATACCAAATATTTACACAAAATAAAAAAGGCTTTGCATATATGTTTAAATTATTGTAATAATAATTAAAATGCAATTTGAAATATGTTGATACAATACTATTTATGTTTTCAATTCTAATAAAAATATTTACTAAAAAAATTAACTTATTTTTATTTTGTACATATAAATAACAATCAACATTGAATGACTAGGCAGCTAGATTAGAGCATTTTTAGAAGTTTGGAATTTGTTAGTGGGACACGTCTAAACCAAGTTGATGATCCACGGTTCAACTGATCAGTTCTATACAGGTATTTCATACATTCCAACCAATTTCCAAATACAGGCATATCAGGAGGCATACCAGCAGCTAACCTGCTCAAAAAAATACTTTCATAATTTCATAATGGAAAAAAAATAAAAAATTATTCACATACCCGCAGTTGTTAATTGCTGTACAAGCAGTTACAACATTAAATGAATAAGTAGCAGCAGTAGCTAGAAACTGAAATAAAAATAAATATCATGTTTTAATTAAAATAAATTAATGGCCGACAGATAAAAATATTAAGAAAATATTACTGTATTAATCAATATTTCAAATTTATACTTAAATTTATAGTGTTTTTACTGTATTTCATGTCTTTAACTTGTTCAGAACGAAAAAGTGAATCTATTGAATTTACAATGAATATATATATATATATATATATATAGTTAAATCTTTATGAGAAACTAATAACAATGATATATGATATAATACAATAATAATTAATAATATTTGTTTTAGTCAAAAAATAGTTCAAGATAGACTATTATTACTATTAATAAAAAAATAAATTGCATGTAGACTTATAGTATTTAATATAAATAATTAAATATTTTTATAAATGGAGAATAACAAATATTTTAATCTCAAATCATTTTTTATAGGCAATTAATATCATTAAGTTTAACTTTAATACAGCATACCTACATACAGTAAAGTAATCAGTTCTCAATGAAGAAGTATACTCAAAATATAAATTTCATTGCTATTTTTCTATTATTTTTTTTAAATGTATGCATTTAAATTTAATTTTTGATATTATAGTTCTTTAATCTGCAACTGCTATTTATTGTTCTCAATTACATTATTATTCTGTAAGATGTACTGTAAATTTCATCATATAAAGAGGTACTCTACTACAATTTGTCATTTAGTATTTCTTTTCTAACCAGTTTTTAAAGGAAGACCACAATCCCCTTTAATATATTAATCTTACGTACTCCTTCTAATTAAAAGATTTTTTATATATTTAGGTAGACACATTTTTTACACTTTTGCAATTCCCTTTTAATTTTCCTCAATTTAAATGGTGCCTCCAACTACAATTAAATTTTTCAACTAAAATTAAAGCATAAATATTAATTTTACCGAAGCAGCAAACTCAGCAATGTTCAAAGTCATGGGCGAAGGATCAAATAAATAACGTGAAAATACTTGTTTTGCTATATTAACAAGAATAACAGTTCCTAAACCAGCAAATAGACGTGGAATGACACCAGCAAAGAGCCCTTTTACTCCTTCTTCATGGTTTATAAGTAACACCGATTGTAACACTAAGCTGAAGTGAACAAAAAAAACACATATATGTCATTTAATATACTTATTTAAAACAACAAAAAAGAATTATTTTTATAATAACTAACGTGTAACGATGTTCATAACCAACAAATTGGGCCATCATTCTCATAGAAACAATATGAAAGGGATGGCTCAAAATTATACTTGTGGCTGTACATATCATTTCCTTTGATGTTTTAATTGCACAATCTTTCCATCTACATCAAGTTGATTTAATAAAAGTAATAAATTATAAATTCACATAAAAAATATATTATTATAATAATTATATTATTTGTATAGCAAATTAGTAGATTAAATTATTAGGTGTTGAAATAATATTAAATGCAGCCATCATTCAAATGCATAATATTAGAGATACAAATTATTATTTTATCTGTTTATCATCATATAAGTATTCAAATTTATTTAAAATTGATACTACAGATAATTATGTTACTTACACTTCTAAATCTGAATCTTTATCTACATTTTGACTTTTGTCAATTTGTATATAATCAGACATTAATGATGATGAATAATGTTCAATACAAATTCCCAGGATCTTAGGACCTAATCCAATATACATTCCTTTAAATCCATCAACTGAATAAATATATTTAGCTGAAAAAAATAATTGTTTTCATATAAATGATGAAATAGAATAATTTATTTCATTTTAGTAGATAAAGCTCAAGTTTTATAATGCTTTAATATAAATATGCAAGTATAGAGATTGTGAAAATATAATATAAAACACCTATTCAGTGTATAAGCTTAATAAATTAGTTAATAGTATACATTTTGTCTACAAGAGAAAGAGAAATTAAAAGCTTAACAGCTATACTATTACTAGTGGACCATTATTCAGGCGAAAAGATATTAAGTTAATTTATTATTATTTAATTGTATTAAATTGCAATATATTTAAAACAAATTATTTTAGTAAAAATAATTAAACATTACACTTAAACAAATTACATCTTCTATAGATGTATATCAAGAAAAGTATAAAATTAACAATCATTATATGAATATTAACTGTGATTCAATGGGAAATGTATCATTTATTTATATAATATATTATAACCACATGAATGAAATTTAAACTCATCTTATAAATTGCTTATAGAGGATTGTATAGGTTAATAACATTATTACTACTATAATTTTAATGATCAACCTTTCTTCCTTGCATTTAAGTATGTAATAATAATAGTTGTATATATTATGGGCCTCTACAGTAATTCTGATATATATCATACTAAGACCAGATAATTTTAGCTATAGTACCAAAGGATATACCACTTTAAATAATATATTGAACAAATAATTAACTTTGTATTGATTTTGAATTATAAAGATTATAATTTTGTTGATAAACTAAAATTATATTCTCTATTTTAATATAATGAGCAGTTATATATATATATATATTTAAATGTATAAATTAATTACCATAAACTATTAAATTAGGAAGGAACAAACGTTCTTCACCAAAAATACTTCTGTGTCGATATGGAGCCATTGGTTCATGGCCAATCTGTAAAATATAATAACAATAATAATAAATATATTTAAAAAAGTTAAATAACAAAAATAACATTAAAACAACATTAATTAAATATATGAAAACAAAATTTAAAATCTAATTAAGAAAATTAAAATAATAGTATTAATAAACATTAAAAATGTTGTTAAAATATATGTTAAAGTAAATAACTTTATAGATTTCAACATTTTAACTTTTATAAAACAATAGTTAGGCTTAATTATTTTAATTTAAAAACAGTAATATATTTAAATAATTGTTTAACTATTTAAAAAAAATTATTTAGGTGTTAAAATTATCATAATTTACATAAGTAATAAAAAATAGTGCAATAATTTACATGACTATCTTTTAAGCTAAACTTGAATTTAAGATAGAGAAGATATATTATAAGATAATATATGTTATATTTTTGAATCTTTCTAATACAATTCTCATGATAGCCACTTTTACTTATGTCAATGTCTATTGCAAAATTGCAATCAATACTTACAATAAATAAAAATAAAATTAATGCAGAAATAAAAATAAGCTAATACAATTATAAAAGTAGAGCAATACATAAGAGGTCAAAACCTAATACAAAAAAAAAACATTAAGATAAAGCGCATACTAGAAATTTAAAAACAATACAACAAATGAAATATTGATAATAATTTGAAAGGCATAACTTATAATTAATCACTAAAACTGTTGTACATATAGGGTGATTCTTTTATCAAACACTCATTATTTCAAAAATTATTGGCTTTTTTCAAATTTTTTTTTCTTCAAAATTTAAGACCCATGTTGTTCTAGAATTGTAGAACTCTTCCATATTTTCACCCTTATATTTATTAGATAAACCACTATCAATTTTCGATTTTCAAATAACAACCTGTACTTTAAATTCCATAAATTAATAAGACTATTTTTTTTTTTTAAATTATCACATTTTGAAAAAAAATCTATACTTTTTGAAATAATGATTGATGTTTAATAAAAAAATCCTGAATCTCCTTGTATAGGGGTGGCCAATATGACAAGTTCATGAGCCACATGGATAAATACAATTATGCCAAAAGCCAAAATGTTTATAAATACATTACATATAATTTGATAAATTGTTATATTATATTATGCTTACCAAAAAAATTAAAACTCATAACAATAGCAAGAAAATTTTGGTTTTATAAACAAAACACGAGCCACGTCTGACTATAATGAGTACCACAAGTTAAGCATTTTACAACTCCACCAGCCAATATTTATTTTTTTTTTACTTCTTACATCATAGTTCTTTTAGATATGACAACAATTTCGTCAATATTTTTCAAAGTACTAACTTATATTCACGATTTTTTTTAACAAGGAAAACTGTTAGTATGAAGTTCTTTATATCTAAATAAGTGGCAATTGATTCAAGAATTCAACCATTTTTCATCTTAATTCAAAAATGCAATTTCATTTTTTAGTTTTCTATTTCCTTCATTTTCTAGGATAAATTATTGCATTAGCTTTTGTCTTTGTTAACTTAAACTATCAAATTTATAGCTCTTAAAGTTGGCTGATTCAACTAGGATTTTAATAGTTTCATTAGGTAATATACAAGTCTCAATAAGGTCTAAGATGACTATACTTTTAATAGCCATTATTTTATGTAAATTACATTTACTAACACCATTTCTGATTGGCAACTTTAGACATCTTTTAAAAAGCAGTTTCCTTTGCACATTTGAAAAAAAAACTATTAAAAATTTAAATGCTATTTTTAAAAGTAATCTAAATATAAAACTACACTTCCAAGACATACATTTTCAATAAACTCCAGTTGAAAAACCACTTTTAGAGTTGTTGATTTAAAGAAATTATTAGCGTACCTATATGATATTAATGATATACCATTTCCTATATCTAATTTCATACAAGAAACATAAAATAATTTTGAATAACTTAAATGAATTTTAGGCAATAGTATATTTTTACAATAATTAATTATTATGAATTTTTTCGAATATTAATAATTACACACAACCATAAAATTAAATATTTTATTATAACATACCTGTGCTAAAAATCTAGCATAATCTAATGGATGTGTTAAGGTTTTCATAACACATTTTCCGATTAAAGTGTGTCTGGGAGCATCACCATTTTCTTCGCTCCGATTTGTAGAGTCCGAATCCATTACTTAAAAAAAAAATTACTTAAATAATAAAATATTACCTTATGAAATAACATAAATCACTTGAACTCACCGGTTATTGGAATATTCAATGATATAATTCAGTATACTTAATAACGCTTTGTATACTTTATTCACTATACTTCGCTATATTCACTCAAAACAAAATGAATATAATAGTTAATAGGTAGTCAAAAATCCTAAGCCTAAGCCTAACTCATAAGAAAAAACTAAAATGGAAAATTATTATCAATTATCATTATTATGTATTATCATACTAACGTCCGGTCACTGAGATAGATAAGAATCTCAGTGCGTCCCATAAAGTAATATTATAAAGAGAGGCTGTTGAATAAAACACTGTTGAAGCTCAATAAGGCTCATTTTTACAGGCTAGCCATATTAAACATCTTAAATTTCGTTAGTACATTTTTGGTAACACAAATTATAGACTCAATCGACTTATAATTTTAAATCAAAACATCTGTATTCTTTAATAATTGAAATTAAGTGACAATTTCAGTTACAATACCTAGTAATTGTACAATAATAAAATGCTATGTAATCCTCCGACAGATCATATGAACTCATTGGGGTTACAAAAAAATTTGCGACCCCCCCGTAAAAATAAAAAAATGAGCTCCTAAAATATTGTTATACCAAATATAATCCTATATAGCTGTAACCAAAAGCATAGCATTTAAATTAAAATAAAATAATTAAGCAAGAACTTCAAATGAACATTATTAATTTATTTTCTAAACATCCATTTTTGATTAAAAATTTAATGTATGAAATAGCTATTAAATTAATTTACTGATTAAAAATTACCTTTAACATTCCTTGTTAGACTCCTTTACCTCCAACATCACTTAATTGATGAATTATGGGTACAGCGTCAATTTTATGAATTTCATCCAAGAAAATAATTCCAAAAACATTTTTTTTTTTTATCATATTGAATTTTAAATTATATGATATAAGAGCGTTTATGAATTAGTACTAACAAATTTATCCTATTTGTGTATACATTTATTTATATCTATTAGCTAACAACTAAAATGGTAAAACTGACAAATATTGTAATTAATAATTATTTTTGGTTTCAAAACAAAGCAAGTGAGCTATTAGTTTTACACATATTGTAAAATAGAAATATCTTTTAAATTGTTAGATAGTTTTTTTTAAAATTGTAAATAAAAAGCAATATTTTCTAAACAATAGTTAAATAAAAAACAAGTAAATAATATTCTTTAGACATAAATGTTTTATACTAAAATAAATAAAACTATATATATGTATTATAAATAAGAATTGATTCTTATAGGATAATATATTAATAAAATAAGTAGGTATATTAAGTAAAATTTAATTAAGTATCATTGTTTTCTAATGTTGCTTATACAATTGTCAATTATATATAATTAGAATCATAAAAACATAAAATCTTTTTTTCATCATGAAACTCAACATAACGAATTAATTACTTCTAGAAGAGAAAAATGTTAAAAATTGATATATCTAATGTTATTTTAGATAGTTTATAAATACTATCACATAAAATCATCTTCTACATAATAGTATTATTGCAGATATTTTTAAAGAATATAAAGAGATTACACAACATAGTGAAATATACAATATGGACTTAAATGAATGAATAAATGAATGTTAATATTTAAAAGTATGTATAATGAAATTGGGTAATGAAAAGAAAAGAAATAATCCTAAATTTTTTTAGTTTTTATACGAAAATAACTTAGTTTTAATAAATCCTAATACTGAAATTTCAGTTAGATATATACAATATGAATAGGTACTTTTGTAACTCATTGTTCAGCTAAACACTTTTTTTTCTTGCTTAAAAAGAATATAAATGATTTACGACAACAAAGGATCACACAGAAATGCACTAGTTTTTTTTAATGAAGAAGAAATAATAATAACCTAAAACCCACAAAAATGCTCTAAAAAAATCTACTTTACACAAGTGATATCCATTTAATTTAAAATAATAATAATGTATGTATGATAAATCTTATCGGTATCAGGTATGAGATAAATTTAATTTTAACAAAAACCCCACAATAATAATAATACTATAATTTTTTTTAAATATTACACAAATTTTCTTAAATATCTAAAATTTAAGAATAATTCCCTGACATGGTATAACACTACAAAAAATTACATAAATTATAAAAAAAAAAAAATGCATAAAAATGCAAAATTAAATTAGTGTATTCTGTATCAAGGAACCACAAATCAAAATGTATAGGAATTTTATATAAAATTTATATAGGATCAAAGAAAAAAAATGCAAGTCATCACAACCTAACTTTATTTATTAAGTAAATATATATTAAGATTAAAGATTATTAATTAATAATTATCATTGTTGTCTCCACTAACACAGTTTAATACAAATAATAATAAAATTAATAAAAACAGATAATACACACTTAAGAGAAATACTACTAAATTAAAACTATAATATAAGAGATACATTGATATATTAACCAATCATTATCTTATTATTTACCAATACAAAATTTTGAAAATATAACATTGAGCATTTCTTCGGTCGATACATGTCCTGTAATTTTACCTACATTTAATGTTGCTCTACGTAAATGTTGTGCAGCAACATCAATGTTTTCTTCAGACTTTGAAATTTCAAGATACATCTGAACATTACTCAATGCTTTTAAGAGACAATATCTATGTCTTGCTTGAGTACATCGAGGGTGTTCAAAATTGGGATTTCCACATCTAAGCAAAATTAAAATAATTCACAATAATGAAATATATATTATTAAATCACAATGTACTTACAATGTTTGCAAATAATTTTCAAATGTTTTCATCATATCTGTTAAACCATCGTTAACTTTACAAGAACCAAAACACATAGTCCAGTTAGAATTTTGTGATATTTTTTTAAGTCGAACAACTTGGTTGTCTGACACAATGTCAATTTTATTCACATACACTAAACAATTAACACACTGCACTTTCAAATTTTCAATATATTTTTGGAGCCATAAATCTATGTTGTCTACATCTAGGAGATATTGAGCATCAATCATCAGAATCACCATGTCAGCACTTTGGGCCTGAACTTTAGATTTTTTTATCCCTAAGTCTTCAATCAAATTTACAGTTTGAGAACGAATTCCTGCCGTGTCAATCAAAAGTACAGAGTAACCAAACACATCTAGGGGCACCTGAATTGGATCTCTAGTTGTACCAGGCAAATCTGTTACTATAGCTGCTTCTCTATTACCTATACAAATAAAATTTTGTTTTATCATATAAAATAACTTACTTAATTAGCTAATATAGTAAATATACATACATAAAGAATTCAAAAGGCTACTCTTTCCTGTATTTGGTGCTCCAATAATTGCAACTTTAACTCCATCACGTAAAAGTTCTCCTGATCTGTTGTCCATTAAGTGCATCTATACATTTATTATGTAAAATTAATTGTATGGTTGACTTATTACAATTTTTAAAATTTACCTCAATCTCTTTAGCCAGTTTTTCTAGATTTTCTTTAACATTTTCCAATACCAGGTATTCAATATTATCTGTTTCACTGAAATCTATATAAGCTTCGACACAAGCTAAATTCTAAAATCGTAGAAACTTTGATAAATTACAATAATGCTAAATGCATATTATGTATAAATAACATGCTTCTAAAAGATATTGTCTCCAAGAACTGTAAAGTTGTCTCAAAGCACCTTCTAACTGCATCAATGCTTGCTTTCTTTGAAACTCAGTATCAGCCTCTATAAGATCAGCTAAACCTTCTACTTCAGTTAAGTCCATTTTGTTATTATAAAATGAACGCTTGGTGAACTCTCCTATGAATAATAAAATATAATTAAAAACTATGTGGTACAAATTATATGAATGGAATAAATGGAACATTTATTAAAAAAATAAGTGAGATTGCATTTCGCAAGAGTTAATAAAAAGTAAATTTCATTTGTTAGCAAATGCGAAAGTAATCATTAAAAATCTCACCAGGGTCAGCTGGTCGAAAATTTGATAGTTTTGATAAACCATTAAGAACTGAAGTGACAACAGCCCTACCCCCATGTACTTGAAATTCACAACAATCTTCACCCGTGAAACTTTTGGGGCCTAAAACATAACAAATTGAAATAGATAAAAAAAAAATTGAAAAATGTATGCTGATAACGCATTACCTGGAAACCAAAGCAATAACCCATTGTCTAATTGTTCTTTTGTAGTTGGGTCAATAATTTTGTTCAAACAAGCTTTTCTAGATTTTGGTAAATGTTTTAAATGGGTCATATTTAATATAGCGTCAGATGCACATGGTCCAGATACTCTGATAACAGCTACACCACATTTTCCAAGACCTAAAATCAATCATAATATTTAGATATTAATTTATTAAACACGTTTTACAAATTGATACATTTAAAATTCATCGGAAATTCTAGGCAAGTTCAAAATAAATATTCTTATTTCATAACTGTTAAGAAAAATCTGATTCAATAAAATTATCCATGGGCAAAAGATCATTTATTTTGATATGTATAAAATGTATGAAACAGGTTTGTTTGAAATTAAATATTGTATTACCATTGATTAAATATACAATTGTATATTATAATAAAATCAATAGTAAAATGTTAAACAAATCTTTAATATTTCAACATTTTAAATAATAAAAAAATACCTAAATTAATATTTTATACAAGGTAGGTATAATGATACTTTCATTATATTTATTCAACAAAAAATAAACAAGAAAAATCAAAATTAAAATATGTAGGTGAACAACTGTAGGAAATTTACCTGATGAAAGTGCATAGATTGTCGATTTCAGTCTTGTATATGTTATAGCAACAGTAACTCTTAGTCGATAGAATTTTGCATTCATTGTGATGGCTGCAAAATCAAAAAATTGATTATAGATAGGTAGGTAGTCCAATTCCAACTATAGAACAAATAAAATTTTTAATATTTAATCTAATCGTGTATTATTAAACATTAAACATTTTATATATTTTTTACATTTATTTTACTAATTGATCGATAATCCCGACTCTTAACTAATGAATAATTACTATGTAGTATGTAGTATTCCAAATTTAATATTTATTTTTCAATTTGTCAATTGTCATGAATTATGATTTAATTTTACTGAGTTGGTTAATCATGCTAAGACCGTGATCCAATCTTTTATCTATAGTGAATAATGAATAGTGATCTCACAGATATGAGATATATAAAAATTTAAAATATTAAATAGACGAGTAGACGAATCCCTATTCCTTCAATGTAAAAATCACGATTAAGGAAACAAAAATAGAGATAATAGGTAGATATATCTTTAAAATTAAAATTATGAAACCTACAAAATGGCCGAAATTCTCTTACCTAAGAGGTGAATGTTTACAAATTATAAAATGATAAACCACCATAATGTTATGGCGGGAAATAGAAGTGGGCAAAATATTTTGACCATAGAATATATATCGATACATAGAAATTAAAAACATCGATGTTTTTTTTTATGTATAGTAATTGCCTTGAGGAAAAAATTTCCTCTTAGAGTTGTCATCTGTTGCACACCTTATTATCTCTACATATCTGTATCATCATCATCGTCGTCTAAAGTAAGGGTTCTCAACCTGGGAACGCCCCCCTAGGGAGGCGTGACAAAATTTCAGGGAGAGCGTGAAAATTTTGAAAAAACATGAAAATGAAACGATATGATAAAAAAAACTTCATTAAAATTATATTCATATTAATCCATTAACCAACATTAAAGTAAGTTATGACGTATATATTATAAATCCATACATTAATATATATTTACATATAAATATTATGCATACATCAATCTTATAGTAGTGAGGGGGGCGTGAACTCATACAATAGTTTGAAAGGGGGCTCGAAGCTCAAAAGGTTGAGAACCCATGATCTAAAGGCCTCGCCTTGTCGTGATAGCCATAAGTCTGTCATTTGCCATGTTTTTTAATTTTGAATAATATGTTATGACCTCCATGAGATGTTTGAGGTCTTGGAAATATGATGTTCTTGGGCGTCCTCTAAATCTTTTCTATAAGGTCTTTCCTTCGAAGATATTTTTCATAAATGTGTTATGTCTGAATAGGTGCCCTATTCATTTCGTTTTCGTTTTTAATATGTGTTTTATTATATTCCTTTTTTCGCTTTCATCTTTTAACACTTGCTCATTTGTTTTCCTTTCAACCCATGATGTTTGGTTCATTTTTCTCCAAATCCACATTTCCATTGCTTCTAAGCGGTCCTTTTCATTTTTCCTGATAGTCCAAGTTTCACATCCATATACTATAACACACTCCATTCAAATGTTTTAATGAATTTTTTCTTCGTTTTGATGTCAAGGTGTTTGCTAGTTAATAGACTGTTTTTCTTTATGAATGTTTGTTTGGCTAAAGTTATTCTTTTTTTTATGTCAATAGTGGATGTATTATTGTATGTTATTCTACTTCCCAGATAAGGGAATTGTTCGACTTCTTGGATTTCAGTGTCGTTTAATTTTATAACTGGTTTGGTATAATTTGATCTCTTCGGGCTGTCATTATTTTTGTTTTGGTAGCGTTTATTTTCATATGAAATTTATCCATAACCCTTGATAATGTGTTAAACATGAGATTCATGTTGTCTTCACTTTTTGCCATCAGTACAATGTCGTCCGCAAATCTTATACTGTGTACCTCTTCCCCGTTTATTCTTACGCATTTGTTACCTCTTTCATTTCTTCAATAGCTTCTTTCATGAATAGATTGAACAACTAAAGCGACAAGGGAAAACCATGTCTCACATCTTTTCTTATCTTAGCTTCCTTTATGGTTCTATTTTATCTATCAGTGTTGCTTGATCCTTGTATAATCTCAGGTTAGGTTAGGTTGGTATGTACCAAACAGCAAGAACCAATCTACTTTGTCTAAGGCTTTTTCTAAATCTATAAATGTTATATATGTTGGAAGGTTCACGTCAATCTTCTTTCTATTATTAGTCTCAGAGCCAGGATCACTTCCCTAGTTCCTCTCTCTCTCCTGAACCCAAATTGCTTTTTTCCTAGCTGATCTTCTATTTTCCCTTTTAGCCTATTTTTGATGATGACGTTAAGAAGTATTTTCGAGGCGTGTGATAATAGTGTAATTGTCCTATAATTAGTACAGTTGGTTGCGTTTCCTTTCTTTGGTATTGTTATTGACTTACTCTTTATAAAGTCCTTTGGCAACTTCCCTGTTTCTTAGCACTCATTAATAATCTTAAATAACAGTGATTTAGTATGTTCATTCAAATTCTTCAATATTTCCGCAGGTATGTTAAATATACCAGTTGCTTTTTTGTCGGTTAATGTGGTCAGTGCACAATCAAATTCAGTTCTTATCAGAGAAGGCCCTTTGCAATCAGGATTAACTTCTTCCTCGTGTTCTAAATAATTCAATTCATCAATAATCTCTTCCCCTTCGTATAGATTGCTCTTCTAAATATTCTTTCCATCGTCCAGCTACCTTTTCATTTTCAAATAGTTATTTCCTATATTTGTTACTGAAAATATTACTTTTTGTCCTGGGTTTACATTGTAGGCTTCTTACTCTATTATATGCTCTATGCCTCTATCTGTGTTATTTTTTATCAACAAGTACTCAATTTCTTTGCAATTTTCACGTAACCATAGGGCCTTTGCTTCACGGCATTGGTTTGTGATTTCATTCTTAATTCTTTTGTATTCGACTGTCCTTGGTACATTTCTCTGCTTGATTAATTCCAGTATCTTCTGGGTCATTCATGGCTTTCTGACCTCAAGAATGTTTTTACCAAGAATTTTTTCGCAAGTTGCGTTGATATCACTTTTTATTTTATCCCAGGTTATTGATTCCTTTTTCCTATTTATTTCTCCTAAAGTAGATTGAAAAACTGCTGCTATTCTTTCATTTCTGAGTTTTTCCAGACACCAATTCTTTTTACTGACTAGTATTCTTTTCTGAAATCTAATATTGCACTTTGCTTTGACTAGAATGTGGTCACTATATATTTGGTTTTCAGGGTATGAATGACTAGATCTCGTATTTGATTCCTATACTTCTTCTTAACTAGAATATAATCAATTTGGTGTCTGCTCATATCTCCAGGGGCCTTCCACGTATACCTTCTTCTCTTCAGAACTTCATACATCTTATCAAGGCCGTAGCCAGGGGGGGTTTCAGGATTCAAACCCTCCCCGAAATTTTTTTTGAAATAAGACTGAATAGTTAGAATTTTATATTTTATTACATAATATAACTTATTTATACATTAACCCCCCCCAAAAAAAATATTTTTCTGGATACGGCCTTGCATCTTATTAGTGATTATCATTTCTAACTGTTCACTAAACACTATAATTTTTTCTCCTCTCTCGTTTGTGTTTCCCAATACAAACTTACCGACGTATTCATGCCCTGTCGTTTGACTCCCGACTGAAGCATTGAAATCACCCATCACAATATCACAATATATCGGTATATTCTGTTTAAAAGTGTAAAACATCGATATTTTCTTCGATGTATCATCTATTAAAAACATCGATGTTTTTTGCCCACATCTAGTGAGAAACAAAGCTATATAATATTATATTATACACATAGACATATTAATAAATTATTATTATGTCTATGATTATACATTATTTCACATTTATTAGATATTAAAAGTATAATTATAATCTTAAATTATATTATTATTTTAGTAATTTTAATAATAAAAATATAATTTATTGTAACAGACGAGAAATACAAAGTAGATAAACATGTTTAATAAACAAGTTTCAAGCTTGTCCAATACACAGTATACATATACTTGAATTCTGTTGATCTGAGTACATGTTACAAATGAACTAAATAAAAAAATAAAAGTTTATGTACCCCATATTAAAACATAATAATGAAAAACAAAAAGGAAGAAAAAATAATTTAATAAAATATAAGAGAAAATAAACAATGTGAATGCTAGAATTTACTTGTATTAACTCTTCGTCTCTAAACATACCTATGGTATAATTAAATTTGCAGCTCATAAGTTTGACTAAAAATTCAAACCCTTAAACGGCTTAAACTCATACATTAAATTAGTAAAATACAATTTAGTGTTATTAAGAATGATTATGATTAATTAATTTTTAGTTGAATTATCCACGCCGAAATGTGAATGCTGTAAGAAACAAGAATAAATCGAAAAATAAGAACTAAATAAATAATTCTTATTTAAATACCTATCATATTAAGGATAATATATATTTATAGATTGATATATTATACACATTTTTATTATCATACTAGTCTTTTGCAGATAATGCATAATAATTAGCTCTATTAAATAAGTATCAAATTAATAAATTTTAGTATTTTTATTATAATGTTGTGCCATACATAGCTTTTTTTTTTGGTAAAATGTTTTATTTTTGCTGTGTTTGGCAGTGCAACAGTAAAAGAATTGCAAATAGTGGTAGGTATCCATTTTTTAGTATCATTTTGAAAAATTTTCAAATAAAATGTTTAGGTATACATTATCTTTTGATTTTTAGTTTCCCTTTTAAGGAAAAAAGACTAAGCCATTTTTACACAAGTATAATAATATAGATTTTATATTTACACTAATAATAGATAATTGTACGGCGACAAATAGTTTAAGAGAAGAAAAAAACAATTAAAAAGAAGAAAACGTAAAAATTAGGTATTAACAAAATGTGAAGTTTGGTCTGCATTTGACATTAATCGCCTTATGGCTCATTTGCTAAGTGGCATGAGGGACATGAAAAGGTACTGTGGATCGGTTTGAATCCTGAGGTATTATAAAATATTTAGGCTCTTCTTCCTAGCCTTGTAAGCCTGTGTTAATAATTAATTTAATAAAATGTGTCACCATGCTATACCATATGTGTGTGTTAAATTTCTAAAATGTACATATTATTACAAAGACTGTAATAACTCATTAGTCATTATCAAGATATTTAATGAATTCAACTATTTAATTTCAATATTTTTAAATTCAAATTTAAAAAGTTGACTATCAATAATATAAAACTATAAATAATTAATAATAAGGAAACACAATGAAATATCATGAACAATTATATTGAATTTAATAGTAGGTACATCTAAATACTAAGAATTAGTATCAAAATATATTGTTTAATAAAAAAATTGCAAAATACACATATAATAATTAAATTCTAATACTCTAGTAAAAATATTATTGACTTAATAAAAAATCACTTTATTATAAATAATCTTCAATAATAATCTAACAGTAATATATAAAATAAATAATCAGTAATTGCTTAAAAAAAAAGAAGGTATTATAAAGCATATTTTAAATAAAAACATACAAATATTAAATTATAAACTAACACATTAATACCCAATGGCACTCAATCAACATTTACAAGGTAAGTAATAAGTACTATACAATATTAAAAAAGAAGATTTTTTTTAATCTGAATTCTTGGTTTTGTATAAACATATAAAATATATTGAAGATAATTAATTTTGTTTTTTTTACATGAAAATAAATAATTTATAAAAAAAATTTTTTCTTTTAAATTTATAACAATAAACCATGTTAAATAAGTCAAATGATAAAAAAAAAATCACCAGACTAATAATATAGTAAAAATGCAAAACATTATAATAAAAGGTGAATTTTTCACTTATTTTCTAAATAAAAAAATCAGTCAAACATTTTTGTTTTTAATAATAAATACAAAATAAATTATAAATGGCCACATTTTAAAAAGAAATTAATTTAATAAATCATGAGTCAACTATAAAATGTTGTCTTTTTATGTTTAAAGAAAGGATATGTTGTAATAATACATAAATAACTATTAATTATGTTACAATATTTTAGTAAGATTAGATTCATTAATCGAAACTTTCTTTTTTTAAATAATGTCTATTATATATTATAATATTTTTTTGTGATTATTACTATAGGTAATAAAATGTAAAACTATAAGTTTAATGATTTAAATTTTAATTAATACAAAGAATGTTTCTTAACATAATAATTTTTAATAATAAGTTGAATTATAAAAATCAATTTTTTAATCACCTACTTAAAATTGAAGTTTTATTTATTAAACATAAAATTGTTCATGAAATAAAAACAAGATTTTTAGTTTGACTAAAATGTGTATAAATCAAATATCACGTAAATAAAATAATATAATAAAATTTTTAAGAAAGTATCAACAACAAATTAAAATTAAAATGAATTAAAAAAGAAAATAACTTAAAAAAAATTAAAACTGTGATGTCTAATGAAGATTACATTAACTACATTAAAAAAAAAATTATGTTTTCTATAGTTCTTAACATCCTATTAAATGAGATTTGATTTTTTAAAAAACTAGTAATTCGTAGCTGTAGATTAAATATTTCAAACTTAAATGTATAGTCAAAAGTTATAATTGCTTAACATAAATTAAACTTTTATTTTTGATCATTACAGTTTTTTTTATTTTTGGATAATCCATTTTTTTTTTTTTTAGATAATTTTAGTGATATATTTTATACAAATGATACAGTTAAAATCATTGAAAATATTGTAGCATATAACTATATTTATAAAATTACTTTTAAGCTTACTAAAATAATTGTTTGTATGAACAAACACTTAAAATTACTAATTCAAGAAAAGAAGTTTTTATATTTACTAATATAAACATATAATCATAACTTCATAGATTTTAATGATCGTCAATGGTATTCACAGAACATGCTATTTCATACATTTTCACAAATAAATTGTAATAGTAATAAACTATTAATTGGTCAAAACAAACTTATAGCAATTGTTAAAAAATTAATTGCTGCATATTAATATTTATTAATAATAAGAATAAGAGTTGTGCACAGAACAATAATAAACCTTAACTTACTAAGACATAAATAACTTAAAATATTTAAGAAATGTAAGTAGTCAATAGATACTTAAAACTACTATCAACAATTCAATTTCGATACAAAATGTTAGATTCAGAGTTTGACAGATAAACGTAATATCTGAGGGTCTTTTATGATTTTCGAGGTTATAGTCCTTAACTTCATTATACGTATAAACTTACTATCTAAGACAATTGTATTGTAACAGGATTTTGTGGCATGTAAGAGTTTTGAGAACCATCAACCATTTGTTGATCGTTATTATCATTTGTGTTTGATGGCCTATAAGTGATAAGAGAACCTGCAGGTATGTTGAGTGGTACTAGATTGGTAGTATGGGGTTCTTGTGGCATCGTAGTTACCATAATTGGAGTACCATCTAAGGATAATGGAAGTTTGACACCACTAACTGTTATCATTGTAGTGCTACCATTGTGTTCAATAGCATTATTATCTACATTGATGATTTGATGACCTTGGGAATTCTAAATAATAAATTTAAAGATATCACATTTTAATCAAAATATACATTTTTTTATAATAGTATAACATTTTTAACTAAGATAAAGATGTTATATTTGTTTAAAAAATTAAATTTGATTATTTTTTTTTTGATTCACAGAAAAAAAAATATTTTACAAGCTCCATTTACTCAGTTTTCAATATTTTAATTCCAAACATAAATATATGACTTTAAAAAAAAAAGACATCTATACTCTATTCTAAATGAGATCAGCCTTCGGCGGCCGAGTTGTGCGCATGGGGGTGGCCTACACCACTGGTAGAGTTGCAGTCGAAACACTACTAGGTGGGGAAACCTGACTACCACTGGACGAAAACTGGTCGCCGCACAAGGCTGATCTCATTTGGAATAGAGTATAATATATGCTTTTTTATACATATTATTTAATACCAATGTTTGAAAATCAAATAAAAAATTGGAGTTCAATGAGTGCTGTAGTAATAATGTTAAAAATTGTTGTTGTAAAATTATTTAAAATACATGATACTGTTAAGTGTTAATTTTATTCTCTGAATGGACTCTAATCATTAACATAAAAAACTAATATTCTCTTACTTCTTGAAAGTATTCAATTTTTGGTTGTTGAAGTTGCACCATTTCTTGATCTTGAGAAACTTTACTATCAATTTTATTATGTGCTGAAGCTAAATGATATTCAAGTTTATGTTTTCGATCATAACTCATACCACATAATTGGCATCTAGTAAATAAAAATAAAATAAAATAATTTCTATCTATTTTTATAAATACTGTTTATTTAAATAGTGTCCAATATGTAGGTAAAATTTATTTTTTTTTAAAGCATACTTATAGTTACTTTAGTAACTATTTATATCATTGACTACCATTTATTATTTAAAAATCTTTAAAAACTTCAAAAATAATTGAGATAAAAACTTCAATTAGAACTTTTTCAGGATATTTTATGAATTTTATAGCTTTAAACAATGATATTACTTGATATATTTTTATACTCCGGCCCACAAGAGATCAGTATCGCTATTCGATCAAAACTCGTCCGATTTCACGCATCTCTCATTCGACCACTTACCGACAGAGGTATATAGTGGGGGAAATAGTGCTCTGCAGTCTTCTGCATGCGCACGACAGACCTGATCTCTCGTGGGCCGAAGTATAGAAAGTAAAGTAAAGTTATACATTTTTAATTTCATAAAAAAAATTTACTTATTGATTATACTACATTCAAAAATATAATAATTGAATGATGGAAAATTTACATTATTTTGTATTATTTAAAATGTAATTTGGTACATTACATCTATTTTAGTAAAAAAGTCCCTATAAACATTATTAATTCAATAATTTAATAACAAAAAAAATATTTATCAAAAATCTAAATCCTATTTTATTTTTTTTTATTTGAGCACAACAAATAACAATAAATAAATAATTAACTTACATATGATTTCTATTTCTCCTTGGTGCATTTCCTGTGTTATTCTCATGGATATGCACATGAGCATTCATGTTATACTTTTCAGCAAAACGTTTACCACATATTGGACAAGCATACGGTCGTTCTCCAGTATGAACTCTTAAATGGCGCTTAAGATGTGACTGAGATAAAACAGCTAAACCACATTCAGAACACTTCACATGTTTTTCACCTGTATGAGTCATTGTATGTATGTGAAAACTTTTTTGATGAATAAATCGCTTCCCACACAAATCACATTGAAACCGTGTGTATCCAGTATGAATGGGAATATGTTTTTGTAGACCAACTTTTTGTGTAAAAGACTTATTACAGTATTCACAAGTAAAAGGATGTATACCATTGTGCATTCCAATGTGCACATCTAAAGCTTTTTTCATTTTGTAAGCTTGACCACATATCTAAATGCCAACATGAATATTATAAATAAATTAGAAAAACATAATATAAATGATAAGTAAGATACCTCACAAACATAAGGTCTGATAGAACTGTGGGATTGTATATGCGATTTTAATTCAGTAACTGTTCTCCATTTTTTACCACAAAGTCCACAACAGTGTATAGCTGGCAAACAGGCCCGTTCACCAGAACGTGAGCTACCCCTTTTTTTTCGTCCTTTTTTAATTTGTTTTTTATCAGATTTTTCTGATCCTGATGAAGGAGTTATTGTTTCATCAATTGTACTTGAACTATCTTCTATAATATTTTCTTCAATATAGTTAAGTTGTTCTTCTTCTTTCCATTCAAAATCATCATCTTCATTTTCTTCTTGTACAACTTCCTCCAAGTACATACTATTATCAATAGAAAATTCAGGTTTAACACTAATTACCACACCTTCAGGAACATCACTCATATAATCAACACTAGCTTCATTGACTATGTTTGAATCCGTATCACTAAGAGAGGTTTTGTTTTCAGCTATGAATAATAAATAAAAAATTAATTAATACTTATTCCAAGAATAAACATACATAATGTTTAACAAACTTTTAATTGGTGGAGAAATTGTATCAACTTGATCATTAATTGTCTCGTTTTTCAAAGTGTTATGCTCTTTGGATATATGATTATTTAATGCTTGTTTGGTTGATAAGCTTTGATTACAAACAGAACAATGATTCTCTAAATCTGAAGCTTGTAAAAAAGATTCATCACATTGCTCACATTTGTAATTATTACCAACACTTTGTTTTCTTGGTTCTTAAAATTTAAAATTATTATATATATTATTTTAAAATCATTTTTTTTTCTATCTTTTTTTTTTTTAATACTAAAAAATCATACTTAAATATGTAATATTTTTAGTAATTCTCACTTGTTTCACAGGTTGGTTCTTCAACAGATAAAGGGACATCTACTGAATCAATATGTTTTGTAATCTCCTCATTAATTGCTACAATTTTATCTTCTGAAGTATCAGAAGTACACTCTTTACTGATTTCAATCTTTTCAGGGTCATCATCATTATCCATAGTTTCATCAGCTTGTATACTACATATGATGTTTTCAACAATCTAGCAAAATAATAAAATTAAAAATTAACTTTAAAAACAATATTTCACTCCTAAATTCATGTAAAAATAATAGAAATCTCTTTTCATTAAAAATTTAAATTTTTTATAGAAAATTATTGAATATGTTTAAAATAATAAATCATTACAGTAAAATCTCGGTAATCCAAACAAGTTTGAGAAAAGAAGTAATTCAGATTACCCATGAATTAAAAAAAAAACTAGTTTTCTTGCTATTTAAATTTTGAAATGTATACTTATTTTTATCTATATATAATATACACTGTATTAATTTGTATCAAATTTATAATTACGTATATACAGGTAGTTAATATATATTATATATACTACATATTATGTAATATAAATTTATTCATCTAAAATATTATTTATTTTTATTTGAACACTAGTTAGTAGTTTCTATATTATGCTGATTAAATACCTTGTCTCGCAAATGTCTAAGTGTGTGTGTATAAATATAGCGATGCAACAATTTTCAAGCCTGTTTGGATTACTGCGTCCTTTGGACTAACTTCTGTTTGGATTAACGAGACCTTACTGTATATTATTACAACGGAATATTTAAAATTGATTAATAAGGGTACAATTTAAAATATATATATATATTTTTTTTTATTTAGAATAGGAAATATTTTATTTATTAACGAGATTTTAACAATATATTATGGTATCTCAACAGTTATGAACCTGTAAGTTAATATATAATAGAGGTTAGTAAAGCTCACTCTTAAATTGGAGGCCTGATTGTAGTATAAAATTGATCGTTTGAATAATAAAGTATACAATAATAATATATTATCATATATATATATATATTATACATAATATTTTATGTACCTAAATTTTGATAGTATAACTAGTTTTAAGATGAATATCTATTACCTAGAATGTATGTATGAAATTAAAGAAAATATACGCAACTATAATTTCAGTTTTATAGTTTGACATTAGCAAGGTATAAATAATAAATGTATTTAACATTTAAACATAATTTGTAATTAAAATTTATCAAAGGTTAGTTTAGGTACAACCCGTCTTAATAGCGCTCAATTTATCCACCCTGAGTGAAAGGAGAAATACGAGTGATATTAAATTTTTAAATGGTTTTGTTTCTGGTATAATTGATTCCCCTTGCTTGTTATCTAGAATAGGTTTTCATATGCCAGAAACAATCATGTTGGTTCACATGACTCTTATTACCTTGCTCAAGTGACAGGAAATTATTTGGATGATAATCCTTTGAGGAGAGCTATGTCTTTAATTAATAGACAAACTAGTCTTTCTAATTTAGGTTTTTATTTCTGTTATAACATTCTGGAGCTTACTAACGTAATATTGTATAATTTAATTTATAGATACTCAATGCATTGTTATATCTAAATAAATAAGTTATTATGTATACTCCATTAATATGCTGTAAAAGCTGTATGGCGTTAAAAAAAAAAATAAATAAAATAAAAAAATAAAAAAATGTTATTTATTACCAATGCTAATAGAATATCTATAACAATTTTAAACTAACAATGCATTTTTCACATTTGACTTTTCACCATACTTTAAGTAAAATTAATATTAAAAAACTGTCTTATAAATACATGTATAATAATATATTTAATTATTTAATCATAATTATAATATTAGTTATTACTTATTATAGTTTAAATATTCTAAATCAGTTTTTAGTTGCCTTTCTTTTTACCAATTACTATTCGCTTATATTTTTTCAGAAACATTGAAAACTAAAATCTTTGTTTAGAATCTAATGAATAGGCCTTAGGGATTACATAAATTTTATTAATGTTTTAAAGTACACAAAAAAACACAAATACAATAGTACCTATGCTCGCTCTAAATCTAAAAATTATTCTTAATATTTACCTCATTTAGAGCTACATATGATTTTTCGTTATTTTCATCATCATCATTAAAAGATTTTTTATCATTTTCTTGTTTAGTGTGTGAAAGTTCTTCAATTTTTGATGGACTCATACTATTCATAATATTTGAAAAGTTATCATCTTTATATTCGTTACAAGTAGAAGTGTAACGTTTAATAATGTCAGTTTGAAGCTTTTGGAAACGTGTAGATATCTGATCCAACTCATCAAAAAGTGTAAAACATCTATAAATTAATTTACATATAAATTAGGCAGATATAACCATTTAAATCATAAGTATTTAATGATTGACGGGTAGGTTTAACAAAAAAAGCTGAACAATACTTGCCTTCGACACAATAATGAGCTTCTCATTTGAGAAGGGATCAAAACCTTTTTAAGTATTTTTGACATAACATCTATTAACAACACCTCTCTTTGAGGCATAGTGGTACAATATATATTGTATGAAGAACGAGCAGTAATTTTAACATTGCATATAAAACATTTTGAACTTAGTTCTTCTCTTTCTTCTAAAGCAGAAGCCATTTTACTTGAAGATATTTGTAAAATACAATTTGTAAATGTAAACTTAAAAAGGTCTGAAATAAATTACAAGATAAATAATCATTATATTTTAATTAAATAGAAGTAGCATGATATAAAATGTATATAAAACAAATTATCAAATATACAGCAGTTAAATCCAAACAATATTACTGGTTTCATGTCAATATCAAGAATTTATGTAACATATCAAACACTACCGACTAATACCCTCTACATTAGCATAAGTTGCTATTTTGGCAAATATTGTACTTCTCGCAAACTATGATTCAAGAAATTGTGTATTATGTTAGTTTATTAAATTTCATGTTAGGATTGCACAGAACACATCAGAAATATCATTATCAAAACTAATAATTGCTAAGAATTTCAAAAGTAACCCCCTCCCCTAAAGGCATTAATAATTCGTAAGACTGAAATTGATAATCATAGACAAGAAATTTTAATACTTTACAAATGTAAAACAATTTGACCATTACGATTATAGAGGTGCACCCTAGCCACTCTCAAAGACCAAAGTTACAAAGCATTTGTGTTGATATTTATCATTGTTATCATAATTGCCATTAGGACGTAGGGTAAGATCTTCAGATCAAGTAGTCAGAGACAACGATAAAATAATAATCAAAAGTAGTACTTAATTAGAACCGTGTCCTATCGTCATCCCACAACAATCGTATATTCGTATGAATGTAGAGTTTTCGAAAACGAAATGATTGCCATTCATCATCGGTTTCTGTTCAACGGCGCTAAATGGAAGAAATCGTAGTCTATACTCATATCGTTTTACAGGCGGCGGGACAATATTCAATTTCCGGATATCGATATCCGCGACCACTGGCCACCGAATAGCCAGTTAGCACAAATTCTGAAAAGCTCAACATTCACCGCCACACATTTTACGGTACCCTTGGTACGCGCGTTCGCTAAACACACCGCCATTTTGTAAACCAATGTCGAACAATTAAACTAATTGAGTCGCCGCCTTTTCATCGTCAAACGGCAGTCGACGGGGAAATGTTACTACTCACCGAAAGCGTTTTTCCGACCGCAGATGTTGGAAACACCCCGAGTGATCGCTCGTCGTCTACTTGGCCAACGACGAAGCTTGACTTAAGTTATTGTCAAACGAATTTTGGTCCGTTCGTTTGTAATTGTTGTCCTATGTCGTCTCGTAACTAGTTAATTATTTATTTTTTATTTTTCTTCCCTATTCTACCAATGTCTCGCACCTTACACGGATTTAATCATAAGCAACCGTTCTTAACATCATACTAGTCGTCATCGCCTTATCGGTTATTGCTGCTCCGCTTGTTATCTCATATTTTTTTAGATGACAACAATGACAATTTCATTTTTATAAACATATAACTATTTTTTTTCCAATTTCTGTACCAGAACGGCAGATCCAGACATCACTACACTTAATTCTACAAGGAAAACGTTTCTGAACGCATTCCAGTGCGCCATGTAATACATCGGCGTCGCCGTTAGGTAATAGGTATATAACATTATGTATACATAAATGTATATTTATCTATTTAAGTATTGTTGTACATATTATGTACCTACATGGGTCTTATATAATATATGCAGTAATTTTTTAATATAAATAATTTATTTCAATATATATATAATAAATAATATAATATCGGACTTTTTTACCACGATTCAATTAGTTACAAAATAAGTTATATACTTATGTAGTAGTACCGACTACCAAACCATCATTTCTTTTATTATTATTATATATACAAATTAATAACATATTTTTATAAATTATTACATTACAGCAAGATAATAATAAGCTATTAGGTAGGTACATCATACAAATATTATAAAGGCAAAAAAAAATGTTTTAAAAAATGTATAATTAAATAAGAAAAGAATTATTAATTTATATTCAACTAAAAACTAATAGTTATTTTACAAAAATAAAATAAAATTATGAAGGTTATTATTTATCTATTAGGTATTTATTTAAATTAAACTTCACTGTCCTGAAAAAAAAAATATGTATATATATATAAGATTTATAATACAATGTACAAAATGATTATGATTTTAACTGGGAAAAAAAGAAAAAATTGGTTGATACTTGGGATGCGCAATACAACTCAGTATTCTTGTTGAATGCAGTCTACAATGCATTTTACATCAAGTGAATACCACTGATGGTTAAACTTAATTCCAATCAGTTTTCAATAGTAGTAAATTGTTTTCTAAAAATTTCAATCAGGAAAATACTTTTTTACGTTATTAAAGGAAAATTGATACTAATATTTTTTAGGAAAATTAATAAAGAACTCATTTGAATATTTTCTAAAAGACAGCAAATCATATTTAAAACGGATTAAATATTTTCAGTTAATTATATTTAGGCTTGCCATTCTTCCCGGTATGACTGGGACAGTCCCGGTTTTAATAGCATGTCCCAGTGCCACAGCCCATCAGTAATCTTGTCCTGGTTAATGGAAACCAAGCGAAAATAATTTTATTGTCATGCTATGTAAAATGAATTTTGGTCTAGTAATGAATTTTATGATAAAATTAAGAATAATATAGCTGTATTGAAAAAAATCTATTCGACAGAAAAATATCAAAATTAGCTTATAATTAATAAATGAAATAAATGTAGTTTATGTAAAAACAATTGTATTGGTTTATTAATTTTAAATAAAATAACGAAAAAAAAGGTTATTTAATAATATGATATCTCAGTTTGGTAATTTTAAAATCTGGCAACCCTAATTTTATTTATAGATATTTATGATATTCTATATACCTATACGTAATAATATTTTAATTAAATATAAAAAACACATAGTAGACAAGTAGACGCATATGACACATAAGAAATAATAATGTGCAGTAGACAACATACGACTAGAATACCACTTATTTTTATAGGTCTTTAAATACCAAATTCAGATAAAACAGAATTTTAAAGTCATTTTGGCCTCTGAACCATGGCTCCAAAACCATAACTGACTAAGTGTCCGTTTTACAATCATAATTTAAACCTCGGTTACTGATATTACCGGCCGAATTCGGCGATTTAATCTTGGTTTAACTAATTGTAATAGGGGCCCTAAATAACAAAGATCTAATGTTTTAGTTTAAATGATTTAAAATAAAAAATGCAAAATAAACTAAAATTTGTAAAATCATAGAACAATCACTGATAAATGTAATGATTAAATGAAAACATTAGGTATTTCATTGTCATTTGTTATTCAGTTACTCTTGGTTTTAGAGTCATGGTTAGGTTCAAATTATGATGAATTCACAAATATTTGCAGATTATTTTGAAAAATTAGTCAAAAATTTAAAAAAAAATTGTAATTTTACCTAATTACCTATTTTTTTCTTAAGTTTTTTTTACTAGTTTAGAGTGAACTACACACATAAATGACAATTTATCCATAAAAAACTATGGTTATTTTATGATTGTTCAAATGTTCATAAACATTTATTGAAAAAATGTAGACTAAATTATCATTTTTTATGAAGTATGATGTTTTCAAAATACTTGGGTAAATTGTAAACTATTTTTACATTTAATTTTAAAATGCTTATAGGAATACATTATTAATAAAATAAAACATATCAATTATTTACTTACCGTGCAATATTATTAACACAGTCAAAACTAACACTACATCTGTATTTAGGGGTGTCCAATTTACCATCGCCTAAACGTATTAAAAGTCCCAAATCTGATAATGTATTAACCTATTAGATAAAAAGAAAACATTAAAATTATTAAACATAATAATTTATCTAGTTAAATATTAAAAACAATTAAAATAAATAACTTGTCTTAATAAAATTACTTGTGCTAAAAGGTTGGCAGTCATATTTGTATTTTCTTCAATAATAGCATAAAATATTGCTAATAAACGATCCAACGAGAAAATTTTAGGTCCTACTAGTTGACTAGTAGAATTTTCTGTTTTATTTACTAATCGATTACTTTTCTTCTTTTTGTTTGATGCTTTAACAAACAATTGCTTATCATATTTAGGTAAATTAAATGAGGCAATATATGCAGCAATTAAAAAATATTTGGCATAATACGGTAAATCCAAAGCAAGCTTATCAAATTTTGTGTTCTCATCAGACAAACTGTTGACATTTTCCAAACTGAAAAATGATTATTATTAGTACAGTAATTAAATTATTTAAATTTATTTATTTACAAACTAAAAATTTAACTAATAGGTAACTATAAGTTATAACTTAATGTATTCATTTAATTTAAAAATATATTAAATATTGCTTAAGTAATTATTTTTATTATAAAACAGGAAGTATAATTAACAGATATCAGTTTATAGACTCATTTTTCAGAATTATTTATTGCCTTTTTCTAAATCTAATTTTTATATAGAGAGATATACAAAGATACACTAATTTACAATAAACAAATATTTTATTTGTTTTCTGAAAAATATTTAAGAAAATGATAAATGGTATCGCGATCGACCTGTTGGCCACCCCTGTTATAAAGTATGCTAAATTTAAAAATTCTATTTTAAAACTCCTATATAATAACACATACTAAGATTTTAAACTACACATTTTTTAAAATAAAGATGAAATGTTTTTATAATCAGTACCTTGTTCCTAGATAAACATTATTTAACAATAATTGAATAGTAGGACTTATTTTTCTGAACAGTAAAGGTTGATTAATTTCTGTACATGATCCATCTTCAATTGGCTCTACATACTTAATGAATAGAACTTTTGCCTAAAAATTAAGAGATGAAATTACTAATAACTGTTTGATTTTACTAATTATATAATTATTAATTAATTATCTCATTAAGTTACCAAATGTTTTAGTTCTACTAAATCGCGACAGCTTCCATAAAATGATCCCATGAAAACTGTTAGAAAATTTTGGTAAATAGATAAACTCCAATTCTTTGGTATATCTTTTGATAAAATAAATAATATCTCATCTACACAAAGTAATATAATGTATATATTATCTAAATTAATAATTTCTATAAGAAATATTACCATTATTATACTGTTCAAACACTATTGGTATAAAATTAATATCCTCATCAAATTTGGCAGGGTGTACTTGGCTTATAAGTATGACACAAAGCTGATAACTTTTTATCAGCTCTTGTAGTTTTGTAAATAAAACTATTTGTTCATGTCCCAACATCTCACAGTTATCTAATAATATAATTACTCGTTCTTGTTGAATTTCTGATTGTTTTAATATGTTTAAGAACTGCATAAAATTATCACAGCGATCAGGTAATTCACTTTGTTTAATTTCTATAAATCAAAAATAAAATTTGATTATTTTAACATAGATTGTATACCTATTATTTACTTACGTAATAAATCTTTTAAAATTGGTTCAAATAAGAATTGATTAGTATAACAGCATACAGAATTCACAATAGATGATTTGACTGACTTTCCCAGTAAATACAACAAACGAGTTGCTATACTTGTTTTACCAGTAGATGGTAGACCATGGATGAAAACACATGGAGGTAAAACTCCATCATCCTATAGAATAAAAAAACTATAAATTATACAAAAATAAAACTTTTTATGTATAGTGCAAAGGCTCTTTTGTAAGTTGTCTCAATTAACTTGAGTTCTAGAGACATTGAAACTCCAGCCTCCAAGCAGAAAACAGTTTTGTGTTAGTTCTGTACTATATTTTTATACATTCATAAAAAAAGAAAATAAGGTTTACTTGTTTACTTACAGTTAAAAATAAGTTACACAACATATTTATTTGAATATCTCTGAATGGAAAATCAGAGTTCAATGAATCTCTTATTGCAGTTTTATTCGATTTCGATAACATGATAAACTATTTAACTGAATTGGTAATTAAATAATAACTAAACAAAAAAATGTAATAATGTAATGATATTTTAGATAATATTAATTGAGCATGTGTTCTATAAACAATATTATTATGAGTACAATATAAAATACAATATTTTAAATATTTATCAAATCAAAAATGAATTCATTTGAACATTGAATAATAAAATATAAATATATTGTGTTATAATATATTTATTATTTATATCAAATAATACAATTTGTTATTATCAACGATTTGATTAAAAATGGAGGGAAAATTTCATAATAAATATAAAATTATATCAGTGATAAAATAATATTATTATCTTCATGATAAAAAAATTCTTTATAATGATTATCTTTATTTGTCGCCGCCACAATTCGGGAAAATATCATAAAAAATTAAAATTATTATTATTTAATTATTTTGAATTATTATTAATCATAGATAATATAAGAATATAATATTATATTATCTATGAATATTATGGTCCATGAGTGCAGACACTGCAGCAGACTGCAGAGTGCCTATAAAAAAAATAGCGGAACGATCATAGAATTATATTCTGACAATTCTATAGATCAATGTTCGTTGTGGCATTATTCATACAATGATAATTGTATTATACTATTATGTTTATGCATTATAAATTATAATATTATTTAGTATTTATGCATCACAACTTCATTTAAGATATAAGATTCTAGAATATAATAAAATTAAAATTCGGTAGAATAATTTATAAATTTAAAATAGTGATATGGACCTGGCATTGAATAACAAATCGGTCGTTTAAACTTTACAACAAAACTGCTGTAATTGCTTTATTTTTAAATTTTTATTGAAGCTATTCAAACCATGTCTTCGTGACTGTAGGTATCTCTGTATCACGGAACTTATAGTAGCACCAAGTGGCAAGTACTACAGATAAATCTATAGTATTTGATAGCACTATTCAGTATTCTAGATAGTTATATAATATATACAGTGAAACCACTCATTACGAACATCGGAACACTGTTATATAGCAGTACAGCGAATGTTTTTTTGGGAACGGGGACCAGAAGCGTACGCAGGATTTACATGTAGGGTTTTACATGAGTACCTAATAATTTAAATAATAATACACAATATTCAAATAATTTGCTTAACAGTTTTTGTATAATTAGTTGTAGCAAATTATAATTAATACCTAATAAATTAATAATTGAATTTATATCAATTAAAAATTACCAACAATTTATCGACTATGTATATTGAAATAGTGGTAAATAAGATTTTTTTGTAAAATGAAAAAATTTCAGGGGAGTCAGAACCCTAAAATCCTACCACTGTGTACGCCACTGACGGAGACACTTTTACTATTTTTCAATGAAAAAAACCCAAATAGCGGACACCTATTTTAATTTAATTTAAAAAAAGCGGGTAATGCACCAATGATATTCACTTTGCCATCAGAAACCACCCCTAAATTTTGAAATTGAAGCATTATTTCGAATAGTTATGCTGTACACTTACACAAAAAAAAAACACACATCATTGTAAAGTCAACACATTTATCACTCCGTTCAGAATCTAAAATAATGATAAAACGACGACAGAAAAATACGCTTATTTTAGTAAATATAATGTCAACAAATTCGTTCGAAACCCCATTTTCCACACCAAATTGAATACTTTTTATGTATGAGTTTATTTATTTTTTATTTATTTAAATATGTATAGTTAAAAATGTTAAAATATTAAATAATAAAATTATTATCTATTTTAACGTAGTACATATTTTTTCCATTTTCATATTTATCCTTTCTGAATTTCAAAAATTTACTCCATATAAATATTGGAAACTTCTGAACATCAGATAAGATTTTGGTAACTAAGTGTCTACTATTCAAAGGTTTCACTGTACTTGATTTATTGTAGTACCTGTGACTTCTTTCAAAACACGTAGTTTTTCCTAAATTCTTATACATATCTAGGTATAGGACGTTCAACATCTAAGTTCCTTAAATCATCAGACCCGGGTGAATGAATATCTTTAACAATGTGTAATTAAAAATTATCATACCTATTACCTACTGAAAGTTACCATTGTGGGTAATTTTTAATACAAGTAGTTTCTAAATTTCAGTGTCGCGGAAGTATTGCGAAAGCAGTTCCCGCTGCTCTGTTGGTTAAAACTGAAAAAAAAAGTTATTACATTTATTTTCTAGTTGGATAACATAATAATTATGTAATTACTTATTTTTACACAAAAATAAAATAACATGAGCATTGATATAAAAAAAACAATTCAACAATAATATTACAAGGTAGAATTTTTGTGATGGATTTGTAAAATTATAACAAATGAAAAAAAGTTTCTATATTTAAAAAAAATTATAGGTAAGTAACTTGTAATATATTTTAGATTCTAAACGGAATGATGAATATATTGATTTTACAATGATGTGTGTGTGTGTTTTTTTGTGTCTGTGTACAGCATAACTAGTCGAAATAATTACAATGATTACAAATAGTAGTGTTACTTAAATGTTGCATGTCTACAGATTGCGAAAACACTTAACAGTGCATTCTCTCAAACATTGTCTATATTTGGCTTTACGTGTAGTGTCCTCTTAGCTCTTAGGTACATAATATATAATTAGAACTATATAAAAATTATGTTCATGTTTATTTATCGTTAGTTATTTATTTCAAATAAAAATAATTTAGACAATATAGACATCTATGACATTTAATTTTCTTAACTTATGTATTACAATTGAGCAATAAAACAAATATGAACTATGTAATGTAGAATATATAAGAGGATCATTTTTAAAAATTAATGATGGAACAAACGCAAATTAGTATGAGTTAACACAATGTTTTGTTCATTGCAGTAATTGATAACTTCTTGGTCATTTGTTGAACCATATGGGCAAGCAACATATTCAACTCCGCTCTAAAAACAATTTTAAAATAACAATATTGATATAGTTTAAGAAGAACTTTAACAACTATTTATTAAACATACCTGAACAGCTCTTTCAATGTTATCACTGAATGGGAAAAATGCATCCGATGATAATACAACTCCTTTCAATTTAGCAGCCCAGGCTTGTCTTTCTTCGGGGGTTAGCTCAGCAGGAACTTCATCAAACAGACTTTCCCATCTAGAACGTGAAAGGCCAGTTCCAATCGTTTTACCGATGTAATCATCAATGGCATTTGCTATCTGAGCTCTTTTGACCGATTTTTTAAATTTCATATTTAAAACATATGGATGTTGCCTCAACCACCTACAAACCAATCAAAAATATTATTCAATTCAAATACATTGCAAAGTAATTTAAATTACCAATTATCAGCTTTATCACCAGCAAGTCTAGTGCAGTGTATTCTTGATTGTTGTCCCGCTCCAATTCCTATAGCTTGACCATTGAAAGCGTAACACACTGAATTACTTTGTGTGTATTTCAATGTTACAGTAGCAAGAATTAAATCACGTTTAGCTGCTTTTGTCATCTAGACAAAACATAAATATATAGCTTATTATTAAACAAACATGCACTAACATATTTTTATAAAATTATGATAAACATACATCTTGTCTTTTAGTTACAATATTAGTAAAAAGATTTTCATCAATTTTTCCATCATTACGTTTCTGTTCTAAGGTCATTCCAAACAAAACTTTACGTTCTACAGGCTTAGGTGTGTAATTTGGATCAATTTGTAACACACAGTAATTTCCATTTTTTTTTTTTTTTAGCAAATTTAAAGCTTCAGTACTATATCCAGGTGCAATTATACCATCAGAAACCTAAAAATAAAATATTAAAATGTAATCATATATAGAACCGTACTATTTTACACAACAAACTTACTTCTCTGGAAATAATTTTAGCAGTAACCAAATCACAAGGATGTGATAAAGCAATAAAATCTCCATATGAAGACATGCGGTCAGCTCCCCTGGCTCGAGCATAAGCAGATCCAAGTGGAGTCATAATTTCAAGCAAATCACTCACCATACATAATGAAGCCTAAAATAAAGATTTTTCAATTAATTTGTAAATATAATGAAATAAAGCTAAACAATTATTTTACTTCAATTTCATTTAATGGTATCCCTAGAGCAGCTCCAGCTGGACTGACATGTTTAAAAGACGTAGCAGCTGGAAGACCAGTTACCTCTTTAAGTTCTTTAACCAACTGCCAGCTATTAAAGGCATCACATAAATTTATGTATCCTGGTGAACCATTAATTACTAAAAATTGAACAATTATATATCAATTACTTTTCTAAAATGTTAAAAGTATATAGTATAAAAATATATTATAATTTTTATACAACATGTTGTATAATTATAAATATTAAAACATATTTAGAATATCCAATAAGTTATTAGAATATTGATTTTAAACCTATTCTTTTTAATAATATTATTTTAATATAATTTTTTTATGTTCATGTAATAATGTGTTTTATACCCAATTTAAAATAAATAAAAATTATATTACATTTCAAACTAATTTTAAGTAAATATATTTACTAATAATAAATTGTATTATGGGGCATTGCAAATAAATGTTTCAGATCTATTTTACAGATTCAAATATTACATACCAATAAACTTAAGTAAATAACTTTTATAGACATTGAAAATACACTAACTAGACATATTAATAACCATATTTAAATTAATACTTATTTTGCATTAATTATATTACCTTTTAATGGTAATTTTAAATCTGTAGTGAAAAGTTGTGCTGGACATTGGTGAGGATTCATGCCATACCTTAAATTCATTTGGCTCTCACCACCTGCAAATTTCTTACGAAAATAATCTGATATACAATCATCATAAGTTGCTGTATGCGTAAATGCCTTTAATGCTAATTTTTTCCGAGTTTCTGGAAGTGTATCTTTGTTCAACAATATTTCTTTGGATATTTCCAAATAGTCTGTAGGATCACAAAGTACTGTGACACGTTCATGATTTTTGGCAGCAGCTCTTAATAGTGTTACACCACCAATATCAATATTTTCAACAGCGTCTTCAACATTAGTGTCGGATTTGGCTACAACCTTTTCAAATGGATATAGGTTACATACTACAACTTTTATTAGGCTGTAATTATTTTTTTGTAAATCGTCTTGGTCAGCAGGTATTAAGCGAGCTAATATACCTAAAATAGAAATGACATTCATAATTTCAGTATTAGTTATGTAACCCATAAAAATTACAAATTGTATAGTGTTATAATTATAATTTGTATACATAAAAGCTACCTCCATGAATTGCTGGGTGTAAAGTTTTCACTCGACCTCCAAGTATTTCTGGTGCACCAGTAAATTCTGAAACGCAAGTAACTGGTAATTTAGCATCATTCTTTATAAAAGAAGCAGTTCCTCCACTTGCCAACAACTTGAAACCAGCTTCCACTAAGCTCTTTGCAAGATCTAATAATCCAGTTTTATCGGATACACTAATAAGAGCTGAAAAAACATAAGTGTTAAATAAAAAATGTTGTATAAAGAATAATATAATAAACTGTAGTAAAATAATCTAGTTTTTACAAAGTAAATAAATTAGTCAATAATTATTTTAAGTACCCATACATTTAAATCATTTAATATATTGTATTTTGCGTAATGAAAAATAATAAATGAAGTGAGAAAATTGTAATAACACATTTAGGTAGGTACCAGTAGTTAGTTAAATTTTTTACTTATATTTGATACGTCTTGTTTATGTTTTGGTTAACTAATTATAATTAATGTTCTAAAAACATTATTTAAATATGTTAATACTTAATAGGTATATAATATATAATTTCATTATTAAAGTTTAGTTACCTAAGTTGTCAGAAGCCGCCATAGTTTCGGAATATACCAGTTTCAATAACAATGAAAGTTGAGATTATTTAAAAGTTCCTATACTGAAACAGGTACTATTTGAAAGTAGAAACACGTGTTGATTCATTCACTGAGATTGGCTCCGTAGTCCGTGATGCTTTCTGACATAGAGCTAATGGTCTGGTAGGTGGTAACACTAGCGCCTAGCCTGAGGATAATTTATTATATTATCATTGTCCATTTATCAGAAAAGTTATAATACTGTTTTGGACGTTCACGACTGTTCAATGATTGATATTTGATAACCCCGAGAAAATTAGTCAAGACTTCAGACGTGTATTCACTATTCACATAGTTATAAATTATAATTGCCAATCAGCATAAATGATATTAATTCCGAAAAATTATTTCACAATCTGTTTTCTGATTTCAAAACCTATTACTATGTACATTTTATTAATTATCATCGAACTATATAATTGCCATTTGTAATTTATTTTAAGCGGGAACCACGAATAATGGTTAAAGATATATCCGACGGAGACTAAAATATTAAATAATATAGTATTATTAATTATTAGTTATTACTTATTATTAAATCAGTCCATGGTTATAAGAAGTGCGATTACAAACACTAAATAGTAAAATAATGTCACATATTATACATAGGGTTGAGCGTGGACTGGTAATAAAGGGCACTAGATGCAATATAACTTAAAGGGAAAATGTTGGCAGATTTAAAATATAGACTATTGTATAATATTGTGTGGTTCTATAAATGTAAATTATTAATAAAATATTAAAGTATAGAAAATACGTTACAAACGTAAATTTATTAGTTTTGGATAGAGTAATTAAGGCTACATTTATAACGATAGGAGCAAATATATTTTAGGGTAAGGGATGCTGTAGCTCTATCGTCCAAGATTCCCAGCTAGTCCGCACCTGCATAGGGTATCACAGTACTCTTTACTCTATGTAATATGCTGATTCGAACTTTTTTCTGTATAATATTTATACTTTTTCAAATTCTGATTTTTAAATTATTTATGCTCGTGTCTTATAGGACCATTTTAAACTAGTATTTTTTACGCCGATTGAGGAGTGATAAAAATTCTTTATTTAAATACCTAGTAATAACTGTTATTACTTAGTTTTTCTGTAAATTTTAAATCAAATAATTTTTAAATGGAAAAAAATTAGTACTTATCGGCGTAGTTATAGTTTAAATGATACCTATGCAAAACTTAATTACTTGAATTTAAGATCTAAACGCATAATTAAAAATTAAATAATCAGAATTTGAATAAATTTATTATCAAATGAAAAGTTACGATGAAAAACCAATGATGAACACTGAACGATGAATATGATTGCCGTTTGTTACCTTGTGGCTTGTATATTTTAATTTTAATTTTATAATAGAATTGTTTATCTATTGTATGGTGTAAGTTTTATAGATTATAGCGATAACATATTAAAATATTACCATCACAAATTATGTAATATTTAATTTTAATATGCAATTATGAAACACACTATTATAATAATGTCTAATAATAATAAAATTGAGTGCATGACGCATAAAATTTAAAGTATCAGCTTTTAATCTATGGTATGACGATAATACATTATGATTTTGTATTTTATAAAACACACGATTTTCTGTTCTTTATATCTAATGTTTTACGATATTTTATGATAGTTTGTTCTAATACCGTGTGTTTATTAACACATAATTAAAAAAATTGTTAGTAGACATATTTATATTATGAACTGTCTATTATTTACTTAGCGACTTTATAGTATTCTATCAAGTTTATATATTATATTGTATATATATAATATACATAATAGTATATTTGTACATTTGTAGTTTGTACGTACACACTACCCAGTCATCCAGAATAGGTAGATACAATTTTATTGATCAGCTTTCAGTAGTTTAGTCGTTGAGCGATTGTAGCTTAGAGTCACAGACTACTGTACTATGTATTCTGTGCTATATACTATAAGTATGGAAGCCTGTGTGGCTGTGCTTACTGCTTAGTGCTTACAGTGGACCAATTAAATATTAATTAATAATTACCATTAACCAGACGCAAAATGCTTCAAATTTCGATAGTGAAATTTGATTACTGAACACGATATTTTTATTATTATCATGAACTTGATAAGGGTTGAGTTGATAAGAATAAGTAAAGATAAGATAGATTGATAGTTGATGACGATGGTCAACAGACAACAAGTACCTAATAAATAATAATATTTATTTACCACTGTGAATATTTTAATACTTACAATAATAGTAATTATTGTAATATTTTAATTGTTAGTTGTTACGGTGCTTTCAGTATGATGGACTTAATTATTGATTGCTGATTATTTACTTAATATAATTTAAATGTGAAAAAACCCAATGTCTGTTTTAAGTGTTACATATTTGGTGTTCTGAACAAAAAACGTTTATATAATATCCAAATATTATGGTAAGTTTCATATTTTATTACCTGTATCATTTAGTTATGCCTAATTGTATATATCATTGCATTTTAATTTTACAACCATTCAAAATGGTTTTTAGGCAGTTAAAATGGCCGCAAGTGAAACTGGTGGTGTTGTTGCAACAGCTACAGCATCTGATTGGGATACAAGAGAATCAATGCGCCAGCGTGAATTAGATGAAGCCAGGGCACGAGCAACTCAAATGGAGAAAACAATGCGATGGTGGTCGGATTGTACAGCTAACTGGCGTGAAAAATGGAGCAAGGTAAATGTTAATTTTATGAAAAAGATTAGCAGGTGTTGTAATTTTTTTTTTTATTATTTATAGGTAAGAAATGAAAGGAACAAAGCTCGAGAAGAAGCTAAGATGCTAAAAGATAATTTAGAACATGTTCTAAAAGAGAACAGTAATATAAAAAGAGAAAAGCAAAATCTTGAGCAACAGAATGAATGTTTGCGCAAAGAATTAGAAAAAGTCAATCTGATTCTATTAAAACATGCAGGTATACTTTTTGAATTTACATTTTTAAATTTATTTAATTTTAAACACTATATTTTACAGGACAATGGGATTCTCAACTGGTTGATGCATTAGAAAATGGTATTTCTGATCCAGATACTTGTTGTAGCTCCTCGTCTATACCTCAGCCATCGATTGTGAGTGACTCCGGTATTGAGGAATATGTTTTACAAGAGGCAGTTCCCAAACATGCAGTTGAAATGTTCAATCAAACAACTTCTCCCATCAAATCACCTATTCCTAATAAAACAATGTCTGAAGAAGTTGCTGATAAAATTGAGAAAAATTTGGAAAATCTATTGGAAAGTACTCAACAAGATTTAAACAATTTGCACAATCAGTTATCAGGTGCCGATAGTATTAAATCAGAATGCCAAACTTGTCAAGATAATCAGGTTATTACAAACAAACGCTTAGAAGACTTAAGAATACAGGTAAATAATAAATTATTTGCTGTCAAAATTAAAATACATAAATAATTGTTATTAATATTTGTTTTAGCTAGAACATTTACAATCTGAGAATGAAATTGAATGGAGCAAAAGAGAGCAATTAGAAAGTGAAATGATGAACTTGGAAAGAATCAATAAGCAATTAAAATCTGAACTGAACGATACACTAGAAAAATTGCAGAAACAGAGTAAACCTGAATCATCATCAGATACAAAATTTAGATTATTGCAACAAGAGTTGGCTGATAAAAATATTGTAATTTTTTTTTATTTTATATTGACTCATAATTTTATTTATTTGATTAATAATATTTCTAACACTATATTTTAGGAGTTAGTCAATTTAAAACACATTTTATCCAAACAAAAGAAAATGTATGTTGACCAAAGTGCTGAGTCAGCGCATTTAGTAAGGCGGGGTGAGCAATATGAGAGTGAAGTGAAACGTTTAAGAAGCAGAGTAGAAGAATTAAAAAGAGAATTAGCTACTACAGAAGAAGACTATGATAATGCTTCAATTACTATAAAGTAAGGTTTATTGAATATTTGTGTTAAACTGCTTAAATATATTTGTAAGATATGAGTTAAAATTATCACTATTTAATATATAAGGGATTGTAAAATTTAATAAATAAGACAAACTAAAATAATGTGATTCTAATAAGTGAAATTACTATACAGTTTGATTAAATTGGTGTTTTTACTGAGAAAGTAGTTTTAATATTTTAAATTGAATTATAATTATATTAGTAGTAATACTGATTAGGCCATTATTAAGTAAGGAAATTTGTCTCCTATTGCCAAGATGTGTAACTTTATGTAACTGAATTATCAATAATATCACTCATTGTCTCATTAATATTGAACTATATAAATTCCTTACATAACCTTATTTTTATTTAGTATTAGATTGGTATAAATTAGCAGTTTTAAGAATTGTATTATTACCAAGTTCCCTGCTTTGATATTATTTCTTATTTGTTATCAAAATAAAACTTTAATATGTTAATATTTTAAACATGAAATTAATGTTTAAAAATATTTTGATTTTAAAATGATTACTTTTTAGGAAACTTCAAAGATATAATGAAGATTTACAAGAAAAACTTGATAGCTTACAGGCTGAAATAAAGCATCAAAATATAAGGTAAGGACTTATATTTTAGCAATTAATTATCATTTTAGATTTGTATTATTTCATTTTATTGCATAAAATATAGAATGAAGCCCAACTGATTAAATTATTGTCATTTGAATTTTAAAATATTTATAACCATCCAATAACAATTAGTTTTATGTTATGTTTTAATAATAATAATTATTAAAGTTGAATATCATAAGTTTTTATAATATTTAAAAATGAATTTTAGTAACTTAGTCAACTATGTATTTGATTTTTTATGTTTAATTATTTCAAATAGTTATTCATATCATGTTCTAATTACATTGAACAATTTCAAGTGTTCACTTATATATCTTTATTGGGGTTTTTAATTAATCCGAAAAGTAACATTAACATTTTTTATAATATCTAAGCTCACAATTGTCTTTGTTATGTTATGAACAAATTTGAATGTTTTAAATTTTGATATTAATTTAACCCATTCATTGATGTGTACAAAAAAATTAGTTAGCAGTACATAATTTCTGTCTGTATTATTTTAATTTTTTATACCTAAATAAAAATATAAGCATCATAAACCAGCAGTGTAATGTTGGTGTAGATTGGTTGACATCAAGTGTTTGTAGACTAGTTGTGTACTTTTATGCATGTTCAGTATTACATACCCTATTATCCTACACCAAGGATGGCAAATCCATAGCACTTAAAAAGATTTTGAGGGCAGGCAAAAAATTTAAAATATTTTTATTACACATTAATATATATTGGATGTTACTTACATTATACATATTAAATTAATATTATACTTTATTACTATATTTTAAACACATAATATTTTTCACGGAACGCTTGGGGGAAAAAAAGAAGGTAATTTTTGGCTTTAAGTGTTCAAATAATTTGCCATCCCTGGCCTATACCAGGTTAGGTTGTATACTGAAAATGGTCAACACATACTGTATATATTACATTAAAACTAGTACACTATGCTACTGATAACAACTATTTACTATACCATTTCATATAGTTTAAATTAATAAAATAATGTTATTCTTTAAAAATGCTGCTTTTGGATTTATAGAACATAAAAGTAAGAATACAATTACATATTTTTGTAAAAACCGTGATTTTTGATTGTCATTTATTAAGTTTTGTATTCATTTTTTAGATTGACACGTTTGACAAGTCAAGAAGTATCTTCAGATGATTCAAGTCATAGCGATGAAGACTGAATTTCAGCTAATAAACTTGCATTAATGTTTGTTACTTATTGGTGAAAAAACTACCAAAATATTTTATTTCTCGTGTAATATATCATTAGTCAATTAATATAATTAATGCTTTGTAATGATACAAGATATTTCTAAATATGTGTTAAATATTCAATTCATGATATTTTTTTTTATTTAATATACTCATAGAAATAAAATACTACCATAAAATCAAAACACATACTCTAAATCTATATTTAATAATTTATTTTATAACTTATATTTTATACTTGTTTTGTATTCTTCAAACACATTAGAAATTTTCATTTTACATTTTTTTTAATCATCTTATTATGTAGTTATACATATTCCATATGTGAATTTTCTTTTATATAGTAATAATCACTTGTAAAACAAATAATAGTAGTTAAATTAGTTTCTAGAATATTAAATATTACTTTAAGATTACTACTATATTTCATGGTACAAAGTTAGGTTTAATTAGTATACGATTTTGTACTCAATTAACTTATCTAAAATATAAATAATTGTTTTAATATAATATATATTTTAATATTTGTTATAATCATTAATTACTTTTCAGGCAGGGGAAAGGTGGTGGATTCGGCTTGCATATTTTAGCCCCATTTGTAGCACCATTCACATAGTTACACGAAAATGAAAAGTAACCACAAGTTGATGATTTAGTAAAATACTGAACATTATTTTCATTAGGTTTAAATTTGCTTATTCCTCCATTTATTTTAGTTTGGAAAGTGTTAGGACTAACATATGATTCTTTATTTAACTGTGCTCTTAATTTTGTTTTGTCTACCACAGTTAAACTACCTGCTCCAGGTGATAAGAAAACAGTTTGAGTTTGTGCTTGACCTCCTGGAATTGCTTGAGCTTCGGTATGATCTCCAGCTACTGAAGCTACCCTTCCTCTAAATCCACTTGGTATTTTTGTTCCATTAGTACCGGGTATAACTTGGCCAGCATCTAATACTTGTCCAGATTTCAGCTGACTAGCGGAATCACGAGTAATTTGGGCATCATGTTTGTCATCTAAATTTAAAATAATATTTTGTTCTTGCTTTGGGGTTGTTTCTTTTTTGGTTTGTACAGATTTTGTATTTATTATTTCATCACTATCATCATCATACTCATCATTATCCTCATACTCAGGATAAATATCGGCATTTTTGGATGATTCTTGTGGTAAAATTGGTGGAGGAGTTTGTGTTGAAGAAATATTTTGTTGTTTGGGGATATCGATTCTGGAATTTTCTGTTTGATTTTGAGATCTTATTAGATTTGGAATAAATTGCAAGTTTTTAAGTGCATTAGTTTGATTTTTAACTTCATTATTGGATCCTTCCATTTGTCCAATTTTTAACTTAGCATCAGCTAAATTTAATTTTGGTAAGTTTTGAAGTTTTTTACCAGAACTTGCTTGAGCAGCACCATTGTATGAAATCCCATGTTTAAATGACCCAAATAGTTGACTTTGCGATTGACCACTATGTGATCCACCTTGAGCTGAAGTTGTACCACCACCTTTGAATAATGACTTTTGATTAGTGCTATTGTTAGACTCGTGTGGTAAGAAACCGATTTGCGCCTGACTGGAAGTACTTCCTAGGCCAGTTGATTGTGCATCTGCCATTCCTCCTTTAATACCAGCTTGTAATTGAGTGTTGGTCCCATAATTAATTCCTGAGCTTTGTGCCTCACCTAGAGCAATGCCATTATCAGCATTATAAAGAACTTGGGATTGTGCTTGTCCCCTTCCACCTTTTCCTTGTGCTGTACTGGTTGTACCATTTGTATTACTTACAATTTGGCTCTGAGCTCCTTTATCGCTATCACTAGTTTGAGCTTGGGCAGAAAAAGTTCCTGTTCCTAAATATGATCCAGACACTTGTGTCTGACTCATACCTGTTTTGGACTTTCCTTGAGCTGAAGCTGATGCTCTAGTTTCTTGGCCATCAACATCTACATTAGTCATTGATTGAGCATCTCCTCCTTCAGTATCAATTGGAATTACAGAACCTCCAGATGATATATCTGTTCCAAATTGACCACCGATAATTGGATTTGTTGATGGATTAATATTCCCCATTTCTGATCGTGGTTTAAACGATGGACCTCTAAAACTGTTATCGCCATATGATTCAGGTTGCATTTGATTTACATTTCCACCGGCTGGAGTGTATCCTGATTGTTGAACGCCAGATCCACCGGATCCTAAAGTACTTTGAGGCTGACCATAACCAGTTTGCATTTGATTTACATGTCCACTCGATGGAGCGTATCCCGATTGCTGGACGCCAGATCTACCGGATCCTAAGGTACTTTGAGGCTGACCATAACCAGTTTGCATTTGATTTACATGTCCACTCGATGGAGCGTATCCCGACTGCTGGACGCCAGATCCACCGGATTCTAAAGTACTTTGAGGTTGACCATAACTAGGTTGCATTTGATTTACATTTCCACTCGATGGAGCGTATCCTGATTGCTGGACGCCAGATCCGCTGGATCCTAAAGTACTTTGAGGTTGACCATAACCAGGTTGCATTTGATTTAAATTTCCACTAGATGGAGCGTATCCTGATTGCTGGACGCCAGATCCGCTAGATCCTAAAGTACTTTGAGGTTGACTATAACCAGGTTGCATTTGATTTATATTTCCACTCGATGGAGCGTATCTCGACTGCTGGACGCCAGATCCGCTGGATCCTAAAGTACTTTGAGGTTGACCATAACCAGGTTGCATTTGATTTAAATTTCCACTCGATGGAGCGTATCCTGATTGCTGGACACCAGATCCGCTGGATCCTAAAGTACTTTGAGGTTGACCATAACCAGGTTGCATTTGATTTACACTTCCACTTGATGGAAAGTATCCTGGTTGCTGAACTCCAGATCGTCCTGATTCCAATGAACCTTGAGGTTTGCCATAATTAGGCTGTATTTGATTTACATTTTCACTTGATGGAAAGTAGCCTGATGGCAGAAGACCAGATCCATCGGATCCTAATGTACTTTGAGGCTGACCATAACCAGTTTGCATTTGATTTACATTTCCACTCGATGGAGCGTATCCTGATTGCTGGACGCCAGATCCGCTGGATCCTAAAGTACTTTGAGGTTGACTATAACCAGGTTGCATTTGATTTACATTCCATTGATGGAAAGTAATCCTGCTGCTGGACGCCAGATCGCTGATCCAAAGTACTTTGAGGTTGACCATAACATTCAGATGGAAGATGAATCTCTAAAGTGTGACAGGATCCGATCTGGATGGAGTTGGAGTTAGATATTGCCACAGGAGGATTGTATGGACGGTGGGATGTGATGTGAGGATTAAAGTACACGGATGACCGGAGTAAACTAATTGTTGAGCCCCAGTTTGCATTTGATTTCATGTTCATTCTTGATGGAGTGTATGACGATTGCTGGACGCCAGATTCACCGGATCCTAAAGTACTTTGAGGCTGACCATAACCAGTTTGCATTTGATTTACATTTCCACTCGATGGAGCGTATCCCGATTGCTGGACGCCAGATCCACCGGATCCTAAAGTACTTTGAGGCTGACCATAACCAGTTTGCATTTGATTTACATTTCCACCCAATGGAGTGTATCCTGATTGTTGGACGCCAGATCCACCGGATCCTAAAGTACTTTGAGGCTGACCATAACCAGTTTGCATTTGATTTACATGTCCACTCGATGGAGCGTATCCCGACTGCTGGACGCCAGATCCACCGGATCCTAAAGTACTTTGAGGCTGACCATAACCAGTTTGCATTTGATTTACATGTCCACTCGATGGAGCGTATCCCGACTGCTGGACGCCAGATCCACCGGATCCTAATGTATTTTGAGGCTGACCATAACTAGATTGCATTTGATTTACATGTCCACTCGATGGAGCGTATCCCGACTGCTGGACGCCAGATCCACCGGATCCTAATGTATTTTGAGGCTGACCATAACTAGATTGCAATCTGTTTATATTTCCACCGGTTTCAGTAAAAATAGGATGTTGAATACTAGATCCAACTGACCCAATTGTGTATTGAGGTTGGCCAGAATTAGGTTGTTTTTGATATTGATTAATTCCTTCTCCATATAATGGGAAACCTATTTGATGTGTGATAGGTGCCTGTGTATTACCAATTTGTTTTTCCGTGTTTGAATTTCCTACATTATTTTGTGAATTAGCTATTTGAAATTCATTTAGTCTTTTATTATTCGACAATGCATTAAGACATGTCTGGTATAAGAAATTGCATAACGAAGGTATATTTAGTTGGGCATAACCTTGGCCTCCATGTACATCTGAAGAAAATGGATATCCATTTAGTATAGTTCCATCAGCTTCGCTTATAATCCTTTGCTTATTTTGTGAATTCATATCACTTAAAATAGGCATATTTGGTGTTAATTGACCTAAGACATTTGGTATTGAGTGTTGATAGTTAGGTATATGAATAGATGGGGAATTTGATGGTTTATTTTGATGTTCTATTGAAGTTGTTTCTGGAATTTGCCGATTGTAATTAGGATGTATCGAATCGTAATTTGGTGTGTTATGTGGAGTTAGTACTCTTTGACCAGATCCTGGCGGAGTATTGGGAAACCCTGACCCATCTAAATAGATTTGTGGATTTATATTAGGATTATTATTACCGATTTTATTAGGATAGCCCCATGTGCTGGGATTAAATGGATTAGAATTAATGGAATGTGAGTTTGGGTATGCTTTATCATTATTTACATTTTTTTTGTATTCTGGTGTATCAGTATTAACTAAATTTGGAATTTGTTCATTTACAGAATTATATACATGTCCCGAGTCTATTTTACCCAGTTCTGTATTATTATTTGATTTCGAACCTTGGATTTTACCTGGGTAGAGAGGCGATTCGATACCATACCTATTATCTTGATTTTCAGGTAATTGATTGTTTTTTCCTGTACCTATGTATTGATTATCAACAGATGGAATGATACCATATCCGTAATTTTGATTATCCGATAATTTATTGTTTGTGTCAGATTTTGGATATTGTTCATTAATCACATATCCTTGATTCTGTTTATCAGCAACTTTATAGTTTGTATCTGATCCTGGATACTGACCACTGGGAGATGGCCTGATACCATATCCATGAACTTGATTACCTGGTAATTTATTACTTGTTCCTAAATCTGAATATGTATCTGGAAATTGATCATTAATAGAATGTTCTCTTCGATTTTCTCCATTTTGAAAACCTGGTGACTGTCTATTTGTACTTGATTCACTAAATGGTCTTGAATTTTGATTTTGAGAAACAGAACTTAAGGGTCGAAGCGGTGGAAAATATTCTGGATGAGGATTGATAACGTGTGTTGAATGCGTTTGATAATCCTGTCCAGAACATTCATTACAATCACCAAAGCTTGACTGACTTTGAGCTTGTCCCATACCATTTAAACCACCTAAAAATAATTTGATATTACATAAACAGTTAGCTAAATATTTTGTATGTTTATTAACGTTTTTATAGTTTTTACCTATCCCATATGTATATTTCTTTAGAACTTTAGCAGTATATACAGTTATTAATCTGGGAAGCCGTTTATAATACATAAATTACGCTAGTTAATGCTAGAAAGGTGCTAGAATGTGTGCCTTAATACTATAATATGTGTGTATATTTAATGATTATAATACAATTATGTACTATTTTTCAGGTTTAATAATGTAAGATATATGAATTAGAGTACAATTTGTACAGTACCTTTTTTTTTAAATTTATAATTTACAATTTATGGTTATTTTGTTTAATCCGAACAAATAAATTAATTCATTAATTCGGACAATCTAGAGCCCCAATTAATCCGGATTAATGATGTTTTACTGTATTATAATATATTATGTGTATCAAGGCCGTATTTGAGGATGTTTGTGGGTTTAAACCTCATCACAAAATTTCTTGAAAATTAAATAGTATTTTTCTGAATTAGGTATAATAAAGCAGAAATTGCCTAGAAATATATTTCCCAATAACTATACTTGTATAGTTGTATTACATACGGTATTGGGTATACAACTAGAGTGACCACCACATGTTGGCTAATACGATAATTTTTATCGTTAATTTAAACTTAAAGTGTTTTGTCATCATTAGCATTATTAACATTTAATATTCAATTAATTAAGTATATGATGGAATCGCTGCTATGAATTAAGATTTTAAAAGAATAAAAATGATTATTAGTAATTCTCGCTTAGTTGAATTTTACATGTATTATAGCTCCGTATTTTAAATTTAACACTATCTTATTAATTATTTAATATTCATCATGTAAGGAACTTTGAGGATACATTTTTTTTAATTCTAATTTTATCGAGAGATCATCAAAACAATTTACTGAAATATTATAGATATTAATAAATTTAAGTACTTGTTTATTATTGTCCCACTATCAACCAATTTACCTATATATTTCAACCAGTCACCAGACACCTTACAGCAGCAATCTGTAATCTAAAATTAAAAATTTCGATATTTCTTTGTATATCTATGATTTGCGTGTATATTAATTTCACTAATTACAAAATAGATAATGTCATTATTAAAGTAATGCATACTTCAAACTTATGAATAAATGTTGAAAATCATTAATTTAATCACTATTTTCATTTGTATTCTAACTATTTGGATTTGGATTTTCTATAATATTTTCAATTAAGATTTTCTTATAAATGTTAAATTAAACGAAGTATTTTCAATTAAAAATGTATTATTGCTTCATATAGTTTTTTTTTTATTATTTTTAATAATTAATAAATTAAAAAATAATTAATTTTTCCTTAGATTTTAATATTTCAACCAAGATTTTTTTAGTGCCTACAACTATTGAATATCGTACCAAGTTCAATAAAATAAGACTATAGATTAAACATGCATGTATGTTTAATTTATGATAAGACTTAAATTTATATCTTCAGTATAAAGAAATTACGCCTTGTATACTGACGACATTTTTATCGCAATTTTTATATTTACGTACCTATACAATTATTATTATATATAATAATATATAATATATAACTATGGATATTTGTAAATGTATAATATATATTGATGTTAGTTACTGTTGATATTTTATGCTTCGAGAAGTATATAGTTTAAGTACTATATAAGTAGTATAAGTATATTAAGCTGTAGAAGCATACAGTACCTATCTAAGTGTGTTACATTATTAAATACTACTAATTAAAAAAAGAATTAGTAACTCAAAAAGTTGTTAGTTGGTAACAGGCGCGGATCCAGAACACATTTACGGGGGGGGGGGGGGGATCTTGAATAAAATTTCGTTAAAAACGCTATCGGCAAAACAATGCAGATATACATACAGTGTATACCAGAGTCTAATGATCTCCCTCCATTGCTCCCTCCTTGGATCCGCACCTAGTTGGTTAGTACTTACTACTTATGTGTCTACCTATGTTGAATTTTTTGATAGAATTATTCAGTATTTACCTACTATTAAACTTATACCTATACGCTATCAAATAAAAAAGGTACACTTTGTAAGTTAATAAAAGGTATTTATGCCTATCTAGTATTTACAACGGTTTGAAATAAATCTGTAGAATGAAAACTTGCAGTTTTAAAATTGATTTGAAAATAGTTTAGATTAATTATCTACCCTAAATTGTCTATATTTTATATTTTAGCATAATAGTTCTAAATTTTAAATAAAAGATATATTAGACACTTACTCACTGTTGCCCTTGATAAATCAGGCTGTGACAAGGCTTCGGCTAGTCCATTTTTCGTTTCTTGGTTTGAATTTTTTGAACCAAAACTAACAAATTGAGTTTGGGTTTGACCTTGATATCGTTTTTTATCTGTAGAACGTTTTGATCTATTAAAACGTTTATTGTTGAAGTTATTAAAAATAATGATTTTATCTTTGCAAAAGTTTCTTAAATTTTCGCCAATAATTTCAATCATCTATTTTAAAACAAAAACAATAAAATATTACATTAAAAAAAAATCTAATTTTTTATATTTGTTTTAAAGTTAAGTAAAAATACTTTTTTTTTACCTCATCTTCAGTCAATTCCATATTTTGGTCGTAATTATTATTAAAATTTAAAATATTTATTTGATCATCCACTAGTTTTAAAATACACTCTCCAGTCATTTCATTTTTATGTGCAAATATTTTCTGAAATAATTATAATAATGCACATATTTAAAATTATAATACCAACTTATTTAACTATAAATTAAAAATAAAACTTAATGATAACCTATATAGTTTGTTTAGTCAAAAATTTAAAACATTATTTTCCTATTTGTGTATATAATAATTTTATGTTTCTACACGGGGAAGATTTAATTCAAAAAGGTACATACACTAGCGAGAATCACAAGGGTGCTAGGTATGTATAGTACCCTAAATTTTAATGCTTCAGCCTTAGCATTCTGAATTTCTTAATTATCTAGTACAGGGGTGCCAAAATTACCTTTTTTTCGAGAATGCGCCATGAAAATGTTTTTATATTATATATCAGGGGGTGGCCAACTTGCGACTCGCGATAAAATTATCGTAATTTTATTGTACAATTCATGTATTAATACAAAAAAGGTAAACGAATTTATCTAATTTGTATCTAATAAAAATAATAAATGGCTCGGCGCGGTGATGTGCTACATCATGACTTAGTAAGTAACGTCCTGAACTGCCGATATATAGGTATGTACAAGTATAATATATGTCATAAAACTATTTTAATTTTTTGCATGCCTTCATAAATTTGAAACGAGATACCTATTAATAATTATAATTCAGTGGATTCAGACGATTTAGCTTAATTTGGGCAGATTGGAACCTGCCCTAATTACCCACATTAAGCGGTTGCCCATAAGAACCGAAATTAGTTCGAAAACACAAAAATGTATATTAAAAAAAGTTTTTATATCCACATGCGAATCATACAATTGAAAAAAATGTTAAATTACTATATAAATAAAACTAAATAAAATTACTTTTTTGAGGTGAACTTAAATGGTAATGGTGGTAATGCTTTTTTATAACTTTTGAGTTTCAATAAACACAAATTCATAGATACATTGAAACCCGATTATACTAGTCGTTTTTAAATATGTATGTGTATATTATAATTGTTCATATTATGCAGTTTTTTAACCTTGTTAAATACATTTGTATTGGAACAAGACCATTTAAACCATATTACGCGAGGTTAGGTTAACCAGTGCCCACATTAGGCGGAATCCACTGTAGTTGGAATAAATTTGTACATAAACTAATGGAGATGTGCTTGTAAATTGGTATGTCTGCACTGTACATATTGTCTGTAGGAAAATGTATATATTATGTTTTGCGCAATTATGCTTATAAAATATCTGCTACTTTATATTTATAAACTAAGTATGTTTTTAGTTTATAAAAAGTTCTTATTGTAAAGATTAGAGTAAACAATTATCAAACCCTAAAATATTTAAGAGGGAAATAGTAAATTCGATTAGATTTCAAGTATAATTTTACTTGTGAGCGAAGCGAACCGTTTTTTCTGTAAGTTACCTTTTTAGGCTGGTCAAAACTTAGCCCCTTCTGGCTTCTATTAAAAACTAAAATTATGTCATTAAGTCCCTAACGTATCTGCTTCCTCAATAACTCGTTTGGCTCACTAATATTATATACAAAACGAAATAAAGAAGGTTAGTAAAAAATATATACAAACACAGAATCATATGGTGGAATAGATATTTGAATGGTATCTATTTATATTTTTTTTTACCAAAAACTTGTTTTTACTTACTTTTTCTTTATCGAACAATTCTGTATTGTAAATTGGTGATGATGTGCCAATATCGTTTGTAATTTTTGTTAACATTGAACCATTCTGAAAAAAAATGTTGCCTCATAACTTTTTTTGAAACAAAAAGTATTAAAAATGATAAAGATATTACATTATATTGTTAATCTTAATTATTTATTTATAATAATTTATATGGTATCCGTTAGGTTAAATAGGTAAGGACGGTAAGGTTAAATTGGGTATAGTATACTGCTTAATCTAGGCTCAGCTTTGTAAATTTCTATGTTTTGTATATATATATATATATATATATGTACATATATATATTATAAAATAATAATTTATAATTATAGTTAAAAATTAACTATTGATGCTAGATACCTATTAATAGTTTACTAACTAAATTTTAATGTCCATTAAATATTTAAATGTTACCTTATTAGATAAATTTTACAATGAAATAATAACTACTCAATTGTATTTAAATTTATGTTTAACAAAATTATAAATCGAATAATAATTAAATCGTTCTTAATACCTGTTATGTATAAATTTTGAAAAATATATTTAAATAATAAATACGGAACCATTCGAACATTACCTATAAATTATAATATACCTACTACTTTTCTGTCAAGATCACTGTATTACTTCGTAAAAAATGTAATAATTTAGTATCTATCTAATTGATTAAAATAAATATTTGTGTACCTATATTCAAAGAAGTACACTATATTATAAACCTATCGTTAACTGACTAACCTATCGCTATAAATAATACTTAGGTATTTCTTACGTTTCTTTAAATAAAATTTTTTAATTAATGTGTATATTATATCTATAGGTAGTAGGTACTTATTAAATTGAATATTATGTTTTTATCAATCTTCTTATTATAAAATAGTTAAATATAAATTTAAAATTAATATATTATTAGGTAAATACACGTTTTTTGTTTTATTATATAATAAGTATTTACTAGGTATATAGTACATATAAGGAATTTACATAGTTTTATATACATTTATACCTATATTTAAAATACCATTAAAATAAAAATGTTCTATATTTTACCTTTGATTTAAAATCATTATTAGAATCATAAAAACCCTGAGATATAGCTATACAAGTTATGAACACATATAAAAAACACGAAGTAAACATAATGAAAAAATTAATTTTAACAACTAAAAAATAATTTTATCAACATCACATGTATTCATCAACGACTATTTTGAACATCGAACGACAAACGCCCGAATGTCTGAAGAGTGGATTTTTTTTTTGTTAAATGAGTTCTTATAAAATTATTAAAACATCTGCGAGTTTTAGCAGAAGGGAGTGTAATAAACATGTATACACAGTGTTTCGAATGTCGCCTACTAAAAATAATAATTTTATATTAAGGATTAATTTTTCACTGTTCCAAACTAGGTGGTAATATTAGTGTATTTTATTTTTATTCAACAACTAACAAGACATTTAAATTAATTTGTATAATTATATTATTTAGCTTTAAATATATTTTACTTAGGTATAATTTAACAATTATATAGAGAATAAGTTCATTTAATGAATCGTTTTATAGAAGTTCAAATATGAAAAATATTACAGAATGCCGTTTTTTTCTAACATTTATATAAATTACTTACCTATAGGTATAATATATATTGCGTCATATTGAATTTTAATTAATCTCACTTTATCTGATCCTAAATAAATATAAGTTTGTGTTTTACAAAATATTATAGTATATTTTCTTTAATAATAATCACCATAATGGAAAACAAGTGTTAGATGAACTTTATTTCAAACATTTTTTATAAACAATACTATCTTATTCCTCTTAAATTCATAATAGGTAAGCACATTTTGGATTTGATAGGTTAATTATATTACTTGTTTTTATAAGGAATTTTGTTTTAAATCATCCTGTAGATATATTTAATATTTGTCGCATCATATGCATGTTCTTTTACCGCTAACCTATTTTTTTGACAGTCTGATGTCAAATCGATTAGGGTCAAAGGCCATTTACTAATTTCTAAACTTTATACTAGAACATTTTATTTAAAGCTAAAGAAAGATAATTCATTATAATACTTATCAATAGGCCCATTGCTTAATGTCATTATTGCGAATAAATCTACCTTTATTTTGCTTCATTTATTATACAATTATAGGTAGGTATTTACTATAGTAAAATATAAGTATTAAATATAAGATAAAGATATAGCATGATATTATACGTAAATTACGTTTCAATTTATTATTATAAATTAAATTCTCACAATGTCTTTAAATTAAAAGAAAGGTAGGTATATAGGTTATAGAAATATTTTAAGAAATTATATAATGACGCATATGAATATCTGGCAAATTAATCATTCGCGTCCATACGCGCCGCTACCAAATAAGTGACCCAAAATCTTATGTAAGACGGGGAAAAAAATTAAAATTAAAATGAAATGAATCGAAAGAAGTTAACTTACCGCTGTCATAGATTTTAATGACCGAGAACCAAAAAAAACGAATAGAATTAGCAGCCTTGTGCGAATTTAATTATTCCGGCCAGACACTGCCTGCCTTCCAACAAGAACAACTATTTGTTTTCGTCTCGGCCCATATCACGCCGCTTAAGAACGATGGGGTCCCCGCAGTAAAGATCATAAATTTGATCCTTTGAACACTCGCATATCAATAGACTCGTCCGTTCAAAAACGAATACGTAGGTATTATGTTTAATCGTTGCATAGGTTTTAGGCATGTCTTCTTTATAGTTTCCAAAATGATTATAGCTTTCCAGATAAGTAGATAGGTAGTAGATTATATAGGTACTATATAATTAATATGTACCCCCAAACTCAATCGGCAAACTGAAAAATTATAACCATCAACATTTTTTTTTGTCTATACAATGGAACACAAACATTTCCTATACTTTGCACAAAATATATGTAGGTATTTATTGATATGAACAATAGGTCTGGTAGAGGTTCCTATACGCATGCTTATAGTATAACCAATACACACTAATACTTTATACATATACCTAGATATTTTACGTACAGTACACGGTATAGGTAAAATGAATTGTTTTTTTACAATCGATAACTAAGTCCAAAAGGTTAGTCGCCAAGGTTATCGCGGGTCTTGGTCTCCGTGTCTTAAAATTACGCGTATTTAGTTACGTCCTTCGCATTCACGAATTGCGTTCTATTGTTTATTGTTATTAGCTGCAAATACTCCTTAAATCAACCTGTTTTGATTTGTCATTCACAAGTCACACGATTTGATCATGTCGAAGGTATCGTGCACAATCATTTTGTCAGTGGTCGCATTGTGCTCTCTATCCATAGCGGCTCCAGATGACATCTACCGCGATAAGGAGAACGTGCTTGAAGCCAACGGTTTTGGAAACGAAGAAGTCAAAAAATCTAATCTGAGTGAGTGAACAGAAAATTTAATTTTTCATAATTTAATCCTAATATGTGAGGCATTATAATTATTATATTATTTGTTTATAATACTCGAGTTTTGGTATTAGGCACCATTTACAATAACTATTCATTATTTTATTTATTGGTTTATCGTACCTATATGACAAAAAGCATAACTGTATAGTCAAACATTTAAGTTAAAAATTAATTTTTTTTCTTTTTCGAACAATGCATATGTATGATAAGGCTATCATATGTAAATACAAAGCTTAATTCTATAATTTATTAATAATATTAACATGTAGAATTAATTATAATATTATTAGTGAATAGGTAGGTACTGATTAGTAAATCAGTCTGTGTATTTATGTTTCCTCTATGACCTATTGAGGTTTGCAAATAATCTAAGTAAAACCACAGTAGATATTTGCATAAATTGATGAATAAATGATTTGACTTAATACTAGTGAATAATCCTATTAGGAATTATATGAAATATTATTTTGGTTGACTGAGCTATTACATCACACCATAATTGAAAGCCTCATTAATCCTTATCTATCTATGTATATAAAATATATGATCTATTTTGAGAACAGTTTTCGATTAATGCTATTTATATAGATGGTACTCTTTAAGATAAATACTCATTACTCATTTTCTTAAAATGTTTTTAACGTTTTTACAAACATTTTTTGATATATTATGAAATTATTGGAAAACAAAATTAATCAGAATAAAAAGTAGACAAGTGGATACCTTTCTGTGCTATACATAAGATGTTGAGTGGGTTACTATTAGGTATATACATGTTTATACGCCTGTAATATCTCTAAGTATATGATATATATATTTTTTTAATATAAGTTTTTCTTGGAGAATGTAGCATTTAATTTTTATAATAATATACATTTATACTATATTATAAAACTCAAAATTATAAGAAATACAATATAGTATTTTAGTACTTATAGCAAAATTTATAATAATATAATAAGGTACCTAATGTAGAAGTTAAATTTCAGCAAATGTTTTTAAACTATAACAAAACAAATTAATATCATTGTTCATTATTTAAATAATTTCGTTCAAAATTGAACTTATAATGCCTATAAAAATGACTGCCTTTAGAAATTTAGATTTCATAATTTCAGTATTAACTACTTATGATTTTCTAACTACAAAATAATTTGCATTTTTTTGTGATTTTGATGAATTTTAACAAAGTTTTAACTTCAAATACATATTATAAACAAATTTTTTTTTTAATATATTTTTAATATTTTTATGTACAGGTATAAGAAAAACTTATGTGAAATCTTGTATTAAATTTTCAAAAATGTTGATTCGGTGAATAATTTTTTATAGACATGAAAATTTGAAATGCCTATAAATAGTATATTTTGAGTAAACATTTTTTGAAAATTTCAAGTATGTATCTATGATTATTCGTTTTAAAATAACAACAAAAGACAAAAATCGTTTTAAAAATATAGTTATTATATACTATGGATAAATTTAATGTTGTGAACATTTGTACTTCATATGTGTATAAAATATTAATTAGGTTTTCCAATAAATATTTTATAAACAAGTTTAAAAATGTATAAAGAACCTCGTAAGTGTAACTAGTATGTATTTCTAACTATAAAATATAGCTTGTATTTTTCGAGATTTTCATGAATTTTGTCAAAATTTTAAATTTAAATGCTAATAAAAAAAATATTGTTGATATTTTATAGTAGTTTAGCGTAAAAATGTCGATTTTTTTTTTTAAATTTGTAGTTTGTTTTTCTCGATTATAAAAGAAAATATTGGATATTTTTAATCTAGACCTCTCTGAAGTAGTGAATTAGTGTGATCTACATCTAAATATTCCAATTTGCTATCCAAAATCACTCTCAAAGTTGACCCTCAAATTTTATCGACAATTTATCGGGTATTCAATTAAATAAAAAAAAAACCCATCATAGTAAAATCAATACTGTCATCACTTCGCGCTCCGCTCAGAAACTAAAAAGATATATTTTACTATTTTTACTAAATAATAATTAAAATGACAATACAATTTTGCTTTAAAGTAGTTTTTTTTTAAATAACCAAGTTATGAAAAAAATTTTTTCAAAAGGCATAAACGTTAATCAATATTTTTCGGAAAAAGAAAGTTTACCTTTAAAATATATAATAAATTGTTTAATATTAATTTAAATCTTGAGAATTAAAAAAAATGACAAAATGTAATCTAATATTATTCTCAATAGGTTTTTTGCAGTTGTTTTTTAATTATCATTTATTAATAAATAATAGCTGTGTGTTAAATGTTTTAAATTATAAATGCAGAGATAAAATGATGAACGTAATTTGTTTACAGTGAAGTTTTTTGTCATAATGCTCTGTAGCAGTAAAAATACTCAAGAATTCAACTATTAGAGGGGTTTCTGGTAGAATATTGGATCTAATTGATACAGAGTACAGAGGGGGATAGTAAAAAATTCGCAGTAGTTATAGTTCACAAAATAATCAGGCCAAACTAAGAATTATACAAATTAGAAATATCTAGGTACCTACTCAAAGTTTGTTTTTCACAAAATCTTTTTTGTTTTTAGTCATTAATCAATATCAATAATTATAAATCACCTTAGCGATTTGAAATTTGAAAAACGATTTTATCATTTTCTAGATAATATGATCAATATCGTTTTCAAAATATTGTTGTGCTTTAAGAGCTATCTAAGTATAATTAGAAATTTTAAATTTTCTACTTATTCAGATTTATATATATGTGATTACATTTTTGTTTGTAAGTAAAAATGCTTAAACGTTTAATACAAGTTTACAAGTTTCCAAATTATATGTTATTTGTTATTATTCAACATTTAAAAAATATCAAAAATACAGTAGCTATATAGTATATTTTTTTATAAGCATTTCAAGTTAAAATTTATGAATTTTCGAAAATGAGTAAATTATTTTGTAGTTACAAATTTATAAAAAATGTAAGTTCATTTATTCATAAAAGTTCTAAATCTTAAATAAAAATAAATATAATGGATTATGTTGAGTTTTAATGTAAAAGTGTCCTTAATAAGACAAGTGAAGTCTACAGCTTGTCTGCAGTCTTGTGCTTATCCTTAATATAAGAAAACAAGGTTAGGTGTTAATCTAGTATTAAGCTTTGTTATTTAATCCCAGATGATCGAGGGATGAGGGTGTTATAAAATGTTACAGGTGTATAATTCTTAAATCTGAGTGATTCAAATAATTGTTATATGAATCTGGGTAGATATTTTAGTAAACTAAAATCAACATAACATTTTCTGTTAATTATATTGGTATACAAATGATTATTATCTGAATAAAAATTATGTATTTTTAACACATATTACAGTTACAAAATGTTATGATGAGGAAACAAAATCAGCCTACAAAGTAGACTCTGTTTGGTATCCAGTGGGAAAATGTGAAAAAAGAACTTGTTCTAGGCAAAATAACTCAAAAACTCCAATTATAAAAACTATAGAGTAAGTCATATCAAAAATTTAAACCTCTAAGGAATTAACATAAATTGTAATATTTTTTCTTTTTTCCAGATGTGAGCCGTGCACTTCATGCAAATTGCCTAATCAAATATGCCACCCACTTCGTTCTGATAAAAATTATCCTAAGTGTTGTTCACAGTGTTTAACAAAATCCGCTATACTTATGAAAACAGAATCAAGGAAAAAATACCAAAACGTTTAAATATTTTCTAATTATTGTTGTATTCATTCAACCCTATTATTTATCATGTATAAAATATAAGTACATTGTACTATAAATATATTTTAACTTTAATACAGTGTAGATACCTACTTAAATTAGAATGGAATTTGCCGTTATTACTTCTAACACAATTACAACATAGAGAATTTTAACTAACAAGTTATACTTATATAATTATTTTTATTTTTTTTATGAAAAACTATAGTTAGTGATAAATGATAATATAGATGATACATAATTATTGTTTGTACAAAAATTATTGTATGGCATATTAAAATCATAAATAATAATATACTAAAAACAAAAATAAAACAAGTACTAATAATTATAATATCATAATGTTTGTTAACAATTCCTTACAATTATTGGCAGCATAGGTACTTTGTATAAATAATATGATTATTATATATTAATATTTTATTTATATATTTAGATTATTTAAATATTTTTAAATATTTAATAATAATTGTTCACTTATATTTCCTAGTAGAAAACATAGCACCATGACCTGGTATGATCCAATCCACTTGTTCTATAATGGCTTTTCTATATTTTTTCTGTGAATCCGGATTTTCACTACCAGCATTTAACCAAATAGATTCATCCATTATATCGTCTTCATTTTCAAATAAGTCACCCACAATTGCGATTGATTCTTTGGGGGTCTGAACGATAACAGATACATCAGTCAGTGTATGTCCAGGGGTTGAAATAACTCGAATACTCTCATCAATTTCATACACACCATCACTGTTGAAAAATGCACTGTCATCATAGTACATCTGTTTGTAACTAATACATCGGCCTACCAGATGTTTAGCATTTAAAAATAAGTTATTGTTACCCACATGATCAGAATGGCCATGAGTACTAACTACATAATCAATGTCATCACATCCAATTCCATGTTTTTCAATAGCATTTATTAAATTCTTACCATCCCATGGAGTCATAGTATCAACAATAATGTTTTTTGGACCTTTGACCAATGTGCATGTACAATTGGCCAACATACCACCTTCTGTTGATCGGCAATAGCCTACAAAAAGAATGTGAACTTCGTACATGATAGAAGTAAATTGTAGGTATGAATCTTATTTTTCTATTCAAATTACTCACAGCCACAGATCAAGTCAAAGAGTAACTGTTAAAAAATATAATTTAAATTAGACATTATTAGGGTATAAATCTTATATTAGTGCCTATACCTACTACAGGATTAATGAAAAAAAAAAAATTTTATTCTGTTTTTTTGCAATAGAATTTCATCTATTCTGTGGTAATATCATTGATTAGGTAAATTTTATATTATAAAAATAATAGTATTTTGTAGAAGTAAATATAAACAAGTTGTATACATAATATAATTTCCAATATTATTGAAGAAGGTGTAAATGCACATTTATAGATGCGTGACAATTGAGCTTGAAATAATTATTAAGTAGGAAGGTAATAATTATCGTTTATAAAAATTATTTGGAAGGTAAATAGGTAATTGAGTTAATACTATTAATTTGCATTAGGTATCACTGTTCATTGTTTAATTGAACTTTGAAATATCTAAGCATAGGAAATTTAACTATTATATTTTATACTACCTATTAGGTGCGTATCTAGAAATCACAAATGAGGAAGGCTTATCAAAAAATGATAAATAAAGAATTTATTATAAATATTTTTTAAAGTAATTTCATTTTATATAACTTAAAATACGGCCAGAGGGGGGGGGAGGGCTAAAGCCCCTTAGCCCGCACTCGGATCCGCGCCTGCTACCTATCACAGCATCATCTACCTATTCATTATTAAAACATAATCCCTATAAAAAAATAATCTACTTTTACCAAATCAACATAATATTATTCCATAATATAGATAAAAGTATTAATAATAACTTACTGGTTTATATACTATGCCAAAGATTTCAATAGAGTACCTAATGGGGTAAGAGTTTATAATATAAATGGACTATAAAAGTTTGTAAATCTATAATATAACTAACAGTTTAAACAATATATATAACTACTACCTAGGTAATTAATAACAAAGTAACATGGTGCATGTTAATAATAATTAATATTGATAACTAATACTGTATAAATACTTAATAGTTTTAACTTCTCAAGTTTCACTTCTAAATTTTAATAGAGAAAACTTCTAAAATTAAAAAAAATCACTCAGAATTATTATGCTGAATTATGTGCTGAATGTATGATATTATATTGATATCAGAAAGATAATAATATTATGGTAGTTGATAGATCATAGATAACAAATTAGTATATTATTATTGTTATTTATCACTAAAATAGATAACAATATAATAATATATACAGCACTGTCTATATAGAGAAGATGTACAATGTAAATCATGATTCATATTTCATGATGCGCATGGCACAGACTATGTAAATTATTATTGACAGTCATAACACAGAACAATAGTAGTTACAAACAAATTATGATCACAGGGCACAGAACATCAGAACACTAGAGAATGTTCATGCCAAGGTGGAATGATATTTTTACATTTTATAATTTATAAATCTTCTTTTATTAATAAATCAGATTATTCAGGTTTAATTTGTGTTATTGGTATTCACACAAACTAGGTACCTATACGAAAACATTGAAAACTACTACCTAGGTATATTTTCATATTGTAAATGAGATTAATACCTCAGACTACAGTCTGTGGTATTAATCTCATTTGGCATATATCGTAGGTACTTAATACATAAAAAGTTTATGTAACAGAATAAATTAATGGTAAGTAGGTACTTATATTGACATTAAGAAATTATTATTTAGGAAATATTAAATTGGAAAAAACGGCGGTCGTAAAAAAAAATTCGCTAATACGCGGTTGCTCATATACCTACTTGGCTTGCGCTACAACGTTCGTTCTTTCAAATAATCAAATGTTAATTGTCATTAAAATTTGAATGAATTTAAATTTAACACATCTATTACTACTAATGTTTATGATTACCTACCTATCTAGATATTTACTTATCGATTTAGTCACTTAGAAATCATTATTTTTAACTATTATGCATTAGATTTAATAATGTTGTTTTTTATAGATTACTTTAATATATTTATTATTTTATATTTAAAGTATAAAGATTAAGTGTATATTGTGTACTATATGTATTTTGTTTTTGTTATTTAAATAGATACGACCTAGGTCAATACAGCGTGCTAATGAGCAAACTAATATTAAAATAATGGTGTTGTTTAGTTTATATTTTATAATAGTATGTAAATCTATTATTCATATATTCGAGTACCTATTTTACCAGTTAGTCCGTACACACTTGTAAAAGTATAGTTATTATCCTATTTCCTGAACTCTTATGTGTACCAAAGTAAACATTTAGAAAAAAAGCATTTGTTAAAATGAATGCCTTTATAAGAAAAACTAATAATAAGTGTTTGTACTTGTATAGAAACAATACTTCGACAATGAGGTAAGACTTTTTTAGTACCTACCTATGTATAAATGTATAATAATTAACGTTTTAAGATTTATATAGGTGTATCTGCGTGAACCTATGATGTTGTTTAGGGCTTAAAATAAAAGTTTGAATTTTGTTATATTTTTATTATGTTGTGTATAGAATAATTCACCAACTAACATGTATGTTCACCTTCTTTTTCTTTTTCAATAACATAGTTATTCAAAATATGATTTTTGAAATTTTTAAATATATTTACTTGAAGACTATATTTTCAAATTCTTTAGATTTTTTTTGTACTACTTGAGGAGTACCTTGTACTCTTGTGAAATTTGGTGAAGATATACAAACTTTGTGTTTCCAATGAGAACCTCTTTTTTAAACAGGATCCAATATTACATCAGTTTTAATTTTTGTAAATACTAAATAATCTTTAAATGTTTTCATTCTTAATATAAACATTTTAAATTTGAAAAATTATTCTAATGTTGAATTAGGCCCTACAACAAATTATCCACCAAATAATTTACAAGTAAAAATCAGTGGGGGGGGGGGTCTCATTTGAAAAATAGAAGTTTTTATCACTACGGTAAACTCCTTAAGTACATACTATGAAGATTTTGAAAAATTTGAAAATATGGTGTTTAAATACTCGTATTTTTAAAAGTTTTAAAAATCAGAATTTAAAAATTCATTACCTATCAAATAAAAAAATGGGAATGAGAATGATTGGTAAATCATCCTGTATATATAATAATTATTTTATTTTACCGTATTTTTGTAGTTTGTGTTTATTAGTTATATATTAATATTTTATGTATGTTACATATAGATTTAACCGGTATAAAAGTGTTGAGACGAGAATTGGTGGATTTGGTGGAGGAGGTTCAATTGGAGATTCAGGTGAAAACAAACACGAAGCTTCTTCAGAAGAACAATATTTTTATAAAGAAGTAAATTTTAAATGTTGAGAATTAATCAATAGAATTTCTGTTTTATATTTTAAATTATAGAATAAGTTTCAAGTTGAAAAATTAAAACAAATTATTGCGTTTCGGAACAAGCAGATAGATGAACACATCGAGGACATTGTAAAAAGTATAAAAAAGTTTGACAAAAAATAAATGACACCATACTATTTTCATTGGTATTTCGTACGAATACTATAAGAATAACTATCGTGTTAATTTTAATTATTTAAAACTTATATTATTTAAAATATAATTATACATTAATACATCTTACGGTATGTTATATATTAATGTCATAATGTCATAGTCAAATAGTCATATTAATGATATATTAAATGATAGAATTTTTTATTGATTATAAATTTTCTAATTTTTTAATTGAACAACTACCTATCCTAACGGTTTCACTTTCGGATGACACCCCAAAAGGCTTAAATTAAAATAGTTTAGAGATTTTTTTACAAATTTGATTTTTAATTCAAAATTAAATTAATTTCCCAACGGTAATGGTACTGTTGAATGTCTTTCCACAAATACTATACTTATTAATTAACTAAATTTCCTTTTTGTCATCATATTTAAGGTTTACTTAGTACGGCATATTGGCATAGTATGTTGTATAGATTGTGATTCCATTTTTCAATTAGTACCTATAGTGAAAAAAATCAAATCAACACTCTATCTCCCTTTGGCCTATAATTTTGACGATCCAGAATTTGTATACAATAATTACTATTTAATATATTGTATTATAAATATACTGTCCTAGTGTCCTACTACAGTGCCCACTGCCCATATACCTATTTTATTGAACTTGCATGCACAAGGTTATGTAGAAATTGCCTACTTTGAACTCCTTAAAAATAGTTGGTTATTGTATCTAAATAATTATTTTAAACTTATTTTTTACTTATGGTGTAATTTTATTATTTCAGTAGTTTTAATAATTATGTAGATAACTATATTATAGTTAACAATGTCATTCGCTATTTTTAAATTTAACTTAAGTAATTCCTTAAGTTAATATTATATAATATTATAATTATAATTAATATTGTTATTGTTATAATAAGATACTTTCAATTTTATATTTAAATAGTTCATGAAGCAAGAAAATATTGAATTCACAGTCGATTTTCCAATTTGATGTTAATTATTATTAACGGTAAAAACAATAAACAAACATTAAAGATAAAATAAATATCAAGGTGTTAAAAACGTTAAATATTTGTTTCGAGCTTTATTTGGGCTAACTTTCTCTGTACACGAATATAATATTATTTTCTAGCATACAATGTCACAAAATCAAATATTTTTCATTTTTTTTTCCGATAGGTACTTGTCCTTATATTGTGATTTCTTTGTTGTCGTCAAAATTACGTTTTCCGTTTCATTTAAATTGTAATGAGCTAGTAACTAAAACTACGAATATTTATATAATAATCGATGGAGTTTAAAAAATAAAAACTATTGAAGAACATTCATATAAATGTCATTAATTTTCCACTCTTATACGTAATTTCACTCTGTACAAACCATTATTAATTATCTGTACGGGCGCCTTAGAATTTAATCCATCGAGTATGTATAATCATATAAATATTTATTGTTCTCAACGTATAATATAATAATGCTCAATACCAAAATTGAGGGACGTGGCGGCGTCTTGATATCATTGATAATAATATATGCAATATTATGAAATACTTAAATAACAAGTTTAATATAGAATAACGGGTAGTTATGAATAGTAAAAATATGTAAATAGGTAGTAAATAATATAATAACATCGTTGAACGGCGCACGGACCGCAACAGCAACACTGGTGCGGTGTACACGGCACGTCCGGTCATTTTCGCGTGTAAAGTTTGGACAGGACGTATCGCTTGGTGATGATCGACACGACGGCGGCGTTTAACAGCAGGAACGCTGTGGCCGAGACAGCTGTGGCCATTGTTGACCGCCCGCCGACTCGGGCCAAAACGAACGCGTTGAAGAACCCGTAACCGTCGCCGCCGGACATGCCGGACCAGGCGCCGTACGTGACGATCAGGCTGTACGCGGCCACGGCGGACGCGGGCTTCACGGACGCGCCCAGCGCCCTGGCCACGTGCGACACCCGTCTCTCGTACATGACCAGCTGGAACGTGCGGAACAGCCCCATGGCCACGGTGACGGACGCCAGTGCGGCCAAGTGTTCGTGGGCCTGACACATGTACGTCATGCTGCTGACGATCGCCGTCTCCCCGGCCGACATGTACCGCTCGTGCGCCAACTCCATCAGCTTCCAGCGGCCGGTCACCGCGAACATGGCGCACATGACGACCACCAGCACCGCGCACTCGTACGCCGCGCACAGCAGCCGGTACACCCCGCCGCCGTGGTCGTGCTCGGCGGACACCATGTGTTTCAGCGACACCATCAGTCGCACGGCCGTCAACGCGTACGCAAACATGAACACCAGCGTGAACACGTAAGTGTTCCAAGTAACGATCGCCGAACTCGAAGGCACCGACCAAACCTATACATAGGTACACGACAACGTGCAATATAAGTAACACGATAAGAATTATTATAATACTATTACAATATATTGAATCTTTTTAATTTTTTTTTTTATACAAATTAATGTTTGTCCTCTGTAGACAGACTTAAATATTACTGCAGTGCCTACTATGGGTAGTTTTCAATAAAAGTTATATCGATATAGATTTCTTGAGCCTCACGATTTGTATATTATAGCTTCGTATTTTAACTTCTGTAGGGTAGTGTTTATTTTTGGCTCCCGAAAACAGAATATATATTTTTTTTTTGACTATATACAGGTTGTTTGATATTTGATATTATATTTACAGATTACTTTACGATTATAATAGTAAATAGAAACATGGCATACAATTTTTTTTTTTTTTACAAATATATGATTAAAAAAAATCAATTTTAAAATTAAATAAGTACTTATGAACACTGGAAATTACAACGATTTTTGATTTTATAGCTTATATGGACATATTTTTTATATAAATACTCGTACATAAACATACTATCGATATTGAACTTACATAGGGTTTAAAGCGTTTGATGAACCTTTTTCTAGATTTTTGTGTTTGAGAAAAAATATGTCTAAGATCACAAGAAGTAGAAAATCATAAAAGTATTATTGTTAACGTGTTTGTATTATATATTTCAATTGAAGGAAGATGGAAAACGATAGAAAGCTAGATTAATTTTAGCCCGGGGAAAAAAATCACGATTAAAAATCGACAAAGGGAAAATTCTAACCCGTGTATTCGTGTGCCTATTTTTCTACAATATCAGGTTTCCATTTCCCTTGAATAGAACATCGTCAGCCACCCCATACAATCAGGATTAATATTTAGCTACTATAATGTTTTCACCAAGTTTAAAAAGCTATTTGGTGAAAAAGTTTTTTCGACGGTGTTTTTTGAGATAGTTGAAAAGGTACCAAAGAGTAAACATAAAATTTGTGAGTTATTAAATAGTTACTGCATAGAAACTACACAGGTAATTGTTGTTTAAACTATGAATTTTCATGAAAATAGAGAGATGTAGTTATTTATGTCGAGAGCATATAACATACCTCAAATAATCAACCCTAATATATTTTTATGTAAAAAAATATTCACAATCACAATACCTATCTAATAAAAAAATAGTGAATTAAAGCATTTAAACCGTATGTTAACATACTTCACTATGTATTGTATACATTAGTCCTGATAAAGTTTGGAATTTTATTTTGAACACTGTAATGCAATCTATACCAGGTGTGTATGTATGAAATTCTATAACTAGATTTCTCGTTCTATTATCCAACCATCCATTTTCTAAGTGAGTGTTTATTTTTTGTTTATACTCTGATAGTTGTCCAGTTAAATCTAATATAAATCCAGAGTTGTTTGTATCAGGAAACCCTAAAATTTTCAAGTTAATTGTTTTAATCTTTAGTACTTACACTGTTTTGTAAGTATATTATATAGTTATAGGTACCTAATTAATTAATTATACATACATAGTCCAAAATATTTGATTACAGGTATAGATCTATATATCCAAGCTGTAACCTCTTCAATATTGGTAATTTTTATCCATCCTTCTTTATAACTGCCTATATCATTTTCCCATCTCAAGTTATTTTCTGTGATTCTATTTTGTTTTAGTCTGATTCCACCATTTACTAATTTACTGTTGTAAAAACTACACCAACCTCTTGCATTATCTATTAATAAAAATAATTGTAATACAATATAAATTTAACTAAGTATTATTACTTAGTATTTTTAAGTATTTAGAAATAACTAATATATATTAATAAGTTCGATAGTCTGGTTAATTTATTATTATTGAGTATTGAATAATAGAATGTTACGTATATTATGTATTTATACATTATACGATATCGTACCTTTTTACAATTTATACTTTATTTTATTTGTTAAATAAATATTTATACCTTCGTTTAGAAATAACATTGATTTATTGACTAATGGTATTCCATTATAGTATTCTCTGATATGAAAAGGGTTTAAAAACGATCCAGTTAAAAATGCTTTCATCCTAAAATTAAATTGTAATTAAATTATCCATTTTAGAATATTTTTCTAAAGATATTTCTATTTTATGTTACATTTCCAAATCCATTATATTTGTTTGTAATATGCTTTTGATAAATAGTTTGTTAATATTATTGACATGCACAATATGTTTGGGGCTGTTAAATGAATATAAAGCGCTAATACAAACTAATGATATTACTATTAGTAATAGGCATGTAGCAACATTTTCTTGAAAACTTGCATTTCGCAATTTATCTTTGTATTTAGCTTGTAAAATCTATATAAGATATAAGAATATATTTTTAATATTATTTATTATAATTGTTATAAATTTAGATAATTAAATACATAAATAATATTTATATTTTTAGGTTATTATCTAACCTATATCTACTATTATTTAGGTAAATATAACTAATTGGTAAAATTTAAAACGATTCAGTATTATCATAGCGAGTTACTTGAGCAGATTTTCGTGTCATTGGACTATACACATATCTTTTTCTACATTCTCTTATACTTTGGACAAATCGAATATTCTGTAATTGATTCTTAGTATTTTCACGGAAATTATTCAAATAAATTGTATAGTTGTTTAATAATATATGATGTTGTCCCTAATAATATAATAAAAATATTATTATTGTATTAATAAATCATTTAAATATTATAATTTTATTAATGTATCAATGCAGTTAGATACTTGATCGAGTTTAAATATAATATAACTAAATATTATTATTTGCAAAGGTTCAGATATTAATGCGTTTTGTAGAACCGTTATTAGTATTGTCATTAACCAGTGTAAGCTTTTCACTTGTCCTAATTTCAATCCAAAGGTAATGATTAAAACAGTCGATAAACCATATATAAGTAAACATAATGTCCTGCGGAAAAATTTTGTTTTATTAATTATTCACGATTATTAATTATACATAAATAATAACATAAAATAGTACCATCCAGCTAAAAGCCAATAATTTATTCCAGTATTTTTATTACTTTTTTCGTCCATCTGAGCAGGCAAATAAACTACTTTTCTCGGAACAATTTTATCTAATAATTTTCTCCACCAAGGTTCTAAGATAACATTAATGCATAAGTAATTAAAGAGTGTATATCTTATGTATAATTATTTGAGAATAGCTGGTAAAAGATATTATTATTAGATCAATAAAATGGCCATGGAATATTTTTTACATTTTAATGTATACAACTTTTGGATTCAATATATTTAAATATTTTAATAGATACGTGAAAATCGTTATTTTAAAATACGATATTTAATGGTGAAGCTATTGTTAACTATAGGTATAAATGATATAGTTAATTACTAAATGGGTGTACCTAGTAATCAATTAATTAATTCATATATGTATAAGATATCTACTTTAGCTGGGATAAATTTCATGGTTAGGTTAAGTTAAGGCACCTTTAAAGTTAGATTCGCTGTAATAAAATTGGGTTCATTTTACCTTTTAACAATTCTCCAATACACTATTTAAAAATATTAATATCTGATATAGTAAACATTTGTATCTTCCCAATATGTATGAAATAAAGACATATCTACAATTTTTAATATTGATATCCTATTAACTATAATAATATTAACAGTTATTATTATAATAACTGAAAATTTAATATAAAACACGTATCTATATAGGCGTATGTATTTTTTTTATAAATTCATATTTTTAAATAGTGTTTACTGTTTAGTGTATAATAATATCATAATATGAAACAATTTTCAACAAATCCAATAATAAAGTTTTGTTTTTAGTCCTAAGCTTGATAAATTGAAAAGGAAAAAAAGTTAATCGAGTTACGCTTGTTACAGATAAGAAGATAAAACGCGCGCAAATGTGTTGCAGAGTAGTTCCATGACTATACAGGCAGTCAGTGGCGTAGTCAGGGATTACCCAGTGAGGGGAGGTTAGGTTAGGGGGTAACTTTTTGCAGATCACTAAAATATATTATTATCAGTATAAAGTATAAACCATAGATCATAAAAACATGGATAGGATAATAACATCTTCCCTTTTTTTAGGCCAAGTGAGAGGTTTGAAATATGAACCCCTAACCCCCGGGATAAGGTTAACCACTATACACAGGACATAGCAGATAGATTATATATAAATATGGGGGTGTGTGTTACTCTGTAAGTTCTTACTGGTCATCCAGGTATAAAAATAAAAATTAGATATGTTTGTTTCTACAGTTCATTACTTGGCATATTCAATATTGGCACATTGCATGATACATTTGATCTTATACATCATTTCTTTTTAATTTAAAACTAAATATACTCGAGTATTTATTTAAGTTTTAGTTTTCAACTTTTCAATTAAACTGACTATACATCTAAATTCTAAGTGGATTTCAATAAAAAATAACTTTTTACAATTCTTGAAAAAAATGGAGATTTGGAGACATGGAGACAAAGTTTTTTAGTTATTACTTCATGAAATATAATTTTAGATTCTTAACTGAGCGAGGAATGTAATGGTTTTACAAAAGTATGCCTGTCTTTATATAATGGATCTGAAATTCAAATAATTTGCTTCAGTCTTTAACATTGAAGCAGTTAGTAACTACTTTGGTGGGTCAACCGTCAAAATTCCTAGTATTTTTTTTTAATAACTAGGTAATAATAAAAACTAACATAATAATGGGATATGTAACAGCACAAAAAAACAAATTGTTCTAGTTCAAAATTAACAACTGTTGAGACTTATAATATTCACTAAGTATTTATATTTGAATTTTTTATACATGTTATGTTATTCATAAAATAGCGTAAAATGCTCCTTATTTTTAATTTTAACGCAGTGTGGTAAGTAACATTATCTAATTTTTAAATTTTTATAACAACTTACATAATATTTTTTAATGATTTCATGCTATGTCCCGTGTAGGAATTTATAAAGGGCCATTTAGCTGATATTATAATACATTTTAATATACTTTTTATCGTCTTAAAATTCATTTCCACTTCTTCAACAGCAATATACTTTTCGAAGTTAGAACCTTTACTGAAAATACATTCAAAAATAATTTTATAATTAAATTCCAAATTAATAAATAAGAAATTATCATTTAATATTATTTAAATAGTATTATTATAGCACTGACATTATGTGATAGGGCTATATTGGGTCTTAATTACCCGAGCTTAAAAAAAAGTAAATAACTTATAAATAAATGCAACTATATGTAAGTGCTATTATAAAATGGTTTAACATAAAATTTACAGTTTAAGAAATATTTACTTAAAACAATAAGTAGTGCTAAATGTCATTAATAAGTGTATTAAACTGCCTTGTATTGAAATATAAATTTGAGAAAGTGTTATTTCAAATTTTAAAAAATGTTCTTCATCATCTGTACATACATTAAGGTTATTTTATTAAAACATGTTATTTTAGTTTGTTTTTTTTATTATTTTTACTTACTGTCTACAAAATCATAAAATAATAAGCTTATTACCATCGCACTTAATAATAAACATATTATTCTGCTCAATTTTTGACACCGTGTTATTAAAGATCTTGGATGACTAAAAATAACAAGAGAACATTTTATTTTGCTAGTTTTACCAAATTGAATTAGTTAAATAAAAATAAATAAATAAATATTATACATGGGTATATTATTATATCCCTACTATAATATAATATTATGTATAAATTTGAAAGTAACTCTGTCTGTCTGTTCCCGTCTAAACCGCTGAACTAATTTTATTGACATTTGGTATAAAAATAGATTAGACGTCGAAAAAATACATATGCTACCTTTCATTGTAATAAAGAGGATTGAAGAGGTTAAAATAGGGGATGAAAATCCATAGTCACGCGTTGTATATTTTACAATAGTCATATTATGTACCTAGTGATAATCATACTCATCAGGGTTAGAATTTTATAGCACTAAAAATTGTATAAATCTGTTCTATAATATTATCTAAAACGTTGCTTAATGGTAAGTGTATGCTAAAAATATGCAAATATGCAAAAAAAAAAAAAAAATACAATAGAAATTAATTAATTAATATACTTAACAAAAGTTTGAAATTAGAATCAAATAATATGCAATGATGAATGCTGCTATACATCAGTATCATCGGTCTATAATTAAAATATTGTATATTTGTATCTATAATCTATATTAACTTCGAAAATTTAATTAAAAATAATCTAAAAACATGTTTATTAAAGTCTCAATTCATGAAATATTACCAATTTTGATTAAAAAGAGCTATACAATTACCAAAATGCTATAAACTACCAACCTTGATGATAAAATAAATAGTCATTCATTTATATACATGATTCGCATAATCGCATATTTACTTTAAAAAAAATGTCTTTATTGATTTTCTTAAAACCAGTCAGTATATCTAATCGCCTCAATACTAAAGTGTTAATTTATTATTACTATAAATGTATATATGCCTATATTGTGTATAGTACATGTATACATATTTTATGCTTATTATTTTTAGTTTGACTTTAATTTATAATAAGAATTAAAAATCATCAGAGTGTTATTCTTAGTATGTATATATTGATAATTTTAATAATTGTTTATTATTAATTATCATGTTTGTTACCGTATAAATACACTTGCCCATAGATATTCTTCACGTATAGTTAATCTAACATCATCTATAGCTTTTGTTTGCCAATCATTAGATGTTACTAAGAAAATAGAGTGCTCGATATTATCAATAGAGTTTAAAATCGTAAACCATCTTTCGACATTAAAATTGCACTTTTTTCTTTTCCGTACATCAGTAACTTCAATACGTTTACAATACCAGTTAGGATTTTTTCCATAATTATCATGCCATATATGAATAGACTTTAATTCCCCAAGATTTTTTGGTGTAAAAATGATAAACCAATCGTCATTGAAACGCTGTAAAACATCACAGTTTGGATTGTATAACCAATGCACCTAAAGTGATTAAAAATATGGTATTAATACTGGTCGTTGTAAAAAAAAGTATAAATTTGATTTACTCTACTGCTGCTAATATTTCCGTGCAATTGAAAGCATACATTAGCTGTAGTTCCAGCATCAGCAAAGTATCCCGTGTAAACAGTCACTAAATAAACTTCATCTTCTCCTGGGTAGTTATCATGGAGAATTACAATTTCACCCTAAAATGTGCTGTATTTTATGAATTTGTATTTAGTAGTAAATTTTTAAATCCAAATTTTACCCTTGATACATCTTTTATGTCCTGATATTTTGACCAGATGAATAATATTGTATATAATAAAAATACTACTAAAACTGTAATTAGACAAACCATATTGTTTACTATGGAATCAGCATGATTAATTCCTTTAATTGTATCTACTACATCAGGTAAAGTATTAAATAAACTACTAAACATCGATGAATGGTTAGTTTGACAGTGGATATTATTTTCTGTAGTGTTTAAACCAATCTACACAGAATAAAATAATTATAATTATATTCGTTATGACTATAGTACTTTTTTAATAATATATTACGTCTATTCCATCGGGTGCCCATTTTGTTCCACTCCAATACAAGCAATGTGGACTAAACATGACCATTGAAAAGTTGGCATAATTTACATTACTCCGTGTTGTTTGCCTAGTCTAAAATCAATAAAATCAGTTTTCGTCATACAGTTTTTGAACTTGTCGATCGTTTAAAATGCTGTATACACATATTATGTGTATAAATAAAATAATATATGGAAATATTTATTTTTAAGATTAAAATTTTACTGTGATAGCTGATACACCAATGTAATGAATTTCATTTTGATGCTGATTTAATGTTTTTAATGTGAATTCATTGTCTTCGCCAGCTTTTAAGTTAACTATATATTTTGAATTTTTCATTAATTTAATATCTGGTCTTTTATCTCTTAACCATGCAAACTATATACAATATACACAATACACATATAGATATATTACAGATATTTCAATGTCAGAGATCCAATATGTTTTTGTATATTCGAGTTTTTCATCGTTTAGATAACTTACACGTAAATCATGTGTTGAATCGCTTAATGTAACAAATAATTCCTTAATATTTTTCATATCTATTCTGAATACCAAGACATTTCGATCAGATTTAATGCTGTTACTATTTTGAGTCAGAACCGGTAATGAATAATTTTGTTTCTGCCTCTCTGTAGTATCGTTATTTTTGAAGTTTAAGTTAATGTAATTGTCAAAACGTTTGTATGTTACTACTTTTTTTGAATTCGATCGATCAACATTTAAAAAATCTAAGGACACAATTGGCATAACAATCTGAATCCCTTTTATTTCATTAAATGTTTCCATTAAATTTTTTCCAACGCGCAAAATCTAAACTTGTTTAATTAATATTTATAAATTTTTAAAAGAATGAACATTATTTTAGCGAATGTTTTACTGTTATTCCCACGTTTCCTCCTTTTAATAATAGTTCATCTGCTAATGATTCTCCAATAAAATCATATAAAAATGAATTTGATTCCGATTGAGATGACCTGTTTTTGAACCATTCGGGCAATAAAAGCTGTCAAATAAAATATTTTATGGTTACTATTTATGTTGTACTGCATTATAATATAATAATATGTTAGTATACACATGATTTGAAATCGTTATCCATACAAGTTATTTTTCTATTGTAAGACTCCATGTTGAGTATGATTGATTTTCCAAATGATTTTATAAGATTGTCAATTTTTTGTGTAATTGTGTTCCACTAATAGTGTATGAAAATGTATGCATCAATACAATGCATAAAACATAATATATTATTATTGTACGAAAATTAAGTAATTTTAATATACATTAAAACAATTACGTTTTCAAACGATGACCAAAGATAACGTTCAGAATTGTCAGGATTTGTATTATTATATGTTATATTATCGATGATAAAAAATATATTCTTCCGAAGTTTTCTATATCATTTAAATTAATATAAAAGTTTGAATAATGATTAGGCATCTTATTTTATAAGATTTATAAAATTTACCTTTTTATTTCTTCTATTCTGTTTACTTCTATCATTCTATAATACTCATTAGACGATTTTATGTATTCAAGTAGTGCCGTAGCAATTCTGAGCAATTGTTTCGCTATTTTTAAAAGTTCAGTTACTTCCATTGTATCTTTATGAATTGAATAATAATCTTCAATAACTTTTTGTAGGATTAATACAAATTGATCAATACAAAAAATATTTTTAGAAATACAATTCAATAATGGAATCTGAAAATAATAAATTATATAATTAAAAATAATTACACAATATATATTATATTAAATGTTTATGTACTGGTCCATACTACTATAAATAATTAGAAATATTAATTTTTTTTTGATCGTATCATATTTAACGATATTTATAAACGTATATTATGTTTACTAAATGATTTGAAAATGTAGTATGGAAAGTTTTAATTTGACTTTAATTATATTATTGTATAGTTGTATTCATAATTATAAAAACAAAAAGATTGATAAATTAATTGCCAATCTAATACCTACGAACAAATTTATGGTGCAAGACAATTTTAAATACATATTGCTAAAGATTTAAAAAACTATTAATTTGAAATTATTTAAACAGTTAAATATTTAAAAATTATATATGCGATTATTATTATTTTGTATTATTATATATGTACTTATTATATGTAGAATAAGTATGCAATAAGGTACTTTTGAACATATTTTATTTTAGGTTTAAACTTTTAAAGTATTTTATCATTTTTTATGTATTATTATCCTTTTGTAATAAACTATTTTAACAAATGCTTTTTTATAACTATGTTAATTATGACGCATTATTTTATTATTTGTTTTTATATTATTTATCTCAAATAAATTGTCAGGTAATTAGGTACATATCTGCAGTAGATAATAAATTTATCCGAATTTACCATAATCAAGCAACTTTGTTTTTATTTTTTTACGTTAAATATTTAATTAGAACATAAATATGAATATTAAATATTATTTAATTTTAATTTTTCAAACTTTACCTTGTTTAAAGCTTTTAACAATTTTTTAAATTCATCAATATGATTATCATGAAGTACATCACTCAAAATTGATATTATTGATACTGCTTCTAAAATAACAAAAAAAAAAAAAAAAAATAATTTTCAAATATTTGATTGAACCCCTTTGATCAAAATAACTTTTTTTAAGTAGGTTAGTTGATTTTTTTCTATTAAAACAAAATTGTTTTTGAGTTATGTATTTTAGGTATTAATTGCATAGTGTTAATTATATGTAAAGCTTAAACAAAACTTAGTAACTATTATTTCTTTAAATTATTTATTAAGATATGCATAATATATTTATGATCTGGTGATATTTTATTAGGTATTTATTTAAATATTTTTTATTTATGTGATTAAAAGTATATTTAGCATATTTATTATTATTTAACCAATATCAAAATTTATTTTTGTTAATTTTAATTATTTACACATAAAAGATAGTATTATTTTATTATATTTTATTGTATACAATTATTATATTAGGTACATTGGTATAATGATGAAAATTTAAAATAGGATTTATATAGATGTATAAATGTATATGCTATGTATTGGTTTTTTTACTTTTACTTTGATTTGTTGACTTATAAAATTAATAATTTTAAGCATAAAAGTGATATCATTAATCAATGGTTTTAAACAAAGTATATTAATTGGTTAAAGATATGAGTATATTGACTGAAAATTAAATAGATATTTGTGGTTTTCTAAAAAAAAAAAATAAGTATGTTGATAAAAAAGTGTAATTTTTGACAAAAGTAATCAACTTAAAAAATAAAAAATATCTTAATTTGATTAAAGTAATTTTATTGTAATAATACTTGAAGTGTCTTTATTCTTTAAGTGCATATTTAATTCTGTATACAATTTATCCAATAAATGCGCATTACAGTCTGATACCTAAATATAATAACTCTCATTTAAAAAAGTATTTAAATGAGTTAAATTTAAATAATTGATTTACTTTCACACTTAAATGCGTTTGTGAATATGCGCCATATTTATTTATTACTCTTACAATTAAGTCGTTGGACGAGGTTAACTTGAAGTTAGTCATGTTTCTATCTCCTTGATCTAATAATACTCCTTTGATTAAGAATTAAATTAATAATTATTAGTTTTGTTACTACAACGTTTTTAGATAATATTTATCATAATTTACCTCTACTTGCTTTATAATTTTTATTTTTTTGATAGTATTGAAACGTATTTTTGTTGCTTAAATGCATGCATGATATAGAAAATAATGTTTTTCCTGCCAAGCCGAATAATGGTTGTATTGTACAATTTCCGATTTTTGGTTTTGGAACAGTTGTTACTGATAGATTATTTATCAACGTATATCTTGGGTCTAATAATGCATTAGATAAAAATGTGTTTTTTTTTATTATTATAGTAATTTATATTTATGTATAGATTATTTAACTATAAACTATTTCAATAAAAAATAAGTTTAATTGAAAATACACAATAATAACAAAAATTACCTAATAATTTTAAATTCTGAATAAGAACAATATTAATAATAATTATAACTAATAAGCTATTATAGGTACATAACAAATTATTAATCAAGAAAAAGTATTTTAACATTTTAAGAAGGTAATTGATTTTATAATATCGTTTAAAACTCACATTTAACAATAAAAGTATACATTTTTCCATATTCCAACTTATTTCGTTTTATTATAAGCATATGGGTTGGTACATCTGTTAATGCTATGTTGTCCACTGGCTTCATATTTATACCATTAAACTGGTAGTACCATTCAAATTTGTATCCTATGAAATTTATTTTTGCCTCCAAATGTAAATTATTTGAAGGATTTGATAACGGCATACAATTTTTGATGCATCTAAAATTAATCGTTAAGTTATAAATGTTTAAAATACGGAATAATTTAATTGATACAAAAATAATAGAAAACTTAAATATATATTGAATCTCATTTATTATATTATTATATCTGATTAATCACTTTGCTCATGAGACAATTTTGAAATTTATCATACAATATATTAATAAATTTTATTTTAATATCACAAATATTTTTTTTAAATATGAACGGTAAAAAAAAAAAGTAGAATTTACTAACAATAATTCACTTTTATATTAAGAGTACTATTATAGTACTATACGTTTAACTTATTTTTTTTTAAAAATATCACATTTACTAGTTACACGTATATGATATTTTCCATGACAAATTAATAATTTCCTTAGGTTTAACTCTATCTTAAACTCTGATCTAAATGTCTTTTTGTTATCTTACATAGATTTTTAATATAGTAATTTATGTTAGGTTAGTTAATATTTTTGAGGTATTACATTTTAATTGGTGGGTAAATAATAAGCTAATATATCAGGTATTTATGAATAAACCTAGCTTTAAGAGGTAAGACTCAATTTTATAAAATTCTATACATATGCACACATATGTATAGTGTGTACAATATACGTATATAAATATATGCTATATCCTATGTGGCATGTATACATAATTCGTTTCATATAATGGGTACCTACTTCAAAGCTGAATTTTTTATTTTGAATTTCTGTATTTATTTCGTTAGTTTTAATGCATATTTGTACAATATATACCTATTACAAATTTACTTAATTGAAAATATTATTTAAAGATAAATTGTTTTATTGATATTTAAATTGCTTTCATTTAATAGATTTACCGGGTTTTTTTCATACACATAGTCAATTATTTTAAGTATTTGGATTCCATTTTTATCTTAACTTTTTAATTGACAGTGGAACATTTCTTTTACAATAAAATAATAATATAATTATACCTTATTTATAAATTATCAAATTGTATATAAAAAAAAATATATATAAGTAATTATATTATACTTTAAAGACATTTTTGTGGTAAAATGCATTTTTTTAAGGGCATTGTTGACTATTTTTTAGGACATAATTGTACGGTTTTAAGGACACTTCAATCCTTGCAATACTCATCAGTAATGACTTGATAGAGTGAACAAAGATTTGGAAAACCTGGTAATTACGAAAATTGAAGATGTGGATGATTGGAAACGTTGAAGAGATTTTGTGAAAGTGGTATAAGGCCTTCATGGCCTGTGAGAAAAAACAATGATTATTTAAAATTATTAGGCGTTATAATATCTATAATATAATAATAAAACTAATGGTATTAGATTATAAATAATTAAGTATAAAATTAATTACCTATTTAAATTAAGGTTCATTATTTTTTATTATTAATTACTTGATACTTATTTCTTTTTTGTTTTTCTCTGGTATTTTTGTTGAAGTTGATGTTGATGATGTAGTTTTTATTGATGTTTGTGTAATTAGAGGTGTTTGTGTAGTTGTCTTAAGAGATGTTTGTGTGGTTGGCTTATTAGATGTTTGTGTAGTTGTCTTTAGAGATGTTTTTGTGGTTGGCTTAATAGATGTTTGTGTAGTTGTCTTTAGAGATGTTTTTGTGGTTGGCTTAATAGATGTTTGTGTAGTTGTCTTTAGAGATGTTTTTGTGGTTGGCTTAATAGATGTTTTTGTGGTTGGCTTAATAGATGTTTTTGTGGCTGGCTTAATAGATGTTTGGGTAGTTGGCTTATTAGATGTTTGTGTAGTTGTCTTTAGAGATGTTTTTGTGGTTGGCTTAATAGATGTTTGTGTAGTTGTCTTTCGAGATGTTTTTGTGGTTGGCTTAATAGATGTTTGTGTAGTTGTCTTTAGAGATGTTCGCGTGGTTGGCTTAATAGATATTTTTGTGGTTGGCTTAATAGATGTTTGAGTGGTTGGCTTATTAGATGTTTGTGTAGTTGTCTTAAGAGATGTTTTTGTGGTTGGCTTAATAGATGTTTGCGTTGTTGGTTTAAGCGATGTTCGCGTGGTTGACTTAATAGATGTTTGTGTTATTGGATTAAGAGACGTTTGTGTAATTGGCGTAGTAAGTGTTGTTGATGTTGTTGTTGTGGGTGGTTTATGATAAACAATAATTTTTGCGATTCCATTCTTAGGTTTTCCAGTAGTTGATATATAGTTATTATCGACGCTCAGTGTCAATGTAAAAGTATATTTACTATCTTCAGATAATCGTTTATTCATGATTAATTTTGTATCTATAATGTCATAGTGTGTAATTAAATTATGATAAAATTTACAAAAATATGAGTACAATATGCAATTTATAAATGTAATAAATATTTGTTATACATTTATCATCTGTATTTAACTAATAACAATATTTAAAAAATAATAGAAATGTAATTTGTAACAACAAAAACAAAACAAAAAAAAAATATTATTATAAATTAAATACTAAGTTGATTCTTGAATATACCAATACCTATTTGTAAATATTATTTTAGATAAATACTTATTATATTCTCTATGAAATATTTCCCAGTGATTTATTCTATATTGTATATACATATTACATATTATAAGTATAATGTTTTATTAACTTGATACAAATTCTGATAATAGTCATTGAAGTTAATGTTAAAAATCAATATAAAATTATAATAGTTTGATTGATTATTTTTATTTTCTTATTTGTATCTATTTAATTATAGTCTCTAGCCCATTTAATGCCACATGATTTGAGAAATAACTTTAATTTTGTTAATCAAAAATTAGTTATTATTGAAACATAATGAATTCAGGTATTTGTTTTTTTATTTCCATTCTTAATTAGGATTGAAGTCTGAGGATAATATTATAATTACTTGTTGATGTTGATTTCTTACAAATATCATCAGCTGGAATATTACATTCCCAAGTATATAGTAAATGTTTTTTGCCATCCTTTTCATTGGGATTATATGATTCTGATGCATCTAATGTCAACAAATTATTTCCCAAGTACAGAGGAGATGGTCCACTAATCTTAGCGATTAACTCATGCAATTGAATATCTATATAGCGCTATTTAAATTTTATTAATTTTTTTTTATTTAAACAATAAAAAAGTGATAGAAAATATACGAACCAAGTAAAAGTCTGTTGTTTTAGAGCCGGTTAGTTTGTTGAATAAAAATATTTCGAAGAAAAATAAGTGTATACCCATTGGTAATTTATAACTATCAATAAACAAATCATTAAAATACATCAGTTTTTCATCTAGATACGCGACTCCTTTTTCATCTTGATAATTATATAATAATTTATAAGAGGGTATTAATGATTTTTTGATAAATTGGTTTAATTACATGTGTAGCTGTTAATGATTTTATTATTATCAAATATTTTCCACAAAACAATTTGTTGTATATCTTCAATTTGGTATGGACATAGTTTTTTCAATACGAATTTAACTTTCATTGTCCAAGATACATTTCTAAAAATTGTTTCTATACTTCTTTCTCTTTGTTCATTCGTAAACATAGCAGTGTCTCTAAAATTTAGTGAAAATCTCATATCATATATCTACAATAGGAAAGTGGGGAAAAAGGGGTTGAACGGGAACCTTAAGGTATCAGAAGCTATAATTCCCTCAAAAATTGTATTTTTGATTTGAAATTTGAACTGTGCTATCTTTAAGATATGGTTATTATTATTTAATATATTATTTAAACATTCAGCTAAGTCTTATAGTGTTAAAGGTCAAAAAGATTTAAGTATAATTTTCCCGTTTTGCCCCATACCTCGGGAAAAATGGGGTCGTCCCTCAAATATTATTAATTTAACATAAACATTATTTCATTTTACATATAGGTATGCAATTAAGTAAATCGACTTGAACTTGTTTTCGTTTAAATAACTTGTACATACATAATAATATAATATTATGTATTATATTATATTTATAGGAATATATTTTAGTATAATAATATTGTACATTAACAAAAAATAATAAGGGCTTATAAATTTAAAACACATAATTTAAACATATTTTTTTTTGCAAAAATGATTATATTTATAGCATGTGTGGTGTTATATGTATCAGTATTTTTTAAATAATAAAACCGATACTATTATTAATTATTATTAGGCATGTTTTAAATATTATAGAACTTTTACAATAACTCATTAATAAATTTATTTTTTTGTGAATTAAACAGTATAACAAAAGTTGGTAGATTTCAGTTTTTATTTATTTTAATTTAATTTAAATAAAATTATTTATATAATCTATATTAAATTGTATATTGTGGGTCTAACATTAGACACAAAACTTACCTGGGAAACGAATCATACTAAATATCAGACGAAAAGCTCTCTCCTCACTTATAGGAAGACAGTAAAAGTTAATCTAAATACAAAACTGCTTCTATACAAAACCCTCCTAAAGGTAATTGGTTATACAATATCCAACTGTGAGGAGAAGCAAACAAATCTAATATCTACAAAATCCAAACATTCCAATCGATTTCATTAAGAATGGTTACATGTGCTTTACTTTATGTTTCAAATCACACTTAAAATTTGGATTTAACAATTTATACCGTTCAAGAAGAAGCTAACATCTCTTACTAGCTATTCCGTGCCTATCTTACAAATGATACTAATTCTTGTTCTAAATTCTGATTTCCTCCCAGGAAATTTACCTAGAAGGTTAAGTGAAACTAGAATCTTAACCTGAAATAAAACTTATCCTATCTAATCAGTAAGTGTTGTCGCTGAGTGATTGCTTTATCGTGTTAATGAAGCCTATATACTATATAGTGTATATATTGTAAATACTTGATCATGCTTATTGTAAAATTATTTATAGACTGTATGTATTAAAAACTAAAATTAAAAAAAAACATTCATATAATAATGTAATATGCAATAATGTGTCACATTACTGTGTTTTAATTATTTTAAAAAATGTCACGTATATTTTACTGTAATTATTGGTGATAATGATTACTATTTATTTAATGGCCCAACTAACATATTATTATGTGCGATTTTTTTCTATCGATCTTATTATAAAGATAAAAATCGATAATTTGATTTTTGAACTTAATGAATTTTAATTACCAACTATCTTAGTTATTTACAACATTAAAAAAAAACCTACTGTCCTGAGTAAGAGAAATATTCCATTTCTGGTAAACATAATGATGTTATGTCATCAACTATAAATTGAATAAAATCGATTTTATATTCAATACTATTTTCGTTTGTGGTGTATAATTGTACTTCTAGTGTATATTTACCACCCATTCTGGTTGAATTGTATAAGTCATAATATATATCTTCTCTTCTGAGTGAAGTTTTTGTATTAAAGTAAGGGCCAATAAGTGCGATTTCTACTTCACAATCGTGACCTGAAAATTGTATTTAGTGTTTATTCATGTTTTTTTTATTTTTTATTTAATTATTACCATATAACTTTGGGATAAAGTTGCACATATTTTGACAATAATAGTTATCAGGACCATTACAATTAGTTACTTTAAATTCTTCAGAATCCAATTTTGTTGAACACAAATTAATTGCATCAGAAATTTTTATTTTTTTTTTATAGTCATTCAATTTATAACGAAAATTACTTAATGTGCCTTTAATAGTTATATTATAGTTAACGTTTCCAAAAGTATTGGCTATAAGCAATAAATGTAATTCTTCTCCATGTTTGGATTTAATTCGATAAAATAATGAAAGTTTTCTTATTTTACTGTTTGTATCATCTTAAAAAATAAATCAAAGCGTTAACTTAAATAAATATAAAACAGCCGATTTAAACCATTTATAAATATAAATCCTATATTCCTTTTAATATCTATTTCTTTATACATTTTATAATAAAAGAAATTGATGAATATGAAGTATTATTATACATAATATTATCGATATTTTGTACAAATAACAAGACAAGTATTAAATTCGATTTTGTTTAAATACAAAAAAAAAAATTTCAAATATTATTGAAAGTTATTTATATTTGTTTCTAGGTAATAATAAAATTAACTTGCTTTTTTTTATAGGAATTTCACAGTTAACACCATAGAATTCATTGTTGCATTCACATACATAATATCCTATGCCAGATATACACTTTCCGTTGTTAGCACATGGATTTTTTGTACATTTATCTTCATAAATACCACAGTATTTTCCATTCATTATATTTTGAGAAAAACTGCATAAGCAAATATTTTCTTGATCGTACACATTATTATTATTGCAACCACCATCATGGCATTTGTTTAATCCCGTATTATCGGGTTCGCAAAAATGAAGATTAGTTGTAATAATTTCAGATAAATTCAATAAACCAAGTATTAAGATAGTACTAAACATTTCGCTTATTTTATAATAATATTATTATACATACATATATATATATATATATGTATATATACATTATGTGTCATAGATATTTATCCTTAAAATAAATACTTGGATACTAATCAGTTATTTATTAAAAATAGGTTGTCATGCAAGTAACTAATTATAATATTAAAATAAATAAAAATATATATTATATTACAGTAGTTTATTTTTAAATTAATGTTAGGTACCTATCTATTTATCATGCAGATGAACTATGTATGTTATGATATCAATATTATTATATCTGTAGTATAATGCTGTTAATTATTATACTTTTAAGAAAATATTATTATAATTTAATATTTAATTTTAATATTGCATAATATTATATTAAATAATAAATATATATTATGAATACAAATAGAAAATATCATAAATTAATATAAATGGTTTTAAACATGGTTAATAGGTTCTTTATTTTACAATAATATACGTGCATACATCTTATTCACAATGTATTTCTACCGCAAGTCATAACCATATAGGTACCATAAATTTAACGGCTCATTATTATTTATTATTCTAATCTGTAATGTTTAACTTCAACTTTTTTGTAGTACAGAAGTACAAGATTTAGGCGTATTAAAAATATTATCGATTGTTGTTGTAGTCGCTGTTGCATTTACATCGTGGTGGCAGTACCGTTTATTGGTTTTTTGCTTTTTTTGCGTTATACGTATTTGGTAGTTTTTATTTTTATAAAATATAATATATACATTATAGGCGTTAGGTATGAACTTTCCACATTGTTAATAATCTTAATACATTGTATACCATAAACACGCTATAGTGGTGTGAATGTGTGATATCAATTTGTTTTGTAACAATATTTGTAAGTATATTTAGGTAAGAATATAATATTATTGTATAGTACAGTAATTATTACTATAATGTTGCAATCAGTAACCATGTCTGATGTCTATAATTAAATAAAAAGCGAGGTCAAGTGGGTACTGATCTGCTATACGTTAAGTGCCGTGTGGATCACTATTATATATTATAGGAGTGTTAAATTTGAATTCAATGATAGGTATCATTGTATTACGAAAAACGATTTTGAACGGAAATGATTTGTGAGCCTGGGAAATAATATATGAAATATATTATGTTTTAAATTTGGTGGTGAAAAAGGTAGTTTATATTTTAATGACCTGAATACTACAAAATTAAACCATTTACAAAAAATGCTAGTTTAAACAACTGCTGCATGTTTCAAGTTTCTACGACTAGTAATTTTTAATTATAACAAAAATCTAATATTATTTGATAGTAAAACGTTATTTTACGAGTAAATATTGGATTTTATAAAAATTTAAATTAAGGATAAAATTTTTTTAATTGGCCAACTTTCAAGATATTTTATACTTGTTGTAAGCCAAACTTATGAAAAATCTTACAAATATTTTTATAAATTTTTAGTACAAAATAATTTGCAAATATTCACGATTTTTGACAAATTTTTGTCAATATATAAACTTAAAATACTAAAAAAAAAAATGTGCTTTTGTATTCCTATAATTTTTGAATCACTATAAGACTAACTTATGAGGAACTTTGTCATTACATTTTCAAGTATTTTGACTCAGCCAAAAAAAATTATCGATATTTATAAAAAAAAAATAAATAAAAACGAATATTTCAAATGCCTATAAGTAGCATTAAAATAAGCGAAATATTTAATGATATAAAAATTAAATCATGTAAAGAAAATGCCAATCTAAATAATTGGTGAAATTTATAAGTATCTGTGACTTATTTTTTGAGCAATAACAAATATTTAAATCGTTTGAGGATAAATCGTTATCGTTACCTACGCAATTTCGTACAAATTTAAAATTTAAACACGCATAACATTTTCCTATTATGACGCTTCGAGTTTTCTCTATAGCTATTCAAAATAAAACCTATAGAAAACTTAGTGTTGAATTTTTAACCTTAGATAAAAATACAAATATTTTTAGGAATTTTCAACTACATAGTTACTTGTACATTTTTCGCGATTTTGACATATTTCGTAAAAATTTGAACTTTAAACGCTTATAAAAAAAATTATGACTAACAATTTTTGATTTTTTTTTTTAACTATAATAAAAAGCGTTGTGTTAAATTTTTAAGTTTTTTTTGCATCCAAATTAATTTATCGACACTAAAAAAAAAAATACTTAGAAAAATTGAAAATTTCAGTTGTCTATAAATAACTACGAAAAAATGTAAAATATTTGAAAATTTAACTATGTATAGATAACACTAATATAAACATTTGGTGAAAATGTCAAGTATTTATAGTGATTCGTGTTTGAGTTACAATTATATAAAAAAATTAATTTTTTTGAAAACTGTTGGAAAATTCTCACGTTTGACCTCTATAATTCACCAAGGATGTTCACTTTGCCATCGGAAACCACTCTCAAAGTTTGAAATTGAAGCATTATTTCGACTAAATATGCTATTCAAGGACACAAAGAAACACACACACACATCATTGTAAAATCAATAAATTCATCACTTCGTTCAAAATCTAAAATATGAACATATACATTTAGTCAAATTAGGGAAATTAAAAAAAAAATTAATAAAATGTAATACATATTTTAGACATTAGACTATTGGACGTATGATTAAAAATGTAGTGTAATTAAATCCAATTATGAATTTGGACTCAATTTAGTAGTTATTTATTTTGTTTTATTTTTATTGATCAAAAACTATATTTGATAATATTCGGAGCACAAAAAATTATAGGTATGTTTTTTTAAAAATTTAAAAATAATAAGCTTAGTTATTTCTAATTATATATCTTATAATTATATTTACATATTACACAATTTACTTAAACACAAAGTTACAACATAACGATTAATATCAAACAAATTACAACAGGCGTTCTTTATTTTTTCGCTTTAATACCTTGTTTTAACTTGAGACTTAATATTGAAACAAAAATTGAAACAAATATCCAAGCCAATATTGATATAAACCCTTGCATAACTATTGGATGAGATAATTCCCAATTTCTTGCAGTTATTGATCTAAATGAGTCAACTGATAAAGTTAACGGGAAAAAAAGACTAATCTTTTTTAATATTGGATCCATGGCTTCTAACGGCCACATGATACCTGAATTAAAATATAAATAATAATAATAATAAATATTTAATAATAATAATATTATTATATTAAATAATATTTTAATCTTAAATTTATTCACAAAAACTTACCACTTAAGAATACTTGTGACATAACTAAACATACTCCAAAGAATGTAGTGATTTTCTCTTCATCAAAAGTAATACTCGCCGCAAAACCTATAATATAGTATTGATACAATATTTTAAAATATTAATATAGAAATAATTACTAAAACTATAGAGTATTTCAATTAAATAATGTACAAATTTTTCATAAATAAAAATGCGTAGTTTCAAGTTTGAATTCAATTGTTACATAAAATGTATTCACTTACCCATAAATGTCCCGCATATTCCTTGTAAGAATACAATTACAAAAGGTGTAATCCATGGACTTAAGAACGGATGATCGAACACAATGAACTGTAGTATGAATACTGTGGTAGTTTGAACGATTAATATTGTAACTTGTACTACCAATTGCGAAATAATAACTTCGAGAATGGTGAGTCCTGTTCAAAAATACATTTAATTTTAATTAAAAACTGAATCTAATGTGTTTAATATATTTATAATAATAATAATGACCTGAAGAAAGACTCCTTTCAATTAAACCGCTATTTTTTTCCATGCTGATTGATAACGCCGTGAACAGAAATGTCATGTATAATTCCAATCTAAAACATTTTCAGAACATGGTTTAAATTGACACACCAGAAAATATACAAATCTTAGACAAGTCACATCCCACTAGTTAAGCTGATGACATTAAATTCAAAAGTATTTCAAATTTTCTTTTTCGTTTTAAATGTAAATTAACTAAATATACTATAGAAGTTTGGTGACATTAATTGTTATGAGACATTTGAACATTTCCATCAGTATATACACCGTTTTAGTGGTGTATTAAAAAATTTAGAAATTAAAATGTTCTACCTGTATAATGAGTGATGAGTTATTATGAATTCGTGATGTATCATGCATGATTTTTATAGACTTCTTACTATTTGAAAAATGGTGTTCCAAAAATGTGTATACTAGTCAGTAATTACAGTTAAATACATAAATTATAATGAATAATATAAATTTACATATTAACATACATGGATATTATTGCTGCAGCTCCGTAATGTGACATGTTAATGTCATATAATACTCCAAATACAGGCGTCATCAACTAAAATAATATTTTTGGTTTTGTTGTATTTTAATTTTAATAAAATATGAATGATTTTTTTTGTAAATTAAAATAAATAGTATACATTCTTACCGTTATTGGTACTGGATCTAACGTCGTAGTTACTGTAGTTTTATTACAGTTTACAAAAGCTTTAGTAAGACTTTTATAACTTTGATGTAATTTTCCTTGGATTATTGTTTTTACTACATAGTCTGAAATAAAAACAGATTATTATTTTTTTTTTTGTTTGTTATAATTAAAATACTGAAATATTACTTGACATATCTAATGATGCTTTTATTGCGGAGTCTTCTATCTCATGTGAGCTCATTATTGATGGATTATCAAATTTCAACCCGATCATATCAGTAAAATTTTTTTCAAATGTTACAAAGCCCCAAGTAACACCATGTTTTGCGTCTTGTCTTGCTAAGTTTTCTTCATTGTATTTTGTCTGTTAGTATTCAATAATATATTTAAATTTAATAGATTGGTTAAAATAAAGAAAATACTGGTATTTTGATTTATTTCAAGAAGTAATATTTAAATGCTTTAAGTGTCTAAAATAATTAATTATTGCAAAGATTAAATATTTTAAATTACAAAATGTAATATATTAATTACCAAAGTTAAATCATGTTTTTCCATCTCCTTCATAAATTTGCAACTTAGTGGGATTTTTCCATCACATATATCAAACGAGTTATAAACGCAATGTGAAGGATTCTCATAGTTGACGATTCCTACGTTGAGAGGTTTTGGGGCTTGTCCAATGGTTAAATTATAAATCATTATAGTGAGAAGTGGCAGGAGACAAACAAATAGAATAATTCTAAAGTAAAGACACGTTATTTTTAGTTTTAATTTTAAATATTTAATAACAGTATAATTATACTAACGTCCAATTTCTGACGCTCCAATACCAATGTTTCAATAATTGAGCTTTGAACCGTATTGGCGAGAAGAGTGATGATTTTTTCAGTGACGTCGTAGCTGGCTGTAATATGGATTTTCTTCTTGGTTGTTCCTAATAAGTTATATTGCTGTATTAGTAAACATATGCTACATTATGTAATTTAATTTACGTTAAAGTTCAAATAAATTTTACTCAACTATTGTATCTTCATTAACTGAAGTTTGCTTTTGACTGAGTATTAAAAAGGCATTTTCAAGGGTGTCAGCATTACAAGACGCCATAATTTCTAGTGGAGGCGCTTCAGATAGTAAAACGCCTTTTCTCATTAAACCTATCTGAATTTAAATTGAGTTTAAAATCATAGGCAATTGATTACAAATGTATCATTAATATATTTACTGTATTTGCAAGTCGTGCTTCTTCAATGTAATGAGTTGTAATAATTATTGTTTTTCCACGATTTGTTAAATCTTGTAAATACTCCCAGATGCTAAATAGTTACATATTTATATATAAGTTTAGTTTATGAGTACCTATATATCTATTTAATTAATTAATTATTTATAACGAAAAGATTAAATTATTGTTAGTGCAAGTCAACACAAAATATATAGATGATTTCTTTTTAAATTTTAATAAGTTTTACAATTTTATTTATAGTAATTAATTAATAATATGATTAACAATTTATAATAATGATTACCAAAAGCCAGATAGATTTAATTATTTATAATTTAGCATACTATTACTATAAGTATACTATTATATCTTACCTAGCACTAATTATTGGATCGAGTCCAACTGTAGGTTCATCCAATATCAACAAACTAGGATCATGCAAAAGAGCAGTACATAGGGAGAACCTTCTTTGTTGTCCACCGCTATAAATTATTTCTCAATATTATATTATCCATATAAAATTAAAAATTTGTTAAATTTATACTTTTTTTTTAAAGTTACCTCATTGAACCAAATTGGGTCTTAGACGGTGGCATTTCCATTAAACTGATTAACTTTTCACCTTTATCAATAATATCTTTATAAGACATTTCGTACAAAGAACCAAAATAATGGAAAGTTTCTAGTATGTTAAATTCATCGTAAAGTGCTAAGTCCTAAATAAAAATATATTAGTATATTAATATATAAGTTAAATAATAGATAATATTATTATAAATATTAATTATAGAGAAATTTGTTTTTCTAGTACTTATCTATAACATAATTGATTTTGCAGTTTATAAATACCCGTTGATTCATTATTTAACCAAAACATTATTAATATTTAAAAATGTATAACATAATATTAAATCGTTAGAAATACAATATTAAATTTTTGTTTACCATTTTGTTATCATAGTAACTTTTACATTTCTTAACTTTTTTTAATGCTCAATTTCAAAGCAGAATACTTTTTGGAGTACTTTGATACATAAAAATCAAATTTTGGTTGAATAGTTTACGAGTAATAATTATTTAAAGTTTCATAGGAAGTACCTAGTATAAAACAGAATACTCCGAAAAATATTGGTCACTCACTCCGCTCATTAAACTTTAAATTATTAGGTAGGTACTATTTGTCTAAATTTTATTTTTATAGATCAAATTATTCCGAGTAATATTCTGTTTTAGAATATAAAATCAAAAAGTATTATAATATAAGCTTACTTGTATTTAATTGTATACCAATAAACATATTAAATATAATGTATAAGTTATTAATTATGTAACTCGTTAGGTACATAATATTTAATGTGATAGAGGTCAAGGAAACAGGAAGATAATTTTTCAAGAATTAAGACAGCTATATATTTTTTACGGAAATGTCAACGTTTGAAGTATAGGTAGTTTTTTAATTGTTCAAAAAATAATTGTTTTATTTCCATTAGTGATTACTTGCACGCTTCAATAGTAGAGTATAAGATACTGAGATACTACGACAAGGTAATAACTAATAACTAAATAACTAATAAGATATTATTTTATTCTGTACTAATAATACAGAATATTCTATTTCAGATTCAAAGCAGCTATATTTCACTAACCTATTCAAATTTTATTTTGGGGTGCTTTTATATTATAAAGCTATTGCGTTGTTTATTGGATGTCAGTATTAACTTTAAAGCTTCCTAATAATAGTAATATAATATACGAAAAACATATATAATATTATAATAATTAATAACACCATAAATACATTATTTTTGTTAAAAAATAAAAAAAAGTGATACTGTGTAATAACATAGTTACGAAGTGGTGTAAAATGATTACTTATCAGATAAGCCATTGGGTAGTTAGAAATCGCGAAAAATTATTATTGTCATACGTGACAATTGAGTATCGATAACAATGAGGGTAGGTATTGAATAATGATGAAACAATCAAGAACATAATTACTCATTTTAGAGTAAATTACAATTATTACATACTTCCTTTTTGAATTTATTAAATTATTTGATGATTATAACTTATAATTATGTTAGACGGAGAATGAGTGATTAGTCATCACTCATCAAGCTTTATTACATGATGGGCGTTAGATTGATAAAATGTTTTGGTTGTAATCTCGCGTATTATGATATCTAATATATTTATATATTTTATATTCACAAGGTTACTAGGACTAGTCGAGGATTATACTGTATAATCAGTTTGAATTTTTCTCCATACACTCAAACTCACTGTTCCATATAATCATATAATTCTGTTATGATCCCTCAATTTTATTATGAATTTGGGTCCTTATAATAATTTAGTAATTACCTGCGGCATGTAACCTATTTCTTTTTTCTTTTTCACAGAAAGTTGAATGTGTCCAGAGTCCAATCTACCTCGGCCAATAATACAAGAAAGTAACGTTGTTTTGCCACATCCGCTTGGTCCCAATAAGCCATATCTATTGGATAAAATTTAATAAAATAATATATAGTAATTAAAAAATAAGTTATTGAGTATCAATAATAATTAAAAATAAAGACGAATAGAAAAATAATAGTTACATTGTTCCCTTTTGCACATTCATGTTAAATCCATTTAATACGACAGCCGCAGAGTTGTATGCTTTGTACGCATCAGTTATTTTAACTGCTAAATTGACATCATCACTAGTTTCTTGGACATGATCGAGATTGATTTCTTCCATCTTAAGATTTTAAACTATTAAAAAGAAAAAACAATTATCAGTATACATAAGGTATTAAGCTAATGTTAAAAATTTAGTATAGTTTTTTATTGCAACATAAAATTATATAGATCGTATCATTTAAATTGTAAACATAATAATGCTGAAAAGTGTGAATAATAAACAATATGTATCAAACATAATAATAAAACAACATAAAGTTGTGTTAATATTATTTATCATACATATCTTAATTAGATTTAAAATATTTTGTATTTCAAATACCTTATAGAATCATGTATCTAACGTTAAACCTAACCTTGCAGAATAATTTAGCGATATTCGTAGTTTATTTTCAAATTGATAACCTGCTATATTTAGTGGCTGGCTTACTTCTACTATAAATGTTAATTTTTTCAATGTGTATTACGTTTATGAGTAATGGACACATGCAATGTTTGTTTGTTTTTTTTTAATTTACTCACCTATATTATTATACATTATAATAAGTTACGCTTATATTTAAAATATATTAAGATACCTAATGTTATTCATTTTAACTGTATATATAGGTACGGATCAACGGGAAATGAATTATAATCGGTTTGCTTTTTTTCGTCATTAAAAAAAAAAAAAACAACTATTTTTGAATGATTATATACATGATATAATCTAAACGTATCTATTTAGTTAATATGACCTAGATATGCTAGAAAATCAAAATTGCTTTTATTAATTTTAGAAGCATTTGAAAAAAACTAGAATAACGAGGACATTTTTAAATTTTTTTATACTTTAAATAATTTTACTTTAGTAAATAATATCTAAGAACCTTAAGTATTCTTGAGTATTTAATGAAAACTATTGATAATAATAAAGAGATGTTAATTTTTTAATTAGATAGAGCATAACTATGTTTTGGCACAACTCATTTGAGTTATCAAAATAATAATTACAGATTGTTTTACACGACGTTAAATATTAGAAATAACGCATAACTATTCTAGCCGGGACATTAATAATTATTATGGTGCTCTTGTGTAGTTATACCGATGTACTAATAATTTTGCGATCAGATATCACTCGTTTATCCGGTTTATCATATTATTAAATTTTTTTTTGTACCGACACCAAACTGATCAACCATCCGCTTTGTTTCGCCTACTATAAAAAACAGCAACTAAATCTTCAGAATGTATATCTCTCCGCCGCCAATTCGTGAAGATTGAAGGTCGTGTCTGGTTGTCGAATAATGATGAAATCAATGGAAGTCAGATTTTCATAGGTATTATGTTATTTAAATATGGTAATTAATAGTTTTAATAACAAATTCCAATTTCCATAAAGATGGTGTTAAATTTAATAAATAAATAAATGATCGACCGTTGTGATTTCTAATATTATACTGTGATATATGTCTTTACACATTATTAGTATCACCTTATAGTTATAAGAAGTAACTTTACGATTTCCTTATTGGTTACTTAAATTCATTAAATATAATGGGTTTTTTTTATTCTAGGAGCATTTATGTTTTCTTTAAAAATTATAAGTTTCTTTTTTAGAAAATATATATTATACAATTATGCACAATGTCTAACACGTTTTGATAACGATATTGTCCACCGTCAAAATAATAAATACTCTAAAAAAGTGTAATTTTTCGCATTCTTTTATCAGAATACATTATTTATTTCAAAATTTGTTAAATTTTTTAAAAATATTTTATTTACATAATTTTCAGCAAAAATAAAAAAATTTTTTTTAAAAAATTGTTATCGTCATAATTTTTTTTAAATGTTTTATTTTTTTGGATGGCAACATTCATTTCAATTTTATAATTCAAAGTGGAATATTTTTCGGGATATTTCGATATAAATTCGGACGAGTAGTTTATGATTAAGAGTTATACGTAATTAAAATTTAGATGAGCGTAATGAAGTGGAACAGAGATTCCCGCAAAATGTATATCTATTTATTCCCATCACCTAAACTTTAAATAATTGCGCTTATTATGTTGTTTTCGTGTTTATTTGTTTGTAATTTCTATCGTAATTATATTGTTCTACATTGTTTATCGTTATGTATTGTGTTGAAAATATTATTTGCCTATTGCCTGACGTAGGTATAGTAAATTGGTGACATATGTATTATAAATTAAACTAGTATCCAAAACTAATATATTCAACCAGTTTAATAATGGATTGTTCCCTTTCCTACTGTATACCAGTATGTATGTTTTTATAATATTTATTATGTGTAATATTATGAACAATATACACATAGGTTGTAGGTACATGGCTAAGAGATACACATGAATTTACCACCGACACGTTTTTATATTCGTACTCGTTTGTAGTACTTTTTTAAAGTATTTTAACATTACTTTAGACATTAAGCTGTCGCTATACTCTAATTTGCCTATTATATTCGTATAATATATTTTTTATTTTAATTATTAATACTGTCGTATTATATAATAATTGCAATTATATTAATTGATTATTATTACATATTACCTGTATTACACAAATAAATTATATCATAAATAATAAATATATTTCAGTTGAGTGCACATTTATGTAAAGTACTATTTCTTTAGAATTTTATTTATATTTTAATTTAATTTAATTTATTTTATTTTATTTCATTCTAAAAAAATAAAAATTATTTTTATATATTTTAAACAAAAACTACTGTGAATATTAAGTAATATGACAAAATTAAAATGTGTTTCAAGCTTGGTTCCTAAACTATTCATGAACTTGTACTCAAAACATATCTGCCCATCGAAATACACTATGTTACAACAAATACAAATACTATTATATAACCGGCTTTACATTTAAAGCATGTGAACTACCGTCCTCTAATTACTTCCTAGTACTTTTTTCATTAAAATTATCATAAATATTAATGAGGTTTGTTACACAGTTTGTTTTTTGTATTTAAATTTCGTTTTCATTTCGTTTTGTTGTTTTTTTATTAATTTTGAATAAAAATATTCAGATCCAGTGACTGGGTAACTAGCACATATTTTAATATATACATATATATAATATGTATAATGTATATGCCATTAAAAAAATAAAAACATTTAGGTTTATGATATATTTGTAATAATACGATACCTACATATTCATTTTATTTTTGTTAACAATTTAACAAGTAAATATAATACCTACTATATAATATTATATCGATAATATATACAAACGTACTCCAATAATGATTATAATAATATATTATCGAAACATAATAATAGTCACTATTATAAGTAAAAATAATTGGTATCATTATATTATATAAATATATTTTTTTTTCACTTTAACTGATAATTATTTAAGTAGGAATGGACTGTATATATATAGTATTAAAATTAATATGATAATTATTTTTTACTCAATAAAGTTACAGTTTATTGTATCTGATTAAGCAAATGTTTGTTCGAATTACATAAGACAACACTTAAGCCCGGGCTTAAACTTTTTAGGTCCATTGTTTACTGTTTAAAGACCCTCATTTAAAATTTAAAAAATGATAACTAACTTTATTGTATAAATTTATTTATTTTCTAGATTTTTCTGAAATTAATTTTTATATGATAGCCCTTCTGCCCCCCTTTAATCTGAGTTTAAATCAACATTATGTACACAAAATTCTTTAAAATTAAAATGTCAAAAGTCAAAAAAATATAATAATGAATTATGTAATTTAATTGTTTTTCGATTTAGTAAATTAAAACAAATTGAAGATTTAAAGGTAGGTATTTAAAATAGTGTAGAATGAAAAACTGTACAAAATCATTTGAATACAATATGAGAAATTATGTTCATACATACTATCATGGCTAAATACATTTATATTTATATTAATAATTATATTAAATATATATTTAGCCATGCATACTATAACCGTTTTAGTTATAATTTAAAATACAAAAAAAAAAAAAATTAAACTAGTATATTTAAAAGAATTTAATATTTACTTGATTATGATAAATTATTAGGAAATAGTTTGCTTACTTAAAATTATAATGCTATAAATGGGTCTTGTTTATTGATAATCCGGAAAAGTTAACTGGTAAAATAATTTTTGAGTATAATTACTGAAATATAATCATAATATGTAAAAAAATTAGTTTGAAAAAATATTCTATAGTTTAAATTAGATTTGAGATAGTTACTGTTGCTGGTATAATAAGTAGGAACTGAATTACATAGTGAGCTACACACTTACATAAGGTAATTATTGATTATGAAAGTGAATAGTGGACATATATATAGATATTTGAAGATTGATGTAATTTAAATACAAATTAAATTTTATAATCTATATTTTCAAAACATTTTTTTTAAACATGCAGGTATAAAATTATTTTATGGAAGTTTGGTCTAAATAACAGTAAATATTGTAAAATAATAACATTTTAGTTGACATTTAATTTTAAAAAATTCAGTTATTATAACATACTAATGCAGTAATGTGGTTATAGATATATTTTAATATTATGGTATTAACAAGACGTATTTATCTTAAAGTTACCATATTACATTTTGAAGGTAAACTCGTTTCGATTGTTGTTACGATTCCGGACAAAGATTTTTGCTGTTCAGTTATCTATAGGAGGGTTACTAAAGGGTTTAATGTTAAGTCGTAATAATAATGATTTCATGGTTTTTTAAAAAATACAATTACAGCTTTTTGCTGATTAAATATGTTTAAGAATTTATTTGATTTGAAAATGACAAGATTCAAAAAAACTATTTAAAAGATATCAATGCATGTAGTGTATAGTTATTTTACAATTCATATTTATCACATACTAATTTATAGCATCACAAAGTACATGTAACTCATAACATATTATAAAATAAATAAATAGTAAATACAATATTTTGTCGAACAAATGTAGTGAGAAAACAATATTAATTAAATAAAAACCATATTGCCTTATTTGAAATGCGTATAATCCAATTAACTGGTTGGTTTAACAGCTATTAGTGGTTCATATTATTATAAATAGTATGTTTTAAGAACCCATGGATGCATGTTTTTACTTGATTTGCGGAAACCGACTCGGTAACTCATGAGCGGAATGTTGTTAGAATTGTAGGTAGGTTAATATCATAATCCGTATTCTAATTGAAAAGTGGGGATTTTATTTTATTATTTTATTTCCCGATTCCTACTACCACTTTTTATAATTTGCAGAATCTTGTGAATAGTTGTTTCATTATTTGCCAGTGGTGCGTAATTTTTATTACGTATTTATTATTTAAAAATAATATATTTTTCTCAAACACAATTGATTAAAAGTTAAACAATTAAAGTTTTTATTAATTTCATACTATAATGATTAAAAATGTGTTAGGTACAATAAATAAATAAAATATTCAAATTATAATATTTATTACTTAGTATGAATTAACTAGTTTTAATTTTATTCAAAAAAATCATTTGATTATTGTTTTAGTAATTTATAAAATACCTACTTAACTAATTATAATTGCAACTTATTTCTATTTATTTTTAGTTTAATAGATCTTGCTTATTAATTATCCAACTGTAATTTACAAGTCATATTTAATTATTATATATTTGCTATAAATCTTTACAAGTTCATTTTTTATAGGGCTATAACTCATAAATTTCATTAATAATTACAACAATAAAATGATTTAATTTTAATGACCACATATTTGAATGTTTTTCACTATGTGATCATTATTACTTAAAGGACAATATATTATTTGATAAATTTAAAATGTAATTGTTTTGTGTAAAGCTGCTTATAAAACATAATATATAAATAAATCTATTATGCCATAATTATAAGGTTATTTTATTAGTTTAAAAAATTTAAGCATTTTATCAAATGTCTATAGCAAATCGTAAAACGTTGTAGTTTAATCAATATTACCCTGTTTTGAATTTAGTTAGACAATAAACTAAATTATTAATTATTTAACGTAATTGTTTTTAAGATTATAAATATTTTAAACCTAAGATTTCTGTTGAATTAAAAAAAAAAATCTGAGTAATTAATTTTTTTACAAGTTTTATAAATGAGTCTATAACTCTGTCATGCTTCATTTTTTGATATTTTATGTTTCCTGCTTATAATAGTTACTGAATTAAGTAGGTATTTATTTAGATAAGTATGATAAGAAAGTCTATCTAGCAAAAGTTATCTTTCTTTATAAATTTATCATTCTCTTGTTAATATTTAAAATAAGCTTAAGCTATATAAGTTTCAGAAATACGAAATTTTTATTTACACCTGCTTCTGTACAACTTATCGTACACAGTATCAAAAATATATTACTAGGCCTTTTTACTTTGATTATTGATTTTGTATTCTTATTTATCTACTTTTGAATCATTTATACCTGTATATTTAAAAATTCAAATTATAGTAAATTAAATACTATTCACAGATTTTTAGTATTCGTAACAGCCATATTTTGCATAGGTAATGATAAAAGCGTGGATTTGTATGCATTAAAAACCAACCAAATATTGGCTAAAACATCTTAAAAATGCACTAAAATTTTAAGATATGCATGAAAAATAAAAAATATGCATAAAAAAAGTTATTTTTTAAACAATAGTGAAATAATGTCAATATTCAATCATGGCCGTAACCGATATTTTCTTATCTTATTTTACATATTTTATTTCCTTGATTATTGATCTAAGCCCTAGGGCTATATTTGGAAAAATCGTTTATTCTCACAAGTATACAAGTATTAATTTATTTTGATATTAATCGAAACTATAAAAATATAATATTTTTACAAAAAACAAAAAAATATCGAAATATATACTAAAAGATTAAATATGCAATTAAAATTTTAAAATAAGCCCTTAAAATAGAAAAATGTCAAAATATCCAAAAATATGCACTAAAAAAGTTTTATTTTTTAAATCATTACGTCATGAAACAAATTTTGTGCTCACTTAGCATATCATACGATCAACCAAAATAAATATGCAAATGCATAAAAATCGCGCTTTAATAATGATTATCATTTTGTTAGGATATTTTGTTTTTACTATTTTTTTTTCATTATTGAAATTAATAATTCATACAAATCATACAATTATGCAATACGTTTTAGTACAAAAGTGTGAAATCACCGAAGTGTAAAAAACACTTTAACTCACTACAACCTGTTGTTATAGGTTTGATGAAAATTATTTATAATTATATTGTTTACGCAGAATAATAATTCTGTTAACATCATCTGTGATTGTGACACGGATTACATTTAGCTCACATACAGAATAAATATACCTACATACAAATATGGATTAACCGTATATTCTTGGTTTTTTTGATAATTACTCGATTTCATGTACCTACGTTTTAAGGTTTTACCCACGTTCGTCCCACGTTATTATTTACAAACGTCCAATCTATCGTACCGATATACAGAACGTAATATTGTAGTTGCGACTTGGGATTAAAAAAATAATAAACATAATGACTTCAATAATGATTTTTATTTATTCTAGTATTGTTTAATATTATAATCGTGATGGTATTATAACGTCTTAGCTAAATATTTGATTTTGTTTATTTGTACACAACATTTTTATACGATGATGACTAGATTAAAATTATTTAGTATTTCTTTATCATCTTATAATTTTTATATTATAAATACATTTATAAATTTGGTAGATGTTATAAAAATATAACTTTAAATATTTATTAATTATTGTAATATATGTTTTTAATACAATATATGCACTTTAATTAAAATATATAATTGTAATTGTCAAGATGTCAAAGTTTATATACTAGAAGCTTATATTAAAAAAAAAAATTAAAATATTTATATATATAATGTCATATATGTAGGACATGTAGGTACTCTAAGTCTCCATAAAACACACATTTAATCAAAACTTTCTTAATTAATTTAAAATCAATATACCTAGTTATTATTAGTTAATAAGATTCATTTCTAAAAATATTTTTTAAGCATTAAGCAGTTAGAAAATTTAAAATTTTGATTTCTATAAAAATATTTTAATGTAGAAAATATAAATTAAGACACAATAACTTAACGTTGAACTTTTTTGAATATATTTACCTATTACAGATGTGATAAAATTATGTAAAATTTAAGTAATCAAAGTTCATCTTATTATTAATGTATATTGTAGAAGTTACCCTTAAAATAATTTTTTATAGCTATATCCAAGATAATAGGGTAAATTATTATTGTTTTGTTTATTAATATTTAAATATTTTAAATTATCATAGTTGATGTTAAAACGTTTATCGTAAAATATTTAAATTGAATATTTTTCTTATCTATGAAGTTTAACAGTTAATAGAATATTAGTTTAGGTATTGTTATTTATAATTTGAACACCACTGCGAGTATTGAAAAAAATTATGTTTTAAACTCAGAGAAATATTAATTAAGTTGTTAAATACATTGAATATTTTTTTTTCATAACTTTAAGTGATAGGTAGGTATTAATCCTGATTCTTATACTCTTTTTGTACATTTTTATAAATCGTAAAAAATTATTTCACAAATAAATTGTTAATGTCTTTGATTATTAATTAAATATTAGGTATATAAAATGTATATTTATTTGATTTGAAAGTTAAAAACAATATACCTTTATCTTAAAATGTCAAAAGTCTTACCTAATCCTCCGGATCAACAAAATCTATTGGGAAGTAGAACAATGAACGTAAGTATTATATTTTTCTTATCAAAACAAATACATTTTTTATTACTATTACAATAAAATTATTGAATGATGTATTACACCGTAGTACGCGGTCACTGATACTAGTTTACGAAGTGGTCTGTGAGTACTGAGTAGAGTTGTTCAGTTTGAAAACAATATTCTATTGGCAGTAGAATAAACCAGTTTGCGTTTTATTGTTTCCATTGTACCCGTTGGATTCGCGTTTTAAAACATTTTCGAGAATAGTAGTTAAGTTATTGTTTACATAACATGATCCCTATGCTATACGCGTACATATATTTTTTACTATAATATGTATAAAATGACATAATTCATAAGGTGCAGCGTACTTACCTAATTATTCATAAAATCTATATTTTTAAATTTTTATCACAATTCTTTCTATTGTTAGGTTGAAAAAATAATTTAACATTAAGGATAACACGTTTTTCTTTGTTTTCTGTCATATGTATCTAAATTATTTTCACCGGAAGACTTAGATCTAAATGTCGATCTATTACGTAGTTAAGTATGATGAAAAAATGCAAGGTTTTCACTGATATATAATCTATAAAAATATCCATAGTGATAATATAAAAACAGATTTTATATATGTTGAAAGTTTCATAAATAAATAATTTCTCGGTAAAATAGTTCAACGAAGTTTATAATTTGACGTATCTGTAATAATCTTATAGTGTTGTAAATAAAAAGTACTTCAAAGTTCAAGACTGTGAAAATTATTTTTTAGCTGGATAAATTTAAAATTTTTTTGTGTGTAGCTTATCAAAATGGATTTATGAATTCAATTTAAATTTAATTCTAAATTATTTAGTAACTACTTAAATATTAAAATATGTTATTTCAAATTAATAATCAGTATAATATTCAAATTAGTTCGATAATCCTATTTTTAAAATTCTTTTACAGTTATATCTAATAAAATAGGTATAAAATAAAAATAGTTTAGAATTTTGTTTATTGAATTGTAAGTAATAGAACTATAGAAGTGAAGTTTCTTAATATAATAAATATTTAACACATTTTTTTTTTTTTTAAAATGCTCATTTAAAATAAATAATTATTATTATATTTAAAAAAAATGCTGCTAGTCTTTTAAAACATGATCCTCCGCTTATTCTTATTATTATATCCAATAATCAATACTCATTTACTTATTACTGGTTAAATACTATTTGTGTATTTAAAATATTGTATTAAACATCGTACATAACGTAATTTAGTTCAGTGAGCGCTATTTAAAATCAATATTTTATCATTCAGTACCTATCTAATTTTACACTCAATATAAATACAAATGTGTCACTGTTTCTCTCTTTTTTTTTATTTTAAGCTAATTTAGACTTTTATTAAAAAGCAATGTATTATTTTTTAACAAAAAAACTTACTAGTTACTACAATGTAAAATTAATACAATCCTCCCTCTATTTATATTTATAAACGAGCATAACTTTAGTTATTAGTTATTAGTCTTCCTGATAAGTAATGTAGCCTCTAAAGTTCCGTATTTCATAAAATGTTATGGATAATATCTTAATTGAATAGCATGTCAATATATGATTTAAATTATATAAATAATCAAATTTAAAAAAATGGTCATATTGTGGACACCTACACGCGTATAGTCATCAGTATTAACAAATTACAAGGTCAAATTATTTTCTCGTGTTTTTTATACAACTAGACCTGTTTGGTTAGTTTTTAAGTTCTAACATAGTTAAACTATCTTATAATAATAATAATAAAGTTTCATGGTATTATACGCATACATATTAAAGATATGAAAGAAAACGATCGTTAAAGATATTTAGATAATTATAGCCTATAGGTTATTTAATTAGGGAGAACTAGGAAGATTCATATTGTTATTATTATTATTTGCTTGTTTCATGATATTTTTGAAATATTAATAATTAATTTCATTGGTAATCATTAATTTGGTGAGAATAAGAGTTCTTAATTTCCCATATAAATTTAAAATGTTAAATAAAATTTATTGTACAGAAAACGGTTTTTCAATTTTTATTAAAAAGATAGAATAATTGAATACAAGCTTATTTATGTTATATTATATGGTAAAAAAAAATTAATATGTCAATTCTAACCATAATAATTTAAACATAATAAAACCATTGGAAATATATTTTGTCATATATAAGTTGAAATTTCAAATTTGTAATATTTAGAAAATTTATAATTTCCATAGTAAAATAAAAGATGATACATTTGTTTTTTATTAAAATGGGCAATTTTTAAAGATCAAAAATTAATCGAAATTTTATTTTGTTATTTTAACACATCAAAATTATCGTTATTGTACATAATTATGCATTTTATGTTGACATAATGCTTTATTTATAGATACGCACAACAGAAAACTATTTATAATTTAAATAATATAATTAAATATCACTTATAAATCTAATTTGTAACATTACTGTACGTATTTAATACATTTTGAAAATCTATACTTCTAACTTTAATTTTTATTAGTTACCTCATCGTCTTATAAACACAGAAAACTTAACTTTAAATGTATGTCTAATATATCATTGATTTATAATCTGTGTAAATAATACATATCACTGAATACAGCATACACATACACATATTATAATAACATAGGTTCTGTAAAGTTCTTATTTTATCTTCCTCAATATAGTATGTTATAAAATTAAAATATGTTTTTTACTTACCTTTTAGTAACTAGGAATTGTTTATTAAATACAAATTATCAAAAAAGGAAATATTCATTTATTATTATAAGTTAACATGTTTTTTTTGAAATTTGTAAAGAATTCAACAATTTTTATACTCAAGCTAATATAGGTATGTAGATTTAAGTATAGATCTTACGATAACACACACACGCACTTCTCAAATCTAGAATAATTAAAAAATATTATTTTAATGTATAGACAAGATCATAAACAAAAACACCAGACGCCTAGTTTATCTAATGTGTATGAGCTGATCGATGTCAAATGGCACTCTGTTTCTTAGTGAACACTAAATTCCTTTATATATATATTATATATATCTCGCGAATCTATTGTATGTATAATGTATAGTGTATGTTACATAAACTTACATTAATTTTAATTTTACTAGTAAACATTTTTTAAGTTAGTATGTGTTAAACCATTGGTAAAAATATTGTTAAAAAGATAAGACGAAGTTCAATGATACCAAGGACGTTAGTAGAGGGTTATATCAAAGGGGGAACAATAATTTTGTGCATTATAAAATATGTGCTTGTGCAGTCATACTCGGACGATCTAAAAGGTGGGGAAAACACCTTAAACTAGAATAGTTTTTAGTAGGACTAAATCCCCTCTGTATACATTAATTATGTATAGGGCCTATGGATGTTAGCTTTATAACATTTGTACGGTGTATTTATATGTCAATATATCTTGAGACCTTGGACATATACTTGTCATAGTAAATATTGTAAATGTAATGTAAGTGTTTTATTATATTTAATTACGTAAATAATTATAACATATCAATATTATATTATTATGTAATAATTTATTCAAATTTTAAATTGTAGAACGATTCTACTAGAACCTCGATAGATTGTACCCCCGATGATCCAATGAACATGTTAGACGGGTAATATATTATTCGATTAATAATTTGTCTTTTTTTATTTCTCTAAACATAAATAATTTATTTAACAAATGTATCTTGAATAATTTTGATATTTTGAATCCCCTTCTCAGTTTCATCTAACTCGCGCTAATTTTACCAATTACACTTCAATATTATTTTTGAAATTAAAACTAAAAACAATAATTTACAAAAAAATACCTAATTTTTAACTTGTAAATAATTAAATTAACTTAATCTTTTTTAGGCATCTTATTTATCTTTTATACAAATATTTTTTTCGTAATTTGCTATCAGAGCTCATGCAAAATGTCTAATTTCTTTGTGTTGGTACATTTAAAGGACTCATGTAAATTCTGCCACTAATACTTTTTTTTAGTATAAGCAACCAAGAAAAAAACAGGTAAAAATAGATACGTGTGAATTCCACTAGTGGAAAAAAATCAGGTAATAGTTCAAAATTACATTTTAAAAAGACCATTGGAGGAGTCGTATTTTTTACGAGTATTGAATTCGATTGAAATATTGAATCTATTTATTAATAAATATATTATATTTAAAGTCAAACCACTTTTTAACGTCAAAAGGATCAAATAATATTTGTTTAAATATTACATTTTAAGTTTTAACTATACAATTTAGAATTGCTAAATGGCTAATTAGTAATAAAAAAATATTTATAAATCGATTCGCAGCTAGAAAATAGTTTGACTCATATTTATGATGAAAACATCAAAGTATATATTTATAGATAAAAATAAGCAATAAGCAAATAATTTCCTATGCAGTTGGTTATATAGGTATGTAAGTCATCAATATGTAGCTTATTTAGTATTTACATATCTGCATACCTATCTCATATCAACAGTGACAACATTTTAATGTGAAATTACGAATATCAAAACGTATATTATTTTGATATTTCACTTCTGTCAAAACAGTCGACACCAATTCGGAAGTATCTATAGGTATACGGAATAAGTCAAAATAACTAACAATACATTTTAGATTTAAAAAAATGATTACATATATAATATGTACAGAATATTTAAAAATTATTTAAGTCAACCTTCAGTCTAAATAAGGAATCTTAAAATCCATTAAATTATTCAGTACTCTGTTCACCATATTATGTTTAGGAAAAAACTATTTATTTAAACTATTCTAAGCTATAATAAAGTAAGAAAAATTTCATACTTTTATATACGTTAAAATTACTTATAATTTCTTATGATAAAACTTTTTATAATAAACTATGTCAATTATAGGTAGTTAAGGCTATATTTGGGTGTTAGTTTCATATACACATGTTCAATAAAATTTCTTCTTCTTCATTCTGTCGTGACGGTCTTCATATTCCCTTCCCTTCCAAATAAGCCGTAATTTGTATTGCCTTATCTGAAATTTCATGAGTCAAAAAATTTTCCTTTCTACACTTAATCGATAGTAGGGGGCATGGAAACAGATGGTCTGCATCCTACTTCCCATCCTCTTTTAATTCCCATTTTTTTCATATTACTCGCTGTCCTTCCAGTTTCGGTTTGTAATCTACTTAGTGTCTTCCATACCGACCATGACAGATGGCTTCCGGTTAGTAAGCTATCCTTCGGATCCTTCCATAGCTATGTGAGTTATGCCCTTTCATTCCCTCCTTCCATAAGTCTATTCTTGTTGCTTCACGTGTGTTCGATAAAATAAGGTATTATATACTAAATAATCCCTTTTTCAATTTTTTATTTAAGCATTGCTGATGGCAGGGTAAACACTTACGCATTACTTACAGTAAATGGACACTGTGTACTATCTATTGTTTGAATTAGTAAAAATTGATCATGGATACGTTCTATGGTGATAATTAATTGGGAAAAATTGAATATATTTTACAAGATAAGATTAAATTAAATTACTCAAAACTTTAGATCGTGAATCGTGATCGCAATCAGTATGAGACATGAGTTTGATAATACAGTAGAACATAACTTATACACTCTAAAATACACTATAAACCAAAACTAAATTACTAAACTAAATTAAAAAAAATTTAAATATAAGTATGAGTATACTATTTTACGAATATATAAATCAAATATTCTTTGAAAGTGTTCAAAAGTGACTTGTATGGGCAAAGTTATTATAAACCTTTATGATCCGGTGAGTTATAAATTATCAGTTATAAATCATATTATTTTATAATATATCAGAATATTTTTTTAAATACTTTTATATTATGTTTATGTCATAATATGAATTATTTATAAAATGTACCGATCATAATCACGATCCGAATGATAACACTACAATATTGAAGCTGAAATCTTTGCACTTATATGAAAAGCCGAGCTATTAATAAAAAAGAATCAACAAATCAAATTCTTCTGCCTGTAGCTTATGAAAAATTTGCCATGCTTTTAATTTTTAAATTTATATATTATGACTTATAATTGACAGTGAATATTTTAAAAGTTCACAAAGCCTGTACATAGCAAAAATTATTATTATTATTATTTGTCTTTTAACTACCTACTTGTATTTTTCAATAACAAACTATATGATAATATGCATACATTTTTCTACTTGAAATAGTACACTATTCGTAGTTTTATTTTTTTACCTCCCCATAATGAATAACCTTAAATGAGTAAACTAATATAATTAATTAAGACAATGAGCAGTATGGAATTTTAGAAAAACTTAAAATATAAAATACATAGTTATGATACAATAAAGTAATTCACATATTGTAATGATGTCAGTTAATAAGACCAATTTAAAATTTAAAATGGTTGTTCATGTTATTTTACTGTAAAAGCTAAACTATGAAGAAATGGTTTATAAATTTACCAAAAATCGAAACTTTATTGTTGTTGTTAAATATTTGCATAAGTATTAATAAAATTAAGTAAAATCGGTCAAGATTGGCAATATATGCAACTGATGAAAATTGACTTAATCATCATACAGAACTCGTTATGATTGTGATCAAAGCATTAAAACTATGATTTTTTCAATAGTGTGTTTTCATTTTGTTTCTTGGAAAAATATTACTGAACATAAAAAGTGTTTCAAAAGTTGCACATAATAAATCAGTAGTAAGTTTTACATGTTAGTGATGTTAATATTAAATAATGTGCAACTGACTTTATAAAAATTACAAAAAAATATTTACGAGTACATTTATCATATTTTATTTATCGCATTTTTAAATGTGTTCGCTTTAATGAAACAACCTTGATTTGTAACATACATTATGTAGACTTTTTTTATAATTCAATGATTTATCAATGAGTAGAAATTTGTTTTAATAACAATTTATTTAATTCTTTTTTTTTCTATCGTATAAATAATTTAGTTTTAAAATAAGAATACAGGAAGTTCACGTACTACATATTATAATTTGTATTTTTCATAATAATATTAAAATACTTCTTTAAAATATATAAAGTATTAAGTATAATTAATCTGTAAGTTACAAAAAAAAAGATATTACATGCAATAGGTATAATACTCATTAATACTGTATCCTTTTTTTTATATATATAAAGTAAAAGTATAACAAATTGTATATTCAAATATATTTTTTAAATCATTTTGGGGAGATAGGGAGGGATTTGGAAAGCTAATTATAAAATTATACATTCATAAAATTGATAGGTATATTGAGTAAATGTAAAAATATTGAATACAGTTATATATGGTACAATAAGATAATATTTGCAATAACAATATAATAATAATTTGGCAACTCTTATAAAATAATAAGTTTGTTAATAATTTATTAATATCATAAAAACTTATATATTAATTTAATACAATATAGGTTAATTTTTTTTTTAATCATTGTTATGTAATTATGTAATTTTTTCATAAATAATATTCATCTATTTCTGAGAGATACTTCGTATATAATTATCACCTACTTGATCATAAGAGGCAACTATAGTGTAGTGTAGGAAATTTTTTATTTACGATAAGGATGAAAAATAATTTTATAAGTATGCTTTTGTACATTTTTATTGGGTATTATTTACGTGAGTATTTTTCTACTTGATATTATTTCCAAGGATATTTTTTCTAGCATTTATTTTTTACCTGGTATTTTTTCTTAGGTATTTCTTCTTCGGTCATTTTTACCGATTACCCTGTGAATATGTTACCTATACTTAATTAGCAGGCTGCAGCTTTGATAAGCTTCAAAAAATTAATTATTTTACATAATTTATTAATTGTATCATCGTCGGATACACAAAATAAAATAACATTTAATAAATTATATTCTTTAAATATATGTATATATAACTATATAAAAGTATATGTAGATAGATATAAATGCTTATGGGCGGCCATAGGTAACATTTTAAGGGGGTCAAAATAAAAAAATTTAAATGTAAGGTAATAAAGTTAAAAATAATATCATGGTAATATTTATTGATCCATAAGTTTTAAATATTGTTTGTCTAGGGGGGGGGAAGTGCTTTATCTTTCTTCCCCCAATGGGCGTCTACGTAAATGCTACATAAAATTTAAAATGTGTATAATAAATTATTACTAAATCTTAAAAAAAAATATGTAATTGACAATTATATTGTATTAATTTTTACTTGAGTCATGTTATGATGTTATGTAAGTACCAAGCTAATTACCTATAGTACATACATAATACTAAACTGCCAAAAATATATCTGTGGGTAAATAGTAGTGCCGTTTATTAAGAGTTATTTTGAAAACCGTAATATCTTTCAAACGTCTGGTCGTTTTTAAATGAGACAGTTTTGGAGTTTGATTATTTATAAAAAAAAAAATAAAAAAGACTGCACATTTCCTACATAAAACATGTTTTTGAATTATTTCGAGTGCTGAATATATTAATTGTGCAAAACACTTTTGCTCTTCGATATAGTATAACTAGTTTAACCACATGTTATCAATTATAGTACCTGCTTTAATACAATGCGCCCTTACTATAGTATTGTAAAAAATACTTTTATTTTGTATTCGTAATACGTATTCGAATAAACAGTTGATAACGTATTCAGAATACGTATCTGAATAATTTTCAAAAAATATATTCAAAATAATTTTTTTTTGTTTTTGGAAAAGATAGTATTTAATTATAAAATAAAAATAAAAAAAACATACCTATTCTGAATATAAATTCGAATATTTTTATTTGAATACTTAACAAGACTAATGTTTACTAAATTATAGTAATGTGTAAATAATTCTTTTTTCATGTACATTTTCCTGGTTTTTTCATGAGACATCCCTTTATTACATAGCCATTGTAGGTATTAAAAATTGTAAATGTTTTCAATGCGTTTCTCATGGGTTAGCATGCTAGAATAAAATTTAAGTTGTATGTAGTAGCCAGTAGGTACTAATATTAATTAAATATACTACTATTATAAAACTGATTTAAATTAAATGAGCTTACAGAAATATAATGTAATAATACATCACTATAATATATATATATATATTGTATTTAATATATTTATGACGGACAAAGTTTTTAATGTCGAAGTTTGCATCAACAGTCATGACCAAGGTTCGAACAGGTTATAATAAACTAACTATTAAAGATCTTGTATTAGATTCTATAGATGTATAACAAGTTTTATATTTGTATATTTATGTTCACATGCGTCATGTGCATAGGTTTTTACGTTTTTGTAATTTATAATCAAGTCATAAACTCATAACTCATATTAACTTTGGATTTTGGATATTTATAAAATTTCATATTATTTTCTGTAGATACAGTTGTTTAATATTAAACTATAATAAATTACAATTTGCCTTTTTTAGAGACTATTGTGGTATTTTTCAGTTTAAAAAATATAAATATATAAAAACTGGTAGTTTTAAACTACGTTAATTCAATAACATTTATGTTTTTATTACTTATTTCTTACTAAGAATGAAGATTATTCAATCAAAAATGAAAACAAACATTTATTTTTGTACGTTAAAATAATATAATAATTATTAGAATAATACTGTTGGGTAGATAGTAACTATTAAGTACGTATTAGTGGTATGTTAAATAAGATTCATCAAATATTTACTAAGATGAGTATCTACACTAAAAAAATAAAACCGAAGGTTTTATTGAGTAATAATATACACTTGTTTTATGGATCTCTAATTATTGTCTCATTACTATATTATTTCAATAAAAAAAAAATGTACAATCAAATTAGACCTACTGAACCTAATGTATAAAATTCAATATCGAGACACTTTCTCCTCAGTCTACTGTATTTATAATCTTTATACTATTTTAAGTATTGGCTACCTAGGTACTTGATATTTTATAAATAGGTATTTGTCTAATTGTTTTTTAAGTTAACACTAATTTTTATGTTATTTGTACACTATACAATAATATACATTGATAATGATAAAGTATGAGTTTTTTTACAGCTTCTAAGAAGTATCCAAACTAATGTAGTTTAACGATTACAACTATATATGTATTATATATATATATACATAAAAGAACGTTAATTACAAATAATATAATATACAAAAAAAAAAAATAATAAGTACTGAAAATGTTTTTCATTTAACACAGCGTGATGGATGATAGCAATCTTACACATAAATTGGAGGAGCCCTGATCTTGTCCTGTTGATGGCGAGTGGTAGATTCACCGATTATATTAGAACTTAGAAGTGTCGAATTTTATTTCACTGTTCTCATCGTTCGCCAATACAGCGAATTTATTTGGCAAAAATAATGACTTAGTTATTTTTTGGCCAGCTTGGATAGGCGAATTAGGAGATGATGACAATGACTTGGAAATTTTCGGAGAGGTGACGTTATCTATTTTGAGGTGAAAACACGCTCAATGGTGTGAAACCTGTGAACTGTTTCATAATTAAAACAAGCGATAACGGAGCGTACAATTTTACATCGTGCGATCGTATTGCAGGTCAACACCGGACTGATAATTCAATAATTTTAAAACAGCGTAAACACCATGGTCTCCATTGTTATTTTTTAATACATATTTTTTTTATTTATAAATAACAACCATATTAAATACATAATATACTTTTAAGAATTGTGTTTGTTTACCGTTTATGATCTAATACTCTAAGCTTGTGTTATAGGTATTAAATCAGTAACGTATTTAGGGGGGGGGGTGCAGGGAGAGCTTGGGCCTCGGGTGGTAAATTTTGGAGAGAATTTTGATATAATACGGTACCTAGGTCATTTGGGTGATAAAAAAGTAATGGCACTCAGATAACCTGGGGCGCAAAATTCCTAAATACATCTTTGTACTAGGTAAAGAATTAAAGACTAAACCTATGTATAAGATATTATACATTTGGTAAGTATTAGATGTACAATAAGTTGTAAATAATTAATTAAAATTTAGAGAATAGTATAACAAGAAATTTAATTAAACAATTCAAATTTATAAATCAAAAAAAACAAAAATTATGTGGGTGAAAATGTAGATACCTATTATATATTTATATTAAATAGTATCGTAATAATAATAAAAACTATAACAAGTTATAATTGATAAATCAGACGATTTTTGTAATTTTAATTTTATATGTTTAATGATAATTATTTTAAATATTTGAATGCATTGATTAAAAATATATTTTTTATGTAATTTATAATATTGTATATTTACGAGCAGGTATACTTATATTAATATTTAATCGTATAATTTTAAACCATCTTTACTCCCACAAAATAATATAATATACTATATAGCCATATAGGTATTCTCGTGATCGTAATGGTCGCATAAATAAAGAAAAAATATCAGCATGAAGCAGGAAGTAGAAAAACATCTGAAATAATAAACGTGTTTGACAGCGCTGTATAGTGAATAAAGTGAGTTCTAGACATAGTTCAAAACGATGCAGATAGATGGCAATAATATTATCTCTCGAAAGCAATGACCAAGTATACTGTATAGTATTATTATGGTAGTTGGTTAGGATATCAGCTGTTCAGTAAACGCTGATGCGAAAATTGGCGCGTGTATGCGAGATTTTTTGGTTGGAATTTGGAATATGAGTCTAATACCATTGTTTAGTAGTTTCTTATGAGTAAAAACAAAATGATTTTATCATTATTTTTAATAAATTTAAAACCAAAATAACATGGAAAAATATCTAATTCCTTTGTTTTAAACTCTTTGCTTATTAGTTATTTTTTACCTTCTTTTTCTGTTTTAACCGACGATGCCACAGGAGCTGCTTTCGCATTGCCTCCGCGGCGCCGCCATAGTTTATTTGAAAACAAATAAATGCTTATTTTTTACCTTCCCTAACCCTAAGGACTCGTAGTGAGGACCGCTGATTTAAAGCTTCGACAAAGACGCGATTACATACGTATTATAACTTATAATTCATAAGAACTAATAACTTATAAGTAAGGTACAAAAGAGTAAAAGAAAATTGACTTGAAAACACCGGTAAGTAAATTCAAAATAATAATATGTAGGTAATAATTTAGTACTAGAGATTTGAATGATATTTCTTATTGCCTATTGGACTATGAAATATTTTACACTCAAAGGTTTTTCATAATCATAATATTATTTTATGAACATTATTTATTATTATTCTATAAATAAATGTAAATGTTAAGTAGGTAATAATACTTATTTCTTAAGCTGGGTTCACAGCTACGTCGTCAATCGTGTCATAGTCCTTTTAATTTTTCTCTTATTTTGATTGGCCATTATAAATACGGTATTATTCACTAATCATTATCTATATTATGAACAAATAAATATTATTTGATGCCATGTCACCATGTAATTATTTTTGAAGTTAGTTAAATTAATAATATTAAATGTAAAGCAAATGCATAATATAATACATTACATACCTACATACCTACAAATTATTAATATTAATATAAGTACATAATAAAACATCCCTAGAATAGGCTAATAAACCATTTCCGCTCAGAATCGTAGGCAATGATTTATATAAAAATACATGTATTATATACATTTATATACACGACGTAGCATTATATTATTTATTTACCTTTTAAATTTTATACAAAATTTAACTTTTAATGTGTACCTGATGTTATACTTTAACCGTATTTTTTTGTATTTTGTACTATTTTTCCAATCATCTTATATAATTGTTGTTTAAATCTTTCATTCCACGGTTAGTTTTAAATTACACGAAATAATGTTATAGTCTATTATAATAATACAATAATTTGGTATATCTTTATGATATAATAAGGTACATCGTAAACATCGTAGACATTCTTGAAACAATGTTCGTATTTTATAAATTATTTAAAAAATAATTTAGTTGTACGTAAAGTTGCGTGTTTCATAAAAAATCGGGCTCAGTTGTTGCATTTCAATTATTTCGTGGTTCGTCAAATCTCTTTAGTTACGCAGCACGTAGAGCGGTTGGTAGTAGCACAGGTCTCTCTTGTACAAACGCGCGCAGTCCTCCACGTAGAGTGTAGGCCGTAGAGTCAGACGAGTCAGTTAACAGGTGTTCGTCCTGCGTCGCGGTTGTGTGTCGGTTATCTGTTCTGGTCGTGTTTTTCTTTTAAGTTTAGTGTCAATTACTAATTATAAACTCGTGATAAGTATTATTTAAAGTTGGCGAATGTTATTCGAATTTAGTGTGGTGTATTGTATTACAGTTCTGGAAATTGACAACGTGAGTTTCCATACAAAATTTGATTTAATTGCATTATTATTAATCAATATGGATTGTACACAGTAGTTCAGTACTACAGGTCTACAGCTAGCATTTTGTACATTGATAATGTTAGGAGTTATTTAAAATAAAATACACGAACAAATATCATAGGGAAAATCTAAAATTCTAAACTGTAAGAAAGTTTACTCAAAATGTTTATGCTAATTGTTCATTTCATACTTACAACGAGATGTGAAACATGTTATTAAGTATTAATAATATAGAAATATGATGTAAAATACTTCGGAATGTTGTTCAGTGTTCACACATTTGGCTTGCATTTATAACTATGTGATATTGTAATATTTATTTGTAATTATATATGAGGCTCACAAAAATAAATAAGAAAATAGGCTAGACCAGATACATGGGACCAATAATTTGTGAATCTGAATGCCCGGGATGCAATATGCGATCCACTTAATAGTTTTCATCTGGATGAAAAACTAGGTACAGAATATCATCCATCCATACCGTATCGTTTACGTGTGTATTATCGTGGTTTCGTATGATTTCCCACATTTGTTATGAGTGATAGAATTATTATTTTGTTTAGTTTTTTTTTAATTTATTGTTTCTTCCGCTGACCTTATTTTTTATTTATAAAATAAAAGAAAAACGTATTCATTATTTCTGAAAATATAAACAATATACCTAATAATATAAAACAAATATACAAATAGACAAATAATATATACAATTATACAAATAATGTAAAATGTAATGTTTGTAATTATTTAGAAATACGTTTTAGGACTCAACCATCTCTAAATTAATTTTTACAAGCATAATATTTTGAAATAATTATCACCAAAAAATTGTTTATTTAGTACAAAAACCATTTAACCATTTGATATTCTTTTCAAATTAATATGATTCGATTAATAGATTAATAGTTTAAAGAAAAAAAAAACTGTTAATTATCAAATTCGTTTTCTTTTTTTTTTTTTTTTTAATAAAATATGTCTAAAAGTATGAAACTGCTTGTACGGTTTTAATAAATATTAGTTTTACATATAAAAATAACTACGCATTTTATACGTTTCAATTTAAATTACTATAGTAGTCTAGTTAGATACTTATATTTATAAGATAAGATTAATACTATATGCACATGCAACATGATTATAATAAACTACAGGAGTCACTGTAGATACAAATAGGATAGGACTTAACCTGGTTAAGTATCTCGAAACCTTATAGAATCTATATTCTATAATATAGATAGATACTAACTACTAAATATATTTGCATATGCTCATAGTAAGAACTATTATTATATTTACCTGTTGAATTATAATGTAATTGTATACTATATAAGATATAAATTTGCATCTTATCTCTTATTAAAATTAATATATATTATATAAAAATTATTTTAATACTAATTCTCTTTTTTAAATCTGTATTATAATTGCAAACCAACTCGGAAACACGTAATCATTCTAAGGATAATTTGTAATCATATTACTATAGTGTAATTTAAGAAAGGTAGTATTTTATATAGTTTTTTTCAAAAAGAGCTTGTTAAAGATTAAGGTCTATTTAAGACTGTGTCATTATTTTGTGAATTTTTTCATAATAAAAATTATAAGTTATACATTTATTAATAACTAACTTTAAAATGTACTATTTTGATTTTTGACTTAATCAGTGGTTACTTACAATAAATAAATTTCAATTGTCTTAATATGACAAGGTTAGGTTGATTACAAGAGTCTTTAAACTACATTATTCAAAATAATTGAAAGAAAATTGATGATATAAAAATATGAAAAAATACTAAGTATTCATAGTTTAGTATAATTTTATTATTTGCTAGTATTTTAATAATACCACACATTCTATTCCTATGTTAATACCTATTTGTATAATTACATTGCAATTCAACATAATATTATTATAATATAATAGTAAAGTCGTAATAATTATGACTGTCCAATTTATTGGTTAAAGCGTTTATAAATATTCATAATACCTAAGAACTTAACGAATTTTCAATCAAAACAAAAAATATTTATACTTATACTTTCAAAAGATAATTTTCCGAAAAATTATTTTATTGTTTTCGGTATTATTTAAGTATCCGCAAAATATATTTTAGATAATATAAATTAATCTGACTTTTAAGTTTAAATTTTTTAAGTTTTATACTTCATAATATTAATAATTTTATATTGAAATGAAAACATATTTCCACCCTAAAATATTATAAATGAGATAATTATTAGTGGTATTTTTATTATTTCATTGTTAAAAATTTAAATTTTTATCAATTTGGTGATTCATTGCAAGTTTTGAAAATTGGCAGTGTGAGCAATAAACGATTTAAATATTCAGTACCTACTGAATAGATTTTAAGCTTCATTATATCATTAACAAATACCTAATGCATTTATTGTATTTATGACCAAAATACCACATTTCAGCTTAAGAATTCCGACTATTGGTGTATTCCTCTCACGTATTTGGCCCCAACATTATTGTAGTGTAGGTACACATTATACGAGTATTCGCGGTGTTCCACGGACGCGCACAAACGTGAAATGACTGTTAACAGGTGACATCATGCTAACACCTATCCAAAATATAATGCTATGAGTATGGGACATTGAACCTTTGTATTTCTGGTATAGTTCGTATTATATTATTATTATCATTATTAACCGTGAAATTCTTTATAAACTCACATGCAGCGTACCTATATGTTTTATACGATAATATAGTGTGAGATTGTGAAGTTACCTTTTTTTTACAGTTATATTTATATATATAACAATCATTGTAAAAATATTAAAAATGTACTAGCGTATAATGTGTTAGTGATACGCCTAAATAAATGCCTTGCTGTTCGTTAATAAAAAAATAGAAAATTAAACATTCATACATATTAAAATAAATTACAAAAATAAAAACGTCATGGGTTGTACCTACATAAAATATCTATAAAATCTCTTTTAAAACAACAAATAACAAATGTAAGTATGTAAAATATTTATCAGATTTATAAAGACACGATTTACAAGATGAATATATTTAATATCATCTGCTCTAAATTCACACGAAATTATTTATTTGCAATGTTACAATTACATGAGTAGGTACATGACATTCATCTAAACTATATCATTTATATACATTTTGTATTCTTTATTTAACTTACATAAGTGCATTTGAACTTGTTTTTAGTACATCGTAATACCTGTCGGAAAAATATTTTCATATTTGATTAAAAATAAAATATTTTATATTTTAATGATTTTTAATTCAAAATAATAAAATGACTGCTATGGTCATTGACGTAAAATACATGTAAAATATAATATATTATATAATATATTACCCATATAGATCACAATTAGAGTTTTATATTTTCCAATATTGTCTTTTTATTATATAAATTTATTCATAAAGATCTAATATTTAAGCGAAGGCTATGAAAATTTGGTTCGGATACTTTACTACAATAAATTCATCAGCCACTTCCTAGTTTTATACTCTCAGTACTTACATAACCTACATATTTTAAAACATATAACGTTTGAATTAAAAAATTAAATTCGATATCAATACTTTTAATATTAGAATATACTTATTATAATTTTATATTTGGTGCCAAATGATTGTTTGCAGAAAAAAATAATCTAATATCAGAGAGGAAAATAATTAGGTACCTACTATAAATGATGACCATGTTTATAGTCGTTCGGGTCGTGGGAGGAGGACGATACGTTGACCTTAAACTCCGGTCGATGATGTCAAGCTATAGAACAACGTGCTGGTTGCACATGAAACCGAAATAAAAAAAATGACAGACCATATTATATGCGTTATTATATAGCAGTCAGCGGAGAAAAATGAAGCCGATCAATTAACTACTTTCCCTGCAAAAATTGACTTTTACTTAAGATGCCTTCCGGGGGCTGGCTGGGGATCAAATAGGTATATTGAGACAGTCCAATGAACCGCATTCCTAAAACTCACCTGAATATAATATGTTATGGGCCTTGAATCCGGAAATCCTGCCTGTAACCTAATTTTATATGCTAAATAAAAATACATTGATCAACATAGACGTTAGAGGGTTTGACCCTCTAGTTCATTAAATTAATTTTAATTATATTTGTGTACAAAATAGTATAAAACGATGTTTTACCTATTTAATTATTTATGATAAACAATTATTGTAAGTTCATTTCTATGATAATATCAAAATTAATTTGTTTACAGTAGAATTTTACGTTGAAATAAAATTATATAGTACAATTAATTCTGTTGTATTCAGTGAACGGTAAACTATGTCTTATTATATTATTATTTTTAAATGTTCGGGGTTTTATTAAATTATATTAGCTAATATGTTTTTTCCAACTTTAATTTTTCTCTCATGAATTAATAATATTATTTAGTGTTTAGAAATTTGATACTAGTTAATTTGTATAGTTTAGTTTTAGAATACTTTAATAATAAATAAGATGTCTAGACTGTGGCAGTGGACACATGTATGCATTGTGCATGTATAATATATATAGACTGATAAAGACTAACTTTGATATATTTTTAACCTCATACCTAAATATTATTATGATAATCATATAAAATAATGTTTTTGTTTTACAGAACTTTTCATGATGGGCGATTACGACAGGATCCACAGAATGTGTCAAAAACGTGGGGAATTATGGGAGGATCCAGATTTCCCGGCCACCCAGTCGTCAGTGTTTTACCACCAAAAGCCTCCATTCCAATTCGTGTGGAAAAGACCGAAGGTCAGTAACAAGTTAATAATAATATTTCGAAGCTGCGCTATAAGAGAAGTTTTTAACTAAGCCATATTAATCGATAAGGTAGACATATGATGGTGGGCGATTATATAAGTATAATTAATATAACTAGTAGGATGATTGAGCACCCACACAGTGCTGTAAAGTTGTAGGTACAAGTCAACGATACAACGACCTTTAAAAAATTTAATTACGTAAAATCGGATAAATAAGGTATTATAATGAACGCCTGTGTTATTTAACAGATTATAACAGTGTATAAAGACACGTGAATGACGTGATTCTGTATTTTGTGTAGGTAGTTATACAACTTACAGCATGCGACGTTTATCTATAAATACTATATATTGTGTATAATATATACATTAAAAAGTAAATCTAGTGTTTTAATGGATACTCTGGAAAATGTTGAAAATGTATTGAAAATATTAAAATATTTACTTAGAAAATACAAGTGTTATTTTGACTAGATGATTAGATATTTTAAATTATGCTAAAACTAATTTTAAACATGAAAATAGTATTTCTATTGTAATTTATTTTGTATAACATAGTATTATTGTACATAATATGTTTTATTTTTTTTTTTGCGATTTTTTAAAATAGTCAACTATATGGACATTATTATTTTTAAATTTAACTGATAGAATATATTCTAGTAAGGATCTGTTGAATGCAAATGGCGTTTGTCATTTATTTTATTTCTATAATTATTATCACGTTTACTGTATCGACCACGTGCAATCGTGTTCTTATAGTCAGGTAATCATTGTTATATGAGACCGGTTTGCCCAAAAATCGTTTTCGACTTTACGTGAATGGGATGACTTGAGAATTTGCAATTTTAACGTAGCAAGTGATGCGTCAGCTGGTTCGTAAAATGAATATTATGAAGAGGATAGGATGTGAATTTATTTCACATATTAACTTAATTATATGTAATGTATTATGTAACGTATATACTGTTATATATATAATATAATAACATGCTCTACGCATCTCATGTCGAATATGTCAACAGCTGGGTCCGGTTTGTATATTGGACTTGTCGATAAGGCCACTCCTAAAGTTCGCACCCAACAAGTCGCGAACATTATTATCTCTCTCAGCGAGAGGTGTTCAATACACTCATCGTGACTACATGTAACCATTGTTCGCCGCAAGAATTGAAAATCGTATTTATTGTTTTACTATCGGACTTGTATTCAATGTTAATTACTATTACTTGGTTACCTATAATACATGTTGGCGTCATTATAATACGGTGCACATCGATGCACAGCGGCACATGCTCAATAAAATAGCTTGGTAACTGTGTACAAGCATCGAAGTATACGTATGCAAGTTGCGCCGCCGCATTCTCAAATGTATGACTAATATATTTTCATATACTCCACTGTATGAAAAATATTCCCGTCCGTTTACAATGCGACTAATAACCTCTCCTAAACCGTTTACAATAAATTAACCAAACTAAATATGTTCCGACTAGTTAAATACTGTTGTGACTTATTGTAATTAATCATATATTAATCGAACTACATACACACACACACACACACACACACACACATATATATATATATATATACATACATCGGTTTGACAGTTTAATGATGGTCATGTTCGAGATTTAAACTACTATGTATAAAAAACTTAAAATGTGTATGTTCTTCGCATATTGGATTCAATAACATTTTTTTTTTCATTTAGGCATTAAAAATCAATAATAATAACAACCACATTGCGTTGTAATTGAAATGGTTTATTATTAATCTATAATTGTTTGTAAAAAGTGAACCAACTGTACTGGGCAAATTTATTTGACATATGGTTCATAATACTGTGTAGTATATGTTATTTTTCACTCGAATAATTCAACTAAAAATCTCATTTAAATGTTATGGTTTTTATAATAATAAAAAAATACTGTTAAATAAAACGAATTCATTTTAACTACAGTAAAATTGTATGACTCAAATAAAAAAAAAAAATAACTATGATCACTGTTTAATCCAGTGATAAATTACCAATATTTAATGATGTTTTTAAATCGCACTAATATTTAACTCCCACGCGTATAGGCAGACAAATTATTTTTGCATTAATGTTTCGTCATGTTCCGGCTCCTTAATTATGCGCTGTCGCATTGTTAAAAAATGTCACTGAAACAAATAAATACGAATGGCCAATTACCATTTATTTTTCTTCTAAGTACTATAATACATCGTATGTACGTGTATTATATCATAGAGCGTAATTATTTTTTAGTTTCGGACAGTCGAGTCTGTAAGAACGATATCTCTGCAGTGTTCGTTTTCAGCACACAATAACTACTAAAACGTCCACCTAGTAGGACACATTTTCTAACGCACCACGATGTCTATCGTCTGAATGCCTAATTTTATTCATTTTGCTCGTCATTGGTCATTGATAATCAATGAACGTTTATAAATTGAAAAATAAAAATAAATTACAACGATTCATTAGAATGAAAATTTAATAATTATTATGATAATATGTACGTGTACGATGTAAGTGAATATAAATACGTGTTTCTTTTGCTTTTTATACGCGTATGATGAAGAACCACTGACCATTGTAAGTAGGTTATGTGCGCGCGTGTGTGTGTAAGTTGCGCCCAGTGAAACTGACTGGCTGTGAATAATATTATGAACAGGAGATAATATCCCTCGGCCGAAAACGTCTATTGAACGATGTAGCATACATATTTTTTTATGTTATTATTTTATTTCTTACTGTTTTCCAAATTCCATTCATGTAGGTACTATATTCATAGTACATTTACAATTTATACCTACTTGATACACTTGTATTATATATATATTATATTATATACATACATACATTTATATACCGTTATAAATGAGGATCAAATAATATGAAACTGCATCTGAATCGCTACGATTGTCCATTTTGAATTATTAGAAACGATTTTAATGAAAAGTCAGATATTTTACAGGAATATTGGAATGTTAAATCGGAAAACAAGTACAATATTATAATGTAAATTAAAAAATATTATTAAAATATGTTAATATAAAAAATAAAAATAACTAACCATTAAAAATATAATATAAGAATTCAACATATCTTCAAATTAAAAAGCATACAAGTAAATCTGTTTTATTGTTATGGCTAATACATAATATAACTATTAAAATAAGGTTGTACAATTTATACGTAAGATAAACCCACATATTATTTTTTTAAATATATTTAAATGAATAGAAACAAATACACTATTTTTTATAGATTTTTAAGTATAAAAATATAAACTCGTTATTCGTCTACAGTTTTTTGTTGTGTTTTATATTGTAAATCAAACCTATTGATTTTATTATCTTATTAGACAACATTATTTTTTTAATTTTACTTTCCGCGATTTCGTGGTCAATAAAAATTAAAAACGTTAATAATTGTAGAATAGCTTTTGTGTTTTGGTTTATTTACTTAATGCTTTAAATAGTGTAATAAATAATAAGCGACGAAGTTATTTTTCAATACATGAAACCTATAATTTATACGAAATGTTTTGTTTATATTTTGATTGGAACACAGTTTTGTTTTAGTTATTTAATTAATTTGTGTACAAAAAAAATCATACAATATATTTACTTCACATTTAAATTCTAAGTATGTAGATAAAATATTTTTTCATATTTTTTATTTATTAATATATAAAAAAAAAAAATCATTTATAGCTTATACTTGGATTAGGTTATTATAATAACATTAAATTTAATAAATATTTCTAAATAAATGTTGCATTAACAGTATTGACTTTAAATTAATTAGAACTATACAATAAATAAATTATGATATTAAACTTTTTTGTTTTAGGAGATCTGTAATAGACCGGTTTTTGTCAGTGATTCTACGTCTCAATTTGATATCAGTCCAGGAAAAATGGGTAAGTGTTATTTTTCAATAGATGATTTGTAGTTAAATATCTTTATTTTTCATTTCGTATTAATTGGTTAAAATTAAATTGAAAAATAAAGTGTTTATTCGTTCTAATTACTATTATTTTTCGTTTAAATTCTCTATTTTTGCGCAGTTCTATATAGCTACTATATATTTTGAAAACTCATGCTTTTTGACTTTCACTTCTATGATTTTTACCTGTGTCTGTAATAGAAGGGCAAAATAAATCAGAGAGAGTGCCCATGCCTAATTTCTGATACTTATAGTGTGCGAGAAAATTGTCGATATAGGTAGGTACATTTATTTTTTTCCAATTTATATATTATTCTATTAAACGCTTTTATTTACCTATTTTAAATAACATCATTAATCCGTTCATCATTATCATTTATACTCGTAGAAAACGTTACTATTGAAGAATTTTCAATTGTCATTGCGAATGACAATTTTGTTAGCCTTAATTTTAATTATTTTTGCAAGTACGTAAAGTATGTCAATTTCGCACTACAAATTAAACCATTTCAATTACATTACATCGGTTTATAGGTAACAAACAAAAATTAAAATCATGTCTTTACGATTTATTTTTTCTTCTGATATTTAATGGTTCACTAAACTTGACATAATTACAGTGATTTTTAAAACAGTTTTATTTTTTACTATAGGTACAAAAAAAATATACATATTATTTAGGTATATTAGAAAAATGTATTTTATTTCGAAAATCGTGAATAGTTTAATGATTGATAGGCAATAAAATGCTTTTTAAAGATGTTATTTTATAATTATTTACATACATATCAATTATTATTATATAAAGTTAGATATTTTTAAATGCATGATTACATAACTCAAAATATATTATATTTTTATGGTAAAATAAATTAGTTACCTAGGTATATTATAATTTACAATATTTTAATGAAACGGCTGACTTGTTATAGAAAAATATATACTGAATAATTTATGCTCTAGTTGCTTTAAAACTATATGAAATAATAATAAAATTACAGCTCTTTTGAATACTGAATAAAATTAAAATTAATTATAAATATATTTTTTTATGAACTTATTTAATATTTTGGGAATCTGAAAAATTAGTTAAATTTCTAGCTTAATAAAAGTTTGTTACCTAATGTAAGACCTTATAAAATTAAAATGGTTGATTTCTTTTTTATTCGAATTATTACACAATAATAAATTAATACGTTCTAAACTAAATTATTAAATTTCTTTTAATAATATCAATGAATGATTAGTGTATGATATGATAAATGAAAATATCGAAAACTTCACTTCTATATTTTAAATTTGTACTGTACTTTGATTTGTTCATCAGTATTATATTATTATATACATGTATAAATGTCACTATAGTTTTGTGACACATTAAATAGCATTGATGAAACTTATTAATTGAGATTACCTTTACCGGCTTTACCAAACTGCAGTATAACTATTGATTGGGGAATAATTAATATTATGATGTTAACCTGTTAACCTATGTAGGCATTTATTGGTCATTTATACATATTCAGAGTAAATCATTTTTTAGTTTTGTTTTTAATCCAACCAAACCTTTACCATGTACGGACTGGTTTTATCAATTTTCTATAAAACATACCAATAGATCACTAAAAATGTATAGGCTTTAAAGTACGAGCGTCGTGACGGTCACAGCCTTGTATGGGTAGTAGTTGTCAATAACTGTTTTATTATAATGTTTACAAAAAGAAAGGCAAAAATATGCTACTTATAGTGTGATCTTACTGAATATATAAAAATATTTAAAAAAAAAAAATTAAACTAAAATTTGGATTTTAATAATCATGGTCTAAATAGTTAAATTGTCAAAATGTCATAAAAATATATAAACAATTTGTATAATTTTCAAGGTTATTAATTATTTTGGTTTATAATACTAAGTTTGGTGTTAAACGTAATAGCAGTAGTTTTCAAGATTAATAACAAACAAGGTACTGAATCAGCGATGGAGTCACTATTCATTTTTATTTATAAACCTTGACAATGATTTTATATATTGTATATTATAGTATGTACATATGCAATAGAAATTCGAATACAAAATGCTTATAAGATATTTTATTTAAATAATATTTCATATTTTAAATGTTTGAATTCTTATACTTAAAGTATAACTTTACACCAATAAAAAGTGTAACTTAATTTACTTTAATATGACTGTTTTATTAATAAACTTTCGGTTTTAAACGTGTATAGACGGTACAATTACATAAAAGACATATTATGAAGAAACTGATTACAAAATATATAATAATTATTAAGAAGGTTATAATATACTAGGTATAAACTATAAAGTATACCAGTATGATATTAAATGACCTACCCAGTACCCACTAGATGTGTTATTTTAGATCTAATACTAAGAAAATATTTAATGATTTGCGTTTTTACATAATATTCAGTATTCACTACTAGATTTAATATACATTTAAATCAGCATTGACTGCATTACTTTATTCTAAGATAATTACATCTAAACATGTCGATTATTTATACTTTGAATAATTATTATTTCATCATGAATAACTGTTATATTATTTTTAACCATGGTTAAATAGTTTAAATTGATTGTGTTATTTTGAAATTTCTGGTTGGAAAACTATAATTCCATAATTTATCATTTAATTAGAATAGATCGCTATTATACGGAACAATGTCCTAACCAAATGGTTAGTATAATAGCCCGTTCCTCGTTTCCCACCGACCAGTGTGCCGATCCTCTGACATATCAAATTATCTATAGCTGATGAGTATTTCAACACAACGGAACTGAATAAAATTATATTAACGTACACGTGTATATCGATCAAGCGTATCTGCATTTGGCGGGAACAATATATTTTCATGCGCTTGTAAAACATAAAATAAATATAATATGTATACGATTGTGACCACGAAATAATGTTACACGGGATGAAGATCCGTGTACACGACCTTGTGGGAGGAAAAAAGTAAACAATACTTGGTTTTCGTGATTATAATAATTCAACATGGTTGGACGGATTTTGTACAGTTCTATTATGTGTGGTTTAGTCGGTTCCTATTGACAGTATCACAAAAAAAACCTAAACGAGTTCATTTGTATAGAATTTATCAGTAAAAAGTAGGTATTCAACAATATTTTCCATAATTTGTTGACGATATTGAATATTTGATTCACATTATATGTTTTCAATAGCTCGAGGCGATCATCGAAATTGATGATTATAAAGGACTGAAAGATAGGTACCTACTCGTGTAGTTTATTTGTTTAGACCTACAATATATTTTTTTAAAAACAATGAAATATAAATGTGATAATTTAAACGTCAGTTAAAAAAAGATGTCAAGTGTATCACGGTGTGTCTCCAGAGTTATACGCTTATGTGTTCATGAGTTTATGAGACTGGAACTAATTAGCCAGATTATTATATTAAAGTGATATTCTCGGATTGATGAAAGATTTATCAACAGATTTTTCCATGTGTGCATGTCTATATATATTTTTAGCTGGTTAACCAACCCCGTTACAGTGGGTTGGTACTTGGTATATACTATATACCCATCTACAGTTACTTACTCGGTTACAGATTGCGCATTATTTTCGCTACACAGTCTTTTGGATCCGTTCAACGCAATTACCATACGTTATTATAAGTACGCTGTTATTCTAAAGTACCTACTAACGTATATATTTTTAGATTTAGAATTGGCAAAATTTCATAACCAACAAATCTTAGTATATATATAAACAACGAGAACAATTACATATTATCCAAGAGCGTTCATTTTTGAAAATTTAGGGGGGACATGGTATTTTTTACTACCATTTGTTAACAGGTTTGATATATTTTATTATTTAGATTTTTATTTTATTCATACAAACGTAAATAACTAGACCAATTTATAATATTATATAATGCAATATATGTGTATTTAATAAAAATTATAATATTTTATGTATAATAATCATGAAAAAGCCAGAGGGGACATGTCCCCTCTTACTTCCCTTAAGGATGCCCTTATCTGATGTAATATTTTAATTTTCTTATGTTATTTACACAATACAAAACTATTCAGGTATATCTATGGAACATTTGGATTTCAATGGTGTTTGACTAAACATAAAACAAAAATAAGAGTAATACTATGGTTAACCTATATCAATATAATTGTATAAAGCAACGGCGTAAAATAAAAACCTTGTTCTTTATATTTGAAAAAGAACACCGTTTAAATTGGATTATTTTTACAAACAATAAATTATCTTGCCTGGATAATACTTGAATACAGTGGATACACTTTAAAATATAGGTGCCCAGTACAAACACTTGTCTGTTTCGAATCGTTTGAAAAAAATGTATCAATAATAAAATATAGGTATGTAATATACTATGTACGTAATAGGTGTATTGTATTTTTTGTTAAATCTTGTGGAACGGTTCCCGTAATATTATATATATAACAATTCACAGGAGATTAAAAAATATATATCATATAATGTTTTATCAATTCAGTAATAAGTAATAATATTCATTACATTCCATACAATTAAATTCATAGTGTGTGTAAATAGTTTAATATGATTTTTTTACAAATAAAAAACATACATACTATATTATTTCGTAATACTGTATCGAAAATTTTAATGTGATGATTATTTTATAATAACTTATTTAAAATTATATAGTCAATCAATAATAGGACATTTTATTATGTTTGTTGCAGGTGATAAATGGCTTGTATCTTGTCTGGGCGTGTTGTACCTTTGTAAAGGTTTGTTTTATCGCGTAGTACCGGCCGACCAGTCGCTCTCCAGTGAAAAAGAGTATAGCGGCGTTTTCCGGTTTCGTTTGTGGTGGTGTGGTGAGTGGATGGAAGTATTGGTCGACGACAGACTTCCAACTGTTAACAACCGGCTGGCGTTTTTGCAATCTACGCATACCGATCAGTTTTGGCCGGGATTGTTGGAAAAAGCATACGCCAAGTAAGCACGAGCAATTAAAATAATTGCTTATAAAATAAATGTATACGTAGTGTTTCTAATCAATGATCTTATCAAATTATTCTGATAGTCTTTATTTCTTTTAATTTATAATTTATTTATTTAATATATACCCAGTTAATGTTTTGATACCTAGTCAAGTAAAACATAATTGAACTATAACAACAATTATATTAAATTAAATATTAATTATTATAATATAATATCAATAAAATAATAATTAATAATAGTGGATTAGAGAACAAAAATCCATAATGTAATAAAATTAAAACTATATTATTAGAAATAAGTAAACATCTAAGGGAGGGTAGATTATGTAAATAATAATAAAATCATATTCAATTTGTTTACTTTACTTATAATCTAAATTCTAAATAATACGCCATACCCACCAAAACCTTCAAAATATTAATAAGTAAAAATAGGTTTTATGTAGCTATCAAAATCTATCGTAAATAGTGGTTGTTAACAAATAAATTTCGATTTAAAAATTAAAATTATAATTTATATGTTTCGCTGATTGCGTATTTAATACCATTGTATAAAGATTTCATACACAATATTATGTGACCTCGAAAAATTGTAAGTGTACAATAAGTATATTACAATATTAATAACTAATAAAAGTAGTAGATAAATAGTTTGCAATTTATATAGGTAACATCTAAATAAATAAAACATTTTAAAAGTATCTATTATTATAGACATTTAAAATATATGTCTGATTTATTTAAAAAAACAAAGTAACAAGTAGGAAGTCAAGTACTTATTCTTAGAACTTTTTCATTTGGTTATCATTGTTATAAATACCTAAAATGGTGTTGAAAACTATTATAGATCTATAATAATGTAGTAGGTACTTAAATAATAAATATTCACATTTTTATAACAAACGTAAGAATTATCAATCAGTGTTTTATTATATTTTATGGAGTTAAGAAAAATTTATTAAAATGTACCAATGTAATTTGAGTATAAATAGATTATGCAAAGAATTATGTGAAAATGGCAAAACAAATAATTAAACATGACGTATGTACATAAATTGAATAATAAAACGTATAATTATTGATTAATTTCATTCGTTTCACAATTGATTTCTTTTCGATTACTATAAATTTATTTAATTTTAAACTTCTTAATTACAATAATTTGTAGATAAGTGTGTCTGCCAAAGAAATTAATTTAGCAATTTGTATTTTTACTAATGGAAATAGTTTAATAGTAGGTAATTGAAAACTGGAAATTATTTGTTCATAATATAATTTGTCATCTTACTAACAATACATAATATTATTTGCAACATACACACATGCGTGTCCAATAGTTTTTTTTCAGCCTCGTTGAACTTCCTACGCCTCAGATAGTTTATCATTTACCTACCTAGTACCTATCTATACAGGAGCGTTTGTAATAAAGGCAACATGCAAACAATTTAACACATTATTTCTGATGGCTGAATCGTAGGTACCTATTATAAATTTTATAATGAGACTCAAGATTTAGAATAATAATATTGATTTACACTACCTACACGAAGATATCAATAAAAAATAATGACTGCTTATTTTCTTAGGTTTTTTTTGTTATTGAATAATTACATTTATTTAAAAATAGAATGATAATAAAAATATGAAATACGACTTTTGTAAAATGTACACACAGCCCGACCAGACGAAAATGCTTATAGCTTATAAGTTATAATAGTTATCACTTATCCATATCAAAATAATTGTACGAAATACTTTGCATTATAATAGTTTTTGTTAGCTTTTTAAACTCTATTATGAATATTAAATTGTGAATAATACGTGTCTTGTTAAGCACCTAAAAGGATTAAACATTTAAATCATGTATGGTGGTTGGTGTAGATTTAAATATAATTTCGGAAAGATACATACCTACATTATAATATTTTTATCCATCTATACAAAACTATACGCATACATTTTTCTTTCTCAGTACAGAGATCGGTGTCTGAAACTCAAGCATCAAACTTGTCTACTCGAGTTATTTAAATTCCAACCAGATACCTTCCCTCTCATACCCTCACACTCTATAAAATTATTCCCAGACTATACATTGCATTATGATTGATACCAGTTCATACACAATTTTATCACCTGCGGTCATTTTAGAAACCTGTCAGTTGCTTGATATGCGGTCCCAGTGCAACGCACAATGTGATCGCTTACTGAGAAATTGATGAAAACTATTGCAGTTGGGTGTCGTTGATCATAATCAAAGTTTCACAAAAGCTGAGAAAATAATTAATGTTGGTATCGTAATAATATATTATTATAACAAAATATCGGTATCCGTCACCGGCTCGTCGCTAGTCTTTTATTGAATCACTAATTAATTATCACGGCAGTTCCATATTATAGTAATATAATCTAAAATGAATAATGAACAGCGTGGTCACTGGACTTAGACCGTTGACCTTGGTTGTTTCCTTTCGGCCCACGCCGTCAATACTTGCCGAAAATGAACTCGATATGAATAAAAATCTAGTGTCCGCATGGAAACGTTTTTACTTATTACTGTAAATATTGCAATGATGTTAATAGACTGTGGGAGGTGTGCTATTCACCGTTAAACGTTGGTAATGGGTTAATCGAATACAATAATTTTTGCGTTATTTTGGACATTGGACATCGTCCAGTCAACCGGAGAAAAAAATATAAATATGTACCTATTATTAGTCAAAACACCGGAGTACCGAACAATGAATACTCTCGCAGAAGTGATAAAATACAAAAACGATTATTAGACTATTTATTTATTTTACACTTTTTAAGTCAGTAAAATTTATAAATAGGTATACTTTCCCGCACGAGGAAAAACTAAACTAATGAATAGATTACGATGTACCAACGGTTATATAATTTATAAATGAGTATACGACACAGAACAATAAACGACATTGAAAGTGATTAAAAATATTTATTCATATCTAATTTTTTGAACTCTCTTAATTAAACTTTTAGAAAGAAAGTAGTAGGTCTGTTGATTATAAAATTTCAAGTGGTAAAAAAGGTTGGGAACCATTGATAAATACTATAGGCGTATATGACATATAATATATTGTAATGTACGATGCGTAAAAAATCATCGATTACTGCAATAAAACAACCACTGACAGTTGAACACAATACCTATTTGAAAGTGACAGGTAGTGAGATGTTCACTGGTAATATCGTTTTTTTCTTATTTTACCTTGATCAACTTAGGGCGCCGAAATCAAAACGTATTGCAATGCGTCATCGTAAAAGAACGAGGTCTTGTATGATCCTAAACAATCTGATAAATAACGAATAAAGATTACCGATCGCATAAATCGAGCCCAAAGACATGTGATGATTCTAGACGGGGTCGTTGTACCCAAAAGATTTGTTTGTATCCAATTTAGTTATCTCGTAAGACTTCTTGTATGATGCAGATTAAGCTTCGTCGATGCTATCGTATCGTATAATATCGTGATCGCAGCAACGGCCAAGTTATTCGTCCAACACAATATTATTATAACGTTTTCGTAAATATAAATTAAATAATAATAACGAGCCCGAGGCATGTCTATACAGACTATACACGGTCATTGATACGATATATATGAACAATTAACAGTACCTACATACATAATATGTAACCCAGTACCTATAATTCTGTGGAGATTGCTATGAATTAAAACCTACGGAAATTGAGCGAATAACTAAGCAAATTATTCGTGAAAACGGAAAAGTTGATTTCGCACAGAAATGCTTACATCTAACATAATATTAATATTATTATAACGTGTATACACTGTATGTAGGTTGTACCAACATGATCCGTTAACGGTATAACGAATTATTTAGCCTTATAGATCTATCTGCATAATAATAAATTAATAATACATCGATGATCTACGATTTTGATATTTATTTAATTTCAAACATGATCTTATATAGTTTTGTGATTGAATAATAATAATTTATTGTAGTCAATATTTAATAATGAAATATTTCGAACAGCAAGTAATTGGACGAAGTATAGATTGTTGTTTGAACAAATTGACCGTGTTATAATATAATACTGAAAATAGGTACTTGAGTAAATAAATTATTTACAAATTTACTTATGTAGTATAGTCAAAATAATTATAATGAATTTAAATTGTATTGTTGAAATGATATTTATAAGTAAAGGTTTGTAAAAAATGTAGATAAAAATTAAATTAAATCTAATGTAGATATTAATAAGAGTATAAGACAAGTATTAATACTAATATTAACGTCATATCTAATATTAATTCATTTTTTTACTATTTTTGGGGGGTTGCATTATCATTTCTTGTACCAATTTAAAATATAGATCAATACATAATGACATACTGTTGAATAGCTTGTTTAAAATCAATTCATTTTTATTTTCGTAAACAGTGAAATAAAAATACATTATTTGTCATTTTACATAGTGGAATAATTTATATTCTATTTGTAATAATATTATGATTTTATGAGCTTCTATGTAATCAATTTATAACTTAACGAAAACAGTATTGTTTGAATTAATTTTTGACCATTGTAAGGGAATTTTTTATCATCCAACTACAGTAATTGCACTATCGTGCAATTTTAATAATAATAATACAATTATACCGATTATTTTCATTTCGTTTAAATTGAAAAGTAATTTTACTTATTGCATAATATTTTTTCATGGCTGTAAATAGTAAATATAATATCTTAACCATATAAAATCTATTGCATACCGATCGAGACTGGAAAGTAATACAAACATTTACTTACAAAGCCCACAATGCGCGTACGGTGTATGTAGTGCGTTAAACGAATACGCATTTTAAACTATCTTGTCCTGTGTACCTATCGTTAATCGATCACTTTCGAATCGTATTCAAAATGGAAAACGAACGACAACAAAACGCGTTTTGCCAATGAACTTGAATCCTTCTCCGTTGACCATCAATAAAATTATACAGCGCTAGTGTATTATATCGTCCTATTATTTTAGTAACCCGACGACTGCTTTCGGCGCTATTTGATATTGACCCGTTTGAGATATTAATGTGAAAGTATTCAAACCACAGTGGTTTAGGATAAAATTAAAAGTATATTTTAAATCTAATCGTCGTGGTTTACGATATACTTACCTATATTTTTACTTTTGATTTAGTAAAAGTGTATTTTAAAATACGACACATTAATATTATTATACATAATACTTTATATTTTACATTTTGTAGTTTTATTTTTCGTTTATGTATACTATTATAATACAAAAAGTAGACATATTTTACAAGAATATTATCAATATTATCATAGTTTCAATTCTTAGTTTTAAAAGTAGGTAATCATTTTTATATTTTACATTACATATAATAACTGAATTAGTTAAATCTACAAAAAGTCATAAATATTTTATTGCTGTCAAGTGATAAAATAAATTACATCAGTACATTCTTTAATCCATTAAATCCCTTTAATAAAACTTTTCATTATATTCTAATATTATATTAATTCTTTATTTTAAGAGTGTGTATTTTTCGATTATGAGTGGTGTGACGAAGGAGTGTTTGGTATTTTAATGTAGTATTTTTGTTTACATGGTTTTGATATTAGAAAACAATTTTCAGGCACGATAAAAGTAGTATAAACAATATAATAACATTCTTCAATCAACAATTTCAATCTATTAGTGTACTATTCTTATTTTCATCACTTTTTTTTTTCAGTTAGAACCGACGACCGGGAGGGGACTGCTTTCGCATTACTTCCTCCCGGAAAGGTTAGGTTATTTTCATCACTGTATTACTAAAATATAAACGTCCGTTAAAAAAAAATTATATTTATGTTGTGCACAAAAATATGAACAATTATATATTATATAATAAATTAGATATCTCAAAACATATTGAATTTTTCACTCAGATTACACGGTTCGTACGAAGCTCTCAAGTATGGTACTCTTTTGGACGGACTTGCTGATCTGACTGGTGGAATTACAGAAAGCATTAATATCCGACAAGACCAAGCCACTTGCGGTAGAATGATTGGGAAAATGTTGGACATGACTTCTATCGTCACATGCACCGTACAACCAGTTTCACCTCAGGTATTTATTGAATCGTTTAAAAAATAAACAAAATAAAAGTTTCCGAAAAATAAATTTATACTTACAATAACAAAATAATATGTTTATAATGTGATTCACCATGCCTGCTCACCCCCATCCCCATCTTTCTTATAATAATGAATTTATTAAAATTGTTATTTATAGAATTTATGAAATATTACTATGAAAGAAACAGGTAGTGAGTATGATTGTGAATCACCTTGTATTAAACTTATACAGCTATTACCTATCTATATATAATATAGATCACATTATCTTATCATACCTCTATATAGTGGTATAATATATAATTACATCTAGTAGACGAAAAAATAAAAAGCTGGACGTATTTTAAATGATAACAGCGTATGCATTATGTATCATGTTATAAATCATTTTTATGTCAAGGTCTTTCAGAACAATATTCTTTTATATAAATACACATTGGCTTGTAAGTATATTATAAAATATAGAGTAAACGCTTTCAGATAGAAGATATTCGTGTCCTATCGTGTGATGCATGTCTTCTGTAGTGTATAGCAACCAAGTTTGAAATGTTTTATTTTCCTCTTATTAATTTTATAATTTCATTAAAATAAAATAAAAACAATAGTAATTATAAAACATGGAAAAAGCTAATTTATTTGCGAGTGAAAGCCTTTCGAAATTTTCAAATCGTATATGAGATACTTTTTATAAATGGCAACAAATATAATTTAATAAACGAGTGTGTATAATAGACAATTACTTAAGCTCTAAGAAAACATTTTTAAGCAAATTAGTAACCAAATAATATTAATATATTATGTATTTAATAAAAGAAAGAGCAACAGCATGCTACTTATAAGTGTATTATTTATATTTTTACAAAACTGAAAATTACGCTACACATCACTTTGATTTGAACGATACTTACGAAATGATAGTTCTGAATTCTAACACACACAACATATTAACATTGTTTTAATTTTTGTCTCACAAATTACAGTAATATTAAAATATTATACTATTAGTTTCCCAAACTGCACCAATTTAAAACAATATTATGTTGATTCTCACTGAAGCCTGAGCACGTGTGATTCACTGCGATGCGGCAGTATTCCTTCGCGATAATAATCTTCTTAGTCGAATTAACATTTAGTATCATAGATTCTAGGAGTTTCTCTTTCCGACCCGTGTTCATTTAATTACCACTAAGCTAGTTTCGTTTGTTTAATTACACGTTTCTTAGGATGTTATGATTGTTATTACCACTATTATTATTATATATTTTTACTCGTGAAACCCATGAACAACAACTCAAATTTCACTTTAAAATGAAATCAAACGCCAATTCCAACCATTTATGTTAATAAAAAAATATAATTATAAATTTGATAACAATTGTTAAAAATAAAAAGTAAATTAACATTACCATAATAGTGAATACCTAATGTTTAGAAACAATTTTAAAAACTTAGCAAGTATTTAAATCATTTTAAATAAATAACAATTTATCACAGTGTACCTATATCACTAAATCATTTTTAATTGCAAAATAATTTGAAAAATAAAATAAAATATAGTATAATAAAATAATGTAATTATAAATAAATACATTTTCTTTGTACCAATTATATCTATGTGCTATGTAGTTTAGAATTATAACTACACACTGTACAAGTAAAATGTGCAGTAATTTACATTTGAAAATGCAAAATGAACAAAAATGTTGAACACATACTTTATATATTTTTACAATAAATACATTATTATAGTTTTCAGATAGGTAATTCACAATTATACAATACTAATTGCCAAATACCAATATTATAGACATCTATTTTATTCATAGCACGTCAATACGTCATGTTTCCATAATTCCATATAGTCATGTACTATTTGTAATTAGTATTTCACAGACTTACATTATAGCTGGTTGTATTTGGATAACAAGATATACTCCCTGAAGTTGGTGAACTTCTTTAGCGAGTTCAAAGCCTCTTTATACTGTGGTCATGTTATTCAATATTATGACCTTCGAACATTTCCTTAAAAGGAATCTAGTATATCGATTTTCAGGATATCTTAGTTCCAATCACGTCCAAGACAATAAAAGAAAACGTGTCAACAAATCACTTTTTATAAGAAGGTTGTTGAAAATTTATCGCTAGAAGATTTTTTTTTTTTATTTATATAGGTATAAAATAAGTAAACATAATATTTTTGATTCTTTTTTTCGCAGTATTTTTCTACAACGGTATTATATTGTTGGTTTGTTATGAAAAATATTACATTATTATAATTTCACGTTTAAGGTTTATTTTGTTGGATAAATCTTACTACTCAAACGGACTTTTAAAATATTTTATATACTATAGTCTACAGTATTTGTAATATTATACGTCAATGTTATGGCGATAACACTTAGAGGCATTACATTATTATTATTTATAAAGCCAGTTTTGCTATTGAGTTCGCATCACGAACTTGAATCGATAGCATAACGAATTATGTTCACCCAGATCAATGAGGTATTCAAAGCTATATATAAATAAATAAGTATATTGAATACAACAACCTACATCGAAATATTTAGCGCAAACTCGAATGATATTTACTTTTTTATTTCTAAATATTTGCACTGTTAAATTTGTTTAAGTTACTTATATAAATCTTTTATATTTACTTTTCATTATCATTATATACTATTGAAATTATACAAATGTACTTGAAAATTTAAATTTTCAAAGTCAACAATTATGGTTATCTTTATGATTTTATTTTATAGTAGTTAGGTAAGACTTCTAGTACTTTATGTCTCTATTAGTTTATGATGTAATTATACAAACATATTTGACCCCAATTTCGTATACTTATAGCTGGTTTTATAACTTTGTACATTATTATACTGAATTAATTCATTTACTTATGTGTATAATATAATAATGTAATATAGTAAAATATATTTTGCAGGCTAATAAAAGCATACCAGAAAAACTAACAAATGGTATTCAGATCGGAATGAATTACAGACTGTGCACCGTGGAAAGGGTATGTCGATTGATGTACCTACCTATTCATTTTTACCGGAAATATTGTTATTTTTATTGTTCCTTTTGTGATTAACCGGTAGTTGGAAACGTACAAAAACGAGCCAATACAATTATTCAAATTGCGACAGCCTGGCGGTACTGGCTCCGAATATAACGGTCCGTGGTCTAGGGATTCCGACGATTGGGACAATGTTCCGCACAAAGAAAAAGAACGCATAAATGCCATTCATTTAATGGAAGGAGAATTTTGGTAGTATATATTATTAAATATATTATGATTCAACTTTAAAATTTGCCGTTCATTAATTTTGATTTTTATGTATTTCAGGATGAATTATAACGAATTCGTAAAGACATTTACGCACGTTGAAATGGTACATTTGGACAGTGATACTAGTCGAGACGAGCCGTCTTTGCATCACAAGAGAACATGGCAAATGCGCCTTCATCAGGGGACTTGGCAAAGAGGTGTGACGGCTGGGGGATGTCGAAATAACCCAGGTAATGACGTCACGTGTTAACTCATTTTAGTCGCGTCTTATTTTTGCAGGAGTAAGGATCTAATTAATTTTTTTTTGTTTTTAGAAACTTTTCACATTAATCCGCAACTCCATTTAATTTTGAGCGAAATGGAAGAAGTCGTAATTTCATTGAACCAACACAGTATTATGGAACCTAAAGTGATCGGTTTCACTTCGTACTCATTACCAAAAGCGTGTATGGACTCGACGGGCAAAGATTTCTTTAAAAAAAATAAATCGCTAGTTAACTCACAGTACACGAACAGCAGACAAGTATGATAATAAAATAATATTAATCTATTTGCGAGTGGTTGAGTTGTAATCATATTTTTATATATTTTTTTTTTTTTAGGTAAGTCATCGATGTTTTTTGGATCAAGGTGGATATTTGATAATTCCTACCACTTTTGAACCTGGTCAAGAATCAGGGTTTACGTTGAGAGTGTATTCTAGCAAACCATTAAAACTCAAGTAAGCCTTTTGAAACTACTGCAAATATTTTAATATTATATCATTAATAATATAATATTATCGGGTTTTATTTTATTAGGTTACTTGACACGGTTCCTTCACTATTGAAATCAGCAATAATGAAGGTAAATACATTGCATTATTCATATCTTTTTTAAAATCAGTACATATATGCGAAATAAAACCATTTTAATTAAATTATTTAGGCACCAGTGAATCTGGATGGTAAGACATTTGTCCAATACGAATCAGTGTTCCTACAATTAGCCGACGAGCACAGGACAGTGAATGCGTTTGAACTCCAAGAGCTCCTAGACGCTTGTTTGCCAAATGGTAAATTATAATTGCTCTTGTTTATTATCTATGATTGATAACGATATTAAATATTTGTGATATACATTATTACAGATTATATAAAGAGTTGTGCTAGCATGGAAGTCTGTCGGCAAGTAGTCATCACCTTAGATGTAAGTTTTCACTTTTAATTAATATTATTTCGTGTTCATGCAATGTTTGTTAACCTAACCTACGTTATTAATTCGCTTAAATAAATATTTAACTTTACAACCTGTACCTAGAATATATGTATACAGAGTTTTGACGTAATGTTTACAAGGAATAAAAATAGTGAAATGTACGTAATAACGTAGGAAAATTTAATTTGAAAACTGATAAAGTGTTCTCATATAATTAAAACAAATATGTTTTCTCCACAGTTGATGTTTTGATGAATAATTAGTATTTAGTACACATAATAGTTATAATAATTATTTGTTTACTGTTAATATGTCGATACTCGTCTTATGCATTTTATTATGTATTTATCACATCGTAAAATAATTTTAAAATATTACAGAGACATAATGATTATAAATTTTATATTTATAAATCATTATATAATATACAGTTGAAGGACATAGAAAAAAAAATTATAACTAAATTGGTGTTGCAGTTTTTATTTAAATATTTTTCAATACGATATGAAAAGATAGTGAATATAATTGTTTAGTATTATTAAAAAGGATCATATTATTAGGTCAACAAAATATAAAGTGATTTTTTTTTACAAAAAAATCGGTTATGAATAATGTACCTTATTTTTTTACAGAGCACAGGCAGCGGTCGACTAAAGTTCAATGATTTTAAGGACCTGATGTGCAGTCTCAAGTATTGGCAGACAGTGTTCAAGAATCATTCAAAAGACAAGACTGGCATTCTGAAAGCTGAACGTTTAAAGGACGCGCTACTGGAAGTAGGTTTCCAGGTGAATACCGAAGTGTTATCAATCCTCATATTGAGATACATGCGAAAGGACGGCACGTTAAGGTTTGGCGATTTCGTTTCTGCTATACTACACCTGAGCATCGCATTCAATTTGTTCGAGTCGAAAGATCCACTTCTCAATGGTAATATCAAGCTAAATCTTGCCGAATGGCTCAAATCCGCGTTCGTGTGTTGACGAGCCCCAGCGGTCATTTGCTCAATTCATTTTTGTTTAACAAAAGCCTAATTGTGATTATATAATTTTGTACCTTCCTCGACTGTAAACTTTAGTTATTTCGCTACAAATATTATTATAATCACTTTATCATTTCTATACTATCTTCGAAGTTATACCGAGCAATTATTCTAGTTTAATAGGTATTATTTAGTATAAATTAAATTGCGATTATCATGTGAACTTTTACTTTTGTTATGAGTCAAATAACTAATCTATAATACTATAATAACGTTTTACTTCTATCTTGACGTTACTATACCTATTTTAAAAATAGTTCATAATTATTATTGTTTTTTTTTTAAATTATTATTATTATTATTATTATTATTTAACTATTTAACTAAATTGTTGTTAATGTACATTGTTAAGTATTATTTAGACCACTATTTTGAAAAAAAATCTCATACTTTACACATATGATTTATTATTATTTAATTTAATCCTATACATTTTAAGTAAATCAACCTAATCAATTAGAAAATTGTTAAGTTTTTAGATGATTTATTAAAATGAATGTGAACGAGTATTTTGTTTTGCTGTCGCTATTGTAACAAAATATGAAAAATATTTTATGAAGTTGTTAAATATAATATGTAGAATACCGTTTTAAAATTATATTTTGACTGCCTTGTGTGAGTATATATATATAAAAAAAAATAGTTTTAAAGATTGTAATATATTAAATTAAGTATAATCTTATTCTATAAAATATATAAATTGTATTATTTCGAATTATTTTTCCCATTCTAACCTATAAAGTAGTCGGTAGTCTCAAGAAAAATGAAATCTCTTATAGTAAACAGTCTAAACCGTATCGGTTGGTTCAAAATGGTGAATTAATTAAATAATTGAAAAAAATCGTAATGGTGACGAAAACTAGTCCGAGCACTATTCTTCACTCGTTGAAAAATCAAAAACTATGACAAGACAGTAGATAGCGCTATCGTTATCGTCTTGACTTTTTGATGGGATTCAAGTACTTGAAAATAATAAATTGTATGCTTATAAAATAATTTATATATAATTTACGATTATAATGAGTATACCTACGAATAATATGTTCCATATTGCGATTTATCGTTCGTATTATAATTTTATTATATTGATACTATGATTTACCTTACGAGTTAGTTGTATACTGTATAGGCAACTTATTTAACACGTTCAATGTCAACATCGGATATTCAAATATTCTCTGATAGTGGATTTAAACGCTGAAACGCAAGATATCAAAGGGTGTTCGACGAACGTTCGAATCATATTATGGAATTGGCATTCTAAATGGACAATAAAGTGCACGGGGTCAAATAGTATCATATAATCGTTTATAAATCTTTCTCCATTTCGTGTATTGTACTCAAGTTCAGAAGTTAAATAATTTTACTATTTATTCAAATCATTTAATATGAAAAACGTTACACTTTCAACGTTTTCAAATTCAAAAAGCCCAAGTTCCTTCTGCCAAATATGTTTGAAAAAGAACAAAATAATATTGATGATACTATACGGCTACATCATTAAATGTTCTTGGTGACAATGTTTTAATTTCGATTACTGCGGGTAATTAAAATGCTGTAAATGTAAATGTCACTGATGTACAATAAATGATGATCTAGGTGATTTAGTAACTAAATTTTGAACTGAACCTATCTATTTAAGTGAGTTAGTTTAGAATTAAATTTTGTCTGCATATAAATGAGTAGATTATGGTGTGGAGGGCGCAGCACATTGCGAGTCTATATTGTCTTGGTATTTTAAGGCCCCCCCCCCTAAAAAATATGTAAGCTTCAGTCGCGCCTAACTATGTTCTTGATCTAGTTTATATTCTGTCATTAATTTTTATACTTTGACGAACTAGAATTCTGTTCATACAATTTACTGAAAGATTTATATTTTCGTCATAGTTATTTCGTAGGTATTTTAGTATTCATGTCAACTATTTTGTATTCTGTTGAGTTAATTCGCTAATGACTTATAATAATAGATAATATAAAATAGATGTTGAATTAAAAATATAAATTAAATAATAATTTGTAGGTATTTGTCGATAATTGCATTCAATTTTGAGGAGTGTGATTAATATGAGCTACATCATCACTTACACCTGAAATCGTAATTTATTGTATTTGCGTGTTGCGTCTACATAAAGACATTTTATTATTTCCAAAAATAAATTATACAAATTTATATACCCTTTATTATCAATATTTTCAGTTATTAATCGCTATAGCGTCATATTTCCGAAATGTGTTCCTTTTAAAGCCCAGCCCTAACAGTTTTAAGAGTATATTTCTTAATTTCACCATTTTATTTGAGGATATTTTAATGATAAATGATAAATTTAAAATACAATTTAAAATGTTGACAATAGAAAAAGTAATAATAGATACTAATTTTGAGTTTTCAGTATGTATTATTTTATCGTGTTTTTCAAATCTCTATGTTTAAGATTAAATTTCTCGTTTTTGTTTAAAAATATTTACCTATTTCGCTATAAGTTGTAACTATAAATAGACAGTATATAGTTCAAATTTTTACGATGTATGTCAAAATCGCGAAAATTCGCAAGTAATTTTGTAGTAGAAAAATCATAAAAAGGTTTGTGTTTATATCTAAGGCTAAAAAAATCAAAACTAAATTTTCCATAAACCTTCCTTCAAATAGCTATAGAAAAAACTCGATTCATCATTATAGCAAAAATTACCTAACCTAACCAACGTTTGAATTTTAAATTTTCACGAAACCACGTAACAATAACGATTTATTCTCAAACGGTTTTAAATATTTGTTATTATTCAAAAGATAATAAGACCATAATATTTTGGTTGGTAACTCCGTATTTATTTTTAAATAAGTTGGTACAATGGTATTTTTAGTTTTCGCCATTTTTGTGATTATGGGAAGTTTTCTTTATTATTTTGAAATATAATTGTGGCTACTGGCTTGAGTGGCTTTTAGTGTGTTACGTTAAAATATCTTCAGTATTGAATGTGTTAAATTATTTTGTTTCGTTTTTTAGATCAATAGAAAATCGGTACCTACTTAAGGTGGTTCCAGTTGATTAAAAAAAAATCGTTTTTAGAACTTCCGCTATGACAAAATTGTGAGACTTCGGATGGTTCGATTTTAATGCTGTAAAAATAATAACATTTCTTAACATCTCCTCTGTAGAACCGTCGGAGTAATTTTTTTAAGTTTTAACTTTTGACAGTATTATAATATCATACAAATTTCAGTTTTTACAACATTTTCGTTCAATCATATGTATTGGATAAATTAATATTTATAAAAAACTCTTCGACCGTTCTTTAGAGGAGGTGTTAAATTTTTTTAGGATTTTTACAGAATTAAAATCACACTAACCTAAGTCTCACAATTTTGTCACAGCCGAAGTATGTTTTTACACGAAGAGTAACTGAATACTTTTTCCTAATATAACTTAACCTGACATGTGCCTGCGAGTGCGAGAACGCCAAATTCCGATAACCAATTAATTACGCGACGTTTACCCGGATCGTCGCGCGTCGACCGGATGCCGACCATTTACCGAGAAACAATATTTACGATAATTATCATATTATAATATTAGTCCAATAATAATAATAATAATGTTTTTCTATAATACACCACAAAACTGCAAATTCACATTTAGTCAGTCATAAACCTAGTCCTTACTCCTTACACCACAGTTATTATTTTTTGATTGCAATTTTTTGAACATATTGTGATTTTTTTTTACCTACGTGTTTTCAAATATTTTTAACGATGGATAATACGAAAAATTGGCGTATGGGTAAAAAATCAAAATGTTTTCCGAGTAAAAGCAGAAAAAATAAAGGAAATATTGCTGCACTTGTAAAAAACAAGGTAAGTGAAGTTAATGATTAAATACCTTAGAAAATCACGAAGATTAGAAATTGTTTTGCATAAAAAAATAATAGGAAAACGAGTATTTTGTGTTATAAAAACGACTTTATATTAGATATATAATACTAAACTTCTTTAGAGATGAATATAAACAAATTAGTGATCCACATATTCACATAGTTCTTTGTCCAAGATTATATTTTTTATTTGTATATTTTCACAGAAAACCGATCTTGTAGTAGGCCATAATGACATTTCCGAAGACAATGCCCTAACGATAGCGTGTAGTAGCAGTAAACGACAATTAGTAACATCACAGCGTAATGTCCAGATGTAAGTAAAAAAAGATAAAATAAAACTAGTATTAATTGAGAAAAATATCCAAAATTTGGTTCCAAAAGTATAGTAATATTAAAAGTACGAAGCGGCTCGGTTCAGTCTAATTGATTTGTTTTTATTGATCGACAGAATATTAGTTACTTAGATAATAAATAATAAATATAGAATACATTTTTAAATGTATTATAATAAATGTTTTTTTCGAAAAAAGGCTTGTGTTGGAGATAGATTGTTAGAGAGTTGTTCATTCCAATATATAGCTTTATTCGCGAAGTCCACTTTTAGATTCTGAGCGGAGCGATGAATATATTGATTTAACAATGTTGTGTGTGTATTTTTTTTTAAATTTTGTTTAAAATTTTTTTGTGTTTGTATACATGAAATTCCCAATAGTTTACAAAAGCATCAAAAGCACCGGGAAAAACCAAACATTTTTTTTTGAAAAAATTGATTTTAGATATTGGTGTAACTCTAAAACTGATTACCGTAGAAACATGAAATTTTCACTAAATGTTTATACTAAAATTTTCTATACTAGATAAAATTTTCAAAATATTTCAAATCTTTTTAAATTGTTTATAGACATTTGAACTTTTCGATCTTTTAGTTTTTTTTTTATAAATTACAGTAAAATTTTATTCATTTGGTGAAAAAGCTTCAAATATTAATACAAAGCTCCTAATATATACAACGATATATAATATAATATAGCTACAGCGACAGTTAAAAATTATTAAAAATACATAGTCACAATTTTTTTATAAGCATTTTAAGTTCAAATTTTGACAAAATACGTAAAAATCACGAAAATTTGCAATTCAAATTTTATTTTGAGTTAGAAATTCATAAAAATTTATCTTTTTAAATCTAACGTTTGAAAATTCAATACAAAATTCTTCATAAGTTTGTCTACTTTTATCAAAGTAATAACTATATTAATTTCGACAGTATTATTTATAATTTTAATATACTTTTAGAACCACGAATATGAATGACACGGAAGACTTGGCATTATCTCTAGATTTAAATCAAAGCTGCAATCTAGCAGATATGAAACTGGAAGGAAGACGAATTGTGGATATTAATTATATATTCAATACAATAAAATCGTTTTCACATCCATTTGGATGCACTTTTAAAAATTTAATTTTTACTCATGAAGTACGTAATGGATGCATAAGTTCATTTTATTTTAAATGTAATTTTTGCAATCAAATAGAGGTGATACATTCAGAAGAACCTGGCAACAAATTTAACACAAATTTAGCAATTGTAACAGCAGCAGTGAATATAGGACAAGGGTAAGTTATTTAATTTAAAATTTTCGTATTAGTATGTTTTTTTTCTCACCCTATACCTATATTTTGTATTAGACATGCGCAGATAGAAGAATTGGGAGCTATCTTAAACATGCCAGTTATGTCTAATGGTAAATATCAATTATTGCACAACGAAATTGCTACGTACTTCAATGAGATATCTTGGGAAGAAATTGAACTAGCTGGTAAGGAAGAAGCAAATATTGCAATACAAAATAATGAAGTTGATGTCAGTGCACGGAAAAAAATATGTAGTTGATGTTACTAGAATTGTAATAATTTTAACTATATTTTATAGTTATATATAGGACAGCTATTATATTAGTTAATAATACTACATTATTATAGTTATCCTATTATAGCTATGGTAACTATAATATAGTAATGTCAACTAAAACATTATAGTAATTTTTTAGTACTGAATACTAAATGTTGTAGTTAGTCAACATAAATTGTATAGTAGCTTCTACTATACAATTTAGTTAGCAATACTTAATCTTTAAAACCCTTAGTTCTGAATACTAAACGTTTTAGTTAATTAACATAAATTTTTTAGTAGCTTCTATTATACAATTTAGTTAGCAATACTTAATCTTTAAAACCTTTAGTACTGAATACTAAACATTGTAGTTAGTAAACTTACATTTTATAGTAGCTTCTATTATACAATTTAGTTAGGAATACTTAATTATTTAAAGACCTTAGTACTAAATACTAAACATTTTATAGTAGATTGTACTATATTAATTAAATAATTGAAAATGTATACAATTATATTTGAATAAATAAAATAAATAAAGTCAGAGATAAATGTAAGAATATATTTTATTGTTATTTAATTACAATTAGGTAATACAAATGATATACTTTATACTTATTATGTTCTAATTCATCTGATAATACAACATCTAAGTTATCCCAATCAATTACTGAATGTTGAGTCATAACTGATGAATTTTCCTCTGGTAAATTCTATATTATAAAAAAAATTATGGATTATAACTACTTAAATACAAGATCATACAAATTCTTACTCTTTCTGTTTTTAATTTTTTCAAATGTTTTAAAAACTTAGAGCGCTGACCCATTTTTGGGAATAACTGTTCAACCATAGTTTCAGTAAGATCAAGTAAAGCTATTTCATCATATTTTCTGTGAATAAATCCATAGTGGGTAGTCAAGCTTTTAACCTTAAAAAATTAATTTGAATTTTATTGTTTACAATGGTAAATGATGTAATTTTGCGACAACAAATATCAACTTTACGACCATCTTTAAAAATTTATACTATTATAGTAATTAAACAAAAATTATATATAGGTAGGTATATTTATACTTACATGTATACAAATGACAGCAAAAACGTATTGATGACAGTTGACAAATTCACAAGTGACAATTGACAAATTAAAATTTAACACTTAAGAAAATTTAAATTTCAAATGACGCAATGACGATGACGGACACGGAAAAAAAACAGTAAAAGAAAAAGCCGATTTTCGATCACTCAGTTACTGCCATAGAGGTAAAAAACCCGAAATAGGTAAAAATAAAAGTAACAGTGTAACCACGAGCCATTGTCCAGTGTGACCGGCACCCGTTGTCAGGTGTAATATTGGGATAATTACTATAATAATTTAAGCAATAATAAAATACTAAAATCTTTTAGTTGAAATTACCAAAATATAGGTAAAAAAACTAAAAATATTCAACTATAATTTTATAGTTAGGCTTACCATCTAAAGTTAGTATTTCTTATTATAATTTAGTCAAATTAACTAAATATTTTTCAACTAAAATATTTTAGTACATATTTTTTTCCGTGTGGTAGACCAATGATAGCAGTGATTGCAGATGGTGCTTGGTCTAAACGCTCTTACAAAACGAAATACAATGCACTTTCTGGAGTTGTAAGTTAATAATTTAATTAATATCACAATAAAATCAAGGTTAATAATTATTGAAAACAGCTGTATTTGGACATTGCTACCCCTCAACAAAAGTTATTTATTAAAATGTAAGATGCAACTATTTTTTTTATAGAAAATGTTGGTCTACGACTATCTATGCTACCCTCATAAATTTAATATTGGTGAATTATATATTTAAAAATATATAATTACAGTATATACAGTATATTACAGTATATATTACAGTATATTACAGTATATTAAATATATAATAAATCAAAGATTTCTATCTTCTTTCTAGCTGACCCCGTGCACTTCGTTGCCCGTTAAAAATGCCAATCATAACCAATAGCGATCTTAATATAGTTTATTTATTGCTGGACAGTGACGTCATTACATTACATATTATTACATTTACATACCTAAGTATCTTCTCTTTAGGAGCGATTAATCAGTGAAAAATGTTACAAAAACGGGGACAATAAATAATAATTATAAAAAATTGTTACTATATTCACCGAAAATATAATAATAATAATAATAATAATAAATAGTCTACGTAGCTTAGCAACCATTTATAAACAATTATTTCTACCGTAAATTATCAAAATCCCTGTTTGAGCACTTCTATTATTTTCTGGACAACCCTTAGCTGTCCCGATATTAAAAAATTTGAAAAAAAAAAACTATCCTATCTTTTAAGTTGGACCAAATTACACGCGTTGTAAAAAATTTCATCAAAATCGGTTAAGTGGTTTAGGAGTCCATTGAGGACAAACATTGTGACACGAGATTTATATATATTAAGATAATACATTATTATTTTTGACATTTTTATAATTATTGTAAACAAACCTATTATTGACACCCATGGAATTAGCTAATAATGCGGTCAATTAAATTACCTATTTATCAATATTTGTAGGCCTGCATAATTGGAGCTAAAACAAAAAAAGTTTTATTCATTGGCGTAAGAAATAAGTATTGTTGTATTTGCCAGAGAGCGTCTAAAAATAATTTAGATCCTAAAGAACACCTTTGCTTCAAAAATTGGAACTTGCCTTCAACCGCTATGGAAGCAGATATTATTGTAGAAGGTTTTAAAAGAAGTATTGATATGCATAATCTGATATACTCTAAGCTTATAGGTATTTATTTAAATTGGATTATATTTTAATATTAATGTTGAGCATTAAAAAAATTATAATAGGGCAATTTTTAACCACATATGTTAATTTTAGGTGATGGAGATAGCAGCGTGATGAAAAGACTACATCTAGCTAAACCATACGGGTATAATTTTGTGATTAAAAAAATTGAATGTTCCAACCATATACTGCGCAATTATGTAAATAAATTAAAAGACATATCTACTAAAAGAAGAACTACTAGAGGCGTAAATATTCCGGGAAATATAAGACAAGCAATAAAAGATAGAATTCTTAGACTTAGGTATGCAATAACAGAAGCTGTAAAATATAGAAAATATCAAGAAGATATATCATTTGAACATAAATTATTAAATTTAAAAAAAGATTTAATAAATGGGCCAAGTCATGTTTTTGGCGATCATACGAATTGTCAGTTTTACTTTTGCAAAGGACAAAAAGACGGCGAAATAAATTTAGTGCCACAGATGAAATCGTTAGGTATTTGGGAAGAATTAGTTGCAGCGAAAAGTCTTGTATTATATCATGCTGAAAGTTTATTGTACAAAGTAAGTAATAATGCAGCAGAGTCGTACAACTCAATTTTAGCGAAATTTATTGGTGGTAAGCGAGTAAATTTTTCTCTTCGTGGATCGTATAATTTACGGTGCAACGCTGCAGTAACATCCTATAATGCAGGACCTAGACGTTTGCATTTGTTACATAAAAAAATTGCAAAACACAGTCCGGGTCTGTATACTAAAAAATTTATTTCAAAATCTACTTCAAAAAGTATTCAGAGAAGTAAACGTCGATTATTCAATCCTCCAGTTTACAAAACAACAATATCGGGACCAGATCAGCATTACGGAGCAACAGCAGACATAGAAACATCTCCAGATATGCCTAAACACGAATATGATGCTAAAAAAATATTGTTTTTATCAGAATTGAACGTAACACAAGTGCAAATAAAACAAATTGAAAAAGGTATGCAAAACATGTATTTATTTTTAAATAAAATAATTATACTTATCACAATATATATTTTAATTTTAGATACGAGAGGACAAAATGCATGTATGGAGTGGCATTTACATAGAAAAAAAAGATTGACCGCCTCTGTCTTTGGAAATATATGTAAACTTAGACCCAAAACGTCGCGAGCCAAGACTGTATCAAATATTTTATATGGTTCTTTTTGTGGTAACGACGCAACAAAATATGGGATACAAAATGAAGAAAATGCGAAGTCGGCGTTGTCTAACATTATAAATAAACCCATAAGGTCGTCTGGATTAATTATTGATTATGAATTACCATTTCTAGCTGCTTCTCCAGATGGCCTAATAGATGAGGATTCTTTAGTAGAAATCAAATGTCCAATAAGCGCTAAAGATATATCGCCTGAAGATGGAATTGCAAAAAAAATAATAAAGAGTTGCGAAATAAAAAATGGAAAAATGGAACTTAAACGAACGAATTCTTATTATTACCAGGTACAAGGGCAACTCCACATCTCGAAAAAAAAGTTTTGCTATTTTTGTATTTGGACTTCTCGAGGTATCCTTTATGAAAAAATAAAAAGAGATGACAATTTTTGGGAAGTAAAAATGTTACCCCATTTAGTTAACTTTTATAATAATTGTTTATTACCTGAAATGGTTGATCCACGCTATGATAGAAATTTACCATTGAGAGATGGACTGAAAGAGTTAAGCTAATAAACTAGGTACCTCTTGTTTTTTTTATTGAATACTTTTTCAGTGAATACTTTGTATAAATTGAATTGTAATTATGTCCAACATTAGTTTTTTTTTACATTTTTATATTTATTTACTAGGTACCATAAGTTATTCTTTCTTAATAATATTTACATAATAATAAATAAATATGTAAGGTAGGTAACGGTATACCTATATACATTTATTATTATTTTTTGCTTTAATATAATATTTGTTACTATTTGTTATAAAATAAAATATGCTTATACAAGATAAATCGTTTTTAAAAATATGTATTTAAATTTTAAAAAATATGAATTGTTTAAAAATTTAAAAATTAAAAACGCTACACTGAATAATTATTATCACGCTATAGCAACTTAAATTTCTACGTACCTATGTTGATATACTAAATCATGCAATATTAAAAAATAAACAGATCACTGATCTTGATTGGATTTATTGTGCGTTATCTTTATCTATGCATTTATAAATAATAGAAAAATAAGATTATATTATAATAATAGTAGGTAGTGTATGATGCGTGTGGGTACTTGGTAGACTATAAGTAATGAAGTCTATTGTTTGATTCTTAGAATGCGGATACGGGTCGTAATGCATTTATTGAGATAAACTGTACACTAGCGCGCACACACACTAATGATCATTTACACTCTCACACATTGATATGACCAGGTTATACGTGACACATAATTTGCCTAAATCTTACTCCTTAGAAAATGACCGACTAGAACCCCCTTAACATGTCAAATATTTCACAATAATTAAGTTATAAGCATAGAAATCGAACTTAAAACTATAAAGAACAAAATGACTACAACTACTACCTACAAAGCTACAAAGGTAAATAAAATAATCGAATTATAATTTTATTTTATTTTTTAAAAAACAAACAAAACAATTGAGTGCATTCATAACTTAATTTGTAGTTAATTAAATCATAGTTTATTTTATTTTTTCATTCACTGCATCTAATATCTAATAACTATAACAAACTTCGTTATTTCCAGAATCTTTTTTTCATAAACTCATAACTTAATCTTCATTTACAGCTGCCATTTATATTTTAATTTAAAAAGGTGAATTTTCATAATAAATTGTAATATATTATAATATTGAAAATTTTAGTTCTTATATCTTTAGTACAAATGTAAACTTTTATTTAATAACACAAATAACTATACAAATATTATTAGAATTGATGATAATCGTCTATAACTTAACTTGAATACTACTGTCAGTTTTTATTTAATATGTTAATTTTATTACTTATAAGTGTAGTAAACAAGAAAGAGAAATATTATAATTAGCTTTTGCACATAAATTTATGCGTTATGAAAAAGAGGTAGGTTTAATTTTTAGTGATTGTTTTTAGTGTTAATACCCATAGGCCATAAACCTTATACTGAGGTAATATAATAATAATAATAAGGTCTATATGCTCATACCACTTACGAATCCACGCTATGCCATTGGTTAAGACTTAGTTACGAAGTTGTAGCCTTTGTATAAGTTTATTGTTTACTTAGTCACATCTTTGAGAAATTAAAAAAAAAATTATTGAAACTTACGTATTTCACTGAATTAGAAACGATGATGTAATTAGAAATTGTCACTAGGTTTTTATTTCGTAGTTACAGTAATTTTAAGTTTATCATTTATCACGGTTATCATGTCTATGTAGTGAGTGCATATAATTTAGGTAATCGGTCACAATATCTAAATTTGTAAACTATTTTCTAATAAAATTAGATACTAGCATAATGAATATTTAATTATAAAATAAGCTCCCAAAATTAATTCAGCCCAGATACCCTGTAACACTAATAGTAAAATAAATCACTTTAAAAGCTGCAATAATATATTAATATTAAAAAATATACTTCACAGACATTAGTTTTTATATTCAAATAATATAAAATAAAATACAAATTAACACGGTATTTACACATTATCTTTTTTTTCCTTGACTTAATTAATCAATAAAAGTATAATCTCGCAATAAATTATAATCGTTTTGAGACCATGTAAAAAACTAACCTAAAATTTCAAAAAATAAAACACAAAGATAATATTATAATATATAACAATATAATTTGTATCATAGCTAGGCGTCGTCGTAAACGCAAAACGGAAAAAATTTAAGAACTCATACGCATAATAAAATCGTATTATCATTTAATAATAACAATTGCTAGGTAGGTACAGCACACTGATGCGTATAACGTATATATGAATATAAATAAAACAACTTAAATCTAAAACGTTTAATAAATAAAAAACATTACACACAATAAGAATAATAATGAAAATAATAAAACTCGCGTAGTTCGCGTAATTGGATAATAAGTATGATAATATAATATGTACAGGCGAGTTTTGGATCTCACTGATACAAACGACGTAACATGTTTATAAAATAAGGGTCGTCCTAGAGTTGTTTGTCGTGCACCTGACGGCTGCTGCACGCGCGGTGTCGGCGGCGACGGCGGACGCCGTGTCGGCCGTTCAGGCACGGCTTGAACAGTTCGGCTACGAGAGCCTCGATCAGGTGCACCGTGGTCCTGATCACCCGATCCACGCTGGTCGGCGACTGTTGGTGATACATGCGGATGGGCGCCCGCCACGGGCTCATGGTGAAGTGCACGAACCGGGCCGGTGACGCCGCGGTGGCCACCGCGTCCAGTCTGCGCAGCTGCTGTTGCGGGTCCGCGTCGTCCACGCACCCGTAGTTCTTCATGCGCACCGTAGCGCCCACGTCGTCGAGCTCGGCGAGCAGCGACCGCTGGGCGGCCGTCTTCTGCGCGGCCGTGGCCCGGGCGTCGGCCAGCGTCCGGAGAGCCGCCTTGATGCACTTGTCCATGACGGCCATCTGGACGACCACGTTGGTCGGATGATAGTCGCCGGCCATGACCGTGTCGTAGATGCCTTCGAGGGCGGCGCATATGCGCTTGGCGTACCCGGTGCAGTACAGGTTGGCGAAGTTGGCCGCCTCGTTGATCTCCACCACGAAGTTTTCCACCGAGAACACGGGCCGCGTGCTGCACCGGAGCGCCGCCACGGCCAACCCGACGGCCCTGCACATGCTCTGCCGGCAGCACGCGTCCACCCTGGTGGTCAACAGCGACTGGGCCGCCGACCTGAGCGTGCCGTACACGCGCTCGGCGTCCACGCGGGCCGGCCGCCGTTGCTGCCGCGGGGTGTCGTCGTCGTCGTCGGGCGGCGGCCGGAGTGTCGCCGACAGTCCGACGAGCTGTTCGTATACGGCCTGGCTGACCGCGTGCTCTGGCGTCTGGTACAGCACGAGGTGCGCGATGGCCTCCAGGTGGTCGCTGAGCACCGCGTCCCACGTCTCGACCACGCAACCGCGCACGTACTCCGATCGCAGACACCCGTCCAGCACGGCCACCAGCCGTTCGGCGTCCAACAAGTCGGGCAACCTCCGAGCGTCCAGCAGGTCGAGCGACGTGGCTGCGACAACGGTCGTCGCCCGACCGGACGACAGTCGCCGTCGGGTCGCGGCGTCGTCGTCGGCTTCCGCGGTCGAACAGCTCGAACACGATCCGCTGCTGTCCTCGTCTTCGTCGTCTTCGTCGTCGTCGTCGTCGCTACTACAACTCTCGCCGTTCCGATTCGCCGCCATCGAACCGGTTCGCTTGTCCTCCCGTTCCTGCCTGACTGAGAAAATTAAAAATAAGTGCGCCGAAATCAGTATACAAAGTAAAAAACAAATATGGTAAATTGGTTATCGATAAATTATTATGATTAAAGGTCGGGTTTTGGTGCAATCGCACATCGCTTTTTATTGCATGTTCCAAAAACGGAAGTTATAAATCCGAATCGAGTGAATTAGATTTATTCACACAAAGTTTCTAATTTTACACAGTTCAGAGTTTTTGAATTAAATTACACATTTTCAATTTTTTTATATAAAAATTCACTCGTTTTGTTATTATACTATAATAGTTATAGGTGTATTTATATTATTATTTAGTTTATGCTATTTTATCAATATCTCCTGATTTGGGACTTAATTTACCAAAGAATGCATTGCTTTTATGAAAAATAAAAAAATTTCTTTGTTATCGACAACTATGAAAAGATATTTTTATTGAACATTTTCATTATTATTAATCGCATTTTTTTTTTTTTACAAAACTATTAGGTAATATCAAATATTATGGCCAGTTTAAAATTTATAATTACTTATAAAATTATTGTATGGAGTAAAACAATCAATACTTAATAACTAATAGTATTGAATATTTATAAAATATAATTTTAATAAACTATAGGTACAGACAATTTTTCTATTATAATATTAATAATTATTATAAAATCCTATATCTATATCTGTACACTTTCATAGTATCGTACACCAAAATAATTGAAAAAAATGTGTAAAGCTACAAAAGCCTTTTAATTGTATGAAAAACATATTTTATTATTAGGTAATATGATAATTATAATGACTGCGATATTTGCAAATTATTACCTATTTTAAAACTCATCAACATAATGTTCATATGTTTTTCTGCCTGATCTTTACTAACATGGTAGTAATTAATAATTTAATTTTTCTGAATTTATATCTGTGTAAAGTGAACATCAGACAATTTGGATGAAAATTAAAAAATAATTTTATTGTACTTGAAACCCTAGTAATATATTATATCATTCACTTTTTATACTCTAACTATATGTCAAAATTACCTTCAGTTTATTTGTGCATATACACAAATAATAAATATATTATATCATGTATATATATATATTATACTATGAAACAAATATAATATTATTATCACACCTATTTAATTTTAAAATAACTAAAACCAGTTTAACTTATCAAGTTTAAAATTAAAACCGTAAGTTTATTTTTAAAAAAAGTCATATTATTAAATTTTAGGACTGTCAATTTATTGACTTATTTAATGTTGATTAAATTATACGATACCTCAGTTTCTAGTTTACATTTTATAGCAATTACCTACGCTATAATATAAGGATCGTAACTCGTTTAGCTATTTTTATTTTAACAATACATTTTTAAATGAATCAGAAAATCATAAGATAAGTAACATTAGTAATGAACAACAAAGTAGTAAGTGTACCTAGGTATTATGAAACTCGTACAGACATCAAAATACAGTCTATTTTATTAGTTTTTAATTAATGTTACGATTCTTTTAGAGTTATGTTAAAACAAAACTTGAATTTGAACTTTCTCTCACAAATCTGTCTTATTTCGCTTAAAAAAAAAATATTTTGGTTTAAAATTTAAATTCTATTTATTAATTATCATAATTTTAATTTATAATCATTAAAATTCGTAAATTTTGTTAAAATAATAATAACTAGTTGATAAAAAATATTATCATAATAAAGTTTAATGTTTATTAATTATTTGAGTAATTTCTAGATGTACTATTCATCTGCCTTTGTGCTTAAGCTAATAAAATAGGACTAAAGTCCAACTTCGACAAGTCTGTGACCTTCAGATTATACAATAGTGTTTATCTATATTATTAAAAGCTTATTATTTACCTAACACAATGTTTTGTGAGAATTGTAAAACAGATCTCATATTTTTGTATGTATATATTTTATACGAGTGATATTCTGAAAACGAGTTGACAATTGCGGTAAAATAAAAAACGGCCATCGCTGGAAGTAAACAAAAATCGCACTCGAGTAATCTCTTGTTCTCTTTCAATCTTATTATCAATAATTATTATCATTACTATATGCCAGGGAGTAATCGCGAATCGAGCGTTTCATTAAACGAAGAACGACGAGTGGAACTGATTTTTCGGGCCTGATATAAGTTCTATATATTATATAGTATCTATATTAAACTCGTATAATATAATAATAATATTTAAATTAAATTTAAATATATAGTATCTACGTTATTATATGTATACAACAGTTGTTGTTAGGTCCCAATCTCTGCCGTCACACAACTACTGGTGGCTGGAAACGGAGATGCGTATTGGATTTTCGTAAAAAAGACGTGACAAACTGGTTTTTTAATTTTATTATTCTTATTTTTTTTTTATTTTGTTAGTGACACGCGGGTTTAGAAAAAAAAGGTTACCCAAACTCGTTTGCTTTATCACACAGGACGATCAGTTCAACCCCGAACCCTTTTGGGGTTAAAAAAACTTTCGAATACAATCAGGATAATAATAATAATTATTATTATTATATTACACGTGTACACCGGAGCGTTTTCTGGAATAACTTAATACTTAGTATTCTCTCTATTTGTAATGCAAGAGTTATGACCATATATTATCAGAAATGGAATTCCATGATAAGTGTACCGTCTAGCGTGATTAATTATTATTTTTTCATGTAAAAAGTTTAAAAACATTAAGCTTAAATTGATTTATTTATATTATCCCTTGCTTTATGTGTTATAATAATATTCAATTTCAATAGTTTGTCATAATATTATATGAATTTTGTGTTCTAATAAACTACGAGTTTACCACCAGTTCAAAAAAGGTTTAGCTAGGTGTTTGAACAATGAATTACTGTTTTTTATTTTATAAACCATTTTTTATTTTAAGCAAAACTTTAAGTCTTAGTAGTGTACGTAATACATATTAGTTTGACATTTAAGTTGAATAGACAATAGATTTGTTTAGATAATATGTGGTTTGAAAATTTTAATAGTTTTTATATCATAGTTGTACGTTTAATGACTTAAGTATCTTATATACGTATAAAATTTTGTTTGTATCTATTATATAAATGAAAGTGGATAGTACATACCTTATAATTATTATAATTTAATTATAATAACATAACTTAACATATTTTATATTATAATTTATAAAGTATGAAAACAATTAACAAATCATTAAATTGTTGTTGTATTAATTGTAGAAAATATTTTAAATAGTAATTACCAATCAAATATTTCGTATATTACACAACATTTAGTACCTATTATATTTATTATTTATCATTTTATTTCTAATAATTTCAATTTTATCATAAAAGAGATCATTGTTTGTAAAAGATCAATTAAATAAACACGGATTTAGGTATAACATACATTTCATAGTTTTTATCATTGTTATTTTAAGTTGTTTATTTCAATAATAATTGATCGATTTCAACAGCAGTGAATATAAATTAATAACTAATAAGTGTAGGTATAACCTTTTTAAACACACTAAATATTAAACAATTTTACTAACTGTTAGTGAATCAAAATAAATAACTCACATTAATGTAATTTAAAATTCAAGAAATTATATTTAAATATCACAAATGACTTGTTTCATATTAGATTCGACTTTGGTTTTTTTTTTTATCAAATGTGCATCAAAATATAAATTAATTATATTTTATGGAACAATAATGAGAATAACAATTAAAATGACAATCATTCAATATTAAATTTAGATTATTATTATTATTATTATTTCTGTGGTTTTCATATTAACACAAATTCTGTAGAAAAATCAAAAATTTCTTATATCCATCATAATTCAATTACAAGCGATTGATTTGGAAACTGATATCCCAAAATACAGGTACATTACATAGATTACACAAAGGTACATTGTTATCAGCTATTAATGCGATTATACAACTTTTAGTAGATTATATAGGAACTTAAGTCGTTTAATATTTCTTATAACAACTAGATACGTAGGTGCATTTTACTTGCATTAAAACTGACTACGTAAATTTATCAACTGGGCGATGAAAAAAGTTTTTGTGAAATGTACTTCTCCCAATTTATCATGTCCGTATCGAAAGTGTTCAAATTTAAATCAATATTTAATAATAATGTAAATGTAAAATATCGGATATCGTAATGTTTTCGAAGATATTAACAATAATAATAATAATAATAGAATGTCGAAATAATACCCGATCAAACTCATAACAAATTATTAGACGATATTTTAAATTATTATTATTATTATTAACGCTTGTATACATATTATATTAAATGATGTGGGTACGTACCTGTAGCTTCAGTTGTGCGAGGCTGATTTACACGTGTTGTAGTTTATAATAATATACATTGAAAAACTAAAGAAATCTAAAAAGTGTACGATACAACTCAATTAATTATAAAAAAATATTATGTGTATATCTATGCACAGCTATTGTATAGGTAGCGTTTTTTTTAAATATTTATTTCGCGTGAAACTCGTCTAGACTATTCACGTCTGCGGCGGTGTATTATATTATAATATTGTTATTTTTCTATCTGTTAGTATTATCATTATTAATTATTTTCACTAAACGGAAGTAGGCACACTGTACAGAATATTTCGTCCGTCGACTACGCGACACGCATTTGCAGTGGTTATTGTTTCAGATAAAATATGTTCGTATATGATGATAAAATATGAGAAGTAAACACGCGTTGCGCGTACCCATATCATATACTTAATATATTATAATAAATTGTTTATCGACGGACAACATCGTCGTGAACTGATACCGACGATATGCCTCGCCATCGCTGAACGTCCTATTCGGTGGGGATCCATACACGGGGTTAAGGTCTACCAGAGTTCGGAGATGGGCGTGTGGGTACGTGTGTGCGTAGTGATAAGGTTTACGATTAGAAAAAAAATGTTATAAAGGTGAAAACATTGTGCTGACATAATATTATAACCTATGTGGTTATAAGGAATATAGGTATATCGTCGTCAGTCGCGTCTCGTCTCTAATTAACACGCCACGGGCTCGAGTACACAATAGGTATATACAATTACGTATACGACCGACCCATCATACTTATTATTTATAACACATATTTTATACTTAATCATAGGTACATATTATTCTGTTTGGTACTTTAATACATTAATACCATGATTTAATATATGAAATTAAAAGATCGAGCCTCTATTGGATCTATAATATTATATTATGATGTGACCTAATGTGCGTTGGTGTCGTCAGTTGTTTTTTCGGTATTTTTTTTATACTTGAGTAATATTTTTATTATAACTCATACGTGTTTTATTCTAGCTTTAAAATTAGATTACTGACGATAAAACAGTTGAGATGTGTTTATTATAGAGGTTAATATAAAGTGTTATTATACCTACCTAGTATTATACCAGTTAATTGTGTATAACCACTTTAATGGTTAACAATCCCTCTGTATATAATAAACATATTCTACATTTATACTATATACACATATTAATTATTATTCATCAGTTCATCTCATTATTTTATCGTTATCGAATTTATCTTAAAAATGCTATTTAGTGTTTACACTTTAAATTATTACTTGGTTAGTCAATACAATAATCGATAACCGAACAATTAGTCCAATGAAGATAATATAATAATATTCATACATTTTATTCAAGTATATTAATAGGTAGTATATAAAATAAAATAAGAGTTGAGTTAACAAGGTCGATAAAACATATTATTATAATATCTAAAAACTATGAAGTTACCATTTCAGAGATCATTATTATTTTTTTTTTCTTTGATGTTATAATGTGTTTAATCATTGATAAAAAAATGTCCATGTTGGAACAAATATTTACCTGTAATTAGTATACCTGTGATAAATTATGAAGATATATAATTATTTTTAATAAAATAACAGTAATGTAATAAGTTCAACAATAATTTCTTCACTCGTTTGGATATTATATTAACTCGACCAGAGCATTGGAAATAAATATGTTTTTTAATCTTAAAAATTCAATGTAGGTATACGAGATATATATTAATTAATCAATTAATAACCTATAAATCTGAAACAATATCTCAACATAAACAAGTATGAACAATAAATATCATTTTTACCTAACTAACGACAAGACACGAATATTTAATTTCCCAATCGTTGTTTTGAATTGGTCAATTGGTCCATATTAAGTATAAAAGCTATTGATATACATTTTTAAAACTTTAAATACCTAATTATAAATAATAATAATAATACAGTTCTGTAAAATTAAATAATTGTTGAAATTAATTTTAAAAAATACGTGTAAATTTACGATATATTTGTATTTATGAAATGGTGGAAATTAAAAATAATTTAAAATTCTGAAATGTTATTTTTGTTAAATTTGTTTTCATTTTTAACCTTTCTTTTAGGTGTTGATTGTATTTATCTTTTTATTACTTATGTATGTTTTATTCTTGTTGTTTGCGTGTTTGTAAGAGAACATTATTTATATTATTGAAATGGCAATTTATAATAACTAATAATTATTAGTTATTATATAACATTATGACATTTTACAAAATATTGGAAGTATTACCAAAATGTCTTAGTCATGATTAATTACATAATACCATAATATTTCAATATAAATTTAAACTGAATATATTTAGTACTATTGTTTGTTGTGATTTCAGTTATTAATTTGCTAGTAATTATATTTAATTATTTATTTATGTACTTTAAAAGAATACAAGAAAAGACAATTTAGTGTGTTTATTGCTCGTTTTGGTAAACTGGTTCCCAATTCACATAGAAGAGACTTTGTTATAATTATGAATTAACTGAAAAAATAGAAAACAAGAAATTCAATCATTTATAAGTTATTTTAGAAAAATAAAATAAATCTTAGCTACAATATTAAGTTACATTTTATTTAAAATTTTTTACTTATGAGTTAATAGTAGTTTTTAAGGTTAAAATGGTAGTACCAGGATTTTAAGTCACACCTGGCATAATACCTATTATTCTTGCATTAATAGCCGCCAGCAAAAATACTATTCAAAAGTATGATATGTAAATAATAAAAAAAAAGTGTGCGTAGGTATAGTTTAATCAAAAATAGAGCAAGTGTATTATACATTATAATATTATAATAATAATATTGATACATTGTTCGGTTTTATTTAAACAATACCATTTTAGAGATCTCGATATCATTTTTATTTAGATATATATTATACTCATCATGACAAATCATTTATAACACATAATTTATGATTCATTTTGTGTTAAGTTTTAACAATAAGTTTTCACGTAGACATTTATATTATATTTAATAAAAATATAATATACATTTTAACGTTATATTTTATTTTAATCATGTTAATTAATGGTTTTTAATATTAGTTTTAGATCGAATTCGCTTTCATCTTCTACGAATAACCATAAACGATTTTAATCAAATAATCAAATTATTATAATGGTCTGCAGTGATAAATAAAATGATTGAATATGATGAATGATACAAATACACCTCCATAAAACTTTAGCTTGGCTTTTGAAGAAAAAACAACATCATGATGGTAGATACGAGTAGGTAACATTATATTATCTAAGTAGTATTAATGTAGCTCTTATTCAAAAATAATAACTACGATGTAATAATTTTGTACCTATGACCTATCGTATAAAAAAAATAATATTGTAAATATTATAGGGCTTTGGTATTTATATACCATTAGAATATCACATAGGTAGTATATATTATAGATAATTGGCAAAAAATAACTACTTATCTTACAACAGCATCAATAATAAATCTTCATGTTAACGATTTCTCTACATCAGTATTACGTATAGTGTTGTTTTAAAAGAGTAATGTAAATCGAATTTTTACGGAATATATATACATATATATAAATATAATTACTTGTTAAATGTTGATTACACGGATCTACCTATGGTAAAATAGTCCAAAGCCAATTTCGCTTTAGTACCTGCCTATGTATTATAATAGTGGGTATATGGTGCGTGTGGTCTATATTTAATATATTTGTACACTTTTGAACAGTGTTATAGTGTTAGATATATTATTATGTATAATACCGATGTGTATTATATTAGTATGTATGTGTACGAACCTACCACCAAATGAATTCAGTAGATCAGATACTCCGATATGAATACTGTGTATGCAAGGTGGCTGTAAAACAGCTTTTCTGATGCTATTAAAATGTAAATCGATTTCCATGATCATGTATCTGAAAATAATATCGATCATAGATATGGTTGGGTGGAAAAATTAAGATTGTTTCAAAACTATAAGTATAATGAAAGTATATTTATACGATCGCGTTCCGATTTCAGAGATTTCCAATCGTTCACCAATCAAACTGATTTTTAGGTCTCTGCAGCTGACAGTGGTGTGTACCAGTTATCAGTGAGAAAAACACAAAACAGACCCATACAATATTAGATAAAATTATATACAACTAATACTTTAACAACCAGGGACAAGTATGTATAAATTTAAACTATAATAAAATTAGTCCGCAAGTGTCTATATAATATAACAAAAAATAGTGTATTAAGTTATTATTTAGAGTAAAAATTAATACCAGTGTGTTTTTATAATATAATATAAATATAAATATAAATAACTATAATTGATTTGGATCAAAATTTTATCATATAATCATTAATATTATACATAATTAAATCAATGAAAATAGGTATCTATTTATCAAAATAAAGAGTAAGATGTCTCATATTGGGGAGGCATGGCCCCTATGCCCTCTAAAAGCCGCCCCTGAATTAATAACTATTTTTATTTATTCCGGCCGTTGATAATTTGTTTTTCAGGGCTTTTCACACTAATAACACTATAATGTTATATTATACATGACGAGTATAATATTTTAAGTAAAATATTGCGTTAACTGTATATTCGGTTAGAATTTATGAATAAAGTACTTATAAAAGTGGCACTTGGTTAGCTAGACAGAAAAAACGAATCAAATCTGCTGTTGTACAACAATATTATAAACGTACACTTTAAATTTCGGTAAAATCATATAAGATCGTTGGTTTCTAACGTGATAAATGCGCGCAAACAGGTTTTCCAGAATAGTGCGTTATAATGTATGTCGACGAGGACATGCGCGTATGACTTAGTTTCCGTGTAAAAATAATACTTTATTACAAACTCTCTTCCAAATTATACAGTATATACATAATATATTAATAATTACTTTTTTGAACAGCATGCGCGATGAACGTCATATTTGGTGTAATACCTATTAATTTATGATTATTGGAGATAAGACGTAAAAACTTCTTCAATGTACATCGATTAAAATCAGGTACCGCGTTTTCAGAGAAACCGTTCGTCGTGAGGAGGGGGAGGCCGATAGCAACAGGTGTGTAATTTTTAATAATAATAAATCCGATATAGTTTCGAACTCGATAAAGAGTACTAAAAACCCACGCGTTCGTTGAATGGGAGAGGACTTGGCTGCGGATCTCGTCCGCCGCGCCGGTATGAATGGACATAGTGTCTGAGTCGCCCCTTCCCTACCGCCACGGCGATTTACACGACGAGTGTGTTCTCTCTCACTACTATATGTATTATTATATTATTGTGTGGTCAGGTAAACGTGCGTAGGTAGGTGTGCCATTGATCACTTTGGTGGACAACCGAAAACGACTTCCCCCCCGCACGAATTTCGTAGCGGCGAACGTCGAGTCGTCGGTCGCCGCACCGAGGACGGTCGCTGCAAAACAAAACGAAAATAATTCCACACTTGAGATTAAGTATGATACATTATAATATGATGGGTATGACGACGATTGATTTACACGCATCATTATACGTCGTTTCGCTTAAAACAAAATACTGTACAATTACGTAGGTTGTAATGTGTGCCTTGTGTATAGTTATATCAAATCACTCATTGCAGGCCTAAGCAATTAACGCGAAACTAGTTGGTCGACGATAAGTCTGTTTTAATTTTAAAAGTTTAAAATGAACTGTTCAATATTATTGTTGTACGGTTATAATTTATAAATTAATATTATGTTCTTCGACCCACGATATCTATGAAATAAGACACGCTTGTATAATTTTAAATGGTTGAAATGATGTTGAAATTAATTAAAAAATAATATTATCGTTTATTTTCGTTACTTATACTTAAGAATGATGGTTGTAATTTGATTTAAATTTTCTGCTGAAAATTTTTCGGAAAACTTAACGACGATTCACGTGTCAATATGATGCATATATTCAGCTAAATTTTGTATTTCGGCGCTTTTTGGTGAACAGCAATTTCAATAAAATTTAAACGTAATAATAATAGGTATGTTGTATTAACAACATTAATGACTTAATTATAGCGGGTAGGATATATAGGCTGCGACGTTTTTAGTATTAAAAGTAATGGATACCCGTTAACCGCATTAATTTAATATGGCGTTTAAAAATGTTTGTAGTGTACTTATAATATACTATACACATACGGTATTAAAAAGCAAAAAAATCAAAATAGTAATAACTAATAACGATGGACGCGATGGTTGTTACATTGGTCGTATAAGGGTTATTCATTAATATTGTCGCTAAGCCATAAAAAAACAAAATAATAATAATACGTTCACAGCCCCCAGTATATTATAGCAGTTGTAACACCTACAGACTACAGTGTTATTATTAGTTATTACAGTACTTTTTTACGAATTTTACAACAATACCGGTATTTATGATATACGTATGTAGGTACCTACGATCTAAAATTAATCGTTGTTATAATATTATGTTAAAAATCAACGAAAATTATTTTATAATGGATAATGGATGTTTGCTCTTATTTAATATATTTTTTTTTGTTATATTTTTATTATAGGAGAATACGTTAAGAAAATCATTGAAATCATCGCAAAGTATGTAAGCAGTTCGTTTTTTTTTTTGGCATAATTTGTATAAAATCAATTATTAATTACACGGATCGGTAATTACAAATTATTGTACCTGTAGACTATTGTGACGTACCTACACGGGATTGTGTTGCCCTAGGTAGACTTTATTTTTACTGATTCACAGTTTTGAACGAATTTAAAACACATTGATATAGATACATATCCTTATAAGTATAATATAAAATATTATAATATGTATTTATGTATATTATTATATATTATGAAGGAAAATTAGCATTGTAAAATAATAATATATAATTTATTATTTAATTATAGACATTCAAATGTGCCGTCAGTCACTCCCCCCTTTTATTTCATAAAACTCCTCCTCGGGCATGTGTATTATAATAGTTTACTTTATACTGTTTATTATAATAATAAAATAAGTTAGAGCTAGAATAATATAAGCACCTAATGTAGCTGAATATTTTTTTTACAATTAATGTATAATACGATGACGATTGGACTATTCGGAGTATGCGCGTAATCATATCATAGGTATAAAATAATATATTTATAGCTATGGACCATGATAGACAAACGAGTAAAATTGTGATAAAAATGTAGTTATAAATTAATAAACCATTTACATATTATGAGTATATTTTGAAAATATAATTTAACTGCTCTTATTTTTCACTAAATTTATTCACAAAAACTTAACGTCTATAAAAGGCGTTTAGTAAATAATTTAATTAGGTGATGTATACACATCAACTAATATATTCCCACAAAAATTTGAAATTTCAATATCAATATACCTCTAGGGCATGCTTGTACTAATATAATAATGAATATTAAATAAAGACATTGTTGATGATGGAAATGTTATACACTATACAGTCATCATCAAATTATTATAATAATATTAAAAAGACAATTTAAATTATTATTATATAATAAGGGTAGTATTAAAACAATCGTACAAAAAAGATAGCGATTTTAAAATATACTCAAATATATTTATTTATTTATTTATTTTCATTGTTATATAATAACGGTGGAGGATAAACGCGTATAAACTCCAAATAATAATAATAAACGAGAGTAAAATCAGAGCGAAAGAGAATGATGATCGGGTGGCGGCGGAGTAGGCGGCGGCGGTCCGGCTGATAGGAGAGCTGCGTGCTACACACGTACCTACTACACTCGACAGTCATCAGACAGCATCCCGTAGCGCGCCCGATAGAAAACGTGCGTAGTGTGCGTTCAGTGGTCCCGGTGTTCACGTGCGTCTCGCCATCGTCGTCTTCATCGTTTCCGTTTCTCCATTCCTCACTCTCTCTCTTTATCTCTCTCTCTTTGATATATTTAACAACTCTATATCTATCTATATATATATTTAATATCTATATATGTATATGTAATATCTCTTTCTTTCTCTTTCTGCTCCTTCTCTCCAGTCTCCGATCTGTACAAAACGCGCCACATTATATACTTGCACACACACATTTGGCCGCCACATGCCGCGGCAGTGGTGACCCTTTGAAATCACACATACGCACATACACTAGTTTACAAACCCGCGTGCAACACACTGCTGCAACTGCCGGCGAGCTGTAGGACATTTTACAGGAGTCGTTTCAGATTTTACCCCGTCTGCGTTTTCGGAAAATAATGTGATTTTTGTGACGACGTCCTTGCATACACGAGTTAACGCATCCGTTTTTCCGGAAATGAAGTTGATATCAATGTCGCCGCTTTCGCTGCTGCTGACCGCGATCGTAGCTACCGCTGTGGTCACCGCTGTGCCCGACGTAACCATCCCCGTCGAACCGATCTACAATACGGGTGGTAATCAATGTTATGATGAATACAACAAACCTCAGGTAGGTACCCTGATTTTTTTTCGAATAACCGTCAAATATCATATTATTATTACTACGATTACGTGATGTAATCATAATGTATAACGTCGAATCACGCTACCCCGTATAGGTATATATTATATAGATATACCTATGTGTAGCAACCCTCACTCAGACACGTTTATCTAAAGAGAAAAAAAACTCTTCGTAATTTGAACACTATACTCGTATAGATTTGAGTTTTTTTTTATATAAATAACATATCTGGTTGACTGATGTAAAAGAATATTATACAACGCTCGTCGTCGTGTCGTCGTCATCTGAGACCAACCCTTTTTTCAATACATTGATGGTTATCAATAATATATTAAGTTATACATGATGCATGTATTATATACAATTATAGTTTAACATGTAACGAAAAACTATAAACGATAGCGACGGTGCCAAAAACAATGAACCGTAAACGACATTTTTTTAAATATTTTCTAGAAATATTACTGGTTTTTTTTTTTATTATAACTAAAAATCGAATCACGTTATACACTTAAAATATAAGTTATTACGATGAGAATTTTTTAATTGTGGGCTTAACACCCAAACGCATAAAATACAAGTTTATCTACCTAACTGTTTACTTAAACTATTTGCGATTTTATTATTATCAATTATTTTCCAAAGATTATCTTAGTAAGGTGGAAAATATATGATCGATTTTGCACATATTTCATTGTAAACTATAACATCATCATTGATATTCTGCTTTATTATGCGGTAATACCAATGTTTGCATGTAGAGTAACCCTGTTGGTTTTCAAAATCTTTTGTTGCTCGACCTTTTTCTTTAGATCACGAATTCCATAGAAAACAAACCTCAGGCCCGAGGCGAAGGAATGTATTGTCTACAGTCTAAGAAATAGTCAGAGAATTGAAAAATTTTTTTTTTCCATTTTGGTTCAATGGTGATATGGTTAAGATGAACATTGGATTTCAGCGAGTATAATAATGGCTCAAGGGCGTCGGGTTATACTATATATTTTATAAAGGAGAATGATTCAAAATTTCTGTAATATTTGAGCTTCACAATAATCTCATATGATTTTTAAGAACTCAGTATTTACTCATTATTGTCTTAATACTCTTAAACGTACTATTACAAGCAATAACTTATTAAAAAAATATACCTTTAAATATTGAGAATTACATCGGTATAAATTGAAAATTACAATTGCAATTAGTCATATAATAAGTGGCACTACCTTAGAGTTTGTTATCAATTAATGACCATGGTTAGCTTAAAATACCAGTTGATAAATTTCTAAGAAACGAGTAATACATTGGCCGTATTAGTACAGTAGAACACATTTTGCAAGAGTTGCATTAAAATAATTTTGTATTTTATAGATGATTTAATTATGCAATAGTCTTGTCTTATCTATATTATGCTCTAAATATGTTGTGTATATTGATATAATAGGTACCTTTTGTTAGTAACTTTATTTCGTCTGATTAGTCAATGAAAATATTAAAATAATAAAATCCAGTCTAACACCTGATATATTAAAAGTGTAAGAATTGAATTAAAAAATTATATTTATTTAAGTATATAGTAAGTATAGATATATGAAAAATTATTTTGTGATCATCACGTTCATTTATATGAGATTTTATCAAAAGTATAATTTCTGTATAATTTATTATCTACCCACTTCCCACACATATTGCTACTTTGGTTACGTCTGTACGTGATCAAAACACCTAGATTCACTTTTTTTCAATTCTCAGTTTAAAATTTATTGACGTTTGATGTAATATTTTAACTGGTGCCTACATTAGTACAAAAACCCAAAACCTGTCAGTTGTTAATTATTATCTATCTAATAATCTTTAAATTTACATAACTAAAATGGACTTTAAAAAATATAGTGAAAATTCAAAATAGAAACAAGATTGTTTAATATATTACAGTTCATGTATAATAATATAAATATCTACTAACTCATAAATTTGACGAAATTCATATATTTTATCTGTATTATTACTTTGATTTTAGAAATTTAAATAAAACGTATTATACCCAATTATGTACCTAGTAAACACGAGTATTAAATATAAAATTATAACTATACATAGCAAACTACGTAGGAACTACATAGGACTATAAGAGATAGTTTTTATTTCATTAGTAGGTATAAGATACAACTATAATTTATAAATTTCCTCGTGACCAATTAATGTTTAATTTCGTCATTTTTACATCTCAATATTATATCTCTAATGATCTCAATGATGTCTCAGTTATTTATACATATATATATTTTATAATATCATTCAGTTCCGTGCTACCCTGTAGTATATGTATACGTTGTGTATAGCGTCAGCGTGGCGTAGTTTCGTGACATCTGTTTCAGGTCAAAGATAGTTTCTAGTCTAATTTTATAAACAGTACCCGCCATGTTCACGGGACCCTTTTCTCGAGCATAATATTTTACTACAAAAAATATACTTACACACAGAACTTGTTCGTTGTACATAGTTGCACTGTACCAGCAAACTGATCGTATTGGTATGGAATATAAATATATAATACGATGGCAGAGAGAAAACTATAATCGTAAACGGTGTATTATACAAAAATAATTATGGAACGCGATAGGTGGACCGTAAAAAGACGACGGTGGACAGCGCGGCATCGCAGCAACTGTTAATGCTGAGACGTGACAGCCCGTAAAGACATTTACAGCACGGACATCGTTATTTATCCGTATTTTCTGGGATAGGTATATCGCTTCTCGCACATTTATAGAAAGCGGTTGAGAATTTGTCAAAATCTTTCCGCACTTTTGACAGGAACGATAATAATGATAATAATAATAATCATCGTTTCGTTTAAGATAATTGAAGGATCAGCAGACCATTCTGTCGATTATTCTTGCCCAGTACCTACGTTCACGGGTTTCTGGTTGTTTTTATGAAAGAATAATTATCGAATCGAACTGGATGAAATTAATTTAAATTACGTTTTTACGCGTCTCGAGACGTGAGAGGAGTATTAATAATATTTAATAGTATATTATGCATATGTATAATGTATATGGCGACTACCAACACGTGCTCGTGTTTCGTATACAATAATAATAACACAGTATAGTATAGTCCTGACGCGGTGTTTTTTTGTTGACGAAATTTGGAATGAATCTGAAAAAATATAATGTCCACCTTTCCCCTTCCCCCTTATATCTAATACGTTATGTTGACTCCGACCGTATATATTCTAGCTATATATATGATCGCACATGCGAGTATATGCCAGTTATTTTTATTTTACACTGGTATAAGCATTATTATAGATATTACGATATCTACAGTATACACTTCACGATTTGGTTATCGTTGCTATTCATTTTTTCTCTCTAAGTATATACATAAATCCATTTCAGGAAATCTAATCGTCTCGTCATATTGTTATCATAATATTCTGAAACCATTGGACCCTTTGATCGTACACCGCATGTCCGCATCGGTGTGTTTTCTGTGACATCGTGTGCGGTCATGTTATATACAAATCATTAGATATCGTTTTCTTTATAGATTATAAATAATAACCATGTGGTAATTTGGGCGATGTGGCTTTATGTATAGAAATAAAAAAAAATACTAGTACTTATATATATTTTTTAAAGGTATAAAAGTATAAAACTAAGGTATAAACTGCGTTAATTGTAACATTATTTTTGTATACGTTTTTTAAGATGGATAATTTGTATATACATGATTTTCAAGTTAAAACTAAATCTGTATAGTTTAATTACCTTGTTTATATCATTTAAGAGAGATAATTGTGATTGATTTTAAAAATGTGTTTTCAAATTAATAAAGCACAGTTTTTTTTTTTAAATAAAATATTTATTACTAAAACTTTTTTTTTTTAATGGAAAACATATAATCTGTAAGATTTTTTTTACAATAAGCATATTTGAGGTAATATAATATAAAACATGAAAGGTTTGAATTAAGGAGTTACTCGATATTTTATTTTATTTTATATATATATATTTTTTTTTATTTTATATATATATATATATATATATATATATATATATATTTTTTTTATATTACCAAAACTAAAATTAAAATTATAAAATTCCTCAGTCTAGTGAAATATTGTACAATTCTCCCTTCCGATGATGACTTATTTGCCATTTTAATAAGTTTGCTAAATTATATTTTACTATCGTTCAATAATTTATCTGTTATTGCAAAAAAAAATACTTACTCATTTCATCGCATAATAAAATATAATACGCATAAAATTAATTTAAAAGTTATTATAAACTCATAACCAGAGTAAATAGTCACGCCTATAATACTCAGTAAGTAATGTGTTTGGATAGTAGGTATACATTTTAAACTTCATTGATAATTTAAGTTTTTTTTCTAATTTAATGAATTACATTTATCCATTATAATTTGAAAGTACAGATGATTAATGATGTTATTTAATTCTCATCATATAGTTGTTAAGAAGTAATATTAAAATGTTTGTCTATAAATTAAAATAAAATTCAATAACAATACATATAACAGCTCAAAATATTACTTAAAAACTTGATTGAAATTGTTTTCGATAAAATCTTAGCACGATTTCATACAATAATAAACTTTTAATAGATTTAAATAATAATAATAATAATAATAATGACAGGAGTTAATAGTATAAACGTGACTAAAATGGATTTTCGTGAAAAAATATTATTTTAAGTTATTGTCATACAAAAATATTCTGTATTAGTTAAAGAAATTAATGTTTACACACACAATACCTAAGTAAACTGTAATATGCATGCTGCATGTATTGTTATAATGGTCAAATAAATCTGATGACGATACAAATTCACGATTTTGGCTAGCCGTCATTGGTTTTTAAGACTAAACTCGGTAATAATAACTCAGCATAAAATAACAATAACAAATAGTATTTTTCTTTCTTTTGTTTTTGAAATATTTTTTTGTACATTTGATTGGTATGTATTGTGGATTAATTTTTGGCTCCTTGGGACATATTTAAGTTAAAGACGACTAAACTAGCACGGAGGCAGTGACGAACATTTATAGGGACGAATATTAAAGTTACTCATCCACCCACCCATAAAATTTAAACCTACTTATATATGCATAATATTTTTAAAATAAATATTGATATTATTTTATTATATAAATTAATATTAATGTAACTTATACAATATAATATTATCTTCCTTGCTGTTTCACTACTACATACAATACTATACAGAATTCGTTTTGTTATCTTAATGTGCTGACTCTTGTTTTCTAGAGTAAACCATTAAAATATACATCTAGGTAATTTTAATTTATCACATTAAATTTAATTATTATTATTTTTTATTATTAAATCACATTCAAAAAAAAAAAATACCTACATTTTAAATTATTTTAAGAGGACAATTGGTGAATTTATATCAAAATATTTTTCAAATTATCATTATATAAAATTAAAAGATGAATATTTTTAATAAAAAAATAAAATAAAACGTTAATTAATATGTAGCATAGGTTCTGTCATCTCTTCTCATTGTTTAGTTTCAGATACGTTAATGTATCGAGCTGTAATATTATACTAGTATATAATGTATAAAATGATTCTTTTAAAGATAAATTTTCTAAAAAACAGTATTAACGTTTGTTTGTCTAAAAATTGAAATTTTGAACGAGTAGTTAATTATACATAGTTACAAATTACTGCAAATGTTTATAGTTAAGTTGAAAAGAGACATAGAGTAGTTGTTCAACATTGTGTGAGTATTCCTGCGCCATCACTTTATAAGCACATCATTCTATTAATCTTAACTTTAAATACTTTAAATACCTATAACTAACTATGCACTAATTCAAAATTTTATTTTTATGTTAAATTGAAATTTAAGAAGTTACATTTTGATTGGAATATGAAATTAAATATGTATACTGTAATTTTGATCAATAAAAGAGTATAAAGAGAGAGAGAGATTCTGAATGAATTCATCGGTGGAAACTCAATCGTTTTTCTTCACTAAGATACAGTGGTGGTGGGGTCTGGGACGAGAGTCTAGTATAATATGACAACAGTATTCTTGTTACGGCGTTATATTATTATCTAGTACGCATTGTAAGCGCAGATAATATAATAACGACATGCTCTGTAGAGGAGTGTACTTATATATAGTATATATATAAATGTATATAGTAAACCGAAATGACACATGTTCAATTCCGGTAGCCACTAGTATCTATATAATAATAATATAATATATAAATCCAGACCTGAATCCGGCAATTATTCACAGGTACACCGATAATAAAAACGTCCGACATCGTGCGCCTTCTATATATTATTATAATGTTTCCTCGTCAGAAAGGTAGGGGAGTATTACAACGTCTCATTGCAACGCTTTGCGGCATTCCGTTGGATTTTTCTCTCTTATCCGCCATTTACGTTCTTCCCCGCGGTTTTCAACACAATGCTATATTATAGCGATCTACAATAATAGGCACATGTGCTCCCAAGTGCGACCGCGCGCGGAAGGTCAATTCGTAATGAGCGAAAATATAATATGCGACTGCAATCCAGAAGACTGAGGCACAATAATAACAATAAATAATATTAATATTATAATGTGGACTATGGACTGTAAAAGCATGTCGCAGGTATGATGTTTTAAAGAATTTGTTTCGACTGTTCAGTTTGCACATATGTGTCCTTTGAGCACATATACGTAAAACTGCCGCGATTGCCGTAAGAAATACATAGGTACTATTTTTACTGCAAATCGTGATTAAAATAATTACGCACACTCAATGAGAACCTGGACTAAGTGCTTGATAACCACACAATAATAAAAAAAACTATATACGTAAGAGCGATTATTATAATATGTAAATTGTGTCATTCGAAACGTCTGCAACTTAACCATCAACTGTTCATTCCTGGAAGATGCCTCTATACACATTCATTATTACCTACGTATGTTTACCTATGTTAAACATTTGTAATTAATTTCGAGATTAATAAAAAAAAAGCGTATAAACATATATATATATATATATATATATAATGTATGGTATATTTTACGTTTATTAATATACATATTACGGTTATTATTTATTTATTTGTGTATGTGTAAATTAACTACCTACTTTAAAAAAATATTTTCTTTTTCCGTCGACCGAACTCAGAAAATACATTTTAATCATTAAACAGTAAACAAACGCGAATGGCGTATTAAAAGTTAACACTATATAGTTTTATTATTCTTAGGGGCTAACGTCTATTAAAATCATTTTATCGTGTACCTATCTAATGATCCGATTTTCCTTACCACTACTCGTGTCTTTCAGTTTGGTTTTCTGTTCAGTGACTCAACGTCTGTTTAATAATACTATTACATTATTATACTATTTATATTGTATACTTGATTATTAATTAGTATTTATAATAGTTAGTAATTTATTGAATGGAAATAGTTTATGTAGATACACGTAAAGTGTTTTATCGCATAATTTACACTATGGTATTTTTCATTATAGAGATGCATACCGGGTTTCGAGAACGCCGCGTTCGGATTAGAAGTAGAAGCAACCAACACGTGTGGACAGTCTGGTCCTACTGAATTTTGTGTGCAGTCGGGCAGTCAAGTGACCAAAAAGACATGTGATGTGTGCACAGAATCATCACATTCGCCTTACTACATGACAGATTTCAGCAGCTATGCAAATCGGACATGGTGGCAGTCGGAAACCATGTACGAGAACGTTCAATACCCAAACCAAGTCAACTTGACTCTGCACTTTGGTATGCTACATTTTACATATCTATTTTAGTGTTTAACGTTGTGTTAAGTAGGCAATGTTTGAATATACCTTCGACATGTATTCTTAGTGATTATAAAACATGGTTGTAAGTAAACGATTAGTATAAGCAAGGATATTAGGAATTTACGGTAGATCATGTGTTTAAGGATAATGTATTGAAAAGCTATATGGTCCATTATAGGTCAACGAGAGGAATTAATGTGAAAGCTAATTATAATGCTTACTGCTTAATATTTTTGAAAAAATTCAAAATAATATAGTTATATGGTTTATAATCATAATATATAAATAATTGTTTATACATATATTAAACAATAAGTTATAACTTATAACATTTTAATTTTTTTTCTTTTACCCAATACAATCTTGTGTAAAATAATAATCTAAATTTGTGGAATTTTTTTTTAAATTTAAATTTTAAAAAATATACGTTAAATAATACGTCTTAGTAAATATTAGATTAATTATTAATTTTTTTTAAAATGCTTAATAATTATATTAATAAAATATTATTCCGTGTTAAAAGATAACAATCAAATCATTACACAATTTTTTTCTTATCAGAATTTGTATTCATCGACAGCCGATATGAAAAATTTTAAATTGTTGTCGAAAATAAATATCAAATGATTTATTATTATTAGAACTAATGTTTGCTAAAATAATAAACCCCATAGGTTAATCACAATTTACCAGATTGTGTAAAAATATATTTAATATTTAATTAAATCTTTGTTAAATTACGAGTTTAGCATTTTATATGTGATTTTAAGTTTTGTTGTTTTTGTATAATTTAGAGTACTTTCTTCTATAATCAAATTTGAAGAGTATAACATTATCCTTTTTTATCTTGTTGGTGTTTGCATACCTAACTTCAATGTCTGTAATAACTAATTAGTAGATGAAATAGCTATTTAAATACTGTAACAATACTTTAAAATGGATTTTTAATTAAAATATTGAAAAATGACTTATAATAATATGTAAGTCTAATTTAATATTAAATATAAAAAGTGCTTTGAGAATGCTGAACGTACATTTGAAATGTATAAAAAATTAAAAACATTGAAAACGTATAATAAATCGTATAAATCGTATAGGTAAATAATATTTAACCTAACCTATTGTTTGAATAATAATTTGGGTTCCTAGTTTTTTAGTTTTTTCCAATAAATAATAAATAGTTATTATCGATTTTATCTTATTTTGTTTAAAAAAATAACTTTTATGATTTATGTAAGATTTATTTATTTTTGACATTGATTTAAATGTATAAAGAGTTTAAAAGCTATTAACTGAATATAGACTCCCTACTGTGAAACGCATTTATTTTATGCTTTGAAAGTAATTTTTGTCAATTTGTTTAAACTTGTCGATTTATTTTCAGTTTTACATTTTTATAGAATAGACAATAGGCATATTAAATTATCACCCACTCAATCTTTGAAAATGGATTTGAACTGATAGTATATTAATATTAACCATATAGAACCTCCAAAGCATTCTCCATTAATTTATGTTTTTTTCTACTTTCACGTATCAATGTAGTATAATCTGTTATAATTCATATAACATATTTTGCAAAAATGTTATATGATGTTGATACAGAATGAGATACTAACTTACATGTTTTTAATTGATTCTCATAACTTTTTCTGATATCACCAATGTATATTTTGTTTTGTACATAAATATAATTTGCATACGTGGCTACTGTTTTAGATGGACTAACGGGATCGGATTTTTATCATACTGTTTTAATGTACAATTATCTTTATTTTATACTTTGTACAACGTATTTCGATGATGGTTGTTGAGTTTTATATTTTTTATGGTGAGTAGTGAGTGCCGACTATTGACTAGAAACTTATAATTAATTTTATTTTTATACCAATTAAGTAAATTCTTACGTATTACACTCTACAGTTTAGTTACTGAGTAATCTTGTATTTTCTGTTTAAGTGAATTCACAGTAACGTGATAGGTATATTTATAGTAGACTGTGGAAATTTGTAGGTTTTATAATTATTAGGTAGTTATAAATTAAGTTTAAAGATGTGTTAAAAAATCTTTTTATTAGAAATCATTTTAGTCTTAAAATCCAATGAAATAAAATGAAGTTGTAAAAAAATAAAATTATACGATGTGTAAGAAGTATGAGCACATTTATTTTTAAATATTTTACTTAATTATAGCACAATACAACTACAACAACTACAATATAAACCATTACTTCTGAAAACCGCTATTGTCGTATCAAAAGTTTATCATATATATTATATAATACTATTCTCATTTCGAAATTAATAATTATGTTGTAAACATTTATTTTTGATGAGAAATCTTTATAAAAAAAATATTACAATATATTTAGTATTGTGTATATTTTATATTTATAAACTATAAAGTATAGTACGATTTAAATCTTGAAAACAATTAAGTCCAGGATACAACAAAATTGTAGGTTATTCCTATTATTTCGTGTTTATAAACGTCTTTTTGATTTCATGATGCTATACTGCCTATACTTACTTAAGAATAAATCGCCGTGACGCGTAGGTACGATCGAAATACTTGACTGCACGTTTATTTAATTATTTTGTCTGTCAGCGCACACGTAATATATCCATCATAATAATATTATATTGTGAGGTACATTGAATAAATAACAGCTCCTATCAATTTCCACGATGAACAATAATTATATGCTGTAGTTGACTTAATATTGATTATTATTGATCTGTCTGTCGGTTGAATTTTTCAAATTTGTTCATGTGTGTACTTTATACAAATTACTGTATGACGTGAGCATAATGTTTTCAAATTGTTTATACTACTGGCACCTAGGTAATTAGTTCTGTTTTCCAAAACCTCGAAAAAAAGTATACAAATCTTGATTAATTAATAAATAATGTGTGCAATACAATTTGTGTATAATTAAATGTTAATAATATTATCTCGTTATATTTTTTAATACATGATTATGCAATGAGCACGTAACATCCTAAATATAAAATAGGTACTTAATTGTATCATAAACTTAATATTGTTGCAATCTTTTAAATTATTTTATTGCTTTTATGAAAAAATATAATTAAATAATATAGTAAAATAAATATTAGCAATGCATTTGTTGTACATCCTGTATTATTGAACTCGTGTAAAAAAAAAATCAAACATCCTATCCTATCATAATACTATACGTGGGCTGACCTTTCCGCTGATAATTTCATCGTTTTCATAATATATATATATTATAAATATCAGGGTTTTACATCCTTCAGTAATATAAGCGTTTTATGTTTTAATAGATTCATAGACCGACGAAAATTAATGTAAGTCCATTAACCGTTAATTAGAGAAATGTACCTATGTATGAAGCTGTCAAAATTAACAATTATCACATCATACTAAAATGGTTAGTTTATTTTGTGTTCATTATATTCATAATATATCTAGCGTCTTCTGAATAACAATTTATTTAATTACATTTTTTTCGTTGAGTGATGAATAATAAGCTCATCCACTTGTGCTTTGAAAACAGGACAGTTAAATCACAAAACAAGTATTAATATATATGTTTTGGCAATAAATTATATACTTGTTATTTATAAGTTATAACCATAACCAATCATAACATATAGTTAAGATTATATATACAAATATAATATTAATTTTTATTTGTTTTACATCAGTAGGTACCTAGTATATTAAATATGTTAAAATTATACAATATGTATTAGAATTTTTTTTTTTTTTTTGCTAGTTATAATTTTATTTTGATAAAATTGTAATTTAATTTGTTAACAAATACTGTTTGTTAGTTTCATATTTTTAATTATATAGAATAACATAAATGGTTTAAACTATTCAGTTAAAGTGTTTTCGGTCACCAAAGAATTATTATATTCCACGATAAAAAGAGCTTCGTGTTCAGATAACAGCTGAAACAGGAAACAACGAAACGATGACCTCTGTACTTCCATTGATACCAATGGCAATAGAATTTATAATGTTCTTTTAAAAGCACGTGGTTGCTATACCTAATAATGTTTTATTTTAAATTTTAATAATAACAAATATGAAAAATTATCAAGTATATTATATTATTAGCCGTTCGGTTAATTAATTTATCCCTCAAAACTCTATTAATTCATAAAAATAAAAAAAAAAAAATTAAGAGAATACAATCACAGCCAAAAGTACCTTAGTATCTATATAAATGTATACATTATATTGTGGAAATATTTACTTATTAAATAATGAGATTTAAATAGTTATAATATATTACTTATGAAGATATACTATTAATTTATTTTTGCTATTTATTATAATTTATTTATATTTATTTTAAACAAATAAAGTATCAAATAGGACGAAAACATTAAAAAGTGATAATGTCGATTAAAAAAAAAAAAAAAAAAATGTTAACAATATTAATTATTGTGGCATTTAATGAATAACCATGGTATCGAGGTATAATATTTTTTTCAGTGGTTTTTTATACAAATAACAATAATTATCAGCACTATATACACTAATTTTTTAACTAAAAAAGGCTATTAATTTATTGTAAAATAGAGTTCGGATCTAGTAAAGCCAGACAAATAAATAAAAATACGTTAGGGCGTTTGTCATTTCCCGTAGGATGAACAGAATATTTTTTTGTCGTCTCCCACGCATCATTTGAATAAAGTAAACCCCACCTGTTGCTAACTACGTTTTAAATTATTGTCCCATAATTCGCGTATTCAGTTCATAGTAATTATATTTGATAATACATTAATACGAGTATATAATATAATGTCACTGATTTTTCTATTGTAAATAGCCCGATGAATTGGAAGATATACTCAATTTCTTTAAATTGTTTTCATTATCTATTTAACTATTGATTATTAAAATAAAATATCGTCATCGATTCGTTGTTCTATAAATAGGTATGACAATTTTTATTTAAATACTCAAACGCTCAGTGGATAAAATTTAATATTGTATAATAACATGATATGTAATTTTTTATCGTTGATATTAAATAATTAGTATAGGTTTCAAAATGTAAGATGTCGTTGATTGTGTTTGTTTCGCACTAATTTTATTATATTTATTATACACCATATTGGCACAATTTAATTTATCATACAATAATTATATTACCCAGGTACTAATAATTTATTAACTTATTATGCACGAATCTGAATAATTGTTCCATGACAAACGGTAGTAATAACATATTTCTTGGTTGACAAAGACATTTGTCGGCTCAACACAAAAGAACACCGATATTATATTTTTTTTATACCTACACCATTTTCATTTAGGTGCGTTTTATATTTCTCTGGAACGCCGGCAAAGAGTTGAAGCACATTGCGTATACACAGTGTTTCAATGCATAATGTGGTTTAGATATTTTTTTAATTGTAATAGTTTCATGTTCACATTTGAATGACTGAATGAAGCATAATAAAATACATTAATTTTATTCGATTATTGCAAATAAAACAATTAATAGTCGGTGTTTATATCATATTCTGTTGTTTTATCAACCTATGGTGTGGTTACCGATAACTTTGGATTTTGAAAAATATTTGAACACTCTGTAGATTCAAGTACATACGCACAATAATATGTAAATATGTAAATGCATTTGGGTTGTATATCGGATATTTTAATGTCGTGAGTAAAATTGCATACACAAACCGTATCCAACCGACATAATATGCTGTTGTCATCGGCATATAACTTTTATAAAGACACGATTCAAATAAATATTATATATTTTACATGCATGATAACAATGATTATATCGAAAATTGCATTAAACCGCATTTTTCCGTGATCATTAAATTGATATTACAAAACGGCCGTTTCACTAAAATAGTAATTTATATAGATGTATATTATATATATTAATATTACTTCGAAAAATGGGTTATTACTTATTAGTTATTACCTATATCATTAAGTTTGCACAATTGAAGTTAAATTGAATTTAAAATGTGTCTGTAAAATGAAAGTTCAAAGTAGGTAAATTTCATTGATCTATGAGTATTATGAAAATGTTGAATTAGTAAAATTTATTGGTATTTTATTTAATAATCAGTTGTGGTCTTGTGGACAATGAATACAAATTATATAAATAATAAATTATAACTGAAAATCAGTAGATAAATGGTTAAATATTTAAATGTGTTTATTTATAGTTATAATTCTCAAGAATAAGATTAGCATAGTGTTTATTATTTTTATTTTGATAACTATGGTATACCATTAACATAATCATTGATAATATAACACTAAAATTGAAAAAAATTAACGATAATATTAACTTATATAGCAACCTCGTATAATGACTTCCTATTGTCAAAACGTATTAAAAATGCTATACAATATATTATTTTTAGTATAAATTAGTTCTGATGTAATTATCTTCTGAGATACTGGTACAGGTGTGTAGATTTATGGTGTGAATGTAAATAGATGAAGTGTAGTACTGCACAAAGTACATATACTTTCGAAACACTATTTTTTCTCAATAAATAGATTATTCGCTTCAATTATAATTAAAATTTTAATATCAAAACTAAAAATCAATCAAAGTATTTAGCTATTAAACCTGTTTATTAAACATAAGTAACGTTTTGAAGAAGGTGCTAAAAAAACTCAACTGTAATTAACCAATTAAATACTGCCTCTGCTATAAACCTATATAAAATTGGGTTTGTTCGATTTGTATAGCTACTGGATACGCATACCAAAATGATTAATGCATATCTAAAAATATTGGTACATCTCTTTTATAAAATTATCTGACGGTATAGTCGTTCTAGTCGAATCATTAATTTAGAAGTTTCACAACGACAACATTTATAATTATATATTATATATATTATTTTAACAGACAACTTGTAAAGAAACTGATGTAATAAAATGTTTTATTTGTTCTTGTTTAATTAGGTAAAGCATTTGATATCACATATATCCGACTTCTGTTTTACTCACCAAGGCCCGAGAGTTTCGCCATTTATAAAAAAAGTACAGAAGATGGACAGTGGATACCATATCAGTTTTATAGGTGAGTGGATTAACACTTAAACTTATATCGGTAGGAATGAAGATTAATTGTTAAATTATTAAACTTAATTCTCTATAAAAGAATTTAACTATTTTGTGTTTAATAATGGGAAAGACGTTGGGGTTTACGGAGTATACAATTTTAATATATCACAATATATTACTTATTATAATATATATATATATATTATTTATTGCACAACATATTATAAAAAAGAAAAAAATCATACTTTTACATTAAAACTCATTTGTGTTGACTGTTTAAATTATCTATGCATATAATTATTTTACTTTGTATATAACTGATAATTTTGTTTGCTTTTAGTGGGAGTTGTAGAGACACCTACGGATTACCAGATTTGAATTACATACGTCTTGGAGAACAAGAGACTAGAGCGTTCTGTACTTCCGAGTTTTCAGATATTTCGCCATTGACGGGAGGAAGTGTGCCATTTTCCACACTAGAAGGTAGACCATCGGCTAAATATTATGATTCAAAATCGGAATTTTGGGTATGATCAACTAAATTATGTTGTTTGTAAATGTGTAATGATTTATGAATTATGATGAATTGTATTATAAAATAAAATTGTTTATAGATTTAAGTAATGCGTATAATCATACAATTTAATTAAATATTCGTATTATAAAATTAAATAATCGGGAAAACTTCTTACATACCTATATCTGTTTCAATATTTTTTCGATAACATAAATTTACTTATTACAATTAAAATTGTATACGTATAAATATTTTGATAGAAGTTGAAACTTAAGTAAAAAATATTGTATAATAATAATATGTGTTTGACACATTGTTCTAAATCAGAAATTAGTTATTTTCAATTTCTAAAATCAGTATTATCACAATAATTTAATAAAATGGCAGTGATTTAAAATTCTCTAAACAACATAGCGTGTAGAAAACTGATTTTAAATTTAATGCAAGCAACTAAACGTACTTAGCTAAGATCACATTTTTTTAAAACCAATCGTTTAAATTGCCTATACCAAACTCCTTAACATTTATCATTACTTTATACTTTATAGTATAAAAACTTATTGTGCTTTGAAATAACTATTATATAATACAATATGTTGTATATATATTTATTTTATAATATATTTTCTATTTTAACCATGTACTGTTTTAATGGTGAAAGTTAATTAATATATAAAAATAAAAAAATTACAAACTTATATTAAAATATATGTGTAAATTGTATATAATATTTTGTTTTATTGAATTTGCATTTTAGGATTGGGTAACCGCAACAGATGTCCGTATAACGTTAGACCGTTTAAATACATTTGGTGACGAAGTATTTGGTGATCCTCAAGTATTGAAGTCATATTTCTATGCTATTGCTGATTTTGCTGTTGGAGCCAGGTGAATAATAATAATTATATAAATAAATTTAAATTATTACCTCATAATTAAATTGTATAATGGTTGATTTTTTTTATTTTTATTTATTCATTTTTCAAAGTTTAAAATATTTTCACCAAACATTTTAATTTTGAAATATTAACCAGTAAATTACGTTAATTTCAGTTTATTTATAAGACAATTGTATAATTTAATTTAATTTAATTAATGTCCCAAATTATTGAGTGAATGATTTAGATTTCTGTTTTAATCTTTTACAGTGTTGGCATACTGTTTTTTAATCATCAAATCATAAAATGTAAAAATTATTTTTAATATAATTATTTATTCATTTTTTTTTTTTTTTTTGTTTGTTTGTTGCAACAGATGTAAGTGCAATGGGCATGCCAGTGAATGTGTTAAAAGTACTTCCATTAATGGCACGTCCAGAAGAGTGTGTCGGTGTGAACACAATACAGCAGGACCCGACTGCAATGAGTGTTTGCCGTTCTACAATGATGCGCCGTGGAGCAGAGCGACTGCATTAAATGCGCACGAGTGTAAAGGTAATTGCATGCACAATATGTCACATTTTTAGTTATGGCACTAGAGGGCGCTATTAATACTGGACTACGTATATCAGTAATTTACAATAATTTATTTTGATGCCCAGTCTTCTAACATCACTTAATATGTAATTTATAATGATCAGTGTGGTTTGAATTATTATAAACATCCATCATGTGCTGAGAACATTATTAGTTTTTTCTTACAGAAGATCAAAATTTGAATCACTTAGTTGAGACGTGAATTTATTATTTCGGAAAAAAGGAATTGATATTATCGTAATATGTATAGTACTCGTATTATAGTTTATATTGTTAAAAACATTTGTGGGAAATAATGGATGTAATTAAAGACTAAGCAAAAAACCAATACATAACAAATCAAAAATTCGTCTTCATTTTTAAAAAAAGGGGTTCTTGTCATTAAACATTTTAGGAAACGAAAGTTATTAGTAAGGTTTTAAGTGAATTACATTTTGCTTTAAAATCTTATATTTATTTTTAGTACTTATAACATTTTCAAGTAATTCTACTTATTAATAGTATCAAGACATTTCAATTATCTATCAATATTTTTTGATGTTTTTGTTTGCAATTTTATGCTCAAACACACTAATTTTTTTATTAGGCTTTTTAACTATTGAAATCGTTTGTTATTTTGATATACTATTGTATACAATGATAAGCTTAATTAGGCATATAGTTGATCTGATTTTTATTGCGCTTAACAGCCTCGATTTCTGGATAAGATTATGTAGTAACTTGTTACGTTCAGACTCGCACCAATTACGTATTCATATTATTATATACATCTTTCGTCTTACGTTATTTATTTTATTAATTTTTCTTATTGCTTTCGAGGAAGGAATGTATACTTTATTATTATTATAATCTTTATATAGTATAGTTTATAAACACATATATATTAATATTATTATACAATTGTTTGATGTCTTTTCGTTAAACTTTCTATCACAATTATTTATCTTTGAACTATCAGATTTTAGTTAATTTTTTGATGCTCTAATTAAATCGATTTGGAGAATCTTATTCAGCTGAGTTATTTAAATTTCTGTATTTCTGTATTTATTTATTTAAATTGTTAGAACATTAGTATATTCCATATTATTTATATACACATCCAACTAATTACAAAAAAAGTATAATACGTTATTTTTCAACTAGCGGTGAACAGGTTTATAAAGCTTTTTAAAAAACCTTCTTTATATGTAGGTACGAGATAATTTATAACACTTAATTCGATGTATTTTAGGTAATTGAGAAATTTTTATTAACGAAAAAAAAACAACCAACAAATTGTTGTGATTTACTTAGAAGGCTGGTGTAAAACCGGTTCATTATTTAAATGTATCTGACACAATTGAGTGTAATTTATGTATTGCAATCCAAACAATAACAGCGTTGATAGATACTCTTAGAATTCGTGTGTGACGAAGGCGTGACAAAGATTGCTGTCTCTCGTCTACATGGCCGGTACATGATACATACAAAGAATAATAAACTGCTTTTCGCCGATGGACTGCTTTTCGTCGTGTCTGTTCCAAAAAAAAAAACACTCACGAGACACGGATACCAGTCATTCTTGTGACTAATGCTACACCAACACGTGTATGATAATATAAGATTATGTATATTTTATGCGTGTTACTTACATAATAGACAGTAGATTTTTCAAAGTGTGTGACAAAATTGTTGGGTAGGTTAATTCCTTGATGAAAATTTTGTAAAATACATGCTTTGATTTCATATATATTATACGCTATTATTTAGCATTAACTACGCAATCATAATATTATTATATGTTTGTAGTAACAAAGTTTTTCGCTATTCTTTATTGTATACGGTTATAATATTATGTTGTCATACAGTGAAATATGGCATATTAATATTATATTTTTTATAATTCTATCTTAAAAGCTATCAAGAAAACATTATAAATCACATTACATATTAACATAAATAGCAAACTTAGTGTTAAAAATTAAAAATTTATTGCAATAATCTTTTTTCGTTATTTTGTGTAAATAGTTATTTTTTTGATAATTGTATAATACTTCGCATTATACTCGTATATTTATAAACGATTGATATAGAACGGTGTTATTAACGTTATGTTATGTTTCCGTGACAAAACTGCAGTTGGGTTATTGGATTAAATATAATGCATGTATGATGCGTGTCTCATTTGCCAAAATACGCTTCACCCCACTTTCAAACTAAATATTATTTATTTTTACGTCACAAAAGTATATATAGTATAGTAATAGTAAACATCATAACTCAGTGTGTATGTAGGAATGGGGCGATAACGGTTGCACGTGATGGGAAATAGTGAAAATATGGTTGATATCCTTGGTCAATGCTGTTCGTCAGCGCCACTGCCATTGGTACATGTATGATATACAGGTATTAATAGGTATAGGTAGATATAGGATATACCTACATTTTCATGTTATAATGATAGTACCTATACTACCTATACAACACACCACGGCCGGTATCGTCGTTGTCGTTGTCCTCGTCGTCAGTAACCCCGTTATGTTGTGTTCGTCATCTGGTAACCACCGTCGTGTACGCACACGGACACAGAGTGTCGGCGGAAGGGGAGTTAAGTGTAAGAAAAAAAATTGTGAAAAAAAAATTGCAAACAGGTCTAAATGAAAACGGTACGAAAACAGAGTATACGTATAAGATGGAATTAAAAGAGACTGGTTGCCGAATATGGTGCAGTTGCAATGGTTTCTCAGAATGACGACGTATAGCTCCGTACTGTGTATTTGTGTGTATGTATCTTTATGCGTGCATGTGTGTAGGTGCGTGTGTGTGTGCGTGTACTTGTGCGTATTATATTATACGTATATGCGGTACGCATTTATCGTGACAAAACGGACATGCCATCGCGTACGGGACCTGATTGGAGAGAAGTCAGGACTTCGACAGGAATTTCTTCTCCAAGGTCCTGGATGACACTTTGTCTTCAATATTACATACCTATGTATATAATACGGAACGGGCGTTACGGTTTTGTAGAGTCGTCTCGGGCAACAAATTACATCGATGCATTATGTCGATGATTTCGTGTACTTTGTTTAACTTTTATGTACGATGTACCTATATAATAATAGGTACTATACTCGATAGACTGTGGTTAGAATATATTTATAATTTATTGTCAAGTTACGTCTATATACAACATTTTTGCGGTTGACAAATGATATACAATTCTTTAGAGTTTATACGGTTAAGACCCAGATTTTTAATTATATTTGTGGTTGCAGAATTTCGTTTCGTTTAATAATACATCTAATTAAAACAGCTAGTTTTGGTGTTGGATATTCGTACTGTTATCTTAGTATACATCATATTTTATTACTAATGAATAACAATATTAACAATATTAAACAAGTACAGCGTAGGATGACATGACTATTTTCATTCAATAATAAGACGGTGATGTAGTTGATCGTCGGTACTTGGCAGCATTATTTGACAATACTATTATTAATAATAAAATAGGTACATACACATACATTTAATTAGATATTAATAATTGTATTAATTATTAGCATTTTGTGCGTAAATACGTAATTATAATTGCTTGATATATTTGTCTACTTACAGTCATAAGTATATATAATTCGAAGAAAATTATTTTTTTTTGGTCTTGATTAAGTATTATTTTTCGTATTCAATTACATTATTTATTAGACCAAATTTCGAGTAAATATAAATCCGAGAAACTCAACTATAATGAATTCAAATATTTTCATTTACGTCAAGTTTGTTTTTATACCACTGTTGTTAACTATACACTGTTAAATACCTATTTATGTTTAAGTAGATTATTGGTATTATAATATTTTGTGTTTTCACTTTGAGATACATTTTTGTAAATTTAGTATAGTTAATAACAAATGATTACTTTTTGAAACCATCATTTTAAGATAGTTTTTTCCATCCACGTGCAAAAACCTTAAACATAAACAGTGTTTGGTCGATATAAGTTGCAAAAGCTTTTGTTGGTATATTTCGTGGTTGATATCTAATCATCTATTTCATAAATAGTTTTCTACGTGGAATGTATAAGTGCTTATCAATTTTCATATTATACTTGTTACGAGGTCTAATACATGTTTCTGATCTACATAAACTGTGAACGATTCGACTCCAATACTTCCATATAAGGTATTGCATGGATATGGATATGATAGTTTCCATTGAAAATATTGAGGTGAATCTTGTAAGTCTTATCAGCGTACGCTTTTAACATGGAAATAACTTATGAGTTAGGTATAGGTAAATAAAACTACCTATATAAAATTGGATACTGAATACACACTTACACATTTTTTCACTATTCGTATAACACTCCAAGTCACTTATTTCGTGGTTCTCACTAATAGATGTTACGCTAACATGACTGTAATATAATATTATTATGTTCATGTTAAAGACAATGTATTAGTTTGAGTGCATATGCACTCATAAAATAAACGATATTCTCCAGGACCGTTATTGCAGCTCGGTAAAAACAAGTTGATAAAACAATTGATTTATTGATTATATTCATAAACAGTGTTATTGGAATAATTCCAAAATACCGGAAAAAGTTATACCGCAGCTGTACAGGTAACTATATATAATTTTTGTTCTGCATTACCTCCCCGCAGAATAGTGTCGTCATATATGCCTTATATCCATAGATAATAATATTCTGTTATAAGACTATAATATCGAGCTCGATTGAAATCCTCAGGCGAATCTGTGGTTGTTAACTCGTAAATAGGCATACTCCCGACCGTGTGTACGGGATGTGCGGAAGTAAACCCAGTTTTTAAGAATAATGTGTATAATAGTATATAGTTATATACGTACCTACACATATTATAATATTATACATTATAAATATATTATACGACGAGACGGCATGTGGTATCCACTTACTATACGGCCATAATAATATTGGCAACATTCTTTCGTGACACTATTTTCCATGAAAAACGTATCGATTGCACATTTGAGGTGTCCTGGCCGTAGGTCATCACGACGTTTAAACAGCCGTAGTAAGTCTATGTTTATCGTTATTATTGCCCAATTTATAATACTTACCAACGCGTCGGATTCAATATACGAATAATAATAGTATGATAAACGCAAAGTAATATTATACTTAACATAAATAGCTGCAAGTTTAGTTATGACGTGGTTAGGGATTTTAAACTATGCGAATATGTTGCAGCTGGTCTCGAAGTGCAGTTTAAATGCATGTAAGATTTTATTATTTGTATTTATACTAAGTATGTGTGGTATGGAAAAAAACAGTCGTTTTTATGTATTAAGTCTTATGTGCAATTGAAAATCTAATGCATCAGTAAGAATTAATAATTATAGGCGATGCGAACACAGTGCAACCTACTCGGTGAGATGCATGGGAATCGCTTATAAGATAGTTTATCATATCTATCTCAATCACTGCGATCTTGTCAGTTGTCGTCGTCGTAAATCAATTAGTTGTCTAAATCTATATTTATCTCGTTGAAATCAATATAATACTATACTTTAGATAATTTCGTATGAATTAAAAAACTTGAATTAATTTACGATTGATATGATATCACAGAAATCACTGTGAATCCAAAACATTAAAATTTGTTTGTCATTTTTATGACATTTTCGTAATTTATAGTTGTCAAGCTTTCAAACCTCTCAAATCAATCTCATTCATTTTATTATTACTTTTTTATTTATTTGTATACGTATAATTTAAGCACCTAAAAAAAGTTTACCAATATCTCAATAGTTTTTATTTCGTTCATTTAAAATTAAAATTAAAGCTAATTAATATTATAATACCAGAAATCAAAATTAAAAAAATATATATCTTTTTATAAGCATTCAATCAACAGTATTTGTCTGATGTCATCGTAAAATTTTATTTATTATATTGTAACAATATTACTATTTTATCCCCTTATCACATTTCATTATTACTTATTAATTATTTTATTCATTGTGTATTCTAATAAGTATATACCGCCAACTGTTATTCCACCTCAGTTGTACTTTCGGTCCAATAGGAGGGACTAATATTGTCAATTTAGTCAAATTTACATAGTCCATGAAATTTAACTTTACGTACCTTATGTAATATGTAGACATAAAAATGTAAAATTTACTAACTATATTAAATGTCCATATATTTTCATAATAATTGGGAAAACATTAATAGTTTCACGTGTAAGTACCTATTTATATGTGTAAAATATTATGTGACTTGTGTTTTGACATTTGACAGTTTAAACTTTTAAGTGTATAATATTATGTTATATATACAATAATTGACATAGTTGATCTAGAATTTCATCGAGCTTATTCGTTTTCGACATAAGGTACCTAAACTATAATTAACTTTCTTTTTGTTCCCCACACAGAGAAATATGCGTATTATTCAAACGGGTTTTTACTTTCCGGGATTGAAATGCGTACCTCGTGCAACATTTTTTTTCTATATTTTATTTTGTTTCCAAAACGTAAAAATGCTACTGAAACGCATACACGGATAATATATATAATAACGAGCGTTACGTACAATCGAATGTCTAAAGATTTATTTTTAAATGCATTGTGCCCTTCAGTACGCAGAGACTCTAGCTCGGCGCATTCCGTATTTGGAGAAACAGCTTGTCAGAGAAGTGCTGTCGATAAGCGTTTCGGTATTGAAAAAGAAAGAAAATATGTACCTATGGGTAGACGTACGTACCGCGCGGTGCTTTCTCGATTATTCATCCCGGGGTTACCTGCAACAGGCATCGACCATTATTGTAAATCGGGTTTTAATTAGTGACGACTAAATGATGTGTATTTTTTTTATTCCCGAAAGCCGAATCGGCAAACGGAACATGTGTAACGCGCGTTTTGATCCTTTTTTTTTTTTTTACTAATACATATGCCTTCCATTAAATATATCATTATTGCAGTGGTATAATAATATACGAGTCTTCGAGGTGCTTCATTTATCATTGTAAAACGCGAATGATTTTCAGCGGCGACTCGCGAGTCAACGCTTCTTTGCGTTATATATTTGATATTTCTGATTATTATAGTTACTATCTCTCGTCTAGACACGTCTTGTACCGGGTAGTCGCGCTGTCATATAATTTGATTATTGGATATGACCAACGAGTGTTTATATCCCCCGTGAACCAAAAGCGTTGTGGTGATTAATCATGAATTTACCTATATAAAAGCGATGGCGGTACACGAATAAATCATAATAATAATACGCAGTAAACGCAACTTCTGGTATTGAATATCAATAAAATATTTTGACAGTTATACCTGTCGTGTACCTACGTGTTAATGTAATACTGGTAGGACTGTAAAGCGCATATGTATTATATGTTATATTATACAATGTGGGTGTAAATATAATGATTTCTTGATACGACTAAATACATGTTTACGCCTGATAAATAATTTGTTTAAATCTATATAAACTCTCATTTAGAGTGTTTTAATCAGTCATTATTCATGTTTAATATTGTTTTGCAGTTTTCATGTTTTTAAATCGTGGTTTTCCACTTCATATGATTGAGTAGATTTCTATACTATATTTAAATATTGTCGAATACATATAAATAATTCAGACTTAAAAAAATTATGGTAAAACAATACAACACAACTTTTAGTGCAAAAAAACGTTCAACGAGAGTTCATAATATGTTCTAAATTATATTGCTCGTATGTCATACCAATTTATTCAAATGCTATAAAGTATTTTAAGTATTTATGTGCATAATATTATATTATACATAGGTTATAACAATACATGATGGCACTCGCTACAATAATGATATCTTAATATCTCTGTTTATAAAATATTATAATATTATGTCAAAGGTCATACGTGTCGTATTGAATTGCAACTATCTAAATGTTGCAGAAATAATACCCTAATATAGATAACAATGTGCAAGTTTCTCGTCGAATGAATATTATAATATTATTACATAATAATACATCATCATTATATTTTATGATCGTTTGAGTGTTGTAAAAGATGGAATTTTAATTTTCAAATGGTGGGTATCACCTAGTTAAACAGCTTAAGTTAAGCTAAAAACTTTATTTGATTTCAAATTTTTAACTCGACGAGTGTAATTTACTGTTGATATAACTTGGATTTTTTCAGTTGATTTGAAAATAATCTATGAATTTCAAATTAAAAATGTTTTTTACATTTTTGGATTTAATAGTTTTATACATTCATACTCGTATAATTTATTAGTTGTTACTTATTAAATTAAATTTAAGGACATCGTGTTCACGTATCTTAGTTTGACTTGAGTTAATTATTTTTAATTTTTCACCTTTGATAGTTTTCGTGTTTTTTTATAGTTGTTGAGTGAGAACATTTTTGCATGTTTGAGATAAAAAAAAAAAACAAAACAAAAAAAGCAACAATATATTTCGGTATTGCGTTTCAGGAAACTTTAAAGCACGTAAACTCTACTGCAGCCATCTGCGCTGACGATCATCACGATAATTAATTTCTGTTTTATTAACGGTTTATTGAAATGTATATTATGATGGTCCTTAGTCAAACAGCACATTAATCAAGAATCCAAAGGCTCGTTAAGTGCGCTCGTTCGGTTTTTTTGAAAGTATCCCCCGATTCTGATATACTTACGTATACACACACACACACTCACATACACATACACTCGCGTCTGTACTACACCACCGATACACACTACCTGGTGCCGCACATAGATAACCAGTCTTCGCGTCCACGGGCTAGCGTCAGCTCGTGTCTCGGTGCACTATCGCTCGTCGTATACTGAATCCGCGAGTTTAGCTGCGCTTGCCTTACCTCGTATAACGTTTATTTTTTCGTTACCGATTTTAGAGTGGTTCAGATCGTGCCCGGTGTGACGTTCTAATAGTTATCATATTAAAATCTATATATAGGTAACGATTTCGTTAAAATTAAAATTATAAGAATATTGTACATGTTTTTCGAATCGAGATCGAACTTACCCGCCGGATCTAAAGTGTTTTCAATCGAGAATGTAATCAAATTGGATGATGCGTTATAATGGAACTGATTGCATTTTGCTTGTGGATTTTCGCACTGGTTCCCCATGGTCAGTCCACCGAATGGGACGGATTTACACCTTGGTTCACTGGTTCTGGTAAATTACTATTTTTATTATTGTTTAATATCGTTTTTAGTACTCCATTTTTATTTTTTTTAATGTAAATATTTAGAATATTTGAATATTTGAATAGGTATTCGTGCATATGCATGTGAAGTATGAAGGTATTAAGTATTTTAATATTCGATTAAAAAAAAATAAAACTATGGAAAGCTTTTTTTAAAATTATTCTTGACGATAATATAATCAAGTATTAATTGCACAAATTCAATCATTATATAGTTAATTTGTATAAATATCCTGTAGATGATAATTATAAATTACTAGACATAAAAAAAAAATGTGTTAAGTGCCGATTTTTTTTTTTATGATATAATAACCGAGAGACAATAACAAAATATTGTTAAAATGACGATTGAGTTATTTTAAAAGGTTAGGTGTGAAAAAAATCTTATCGTGATTTTTTTTTTTCAACCAGCCATTAAACGCAATGATTTTGTAACAAAACAAATTGGCCGATTCCTCGACGAACAGTGCGTGTCCGAAATGGAATTGGACTCGATGATTTGTTACCCTGCGGTTAAAGCGTACCTATATATGTACGTATATAAACACACATATACAAACGCATACACACACAGACACATATCTCGTACATTGAAGTGTGTGGTATGCGCGCAAGTGACTGTAATAACCGGAACGTCATCCCTCGGTCACTTTGGCCATAATAATATCGAATTCTTAGCTACCAGCTGTGTGTAATGGGATTGTCACAATGTCTAAGTATATATAAACGGTGACTTCGATATTCTCCCGCGCTAGCTGCTGCTAATTAGTCCTTCAGAATGTGAAAAAGGATTACTTCACATGTCTAATGGAGTGACGTACGTATGTTGTTCTCGAGAAGCCTCTGCCGCCCCCATCACCGTACAGGTATACCTATATAGGTACATAATCCTTATTATGGTCCTGCATAAATTATATAATGACTCGTTCGTGAGGTGTGCCTTTTTACAACCGTCGAAAACAGAATCACTGCAGCAGAACTCGAACTCATCTCATGGTTCTATATATTCTATATTATAATGTATTATTTGTCCGTTATTAGACGATACACTTTTTTTGAGCGTAAGAAGATTGATGCGTTTTTCACTTGAATGGTACCGTAATTAAAAATAAATATATATATATATATACATGTGAGAGTATATAATGACGAAGGTGACGGCAGGTAGGTATATGACGTATTACAAATTAACCGTAATCAGTAATGTCATCGCGGCGGCGATTATAGCTTGAACATTTTGTACGTATACCTATACTCCAGACTATAATATAATATGTAGCGTGAACATAGTCGATTTTAACAATTACACGGGTGTTGGATGAAAACTGATTTTGACAAGCAGACGCGTCCGTCGTCCTGATCGATGATTTATCGTGATATTCGTTGTCCCAAAGTATCGATTGCTCGCGCATCGTGTATGGACGGTTTAAATCCCTAGTTTTTTTTTTTCGAACCAACATACTTACTTAGCGCCCAAATCTCATTACACACTGTGCTCTTATTATATTCATGTATAAAATATGGTAGGTACCTATAATAGAATAAAAGAAGGCAACGACACACATTATAATATTATTATATTACACAGTATATACGCTGCCGCAGCAGCGTAGAACTCGTGCAACCGCCTCGTGGAGAGGGTCATTATTAATGTCGAAGTATTATATTGTGCGCTCTGCCACCCGATCGTAAATCAATTGTTTATATACCTAGGTATATGTTATGTGTGTGTATACATATATATATAGATACTTATATTCGAGGGTATTTTTTCGTACAACCTGACCGGTTCTTATCTCGGGAGACACGGTGTATTTATAATAATATTATTAATAAGGGAGGGGAGCGCGACGATAATTAGACATCTGTGTATTCACGATAATGTATGTTCGCCTCGGGTATGGAAAGACCAAAATTATGTAAATTTCATCGTAGCTTCTCCGTTGCGCGATCGTTTTCCCTAAAAATGCCGGCGTGTATAATCGTACTCAGCGGGTAGTGGCGCCATACATACGTATAGTACCGCTACACGTATAAAAAAAATCCCCCAAAAACGACAATACCAAAGAAATCGCAGTCAAACCGACGACTCCCACGCGCAATGCACACTATTTAATGACCGGCCCACCACCCACATTTTTCTATTGTTACTTTTAATATCGGTTGCACCTGCGGCAAAAACTATCGTTTTCGGCATCGCTTCGGTCTACTTAAAACGAAAACAATAAATCGAAAATTTTTCAAAAGCGTAAAATTATTACGCAAAGGAGTTATTTAAGGAGGTATATATTATTATATTGTCACGTCTCTTATGTATATATATATCGATGTTAAAATATATTTATAACATTGTCATTATATAATGTATATAGTTGTCAGCGCGTTCGATAATAATCACATGTATGTTACCTACAAGGTAAATATAAAAATCACTATACATATATTTATAATATAGCAGGTATTAACGTATCTATATATACAGAGAGCGTTGCAGGGGAATCTATACCGAACGATTTTTGGGCTAGTTGCTGTAAGATACCTATTAGTTGGAATTTACATAAAGGTGCATCTGTTTGACATCTCTCCGATGATGACTTACTTGTTTTTTAAAACGTTTTAGACGACGTGACCACGTGTGTTTAAATTGTCTGGTTAAGAGTGTGCAGGGCCCTTATATTATATTTTCACACAATATTGATATATGGCGTATATTCCGTAATAATATTGTACCTAGTGTTTTCGAAAAGATTACGGAGACTTTAATGCGCAACTGTGATGGACATCAGCACAATTATTATAGTTGCCGGCACAAACGATTTTTTCGTGGCATTCACCCAAACGTAGCTTCCATGGGCGTAACGTTTAAAACAATCGATCGTTAATTATACTGTTGTGCGTTCGGTTTTCCTCTCTCCCTCACTAAATACTATTATACCTACTGTAATATTATATTATTGTACTACACACTTAATCCCTATACATTATTATATTTATATATGTGCACCATTAAGAGTTTAATGCAGTATAACAATATATGTAACGCGGTACCGTCAATGATAGTTGTTGTTGGTAGCAGAAAAGAAAAGCTATACGGCAATTAATGTTGACCTTATGAGGTCATATCAATTATAAGTGTCTTTTGTTGTTACCGACTAATAGCAGATAAATACGTCAAAATACCAGGTAACTTATTTTGATCGAGATTCACAGTAAACTCTTAATTGGTTAAAATGTATTGACCAAAGTTAGTTACGATTCATGTATATTATAATATATATAGTATAATATAATATAATATTATGACAGAATAAAAAAAAAAAATACTTACTTTATCGCAGTCATGAATAAAACAATAGGAGAAAAGGCTACTTGTCTAAATAATTTTAAAGTGTATATAGAGGTAGGTACATGATACGTATCATGCGATATGCATATTATATATTATCATGTTCGAGATAATATCTTTTCGTACTCTAATTTTGTAAGAATACTAAGAACTCTGTGTATAGTGTTTATAACTGGTATATATATAATATATATGTATAGTATGGTAAAAACGACAAGATTTTAATAAAATAAAACCAAATAGTAAGCGTAATTTCTATTAGGTTTTTAATCACCCATTACTTATTGAGATCATTATATATATATATAGCACATTACATAATATAATTATACTAACTTTGAATTAAATAGGTCGGAAACATTAAGTGTTGTCATAAACTTAATTTTCAGATTTAATTTACATAGAATTCGATTAATGTAACGTTAAACATACGAATTTGTTGATTAATAATTTAAAATTCGTTAGTATTCAAGTAAGTATTTATTTTTATTTAACTACTTTCCAATCTCTATGCACTTTTATGATTGATTTTATTTAGTACGAGTATTTGATTATGCCTTTAAAAATAGATATCTTACAAAGTCTACTAACTTCTTGTGCTTATTTTTCACAATATATTGGTAGGTAGGTATATAAAATAACAATTAAATTTTCAACTAATAATTCAATTGATGTGAATACAATAGTTGGAAAAATTTTTTATAATTTATATAATTTTATCATATAATTTTTTCATTTATTTTGAATAAACATACATTGTAATTTTAAGGTATTACTTTTATAATATGCTACTTATCAAAAATAATTCTTAGGAAAATCATTAGACATTTTAAAAGAAAGAGATTATAAAATAATGTTTTATTTTTTTTTTATTGTTTAATCAAATTAGGAATTGCGTTGTTTATTGTTACTATTTAGTATTTTATGACAGTTGTTGTACATGTATAAAAAAACTTGAAATGCCTATTTAAGATTTATAGAATAATGTACCTACTTCGCGACTTGACAAGAATTTGCAATAGATTATTCACGTCAAATTGTCGCAGAAACACAATGTTTATATTTTTATAACAGTAATATTATATTAATGGGATAATATTAGTATTATTACAATAATAAAAATGATGATCATGAAGACAGATGAATATTACTGATCGTGTTTTTAAAACAAATTTGAACTCTGCAGGGAGTATGTATACAGAATATAGATATATAAATTTTATCTCGACGTAGGCGTGTATAGCATACCCAAATAGAAGGAGGGGGTGTTTTGTCTATAAAATAGAGTTTATAACACAACTTTATTAAGTTCAACCTATTAAAATCTAATAATGTAGTACCCAGCAGTTATGTTCACACAATATATAAGTACAAGATACAATTATAGTTGAATTTCATGAATTAGAGCGTTGGAAAATTTCTATTGATGGTGAATTTTTTTTTTTTTTACTTTAAACGAGGAGAATTTACAATTGCCCCTCCCCTAATCGACAGAGGTAGGTACCTAACCTATTTAGTTAATATTATGTTATTGCATGGGATATTAATAATATTATATTAAAATTTTCAGATCAATATAAAAAGATTTCATTGGTAGATATATTATGTATAATAAAAACAATACAAAATATGTATTAAAAAATATATAAAAAATAACATGAAATACATTTTTTATCTTAACGTCTGCCGACTAATATTTTTTCTCGAGAATATTATTTTCAATACTAAGGAAAGTTCTGGAAGTTAGCACCGTGATCGATGTACAGTTTCGTTACAGAATTATAATAATAATATGTAGAACGATTCGTTCCGATACATAAAATTATTATTATGATAATACGTGATGGGCTGCGGCAGGGTAACGTTTATCGCGATGGTCCAGATTTTATGCACTGACGATCACGCAGTGCGGCAGAGGTCCGTTTTCATGATGGTTTGTTGTTCTTATTCATATGCGTATACAGTGTGGTTTACCAAGTATGCTCACTCCCATTACCTACTTTGATAATTAATTAATTTAAATATTGATTTTTGAAATTGTCAAGTAAACCTACAGCTTCCCGAGTACTGTTTTTTTAACTAATTAGATTTTTTTAACATTTGAAGAGTGTCCTGCACTTGGACGATATGACTTTTTTTCAAACGAGAACCAATGATTTTGTTACTAGATAATTTTTTTTTAAAAAGTTTGATGTAATTAAATCCAAATAGATTAATTATCCTTGGACGGGCTCACAAAAACGTATTATGTTATGTTTAATGTTGAATGAAGTATTTATAATATTCTGACAATTTATACAGAGCTTATAAAATGTTGATAGATTAATATTAAATAATAAAATCTTTAATAATTACGCGGTAATAGACTTATTTGTCTTATAATACACAAAGTACAGCTCAAAAACTATAAGTTAGGTTATTATAAATTTAGGTTTGTATTTTCAAAAAAAAATTTCTGATTTACACATCATTATTACAGAAAAAGGACGACTTTTATTTGATAAAAGTTGATATCGACGATATCGCCAAAGGACATTCTTTGATGGTTATTATATTATTATGTAGTCTAAATGTATGAAAATACGAACTTAAGTCTATGTAAGTACCCATTTAAAAATTGCAATTATCAAAATTTACATAAATTAATAAAATTATTAACAGGAAAAAACAGGAGTGAGTGTGCTCAGTGAATCAACCTGTATAATATATATTATACACGTGCTACATGTTTACTTATATGCGAGTTTGTACATGTTGGTACTACGCCGTTATGTGTTTAATAATAATATAATATCGTATGGGTATCGGCTGAGGCTCTTGCGACGTCGTGCGCGTTTGCGTTGATCCTATACATAATAATATAATAATATCTCTTCCATAGCATCAACGTTTTTCGCCTCGGCAACGCGATGATCGCACAACGATATTTTATTTTACACGCTCATGATCATTGTATCGCGAGCCAGGTATGGCTGTTTGGGTGTACCCACCCATAAATCACCAAGACATAAATTTACACGGGCGGCACTTGCCAGAAATTTAAGGGCGGTGTCATAAATTTACCCCAGACGATTTCACAATATTACTTCTTTATAATAATATTGTAACTTGCCAGTTTTTTTTTTTTTTTTTTTGAAAAAAAAAATATTTAGTCCCACCTACCTATATAATACAATCTAAATATGTTTCAGTAGGAATTTCATCGTTTACGTTTATATAATGTTATCATGTACGGGTAGATCGAAAATGAATATGAACTATTACCACATTACCGAACAAATCAATGTGTTTTATATTTGTAGTTTGAATTTAAGTCCCTCCATCAGATTTTAAAACTAGCAATTTAGTCGGTATTTCCCACATTTTCAATAATTGGTTATAACTTATAATGTATAAATTTCATCTAAGTCAGACATGGTACAAATTAAGATTTTCTTATAAACTTAGCAGTTTATGGAAATAATTTAGAGACGAGAAAATGATTAAATTTTTATATACACAAGTATCAAGTGTATTTTTCGAGTCAGCATTAAACATTAAGCAATATATTTTTATTGTTGTGATGCGCAAAATAATATTTTATAGGAGGTATCTAGCACGAAAAATGTTTACAGGGTGTGTATAGAGGTAATTTTTTTAATTAAAATTTATTGTTTCAATGGATACACATACAAAAAATGTCATTAATTTGTATTGAATATTGTTATTTTTATTAGTTATTAGTTATTTATTAATATATTAAAACATATTTTAAATAATCTGTTTTTATAATATTATGCATAATATATTATTTTTAGACTTGCATATCAAAAGAATAATTATAATATTATCCTTAACTTTAGACAATGTAGTGTATTAATAATACAGCATAATATATAGTTATACTATATAAATAATTTTATACAACTAAATAAATAAAAAAATAACAATTATTTAAAAATGAGGGTTATTTGAAAGTAATCAATAACACGTTTATGCTATTAAACTAAAATCATTATAGATTAAACTATTGAAAAAACCACATTTAAGTATATTGAAGGGCCACGATATCATAGAGATATTCGTAAGAAGATACGGGATGTTTGATACATATTGTTAATACAAATCGATTGTTTTTTTTTTATTTTTTATCATTATTTATTTATGTTTTTTTTATACTGTCAACGCCGTGCCACCGACTCCCTCGCAGATAATATTATAACTCACTTTAAACTGGTCCGCGGACGAGATAGGTGCCACGCTGTCGTTGCCGTCGCCGTCGTCGTTGTCGTAGTCGTGTACGTTTTATGTGCCATTTTTTCCTTTCCACTTTCCAGTACTTATATATATATATATATATATATATAATATTATATGAGACTCCGTCGCCTCACGTTAACCATTAGAAGCGTGTTTCTCACGATCCGCAACCACAGCTATGTTTTTTGTTTTTACATTTTTTTTCTCCTATACACATACTCATTTCCCCTATGAGTTATATCAGAATTATGTAAATCTAACGGGAGGTTTAAAATTTTAAGACTGAATGCTGCCGCTACGTATAAATATGGTAAATACAGTCACGCGCTACGTTGTATATACTATATAGTCTCTCTGTTTCGTCGTAGGTATACGTTATCGTCGCAAGAACCATCATGGCCAATCTCTATTCTCCCAATAGTAACTCTTCAAGGGGAACAAAACACTGTTTTATTACTTCAAATATCAAAAGTTATTTCATAGTATCCCTATGAATAATAATTAATAACTCTAAAATGTGTACTTAAACTTTTTGAAAAGTTATTTTGTGAAAAAGGATTTTTTTACTAAAGATTCACGAGAATGTCCTTGGTATTGCAATAATCATAATTTAATAGCTATAGATAGATCATGATATCCGAAATAAGTCGTTACTTGGTCATCATTTTTACTAAAATACATTTTTAATAAAGATTCGCGAGATTAGTCTTGTCGTCTTGATGTGTAACATTTACATTTTAAATGAACGGTAATGATGTATTGATTTTTCACAGATAACATGTCGTTGATCGCTGTAACTTAAACACAAATCACACGGAATCTCGTGTCTTGAAAACACGAACTCATTGATACATAAAACGCACATTTAACATTTTTGAGAATAGTCATGATGTATCTTAACTCTGAAGTGACGTTATATTTTCTAGCCAGTTCTCATACACGGCAGTTGTTCTATGCGATCTCTCGTGTTTCGTCAAATCTACATACCTATTTATAAGAAATCGCGTTTTGTAGACGTCCAAGACGTCTGCTTCGTCCGGTCTCGTTTTACGAATCGAACGCCACCGACGCCGTCGTCTCGGACCACCCAAAATGTTAATATTGTACAGTAATTACCGTTTTTTTTCTTCTTCTTTAAAATCCGGTGGTGTTAATTGAACTCGAGGAAAATCCGATCATCATGTCCGACGTACGGCGAGTGAGAGAGAAACGCGGTGGTCTTGACAAACATAACATACAACAATGCGCCGTTACCCGTTGTACAATGACGATGATAATAATAATAATATATTATATCACTGCTTGTTTTATTGTACATCAAAACGTAATACAGGTACCGACGAAGTTGCCGCTCACCAGTGGCTACCTATATTATATTACGTGTGAAATATTTGAATAATGGTCGACTTGTTTGACACGCGTAAAAGTTTTATAACATAAAATTAGGTATGTCTTAGAGTGCGCGCCGAGTTGGTATATACATTTAAACGTACACACATAATTTTCTAGGCAGACTGCTTTCGCGGTCGTGTATCGTATATTATTATTATATACATGTGTATATAAATATGATATATTTGGGGTGGCAAACAAGAGGCAAAATGTTAATAAATAATTTTAAATAATTTGATAAGGTTTTATATATTAGGTATGTATACCAAAAACATTAGAGCTTATAATAATACTAAGAAAATTTTGAATTTGTAAATAAGACACGAGCAAAATCTGAAATGACGAAAGCCACGAGTTTGTCATCCTTATAATATATAATATTCTAACGTATAGTTGCCTTGTTTCATCCCTATGGCTGCTAGTCGTATATCATAAACAATAAACATGGTATATTCATAATAAATTCCAAGAATTTATACATAATGGAAACGTGCATCAGACGTGTTTTGACTGTTGACAGATAGATAACAACGTAACATCATTACTATGGACCGGATTGAAATACACTCAAATAATTGTTTTTTTTTTTTAATTTTATTACTAAAACCCAATGTACGAATAGTTTATATTTTAAGATTTTGACGGTAACTTTATCAAATGTTGCGTAGCGGGGATTTTAAATTTTCGCCCGTTGGACATAAAAGGTCATCTTCTTATACTCATCTAAAATTAAACTTTCGGCGTAGACGTGAAAAAAATTAATATAATTATAGTTCTCAGACTTATTCATTGGAATGTTAGTAAAGAGCGTTCAAAATAGAGTTAAGAATTTCGCTTATTCATCGTACTAGGATGTAAAATACGTCATATACACTGAATTAGTAATAATTCTACAAATTAATGTTTTAATTTTAAGGGCAAGTTTGAACGTGGAATATTAAAGAGTTTTCGTAAAGTTTTCATCGATTCAACCGTAAGTTTAATATTCAATCGATCAACGAATAGATGGCGATCTTGCGCTCGTACATACGTAATGTTTGCTATGAATATAATATAATATATAATACGATATTATATAGATAAAGCGTTTTGTTTCTTCGCGAATAAGATTCTATATAACCTAATGGTTCGTGTTATAAATATTATTATCATAAACGTGTAATGTATTATATGATAATTTTGCAATATCACCGCTAGACGTTTTTGCGATTTTATCACAACCACACACTGTAAAACTTTATACTAACCGACTGTTTCGTTTTTCTCCACTGCCATAAATTTTCCAGAAACATTCCACAGACGTTATTAATTACACTACTGCGTGCGACTCACGCGTAATCGATGACATTCTATATCCACAAATGTAAACGGGAAAAATGTTCAATACGTTTCAGCCATTGTGATTTTTAGGTTTTGTCCCGAGGACATTTCACCCATTACGGTTCCATAGTTATTGAACAAATATATTATTAACGAATTCATCGTTATGAGTGATAGCAATGTATAATAAGAAATTAAAAAGTGTGTTAAATTAAGACTAAGTTTAATAAAGACCGATCTATCATTTGTGATAGTGTGACAGTGTGATCAATAAGTAGCTATATTATTTTTATTTAGCAAATTACATTTCTGATATAAATAATATGAATTACGTGTTTTAGGTGCTGTATGTACTAAAAAGCGTGTCAAACAAAAAACAACAATGATAATAATAATAAAAATAACAACACCCTGTATTCTGTTGTATTACTGTAGACACATGGATATACGCAGACATTGTTACCATAAGCGTAAAACTTTTGATAACACAATCCATGGTCAATTTTTACATTATTTTTAAAAATAATTTATAAATATAAATCACAATTTGTGGTATAATAAGATTTCCTATTATTTGTAATTTTTAGATTACATTTCGAAAAAAACATGTAGTCGTAGCTCACAGCCTATAGTAAGGGTAGCTGAAGTGACATCTCTAGATCAAAATATTTCTTTAGAATAGTATGATTAAAATTATAGCTAATAGGTGGGTATGACTAAACATTTGTAACTATAAGATTAAGTAATGCAACTTAATCGATTTTTACCTCCCCGAAATAATCTCTTTATCATTATTTGGGGTGCAGAGATACCTCAATCGTAAAAGCATAAATTTCGGGAATAAGACTCGTTGAGTTTAAAATGTTCATGTTTTGTTACAAATATTAACTCTAGTTTTCCAAAAATGTACGAATTAAAAACTTTAATGTCGAGGTGCCGGTCTGACGTACATCTTCGTCATCACGGAGTAGTATTATTTTGTTTGGTGAAAACCGTAATATCTTATATTGATGTGCTTGATGTACATAGCCATGAGCAGTTACCGATTATATTATTATATTATTGTTATAGTAGATATATAAGAGAAATATGCCGTTGCACCGGGCGGCGCCATATTTGGAAAAGACGTTTGAATGTTGGAATGACCCAAGTACTGCCCATACGCTGTCGTCATATACGTATATACTTACGCGAGCGAGTACGTTTTTTTCGTTCTATTGAAAAAAAAAAAAACTATATCTATATATTATATGATTTCCATTGGAATCGCTGAATTTTTCACTAGGATATAATATTTAACGACGATGTAAAACGGTTTTTACGGTTTGACTTTAATATACTGCAAGATGATGATAATAATAATAATACAATGTAATAGGTACATATTACGCCTTGTGTATATGGTCTGAACGGGTTTTCGTGTGTCGATATCGTATTTTTATTTTTTTTTTTTTTTTTTACGCGTGCGACGATTTTCTATGCGCACCCGCTGGGAACTCGAATGTCGCCGACGATAGCAATAAGTGATAATATTATATTGTTGCCTAATATAGGTACCCAACTACCTATCGGGCTTTTCGCGACAAACTTTACGACAGATTTACGGCGCGATCGATTAATAACGAAAATCTTTAACGTACACACACACACACACACGATAATGACGTAACGGTCTGCGTATAATATCGCGTGCTGCGTATCTTATAATATGATATTATTAATATATTATTATTATTATCGTCGTCGTGTACCGTATATAATATATATATATATATGTGTGTGTGTATACAGTGAGCGTATAATTGCGGTGTGTACCTAACGTCGTGCAGTGGTTCGTCGAACCTATCGGTAGAACGGGAGCTGCTGGTTTTTTATTTATTTATTTATTTTTTTTTTAAGAGCACGCTGGACACAAGGACCTCTAATGAGGTATTTGTCGGCGGCGCGCACTATCGGCAGGGTTTAGCTAGTCTGTGCACATTTTTGCCGTTGCACTTCGTGCCGCAATAAATCATTATCGACTTTCTACACACACACAAATACATATACATACGAGAGTAATCCACACACACACCGGACCGTTTGCGCGCACCTCGCGCACCTGAAAAAATTGTTTAAATCAAATACTCGGCTCGTGTTCGGATTGTCAGCTGTGCAGTACAGTTTTTCTTAGACGTTCGACCCATACCCATGTATAGTGCCCGAGTCATTGCACATAATTGTCTGAAAATCTCCTCTGGATAAAGAATGTGAAATCGTAATAACAAATTAGTCTTATTTGTTTTGAATTTTATTTTGTCCTCTATCATTAAAATACGTATGCGTGGGTATTTTATATACAGACTATTTACTCGATCATTGCGTTTTTTTAGAAATTCTTGTTTGTATAGGACTGTCACAATAGATTTTCCTAATTAGTAGATAAAGTAGTATTATAATATTGTTATATTAATCATATTCTACATTTACTTTACTGTTAAATAAACAAATTTCATAATTAATATTACTTAATTACAGTTTAAATACTGAACATTTTTCTTGAAACCAATGTACCATCACTAAGAGTCAAGGATTATGTTTTCGTCTTTAAATTTGCCGATCGGCTCAATTCACTGAATCTAATGTGTATTAAAGCCAATGACGAAAAAACTGTGGGGCAGATAAACGCAAATAGTATTGTCCATGCAATGTACTCTTCGCTTTTGTTATAGGCGAAGACGATAACACGTGCCACGGGTGTGTGGCGTCTTCTTAAATCGGATGACGATGACGATGATAATAATATAAATTATTTACAATAATCTCCTGTTACTCAGCTCGAATCTATGCACCCACATAATATAAGTATAATATATATTATACAATGCAGTACAACACGCGTCTCTCCCTATGATAATAATATAATATTACGACGTATATTGTGTACCCGTCCTCTGTCGTTCCAGCAGTGTACATGGTTACTACCTACCTACCTACCGCTGTGTAATACGAAAAGAGATTTCAGAGGTGTGATTGTTTACGCAGCGCTCGAGATTTACCTATTCGGGAGAGATTGCGGTCCGGACTAGCGTTCTTTGTGTATCTAAAAGACCCAATCGAATCGTCGTGTAAACGCATTTTCTCGCGCCATTCCGTATTGTCATCATAATACACCTAATGGTATATAATACAGCTTAACAGTTTACGTACAAAGGTATATAATAAATTACGTCATACAAGCGATTTACTGAGCGCATGCTCTCGTTCTATTTTTTTTTTTATCCTTTACAGACAGTTTTGCAGGTGTCCAAACTCTGATTTTTGAATTGTTTAAAGTATATCTCTATTCGAGGATCATATTTTCGGTCACAACGACTTTTTTACGCTATTCGCCGAGAGGGCACTGTGGCAATATTTTTTTCCTTGCAACGACCACTGCAATTTATCAACATTTTTAAATTATGTCAAAAAAAAATTAATTTTTCAAAAATGTTGATGCCTCTATAAATTGAAATACGAACGTAGAGTTTATACGTTGTTGAACTTTTTAACTAAAGATAATAGTTCGTAATGATATATTCGTTTTAAATTAAACAAAAAATATGTTTGATGTTGAGTTTAGTTAGGACTTATTATACTTTGACAATTTTTAATAACTATTATAAAATGTCAGTGGATATTATATAAATATTGATAACTATGATATTATTATATAATATGGTCTTAAGTTATAGGTAAGCATATATTAATTCCAAAATTCAAAATTTGAACATATCAATTATTAAGAGGAATAATCGAGTTGAACACGTCTGGTAAATCATAATTTATGTGCATTGTGTATATTATATTATTATAGATAGACTACGACTACGAAAGTACGAAAAAGTTGTATAATTATAATTATTTACATATTATAGGGATCGATATGAGGTACGTTTTATGGTTCGGTAACCCAAACAACGATAATTTTCTCTTTACGGTGTCATCGTGTACATTCGTAGTAGTTACGAGTAGAATTAATAATAGTAGTAATAATATAATAGTAGTGAAAAATATAAAAGAAGATCCTGTGCATTTGTTGTGCATTGCACGACGGACGACCGTGTGAAAGTTAATAATATTAAGTGTCGTGTATGTATGCGTTACAGGCGAACCATTAGTAAACGGAAAATCGTTTTTTTCGCACTTATTAGCTCGATAAATGTCGCTAATTGGCAAGTAACCAATCGCAATCTCATTGGTATTTTAAAAAACTATAGGTTTATTATTAATTTATTCAAACTAATATCTAGAAATTAAAAATTCAATAGGTATAGACATAAATTCAAATCAAAATCTAGTAATAGATTAATTCCTTAATAAATATAATACTCAATTTTTTTTTTGACTTATTATAAATCGTTTAGGCTCATTTTTTTTTTTTTTTGGAAATATTCAGTATAGAATAATAAAATATAAACAATAATACAATATTTGTATGTCAAGTTTTTATAATTTTTTTTTTTTTTCAAAATGTTGAATTATTGTTAGTTTTAAGTAATACATTTGAATTAATAATACTATAAATTGTTAATAGAGTAAAAACAATTATTGAAATTATTGTTTTAAATTTTTGTTCAGAAATTATATAAGTATTTTCCTATAGTTTCATTAAACTTAAAAAATCGTTCGTTTATGGAATTGATAATTTGTTTAACTACCTGTATAGTGGTGGAATCCCTTTATAAAAAAAGGTCTGGCGGAATTGATGAGATACCAAATATAAGTATAGGTAGTTATCATTATAATATAATTATAGGTATACCATCAAAAAAATAATAAACGTATATTTATTAATATCATTATAATTTTGATATAATGCCATAAATAGAAAACCTATTATAACATATTATAATAATTAAAATATTCTAATTTTGAGATTTAATTATTTTTTTCGTCCACATTATTGTTTTTTTTTTTATAACAAATCATTGATTAAAAAAAAAATAAAAAATAATTTTCGTTTTTGTTCCCACACAAACAGCTATGCTCCATTATACATCAAGCTGAATATTTGTAGTTTGGTGTTATATATATATGAATGATAAATCCCCATGAGCAGTTAAATATTTTGCGAATCTATTTGACATTACCACCCAGAACTGGTTTATATTTACGACTAGCGCATTACGGTAGTCAGCATCCTTTTTGTAAAATTTAAAACGCCGACCAATTTCGTTTTATTTTTGTTCGTTCCGACGGTTACTCATTCAGTATATAACAGCTATAATTGATTATTGTTTTTTTTCTATTATTATCATCTAGAGATTTCAACATTTTATAATCAACATCAATATTTCACAAATAGTGTTTCTTGGTATACGTTCAACAGTTTCTCGAAGTATGTCAGACCGTCGATATTATTTTAATTCATATAATATTAGTATTTATCAAACTTCATAAAAATACGTAATAACTTAAAAGGTTTTTTAAGGCCAAATGTTTGTATCGTGTACCTCTAAGTATAAAATATGTATTATTATGATGACTTATAAGTGTAACAAAATCTATAATGAAATCAAAATTTGACATATTTTTTTTAAGTGCTCAATTTTGACCATTTATTCTATTGTACTTACATATCATCATATCATCATATCATCATGTGTAACGTAAAGTAGATATATAATTACTAAATAGGTATATATAAATACTAATAATCGGTATTCTTAATCTTAACAAATTTAAACATTTAAAATCTGTTGTGCATTTAGGGTTTGATATAAAATCGTAAGTTCAACTGAAGGTTGGATTTCAAAAAATTGTAACATTACTGATTTTACATCATGTGTAGACATATTATTATCTAGGAATGTTTTTTTACAAGTCTTCTATAAATGCAATTAAGCGTGCTCAAAAATACATTTAAACAGCAGTCTTTGATACACTGTTGCGGTTCTTTTGTCCCACAAAATATATGTTGAAGTCATATGAAATCGCTATTAATGTGTAATAACAATAATTCACCGGTTTTATATTTTTTTAATCCTGTTTTCAGAATGCAATTGCAACGAGTTTTCTCACCGATGCTTTTTCGACAAAGAACTGTACGACCGGACCGGACACGGAGGACACTGTCTAGACTGTGCCGGAAATCGGGACGGAGCGAACTGCGAGCGGTGCAAGGAGAACTATTATCAGAGGAAAGGCGACTCGCACTGTTCGCCGTGCGAGTGTAATGAAGTTGGTAAGTGTAGAATGCAACAACCAACTGATTTTTTCAGGTTTTTTTTAACGTTCTAAAATGTTATACGGTGTTTCTAAGAATTTTTTTCTTTACCACAGGGTCTTGGAGCTTGCAGTGTAATTCCGAAGGAAAGTGCCAATGTCGTGCGGGCGTAGCGGGTGACAAATGTGATCGGTGCGCCGACAACCATTTCGATTTCGGACCAACCGGATGTAAACCGTGTGGATGTACCGTGGCTGGTAGTCTGGATAACGAGCCAAGGTGTGAGCCCGAAAACGGAAATTGCATTTGCAAGGAGAACGTCGAGGGAATTCAATGTAACAAGTGAGTACAACACGTTTCTTTTGACAATCACATGGAAAAAAAACATCATTAATATAATTATACAATATTATTAATATTTGAAATTCGATTATTTATTCTGTACTCTTCACTACTCTCTAACACTATGGTAGAATATGATGTTGAAAAGAATATTGCTCTCTTAGTTTTCTTGTGACCTCATTTACCACTGAAATATAGAATGTCAAAATTAAATTTTTGTAGAATAAAGATGTGATACCTAATTAAACTGAGGGATTGAATTGTCAGTTCTAATAATATTGTCTAACAAACACATCAGTTAAAAATCTGCACAATCATTTTGAATCTAAGATAACTGAAACAAAACTTTGAGTACATACAACCAATACAGTAATACATAAGTTATAATGTAAAATAATAAAATTTGATTTTGAAACCAAGCAAGTGAAATTCTTAAGCTATACGTGTTGATTGTATTCAATAAAATAATGTTATTGTTATGACACATGTTCGGATTGTATATATATAAAAAATATATATTACTTTTTTGATTTATCGACAAATGCGAAAAACGATAAAACAGAATTACACGTCTAGATATGCTTGTAATATATATATATATATATATATATATATATATATTCAATCGATAAATATTGTTATTTTATTACACAGGTGTAAACCGGGTTTCTTCAACTTGGATGAAGACAATTTATTCGGTTGTACGCCTTGTTTCTGCTATGGACATTCTTCGGTATGCCAGTCCGCTCCCGGTTATTCGAGAGGTACCTATATTGTTTTATTTATTTTTTTTTTTTGCCATCATTACAACACTCTAAGTGCAATCAAATTGTATTTTGTTATTTACGTGTGCGTCTGTGTCTACTACATCATCTGTATATTTATGTGTTTTAAGTGTCTATTGAGAGCGTATTTGTTCGTGGCAACGAACGTTGGAATGGATCGGACATCTACGGTAGAACGGTGTTGCCAGTTCACAGTCCTTTCAAACAGTCGTTGGAGATTTCCTCACCGTCGAAAGAAGCCGTTTACTTATTGGCACCGGGTGAGTTGTTGACACCTATTAAAAATCCATTTACTTACCTAAAACCTATTACTATAATATTGCGAAAATATTGTAGAAAAGTTTCTCGGAGACCAGCGTTCCAGTTACAACCATGATTTGACCTTCAAACTGAGCATCGGTGAAAACAGCCCCGATCCAACTATCAACGACATCATTCTAGAGGGCGGTGCCGGTCTTCGCGTCACTCAAGCGATATTCGGACAAGGAAACACATTGCCATCTGACACGGTAAATGTCTTGTATATCATTATATTTTAGGGCAACGGTTCCAAAATTATTAGGCTTGTGGAGCTCTTTTTGACTTAAGGTTTTCAAAGAGCTCTTTATCTATTTACAGTTTGACTAATCACAAAAAATAGAAAACGTAAATTAAATCCAGAGACAATTGTTTGTGGTGATTATATAAATACAAAAACGAGTTATACCAGAAATCTTATATATTAATATCGAGTATTGACATATCGTATTATGTTATAAAAATAATTGAGTATTAAAAAACCGTATTATATTGATCTCAATTCATTACTGAGTGACTGGTAAAATATTTTTGTTTTAAGAAAAAAATAAAATATTAATAGCTAATTTGCTGCTATTATTCTATAAAAATATTGACACTTTAATGAATGTAATATAATTATACATTTATAACCGACATAAGTATGAATAAAATTATGGATATCACCCATAGACGAAATCAAGTTTTTATTTATTTTTATTATATATTTATAATCAGTATTCATTGTCGTATGGTTTTAATAATTAATTTACATACGTTAAGTAACTAAAGTTTTACTGATATTATTAATAGGTTTTTAAATTTTAAATTACTCAAGGCTATTATTTAGCCCAATATTAATCTATCAACCTTGAAAATTACTGAGCACAATCAGTTTATACGAATGATCGTTTTAACATGATTATTACAAACTCTGATATTTTAATTCATCATCACGATAACAGCGATTCATCATTATTATTATAACGATATTGTTTTGAATTTCTCCTATATGTAGCCAAAAATGTACAAATTCCGCCTTCACGAGAACCCAGACTATGGCTGGCAACCCAGGCTGTCTTCGCGAGATTTCTTCAGCGTCTTATCAAATTTAACAGCCATTAAAATACGAGGAACATATTCCGACAGAGGTATGTCATGTCCGATGAAAAAAAAAACATTTGCCTACACTCGATAATCGTGTATGATATATAATATTATTTACGATTTTCTAATAGGCGTTGGGTTCCTGGACGATGTTTCACTTCAGACTGCCCGGCGCGGCGCTCCAGGATTGCCGGCCAACTGGGTCGAGATGTGCACTTGTCCCGAAGGATACATTGGACAATTCTGTGAATCATGCGCACCTGGTTCTCGGCACGAACCTACTAGTGGTGGTCCTTTCTCTCCATGTGTCCCGTGTAACTGTCACGGTCATGCTTCCATCTGCGATGCGGATACAGGTAATAACGATCTTTATTTTTACCTTTATCATAACTTATAATATTATAAAGGTATCTACTTAATTAATACAGTAAACGAAGATAGTATTTTTTTCGAATAAGTTAATAGAGTAAAAGTATTTTAAATAATTTTTTTTAGTTAATATATTTTATATTTTTAAAATGGAGTAAAAGGTATTCAGATTTGAGAAAAAACATTTCATTTTTATTATAAAAATCATGTAGAATATTATTATACATTCAATTATTATAAGTTAATTAGAAATAAAAAATGATAATTTTATGCACACTACCAGATGGTTTATTTTTAAAAATAATTATTAGAGTACTTTTGGGTAATGCGTAGCGTGTATAATATGTTTATGATAATACACTTGTTTTGTTTTACTTTAAATCAACTTAAAATTAAAATACCTTGTTATAGAAAACGAATGAGTGATTTATAGTTAGGTTAAAACTAATACGTTGTAAATAAAATTAATGCAAAAAAAAAAAAATTGATTAAGTTGATTTAATAAAGTTAAAAAATACCTTTTTATTCACTATTGAAATACTTTTTTTAATTAAAAACTTTAAAATATGAATCTGTATTGGTATTTTAGTATATTTTAAAGATTTCTTAGCTATAATATTATTATATTATTATTATCGCCCACATACGCATGTCTTATTTTATTAATGCATAGTATTAATGTTTTGTGATCAAACATTATATCACAATAATAATAAAACATGTAAAATGATTTATGCGTTTTATGCACAGGTCGGTGTATTTGTCAACATAATACGGCGGGCGAGAATTGCGACAGGTGCGCTAAAGGATACTACGGTAACGCTTTGCAGGGCACCGCACTTGACTGTAAACTGTGTCCGTGTCCCAACCAGGGAAGTTGCGTGTTAATAGGAGAAGACACTGTCATTTGTTTGGAATGTCCCAAAGGATACGGAGGTAAACACGCGATATAGGAAGACGAACACGTTTTTTTTTTAAGATTTTAACTAACACGATTTTTCACAGGCCCCAGATGTGACATTTGCAGTGATGGTTACTTCGGTGACCCAACTGGAAAGAACGGACCTATCAGTATTTGTAAATCATGTGACTGTAATTCAAATGTAGACCCGAACGGAATCGGTAATTGCAATCGAACAACCGGAGAGTGTCTAAAATGTATCTACAACACAGGCGGAGCACAGTGCGACCAATGTTTACCAGGTATGTGCTACAAATAATATTATATTTTGTGAAATTTGTACTGATTGATTTATTGCAATCAGGGCCATAAAAAAAATATGGAATAAAAAAGTTTAAAAACAAATGTATACTTATGATCTAAAAATTAGGAAGCTAAGCTCTAAAAACCTATAATATTAAATGTAAAATCAAAAAGGGTGATATATATATATTATATATTGCCCAATGTTCATGATGTCTATCTCATACTAATTCCAGCTTTACTAAAAATGATCAGTATTTTATATTTTAACGAATGTGGTTAATACTAATCAAGTAAAAATTTAATTTTTAGAAAAACGTAAATGTTTCTTGAAAAATATTCTACAAGGTGAAAAATATCACTAAACAAGTTTTAAGAGTTTTAGAATAAATGCAAAATAAAATTTATATTAAAATGATGAGTATTGCTTAAATGATATAAATTATTGAATTATTAATTCATAAGAGTATTTGTGTATATACTCGTATATAATACATTATATTGTGAATATTTTGTAGATGTTTAATTAGGTCCTTTTTATATAATCAATGTTTAACAAAATAATTGAATATATAACGAAATACTTACGTATAAACATTTAATTACTTTATTTCCATCAATATGAGGTCTCCTCAATGATGAAGTAGGTCAAAATGTTTGTAAATTTATATTCTTTTATTAATATTGTACAATACGTGATATATTAAAATATTTTCTCGGCCAATAAATTATTATTTTATCTTAGTTAAATTTTATACTTTGGTTTTCAGGATACTTTGGGGACGCTCTTGCTCCAGAAAAAGGCGATTGCAAACCTTGTGACTGCTATCATCTTGGCACCACTGAGACGGGATTCGGACCTTTGGCATGTGATCAGTTAACTGGACAATGTCAGTGTAAGCCACACGTGATTGGAGTGAACTGTGACCAATGTGAAGCCGGTCACTACAACATAGCTAGCGGAGAAGTAAGTTGCGATGATTCGCATGAAAAATGTTTAGTCATGAAGAGGGAATTTTTTAAGACAGATTTTTTTTTGTATATCGTAAAATTATGGCCACATGTCTATAAAAAAATTAGGAGATAGCAGAAAGAGAGGTCTTGGGGGGGAGGGTCAACATTGTTAGAACAATATAACATATTATAACTTGGTCTATCCATACCCGTTAATAGCGAGAGTTAGAAAGAAATTTAATATAATTCGATACTGACAGTTTTTTAGGAGTTAAGTATAGGCAACTTTCTAAATGCTTGTATGTTGATAGTTTAAGTGATCACTAGGAGTAAAATAAAATATATTGAAGCACTCCCAACGCCAACTTATTAGTGACTATCTCCGTGTGGTATGTATAGTAAAATATGTATACTTATCTATAATCTATATTATATACTTTTTGTCAATCCTATCGATGGATCTAGACTTCTGAATATGTATTTGTAGTTGTTAAATAGTTTACTTGAGTTCGATTAGGCCAAATTAAAAAAAAATTTATTTCGTCTCCTATCATCATTTAAAATTGTATGCATTTTAAATATCTAAATAAACTAAGAGTTATTGAATGAAGTTTAAATATTAGCCTAATAAATATCAATCAGATATAATAACAAACCAAAATCAGTTTTCAAAAGTATAATCGCACTGGTAGGTCTACTTTTATAATTGACAACCTCTTTTGTGATTCAAATAACTGAAAATTTATAACTTCTTTACAACAAATAAAACAAAATTTTTAGGAGTTGACAGAATACACTATAGCTGTCGTGATGTGTTCAGGTATCGACAAACTATATTTTCTAACGACGTTGGCACTTGGCAACCTATAGAAGGATACAGGGGACGCGCAGTCCATATACATTTTAACAATATGATTGTGATTATTAATCGTTTGTAGGGCTGTCAATCGTGCGAATGCGATGCAATTGGTTCCGTCAACAATACCTGCGATACCAACACCGGTCAATGTATATGTCGTCCAGGCATAACTGGCAAGAAATGTGACGCGTGCGAACCTTTCCATTACGGATTTTCAGCCGAAGGATGTAAATCGTGCGCTTGTGATTCCATTGGTTCGGTTTCTTTGCAGTGCGATGCTAACGGACAATGTCCAGTGAGTTTAAAACCATATTCATATACATGTACCGAATAGTAGTATTTACCTATATAACTGATGTTATGAAAAGTACTTTTAAAAACTAATTAAGTAGGTAAGTACAGTACCTATTTAAAAATACAACTTTATTGTGTTATATTTAGGTATTATTCAAATACTTTTAAAAACGTAGTTGAGGCAAATTTGAAACACTATTTTTATTTTTTTTTATTAATTATGACTACTTATTAGTAAATTATATTATAAACTTAAAAATGATTGTTTTTATCATTCAATTTCTTGATTAGAATTTAGATTCAAATATTATTATAACTTTATTTAAGGATTTTGAAAACTAAATTTAAATTATTTGTAAAACTAGTGAAAAATCACTATTAAATTTATTTATTTATGGAAACTTGTTTTTTGTTTTATTTTATTATTCATCGAAACCTAACAATATATATTTAAATTAGTATAAATTCATACTTTTTATTTATTATATTAAACTTTAGTTATTAAAATTTTAAATAACTATTAAGAATGTGTTTTTTATTATCAATTTAAATTATGCATCTATTGTTCATGTAAATATTTTATCTGTTTCATAATAGACATTCTTGTTACAATTGTTAGTTCAATATTAGTTTTAATAGTGTCATATTATATAAAAAGTTAAGATTTTATTAATATTATTAATTTAAAAATAGAATTTGGAAAAAAAGTATTTAAAGAAAAGTACTTATTTATAATGTAGGTACTCAAATATCTGTTGTTAGATCATAGATAGTATTTAATACTTAATATACCCCGGTAGTATGCCCCGTATTTAATACCCCGGGGCATGGCAGAAACCTACGGGTGCCCCATTAGAAATTCTGCCAACTAGGCGTCCGAACTAGGCCTTCGGGCCTACTCCCGGCTTAATACGCCATACGAAATAATAATAATACTTAATATACAAATATATAAATTATTTTATTCAAATCCTTTAATTTAATGGATTATATGATTATTATATATACAGTTTTATAATATTAACGATCGAATGAGGTATAAATCGTAGGAACATAAAAATATTTTATCCACAATTTTACACCAGAATGATTTAATATATTCATATATTTTTTTTAAATATTTAGTGTTTGGAAAATGTGGAAGGAAGACGTTGTGATCAGTGTAAAGAAAACAAATATGATCGTCAGAGAGGTTGTGTGGACTGCCCAGCCTGTTATAATTTGGTTCAAGATGCCGTTTCCTCACATCGTGAAAACTTAAAAAAACTGGAAGACGTATTAAAAAACATTAATAACAACCCTACTGTGGTAATTGACGATGATTTCGAACAAAAACTGAAGGAAGTTCAGCTGCAAGTGGACGAATTGGAACAAAATGCTAAACTTGCAACTGGTGGTATGTAAAAATATATTTGTGCCTACTTAATAAACTTTAATGTTTGATGTTCACAGAATCATATTTAATAATCCATGGTCATTGTTTTATTTTCTCATAACTTTATTAACCGAATTTTTACATTTAATATTTTATTTTACAGTATATAATGTGTTAACTATCATAATTTATAATATTATTATATTGACATACATTTTTTAGTGATTGAAATTAACATTGAAAACAATCTATCTTCCATCATCAATTATGATATTAATAAATTATAATTAAAAAGATTTCCTAGTCATAATCTAGAAAGAAAGTTAAAATTTCTAACTGTCATTTTTTTTATTTACCATTTACTTTATCATAACATAAAAATTGATTTTTTCTTCATCATTTTAAGATGTTGTGTGATTAATGTACATGTGTTTTATAGGTAACATCCCAACGAGTGACAAATTGGTTTCTCTTCAAAGCCAAATAAAAGAAATTCAAGATCTAATGGCCCAAACAAGCAACTGGACTACTTTAGCCGAAGAAAAATCTTTACAAGCTGAAAATAGCATCATGAATATTGAAAAAATGAATGATAAAACAGCTAACACATTGAAAAGAGCGTTGGAATATATTGAAACCGAAGGAGCAACGTCGCTTCTTAAGGCGATATCAAAAAGTAATGAACTCGGACAACAAAGTGACCAAATGTCTGAGATTGCTAGAGAAGCGAGAACATTTTTAACTTCGTAAGTAGTACTCTAGTATTCCATATTACAATAAGTAAATCTTTATATTACATAGATTATACTTTGTGTATTTATATTATTATCTGTAGAAAAGAACAAGAAATTGAAAAAATGAAAGTTACTGCTGCACAAGCAGTGAAAATATCAACTGAAGCATATAATATAACTAGAGACGCTGTTAATCAACAGAAAAATATTAGGTATAATAAAGTTATTTTTAATTATTATGAATAGATTTTTCAGCTTTCAAATATTAATTAATTTATACTTACCTGTCTCTATGTCATTGTCTTAAATTATCTATGATAAATGTTAATGTATAATAATACTTTTAGTGATGAATTAAAATCTTTGGAAACGGAAGTTAACTATGTAAAGGATAAATTAAATACAATCATAACCCAAGCAAATGAAGCACAAGAATTGGTAACTATGGTCAATAATGATTCATTGTCAATATATCGTGATATTTACGCGATAAATTTACCAGATGTCAATGTGACAGTTATGAAGCAAAATATTTCAACTTTAAACGCAGAGGTACGATACATTTTTTGTTACCTACTAAAAAAAATATTAAAAATAATAATATAAACTTAAAAATTGAATATTTTTTAAAAAAAAATAAAATATTTTCTAGGCTGAACAAATTAAGAATGATTTAAGAATGCAAGGAACTGACCAAAATATTATGAACCTTATAAAGGAAGTAGCCGAAGAGCTACAACAATCTGAGATAACATTAGCTCAAGGCGAGAAGCAACAAAGAACCAGAGAAAACTATTTGGCCCAAGCAAATGCTTCTTATGAAAAAGCAGACCAAGCGGTTAAATTAGGTGTTAGAATTTTAGAAGAAGCTCAACAAACACTAAGCACATTGCAAGGTGAGTGTAAAATACCAGCCACATTGTTGAAACAGTTAATCATTAATTTTGTTTAACTTTTCGTTGTAGCATTTGATAAACAGGTGCAAGATAGTAAAAAAAATGCCACGGAAGCCTTAGGACAGGTACCAGAAATCAAACAGTTGATAGAAGAGGCCAAAGATAATACTATTCGTGCTCAAGAAGCGTTGGATGGAGCCGAATTGGGCGCCATAGCTGCTAGGGACACTGCTAAAAAAGCGCAGACAACATATGCTGATCAAGCATTAGAGGTGCAAATATGATAAAACGGTTTCCATGTTCAATATTGATTTTTTATTTGTATCACAATAGGATTCGAATAAAACAAAAAAAGCTGCCGAAGAATTGGCAACCGAGGTTCACAAGTTATTTGACGAAAGTGTCGGCCAGATAAAACGAGTAGAAAATACTGCAGAACGCTTGAAAGACGCAGAAACCCAATTCGAACAGGATCAAAAAAGCATTGACGATGTAAATTCCCATATTATAATATCGCTAAAAATCGAATCGCTTTCGTCGATAAATATTATTAAATACTTAATATATTAATATTATGTTAATTACAATAACAACTTAATGTGTATTATTACATCAATTTTAGGCCAAAACGAAAATCGGCCAAGCAAAAACATCATCATCTGAATCTAAAAAAATGGTAGACAAAGCATTGCAGGATGTTGAACAGATATCAAAAGAATTATTAGATCTGGCTGATAGTGGTAAGTAAAATAGTTTTAATAATTTTTCATGCATAAAATCATATTTAGTAGAAAAAAATCCAAAATGCTACGATTATTTTTTTTTATTCATTCAATAATGCTTTCTCTTAATTTAAAATATTAGTTTTTTCTTACTAAAATTAAATGTTATATTTACATTGTCATTTATCTATGAACTACAATATTACATGTTGAATATTTTTTTTATATTTTGTCAACTTCACCGTTAATATTTGTTAGAAATTTTAAACTATTATTATTATCATTATTTTGTTTTTCATTAACTGTCATTATTTAATATATTTTATTGAAACTATTTTGATATTGTAGATACTGACAAGCTGAGTCTACTTAGTAGTAGATTGGAAACGGCTGAACAAGAACTATTGAACGCTGAATTGGACAAAAAATTAGCTGCTATCAATAGTGCTAAGATTTCTCAAGTAAGTCTCATAATCCACCGGAGTGTATCAATACATTTTATTTCATTATAATGATTGCATTTTTTCACTTTATATACAGGCTCAGTTAATTAACAAACTAAAAGAGGATATAAAAGCATTGACGACCGATGTCAAAAATATCGAAGCGATACGTTTGGCACTTCCGAGTGGATGCTGGAAGAAAACGAATATAGAAGAATTGCGTTGAGCGAATAATATCCTCGGATATCCTTAGGATTTCACGTTTTACCATTTAGTCGTTAATTTTAAGATAATTTACAAATTTTAAAATATTTAAGTCAATTTTATGTGTTCATGAAATCAAAAAGATAGTCATAATATTATGTTATCATCAAAATTTGTTTACGCAAACGAATTATTTTTTATAATACAGTAAGCAAGTTAAAATTTGAGACGGGTGCACATTTTTAATATTTTCTTATATAGAAGAACTCTACATTCATACGTAACTAATTACTTTAGTTTAACACTTAAGAACTTTTTAAGTAACTTAATTAAAAAAAAAAAAAAAAAAAAAAATAATTACATTTTTATCGGTTTATAAAAATTATTTTAAATAAAAGTTATTTTTGTCATTAATTCAAATCAATATAAATTCAGTTTCAAACAAATACTTTTATACTTGTCCCAAAGTCTCTAAGTGTCTTAGAATTAATTTTAAAATCTAAGAATGTACCTATACAAAAGACTTAAGTAATAATTATGCTGTCTTGAGTAGATTTAGTTATATATATTATATTTATATTATAATATTTATGTAAGATTATTTCAATGTGCCAAAGACCAATTTATTATTTATTATCCTACATATATTATGTCTTACTTATATTAAAGCTTTTTTCCTTATAATAGTGTAAAATAAATAAATAAACATAATTAGATGTGAAATATATATATTTTTTTAATCTCCATCCAATATTTCCTTCAGACAAATAATATGTTTCAGTTTGCAACTAAAGACATAAAAATAATTTTAACCAATGAAATAATTAGTAACTAAATTATTACAATTCAAAAGTTTTTTGTTATATTATATTCGTTTTGATTTAATATTTAGTAATACACAACTATGTACCTAGTTATTTTATATCTACCATTCAGAAAGCAAGTTTAGAAAATTATTAATTTTTTTTTTTATATTATACATTGTATTTACCTGTATAAAAATATTAATTTTTATATATCTATGTTAAATATAAATTTTATATCTATTTCTTTATTAAATACTCAGTAAGACATATTTTAAATATCTTTCAAAATAATTAATATTTTACAGCATCTGTGCTCAAATACTTTAAAAAAAAAAACTTTTATAAGACTACCAATATACATTTATGCCAATACACAATCTTATCATAAGCAGCAGACTTCAGTAATAGCAGTCACGTTATATCCGTGTAAGGGGCACGGGGAAAATCTATAGATTCAAGGTAGGTTTTAGTGGATTTTAGTGTTAAATTTATTCCACAGGTACATATTTTTGACAATATTTAACGTATGGAAACTCGCATAAAAAAAAAACTTAATTTTTTATGTACAATCATAATATTATAACTCCATTGATATCATAAGGAAAATCAAATTCAAATTTTTACACCAGTTTTAATATTGTAATAGATACAATAAGAAATTAATTTATCTACAACGAAAACTATTTGATAGGGTTGAGAAAGCGTATTACATTTTATATTGGTTTTCAGAATAAAACGTTAGCCACACAAAATATGTTTCGATACTACTACAATGTTTGTGTAAATAATAATTATTGAAAAATCAAAAATTTAAAAAATAATATTGTCGACGTTTGAGCGTTGATTTTACAGGTCAAACCAATAGAATTAAAATTATACAGAAATAGTATAATCGATGGAATTTACTTATCGCCCCTCGAGAGAGATACACAGTATGAGTTCATAGAACTACATGGTATTATGTACATATAGGTACGTAGGGTTATTGAAATCCATATTCGCATTGTAATAAATCAACACCTTACCCCCGTGGTTACACATACCATATGTCAGTGGCTCCAAAAATACGCGTCATGTTACTGTCGTCTGTGCCACAATCGTTACGTTGATTTACCGTGGCACTAAGCATAGGTACTCATTTACGTGCCGAACGTCGTTATCATTACATCGTTATTATTATTATTTTTTCGATCAGCCTGTAACGATAATATTATTAATATTAATAATCACTCGGAGTTGGTTTAAAGTGCCCCAACAAGGCAGTCTTAAAGTATTTCCAGGACCGAACTATTAAATAAATTAAATATTATAATATATTTTGTATTTCGCAGTCGATTGTTTGTGACATACAGAGCGCGGTTGTAGTGCGATATGCGATTGCGACGACAGAAAAGAAGGAGACGACGAAAACGACGACGACGACGATGTCAACTTCTCTGGCCAAAGACTGTAACAGCTCGCTGGATCATAAACACTAGACCATTTAGACTTTGAAAAGTGCGTTTTTTGTTTTCTATATATATCTCTCTCTCTCTCTTTCTTTATGTGTATATACATTATACATACACACACACACACACACACATATATATATATATATGTAGTGAAACTCTTAAATACTAGACACTTTCTGTCTTCGCTAAAATTTTGTATGGTTTTTAGAAATGTTGTCCTTTACTATGTCAATTGGGTAAACTTTTTGGTCACTTGATTAACCCTCTAGTGACAGAATAATTTTTTTATGAGTGAGTTTGATTAGTTGTTGAATTTCTAGTTATACTTTTTTTCTACTTCTTAAACTGCATAGGTATGTGTAGTTACAAGGACTTAGTAGAGAGCGTTGGTAATGGAATGGATACTTTTGATTGGAAGTTTTGGATCGTTTTGTATTTGATATTTTTGCTGCAATCCATAGGTGAATTAAATAGATCAAAATTGCTATTTGGAGATGTCCGTTATTTAGAGATGTTCCGTTCAGGAATGTTTCATTGTAAAATACAATAATGATAATACGTCATGAAAATGTAGAAATAAAATAGTGAATAAACCAATATTCGTTTTACCGTAATGACAAACAACAGAGAAGAGTATTACATAAAATATTGTATAACGCGTTATTTTCTCACTAACGATGAAATATTTTTTAATTCAATAGAAAACGAACCTAAATTAATTTTTTTTTCATTGTAGTACCTACATTAAGTTAACAGAACTATTGCATTTTAATAATTTATTATGTTTCCCCTGAATTAAAATGTGTAGACTACGTAATTACAGAGGAGTAAATTATTTGAAAGTTCAATTTTCCATTATTTTAGTTACGTTTTCTAAAGACTCTAAAGTAGAGGTTCCTAACCTTTTTAGTTTTACAAACCACTTGGAAAACTTTCAATACGTCACGGGCTACCTCAATTGTATTCTTTATTTTTCTTATATAGGTATAAGAATCAATTTTTTCACACATTTTAGAATTTAGATTATGAATAAATAAAGAGTAATGTTCTTAATAGCAGGCTTTTAATAATGTTTATAATTAATCATTTTTTATTAAAGTTTAAAATAATGAACAATTTAACGCGAATTACTATTCTAAAAAAATAAACATCTGCCGATATAATCATATCTTAATGTACAAACAAGATAAAATTAACGGTTGAAATAATAACATAATTTTCACTGTATAATATAAATTTATAAATAAATGACGTACTCTACACTATTCAGTATTTGTCATGCCTCAAAGGAAAATTAAATATTTAAATATTTTTAAATTTTGTAAGCATGGCTCGCGGATCACCAGTTGTCAGCAGGCCATAGGTTGGAAACCTATGTTCTAAAGAGTTAAATAATTTTGATAAGTAGGTAGTCGTAAAAGTTCAATCTTGTGTAAATTCTGCTCCATTAGTGTTGCAATTTGTAGCTGATATTTTTTTCAAATCTTTCGAACTAAAAAAGTATTGTAGTATATGATGTACCAGTGCACCACAACAACATTAACACTACGTAGTATAAGCATATATAAAATGGATTATTATTACATTTTAAACTGTCATCGAACAAATAATAATGTAATTTTTTCGTTGCATAAATCACGTCATTCCGATTGTAATTCAACAGTAAATAATTATTATCAATTATATAGCTCTATAGTGATAACTAGTTAACACATAATATTAATATATATTACTATCGTTATTCGCCTGATTAATGTCTTCATTGATTTTTTTCTCCTTATTTAATTATCAATTATTATTAAATTGACCAATCATCCATTGCAGCCTTTCGGATACTTTTATACGTATAATTGGCGACCAGCATGAAACTTGAACATCAGAAGTATTTTGTAATTGGATATTATTTAATATTTTATACATTGAATGACGCAAATAATATTAGTTTGTCTATACGATAATATCATATAAATATAATAAATACAATGGGATAACTTTTACATACCATATTTACGAATAGATTCTGTGCAATTATTATTGAATTATATTGAAGAGATTTTGACAATTTAAAAATATTAATAAATTATGGTTATTATTTTTGGTTTACTTAACTTGAAATCAAAATAAATTAAATGTTCGCTTTCATAATTCCAAAATTGTTAGATGGTAATTAAATATTTAAAATAACTTGAATATTACCGACTACACACTAATTTTATTATTAAACCTAACCATATGTTAAATATTATATAAAGTATTATAATTTAATAACGGTAATAAGTATAGGTGATAATAATTACGAATATATAATTTTTATATTCATGTAGGTATATCCGTGTTATTGTATACTCGTATATAGGTAAAATGTTTTAAAAAAACAATTAATTAATCTATACAAACTTGATTATTTTTCAAATATTCTTGTAATTCATTAGGTATTATCTTTTAATCACTCTTCTCTGGAAGTCCAGAAGTTTTTACTTCAGTAAAAAATACGATTTAAATCATTGAATAATATTGCATTTACTTAAATAGGTATTTATTTTTGTTTAGATGCACAATATCACAATAAATCAATAACCGTAAAATGTTAAAAAATAAATAACGGATTCGATTACTACGTATTTTTTACCGTACCCACAAACCTTAACGTTTATTCAAATTTAATGTAAAAATGACAAATATTTGCTTTACGTAACGATGATACAATATTATTGCGATATTGATTTTATCGATAAGTTTTTAAACAAAAAAAATTCAATAATTTCATTTCAAGAAAATGACGTACTGTTGTACTCCCTGTTTCATTCACTGATTGTTAAACATATAAGTTTATTACATACTGTTGTTTTAATTTTAAGATACTTTTATCTTGATTAATAATCTCTAATACGAAAAACATACTATTTTAGAGATGAATAATAAACTGTTACCTACTTATTTCAACGGGGGTTCGTGTGAATTTTTTTTTTATCTATATAATATTATAATTTAATTTTCAGGCACTAGAGTATCAAAGCACTATCTACTTTAACTGATTAGTTCAAGGTTAAGTAAAGATAAAATTGCTGTTAATCAATAAATATTATATATATATGTATAATTAATGCAACAATTACAATTAATAGTATTGAAATTCATAGGTTAGTGTACATTGAGGAAAAATACGTTGTCATGTCAACAAGTTCAATACATATTGCATAATATGCTTTTTATTTTATTATTCAATCGGGGATTTTTTTTTTTTTGACTTTACAACTAGCTATAATACACAAATGTGGCAGGCACCTATACAATAACGTCAATGACCTACGGTGGATTTCAATCGGAAAATATATAAAGATAAAGCTAACGGTTTATTAACAGTCGTAATAAATGGTCGTTTGTTAAGAATAACTACATTGATATCTAGATATTTTTCATAGCTGTTTTGGCTATACGTGCGTCGTTTATCCTCGTGTATGCGAAATCCGAAATAAATTAAACGCGTGTATTGCTTACGAGTTATAGAAAATACTGAAAAATATAAATGTATAAAATCATTGGCCTTCTATTCATGCCGTTTATGCATTAATTTTGTTTAAAATATTAAAATAGCGGTGAGCGACAAAATAATATCATCAAAAAACGATGAATGGAGTTATTATATTAAACTTCTAACGTGAATATTATTTTGTCCACAAAAATATTTTAGATTAAGAATCATCATGAAATCATTATACAATGCGTTATTAATTGGAAAGTCATCCAGTAACCTTAATTCAGCTTGGTTAGGTATCAATATACACCTAATACCTATACTAATTGTTTAATAATACTATAAACTAACATTATAATATGAGCAATTTTGCCTTCGTTTTACCATATTATACATTATAAGATATAAATATATATTATATTTAAAAAACTATACTAAGATATTCGAATTATACGAACTGATTTATTACTGAATTTTCGATTAATAAAATACTGCATGATCTCTAATAATTTATTTTTCCACATAAACAGTGGCGCCTACATTTGATTTTTTTAGTTGGAGTGTCAACATTTAAGTAGATTAATTTTTCATCATCATAATAAATTAATGTACTTTATTTATGCACTGATGGGATCGAAGTGTTTTATATTTAACATTTTAAAGGATTATGGATAAGAAAAATTAAAAAGTTAGAACTAAGAATTGTGAAAAATCTTCTGATAATAAACAATACCTACAATACCTATATTCCTAACTAGTATGATAATATTATATAATCATTTGCGTTATGGTTTTCATAATATATTTTAATTTTCATGCATCAGTAATCAGTGCAGTTGTAAATTTTATGGCAGGATGATAAGACGGAGACAAAAGTAAGGGTGTCTAAGTACACGCTATTTCCTTCCAAATTGTGTTACTGCGTATAATGCGCAGCCACAGTACAATAATATTGCGACGGCGATCTTCTCTCTCAGGGATAAAATACCCATCGAAAAATAATAATAATAATATTTAAAATGTTATATAATATTAATATTGTTTCTGGGTCATTTTGTTTTAGCCAATAAATAATACTAGTACTGAATACTGTTATTGTAACTACATTGAATGTTTATTTTTGGTTTGAAAATCTTGCACACAGTATTTCACAAATGGTATGCATGAAACGAATGTTATTATTATTATTATTATTATTATAGATCCATCCATCCGACGGAGACCTATTATTATTATCTGAAAATTATATAATTACGTTATCGGAACTTTATTCAGCCCCAAGTCATGCCTTTGTGTACAAGTCTAGCTAGCATTTACCTTATGAATATGCATTTTGGTATGTTTTTATCGCTGTTTCTTCTTTCAAAATGGACAGTAATGTAGTAAATCTTAAAGAAATGTGAGAGTAATATAAAATATATAATTTAAAAAAAAAATAGTATTTTTAATATTAAAAAAAAATAATAAATAATTTACTAACTTCCTATCAACACTACTTACGCCAGATTGGACTTGGCAAGATGCTTCATCAAGTATATTGAAAATTTAAAAACGATTTAGCTTACATAAAATATAAACTACCTATAGGTTTTTTCGCATAATCTATTAAAAATAATTAGAGGATGATACTGAATTTCACTCAATTACGTTATGAGAATTATCGACAATTTCATATTGCTATATTATACCTAATATTTTAACAAAATCAAAATACATATTTTACTATAATTTTTTTAATTTCATATTATTATTATAAATTCTTTAGTCTTACTTATAATCATATTCTATAACAATTTTGTACGTGCAATTTCGTTACGTGTTGCAAAAGTCCAAGTTTTGAGGCGGTCACGGTCGACGTGGTGAGGCTTGAGAGGTAGTAAGGGGAGGGTGTGAACGTATGAGGACGAGTGAGTGGGCGATTGATTGGTATTTCGGACACACGCAGAGGGTGGTTGGTTTTTTTTATAATTTCACTTTTACATTTAACGTACTCGCGTGGCATGGTAGTGACACGTTTTACTGCCGGACAGTCATATTGCATATTACAGAATGCATAAAGTTCCTCGGATATATTATTGTGCAGCAACCGTCATGTGGTTGGAGATTCGGTTGAATTTATACGACTCGACTTTTGTAACTGCTGTAAAGACCGTAACACGTACATGCACTATCGTTATTATAATTAAAAATAATGACAACTGTAATACAATATAGTGATATCGTAACATGAAATATCTCGTCCAAGATATCGTCAAAATATAAAATAATACATTATTTCACTTTAAAATGACGGTCACTGCCGGCGAATACGACGGCGTATATGTGATCGCCAATAATTACTATCTACGTGACTATCACAGGTCGGCGGAGCAGCAGCAGCAGACCGCCGTAATAGTCTCCGGAAATCCCACTCCACCTGCTAAAGCAGAACCGGAAGTGCATCAAGCCTTGCACCCCATGGCGCCACCGGCCCTGCAACAAAGGCAACGTCAGCAGCGGCCCGACGGCGGCGGTGCAGATCTCGTCGCCGTGTCGTCTCGAAAGTACAGGTACTTATGTAGTGGATAGTTACTATACCTCATTTTAGTATTATATATAGCACACGAGCGCGAACGGTAATTTGGCGAGTTTCAAAATGTTATTGGTCCCAATTGGGTCTCAGACCCTAGTTGAAATTTTTTCGTGATAAACGCTTTTGCTTCGGTAGGACTTAAGGGAGATAAGCTATTTTATTTTTATATTATTATAAAACAAATGGACGAATTTCCGTCCACATCACATCGTGTGTAATATTTCGTTGACATGTCTTGTGTCTAAAATATTAAATACATAATTTACGTCTGTATAGTTGAACCTTCGACTTAATTCAATAAAAATTATATTATTTTTTATGCATAACAAGTTTTCCGTATACTCTGGTCTACATTTTAATTCACGATTTTCTTCGCAACATCTCTGCACTTAATTAAAATAGTTTTTAAAATAATATCTACATAAATAAAATATAATTTAATTTGTTGTAAGATGTGGTAAGTAAGTTAATTTAGATTAAAAATTAAAAATGACGAGACGTAATGTAATGTAAGGCTGTTATTACGATTTTAAAAATAAAAATGACTTATAAAACTAAAGCTTTAAGACTATATGCTATGATTTTGGGAAATTATACTCACAACAATCACAAATATGAAATATTATACTCACAATTGTATAATATAATATAATTTCGCAAGTATTTTATCATTTCATTTGTATTATAATTTACTATAGTAATGACCGTAAAATGACTTTTTTGTCTTTAAATGTGTATAATATATAATTATTATCGAGCGTTGAGCGATCGTTTATTAATTATTTATCAGCGTTTTAAGACAGACGTGTACACTGTACACGAGTAAAGTGGCAGGGTTATCCCGCAGAATATTTTAGTACAAATTCCCGACATCCCACGTGTTAATATGTATATGGGAACAATTTAGTTAAACGGTTCTTATCTCTGTACATAGTTGCTGCAGCAGTGACGAGACATACATCAAATTTAATTGAAAAATGTGTTGCTATGCACATAATATTATAAAACTTAATGAGTTACAAAACAAATAACGCATTAATTCGTGGATAAAATAAAAACAATTTTGAACATTCAATCGTAAAAATGACATCATATTATTTTAATCGGTAATGAATGTAATAATCATAATTTTATAATACGCGTCAACAGAAAATATATATTAAATAATTATGAATTGTTGTTTTATAACTATATTATAATATTCGATAAGCGTATTCTAATACATCGAAACAATTCGTAATTTTGTAGCTTTCCAACGACTGATCGGCGTACATGAAAACACTTAAAGTAGATAAGTACATACATTTTGGAAACAATCATACTAATATAAAATATTATACTTTATTATTATCTCGTTACAATACTGGTTGATTTTTTTAATCTTAGCTTTACCGGAACATATTATAATAATTAAAAAATAGTAGGTATAATACCTGATCACCGATGAAAAATATGCTAATCAATATATATTAAGATATTAAGTTAGAATAAAAAGATAATAAATAGAAGATTTGATTTTATTTGTTATTTTTCGAAAAATTTCCTCTTCAATACCCTAATACAGGTTACTGAATACCTATTCACTAGTCATTTTTACTACCATTTTACATAATATGTCATTCAGGATTTATAACACTAAAATATCAAGTTCGGAAAATAATCTCAGTAAGATGGTGCCCGTTCCTCTGTATGCATTTTTAAAACTGTGAGTGGAGGTTTTTAATGACCGTCTGTACTTGTGATTTTTTTCTTGTGAGGCTTTCTTCAAAGCAAAGTTTACAGCACTTACCCAACAACACTTTTCCAGTTGAAGACAAAAATCTAAGAAGAAATCACTTTGATTCGATGATACCTATGGAGATGTTACAGACAGTCATGCAAAACCTCAACGCATGATTCCAAGAATGTATTCAGAGTTGTACATCTATTTTGTTAGCATTAAAGGATTGTCCGGCAGTTGTATGATCGTCTTTTATTTAAATGAGATAAGTTGATGAATTATATAATTTAAAAAAACATATTAATGTACCTAGGTAATAACATATAAAAATATAAATATTATACGGGAAAAGTGTACAATTTTGGCGTTTTCTACTATGCCAGACGTTATATAAAATGGTCTTTGTATATAATTCTAAAATATATACTATATAGTAAAAACTAAAAACATCAGGACCAGATTAAGCACGGATTATTATTTGTAGATTTGGATAAGTTATTGTGTTTATTCGATTGTTCTAATCGGCTTTCTTACAATGGGACCATCGTTGGACTAAGGAAAACCACCTTTCAATTTTCTTCAGTAGAAACCGATTTGTAATTTTCAAAGAAAGATTTCTGAAAGTCGATAATCTGCCAAAAACCAAAATCTCTTCTAGAAATAGTACGGAAATTTTCCAATTTGTATGGACAGGCCTACGACCGATGTACTTGTGTACAAAAATGTAAAACATGGAAACACAAGTGCAAAACAGCGGAGCGACTATATGCATCAAAATGTCACGGAAGCAGTTTATGCAATAATAGGTGATATAAAAATAAAAATAATAATTTTCTAATAATATAATTATTTATATTATTTACTATATTTTACGATTGAATTATATTATCTATAATATTCTATATTGCTTAATATTTAAAGGCTCTATAAAATGGCCTAGCATTGAAAACTCCCAAATTGTATACTTTGCCTGTAATATATGTTCATTAGATATATGTATATATTAATTGAAATTTGAATAAACAGTTCCTAAGTCATTTAACTTAATCTACTAAAGATAATAGTTTAAAGTATATTATGGGACTATTATAATATGACAATTATAGTAATTAATAACAATATATTATATTTTATTAATATTTTATAATTTATAAAAAATCATCTCAACCTTAATTAAGATTATTAAACTAGTCAAAATATTACATTTAGTATATTTTTAATTTAAAACCATAATATAATAAACTGAAAGAGTAGATTTTTACAAATAAGTTTTTTGTAATAATTTAAAATAAAAATAGCAATTCACATTTAAAAGAGTGTATCTATCACTTCATATCTCCGAGAAACTCCTTAAATAGAATGAAAAATCCAATTCATTTTAAAATGTGGTCTTTGAATGAAAAAAAAACATTTTAAATCAAAATTTGATTGACTGTATTATTCAAAGATAAAATCAGCGAGGTTTGTATGCTCGGTCAATCATGCTGTATAGTGTATACATAATATTATAGTAGTTATTATTCGTTTATGTCGATAAAAAAATAATTTGATTAATTGATATTATAATAACATGCAGAAGATAATCGTTAGCTGTAATTGTCAAAGACGAAATTAGTCCATTTTCTACCAAATGTATATTACAACTGATTAATACGAAAATTACATTGTGTGGAAAGAATCATCGTTTCTTTTCTTCGATAGCGCTCACGCATTCAGTTGTAAATAATAGCTGTATATAATATCATACTTTTTGACCATCGGCTGCGGTGGTTAAGTTTGGCTGTCAAGTCGATTTTTTTTTTTTCACTAGCAATAAGATACAATCCGATGCATCTCTTTGACAGGAAACTCCAAGATCTATTTCGGGAGAGAACTGTTCTGGAAAAATGGATAATATTCTTCGCCTGCCTGCTGACCTGTACATTTTTTGTACTGGCGATAATGAGAGTTCGAGGTGGTAAGTCGATAACTGAATACTATCTCTCTTATATTATAATATAATCAATTTCAAATTTATATTAGAAGCATGTATTTGAAGGAAAATACATTATTTTTAGCTTACTGTAATACGTGATAATTTTTTTTTCAATATATTTTTTATTATTGCCGTAAATTAAATCTTTTTACATACATTTTACAAATTATTATTTATTGTTTAATATTTGTCTTATAAATATTAATTTTATAATCGTATATATATATATATATATAATTAATAATTTATTTAACTTAAAACGTTTCATACTTGGCAGATTTTTTGAATTATGATTTCTTAGTATATCTATATTGCATTTTATGCTGATACTTTTGAACTTTTAATATTTCGAATTTGCACTAGTATTTTTAGTGGATTTTTAAAAATGTTTAAATGCATTAAATTTACGGACTTGAGTATAATATAGTGCAGTGAACAATAACCGTAATTGTTTTTTTGTTATTTTTGTATTATAGATGGTATATTTGCTGAAAAAAATGTGACGTGTGTATCCGATGAATGTCTAGTAGCAGGTTTGTACTACTTACTTATTCATAGCATATTATGGAATAATATTTAGAAACAGTAACATATTGTGATAAAAATATATAATATGATATTACAGTCTAAAAAAGACGTAATTAATAATTATTATTATTTTGGGTTAAACTGCAGTTATGCCTACTAATTTTATACCATAACTCATGTTACTTGTGGTTTTTAATAATATTTTGTGATTATTTTTCATGTTTGCAAATATGGTCGTTATTTTTTTTACCGTATACGATGAATGTGCAGCTAGTAGCATTATGAAATCCATTAACTTGGACGTTAATCCTTGCGACAATTTTTATGAATTCGCGTGTGGAAAATGGCAGCAAAATCATCAGGAGCAATCTGAAATCCCTACCAATTGGTTTGTGGAAAAATCAAAAAACATTACCAAGGAAGTTACAAGTGATTATTATAATAGTATTAATAATAATAATATGAACGTGACATATAATAATATGTTTAGGGCTATTTTATTGTAAGGCTAACTACGTGACAGCGAAATAAATGGGCGTATAATAAAATATAATTACCGTTGCCTGGGTAAGAATTAAATTCGTAAATAAGCCGAGTTAACATGCAGCGGTCATACCAAAAAAAAAAAAAAAATTCCTTTCCAATTTTCATATTTTGATAAAATTATAAGCTATAAAATAAGTATAACCTGAAAATATCGTTTGATATTTAGAATCAATATTTTACATATCTATAAGTCATAATTCATGTTAAAATTAAAATATCGTAAAAATCCAATAAGAATAGGTATAGGGACATGCGTTTTTTTACTCTTTTTTTTTTTAATCAAACGAGTAATTTATATTGTTACATATATACATAAATATTTCTTTTATAATCGGATTTTATGGTGGAAGTAGAGAGTTACATATTACAAATGCAAATAAAAAAATATATAAATATAAATGTCTTAATAGCTAGAATAATTAACTCCTTGAGAAACCAATTAAAAACTGTTATTGTGTTATTAATTTTAAGATATAATTTCATAGTTTTTTTTTTATATATATTAAACGGCATTGAATTGAAAATAGTAAATCCTAAATAGTTAAAGAATCTTTAATATTTAATATTTTTATGTTCTATTATGTTTGGAATACATCCTAATACTCATCTAATTTTTTTTTATTATAAACATGATTGCAAATTTTTTTAGAGTAAATTACAGGTATTACGCCAAAACCTTTAAAATTAATTTTTAAATATGTAGTCTAAAGTATTTTATTAAGAAATTTTACGAACAATTTTATTTTGTTGGATATTTAATGACCTAATAACATTTTTGTAAGTATCGTAACAAGTTATTATGTCATATTGAAATAAAAATTGGTAGAGAAATAAATATACAATACGCATAGTTTCTAAAGAGATTATTTTCCTCAAACAGTATAAATTCTACATAATTATCCTTAGGTACATACGTAGTTATATTGTTTATATGCAAAAGCCATTTTATAGGTATTCTGTTCAAAGATTAAGCCGAAATATTTGACCCTAGATACTCTTCTTATTTTACAACTATTAGGGTTAGTAAGTTATTAATGATTTAGATTTTATCAATCGTAAAATGAATAGTGCAAAAATAAAATATCATAAAATTTCATCTTTTGAATTAAAACATACGTTAATACAAATCAGCTAAGTAGTTTATTAGTTATGAGTATTTAAAGTTTAGAATCTAAAATTTGAAATTTTTTGAAATAATGAATATTTTACGTTGAACGAATCATTTGGTATATTATCTTATATTAAAATAAAATTTATTTAAGTTATTATGTAATAAAAACTATTGAGGATGGAACTACGATATGTATTGTTAATTCTCTACTATAACTTCAAAAACTTCGAAAAAATATATTTAATTTAGACATATAAAATATTCAACGGTATAATATACTATTTTTCAATCAATTGTACAAGTATATCTTGTTTTGTGAACTATAAGTTTAAAATGTGTATGTTTAGCTTTTTTGATTAGTAACTTTTTTTTTATCTTACGACTGAAAATCAATCACGATTTATATCTTACTTTCCAATCGTATATTTCACAAAAGTAAAGCTCACCTTATGACTTCTCGAGAAAAAATAGCTTTAAATTTAGTATCAATTTAAGTACAAAGTTTTTATTTAGTGTCAATTTTTTTGATAAATTAATTAAATTTTATAACTTAAAGAAACAGTAATTTTCAAAATCCGTTAATGCTCTGACAATATTTTTTAAACATAATATTATAATTCAAAAATATTTTTTTTTCGTATACCCTGATTCAACCGTGATAACTTTATTTGGCCGAGCACATCATCATTGTTAATCTAAAGTTCACGTGAATATTTGATTATAATGTATGTGTCATTAGTCAACTATAAATTTAAAACGAAGTATGTATTAAAAATTTATTTAAATTTGATAATAAAATTATATATTATGATATCTTCAAATGAATTATTTTGATTTGAATTGTCTGTAAAAATTACAATAATTACACATGGTCATAAAAAACGATTTCTATACAGCCTAAGCAATTATTATATGTCACAACTAATACAATTTCTTGTGATATAAAATTATGCCTATCACCATTTTATTAAAACTATTTTCAAATGCTTATAATGTCGTAAAACATTTATTATTAATTTAGTTCTAAATAATATATTTTTAATCTTATTTTTATATAGGTACTAATTTCATTCATAAGACACAGTTTGTAAATCATAAATAAATATTATTTTTTCTTCAGAATTAACCTTTCATACGCAATAACTAAATATTCGTTAATCATTATGTTAATTATTATTTATTATATTTTCCACCGTTATTGTTTTTATCGTTTATCGCTGTGTCCATTAAACAGTTAATGATATACATTACTATAAATAACCTTTTTTGTTTCAGAGATCTTAGAAACGGACGATAGCCCAAATGATCTGCGGTCCGTAAGAGAAGCCAGACGTTTATATCGGTCATGTATGGATATAAGTAAGATAAATATATTTTATTACATAAAATACAGGCCAACGGGCAATAGTGCAGGTATCACCCCCTTTTGTTAAATGTGTAATGCGGTGATGCCTCGAAACGTTTGGAGGGTAATAGCGATTTACTTGACACATGATATTTATGTCATTTATGATAAAATATAATACTGCGCATAATAACGTACCTATACTATATTATATTAATATAAAAGGTACCACCTCCGACGTTGATTTCGGGTCGTATTCTTTTCATCTCCAGGTTTATTACGGCTATTTAATTTAATGTTCTCGGAACTAGCAACGGGCATTCTATAGCTGCAACAGTGGCGGTATCTAATCCACCCAAATTCTGTCGAAAATAAAGAAAACTGTCTCGTGATAAAATATAAAAAATACGAATATATTATTGAGCGGGATACGTAACAAATAATAATAAGGCCAATAGGTATGTGGAGTCTTACACGGCCATTTACAAAATAAGAACACAAAATGAGAAGTATTTTTCGAAGGTCTAAAATATACTTAATAGATTTCAATACGTGCCGAGTAGTGAGAGAGGGTGAATGATCAACAGTTGGACATACATTGTAAAAAGGTGCGTCATTATAATATAATAAGTATATTATATTTATCGTTTATTATAATATATAAAATATAATGATTGTTTTCGCAGTAGAAATATCATATTTTGTTACTAGCGTGCGCGTGTATCTGCTCTGGCTGCGCAGTAATAGAATTTAAAATATATTATAATATTATATTACAATAAATGAGTATCTTACAATAACTAATTTTATAACAATAGTAATTATAATGATTAATAGTACTATGAAGTTGTGGGAGTTATATATTGATTTACACGCTCTTAATTTATAGTAGACCAAGCTAGAAATCCGAACTATACTATAGAAAAATTTAAAATGCATATTTTGCATATTTCGTTGATTTTAAGGAATATTTATAAATGTATAAATAAATATATTTTTTCTTAATCTATGTATTTGAAATAATATTGTATATAAAACTTAAAACTATATAATTATTGCTATTGTCGTATCTGCATAATATTCTTACCTTTAAGTAAATCTGCATTCAACTAAAATAATAAAAATAATAGCCAAGTAAATAGAATATTTTGAACGTAAAGTTTTCTATCTTATGCGTAGAAAGATAAATATATTACAGTACATTGTGTAGGATACCTTAACAATACCTTAACACATATTTATAAAATAAATATATATTTTATAGTGAGTAATTTAAAACTATAATATTAAATGTAAAGACTAAGTAATTAAATCTTTAATTTTTGCTCTCCCTCCCCCTTTCCTACAAATTAATTTATGGAAGTATGATAAAACAGGAAATACTAAAATTATGCAGAGAAAACAAATCACTATTCGTCTGGCAATCTCCTCCCATTAAGATAAGGTTACCTAGTCGCTATCGGTTAATGTGTGCCATCAGCTCTAGAGAAAATGTATATACCCGTTGGTGCTCTAATATTTTAAAAACCTTGATATTTTGGTTGATCTATTTTAATAAAATAGATTATGTGTGTGTTTGTTTGTACTCGCAGGAACAATTAACTCAGTGGAATATGAACCAGTGTTTGTGTTCCTGGAAAAGGTTGGACTGCCTCGAAAATTTCCGGATTTTACTACTGCCACATACCTCAACGGGACCTCGTTCAACGTGGCAAGGACCCTGGCGCTGATTCAGCGATACCTTGGAGTCGATATCTTGTTACAGTTAGGCGTGGACGTGAACCCAAACACTAACCTCACATCTCTTACTGTAAATATAAACACTAAGTATTAATATATATATATATATATATTATTATGTTTTTTAAAGTACGAAACAAAAATAATATAATAAATGAAGTTTTTTTATAAAAATTGTGATCATTTTATATTGTGGTGATATATAGCTGGAAAAATTACATTTTTGTATTTTTTAATTGGTAAGTAGTATAAATATAAAGAAAAAATCAAATGAAGATAGAAGTGACATTTAATTTATTATTTTATTATTATTATTTTTTTTTTTTTGAAAAAAAAGCTATTTTGGTTATTATTTAATGTTGATGTTATTAATTGGTTTTTAATTTTTTTTCTTGTCCGCAGATAAGCCCTGTATCAAGTTATAGTTCGCCATTACCAGAACCACTGTACGACTACCATAACCAAGAAAAATTTGGTTACCGGCGACCATTTGACATCCATAGATTCTTTGATGCAGAAGAATTTAAAGAGAGAATAGCGAGGGCTAAACTCGAGTACATGGTGAAGGTCATCATAACTTTGTTCCCTTCCGAATTGTTCAACCCTACTTTGGTGCTCCAGAATTGCGTTAAAGTCCTGGCTTTGGAAATAAAATTACTAAATGTATGATTTTAATAAATTGTTCAATGTTAAATAATCTATTGTAGAGAATGGTTTATTTAAAACTCTACACATAATATTTCTCTAGTCAGTATTTTTATAGTTTAGTGTATTTGACTGTCGTCGTTTTCTACAATAAACAATAAAAACAACAAAAATGTTAACTATTGATTAAAACAAAAGTTTTTGTTACAAAGTTCATATACATTTGTTAGGTATTTTTATAATAATCTTATAATATTTTATTCTCTAGTATATTATTTTTACAGAATAACATAGACTACGAAATCAAACCAGAAGAATTCAGAACTGGAGACCTAATGAAATACATGTACTCGAATTCGTCAGACCCATTGGATGATAAATTGGTACTACGTAATTTTATACATTTTGAACGGAGCGTAATATTGCTTTCACAGTAATTTTAATCTTTAATTTTCAAATATACAATGACTTCAATTTTTTAGAACATAATTTAGTCCAATAAGTTGTAAAGAGGATTTTAACTTTAAAGTATAATACATGATTAAATATAAATCTATAAACTATAAATATTGCATTCTACCTAAACCATGCCAAATACTTAGTTTTTTTTTTTTTAGAAATACTATTTGAATATTGAAAAGACAATATTATAAGGCAGACATAGATCAGCCACAAATTGAGCTCTCTCTTGAATCGTTTTTCGATTAAAATATGATTAATTTTTGTTATAAAGCTTATAATAATAATTTTAAATAATAATCGTGCATTGAGTTTTACGCAGATTTCGATGAATGACGAGTATCATTAAGATTCATAAGCTTTTCATATTCTTTAAACACGTGACTAATATATTATTTTTTGTATTTTTTTCATTCGATATAGTTTGACTGGCAATCGTTTATTGATCATTTTACCACGGAATCAAATGTCCAATGGACGATGGACGATGTAGTATTAGTCCGAGAAAAGGAATATTTATTGGAACTCCAATGGGTATTAATAGACACTCCTCTAGAAGATATTCGTAAGTACACCTATATTTTTGTAAATTAATCATATTACATTATAACATAATTAACATTAATAACATTATTACATTATTAACCTACGCCTTTAAATAAACATATAAAAAAAAAATTATTAATTTAACGTTATTTTAGAAGTGTAAAACAATTTTTATATCATGATACATAATTAGTACCTAGTGGCATTGTTAAAATGTCATGAATTCGGACGAAGGCGCTGATTTGGCCGTATTACTGTGATCTATAAAAAATATACGACATAGCAATAGGTTATGAATATTTTTTTAATTAAAAAAAAAAAGAATTTACGAACCATGATATGAAATGAGTAGTATTTTTTAGCTTCTAATTCATTAAGAATAGTTTTGTCATTGCTGTCATATACTTGCAAAACAATTTCTTTTACAATTAATTTTGTTCAAGAGATATACTAATGACTGCACTCATAATCCACGAATATTTATATTTTGATAACTAACGAGTACTTGGTTTTGTTATAAAATATTAGTTAATTCATAAAAATAGTGTTATCGCTATACTGAACTAGTTCCTAAATTAGTGTGTACTTGCAATAATAATAATAATATAATAATAATCAATAGGCCTTTTCAGGTGTATAATCATGTCACACACTAATGGTTTTACAATTTTACATAGATTAATATTGAAGTTGAAGTAGAGAAGTAGTCTCTCTAGACTACTATAATATTTTATAGGTACTTATACATTACATTATAAACCTTACCTTCTTTTGGGAAAAACATGATATTATTAATATGCCTTATGATAGGCTATAAAACATATTTTTGATTTTATGTCTTGAATAATAACTGTAAGTAATTTTTTATGATAGAAAAAGTATACAATATAATCTTGTGTTTATAAATGTTCAACATGGAAATGTTTAAATGAGTAATCGGAAACATGTAATTTCGTTAATTTTTACCTCGCAAAATAATACGTTGCTAGGAAAACCAAATAATGTTTGTATTTTTTCCGTTACACACATTTCATATTTGTTTTACCATCAGATTATTTTTTTTGACTATATTAATGGAAAAAAAAAACAGTTTTATATTTGATGTCTTTTATTTTTATATGATTTACCTATATCTAAAAATAAAAATGATCAGTAAGAGATTAAATATTAATAAAAAATTAATTATTTGGAAATTTAAATACATATTTTTTAAGTGAATAAAATCATATTTTAGTTTTTATTTTTGTTTAATTTGTTTTCAAAGCGAATAACTTTACTCTTAATAACGCCTAAAGACATAAACAACAAAACTTATTCAATTATCTTTTAATTAAATATATATTAAAATGTCAAATTAAACTATAGATTATTATTACTTAAAAAAATTGTTAATAATTATTAATTATTATAAATTATTATTTTTGACTAAAATTGTCAATTATAATATTTCTCTTAAATTAAAGTAAATATTTTAGTGGTAATACGTTTTTTTTTCTGTAAATATATAATTTTTTTATTGTAATTATTATGTACAGATCGTAAATTTTCTTCTAGTAAAAAAATGTATAATATTTATATAAAAAGCTGTCCTTAATAATAATACACAGTGTATTTCAGACTTTAATACATAATATTAAGTTTAATCAACAAAACCTTGATTCCTCATTAAAAAATGTGCGAAAATTTAGTAATACTTATATGGTAATAAATTATAATAATAATAACAATATATTTTCTATTACTGTTAATTATATTTGTACCCAACTCTTACAGAACGATTGATTTGGTGGAGAGTTGTAGAATCTTTAGTTCTTCACACTACTAGCATTATGGTAGATATGAAATCAAGCTACTTTGAATCCATAATACAGTTTGAGAGAAGATTGACCAGGTATTTAATACTCATGCTTTTCCAAAATATTTAAATAGCCGTTAAAAGCATATTCACCCATTTCGTCTTTTTTAAGACAGGAATTTTGTACGTCAGTGACCAAGTCTCTCCTAAAATTCCCCATAGCTTACGAGTTCTACACCCGTAATGACCTAAAAGATACCATTGCGAAGGTAATTATATTGTATTATTATTAGATATTATACGTAGATCGACCTGCGGGAAACAACGGATAGTTACGTTTTTTATTTCTCATATAAGGTCTTTGAGATGGTTAGTCAACTGCAAGAAGAACTCAAAAACATGATTAGTGAATCTGATTGGACGGATGATGAAACTAAAGAAACGATGTTATCTAAGTTGGATGCCTTGAGAATTGGAGTCGGTTATCCGAAAATCTTTGAGACGCCGTACCTCTTGGACCAAAAATACAGCTACGTAAGAATATTACAATAATATAAAATATGTTAATATATATATATATATATATATCTAAGTGATACGGTACGCAACGGTAATTGAAAAAAATATATGACCCAATTTATTACCCGGTGTGAATCTTTTAAAATTAATTTTCCGAAATTTAAAATGTTCTCTTTATGTTAGGTACACTTAAAGTTTTACCGAATAATCATTAGTCATCACTGTACTTATTAGAACAAAAAAATAATAATATTTACTATATTTTTTGATACCTGGCGATTAGGTCAACATCATGGTATTCGAGTACCTTCAAAGTATTTTAAATATCAAAACCGCAGAAGTTGGTCAAATACTGGAACAGTTGGGCCAGCCAGCTGCTAAAATATCTGCAGAAAAGCAGTAAGTGCACAAAATGTATTTTATTATACTTAATTATATAAATTAATAACAATTAATGTTCGAACATTTTTGATTGATCGCCATTCCAGAATCCTGACTGACCCATTGGAAGTGAACGCATTTTACAATAGAATGGACAATTCCATTAGTGAGAATATTTCTAACATAGTGTAATTTTTTATTACTTGTTGTTTAAATATATGATAATTTTTTATTCCATGTTCACCAATCGCTGCCACACAGATATTCCAGCTGGGATTTTACAGACACCATTTTTCTACAAAGGCAACGAGTAAGTGTGACAACATTTTTAGATTTCTCAAAACTGAAATTATTATTATTTATTTATTTATAAATTATAATTATTAACTTACGGTTTGTCCGTATGATTTTCCGTGATACTATGGATGACTATACTTTCCGCGTTGTTGCAGTGTCGTTAATTATGGTGCGATCGGTACGGTCATCGGACACGAAATTACTCACGGATTCGACATCGAAGGTAGGTAACATATCGAAACTGCCGAAGTTTCATTTTAAATTTTAACATATAATGACTGATTTAGCGGGGAGGGGGGGAATTAACTAAGGCCTCAACGCTGAATTTGTATTAAGGATCTCAGGTTTATTTAACTATTATTTTTTTTTTAATGGATCTTCAATATGTGTTGTTACACCCCAAAGTTGGGTTAGGTAACCTTACCTTCCAATACTTATATTCGAAACTGTGGATATAGTGCCATTACTACAATAATTATAATATTATAAAATTATAAAATTATGTCGTCGTGTTTTAGGTAAAAATTACGACATCCATGGCCATAAGGTACCGCAATGGACACCAGACTCAGAGAGACAGTACTTGTTACGGGCGCTGTGTTTCGTAGATCAGTACGATAAGTTCAAGTTAAGCCTATATACTCAAGTGAGCACTTAATTTTTATTCTATTTTTACATTCTGAATAAATAAAGATTATGCCAATCAGTTTTAAAACTTGGAATGTACAAAAAAAGAAGCGCTTTCAGTAATTTTGATGAGGCATTCCTCAAACTGAAATGTCAACAAGACAATGTACTAAAGGCGACGGGCAAGAATAATATTATTGTTCTTATGATCGTATTTGATATAATAATTTAATAATTTAATGCTTATATAGTATACTGCTGTGAGTTACAAGTGTTTTCACATCAAAAAATTCATAACAAAATCAATAAATATTTTTATTTTCTTTGTGATTAGTGCTATCATTATCATGAACTCCTCTGCATAACCACTTTTTAGTATAATATTTATCGAACTGTGGTATAAAATATTATAGTATACAGGGTGATTTTTTTATCGTTTAACACTAATTATTTCAAAAAGTATTCATTTTTTTGAAAATATTTTTTTACATAGTTTCTAATTGTTAAAAAAAAACAACGTTTTTATAAAAAAATTATATTTTTAAATATTTTTTATTCTTATAATTTTTTACGTTTTTTACTTTTTTGAATGATAACATAGATTTTTAATTTCATATTCCAAAGAAGAAGAATTTTCTGAGTAATTCGATACATAAAAATCGAATTTAGGGTGAGTAGTTATGAATTATACGTATTTAAAGTTTAGCTGCGCGGAGTGGAGTGGTACCCCGCAAAATGTTTGTCCACTACTCCGCTTGTCTAAACACTCTAAACTTTGAATAAGAATAACTCATTAACTACTCACCCTAAATTCGATTTTTATGTACCAAAATACTCAAAAAATTATTCTGCTTTGGAATAAGAAATTAAAAATCTATGTTGTCATTCAAAAAAGTAAAAAACTTAAAAAATTATAAGGATAAAAAATATTAAAAAATATAATTTTTTTTATAAAAATGTTGTTTTATTAACAATTTGAAACTATGTAAACAAATATTTTCAAAAACATGAATACTTTTGGAAATAATGAGTGTTTTACGCTTAATCAATCATCCTGATTGTCCTGATTAACTGTATCCCATAATTTGTTTTCAGGTAAATGGCACGCGCACTCTTGGAGAAAACATGGCCGATAATGTGGGACTGAAGCAGTCGTGGAAGGCATATAAATCGAATAAAATCGGTCAACGCTTCCATCTACCAGGGCTCACTAAATACACTAACGACCAACTGTTCTTCTTGTCTTACGCAAACGTGAGTAACCCAAAAAAAGAGCTTATCCAATCGGTTCATCACGACTTTCACACAATCTCCATAATTCATTTATATTACATCGCATAAAATTCTCCTCAATATACATTTTATAAATTGACAAATTAGTTGAAGAGAAGAATAATGATTGAACAATATAATTATTTATACCAAGATATTTTTCTTAAATCGTTCACTGTTTTTGTAATACACATATTAAGTTAATGATTATTTATGATAATATTATGACGAAATCGTGGGTGGAGTTTAGATTAACATGATAATATAAAGCTCTATTTTATTATTATTTTTTTTAATATCGAATTTATGTCTAAGAAATTTTTTAGTGTTGTTATTTTTGATTTCAATGAACATAGTCAGCTATGTCAAATATCACATTATTTTTTCAATTTTTGCTACCTTATTTAAGACAATCATTTTTAGTTTTCAATTGTCAAAGTCATCATATTTTTGAAATTTTGTTGAAATGCCATACGCCATACCTAACCTAACCATGACGGAAAAAATGTCGTTGATCTTTATATTAAAATAAATTATAATGACAACACGGCGTTTCGGTTAGGCTATTTAGCTACGCATAAGTGACGAGTGTACATTTTATCACACACATAATATTAATCTTAATAACAATATGTATTTGTAGTTTTTATAACTGTGATGTTAATAGTAGAATGTATTAGATCTTTTAGTATCTAAAATATATTATACTATCTAACTTTTTAGACAATAAATTAATAAACTATGTAGAACCCATTATGGATAACAATTTAATGTATTGTACAGTTGTGGTGCCGAGTACCAACCACTAAGAACGACGAACAAATCCAAGGTATCCTCCAAGATGAGCACAGTCCCAGCCTAGTCCGGGTAATAGGTTCGTTGAGAAACAGCCCCGACTTTGCAAAAGTTTGGAATTGTCCAGCTGGAAGTCCCATGAACCCTACCCAGAAATGCACCATGTGGTGAATGTTTAAAATAACGCCATCAACAATCGCTATCCGCGTATTTGACGATTATTATTATTAATGTTATTATTTTGATTGTCCATGCGCTTATAATATATGATAATCTAAGTTTTTTGTATTGTACAATAAATGTTATTCGATAAATACCATGTTATTGCCTGTTTGTGTATCGTTCGCGTACGTATAATATATTGAATATGATTTTAATTTTTCCTCTTTAAAAACCTTAATTGTAAAATGCAGGAGTGTCCCCAGCTGTTATCATATTGTGGGTCACATTTGAAATTTATTTTTATACTGCGAGGCGATGGTATATACCGATTTATTTTGATAAAATATACTATTGATATAACCATATAATTTTATCATTTACCACTAATCTATTTTATGACTCTTGTCTGTCGTGTGTGTTTAAACTGTTTTAAGTACTGAATATTCCACGCTAGTTTGTTTCCGTCATTCAAAACTGCGTATTTGCATTTTTTTATTTGTAAAAAATAATAAATTAAATGTTACTTATTAAAATATCTCAAAATAAGATGAGTTAAATTGATTCCGAGTGCCACGGCCGTAATACTGAATAAGATTGGTTACAGAAAAACACGCCCAAATTGCACATGAACTTATTTTTATTGAATATTTTAAAATCTAATTTTTTTTTTTTTAATTAAAATCAAAAATTGTAAGATATTTTGTAATTATAATTTGTTTTGTGTAAATTATAATTTTTATTTTTATTTGTACCAATTAAAATGACTACTTTTATATAATGGCCTCTGGCTGGTTGGAATTTTATTGGGTCGGGTACACCTGGTATGATGTTTCGTATAAGTATTTCACAAAAAATCATGGTAAACATTCGAAAAAATGATTGTTTAATTTTTATAATATGCCGAAGTCCAAGATCTATAATATAACACTGTTATTACTTGTTTATAAAACAATATTTTTTTTTATAAAATTGCTGTATTCTTTTTGTAACCAAAGTTGAAATCAAAGAATTTACGATTATGACACGAAACTCCTAGTTGAAATATGATGTTAGTATAGTATTTTTTTTTTACGTGGCATTTAGAATTAGAAAGAATACTAGAATAAATGTATCTGTAATAATAGAACTACAACAACAGTATAGGTAGTGTATTAGTTCAACAAAACGATTGTTGGAAAATTGTTATTTAAAGTTTAGAACTTGATATTAAATCAAGTAAAACCAAGAATAATTTAGTAATATGAAGGGTAAAAGTTTTGAAACAGATTTTTACGGAGCGATTTTGAATATTTTACTTACTATTTATTTTATATTAAATATAAAAATACACATATTTATTTTCAAAAATATTTCAATTCAAAATATGTATATATATATGTAAATAAATTTGCTTTTATTAAGTGTTGAAACATAGTCAGTACCTAGGTACACATATTTTGTGTGAAATGAAAATGTTTTAAAAAGTAGAATCCATACAGTCAAAGTGGTTAATATTCTAAAATCCTATTTATTTAAAATTAATTGAAAAAAATATTTTTTAAATTCCTGTAAAAATATAAAATAGGATTTTTGTATCTTATACAGACTAAATAACATATTAATATATACGAGTAGAATTAATAAAATTAAAAAAGTTCTCTAAATAAAACACTATATTATTACAGAGTATAACTTAAAAAGAGTTTTAAAATTAGTTAAATCTATAAAAATATAATATATTTTAAATTGGTTGTAATCTAAATAATATTTAGATATAAATATAATATAAAATAAAAAAAAGTATTTAATATTTATATCAAAAACCATAAATGGCCAAAGCAGAGCTTTTCTAATAATGTTGTATGACGATATTCTTATTGAATTCCATCCAAGGTTCAACAAAATAGCTAAAATTATACTCCGGAATTTAGTAAACCTAAAAAAAAATAAAAATTATATTTTGTGATATTTATAAGCAATTACCAACCTTTTACAGTGAAAATATCCACTTTGAATGATTTAATATCGATTTACACTTTCTTTGAATTTAATATCTATCTAAGTACCATGCATATTTTTCAAAATGATATGACAACACATGACCATAAAATATCTGACAACATTGACTGCTTTAAATCTTTTTATTTTTAAATTTTTGTTGACCATGACCAACTTTTTTTAATACTTAATTGAACATTTATTACGACAGAAAGACGTGATGAAATTGCAAAATGTTGTGTTTCTATAAATGTTTTTTTTCCATCAAACATATCATAACCAAAAAGCTGTATCGTTTACATAGGTACTTTAGTATATGTGGTCAGAAAGGTATGGAGACTATTACGATGAAATAAAACAAAAGCGTAACTGTACATTTTGGTATATTTTTCTTAAACCTATTGAACAGATTATACTTAATAAATTAAATAGTTTCTACTCTAAATGGTAATTACAGATAATTATTAAAATATATTTATATAATATAGTAACTAGAGTAAACAAAAAAAAAAGAACAATAGGTAGGTACATTGTCTTGAACCCGATATATATAAATATATATATATATAGAATTTCCAAAAATATATATCTGTACATTGAGCGTTTAAACAATAGTATTACGCATATAATATATATATATATATATATATAGTATTACGTTTAAGGAAAATAAAATCATGATACAAAAGAACCGAAACAACTATAGTAACGTACATATATTATACATACATACATATATTATACTTAATTCGGTTTCAGAGTGCGAGTAAAAAAAAAAATGCTCGCACAATATAAATTATCACATGAATATATATATACTTTTATATATTATATATTACAAAACCAATTTTCTACTTCTTCATTTTCTTCTCTTTCCTCTCTTTTTCTTCTTTTTTTAAAATATAAAAATATTATCTCATTCTTTCTTAAAATATACAATTAGTCAGCCTTCGTACGAAAAAAAAAAACGACGACAACAACAACAACAACAGCGGCAGTTTATCGGAATGTTGTGTTAAACTACGTTCCGAGGGGGAAGACAAAATGATATATTAGTGATATTTGATTTTTTTTTCTTTCGTTGTTTTCTTTTTTTTTTCATTGACATGGCACTCATAAACTTATATTTAAAAATTGGGATTGGGATGGGGTTGAGACGGGGGTGGGGAACAAACGTAGGATGAAACGAGGTCGGCATCCTGCCGGCTGCGCGTGGACGACATACGTTATGCAATTGCTTGTTCACGATTTCTGGTAAAGCTCAAAAACACCTGTAAAACACACGACTCGGTTATTATACATATTATTACAGTTATTGCCGATGTAATTAAAATATTAATAATAATAAACAATAATTATTATTATTATTAAGTACACAGTACAACGCGTGGTAGTATCGAAGCGGACACACGGTTCAATGTAAATACTAAATACCAATAAGGTATGATAACATTGTAACTAAAGAAATGATAATAAAAACGAAATAAAATTAAGGAAACGGTCGTTGGCATATACCTGTTCTAAACTAGTCTGCGTTATCGAATAATCGTCGATCAACAGCTCTTTCTTGGCTTGTTCCATTTGAGCGAAAGCGTACGAACACGGATACTTCTTGGGAATGTGGAACAGCGCCGTGATTTCGAATTCTTCACGTAAGTTGGCGCCTGAAACGATGTTCATAATATTAATAATTATTTCATTTTTTTTATGTTTACCGGGCAATAAGTCGAATGCAATTAAGCTCGTTGTTTTCAAAACCATAAACATTTTTGAAAATATTTTTCATAATAATTTTAATTTGTTAAAGAACAACAATTTAAGAAATTTGTATTTACATTCATATTATTATCTAGATAATAGCAGCAATATCATGAGAATTAAAGATGTATCTTTGTGTCACATCACAATGTTCGAGCGGTGACTATACAATGAAGCTCGTAAGCTGAACGAAGTTGTTGTATAACTATTATTTATTTCGTTATATATATATATATATAATATTTAAAAAAAAATGGTGGGCATAAATTGGATTTCTCTGTTAATGTTTACATATTGCACGAATAAAAAATATAATATGTATAGGTATAATATATTTTGGTAAATGAGCGCATTTATTTAATGTTATCGACATTTTATATAATTAGATAATTATGTATAAATATTTTTAGAAAATATTTTTTTCTCAATTATTAAATAACAAAATGTATAGATTGTCTAGAAATTAAAAAAAAAATGATAGGTAATCTAATGATAATTATACCAATTATAAATGATAAAAACAAAATTATTTAAGACAATTATTGTACAGCTTGTCATTTCTCAATAGCATAATATTGATCACGTCATAATATACTTAGTACACTTACCGACAAACGATTTCATCACGTAATCTTTAGCTCTCGCATGGTTGTCAGGGTGGAATTTTATGTGCAGCTGGTAGCCAACAGAGAATTTGTTTTTCAAATGCTGCACAGATCCGATGCAGCACAGACGGCCGTCCACCATTATGGCCAGACGAGTGCATAAGGCTTCGCATTCCTCGAGACTGTTAAAAAACAATAATAATATCTTGTTAATTTTATTCAAAAATACGTTTATAACGCATTAAAAAAAATGTATGATAATAAAAATGAAAATATGGTTACATTTATATTTTTAAACGAGATATAACTTTAGGTCTCAACAGATTTTTGGAAAATAATGTTTTTACTCCATAGTTGGCGGAGTGATAGAAGCAATAAACACATAGACAGTGCGCTTACACAGTACAAATTTGCATTTTTTTCGTAATTTCAAAGCGTTTTAATTAATCATTACTTTAGTAGGTATATCGTATAACTTTTACTTTGTGTAGCAAAATAGATCGTACGTTACGTATAATTAAAAACACAAATGATAATCGGTATAACTTGACGGTTAACCAAACCTTTTAGTGTACCTACTCCCATAGGTATTATTGTAATTATTTATCAGTCTAGGAAATGTATTTAGGTACTGATTAAATTAATGAAAATTTACGAAATTTGTTACAACATAATAATAGTACCTGTGAGACGTGATGAAAACGCATTTGCCGCGATCCCTCTCCTCGCTCACCGTATCCCAGAGGTGTTTCCGAGCTGCAGGGTCTAGGCCGGAGGTAGGTTCGTCTAAGAATAGAATGCTTGGATCACCGATCATAGCTATGGCCGTGCTGAGTTTCCTCTTGTTTCCGCCACTATACGTACGAAAAAAACACCACAAAATCGAGATTAAAGTCGATTCGATTAAACGTGAAAATCTCAAACAAAGTATACCATACAAAAAAAAAAATATATAAATATATCGTTTGTGTGTTTTGTTGGTGACCACAGCTGTACAACGTATATTATATAGTGTATGATTTACTGAAAATTCTAAGACTACAAAAGTTGACAATATACAATGTTATTATAATAATATTAAGATCTTAGATCAACGCGCTCACCTGTAGTTTTTCGCTTGAGAGTTTAAGTGAGCCATGAAAGCCAACCTGGAGGCCAGCTGGAATGGCACAGTGGACGCTTCTTTGTAGGACATACCCCTCAACTTGCAGAAGAAATGGAGCGTCTCATAGCCAGTGAGCTCTTCGATGAGACCGTTGAATTGAGGACAGTATCCACCCACCTCGTGTATCTTCTCGCGGTTGTTGTTGACATTCACGCCACATACGTAAATGTCACCGGCAGTATTCTTTATGTCACCCGTCAGCATCTTGAATGTGGTCGTCTTTCCGGCACCATTCGACCCCAGCAGACCAAAACACTCGTTGGCCTTAAGAGCCAAATTCAGTCCCCTGACGGCTTCCTTGTTCCCATATTTCTTCCAGACGTTACTACGAATCAAGAGACGATAACATTATTAAAAATTTTAAAAAATATATCGGGTTGCTAAGTAAAAAAAATAAAAACTGGTAATGCACACAACTATATTATGTTTGAATCGTTTCAAACTTTCACGTTAATGAATACCTACACATGGTTTTTTTAATATTTAAAAAGGTATGCAAATGGCTATTGGTCTGTGATACATTAGGTGTCGAATGGGTCACTATCATGGATATGTTAAATTTTAATTCAATGATATAATGTTTTTTAATAATACTTTATGTAAAAAAATATTGATATTTCAACGCTGATTTTGAGTAAGTATTTGTTTTAATATTTTCCTTACTTTATATTCAATAAGTTGATGAAAAACCAACAATTGTAAAAGTAACTAATAAAAATAATTATCACGATAATTTAGTAAGTACAAATATATTTTATTATATATTATTGGTATATTTCTTTAAATATACTATATCCATTTTAGACGAATACGTTAAAACATTTGAGTCTCTATATCTGGGTAGTGGATACTATGCAAGTGATCAATTGTTTGGTGTATTTATTATAATATAAAAAGCCCATTTTTAATGAGTCACGATGATTTAGGTGGTGCGTACTCACTTGAGGTATAGACAATAGTTGTGCGGATCGGCGCCGTTGACCACTTGCTTCTCGTGAGACACGTCCGATTCGTAACAGTTTAAGTCGTACTTATCTTCTTTGACAGAGTTCTTAAACATGACGTGGCTGTAGAGTTTCATAAGCATGCAGTGGACCTTGTTTCCGTAGTACGTTAAGTATTCGCACGACAACAGTAAAATCACACACACTAATCCCAACCAGAACAAGCGCGTCATGTTTCTGCCAATTCCGGGGGTGGTCCACGACAGATTGTCACCATCCCATCCAAAACACGTGGCTAAAATGGTAATTAAATTATTCGTTGGCGTTAAAAAAAAAAGAAATGTTTTCTTTCACAGTCAATCGTAATGATTGCGCAGCTGATAGGAAAAATGTTTAATTTAAATATACTTCGGAATAAACGTACACATAGTGTGAACATACAACACCTATTAGTTTATCGATAATATTTTTATTTTCCGTGATAATTGCAACACGTGACTTACCGTTCTTTTGGAAGTCACAAATTTCGTTGTACTCATATGCAGAGTATATGTTTTTCAAACCGCTTCCGAGAGCATAATGTGGGAAATAAATCATCAAGTTGTCAATAAACTTAGCATGATCTTTCAAACATAGTGGTTGCATGTCCAAAATAAGCACCAGCATGAAGCAGAAGGCACCTGTATCATGGTAACACAATATAGGTGAATATTGAACAATATTATTTTGTAAGCAGAGTCATCAATCAATTGAAACATATTTGTATGCATAGTAAAATATTATACATAATTACACACATATATTATATAATCTGACTTTTGAGGTAAAAATAAAATTTTTTTTGAGTAAGTATCTTACACTTATTAAAATAAAATAATAATAATGTATAGTTCAATATAGTAAAATCGATATGTAGATTAATTTTTTTTATTTATTATTTCTTGTATCTAAGATAAATTATAATAGAATAAAAATCGTACACTTTTATAGTTTTTTAAAAACTTATATTTTTGAATAACATAATATGTTATAATATTATTGAACATTGTAATAATATTTTTATTTATTATTATTAATATTACCTACTTATCATTTAAAAATACAAGTTTTTCAACTAATTGCGAAAAATATATTTATGTGTCTAAGAAACACAATATATAAATTATAATTTTAGTAAATAAATATTGTATTGAAGTATTATGAAAAAATAGTACTCAATTTATACATAATATTCATTGTATTAATTTATTAATACCTACATAATTTGATTTGATTTTTTTCATTGTTCTTCAACAAATTGAGTTAAAATATTTATTTTATTAGCTTTTTTTTTAAATTTTAAACCATTTGGTTGGGTTCGTTCAAAAATCAAACAGTTTGATACATTATCGAGCATATATGGTATCTAATATAAACTATACTATTTTTGATACAAGAGAATTATATTTATGAGTAGATTAAAAAGGGTATGATGAACATTTTTAGTCCTGTGTTTTATTTTTCTAAAAATGGTCATATTACAAGGCATTGGGTGTAATGATAAAAACAATAATAGTATATCAGATATTCAATATTTTTGGAAATATAATTTTAAATATTTTTTCTCTTAATTACTGTATGCATATTGTAATGCCAACGTGGAGTAATAATAGATATCACTACTGTACATTTTTAATGTAAAATATTTAATAACATCATTAATTATATTATGTTATTATATTATAAAACTCTAAATTTTAGTATGATGATCGCTTCGAAACTTGTTGAACACTACATATATTTATAATATTATCCATTATTTTTTTTGTTTTATCCTTACCGGTCATAACGCTAAACATTGATATTCTCGTAAAACTAGTAGACGGGTTTTGGAACAGATACGAAAACAGACTCATCAGTGGCAGCGTCGCCCACGAGAAAGCCACCAGTAAACTCAGCATCAGTCCTGTAGTTAATCAAAATTTAAGAGTTAGTGAAAAAAAATAACCAACCAAACCTAACAACAACTAGGTATATTATAATATTTTTGTTGTTAAAAGAGCGTAATATCCGTGTATAAAACATTTATCGAACAGTCGTTACTTATTATAATAAATTATTAAAGTTATAAAAAACTAAAATAAGATATTTTGTTATTAATGTTATAGTTTTTTTTTGATATAGAGTGTATGTTGATAAACACCCAATTAGATTTGGTCGGTACATAATAACCTCTCAATACATTATAATAACATGTTATGATGTCACACTGACCCATTTGTTTCCAGCTCGAGTATCCTGGATCGCCGTGATAGAAGAGCATTATCAGAATGGAGAATATAACGGTCAGGTAACTTATCCAGTCCCACAACAGAGACGCGCCCCAGTAGGCCAATGGTTTGACGCCGGCAATTTGTTGCATGTGCTTGGCACCGGTCTGACGCTCATTGACGGCGAACAGCACGTACACGGCACACACGAAAGCTTGGGAAATGGCGCAGTTGAACGCTACCTGATAGCCCAGATTGCTGCCTCCAGTCAATTTCATCAGCTGCGAAATGGCAACAAAAAAAAAAAAACAATTACGTTACGAATTGTGTTTGTTAAAAACAGTGAGTATTACAGTAAATCATCGGCAATTCGATCATCAATATCGTTAAATTACACTTTTAGTGGATAGACATTTTACCGGGTACAATAATACACCGTCATTGTGTCACTCCATTCGGGTAATCTAAGTTAAGTTAGATCGGTTGTTGACATTGGTGATCACGAGAAATTAATTAAAAAGAATTTGATGTTTTTATGCTGGAAACTATCGGAATTGTAACATTTTTTCGTCAAGAATATTAGCTGCTGTTTAGTTTATTATATAAAAACCTCGTTATTCCGCGGAAACGATAGAAATTCGCGTAATCCTTATGATATTACATCGGTTAATAATATTGAAATCAACTATTTTCTCACCTTGTCTACTCCTTGATAGGGCAGTGGATGATTTATTATCTGTATTCCGTACTCTTCTCCTTTGTAACTTTTCAGTATAGCATTGTGCACCATGCTGAGTGCCAACGGTGGACCGTGGTACGGTTGGTTGTTAAAATATGCAGTAATCCTATCTTCGCCGAAAATAGCACCGACAATGTACTTTTGTGTAAAAGGTGATATCTTTTCGGTGGCCTATGGATAAAAAAATCAAAGGTACGATTGATGTTATTTTCAGTGGCTACGATAACGGAATAAGTATTAGTCACGATGCTCTCGCACTCGATTTTCACATAAATTATATTACTGTTATTATTAACTGAGGAGGGCAAAAAACTCACCACTCGCAGTAAGAAGTCTTCGAAATAACTGTACGTGGTACGGTAATTCAAATCCAAAACCGGGTTGGGTGCACAAGCATTCTTGTATGACTCGTAAAAATTGCCAATTTTCGTGTTATTGGTGGATATCATGACCGTGCTGATAGGCTCCCAGTAATTCTGAAAATGAAAATATTTTTATTGGAATAATGTTTCATTGAAATCTTCTATCAACAATTGTAATTACTTACCGCTAATTCAGCTGTTAGAGCCGGCAAGTCTTTCATACCCTGCCAAGAATTGACGACCAGCAGGGCCAATAATATGAAAAATAATGTTAGCGTTATTTGTAGCGAGTGCAATATCAGAGAACGGTACGACTGCAAGCATTTCTTTTCCATAATCGCCCCGACTTGGATCCAAAATAATTTCCATCCTCTGGCCCCTGATTAAACACAATATAATAAATTATCAAAATCATACGAAACGTAAAGTGATTATAATTTTTGGTAAATTCTCACTTTCAGATTTGAAATCGGTAGAATCGCACTCGGGGTCGTAGAATAACGTATCGAAACGGTTCTTCAATTCCATTGATTTTTGTTTGATCGCGTTCATCTGGTAATCCGATAGTTTCTTGTTATCTTCTTGGCCAACTCTGCAATGACAACAAAATAAACTCGCATTATATATTTCATTACACGTGCTTTGCCTACATACCGCATAAATACGTCTTGCAGCGTAGTCAAAGTTATTCCATATTCTTTTATTCCTAACGTCTGTTTAGTTTGCTCTAAGGAGTTAAGCAGATCTGGAAACAGTGACGAATCTTCTAGCTGATACGTAACTTCCATGACGGTCAGGTTGCTTGGTACTGAATGTGGGTAATATTTACGAACGAAATTTGTCACTTTAGTCAAACTGAAACCGACTACATCCTTAACAAGAGTTAAGGTATAACCACCGCCTAAAAAATAACAAAAATTGCATTACAATTTTTCATCTTTAAAAACAATAGTCAATTCAATATCTTTCATCGTTGTGTGTATATTTTTTCGACCCTTGAATAACATTTTGTTTTGTGTAATAAGATGAATAAAATATCTATAAAGTTAATGATAATCATAGATCATCAGTATTAAAAATATTATTCAATGAGGTTGGACAATAGTTTATTGAATTTTGAAAATATAAAATTAATTTAACCATTCCAATATAAGTTTGCATAGAAGTGGATAATTTTAAATTAAAACGAATAATGTGTATTCCGCAGTTTTTAGAAACAAAATTATTTATTATATGAAACATATAGACGTGTTTAGGATGTGTGATAATGAAATTAATTAAAATTGTATTTAAGACCCTGAAATTACCTCCAATTTTTTTTTTTTTTTTTACTAACATTAATTTTATTCTATAATATAATTTTCTTACCATATTCTTTTTTCAACGAAAATGGTGTTCCGACACAACAAAGAGTGCCAGCTTTCATAATGGCGACACGGTCACCTAATAAATCTGCTTCGTCCATTAAATGCGTTGTCATCACCATTGTTCTTCCTTCCCTTTCAGATTGTAAAATATTCCACAGAGTGCGTCTGGCCGCCGGGTCCATTCCCGATGTCGGTTCGTCCATCAATACCACCTACGCAGGATCGATAATCGTTATGTTTTTTAATTATTAATGAACGGATACCACAGAGTTAACTAAATGATAGCACGTACCTTCGATTTTCCTATTAATGCTATGGCTACCGACAGTTTTCTTTTCATCCCTCCGCTCAGATGCTTGGACTTTGTGTTAATCATTGACTCCAGTTCAAATTTAGCTGTATATTTATCGATTTCGCTTTTCAAATCTTCTTCACTTAAATCTTTCAACTAAATAACACATCGACAAACCGTGATCATATTATATAATGTAAGTATGTATACGTTTTAAATTATACTAATTAGATATATTGTACTCTTGTTCAGTGGTGTAAATTATTTAATAAATAAATAAATAAAAATAATGCTTTATTATATTATACATATTTTTACGGTTTTAATAATAAAATATTACTACAATCGAGTAGGTATACTAACCATTCCAAAAAAGTACAAATGCTCTACTACGGTCAAGTCTGGTATGAGTAGATTGTATTGAGGGCAAAGCCCTAAAGAATGTCTTATGGTTTTCATGTGAGTTTTTATATCATATCCTTCTATCAACGCTGTTCCGGATGTTGGACTTATCAGTCCGGTCAACATGGACATGGTAGTAGATTTTCCAGCACCGTTGTGACCCAATAAAATAGTTATTTGATTAGGATGCATGTCCACTGAGAGCTTGTTGACTACGTATTTGCCGGGCGTGAAACTCTTGCTGAGAGATTGTATATGTATGCCAGATTTTTCGGTAATGTTTTTATGGTTAACTTTTTTCTCGAACCAGAATGACGGCTGTAATATACATAGCGATAGAACGCGTTAACAATATGACATTTAATATGAAAGAGTGGAATAACAACCATGGGCGCCCATAGATAAAATTGTGAGGAAGGGGTCAGAATAAAAAAATTCTCATATTTAAGATCTCGAACTCACCATTATTGGAAAATACCATGGAGGGTGGAAACCGCTGTTGCGCGGGAAAGCCGTTTCTATGTAAACGGCGATCAACAGGTACAGAACCGTATCAAATACCAACATGAGCATTATGTCCGCGATGCACATCTTGTCGTCCGGAGACACCGTCACTTTGATATTTTCCCACGTCAGCCCGCTACCGATACCTTCAAACATGATGAGACTCTGGAATATGTATCCTAACGCCGTATTTGGCAATATGGTCGACGCCAAGATTTCTCTGTTGGTCATGGATGAGTACTTGGGTTGGAAGATCATAAATGGTGCATAAGTCCCAAACCACAATACACCACCAACGGTCGCTGCTGTATTGGCTGAAAAAGAAGAAAAAATATTGTAAACAAAGAAATAAGATAAATTCAATCGCAATTATTTACACACACACACATACATTATACGCAACAAACGGAAATTTGAAGGTCTAAATATTTAGTACATGTTAAAATATGTCATATAGGAATTTGTATATATATATAATTATACATATATCGTATACTATAATTATTAATATATTTTTTTATACAAGTATTATATACTAGGTACGACATGATACCTTGACAATATGTTAATGGAACGGTAATTGTTATTTTGTTTATGGACGGTTAGATTGTATACACAATGACAATGCGTGACAACTAATAATTCCCACATGTGTTAGTAGTATGATTTAGGGTTAAAGTCCTATTTTTTTTTTTTAAAAAAAAAACCTCAAAATATGCACATTTATGTTCCTTAAAAAAAAATCACTAAATAGACTCTAAAATTACGAAAAATTTCATAAATATATTTAAAAATCTTTTAATTTTAAAAATAACAAGTACCCACTAATATTAGATACTTTATAATTTTAAATACACGTTTAAAGACAAACTATTAATTAAGTTTGAATTTCACATTACATGAAAAATACGCACAATAATTAAAAAGAATAAAATATAAAATATTATAATATTTGTATTTAATAGGTAGGTACTAAGAAACACATTTCTAAAATATATAAACGTGTTTTGAATAACTATTGAAAATTGTACAGATCCTTAGAATTGTATTACAGTTGTAATCATAATATAATTGCCTACAAATTATACACAGTGTCGGACCTAGGATATTTGATGCCCGGGCCAATAGAAATTTAGCGCCTTTGTATAGTATTAGTGGTGCGGGTCGTCAACACTTAAAAGAGCGCCCTTATACAAACAGCGCCCTAACCCACGCCAGGGGCAAGGATACCCACTTCCCCCCTCCCCTAAATCCGGCACTGATATTATTGTATAATATAATATAATAGGATTTTACCTTTTTTAAAGCAGGCGGATATCAAAAAGCAATATGATATTCCGGCAGTCACGTACAATGTCAGTATCGCCATCAGTACTAGTGGGTCAGAGTATTGAAATACCGCGCCTGTAGGCCAATCGAACGTTATAAAAAACACCAATATCAACAGCGGCGCTATCCATACGACGAAACTCTTCAAGTACCACGCACAAGCGTGCAACCAATTATCTAAGCCCATGAGCATCATAGCTTCCTGAAAAACAAAAAAGTCTCAATATATTAGTATCGACGAAATAATTCGTAGTCTTCAGTCATTTATAAGGTAAACTTGTTAGAAACTTAAACTAACACTCCCAAGATGGAACGGAAAATACTTAAGGCGGTGGGATAGGTGATAGGAGGGTGATAAAGTTACAGGTTTCAACTTTACAGCAATAGTTAACAAATATTTATTTGATTGGAAAAATATTGTGTATGACTGCGTTCTACACATGCCCTTAAAATATAAATGATATAATATTTTATGGATTAAAAATTTGTTGTACCATACTCATAACCTTGATTAGAATTTAGAGTAATGAAAATCATCAATATAATTTAATAAATCTATTGTAATTTTCTGAAACGACATCATTTAGGTAATATACTAAAATTATTTTTATTCAATTACTTACCTTCATTTTCATTTCTTTTTCAGCTGAGATCACTTTGATGGTATTGATGGCGGTGTAAATGTAACTGAGTAACACCACCGTAGATATAAAAGATGTGAGTGCTGGTAGCAAGGGGTCTTCTATGTATTTTGGATATGGAAATCTCTGTAGTTCGATTTCCGGCAAGTACTCGCCGGGAGCCCAGTATCGTATTAAGGCATTGGAGATCTGATTTTGCAAGTACAAAAACGACTCGGACAAATAACCTAAAAACGTTCAAATATTTAAGAACCAGTAATACCAATAACGGTTATTTGTGCATGCAATTTTGAATTGCTGTGTGTTACGGTGATTATGGATTTTTACCTGGTTCGCCTCCGTCGTTTTCTGATTTATGCCTAGGACCGAAAGTCTGATACAAAGGAAACATTAAGTAAGTCCGCCAGTTCGCTTCGATCGTGTCGAAGCTCATCAGACTCTTTTTCGTTATCCGGAGATGACACGGATATCTCAGCTTTATCTGTACAGAATTAAACACAATAACCAAGTAAAATCAGTATCTCACATAATATATTATAATAAGTAAAAGTACTATATGACATAAATACGTAAAATAACCATTTTAATTTTAATGTACTCACAATTGCACTTTTTGGTAACGTAGAATTCGGCTTGATATTATCAAAACGAACCCCAACAAGAAATTTTTTCATTGCATTATCTTGATTTAGCCTTTCTTCCATCTGGTCGCCAGTTTCGAATGATACAACTGAAGAAAAATAAAAATTTTATTTATATATTTCGTTTGGGACTTTTTATCGTAAGACTTACGCTTCGTATTGGGAGTACGCGAGAAAGAGTCGTTCATAATTTTTTCCAATTCCGGGTCATAAGGAGCCCATGCTATGGACCATCTAGAATAAATACAAAGTGTTTTTTTCGTAAAACGAATCATCTATTATTTACAGTACCACAGTTACCTTGTACATATAATATGTGAGATGATAAAATCAATATTTTTGTTCAAGGGTATTATGAATTATTTATTAAAGACATCATCATATTGACGACAAATAAATCAACAACAACATTATTATTATAATTATTATTATTAAGTATTATTTGTGTTCACAGTATGATTTTCACCGCCGAGTCGCTAATACATTCAGTCATCATACCAAATTTCATTTCCTCATATTACCGAACTTCTATTGTAGCATTCCGCTTTATTTTTTCTTTTGCCTTTGGCGTTTAATGGAATTATTTCTATTGCAAAACGCGGCGAGTGCCACGCCAGGAGGTCGACGTCACATTTTTACTGATCCAGTGGTGGGGTGTAAGGGGAAGGATATATTTTGATACGAAATGTTAAGTTCCTACACAAGACCATAACAGGAATAGACCACCCATAATACATAAAAGTTCATACATGTCATAAAATAACTGATTTATATCTAAATAAAATATCGCGATATGTTTGAGATATGTTGTTTAAAGTTCATTATGTTATGTGATGATAATAATAATATTATTATAATAATGGTTGCATAAAAAATTGTGTGGTAGTCTTAATATTTTAACTATAATAATATCGAGATGAACATAAGCATTGACAGAAAATGCTAATGCATTTTAATCACATTAATTATACACATACCTAACTAGTAATAAAAAGTCTAATTTAATTGTAAAAAGTGTTCGTGTAAGAAATTATGTATCCATTATTCGTTTTTTTTTTTTTTTTTTGTAGAAATTAATATATCTTTCTGTTTACCTATATTTTAATATAAATAAATACCTAGGTAATATATAGGTACCTCAAGTAAACTTATATTCATATAAAGGTGAGTATCTCCAAATAAACAAGTTATATAGCTATATTTTAAAATAATTTTTTAACTTTTAACTTGAATATTTAAAATATTAGTCTTAATAACTTAGTTCTAACCTATAACTGTAATTAATTATTTGTGTAATAAATATCATATCTTATAAAAAAAAAAATGTTCTTAAATTTAATCATTTTAATTGCGTACACACTCACAAAAAAGACATTCGACTTACCCGTTTCTGTATCCCAATATTAATGGTGGCACTGTTATGGGAAATGGTTCGAATCTGGTGACGTTGTTGAACTCGACCGGCTGCACCCACGATCTGAACATAACCATTATGCCGGCCATGATGGCCGGTAACAGTATCTCTATGAACGACTGGATAGGGTGTCGCTTCTGTATCAGTAGATTCTTCCATAGTAGAAGTTTTAACTTCTTGAAGTCTTTCCACATAACTACTAATGCGGAGGAAGTTAGTCTAATTAAGAAAACAAAAAAAAAATATATTGAAATTAATAAATACGTATTGGATAATTATTAATCATAATGAAATACATAACAACAGAGAATACAAGTTTTTTTTTGTTTCTGTCTATACCATTAGGAGGTACTTGTATAAAACTTATTACATTGTGAAATAAATAAAAAAATTTATTTTAATGGCATACAATAAGATTTTGTAAATGTTTAAGTAGGTAATATTATCTATTAAAAATAAACTTGCAAAACCAATTCAAAGCATATGTATTTTTTCAAACTCAATACAAATAAATAACAATGAGTAGGTACAACTACTGACAAAACATAATATGAATCTATTTCTATGAAATTGATAATTGTATTTTCGAAAATGTTTCATAATACTTATACTTGTATGTTAGACAGCTGTCAGTATAATATGATGTTAATTTTAATTTACGGGTGTTCAAATGTTTTTACTCTATACAGTTTAATACATAAAAATTGTTGCACGAAGAGGAATAAAATCAAAATTCTAAACAAATCAAATTATTTTATATGATCATAGCATACAATTTTTTTTTAATTACAGTTCTGTTATATTTATAATGTTCAAAAACACGAACAAAAAAACATTTAATTCTTGGCTGGCGCAATAGTCTATTAAAGAAAAAAAATGTCCAACAAGTATTCAACAAATATTTGGAAGAACGTCAATATAATAAATTTAACCTATAAAACAAATAATAATCGTTTAATACAAGTCAATGCTTAATATATTAATATTAAGTGTTTCTAGTCTAATAGACGTTGTGATGCCATGGTGGAATAAAAGCGAACAATAAATTAAAAAACAAAAAAATACACACTCATGGGGTAACTGTAAGATAATTATTAATTATTATTACATAGCTTCAAAATTTTACCTCAAACACACACGTGTTAACGTTTGGTAGAAAACGCCGTAAGAAAATAACACTGCGACTGTGCAAGCGGATGAGATCGGAACACTGAATAATAATAAACGAATAATATTCGAAGCGAACTAATAATAAAATATACCTACCATATACCTACACTAGCAGGAAGTATACCTACATATTATACCTGTTTTTAAGTTTTTTTTTTCCCCCCCGAGATATCGTTTGACGTGAACAAACCTCGTTTTTATACACACTAATACACTATGTAGTAGGTACACGTGGAGATGTTATTATTATATTATTTTACTTTTTACCTATACGTTGATGAGCAAAAAAAAAAAAAAACTCAACGAGATAATATTTTGATCGTGATGTGTACCTATACAGACAAAATCTCCGCAACGACCGTAAATTATCAGACGAAAGGGGATGAACCTGTATCAGGGCAGTGGTTCTCAGTTCGAAGGTTCAACGGCAGTTTCGTTGACGTAGACCTAATAAATTATAAAATAATATAGTATATACACGAACGAACGGCGCGTGAAAATATGAATTAAGATGTGTAAAAAGAAATTATTGCGATAAATTAAAATATAGAACCGTTTTAACGGGGTCCGAAAATCTACCAATAATGTATAACAACTACGGATCGATATGGATCGCTAGACACCGAAAAGTTACTAATATTATTTCGAGTTACAATTATAGTCTGCAGCTCTACGTGTTACTGATTCGAGGATACGATAAACGAAAAAAAAATTGTCAAAAACGTCGCACTTATATTATACGTATTCTTATACGCCTGTAAGTCGGATGAGACGCGTCGTCGAGCAGACCGACTCAAAACCAACGGTTCGACGAACGGATGGATACTACAAAAAAAGAACCGAATCAACCGTTATATCATCGTATATTAATATTACATTGGACCGTTTTGAGTTCGACGTTAATATGCGTACGCGCATTAAAACGTCATCGAGTTTTAGTATACAGACAGTAAATAATAAATCGTTGAACAACGCGGATTGGGTCTATATAATATTATGTATATTGTAGTACAGAGTGATTCACCAAGCATACTCACCCCTTTTTTTCTTCAATAAGACAGTAATTCAAAAATCTAATTTTTTAAATTCTTAATAATTATACCTAATTTAAGAACACTTAAATAAATTCTCGAAAATGTTAGTATTACTTAACAAGTGTCCCGTGGATGTACAAACTTTTATTTTTGCAACTGTAAATTATTTATTGGAACATTTTTCTAAGAACGTTGAAGTATCCAAATTACAATTCGAACGACTAGTTCTTAACTAGTAAACCAATATTTAACTTAACATACTAAGGAAAATAGTTCCATGATAATAAACTCAAAAGATATTAGGACGAAAGTTAGTTAAAAATGTTAGTAAATATTAATCTAACGATATTTATGATTTTTAAAAATAACCCAAATACAAAAAACACTAAATACAACATTAAATCTATTTTATGTTTTTGTAAAACTGTAATTAAAGACCATTATTCTTACTATAAAAAATGTTGGTAACTGAAAAACTATTCTTATGAATATTGAATAAGATGCATCAACATTATCAAAAAAAAAAAAAAAAAAAAATGATTCACTAAATGAAGTTTAGTAAAAAAAAATTCTAGTTTGAAAAAAATAGAAGTTTGTATTGCCGCGGAATACTCTTTGTTTTCTTAAATAGGAAGAATATATAAGCATTGAATAAATCATCATTAAATGAAAAAATGGGGGTGAGCTTTCTCGGCGAATCATTCTGTATAGCACAATGTTATAATTTAATATGAGTGGGTATTGTAACGGGTGATAAAAAACATTAGCGAGAAATGAACAATTATTTCTGTTTATCATCATTCGTATAACTGCACATACTGCATATACCTGCTACCTCGACTCGATAAGCGAATATCCGCGCAAAACAAACAAACACCACTAATATACGATATGCTTGTCGCGTTGACAGTTAGTAGGTAATATTATAATAAACAACAATAAATTATTAACATTATTATCATCATATAACTTAACATTTTTTATTGTCATTTCAATGCGTGGGTTCTACGTTTTTCGGTCTTACGGACGGTCGGCGGAAGTTCGACGAGAATCGAGGACGATCGATTAAAACACACTATTAACGATAATGTGATAATAACGCGTACGACAAACGGTTGGTCTGAGGGGCGTGAAATTTTTAAAAATTTCGACGAGAACGTCCGGTAAACAATTATTATTATTATTTGTATATTATAATAACAGTTGACGTAGTAAAAAGCGCTGCGATAATGATAAGTCGCGTTACACCTCAAGATGTTCGAGTGGCCGATTCCGATCAAGGCCGTTGTACCCCGTCAGCCGTTCACACTCTTCTCTCACTCATTTCTCTCTCTTAACCGCCTCTCTCTAACACGTGCACGAAGTCGTATCCAAGACTTCCGAAGAATAAATACTTAAACGACCGCGGCGCACTTCACCGCCACACGTGCACACTAGCCCTGGGCGCGAGCACGCCCGAGTTTTTTAATAATAATATTATTAATTGTTAGTTTATTACGTATGCACATATCATTATTACGATTATTACCATCGTCATCGAGTGTGTCGGGAATAATGTATAAAACATAATATTGAACCAAATAACACATGACGCGGGTTTTTTTGTTTACACATATATTTTTCTTTCACTTTCGACCGATCCAGATCCGCGGTAATACTATATAAAATAATACGCATATTATAATATGATATTATAACGCGAATTATATAGGTAGATTATTATTATTGAGTCCCGCACGACAAATGTGATGGGTACGAACTGCGCGACGACGATTTTGGGATTCAGTTTTGGCCTACTCCCGATCAAGGTCACCGTGAAACTCCCGGTGTAGAAAAACAATAACGAAGACACGCCATACATATAAAACGTCGCATACATATTGTTATTATTACGATGTAGGACATAACTATATTATATTGGCCGTATTACGATGCACTGCTCGAACACCGCAACAGGTAGATGCCACGCGCGCCTAGACCGCACTTTTACTGTGTTTAATTTTATTATGTATAGGTACCTACCATTACTATCACGATCGGAATTTTACTTCCTCGGACGAATGTACATACACATATTATGTAAGCATGACTCTTATGATATTATTATATACTGTTATGGGTATCGGCTTAGCGTTGCGTCAGAGCGAGTCGGCGGCGGTTATATTACGTCCGTCGCCCGTGGACACATAACGACTGCACCGGGCAGCAGCCAGTGAAGACGTTTTAGAGACTCCACGTGCGTATATCACATTATATTATTTATCCACGACATAACGTAGGTATATAACAGTCGTCAGCGCCGATCTCGACCGGTTTTCCGGCCGACGAACCGAGTATTACGCGTCGATTGTATTATGTTACATTAAACATTATATTATTATATAGGTTATATTATTATACGGGTAGGTGAGATGTCTTACTATAGTCATGTATACGAATGGGAATGGGTGGGTAACAGTTGGAATACCGGAAAACGAGATGGACCGCACTCTGCACGGACAACTGCATGGTAATAATATTTAATACACACAATATAAGCGTACCTGTAAATGTATTATTTGATCTATCCGTCTACAATAAATAATTATTGGTCTGAGACTCTTGAATACGTAATACTAATACACAAGGCGATTAAACAAGCACTCTCACCCTCCCCCCCACTTTTCTATTTAATGATAAATGTATTCAAATTCTTATTTTTGGAATTTTCATATAACAAACTTAAAGACCATATTTTATAGTTAGAAAACTTGAAAATTGCTCATTCGAATATTGATTTTGATTCGTCAAAATTTCCACAAAAATTATCCACTAAATATTTTATACATGATAGGTCACGCAAGGGTTCTCATTTGATAAGTAAAAGTTGGTATCACCACACCTTATATAGTACAACAAAAAAACTCAATAATTTGAAAATAATACGGTTTTTGAATATCATTCAAACAATGCAAAAATAAGAATTTAAACAAATGCATTATTAAATGAAAAATAAGGCTGAGTATGATTAGTGAATCACCGGCCCCGTATGAGTACATTGGAGTTACGAGAAATAACAATACTTTTTTTATTTAATATTTTACTACTTTTTACTTAAAAACCTCACTTCGAAATCACGACAGCTATAATGCTATAATACTAATAATAATCATAATATGCTTCCGACTCTGGCAAGAAACTGCGTATGGTAATCAATCCGGTGTCGAATCGTAATAATATACGCGTTTACCGATAATAACATGGCTACAATAATATACGATATTTAAGTATTATATTGTTACGTCGACGCTGCGTGTCTCAAGTCGTTTTGCACGAGAACATAAAGTTTCGCTTTTCTTCTATGTAATACCGTGACAACGTACTAGCGTGCGTAGTATCTTAGATAGGTAATTATGTATAAATTATCCAACGACGTTTTTAGGAATAAAAATTTGGTGCGTTCTAATTACCACGTAGGCAATTAGTATAAATGTAACGAGTGTTTGACCTCTCGAAGTTCTCCCGAGTACGATATTAGTCTGCTATAGTAGGTACTCTAAGAATAATTTTATCGAATCACATTTTTTGACAATTATTACAATATTATAGAATAATTTATTTTATTATAATATGTACTTATATTACTGTACGATATGCACCTACACGATTTTTTTTTTTAATGAAATTTATCTACAATATATAATTTTATCTTAAATTCGATTTTAATTTCTCAGAAACGCGATAATTTATTTTATTATTGTAGGTATATCTAATAGCTATTAAAGGTGCTCTATAAAATAATATAATATTGTTTTGTATTATATTATATGATTATTTTTATTACAGTATATAAATTATAAGTGGTTATCATATGGTTCTTGATTTAATTTTTCTAATCTATATTTTCTGGACGAAAATTGAAGTATAGGCGTATACCAAAAAAAAAATATATATATATATATGTTATCAAGGAAATACGATTCATTCGCCCGAACGTAGTAATACAATTATTAAATAATTGCAAATTCTAGTCGAAAACGGGTTTTCAATTTTGAAGCGGAATCGTAAATCCAAGCCAAACACACTATACAAGCCTAGCCTACAGCTCAGGTGTTGTGTAAGAACTACCTATCTATTTATATATATATATATATTAAAGTCTTCCTCATACGAGCACAAGTACACAAGTACACACATACACACACACGTACACAAGTTCGTACATTCGAATCATACCATGTGCATAATACATATAAAATATGCACCGTGTACTACACTCCTTACACAAACACAATATTTACAGGTACTAATCACCGACTAACATTGTTACATATTTTCCAATAAACGAGATCAGAATCTGATATCGAATCGAATTATAGTTGCCGTGCATAGGAAACCGCGCAAAGTCAAACTGTTTGTTTTGCAATTGTCCGCGTCGTCGCCGAAATAGGTATAATACATATTATACAGGCGTATATAGGTATATAGGTTTTTAAAGGGTTAAGTCAAACGTACCTATCTATAATTTTCCTTCACGGTCGTTAGGTCCGGCCGCGGCGCGGCGTAAGCACCGCTAAATTTTGTGCTAATCACCGGTTGACCTTCGGTCATCAACGTTGAACGGACAATAAAAAGTACATATATGTATGTATATAGGTGTTATAAACTATAAATAAAAAATATTATAATGTTCGTGTAGGTGCAAAACGTTCATACGTCTCGGCACGATATCACCGATCGATTCAATACGATTAATAAAACACGGTCTTGAACGTTTTATTAATCGCGCGAAAAAGAAAGACGTTTCGGGTTAGGTCTTTCATGGGCGAAAGGGGGGGGGGGGAATACCATGTTTAAGATGATGACCGAACTGTTATGATGAGTATAATGGGCGAGAGTGAGCCACCGCCTCCGCCGTGTCAAAGTACATGTGAAATCACACGTCGAGATAGCTGTACTGTTGGCGCGCGTACCAGCGATGAGTTGTGTATATGGTTTCGAAACACAATATAATATCATATACAAGTGCATTATTTTATAATATATATATTTTTTTTTTATTATATAAGATTATGTTAAATATTATATTGTCATAACGCATTGTTTTGTGATTCACTCGTAACCTCTGACAAATCATGACATGTTAGTAGGTACACATTACAGTAGCGCAACCAAAATGTTTTCAACGGGGGCCTTCGTTTGACGTGCCGATCGTTGCGAAACGTTGTTCATAGTTGTGTTATAATTATTGCTGTTATCTTAATGCGAAACTATTACAAAATCGTTATTAGTTGATAGTTTATCCATGATATTATATCTTAGATTAAATAAACATACTTAATAAATAATTGTATGCAGCTCAAGGGGAAGCGAAGGTCCGGACACGCCCATCCCCCCGGGTTGTCACCGCTGACACATTATAATATTTACTAGATGACATTCTTCACCCCCTGTATTCGCTATGCTAATTTCTAACCAACCCCCTAGATTATACAATCCGGATGTTTTATCTAAAAATGTTTTTATATTTTAATACTCACAACTTTCTTCTTTTTTTCGGTCGCCGTGACAGCGGTTGTCATCAAACACTGAATAATTGTTAAGCCATTTTATATAATAGAGAGATGCGATCGTTATAATAATATTTACTGTGCGTTAACCAAAGTATGTTTTCGTAATTAACTACTATTATACTGTTGGTCAAAGACATAAAACGCGGCTATAATGCGATATCGTTAGTCAAATAGCGCACGTGTACGAATAAATGGGTAGTGATTTTTATATTATTTATCTTTTTTCGCATCGTCATAATAATATATTCTCATCAGACTAAACGATTTGGCCGTATTCGCGTATCATAACGTCGTATTTACCGTTTTGATGCAGATTCCGATATCTTAACATTATCCGTTTATAAATATTATAAACACCGGCGACGAACAAATCGTGACACTCCGAGATTTATTGGCGACTTTTTCTCCAGTTCTTGTGAAATCGACATTATTTCTGATATCTCGACCGATTTTACGCGAGTTTGTTAGGTTTAATAATAATAATAGGTGGGCTGCAGTGAATGTGACACGCGACTTCGCGGGTTCTGCGTACCGTACTTCATAATATTAAACCCGCGCATTATTACGCGTATTATCCAATCACACAACAACTACAACATTAGCGGGTATCACTATTATAGCATATATTATATTATGTTGTACATAATAGTTGCGGTAATCGAAAAAAATCGTGTGTGTGTGTGTGTGTGTGTGTGTGTGTGCATTTATGCGCACAACCGAACCAGTTTCTGAGGCGGAAATGCGAGTTCGGAGGAGATCGTTACCGTTACAAATATAATATAATAATATGCTTACGTTCACGAATGGTTTAATAAAGCTTACATATAAAAAAAAACACGAAGTTAAGTACCTATACTGCTTTGTTTGTCTTGTTGGGTTAATATGAAAATATCACCGTATATCATAACACGGTGTGATGCAAACAAAAATCGAAATCGTCTATCCGGCCGAACGAGAGAATTTTGCGACGAGAAATCATTTTAATTTATAACCATACGTATCGCTTCATGTATAAAAATTCAAACCTCGGACATGATATAATATTATAACACGTCTATGCGTATGTTGTGACGACTTTAAAGGTTTAATATTGATTATACGAGATGTTCAGCTATATCGGTGTCCTTATCGCAAAATATCGTACAAGGTGAATAATTCCGTTGTCGATCCAGTTCGTCCAGACGTTAGGCCAGCACGCACAGCTTAGGTATAACGGCACGATGAGCCCCGATCAAGTCGGTCAAAATTAAAATATTCCAAGGTAAGGTCAAACAGATATAAAATAGATTCGGTAGTAAAATTATTATTTACAGTTTGAAAAAAATAATTGAGTGTACAATTTCGTATTATAACAAAAATGATATAATGTACCTAATTTAATATTTTAATATGCGTATCTCCTTGAAGCTTAAAAACAATAAATTAATAATGTCCGAACATGCTTCACGGATACCGAAGTACAACAGGTCCTATTCGCTCAAATGTCAATTTTGTTGTTTTTTTTTTTTTTTGAGAGAGAGAGAGAAAGATGTTGTATTTGTGGTCGGGGTAGGACGAAGGGTATTGTATAAGAATAAATTGAAAGAAATCGTTGAAAAAATTTGGACGCATAACATATTATATACCTATGACACATACAGCTATATACGATTTCATATATACAAATCTATGAAAACTCAGTGAATCCACTCGAAATGATAAACACTCAATGACAAGAGTTCGCTAAAACGTTTGAACATATAATAAATTATCGATTTGCTTCTACCTATACATTATTATTCTACATAATTATAATATAACAACAGTATTATAATACGTGATTGACGTAATTATCATTATATTACAGCACCTATATCTCTCACAAACAGTATAACAAAATCAAATTAATGTATGCATGTATTATATACGTTATTATGCATTTATATAGAACATTTGAACACAGACTTCATTATTTACATTTTGTACAATCGACTAATCGATATTAAAATTTATTATATATTATAATACGGAGAATGTATTCAATTACACATAAAATAACACAACACTACAGCACGCGATGAAGCCGTGAAGTTTTTAGTGTTTTATCACTTTATTAATCTATTAGCGAACATATTTTTATTTAAAAATGATTTCTTACAAACTGGTGTTAATTCGTAATTATTGTAAAATAAATGCTTATTAAGTATCAATAACACTATATTATGAATCATATATATTGTGGTTTTCAAGTCATACAGACCACATTGCATTGTTACACATATAATATAACAAGTGCAATATTTCTACCTATATATGCATAATAATATTAAATAATTCTTATCGGTAATCCAAAGTCTTTTTCAGATGAAATTATGAAATGTATGTATATATCTACTATGATTTGGTGCGAAATTGCATAACTAAAACGGTGGTATATAATGTGTCATAAAAATATATTTTTTTTTCTATTGGTGAAATTTTTGTTTTAGACTGTGCAATACATCATTATACTTATTATTGTATATACCTATAGCTGTTATTATTATTTTTTTTTTTTTTATGAATAAATATGTCTAATCACGTACAATAATCCAAGTATTTTATGCAATAAAAAATTATTATAATTGATATATATATATATATATATATATTTACGATACAATAAAATGTATGTTTTTATGAAGCACATAATATTATTTTTCACCGATATAGGTACATAAAAATATAATATTTTAAAACAAAAACCATTAATCAATAGTTTTGAAATTAAAATTATCGATTTTTTTTTAGATAATTTAATAATATTATAAATGTATAGTAGGGCTAGAAAAAAAGCAACCAACGATCGATACAAAAACTTTCAAATAAATTCAAGTTGATTTCGACAAATTGAAATAGCTCGACTATGAATACTACGTAAAGATTATATAATCATAAAACAAAGGAAATGCGTTGACACAAACTATATTGGAATTTTATAAACTGGTTTAAAATAATATCTAATTTAAATATTGTACGACCATATTATATCAAATACTATGTATACCATAAGTTACAATTTCTTAATATTTGTTATTTGTCTATACAAAACTATCGATTACAATAAATTGTTAAACTATCTTACAATGGTTACATATATGTATATTGTATACATTAAACCTAGACTAAAGTTTTTAGTGAAATACGTAGTTATGATGCTGTTACGAAAGTGTACTATCGTACTTGTGTGTTATACAATACATATATTTGTTATGTTTGTTTAGATAATTACCCTATATTTTTGTGACTTATAACATTGACTTTAAATATCTATTGGGTTAGATTATAATCAATACTAGTATAATTATTAATGTGATCACTGATTAGTTTTAAAATGAGAATGTATTTACCATAGAATCGTAAATAAATAAAATTATAATATATATATATATAATATATAGGTATTCGTCAAATGATGACTACGATAATGATATTATTTGAAACTTTAAAAAAAAAAGTAAAATAAACTATTTGAAAAATTTAAAAATGACTGCGAACGATACACATAAATAAATGTGTACATACACAAACGTACACACACACACACAAATACGCAAATACTCTCATATTATTGTAATTGAATAGTTCAAGCAGGTGTGGTGCATTTTGTTTACAATAATGTAACCAAAAACTATAGATGAAAAGCGGTCATTACATTATACTTCTGTCTTCTTTGTACATAATAATATTCTATTATCCCAAAAAACATACTTATCCGTAGATCATAAGAAACTCCTCTCTTTTGACAGTTAAAAACGATAATTTTTATTTAGATTTTAACCAATAATTTTGTATAATATAATGTTATAGAATTATAAGCTTAAATAATATTTTGTATTATGTACATTCTACAATACAGATTACAGACATCATGCAGTTTCGTTTTGATCCTAGGTCGATTGATGTTAATAGTTATGGACAGGTCGTATCTGGGCCATGTTCACCCGGGTCCATTCCAACGATAAAATAATATGTGTTTCCGTGACGGGATAGCACAACGGTAAAGTTATTTCCGAACAACAAACTCGAGGCCGATAACGGAATGCCACTAAAAGTGCCCATGTATATAATATTTATAAAAAAAAGTCACATTGTGTGTTTAGCTATAGGTATAAGCATAATACGTATAATATAAATTTATGAAGGCAAATGGAGATTTTAACGCCCCACGTCAACGTCTATCCCGCTGACCATACTCAACAAACTGTCACGTATTACGATAGCGATAACTATAAAAACACTCGTCAGTCGTCAACTTAAAGACTTACATTTGGTTTCGTCGATCAATGTATGTAGTTTATAGGAAAGGAGAATAAAAATGTATGTTAAATAATAATAATATAATATTACAGTGTACATAAGTGTGAGTTTAAGTATATTTCAACGTCAAAAATATGACCTATTCGGTTTATAAACGTATTATCAATAATTTACTTTTAATCGTTTATAATTATAATTATAATTAACAACATTACCATAATATTAAACTATATAGTTACAAAACGATTTACAAACACAACTATTCGACCAATAGATTTCTAAACAAAGTTTACGGAATCGATTAAATTGAAAACAATGATCGTGATACAAAATATAATATTATAATGAAATAACTTCTATGACAATTTTGGCGTTTTATATAATATATTAGTATTTTATGTTACCTAGTGATAAATCCAAATTATTTTTTCGGATATAACATTATAATTCATTAATTTCATTATGACCGAAATCGTTAAAAATCAATAGAATTCGTTCTTACATAATGCTTTGGTCTGTGATAGTGTAAAAAATAATACATAATTTAAAATCGGTTTAATAGTTTAGTACAATTAAGTACGTCATGCATGTTATGCTGTTGACCTTAAATATTGTGAAATGGACTTACATTAAAAAAATATATAGGTAGGTGAATTGGTACCTAACATTATGATATTTACGTACACACTTTACACTAAAGTTTGATAAGAGATAATCGTTAAGTTAGTATTTTTTAGTTTATTAAACCAAAAATAACTCGCAATTTATGTCCTACCTGATATAAAATGTATGCTGTTGACTGCAATGACAAATACATAGAATCGATAAGAAAAAAAAATAAGAATATAGATTTCAAAACACAGCATACCTATGTATTTTCAGTACTTAATATTCTATAAGTGTAATAATAACAGTAAATAAAATAAAACCTATGTTAAGTAATCAGTCAATGGCCTAGACCATTACCCTAGAAATAGTTTTAAAAAAAAAAATTAAATTGTTAGAAAAATTGATCAACATGAAAATTAAACTAAATATGATTATCAAACAAAATCTATAGTGATTATTTATAAAATATAAATACGTTTATTACTAAAAAAAATTATTGTTTAGTTAAACTATATGTTACGTATTTCAAATGTATTATCGAATAATTTTGTACTAGCATATTTTTTTCTTGGAAGAGGGCACATTATATATTTCAACTTTCATTTTAAAAACAATGTTTTGTTAATATATTATACATTGTATAAATATTTTTAAATTTAAGCTTAGTAGTTTATTAGCTTTATAATTTATAATATATTTTATGTAATACATACATAAAATATATTGTTAACTATAAAGAAACTATTAACAAATAAAATGTTAACTATTTAAATATTGAATAATATATAATGTTATAGTTGTAATAGTTGTTATAACTATCTTCCTAATTTATTTATAATGATTCTGATACTTGTATTAGTATTGCCAAATATATAATATTAAATTGCATTGAATTGCGTTTTATTTTACTATTCAGTCATGATTTATATAAAAATATAATATTTTGTATCATTTTGAATATATAAACGGTTTGAAAGGAAATTGCTAGATGATATATAATTAATTTTACATATGTTAATATTTTCCATTTCACTGACTTAAGAATTCAATCACTGCTCAAAACGTGCCAATACAATACCATATGAGATTTTTGAATCAACATATTATTTAAAATGAAAATTCTGATAAAATTATTTTCTTCGACATACTTATTTGTGTGAACTTTGGAAAATTTATTTACATATTATTATCTCCGATGTCTTCTCTTCGTATATGATTATTAAAAAGATAATTACGGATTTCCCACGATCCTAGGCATCATCAATCAAAATATTATGTACACGAGTACACGCATTATCACGTGACTAAAATGACTAAATCAAATAATGCACTACCTCTAAATAGTAAGTAATTGATGACAAGTGTTATACCCCTTCTTAAAATGACCTCTTTTAATTCTAAGATGAATTAACAAGTTGAACCCACAATGAATAATAATAATATTATTATATTAACGGGATTATCTCTATTTCGAAAGAGTCATTGAAGTGAAAACTGTTTTGATATTATTTTGAAATTTTATTTTTGATTATTTAAGCTATTATAATGTTATCATTTGAGTGATTCGAATCAGATTGGTTTATAATACAATCAATTTTTGCGCTATCTTCGTTCAAACTCATACTCAAACAGAGTTTATTTTTTGTTGAAATTCCAATTTTCCAACCTAAGCTAACCATTTGTGTAAATAATGGCAAAACGCTAAAAGTTGTTGTTTTAAGACAGGCTATATAAGCAAGAGGTAATTGACGAGATGAACTTAAAACCTAAATATATAGTTTATTCGATTATACGAAGGTTATAACATCGCCGTAAGCTCCCAAATAAACCACTACAATACACAATTATTAGTGATTACAGTTTGATATTGTTAAATGGACCTATTTCTGAACAATGAAAAACGATGAAATAACTGAAATAATATAATGTAATTTATAAATATATACTCGTGCGTCACCATTTTACGTGTAAATGCATATCGTTATTTAAAAATATATATTATACATCTACCCGTACACTTCTATCGTGCAGCAGAATCCTATTTAAAACGAAAAACCGTAAGCTATAAAATGCGTTATGTGTGGTCATTACCAGCTAGGTACCCCATAAACAACATAGAAAGCGCACAATTATAGTCCAGATTAAAAAACATCAAACTCGATAAAGTTTAACAACTAAAATCATTATTTTATATAACGCCTTGCTGTTAAATAATAATAAAAATAATACGCACACACAATCGAGACGTAATGAAAACGTTAAACCTAACCAAACATAAATCCTAATATAATTTTAATAATATGTATAAGAAAATCGTTTTTGAATTGTAGAAGCATGTTTAACAGACATTGTTGTCAACCACTAGACGTTACTACTATTCTGTAACATTTACGATATAAGAAAAGTAACTTTAGCGTATAACATAATATATTATTATATTATAACGGCATCTATTTCTTTTATCTCAAAACTTTCCAATAAATTACTCCTTTTTAACATATTATATAATGCCGCATATATATACGTAGTATATATATACTACGAGTTATGATATAGCTATTTGATATTTCAGCCTTGTACGATTTATGTTTAATGATATATACTTTTTTAAATAATATAATATATTATTATATGAGTTAAATCGAAATAAATTTCTCTACAAACACGAATAACATAATTGTATTATTATTGAAATGAAATTAATAACTAATATTAAGATAAGACTACGTATGAAGTATAAATTATTTTGTATGATTATTATTATTGAATTGATATTATTTATTGAAAAAGCAATTTAATTTATTGTTATTAATATTATTATTCGTATACTAAATACGCATTTTTGAGGCTGAGTTTCAATGATGCGATGTACCGCGAGAAGTTTTATATTAATAATAATCAGTCAGCAATTCGTCATCACGTGAATGTTACACACTTAATATGAGTAGGTCTAATGAATAATGTACAGTAATAAACACGGCATCAGTTCGTCTATTGTTCAAATATAATTCACTGATTATTTCTAAGTATTATAATTTATAATATTATAATATGTTTGTCGTCCGTCGAACGATTAAAACAAAAATATATAGTGTTCGAAAATTCATTAAAAAAAAAAAATTACATATTTTTTTTTCTTTTAACAAAACAAATGCCGCCGTATGAAGTTGGCAGAGACGTTTGCGAAACTATCGATACATGCAGCCATGGAGTAGCAGTCGGTTATATATACACATTATTATTATAATATAATATACCAGAGAATCATTATTACGTACTCGTGCGCACTCGAGACAATGGCCGACGCGCGTATAGCGTACCTGTGGAAAATACGAAGGACGAAAAGTTTTGAGATTGTCGTCGGCGAAGACGCGTGCGCGGGAAGGGGGCCTAAAACAACCGTTTGGCCGTCCGCCGGTGTGCGAATCGAGGACAAGTCGCAGCGGCTGCGGGCGCAATATTGTGACTGACGTGTCTCTTGATCTACTCGGCGCATATAATATAATATTGTACGTCGTATTATAGTCAAAGGCTAATGTCAGGGCCGTCCGGATCGCCAGTTCGCATAACATTATAAACACTGTTGCTCAATACTGTACCTATACCTATACACATATATTTTATTTTTTTGTTGATATTTTTCGTTTTGTCGGTCGTTTAGATATCATAATTATAATATATTATTCTTTCCCATGCGTATAACGGAATTTGAGCGCTAGACGCAAACGTATACCTAACATGGTTGAGGTTATACTTTCCGGCCGTCAGCGTATTATATTATAATAAAATATTCATTCGATATCGGCGTAGTACGAAATATTATTAAACGCATTATGCATCCGTCTTAAAATAATATGATATTAATAATTAAATCAATTTCATTTCGTTTACATTATTATACATATATATTTTTTTATATTGTTTTATAAGCTGATATGAAATAATAACATGTGTTAAAGTTCAAAGACATATGTCGAATTTATTGAACTAAACGCTCTGCAGATTGTACACCTCGAGTAGTCGTCTACGTGACATTCGATATAATAATATTTAATATTACGGTATAATATATTATATATAAGTAACTTTAGGTCAAAGTTATCATGGTGAAATAACTAATTGTCTTTTCGATAAATCGTTAACGGAAATTTAATAAATAAAAGAACAAACGATTGTTGTTAACGAATATATAATTTTAATTATTATTCATACGAAGTAGGTAGGTACCTATCTGTGTAGGAAAAAGAAGCGTGTACATATCAAACATTGAACTTATCAAAATATGAAGAATCATTGATATTTTTTTTACATTTTGGTAAATCCTTGTTATCGATAATAGGTAATGAGTCAGAGTTATATTTATATCTTTACAGCTTTACAAGAATCATATATAATCCGAGTACTTATTTTTCTTTAAATTTATAACTTATCAAAGTCAATATATACCTAATTACCGTACGAATATCATAGATATATAGTGCATTTCTGTATAATAAATTACCTTCCTAATAAATTGTTTTAACCATACTTTTATTTACATTCTGAGTAAATATAATATGTAAACATATACTATATGATATAAAAATTGTTTTAAGAATTTTAAGAATATGTAGAATATATCTTTATTAAAATATTGACTTTAATTTTTCATAATGTAGTTAAAAAATAAACAACACCTTTTAAGTTTTCTCATTCGATTTGACATACCATATTTTAGTTAACGATTTTCCATGCTCCAATTTTGTTTTGTTTATACCTATCTAATATAACGTCATAAATAATAAATATATTAAAAAAAAAAAAATAGTTCCAAATAACAACCTAATGACCCTATTTGCCTAGTCACGGGGACATAATCAGTTCACCAAACACGTACGCGGCTTTGATATCTAACGAAAAATTCATTCGTAACAAATTCTCACCACTAACCATCGAGTACCATAAAAGTTTTGTACACACACTTGTGCACATAATTGCTTACTTATAAAAAATTAAAAATAGCCAGGAGTTATTTTAGAGGTTTATTAAATAATTATAATATTTGACTCATCCACCTAAACGTACCAATTAATCGAATGTTAGCATATAGTGTAACCTTTTTTAAATATTACGACTTGGACTTGTCAATGTAGGCATGTAACTAATCGTTAACTCATTACTATATTTTATTCAGAAGTAAAAACTCAAAATATTTCAAATATATATATTATACTAATTTAAAATATTATGTTATATGCATTATGCACTATAATAATTATATCAAGAAAAAACGTTTCTCATTTCTGATTGGTTTTAGTTAAGGAATTATTATATTAATTTCAGAAAAAATTATCTAAATTAATTATTATAGATACATAATATTATTATATATATAATTTTTTTAACGCCTATATTTTGTTTAATAAACATTTTAGAACTAATAACTTACTTCTATAAATGTTAATTGTAATTTTGTAAATTGTAATAGATCGAAGTGGCTGACGCAAGTTCCATTTATTTAAATGTTTCAAAAAGTAAATTTTTATATTTTTTTATGACAATGCAATAGCAATATATATACGTACTCATTACACTTGGTTGTATGTATTTATAGTGTTTTAACGTCGTATGAAATATTATTGTGATTACACCGTGTTCGAAAGTATAATTGCCTGACGATTATTTTTAATCACATATTTTTTTTTTTTTTTTTTTAATTTAAATTACAAATAATTTGACATTAAGAAGATATCAAAAATAATGATAGTTGAATATGACTTAATATCTAATATACTATACACACATTTATAATGATTTTGGAGAGCGCTGATTCATAAATCAAAATCAAAATATGTTTAGGTTGTTTTTTATGTTACATGATAGACCTAAGAGGGTTAGTCAAAATTTTATCATCTCTTGTTATATACTTAAAGCGACAAAGTCAAATGCATTTTTACATCTATAAAATACAGTGCAAGTATCTAAATAATACGTTTACTACTTATGTATCGGACACACTTTTTAATAACGCTATAACATGCAATAGAATATAATAGTCGATACTGTTTTTTTTATCTTTTAACAATATAAAAATAAAAACGAAAAAAAATAACAAACCATAACGTTAATCACGTTAATAGACCATTTATTCAACAGACATTTTCTAAAATTCTTTAAAAACACATTGTGCCTCTTGGACAATATATGTATGATACTATAATGTAACTTATACATATATATTATATATATATATATATTGTTAATTATAAGTCTACATGTTTAAAAATCCAAGGTTTCGAAATTTTGAACCCTATATAGGTACAAGCATTATTATTATTTGCATTTTATAGTGATTTTTTACTGCGCATAAAATAACAATCTAGAAATCTCGAAAAATTTAAGATTAACAAATAATTAATTATTATCTCTTTCATAAAATCGATTTGGGTTAAAGTGAAACGCAGTAAAGCCAAGTATATTTCATCGATTTATGTACGAACGAAAAAATAATAACATCTAAGGTCCGATATAACATTGCAAAATATTATGTATTTTTAGACTAGAGGTTAGGTACCTAACCTGGGACAAAAAAGTAAAATCAGCATTCAAAATCGCACTAAGACAAGTTTGTCACAAGTAGGTACCCAAAACTCGTCAATACTATGTACGTGTTAAAGATCTATCAAGTCCAAATTTGAAAACTCGTCGAGTAGGTAAACAAGTATTGGGCATCAGTTCGAAATCGGTTCAAAGAATATTATACGACATTTGTCAGAGAAATCGCAGTAGACCTGGCTCTGGTAATTATAGTCAAATAGATAAAAACGGCAATTTAGTATTTATTTATTAATTTCTACAGAGATTGAAACAACGATCGGGTGGACAATTTGTTCGAGTGATTATTGTAATTTCGATCATTGATTGTGTCGATATTATAATACAGTTACACATCATAATATTATATTATACGAGTAAAATATGACGATAAGACCGCAATTAAACACGCAATCGTAGAAAAGTTTGGTGAACGAAACAATGGTAGGTACAGATATAATATAAATACGTGGAATTATTATCGTACTTAACGCGTACGGCTAGCCCTTAACAATAAAAATATTAAAATACTAAAATATTATGTATTAAACCACCTGTATTATAGTTAAGTACCTGGTATTTATTATATCGCATATTATTACTATTATTGTACATATACAAACGCCCCGGCGTTCGACGAGACTTCCGCGTACGAAAATAAATTAATTATTGTAATAATAGTAATATTATTACCGCAACATAATGTAGTAGTAATTGGTAGAATGTGGAAGTAAACTCGTTCCTTGCGGCCGATCATCTCAACGAATTGCGTTCAATTTCAGGCGCAATTAAAATTTCGACCGTATCCAGTAGGTATACGCCGGGATTCGTGCTACCATGTTATAATGTGAATTATACATACGTGTGCGAATACATCGGTGCATGTTAAGGAAATAATAATGATAATAATATAATGCTATGCATAATATTGTTATACCTTCGTAATATGCGCATACGCAATAGCCACAACACGGTACATCATTTCATCGAAGAAGGGAACGTGTGTGCTGTAATAATGATATGTACAACCTTTTTTTCGGACGGTAAATATGCATATACGTGTGATAATTCAGTCGGGATCCGGAAAGCCGTAATTTTATTTTTCCCGATCACTTACGCGAGACGCCGCCGCGAGTAATTAATATGCCCGATTATAGGACGCACATGACGTATTTTGCTCATAGTTTACTTTTTTGATACTTAAATCGATCACCGGCTATTATATTATTATGAAATCATGATAATATTTTTTTTTTTATAAACATCAGAATTCTTAACGACATGCTGTTGCAGTAATTCCGTACCACATTCTCAACCTCTAATATTATTATCCATCTTCAAAATGCCACACACGCGCACTGTGTACGATGTAATATTATACGCACGAATAATAATATACGATAATATATATATCGTATGCTATATAGGCATATTGATGTCATCGGGGGCATTTTTTTTTTTTTTTGTTATACTGATCTCAAACAGCTTCCTGGGGTTGTTTTGATGTGCCAACCGGATCCGGGGTGCTCGAAAGAACATGCAATTCCCGCGTCTATTTATCGCGCGGTCGATGAATGATAAAAACCCATTGGACTCGACACGCTCTAGTAATATGTCAACCTGTGAAAATCGTCTATAAGTACCCAAAAAACTCGTTCACCAAACAGAAACTTGAGGGAGAAAATCATACACTATTCATTGTAGTCTTTCTACTCATCTTACCATATGATCGTCGTTCATTAATATGACCACGTGTCACTGCTGCAGTATTCATATTATACTATACTCACGGGAGGCGTACGTGTAAATGTTCAAGTGAGTGTTTCCTTTGTGCATGTGTATGTGCGCGCGCCTGAGACGTCAGTTAATTGCAGAAAGTGAAGTGGAACGATTATGTTTGGGCCACACTAATCGTTTCGGATTTTGGCGAAATCAATAAATTAATGACGTGCACATTAACGACCAGCTGAGGTATGTGTATGCAGCGTAGATATATGTATAATGTAATAATTTTACATATTATAATATAGGCATTCAGCATTTTTAATGAACATCAATGAGCGATCGCTGCAGTGAAAGCGTATCGTGTCAAAGTCAAACCGAATAATATTACAATGGGCGAAAAAGACAAAAAAAAAAAAATAAATAAAATAATAACATAATATTAATATCTACTACGTGGAACCTGCCGTCAGATCGTAGCTGAGTAGGTAGGTCCTACCTACTGGCGCGCGAGCCAACAATTATGGCCCTTTTGTTTACCCGCAAAGAAAATAGTCCTGCAGAGATGGCCCCGAGATGTTTTAGATTTTTTTTTTTTAATTTGTTTGTTATTATTGTCATTTTTTTATTATTCGCGCAATTAAATTTTCTGAGAAAACGTCAACATCAAAACTACCGACATAATTATATAAATAAAACACCTAACACTTATGTAGTATGTACGTTTGTCGTCGTCGAATAAATTTCCTAGTCAATATTATATTATTTGAAAGTCCATATTATAGTCAGATATTTTATGTACAAACGTGTGGCTTACATGTAATACAACTGCTACAGGAGAGGTAAATATCCTATAATATTATATACGAGCTAATAATCATTATTAATGTAATATGGCCTGAGGAAAAACAGCTTTCCGTGTACATTACGCTGTGATTCTGTGGCCAAAATTTTACTTAAACAAATAAAATGCAACCAACCAATAAGCTAATAGTCAAATAGATATGTATTTTTTTTTATCGACAAAAACTTAAATGCATTCAATTAATTTATCACGACGCACTTAATAATTATTTATCAAGCCATTAAAATAATATCATTCATTAAATTATATTGAAATGCTATTATTTTAAGCAATACAATATTACAATATCGTACAATAATTTCGATTAATATTAGTCTTAAATCTACACTCTTTATACGTGCAGCTTACAGAGTGCGTATTAAATGGTAACGAGGGGATAAAGGGAAAAATTAGCAGACAATACCGCATATAACAATAGAGCTAAACCTTACAAAAACCGTGGTCCGGTTACCAAGTACGATGTTAATAGAAAAGAGTCGTTATAATATTTGGACGCTTTTACGACACGCATACAAATCCTCTCGGACATAATTTTAGATAAATAAAAAAATGAAGTAAATGTAATATAATATAAGAGAGAATAAATAGGTACTTCTAGTTTTTTTGAATTTGCGTATATTTAAGATCAAAATTTGAACTATTATTATAGCGGAATAATATACAATTATATCATTTTTTAAAAGTAGTAATTTCATGTAAGATATTACCTACCTATAACACACAATACGCATACTGTAAAAGTATATTTTACGAGAACTAATGTCAGTATAGGACAAAAAAAAAGAAATGTCGGAAAACTGTGAATAAGTGAGAAACATTCCACCGATAATGTGCATTTACGTAATGGATGGTGGTATTTTTTTTACGAGGGCAGCAACCTTTATGTTAACGGTCAACTTACTCAAATTCGGAATCTTTCGTAGCGGAATTATCTACTATATTTTATTGAACTACTATGTATTTGATAAGAAACTTTATGTTATATTCACCTATAGAGCTGTTATTTTCCGACGCAATCCGGTGGTGAAACGATTATTCCTGCGCGAATGTGGTTGCGATGACTGGCTGTAATGCTGGCACCAACAATACTCAAGACGGAAGTAAAAATTTTAAAATGAACTTTGAAAAAACGCGTTGTGGACAGAAGTGCGAGTGATGGAATACGAAATGTATAAACGAAGAGTATGATGAAAAAATATGTATATGTGTATTTAAACGAGAAGAAAATATAGACGAAAACAAAAACAATATGATATAAATTTACATAAATAAAAAATCCGCGATTAAACAATAGTAATAAAAAAAAAAAATAATAAAAATAATAAATCACAAGCGGCACAAAACGAATAGAGAATTTTTTTTTTTAAAATATATATAATATTATTATAACGACGATGTCATCGGTTATAATAATTGATAATAATATATTATATTATATATATGTAAACGCGAGCGGGTGCATGTCGTGTGTGCGAAGAGAGCACGAACCTTGCGCGGAACGACTACTGCTCATTTGCCCGCGACTACACAACGTACGACGACTACAGCGGCGGCGGCGGCGGCGGCGTTGGCGGTGGCGGTGTCGACGGCAGCAGCGGTAACGTGTTGACGACGTGCCCGCGCAACGGAACTCATACCGTCTCTACTATGCGTTACAGAAATGAGATCTGACGGTGAACTCGCGATGCGGTGACGGCGGCGCAACCGGTACGCACACACACGCACAAGCACACGAGCACACACATACACCGACTCGCGAGACGGACGTGTGTTGTATGTATTATTATTATATTATTATAATATCGTGTAGATGAAAAAAAAAAAAATACATATATATATACACACAAATATAAATGAATATGTACGCGTAGGTACCTAAGCGTGTATACTGACGATACCGTCTCGTGTGTGGTGCGGACGCGAGGGAGAGGACGAGATGGAATAATATTATATAAAAGAGAGAGAGACGGGGAGACGGACGAGTGACGGAGAAAAAGAGAGTAATCGAGAGAGAAGACCCCGTCTCGATCGGAGGGCGGTGGACGACTACGCCGGCACCGTCTTGTTTCGTGTATAATAATAGGTAGGTACCTACACGTATTGTGGTACCCGAATACGAAGATCACAACATTGGTATTAGTATTGTTGCGTGGTCTTTGGTTACGAATTACGGCGATTGCGGTGTGATGTGCGCGAAGGGTCTCTCGACCTGCAGTGCACGAGGGCCGCGAGGGTGTGAGAACGCGTCGCGCGCGCAGTCATCATCCCCCACTGGCGCGTCCCCTAAAAGAAAACTCTTCGGCACGGACGAAATAACGCATCGAGGTCCGTGTGATTTTTTTGATCTTTTTTTTCCCCGAGTGCGACCGATTTTACAATGGTTTAATAATATATTCGCCGTAGTAATTGGCACGCTCGTGCGTCAAACGAAGCGTAGAATAGACGAAAAACTGTAGTAGGAAAAAAATCTCGCACGCGATATTATCTTCTTCGTTCGACGACCGAAACGTTTTCCGTTATATCGCCGCTCACACACCAACTACATAAATGTATAATATAGTGTAGCGTCGGCAGAATTTTTATTTTTTTTTTTTTTTTTTTGTACATCAAACCGCTTCTGCGGAGGGATTTTGGCGCAAAAAAAAAATTCCTGACAATAAAACCAATGTACTATATAAACGATCCGCTTCTATCATGCGGTAATATAATAGTATAATATTATATTAGTAAATTATTATGACGTGCACGGTGACAATAAAATTATCATTTATGCGCACAATAATTGTTATACCGTCACAATGAGCCAACGTTGTCACATGTACATGCTAATTGATTTTTCCGACGTGTTAAAAGAGTCACAATTACTGTTTTTAGACTATTTGGTCCTACGTATTATTATTATTATTATTATTATTATTATATATATTATATAATATAATATATATTTTTATACATACCTACGTGAGCTAACGTTATGCAATCTGCCATATTACTTTACTTAAACATACGAATGATACTTTATTAGTTTATTACAATAATAAAGACGTGTGTTTTCGATATTATATATATAATAAGTTATTACGCTAATACCAAATAGTATTTTATATTATCAATAAATCACAAGGAACATAATTTTATTACCATAAACATTGATTTTTAACAATTGGGTATCAATGCATCTACAATTTATTAAAATTTAAAAGATCCCCAGGCGTTTTAGTTAAAAATCTGTCAAATATGTCTTAAAGTATTAGGTAAACATGCCTGCTATGTACTTCCATATCATACGATTTAAAAATAACTTAGATACTATAATATTGTACTTTAAATATAAATATTAATCGTTAATAATCATCAAATAGGTAATCCTTAAAATACTTTAACGATAAAAAAAAAAAATATATGGTACCTATTTTGTATGCATATCCACAGTAAACATAATTTTATGACAGTTTATACTCGATATAATAATATAATATACATTAAACATTTATTAAACATAGATAATCCAATATAGTCGCATAACAATAACAGACAATTTATAAGCTAACTACTAGAATAAATACCATACAAATTAATTCTTATCATTTTGAGTACAGTCAAACAAAAAAATTAATAAATATTTGACAACATCAATGATACAAAAAAAAAAAAAACACTACCAAATAAATGAATTTTGAGAAATAAATCAAATAATCGAACTTAGTCAAAGATTATATTCTCATAATAAGACACTATTAAATTTAAACTGTGCCGTGTTTACATATCACATCTCGGTGTCAATAATATCCGCATTAGAAGCTACATACGTATCATTTTGTACCATTTACTATCGTACTGTATTATGTTATCAGTAGACAATGTGGATTATAATACAATTGACCGGAAAAATATTCTCACTAAATAACTTAAACGTGTATTTCAATATAAAATATATAAGCGGAAAACATTACCTGATAATAAGGTCCAAACCAAAAAAGAATGGAAATATCTTTCGAGCTCACTTTCCTAAAAATAAAATAGGACAAATGCAAATAATTAATGGTTTTATTATGTTTTAAGTTATATATAATAATTAATAATTCACATTTACGAATAAATAGTATAAAATAAATTAAAAATAAGCATAAAAACGATAAAAAAATTAACATAATATACCTAATACAGTATCTATAATTATGTAAATAATAATAATAATAAACTATTTTATGTCAAACCTCTGTACATTTGAAGCTTTTGAATATTCAAATCGCAAACAATGAATCTATTAAAATAGTCATTTAAATAACTTTATTCTTTAAAAAAAAAAAAATACCTACATTTATTTCCAAGCTATTTAATATTATAAGACATAAGTCATATCTATAATAATATGCATAATATTATGTAAAAATACATTTAAATAATTACTTAAATTTTGTTATTAAATTATTAACTAATTTTTATTGTTTAATTTTAAAATAATACAACTAAAGTTTTATTAAAATATAATGGTGAGGACATAAGCATTTTACAAATATAATATTTTATCACCAACAGAAATTATTTAATTATAATTTATAAACAATACTTATATTTTTATAGTACAAGTATCAGACATAAAACAAATATTTATTGTACACTGTAAAGTACAAAATATAATAAAGGATGTAGCAGGACTATTAACAAATATAGTAACATTTGTAATGGAAGTTTGTTAAATAGTCGTGTTACACCTTATACAATAAAACAAGTATGATGACCTATGATACCAAGCTAGTATACCCTTCAAGTCACTATTAATTTAATAAACAAATTTAATTTTCTATTAGTATGATTTCTACTAATCCAAATATATATATATACATAAATAATTGTATATAAGTAAAGTATATTTTATAAAGTTATAAATTGTGTTTTGAATTTTTAATATAGGTATAAACTTATTCATATTAGTATAAAGCTTTGTATTGTTTTGCTTAGCTTGGTAACTTATAACTAAACCCTTTGAAATACATAATTATAAGAAATTAAATTCAAAAACTAAATCAAATGAAACTATATTATTCTTTATTAAATAAAAGAAATGTTTTAAGGTTCATTTTGTTTGATTTATATCAATAATTTAAGAATTTTTATCACTATTATATTTTTTTTAAAACTGAGATTTAAAAATATTAAATATTACCCAACGTTTTAATTTGAATTACTAGAATTATATTTATACCTAAATAGTTCATAATTTAATACGAAATATTTATAATTGAATAATATTATAACTTTTTAATAATTTAATATGATATTATTTGTATTAAGTAAACAAATAGAGTTTCTAAATTATTTATTAAGTTATAATATATGTTTGAAACTTAAAATTTAAAAAAATATTAAATATACATATTTTAAAAAATCCAAATATTTCAGAACCAATTGTTACGCTTCATTGTTCATAAGGATTTAAGGATTAGGCAAAACCACGATAATATGGAAATACCTCTACCACAAAAATGGATTAAAATCCAATACATAAATATCCATAAGAAACTTAAGATCTCCAGAAGAGCTCTATACTAGTAACTAAAACAAAAAGTGGAGATAGGGAGTGTCCTCGGCTGCACAAGACATATTTCTATTATGGATGACACTGAGTAAATAACTTACGACAACGAGCAACACTTTCACTCAAACTTTAAAATTATGTTAAATTACTTATATACAATTTTATCTAATACTATCACTTATTGAACACATTTTTTTTTTAAATTATTAATGTTATAAAAATAAAAGTATTATCAAACTTATAATATGTAGGTAATAATATTAAGGACCGTTCTTACAATGTCCGGCACAAAGTGTCGGTTAAGACTAACCGGTAGAATTCTATCGGTTAACTAATGATAAATTCTTCAGGTTAGTGTTATCAGGCACTAACCGAACATTGTAAGAATGGCCTAAAGTATGTTGAATGATTTTAAAATATAACACAAAAAAAAAAAAAAAAAATCATGTTAAAAAATTAAAGTTAGTTTTCTATAAATGAACTACTGATTTACTAAAAATTATCCAGTGACTATATACTTACATAAGTAATCTAAATAATATAAAAATGAAAAAATACTATTAATATTTGTACTATTTATTTTTATGGCAATATTTTTAAGGTACGTGACACTATTATATATTTAAAATTAATGAAACCAAATTTACATAGGTACAATTTTCTTATAATGTCAATGTGGCATCTACCTTAAAATCTAGTTTTTACATTATAGTTTAAAATTATATATTTTTATTTTTTATGAAACAAAATTTAACTAACCACAAAAAGTTTTCATGATTTATCAAATAAAACAAGATAAAACCATTTTTGTGTCAAATTAGTTTATGCTTATAATGTTTTTATCATTTCAATTTTACTGATGGTGTAATAGATTTACGATGATACTACTAGCTATTACCTACACTACAGTGATTATAATTTAAATTTATATTTAATGTCCTTTAACCAGGTAATAGGTACTCTATTTATATTTTATACATCTTATTCGTAATATTTTTATCTAATTAGATATAAAACTATAGTTGTACAACATTAAAATATAATAGATTTAAATGATTTACATTTTTTAATGATTGAAAATGAATAATTCACATTATGACACGGAAATGTGCAATAAATTACCAATAGACAATAGTATTTAAATTGTGTACAAGACTTACTCAAAAGCTAAATCTAGCATTTGAGAACCCCTAATCTTAATAGAATAACAAATGAAATGATTGTTACAAGTGGATTTGTTAAACGCAATAAACATAATAGGGTTCTATCATTTTCATCAATGCGCAGATTATTTACAAAACTATTTCTGATCCTATAGTTCACAGCTTAATTATTATTATTATTGTGAGTCACGAATGAGTGTTCTCATTGATTTTTGCAAAAATTAACGTTCAAGTTTATATTTTTTAAATCATTAATATAATAGATATATAATATATTATGTATAATTTAAAACAAAAAAATAAAAAACAAAATATTTATCATAGTTTATATAATTAATTATAAGGCCAACATTTGTACATTAATTTATAAATAACAGTGATCAAAAACTAAGTTATCTTCATTTATCAAGTTAATAAAGATAATTTATTTCATATTCTTATAATGGTATGAATACAAGTACAGATTATTATTGTTAGATAATATTTGATGAGTCAGAGAGGATAGGAGATATATTTTTTTTTTAAACCGTTTATTAGTTCAACACAACAATTTACTTGTTTATTGACACAATTATTAGTTTAATAGAATTAATTTTAATATTTGATATAACTATATAAGTATTTCGTAATTTTGACTGAATATTTATACATGGATTGAAATTATGCTTAATATATTATTTATATTTTAGTATACAGTTTGTAACCATGGTATATGCTTATAATAACTATAGTAACTAGATAAAAAAATACTAGATTTTTTACTTTTAAAAAACATCAATACAACTTTTTCAAAGTTCAAATATTATTCATTTTTTATACGAGTAAATTCTTAATAAATAAGCTAAATTAAACCATGAATCGTTTTATACTTTTATAAACTAATATAAGCTAAATCTTGAACTTTTTGATTGAGAGTTGAGATAAATGGAAAAATTAAAAATTCATAAATATTACAAAAAACAAAAAAAATTAAATCAATAATGGTGTTTTTCATTTTGGATACCACTGATTATTGAATAATATGTTAACCATTTTTTAAGTATTTTAGTATATTAATTGTTACAAGTTATTAAAAAAAATTGTGACAGTAGTATTTGGAAACATAACATTTAACAATAATACGTAGTAAATGTGATATACATAATAATATGTATAGCACGCATCATGTGACATTACGATATATACTACGTGATCGTTATAAATTAATAATTATAATTTTATTTATTCAATATTTTGTAATATATCTAACATTATAACATCCAAATATTATATAATATATTATATGTTATGTAAGTTTTATTTTTGAAACTTTTTTTTAACTAACGTATATTATTTTAACGTACGAGGACTTATAAACATAATAAAACATGTGCATATAATATCTACGTATCCAGATATTTTTTTTTGTTTCTATAAGTTTTACAATTCAGAGCATCTGTTTAAAAAATTGTACGAATAGCAAAATAATAATTGCTTTCCACAAAATACCGGCAGTATATTTCCTATTTTGCATAATTACTTAAACAGATATACTCGACGGTTACACTATTTTTTTCAGAGATAATATTATAATGTAGTTGTTGCTATATATGGAATATATAGTTTATTATGCTTCTTAGTCCTTACCCACCAAATAAAATCTTCCCTAAATCTCAATCATGGAATAAGAATTAGATGTACGTAAGCCCAGGTGTTAAACATGTTTGACAGGTAGTAAGATTTATCGTTTTTTGTTCAATTTTTTTACCTTTTGTTGCCAACTGGGAAGATCATTAAACCTATCATACAAACTCTCCGAACAGGTGAATAGAACTCTTTTCCCCTCTTTTTCTCTTTTTCTCTCTGCACCCCATCAGCAATAACACATCGGTGGGATGATACACTACAGACAAGGGTTCTATTGGAATGTCAAGGTTATTTGCAGGCACTTATACTAGCTGGACCTTCCAATCGGTGACCGATACTTTGTCCCTCCCCTTCAAAAAAAAAAAAAAGATTTCATCATACAGAGTCTTAAAAGTAATTTAATTTAACTTTTGTTTTAAATATATTAAATCGGTAAATTGTAATAATATTTTTAACTAATTAAGATAACTGAGAAATATTTTATATAAGAAAAAAAAAGTCAACTTATATATACCTAAGTTAAAATAAATAATTTACACTATTTTTTTTTTTTGATTAAAATTACCTGGTAAGGACCAAAGGGTAAAAACTATGTATCAATAATAGTTTATATACTATATATTTAGTAAAACAAAATACATAATATTTACGTACTTTTTTTATTTTTGATTATTCAGTATATAAATAATAGTAAATAAAACCGGGTACAAAGTAGAAAACAAATTAAAATAATTAAATATGCTTAGTTCTAAAACATTGATAAAATATAATAGTTTACTATAAAATATTTGAAAATTAAGACACGAAAAGAAGAAAAGTAAGTGAGAATAATGTTAAACGATTGAATTCAATACTATAAAAAGGATTTTGATCAACAACTATTATTAAACAATTATTTTCTTGAAAAAAACTTCTATTTAACTAAAAATTAGTAAATATAATCGTTATTATTATTATAAAACGAAAAAAATATCAAGAACTTTAAAAATAAATATAAGACTAGAAATTAGAAAACAAAAATAATTAATAGATTTTTTGTATCTATGAACTTGGTATAAATTTAAATCGTGAAATAATTGTACCAATATTGTTCAAATGTTCAATATCCACATCAGAATAGGTAAGAGCAGGATAATTGGATTAATTTTTTCTAACATGTATTATTATTTTGAGAGATGATATTTTCATATAGCGTACACCGATCTATAATGATTAATGAAGTGGGGACTATGCAACTAGGCGAATGACCTTTCCAGTGGTTGATAAAAAGTATATGTCATTTAAATGAATTTATTACTACGTAAATATATTTTTTTTGATGGATTGGTTAGATAATAGTATTTACCGATAGCCGATAGACGATAGGTAACAGTATATTATGATTGTTGTGTTCAAGCCATTTTTATACATAATGATATAACCACAAAATAGTTTTAAGTGAGTACATGGTTCACCTAAGGCAAACATATCTAAATTTTGTTTTAAAATTCTGATTTTCTTATATATTATTTAATGAGTTTATTTTCAAATACTTGGATTTTTATACCATTTCAGATGTGTCCTATGACGATTCAAACTTTTTTTTCCAAAGAGAACCGCTTTTTCAAATTTAAATTATTAAGCAAACAAGTTTTTAATACATTTTTATGTATACAAATCAAAATTTGAACGAATAGGTATTTTGTTAATTTATAAGTACCAAAGTCTTTGGTCCAAAGACAATAGAATTTTGTGTTTCTACCGAAATATATTTTTAAGACATAGTGTTCTTACTACGATTATTTGAAAATTATATTATAATTTTATAATTTTATAAAAAAATTTTGTACACTATTATTATAAGTACAATATAATATATTTTATATTTTGTATAAAACATTTGTTATGGATTCCTTGTAACAGATACATAAAATGTAATAACTGAAAAACTACTCTTTCATATTTAAATTTAGTTTCATCAAAATGGAAATTTTTATCATCTACTTGACAATTTTTAGCACAAAAAATGGTTATTATTTGAAAAAAAGATGTATGATAGGTACTTAAATAGCACAGGACATACCCTTAAAATTATTAAAAAAATATAAGTATCTAAAAACATGGTATTTATAATCATACCTATATAATAAAAAGTTTTACATTCAAAATTGTGATTTATTCATTTTTAAATGATATAAAAAAGGTGTATGTATAAGCATACTTGCAGAATCGTTCTGTATAAAATGTATATGATATAAATTATGTATACTATAAAGACTATAATTATATATTATGGTTCTTTATTTTAATTTAATAAAAATGATAACATTAACTTTTAGTTATCATTATCATTATTTGTATAGACAAAACCACTAAATAATAAAATATATATTCACTGTTTAAATATTTTTTCTCTTCATGAAAAACATCCAATGTGATTATATATAATAATTTTAAGATATCTACTCATTATAATATTACTGTGAAATCGCAATAGATAATAACTATAATTTTAATAAAATTAACTTTATTATTATTTGACTAAAATATATTTGCACTAAGTGCTTAAATCCAATAAAACAGGTTGTAATTATAAATTTGTGAAAAAATGAACCTATTTTAAATGACATGCATATTAAAATGTAATAATAATAATAATGTTACTATATCGTGTCCTTAGTGCGGTTAATATAAAATGTATACGTAAAGCACGTAAAATTTACTTTTAAATTACTTTGTACTGTCTCAAAATTAGAACCATTTTTAAAACTTAAATTAGCAATAAATCATATAATGTTATGTATAAACCTACCGTAGAAGATATTATAAATTTTAATTTACTTTAAATACATATTTTTTTTAAAATTTTTATTGTTATACACTTAATGCGTAAACATGTTTGAAATAATAATTAACGTTCTGTGGTTAAATGGCATTAGTAAAGTATAGTATTATTTCAAAAAATTTACTGTAATTATTTGTAGGTTCCGTGATTGAAGAAGCGTTTCGCCGCCGTATCAAAATCATTAGCATTCTCGTTTATCGGATTTAATATTATAGTACGATTACATATTATTATGATGTTGCAGTCTTGCAGTATACGTGATAAACGTATCGAAATCATAAACCAATGTTTTAATAAAAATTAAAAATATGATTACTAAGCAGGTAAGTAGATAGGTTTATAAAATAAAATAAACAAAAAGCACTTGTCTCACGATTCGGACGAGGAATCGAACTGAGATATACCTGATATCGCCTTGGACAACGACTATCTGAGGACACCGAGTGTCCATTATAACTACTATTAAGTGTATTAAACGTGGATACACATATATGTATAAAGATCGTATACCCATCTAATATTTGCGACCTCGAAACCGATCGTACTAGAAACACACATAATAATATAATGTGTACAATACATACATACACATTATAAGCATTATGCAGTACATTCTGTGGCACTATATACCATAATATAACATTCGTACACACATATGCACGCGCGTATTATTATAATATTATGTGTACAATATAATATTTTGCAACGAGTCGTCGTCGGTTTTACCCGCAGGCCGTTGCACTGCTTCGATGTTATTAACGGCCGGTAGTTCAAAAGCGGTCTCGAATGGAATTTAATTTGATGTCAGCTTCCTGTTTAACGTATAGTATGGCGTTTACGCACAGCCGTACAACAGGCATGTTATATACAGGGCGAGCGGATTAAAACCGAACGGAGCTACTCATCCCCGCGATCTATATTTTATCTCGTTCATCAATGCCACTCTGTTTTTTAGTAAGTATATATAAGTAGTATTCGTTTAAATTTCCCAGGCTGTCTAAAACCAACAGCATCGACGGTGAGAGACGAAAATCGTATTGCGTTCAGATTTTCGTACAAAGTAATAATATATAGTAACAACAAAATAATCGTCGGCGGCGGCGGCGTCGTCGTATATTATTAAGGAAAATTTAACACATTTTATTCGCGGTAAACTGGTTATGACAAAAATCTTCTAGTTAAGGCGAATAGCACAAAACTTGTTTGCGTATTATGTATTATTTATTCCCGGTAAACAGCATTGTAGTGCTATACATTTTGAATATGACAAAACAAATTTTAAAATCAAGGAAACGATTGGTGTAACGTTGTTTTTATTATTAATATTATTATAACTGATTATTGCGTTTACAGTTTTTTTTTACATTATACTATTAAAATATGAAACCTTCGAATCAATTTCAAAGTATATTTTATATTTTACTTAGATATTGTTTTAAATATGGATCATATAGGAATAAACTCGTGTAATGTTTATAATTATATTTATACAACCAAATCCATTAGAATGTTATTTACATACTCAAGATAAAATATCAATTGCATAGAAGCCAAAAAAATATGTTGAACATTTTTTTACTATTGGTCATTACTAGTTATTATAACAATTAGCGAATAGCGATATAGCTATAGAAATCCATAACCATTTGAACAAATTAGAAAATCTATCTGTTTCAGTTTTTACTTAAGTATAGTTAAGCAATACAGTGTTAAATGTTATACTTCTGTTCATATAAATTATTATATTTATATTATTAATTAAATGATTTATGTTAATGTAGTACAACGGTCATGACTTATCACAATGAAACATTTACCAACTATACAAAATGAGTATATATGTACATATCAAATATCTAATAAAATAATTATATTAATATAAGATAATATACTATATTAATAATGTTTTTAATTTTACAAGAAACTATTTATTTAATAATATCATATTTAAATAAAAAATAATTGTAATAAAATGTTAAACCGTTATACTGAATATAACCTTTCTTTATATATATATTTTTTTTATAGAAAATCACTTACAAAGACTGTATCTAATAATACACGGTGCATCTATAAACACAATATATAAGGCTATATCACGACAAAATATTATAATAGGACGTTTGACCAAAATGTGCATTGTTTGTTATTCGTTAGGTACGGCTTTAATTTATATTTTAAATAATCACAATATAAGTGTGTATGTTTATTGCGATACTTAAATAATTCGTGTTAAATAATTAAAATGTTCTCGAAGGAAACAATATAAATAAATTATTACGATATTAAATCTGCCCCAATTATAATATAAATGGCTATTATATTAGGTATTGTTATTATTATTTTTTATTATTAACAAGTTGTCAACATAATATATATATATTATGGAAGTACATATTTCACCTATTTTGTTCAAATTTATAATAAGTTCATTATATGTATTTAAATGTACTATATTAAAAATGTTTGACCTAATTGTGTTTTATTATTGTACTAATAAACAAAATTTGTTATATTATATTCCATTTAAAAATTTAAATTATACGTATAACATATGATCGTATAATATATTGAATACTTAGTTAACATTATAGCTAGTACTATATTAATTCATTTCTATGATAATATATTATTGCCTCTTTAAACAATTTCAAAAGAATTTAATACTTGAATATGTCTTTATTATATTACAAGTACAATTAAAATTCAATTAGGTCCCTACGTAATATTTTATTTTATTACTATTGTTCTTTTATTCTTATATAGCATATGATAATATATTTTCTGTAATATTGAAAGAGAAAGTAATGTATCTTAAGACAATGTTCATTTGATTGAAATACTAAGTAAAAATCCAAAAAATATTTTTAATATAACATTGTATTATTTATAAAAATATCTATCCAACATATATATTTATTATTTACCTATGTCCTATATATAAATTAAATACATTTTTTAGTCAGGTACTATTAAACACAGTAAAATAAAATATAGGTAAACAATTAAAATCATAAGGCCAAGAAATCAATCTTAAGATTATCTTGACTTATTAAATTATAATTATTAGCATTATATTGGTTAAAATTTTCTTACTATGAGTATTTGGAAAGTTTTATTTTTATAATATAATATATATGATTAAATGTCTAGATTTATTACACATTAAGTGTAATGTATCACGTAATTGATAGTTATCATAATTTATAATTTGGAAGTTGTAAGTATTCGGTACTTAATTTAATAGTCTTATACATTGATTTTAATCAAAAAATGTATCAATAGATCTAACCTTAATAAACCTAATTAAAAAATGACAAATATATAAAATAATTTATTATCGATGATAATATCCAATAATTATATAAAACAGGAGTCACTTAATATATTATAATTTATGTTGGAATACGGATAACATAATCAAACGTGTATTTTTGTAATAGAAATATTTAAGTTAATTTATTATAGTAATATGTAATATTAGGTACCTACTGTGTAATGTTTATATAATTATATTTTTATGTTACTACAATAAGTGCTCCGTACATATTCTTTATTTGTAAGTTGATTATTTGTTATTAAAATATATATATATAAACCGACCATGAACATAATATATAATATTTTTCTTTTTTTGGTATTACGAACGTTTTTAAATGTTTACTTATGTTATTTTTTTTATATATTTTGAATTATAATATATATTTTATAATAATCGACGATTTAATCTTAAATAGATGTAACAATCCATATTAAAGTAATGAAATGCAACAGATTAGTGGTAAGAACGAAAGAAAAATAAAAACCTCACTCTGCCTATCCTTCACTCTCCTCCTTTCACTCTAATGCGTTCTTGACCCGTTCTTAACACACAAGTTACTTGCCATTATCTAATTTCATATAATATTCCTACATAAATATAAAGCACATGTGTAGTTACTAGTTACGTATACAAGTTTCTGTGAATTTTCATACTTGATAAAAATTTTTAGAAGTACTAATGTAAATATCGATGAAAATGCAAACAACACACTACAATTTATTCGCGAAATCAATTTCGTAATACAATAGGTTCTAGGTATATAAAAAATAAATTAATAATAATATGATTGAAAATGTTATCGTTGTAATTTAAGTATACCTAGGTGTGACACATCTTTAATAATAATATTATAATCACGAGTAAATATTGAATATGTGGATTGTATTTCTGCGAACTAACTATTTAAGTTATGAAAGAATGATTACAGATTTATGAAGCAGGTATCGTATGTATCGTAGGCACCTACTACTAACATTTTATTTACAGGAATTGAATGGTAAAAACACACAGGATATAAATGGTTGGGTATCACGTAATCGAAACCGGTAAAAACACTCGTGTAATAATAATAAAAAAAACTCAACCGAAGGTGAAAGTTAACTATGATTTTTCAAGGCAAAAAAAAAGTCGATGGATAAGATTCGTGTAATAAATTTGGGTTCCCAGTATAGGAAATTTGGTTAATCGGTATCATCCTATTAGTATTTACTAAGATTATATTGTATAGGAGTAAATTAAATTGGTATAATAATTATTAATAGCTTCCTACATGTAAAATTGAAACTATTCCAAACTAAAATATTGATATACAAATAAAAAAAAACAAAATAACAAGAAGAGTCACAGGGAAACAAAACTATTTTGTTAAACTACACAAGTAAATAAAAATTAGTCGTAAGTAAAATTGTTTGTTACCAACATGCAATTTGAAAATAGTTAATGAACATTGTAAAGTACATATTCAATTAGATTAATTTTACACAACTCGATCCAATTCAATTAAATTTTGTACTTCATTAGTATCGCGAGAACATATGCAATAATAGATTTGAAATTTTGAATTAAAAAATTCATATTCACATATTTTAATACCTTTTCTTATATAACCAACAGCAGAGTAGACTCTGTGTGAACTTTACTATTCCTACATACTTTAATACCTAGTTAGACTAATAATAAAAACTACAAAATATATTCCTTAAAAAATAAATAAAAATTATAAATGGTGGAAATTATCCTAGATATGAATATTTTAGCAGTGATTAGTATATCATATTTTAAACGACGTGCTACTATTATATCAGATCAAGTTATTTTGTCTACAGAAATCTATTATTCGATCAAATGATCAGCGACAACGGTTATTCTATAGATATAAAACATATATTTGCCTAATTATATAGTGCAACAACGATGTCTTACAAATAAAAATCAGAAACTAATTTTTTGCACTTGGTATTCACTGTTTTATATATTAGATTTAAATTATACCTCCTCACTGAGTAAGCTATTGTAATAATTAATGTGTTGAATTTAAATTCAATAATAAATTATTATATGTTAGAAAAATGATTCTGAACAAACGATACAGGTGGATCAACGTCATATATTTAGTAGGTAATGTGTTTGTATTACTAGTCATTTATTTTTCTATGAGTAGTAGGTATGATAAGTCAGAGTAGGTCGGGTCAGATATCTTTATTTTTCATATGAATATCTAATTTCGTCAAAATGTTAACTTAAAATACGTATTAAAATTTTTGACCGTGTTTTTAGATACTTCTGTAAGAACAATTTGTGAGAAACTTTGTACTCTATTTTTAAGCATTTGACGACAACAATTGAAAATTTAACTGCATAATAATTTGCACATTTCTATGATTTTAATGATACTCATATTATTTTATGTACATTGAAATTGTAAACACTACGTTTTTGTTCCATTTATCTTAATTTGAATAATCGTATTTAAGTTATACAGATATGCATAAAATATATACGAAAATATAAAATATACACGTTAACTTGATTAACAGGTAAACAATGGTATGTCCTCAATACCTGCCTATATTAAATTTAAAAGTTGTAAAAACTTTTAAATCTATGAGGAATTGATTATACGTTATTTATTAAATGACTAATGTCTCGTGAAGTACTGTAAAAATAATTTTTATTTTTACCATAAAAATTAAAACTAAACATCAATAATATCTTGTTTATAATCAGGTAATTATTGTTATTCCCGCTTCTACTACTACACATACATACTAATCCAAAATTTCTGGTTGCGCCATTGCAAGTCAACATATAAAAAATTAAGAAAATTATAAGCAAAATTGATTTGGTGATTAAATGTTTATAAAAATATACTTATAACTATACTTAAATGAATATTTCAATTCGATTTTTAAAATTTTACTCACCTTGCAGTTAACCTAAAAATTGTTTAACAGAAAATGTATAAAACATCTTTTTATAAGTGTTATACCAATAACATTAAAAAAATTATTCTCAGAATTTTAATAACAGTAGGTCACCTAAAAACATATAAATAATCCAAAATCATTATTAGCATAGAAAGGTAGTACAATAAATGTGGCCTTGTTCCTTTAAAAACGATTATGGTTTAAAAATATAATAAATAATAATAAACAACATATAATAATAAATTAAAAGTATTATATTAGCTTAGTCATCTAGAGATAAAACTGTCAATAATAATTGCATTTAAGTATTTAACACAAATAAATAACTTAAATTTAGGAAATTAATAAATTGATATTTTAATATTATTCATTGAGTTATGATAAAAATTATTTATCATACAAAATAGATAAACGAATTGATTGGGTTAAGTTGTATCAGTTATATGACATTTTAACCAAAAATTACTATGTTGTTTTGATGATTTTAATTTAAATAGCTGTATAAAAGGTTCAAATTGATTAATAAATTATTATTAACAATTTTAAAATTAAATAAAAAATGAATATTAGTTTATAATGCATTTTAGTAATATAAATTTTAAATTAATTTAATAAAAAAAAATTTACATATTATTTACAATTTGTATTGATATGAGTAAGTTATAAGTTGAATCTTACCTTATACATTAAATCAATATACAATAAAGAGCCTAGTTCCTAATGCTTATAATAATTATTTTTATCAAATAGTAACAAGAACTGAGTGTAAAATGTATAGAATTAATTTTAATCAGTTTGTATAAAACGACTAATAAATTGAAATAATTGGACAATTTATCAATCGGTTTTAAATTTTTAATACCATTGAGGTCATTCTAAGTTGTTTTTATTTAATTTTATCAATATTTTAATTTAAAAAACATAAAATTTATTTAAAATAATTTTCAATTGATTATATAACAATGGTTGGTATTTTTTATAATAAATATTTTTTAAAACATTAAAACATATATATTATAAGTATATAAAATAGTGATGTTATAGATTTTTTTTAATTGTGACAATATATTTATGATGTAATCATTCGTATATATATATATATTTTTTTTTTTTGAAACACTTAACGTTTATCATTTGCAGACAAAAGAACTGAATTTAAATAACATATATATAATGCACAGGAGTTTATTGATATTATACTCTACAGTATACACAGTGTATATTATACACATATAAATATGGAACAAAGAATGAAAAATAAATTAAATTGTTCGGCTGTAGAATCGTCAAAATATTATCTATGTTGTCAATATAATTGGTTGAGAACATATTTTAATCTAGAATACATTTTTTTTAAATCTCTTTATTTCTACTTTAAAGGAGTTTGTGTAGGGGTCTGAAATATAACATATTGTACGTAACAAATAAAATTTGAATAATATACATAATTTATTAAACCCTTGTTTTTTTTTTTTTTAATGTATTTGATTTTATAACATTACTGAATCGTTAGTATAACCATTTATTTCACTAAAATAGAGCATAATATCACAATATAATTTTGATTATAACAATTTGGTTAAATAAGTACCTATAGGTACTTTTAAACAGTTGGAACCCAGTTTGCCCTTTTACACATCACATTAAAACTTATAACAATAAAAACCAAGTTAACTGCAAACATTTTTGACAAAGTTAATATTTGTAATTATGTATAAACTAGAAACAGAGTAATAATTGAAGAATTCTCCTAAACATCAACAGGCACCTTACTACTTCTGTAGCTATTTCGACCACTGGAAATTAGTTTATATAATACAAGAATTCTTAGTGTCTTTACATATGAAGTTTAGTTGTAAGTCTATTTAAAATTTAATAAATAGGTATATATATAGTAAGAAAAACAACTGTTAGATATTAACAAACAAATTATTGTAGTTATTGCCCATGTGTATTTGAGATATTTGACTTTAACTAAGTCGACCACAATATTACTTCTATCATGATATTGGACACCATACAATAAATAAAAATAAAATTATTAAAAGGTGTACTTAATATTTCAACAACTAAGTTAAAAACAATACATTTCAAAATACGTTATGAAATCTATTGATAAAATATTGGATTAACATTAAACGATTATTTTATAATAAAAAAACTACAGTAAATAATACAATAAAGTAGTATCTGAAATTGCTAAAGAAAGCTATTTAACCTTTACACAGAATATATTACAATGGTTTAAACACGTTTTGTGTTTATACTTTATTGAACAGAAGATCTTCAAAATGATACTTGAAAGTGGGCTAATAAAAATTCTATTGAAAATAAAATTGAAAGTAATATGATAAGATAAGGGGACAATATTCAAGATATGGTGAAAGACACAAAACAATCGGAAACTTTTGTGCACAAGAACCTATACGATCTGGGTCAATCGGATTAAAAAAAAGTATGTATATAATATTTTATGTATGATATACAATATTACAATAGAGTATGAAATATTTTATTCTTTACATAATATAACGATTATTGATAATTATTATTAATTTTTAATTGAATTCATTGAATATTGTATTAAAAACATATAATTTAAATCATATTAATTATTTTGTCCTAACTAACACGATTACTTATAAAAAAGTTTTTGTGTTTTGATTTTCGTATTTTATTTAAAATTATAATTTAAGTTTTAATTTTATAATTAGCATTACACACTTACAACCCATTACAACCCAAATGGCCAAATAATAAAAAGCATATCTCTGTTTTTTACACATTTGTGTAATGATTTAAGAGGTAAATCTCCTGAAAACATAGCTGCAATATTCAATAAAATTCAGCTTAAAAATAAAAACTAATTACTAGTTATATCTACTGTTGTATTATTGCTATGATATTTCCGACTACAAACAAAGTATAATTTTCACATACATTACATACGTAGACTACCTATTATTATATTATCTGAATCACAAAAATTGTTACATAAAATCCAGGCGCATTGCCTAACAAGGTTCTCCTACTCATACTCTAAATAACATATTGACCAAATATCATGTCTGGTTGTCTTTAATATCTCTATACCTAATGTTTTAAGTACGATTAAAAAATCGTAAGTTTATTTGAATTGTTAGATAATCAATGATAATATTATATATTATATAACATTATATCTTCGTACGAATACGTTTTCAGTTTAAAACATTCTTCCAAGAACTGATTATAATCGTGGTATTGATATACCTATATGTTTTCCATTCAAAACGTGAGGAGAGAATATTAATAGTATAAACTTGCACCAGTTTAAATATAATAAATGGAAAGCATTGAATGTATTGAAATTGTTAGACTCAAATACAATACAAAATGTATTAACATATAATCTTTATTTGATAAATGTGTTTAACTTGAATAATTATAAAATATAAAAATTAATTTGCTAGCAAATATTACCGAATTCATGATATACTTTTTAACCAAAATCTAGAGATGCTAATACTTACCCTAAATGGAAAGTACAAGTACAATGGTGAATGAAAATTTTCTGATGGAATACTCTAAAACGTATTTACATGAAGTTATAATAAAAATGTATATAATATATAATATATATAGTTTATGTATACAGATCGAAACATTCAAAATTATTTTTGAACTGGAATAATTTTTAAAAGAATATATTATTATGTGATTCACTGAATAATAATATGAATATTATAGCAATAAATGTGTGATGTGAGATAAAATCGAAGAACCTTTGTAAAAAACTTATACTATAAAATAGGTAGGTAATAATATAACATTAACTATTAAATGTTAAATCAATATTTTTTTTGAAAAATACTATACTTTTTAAAAAAAAAAAACAATATTTATTGTGATTTTAAAATCCTCTTGAAGTATAATATGCATATTATATGATACACATGATAAATAAAATTCAATATTAAAAATGTTATATGATATATTACGATATCGTTCGACATCATTTTTAATATATATTGGTAAATACAGGAAGTTCTCAATGTCGTTTAATAAGCCATTTGTTGTCTATCTATTTTTATCAGTACAACAATGCTATAAACGATATTATGAAAATAACTTTGATTAGTCTTTTAATATTTAACTTAAATTCCAGTATCGAATTCAGACACAATATGCCACAATGTTGAAAAAGATAATAAATCTAAACCCAAAAACGTATATAATGGTAAACAATTTAATACTGCCTAATTGACAATCTTGCATTATTAATAATTTTTAATATACTTATTAGTAGTTTTAATTATACATAAGATGATTCAAAATTAATTTCATGTTTAAAACAATTATCCTCACTATAGATGTCTATATAACCTATATTTAATATTATATACAAAAAAAAAGAACTTTATTTTTTAAAATCTACCTACAGTGGCTGTATTTCATCGCAATTCATCAAGTATGCTTGCCCCTATTTTTGAATTCAATACTGTAGTTATTGGAATTTTTATTTATACTTCGGCTTCATTATTATCCAGTTCTTAGATTTTTAAACCATTTAAGAAGTGTTCTATATTGATACAATTTTCAAATGAAAACTAATTTTTACATTGTCAATAATTATTCTAAGTAAAATTAAATTTTTGACACAAAAAATACTTAAGTATTATTTATTAAAATTAAGATTAAATACAAAACATATACTTTATTATTTAAGTACAGTAAAAAAAAAAAAAACTGTAAAATATATACTTTATTCATTTCAGCAATAAATAAAATTAAGTTTCAAATTTAAAACAAAACAAAATAACAAAATTCAAATACTACATTGTATAAATGCACATATTTATAATAATTGTTAAGCTAATGAATTGTGAATACATAATATAATATTATAATAACTATAATAACGAAGATATATTAAAATATGATAAGACCTAACTAAATTGTATTTCTTCATTAAAATTATATCAAATAATATTCGGATACAAAAAGAAGATATATCATATTTACGAATACCTTGTTCACTCAGTAGTCAGATTATTTTTGATTATTCATAACGTATATTAACAAAAAGTAATGATTAATATTGATGGCATTTAATTGTATAAAATTTTATTCTATCTATAATGTACACATGTAAATGGCAGTATTTATTATATTAAAGTATTAATGAAAAGTTGAACGTTCTTGAACTTAAGAACCCTCACGGTCATTCTTCGCAACGTGTCTACAATGTATGTCGTATCATAATAATATATCTGTGGATCGAGAGATTATACGCAATTTGGATTCATATACTAACATAATTTAAAAAAAAATATTATATGTAACCATTGATGTCGACCAACATTAATTTATTTATTTTTAAATATAAACCAAAATTTGACAGGTAAAATAGTAAAGTAAAAATAAAATAATGCTATGTTTTTTTAGGATATTTTTTAAAGAATGATATTTCAAAGAAAATGCTTTTTTGTACGTCTATAAATATTTTATCTAAATATTACCCTGTATACTTGATTGCGTTTGTATATAATATATATTTGTAGAGTGAACTGTTAATATTCTAAATTGGATGTGCTCATATATTATATTATATTTTAAATTTAAATACATAAAAAAATACTTAAAACGAAACTTATTAGGAATTTGAATGTCAACAATATCTGATTAATAACAATTTATGTCATCAATTAAAATAAATTACATATTATTTATATATATGCAATATATCAGTGTTGTGTAATCATGTATGGTTTTAATTTTTTAAGAATTTTACCTAGTTTATTTGTTAACTGTTAATAAAAAAAAAATATTTTGACTTTTTATTTTAATAATTGGTCCTTGGGAGTAAATGAACCTTTACATAATATAATATTTTTAAATGTACCCATACATTCTTGATTTGATAGGTACAACATTAACTATACCCAAGGTAGGTAACTTATTTTAAGACATAGTTACTTTGAAAAAATGAATGTCCATTCCACTCTAAGTTTAAATACATTAATATGTTTATTTAATATGATAACTTATGTGAATAGTGAAGAATTAGACATTTTAATAAAAGCTAACATGATGACGATAGTAATAATGTATATTGTATACATTGAAAATTATAGTATAAACGTACTAGACTACAATCAATGTTGTATCTTAATCTTAATTTATGTAAAAATTAAAATGTTTAATATTTGTAATATTGATTTCAAAAGGTTTTTCCTAAATTTTTTTAATATCACTTTCATTACGTATTCTGGTTAAATCTTGCCATACATAACTCATCTTATTTAAACTTAATAAAATGCTTATTATTTATTAAAAGTAAACTATTTGTTCAATATTTAATAGTTTTACAATATAGTTTATCGTTTAAAAAATAAAACCGTATAATATAGATGCATCAGTTTAAAAAATAAAGAAGAAAAATAGGTCAATTGGTAGGTTAACAATAGACAAACTTTAAATTCTCTAAAGAGATAAAAATTTTGAAATACCTAAGTTGTGGTTGTTTAATAAATATTACTAGGGCACATCTACTTAAGTTAATTGACATAATTCATACCTAAGTATGTATATTTCTATTTAATTAGGTACTAATAAACAAAAAAAAACTTTCCTGGCATTTTTTAAATTATTTAATATAAAACTTGCGCAAATAATAAACTACAATAAATTATTCCGAACACAATGACCACAATTAGGTACCTTACATGCTATATTATACACAAATAATTTTATTGTACTGCATTATAGATTTTATTATTTCTTGATTCTTATTCCGGCTTTCATTAGTACATGGTTAATCTACATTTTATTTTTATATTATTAGGTCATATAAATAACATTTGTGTAATCTTTAATTGAGCGCAACTTCTGAGTGTTCATAAATTAAACAAATAATACATACATCATGAAAAGCTTAAGAAAACATTCTATTTATAGGCGTAGGTACCTATAAGATATAAATGGAAGCAAGTTTAATATATTTTAATCAATACACAATTATTGTAAGCTTATCGAACGAACTTAACTCGAGATCCTCACATGACAAATGGTATATTTTCTCGTTATTGATAGCATTCAATTTTTAAATAATACACAAAAATAATACCTAGTATATAATATTATATTGTATAATACGAACAATAAACTATTATGTATACACTATACGTACGCATATAATAGACATATCACTCATATCATATGCAGAGAAAACTACACGAGTAGGAACTGAGGTTAAGTAAATTCCAGTTAAATCGTATACCTAAGCATATTTGTATATTATTGCGATGGTAATCCATGATGTGCTAACGAATTATTGTTGAATTGAGATGAGCTTCGGAATTCTAAACGGTCACAATAAAGAATATGAACAATGGTTATTACATGTCAGTGTATAGATACATTATATATTCCACGTGTATCAGCGACGATTATTATAAATTGCAAACTATAAGTGCTAAAATTCAGTAGGTGCATCTATTATACCTATATAGCATGTTACGTCAGTGCATAATTATTTTTTAATTTATAACGTAAAAGATAGGATGAAACAAAAAAAAAAAAAAAAATGTATAATAATAAAAATTTAAAATTTGTATAAATAAAATAGAAAAGAAAATAATAGTATTTTTTTTATCTTTATGTAAAAGTCTAAACACTTTAAAAAGTTTTATTTTTATAATATATAATTAAACTGGGAAGGAATTTGGAAGGCATTTTTTCAGAATAATACTAAAAACACTAGCAATTTGAGTACTACTCGATTTCAATAGACTGATACTGTGTTTTCATTTTTTAAAGTTAAAATACATTTTCCCCATCACCACTGTCCACTGTTATTAGTAAAGAAAATTTTAGTTTTATATCATAATACTAAAGTGTGTGAAATACTAATTTCGTTTATATTTTAAATTTGTAAATGTATTGTCTTATTATCATAAAATTGTATTTTTACTTTTTACATAAACTAGATAGGTATTTTATATATATTCTAAATAAGTAAGTTTAATATTAACTCTCGTTAACTATTAATAAATAATTTATTTGAAACATTTATAAATGCATATACCATAATATTTTAATTTTATTCATCCCTCAACGTATTCTATAATATTCTGTATTATGATTGTATTAATTATGTCAACATAACACCTTAAGGTTAGTAGGTTATCCATATAAATAAAACAAAACAAATAATTAAATGGTTATCAACGGGTAGAAGGTAGATGTTATTGTTTTGATTTATACAATTTTTCTAGCTAAAACTAAAACTCTAAACAAAGAATATGTAATCAATCAATCAATGTATTTTTAATTTGAACTGAAACAAATATAAATGAGATGTGAATTTTATTGACCATGAACAAAAAGACAGTCATATACATTTTGAAACATCTTTAAACATCTTTTTAACTTTTATTTTTAATATATACAATCTATAAATAGATTTTTACAATAAGCATGTTTGAAGATTTACAGTATATATGAATATATACTGGCTTGATTTACATAATATAGCTAACACCCAGTGCAACATCATTATACAAAAATGATTTGAAATATATGAACGAGTTTGTGAAATGATTCTAAATGAATCTCAAATAACTATTAAAAAATTAATTTATAAAAATAAAAACAACAATTAATTGTGTTATAATAACTATTGATTTTATTCGTGTTAATATAAGACTTTTTAATTTTTAGATGCAATAATGTTAAGTGAAACATGAACTACTATTTATATATTTTCCCATTAATACTTCTTCATGTAAACAGATTACATATGTTAGCTCACAATATTTATCATTTTTAATTTTTTTTTCAAATGTATTTTAACAAAACAACATATAGACAACCGCTAATAATTGTGAGGAAATATCGACAATCATAGATTTAATCAAGTTTATTTAAAATATTTAGAAAACTTATTTAATATCATAAAATAAGTTACAATACTGAGATGAGTAAAACGTCAAAACGAATTCAAATCTTAATAGTTAATACCCAATACTAAAAATTGTATTATACATTTATATGAAATCAAGAGCCATGTTAAAAGTATATAAACGTTTTAAAATCTATCAAAAATAAAATAATAGTAATAATAATACATTTTAGTCTTGAAATGGAGAAAATCTATACATCATGAAATACATATTCAAACATTACTTTAAAAGTGAAATTTATAAACTGTTCACCAAACAATATTATATATTTTCTCTCTCAAAACTGACGATAATGGTTCAAAAAAAATATATATATTTACCAGCAGAACACAACGAAAATCGTTTATGTTGTAGTCTTGTAAGTCTTAGGATTAAGAATTATTATATATTTTCTAAAATTAATTTTAAATAATTATATTATAGTATTCATATGTTATACAACTAGTGTATTAATACTTATACATAATTCACTAAACGTAGTCATTATTTAATAGTTGGATATTTAAATAGAAGAAACACCCACAAAAGAATAGTGAATATGTTTAGATGAAAATCTTTTTGTACATTACTCATTTAACATTATTGTATTGTTGAAAATTAATTCAATAACAATATTTTTCATTAGGACTGAAGAATAAATGGGACATTAGATATAATACTTTGATGACTTATAACATATAATATATAATTACTAATTAGATATCAATAATTATTTGACCAAGCAATTAATATTTATTATTAGAAAAACACTATGTTTATCATGTCGGGTCTCGCAGATATCATAAGTTTAATACCCGATGAACGGCCTCCCGAAACAGTCACATCGTCTAATGCCTTAATCGCAGTACAATATAATAAATTGGTTAGATACTATTATTAAATACTTTTTTTATTTTATGATTTCACGTGGTATATCTCTTATCAACATGCATACAAGTGAAAAGTAAATTAATAATAATAATAAAAAAAAAAAATGGTCAATGTAATGATACATTAACCATAGGTATAATCAATGAGAGTATGTTATATACCTACCCTTAACTTGACCATACATACTAACTTAACTCAGAATCATTCTTAGAATAGACCTTTTATTATTTCTTACTATTGTGTATTAATTATCAAGTTAATTTTGAAAATCTGTATGTAATAAAATAGTAACTATAGTTACATAAATGTTACAATAAAAAAAAAAATTTAAATCAATTATTTTTAACTAAATATAAAAAGTCCGAAATTCCTTTAAAAAATATTAACAAAATATTATAAAATATGGATACATTAATAATAATAATAATACTCAACAATTCATATTATTATTATAGTTATAAACTATTTAAAAGGCTATTTGATACCAAAATAATAATAAGTATAATAAGTAGACGATTATAAATCATTATTCCTGTGTAAATGTTGAGTATAGATAAAAAATACAAGTATAATGCCATTTCATCATTATTCAAGTTAAATATATCTTAAATTTCAGTATTTTTAATTATTCTCTAGGTATTGAATATACAATAAATTTATACATATCAATACAAGACGTAATGATTTTAGATTGAAATATTACAAGCTTATCTTTAAACAAATATTTTAAAAATAAAAAGTTTTGCATGAAACACTGCAACTTCAACATTATTTCGAAAAAGTACTTATATATATATATTTATAATTATTTAGGTACTTAATATTTGTGTATATAATTAAATGAATCATATTTTGTTTTAGGAAACCCTTATAAGAATCTCTGAAAATGTATTTGTCATCAAAATTGTTACGAATTTATGCAATACATATTTTCACAAATCCTTTGCGAACTATTTTAATAACTCTTATGAGTTATAAATTATAATCATGTCCATGTATTCCTTATGTAAAATGTAAAATTAACTAATAATAAAATAATATATTTTTAACTCTAATGAAAAATGTAAAAGTATGTTTAGTAATATAAATTGTATAAATTATAATATATTATATTTAGTTTACAAATCAAAGAATACATGAACTACTATAATATTACATAGATAAAATAAAAACTTATTTCTAAATTAAGTATTCAAATATTTTAAGTGGTAATTTTTATATAAGATAATATTTTTTATCTTAAGGCATAACATAATATTACGATAATATCTTGATTAGATGTGAATATACCCCGTCATTGAATAAGCCAGAGTGTAATGGATGTGTTACATATAAATTCAATCAATATATATTATGAAAAATGATTCTGACTGGAAATCTCCGGTCTAATTTACAAGTATTAAGAAAATTAATTTAATATATATTTATTATTTATATTATTATTAGTATCACCATTGAAATATATGCCAAGCTAAGAGTCAATAATGGATGGCTTCTTATTCAAGTAAATCATGGTGTGTGTAGACTTCAATCTTATATGCTTATTGTGCATTAATTTGTATAGATTGTGTATTTTCTTGTAAAAATAAAAACATAAAAAATAAAAAATATTATTATTAGTCATTTATTTTTCTATTTGTAATACACGCAGTAGGTTTAAGTATAATATTTTAAAAAACAAATAGTAAATATTATTTCATACAATATTATTAAAATTATTAAATGCCATTAACTTATAAGTCACAAAATAACAACATACTATAGGTGTGTAAAATTAGTAAAAAATAAATTACTAACATTCATTAACGTTTTAGATGAACTACTACTATACACAATGATGCCATAATATCGAATGCAATTTTTTCAATTAATTTCTCATCAAATTTGCATTCAATGTCAATTTCTCCACTTTCATTATGAAAATGAAAATTTTGATTTACTATGTTTAAATATAGTAATAATATAAAAAAAGTTCCAATATTGGTTACCATGGTTTTATTTAAAAAAATTATTTTTCTAAACTTTTTTGTATGATAGATCGAGATATTAATAAAAAATAACAGATACAGTCTTATTATAAATAATTGTTATCTATAAATGTATTTTTATAAACTAATAATTAATATGAAATATGACCTAACTAAAAATATAATGATTGATATAAAATACAAAATTTAATTTCAAATTCAGAAAAATTAAACTCTATTAACATTAAAACATAATTAGTTTAATCTAGAAAAGATTCATTTAGTCTCTATCGTATAAATATTGAAGAAAAATAAACGCACGTGACACAAACATAATAGTACAGTAAAAGTCATATCATGTTAAAATATAATTCTCCCTATGGAACTGACAATTGTATATTATTATAACTAAATCATTTGTCCCCTTCATTTTTCTCTTTCAAACAAAAATAGCGTCAAACGGGAAATAATTATAATTTATTTGTATAAGTAGCGGTATTGTGATTTGTGATTATTACTTTCTATAATTGCGCATAATCTAACCTGGGACTTAACCTTTATTCATATAGAAACGCATACTTTGCGGTTTTAAATCGCTTCTTTTTTTTTTTTTGTCTTTAAACATATTTTATTTGAATATGTGACTTATAGGTAATAGGTATATATATATTATGTGAGTTGATTTTATTTGTATTTTACTTACTATTATTCTTTCTACTGATTATTTTAAAATATAGATAACAATATAAAATATCTAAATATGTATTATACACCGATATTATATTGTGACCAAAACAAGAAATGGAGTAATATTTTGATTTTTATAAGTGATCCTTTAAAATTTTCAACAGGTCAAATTTCTAATACCAAAATTAGACAGCTATAATTCAAATAAATTCAAATAATGGCAAAAAAAAATTTAATGACTTTTATGAGTTGATAGGTTAATATTTTTTTACCAAATAATGACGAATTTTTCCAAGTGGTTGCTAGTAGAAAATTTGGTCTAATTGTTACTTTAGTAGAAAGTTTCCTTGGTACAGAATAGTTTTTTTCGTTAAATTACAACGATTTAACATAAAATTTAAATTGAACACTCATTACCCACTCAATAACGTTCAAAATATACTATATAAGGCACTGAAAATTCCCTTTTTTATTTTCAATTTTGGTATTTATTTATTATAAACAACAATATAAAAAGAGTTGAGAAAAAAATTAGTTTATAACTATAATCTAAACTAGATTTTTAATGGTAAACTAAAAATAAGGGTTTTAGATAAAATAACATTTTAATTTTGATAGTTATAGCGTGTAAGTAGTATTCGCGCTTGTTATTTTTTTAACTACTATTATTAGTTTACATGAACTGATATTATACACAGATGGTTATTGTAATGACTAGTATAGGATGCCAATTTTAACAACGTACTTAAAATGAAAACGATGTACAGACAACCATAAAATATGTTTGGTTATATATGTATGTAAAGTTCAGTAGAAAGTGAAAATATGTGTAAATGCTTATCTTTGAGTTTTATGAATAGAAAACTTAAAGAAATATCAAATCTCAAAGTGACGTGTTTAGTTTGATATTTACGTAAAATAAATGTGTTATTGTTCGACCTGTGTTCATTGCTATACATATTTTTTCTCATACCTAATTAAACTTACCAATATTTCGTATCAGATAGTAAAATATTATATTGTAAACTACCTATATAACCACTCAAAAGGCATATTTATAATTAAATAATGGTATAGTTTTTAAAATATTTAAAATTTATTAAAAAAAAAAAAAAATGTCTATTTTAGTCAACATTGAGTGAGCTAGATTATATATTATTATACTAAGCTTGGAACTAATGTGTTTAATAAATATAATATATCCATTATAATTTATATCATTTTTATAAAATCAAAGAAATTATTAGGTTTTTCAGAAAGTTGTACATAGTTGTTAATATATTAAAGACCTACGACTTAATTGCATATTATATTGTTGACGTCAATATTAAAATAAATTAGGTAAGGTGTGACCATGACGTGTGTACATTTTACATCGCTGTGTTAAAGATATTGAGTGCATTGGGCATAATGCACCTGTAGATGTAGTTCATTTCAAGTGCGATCGGTGTTGTGAGCGTTTTAAATCATTTTTTCGTTGAATGCACGGGAAAGAATTTTATATTACCTAAATAATTTTATTGAACAATGAAAATTTAAAAGTATGTAAAATGTACAACTTATTTCAATTCTAAAACAAGACATTCAATAACACTAAAATATTTGATAAAATTATCTATCTATTTTATAAAATATAAATCTAACTAAACACATCTTAAAATAAGTGCTTTTATAAACAAAAAATCAACATTAAAAAGTTTATTACAATATCTATTTAGGTACTTGCATAAATTAATTAAAATGGTTACTATGCAAAAATATACAATATTATAATTTTTAAAAAGTAGGTCAGCGCATTTCGGTGGTGGATGTTTGTCCATCGTCCAGTATAGTGTAATTTTACTGTAGGTATTCGATTTGAATGCAATATGATTGCATTTGATTCTGAGTGGAAAAGAGGATCTTTTTTATTTAATTGTATTCGTTTCTATGGTGATAAAAAAAGTCGTAATTATTTTATATTACCTACATAATCATGAAGTTGTACATTTTTTCTCCTTTAATCGCTTTTATTTCGAGTATCATTTCGAAAATCGAAAAATGACCTCTTTAAAGTACCTGCTCAAGAACATTACCTTTCAAAAAATAAATATGTTATACTTGTACTTTTGAGCAAGTTTAGAGGGAGAAAAAGTGTTTACAGAATAAAAAAGAAATATCATCATTATAAAACCAATACATTCCTCGCTCCGCTCAGAATCTAAAACTTGAGAGCAATTCATAAACAATAAATTTACATTTCATACATACAAAAAAATGTTTATATAAAATTATGATAATTTTATAAAATAATTATTAAAACACGTTGGCTACCAGACTTGATTTCAAAAATATTTTTTTATTTACCATGAGTATCGCCCGTGACTCACAAACAATATAAGTTTTCTTGGTTATTGAATTCTACATAACTTTAAAAAAAACAAAATACCTGAGAGTCACCCGCAACTCACACGATACACACATAATGACAATTTGTGAGTCCTTCGTGACTCTCATGGTACATAATCAGAGATCGTCAAAATTATGGCTGTTGTATCATGATGTGTGTCACCCGTGATACTCATGATAGCCAACGTGTTAATTATTATAAATTACTTAAATATATATATATTTTCGTATTGTACAATTCATATCAAACTTTGCGTTAGAGTGCAGGGAAGCTTTGCACACTCCCAAAAATATATTTGAACGATGTACAATGTTCATAAACATGAATTAATCAAAGTTTCTATATGAGTAATATAAATAGTAGGAACGCTATTAATCTAATCCATTTATACATAATTAAACAGTTAATATACATGTTAGGGACAAAAATCAGGAAAACCTCAGAAATAATCAAACAGAATGTGAATTGCAAACGATATTTGGGTAAAATGTTATAATCGAGCTTTTTCTATAGTATACCTAGTCAACTAACCAATTTTATTATCAATCAATAAAAAATAAAATGAAGTAAAAATTGTAAAAAACAATTAGGTAATTTCAATATTACATATTATATTATAAATGTATTTATACAAATTTCCTCTAGCTACCTGAAATAAATTGTAGTAAATAATAATATTAAATTGTATGTTAAATGTATTAAAAGGCTAGTTATATTATTACGATGATGAATAATCATGTAATCAATCAACTAGTGATTCCGATGGCACCGACGAGTGTTGAGTCATATTTTTGTAAATTACTCAAAATATTTATTAAAAACATAAGTATTTAATATAACACTTAACAACTAATTATAATATGTAGGTATTAGGTACTTAATCTAAAAATGTATCAAATCTATATTATGTTATTAAATTATTCGTTCGTAAAATAAACTTCTATACCTGATAAGACGATAATTTTGATGAAAATGTACTTGTAAAACTACTCAATGTCTAGTCAACATTCATAATTGCTACACTTTGACGTTTAAGTCAATAATATATATTAAAAACCATGGAGTTTATTTACTCAAGTTATTATATCATTCGATTTTCACCGAATCAAAATAATTATTACTAAAATGTTACTAATCCAGTACCTATGCGCTTTAAATAAGAAACCTATGCAATTTAACCTATACTTATTGGTATTTTAACAATTTGAAGTATCTCTGACATTTTTAACATAAAAATTTACAAACACTAACACTATACAATATACGAATCTAATGTTATGTGCTTACTGTAAAATAAGTTCCATCTAATAATAATATAGTTGATGTTTTAAGAAAATCTGTGAACAATTCTGCAGTTGACTGTAGTTCCGGGGCGGCCTGCTAATTGTATAGTACATTATGTCTAATGTTTGTTATAGGTATATACAAACAAACAAACATGAACCCGTGCTACCTTTCACTGCTAAATAAAAATTATTAAAATTCAATTTATATACCCGTACGTTAACGTTATTTACATTTTAATGTCTTGCGAAATATCATTTATTATCCGATTGAATTATGTGGCCACTCGTAGTATGAAATCAAAACGCGACTTTGAATCAACAAAACTCGTAACTACTTCACCATATGGTATATAGATATAATAGAGTTTTTTTTTTTAAGATTTCATATCGGTGTATTGTTTATTGTTTATTTTAATTTATTTACGCGTTGAGTAAGACACTTCATATAATACTGTAAGGGCGTTAAAAAATATTTCATACGCTAAAAACAAATCGTAACGATTTTCATCGGAACCCGGCCAAGAGGATGTGGGAAAAATAAATTACTGTAGTGAGTGCATTAGCAAAATAAATATATAATACTTAAAAACTTATATGAGCGGGTGATTCAGTAATATAGAACGCATAATATATACAAAATTTTTTCCACAATATTTAAATAGAAAAAGTATAATAGAAAAAAATGATTTTTTTTTATTTGTATGCGCTATACTGTATATTGTATAATATCTAATATTATATTATAATACATAATATTTTCTTCTTCTTTAACAGCTTAGCAGTCCATTCAAGACCTATACGCTGCCACTAGTAAGCATCTCCATTTTTTCCATTCAATGTCCAGTCTAATGTCGCATTCTCATTTATCAACCTCGTATCCTTCTATAGTCTGTACGATGTCTTTCCATCCTAGTATCTTGTAAAACACTTATATTTATATAACTAACATTAGTTATAATTTATTTATAATTATTCGATATAAAATGGAAAATTAATAAATAGCTAAAAAAACTCATAAATTTTAAGTATTTTAAAATTTCTTCTACGTAAGAATTGAAAAATTAAAAATCTTCTAAAACTATTTCGATGTATTTTACAGTGATGTTAAACGTAATAATATCGAAGGTTTATTTTATTTTTTATTTCTTATCAAATCGATAAATAAGATGGGAGTTATAATATTGTGGTAGAAATTTGTTTTTGTTTTTACTTTGTTTATAAGAGTTATATTTTGAAACATTTTTTTCATACTCATGCATCTTTAAATTTGGAACAACTTTATTTATATTGGTTTTTTTTTTTAACTATTTATTTCAAGATATAATACAATTTATATCTACTTCAGTCCTTAATGAAAGTACCTGCGGGTTTTTTAGAAATACGTGTAAATTATAAATTATAATAATTTATTAGTTGATGATATAAATATTAAGCAAGCAAATTAACTAATATTTATATAGATGACCAATTATGTGACCAAGTGAATATGGGATTATGCTATAAATGTAACAATATGATATTTATTCAATTTTCTACTGCTATATTACTTAGGTACATTCAATACGTTTCTGCCATTTATTTTTATTTGAACAAACATTAAACACATTAATATATTAAATAAAAACTATACAACTGAAAACTCAGATATAATTAAACAGAAAACGATTAGGTAGTAATAAATATAATAATAAATATTATATAATAAGTTATATATAATACATTATATTGTTTGAAATTGTACTTAACATATTGCCTTATAGTGACAAATATATTAATAATAAAAACAACAAACAAAATAACATAAAATTTCTGTATCCAATGATAAAAATAATAACCGTAAAATTTGGCTTACAGAATTTTAAAATGTTTTATTACTTAACAATACCTTGTAATAGTTATAATATATACCTAGTAATAATAGATAATAAGTAATAACTATATAATAAATCGTATTTCAATGATACCTAACAATTAAATTTTTACATTTTATAAGAATTATTTCAAGGTAAATATTACCATAATGTCTTTATTATCATTATTATTATTATTATTTTTTTTTTTTATACATATAAAGATGTTAAAAAGTTATATCTAGATAATAACCTAATTTATGTAAAATAAAAAAATTGACATTCTTACTTTGTTGTTTTATAAAATAGAAAAATAGTTATATGGTCATAAGTATTTTATTTATTAAGAGTCAAGAAGAACTTAACCATTTACTATTAATGATTTAATTTATTGATATATTCTTAAAAAAAAAAAATTCTGAAGGAAAATAAATTTAAAGAAATATTTTTAAGTCACTATTTGAGTTGCTGGTAAAACTGAGAACGATTTATTGCAAGATTTTAATAAATTTGTTTTCCTACATAGTTTTATGAATACAATGCAAAATTAATGACCAAAACTAATTTTTAGTGAGTATAACAATGGCTACATATATACGCAAACAGTATTAAATTATAGCCAAAACACTTTTTTTTAGTAGATATTTATATTGCTTTGCTAAATATACCTATAGTTTAAAATTATTTCTTATAATTTTATAAGCACGATTAAATCATACGAATAGTTCTTAAAAATTTGAATTTTACTGTTATTAAATACCTGCACTTTTTATTACTTAGTACATATACATAATATACATAATATACTACTTTTTCAACCTATAGGAAGGACGTATTTCATACATTTTTATTTATTATATTTACCTAACAGATTTTTAATTTCGCAATAAAACATTATCGTATTTATTGTTTACGCAGTCACAATAAAAATACCTATATTAAGTTAATTATAATGTAAATTTATACTTTAAACAATTTTTTTTTTACAATTTCTCACTTTTTTTCAACAAATATAAATTTTAATACAATTTATCGAAAATATCTCTACTTAAATAATATTTTTAAACAACATTTAATTATTTTCTAATAACATAGAATTAAAAAAACATTAATTTTTAAAATTAAGAATAAAAATATAGAAATATCACACCTACAATACATTTTCTAGAGAAAATAGTATATAATACTGTATATTTAAGATAAAAATGATTCATTTCTTATTATATTATACGTTAATTATGATGTCTTGTCTTACGTAAGTTATAATTTCTTAATAATATTTAATGAAAAAAATTAAATCCAATGTTATTTTATACAAAACTTTTCAGTAGTGTAATACTTTTAATATTGTAGAGTACGAACGTGTCTTTTAAAATATGCATAATTATATTTTAATTTTACATCAAATTTCGATCAAAGTTTGATACATCAAATGATGATTAGAACGTAAACATTTTTTTTTTTGATTTGTGTCACATTATTGGCATCTTAAAATTGAATAATAATATTGTACAACGTTGTAAGAAATAATAAAATAATAAAATAGGTGAGTACAAATAAAAAAACCTACTTAATTATAATAAGGAAGAGTGATGCTGAGATGGATCTTATTTTTACGGAATATTGTATCTTAACGTTTAATAATATAAATAGTGCTAGGTAGGAATACATTGAAATAAAATTCATAATAAATTATTGTGCGTAGAAAAAAAATAAAAATTGACACTTAAGATTTCACTTAGAAGGAGGGGGGGGGACCAGATGACTTTTTTTAAATTAACGACTTATATTATAATGGATTAACCCCGAAGCCTCGAGAAGTTTGTTCGTCGTAGATAATTTTAGTCAGTAACAATACAATATCATAATTGATACAAAGTACACGACTTTTATTTTTTTCTAAAATTCATTTCTGAGGAGGGGGGAGTAACCGAGTAGCTCTAAGTCGCATCAATGGTTCGGGAAATTCAGCGAGTACCCAAGCTGGCTAAGATGAGCGATGCCTGTTCATCTACCGACCGACTGGGCTGGAACGTGAGATTCGGTATCTTCTTTCCGATACCACCACCGCCGGTCACCTTGTTCCTCCGGTTTCTGTTCAGATCATGTGGTGTCAGCGGTTCGTCCATAAGTCGTAGGATGTGAGTTTGATCCGAGCTGTCGATGGGTGCTACCGAAATATCTCTAACGGCTCGGAACCGACCGCAGTTGTTCAAGTGTTCGTTTTCAAGCCGGAAAAAATTCCAAACGAATCTCCTATGGTGAGCATATAACATAGAAGTACATAAATGTATAATATATGTATAACAGGTAACAAGTGAAAATTAATTGATTCATAATATAGACACTATAAATAGCAATAAAATAGTAGATATGCATATTATCTAACGAAAGACAGGGTATTTTAAAATATATTACAGTGAAATCCCTGAATGTCAGATACTGTGGACTGTGGGTTGTTGAAACTATTCGGAATTGTCTACTATTCAGATAATGTATCTCGTAAAAATGTTGTAGTTTGTTTCCTAAATAACGTCCGCTATTTGAAGGTTTCTAAGGGAGGTTACAATACTTTTATTTTTTATATAAACAATCCGTTATACAATATTATATCAGCATATCTATAGTACCTAAGTACCAATTATATATTATTGTGGTTTATTAAAAAAAAAAAAATTATTGATATTGGTAATATGTGCAGTAACACGAGTCTAATCAATGTTTTTTTATGCGTCAATTCTTTAACTACGACGTGATTTTGTTTTGGGAAATTATTGTTATTATGTACTATACATACACAATTACGTATAACTACATGATCAGAAAGATCGCTACCACAATAATGGTTTTAATGAAATAATAAAATACAATTAATAAGTGAGTAAGTATAGGCATATTGCTAAATAAAGAAATTCTAACAGTATTCTATACTTAATATGATAAATTATAGTTTCGAATAAAACGGTTGAAAAAAAATTTAATTTATTTTAACCACGATGACTATACAAATACTTAAAAATAATGAGTAGGAAATATATTATTAGCAATTTAAATTTTACAGATTCATCATAATTTATATTTTTCATTGCTCTAGAGACATTTAAAATTTAAAAAAAATGCATATGAAATAAGTAATTAATTTTATTTCTTAACATGTAGGTAGATAGGTACCTATTTAAAAACAAATTAAATATAAGTATTAAATTGTATAGTATGTACCAACCTAAAAACAGTTTCGTGTATCGAAAAATCAAAAAACACATAAATTCATTTAATTTAAGCAATCATGTGTACAATAAATATTACATAATTAGGTATGTTTTAAAATATCCAAAAAATTATTTGCTTAAGTTAAATAAATACATACGCACTGACATATTAATTACGTGTTGGGAAATAATAAACTACATTAATAATAATTTTTTTGTTAAAATAAATATTTGAAATGAAATAAGTTAACTTTTTGTCTTTAGATCGTACTTAGTATATAGTAATGTAGTACACAGTTAAAAAAAATACACTAACAATATTATAATCTATTATAGAACATCAAAATTATATGGAAAATTTGTATGTATTCGATTAATTTCACGGATTAAATTAAATTATAATTTATTGAGCGATTAATTTTTTACTAGCCAAAATAATTGACCGTGTTAATTTCAAACTTTCTTCTTTTTGATCGTATTAGCGACTTTAGAGTATACATTCAAGTATTTAACCTATAATGCATTACAAATAACAATATTAGGTATAATTAATGCGAATACAAAGTTTTGTAATATGATTTGAGATCCTAAAAATAAATTCTCTCTATTTTCTCGTATTTAATTATCTTTGTTTATTAATTAACTTTTTTTTTTACCTTGTAATCTCAGTAGTAAGTGCCTATAGTGCCTACTCTTATATATTTTTTCAATGCAAAATAGTAAATATAGTTATAATGATAATAAAAATATCAATTATTTCGGAACATAAAGTGAAACTGAATACTTATCTTTCGATTTTGGACTTTAAAAGGCAATTATTCATTATGAGCAAAAATACACAATGCGCGTATTCAAGGCCAAAACACTTGTATGATATATTGTATAATTTTATTAATTATTAATATTAAGTGTTTTAAACAGAAATTAATGAAAAAGTACGAGTACAATACATTTTACCTTGAGAATTTAATAAATACATTTTAATATTTCGATTGATTGATTCTATTGATTTAAAATAATATGAATAATATCTCAACAGTTAATATTCGTAGATACGCGTTGTTTATTTAAAAATAAAAATTACTCTAATATAATTTTGTGAGGTTTTGATTTCGACGTAATAAATAGTAAACTCGAATAACTTTTAATAATTTCAAAATTCTTTCAATTGACATTAAATACTTCTAATATCCTATGACCTATAGTATATTCATATAAATAGATGAGTGATATATAATTATATCAATCATGAGACACTTCAATAATTAATCACGTTTTAAGTTAATAGATTACTACGGAACTTGAGATATGTGAATGTATTTACAAAATCGGTTTTACCGTTAAAGAAAATTGTAATAGTCTTTAAACTGTTTCGGAATGACGGAATACATTAGCTAATTATAACTAAAATAATATTCAACTGTAAACAACATTTGCAATATTTAAGATGTTATAATTTATATATGACACAATACGGTAAACTAACCTCATTACTTCAAGAGGCGACAAAATGGATACCATTAAGTCACCATGAACATAGCCCATTTCGGTAAGAGACATTGATAGCGCCCAACCAAAACGTAATACAAAATCTTCGACGATCGCGATATAGTAAAATGCCTGAAAATAAAATAAAATAAATATTAGGCCGTTTTAAAATGTCAATATTTGTTCTACGATAAAATTTCAGTTAAAAATGGGTGAGATATTGACATGATAACAATTAAATTTTATGCAATTTATATGCAAACATTAATCGATTAAAAATAAAATCAAGAATGCTACGTGACAAATCAATTCAGGGGACATTAAAACGGAAAAAGTATTTGGGATTATAAATCACCCACAGCCTTTCTATTAAAATCGTTATAAACATTAAACCTTATAGTATTATTATAATATTTATAGTCACTAAAATAAAATTGTAATGAACTATACCTAAACCTTTTTTGATTCATTACCATATTACTCTGACCCTCTTCATCGAGAATTCTTTACATAATACCACTGCGTCACTGATCTATGTATAATAGATGTAGATACAAGTTTTGTTTAAAACTTATTTTTATTGGAATTTTCGTGTAGTGTATATTGTTAACTTAAACTGGAAATTTTCAACAATTAAGTAAAACCATTATTTATTTAGAATTATGATCATTATCGGTTAATTATGTTCTATCTTGTACAACCAAAAGGCAAAAGTACTCATTAATACGAATAATGTAGGTACATTACACTGTGTGTGTTCTAATGTCTAACACTGAATAACACGCATTAATACATTAATTAATTTTAATACACAAATATATATCGTATTTTGTAGAACGAATTCAGTGCAATTAAACACGTATAATGATAACCATTTGCAAAAATTTACCTATACATAATTTAAATACCTATCATTATATTTATTTTAGATTCTAAGCTTTGTTTAATTATTTAGTTGAACATATTATTGAATTGGTTTTACAACAATATACCAACTATATTTTCGTTATTTTTGTTTTGTAAATATCAATATCCATCCTTTCCCGGAATATCTCTAAAACTACTTGATCAATTTCAATAAAAGTTATATCAATGAATTTCGCAAGAATTGCAGAGGTTTATTTTTAAATTTTTCAATCATGATATTATGCTGTTATAGGGTGGCTCACACAGTCACACATAAATTTAGTTTAGCTCACAAAAATCGAATATTTTTTTGTTTATATACCTACATTGTTGCATTTGTTTTTAGTAAATTATTAAAAATAAGAAATCTAGCATAATTTTTTTATTTTTATTTTTATTTTTTTTAGATAATATGTTTCATCGAAAATTTATGTAAGTGATCAAATAAAAAATTAGACTAACTCAAACTCGTATTTTCACAAATGTAACTTTAAAATCTGTTTACTACGATTAATGTAATAATATACCTGTTTAGTATTACTTACTGTTGACGAGTACACGATTTCTTCACGAAGGAATCTATTCTCACCGGCGTTCCGATCAAAAAGTCCCCAATCCATTTTGATATCCCATATATAAGAATATAGGGAACTAAATATGGATGCTGATATCCATAGGTAAAAGAAAACACTCGAGTCTTCTTTGGGATTATTCTCTATAAATACATTTTTTTAAAAAAACAATGACTGTTAATTATTCGATTTATTATATATTACACATATTACAATACAGTGTAAATGAAGATGATACGTATTGTAATAGTTATAGCAAACAGACTAATTAAAAACATTTTTTCTTAGTTTAAGTTTAGAAAAAACACTATGCTAACTTTTCTGAGCCTCGTTTCTAGACGGCCCAAACATAATGTATAAGGTGATTATTTTAAAAAAGATCAGTAATTATTTTTTTAAAGATATTAAATTATTTCGAAATTCTTTTTGGAAAAAGTATAAATACACCTTATATTACCATTTATTTGTTACATCCGTTATATTGGTGAAACAAACTTTTTGTTTTTTAAGTGCAACCTTTTTTAAGTTTTGCGATTTTTGGTCGACAATTTAAAAAAAAATTTAATTTTGATCTTTAAAATTTTACAATGTATATTAAAATAAAACAGACATATTATAATCGATCCATCTTACTTGCGTATTGAAGGTTTAAAAATGAGAACGTTATCACGAAGAAGGTAGTTGCGTATTTGGCGGCGTTGGCCAGATGAGGGAACGCTTCTCGTGAGTCCCGATACCGTCTCAGGCATTGCATGAATCGGAACCACGCAGGCAAGCACGCGACGAATGGCCGCAATAGCCACACGCGTTCCACGCACTTGCTGCCGTCTATATCGATTGCTGTATATAATATATAAGACACGAGATAAGGGTCTGTTAGTTTTCAAATATTTCTTCTTATATTATACATATGATGACATGATGTATAATAGGTAGGTACTCTATGAATTTTGGTAAATATATTTAAACATAAATTACAACGTGCAAATCAATAAACTGTAAAAAAACATATATATTCATAAAATATCTATAAATATTTCTTGAATATTTATAATTTAAAACAGACAAAATGTCAATGAAAATGTTTGTAGTCGATTTGACGTCATCACCATGTATTAAGCATTTACTTTGAACATATAATAAACTCTTTCGAAGTAAATTAGTGGATATACTAATTTTGACACGTTTATCGAAAACTACTTATTATTATAATATAAGTTTTAGTTTTTTAGTAATGACTTTTAACTATACTATTATAAGTATGCAATATTTGTGATCAAAGTCCATTACTTTTATTTGACATCCACTTGTCGTTGGTCAAATAGAAGCACACGAGGTACTGAAAGTCCAGCAACGCAGGCACCAGGCTAGTCAATTGATCGGCCAGCCAAAAGTCTGCGAAACCAACGTAGAAAAACGGTGCGAACAGTATGCGTACCTGCGTCATAATAAAACACAAACATGTATTTATTTTTCACAGGGTTATTTTTAAAACCTAGTCATTGTTGGTGTTGATGAAATGGAAAATAAAAATTTTTGAATATTATAATTTTTTGATGATCTATAATAGTCTTTGGCATAATTCAATTATTTAAAAAAGTTTAATATTTATAAAGAATTAATATTTGATAAATTATGATATTATTATGTATAGTGCAGTTTTAATTGTTGAGTTTAATATTTTATGATAATATTATAGCTAATATAAAAAATAAATAAATTAATAATATGGTAATTTTTTTTTTCTTAAGCTACGTATAATGATTATAATATTTAAGAATATAATGATATCCAAAAATGTTCTTTTCATACAACTCCTGAGCTTTTATAACACGAGTTAAATCAGTGCTGCAAGTAATCAATTTGTCTGCATTTATTTTTTTGAGAGTGAGTAAGATTTATAAAAAACGTATGAACAAAAAATAGGATCACCATATTATACGGATATACATACAGATACGAAACTACAAAGTCGTATAGCTTACCGCCACGCGCAGCACCCAGAAACGGGCATCATGCCGTAGCGTCTTGGTGGGATTGAACAAGAACGCAATCATGAGCACTGCCAGGATCAGCGGGTTTATGTACGGCGGTATGTGTAGCTTTTCGCTGTACAGGAATATCAGCGCCGAGCCGGCCCACACCAGGCCGAAAACGGTAGCTAACTCCATGATGTGCTGCTCGGTCAGGTGGTTTCTAGGATCTAACTCGAAGATGAGAACGTGGTTGACGCCTGACGAACGCCAGCAGTAAACATTTATGCCCATGAGAAATAGGAATATGACCAACAACAGTGGTCCCCGGTAGAGCCTGACCATCACTCGCCAGTCCGTGTTCTCGTTACTGTGAGCGATGCCTACGAATCAACGATAAAAAGCGACTATGAATTATTTTCTAGCTGGACCGATCAGATAGTACAAGGGATGACTTACTAGATTAGATACAAGTATAACATTTATGAATTTTTCCACCTCAATGGATTTCGGTTATGTAGACGATTTATTTATAATCGTGACATTAGTTGTGTTATTATAAAAGTTAAATAATAATATGTCAACGGACTAAAAGTCTTTATCATCGAGATAATTTCACCACATCGATTCAAAAATCTGATTTTACAGTTTAACGCGAATACTTCATAAGTGTACAATACATGCAGTAACGAAAAATACCCTACATATTATGATGATACATTGATATTACATATTATTATTTTCGAGGTACCTATTTTGTTTGTATAAACTCAAACAAATTATACTCGTACTTACTTTGTCTATATGATGTCTATAGATGCTACATTTTTTTAATTCACTCACCGGTGATGACTACCGCAAGCAACATAACGACAAAAGCGCCGGAAAATAAGCCAACTTTGAACGTGATCCAAGGCGATTGCTGTTCGCCGAGTGGTGGTACTCGCAGTCTCTTCATGGCCCTTTGGCGATCTCCCCCTTCCAGACCTTGTGTGACGGTAGCCTCGGTTTCACTTATCAACCGGTCGATATCTTTGTTGCAATAGAAATGAGCGTTTTCCACTACTTCTGATCTCCACCGACCTCCGGAACCGCCCTCCGAACCCAGTAACTTAAACGAACGACACACAGACATAATATAGATCAACGTTAAAATACGGAAAACATTTTACAGTTGTTGTATGTTAATAAAATAAAATGTAATTTATTTAAATTTTAAATTTGTTATGTAGAAGTAATGTACAAAATGGTTTTAATAGAAATTTGGAATATTTTTAAAACATAATATATACCTACATTACTTAGTTTATTATAAATCTAAGGGTCGTTCTTTCAATGTCCGGTTAAGTGTCAGTAAGACTAACTGGTAGAATTATATCGGTTAATACATGAGAAATTCTTCTGGTTAACATTATCAGGCACTAACCGAACATTGTAAGTAACTTGGAGGGGAGTTTAGGATGTTTAAGTTATACAGTTTCCCACTTTAATATAAAAAAAAAACATATTTAATAATTTTCTTGAAATTTCGGCGGGGGAGGTGAAACCTTAAAATCTCTCCTTGAGACACGCCTGTATAAACTATGAGTTAAGAATAAGAAGATTTATCGATTTTGTGTCATAAAATATAATTATTAAATATAAATATAAATTATGTATACTATAATATATTATTTAAGTTATATTTCCTAGAAAAATTAATAATTCGACCCGTAAAAATAACAGGCTCAATATACCTCATTTATTCGATATACAATTACAATTAGATACATTATACTAATATTTGTTGTAATTACGTGGTTACTTAAATATTAAATTACTTAAAGTATTTTTTTTCAAAAGTTTAAAAGAATGAAAAATATACCTATTCTATAATATTCTTCATGTAACCATTTGCATAAATTACACATTTTAGGTTTTTCTTTCTAATATTATAGGACCCACCATTTATTCACATAATATAATAATAATATAGTATCATAGCTGGTTGCTGTAATAATATGTATTAAACCGAAAAGATGATTATTTGGTCAGTATACGGTTAACGCGAACATAGCCCGATTAATTTTACAGCAATAATTGAACAAATAACTGGTTTGAATAATAACAGACAACCGTGAATAACTGTATGGAACAAGAGCTCATAAGTGTGTAAGTGTTGTACGAGAATAATGTTTAGCATGTTAAGTAGTAGTTTTTCATAAACGATAACATTTTAGAAGCCAAAAAAAAATTAAACGGTATATTTATTATTAATTCCTATTGATTGTCGTGTTTTCAGTCTACATGATGCACGTACGGCGTAAAATCTGATTCAAACAGAATTATTATGTTTACTACAACTTACAAGGTTAAAACGCTTGAGGGGATTGAAATTAATAAATAATTAATATTGTTATAAGTCAGTAATCCAGGTACATTTTTAATTATTAATATGGAAATCAAAATACATAATCATAATGTCCGTTAGTATACACTATACAGTAATAAAAAATAATTAACATTACTCTGCAAATATACCTTGTCATGTTTTTTCATAATCTTTCGAAAGCCAGTGTAGTTTAAATTTTGGTAGTTCTGCAGTAGAATTAAACTCAGATAGAATTCACTGAAAGCTAACTTCAGTTCTTGGGTCTTACGTGTTGTGGTGTTTTTTCGAAGAATTTTTCGTTTTACAGGCTTCAGATTACCACTAGCATCTTTAGGTTTGATTTTGTCATCTTGAGCCTCTCTCAGGTCACTCTGGAGGTTGGCAAATTTTCTGGTTGCTTCTGCCAATTTTTCTAAAACATTGCAAATGCAATACTAATTAATATACTATAGACTGTATTAGACAATTATAGTATAATACCAGTAAGGTGTAGTCACAACAAGATCGTGTGCATTATAGTTTATTATTCGAGAAGTTTGATTTATCAACTTGATAATCGGCTTTTAATTTATTTAATATATTATATCTTATCATACAGTAACACACATAGTCCACATATAATTAATATATATATTGTAATTTAATCAAGTTTGGATAAATTTCAGGATTTCAAATCAAAAAATATCTACTATAATTTTCAGATTCTAAGCTGAATGATTTGTATGTCCAGAGACTTTTTTATAGTAGAAACAAAATGCTTCAACCTTCAACTATGAAAAGGGATATGGTAAAATATTGATTCTAGTATATACTTTGAGAAATCAAAAGTAGACATTTCCAGGTACTTTTCTAAATAATTGAAAAAAAATATCAATTGTAACAACATTACAAAAAACCAGGTATATGTTTATTACTTAGCTTTGTTTAATTTATATTTATGAATAAAAAAATTCGAAAATTAAAAATAATATTCAGTACCTATAAGTTTTGTAATTGGAAAATAAAAGAAATATGGTCGTAAAGACACTCACATTTTTATGATCGATTCAAATTCAAATTTGGAAAAAATTGAATAATACACCCAACACATAAATAACGATATTTATTATTTTTTATTTTTCAAAAACTATTAGCTGCATGGAATTGAAACATATTACAATAAATTATTAAAATTATTATCTTCTTTAAATACTTATATTTTTAAAATGTTTATACTATTGTTAAGCTAGGTATTGGTAAGTACCTTTCGAATTTATTTAGTTTTTTTTATAAAAATATTGATTAAACAATGTATCCTCAGACACAGGGCTTGCAAATTTAATAATTATAAAAATACATGGTTTTTATTATTCTAAGTATTTGAATTTTAAATTTTGATGAAATTCGTTAAAAATACAAAAAACACAAGATTTTCTGTTGTTAAAAATGCATTACATTTTTAATTTTTATTCTTAAATTTTAAAAAGAAAATTCATCATTTTTCATAAAAAATCTTTAAATAAAATTAGGTAAAGCCACATTTTATAAGAGAGTTTGAATTTCAAATATTGACATTTATTCAGAACTGTTTTTCACCGTATACAATAATTTATCAACCAATTCATTTTTAACCATGCGCAGTGACCTACTCAATATGTACATTCATCAACTACTATACAAACAGTATGCTAAGCAACTTCCTGGTTTAACATGTTTACACGTTATTCAATCAAATAGGTACAGAAGATCTCCCTATATTATCATATTAATATTTTTAAATATATATATGTATGATTTCTAAATTAAATTAGTTCGCTATTTAGACCAAATATAAAAGTTTAGAACGTTATTTTGTTTATTATAACACCTAGAGAACGAAGGTTACACAATAAATAGTTACTAAGATAAATATTAACAAAAATCCAACAAAATTAATTAGTTAAAATAAAATCCAAAAAGTATTTGAAAAATAATTTTTAAATAATTTTAATCTTGTAATAACTGGTACCTACTATCTATTAATTTTTTCACTCAGTTCTTTATTGAAGGTATATATAAATATAAAGTGTTTACTAATTAGTAATAGCTATTCGCAAAGTCGGGCCCAGTTCTGAACCTATGCTTTTGAATTTTGAACATAATTCAAAAAATATAATACATGTTTGTGCAGGGGCGTGCCCAGGATTTCTTTTTGGGGATGGTTTAGTTTAATCTTAAAGTTTTAAAGTTAAACTTCAATACTTAGAACAATATCATTTAAATAAATGTAAGTATATATTATTTTTTATTATTTTTTCTACACTTAATTTTTTTTAAAACAATAATTATACATTTTATACTTTAATTTTTTATTCAGTTAAAATAAATTTGTATCTACTGCAGTGTCATCTCCACTAATCTTTTTTTTAAATTAGTTGTTTATTTCTTCACAATTTAATGTACAATTATGTTGACGTATTTTAAATAATAATAACTGTATGAAAATAAATTTCAAAATAATAAACGTAAGAGTAGGTACAACAGATCACCAATCGTGGTAAACACGAACCAAATGAAAGTTTGTACATAAAGTAAGAGTACCTAGGTTTATTTTACCGTTGATAATGACAAAATTAAATTGAAAATACTATGTTGGTATTGTCAGTTACCTACAGAAATGATGTGAAAGATTACAAATATTTATGATTTGCTTTTGTTGTAATAAAATTATTTTTATGTTATCGATAAGACCCATACGGCAACGTGAAAACTGATTTCATTCAAATTAACGTAAAACCCCAAAAATAGCGATAATAACCTGCCGTTGTACCATGAATATAAAATTCGCAAAAATGTACTAAAAGGAATAAAAACAAAAGATCGTCAATTATTGTATTATTTTTATATTAATTACTATATGTATAATTATCGGATTTCCCCATAATATTATGTTAATGTATATTTTTTATTTTGTAAATATCATTAAGTTGAAAAAAATAAGCCAGTCAATTTGGGGGTGGTTTGAACCCCCAAAACCTCCTCGGCACGCCCCTGTGTTTGTGGTCAATCTATAGTACCCAACTGGAAAAAAATAGTTCCTATACCGATTATTATTGATTTCTACAGCATCCTACATTGATATATTATATATTAGTAAAATGTATTTTAAATTACATGTTAGGTCCTACATATTATTTTATGTATATTATATTATTAAATAGTACCTATAGTTATTGATGTAACTACGTTTATACGCTGCGTGTCGGTTTGAAATAAGATGAATTAAAATAGAATTTTGTAATTATCGTCCCTATTTTAGTAATGAAAAAATTACTAGAAAATCTTGGCAAGAAGGCATGTTTTATGGATAACCATAATATTATATAAATAGGTTAGTGCGGTCTAATTTATTGGCAGTGGCTTATTATGGTTTATCCTTATTAATATGTTATTATAACGAACCATATTTTGGTCATCAAATTTCTTACGGTATTTTCATTGATAGAGTGGTTCTTTTTATTGAAATATTATTTTATTTAAATTTTTTATTTTTAAATTTGTATTATTTATGTTATACTAAGCGTGACTGATGAGTAAGTTGGTTTGCCAATAATCGGTCTTGAGAAAGAAACAACTTTGAATTATATCTTGCCAGTTGCACAGCAAAAGCTGGCATTAAAATCATTCTCCTTGTGAATAATTATGCAGGTATATATATATTATATATAAATATTTCAAAACGTTTAAGGATAATTTTAGATGTTGAAATAGTATTTAATATATTATTATTACCCGTATTATATAGGTATTGAATAATACTTCATGTAGGTATAGATATATATTTGTTTTTTAAAAGATTTTTGGAGAATCATATAGACCATTACATATCTTATAGATATCTATATCCACATTATAGATTTTTAATTTGCCTATATTTACGTTGAAAACCTTTTGTTCTATCTACGAAGTTATTTTTCCAGATAGAAAAATAGATACCAACCAAAATAAAATAATAATTTCATTTTTGTTTTAAGACGATTTTTTTAAAACACAAAATACAAATATAGATAATATTACCTATTTTATTTGTTCTTAATATAAAATTGAATCACACACAACGCGTTATATTATGTTAGTTTTATAAAGATCTATGTGTACCTATATTATATTTTATTAGTTTTAACGCACAATTATACTAATTAAAAATAATAGTTATTAAAATTTAAATCTGCTCGCTATATAATGTACCTACCTAACTAAACAATAATTAATCATAATAATAATTGTATGGATCGTTTATTAGATATTATTATTCCAATGGAGGAAAACTATTTATTTCATACTTAATAGACACATCAATACATCATTAGAAAATATTTACAAACTACAACACTAATACCAATGAGTTATCTTTAACAAAAATTTAAATTTATACTACGTTAATAACGCTTTTGAAAATTAATGTTTCAGTGTCTTGTGATGGTTTATAGATACCTATAATCTACATATCTTATGTATATGTTTATAATATAGGTAAATATGGTATTATAATTTTTAATAACCTATTGCAAATATTCGCGATAAACATACCTACTTTGTTTAAATTTACTATAGGTACACGTACAATTATTCTGTATGACAAAATATACACAATATACATATTATATACCTACCTTATAAATTATAACCTAGGTATATACTACAATGTTTGTTAATACATTAATTAATTTACAAATATTTGATCCTACCACTTTTCTTAATCACATTTAAATCAATCAACAAGGATGCAAATGAAGTAGGTAGATAGGTTAGGTTACCTACCATTATTACTTCTGTGTTCCTATTTTGATATTCTTTTTTTTTTTGATTCATTTTATTTCCCAGGTCAAGTACCTACCTATCATAAGAACATTATGTAAATCATAATTACACTAATTTATTTGTAAATGTATTATGTAACAATGTAACATAGTATAAGTTATTAACTATAGGTACTATTAGATAAAAATATATGCGCATATATATATATATATATATATATGCTTTAATAAATAATAATCAAACAATTAAATTTGATGGAAAAAGTACTGATTAGGTTTAATTCTTGTTTGACAAAGACAATTTCTATGATACATTGAATTTTCATCATCCGTTATTGAACAATATTCTACTATAATCATTAATAATAATGCATTGATGCGTATTTTAATATTTAATTTATAACAATTAAACTGTAAAAATGATGTAGGTACCCATTAACAATATATTTTCATATCCATAAGTTAGTACTATAATATATTATAAACAACTACTGTATCTATAAGTAACTTAGGTGACTATTTATAAATATATACCTACATACGAATTCCGTGAGGGCTGCCGAAATATTGTTAGAGGGGTACATATTGTTTTGATATTGATTAATTAGAATTTAGATAATGTAGACATAGATACCTACTTAAGGTAATTTTTAAATTAATAAAATGCCAGCTATATGTTTAGTACTTAATTATTTATCTTTTATTCGTGTTTAATTGTTTTTATGGGTACCTGTATATTATAATACAAAATTGCTTTGCTCTACAGTAAGTCGAAATTTCGTTATTAAGTAGATAGATCACTGTAATGGTTGTGTTGTATTTAAATGTAATAATAAATTGATTCTATTTTTCAGAATACCTTGGGGCTTGGATAATATATAATAATTAATTTATATTAGGTACCTATTACTTAATAGTCAATTTATTTTTGTAAAGTCAGCAGAACGGATGAATCGATTTTTAAAATTATGATATAGGTACCTACCTACTTCCAAATGTTACTAATGAATGACTTTTTAAATAAGTAATATCTTGTTATTTTTTTCTTACTCTCTTCACACTTAGGTACACTTATCATACCATTCTATAAAGATAGTATATTTTTCTTAAAAAAAAATATATATATATATATAATATATATGAGAACTTTGTATGTCTACAAAAAAATTGTATTTTCGATATTTATTAATTAATATGTAAAATTTATGAGTATATTAGCTTGAATACAATTAAATGTAATATGCAAATAGCTTAAAATATTAGTTTAAAACTAATACGTTATACTCGCCCAGAATCTAAAAGAATTTGATACCCGACACTAAAAATCTGATCAGTGTAATTATTAATGATTAATCATGTACTCATATAAATTATTAGTAGTCAATAGATATTAAGTATATGCCTAAAATAACAGAACGCAATAGAATAAAACATAAAACTGTTTTAATAACTATTTAGTCAGTTCTAATAATATTTATTATAGTTTTAATATTATGTTTTGTGATTGGTAGATATCTACTAAAATTAGTATTTACCTACCTACCTTCCTATTTATATATTTCAACATAAATCCTTCTACATTCTATTAGAATGTTTTAAATGAAATAGCTACGAGTTCTCTATGACTAATATAAATATAGCTGGATGCTAATTACTGTGAATAGATGGATACATCTTATAATAATTATTATTGAGTCTTTAATTTTAAAATTAGAATGAGGACAGTCAATTCCAGTCAAGGTGAAAAACCAAAATGATGGAAAATGTAAGTAGGTGCCAACATTATTTTTACAAAACGACTATATTACATTTTAAAAGTGTAATTTAAAGTTTCAATAGTAAATTTTTTGTCCTAAATTAATAAAAATTTAAATTTCATTTATAATTCATAACTTGTAAAGTTGTAAACATTGACTCTCAGCTACGGTTGCATCATATCACACATATTCATTCATTATTACATAAATATTATAGCTGTGATGTGTATCATGTATTATTATAAAGTAGATAGGTACCTATCATACAGATACAGTACTTCTGTGTGTTTTATAAATAATCAACATAAAATTTTAACACTAAAAATTCTAGCATAATGAACTGTAAAAATACAAGAAATTTTAACAAATTATTACATTAGTACATTAAGTAGGTACATGTAACATTGTTCCAAGAAGGTAATTTAATAAATAAAAGAATGTCATTATTATTGTTCCTCAAACTAAAATATGTTGATAATACAATATTATCATTACAAAAAGGTTGAAAAAATATAAACACATCCTGTAACAAACATTATAAAGGATGTAATAATTTAATGCATCTTTCAAAGCATAAGTCATTAATTTATTATGATATTTAATTAACTAAAAGTCTACAACTATCAAAAATAAAAATAAAGAAAATTCACTGATAAAAATGTAATTTCATATTTTCTGTATTTACTCTTTAGTTTTTAGTGTATATTAATATATTATGACATATAATAACCTATATGTTTTGTTTAATTAGAATAATTATCAAACCACAAAATAAAAAAGTGAAGTACAGCTTTGATGTATTTAATGAGTGTTAGACTTTTATACCAATAAATTGTACACTCAAATTCTCTAAAAAGTAAAGTATTTTTACTGCAAGGTTTTACACCTAAAATAATGAATTTATTTATTGATATGACATTTTCCAAATCAAATACTGAAAACCAATATTTAAACCATAATAAAATTTGCCGGCTTCTTAAAACCGAAAACAATAATATGGAATGGTGGATTTGAATGCATGTGGGATATTAATTTCTGTTAAAATTGTTGAATATTTACAATGTAGCATGGTAAAACTAATAATTAATAAAATTTTTTTTTTAATTTTTGATTGTCTTTTATAATATCATTACCTAAATTCTAAAAGATGAAATAGTGTTCACACTGTGAAACTTAATTCATATTTTTGGTATAAGGTTTTTATGAATACTGTTTTTGTCTTTAATCCAGTTTAAATAGTTATCGGGTATTGCAAGTAGGTAATTTGAGTATTAAGCCATAATTTTTGTTAAAAGTAAGAGTGAATTAGAGATATATAAAACCTATAGATATGCTTTTTGTAAGTTGAGTGAAACTTTAAAAATAATTTATGGTGCATAAGTAATTTAAAATGAGCAATTATTAAAATTAAAACTCAATAAAGATACTTATTTGTGTATTAGGCTTTTTGTGAATAGAAAATTTATTATTTCATAATACTAAAATAAATTCACGAATAACTAATAAAAATAATAACAAGTTAATAATTATACTGAATATGAATACAAATAAAAAAAACAAAACAAAAATCTGTAAACTTTTAATATTTACTTTTAGGAACTTAATAAATTCAACATAACATACTATAAAATTATAACTAGGAACTATGAATAGGTATATTTTTTAGATTATAGCAATTGTTATAATTGTAACTAAAATACTGAGATATACTTTTAGGTTAATTGTTGGTATAAGTTATTCAAATGTAAAGATACCTAAGTGCTAGGTTTAATATGTAGTATATAATTAATTAGTAATAAATTATATAAATTAATAATGAATAAGCATTATTTAGTTTTGGAAAAAATAAACATAAATAATAATCTAGTTCAATTATTAGACTATGTAAATAATTTGATACTCTAAATTTAAAAAACAATAAATTCTAACTTGTGCATGGTGAATCGGTACCAATTTACAATGTTATGTTAAAAATATATGAATGTATTTACATATTATGGCACACTGTATGAGTACAGAACTATATTGTGTAGTTGTTTTATGCACTGTTAATCGGTACACCATCACACACTATTTTAATGTTCATGCAACCATAACATGCACAAGTGATATAATTATGTGAATTGATGAAATAGCAGCAGGCTTCAAGTAATCGTTTCCCGTCAACTTTATTATTGGGGTAAACACACACAGAGAAGGTGTCAAACAAAATCATAAATGCTGTTCGAAACCTGAATAGAATGTGTTGATTTTAGCGAGTTCTTTGTCACAAAAACTGAAAAATTTTTCATCAAATTTGGCATAATATCGTGAAAGCGAATCGGGGTCCACTTGTTCGGGCGCTGGTACCTGTTCGATAGCAGCATACAACATTTCCTTCATCTCCTATAAAACACAATAGATTAAAAACATGTAACCGACCTCAAAAATTATTATTAGAAAAAAGAATACTGTTGTCCGTCATAATATATTGTTTTCTCAAATATATTGTTATAACATTTTGACCTACTTCATAACTGATGTATTGTTTTCTCCACTCGGGTGTGATGTGAGCGGCCAAATGCTCAGCGAATTTCATCTTTTAGCTTTTACTCTCACGATCCTTTTGTAATAGCGTACTCGTGGATCCGAGACGCGAAATTTTAATTTTCCAGAACGATTGCAAACTGCAAAGCCAATTGAATTGCCCGCCGTTTGCGAGTCGCGTAAACTCCAATCGATACAAGTTGTCGTGAATGGGAATGTTGATAAATGATTGGAAATCAAAATCAAGGAAAGAACAAAAACCGTGGAGGAGAAACGCTGCGAAGGAGCTGATAATGTCAATACTGCCGCCGGTGGCCGGTTGATAACTGATAAGCGTTTGACACAGCACGCAGGGGATCTTAATTTTGAAAATCCAATTTCCGGAATTCCATGTTTTACGATGTCCGGTAGCTGCATAGCTATTTTCAGGAGATCCGTAAGTACATACGATTTACGAATAATATTCATATAGTGTTAGCCTTAGGCCTAACCTATCCCTTAATGATTTGACGTCTGATTTTTTCGTCCATATATTTTAATTTTTCTTTTCGTTTTTAGTACGCGACTAAAACGAAATTGACAACCATTTTCAATGAAGATGTACGTCAGATGGTATTGCGTGAAGAAATCAAAGCTAGGAAACATCCCGGAAGATGTTCTATCAATGCCAAACCTTTGCCAGATGACTTAATTAATGCTGTCCTAAAAACTATCAAAGGTTAATATACCTACTCATTTATAATTATGTATTTCTTTTTATTTAAAAATATTTAATTGAGGAATTGCAATTTCAATGCTATATTTTAGCCAGTGGGCAGTTGAAAAATGTGATGAGTGATGGACGACTACTGTTAAACTATCTGTACAGCAGACACAGTCCTACTGAACAAAATGAATTAATGGAAAAAAAGCAACAAAACAGAGTTGAATTGGAAAAAAAATGTAGGTACATTTTGAGTAAATGAGAATATTGTTTATTTGTAACATCAGTGTTGCACTATATTTGTGCCAAAGTATTATTTAATAATTGTTTCTTATAAATGTATAATACATTATTAGTAATTTATATTACATATTTTATTTTCTATAACAATTTCTAATATTGGTACAGTAAGTTGTATAGTTTAGTTACACGATCCTAGTTAATTAAATAAAACATAGTGAATTTGTGAATTTTACTTTTGAACATCAATATTAGATTAGTTTATCAGAATTACCGAAAATAATAAAACAATATTCCATATAGATAGTAAAATTTGTAGAAATTTATCAAAATTAAAAATAAAATATAAGTTGTTGGTTTATTAATTATTATTAATTATAAATTAATCTTTGAAAAATATGGTATACAACATAATATGGTACATAATAATAATACATAATAATATAATAATAATAATATAATAATACATTATTATAATAATACATATTATGGTATCTAACACTGAATGTAGTAATATTATTACCCATATTATGATCCATAGTATTTTATATTAATATGTATTTTAATATTTATAAAATTGAATTTCAAAATTAAATCTTCTATGTTAATTATAAAGATTAAAATTTGGGGTTTCAGATTACAGTGAAAACATGAGTGAAGATCAAAAAATAAAATTTGAAAGATTCATAAACAATCGTGTTGAAAGACTTGTTGCTCAAAGGACATATAATTGGAAACCAATTGATTACAACAACAAACATGTATGCCATCAATATCTGCTGTCTCGTATTGCTCCAGAGTATAATGTCATAAAAACATTATTTAGTGATATACAACAGAGAGATCCAAATTTTGCACCTGAGTCCCTGTTTGATTTTGGTTCTGGTATCGGTACTGTTACCTTGTATGTTTCTTTTACTTTTTTTTACTAAGGAAAGATGTCAGCGTAACATATTTTATTGTCTCTATCATGTACTGCTTATAAAAACCCGAATTTTACAAAACTCATTTAGTAGCCAGCTAGCAGAAAATAGGTAAGTACGATATATCAAATTATTTATTTAGGTCTAATGTACATCCCTATATATAATCTTTTCAATATTGATTACGGTTAGAATAACTTCAGTTGATTTTAACTTAAATATTAAAAGAAAAAAACAAGTTAGGCACTAGTTCAATACTTTCTTAATTAAATATAATAGGCCATATTGTTGCTCCTTTCATAAAAAATGCAGAGAATGGTTTTTTTATTAATAACTAATTAGTATTTGAAATAGACAGCTATGTTACGCTGACTATTTTTAAATTTTCTTTAAACTTAATTGTTTTATTCTGGTTCTTTAAAATATTTATAGAAATGCAAAAAATTTCTGGGGAGAATCATTAAAAGAATATTATTGTGTGGACACTTCATCGACTATGAATGATTTGGCAAAACTTATTTTGCAAGAGGGGAATCCAAATAATGAAGATATATTGCCTAAAGGTCTGTTTTACAGGCAATTTTTACCAGCATCGCCAAAAGTAAGAACTACATAATATTATATTCATTTTGTACTTTACAAATAATAATTATTTGTGTAATTTTGTCTTTAGTTAAAGTTTGATCTTGTTGTATCTGCGTATACCATGTTTGAACTACCAGACATTAAAACTCGGTTTGAAACACTTTTAAATTTATGGAACAAGACAAAAAAATATATTGTACTTGTTGAAATGGGAACAAGGGCTGGATTCAATTTGATAAACGAAGCCAGAGACCTTCTCTTAGAAATATCTTCACAAAACAGTACTAAAAGTCATGTATTTTCACCGGTAACTGCTTAATAACTGTTATAATTAATAATTATAGGATTTAAAATTTCTATCGATAATTAGTCATTTTGTTTTTTATAGTGCCCTCATGAAAATTCTTGTCCACGTTATGATACTGACGACACACCTTGCAATTTTGAGGTGTCTTATTTTTCACCAAATATAGCTCAACAATCTGTTCTTAAACGAGAACATTTTTCATATGTTATCATAAAAAAAGGCTAGTAAATATTTCTCAACCTAATTTAGAAATTACCATTTTAACAGATATTTTTCAATCATAGGAGAGAGGTCAAAAACAGACGAACAATGGCCACGTATAGTGAGACCAGTTTTGGTACGATCAAAGCATTCCGTCTGTCGATTGTGCACAAGCAGTGGTAAACTGCAAGAAATTATATTCACTGCTTCCAAAAACGGAAAGTATGTAATTTAAATTCTATTGTCTGGTAGATTATTCATATGTTAATTTAAAATATTAGAATATCAGATTTTAGTATAATCGAGTTTTTAAGTATTAAATTTTTTTTTTTTTATGGCCATAATTTAAAATAAACTTAAATATTTTATAGAGTTAATCAATCATGCAGATATATGTGCATTTAATAAGAGATCATAATAATTACTTAGATCGAATTATAAGTATAGTGTTTTTTAATAATTTATAGTTATGATTTATATTTGATTGTATTGTTTATTATTTTGCTTAAAAATTGCTTGTTGCTTGAAATATATTTTATATAAAACTTAGAAAATAACTTAAATAATAAAATATGTCAGGGGTCTCCAAACTTTTTTATTCAAGGGGCACAAAAAATATCATCATCTCTTAGCAAGCCAAAAGTTTATACATAATATATATATTATGTATTATAACACATACAATTTTTAATTTTTAAATGATAGATATCTCCTCATATATTTACTATCCTATGAGGGCAGCGGGCCTGTTAAAATTTGTTCGAGGACCGTATACGGCCTGCGGGTCGTAGTTTGGAGACCCCTGAAATATATTATACACCTCATTATACCAACCAGCTATAGGAAATATAAAGCTTTGAATGGTTTGGTATTAGGTATAATAAATATATAAGAAAATAATTTAGTTGTATAATCAGCACCACAACATTCACCCGGAGCTCACTGCCAGGATATGGCCTACCAAGTTTTTTGTATGGCCTAATAAATCTAATCTTATGAATGCTTAATTATGAATTTATGATTAACACGTTTTTAGTAAAAATATATGCTTGATAAATTTTGCGTGTAGGATATACTTGGAAATATAAAAATATTTTCATTATTGCATTTTTAAATAGTACATTTATAATAATAGTAATGATTTAGGTGGAGCTAAAAGACTATGTTCTATGAACAAAAATATTAAAATTAGTTTTTTTTTGTGATATACCTACAACCTACTCTATTTTAATACTAAATTTAATAAAAACTCGATTTGAACCATGCAGAGTGTTATTACAACATTTGATTTTGCTAACACATACAGCTTGTGAAAACAATTTATCTGAGGATTCTTATAGCTTTGTGTTAATTTTTAAAAACAATATTAGTTAGGATTAATTGACCAAATTTTAACACTGAAAAATATAATTAAGAACAAAAACGAAAATAGTATACATGATTTTTAACAAAATTTATTGTTACAATTATTTGCTTGACAAAATGTTATTATACTTTTATTAGATTTTTAAGACACTATTAACATTTAATTTACTTCAATCTGCATTTAAATGTTGTTAATAGAATGAAACTAAAATTCATAAGGAATACCCTCGGACAAAAATATCAAAATAATTAAATAAAAAAATAAAAAAATATGCTATTTTTAATTATTCAGAATTGTATATAAAATATAAATCCACTACAGTTATTTATATTTATATATTATATTAAATCATAATCTATCAATCATTTTAAATTTTTAAAATCAATAATTATTTTTTTCTCATTTTAATATGCAAAATGTGAATTAAAGAATAGAAATCGCAAATTAATATTACATTTCAACTCAACATAAATTTAAAAATAACCCAGATTTTATACAGAATTTATAGATAAACAATAGATAACTAATAATTTATTATATAAAAAAAAAATACAAATAAATTTACAAACATTTTTTTCAATACATTTAGATCGTTAAAAGCGTTAGCGCAACATTGTTGATAGGCTATTAGGCTACTACCAAAGTACTAAACATATACCTCCAAGGCTCCAAGTGTTAGTCTACTGGTCAGGGTCGTTACGACTTCTATTTAAAAAATGTCAATTTATGACATGTGTCACTTGTGACATCACGTCACTTCACGTCAAACATAGCCAGATTTTGGTCTCTAAAAACGATTTCTGGTACCAGGAGTTCATGAAGGAAGGGCATCGGAACGCAACAAGATGAAAACCCATTTTTCATAAGTTCCTGGTATCCAAAATTATATTTTGTGTCACATGCGTCTTATGGTAACGACTACACTCAAACTCTAGGCGGTACACGCCCGCATAAATCCCTGGTACCAAAAGTCATTTATCGAGCTCACCTTAGTCATGTTAGTCGGGTAAATTTTTTCAATTCAAGATAATATCACTATTTCGAGATAAAATCTAACTCGGTGACTTGGTGTTACACTAAACCTGATGGCATCGCGAGTTTTTGAACTACCATTATATTACATATTTATAATCAGTTCCTTAAAAACCTGAATATTATTACAAAATTAAATTAATACTATAATACACAAATTCGTTAGGTAATAATAATAATAATAATAATAATAAATACAACTAAAATCTAGAAAAATACATGTTGCGTTTTTAACAAAATTTTAGTTAAGTGTATTTCTGTTGAGAATTGGTTTGTTTTGTTTATGTGTGTAGCGTATTTTCGCCCTTTTAAGACATTGTACAACTATATTTTAAAATCAAAAAACAATATATTCAATTAAGAAATCAATTTTAAAAATAAAGAGCTTGCACCTACCATGATTTCTATATTTTATATCATTTTTAAATATTTTAGATTTAATAATTATTTTTTATTGTATAATACCATTATTTATAGAATAAATTCTATTTTATATAACTATATATAGGTTCTCTAGTAATACCTATTTAATAGGATACTACACTCGTGTGGGTTGAATACATCTTACAAATATATAACATAAAAAATGTGTGTTTAGTGCACCTAATTTTATTAATTATTCTTTGTGAGCTTTAATTTGTGAATTAATAAGTGAATTAACCCATTATCAAAGTTACCTACTGATAAGCATATTATATTTTCTTTTGGCTATTTTGATATCTTAATGTTTTAGTTACATAGTGCATATGAGCATTTTTAACTCATAATATTTAAAATATACCAAATGCCAATGCCTCAAGAAATATAATATGCTTACCAGTTGCCTTGACAATGTGTTAATTCACTCTAATATCAAATCCAGAATTTTTCATTTAGGGATGAGGTCATCAAATATCAATATATATTATCAGATTTAATGTTAATTGGTTGAGATTAGGATAATTGTGATATGTGACTTAATCTAACTTACCTAACTTCCAAGATCACCTAACTCAACTACAAGAAATATTCATTTTATGGAAAATAAAAATCAATTAAAGCAAATCTACCCACATCACTTATACCATAAGTTTTATTAATATTCCTTCTGTTCACCTAAATAACTAAATAATCCCCAAAGATAATTGTGTTAAATATTTTTTCCTCGACAAAAGACTAACCTTGCTACCTTGGTTGATTAAATTAAAATTAAAAAGATCATTAATTCTGATGGCCTCGAATGGTGGGTGGTTTCAACTTAACCAATAAGTGTACCATTGACAGTACTAAATAATATATCTAAAAATATATATTATACTTATACTACATGATTTTCAAACTTGCTTACACATAGTATTATTATATCAGTGGCGTGTACTTTATAAGTTTACAAGTTATACTTCAAAACATGTTGTATTATATTACAAGATAACACCATACTAACAAGTATTGTTTCCATTTTACAATTGTTTGACACATCAAATTTGGATTCAACTGTCCCAATTTTAAATTCTAGTAATAAAGAGAATTGACCTACTATCAAACTAATAGTAAAAAATGTGCTTTCGCGGGTTAGGTAATTTTATTTTATAAGTAAGTTATGTAGTACGCGGATTTTAAAGTAATTCATAATTTTATTGAATGTAAATTTCTCAATTATGATTTAAAATAAGCACGTTTCATTACACCCTGAATTAAATTAGGCTTTTTTATTCGTATTAAAATAATTATTATATTGGAATTTGGAAATTTTGTACTATCAGTTTCTATTGCAATACGGGATTGTAATAAAATATAAGAGTTAACTGATAATGCTGTTAGCACAAGATTACAATTTGTAGTATAGGCCATATTCTCCAAATTTATGTTGTATCCAATTGTTTGAAAAAGACAACAATGAAGTATAAATTTGTAATTGTTTTTTTAAACATATATTTTGCCAAAAATAAAAGCATAAATATTTGTATATTTTCACTTTTTTATTACATAAAAATTTGCGCCCTAGTTATGAGTGTATAAAATATTTTGATACAAAAATTCCAACAGGTTATTAGCTTAAAAATAAAAATATTGTGAAAAAACTATTAGAAAGCATTAAGGTTTTAGCTATGATTGCTAACAATAGGTCAATTTACCCTAGTTTTAAAGCGTATTACGCAAAATTGGAATTGCTGGACGCACATTTGTAAGATGGAGATAACACATACAGACGTGGAGTTCTATTAAACAATCTGTAGCACTTAAGAACTTTTTGTGCTAATATATAATTTTACATTTATTGCAATATTGTACTTAACTAATTATTTATTTTATACTTGAAATTTGTCTTCTTTCATTTCATAGGATTCCTTATTGGTGTGCGCGATCAAGTAAATGGGGCGATAGATTACCAATAGTGATCAAAGAAGAAGAAAAAGAAGTAGAAGAAGATGAAGTCAAGTCTGAACAAAATTAATTTTATTGTACAGAATAACAAATATCTAATTTAATATTTAAAATTTTCTAAGACTGTATGTTTTGAGGTAATAACACAGCAAGCGCAGCTTCCTTGTATTTATTCAAAGTGTATGTATCTTCACCTAAAAAAAATAAGATATTTTATTGAAGTTTGTTTAACTTTTTGAATAAATGTTAGTTTTACCATTGTTTAATAATTCTGTAACAGCTTCTTTGTATTTCTGTCCCACTGTATCGTCATCAATAGAATGTGATTTTACATCTTCGTCAGAAACCTTTTGTGGCCATCGAGTTAATGTAACATATGCTTTTTTTGATGGATTGTTTTCCCAAATGTAATGTTCCATGTCTGCTTCTTGTTTTTGTCGTTCCCATTCTTCAAAGGTCTGTAATGAAAATCAGTCGTACACAAATTAGAACTATACATGGGTTTTTAAAGGCATTTAAAAGTATAAATAATAAATATTTAATATCTTACATTAGATTCGTGATACAAGGCCGTGAGAACATAAATTCCATAATCATAATTTTGTTTCCTCGTTGGACAACGGTCAGTGACAATAGTAAGCATATCAGTTTCTTCATCATATCTGTCCCCGACCAATCTGATCATTTTGTCTCTGGCATGTTTATCCAAATTAAATGTGCTTAATTTGACCTAGTTAACATAAAACAATGTATGTATGAGTCTATGACTAAAAGTATTACAAATATATTTTATTTTCACTGTATCTATACTTCGAGTACTAATTTCAGAAATGTACACTGAGTGAGAAAATTGTCAATAGTTCAAGACAGAAAGTTATATCAAATATGACTTTTACATATAATAATCAATGTGAATAATCTATTTTAGCAATGGGAGTGTTTGGTTACGTAGCCAAAATAAAAATTATTAAATCACATAAAATTAATAGCCCCAGCATGGTAAATCACATTTTTTCATTGCAGTATGTTATTACACTATTAAAAAAATGTTTACATTAATTAAAATCATGAAAATATAATAATTTATTACGATGAGATTTTTAGTTTATAAATATTGTAAGACAAAATACTGCCACATTACACATTTAAATTCAAAAGACAAAAACATTGTAGAAATATAAAAAATAAGACCAGTTTGGATGGGATTATCATCAAAATCATTCCAGTTAAAAGGACAATAATTACTACATACTTTGATTGTAACTATTCTAGCTTTTGGATCTTTGATTGTCGGTGATGAATGACAATAATCTGTTGTTATTGTTGTCATTGGAAAATGTCTATCACAATCTTCATCAGTTTCTAAACCTTTAGGCCATTCAGTACAAAACTGTTTTAAAGCACTGCAATGTTTTTTTACTGCTGGTGGTGTAAGATGCAGAAAATTTGGAATTTTCATAAGCTCAGCATTGCCATATTTTCCAGGCGATGCTCTTTTCTGATCATACCCTTGTCGTACAGCCAATGGAACAGTAGCTGGATGAAATGTTCTAGGACCGGGCCACACATTAGACCAGTCTTGATCAACAGGCATTCTCAAAGATCTGAAATAATCAAATAATTAAAGTAACTAATATGTTATATATAAATATTTTTAAAAAATTGTATACAGTCATTGCCAGATAAACTGAGACGTCGGCAGCGGCGGAATAACGAAAAACCTGGAGTTCTCCGTAGTTCAATGTGACTACCGAAAATATATATTAATTTTTATACATAGATGGATTATTATCTGTATTATTATGTATTATAACTTATACATAGATTTTACACATTGCGACTAGTTTGGAATACATCTACTGAAAAGCTGCTGCCGCCATCTCAATTTATCTGGCGATGACCATAAATAATTGTTTATATTACTATATTACCTGGGCGGTAAAGTGATGGTCTTAGTGTACTTCTTTTTTGCATTAGGCACAAATGCTTTTTTCTTCAAGTCCAACACCCTGAACTTTCCGTCTGCAATAAAATACCTATATATTAACTTGATTTTAAGGGAAAAAACTAAAGTGCCGAAATTAAAATGCAAACCATCAATCTACAATTGTTGTCACATCATATTGCTTCAGGTCGCTGACTACGATTTTCAACGAGATAAACGAATAAATAATATTTAATAGTAACTCACCAGTAGGAACAGCTTTGGTCGAACACCAAACCCGGACAGGATGAATACCACTAGGCATCATCACAGCCGTCGTTCGTCGAAGCGCCGTTTGTAGCGCAGACATATTTTTGTTTTGTCGACCGTGTCGTACAGTGATGAATATAGATCATAAACACTTTAAGTTAATTTTTTATAGTATTTACTATTTAATACTGCTAAAGGACGACGACCGGCAAACGAGCGCCTCTCGGATTCCCGACCAGCAGCAAGTTATGGTCATTGTTTGATAACTATTCAAAATTTGATAAGAAAAATGGGATGAAACAACGTTGCTCGATCGTGGGATGAAGATTTTTTTTTCGATCTTTTTTTTTTTTTTTTTGGTATACACGCGTTTATTTTAATTATGTATTCGTGTGTGGTACAAATACCACAGAATAAATTAAATTATTTCACTTGTTCTGTAAAAATAGTACAAATGAAAAAGCTAACAGTTTTTTCGGATAGATAGCGCAGCATATTTCAACACCAACACGTTATAAAAAAATTAATTATTTTACTTTTAAAAATAATTATTACTTAAAAGATATACAATTTTTGGGAATGGTTGTAAATGTTAAAACGGTACGTACCTACATGGGTACGCCACTGTGCACGTATTAAATTATATAAGTGTTAATTATGGATGGTAATCGTAGTGTAAATGAAAGAAATAACGAAAATCGATCTTCTAGACGTTATAGTGTACTGTGTACTTCGTTATTAAGTAATCACTAATCAATGATGGATCTAAATTTAAAGAAAAAAGCTGAGTCTACAAACATTACAATGGTCTCAATAAAATAATTATTCAGAGGTGAGATAACATAATCGTTTTTAATAAACATTTGAGTTAAATAAGACTATTATCTATAGATAAGAGCTTAATTTAAATTAAATTATACATCAAGCAACTAGGTACGAATTAATAATATTAATAACTAATAAGGTAAAATAACACATCATAGACAACAATTTAAAAAAAGGTAGGTAATTCAGTAATTGAGGACCAATATGCTGTCAGACGTACTGACACTTGACAATATCATTGTTACGCAGTGTGAAACATGTGGTCTTGAATCACAAAACGATTTTTAGCAATAGAATTTTAAGTTTATTTTACAACAATATTGCTCATTAAAGACGGCCAATTACGCTCGTTAAGCCGGTTACGTATATTATACTAATACTATACTATATAACTATACTATATAAATAATATTTGAACCCGTGCGATATGATCGCCGAAAAGAGCTTCTATCTTATCTCTTACGAGTCACGATCGATACGACGCTACGTACCGAACAATCATCATTAATCATTATTCATTTTGTTAAATTCGAATTCAATAACATAATATTATCATATTATATTAATATATTATCATTTTATACGAAAAACGATTCTAAGCAGAAACGGTCCATCTCTAGCAGCTTATATCACCAAGTGACAATGTTTTTTTTTATTATAGTTATTTGTAATTTACCTACTTTACTTTTATACAAAAAAAAAAAAAAATAGTATTATAGTAGGTTGATATAATTTATATTCCGAAAATATTACATATTTATAATACGTAATTAATAGGGCTCTTTTAATAATAAGCAAGTAAAAAGGACTCAATTGTTTTAAACAATCAAAAATGAAGAATATGTATTTTTTTAAAAAGCAAAAAAAAAAACAAGACAAAAAATTAACATGAACTAGGTAGTTTTAAAAATGAAAAATTATTTTTAATTGAAAAATTAATTAACTATACTACCTATCTACCATTTTACTGTATATAGATAACAGTATAACAATAATATAAACATATGGTGAAAATTTCAAGTATTTAAAGTGATTAGTTTTTGAAACTAATAGTATTTAAAAAAATCGATTTGGTCGAAAACTGGTTTTGCGTAAAAATTCCAGTTTTTCCATCACTTTTTTTGTTTTTCTCGATTTTTTTTAAAAACAATAGGAAAATGTTTACTTTTTATATGATAGCATACATTTTTAATTTTGCAATTGGGAACGGAAGTCCACTAAAAATGTTATGTTAATTAACAAATACATTTTTTTATCATTAATATTGTAATTAAAGATTTTACGAGCGAGTAGTATTGAGTAAATCAAAACTAGGGTAGTAGGTATTTTTAATAATTTTATAATCCACTCGACTACTACTCATCTAAACTAATACTTATCAATAAAAATATATATATTTTAATATTTATATAAACACATCAATATATATTTTCAATGCTTCCCATTATAAAATTCAAAGTACAAATAAATGTTCAAATAATGAAAAAACTTAAATAGTAGTAAAACAAACAATTACATTTTTTGTAAAAGGTAGGCAGGCAATACGAATTTAAAAATAAGTGTATCAAAACATAAGAAAACACGCTACTTTCATTATCATATGAGTATACAAAAAAAAATTGTATATTATAAATACTTTTGTGTGTATTTAATTAAATTTTTATTCCGTATACGAATTACTATAATAGTATAATACGTATTATCATTAATGTGACAGGTAATAATTTGACAACCTAATACATATTATGCCCTAATTAGAAAACTGTCGATATGGACGAACACCATCTGTATAATTATAATACATGTGTCATACTGTCAGGTATATTGTATATTATACAATACACGATGGAGGAGTACTAAACGGTAATAAAATAATATCAGGAGTTAAAAAAAAAAAAGTACAATATTTTTTCGTAGCTATTTGTTTTTTATTACAATTTTTGCAATAGATTTTGTACGTAGATACAGAGTTCAGTTCTCATCGATTGCATGTATAAATCGATAATAGTATTTTGCGTTCGCTGTAAGAATTACACAGTCCCCAACACGACGGAAAAATGAAAATTTTTAATACACCTAACGTTTATTTTGTATGCATTGAAGTATAATTTAGTAGTACAACTACTTTCAGAAAAAATTAATTTAAACGATATAGTTTATTAAATATAGCAATATGTTATATTATTACAAAGCAATGAGAAATGTATTCATCTATATAATATCAACCTTATTTATTCGATGATCTACAATATATTTAGTCAATACAGCGTTTAATTTACTATAAAATAAATTGTTTGAAAATCGGGGTTGATTATTGATGCGTTCATAGATATCGATATATTGATATTGAATGTAATTATAAGACTAATAATTATTGACTTGGTAATTATCGAAACTAATATTATTGTTGTATACTTGTATAGTATAAACTAAATAAATAAGCAATAGATAAAAAAATATAATTTTCAAAAAAATAAATAAAAAGTTGTCAAGTGAGTTGTATAGTAGGTCCCTAACCTAACTTAGACGCTTAGCTAGAATCCACTCATAAGTAGGATTTTGAATTGTAATTATTTCAAAATTTAAAATAATATATTTAAGTTGGGTCTATGGAAGTCCCAGTGCACCTCGACACAAAGCAAGGTGAGGACAGCGGCTTTGGTTGATATACTTATTTCTCTCCAAACTCAAATTTAAAAAATGCCACTATTGCCACCAAAAATAAATAGATCCAGATGTCTCAAACAGGCTGAGATCTATAAATGTCGGTGGATCTAAAGGACTCGGACCATATTATGTCGGGATCTATTTGTCAGCATACCGTGATATAAATATTCCTTGACAATATTTGAAATATTAAAACCTGTCAAATCCATCGTTGAGTGTGACGGCGTTGCTATAGAAGACAATAGAATTTTCTCTCAACAACGGCCGTATAGCGAGTAGCGACCATCCGTCGTTTGGAAACGAAATTCATTATATCTACAAACGTTGTAACGACAACACATGTTTCCGGGATAATTTTATTTTTGTACCTGTCTTATAAAAAAATCTAACAAAACGGTGAGTACCCAATTTATTCTATTATAATAACGGATTTTTCAACAAATCGTATTTAATTCTTATGATTACCGCTGTCTGCTAAACATATTTTTTACTAAGTTTTACTGTCAATTTACGTACATTTTTTCTATAACTATTTATTAACTTTGTCTTGGTATTGTTATTTTAATATAACGTTTACGTTTAAAATAAATAAATATTTAAACATAATAATTTTACACTAAACACAATTAAAATTTTTTTCACACTTAATATGTATAATTAAATTATTGAATTAATAATGCCAAACAAATTTGGAGAAAAAAATATGCTTAGGTATCAATTACTTTAGGTATGTTTTATTTCAAACTTTCAATTTTGTTAAGTATACGGCTCTATATTGTTATAATATTATTCTATTTTTATCGAATAAATGAAAAATTAAATAATAGTTGTTTTAAATGATATATTATTTTAAAATATAACATTTTTATAAAGTAAAATTTTATTATAATATAATTTTTATCTATATTAGTTATTTGAATAATGCTATTTGATTTTTTGTAATTCGATAATCTTTTAATTACAATTTATAAATGAATTACCTAAAATTAATTTAGATGTAACTGATTTAGGAAGATTAATGACTTTAATGTTTTTAAATATCGATAATTGAAGGGTAACTTTTCAAAACGTCTTATTTCCGAAGACCTACATTTTCAGGAATGATGTTCTTTTAGTTGAGTCATCAAATCAAACATTTTAAATGTTAAACTAATTCTAAAATATGTAAAAATAACAAAATAATTCATTTTTGAACTCAAAATAATTTTATAGTATGACCCAGTATAAAATGTTACTGTAATGGAACCTATTGAACTGATCTAACCAATAATGGTTGTGTTACCTATTGAAACAACTTAAATAAATAAACTAATAATATGCATGTTATAAACTAATGGTTCATGACAAAAGATATATTGTATGTTATAAAAACAGTATGGAATAACTACTGCTGATTTAATTCAGTTATAAAATATTTAATTTTATGTGATTCAGAATAAAAATATCTACTTGTGACTTTTCTAATCATTTTTCATTAATTTAGTTGAATTTGAATTATGTAAGTTGAAAAAATAATATTAAATTATTTATTTTCAATTGCTTTAAGAAATTATAATTTAATACTACTTAATAACATTTTGTATATTTTATTATACGTATATACAAGTATATAACTTACATTTTTAGAAGATTGGTCCAATTCAAAAATGTCTTGTGTAAGTAATGAATTATCTGGCCAATGGCCATGCTGTAACTTTGTCCTAGAATATTAAGTTGTTAATATTATCAATGAAAAATAACTTTAAATGGTATTATTTATTTTATCAAACATTAAACATTAATACTTTAGAATATTTATAGGCTATATAATTAGCATTTGAAGTTCAAATTTTGACAAAAATTCGTCGAAATCATGAATATTTGCAAATTATTTTGTAGTTCAAAATTCATAAAATTGTTTGTATTTATATCTAACGTTAAAAAATTGAACACTAAGTTTTCCATAAGTTTTGCTTCAAAAAGCTATAGAGAACATTTTAAGCGTCATTATAGGAAAAATGTTTTGAGCGTTTGAGTTTTAAATTTTTATGAAATCGGAATATTTGTTTCAAAATAGAATATATAAAATTATGACAATATTTAATTATAATATATTCTAGACTGACAAATCATCTCCGTTCAGAATCGTTTTTCGTATACAATGATACCTATCATTGCATTCAAATTTAATCTACCCTAGTCCGAGGTCCACCCACCCCCTAATGTACAGCAGAGCGGTACCCACTTGCCGACTTTTTGAGTTATTATTTTATTGTATAAATATAATTAAATACACTTGCTGTATATTTAATTTATAATCTTTAGTATGATTTCTTGACGTTTAAAAAACAATAATTTTTTATTTAATTAAAGATTATGTGATAACCAAGATTTGAGATTTATTTCATGTTTGTTTGAAATACAAAAAAATACTGTAGGTAAACTAAAAATAACTCGGGGATATTTTTAATATAGTACTATAATAAATTGGAAAATGTGTAACATATTTCTTTATTTAAATTTCTTAAAGCATAAAAAGTTATATTTTTTTAGGCATATTTCAAATGTATTAGTGCTACAAGTTGTAAAATTTTAAACTAAAAAAAAACATTATTACCTATCATTTAATTATTAAATTAAGAGGTTTAAATATTTTTATAATTATTATAATTTTCTAGTTTTATATAATGGAAAATTAACTCAAAATGAAAAACAAAGTCAAACTAAAGACACTTTATCAGTTGGTAGAACTTTATTGTAATCTTTTTGTATTATTATTATCAGACTTAAACCATCGTATTTGTTGTTTATTGTATGTGTGATTAAGTGACATCTCGTCAAAACTTCTTTTGTTGTAGTATAGTTGGCGTTTTAAAAACTGAAAAAATAGAAACTGGTATTAGTTGAGTAACTCGATAACAATTTGATTTTTAAAATATATAGTTTGTACTGGAATACTGGATGAATTTTAAATAAATTGACTAAAGTTATACAATACCTTGCCAGGGGTAAATTGATGAAGTCTAATTAAGGATACATTTTAGTAAAAACAAAGTTATAATAACTTACGTAAAGAACATGTTATATAATATATTATTCAAATCTATTTCATCTGCATTTATATACACGTATAAATGGTAAGAAATTCTATTTACGATTTTAAACGTAGAAGAAATTGATTATAACTTTAAATTGCATATTTTAACAGTGCAACTAAAAGAATTAATAGTTTTAAAATATTCTTGAATGTACTACTTGTATTATTGGATTTAAACCATCGTATAGAACTTCCGTTATGGCATTTTGAAAGCTGAAAAAATAGAAACTGGTATTAGTTGAGTAACTCGATAACAATTTGATTTATGAAATATAGTTTGTGCCGGAATACTGGATGAATTTTAAATAAATTGACTAAAGTTATACAATACCTTGCCAGGGGTAAATCGGTTAACTGCATACAAATTTGTAAAACTTTAGATGATAAACAATTATTAAGCCATGGTTATATGCTTACTTATAAATATATTCTATCATTTACTTTTAGTCTCTATGATTTTAACTAAAACTTCAGTTTTATTATTATCGTCAGTAAAAATAGAATAAGAATTGCACGTGTGTTTGTTTCAATTTTAGGCGAATGCTGAGTGTCATCGGTTTTATCTTTATTTATATATATATATACACAGTAGCTTTTTTCAACGTTTTTCTGGGGGGGTCCACAGTTTATACATAATTAAATAATTTACCTATATAAACTATGAGAACTATATTACCTATTGCCTTTATGGCTTTATCACACATTATAATATTTAACTGTAACTTGGAAACCGTCGTCAGAATACATAGAATACCAATTTCTATACTTATTACTTTACTATACAGCAAGGATATGTATCGGTTTTTTTTCTCTGTAAATCGCCACTGAATAAGATATATATTTATATAAATAGTATTTAAGATTTTATATGTAAAATAAAATTTGATTAATAACCTATAATTCAAACTTTTTAACAGCCGTGTAAAAAGGTTTAATAGTTTGGAATAACACCTAAATTCACTGTTATTATTAACAGACTTAAACCATCGTATTTGTTGTTTATTGTATGTGTGATTAAGTGACATCTCGTCAAAACTTCTTTTGTTGTAGTATAGTTGGCGTTTTAAAAACTGAAAAAATAGAAACTGGTATTAGTTGAGTAACTCGATAACAATTTGATTTTTAAAATATATAGTTTGTACTGGAATACTGGATGAATTTTAAATAAATTGACTAAAGTTATACAATACCTTGCCAGGGGTAAATTGATGAAGTCTAATTAAGGATACATTTTAGTAAAAACAAAGTTATAATAACTTACGTAAAGAACATGTTATATAATATATTATTCAAATCTATTTCATCTGCATTTATATACACGTATAAATGGTAAGAAATTCTATTTACGATTTTAAACGTAGAAGAAAAATTGATTAATAACTTTAAATTGCATATTTTTAACAGTGCAACTAAAAGAATTAATAGTTTTAAAATATTCTTGAATGTACTACTTGTATTATTGGATTTAAACCATCGTATAGAACTTCCGTTATGGCATTTTGAAAGCTGAAAAAATAGAAACTGGTATTAGTTGAGTAACTCGATAACAATTTGATTTATGAATATATAGTTTGTGCCGGAATACTGGATGAATTTTAATAAATTGACTAAAGTTATACAATACCTTGCCAGGGGTAAATCGGTTAACTGCATACAAATTTGTAAAACTTTAGATGATAAACAATTATTAAGCCATGGTTATATGCTTACTTATAAATATTCTATCATTTACTTTTAGTCTCTATGATTTTAACTAAAACTTCAGTTTTATTATTATCGTCAGTAAAAATAGAATAAGAATTGCACGTGTGTTGTTTCAATTTTAGGCGAATGCTGAGTGTCATCGGTTTATCTTTATTTATATATATATATACACAGTAGCTTTTTTTCAACGTTTTTCTGGGGGGGTCCACAGTTTATACATAATTAAATAATTTACCTATATAAACTATGAGAACTATATTACCTATTGCCTTTATGGCTTTATCACACATTATAATATTTAACTGTAACTTGGAAACCGTCGTCAGAATACATAGAATACCAATTTCTATACTTATTACTTTACTATACAGCAAGGATATGTATCGGTTTTTTTTCTCTGTAAATACGCCACTGAATAAGATATATATTTATATAAATAGTATTTAAGATTTTATATGTAAAATAAATTTGATTAATAACCTATAATTCAAACTTTTTAACAGCCGTGTAAAAAGGTTTAATAGTTTGGAATAACACCTAAATTCACTGTTATTATTAACAGACTTAAACCATCGTATTTGTTGTTTATTGTATGTGTGATTAAGTGACATCTCGTCAAAACTTCTTTTGTTGTAGTATAGTTGGCGTTTTAAAAACTGAAAAAATAGAAACTGGTATTAGTTGAGTAACTCGATAACAATTTGATTTTTAAAATATATAGTTTGTACTGGAATACTGGATGAATTTTAAATAAATTGACTAAAGTTATACAATACCTTGCCAGGGGTAAATTGATGAAGTCTAATTAAGGATACATTTTAGTAAAAACAAAGTTATAATAACTTACGTAAAGAACATGTTATATAATATATTATTCAAATCTATTTCATCTGCATTTATATACACGTATAAATGGTAAGAAATTCTATTTACGATTTTAAACGTAGAAGAAAAATTGATTAATAACTTTAAATTGCATATTTTTAACAGTGCAACTAAAAGAATTAATAGTTTTAAAATATTCTTGAATGTACTACTTGTATTATTGGATTTAAACCATCGTATAGAACTTCCGTTATGGCATTTTGAAAGCTGAAAAAATAGAAACTGGTATTAGTTGAGTAACTCGATAACAATTTGATTTATGAAATATTATATAGTTTGTGCCGGAATACTGGATGAATTTTAAATAAATTGACTAAAGTTATACAATACCTTGCCAGGGGTAAATCGGTTAACTGCATACAAATTTGTAAAACTTTAGATGATAAACAATTATTAAGCCATGGTTATATGCTTACTTATAAATATTCTATCATTTACTTTTAGTCTCTATGATTTTAACTAAAACTTCAGTTTTATTATTATCGTCAGTAAAAATAGAATAAGAATTGCACGTGTGTTTGTTTCAATTTTAGGCGAATGCTGAGTGTGTCATCGGTTTTATCTTTATTTATATATATATATACACAGTAGCTTTTTTTCAACGTTTTTCTGGGGGGGTCCACAGTTTATACATAATTAAATAATTTACCTATATAAACTATGAGAACTATATTACCTATTGCCTTTATGGCTTTATCACACATTATAATATTTAACTGTAACTTGGAAACCGTCGTCAGAATACATAGAATACCAATTTCTATACTTATTACTTTACTATACAGCAAGGATATGTATCGGTTTTTTTTCTCTGTAAATACGCCACTGAATAAGATATATATTTATATAAATAGTATTTAAGATTTTATATGTAAAAAAAATTTGATTAATAACCTATAATTCAAACTTTTTAACAGCCGTGTAAAAAGGTTTAATAGTTTGGAATAACACCTAAATTCACTGTTATTATTAACAGACTTAAACCATCGTATTTGTTGTTTATTGTATGTGTGATTAAGTGACATCTCGTCAAAACTTCTTTTGTTGTAGTATAGTTGGCGTTTTAAAAACTGAAAAAATAGAAACTGGTATTAGTTGAGTAACTCGATAACAATTTGATTTTTAAAATATATAGTTTGTACTGGAATACTGGATGAATTTTAAATAAATTGACTAAGTTATACAATACCTTGCCAGGGGTAAATTGATGAAGTCTAATTAAGGATACATTTTAGTAAAAACAAAGTTATAATAACTACTTACGTAAGAACATGTTATATAATATTATTCAAATTTATTTCATCTGCATTTATATACACGTATAAATGGTAAGAAATTCTATTTACGATTTTAAACGTAGAAGAAAAATTGATTAATAACTTTAAATTGCATATTTTAACAGTGCAACTAAAAGAATTAATAGTTTTAAATATTCTTGAATGTACTACTTGTATTATTGGATTTAAACCATCGTATAGAACTTCCGTTATGGCATTTTGAAAGCTGAAAAAATAGAAACTGGTATTAGTTGAGTAACTCGATAACAATTTGATTTATGAAATATTATATAGTTTGTGCCGGAATACTGGATGAATTTTAAATAAATTGACTAAAGTTATACAATACCTTGCCAGGGGTAAATCGGTTAACTGCATACAAATTTGTAAAACTTTAGATGATAAACAATTATTAAGCCATGGTTATATGCTTACTTATAAATATTCTATCATTTACTTTTAGTCTCTATGATTTTAACTAAAACTTCAGTTTATTATTATCGTCAGTAAAAATAGAATAAGAATTGCACGTGTGTTTGTTTCAATTTTAGGCGAATGCTGAGTGTCATCGGTTTTATCTTTATTTATATATATATATACACAGTAGCTTTTTTTCAACGTTTTTCTGGGGGGGTCCACAGTTTATACATAATAAATAATTTACCTATATAAACTATGAGAACTATATTACCTATTGCCTTTATGCTTTATCATTTATCACATTATAATATATTAACTGTAACTTGGAAACCGTCGTCAGAATACATAGAATACCAATTATATACTTATCTTCTATACTTATACTTAGCTATACACAGGTATGTCGGTTTTTTTTCTCTGTAAATACGCCACTGAAAAGATATATTATTTATATAAATAGTATTTAAGATTTTATATGTAAAATAAAATTTGATTAATAACCTATAATTCAAACTTTTTAACAGCCGTGTAAAAAGGTTTAATAGTTTGGAATAACACCTAAATTCACTGTTATTATTAACAGACTTAAACCATCGTATTTGTTGTTTATTGTATGTGTGATTAAGTGACATCTCGTCAAAACTTCTTTTGTTGTAGTATAGTTGGCGTTTTAAAAACTGAAAAAATAGAAACTGGTATTAGTTGAGTAACTCGATAACAATTTGATTTTTAAAATATATAGTTTGTACTGGAATACTGGATGAATTTTAAATAAATTGACTAAAGTTATACAATACCTTGCCAGGGGTAAATTGATGAAGTCTAATTAAGGATACATTTTAGTAAAAACAAAGTTATAATAACTTACGTAAAGAACATGTTATATAATATATTATTCAAATCTATTTCATCTGCATTTATATACACGTATAAATGGTAAGAAATTCTATTTACGATTTTAAACGTAGAAGAAAAATTGATTAATAACTTTAAATTGCATATTTTTAACAGTGCAACTAAAAGAATTAATAGTTTTAAAATATTCTTGAATGTACTACTTGTATTTTGGATTTAAACCATCGTATAGAACTTCCGTTATGGCATTTTGAGAGCTGAAAAAATAGAAACTGGTATTAGTTGAGTAACTCGATAACAATTTGATTTATGAAATTATATAGTTTGTGCCGGAATACTGGATGAATTTTAAATAAATTGACTAAAGTTATACAATACCTTGCCAGGGGTAAATCGGTTAACTGCATACAAATTGTAAAACTTTAGATGATAAACAATTATTAAGCCATGGTTATATGCTTACTTATAAATATTCTATCATTACTTTTAGTCTTTAGTCTCTATGATTTTAACTAAAACTTCAGTTTTATTATTATCGTCAGTAAAAATAGAATAAGAATTGCACGTGTGTTTGTTTCAATTTTAGGCGAATGCTGAGTGTCATCGGTTTTATCTTTATTTATATATATATATACACAGTAGCTTTTTTTCAACGTTTTCTGGGGGGGTCCACAGTTTATACATAATTAAATAATTTACCTATATAAACTATGAGAACTATATTACCTATTGCCTTTATGGCTTTATCACACATTATAATATTTAACTGTAACTTGGAAACCGTCGTCAGAATACATAGAATACCAATTTCTATACTTATTACTTTACTATACAGCAAGGATATGTATCGTTTTTTTTTCTCTGTAAATACGCCACTGAATAAGATATATTTATATAAATAGTATTTAAGATTTTATATGTAAAATAAAATTTGATTAATAACCTATAATTCAAACTTTTTAACAGCCGTGTAAAAAGGTTTAATAGTTTGGAATAACACCTAAATTCACTGTTATTATTAACAGACTTAAACCATCGTATTTGTTGTTTATTGTATGTGTGATTAAGTGACATCTCGTCAATTCTTTTGTTGTAGTATAGTTGGCGTTTTAAAAACTGAAAAAATAGAAACTGGTATTAGTTGAGTAACTCGATAACAATTTGATTTTTAAAATATATAGTTTGTACTGGAATACTGGATGAATTTTAAATAAATTGACTAAAGTTATACAATACCTTGCCAGGGGTAAATTGATGAAGTCTAATTAAGGATACATTTTAGTAAAAACAAAGTTATAATAACTTACGTAAAGAACATGTTATATAATATATTATTCAAATCTATTTCATCTGCATTTATATACACGTATAAATGGTAAGAAATTCTATTTACGATTTTAAACGTAGAAGAAAAATTGATTAATAACTTTAAATTGCATATTTTTAACAGTGCAACTAAAAGAATTAATAGTTTTAAAATATTCTTGAATGTACTACTTGTATTATTGGATTTAAACCATCGTATAGAACTTCCGTTATGGCATTTTGAAAGCTGAAAAAATAGAAACTGGTATTAGTTGAGTAACTCGATAACAATTTGATTTATGAAATATATAGTTTGTGCCGGAATACTGGATGAATTTTAAATAAATTGACTAAAGTTATACAATACCTTGCCAGGGGTAAATCGGTTAACTGCATACAAATTTGTAAAACTTTAGATGATAAACAATTATTAAGCCATGGTTATATGCTTACTTATAAATATTCTATCATTTACTTTTAGTCTCTATGATTTTAACTAAAACTTCAGTTTTATTATTATCGTCAGTAAAAATAGAATAAGAATTGCACGTGTGTTTGTTTCAATTTTAGGCGAATGCTGAGTGTCATCGGTTTTATCTTTATTTATATATATATATACACAGTAGCTTTTTTTCAACGTTTTTCTGGGGGGGTCCACAGTTTATACATAATTAAATAATTTACCTATATAAACTATGAGAACTATATTACCTATTGCCTTTATGGCTTTATCACACATTATAATATTTAACTGTAACTTGGAAACCGTCGTCAGAATACATAGAATACAACATTTCTATACTTATTACTTTACTATACAGCAAGGATATGTATCGGTTTTTTTTCTCTGTAAATACGCCACTGAATAAGATATATATTTATATAAATAGTATTTAAGATTTTATATGTAAAATAAAATTTGATTAATAACCTATAATTCAAACTTTTTAACAGCCGTGTAAAAAGGTTTAATAGTTTGGAATAACACCTAAATTCACTGTTATTATTAACAGACTTAAACCATCGTATTTGTTGTTTATTGTATGTGTGATTAAGTGACATCTCGTCAAAACTTCTTTTGTTGTAGTATAGTTGGCGTTTTAAAAACTGAAAAAATAGAAACTGGTATTAGTTGAGTAACTCGATAACAATTTGATTTTTAAAATATATAGTTTGTACTGGAATACTGGATGAATTTTAAATAAATTGACTAAAGTTATACAATACCTTGCCAGGGGTAAATTGATGAAGTCTAATTAAGGATACATTTTAGTAAAAACAAAGTTATAATAACTTACGTAAAGAACATGTTATATAATATATTATTCAAATCTATTTCATCTGCATTTATATACACGTATAAATGGTAAGAATTCTATTTACGATTTTAAACGTAGAAGAAAAATTGATTAATAACTTTAAATTGCATATTTTTAACAGTGCAACTAAAAGAATTAATAGTTTTAAAATATTCTTGAATGTACTACTTGTATTATTGGATTTAAACCATCGTATAGAACTTCCGTTATGGCATTTTGAAAGCTGAAAAAATAGAACTGGTATTAGTTGAGTAACTCGATAACAATTTGATTTATGAAATATAGTTTGTGCCGGAATACTGGATGAATTTTAAATAAATTGACTAAAGTTATACAATACCTTGCCAGGGGTAAATCGGTTAACTGCATACAAATTTGTAAAACTTTAGATGATAAACAATTATCCATGGTTATATGCTTACTTATAAATATTCTATCATTTACTTTTAGTCTCTATGATTTTAACTAAAACTTCAGTTTTATTATTATCGTCAGTAAAAATAGAATAAGAATTGCACGTGTGTTTGTTTCAATTTTAGGCGAATGCTGAGTGTCATCGTTTTATCTTTATTTATATATATATATACACAGTAGCTTTTTTTCAACGTTTTTCTGGGGGGGTCCACAGTTTATACATAATTAAATAATTTACCTATATAAACTATGAGAACTATATTACCTATTGCCTTTATGGCTTTATCACACATTATAATATTTAACTGTAACTTGGAAACCGTCGTCAGAATACATAGAATACCAATTTCTATACTTATTACTTTACTATACAGCAAGGATATGTATCGGTTTTTTTTCTCTGTAAATACGCCACTGAATAAGATATATATTTATATAAATAGTATTTAAGATTTTATATGTAAAATAAAATTTGATTAATAACCTATAATTCAAACTTTTTAACAGCCGTGTAAAAAGGTTTAATAGTTTGGAATAACACCTAAATTCACTGTTATTATTAACAGACTTAAACCATCGTATTTGTTGTTTATTGTATGTGTGATTAAGTGACATCTCGTCAAAACTTCTTTTGTTGTAGTATAGTTGGCGTTTTAAAAACTGAAAAAATAGAAACTGGTATTAGTTGAGTAACTCGATAACAATTTGATTTTTAAAATATATAGTTTGTACTGGAATACTGGATGAATTTTAAATAAATTGACTAAAGTTATACAATACCTTGCCAGGGGTAAATTGATGAAGTCTAATTAAGGATACATTTTAGTAAAAACAAAGTTATAATAACTTACGTAAAGAACATGTTATATATATATATTATTCATATCTATTTCATCTGCATTTATACACGTATAAATGGTAAGAAATTCTATTTACGATTTTAAACGTAGAAGAAAAATTGATTAATAACTTTAAATTGCATATTTTTAACAGTGCAACTAAAAGAATTAATAGTTTTAAAATATTCTTGAATGTACTACTTGTATTATTGGATTTAAACCATCGTATAGAACTTCCGTTATGGCATTTTGAAAGCTGAAAAAATAGAAACTGGTATTAGTTGAGTAACTCGATAACAATTTGATTTATGAAATTATATAGTTTGTGCCGGAATACTGGATGAATTTTAAATAAATTGACTAAAGTTATACAATACCTTGCCAGGGGTAAATCGGTTAACTGCATACAAATTTGTAAAACTTTAGATGATAAACAATTATTAAGCCATGGTTATATGCTTACTTATAAATATTCTATCATTTACTTTTAGTCTCTATGATTTTAACTAAAACTTCAGTTTTATTATTATCGTCAGTAAAAATAGAATAAGAATTGCACGTGTGTTTGTTTCAATTTTAGGCGAATGCTGAGTGTCATCGGTTTTATCTTTATTTATATATATATATACACAGTAGCTTTTTTTCAACGTTTTTCTGGGGGGGTCCACAGTTTATACATAATTAAATAATTTACCTATATAAACTATGAGAACTATATTACCTATTGCCTTTATGGCTTTATCACACATTATAATATTTAACTGTAACTTGGAAACCGTCGTCAGAATACATAGAATACCAATTTCTATACTTATTACTTTACTATACAGCAAGGATATGTATCGGTTTTTTTTCTCTGTAAATACGCCACTGAATAAGATATATATTTATATAAATAGTATTTAAGATTTTATATGTAAAATAAAATTTGATTAATAACCTATAATTCAAACTTTTTAACAGCCGTGTAAAAAGGTTTAATAGTTTGGAATAACACCTAATTCACTGTTATTATTAACAGACTTAAACCATCGTATTTGTTGTTTATTGTATGTGTGATTAAGTGACATCTCGTCAAAACTTCTTTTGTTGTAGTATAGTTGGCGTTTTAAAAACTGAAAAAATAGAAACTGGTATTAGTTGAGTAACTCGATAACAATTTGATTTTTAAAATATATAGTTTGTACTGGAATACTGGATGAATTTTAAATAAATTGACTAAAGTTATACAATACCTTGCCCAGGGTAAATTGATGAAGTCTAATTAAGGATACATTTTAGTAAAAACAAAGTTATAATAACTTACGTAAAGAACATGTTATATAATATATTATTCAAATCTATTTCATCTGCATTTATATACACGTATAAATGGTAAGAAATTCTATTTACGATTTTAAACGTAGAAGAAAAATTGATTAATAACTTTAAATTGCATATTTTTAACAGTGCAACTAAAAGAATTAATAGTTTTAAAATATTCTTGAATGTACTACTTGTATTATTGGATTTAAACCATCGTATAGAACTTCCGTTATGGCATTTTGAAAGCTGAAAAAATAGAAACTGGTATTAGTTGAGTAACTCGATAACAATTTGATTTATGAAATATATAGTTTTTGTGCCGGAATACTGGATGAATTTTAAATAAATTGACTAAAGTTATACAATACCTTGCCAGGGGTAAATCGGTTAACTGCATACAAATTTGTAAAACTTTAGATGATAAACAATTATTAAGCCATGGTTATATGCTTACTTATAAATATTCTATCATTTACTTTTAGTCTCTATGATTTTAACTAAAACTTCAGTTTTATTATTATCGTCAGTAAAAATAGAATAAGAATTGCACGTGTGTTTGTTTCAATTTTAGGCGAATGCTGAGTGTCATCGGTTTATCTTTATTTATATATATATATACACAGTAGCTTTTTTTCAACGTTTTTCTGGGGGGGTCCACAGTTTATACATAATTAAATAATTTACCTATATAAACTATGAGAACTATATTACCTATTGCCTTTATGGCTTTATCACACATTATAATATTTAACTGTAACTTGGAAACCGTCGTCAGAATACATAGAATACCAATTTCTATACTTATTACTTTACTATACAGCAAGGATATGTATCGGTTTTTTTTCTCTGTAAATACGCCACTGAATAAGATATATATTTATATAAATAGTATTTAAGATTTTATATGTAAAATAAAATTTGATTAATAACCTATAATTCAAACTTTTTAACAGCCGTGTAAAAAGGTTTAATAGTTTGGAATAACACCTAAATTCACTGTTATTATTAACAGACTTAAACCATCGTATTTGTTGTTTATTGTATGTGTGATTAAGTGACATCTCGTCAAAACTTCTTTTGTTGTAGTATAGTTGGCGTTTTAAAAACTGAAAAAATAGAAACTGGTATTAGTTGAGTAACTCGATAACAATTTGATTTTTAAAATATATAGTTTGTACTGGAATACTGGATGAATTTTAAATAAATTGACTAAAGTTATACAATACCTTGCCAGGGGTAAATTGATGAAGTCTAATTAAGGATACATTTTAGTAAAAACAAAGTTATAATAACTTACGTAAAGAACATGTTATATAATATATTATTCAAATCTATTTCATCTGCATTTATATACACGTATAAATGGTAAGAAATTCTATTTACGATTTTAAACGTAGAAGAAAAATTGATTAATAACTTTAAATTGCATATTTTTAACAGTGCAACTAAAAGAATTAATAGTTTTAAAATATTCTTGAATGTACTACTTGTATTATTGGATTTAAACCATCGTATAGAACTTCCGTTATGGCATTTTGAAAGCTGAAAAAATAGAAACTGGTATTAGTTGAGTAACTCGATAACAATTTGATTTATGAAATATATAGTTTGTGCCGGAATACTGGATGAATTTTAAATAAATTGACTAAAGTTATACAATACCTTGCCAGGGGTAAATCGGTTAACTGCATACAAATTTGTAAAACTTTAGATGATAAACAATTATTAAGCCATGGTTATATGCTTACTTATAAATATTCTATCATTTACTTTTAGTCTCTATGATTTTAACTAAAACTTCAGTTTATTATTATCGTCAGTAAAAATAGAATAAGAATTGCACGTGTGTTTGTTTCAATTTTAGGCGAATGCTGAGTGTCATCGGTTTTATCTTTATTTATATATATATATATCATATCACAGTAGCTTTTTTTCAACGTTTTTCTGGGGGGGTCCACAGTTTATACATAATTAAATAATTTACCTATATAAACTATGAGAACTATATTACCTATTGCCTTTATGGCTTTATCACACATTATAATATTTAACTGTAACTTGGAAACCGTCGTCAGAATACATAGAATACCAATTTCTATACTTATTACTTTACTATACAGCAAGGATATGTATCGGTTTTTTTTCTCTGTAAATACGCCACTGAATAAGATATATATTTATATAAATAGTATTTAAGATTTTATATGTAAAATAAAATTTGATTAATAACCTATAATTCAAACTTTTTAACAGCCGTGTAAAAAGGTTTAATAGTTTGGAATAACACCTAAATTCACTGTTATTATTAACAGACTTAAACCATCGTATTTGTTGTTTATTGTATGTGTGATTAAGTGACATCTCGTCAAAACTTCTTTTGTTGTAGTATAGTTGGCGTTTTAAAAACTGAAAAAATAGAAACTGGTATTAGTTGAGTAACTCGATAACAATTTGATTTTTAAAATATAGTTTTTGTACTGGAATACTGGATGAATTTTAAATAAATTGACTAAAGTTATACAATACCTTGCCAGGGGTAAATTGATGAAGTCTAATTAAGGATACATTTTAGTAAAAACAAAGTTATAATAACTTACGTAAAGAACATGTTATATAATATATTATTCAAATCTATTTCATCTGCATTTATATACACGTATAAATGGTAAGAAATTCTATTTACGATTTTAAACGTAGAAGAAAAATTGATTAATAACTTTAAATTGCATATTTTTAACAGTGCAACTAAAAGAATTAATAGTTTTAAAATATTCTTGAATGTACTACTTGTATTATTGGATTTAAACCATCGTATAGAACTTCCGTTATGGCATTTTGAAAGCTGAAAAAATAGAAACTGGTATTAGTTGAGTAACTCGATAACAATTTGATTTATGAAATATATATAGTTTGTGCCGGAATACTGGATGAATTTTAAATAAATTGACTAAAGTTATACAATACCTTGCCAGGGGTAAATCGGTTAACTGCATACAAATTTGTAAAACTTTAGATGATAAACAATTATTAAGCCATGGTTATATGCTTACTTATAAATATTCTATCATTTACTTTTAGTCTCTATGATTTTAACTAAAACTTCAGTTTTATTATTATCGTCAGTAAAAATAGAATAAGATTGCACGTGTGTTTGTTTCAATTTTAGGCGAATGCTGAGTGTCATCGGTTTATCTTTCTTTATATATATATATACACAGTAGCTTTTTTTCAACGTTTTTCTGGGGGGGTCCACAGTTTATACATAATTAAATAATTTACCTATATAAACTATGAGAACTATATTACCTATTGCCTTTATGGCTTTATCACACATTATAATATTTAACTGTAACTTGGAAACCGTCGTCAGAATACATAGAATACCAATTTCTATACTTATTACTTTACTATACAGCAAGGATATGTATCGGTTTTTTTTCTCTGTAAATACGCCACTGAATAAGATATATATTTATATAAATAGTATTTAAGATTTTATATGTAAAATAAAATTTGATTAATAACCTATAATTCAAACTTTTTAACAGCCGTGTAAAAAGGTTTAATAGTTTGGAATAACACCTAAATTCACTGTTATTATTAACAGACTTAAACCATCGTATTTGTTGTTTATTGTATGTGTGATTAAGTGACATCTCGTCAAAACTTCTTTTGTTGTAGTATAGTTGGCGTTTTAAAAACTGAAAAAATAGAAACTGGTATTAGTTGAGTAACTCGATAACAATTTGATTTTTAAAATATATAGTTTGTACTGGAATACTGGATGAATTTTAAATAAATTGACTAAAGTTATACAATACCTTGCCAGGGGTAAATTGATGAAGTCTAATTAAGGATACATTTTAGTAAAAACAAAGTTATAATAACTTACGTAAAGAACATGTTATATAATATATTATTCAAATCTATTTCATCTGCATTTATATACACGTATAAATGGTAAGAAATTCTATTTACGATTTTAAACGTAGAAGAAAAATTGATTAATAACTTTAAATTGCATATTTTTAACAGTGCAACTAAAAGAATTAATAGTTTTAAAATATTCTTGAATGTACTACTTGTATTATTGGATTTAAACCATCGTATAGAACTTCCGTTATGGCATTTTGAAAGCTGAAAAAATAGAAACTGGTATTAGTTGAGTAACTCGATAACAATTTGATTTATGAAATATATAGTTTGTGCCGGAATACTGGATGAATTTTAAATAAATTGACTAAAGTTATACAATACCTTGCCAGGGGTAAATCGGTTAACTGCATACAAATTTGTAAAACTTTAGATGATAAACAATTATTAAGCCATGGTTATATGCTTACTTATAAATATTCTATCATTTACTTTTAGTCTCTATGATTTTAACTAAAACTTCAGTTTTATTATTATCGTCAGTAAAAATAGAATAAGAATTGCACGTGTGTTTGTTTCAATTTTAGGCGAATGCTGAGTGTCATCGGTTTTATCTTTATTTATATATATATATACACAGTAGCTTTTTTTCAACGTTTTTCTGGGGGGGTCCACAGTTTATACATAATTAAATAATTTACCTATATAAACTATGAGAACTATATTACCTATTGCCTTTATGGCTTTATCACACATTATAATATTTAACTGTAACTTGGAAACCGTCGTCAGAATACATAGAATACCAATTTCTATACTTATTACTTTACTATACAGCAAGGATATGTATCGGTTTTTTTTCTCTGTAAATACGCCACTGAATAAGATATATATTTATATAAATAGTATTTAAGATTTTATATGTAAAATAAAATTTGATTAATAACCTATAATTCAAACTTTTTAACAGCCGTGTAAAAAGGTTTAATAGTTTGGAATAACACCTAAATTCACTGTTATTATTAACAGACTTAAACCATCGTATTTGTTGTTTATTGTATGTGTGATTAAGTGACATCTCGTCAAAACTTCTTTTGTTGTAGTATAGTTGGCGTTTTAAAAACTGAAAAAATAGAAACTGGTATTAGTTGAGTAACTCGATAACAATTTGATTTTTAAAATATATAGTTTGTACTGGAATACTGGATGAATTTTAAATAAATTGACTAAAGTTATACAATACCTTGCCAGGGGTAAATTGATGAAGTCTAATTAAGGATACATTTTAGTAAAAACAAAGTTATAATAACTTACGTAAAGAACATGTTATATAATATATTATTCAAATCTATTTCATCTGCATTTATATACACGTATAAATGGTAAGAAATTCTATTTACGATTTTAAACGTAGAAGAAAAATTGATTAATAACTTTAAATTGCATATTTTTAACAGTGCAACTAAAAGAATTAATAGTTTTAAAATATTCTTGAATGTACTACTTGTATTATTGGATTTAAACCATCGTATAGAACTTCCGTTATGGCATTTTGAAAGCTGAAAAAATAGAAACTGGTATTAGTTGAGTAACTCGATAACAATTTGATTTATGAAATATATAGTTTGTGCCGGAATACTGGATGAATTTTAAATAAATTGACTAAAGTTATACAATACCTTGCCAGGGGTAAATCGGTTAACTGCATACAAATTTGTAAAACTTTAGATGATAAACAATTATTAAGCCATGGTTATATGCTTACTTATAAATATTCTATCATTTACTTTTAGTCTCTATGATTTTAACTAAAACTTCAGTTTTATTATTATCGTCAGTAAAAATAGAATAAGAATTGCACGTGTGTTTGTTTCAATTTTAGGCGAATGCTGAGTGTCATCGGTTTTATCTTTATTTATATATATATATACACAGTAGCTTTTTTTCAACGTTTTTCTGGGGGGGTCCACAGTTTATACATAATTAAATAATTTACCTATATAAACTATGAGAACTATATTACCTATTGCCTTTATGGCTTTATCACACATTATAATATTTAACTGTAACTTGGAAACCGTCGTCAGAATACATAGAATACCAATTTCTATACTTATTACTTTACTATACAGCAAGGATATGTATCGGTTTTTTTCTCTGTAAATACGCCACTGAATAAGATATATATTTATATAAATAGTATTTAAGATTTTATATGTAAAATAAAATTTGATTAATAACCTATATTCAAACTTTTTAACAGCCGTGTAAAAAGGTTTAATAGTTTGGAATAACACCTAAATTCACTGTTATTATTAACAGACTTAAACCATCGTATTTGTTGTTTATTGTATGTGTGATTAAGTGACATCTCGTCAAAACTTCTTTTGTTGTAGTATAGTTGGCGTTTTAAAAACTGAAAAAATAGAAACTGGTATTAGTTGAGTAACTCGATAACAATTTGATTTTTAAAATATATAGTTTGTACTGGAATACTGGATGAATTTTAAATAAATTGACTAAAGTTATACAATACCTTGCCAGGGGTAAATTGATGAAGTCTAATTAAGGATACATTTTAGTAAAAACAAAGTTATAATAACTTACGTAAAGAACATGTTATATAATATATTATTCAAATCTATTTCATCTGCATTTATATACACGTATAAATGGTAAGAAATTCTATTTACGATTTTAAACGTAGAAGAAAAATTGATTAATAACTTTAAATTGCATATTTTTAACAGTGCAACTAAAAATTAATAGTTTTAAAATATTCTTGAATGTACTACTTGTATTATTGGATTTAAACCATCGTATAGAACTTCCGTTATGGCATTTTGAAAGCTGAAAAAATAGAAACTGGTATTAGTTGAGTAACTCGATAACAATTTGATTTATGAAATATATATAGTTTGTGCCGGAATACTGGATGAATTTTAAATAAATTGACTAAAGTTATACAATACCTTGCCAGGGGTAAATCGGTTAACTGCATACAAATTTGTAAAACTTTAGATGATAAACAATTATTAAGCCATGGTTATATGCTTACTTATAAATATTCTATCATTTACTTTTAGTCTCTATGATTTTAACTAAAACTTCAGTTTTATTATTATCGTCAGTAAAAATAGAATAAGAATTGCACGTGTGTTTGTTTCAATTTTAGGCGAATGCTGAGTGTCATCGGTTTTATCTTTATTTATATATATATATACACAGTAGCTTTTTTCAACGTTTTTCTGGGGGGGTCCACAGTTTATACATAATTAAATAATTTACCTATATAAACTATGAGAACTATATTACCTATTGCCTTTATGGCTTTATCACACATTATAATATTTAACTGTAACTTGGAAACCGTCGTCAGAATACATAGAATACCAATTTCTATACTTATTACTTTACTATACAGCAAGGATATGTATCGGTTTTTTTTCTCTGTAAATACGCCACTGAATAAGATATATATTATATAAATAGTATTTAAGATTTTATATGTAAAATAAAATTTGATTAATAACCTATAATTCAAACTTTTTAACAGCCGTGTAAAAAGGTTTAATAGTTTGGAATAACACCTAAATTCACTGTTATTATTAACAGACTTAAACCATCGTATTTGTTGTTTATTGTATGTGTGATTAAGTGACATCTCGTCAAAACTTCTTTTGTTGTATATAGTTGGCGTTTTAAAAACTGAAAAAATAGAAACTGGTATTAGTTGAGTAACTCGATAACAATTTGATTTTTAAAATATATAGTTTGTACTGGAATACTGGATGAATTTTAAATAAATTGACTAAAGTTATACAATACCTTGCCAGGGGTAAATTGATGAAGTCTAATTAAGGATACATTTTAGTAAAAACAAGTTATAATAACTTACGTAAAGAACATGTTATATAATATATTATTCAAATCTATTTCATCTGCATTTATATACACGTATAAATGGTAAGAAATTCTATTTACGATTTTAAACGTAGAAGAAAAATTGATTAATAACTTTAAATTGCATATTTTTAACAGTGCAACTAAAAGAATTAATAGTTTTAAAATATTCTTGAATGTACTACTTGTATTATTGGATTTAAACCATCGTATAGAACTTCCGTTATGGCATTTTGAAAGCTGAAAAAATAGAAACTGGTATTAGTTGAGTAACTCGATAACAATTTGATTTATGAAATATATATAGTTTGTGCCGGAATACTGGATGAATTTTAAATAAATTGACTAAAGTTATACAATACCTTGCCAGGGGTAAATCGGTTAACTGCATACAAATTTGTAAAACTTTAGATGATAAACAATTATTAAGCCATGGTTATATGCTTACTTATAAATATTCTATCATTTACTTTTAGTCTCTATGATTTTAACTAAAACTTCAGTTTTATTATTATCGTCAGTAAAAATAGAATAAGAATTGCACGTGTGTTTGTTTCAATTTTAGGCGAATGCTGAGTGTCATCGGTTTTATCTTTATTTATATATATATATACACAGTAGCTTTTTTTCAACGTTTTTCTGGGGGGGTCCACAGTTTATACATATTAATAATTTACCTATATAAACTATGAGAACTATATTACCTATTGCCTTTATGGCTTTATCACACATTATAATATTTAACTGTAACTTGGAAACCGTCGTCAGAATACATAGAATACCAATTTCTATACTTATTACTTTACTATACAGCAAGGATATGTATCGGTTTTTTTTCTCTGTAAATACGCCACTGAATAAGATATATATTTATATAAATAGTATTTAAGATTTTATATGTAAAATAAAATTTGATTAATAACCTATAATTCAAACTTTTTAACAGCCGTGTAAAAAGGTTTAATAGTTTGGAATAACACCTAAATTCACTGTTATTATTAACAGACTTAAACCATCGTATTTGTTGTTTATTGTATGTGTGATTAAGTGACATCTCGTCAAAACTTCTTTTGTTGTAGTATAGTTGGCGTTTTAAAAACTGAAAAAATAGAAACTGGTATTAGTTGAGTAACTCGATAACAATTTGATTTTTAAAATATATAGTTTGTACTGGAATACTGGATGAATTTTAATAAATTGACTAAAGTTATACAATACCTTGCCAGGGGTAAATTGATGAAGTCTAATTAAGGATACATTTTAGTAAAAACAAAGTTATAATAACTTACGTAAAGAACATGTTATATAATATATTATTCAAATCTATTTCATCTGCATTTATATACACGTATAAATGGTAAGAAATTCTATTTACGATTTTAACGTAGAAAAAAAATTGATTAATAACTTTAAATTGCATATTTTTAACAGTGCAACTAAAAGAATTAATAGTTTTAAAATATTCTTGAATGTACTACTTGTATTATTGGATTTAAACCATCGTATAGAACTTCCGTTATGGCATTTTGAAAGCTGAAAAAATAGAAACTGGTATTAGTTGAGTAACTCGATAACAATTTGATTTATGAAATATATAGTTTGTGCCGGAATACTGGATGAATTTTAAATAAATTGACTAAAGTTATACAATACCTTGCCAGGGGTAAATCGGTTAACTGCATACAAATTTGTAAAACTTTAGATGATAAACAATTATTAAGCCATGGTTATATGCTTACTTATAAATATTCTATCATTTACTTTTAGTCTCTATGATTTTAACTAAAACTTCAGTTTTATTATTATCGTCAGTAAAAATAGAATAAGAATTGCACGTGTGTTTGTTTCAATTTTAGGCGAATGCTGAGTGTCATCGGTTTTATCTTTATTTATATATATATACACAGTAGCTTTTTTTCAACGTTTTTCTGGGGGGGTCCACAGTTTATACATAATTAAATAATTTACCTATATAAACTATGAGAACTATATTACCTATTGCCTTTATGGCTTTATCACACATTATAATATTTAACTGTAACTTGGAAACCGTCGTCAGAATACATAGAATACCAATTTCTATACTTATTACTTTACTATACAGCAAGGATATGTATCGGTTTTTTTTCTCTGTAAATACGCCACTGAATAAGATATATATTTATATAAATAGTATTTAAGATTTTATATGTAAAATAAAATTTGATTAATAACCTATAATTCAAACTTTTTAACAGCCGTGTAAAAAGGTTTAATAGTTTGGAATAACACCTAAATTCACTGTTATTATTAACAGACTTAAACCATCGTATTTGTTGTTTATTGTATGTGTGATTAAGTGACATCTCGTCAAAACTTCTTTTGTTGTAGTATAGTTGGCGTTTTAAAAACTGAAAAAATAGAAACTGGTATTAGTTGAGTAACTCGATAACAATTTGATTTTTAAAATATATAGTTTGTACTGGAATACTGGATGAATTTTAAATAAATTGACTAAAGTTATACAATACCTTGCCAGGGGTAAATTGATGAAGTCTAATTAAGGATACATTTTAGTAAAAACAAAGTTATAATAACTTACGTAAAGAACATGTTATATAATATATTATTCAAATCTATTTCATCTGCATTTATATACACGTATAAATGGTAAGAAATTCTATTTACGATTTTAAACGTAGAAGAAAAATTGATTAATAACTTTAAATTGCATATTTTTAACAGTGCAACTAAAAGAATTAATAGTTTTAAAATATTCTTGAATGTACTACTTGTATTATTGGATTTAAACCATCGTATAGAACTTCCGTTATGGCATTTTGAAAGCTGAAAAAATAGAAACTGGTATTAGTTGAGTAACTCGATAACAATTTGATTTATGAAATATATAGTTTGTGCCGGAATACTGGATGAATTTTAAATAAATTGACTAAAGTTATACAATACCTTGCCAGGGGTAAATCGGTTAACTGCATACAAATTTGTAAAACTTTAGATGATAAACAATTATTAAGCCATGGTTATATGCTTACTTATAAATATTCTATCATTTACTTTTAGTCTCTATGATTTTAACTAAAACTTCAGTTTTATTATTATCGTCAGTAAAAATAGAATAAGAATTGCACGTGTGTTTGTTTCAATTTTAGGCGAATGCTGAGTGTCATCGGTTTTATCTTTATTATATATATATATATACACAGTAGCTTTTTTTCAACGTTTTTCTGGGGGGGTCCACAGTTTATACATAATTAAATAATTTACCTATATAAACTATGAGAACTATATTACCTATTGCCTTTATGGCTTTATCACACATTATAATATTTAACTGTAACTTGGAAACCGTCGTCAGAATACATAGAATACCAATTTCTATACTTATTACTTTACTATACAGCAAGGATATGTATCGGTTTTTTTTCTCTGTAAATACGCCACTGAATAAGATATATATTTATATAAATAGTATTTAAGATTTTATATGTAAAATAAAATTTGATTAATAACCTATAATTCAAACTTTTTAACAGCCGTGTAAAAAGGTTTAATAGTTTGGAATAACACCTAAATTCACTGTTATTATTAACAGACTTAAACCATCGTATTTGTTGTTTATTGTATGTGTGATTAAGTGACATCTCGTCAAAACTTCTTTTGTTGTAGTATAGTTGGCGTTTTAAAAACTGAAAAAATAGAAACTGGTATTAGTTGAGTAACTCGATAACAATTTGATTTATAAAATATATAGTCAAATATTACTATAAACGCTTATAAAAAAAAATTGTGACTAACGATTTTTAATTTTTTTTAGCTACAATAAAAACAACTCATAAGGAACCTTGTATTAAATTTTCAAAACTTTTTTATCGACACTTTAAAAAAAAAATCGAAAAACCTAGCCCGACTGTTTTTGGAATGTGTAATTATGTAATAATATATATATTACATATACATAATATAAAAATACGAAAAATGGTAATTGATTGTCTATTACTCCTCAACCAGTGTAATACGGTGTTCGGTCGCTTGCCCGGTTCTTTTGTGTCTGTAAAACAAAAAACAAATGAATTCGAAAAATTGCAATTGAGTGTCTAGCTATCCATCCTCAACCAGTGTAAATCTATTCCTGTGAAAGTGTGATGTTAGTTCTTAAACACATACATATTATATTATAGTTTAATCGATCACATCATATATTGTACACATGTATTTGAAAATCAAATTAAAGGAATATCAAGTATTTTAAAGGACACTATAGTAAAGTGTAATATTAACAAACAATAAATACATATTATTATATACGTAAAATTAAACTTGGCAATAATACTTTTTAAGTATTGGAGTTTATTCTTTTTAATTGTTTGTAATGGTAAATAATTAAGAATATTGTATATTTTTATGATATATTTGATATTTATTTTGAACATGAGACATAAAAAAAAAACATACAGTACAATGTGTATTATAATTATTATTATAATGTAAGTAATTAATGAAAATATTACATACTTAAAACGCTGTACATGGTGTGTGTTATAACAATTGTTATGGTCATCAGTGTCTGGTTTGGTTACAAATCAGTAACTACAATGCTTATGTTGTATTATAACAATTAAAATTTTTGTTCAATGAAACAATGTCAATCATTACTTGTTATGTTTCTTAAGGACATTGACAAACAATATAAATACAAATTAAATATGTAAATACGACAAATATTCACGTTGAAACGTGCGAGGTACGAACGTAATGAGAATGTTGTTGACCACATCGACCGACGATCCCGGAAAAGAACTTAAAAATAATAGAACACATCAGTGGCGCAACCAGGATTTATTCAAGGGGGGGGGCAGGAAAATTTTTTATTTATTATATATTGTTTTTCTGTCCTCTTCCTGAGTATATACTTAATACATTATAAATACATTTCATTGCTTTCTAAATGCAATTATATTATTATACCAACTCTAATAATAATTATAATCAATACATTTTTATGAAAACTTTTGGGGAACTTTAAAAATATAAAATAAAAATAAATACTATGGCATGATCCAAGGGGGGTCCAGACCCGGGGACCACCCCCCTGGTTGCGTCACTGGAACACATTAAGTTGTAAGTATAAAAAAAGCGGCATCCTCGAAATCACATACGGACTCTGTGGTAATACGGCCCGGTAGTAATTCGCGTTGCATTCTGAATTGGACGACTATAAATTATAATGCATATCCCTGTAATATTCGGGGCGGATGCGCTAATTAATTAGCTTATATAAATGATACAAATTGTACTTACTGGTCTGTAAAAAGTCCAACGAAGTTAAAAAAATATATATATATAATATGTACTAAAAAAAGTACAGAAAAAAGTGCAAATTTTTGTTTACGTAAAGACAAACGTGTTGCATGAACGTCAAAGAAAAATTGCCTGATGCAGGCCCACCGGACCCAGGTCCTCAACGCTTTTCGTTCTCTACTCCGCCACAACATGGCACCAGTATTACCAAATATTAAATACCGCACATAATATAATTTAATTAATATTACAAAGGATATTATTAAATATTAATTGTCAATCGTCACTATTGGGTAGACCGATGGACCAGACTTGCGGTTATTTATAGTACCAATTCCAACCATAAATGCGTAATATTCAATGGAACAACGAATGTCTTACGGACGCCATTCAATTTGAATTGTTCATTCGAAGTGAGTACACGTATTAGTTATTTTAACCTTTTCGCGTGTATTTTTTGTTTGTTTTCAGGTTAACTGTAATATGTCATTTTACTTAATTAATAATTTAATATTAAATGTTATAGATTATGTTCAGTTTCAGAAACTGTACGGTGATGGTCAACACCGACCAAAAATGCCAAAAAAGTATGAATATCAAAAATAATGAATATTTACAATGTTACCTATACACTTTTATTTTTCAGGATGCTATAACTGTAGCACAAAGGGCCATCTGGCCCGTGATTGTACTTATATTTTGTAATTATATAAATTATTATTATTATTGCGCATAAGCAATAAATCTTCCTAAATTATTAATAATAAGATGTGTATTTTTAATAATTGTTATCCAGGCAGAAGTAAGAAGAATCGGCGGCGGCCGATACCGGGCCGAGGTTCGTCGCCCGCGCCGCAGCTCACCAGCATCCGGTCCGTACCGAGGAGTCAGAGCTCGGTTGTGGCCAGTGTTGCCAACAACTATTTTTTGGAACCAACAATCCAATTACAAAAAAAAACTAGAAAAAAACCAAAATCGCAATATTATTAGGTTATTTATTAAATTGTCACTTTTTAAATGTTTAATACGTTTTTAATATTTCAAAATAACATTAAGTTCTGTTGTGTGACTATTATATGGTTAAAGTTATCAAAAAAAACAATTTAAAAAAATGTATTTTGTGTAATATAATTTTTGATAACTGGATAAAAATACTGTTTTACAGCAAAAAAAAAAAAAAAAAATATAATATAATAATAATAAATTATAATAACATAATAAATAAAATAATGCAATTGAACTATAAAATGTATATTGCTTTACAACCTATAACAAATCACTAAAATATTGTTTTATAGTAACAACAAAACATTTTTTAAAAAAATGTATTAATAACATAAAATATAACATAGCAACTAAAGTATAAAATAATAAAATACTGTCTTATATTAACAATGAAAATATATATAATAAGGTAATAATAAATATAGTAATTTAACTATACAATTTTATTTTAATTTATAGGAATGATAATATTGGTATTTATTTATTTATTTTATTATTACTTAAATACTGTGTCGTATTAATGGGTGTAGTAATCAATTAATTAATTAATATATGTATAAGATATCTACTTTAGCTGGGATAAATTTCACGGTTAGGTTAAGTTAAGGCGCCTTTAAAGTTAGGTTCGCTGTAATAAAATTGGGTTCATTTTACCTTTTAACAATTCTCCAATACACTATTTAAAAATATTAATACCTGACATAGTAAACATTTGTATCTTTCCAATATGTATGCAATAAAGACATATCTACAATTTTTAATATTGATATCCTATTAACTATAATAATATTAATAGTTATTATTATAATAACTGAAAATTTAATATTAAACACGTACCTATGTAGGCGTATGTATTTTTTTATAAATTCATATTTTTAAATAGTGTTTACTGTTTAGTGTATAATAATATCATAATATGAAACAATTTTCAACAAATCCAAAATAAAGTTTTGTTTTTAGTCCTAAGCTTGATAAATTGAAAAGGAAAATTGTAAAAGTTAATCGAGTTACGCTTGTTATAGATAAGAAGATAAAACGGGCGCAAATGTGTTGCAGAGTAGTTTCATGACTATACAGGCAGTCAGTGGCGTAGTCAGGGATTACCCAATGATGGGAGGTTAGGTTAGGGGGTAACTTTTTGCAGATCACTAAAATGTATTATTGTCAGTATAAAGTATAAACCATAGATCATAAAAACATGGATAGGATAATAACATCCTCCCTTTTTTTAGGCCAAGTGAGAGGTTTGAAATATGAACCCCTTACCCCCGGGATAAGGTTAACCTAACCTACGCCACTATACACAGGACATAGCAGATATACTATATATATATATATATATATATATGGGGGTGTGTGTTACTGTGTAAGTTCTTACTTGTCATCCAGGTATAAAAATAAAAATTAGATATGTTTGTTTCTACAGTTCATTACTTGGTATATTCAATATTGATACATTTGATCTTATATATCATTTCTTTTTAATTTAAAACTAAATATACTCGAGTATTTACTTAAGTTTTAGTTTTCAACTTTTCAATTAAACTAACTATAATTTAGATTTCTAAGTGGATTTTAATAAAAAAATAACTTTTTACAATTCTTGAAAAAAATGGAGATTTGGAGACATGGAGACAAAGTTTTTAAGTTATTACTTCATGAAATATAATTTTAGATTCTTAGCTGAGCGAGGAATGTAGTGGTTTTACAAAAGTATGCCTGTCTTTATATAATGGATCTAAAATTCAAATAATTTGCTTCAGTCTTTAACATTGAAGCAGTTAGTACCTACTTTGGTGGGTCAACCGTTAAAATTCCCAGTATTTTTTTTTAATAACTAGGTAGGTAATAATACAAACTAACATAATAATGGGATATGTAACAGCACAAAAAAACAAATTGTTTTAGTTCAAAATTAACAACTGTTGAGACTTATAATATTCACTAAGTATTTATATTTGAATTTTTTATACATGTTATGTTATTCATAAAAAAGCGTAAAATTCTCCTTATTTTTAATTTTAACGCAGTGTGGTAAGTAACATTATCTAATTTTTAAATTTTTATAGCAACTTACATAATATTTTTTAATGATTTCATGCTATGTCCCGTGTAAGAATTTATAAAGGGCCATTTAGCTGATATTATAATACATTTTAATATACTTTTTATTGTCTTAAAATTCATTTCTACTTCTTTAACAGCACTATACTTTTCGAAGTTAGAACCTTTACTGAAAACACATTTAAAAATAATTTTATAATTAAATTCCAAATTAATAAATAAGAAATTATCATTTAATATTATTTAAATAGTATTATTAGCACTGACATTATGTGATAGGGCCATATTGGGTCTTAATTACCCGATTTTAAAAGAAAGTAAATAATTTATAAATAAATGTAACTATATGTAAGTGCTATTATAAAATGGTTTAACATAAAATTTACAGTTTAAGAAATATTTACTTAAAACAATAAGTAGTGGTAAATGTCATTAATAAGTGTATTAAACTGCCTTGTATTGAAATATAAATTTGAGAAAGTGTGATTTCAAATTTTAAAAAATGTTCTTCATCATCTGTACATACATTAAGGTTATTTTATTAAAACATGTTATTTTAGTTTGTTTTTTTTATTATTTTTACTTACTGTCTACAAAATCATAAAATAATAAGGTTATTACCATCGCACTCAATAATAAACATATTATTCTGCTCAATTTTTGACACCGTGTTATTAAAGATCTTGGATGACTAAAAATAACAAGAGAACATTATATTTTGCTAGTTTTACCAAATTGAATTAGTTAAATAAAAATAAATAAATAAATATTATACGTGGGTATATTATTATATCCCTACTATAATATAATATTATGTATAAATTTGAAAGTAACTGTCTGTCTGTTCCCGTCTAAACCGCTGAACCAATTTTATTGACATTTGGTATAAAAATAGATTAGACGTCGAAAAAATACATACGCTACCTTTCGTTGTAATAAAGAGGATTGAAAAGGTTAAAATAGGGGATGAAAATCCATAGTCACTCGTTGTACATTTTACAATAGTCATATTATGTACCTAGTGATAATCATACTCATCAGGGTTAGAATTTTATAGCACTAAAAATTGTATAAATCTGTTCTATAATATTATCTAAAACGTCGCTTAATGGCAAGTGTATGCTAAAAATATGCAAAAAAAAAATACAATAGAAATTAATTAATTAATATACTTAACAAAAGTTTGAAATTAGAATCAAATAATATGCAATGATGAATGCTGCTATTGCTATACATCAGTATCATCGGTCTATAATTAAAATATTGTATATTTGTATCTATAATCTATATATAACTTTGAAAATTTAATTAAAAATAATCTAAAAACATGTTTATTAAAGTCTGAATTCATGAAATATTACCAATTTTGATTAAAAAGTGTTATACAATTACCAAAATGCTATAAACTACCAACCTTGATGATAAAATAAATAGTCATTCATTTATATACATGATTCGCATAATCGCATGTTTACTTAAAAAAAAATGTCTTTATTGATTTTCTTAAAACCAGTCAGTATATCTAATCGCCTCAGTACTAAAGTGTTAATTTATTATTACTATAAATTAAAACAAAATTGTTTTTGAGTTATGTATTTTAGGTATTAATTGCATAGTGTTAATTATATGTAAAGCATAAACAAAACTTAGTAACTATTATTTCTTTAAATTATTTATTAAGATAAAAACAAATGCATTTTGTCAATCAAATCTTGAGATATGCGGTGTTGCAGTTTCAGCGACGATATACAGTATAATAATAAAAATAATATAATAATATTATATTATATTATAGATTATACCTATATTTTATAATATAATATTATATTATTATTATTATTTTTTTTTATTAAATTTTATTAACTTCTTATTTCGTGTTAATATGCAATTACTGCAATAGCTTTATCGCGGCAGTCCCCGAGTGCCACTTGACTTTTTTATTTTAACCTTTTCTAAGTAGTTATGGTATTTTAAGAATTGTTTTATTGATTTTACAGAATATATCTATTTGTTCTTATCATTTAATTAGTTGAAACATACAATTTTATTTTAATTATTAACACAGGATTAAAATCAAAGAATAGATTGTATATTGTATAGCTATAAGAAAATCAAATTCCTTATAGTTTATCACTATTACTTTTATTGTTTTTAGGCAGTATGTTTATTCTTGGCATCTTCTACGTTAATTTCATTAGGTAAAGTATGTTTATACAAAGTTCAAAAAAATGTTAGGAATTAATTTAAAAAATTAAAAATATAAAAATTATACTTAGTTGTTTTATTTTATTTTATTATAATATAATAAAGATTATAATAAAGATTACCAAGTGTTAATATTTCTTTTATGTTGTTAAAAAGTTGCTTATGTTATTTTTATATTTATAACTAGATCAGAGTTTTTTTATATTATTTACCAAGTGGTTGGATAGATACTTATTTGTTTTTATTTTCATAGGTAACTACCTAATTTGTTTATATTTATATAATTTGTTTTTGGAAAATTAAGTTTTTGTCATATATATATATATTTGCATTTAATTATTTCATTAATTAACTTGTATTATTTATCACAGTTATGACTTTGAAATTCTAACCAAATATTAGTGAACTTATGAAGTATGTATGGTTAAATTGACTAAAAACACACACACACACACACACACACACACACACACACACACACACACACACACACACACACACACACACACACACACACACACACACACACACACACACAAAGCATTTTTATGTATACAACCAATTATTCATTAATTTGAGTGAGTGATTGACGGAAACGTTTACAATAAAAAACTTAAAGCTTTGATTATTACTGAGATAAAAAAAATATAATGTAAGTTACATTTTATAAGGACTTTTTTGTTAGTAATATTATATTATATTGAATACGTTTTAAATAAATGATTGAGCCATTTTGTATGAATAATTTGAGGTTGGATACGTTTTTGATGTATTGTTTCATTTTTGAACTGTTTTTTGATAATTAGTGTAAATCATGATCCTAGACATGTTTATTATTGTAATTAAATTTTATCATTAAAGGAATTATTATGTGATTTTGTGTACCTTTTTAATACTATAGTTTATCAATTTTACTCCCAGTATTTCTATTTTTTTTTTTAAACAATGAATTTTATTTATTTATTTTTTAGTATATAATAATAATGGGGTATTTTTAGTTGCATTACTAGAAACATGACGTGTGCATGGTCAAAAGTTAATATTCATATCATAGTAGTCTAAAATTTAGGGAAAGTGAAGCGTATTTAATATCTACCCCCAGTTTTGAAATTAGCACTAGTGTTGTTTATGATATTTACTGTTAATCAATATTTCAAATTTTGTATTAATAAATTAATATTTACCTAGGTAATGTCAAATCTAGACCACTCTTTCTCCTACCTATTATAGTTTATTTGTAATTTTTTGTTGTAATTATATATATAATTCGTAGTCTTATATCATTTTATAATCTTGTTATGTAAATAATAACTTTTATATTTAAATCGGGCTTCCGCCTGCCATATATTGATAAATAAATAAATAATTGTACAAAGCTATTATTAAATATTATGTGGTAACATGTATAATTTTGTGGGGGTGAAGTTGCTAAGTTTTTTATGATCATATTATTAAAATAACACTAACTGAAGTGTATATGTGACTGGTTAGGTTATACCTACCTTATTAACACTTTGAAATTGGCTGTTATACACATTTTTTAGGATTTTTAATTTACCTATGAACAAATAATTTAGGTGCTTCTTCTGCAGCATATAAATGACGTTCATTTAAGAAATGTATTTACTAATATGATTTTTAGCTATTGTATTTTCAGTACAGATAGAGGTTGTAATAAGTGGGTACCTCTTACTTATGAGTTATGATATTTACGCAGTATATTATAGGTATTTTAAATAATAAAGTCAAATGTATTGTATTTTGCATGTCAATAATATATTTGACCTTATCGTTATGTATGTTCATAAAAACAAAGGTTTAGCATAAAATACAAATAATATTTTATCATCGTATAAGCACATACAATACGATTATTATTATTTAAATAGCTATATGTGTGACATATTATTTGATTAATCAATCGATGTTTTGTATATTTATTTTTATTAAAAACTATATTATACACTTTGACAAGTTCCCAAGCCGAAAACTTATTTATTGCGAGTATTAATTAGACTCCATATAGTAACCGAATATAGACAAATAGATAACCCGGGGCGCGACGATCACTACTTTACCAATTACCAATAATTACCATAAACTTGCCTATATATGTGAGTTTAATGATAATATATTGTAAGTTTATAACATAGTATATTTGCCTTATGCATATTATATATTATCATTAGTTTCTTCATATTGGATTGTAAATATTATAATATATGTAGGACGTATACCTGTACTTTTTATAGTTAACTACATCAATAAATAGTACAAATATGGTCGAACATAATATTATTTAAGAGCTAATACGAAAGTAAAAAACAACCATCGACGTCCTCGCTTGTTAAACTCTTTTATCTGCATAATATACAAAATAATATATTATTATAAACACACAAACGGAACCGAAAATTTAAATACCTATAACTAATGTACGTTTAAACAACGCACGTCGTCGTCATTCGGTAATTGACTTTTCTTGTTTGAATTATACTAACGGCACGCCGACTTCTGTGCCCGCGTGTCATAATCATAAATATGCCACTGTATCGTGGTTGTTGTCCCTCTGGTCGGTCTAGTTTGTATTAGTTGTTAGTATTATAGTGGATATATAGCTACAATATTCTAATGGTTTATTGGTTTGGGACCCGCGTGAATGCGGTTAATACAAAACTCCGAATAAATTGTTTCCTCAAACCAATCTCTATATACCTTATAGTATAATTAATAAATTATTCCGGCGATGTGGTGTTTGTTTAGTGTGAACTGTCCGGGGAGGGAAAGGTTGGAATTGGAGAGAAAATAAAAAAATACAAATACAAACAAGAATATCAACTTATCTAACCGTTCTTCGAAACTGGACGTGTCTATTACAATTTACAATATTGAGTTATCGGTTTGTCAGCTCCAACCCATCCGTTGAAGTAAGTCCATTTGACTAATTTCCCAATTGAAAATATTTATTACCACTGGGAGACTGCTCTCTAGCATTGAACTTTGACAAAGTATAAATCATTTAATATTACAATACTTAGCTAACCTAATATAGTACCTATACCAACATTAATAAATATACATAGGTAATAATAGTTATTCTATACAATACAATTAATGTTAAAAAAAACCACCGATAATCTAGAGACGACTGCACCGCGGTGTTTATATATGCAAGACGCATACAATATGAAATATATAATAATAAATTATTATTTCATTAAGTATCTACAAATAATAATAATATTTGAGGGGGCCGGGGGGTTAAGCCCTCCTAGCCACCACCTAATTGCGCCTATGTTTACAATGTAGGTACACAACACTGCAATACCGTAAACCTAATAATTATAATATAAAATGATATCATAGATTAAAGTGAATGACATTTATTGACTGGTAAAGAATTACAATGATAGATAAGCCTATTAGAGTAGCTAGCAAAATATGTTTTTTATTGAAAAATAAAAATAAAATATAAAATATTTAGATCTTGAAGTGATTTAATTTACTTTAGTTACTGAATTTCAAAACTTTATATAACTATAATCTATATAACAGAAAACCAAAAAAATCGCTGTAACTACGAGATAACAATCTATTCAGATATTAATTCATAAATAAGTATGTAACATAAATAGTATACTTTCAAATAACATTATATTATAAAAACTATTATAACCTATCATTTAAATAAATTTTATTACTTCATAAATACATACATACCAAGATATAACTGTGACTAAAAATATTAGACTAAGATTATATAGGTAATACAATTTGATAAATTTGTATTTGCTTTAACTCTATAAAATATAATATCTTTATAGTTATTTTTTTTTTTACTGCATTATATGGATTAAATTAATTAAGGTACCTATATTTATGTACCTACCGTGAATAGTAAGTTGTAAATAGTGTACATAATTATGCTATATTATTACACTCAAGGTATTGGTATGACATTCGTATGCAGAATGCAGAATGTAAATGTCATATATTTATTCATAGTTTAAATATTCTAATTTCAGATGAATAAAAACAAATGTTGTTGAATTAAGTTAATATTTTTAATTGTTATGATTATTGGTAATTAATACATTTCAGAATATGATTTATTCATAAAATACTGTTATTTGCCATCGATCAGTGATTCATAAATAAATAATTAATGGATCTTGAAACTTTCACCTACCTATAATAGTAAGTAATTTTTGATAGTACTTAGTTTAATAGTTGGAAAGTTGTGTTAATAGTTCAAAAGGAATGACTCATTTTAATTTCTTTACAAATGTAGAACATAATATTATTAAAATGTATTATAATAATATATTTAAAAAGTTTATTGTATTTGTGTGTTTTTAACAAAATAATTCTACCAAAATATTTCTATTGTATTTGGTGGTTATTAATAACAATAAATTAGGTTCCTTATTGGTTTATTTTTATTTAGAATTAGAGAATTATACAAATTATTACTTTTCTCATGTCATAGACATTTATGAAGTTACAGAATTAATTAATTCTCGATTTGTTAAAATTCATAAAAAAAAAATACACAAGTATGTTTATGTTAATAATATAAATCATGGTACTTGTTTGTTATCGCCCTTCCAACGCGCAACTATTTATTACTGTGGGGACCGGCAAGGTTACAATACATCGTACTATTCGTACTCAAATATTTCTTAAACACGCCGTAACAAATTTTTTAAATAAAAACTAAATTATGATAATATATTGTTTTATGTTTACAATTAATAGTATCACAGTTAATAATTCATTTCATATTTTATATCCCCACAATCCACATAAATAAACATAAAAAATAAAATGCTTCCTTAATGTTACAAAATAACAATTTTTTAACCGTTAGTTCTTGACCATTGTGAGTACAAGTAGCTGTCACTTATCACATATTCTAATTATTTTAACAACAAATTTTAGCTTTACAAAATTGAATACAAGTATTGAATATTATAGTAAATAACTACTAGAACTTATTAAAATTATTTTTTTTTTATATTTCAAAATAAGTTAAAGCGTTTGTAAAATTGTATTTTACTGGTTGCATAAATACGATCGTGATAATTCTATAAGGTTACAATATAAGTTTATGGCGAATAATTATTTAGTAATTACTCATTTTCTATAAATATATAACGTACTATAGCTGAATAAAATACACTAATATACAGAAAAATATCAATAGTATATTTTGTATTTTTAGATTAAAGAATAATATTTAAGTATTTAACTAATATTCTATGACGGACGGTCTCATCTGATAGCGGGGCTATGTATTTTGCAATTTTGCATGAATTGGAAATAATAACCATTAAGGTATAATGTTTTAAATCATACTCTCTGTATAAAAGGATACTGTACATATATTCACTATGCACATTCTAGTTGGTAACTGATTAATTATTGATTATAAATTATAATAGGTACCTAAGTAAATGATTAATCAGAAAAATATCGAAACTATTTAAATCAAAATTAATCACTGAAAATTTAACTGATATCTACGAATTGAGTAGATCAATTACAAAAAGGTTTAAAATATTGTAAGACATCATTATTTATTATTAAAACCAAGATTTGATGATTAATTATTTTCAAAAATGAATTAAAAAAACATCTAAATAAATAAATTATGTTATTTTTATCATTATACTATTATACAACCCATTTAATATATACCTATATACATTTCATTATCTACCTCTGAAGTACAGAGTCCAAATTATTAATATTTATAAGTACAACTCTTAATGCAATGAGTGTTATAAAAAATATACTACCATAGAGACTATTAGATAAAAAAAGTTCAGTCATTCTTTTAAAACAAAACGATGAAACATTATCGGTTTAATAGGTATTATGCACCGAAAATCCACTATTTCGATCTATACTTGATTGACTTTTATCAATCGTGTGTGTACGTTTGTTTTTGTTATATATTTTTAATATTATAATAATTTCGAAAAACAAAAACCTTATTAATCGAATCGAAAATATTAAATTAGTGTAGGCGGTGCAAGTGGATTTGAAAATAGGCTTATAAATAAATGTCGTTAGTGTCATAAGGATGTTTTTTTAGGCACAAAGGCTGGTATGACGGACATTCAAGCAGAAATCAACACTCAGCGGTCAGTGTACCAAATGGACAGGCTGCCCATAAATGGCACGAATAACACGAGCGTTGCTGTACGAATGTCGGGCTCAAAAAAACTGCACAAGAAAAAACTGAAGTGCTCCGACTACGTGCGGAAGACCATACCGTCCATCGACTGGCTGTTCCTCAACTACCGGTGGTCCGAGGACTTGATGGAAGACACGATGGCCGGTGTGGCAGTGGCCGTTTTGAACATACCACAGGGATTGGGCTATTCGATCCTCGGCAACGTCGAACCCACCGTCGGGCTGTACATGGCCGTGTTCCCCGTGCTGGTGTACGCTCTGTTTGGCACGTCCCGTCACATGACGATGGGAGTGCTGTCCGTTGTATGCCTGATGACCGGTAAAGTGGTGACTACGTACACGACCGAAGGCGCCAAGAACGACCCCACACTCGGTGGTTACACGGCCATCCAAGTGGCGACCGCCGTCACTTTGGTGGCTGGGCTCGTTCAGCTGCTCATGTACGTCTTCCGACTCGGGTTGTTGAGCACCGTGCTGTCGGGGACACTAATCAGTGGCTTCTCCGCGTCCGTAGCCGTCGTAATTCTCACTTCTCAGCTGAAGGAGTTGCTGGGCGTGAACGTGGCTCGACGGTACGGCATGATGCAGGTGCCGTACACGTTCTACGACTTCTTCGACCGTTTCCACACCATTAACTGGGCGACCACCACGGTGTCCGTAATCACTGTCACTATCCTGTTGGTGTACGGCAAGTACCTGAAGGAGAGGATCAACAGCAGGTTGTGCATGCCACTGCCGATCGAACTGATCGTCACGGTCTTCGCTACCGTTCTGTTCCAAGTGACCACGATCGCTCAGGACTATAACATGGATCAGGTAAGTATCGCTTAGCTTCTGCCATTCGCGTGATGGCTGTTTAATAATCGTTGACAAGTGGCCAATATTTCTATGTTAATATTTTTCTGTTTTTTTAAAACTAGTCAATGACGACCGACGACTTATATTTGACAAATCTTGATTGGTTTTTATCATTGAATAAGCTTTTTTTTTTAAATTTTTTTAATTACATTTTCACTCAATCAGACATATGTATGGTTAGACAAATTAAACCTATAATTAAATACATAGATGCATACAAATTCCTCATAATTTACTTCTAAGGATTTGTTATCGCCTTACCGGAAACGCTTAAATATCGTTTTGATACGATAATCATAATTATATTACAGATGGGCGAAATCAAACCAGGCCTGCCGCCGTTCGAAGTGCCACCCGTCCAACTGTTCTCGGCCGTGTTCGTGGACGCTTGTGTCATCGCGGTGGTCTCGTACTCGCTCACCATGTCGCTGGCATTGCTCGTTTCGGAGAAACTCAAGTACCCGTTGGACGCCAACCAAGAGATGCTGGCCCAGGGCCTGTGCAACGTGGTCAGTTCGTTCTTCTCGTGCCTGCCCTGCGGAGCGTCACCGTCGCGCAGCGCCGCACAAAAGACGATCGGCGGCAAGACCCAGATGTCCAGCATCGTGTCCGCGGCCATCATAGTGGTCGTACTGCTTTGGATCGGCGTCGTTTTCGAACCGCTTCCTAGGTGCGTGCTGTCCAGCATCATAGCGGTGACACTCGAAAGTATCCTACTCAAGGCGTTGGACTTTCCGGAAATATGGCGCAAGTCCAAGACTGACGGAATCGTGTGGATGGTCACGTACATGACTGTCGTACTGTTGGACGCCGTTTTCGGGATGGTGGTCGGCGTGGCCATGTCACTGTTGTTCGTGTTCGTCAAAGGCGTGCTGACCGACGTGTACGTGCTCGGTCGGTTGCCGAACACCGACCTATACGTGCGGCTAGACCTGTACACCGTCGCCGTCGAAATACCCTACGTCAAGATCGTCCGGTACGCCGGAAGTGTGAACGTGATAAACAGGTATACGTTCAAGAGGAAACTGATTGAGGCGACAAGGGACGAAGACGGATCCATGACCGACAGACCTCGGAGCGTAGTCCTCGACATGGCAGCCCTCCAGTACGTCGACGAGGCCGGCGTGAAAGTTCTATCCGAATCGATCGAATCGCTCATGTCCGACGGGTATGACGTGTATCTGGCCGCCGTGCCGGACAGCTCGTTGGAGTACATCCGTTGTAATAACGACGTGAAATCGGTGCGATTCTTCCCGACCGTGCACGACGCAGTCGTCTATCACCAGTGCAGAATCGAAAACATCCAAAATTCGATACATATATGACCTCCACACTGTTATAGTAACCCTAAATCAATTATAAATTTGATGTAAATATTGTTATTTTTAATAAAAAATCTTCGTTTGATTTCTGTACGTAAAGAACGGCGTCCTACTGAAGGATACAATCGCCGTCAACTTAACTTAACTTAACTCAACTTAACATCGATAAAAACTCGAATATTTTTGTTAAATTTATACTGAAATAACTAATCGTGCTAGCTATTCGGTTTCTTTATAATTATCTTGTATTTATAATAAGTAATTACGTAAATATGGATGCGTAACTTTTAATTTTATCCATCTCTTTCTTGTATTTACTTGTCGTAGACCGTATAATACTGTAGTAAGTACTATCTTCGTTCCGCGTGTGTGGTGTATTGTTATGTCAAAACATTTTTTTCGTAAATAATATAAGTAAATTGTGTAAAATTTTTTCAAAGTCTAAATGCATTACTTACGCCTACCGATATAGTTGTTTTTATTATTTTTTAATTAATTCTTTTTAAGAAACGACCTATAATATTATTATTTTTAAAAATCAACACTTTATTAAGTATAGATTATGTTACATACTTTATGTATAATTACAATAAATAGTGTAAGTATTATAGACTACTTATATTTATATAGTGTTATTTTAATCTATACTTCCTACTAGAATATGTAATTAAATTACAATTAATTTAAGTGTTTTTTTTTAATACTTTTGTATTTCAAAAAATGTGAAAATTATTTATTTAAAAAAAAATAGGTTGACCTAAATTATTAACCATCTACGATTAATTTTTGATGAATTTGTAATAGTGTTATTTAGTTACTTATTCTTTTATTAGTGGAGAAAGTCAACCACTATATTTAGGATATAATTTATTATTAATTATTATGCTTTGGGTAACTACTATTTACTATTTTAGTATGTAAAATCAACTCGGCACGCGATTGGAACTCTTGGTTACTGTAAAATAAGAGACATCGCATGTGATATTAATACATTTCGTATCAAAAGTTAAATATTTGTATAGTATAAACATTAAACATTGTCATTTTACTATTTTAATTTTAATATTTCCATCAAATAATTAATTTCACGACTTTTAGGCTTTTAGACTTACATATTTTTAAAACATTAGTTAATTCTGCCTTTTAAGTTTTATTATCTTTAAATTGAAAATTACTTACTTAATAAATACATTATTAAGCTTTGATGATATTTACAGAAATTATTTTAATATTTTTAGATTACATCACTTTGTTTTGAAATAAATGAACAGACCAAATTAATATTATTTTTTACGAAAGAACAATATTTCATATAGTTATACTGTATTCAGAAGTTAAATATGATCTAAACATAAACGAATGAAAATTAATTTTTTGTAGCTGTTATAATATATTATGGTACAGCGATATAGACTTGATAACTGTATGCCATCGTATTTTGCGTACTAATTAAAGTACCAATATTAATAGTAAAACTTCCTAACGTATACGACGTAGGCAAAGTTTATATTATTAGTCATTATAGGATTTTTTGGTTCAATAATCTTTTCACATTAAGTTATAACTTTTAAGTAGTATAATATCGTGGTTAAATATGTTTATACATGTTTAAGAATATATTTATTATTAACAGTATAAATTGTTATAGTTGAAAGTAGTGAGCATTTTTTTTTTTTTTATTTATTAATTACTTATTATTGAATAATTATACTTAGATCATATTGGTTATATTAAATATAAAATACAAAATTAAAAAATTATAAAATACGTTTTATACTTAGATTTAAACATTTTAAATAAATAAAATATTACAATACAATTTCCTCTGAATATACAACTTTTATAGGAGTTGGTACCTAAAACATTTTTATACAAATACTACTTGTAGGTACTTACAATAATTTAATGATTGAAATGAATAAATGAATGAATTTATACTCATGTATAATAATATTTACATAGCTCACGATATGTTGAATAATTTTTAAACTATTTTAAGTTTCTTAAATAATTCTAAGTAAATAAAATAATTCTTACAGTATATTATAAGCAATATGAATAGTGACTGTAGAATATTCTAACTTTTCTTATTCAGTTATAAACTTTAACTAATAATATTATTTATATAATTTATGTTTGCTTTAATATAAACTTTATAAAAACTTGGACACTATGATTAACGATATAACGTTCTTACATTTTTGTTTTTCATAATAATTAAGTACCTACATAATATTAAAATAAACATTAATCTGTTTACAAACATGTATAATAAATTTATTATAGAAGTTACATCAATATAAAATCTAATACACCCCTAATAAAGATAGTACTGTCTAATATTTTTATTTTATATTATAATAGTAAATTTATTTGAAATATACAAGTATATAGCTATATAGGTTTCCCTGTACATGTTATAGAATATTTTTTTGTTTTATTTAGTGAATCTATCAAACAATATCCCATATCGGTAATACGAGTACATGTATATGTCAATGAATTTCAGATCAAAAATAAAGTTAGTCACTTTAAATTTTTAAAAGTTTTTAAAAATTCATAAAAAAAAAAGTAAAAAAAGCTGGTAAATGGGTAACGCTTTGCTGTACATTAGCTGTCGCGTGGATCACTATTATATATTATAGGAGTGTTAAATTTGAATCAAATGATAGGTATCATTGTATATGAAAAACGATTCTGAACGAAGATGATTTGTCAGCCTAGGATATAATTTTCAGTGGTTGGTGAAAAAGGTGGTGGATTATGTTTTAATGGGTCTGAATACACCAAAATTTAAGTTCTTTTATAATTATTGTAAACTAAACTTATGAAAAATCTTGTATTAAATTTTCAACTTTTAGCTACTTATGCAAACTTTTTTATAAATTATACCTACAAAATAATTTGCAAATATTCATGATTTTGACAAATTTTCGTCAATGTTTGAACTTCAAAGTTTAAATGCTAATAAAAAAAATTGTAACTTACGATTTTTATTTTTTTTTTAGCTACAATAAGAACAACTCATAAAGAACCTTGTATTAAATTTTTTAATTTTTTTCGTCATTCAACATTTTTTTATCGACACTTCAAATAAAAATTCTCATAAATATCGAAAATTTCAATGGTCTATAAATAACTCAAAAAAAAAAAAAAAAATCAAAATTTTTTGAAAATTTAAATGTATATAAATAACACTAACATAAACATTTGGTGAAAATTTCAAGTACGTATAGTTATTATTTTTTGAGTTACCGTATAATAAAGTTATTGATTTTGTCAAAAACTGGTTTTGCGTAAAAATTCTTGTTTTTCTGTTACTTTTTAGGGTTTTTCCTGATGCTTTTAAAAACTATTGGAACTATTGGAAAATTTTCTACTGTTGACCTCCCAAAGTACCAACTAGATTCAGAAATGGGGCTGAGTTTAAAAATCGAAGCACTTTTACTGCTCCAAAACGTTACATGACAGACACAAAAAAAAACACACACACACATATCATTTTAAAATCAATATATTCATCACTCCGTTCAGAATCTAAAAGTAGACATTTTTACTTTTTCTTTAAGACAAATAGACCTCCATTTATATCTCATCGTAGGTTTGGAAATTACAATAGAACGTCTGTCATAAGATCCAAATGCAAATCGTTTATCCCAGTAAATTTTAAAAGAATAATTTTCAAAATGTATATTTATTGGTGTATGATGAATGATGATGATATAGTATTATTGTTTAAATACCACTCAAAATCGTTTAAAATTTTGATTTTTAGATAATTTTACAAAAAAATTTTTTGAATAAAACGTGTTATGCTTTTAGGTAGCTAATGAAATCCTAGAACTTCAGTTGAAATAAATAATACTTCAGTGTCGAATTGAATCCGTAATATTGCGACAACAGCTTACGATCTATCGCGGTTTGCTGGAATAAACATTGTGCGGCACGGATGGCACGAGGACTTATACGGCGAGCAATATTTTCATAGTTTCGCCGTTTATATCATATCACCGGCGAGACCGGCAACGACAGCGCTTCTATTGCGTTGCCGTGTCGTATAAATAATATTATATCGTCGTAATAAAATATGGAAACTTGCGGATGGCGGTGCGTGCGTTTATTTTCTGTGCGTGTGAAATACACACGGGGCAGCCATCGTCAAGCGACGGGTGTGTACGCGATATGATGGCATTTCAAAAAGCAAAACGGTTTACGCGGTAGATATTATATGCGAAGGAGCTGGCCGGGGAGAAGAAGAAAACGGAAAAAACCGCCGTAAGGACGCGGCGGATCTCGAGACGGGCAGACCTACACACGCGCGTGTCGTGTAAATTATTGGCGCACTGTCCACGACGTTTGTATCGTACCTACGAGAATAATATTCACTGCGTGTGCCACCCCGGTGAGCGGCGAACGAGAACGAAACGTCGGCTCGGACGAAGGATATCGTAAGAGACGTTTGTGCGGTGAAAAGGAAAAAAAAAACTCGAACATCATATTATCTCGATCTATCGTTATTATTATTATTATATGTATTATATGCGTGTATATCATGATTTTATTGTACGGTCTCGTGCAATTAACGCCGAGTCGACCCGTTATAGCCACCGCGATTAAAATTGCGCGCGTTGGACGAGGCCCAACCGACGTGAATGATTATGTAATAATGTATACACTGACCGGGAACCAGCTGGATACGCACTGTGCGTGGGCGTAAAACAGTGACTCGTGTGCCCGGAGACTTGATGTGTGCGCTTGTCGTTTTACAATCGCTGTTTCCCCCGGATCGAACGGTGTAATTCGGTTTCCGCAAAACGTCTGCAGCGCAGTGGTTATATATAATATATTATATAGTGTCCTTTAGCAGAAAACACTTTCCGAGACTTTAAATGTCTAAAATCGCCTCCCGAAAGCGATGATCAGTGTTTAAGCGTTCTATACTGAGCTGGTATCGCCTAACGATTTGGCAACACGACAAAAAAGTTTTTCGTGTTGTGCGTTTTTATTTACGCGTCTATTGTTAAAACACACATCATAAAGTATGACCTCCGAAACGCAAAACGACCGATAAAAAGTCTTTTTAGGAGATTTCCTCAGCCGTAGCGAAACTTATCAGTCAGAACAAGATAATAAACAACAATAGTTTTCTAGCCTTCCGTCGAGTATAAGACAAACATATTGTGTTCTCGTATATTATGTTTTATGTTTATTATATACTTGCTGCAGTATATCAAGTATTAATGTATTATACACTTATACTTAAAAGAACTTTTGTACTCATATATTGTATCATAAATTATTTTATCCGACTTCTCTACTCGATCTTCAATTTAACAAAATGGTTTTCGTTGATTCGTTTTCGGTCCTTTAACAACATTTTGTTGGAAGGTTTTTAATTTCATCGTTGAATTTCTAACATTGCTCTACATTAATTTTAAAAACAAATAATTTAAACAACATTTGTTTATTTACAAATGATGACTTGATTTAAACTTTTTACTTGATTTGTTTTGGTTTAGGACGACGAATAAAAAATTGAACTTTTATTTTTATAATTTTATGTTTTTACACATGTTCTTAAAGGAATACATTTTTAGGATATAAATTACTATATTATTTGTAGATAGTCCAAAATATTAACGTAAATTCGTAGTGAACGTACAGGTATAACATTTTATTTAAGTAGTTGAAAATAGTATTCAAAATAGGGGTAAATAAAAAAAAAGATGGTGAAATATAAAAGAAGTCATTATTTACGAGTATACCTATACACAATTAATTGTCTTATATTATTGAAATAATATGTCGTGTTCCGTAATATACTATCGTATGCATTCTGTATTCTTATTTGATAAAATATTTTTTTTAGTTGTTTATTAATCATTAAAAGCATTGATTGAAAACTTAAAACTCAAAAGTACTCTCATTGTTCTTTGAAAGTTTAAAGTAATAATAAATTTTAGTTGGATATTTACAAATTTATTTTTCAAAAAACAGTTTATAAGTTCTAATAAATTTATGTAAGCAATTAAAATATTTTACAATTGATTATTCTTCAAATTAAAAACTCGGAATACTTATTTTTTTTTTTAATTTTTGAATGTTATTTCTTATTTAATGTTTATGTTCAGTTTTTATTCATATTTTTTTTATTTAACAAAGAACAATATCTAAATAAGATAAAAGTTTCTGAACTCAAATATAATATATATTATATTAGTTTTATTTTAATATTTTTGAAATAACTAATTGTTTTCCAATATATTAAAATGAAAAGGCGAACAGAATAAAGAAACCATGTGGAGACACTTGTCACTTTTCGTTCTGCTTAGCACAGATTAGTGGTATATGTTATTAATTATTATAATTCATTTTAGAGTAATGATAAATCATTGTATATTTTAAAAACAATTCTAAACAGAGTTCAGTTGACTATAAAGAGGGTATACTGTTTATTGGACGTTTCTAAAGTTTAAAGTGCTCGTAAACAAAATTTATGAGTAACGATTATCAACATTTATTGAATATAGTTATATTAATATAACATGAGTAATTTTATGTTATAAATCATATTAAAAAAAAATATAATAATATTCAAAATTTGTGAAACACACAATATCACCTTGGTTTAGACTATAAACGTAGATAATAAATCATTTGAGAAATTTTAATAACGTTTAGAATAATAATATAATGAATATAATTGTAAGTTAAGTTAAAAATGTTTATCTTATTAATTAAATGTCATAAAAGTATAAAATTGCAAATTTAATAAAGAATAGTTAATTTACCATAATAATGTATAATAATGGTAAAACTATTAAAATATGGCCATAGATGAATAAATCAAACAAGTTAATCAAATCACAATTTTTTATTTTATGGAATTTTTAAAAAAATAGTTTCAAAAAGCAAAAGAAAACAAGTCACTTATTATTTATTGATTATATATATATATATATATATATATATATATATATTAGTATAAACACTACTTATCTGTTTTGAATTTGATAGAAGCATTAAACATTGCAGAATAGTTTATAAATTATAAATTAAATCCTATAATCTATTTTATATTATAATATATAATTTGGCGCATTTACAGTAATTAAAAATGTGAATTTATAAAATACAGTCGTATATAATATTTTTTAATGTATTATGTACATTATACACAGTATAATTAATTATTTTATATCATCGGTACAAAAAAAACCTAAAAAAATTGGGTTAATAACTGCTCGTGTATAATTTTTTTTTAATTGAAATTTATTCTAGGTGTATTAAGATAAAAGTACTATAATTTTAAACATTATTATAAACTCTAAATAATTTCTGAATTCTTGAAGTTTTTAAATTTTAAATTTTAGATATTTTAAAATCCGCCATTTATTTTATAATTTATGTTAAATTGTTGGTATTGTGAAGTATTATTCGTTTTTTAACAACTCTAACAATAAAATATATTGAATATTAACTCGCATACCTATATAACATATAGGTACTTGAGTTAAGACACAAAAATAACTCAATGGCAATGTAGGTTCCAGAGCAGTGTATTTATATTTGTTGACAGTGCCTAATATTTTTCATACCCATTATTTCACGCAGGCTAAGTTCTCAGACCTCAGTAATATATCTTTGGGTTTTAAGCGTTTTTTTTTCTTCATTTTCCAAAGTGCTCATAAATTTATACACTCTCTCTTGTAATGCAACTGTGACGAAAAGCAGTTGTATGCCATCATTTAAGTCGACTCATTTACACCATCTGACTTTAACAACCCACACACGGGCTACAAACAGAGGTAATCTTTGTTCGTGTAAAATAAAAATATGACGCTTTATGTAATATGTTTGTATAAAGATAAATTTTACGAGTATCACTTTAACTATATATTTTAAGATTTTTGTTTGAACAGTTAAATGACATGTTTATATAATAATATAATATAATATCGCGTGATGTATTAATAATATTATAGTTTTTATTGTTTGTAATATAATATAATATGGATTAACTTAGATTGCATTTGAAGTTCATGATGGTTTCGCAGTAGTACGCACTTAACTGTGGCCTAGACAATAAATAAATAGCGGTGCATTTTTATTGCGAATTTGTTTAAATATCTTTCAGGAGAGTTGAAGCTTATTGCGGGATGTTGAGAAAATATCATAATAACGATAAACGTGAGCCGACGAGGTGTTATGGTGAGTAGAATATATAATATAAATTACATTTCTGTGGTATTTTTAATACGCTTTCAAGCTGAAACAGAACTATAAAAGAGAAAAGCATTTGGGCGTGTGTTAGAAACTGCATAGTAAATATTATAATAACGAATAGGTCATATACTCATGTAGTCGTGTGTATACAAAATCGGCCGTTTTGTTCTTCAAACATTTAAACAATCGCTAAACAGAAAATACTTGTAAACACTAAAACATACATACGCTAACGGTTTTCCTCGAAATTTTTATCATCATGTCATAAATAATGAACACATTATAGCAAAATAATAATTAAAAATTAAAAACTAATAAATTAATACGACAAATGTTAATTTCCACTCACTGTCTTTGCCTGGTGTAAAATATGGTCAAGAATGTAAAAAAAATATAACTACTGCTACTTTATTAGATTATAGTATATAGTAACGGATGGGTTAAATGTTTCCTCTTCGTGGTTATTCATTTGCAATTCAAATTTTGTATATTTCTTTTTAGTCATATGTTTGGTCGTTCAACAACGTTTCAGACTTAAAAAGAATTATAAAGAATAAAATAAATGTTAAAAAATATATTTTATTAAGCACAAACTATGATTAAAATCCTTTTTAACCGAATCACTATTTCTTTATTATAAAATTATTTAAATTACAGTTTATTGCATTTAAAATATTTTGATCATATTATGAGTAGTGTTTTCCAAAAGTCAAAATATTGTCCTTGAATTAATGGCGGTATTTTCGGGTTCGTGAGTTCTTTACACCGTTCAATGTATATAAAATAAAACCATGTTAAATGTTGTATTTTTATGTGATTTCAAAAAAATTAATATATATTTGTAGGTATCATAATATTAAATAATTATAGTTTATGCATAATTACCACTTACGTAACCACAGTTAATAATTTATCAACATAATAGTTGCATTATAGTTAGTAAAAGAGTTAAAAGGTCCCGTGGTGGCAATAAAATCCTATGTACCTAGTATTCCAGTGTTAACATGTTGATAGTGGTGCCTTGATAGAGGTAAATATTGCGTTTTGCTATATTTTACTACTTTGACCACAGTAATGATGATTATTAATTATTATACTATAAATCTTGTAAATATTTATAGATACCTACTTTTTATAATTTTTATTTTATTTTTTTATTATCAAAAATATAATAATTGATAAATAATAATAATTTTTTCCATATTGTGTATATTAAAAAAACGTATATTTTGGTATTGGTTACATTGTTCTACCTTTATTCATAAACATACACTTTTTCAAAAATTTATATTCTATAAATGATTTCTTAAGTTAACATTTAACTTGAAAAGACACCTACTACCATCAGCTTATTCAAAGACTAATACAATATACAGTTACAGATTACAGTGCATATAAAATATTTTTTTAATAGTTTTTTCCATTTTAAAAGTACCTAATATCTACAAGTTATCAGTTTATTTGAAGTTTAGCATATTTTTTTAGTTTTTAATTAGTATATTTTATGTGTTAACAAGATTATTTTGTATTTTTATGCCATATTACTTTTAATCTATACAAGGAAAATTTAACGATATTAATAAAATGTGTGTTATTAGATTGTAATAAAAAACCAAATCACCTTATTTAATTACTATTTATTTCTCATGGAATTATTATCTCTCAGAAAAAAAATGTTTTCTTATTATTTTTATACACTTATACCTAATTAAAAAGTATAAAATATAATGTTAATTTGAGATCACCATCAAAAAATGTATCTTGATTAGTGAGCATGGTTTTCTACTGCTCACGAGTATCTTAGGAGACTCGTTTTTCAGTTACCTATATATATATTTTTTGTTATTTATAGTAGGTTTAAAACTTTGAGTGTGTAATACTGTAGATTAAATGTTTTGTAATTTAATTTAAAAAAAATTAACCATACATGTACTTACCAAAATTAGTAAAACCAATAATATACTTATGGTATAAATAAAAACTGTTAGTATAGGTATTATGTTTTCAGTGGTGTACTTAGGAGTTTTCCTAGGAGGGGGGGATTAGATTTTTTTTACTAGAAAACTTTAAATTGTATTACTTATGTACAAAAAAAAAAAAAAAACTTGAAACTATAAATAGGTACCTACTAAAAAATATTAGTAAAATAAGGCTCAGGGGGGGGGATCTATCACCCTTATCCTCTCCTAATTACGCCCCTGTATATTTTATAATTTGTACTTATTAAAAGTCATAAAATATAGTGGACTTTTATAATATATTTCTGTTTTAGAATATATTAATGTATTTTCATTTTAAAATTTAATATTATAAATATTATCCACGAATACTGGATATTTATTAGATGATTTGGTTTATATTTCCAAATAAACTGAGTTGCGCAAGAGAAGAACTGTATTGAACAATTATAAAATTTAATAGATGTTAAAATAAATTTATTATAATTCAAACATAATGTGTATTTAATACTATAACTACAAACAAAATTAAGAATATTTGAAATTTTAAAGCATACCACATTATTTATTTCAGTGAAATATTAAAATAAATTTAATTCAGAATATTATAACGAAGAAAAAGTAACTAATTATAAATTATTAAAGTATATTTTAACTTTAAATATTATGTTATTATACATTCATAAGTTTATAAATGCATATTTAATAAGAAATTTTTTTTTTTTATTTTAGTATAGTATACAATTATAAAACTTTTAACACTAAGTATGAATAAATATTCATTAATCATGTACAACAATGAATAAAGTGTTAAAATAATAATATTTTTCATGCAAAATATGCATTAATTTATCGAACTTTAACATTTAAATATTCCAACATCTCTTAAAAATTCTTGGCTTAAATTAAATATTATGCGTATTAAATCCAAAAAATAAAAAATAAATAAATAATCATAATAATAAAATTCCTATCAACACTTTTATATACTTAGTTATAAATGTATGAATATTTTTATTACTCGTAATAATGTTAGATGTTAGGTCAATGTCAAATATTAATGATACTACAAATCATCTGAAGTATATGTAACCATGAGTTTATATAATATATAACAATTATAAAATGTATTTTAAAGAGACATTAATTATTAAATTAAATTTGAATTTGAATGTGTGTACACACGTTTAAGACATTGGATAGTAAAATCCAGTTGGTTTTTACTGTCTAATATACAATACTTGTTTTAATCGACTTGAATTTAATTTGTAGGTAATAAAAATTACATCTTACACATTCATGCAGTCGATAAAATCCAACATACAAGTCAAAAGACTAGCTTTGTGAGTATATAAATTTATGACATAATTTATCATTCTTAAAATTTATTATTATTTATATTTCTTCTATTCTATTATAATTTTATCTACGTATACAATTTTTAATTTAAAAACAAACATCTTTCATGACTTCTTATTTTTGTACAGCATTTCTAATATTTTATAAATAGGTAGAGGGAAACATTTTAGCTTGTTACAGTTAACAGAATCTTATCTGGCTATCGAATTTTATCTGAAATTATAATTTATATATTTATACTTAGGGTAGGTAATTTCACTTATTTCCTGTGGTTGGATTTTGGAGGATTTTCGATATTTTAATAAGGACATATTTAAGAGTAGAAAACCGTTGAAAAACTTATGTTGCAATTTTGCCCAGGTTTTAAGATTAATTGACTAGACTAATAATACATTTGGATGTACCTACTTTAATTTATTTAAGTTAAATTTTAGACAGTCATATGGTTGCGTCTCGGAAAATCATCTATACTTTTTGCTCTTTACTATTCCACAGAGCTAATTTATCCATACATCACACAAATAATAAAAATTTTTTATTTATTATTTATCTACGAAAATTGTAATATACTTTATAAATTTGTCTTAATCGCATATAAGCATTAGACAATAATGATTAAACTAACCATCCAATACAACATATAATTGTTTTGTTTAATTAAATTAAAGACTGGTTAAGGGAATTTAATATTTATATTATTTTGAAAAGACATTTATTTTATTATTTTTTTTTTTAAGAATTTTTGTTGTTTAATAATACTTAGAGTGGAATTTTGTGTTTCAGATTTTCTACAGAATAATTATTCACAATCAGTTCATTGATTTGCCCGTGTAAATATTTATTTAAACGTTTTTATCGTATTTGGAACAAAACTGGTTCTTGTAATAACAATTTATTTAAGGCAACCAGTTATTTATTAGTTAAATCGCATATAGAATAATATAGAATAAATAGATTCAGCTCATCAAATTTTCTTCAAACCAATTGTCCAAAAAAATCACATAAGATAAAATACTATATTGAATAAATTTTATCGTTAGTATAATTGGATTATTAAGTTAAGATGAATATTATCTTATTTTTAAAAGATTTTACTTAAATACACATATGAGTTTTTTAGTTATAATATTTTACCACTATACAAAAACTGTATAACCTATATCAAGAAACATTAGTATTGATACACGTTATACACCTTCACATAGTTGGATGATAAAAGTATCAAGTTAAACAAATAAATTATAAAATATAATTTATAAAAACAGTGCGTTATTTAAAATAAATAAATAATATACATTATTGTTTTATATTTATAGCAAATTAATAATCTGTGAACAATAATTTGGCTGTTTGGTGATATGGTTAAAAAAGTAAGTAGTATATAAGATACAGTTTTACAATGAAAAAAAATTTATCTAATAAAACATATTTAAAATTATCTGCCCTCGTCGAATTTTATATCAAAGTAATAATATAATTTTAAATTATATCTATGACATTAATGCATTTTATTAATAAACATTTAGGTGTATTATTGTGTCATTTATATATTTTAACAATAGGTTTTTTTTATTTCAAATTAAGGTATAATAATAATAAGATACAACAAATTATTATGGTAAGTAGGTAATTGAACTACCACCGTCCACATTATTTCATTATAAGCATAGAAATAAATCACATGTGCTATAAATTACTTTGGTGAACAATAATATTATATTTTACATCTTTATGATAAACAAATAGCCTGCAGTCTTGTTCGTTCAGATCACGAGCACCACCTGACACATACCTATACATACATATATATATATATATATATATATATAGTATTTACATTATGATATTTTATGTTTTGTATTGATGATAATTTATGTTCAAGACTTATTGAAATCTAAATACCCGAAAGCCACGCGATTGAATATGTAAAAGACAAGAGGGAGAGAGACAGGTAAAAAACAAATATGGAAATAAAAAAAATAAAATGTCTTAGAATAATCCGAGTGGTAGTGATTACCATTCGAACTCAATAATTACTTATTAATTCTTAAACAAAAGAGAATTATTTAAAGAGATAATTTGTTTCTAAGTGATAATAAAAATTAAAAAAAAAAAATATAAGTACAAACACGTCTAGCTCTAATAGTTAATAGGTTTGAATAAAATTTATTTTTATTATTCCAATAAACGAGTTAAAATCGTCATGTTTAAGATAGTGGACAATAAAAACAATGATTTATAACTTAGTTAACTATGCCATTATTGTATACCCCTACCACTCGTGTGCACCCGTCAGACGTAGGTAGATATAACAACAGTTAAATAACACTACATGTACAACAATTGTCTGCGGAATATATACCTATAATAGTGAATAATGAATACATGTACATCTACTTATGACAACGGCCCGTTAAACTTCCTCTTCTATTTTTTGTTTTTACTTATTACGTTTCTATACTCAATATGCTCCTTATAATTAAAGTAAAATACTTTAAATCTTAAAGGACATAAAAATTGTTGATCATCTGCCTATAAGTATATTTTACTGCTTTAGTAGTTTAGTGAATACGCATAAAGATTATACTATGCGTTTCATTTAAATTCTAGTCAGTATAGCGATAATATTTTCCGTGGTCAGTGATTTCCCAGTGGAGATACTTTTTCAAGATGCTAGAAAGTTACAAAAGATCATACATCACTTTAATCTCATCAATAATTTTTATTTCGAAGAGATGATTTTTTATAGCCAGGATGTTGAAGTATATATTTTTTCTTAATTGATTTTTATTATTTTTTTAATGATAATATGTATATCATTGTTATTCCTATGTTATTTATATTTTTACTGCGGAACCATTTTAAGAAATGTTATAATTTTTACAGTAATTTACCCATATCATTTTATTAGACGACTAGCTTTATTTATTACATTTTATTTTACATATTTGATAATCAAGTTATTTCAATCAATTCAATGTTTTAATCAAATTTAATTTATATCAATGCATGAGCTACCGGGATTTCCAGTTCTCCGTAATGTAAGCTATAGGAAAGACCACCACAGAGACACGTTCTGTTTTTATTTATTACATTCTACCAATAATTTTAAATAAATAAAATATTCTACATTTTCGTTAATTGTAGTGTAAATAATACTAATAAATAACAGTAAATATTATTAGTTTATATAATTGCCACTTCATGTTTTCATTATTTTTTTTATGCCATATCAGTTTCCCTCGAGCGATACCAGTTATTTAATAACTTGTCAGATGAATATCTTGATAGTATAATATATAAATACATTTGTCCAATATATTATTATAATGGAATAGAAAAATGAACGTTTCTTCAATACTGATGATTGCCAATGGAGTTGTGGAGAGAAGATAAATATAAATTAATCATACTGCATTTTATTATTTTGGATATAATATTTGGTTTCCAATAAAACAAAGGAGTAGCCTGCTGAATGCTGATTAAATTTGAATTAAATATTTTTCATGAATAATTAAGACATTTTATTTAAAAAAAATTCCACTTGGATTAACTTCACATACTGTATCGTCAATGATAATTCTTGATTATTATAGTAAAGTAAAAATATGCTACTTATAACCAGCTGAAAATTAAATTTTAACAACACGAATAAGACATATACAAATCTAAATAAATGATAATAGAGCTGTTAGACAAGTTAGTGTAGTTTATGCAGTATTTTAGGAATCATTTAGTGAATACTATATGTATAAATATCTTTTTAATTATTATGTTTTAAAATTTTAAATTAATTATATTGATATTTTAACATATGAATCTTTGTAACTTTAATTAATTATTTTATTATATGTTTATTTCAAGGATCGGATAAAATTTTTTTTTTCGAAATAATGAGAAAAAATATTTTATGTTTTGAATGAACCAATGAATTGACATGTTACAACTATGTGTGTTTTTTGTGTCTCGAATATTTAATACAAGATTCAAGATGATATACGTATAACATTAAAAGTGCACATGCACAATATTTTAAATGCATTTTAAGTTCAAAGTTAGACGAAATTATAAATTTTAAGTATGAATAATAATTATTTTATTATAATACAAAAATATTATTCATGGGAACTTTTTACTTTTACATATTATAATACTACGGATTTTACTTTACGTAGGTAATAACAATTTTAAAATATATAGATTAATTTAAAGATATTACTTTTTTATCTGTCTCTGTTCAGAATTATTTTTCATATATAATGATATATCATTGAATTTTAAATTTAACGCATCGATTTTAAATGACCCCTCAGATAACAACTCCACAACAGAGTGTTTTAAGCAGTTACTCACCTTTATTTTGTATGGTGTCTCCAACATTGCAATTGTAGTTAATACATTTTAATAAAGTATTTAGAAAAATATACTCTAAACATACATATAATTAAAATATATAAATAATATTTAATTAAGTATAATGGTTCCAAATGATTAATTTTTATGTAGAGTTTGGAAGAAAATAATTATTGAAAACGTTTAATTAATACAAATATTTTTTAGTTAATAAAAAAATACTTTTAGGCCATGGAAGGTACTTTTTATATAATAAATATACATTTGTTTTAAACGTAGAATAAATTATTTAAAAACTCATATCTCATAAGTATTTATTAGACGTATTTCCGGGCTTCAGGCTATAGATTATAAACATAATTATGTAAATATTCTTTAACAATATTATGTCGTCATAATCAAATATTATTTCCTTTTCATAACTTTCCGACAACATTTATGTATAATCAATGATACACTACTTGTAATGTTACTATATAGTACTTTATGAAATATACATTTTTCCCCCTTTTTTAAATTGTATTGTGTAAATAATAGTATATGTTTGTTTTAACTCCAGATAAGAAGTAACCATTAAATGATAACCATTTAAATTAGTTCAGAATGGTGTGATATATATTTACGTCAGAAATAAGATGCGCGTAAAGCGTAGTGGTAGTATATAATATTATGTAGATTGGTAAATTTCGGTCGTAAGCCACTAACCAAACATATTATATTATATAATAATATATAATTTATAAGTATATAATTCGATATAGATAATATTTCTGTTCAATATATCTTTTATAACTCAATTAACTACTCAAAAATTATAGACTCAACCGTCTCATCATCCAGTTTTTAACGTAGTTATGATTAATAGGTAATTGTGTATTATGATGAAATTAACAAAAAACCTACAGTAGGTAAGTATATGTTTTTTTAGTTTGCAAAACCAATAAATAAAATTATTGTATAACATTTTTTTTCTAGATTAAGTAAGAAAAACTTACTGCTTTAATTTAATTAAAAATTTGTTTATGAAATTACTTAAATGAAATATTTATTTGTATGATATACGTATACAAATATAATTGTTAATTTTTTCATTAGGTATATTTATTTATTATATTATTGATTTTATAATTATAAAATATGTTTTAAAATGTACAGAAAGTTTAAATAAGTTTAAAGTAAAATTAACTATACAAGTTTCAAAATGTATAATATATTAGTATATTATAGATAAAGAGATACAATGATACAAATATCAAAAATATTTTTAAAAAACGATAAAAATATATATTTATTATTTGAGATGAATATTAAATATCATTAATTTCTCCATATGTTCACCTTCATTCCTGAGAAATAAATTAAAGATACTATTTTAACTACCTTTAATACATTTTTAAAACCTATAAAGGATATTATTGTTTAAAAATTACCACCAACGAACAATCGTCGACTTATTATTCTAATTGGAATACAAATCGAGAACACTAAGCCATAAAAACATCAACATGGAAAGTATATGTATATTGTGTTGTGTTGATTGAAAACAATGGTAGCATCAAAGAACAAGACTTACACGAACATGTGTATGTATGGCGTATGCATATGCACATAATATATAGTATGTAGAATATTGTGGGTGTATTATAGTGATGGTTGATGAAATTAAATTATACATTTGTTATTTAGTAGATGTAGGTTATAGGTACAAATGTACTATGCATGCTCTCATAATTATTGATATAATTTAATGTTACTTATTTACCAGTTACCATAATATGGTCTTATAACATTATTTAATCCATTGAAATGTTAACAGTGTAAACGTGTGTAAACGTATACCTACCAAATATGTGTTGAAAAGTATTTTACTGCATTTTATTTGTATTAAAAATATAACATTTTAAAAGCAACGAAAACTGTGATGCTTGTATATAGTTTTGCAATAAAAAAAAAAACCGCATGGGATCACTGTTGATTTTTGCGGTCTCGGCAACGAAGTTATCAAACGAGCGCCTTTTTATGTAGTTTGTCAAAAACGATTTAACGGACAATGAGTTTTACCTTGATATGCATACATAATATACATAATATTATAGGTATATACACATACACATATGGGGAATGAGTAAAAAAAAGTACTGAACCGGTTACGGGTTTTCTTTTTGTGGAGTAATACGAAACTAGGCGGCGACGACCCCCCATAATCTTTTGGTAACATTGCACCATAATAGGAACGTCAACCGTCCAGGCATAATAGGTAATAGGATCACAAGAGCCGATTTTGGCACGAATAAAAAGGACATGGATATAATCCATGATTGTTTGGGACCCCTCGAAATCGTTTGCTAGTAATTACCTGTTTTCCAAAAGGGTTTTTACCCTATATTTTACATTATTATTATATTATTATTTTTTTGAACACAAGTCTTGAGACAAAGCGACTGCAAAGGAAACGGAACTAAGAAGTTGTTTATGTTACAAAAAAGGGCGTTTTATCTGTAAAAAACAAAATAAAAACTACCAATACAATCGAAAGAAAATTTGATTAACGGTTTTAAAATAATATTTTATTAGAGTTTATTTTTAATAATAATTAATACTATACATTGTTCCATTTTTTTTACCGAGGAAGATAAATAGAATTTAAACATCAATGATAACAATTTTATATACGTAACATATTATTATATAATTTATTGATATTTAGTCTTAGAGTCAAATACATTTAATATTTACTTATTAAATTTGTAAGCATTCAATAATTGTATTATTTAAAATTTACAGAACGTTTGTTGACCATTGGGATTTTAAGTAAGCGAAGTAATTGGATTTAAGATTTTTGAGATATTGATTTATTGAGTATAATTGTTAATTAAGTTATACATTGCTCAACAAATCATTGACCTAAAAATCTAAAATCCAATTTGGTTATAAGTATCTATTTAACTAATGTTTAAAATGTTTAAACTAATGTATAATAATTGACATTTATAGGTCATTCTGTTAAATGATATTTAAATATATTATATATTGATAAAGAAATCCTATTATTTTAATTTTTATTTAAAATCAGTTGGGTAATATAATTAATATAGGACAGTATGGTTTTAATATATTAGTTCTAATAATTATATAGAACTTTGCAATAAGTCATAAATACAGTACAGTATTTAAACATTATACTTGGTTTATAGTATATTAGTATAACCATAAGTTTTTAAAATATTGTAAATAATTTTTAAATATATTTTAGTTCTAATCAAGAACTTTTTTATTTAGTTATAACATTTATTATTATTAATAGTATTTTTATCATAATTCCTCATGTTCATACTCAAAATTATTAGGATTTTAATAAATTGTATATTTTATCAACATTCCAAATTTAATTTATATCATCACGATATAAGTAATTAAAATTTTAAATTATAGAAAAATAAATGTATTGCTTTTAATTTTTTAAAAATTTGAGTATGGTACAGTTCTTAGATATAAATACGTTTGAATTAAATAAAAAGCCTTATAGATTAAAATAATGCATACAGTATAAATTATATACTTTAATGTATTGATTGACCAAACAAGTTATATTTTCTTACATCTAGAAAAAATAATTAACTATATGCATTTGATTAATAAATTAATTATAGATGCAGCATGGTACGTTCAAATAATTTTTGTTCATTATAATATCCTTGTTAGAGTACAATGATAAATGTATACTATAATACCTCTAAGGCTATATTAAATAATGAAATAACTAAGACATCTGGTATTATTGTACGAGTATATACAATTGACAATTAATTGATTTATAGTTTATCTAATAACTCTTAATAAGTATTATAAAAAAGCTAAAAAAAAAAATAGTTGGAGGTAAAAAAAATTTAAAAACATGCTTAGAATTAAGTATAGTATATTATTTTACCATAAAATTACTTAAACAAAAACTTTATATTATTTTGATATTTAGTAAAAGTGTCCGTTTTGATTATAAACTTTAAATTGTTTTATAAAATAATTTTAATTCTTATGAACAGAATCTTATAATTTTGAAAATATTGTATGCAGGATAACAAATTAAATACTACATTTATTTAATAACACGACTTAAAATTTGTTTTATTGCTTTTAAATTTATAATAATAAAAATATATTATATAATAATAATAATAATTTCACTTCACCAAATTAAACAATTCATCTAGTACCTATTCATAATTAATTAAATCTTGTCTGTCTGTATTTTATTAATTAGGTATCTATATATTACGACTAGCTATAGTGATTTCAAGCTTTTTTTGATTTACGTCACCTTTAGCAATTAGAATAAAACATTATGTCTACCTAACATCAAAATAATAAACAATCTTAGCTACATATTTTAAAAAAATTCTTTTATTAAAAAAAAAAAACACAGTACATAGAGAAAAAAATGTTCAAAACGCGTTGACACTTTAAACAGTTTAAACTTTAAATTAGTAAATAAAATAAAATAAGAGCAAAAATAATAATGATCTATATAAATTTAATGGTAAATTTGACGCTGGTTTTTACAAAGTGGTAGTGGTGGTATATATATTATAATAAATAATAATATGATTTGAAAATTATATTTTTCCTTTTTAGTTGATATTTTGTGTCATCCCTAAGTTGGGTCTATGTCACTCTTGGGTGATATGTCACCTCGGTTGTGAACCACTATTACTAGTCACTAGCAAATGGAAAAATGGGATAAGTAATAGTTTTGTTAGTTTTTGGAAATTCGAAATAGTGATTTAATTACAAAATACTTAAATACTTAATAAAGGCTTTTTTAAGCTTACCTCTTTATTGCGTATAATTTTTCGAAAATATCTATAAAATAACTGAAAGAAATTGAATACATTTGTTTTTGAACTTTTCATATGTGTTAAAATTAAAATATGTGATAAGCAACAATAGTAGGGTCTGACCACACAACTTTTAAAATTGTCACTTGTACCCCTTAAACACTTATAACATCTACTTTTTGGTATTTCTGTAATTAAATGTCACTTGTCCCGAAAAATAAACATTAAATATAACAATGTTAAATGGTCAGAGAAACACAATTGCTTGTGTAAGCTCAACACACTGATTATTTCATGGTATATTTGTTGTTTAACTATTTTCCTTTGCCAATCAATAATATAAAATCAACGATTTATTTGTAAATAAGGTTGGCATAAAATAACTAAGAAAATGTAATTTTTATTTTATAAAAATATAGTAAATGTTATACTTGTATCTATACTATAAAGCTTTTTTGGAATTTCATTACGTTATGTATACAATCAATTAGGGGAAAAGTTTATGTAAAAATAATTAAACTTTTGATGATTTCTGATGATTTTAATATAGATATAAATGAAAAACCAGATTTAAAAATCGTTATAATTTTAAAAAAGAGAGCAATTATTTAATGTATTTAATGATATGTTTCCATTTAATCATTCGGTGTTTCAAGTAGCATAAAACATTTAAAAAAAAAAATTAGCCTGTGACTTTTTATTATAGATATTTTAATGACACGGAACTCAATTATTATTATGGCTAATATGGCTTGTAGAATATTATTATTGTTTAAAATAAATCAATTATAGTTTATATTGCATGTTTATTAATAAATAAAATTCAATATTGGTTGACATAGTTAGCACTATATGAAACCGATTTGAAACTGATGCAGAACAATGACTCTTTAGTACGAAATCAATTGCTTTTTTTTCATAAATATGGTCAGTAATGACTGCCTGAAATTTAATTTTTCCAAAAGTATTAATGTAAAGGAATCATGACATAGAGACAAATACATTTCAAGTTTCCCCTATTCCGGGTATGTTAAAACATATTAATCAAATTATTATTACAAATTATAGTTTCCATATTTTTAATTTAAATTTTTTTACTGAAGTAATAATGACTGGTTAATTTTTTTTTTCTATTATATTTTAGAGCAGATTCAGATCTATTTCAACATATTAAACTAAAACGGAAACTGCAGTGTCTATGAAATAAAGTCAGAAGTTGAACAACTAATTAAATAAACTTATTAACTAGTACTAGGAAATAAGATAAATAAAAAGTAAAAAAGAACGTTGACTCACTCAGTTAAAATTTATTTGTCTACATGTTTTATTTGATTTAACCAATATTCAATAAACGTGTTTTCTCTATTTCTTATTATTAATAAATTTATTATTAAGCTATTTCAACTTTAAAGTAACAAATTTATTAAAACATGATAAATGTTTATGTCGAGACGTATAGTAAACAAAAATAAAATTATAATAACGTTGCTATATGAAATCAGTAAAACATTTAATGACTTTTATGGTTTCCGTTTGTTTTAATATTTGTAAAGGACAAGTCGCAGGCAAATTCACATGGGTCATTCAATATTGTTTTCAGAATAGTATATATACTATAGTATAGTATTCTTCCCGTATCGTGATTATTTATTAAACCACAATTGTTTTTACTTCCCTTATACTGGCTTTTAGCCTTTAGAGTATTTCTACTGAAGAAACTTTTATCTGTTTATTTTTTATACTTTATTGATATAGTGTTATAATCACATTTTGTTTTGTCATAACGAAAAACAACAATTTTTGATTTGTATAGACAAATTTAAATAAAAAATACGTTTTATCATTATTTAAATTTCGAAAAAACTTTAATTTATAAAATATAAGTTCTTGTTTTTAATGAAATTGGAATACTGCCAGTTTTAAATAATACATTCAATAAACATTTCAAATAGTGAAAAAAATAAATATTTTCTGTGTTAATTATGACATAAAAATTTAATTTTTAAACATTGAAAATAAACTATTTTTTTTTTTTAATAATATGAAATATATTTTTGACCCATTGTTTACATAAACAAAAAAATATAATTTGAAGCAATTATAAATCAGTGTTAACGTTATAAAAACCTACATAACATAGTCATATAAAATCATCGTATTATCATCACATTTTGAGAACTTATAATATATTACTTAATATATATTTTTATATGAAAAGTTCCCATTTGCATGTTTGAAAGTTTCAATAAGTAATCAAATCAGTTAAGAGTTACAGTTTTATACTTTTACTCGAGTTACTTGTATTAAATATTATTAATTATGTTTATTCATAAAAATTATCTGTTATATCAGATTTTATCACCAACTAGGACTTATATATTTAATTTTAAAAAACAATAAGAAAAAAGGACAAATTATTTTGCATATAATATAATAAGTAACACATTTTTTCTTTAAAATATACAATATACAGTTTATTTATTAAAAGTATAATAATTCTCATAAAGTCTACTTTTTTCGAGTATTTTTTTCTATAGATAATGTTAGAACTTGACTTATCCCTAAATAGTAAATTATGATAATAATAATAATAATAATAAATAGATTTAATTTAATTTGATTTTTTTATATATATTTATATATATATATAAAATAATATGTTTATTAATTATGTACAAAGATTGCAATAATGTTCAGAATAAGAGAAGAAAATTCTAGAAATATTTTTTGGTTTCTGTAAAAATATCGTATGTAAAAAAAAAATACTCGGGGTAGCTGTATATGGGTGCCAAAGTTTATATAGAGACACACACATACACATGTAGGTACATGTATTTTTTTTTTTTGTTACAAACATTTTGCAGGAGTAAGTTTAATAGGTATACGAGCTGGTTGTTTATTTATGGGGAGGTTTTTGCATATATATGCCCGCTTGCATAACACACATACACATGGGGTCGTGCTATATACGCAAGCCACCGCATTCCTATAACGCTGTTTCGTCGACAGTTATTACTGCGCACAACAAAACAAATTACTATTTTCTAATTTCACAGACGGCCTTTTTGCCTCATCCCGAACCATAGTCATATACTGCGTAGTACCTACACTGACGTGTCCACTTCGGTCATTGGATTTAACACCGTTTTTGCACATTTAAATTCTGCATAAGCGAAATAACGTTGTTGATGCTATTGGACATTCAATCGATCATGGAATTAATAGTCACAAAAATTGTGCATTAATTTTTGTTTTCATGTTATATACATATTTGGAGTATATTTTAATAAAATAGAAACTAGAAATGATAATATTGTTTTTGAACCGTTATTTACATTACGATACTAGTAATACGTTTTTTGAAGATTTGAATTGTAAATAATAGATATTAATAATAGTAGTATGTAAAATATATCTGAAGAATAAAACCCAGAAAAATTGTTTCGCCATAATTATGCAGTTGTAGGTTTCGATTAAATCATGTTATTATATAGGTCACTATAATATATGTGTTAAATTTTAATTCAATGACCACACAAAAAACGATTTTAAATAAAAATGGGCCGTCAGTTTATATTTCTAAAGATATTTGATTACATATTATTTACATTTAATTAGTAATTTATTTCTTATTAGTAAGACTATTGATTGTAAATAGTACTATACATATTTATAATTACTTTCTCTAACAATTATAATGCGCTTTTTTTTATTTTTCTTGCATTATAAATAACTTAAAACTCATAATTTTTATACATAGAAATGTATGTATATATACAAAATATATTTTGCATTAATTACAAAAATAATTTTAACAAATTTATATTCTTGATATTTAAAATAATTAATGTACAGTTATATTATAGAAAATACATGTTTAAAATTTAAAACAATTCATTAATTGCAATATAATAATACATAAACATCGTGCTTAATTTTCATAATTTTTCATATATGAAACCATTTATAATTTGATGTTCGGGAATAATAACTTTACGGGATGCTTATAGCATATAAGTTACAAAACAGTATATTTAAAAAAAATAACAATATACATTATATCTTAAACTAAAGCAATAATTAACATCAATTCTTTATATTAATTACAAAATAATTTTCTAATATTATAAAGTAAAAAAATAATTGTATACTACAGTAAAATAATACGTGTATATTTATCCTAACTAGTAGATATTTATGTATAAAAAAATTAGTAGGTAGTTACGAATACATGGCACCAGAAAAAAAAGTAAAAAACTTGCACCGTTGTTTTCAGCATAAAATTACAAAAAAATATTTTTTGCTTTATACCGACGACGTTGAATGTTTCAATGTTACAGTTTAAAAAATTTAAACAGTTATTTATGATTTTTCAATGGAAAAAAATATCTGCACTTTGCGCGAGTGCGTTTACGGTAAAATCGAAGTTTTGGACGGTTGTGTGTCGTATGTCGAGTCTTGGTTTTTTTTGTTACTGCACTGGTGGTAGACGACAGCGTCGTGCACGGTCGGGAAGAATCGCACCGATTTCACGTCGTTATTACAACGGATGTACTCCAACGAGCTGTCCGGCACGGCGGCCAGATACACGTCATACCCGTCGGACACGAGCGATTCGATCGATTCGGACAGCATTTTCACGCCGGCCGCGTCGGCGTACTGGAGGGCCGCCATGTCGAGGACCACGCACCGAGCAGGACGTTGGACTCCGATCGGGTTCTTACCGTCGATCACGGTCACGGTCAAAGTGGTCGCGGACGCGGCATCATCGTAGTCTCTCGTCACCTCGATCAGCTTCCTCTTGAACATGTACCTGTTGATGACGTTCAAACTACCTGCGTACCGGACGATTTTGACGTCGGGTATTTCGACGGCGACGGCGTACAGGTCCAGCCGCACGTACAGGTCGGTGTCCGGCAACCTGCCAAGCACGTGCACTTCGTTCAGGATACCCTTGATGAACACGATGAGCAGCGATACGACCACGCCGATCAGCAGCCCCGAGTCGATGTCTAACATTATGACGGTTACGTACGTGACCATCCACACTGTGCCGTCGGTCTTGGACTTGCGCCATATTTCCGGGAAGTTCAGCACCTGCATCAAGAGCCCCTTGAGAGCCACCACGATGATGCTGGATAGCACGCATCTGGGAAGCGGTTCGAAAACAACGCCGATCCAGAGAAGTACGACCACTATGATGGCCGCAGACACGATGCTGGCCATCTGGGTCTTGCCACCGACCGTCTGCTGCGAGGCGCTGCGCGACGGCGACGCGCCGCTGGGCAAGCATGAGAAGAACGAACCGACCACGTTACCCAGGCCTTGGGCCAGAAGTTCTTGGTTAGTGTCTAACGGGTACTTGAGTTTCTCCGACACGAGCAGCGCCAGCGACATGGTGATGGAATACGCGACCAGTGCGATCACGCAAGCATCCACGAACACGGCCGAGAACAATTTAACGGGTGGCACTTCGAACGGCGGCAGACCCGATTTGATTTCACCCATCTGTAAATTTTATCGAATGATTTAAAATTAATCGCGTTTAAGCGTCACGCGAGACGACGTTTTTAATAGGAGTAAGTTGGCCGTCGCCAGTTTAACTTAAAAAGTCAAATGACACTGTTTTCAACGTTTTTTGGTCGAAATAACGTCATAATAGATATGTACCTATTTTCTCTAATGGTTTTACATCGGTGTTCATGAGTATTAACAGTAAAAATATTATTACTTGAGATCTTGTTTAATTCAGACATATTTAAGGTAATTGCTACGTTTTTTTCTATTAATGTTTAAAATAGCTAGTCGAATTGTCTATTTATATTTGATGAAATTGGAATTCTAAAAAATTCAGAAAAATCTTTTTCGATTATAAAAGCCAACCACAATTTTTTAAATAGAGGTCGTTGGTAGTCATTGAATAGTTTTGGAAAAAACAGAAAAATGGACATAGAAATATCGCCCGTTTCGTCAACGATTGTTATATAGCCATCATTCAAATGGTATCAGCTAAGCGATGCTTACCTGAACCATATTATAATCCTGAGCGATCGTGGTAACTTGGAACAGCGCAGTGGCAATGACCGTGACGATCAGTTCGATCGGCAGTGGCATGCACAACCTGCTATTGATCCTCTCCTTCAGGTACTTGCCGTACACTAACAGGATGGTGACAGTGATGACGGACACCGTTGTGGTCGCCCAGTTGATGGTGTGGAAACGGTCGAAGAAGTCGAAGAACGTGTTCGGTACCTGCATCATGCCGTGCCGCCGAGCCACGTCCACGCCCAGCAACTCCTTCAGCTGTGAAGTGAGTACGATGACAGCTACGGACGCGGTGAAGCCGCTGACTAGCGTCTCCGACAGCACGGTGCACAGCAACCCGAGTCGGAAGACGTACATGAGCAACTGCACGAGCCCTGCCACCAAAGTGACAGCAGTCGCCACTTGAATGGCCGTGTAACCGCCGAGTGTGGGGTCGTTCTCTGCGCCTTCGGTCGCGTACGTGGTCACCACTTTGCCGGTCATCAAGCACAGGACGGAAAGTACGCCCAGCGATATGTGACGGGACGTGCCGAGCAAAGCGTACACCAGCACGGGGAACACTGCCATGTACAGCCCGACGGTGGGTTCGACGTTGCCGAGGATCGAGTAGGCCATGCCCTGCGGTATGTTCAACACGGCCACCGCGATGCCGGCCATCGTATCCTCTGCAAAGTCCTGCGACCACCGGTAGTTAAGGAACAGCCAGTCAATGGACGGTATGGTCTTCCGCACATAGTCAGTACATTTCCATTTTTTCTTGGGCGGTTTCTTAATGACCGACCGCCGGTCTGCCACGGCCGGGACGTTGTTGTTGGCCGACAGCGTATCCACCTGGTACACATGCCGCTGTGTGTTGATTTCCGGTTGACAATCCATCATCTCGGTTTTTGCATCTGAAAGTAAAATAAAAAAAAAACGATTATCACAAACTATCGTCTATCACATACTTTTGAGTAGCTTAAAATTATGTTTAAATTCATTTTTCCACATTTTTTAAAAACCAATTCGATTTTATTACACCGATTTGATAGCAGTATTACTTTGTTCATGGATTTTTACCTGTGACTCCGTTGATGATCATTTTTTTCTTTTTAATAAATTAAAATTATATTTAAAAATCAAAATGTTTTCTTCTAATTAAAAATAAAAAAAACGCATTTATATGATACGTGTTTGTTATTAATGGTTAATACGTTGTCTGAACTTAAACATGTTTTCGAATAGGTGAATGGTTGTATACTATATGACATTAGTTAATTTTTAAGTTTGAATACACCAATAAGGCATGTGAAGTGTTGATAACATTATATTAATCACGTGTCACACTTTACATAATTCAGTTATTTCTTATCAAGGTATTAAAATATAATACTATCGTGTTGTAATACCGAATTTTAATTCAATTTAATTGAAACTCGCAGTTATTTAAGTATAATAAATAATAAGTTGAACTTCAAAGATTTCCGTTCTCGATATCTAAGATAAAAAAGTGCTCTTAATGAATCTTAACTTTGAAGTCTATTAGCTTACCTATTGGTAATTTTAAAACGATTTATTAATATACATAAAAAGAACAAACAAAATAAATAAATTAATTTTTTTATTATATATTTATGTAAGAGTTTGTTGACTTTCGGTTGGCCATTAATTATAAATAACAATTTAATATATATATATTAATCATTGACAGTGACTTAGAATATATTTTTATGCTTTGCTTATTGCTCTAAATAACTATTATTTATTTCAAATATATGAAAAAACTCAACATAGTTATTTCGAAACTTCATATTAAGCATGTTAATTTAAAACTAATCTTGTAAAAAAATGATATGTAACAACTGCAACCACAAGATATTTTCATCTGAACTATTGTTTTTATAATTGTTATTATATTAAAGCAACATACTATGAATTATTATATTATAATAACATGTGGCTTAAATTAAAAGTAACATTTTTGCGAGTACTACCTTTTGATAAATAATATTCAATAAGTTCATGACTATATATTATAATAGTATGACTAGAATAGTACGTATAATATGAAAATTAGGTAACTAACTGTGGATAAATACAAATTTTGAATAATAAACCATAATAATTTCTTATATTATATTTAAATTAATGAATTATCAAAACTTACTCATTGTTGAACTGCGACAAAATATTATTAATTAGCGTGTTTAATAATATACAACAAACGTAGGTACTTGACCACAAAGATTTTATTGAAAATATCCAAAGAGTATCTTTTGATGAATACTGTTAAATGAGAACTTGATGTTCCATCATTTTATTTTATATGTAGAAGTGAAATATTTTATCTAAAATTGTTAAGTAGATTAAATTAAAATTCTACCTATGAATTGCATTATTAGGTATAGAATATAGATATATTATTAATTATGTACTTCAGCTGTAATAAAAGAATACGGCTTTGACGTAAAAATAAACATCACCTATTTTAATTTTTTTTTTCGAGTGGTCTGAATTAATTTTAGATAATCATAAAATAAGTACCTATTGGCTATTTACCTACATCTTGATTTTATGATTATGATCTATTAAATATAATTAAATAAAATAATTAAACATAACGTAATCATAACCTATTCAGTTTGTATTAGTTAAGTTATCAACGATGTTGAATAAAATCGTATAAATGTGTTTGTAATTAATATATTCGATAGTTTATCAGACATCATTGTATACACTGTTAATTGATTATTATATCAACCGTGACAGGTTTCAACAAGTTTTTTAGACGAGTATGTCAATATATTATAATGGTTATTATAAATATAAATAATAAAATAAATATTATATAAACAAACAAGTAGGTACCTACTTAACTATTACGGAGAAATAAAGAAATAATAACTCTTATATAATATTTTTAATAAAAAAAAAAAACTGACCAATTAGCACTATTAAATTGTAATAAACAATTGTCAAATTGTAAGTATTTTTATAATTACTTACAAAAAACTAAATAACAATTGAATAATATTGTTATGTGTAATGGTTAAAAAATTCATAGTTTTAAATCATATGAATTATAAACTATAATATTAAATAATAGTAATTATATGTCATGAAAAATATTATAGACTATTGTAATGTGTGTGACTTTTGGTCCAATATAAACAGTGATCATGCTAATTATTCAATTTCGGAAATATCGCTATCTACAAGCGAAAACTATAGTAACATTTAAATATAAGTTGTATTGGTACAGCTAACTGTTAAATTGATGAATACCTAACTACGATTATTATTTATGAGTATCTACATCCTATTATAGTCGTGTGACGAACTTTCTAATTACTGATAAGTGATATCAATATAATTTGAATTGGGTTATTATATTAATATTGACGTTACAATACCTTTCATAATGTATACAATCAATAATAGTATTACAAGTTACAATTACACAATAAATTGATTTAGTTCTATTGCAACTATTTTTATCCATCAGAAAGCTATTTAGTGTTTAATAAATCATACATAAGTTTTATTGCATTTTTAAATTCATTAACTTATCTATAAATTATAATTTAAGATTGTAAAAGTAGAATATATTGTGTTACATAACATTATTTTATAGATGTTAAGATGTTGATATCATCATATTACCCTACTCAGCGTAATCCGTATGTATCATGTAAATAATATATAATAAAAATTACTAATTACAGTAATATAATATTATTTTAAATTTATAGCAAATACAAATAATGAGGTAGAATTATACTAATATTATAGCCGAACACTGTATCGTTATATTAGGTATAATATAATAATAAATGTGCAAATTGATTAAAATATATGATATGATATTTATTTTAATATGTTAGCTGATAAAATTAGTAATTTACTTTTAGTTCATAGGGACTATTTTGTTATAAATGTGATTGTATCTAAAGGAATATTACACTGTGCTGCCAGACAATATTATTGTTATTACATATAAATTAGAAAAAATATACGATAAATATGATAGTTATTATGATAAAAATTTATCATTAATTAAATATCTGTCAAGATGAGTATACATAAATAAAGCAATTACTAGTTGTGTTTGAACGTAATACATAAACAATTACTTGACAAGTTACAAGTTGACTAATGTTTACAATTCTATATCAAAGAAATTAGTGAACGGACCATTTAAACAATAAAATACAATGATATGGCTAGCTGTAAACTCTATGATACGGATTATCTATGGTTAATATAATTAATACTAAATTCCCATAACAATAACTTACATATTATGATACGTGTTTGTAGATGATTTATTTTATTACTGTTTGTTTGTTGATACGAAAAAACATACACTAAATGCCTAAAATAACAAATATTATAATATATATGTGTATAATGTATATACTATATTATATACATATATACACACAATATGCATACAAAATACTTTATGATGGATGATTTTAACGTATAGCCATAGTACCTATATTATGTTTGTTGTTTGGCTTTTTGATAAAATTATTATTATTATTTATTTAAAAGTTAGGCTCGAAGTTTAAAAACACAAGAAAATAACATTTAAAAATCCTCTAGGTATAATAGGTTATAATATGTGACTAATGCGTTCAAGATAATTCAACATTTCGTTGACAATATTTCTGTGAACTTAACACGGGTTACGTGGGTCGACGATAAGTTTTAACGTGACGAAGGGGGGAAAAAATAAGAAAAACGGAACATTAAAAGTCGTCGTCGCTGTATGCGGTCGTTTTGTCACTGAACATTTTGTCGTCCGTGTTAATCCGTTATTACACGGAGGTGTGCATTGTGTATGCATATAAATTACAACAGCTTCGTATCAGCATCTTTGTACTACGTTACGGTCGTACTGTATAATATTATTCACAGTGATATATTTCGAATTCTCTGCCGGTCGACGATGGACGTTTTTCTTTCACTCCAGTCTATTTAATCTAATACAATATTTTACTATCATAATAATATCGTGTATATTTTTTTATCATACAATAATAATATCATGACGTGCACACGCACCGCACACCATAGCATTATACACTCCGCACAGTCGTCGACGTTTATTACTTCGGACACACGTGTGCTCGTGGCAAGACGAAACGAAAAAAAAAACCGTTTTCCGTCGAAAGCAGCCTACATAAGTATGCGCGTGTAGATCGCAACGCCACGTGACTTGACGTCTTGCCGCCCGAGATGAGGTCCGGATGAGCCCCCTTCCCTGGGCGGCTTCCACTAACCGCCTGTTCGTCAGCCCCGCGAGAACTCTAAAAATAATGTAATTTAATTAATGCGGTGTTTACGCAGTCAGTGTCGTCCGGACTTGTTGAATGATCTATTCGGTTTTTAATGCGTGGACGTGTACTATATAAACGCATAATACATAGTACTACGTACTCGTACGACTCGTATATAATAATAATAATAATATTATATAATATTGTTTATATTATTATATGTCTTTTGTCAGCTCATAATTCATTCTTTCCCGGTGGTGTTTTGACTGGGCCGTCACGTCGTCCGTCGTGTTCCGCGCAGACATACCAAAACACATAATAATAATATACACAATGCGCACGCCATCCTTCACCCTGCTCTCCTGCACGGGATCCGACGCCCTATCGTCGCGTTTAACCAAATACGCATTATAATAATATACACAAACTCGCGCCGGAGAAGAACCAAACAGTCCTACTCGAGGGTGTAGTGCGAGACTTTACGAGACTCGTATTATAAATATTTACCTCGACGCGGCCGCCGCCGTTAACGCGCTCGGAGACTTTCGTCGTCGCCCACACACGTCGAGCCGGTCCCTCGTGTAAACAGTTTGAAACCAATATAATAATGATAATAATATATCGAAACGGTCGGCGTGTCGCGTAAACACACATAGGTAGGTATATGTGCACGGACAGCGCCGACAAACGTGTAGGTATAATATTATTATTTATTATTGCAGTACGGAGAGGCGTTTGCGGGCGGTCAAACCGCGTGATTGCGCGGAGTAGGTGTATGGCCGGAGTCACGACTGAACTGAATTGCAATAGGTACCTACCTAATTGGTATACGATCTCAGAAGAAAAATAACAGACGCGACACTCGAAAACGGACTTTTTTCCGACCAACGATCCGGCGTGTTATGCGATCGTCGTAATTCAATACTATACAGTAGGTAGACTTCAGTTCAAGCGGATCGTGCCGAAGTCGTTATTACATTTCATATAATGGTCAGCCGCGAGTAAAATACAAAAATTACAGAAAATATTACGCGGCGTGTATAAAATATCAGATACCATGGTTGAGGGTAATAATATTAATAACAATATGGGAAAATAATGCCTAGGAATATTTAATTTTTCGGAATCCGACTGCCACTGCGAGCAAGTATTTTTCTCATTTATAACTGTCTAATAATAGTAGGTATACAACTCATAGAATGATTGGTTAGTGGTTACATTTTCCATCACCTTACATACTTAGAAATTACACCGAATTGGTGTTAAGTTTATCAGTGTTTCGTTGTAGTAACACACATGACACAGTTAGTATTAATGATCTTATCACGTAACTAGAATGTTGAAGCTTAAATTTTTCAACAGGATATATAACTCTGATATTTTTAATATTTATGGATTAATCACAAAAACAAACCTAGAACCTAACCTCTGAAATATGATATGTAACTTTATGAATATCTAAAAACTAGATATAATATAGAAATGCACTGATACCCCGTCTTTATTTAAATTATTTTATTATTGTTTATGTTAACGGTGATCAATCTTATTATTTATTTTTTTTTTAACTGTAGAAATGAAATTACTTTATTTATCAGAACAGTCAAAACTAGTATTTCATGGGTTTCAGATAACATCATTTTTTCCTCGTGATTTTAATAAACTATATCGTAACTCGTTGAATTATTACTTGATAATATTTATAAATATTTATAATATACTTAATTTATTTACGAGTAGTTTAAAAAAAAAAAATAATAATAATAATAAAATACAAAATAAGATGTTGCGTGCTGCGTTAGTTATGATCAGCGGTTTCATTCATTTTTTATTTTATTATTTGTAATTATTTTTTACGGTATTTGGTAAATTTATTACATATTAGAATTGATAACGTAATTAAATTTTTTATACATAGAATCTATTTTATTTTATTTCTATATAAATGAAATAAAATATTATTATATAAAAATACTTTCTGTATTTTGAATGTTAAGCAAATAATTATTATAAGTTTTAATGAAGTAGTTTGTTTTGTAAATTACCTACTATATATAATATTAATCATGATACTTATTAAATAATATGATACTTACTAAATGTGTACATTAAAATTGTACTATGTTACGTCATAATGATTAGAGTTACGAATTTAATTTGTCTTAGTAATATAATATGTAATTTTTTTTAATTTTATAAAAGAAGTTAGTTACAAATAAGTTATGTTAACTTATAAAAAAAACTTAAAATTATTTACATATTATATAAATTGCAATATATTTCTACAAATAATTGCTAATTAGCTAAACACTTGAATATAGATTATTCAAACTCATAGTGATAAAAATACTATAGCTGATATTTTTTATAGTACACTTAAAAATAGTTTAGCAAAATACTTGAAAGATATTGTAAAATGTACCGCAATCACATTCAGCTCTATGAAAATATCACTAATCATGAAAAATGTTTTTTTTTTTTTAAATTTAAAATTACAAATATTACTGAAACATAATAGCTTGTAAACATGCACAAACGTTATCACGAATTTGTTTTTACATAGTAGGTGTTTTTTGATTAGATAATAATTAAATAATAGTCAGATGTAATAATATTTACAATATTTTTTACAGTAAGTATATTAGATTAATTGATATAACTATTGTACTAATAAGACAGCTGATAGCACCACTATAACAAATTATGGATAATCTTATCACCTGATATTTGGTGTTCAATAATAAAAACGTTTATAAAGTTATGAAAGCATTAGGTAATATAAACTGTATTAACTTTTCTTGTTTCTTGCGTATACATTATACAACACATCTGGTGGCCGAAATTTCAAGCTTCGATGTTTTTTTTATTTTTTTTCAGTAAGATAATTATGAGTGACTTTTAGATTTTGAAAGACACGTGCAACAGATATGAGAAATAATTGATAGATATTATCACACAACGTTTCACGACAGCATTCAGAATAAATATATTAATATAATGCATCGGTACGTTTCCAGTGACCTATTCATCATCTCTGCTCTCTAATTTAACATGTGTTCATTTCGAGAAGTTGATGATTACTCGTATGCGTGAAAGATGAAGGGTTCTAAATTTAGAAAAAAGGTTGTTAACACAAAATTTGCGTGATTGAAATCATACGAATATTTTGAATCAGACTCACAAGTCACCCTAATGACGATTTAAGTCTAAAATCAGAAACGATAAACGACGATTATTAAAATTTAGGCGTCTACGGTATTATAGTTATACAAATTATAATATTTGAATAAAAGTTACGTCTCACAGATGACACAATGATTTAAATATGACTAAGACGGATCTGCAGTCGTCTCAACGGTTTCCGGTGCAATAATAATAAAATAATAATTATATGATATAAATTAAATGGTGAGATAAATATTTGTTGAATTTCGGCCAATACAATATTATTATGTTTTATAAGTACGTGGCGTGTGTGACGAGAATGGTGTGTACGTTTTGATTTAATAAGGACGAAGAGCAAATTTCGTAAAATGGGATGAAACGAACCGATGACGAGTCCTCGTGGCGCGTATCAAAACTACGCGAGCAATAAAACTACCCCTTCCAATAACGACGTCTGCACATCGTGTTCTCGTGTGACACATACAAACACATAGCATGATCAGTTGTGTGTGTGTATGTTCGAGAGTGTCAGAGAAAGACCGGTAGGGTTAGGATTGGTGGCAGGGAAGCTTTCAACGAAATGAAACCATCAACGAAAGGACACACTGATATATGTATATTGTATGTATATATATATATATACACAACAACATCAGACCTCTCTGAGGAAAATAACGAATATTTGCCGCAGTCTCGCGGAAAGAAAGTAATCACACCGCCGCTGCCGCCGCCAAATAAGAAAGCGTCTCGACGGGGTGTGGAAAATGCAATGGGGTCGAGGGGTTGATTTATGTACGAACCGTATGTGTGGACTACGAGGAACCCGATGATAATAATATAGCTAACGAAATCTTGTCGAATGTCCTGTGGATTTTCTAACGACTAGGGTTTTCACCGCATACAGTCATTGTTATTTTAGTTTAGATTTTTTTTTATTATTCGTCTGGAACATATTCGAGACATATTCACTATTTTACATTCAAATCGTCCGTTTTTATTTTTGTGTACATTGAGAAATCATTCTGTTTACGGTTATGCACAATATGGTTTATGTAGGGAAATTATTTACGAGTATTTTAGATGTTTAGAATTTTTCAACTGCGTTTGTAACGCGATGATTATATTATTATCATTATTTTTTTTCACTACCATGACTTAAATGAATCAGTTAAATATTAGTATTAAACAATATTCGATAAAAATGTATTAATAGGTCGAGCTTAACGTAAAACAATATTGTGTCAATCGCTATGATTAACTATGACTCAACTCGTTGTTGTGATGATACAATAATATTATGAAACGAAACTCACAAGGTGATGGTCTTTATCGAAGCTTTTATTACTTCTATATTCATACCGATATTATCTCGCACTAAAAACTTAAAAATATGCAGCTTCAGCTATTATCTGGAATTATTTAAAATCCTACTAAGAAATTTTTGGGTTATCTAAAGTGGATGCACACTACAATAGAAACGATAAATAGGAACGCTATGTATAACTACATATTATATTATGTGTATATTATTAATATCATGATTCGTCATTGTGTATAATATTTATGAATGTTTACTTGTATAGTAAAGTATTTTAACTATGTAATTCACTTACCTTCGTAATTACATTATGGTACACAAATTTCCAAATCATATTTGTTTTAAATGTATAGACTGTCATGGATCCGTGACTCAAAAGGGAATCACAGACGTAAGTACATTATTGGTTATTTTATTATTTTCATCGGATTGATAATTTTGATAATGAAAATAAAGATTGACAAGTATTATATAACGACTTGTAGTAGTAAGAGTTAGGAATTTTTAACAGTTCAGATGCATTACGATAATTGAATAAATATATGTATTGAATACAATACAGTTGTCAGTTACAATTTTAGTGGATAGACGATAAAATCATTAAAATCCCTTTAAACGAATCACTACCGTAAAGATTTAACGTATACGCACTACTTGCCAAGTACATTCAATTTTAGATACAATTTAAATTTCTGTGATTGAATTATAAAATTACTTTATTGTTATAATATTTCTCATGGAAATTTTCAAATTCATTGTGTTTTATACATTTCTATAAAACGTAAAGTACAATTAACTTTTAAATATAATATTATATACTTGTAATCTATTATATTTGGTTATACTTATTTAACCAAATCATTGTCGGAAGTGATTCACGTACACATATAATATATCCGTCGAAAAGTTCATAAATGTATAAAATATATTATTAACTCATAACTGATAAATTATTATTTATTTTGTAATTTGTATTAATTTATTAACCATTTGACAGAGTTGTTTCGATCGTGAGCCATGATAATTTATTAGTCAAGTTTAATATAAACGTTCAGTTACCCTTAAATCCATCTCGTGATTTATGTGGGATTAAGCTAAATAAAGAAATGTTTGTAAATAAACGTTTCATATTATAAAATAACGCCGCAAGCTTCTCCTCCACTATTCGTAATAATTGATAATAGTATTTTCTAAGATATATTTGGTTTTATATTATCTCCGAGTATGATCATTAAAACGAAGACACTCAAATCGGTAGACGGACATTTTCTCATCGATCGTTTTTATTCATAAGAGACATTTCCTCATCGATACAAATCATTCATATATATATATATATATACTATTTTTATATTATTTTCATATATTTGGATTGTTTATTATGTGAAATGGACTAATATATAAATACGGTAACTTAGTATTTACTATATTATAGTAACCATCGAAATATCTACTTATAATGCGATTGGGGTTGACTGTTGGCATAAATATTATATATAATTGAATAATAATAGACTCTCATTGGGTATTACAAAATACAAAATGTAATTTACTCTGAGATCAAAAACGTTCTTGTTGAGTACCAATCGAGTCACTGTGTAATATTGTTTATATTATGATATTATTTAATTTTTATTTTATTGAATAATATAAAAATATTGAAACGTCGTATAATGGTGGTATTATTATAAGTAAGTATAATAATATTTAGTTTTGCATAGTCAAAATATCAAAAAAATGTAATTATGTACTTTATTACTTGTTGAAAAGACTTGTGGAAAATTCAGTTAAAGATATCTAAATCAATAATAATACTTATACAATATAGATATATCTGATTTTTAAGTTTAACAGTTACCTTACACTTTGTTTTCACTTTGCAGGCAGTTTTATATTATATTACTAATGTTATATTTATGATGTACTTAGTACCAGATGAAAAAATTCTACATTCGCTTCAATTTTTAGTCAATTGCATATAATAATATTATATCTGTCGCTGTGGCGGTCTTTATATAAAATAATTATTGGAGACGATCGCTAGTATAGTTTTGTAGTACTCCCTTTATATTGTACCATTTACCGTGTACCTATATATCATGTCTGTTCTAGTGTTCTTAGTAAAACTTTATAATCTTCGTGACGAAAAACAACCGTCGGAGGAAACGCCACTCGTTTTAAATAATAATATCTCGTACGACAACGATCGATATTTATTATGGTGTTGGCGTTGTCTATCAAACCAAAGGAAGAACGATGATTTACCCCTGTTCTTGGCGCCCATTCAAACGGCCCAACATAACACGCCGCCGCGTGTCTAGATGCAGCGAATTCTACTTGAACCACAGCCAGATAACTATGTAATTAAAACTAGTTTATTGTATTAGCATAAATCTTCAAAGCGTGTGTCGTTGACGTGTGTTTTGCCTGTACTCTGCATTGTAGTGCGTATATAGTTAGCCAGAAATGTCGTTTTGTCGGCCAAAGACACTAAAAATCGACCGTCAAGTCTGTTGACCGTAATGAATTTTATCCGTTTTCTGTACACACGTACTGCAGCCGCGTACGAGCATAATATTATTTAGCACCACGTCTATATCTATATTCCCCGGTGGTTATAATACAAAATGAAAACACACCGCTTTGAGATACCAAAAGAATATTAATTATTGAACGAAATTCAACGCACATTAAATATAAATGCTAATTATAACTCTACGCAAGCAGGTCGTATCATCAAAATAGTTTGATAACTTTTACTTTATTTTATAAAATAACTAAAAATATAAGTACAAAACTATTGACTTGAAATATTAGATTTTCGTATCATAAATATTATATATATGTATATATATACACGATTGGTCGTGTGTAATATAATTATATATGTACCGTGTTATAATGGGCTGTGACATGCAAAGTTGTCGTTCTCTTACAAAATCGGTTTTATCTATAAACCGTCGAAAACAATAGTGGTCGCGACTCGCGGCGCGTGTCCAATACGTTTAGAGTTTCAATCGTTTCTCGTTCAGTATTTATAATGATCGACAATCTTATCCCATTTCAAATCGTAGTTAATGACGACGATTGATGTCGAATGAGTACTAAACAGTGAACGTCTGATCACACCAATTCGCCGACCAAGTGCGCGCGCGGCATAATGACTACACCATACTATTTATCGTATTAGGTCCCGTTTGCGCTTTGATACGTACTACACACGCCGTATAATATTGTTCGGGCCTCCGGAGTCCGATTGTTCCGGAACAAATTGCACGGGAATAATAATTTTCGTCGATAAGCCATCGACTTTACCGCCGTGCGCGTTGTTAAAACACGTGCCAATAACGGCCGGACAAGAAGAATATTTATTGCCGTGCGTCGTCGCGCCAATTGTTTTTCTCGTTGACACTCGCGACCGTGCAAAATATCTGTTATTTGTGCGACAAGCGCACGGCAGGTGACACGCTACGGCGGGCCAGGCGTCGTCACGTGCAAACTTAGTGTTGGTCGGCTGCGTATAAACGACAGCGTTTCAAAAAATAAATCTATGTCTACGGTAGTCGTTTTGCTTCGTTTTCCTGTTTTGGTATAGTTACCGCTGTTTATGCGACTATGTTTTTGTGGCGTTGATCTACCACCACCGCGTAGTCACTGTGTTTGCATATAATAAATAGGGAAGTCGCCGAGCGTTCTATCCTCTTTTTTATTTTCAATAATGTAGTTATACTAAAATTTATTTTGAACTTTTTTTAATTAAATTAAAGAATAATATATTATTTTCAAATTCTTGAAATTTTTTTGTGCTCCTTAATATTTCATGTATTTCAAATATGAATATCCCATTTTCCACTGGAATTATATAAAATATAAACGAATAATGATAATGTACTTGAAATATATTATTATGGGATATGGTGAAATGAAAATGTTATAATTAATTCATCGAAGTATGTTATTTTAATAGTGGTCCAAGGATAATAAATACTAGATAAAATATAAAGTTTATGTTACATCATAAAACTTTTTTTGAGGACTATTATTCTTAGTACCTATAAATGTTTTTTAGTTAAATAAAATTGTTTTAAAAAATAAATAATTTACCTAAAAAAAAATTGTATAGCTACCTAGTATACCTTAGTAGTATAAAAAAATCGTAAGAACTTGAAAACATTATCTTTAAGTACATTTAAAAATTCTTAAAATCAATTTTCGAATAACGGTATTATTGAAGTAAAAGGGGGTGAGCAAACTTGATAAATCATTTTGTATATTATAAGTAACATTATATAGTATTTCCAGTAGTCTAGTATTAAACGCAATGAACTTGTGACCCTTGAACAAAAAGAAAATTTGCTATCGTTTTTGTGGTACAATGAGGTACCTTGTAACTTATAAAAGTTCACTGTACCCGTGGAATAACTGGGATTATTGTATACCCAACCTCTATCGACTTAAGTCTTAATTACAAACATTTGTAAAACCGTTTGATGGTTAAACAAATACTTAGATTTAAAGGCTTATTTATATGATTTCTAATTTTTTAATATCGGTGAACTAAAGTCAGTTAAAATTCAATATTCATATAGCGTCGTATAGAATTTATGTCATCCAAATGGAGAACAATAATTTCTAAAGTACAAAAAGTACAAACTTTAGTAAAGGTATTGAAATTGAAATAAAAAATTTTAATTTTAGTTATCGACACCATTTAAAAACAAATTTGTTAGTTTTTATACTAACGTCCAATAGTACTTTTCAGAGGACAACTATCAAGATAAATATCTAATTATTAATATTATCATAATATCGGGAGTTAACTATTCTTATTTCAAAGCTTATAACTTGTAAATTTCCACGGGTAAAATTCAGTAAAAACAACAATACGCACCTGTATCTTATATTTTCAAAACTAAAAAGTCACATTATGCGTTATTATAACGCATTCGTATTCAGCAGTTTGCACTCTTCATACGAATGTTGAAAATTGCATTTTTGCGCATAATATTGATCAAAACTTAGGCACCTATTCAATGGAAATTCATATAAGTCTAGCCTATATGAATGGATTAGAGTATTTATCATATTGTTAATTGAATTGTTTTTGGAATAAATTATACATGTTACAAACATTAAAATATTGCTACATTACATATAATATCATTGTACATTGTGTCATTACAGGAATGAGCATGGTTTAAAATTCACACGGTGCATTGATAAATTATTTCGTACAGCATTAAGCATACATATATTATAATATGCCATCTTGCAAAAATAACTCCAACTTTTTATTTGTTTATCATGTATGTATATTGTATACATATACATTATACATAAATACATAAGTATGTTTTATATACATAATTCTGACCTATACGTTACCCACCAAATTTTGAAGAATGTGGAACAGTTATGCTTAAAACAAAATTTGTATTTTGGTATCAATGTACACCAATTATACTTTTTATATTTTACGATCAGAAAAACAATTACACATACCCTTTAGTTTGAACTTCAGGTATGAATAATTTCCATCAACATTGATGTATCATATATTAAACATAAAAATATATATTAATTCAAAAAATCAAAAAGTCGAAAACTTATTATATTCAGTTTAGTTATTAATTATGTAGCTAATATTGACTTTCGTGAACTTGACACATTGTCGTTGTACAATCTGTTGCGGATAATATGGGATAACCGATCAAATTACATTATTAGATATTACTTCTATATAATATACTATATACATTTATTTTCATTATATTTATAATATATGTTTATTATTGTGTATTTATGTTTTATGTTTTTGTACAGTGTTTAATAAATATTATTTTTAGAAAATAATTTTAAATCTTTAAAAAAAAAACAGTTTTTTAAAAAATATATATTTTCATTGTGATTATTTTTTATTATTTTTTTATTTTTTAAATGGCAACATTCATTTCTTTTTTTTTTTCAAAGAAAAAAAGTTTCAGTTAGCTCTATCTATAAACATTTTGGACGAGTAGTTTAATGTTTAGATTAAATGAGTGACTTGTTGCAGGGTTCCCCGAAAAATAATAATCTACCTCTCCGTTTATCTTAAATATAATTTAAACTTTAAATACTTATAATTTATAACTAATAAACTAGTTGTTCAAAATTTGATTCTTATAGATCTGAATGAAATACTCCAAATAATATTATGCTTCGAAAATGTATTTAGTCATTCAAAAGAGTAACAAAAACTTAAAAATATTAACGATAGTTAATAGTAAAAACTATATTTTTTTTTATAACATAAAATTATGTAAAAGAAATATTTACAGAAAGTTAGTGTTTTCTGAAGTACCTAATCAGCATTTTATGTTAAATGAATGAATCTATGAAAGCGAGATGTTACAATATAGCCTATCGGGTAGACAATAATCAAATTTAGTTATTATATTCTGTTATAATTTGCAAATGAATTCTATCTTAAAAGAATTCACAGATATTTATGCAATTAAAAAAAAAAAAAAAACGGATCTCAATAATAATAATAATTTATGCAGTGGCGGACTGCTAATTTATGTGTCACAAAATGTAAAGTACAATAATTACTTAATAACGATTTAATTTCGTATCTTGAGTATACTTCACTTTTAAGTAGAAATACGTGATATCATAATGTAAATTTAATGTTAAAATATTTCATCATATTATTTCAAATGGAACTGTGATTATTCCAACCAAGTGTCTGGATTGACATAATACAATTTGTATATACTTATGAAGTATACTGAGATATAAGCATCTTAAAATATAATATTTAAGTTAAATGCATTCAATATTAATTTATATCTATATTATAGTAGATTAAAATAATATTAAAACTGTGACAATTAATAAAAGTGCGGATATGATTCTAAAGCTTAGTTAGACTCGTGTTTTACATAAATCCATCACCAGTGCACATGTCATTGCCTTATTTTTAATTTAAAAACAATGTAATACATAATAACGAATATTATATCCAATAATCCAAAACAGACTTTAGTGTAGTTTGGTGTAGTGTTGTAGTGTTTGTACTCAATAGAACTTGAATGCACCCCAAATGCTCATATATGATAATGTTCTGGAACCATAACATTTCTTCTCCAACAGGGGTTTTATTTTTTTTAATTGTTTTCATTATCTATATTGTTTTATTATTTATTTTTCGATATCTATAATATATTATTTAATTATTGGTTCATTGGCCATCTAGATTATTTTTAAAAATAACATTGTATTTATACTTTTCCAAATCATAAATAGAAGACAATAATAATTTATAATATTATTATTGTATTGCGTTTCGTTTTAAGTGAACACGCATATTAGATAAAAATGTTAGTAATTATTTAGCAAGAATTTACCTACTTGACATAATCCGATTATCAAACTCGTATACACGTCATGCATCCAAAACGAGATATTAATGTGCGATTTAGTGTCGCTTTTCAAACTCAACAATATTTATTTGACACGGCGTATATGTGATTAATTAGCAATAGATACAAGTACTATAATTATGAGCATAAGTTACTGCTGTGACACAATCATATTACCTACAATACGGTTATTTTGATGTTAATTAGTAATTCGTTAAAGTATTGGACATACTAACGAATTACTTTCCTTTTGGAATTTTGGCATATGAACGATTGAGCAAAGCCAATCGCATAGTATGTAAAATGTTAACTTCACCAAGTTTGCGCTATTGTATGTACAAACTATATAGGTACCATGACGATTGAATATCAGAGAAAAGCATTTTTTTACAACAATAAAATCAAATATTGGAAATCTATACATTTTGAGAGCTCGTATTATATTATATGAGTCTAAAACTGAATAGTTGTTGTAATGAGATATAGTTAGGTACTTAGTATTGACATAAATTTCATTTTGGAACGCCTATGATTATTGAATTCTATTGGATACAGTGAGAATAAATTATTATAAAAAGGAAAAAAATAACTGAAAGTTAATCAGTCCCAAACGTATCGACACATGTATTGATGTGTAGTAAACAACCACAGCTTAATAAAATTAGAATATGTAATTACAATTATATTTATTTTCTACAATGCATATAAAGTAGTATATTATTGGATACACGTTCGAACTTCTGTGCATGCTAACATCGGTGATAACATTTAAAGAATTACCGCGTGCTATGTAATATAACTAGCTGACCCGATAATGTTTATTGCTATTGCTAGATTTCAGTAAATTTATATATTATGTTTAGGAGTGAAAAATTTGATATGAATTATATCAGATAGGTATTTAATTTTATTAGTATAATTTTATAAATAAGTGTTAAATATATTTGTTTTGTTATGATGTATGATTTTAGCTTTTCTCTACCAGTCTATTTTTCTTTAATAATAAATTTATCTATATTTTAATTTTTTTAAATGTTTTATACTTAAAGAACACATTTTTAAATTCTTACCTACATTTTGTATGATATTAGCTATTAAGAAATGTCTTATTGCGATAGGTATCTACTAATGTATATATTTCTAATGAAAACGTAAAACCGTATAATGTATATAATAATACAATATTATGCTGTTTTGCATTGTGTTGTATCTATATAATATATGATTTACTTTGAGCTATTTACTAGATTTGCATATTGAGCACATGCGTCGGAAGAGTCACGTAACCGCATAATATCAAATTATGACTCAATGCAATCACCATGCACGTTTTGTCGAACACGAGACACGATCGCTTTCGGTCATTATTCACCAGTACACCACACTTTTTTCAATCGTTTTTTCGGCGAGTACAGTGACTTTTGTGGTGGTGGGAATTCAAGTACGCGCGTATAGTTCGGGTAAACTTTTCACCCGACATCTTCCTACTAAACCTCATCAGTGGTTTGTCCTTACTCTCTCGGACTTCTTGTCTCATGTCGCAAAACTCGCATCACAAACTCGATTTGCATAATTTTGACTTGGTTCTTATCATCGATATATATATATATATATATATATATATGTTTTGTGTGTGGTTTACCCACCGTCACCATAATGATTAGGTTTTAATGGAGTTATTATATTGCGTTTATCACTGGCTCGTGACTTTTGAAACTTCCACCACCACAGCGATGGATGTTACCAGCTGTAAATTCGAACGGTCGCTGTCGTTACATTTATGTGTATGCTGATTCATCTAAAACCGATCCTTCTCGTACCACCCTATCCGTATACTAATAGCAATCAACCACGTGCACAGTGCAAATTCAGAATTTCATTCATTCTCTATTTTAGACATATCAGGTGATTAGTAAAAGTTTCTCATTTGTGCTCATTGTTAAGTTCCATCAAAAACCGTAAAATTAAAAATCTTCAAACTTATTAGTACGTTATTATTATTTCAAAATCAATGACTTATATACTTGAAAAATGAAAAAAATAATTTCTTAAAATCTTTACGAAAATTAAATTGTTTAAAACAATCAAGACCGTTAATTAGGATAAACTTTGGGGTGAAGAAAAATAATAAGATAAATTGTAAAAGAGTATATTCAGACATCAATGCATCATACATGATATTTTTAACTAAAAAATGTGGTAAACGAATATTGTATGTCTTAAAGATATAAACACTAGTATAAAAATCATAAAGAAATGGATAGAGAAAGTTGATTTGTTACATAATTTTATTTTAGAACAATTTGTGAATTAAAAAAGTCTGTAAAACTCATCCCGGAAATTCGTTTTGTCGTATTTAAAGACCTCCGGGCGCGTTAAACCCAATGTTTTTAGGGTTACGTTAGTTCTACTGTACAATTCGTTGTATAAATCATGATGAACAGTGGCCAAATGCTAATGACATTGTAATTGCGCGTCCGTATTACATATATACACACACTATGGTGTTTGTATGTGTGTTTATATGTACAATACATATTATATATGTGCATATACATCTGTCTTTTTTCTCCATAAACGCTACCAACAATAATTTACTATAAACACGACCGTAATAACAATAATAATAATCATAATAATGGCTTTACGAGTACGCGGTGTTTCTAAGGGTTTGGACATTTCATAACATGTGGCTCTTCTGTAGCACCATTAGCGTGGATCAAGGGCCTATGATGGGACCGAAAATGTCATTATCATTAGAGTTCACGGTCGTTAGTATTTCCCATTAGATCTCCGAACTCACGGGTCGGAACATTTCGAATTTTTGACTGCTCACACCCTCAAGACTGGTGTGTTAAAGGTACTCCGTGCCACCGCCAAAGTCGACGTTATTTCCTGTACATAAATTGATTAATAAGACTCGTTGATGAATGCTATCGGAATTATCACATGAAACTGTAGGTAAGTATACCAATAAGGTACCATAAAAATGTATTTATGTGTTTAATCGATTATGTAATCGAATATAGGTATATAGCAACACTAAAGTTAATCAAAACTATAATAGGTACCATATTATACAGTACTTTTTCAAAAATATTTACGGTGAGAAAACAAATTACTATTATAAGTATCAAATTAAAATCGTATTACGTGAATAATACAGCAAATACCATACTGTTTTGAGTCAAGAAAAAAAAAGTATATCAAATGTTACAGTACATGTTCATCAAATTTGTATGGGTAGTTTAGTTTAGCCACGTGAAAAATATGTTTATACTGAACAGTGAAATTATTGCATGACTTCTACGTTTTGAGTTTATGTGAGAAATATTATATATAATATAACAAATAACAATAATACTAATATATATTATATTGCTTTCATCTATTTAAGTAGTTTTGTATTATATTTATCATACAATATTATTTTCTCAAAGTCACTATAAAATATAGCTACTGAATGATAATAATTAAAAGTATGAATTGAATACAGATAAAAACTTCTAGGTATAATAGTAAATAAAACTAAAAAAAAAGTATAGTAATTAAAATTGAAAAGTATTTTTTTTTAAGGACTGGTAAATAAATTTTATTTAATTTGTAAACACATAGTTTTAATTTGAATAATAGTTATAAATTTCAACTTGAGCTAAGTAATTTATTCAAAAGTTATCTTTGATACTGAAAAATTGAAACTGTAGAAAATCATGGAACAATTTTAATAGATTTACTGTTAACATTATCAAATGCCTAATCAGAATCCATAGAAAAAAGATAAATTAGCATTTTTCGAATTTTGAACTAAGTGTTACTTTTGAGGCATATAAAAAATAATGACTATATTTTCAATATTTTTAATTTTCTCTAAGAACTTTCGTGAGGAACTTAGTATTACATTTTGAAACATTTTTACCAATATAAAAAAAAAATAGAAAATTCAAAAAGACTTAGGTGTTAACATTATATCATGTCTAGAATATTAAACTTATAAAAGTATTTAATAAAAATGTTAAATTTCAATGATTAGGTATTGTATTTTCAATTAGACATATAAAAAACAACATAAATATCGTTAAAAGCATGTTTTGAATTAATTCAAAAATTAAAAACTTTGTTTTTCATTAGTTTTCTCTAATTACCTATAAAGAAAAAATACCTGCATTTTCCTATTTTGAACAGAATACTAACTAAATAAAAATGCTTCCAAGAACAACACTTATAATACTGAAGAGGAGTGAAAAAAATAATTGTCTTTCAAATGTATTATTTAATAGTTAACTACGTAAAACAATACGGCATGATTCTTTTATCATATAACACTCGTTATTTTAATATCTATTGACATTTTTGAAACTATTTTTTTGTACATAATTTCCAGTTAAAATAAAATACATAATTTCTTAAAATGTATATATATTTTTTATTGCTATAATTTTTACTTTTTTGAATGACAATAGATATGTTTGGTTTTATATTTTGAAGCAGAATATTTTTTAAAATATCCATCAGAAGTTTATGAGTTATAGGAATTTAAAGGGTTTGGTAAACGAAGAGAAGTGGTACAGGAATATCACCCAAAATTGTAATCTACTATCCCGCTCACCTAAAAATATATACTTATACATACCTATAATTTAAAAACCACTAGTCTGAATTTCGATTTTCATATATTAAAATACTCCAAACAATTTCCTGCTTCAAAAAATGAAATAAAAAGTGTATTGTTTTATGCAAAATAGTAAAAATCTCAAGAAATTATAATGATAAAAAATAACAGGACATAATTTTTTTTAAGGTTTTCTTATTTTACTGGAAATTTTATAAAAAAAAATATTTTCTAAAACTTAAATAGACTTTGAAATAATGAGTATAGCTGGAAAAAAGTCAGTAAGCATATAATGATAATTCTTAAACGGCAATTAAAGATTCGGTTATTATTTACTTATCACACCTATTTGAATTCTAAATTTTTGATAAGTTCCATAATAAAATATTTTCAAATACATTTAGCCACTTAATAATCTGACCACCATTCCAAACATCCCAAAATAATCAGTGGAAATTTCTCTAGGTTTTTTATTCACTGCTATGTTTTATTACTTATTAGTTATTAATGTTATTAATTAACAATTAATATTATACCTAGGTAACTACATATATTTATTTAACTCGTTAATAACTAACACCGATGTTGGATTTGTAACATAAACAATTACCCATAGATGATTTAATTAGATGTTATAAATATTTTACACGCGTGTACGATCTTTTATTTAATTTTTTTTTTCAATAATAACGTCAAAAATTAGGTATAGAAGAAGAAACATCATTCACATAAACAATGTATCAAAATAACAACAATAAATAATAATGAACGATTTAATACAAAAATTAAAATTATTGTAACAATCAAACATTTTTGATCTTTATTCTTTACTTGGTTTCAAGATCAATGAAAAAAATAAAAATCTCATACCTTTTGTCCTTTTTACATATGATTAATAATATATTGCGAGAACAAGGTAGTAAAAATAAGGATGTATGTTATTACACAAAAAGACATTCCTAATATATAATTGTATATTATCTTATATTTATATTGATATATTCCACAAAACTATAGAAAGTACAAAAAAGTAAAAACATATACAATTTATAAGAATAAATTATAGATAGAGAATTTAATGATAAATTTAATTAAAGTGTCTTCTAAAATAATATAAATTCTATTAATAAACAGTCTAGTTTATAAATAAACATTTTTTTTAAAAGATATTAAGTAGGTACCTATAAATGGTTAGAGATAATGATAATTACCTATCTATCGAATTAAGTTATTATTTATTAATTTATTTGTAGCTGTAAACCACGTAGTCCAACTCGATATTTAAGAAATGTGAATTATTATTTTTTTTTTTAATAAGACTTATTTTTATCACTTAAAAGATAAAAGTAAGGTTTAAATATTTTTTTCATTACTTAAATAAATAGGTACATAATTAATTTTTAGTACTTACGGGTGAAATACATGGTGTGCGTCCTCCTTTATATCTTAGGTTTTCGTAGTTGAATAAATTTGTGTAACGTTTTGACTAATGTATAGGTTTGGTCTGAAAATAAGACTGACGTCGATAGCCTAAATCAAAAGTAATGAAAGAGTAAGTACAATGTCGACTAATTATCACTTTAAAACAACTACCAGTCATTAATACAAATAAACTGTCATTAAAATTGTATAATTACCAAAATAATAATAATAATATATACTAGGTATTAATTAGAGCATTATACATTACATATATCTATATTTGTAACAATTTTTACACACTTTCGGTTTTAATTTGTCCAAAAATCCGTTACCTATAGGTTAATTTATAATGATTAAATAATTGGTGTAATACACTAATTTAAACATAAAATTACCATTTAGTAAATATTACTAATATGAGTCTCAACAAACATTTCCATTACCTAAAATCTTCATTGTGTATCATTGTTATATCTATAAAAAACGATAGTGAACCTTTGATGTTAAAAAGCGTTATTATTGTTTTTTAACGCCAAATGAATTTTTGTTTTTTTACGTATTGAATGTATTTATAATAGAATGTTTCTGGAACAATAAAACGAATTTTTTTATGAACAATATGTATCATATATTATGTACGACCACAATTTTAATAGGTATATATTTATTTTTTGACCAAAAAAAAAAACAAACAAACAATAAGCATTAATTGAAATGGAACAAAAAGAAAACATTAATTAATATTGCCGTACTAAAATCATTTATATAATATATGTGTTCGTGTGCATGTATACTTCGTATTGTTTTTTCACGGTCTGGCTCGGCGTTTTTTGATCCACGCAAAACTCGTTGAAACTATAAACGCATACTTAAAACTTTGGTGGTTTTTTTCTTTCATTTTCGTCTGTCCTATCCGATTCAAGTATAATTGATGCAGTATAAAATTAACGACCGACGGAACAATGGAATTCTTGATTATCATAATATGTTCGTGTATAATAATAATAATAATAATGCATATCTGTCTTTCTCTCTTGTGCACGCGTCATCGTAGGCACAAAAAATAAAAATACATACTGCGTCCGACAAAATGCTACTGGCAAAATTTTTCTCAACTGTTATATAATCGTATTTTTCCGTTTTTTTTTTTTTAATTTAAGCCATCAATAATAATAATAATAATAACAATAAATTGTATTCAGGGTCATACCTTTAAAATGCGATGCAGGGTAATTAAACAAAACCGCCGAACAATAATATCCAGATCGCATATAATTATTATAATATAAATATATGCGCTTGATTATAGAACGGTTTTTTGAAGGGTACAATGGGTAGAGGTATACGTCGCGTTTGATGTTTTTTTATTTTTTTTTTTTTTATCAACAACGCGGCATCGCGCGTTCAAACAACGTCTAGGGGTAACGTTTTCTTTTCATCTTGCGGTCGAGAGATACGCGTTCTCTACTCGGTGGAAGTTTTGTTTTCATGTTTTCGTCTTTGATATATAATTCGCTTTTGTACGTACACCAAACGTCAGTCGATCGAGTTGGTAGAATATTACGAAATGCGGTTTAGACCTACCCTAATAAGCTTTATACCTATACCTTTAAACTTATAAATGTATATATGCATAGATTCGAATTTACGATGTATTTTAAGACATATATTCGATTCGTCATTATACTAATTTATGTTTATCGCACGAAATTATTTGAATCCACTATTGATATTTGTTCTAATCAAATATTGAAATATGCTAATAATTTATCGCCAACAGATGTTAATATCGAAGACAATATTGTTCGACTTGTATAATAATTGTATAATGTATTTGCTATTTAAAGTAAGTACTAATGAACCCTCGAATAAATAAAATGAAAAGCATCTAACTAGTCGATAATATACTATAAATAACTATTTAAGCTTGTTACTTAAGATAAAAGAGGGAAATTGTGCTTTTCTAACCAAACATTGCGTTTCACAACTATATCATGATACAATATTGTACAATATTATTATTTTATTTTACTAGTGGCGATGACGTCTGCATTTGAAACGTTTAAAATTGCTTATTATGTTACGTATTTGCGTTTTACCTGCATAATACAAATCATTTTATTCACCATTCGACGGTTATTTTAATCACGAAACCATTCGTATTTGAAGCGACCGTAAACAAAAAAAACATGCACACGGCACGAACAATAACGTCAAGTATGGTAGCAAGTACGCACCTTTATCATAAATGTACCTAGGCCGTCCGCCTTTTCTATGTTACGAATTACGACTGTTGTTTTAATAAAACAATTAATTGTAATTATACGGTTCTCGTTCTCTCGTAACAATAAAACTACAGTCGTAAACGTTGAGCCAAAAACCCGTGAGTGAATTTTGCGTATATTTCTGACGATAAGTTCCTGTATTATTAAACTAACATTATATTATTATGATCATATCAGGATAAGTACCGAAATATTACACACATACCTACTGTATATTATCTCAACTATTACAATCATTATTATTTTTTTTATTGGGTGGATTTATGATTTATTTTAGTTAAGGTTTACGTTCATTATTCGGTGTAACAGGCCATAGGAATTATTGAAAATATAATGGTTGTCTCGTTAAACGAATTTTAACTCAATATTAAAATTAGTTTATTTTTCATATCGTACAAATAAATTAGACCATTCTACCGAATACTTTGATATTTTACCTTATTATTATGATTTGTATGTATAAATACCGGTCAATGAAATAGTCTAAAAAAAATTTGCATTTTGCAGAACGATGAATAATATAATATTATAACGTCACATACACACATATTTGTATCTATATAAATGTTTAATTATAATTTAGCCTCTATATACGCATTACCTACATATTATTTTGTTTTCATTTAACGTGCCGATATACATATACAGATGCAGCCATACAGGTATACTTATAATGTCCATTAGAGAAACACGGTTCCGCTCCCACATTTAGTCATGTTTGTGGCAATATCATGACTTTTACTTCTCGAACCATATTTAAATATTATATATTTAATAAACGAATGCGCGTAACTTGTGTACATAGAGTCTTATTGTATCTCGGAGACGTTTTGTTGTCTTTAGTTTTTCAGTTCGTGATTGTTGTCAAAGTGTACGTTATAATTTACCGTTTGGAAGTATTATGTTTTTTTTTGTTTTCATGCCTGGAATAATATAGGTTTGGTACCTTCTTACTGTTAACGACAATCGTCGTACCGACGCGCCGTACCGTATACAATCGGAGACTTTAATAGTCACAGCTCGATCTAAGTGACATATTAAAAGCTAATTAAATAATCTTGTCGATATAAAAGGTAGTCAACAAGCCAATCTAAATAATACGCTTCCGAATAAACTGCTACGAGGAAATTTATGCTCGTCGATTAAATATTATTTTTTCCTCGCATCACAATAAATATTATTCTACGAAAAAAAAAATCTACCACGAAAAAAACTATAAAATATAATTGATCATTCGTGCAAATTCAATGAATTTATTGTGAATTTAAAATAAAACATAAGGAGGGCTTTTTATATATTATATACGCTTTGTAAAATTATAGTAATAGGTATGACAACTTTTGAGATGGTTAAAAGTTTCGAATTTGCTCAACGACCTTCTTTTGTTGTTACTTCACATTTAATATGGATTTATTCTAATTTTCTGTCAGTTTAATTAATTTGGCACTTGTCCAGCAGGTTAGCACAAACGCACAATTGACCACAAACATGCACACGATTTTGCGCTGTACAATTTACCATTTCCACAACAATTCGTCTCTCTGAGTGTATGTAAATGAATGCAAATGGTCACACATTTCTATTTTATGCGTTTGTCTCCTTCCTCCTCCGTCGAAATTTAGTTCAGTTTATTTTTATTTATTCCGTTTGTTTAAATAATTTATTAAGGGGATTTTGTAATTTATCACAAGACTGTTAGGTCGTTTCCCACATAATGATCTGTATACGTAAATACGAATGTAGGTACTCAATTGCTCAGGTTTTCATTTTAAAATGTAATATGCAATTTAAAGTGGGGAAGAATACGATAAAAATATTGTTAAAGATACCATAGATTGTATTATATTAAAATATATTATTATTAGCGTATATTTTATATGTCTCAAACATATTTTCAAATAACTTACCTATTCCTCAAATATTATTATTACTATAATATGTTCATTGTTCAGTCAATAAATAGTTTATTATTTAATTTTTTTATGGATATTCTTGAACTTGACGTTCTTATTATAATATATTATATAATTATTGTAACAAATAGTAAGTTTTAGTTTCAAATATTAAAATACTTATTCAAAATTGAGTTGATATATACCTAGTATTCAAAAAATCGTTGACAAATGAAGTGACAAATGTTAAATTCACAGGAGTCAGAAGAATCTAAATCTGGAATATTATAAGTATGCTTTCAGATCTGTTTAAATCATACAGAGTAAATATAGTTAATACTCACTTAATAAGAATGTGTATATTATGATACATATTGATTGATTTATACATTAATAATATTATTATTGTACGTATAATGTTTATTATAATTTATAATTGTAATAAGTAATAACTAATAATATGAACATAGTTAGTACAATTTAGATGCCTATATTAGATAAATCAACTTATATTTATATTAATTTTAAATATACACATGCCCCCGGGGTTACCCAAGTATTTAAAACATCATTGGTTAACTGAATACTTTTATTACTTTTTTTTTTTTTTTTACCAAGGATTAATTTTGCGATTATTAGTTTAAAATTCCGGTTTGTAATCCAATATTGTATTTTAATCATCACATTTCTTGTGGGTGATGCGATCGAAAATTTGAACAATGTCTAGCGCGATCTTTGTTTTAGTGTTTTAGAGGAAACATATTATTTCCATGATAACGACTTTTAATTCAATAAATTGTTTAAGTTTTTTATGGAAATAAAAGTTTAAAAAAATTCTAAACGCGTGTTTTCTATAACTATGACATGTATTATATATGTATGATAGATATAATCATGCTCGTACAATAATTATTATTAATATATTTTAATGTTTATTTTTATTATTATCCGACATCATTATTTCTCCCAAGCTCATCTACAGTGATCCAGCATCTACTTAAGACCAACGGCATTCGATTTTGACGTAATATTCACTAAGGTCACGCCATACCGTCTGACGTTATCGATGATTTGCCGTAGATTGATCGATTGATCGAATTGTGTTGAATGCTCTCAAATTTATTGGTTTAGTGAAAATTTTACGCTTTTACCACTCGAAAGCAATAATTGACTGACCGTGGTCACCGTTATCGATCGCGAGAGACGAACAACCGGCGCCACACCAATCTATTTGGTTTGTTTTTTTCTCGCTCACTTTTATTTATATTATTACTATTTTTATGAAACGCACGCAATTTATGAATTGGCGTGCATTTAAACGTCGCCGTCTTATTATTAATCTACGTCTGTCTGCTGTTTCACTATACGTCATAACTTATAACCGAACAAAATATGTGCACATATATGTATATAATATTATACACGATAAATTACGTTGTTTACAAAAGCCGATTACTCTATCAATAAACGTATATATTAAAATATTTGCGTTCTCTCATTTGAACCATATATTTCACAGATGCATTATATTATAGTATATCATATGAATGCATATACTTAGAACAATCAATTATATTTTGTATATACGGAAATAATATAATATACGAAAAAAATATAATCCCCTACAGTATATATGCAGGATGATTCACTGAGCATGCTCACCTCCTTTTCTTTTCAATTGTGCAATTATTCTAATCAACTGATTTTCGTAATATTTAAATATAGGTACTTATAATGGACCATATTTTTAAATTATTGAAAATTGTTGTATACCTACTACTTAAATAGTGTCTTACGAAGATGCAAACTTTTGTTTTACAAACGAGAAGCCCCTCTTTTTTATTGTCAATTATTTAATAGATTTTGGATACATTTCTAATCGAGCGAAAAATTAAGAGTGAGTATTTTAGGTGAATCACTCTGAGTATACACGTGCACAAATCTACAACCAGCGTAGTCATCAATATAATACCTGCATTAAGTCGTTTAGTTCGACACTAGAGCGCAAGTCTTTTTCTTGTATATATTAAATTCACTTGATTTATTCATCCATTTCAAAGATTCGCAACATTTCAGAGGATCTGATTTTTATCGAACGGGCGTTTTACGAAAAACTCTAGAATACGATAACGCCGATGGACAAATTCCATTGATTTATATCGTAAAATATGATATTATAGAGTACCTATCGTTAAAAAAAAAATGATTATTACGATAACAATAATTGCTATATAATAAGGGCATCGGCGTACAGACACCGTCTCGTACGTCACTCTTGTTCGTTTCCCTTAACTCGAATGGACAATTTCATTTGTAATAATTCGGGCGTGTATGTATGTGTGTGGGTGGGGAGGGGCCGAAAGAACGGTGGCGACAGTGGCGACGAGTGGTGCAGACGGATATCCCGTGACATGATGGATTAGACGGCGTCATAAAACGGGGTGGCTGCCGTTAGTCGTGGAAAAACAACAACGCGGGTAATTAACTGTTGATTTACGCCGTTGGCACATTCGGGGATTGAGTGAGAACTGCGCGCGGAGAGGGAATTGAAACTTGCTGGGTAATTTATCACGTCCGCGCGTTCGAAAAATTAAAAAAATAATTATTATATATATTAAACTTTGATTAAAAAAAAAAAAGAGGAATAGAAAGATGAGAAAAAAATTAAATGTGATCATGTTTTCTTTTATTCTTTTTATAGTAATATTATTATGTTAGCTGCTATAATCACATGTCGAGACGAGATCTACCAATATTTCTAGTAATCGTGTTTAAACGGAAAATCAACTAATATAACGAAATTTATATAAAATATAAACAAAGTTATAAACTATATTTCAAACTCAGTGGTTTTTTTTTTTAGTAGCTTAAGTTATTTTTACTGTTGAAACGTGAAGCATTTCTCAAATGATATGGTAAATATCTGTTCGATATTTTTCATTAAGAAAAATTAGTTTACGCAGTTGACCATTGTGTTCAAGATAACATACATCATTATTTTATAGATGGATTAATACCATTAGGTGGCAATTCATCCTAATAAAAAATAATTATCACAAAATAATAAATTTGAATTAATAATTTATAATGAAAAATATTGTTAGAACCTACTTTTACAATATTTATATTATTAATACATTATATTAATAAGTAATCTTCATCAAGTAGAAACAGAATTTTATTTTTATTTTAATTGTTAAAATTTTATTAATTATAAAACATTTAAATATTATACTATTACTTTTAGACTAATGTGTAATGGTAATTGAGATATACCATAAACAGGATAATATTTATTGTTATTGCATATACCTTTATTTTTAAATTTAAATTTTTAGTTAAGTTATTACTGTATTTCAGTACCTACAATTCATTTCAGTATTTATTTAAATATTATTTAAAATAACCAGCCACAGCAACCATTTTTGTCCAAATTAAAAAATAGATATAACCTAACTAACATTAATATTCGTGTTGAAAACTGGTGTCTAAGTATACCGGTGAAACCATACCGTCCATATCTTAAAATCCATATAGTGCTTTCAATTAAAAACCTCTATAAAGTTATGTATAAGAAAACTAACTATAAAATGAGTACTATAATTTATTTATAATAGATTCAGTTTTCTTTGTATGTATATATTTATATAGTTAGTGAACTCTTTGACTAGGTACAAGTCGTTACAATGTAATTATTAATATTTATTAGTGGGTATTTTATTACCTCTCTATAATAATCGTCTACACAGCTAGTTGTCGACAATAATAATACGCATTAAAAAACGTAAAACGAATAGATACATCGAAAATATTCGATCACTATATATTATTATAATTTTATAGCGTATACCATATAGGTATGGGCACCTACAATAAAATAGGTAGGTATTGGATTGGCGGCCGTTTCACGTGCGTGTAACTGCTACGCCGCGCCGTCGTTATTTTATATTAATTGCACCGGTCCATTCGAGCTAATCAATTAATTTAAAACCGTATAGTTTACGATAAATAATGTTATATGTTTTAAATTGAATGGCATTGTGTCGGTTAAACGGATTTCGTGGCTGTGCGGCCTCACGCCGAGTTACTCACATGCCAAGGTTAGAGAGGCTGCGTACACATAATAATATAATACACCGAAATATACGGCAACGTACAATCGAACCTGTACAGTCTCCGCAACACATCAGCCGTATATATATACACTCGTATCACGTCGTTAGTGTAATAATAATAATGTGTAACTGCAAAGAGTCTATCGGATGTTTGTTTCTCGCGAGAGTCGCCGTGCGGCGATGGGTTCAACGTATTCACAAAACTTCGACGTCCATTTAAATAATACATAATGGAAATTACTGATTCCGGAATAGTCTCGCAACACTATTCCAGTTATTTGCATATATAGTGCATATAGTGAGGGTACACCTACCTATGTGTGTGTGTGTGTTACAGAGCAGCAAAGATATTTTTGTACGTATTTTTCTGTATTGTTTGTAATGCATTTTGTTTGGTATTATTTTGTATTATTATTATTTTTTTTTTTTTAATGAAAATAGAATAACACAATAATTAATTTTTTGCATCCGTTCAAGTGTGACGCAATAGCAAAACTATATCGGCATTTTTTTATAATCATACTGAACACCGTTTTATTTTGTTTTTTATTTTTTATCGGGCGAGTTGAATAATTCAAACTGCACTGGTCGACCGATGTGTTTTATTATAAGTTTAACACGGGTGTTGTTACGGTTAGATTTATTATCACTTGGCAATACCACGCCAAGGAAAACTCTAGATTCTTTGTCGGGTTGAATGTAAGCGACGTATTGGATATACCTATACATTATTATTATATTGTATTTTTCTGGTTGGCAGCGATTTAAATGTAGGAGTAAACGCGATGTCCACAAATAATAGGTAGGCACTAGATTATATTGCATTAAACGTACAAAATAGGCACACAGAATTACCATTAACGAAACGAGAATGAAAAACGGTCAAGTCGGAACTATATTTCACCACATTTAGTCAACAAAACATTCTCAGCAACCAGTTTCTGACATTAATCACGAAAACACTTTAGAATAAATATGAATGACTTTCAGTGACTCTTCAATTTATTTTCACTAAATATAAACGCCGTTAGTAAAATAATTATTTTAATTAAATGCGTTTAAGCATTGACAAAACGACGTCAACATGTTTGTATAACCGGTCGTAAAATCAAGTTCCTGAAGCAATTAAAAAAAAAAAATGTATATAGTTATATATTTAATTAAATAGTAATAACTAATTTGAAATAATATATTATTGTATTTTATTTTTTTATATAGAGGGGGTGGTGAGTTTTATTTTAATCAATTCCTACATAATATCAATTTCAGACCATTTATACATTTAATAAATACGAATTAATTATTTTATTATATTCATTCAATAATTATAATACGAGTTATCTTATCGGTATAAAATTGATTTATACGAGTATAATCCAAATAAAATGCTATGACTTCTTTAATTGATATCTAATTTTATTTATGTTTTTATACTAATGTCAATGAATTAAAAAAAATTATCTAACAGATATGTAATTATAATATTATACAATAAGTAGGTACATCGTACACGAACAAACAATTATGCACAGAGCACAAAGCAACAAAAAAAAAAAGTTTAAACTCCACTAAATAATTTTCTATTGGATTTCAATATTTTATTCTGAGAGTATTTTGTACTTTAGATACGATAGAACGATATTATTGTTGAACATTTATTATATTATTGGTGTATCTTTTGTTCGTATATACATTATGCATGTACCATGGACGCATTGACCTCATCCTCTTGTTTCTTGTATTATTATTCTCATCCTATTCGTTCATTATTTTGCATACAGTTCGGTAGGTCGCATAAAAATTCATTTATTGATTAGTTATCAGATTTTATAGTTCGTGGACATTCTTGTGACCCCAATATCCTTTTATGAAACCGTTGTAGACACTAATAATTTCGATTCATCGTTACGATATCCCCAGGCTCTCCACGTCCCTCTTGTCTACCTTAGCATTCACCCTGCAAACGCCTGATAAACCAATTTTAATACGATCACATTATATAATGTTATTCAGAAAACGTTTTTAATCAAATTTTGCGATTAAAGCAGTTTCAAAACATTTTAAAAAATATGGTAATATTCTGTTAATAAGAAAAATACATATGTATAGGTATTTATACTACCAACAATAAAAATAATTTTTTTCAAACAAATATTTAACGACCGTTTTAAATTTTAATTTGGCATTTTCAACAGCTGGTTGTATATTCTTTATTCGTAATAATCCATTATAAAGTATTTTAATTTTTATTACCTTGCAAATCAATTATTAATTAAATGTTTCGGTTCTTATTCAACTGAAACAGAACGGTCCTGGATTTTTGGGTTTCCGTTGATTTTACGGGTCTTTATATTAAAAAAAATATGTATTGATTCCACTACCTGCACAAAGGATATTTGCTCAATTCCACCTCTCTTCTAGGTTTTTCAAATTACTTGATAATATCAATGACTGGTAAAATTATGTTTTAGAAACATAATATTATTGAAAATCAATAAGGTTTTTGGGTTTATGACGGAACAAAATTTGAAAGAAATACATAGCATTTGTAACTTTATGTGTAATCCATGCATAAAAAAAATAGTCTTAACAATTGACATTTCTATAACTATCTTATAGACAAAAAAAAACAATGCACATCATATGTATAAAAAGTTGTAGCCTGTAGGTAGTACATGTACATAATATTATTATTACATGTTTTTACTGTTTTTCAGAATTCGTGACTTGATAAGAATATAACTCCAACGGACCTACTAAATAACTTAAATAAATTTTAACTATACTGATAAGGTTAAAAGAGGAAAAGTTTCAAGGTTACAGGATTTTTTTATTTTTACGATATGTATGAAACAATTTATATGTCGAACATAATATACTTTATAATAGTAGTAGAAAACGGAACTACTGTCATATAGTTAATCGTATTGATCTCGATAATGTTTTACGGTTTTGTTATTGTTGTTGTTTTCGTGTTATCGTTTTGCGTATGTCAAACAAAAAATTCGGTCGGTATACATTATGTGAATATATAGTCAGTATATCATGATGTTGTTTAACTTTGTCAAGAGATTACGTGGTTAGACAGTATAAGTATATTCTTGGTCTACATAATAATGAGCCTATATTATATTATATTATGTATGCGATCTTTGGTTAAATTATGCATTCGGTAAACGTCCCGGAGAGCGCAGAAAAATGTTGGATGTCATGTCATTATTTTGGGTGGTGACCACAACCGCGGTATTATACTTACGTGCAGAGTATCGGACAACGGGTGACATCAATCCGAATGCCTTTGGAGTATTCCCATTTAAAACGTTATCATAAAATACCTCGGTGACGCAATCGTGGTAAAAACGGTAGGTACTTCCCTCTTCCCCAGGTACGTAAAATTGATCTAAGGACTTTACCGCAGTGAGTCAAAATCTTCACCAATATTCTCACAGTCAGCTTTAAAATATGGATAACACGTTTTACTTGCTACGTCAAAGTGGACGTGTAAACACCGTAAACTTTATTTATATTTCCCAAGATATTTTACTGGAGAACCACGTTATTGTTTTGATTTCCATTTCAGGCGTTTTTGAAAAGTTAAATATAATATGATATAAGACAGTTGTGTGTATCTACATTAGTGTACTAGATCTACACATATTTTCATATTAGAAACTAGAACATTATAATCTTCGTTATTCTTTCGTCAATGTATTACGAGTACTAAACAATGTATATTATACAAATTGATATTTGTGTTATTTAATTAAATTTGAAAATTACTCGTATATTTTCTTTGTATTATGTATAATAATACATTATTCATTAACTTTTGTTTTCAATATGTATTGATTTTTTATAATGATTTGTTTTTAAAGTATAAAATATGTATGACAATAGGATAAGGATGAATAACTCTTGCGGGATAGAGTATGCTTCTCTCGTGTTAGTTAAATTCAAAATAAATTTAGGTGCTTTTCTGTAGTAAAAAAAAAAAATTAAGTTGGAATGAATAAGGGTTACCTTACCAATATTAATGAACACAAATGTGTTTTCCTTTCACTAAGAATAAGTTTTACTCAATTAAGCTCTACACCGTATCGTACGGTACCTATACGTCACAATCGGTCCTGATTATTGTGAATTTTGTAATATTCATCTGTGAATAAAAGAAACCCTGTTAAGTGCGTATAGGTTGTATATTATTTTAATCTTTAATCCGAAAACGATCTAGAACAATAGTTTTTCAAACATCACGTCATCCACGTATAAAACATAAATATTACAGTTATAACTATCATATAACTTATATTAGGTATAATATATACGCTATATATGCAAACAAGCGAATCGCTCGGTATTATCGATTGATTGTAAATATTCCTTTAGCGACGGATCACCCCCACGTTGTTCCAATATGTATATGCATAATATGCCGTCGCTATTTGTTCTGAGTCAATATTATACATATTATACAATGTACATACCCACCGTTCGTAAACTATATAATACTGTTACTGCGGGTCAATATATATATTTTAATGAACCCATTGTAAAGTAGCCTTATCCACAATAATGAACGTTCATTCATATTGTCTTGTAATTCCGAATATTTCTGTATATAGATGTCAATGCTCCATACCTACGACAATGTATCATTGTTGTGAACTATATTTTATATAAATTATTATACCTATTTATATAATAGATGACGTATAACCAAGAGGAGATAATACATTTTTTATCTTCACGTTTTTTTTTTTTTTATAAATGACTCTTATCTATATCTACTAGCTATTTGTAAGAACTTTTTAATTCAGCGCGTTTAAAATTTTAAAAAAAAACTCTGAATACTATTGGTATTGTAATGGAGGGTGATTATTCTAAAGGTAAGTATTCATTTTCATGAAAATTTATTTTTAGATAATTTGTTCTATGAAGTTATTACAAAACAACATTTTTGACAAAATATTATAAGTATTTTACTATTTTAAACTTTTTATTGTTATAATTTGATTTTTTTTTTTTATTGAAAGACATCATGTTAACATGTTTTAATTTTTTTTTGGGCTAAATATGAACAACATTTTTTATTTCTGACCGTTACAGTTGCTACGGCAATAAACATGAAATTAATGTTATAGCAGTTAAATGTTGTAATTCAGCGGTATAGCACCTAGTTATAACCTAGCTTGTACTTAGCAACCAATTTTACGTTACCATAGCAATTTATGGCTAATATTTATGCATATTTTTCAATCAAAATCATTTAAAAAATATTTAATATGATTTGATATTTTTGTGCAGTGGAAAAAATATCAAGTTGCATGCTATGTTTTATTTTTAATTTCATATACCTATGAGTAAAATTTTTAACTGGGAATTAAATAGAAAACATACGTTTTTGAAATATTCCTGCTACTTGACTGTATAAGAATACTTAACTCCACTTATCTAAAGTTTAAATACATACAACTAATATTATTATTTAACTATACTAATACATAAATTGGTTTTTATATATTTAATTACTATTTTAATATTTTGTTTTGAAATATTAGGTTAAAAACTTTGCTGTTTTGTAAAATGTAATAATACTAAAGCAATATAAATATAAAAGTCACATAATTTTTTTCAGAATTTTTGTGTTGTAGAGTAATGTAGTAGCTTAGTAAAATTATCAAAAAAAAAAACATATTTATAAAAACGTCAAGACATAAAAAGAAAACAAGAGTTTACCTTTATACGAATATAACTAAGTATGTATATTAAATATTATAATTTTCTAAAGACTTATTATTGTTTCAACAGAATTTATGACAAATAATATATACTACCACACAAAATTTATAATATTAATAAAAATAATAATAAAAAGAAACACAGAAATAAACTCTTAAAAAAAAATTAAAGTAAAAAAACTGGTAATTTGTTGGCTACAAAAATAAAACATTAAAAAACAGCAGTCTAAATGTGTTTTCACTTACTCGGGTTAAAAATAAACTAGCCGTTATTTGTGATTTAGCATTTTAGAGTAAACTACGAATTACGTCCCTGACATTTAAATGGTCTTCTAAAGTCTACTTTGTGGAAACCAATAAAGTTAGGTTATAGTGCCCTAAACACTTTAGCGCTGCTGCCGACCATTACACATCAGTATTTTTTCCAGCTCTTAAGGTCATTGTTTTATAATACGAACATAAGAAACATTTTCTTTTTGAATATTATTATATTTATACATAGGGGTAGTGTACATACATAAATAATATTAAATACAGCCAGTTTCTCTACTCTTATATTTTAAAAAATAGCAATAATACACCAAAAGTCACTACGTTTTTATGGAAATATGGTATTTTCGTCTTATTAATTTTAAACATTTTTTTTTTTTTTTTTAACGATTAAGAGTTGGGAGAGTAAAAAACTTTCTTCATAATAATTACGTCAACGAAATGTAATGGTTATAAAACCAAAAGAGTCCAAATTGTTGAAGTAAGTGAGCGAGTTGGGATTTTTTTTATAATGGACATGCTATTTGAATGATAATTCTAATTAGACAGGTCATAATAATGAAGAATAATTTTACAGAAGACTTTTACGTTTATTATTTCCGCTTTAAAAATAATTAGTTTAAAAATAAAGTTTATGGAATATAGACATTTTTTTAATGTTATTTTGTGAAAATACTATAATAGTACCTCTAATCTGAAACGCAGTTATTGAAATAATTTATTTTTATTTATAATGGAATAGGTAATAATAATATAATATTAACTGACAGTGATACTTTAGCTATAATACGCCTATATGATTTAAATTATGGCGAACGTGGTCTATGGAATTATTAAATGGTATGTTGTAAAAATGACGATTAATCACAAACATTCAAACATATAATGTTATTTAATTTTAGACTTGATGACATTTTATGACCCAGTAGACATATTATGAAGATGGGCAATTTGTCTTAAAAGTTATAACATCTATAATATATTTAAAAAAAAATGATAGTATATTATAATGGTGTACAATTTCCGGATTTCTAAATTTATATTTAATGTTTTATAAACATGTTTGATTATTTATAGATACAAAATACCTAAAAATTAAAATAATATAATTATAATAATTTTAATAAACATTCAAAAAAACGAAAAAATACATATTTATCAGTAATAATTTTATAATCATAAAATAAATATTGTTATTTTTATTTACATTCTTAGATAATATATCAAGTATTTGCATAGACAATTTTGAGGATTTTTTAATATAATGGGTAGATTTATAGCAAATATCGAAAAAAATTGTTTATGAATAATGTAACGATGACTAATTTATTTATCAAACTATAATTTATAACCACAGGTATCCGACAAAGTTTCTTTAAGTGTTTTTCATAGTATTTGTAGGTACACAAACAATTCAACACTTAAAATGTTCGCACCTAGCCTAACCTAATTCAACCCAACCCTACATATTATCTCAAGGTCGTAACTAGATATACGATTATTTGAGATATTTAGTCCCAAAGTATGATGATTGATGAGGATAATTGATTGTCCATTTATCTTTACGTGCGTAGGTACACATATTACACATTATTTTTTTAAGAACAATTTTCATGTACAAACAAGGTTCGTTGAGGATTTTAGTTCTCTTCCGCCTCAAATTCTACACAGGACTTATTTTTGTTTCTAAAAACCACCCGGGGTCAAAATAAACGTGTCGAAACGTGGGCAAAAAGGTGTATTTTGAAATCGAATAAATATTCGTTTACTCGGATGTAGAAAAACGATCCGTGTTGTGTTGTCACCTGCGCCAAACGGCGTAGGACGTAATCGAGTTTACCGTTACAGTTATGTCGTGCTCGTGAGTATAACTACACATATAAAATATACATTTGCGAATAATTTATTTTATTATTATGCCATTTTATGGCAGAGAAGTTGTTGTATATTTGTAATAAAAAATATAAAAATTGTACCAAAGAACTATTGAAAACATATTTACAAACACAATAATAGTGAATGATTGGTAACTGCTGTAGGTCAGCTCAAAGCATAACATAAGTTATTTATTATATATTAAACCTACCTATTGTTTTATTTATATTATTTAACATATGATATTATGTTATAGCTATAATTTATCAATCAAATCGAGCCTATGCGAGAAAAAACAGACACCAATGTACCTGCTTCCCTGTCATAATATCGTTATGGTTGAACTCGCTTTGAAGCGCAAATATAATCTTTCAATTTTCCGTCACACTATAATAAATAATAATTATTATAATATTATGTGAGATTTATAAATATTATACGCATTACGGGATCCAGTTAGCAGCGGTCGCGTAATGTATTTTTTCTATTTAAATTCTTTGGATTTCGAGTCATTATATTATAGGTATAAGTACTCTCGTCGTCGACCGCCTTTTTTCGTACGTCCGTCCGACGAGGAAATATTTTAAGGGTCCGCGCCTTCATTCGTCGCATTTGTAAGCGCCTAATGACGGCGACGTCTTCGACACTCGTCGTCGGGGTGGAGACGGACTACAGTGAACCGGTTTACAGGGTGGGCTAGGAGGGAGGAGGTGCCAGCAGCAGCAGCAGCAGACACCGGCGTAATAATCATATAGCGGGGAAAAATACGAAAAGAAAAAACTCACAAAACCTTCTCGGGCCCGAGTCGGCAGTATCATTAAGATAATGTGAAATAAATTGAAGGCAGGCGGTAAGAAAAAAAAAATGCTCGAAAATCGCTCCCGTCCATGACACACACACTTACACACAACGATGAGGACGTTGGCATATCATGAATGTGTGCACCACGCACACAAACAGATATACACTCTGCGCGGTTATCGTATCCTTTCGCCCGATAATAATCGTTTTTTATTTATTTTTTTTTTGTTTCATGTGCTTTTTTTCCTCATTTAAACGCACGTCACACGGCCTCCGCCGAATTCAGTTCGGTTTCTCACGAACAGTAAAGATTTTTCACCGGACGGAGACGATTAATAACATTTCCAGACTAATCGACCGCGCGCGCGTATGTGTGCATATAGGTCTCGTGAATATGATATAATGACGTATATCATATAATATTATGATGAATCTGATATCTGAAGTGGTTATATAAAAATATCTAGGCCACGATACCCTTTTCCTAACTATGATATCCTAAAACTGAATTATATACATGAAAAAATATTTCACAAAAAATTATAACCATAAAATAACATTGCAAAAAATATTATTATTTAGGTACAATATTTTTAGACTGAATAATATGTTTGATTATTCAAATTAGTTATGCTGAGTAATATCATTGTATGCATGTCAATAATTCTTATTTCTATGATATTATTATACCGTAGATACAGGAATAACTAATTATTTTTAATTAATATTAATCTAAATAAAGTAAAAATGATTAGCTCGCTATACACGTTACCATATTAACTAATATAGTAATAACAAACACTAGATCAAATACGAATATTTTATTTGTTTATAAACAAAAACTTTTTGATAGAGGTCATAGTTTTAGATTAATATTTACGCTGATTATTTATCTCATTTATACTCTGACGTGTCACTATCAAAAGTGTAATGTATAGTGGTTTGTTTACGACGACACTTCCGCAAGAGTTGTCGTCTCTCCTACTCACAGCCACCTCTTTCAGAACAACAGAGATATCGTTTTGTAAGTTATAATCACGTGACGTCCGAGTGCACACGAAAACCATTTCGGTTGTAAATACTGTTTTTGTTTTTGCATCCGTCAAAATAATTTGATTTAGATACTTATGTTAGGAACCTTTTACCCAATTATAGTTACATAATATATATCATATGTACACCATAAATACATATAGTAGTATAATTGATTTACGCGTAATACCTACCTACAATATGTTATGACCATTTAAGTACAATTTTCATGTAGACGATGAGAGACAGTAGTAGTTACAGCATAAATAATAAGTAATTATAAAATTTAAATGTATATCTATGCCAAAGAGCATTATAATAATTCTACAAAAATAATATTATGATGCAGTGCAGCATTTAATTTTGTATAATATAGTTACTGTAATCTCATTCAGTGTCAACAAATCATAGCTTTCTACAAACAAATATTTCTAAAGAACAATAACGTTTATTGTATCTACACCACAGTAATTACTTAAAAATTAGGTCAACTATTTATCTGAAACACGGAATCATCCGTTAAAATATATAAAATATACAAATGTATTAATTTTTTTTTTTATTATTATTGTAGGTAATGGGTGTTGTTTTAATTACGATAATTAATCCATTTTACGTCGAAATAATTTCCAAAAATACTGACGATAAACAAATTATTAAGTTTTGATTGTGATTTAAATTTTAAAGAGCCGGATTATATTTTAGCTTATTAGTTTTAAAATACCTAAGTATTAATCTAAAAATTGTTTTTTTTTATATTTTCTAATATTATAATAAGTAATTTAGGTAATTTATATAATAAACATAATTTTCTGAGTGATAATATGCAAATTTTAATATATATTTGTATATAATTATTTTCTAGATGTTTGCTAGTTAGTAATTACTCGTATAAATAATGCATCATTTGTTTAGATATGCTTTTCAATTTTTAAGTACTTCATTTATTCTTTTTACCTGTTGTCAATACACTTAAACATATACGAGTACAAGGAAAGGGATACAATGACAATTAATTACTAAAATATTTTATAAGTGGTAACCAACTCAATGTTCAATCTAATTATATATTTTGAAGTCCAATACTACACGTGAAAATCACGTGAATATGTGATTAAATAAATTCATGTTGAACAATAAATTCTAACGAGGCGCTTAAAGCAAATAATAAATGTTGTTGCTTAATTGATATCACTAAAACAGTATAACATTTAATATTTAAATATAGTTAAGAAGTAAGTAATAAATAATTTAAATATGTTAAATAATTATCATTACAAATACTTTAAGTGAAGCTGAATAGTGCATACATTATTTCAGATGTATATACGTAATAAAAATTACCCATTTATTTAAATACTGCTGTTTACTTCATAATATTTTTTTTTATTGACACAGAAAGTTTTTCTAAAAAAAAAGAAAAACTTTGTGATTAATAATTTAAAGTATTTTCGTTACCTACATATTGTACATTAATTTAATGAATTTTCATTATTTAAAAACATTTTAGATAGTTATCAAAATATATGCGCTTTAGATTTCTAACTTACTAAATATATAGGTATACATTTATTATTTAAAAATATGATAGACAAGATTATAAGTATAGTGGAGCATAAAAAAGTATAATAATTATAAGTAAATAACTTTATATAAATAGCAAAATGAATTAATATTTAAAACTTAGTTAATTACGAAGACAATTAATGAGGGAAATGATAAAAAATTAAAATAATATAGAATTCCTTTACAGTAAAAATATTTCTATATCTCTCTGAGGCTCTAATATATATCCTAATATTTGTATCTGATTTTTTTAGAAACAACTAACAAATAAAAGCTTAATAAAAAAAAAAAAATTAGAGTTACTAAAGTCTACGATTTCTGAAAATAAGTTTTAACATGTAGATAAAGTGACACATATACGCCAAAGCATGTAACAGTTGAGTAACAGTTTACATTTTTTTTAAAACAATAATAACAATAATTATTATATAAAATCAAGTTTATGATGTTATTGAGTTAGAAATTATATAGGTGCTAAAAATTATAGTGGTACTAGTATACTATGAATGTGATATTCAGTCAGCCTAATAAATGGTATTGAGTATTATTTTGTACGATTATTTGATGTTTCCCAGAATAATTTTCCGGAACATTTATTATTATAAAGTATTATATTACCTTTTGGATCGAAATCATCCAAATATTTGTACTGTTTAATAATATGTGACAAGCACGTCAAGAAATTTTTGATCCGGATGTACAAGTCAACTTCCATTTTAATATCACAAATTAAACTAAACATTTCTCAAATTTCAATTAAACCTTTAATTTCTTAAAACTTATTTAAACTAAAAATAAAATAAATTATGTTTACAGACAATTAGATAAGGACGCTATATAAGATGATTGCCTATTATATTAGTTATTATGAATGGTAAGTGTTTAGTGATTAAAACAATGCATAGATAACATAATATCTAAAGATTGATTTGAAAAATTTTGTTAGATTTAATACAAATCAAAATTCTAAAAATATATTTTATTTTACCTATCTTATAATAGTTTCTTAAATGAGAACGATATTACACTATAGAAGAAGATACCTAGTTATACGTGTATATTAAATCAAACTAGGTACTTACTATTTCAGTTAGTCACCAGTCACCATATTGTGTTCGATACAACGGTCAATTTAAATATCTATTAAGTTACTTTACTTTATTTTATTCACGTAAATATAAGTCACTAGTAAGTAATCCTCCACAGAAATATAATATCATGAGTTATATTTAAAATAAAAAGGACAATAATACTTTTTTTAAAAAAAAAATCAACCAATTATTGCTTCTTTTTAATTTTGACATTTTTTACGTTATTACTTTTGTTTTATTAATTCATATTTGAATAAAATATAATAATAAGTGGTGTAATTTCAAGACTTATACTATTTTTATAATTTACATTTTAATATTAACTCAAAATATATACTAAATAAGTAGGGATTTTAAAAATATTTTATTATACATGCATACACCTACCTAATTAAAATCAAGACGTTAAAAATGTTGTGTATATTTTAGGTCCATTTTAGTAGTGTTAGGTATTATTAAAAACAAAATTATACAATAAGTAATTATTTTTTTTTTTTTTTATAAACTTCTATTATTACTGATAAAATTGCGCTTTTATTATTTTATAATTGGTATCATAACTTTACTGATTTATAATTGAATCTTAAATATTATTGTTAAATACTTTTTATGCATAATAAAAAAATAGATTAAAAATTAATTGGGTAGGTATATTAAATTAAATTAAATTAAAATTTGCGATAAAAAATAATCGGTTTAGGTTAATCTACTATTATTTTTAAAGGAATATTTAAAAATGTAAACGCGTATATTGTATTTTATGAGTTGCCATTCATTATAGCTCCATATTTTATTAAATATATTTCAAAAATACATATCATGAAAATAGAAATTAAAATGTTATTAAATATATTAAATATATGCGATACATTTGATTTTGTTAAAATAAATGAAACTTTTTACTTATATTTATAGCACAACTGTACCTCTTTAATGTTACATTTATACGAAAATGTTTATAAACAATGAATTAATGAATTTTTATTTTATAAAAAAAAAAATTACATAATTATATATATATATATTGTAATAAAGAAAACTGTTGTGTTGATGACGGAATTTTGTACCGAAAAAAATAATTAAAATTGGAAGAAATAATAAAAAGATTTTGTGAGAGAAAGTCTATCAAAGAAGATTTATTAGTGAAGGCGTAGTGAATATTTCATACATCTTGAAAATTATAATCTTTAAGTGTTTGTACCTAATGTCGAATTACATTTTCTGAGTTAACTTAACTTTTCAAGATTATTTTTAATTATCATTAAAGCATTAAATTTAAAGTCTATATATACCTATTCATAAATAACACAAATAATTACTTTAATTTAATAGAATACTAAAATTAATAATCGGTAATAATCTAGCATATTTTGAGTTAATAAAAAACATAAAGCCAATATATTTCATATAAATTACATAAAACCTAAGTTCTAGATTATCAAAGTTAATTTAAAAGAATATGTAAATAAATAATCATAATATAAATGTAATTTAATGGAGTACCTATTGTTTTAAGTAATACATTAACAATATTAACAAATCAACAAATAATATAACAATTTTAAGTTTATATTTATTATTTAACTAAAAGTTTCCGAAAAAAAAAATATAGATAATTATTATCGTGGATAGATACGTTAGTTTTTTAATTAATTTAACTAATAATAGACATAACCATTGAGTAATTACTTTTTACACCACTATTGTCTCTCACAACTATACATGGTTATTCACCGAGAATATTTTACCATATTTTATTTCAATTCTGGATTTTTAGAATTTTTAAGTTGGTAAACTTAAGAACCATAATATTTTAAAATTAGAGATTTTCTACATCACCTGAGAAGTTTCCTATAACGATATTTTTTTTTTCAAATGAGAACCATACTTTTTCTATTTAATTGTTAATCAAATTATTTTGTATCATTTTACAAAATATTAATATATCTAAATTAAAATTTAAATAGATAATTGATGAATTATTTAACTTTGTACATAAAGAATATTAATTTCAGGGTAGTAGATTCAACAATATGAAATATAATACTACATCAATTTAATTTTTTTATTGTCATGAGAAACTGATAAAAAAAAAAAAATCTGCATTACTTTATTTAAATTATTTATATCGACTTCAATTTTTTAAAAAGAAGATTGAACTAACACTTGGTATTATTCAAAAGATATGACAAATCTAAATAATAAATGAATATATATATATATATATATATAGTCCTTCAAATTTAAAAATTCTGAATATCCGAATTCCAACATATTATGTATTAGAAAAATGAAAAATAGAAGAGAGATTAAACATACTCGGAAAATCACTGTAATTTTAGTTATTAGATTTTTAGATGGTTTTGTTTTACATTTTAATAAAAATAAAATTAAAGTTACGGTAATATAGTAAAATAAATGTATTAGTGCCGGTAATTATCTAACTAAAAATATAATGTATAATATTTGACTGTTATACAATAGTGAATTCTATAGCGTTATAAATGGTTCAATTTAATAAATATTTTTATCAAACATGTTGCTGAAATTAAATTTTTTAAATATAATTTCAAGAAATAAAAAAAAATTATTAATATAGTGTATGTATATTGCCTATATCGGTATTGCTTGAAGAAATTTAATAAATTATGTTTTATTGTTTTGTATGAAAGCATAATATTAAGTATCTAACATAATATTATTCATGAAATTTATACATGTTATGTAATGCGAAGTTTGACATTTAAATTTAGCAATACTGCACTATTTTCAATTATTTTTCTTAATTTATTATTGTTTTAATATTGATTTTTAAATATAATTTAAAACAATAGTGTTTGACTTATAAATATAAAAATATGGTCGAACTAAAACATTCAATGTTTTTCAAACAATCACCATTAATATTTAAATCAATTCAATTAATAATAAAAATAATCTGTAGTATTCTAAATTCTTGCTTTGATTCATTTAATATTGTAACAATGATGTATCAACCATTTATACAAAATATGATATCATAATTCAAGTGAACGATATTATAATTTTATACTTATTTCTGTTAAGCTTACGTTTTCAGCTAAATATTATTTGTTATGGTTTATAGTATACACGTCATACTTAACTCACAATGACATCATTTCAATATTGTTTACTGTATTAAATCATATACGTCTAAAAATACATGAATATAATAATTACGCAGTACATAATATACTTGTTATACTATGTTACAAATTCTTCTGAAAATAGTTAATCTTAAATCATAATAACAATTAATAATATTTAAATTCAATAGATATATTTTAATAAACATAATTACATAATGTTCATTATATAATAAGCTATAATATTGTCAAACATAGTTTTAGATTCTGATTTCAATGAATGTTTCACTAACAATATAAGTACATAAGGTTTTTCGTAAATTGATCATATAGCACTTAAAAAATATCAAAAATGCATAACCAATACAATATATTTTATAAGCACTTTAGGTTAAATATTTGATAAAATTCCTAAAAATGTAAATTATTTTGTAGTTAAAAATGTAAAAGATATTCAATATTTATGGCTAAAGCTTAAGTATTTAATAAAAAGTTCCTAATAAATAGTTCACACTGGTACCAAAGAATTTATCATATATAAATATTAAACATACATTTTGTATAGACAATTGAAGTTTAAACGAAATTAGATATTAAACGAAGAACAACGATTTTAGTTATTTTAAATTTAAATATCTTATTCATGGAGACTTGAAACTTTTACACATCTTATATACATAATATGACATTTTCAAACATAATGTTTTTAGTAAAATTAATTAGTTACTTTAGAAGTGAAATAAATATATCATAAATATTAAATATTCTTAGTAATACATACATGCAGATAACACATTTTCTCTTAAAACTGTTTTTCGTATCTATATGATGGTTTATTATTGCATTACATCGAGATGAAAATACATTACTTTAACTTTTTCAATTGCAAAGTACACTCAACACCTACAATTATATAGCAGATCAATTTCTTATTTAATATTTTAACAATTTTATTATTTTGGAAAAAATATATTATATAATATATACACAACAAAATTAAATTAAATTTTTTATAATTTATACAAATAATTATGAATAATTTTATTTATTTAATTTTACACTTTCAAATTAGTTGTATTATTATTAAAATAATGTTTCTAACTGAACGATGTTAATTAAAACATTGAATTTATAATTTTGATTTTGATTTATCAATACCTCTAATATACCTAAATGTTATATTATATCAAAATCCATTGCCACCCTTGTATTAATAATTCAATCCAGTTAATATAATTTGTTTTAGAAACTTTGTTATTTATATAACTAGATTTTATTAATCTACATAAAAACTGTAAACTTTGATCATTTATTCGAAGAAACTGACTTGATGAAAATTCATTTAAGTAAACGAAACAGGTCATAAAACAACCTTAAATTGGATTAATTTCTTTGAGGATTAAAGTTCTCTATACGCTTAAACAATTATCTTTAAATAATTGGTTTCAATCGCATACCAAAACATTTATTTTTGTGAAAATACACATAACTATATTATATGGTACGAAATTTGAATACTATAATATTATATTAGTTAAAATTTTAAGTAATATTTATAGCAGTGAAACTAATACCTATGTATTTTTGATATGATACTTAACTGACAAAAAACTAATTAAAAACCAAGTTATCATTTATTATATAATATATATTTTTAAATGTTAAAACATTATCATATTTTATTAGTATAAATAAAGAATATCTCATTTAAATATAAGTCAGTAAAGTAAATTGATCTACCAAATAATTTAAAAATACATCTTTATTTTATATTCATAGCATAGGTACCTACATATGAAACAATAATTCTTCATTTTAATGAAATTATTCAAAAGCATGTAATTTTGTTATCTGACTCCTTATGAAATACAGATTTAACTACAAAATGTCGTTTGTCGAGTGCAGCTGGAACAACGAAAGTTTTTGTTTTCAACTTTTCTTCGAAACTGAACACGTTCATTAAATTTTACTTACAGTTTAAGTTATTTAAAAATAATAACATTTTTCCCAACTGTTATTTTTGTGTATATAAAAACTATACAGGGCTTAGTGTATACTTATATTCATAGAGATGTAACGTATAATTTAACGATTCATAAGTTGCATTGCCATTAGATATGTAAAATAAAATGAAATAATTATAGTAAAATAATAAATAATAAACGAGTCATCCCTAACTCTCTTTATAATTATACAAAGTTAAGCTCAAATAATTGAGTATATTAACATATTGTTTACGTTAAATAAACGAATTATATTATAATTTAATTTGTCTTATATAATTCACAATAGTATTAAAGAAAACTACGAACGATTATTATTACAGCAAATACCTATACAATAATTGTCTTTGTTTGACTACCGATTCGGGTCTTTAAATGAACACAAAATAAATATAGCTGTGAGATTACTTTTGAACGAAGTAATAATAAAAAAATTTAAGTTTTTATTATTTCACAGTACTATTACATTGTAATTGGTCATACAAATAATTTTTTCTTGAAAAGGACCATTCGTAAGTTAAAATCCTCAACTATGAAAAAATATATTTTATTTATTAAGTAAATTTAACAGGTGGAAGGCTTTTGAATATATAATTAAGTAATAAGGGCAATTGACAAAAACAATAAAAAACAGATAAAAATAACTAGACAATGATTTGGTAAATCCAATAATTTAGATTTAGAATATTTAAAAGATATAATTAGGTAATTAAATATATATATATTTGTTGTTTGTATAAATATTTTACTCATAAAAATAATTCTTCTTAACATCAACATAAAATTAAACTGAAATTTATTGCCATTAGAATAATAAAATCTATTGATTTGAATGTTTTATTAGCTAACAATGTTTAAACACGTAGGAATGAGAACCTGCACCATGACTATTACGATAGTGCTGATTCTTTTATTCACTTGCTTAAACACGATTAGCTAATAAAACATCCAAATTTATAAACTAATAATGAATAAAAAATAGAACGTTAGTTCTGTAAAAATAAGAAGGTAATTTGTTTCTTATTGAAGCTATGAAATGTAACCATTTATTGGATCATATATAAACACAATATTAGAAAGTTATTTTCTTAGATTTATCGAATCTAAACCCAATGAAAATTGAAGGTTTATATGGAAGTTAATTTATATAGTTGAATTTGTGACATAAGCAATTCTTTAAAAAAATGTATATTGAACTTATTTCAGGTCTTTTAAATACGTAGATAAATATTGAGACCTAATAATGGTCCCTAAATAACGTGATTACAAACGCAAAAAATATAAAGTTTTTAAGATTTATGTCTGTTTAAAATGTTTAGTATCAATAAAACTTAACATTGTATATAATTTATTCAAAAGATATTAATAGATATTAATATATAAGAGTCTTATTTAAATTATACAACAGTTGTATTTGTTTGTATTTTATTTTATAATAATGATAAACAATTAAAAAAAAAAAACATATTTACTTTAAATTTTTGTTTATTGCTCAAATGTATTTAAGTCTAAAATGACAACATATATCTATATTAAATATATATTTTTTTTATTTCAAAATGATCATCCTTATGACCTATGATTTTGCGCATTTTATATACTTCGTAGAATGTTGAATAAAATCATGGTTAAATAAACTTCAAAATATAAAAAATACGTTTATGATGTAGGTTTATGAGTATAGTATAATACATATTTTAATTTATAATTAAAAAAAAAAAAGATTTTTCAGATCAAAACTTGCTCCATATATAAGTATATAACATTATGTATTATTTCTCTCATTATTGTGGATCGGCAATACAGATATTAAAGTATAACAGAAATAAAGTAATTCAAACGTCTTTTGGTCGAGGTGAGTAGTTGCATAGAAATCGCGGAATTTTAACGGCCATAGGTATGCCCAGTCGTCGGATTTCAATAATCCAAATGCTTCTACGCCACGTCCCGAGGTTCCTAATAGTATATCAGTATCGGCGGCGGTCGTCGTTGTCTGAATAAACATGGTAAAAAGAAACGGAACACACTCACACGCGTTCTCTCACACATACACACGGGTGTATTCGGCAGAGAAAATGTAGAATAAAGATTTATGGAGAGAAAAAAGCCTGGTCGTGAAAAGCTGCCGTAAATATATCGCCGCGTGGCGGTGGCGGAACGAATATATATATTATATGTATATAAATGCAGCAGCAGTAACCGATATATACATATATATAGGCACGCGATAGAGGAGAAAATAATAATATATATATATATATAAAAAATAATAATAATAATAGAAAGAAAAGAAGAAAGAAAAAAGTGAATAAAGAGAAAACCCGTCGTGTGTGTGTGTGTGTTCGCGAGTATAGGGAAAAGGCGCACTATCCAATCGGTTGTCGGTGAAATATACGGTCCTGGGGCCTGTTTGCCGGAGTTGGCGTGGAGTGTCGGTTGTGGGGGTGGTTAGGGGTTCCGGGGTGAGCGGCGTGTTGTGTAATATGTTTTCTCAAACGTCTTTCGAAATAAATTGTTTTCCCGGGCCTGCGACGACGCGTGCTCCTCGACCTATATGCAGATTTTAATACGGTTTGGCATCGCCCGCGCCCACACTAACCCAGGCTGACTCTGCGCAGTCATGTTCGTAATAACAATAATATACACAGGTAATGTAATTGGTAATCTTTTGGGAACGTTATCGTCGTATCCACTCGTGGTGACCGTCATTGTGACTTTCGCGAATCGCGAGCCGCTTAGATCTTATCTATGAGGTTATACCTATAACCTGACCTAACCATAAGAGAGTACCGCGTATATGTGGAACTGCTATTATACTGCAGATTTATGTGTATTTATGTCGGCGTTCGTGTGTGTGCGTTGTGTAACCTAGTGAAATCAAAAGAAATCAAAATGAACATCATCCTGGGATGGAGTGAGAGAAGTACTTCTAAAGACAAAACAAATCGCGACCGTGTGTAATTAATCAAAATTATATATTTCTGAAACGACCCACTGCAATTAGGATGACATAGTCTATATTATTGAAATACATTTACACTTGATCTAATAAATTATTAAAAGTTTGCAGTTATGTAATAAATGAATTTGATATTCCTATGATTACGATATTAGGTATTTAAAACAAATTCATTAAATTAATGTTACCTTTAATTTCTGAAATAAGACGATGACAGGCGACAGCTATAGTGTTCCGAAACCGATAAGCACCTATAGTTTATAAGCCTATATTTGAAGCCAAGTAGACACGTTGGGTAACTTATTTTTAAAAATACTGGCAAAACTTAGGAAATGATTCTGTCTTACAGATCCTTTAATTTAAGGTGACCAAATAATATTTTAAAAAAGCTCAGAAACACACTTGAGGAAATTTAAATTATTTAATGTAGTCTAATGAAGCCAAAAACAAGTACCTATTGTTTTACAAACATCGAACGTATTATGATAAAACATAAAAATAATTATAAATCCTTACTGCAGAGATTTACATAGAAAATAATCAAATATTATTACCTAACTAACTATCGATTTAAGTTTCTAATCACTAATAGTAAAAAATAAACTAACTTTATTACACCAAATCGAGAAAATTATTTAAATATTATTTTCCACCTCTTTGTTACTCGCCTAAACTATTATATTTTGATCAAAACTCTTTACTATATTACTAGCATGCAGCGAATAACCTTCTGAACAATAAAACTGATCCCCATTCCCTGCCTTTTTTATCTCAAGTCCTTTTAAAAGTTCATTCGTATTCCATGTTTCCATCATTCTACACTCCAATCGATTCCCTATAATATTTTTAGATCTGTTACATATTATGAAGATAATGGACTCCAAAGCTATTGTAGGAGATACTCGATCTGAACTAGTCCTTTTCAAATTTTTATATTTGTCATTAAAATATAATAATATACGAAAATCGTGTTATTCATTTAAATTGTACAAAAAATGTATTTTTTTTTTTACTTCATATTGTTTTGAGTGCAAACTTATGTGTATTTAATTTATGTGAATTATATTTATATTTTATATCCATTTATTTAATAAATAATAAATACACATTGATTGATCAATCAACGTATTGTAAAATTGATACTTATAATATGTTCTATAAATTTATAAACTCAAAACCTATATATATATATACACTCATATAAGACACATACCATTGGCACAAATAATTTGTAGTTAATTATGCGACAAATCAAATATTGAAAAAAATAGAAAATTAGGTAGAAAAATAGGCAACTTAAGATAGATTTTAAAACTTTGTAACATGGATGTAGTCATTAAACATTAACTACGATTTAAGCAATTTAAAAAATACATGGTAAATATTTGTATTTGTATTTTGTATAACTATTAACATTTTATTTTAAAATATTTATAAGTAAAATTAAACATCTGAATTATTCATTACCTTCAAAAAAATGTTGATTTTATCGCCATTAGCATTTACAGTAAATCAATTGATACCTATACCTATTACAAAACTCACAAAGGCGTGTAATTTATTAATTGCATATTTTATATAATTGGCTGTCAAAGGTTAATAAATATTTATTTTTATTTTATAAAGAATACTATTTATAAATTAAATAATTACGTCTGTGTAACGAGTGTCGTCAGTTCAAATAGCAATAATTTTAAATAATTGATATTGAATTTACCAAAATAATACATCGTATATTTAATACGGTAACGAATAATGGTAATTTATTATTAAATATAAGCACTTAAGTCTCTCTCATCACAGAAAATTATGGCAATCTCGATATGCAGATTTATTTTAACAAATAGCCAATTATAATAATATTTTATTTTTAAAAAACTTTATAATTAATCAAATAAAATATACTTGCCATACTTTATAATACAATATTACTTGCACCACCATCGGTACCGATAATTGTACATAAAAAATAATATAGGTAATAAGTAGTAAGTACCTATTTATTCATAATTCAAGGATACAAAATTTTAAACTGAGATTGAAAAACTTTATTTAAATTAAACGTTATAACATATTTACTTTTTAATTTTTTTTAGTTTTTTTTATTTGATTATATTTTTGTCGGTGTCTGTGACAGCTCGACAACTATTTTATTAATCAAAATTATAAAAATATAGAAAGAAAGAAAACAAATACACAAATACAGTATTAAATAATCTAAACAGCTTCCAATTCAAAATTGATTTTTTTTTTTTTTACGACTGCTGTAAATTTAATTTTAAGCAACAAATCATTTATTTATTAATATTTTATAAAAATTTTAATAATAATGATGAATTGTGCACTACAAATCAATATATTTAATAATTTTGCTATAATACATTGATTTTAAATCGATAAAATCTATTTCACTCCTAATCCGAAATTTTATAGTAAAAAATCTATTCTCAATTTGTAAAATAATGGTCTAGTAGTTTTATAGTATCGAGGTCATAACATGTATCTTTGATGTCAAATCAAAATCTTTGTATAACTTTATTTAGTTCATTAGCTAGTACTAGTTACTAGTGTGTTACATGCCAAATCAATATGCATATACGTATTATGTAATATTCATCCACTGATAATAATAAAAAAAAAATGCAGGTATTCTTCGAAATTGCACTATTATTTCCGCTCTGCCGAAAGCGATATATGTTATATTTTCGAAACTACTCATCAGGGAAGTCTGGTACAATATTTCTATTCAAAATCCTGTTCACCGAGACCATTATAATACTGTCCCCTGCAATTATATTTATTCCGGATTCAGTTGCCACTCGACAAGTCAAGTATTATTGTACCACAGTCAATAAGTGCTACAATCAAACATTTCAAAACGTCGTGTGATAAAGTAACGATCGTAATATTATATTTCGGTAAGTACTTTCCAGTTTTATATGAATATATAGTTAAACCTCTCTAGAGTGGACACTGTAGAAAAATGAAAATGTGTCCATAGTGGCATATTTGTAGGAAAAAAGATTATGGACCAATCTGACTCTCATCACCAAATTGTCATTTTATGTATACAAGTATGACAAAATCTGTATTTTTACGAAACTAAAAATGATAATAATATTAAATAAATATTTTTATAACACAATATTTTATACTTAAAATATGGTTACTGCAGTTTCCACAGTCAATATTATTTAATGAATCGAAATACCCAGAAAAATTAACACTAAAACAAGAAATGCAGAACAATTAAAAATTTACTGAAAATTATTTTATTTTATTTTTTAACATAACCAACATGTTCTAAGATAAAATTTAAAATTATTACACAAATATATAAAAGTGATATTATATTAGTTTGACATCGGTCGATTGATAAACAATCCTGATAGACAACAAAGTGGTTAACTCTAAATAAAATAATTTGTTGATCGACCGATTGCGAACTATCAGTACCATAATACTGGTTATAGATTAGATTAGGTTATAGATTTAGAACAAAATATCCCAATTAATTAATAATTGTACCTATATATTATATTATTTGTAACTATAATATATTACATTAATAATACTGTTAACACGTAATTTTACTGCAAGGGAACAGCGATACATATTATACTAAATATTATTAAATTACTATATTACAAAATATATTACTTTATATATTTTATATTTTACTAAATTCATATTTTCAACTTGACTAACTTCAATTGATATTCTTTTTTTAAACATTTTTTTTTTAACTACTGCATTGTATTGTACTGAAACGTATAGCGTAATCAAACTTCAATGCATAGCTTTAGGTTGAACTCTAAAACCATTTAAAGACAATTGGTACTTTGTAGGTCACATTATAGTTTAACTTATAGCAGAAAAAATCATTTCAAATTAAAATAACGTATTACTTCTTCGTATATATTTTGAATTGGGATATTTTTTTTTAGTATCCGAAAACTTCATGTTTTTTTTCAAAAATGTATTGTGTTTAAATTCCCTAATTTATTTTCACATTTTCTGGAAAAAAAGCTGTTGTTTCTTAAATTTTAATTCTTAGTTAATAATGTCTTCAAACAAAATAGTTTTTTATGCACTGTATTAAACTGAATTCCTATTATAGTGCTTTTTTTGAAAGGATGTGAAATAAATGAATTCCACTTGACTGCGATAAAAAAATTATCTAGATCCCTCTAACGAAAACTTTCAAATGTCTATAAATGGTGATTTCAATGTACTTTATATATAATATATATATATATATTTTTTTTTCTTTGGTTCACAATTCATAGTTTTAATGGTTGTATTCATTTCTCAAATTGCAATCTAAGTCAAATATTAAATATCGATTGAACGCTTGCTGCACCAATATAAACTATTGTAAAGGTACTTATAAAATGTATTATATAATACGAGTTGATAGATATATTTGAAAACATTGAGAGTTTCGTAGAAAATGTAATTTTTGTAATTCTTTTATTTTCTTTAAATTTTTTTAAGGTAGAACAAATGACAAGCAAATATTGTACCATCCAAATGACTCTTGGGAAATCAGCTGTAAATATAGTTTTGCAAACTTGAAAATAAATTTCCACATCTAAAATAAAACTGCGTCATATTGAAACGTCTCAGCGAGCATTATTTGTAATAATTATAGAGTTCGTACCTAGATACCTACCTATATAATAAGTAATATAATATGTATGCTTATAAATATATATTGTAGCTGTATGGCTACTGAAATAATGCGATTATAAATTGCACGCGTATAATAACAATATATAATAATATAGCGTTCATTCAATTCAGTTCACTTTTCAATAGAGTCACGTCAGTTTTCAATATCGCGTCTCATTCAGTCATTCGTCGTTAACGTCGGTATTGTCATGCTAAACTGGCCGGCGGCGGTGGTAGCGGGGGCGCATAAGTCGATTACAAAAATATTATCGCCCTCGTGTTCGCCATCAACTATATAATATTATGTATAAGGGTATTGCAGCAGAGTCTCGCACTGTCGGGTCATTATTAAACGTCGGTGGCGGAGGGTGTCGTTTATTGTTATTATTATTTTTCAAGTCGGAAAACCGTCATTGTTCGATGGTAAAAATTTTACTTTTTCTTTTCTCTCTAGTAGAGACTCAAATATTGTACACATTTAATACACAACAAAAAATAAAGTCCGGAAAGAGCTATCAATTATATTCGAAATCGGACGACGGATCCGCGCAGTTTATATAATATAATATATATTTTCTTCCACGTCTATAGTTATTTTTTCCCATTACCGACTATAAAACTTTTCCCGCTTCTTCGTTGTCCGCATATTATATACAGTAAACTTCTTATTTTATTTTGTTTCGTCGGTGGGGGTGGCGGCGTGGGTGATGCAGGGGCGGTGATTTTTTTCCCCTATCTAACGATTTCCGAACTCGTCCGAATTTCTGCCAAAGACCCGTTATCGTTTAGCCCACTGGCGTTCTGGTCGCTTAACGACTTCCTGAGACGACACAAAAAGTCCTAGTGATATACCATATTTGTATACCTATATACTGTGCAACGAGACGGGTTCTTCAAGTATACGTGCGTGGGTCATATTATTACTATACTATCATCATTGAAGGCATGATCCTTGCCGACGATATCGGAATGTGGAGACGTTTCCGAACGATAAATCTATATGTATATAATATAATATTGTATAAAGGGTCCGAAAAGTCCGTTGATTTGTTAACTCTATGATATATAAATATAGGCGCAAAGTTGATATAGTAATAATAAACAAATGTCCACGGAAACGTCTACTACGAGTTGTAAATAATATTAATATGACATAATAATACATATAAGTATATACCTACAGTATAATAATAAAATAATTTATTAAATATTTATTTATGTATTTAACAACCATATAAAACTATCGAAAAATGTGGAACGACTTCGCAATAGCGTTTTAATCGAGCCAAAATATTGACTCAACTCAATAATTTAGTATGGATCGAAAATTAAAAAAAAAAAACAAAACTACAAATGCAAAACAATATTATGATATTACATTTACGAAATTATACAATCATTATGTATATATAGATACCTAACCACAGTATGATATAATTAATTTTGTGTTCATACGTTTTAATGAGTTTTTATGACAGTTTGACATACCTACCTATATGATAAATTAAAAAAAATGTATATGGGTTACGTTAATGATTTTTTATATTCCATAGAAATGACAAGTTTTTTGTAGTTTATTGACGATTGAAGTTTTTTTATGTGGAGACATTGTTTAATCAAATTTACCCATTAACTTTTGAACTGTGTATGATATTAAATTATTACTAAATTAAAACAATGAAAAGTCTTTTAATTTGCTTTAAAGCGATTTTATTTTGTTTTCGTCCATTTCAACACATTTAAACACATTGTTCAAAAAATATTTAAACATCATATAGGTATAAATGCGTAATAAATGTATAAAACTGTTTATAAAGCATGAAAATTAAACGTTTACCTACAATAAGTAGTAGTAGCTGTAGTATTGTTCTTCTGCCACGGCTTGTTTTTATTAAAAAATACAACAATAAATAGGTATACTATCGGTTTTTATAACGACGACTGTTTGTAACGAATTTTAATTTGATAATTTTAACATTCAAACAATGATTATACGGTGTGTAAAACGATTAGGACGATTTTACGATATTTTTCAAACAAAAGAAAATTAAATTATATTATATGTCCGACAAATACGAATAGTATAGTATAATAACAATAATGCCGATAAACCTATAACATGTGTAAGTAATATTTGAATACATAATATTATCTAGAATACACTCATGCACGAGATATTTGCGAAATAACGACGTAGTTTTAGTGGCCCTCACGAAAAAATTATTTCATATAATAACATAGTATTTTAACTTATTATTAAGTATAATAATATTATTAAAATATTTCTTAATAATTATTACTTATAAACTTAAAACCTTGTTATGGATTTTTTTCACAAAATGTCATCGCGTTTGCACAAATTTGCGGCTTATGTTGGACCAAATATTATACAATATATTGTATCATAAAACTCGAAATCCGATTAATGCAGTGTGTATTTATAATACGCAATATGTATATTATATTACATAATATATTTTATAGTATTAATATGGTGGACGCGGGTCGTGGGGCACCGGAGAAAAGTTTCTTCGCTCCACCGGAGACTAAGTTTGCGAATTATTTGGCTTCGTTCAATCCAGGCCAAAGTGCCGGTTAAAATAACATAATAACACTGTGTAGCTTGAATAATATATAGATATATAATTATGTATAGATTAGGACTGCGCTTTCAAGCTTCGGATTGGGCGTATTTAGGCTACGTAAATATATATGTGCACAGTGTACATAGACGCTTGAAAAGCCGTAGAGACCTAATGAGGTTTCCGTACAATACTGTGCGACTGTCAAATTTAATTAACGTAATTCGTTGAGAACGCAGCAGAAGCAGCAATATTCGGTTATAGCCGCTAAACCTGTCCGACATTTTTAATACTCAGGCGTACAAAAAAAAAAAAAAAATAGAGTAAAAGAACACCGCTCAAGCTTGTACAACAGGATCATTTTTAAAACACGCTACTCGCTTTGTCCATAAATCCGTTAACGTTACTTAGTCATAATGTTATTATATAATATTATTTTAATATGTCGTCAAAAATCGCAACGGAGTTGATGAAATGCTAAACAAAATTAGATTAAGTCTTGAGGTATTTTTTTTATTTAAAAAGCCGTTTAATCATCACAAACAAAAGCGATGACATATTATTAAAATCCGGTCACGTAATGCGCGTATTATCGCTTTAAATAAATAATTTTTTTTTTTATATTTAAAATAAATATATACCTATGTGATTATAGCATAACCGACATTTTTAATACGAGTGATAAGGTACCTATTATAATATATACATATATTACTTAATAAATAAAAATTTTAATTTCATAATTAATTTTATCCATAAGACGATAATGTTGTTAAATTATTTCAGAGCACAATCAAATAGCTTTGTATGTGGAGAAAGAAAGAAAAAGAGAGAGAGAGAGAGAGAGAGAGACAAAGCGAGACAGAGAGAAAGAACGAGATATTTTGATATTTTATAGTGATTGTTGCCGTGTAGTACAAGATTCCAAGTAAGTTTAGTATAGTCGTATGGAAATAATTTTTACGATCCACATAATTCCTTTTGTTATCTTTTCCCGTCCACTGAGCGTGTATAGTTAAACATGTTGTGTAATTAAAGAAGACATTTTACACGAAAATATATTAAACGCTCATCGCTGTGTGTGCTAGCCTTTTCAAAACGGCGTGTATATACTTAAGAGTTAAGACCGGCTGGTGTTTATTTCATTATATAGTTCGTTATACTGCAGTGTGCGTGCACTTAAAAGCGACATACGTGTACATCGCGTATTATAACTAAATATTTTAAGCCGAGAGCTCAGTTCTCGAACGAGCTAACTATTAACTAAATACCTTCGTGTTGTTATTAATCAATAAGCAGAATGTATATGCGCGTTAATAGACGATAAATTCATATTCAAACCATTTTGTAAGTGTAAAACGCGGTCAATCGATTTCGGAATATCATGCGCATTCGAATACGATATATTATTATTATTTCACATAAAATATTATTGTATAATAGTAATCCGCGTCGTTTTATGTAATAGATACATCGATGCAGACATCTCGAGCTAATACACCATCATAACCTAACCTAACCTAATCTAACCTAACCTACACGTCATCGTCTCTTTGGACGCGTTTTCGAATATATTTCCTAATGAAAAACAAAAACATAAAAATAAAACAATCCATACGCGGTACTATATAATAATTTTTGCAAGTATAGACTAGTCATGGGATAAGGATACGGGAAGAACGCGCGAGTGCCTATGATATCCTTGTTCGCGACAAAATACCAGACAGGTGTCCATTACGATTCAATAATAAGAAGTAATTCGAGTAATGTTTGGACCGCAGTTTTGCACGTAGGTATATATATAAGTATTATAATGAAATTATAATATTATGATGTACCTTCGAGTCGCGGCAATCGTGCACAGACGTAGACGAGCGCGCTTTTCTAAAAAAAAAGTATTCTCCCACCACAAATCTATGGGCACAGGGCACACGGGACAACACAGCTGTTTTGACTAATAACGTTTTACATTACCTGCGCGATATGTGCATAATATTATTTCGTTGTCACAGGTGGTTGGCTTGGCGCGTGCACATGCTCTCCGTCGGTCGAGTCGATTAGTCCCATAACACACTCGTAAAGCTTAAAATATCTTATAATAATATAATACAGTATACTATTATTTATCTATCATGTAGGTGCACAGGTATAACGATGGCGGCGTCGAGTGCTGACCGAGATGGCTCGTTTATTTTTACGCCGAATGCCGATCATACGACACGCAAGCCGAGTGGTCCACGGACTGAAAACGAACGCGAGAGATTACGAGATGACGGAGAGTGACTGACTGCAGGGCGCGCGGGCGACACGCTTTACCGGTCTATAATAACACTGTTATTGATGTAAAAATACATTGTACACCGCACAGACGAGATAACGAATTTTTTTTTTTTTAATTTTATTTGCAATATTGTTATAATAATATATAATATTATATTGCACAGCGTTGGGTGTTGGCGTTCCGCTGATCCGCGACATCCGCGACTCGCTGACCGCACGAACGGTCTCGTTGGCTGTGGGTCGTCGTGAAAAACAGATCGGAAGTCTACAGCCGGTGCGGCGGAGACGCGCGACAAATGATGGCGCAATATTGTTTAAGAAGAGGAGTATTGCGAACGTTCCATATAAATTATGATGAGGACGTTACACAATTATGTACGACTATTATTGATATAGACAGTATTATACGTGCGCAGTCGTAAATTTTCAATTGCAATGTCCGCTGTCACATATACGAACGACAGTTTTAATCGATTTGTTAAAATCGTATCCACATTTCCGAACACAATTATTTGTTATTTATTTATATATATATATATATATATATATTGCGTGTGTGTGTAAATATGGTCGGACAATGTTTTTGATAGTTTTAAATTGATATTACTACGACACACACTGGCACACTGCACACATGTTACGAATTATTATAGAAAACTCCGATAAGACTATAAATTAAGTGTGTATGTATGTATATAATATATATAAACAGCCCAATCCATTCAACCAGCTGCACTCGCTTCATGGTAATCTTAAGTTATTATTTTTTTAAAAGTGGGCATTGACTAGTTAAAAAATTTCAAATGTTAATTTACAACTTTTTAGCTTAACTAGTTACTTCATCAATTTTCCAATTAACTTAAGTATTATAAGAGCTTATACTGTTAAAATAATTTAGATTTTTTTTAATCATTTTAAAAATAATCCATTAAGTCAAATAGAAACATTTTAAATAAAATGTATGATTTTTTAACTATTTACTTTCTTGTGTTAAATTAACTTAAGTTGAAATAATAATTTTCATATTCTTGCTTACCATTAATTATTAAACCTTATACGCGAAGTAACCAGTACATTTTTAAAACAATCAATACTATTCTAGGGTATAGAAATAATATACATATAGTTTATAAGACAAAAGTATAATATGCTAAATTATAATCATAATAAGTATCAATTTATAAAATGAAAAAAAACCTAAGAAATCATTATCATAATATTTTTTTCAGTAAAAATACTTCAGTCATTATAACTCATATCAAAAGAAATATTTTTTATTTTTAAAATCACATAAATTGATTTTTTATTAGTCTGATCATTGTATAAAATACGAGTGAATGCGTGATAGGATTTTTTTACAACACTGTAATTATTATATATTATATAATATAGATAAAAAAAAAATTAAGAGAATTATTACGCATTACTTATTTTTTTTTCTTAAGAATCTAACTCGATGATGGCAATAATGAGCGTGCGTAGAATAAATAAAAACATTTTCATTGGCCGTTAATTTCCTTTGTTAGATTAAATATAAACATTACGTATATTATTTAAATATATTACGATCTATGACAATTATTAACAAGATGGTTGATATGATTTTTATTTTGCTCACATTATATTATAATATTATTATACAAATCTGATTATTTTTATACGTTAAGGAGCACATTACATTATACGAGTAAATAATAAATTTAAAAAACAAAACCTTAGCACAATCATATGGAAATATTTCTATACATGTACATAAATCGTTGAAATCAATCTGATTGATTCTTCAAAAATGCAGTCAAGAATAAATTCAGGAAACAAGTTCTAACATAACGATATTACGAACAATTTGCAATCGTAAATATTTTTTCAATATATTATATGTATTCCCAAAATATTTATTTTAGAAAATTTTACCGTTATACAAAAGAATAAACTTTCCAGTATCAATAGATTTTTTTATTAGCTCATCATATAAATACTATCTTATAGAACTGTAAACTGAAAGTTAAATAGGTGTAGATACTGTAATTAATTAGTTATTGCTTTCACATACAATGAAATTAAAAAGTTTCGTAATTAAATTTCCTAAAACTATGAATACAAAATTATTCTAATACCATAAATAATTTGTAATAATAATAATGAAAATTAAAACATTTATTAAAACTTAATATTGATGTCTGTGGACTGTGAATTAATAATAATATAAAATATATAATATTATAATAGTATCAATTCAAAATAAATGTCATTACTAACATAACTCATTAGTCATTAGTCATTACTCATTCTCATTATCAGTGGTATTGTAAACTTATACTGTATAATTTACATTTAGTTTTTAAAATTTAGCATAAACTGAAGGCATTTAAGATGATTCGAGTTTATTTCGTAAATGTGACTTTTTAAATTAAGATTACCTATTTATTTTTATCTGCATCCCACGTGAATATTAACTATAGTGTCTAGTTACCATGAATATCCGTTGTGTCGTACAAAATACACTTGATGTTTGGTTGGTATTGATGTGGAAATGCTAAAACAACGCAACAAAATACGAACAAATTATCCCTCTTGCAATACATTTTCATAAATCGTTTTAACATACAATATTTCATCATAATATAACAGTCGAGTTTGAAACGAGCTTTTGTTTCCACCCAAATAAACTCTCGTAAATATACCATACATATTTTGTACTAAAATGTAATTATTACATCTGAAAATTAGATTAGTTTGGAAAAACTTGACGAGAATATTAAAACGTCCATCGTATATTATGTTTATTTTTATTTATTCTTTGAGAAGATAATGGGATTCCACTGAACATGTCCGCATGGGGTGACTCCAAAATAATAAACTATTATTTTATATAATACGTAAATATAGATATTATTAAAATATTATTATAGAATGTGTACCTTTAAATTCCTGAATATTTTACAAAAAAAATTCTCCCTAAATCGAATAAAAAATAACCCGACATTTTTAATATTAATTTCGATAAGTACTCTAAGTCGTAGGAAAAACAGGGTTTTGTAATTTAAGAGATGCCAGACTCTACAGACGAATGGTTTAGGATCTTTTATAGTCAAGGAGATAATTACAAATTACAACCAGAGAAGAAGTGGAAATGATCTGGGAGTTAGCAAATCTTGCAGTTTTGTGACAGACGCCTGCCAACTTTTGAAGGGGACTTCCCACAACATGAAATCTAGAATAACAGGCTTAAGTAGGCTTCTAAAAAGGAATTACGTGAAGTCTACGTTAAATGGCGGACACTGGTCGGCAATATTACCCCAATAAAATGTCATAAAAAAATGTTAATAAAAATAATAATATATATTATATATTATAACGCCTAGTACGCTAACGAGGGCTCTAGACTTCTTGTATCCATTCTTATGCACTAGAGCTGGCTGTCTCCAATTCTCAATGTGCACAACTATAATTGGTGTATTTTTGATGATTTCAATAAACGATGCTGCAGGGACAAAAGGGCTTTATGAAAATATTTCACTCCCATGTAGCGTGGTTCCAAACAGCATTAAAAAAAATAAAATAAATACAACAATATTATGACCCCTTACGGCCTTACCGCGTGAAACGAGAAACATCAGATCATATTATTATAGTTACTATACTACGTTACGTTTGTACGAAATTATATATTCAATAATTGAACAATATTATCACATAATATTATCGACTGCACTCTGGGATTTCGATTCATTTATCATAATTGTTCAGACACAACTGCCGCTTTTCACATCATATTAATATAATAATAACGTGCGTGGTGTGCCCACTTCGTATATCGTAGAAGCCGATCTTCCGAGTTGTCCCACAGGAAACCCGGAAAACAAAGAAGTCAGATTAGATATAAGTCTTTGAAGTTTTATACACAAGCACGATTGTAGAAAGGTACACATGAGGAAGAACATAATATTAAACGGCATCGTTGCTATATAGTAATATTAATATGTTAAGTTTTCGGTGCGCATTGTTGTTGTTCGCGGTTTTTGTTATTCCGACCGCGCGATCAACAGAGAAATTTGAATACTCCAAAGACGACCGAAAACCGACGACCGTGCTCGGCGGCTCGTTCAATTAAGACGCCTTTTTTACCGTTTCAGTTTTTTTCTCTTCTCTTTTACATCTACCGCTGCGGATTACCATCTCCATACATTATTATAAACTTATTTGCGTCGTGACAAGCGCGTGCGTTTTCCTACGTGTTCGGATTTTGATATCGTCAGCGACGTCCGACCACGAGATCTTGCGCCCGTGACTGCCCTCCCGTGAAAACCCTAGTCAGAAATATAATAACGATACCGTTGTATGACGACCGGGAGGAAATCGTTTCTTCTGCGGGGTAGAGTTTCTGGCGGTGGTGGGAGGTGAAGGAGTACGACCACCGACCAACAGCAACGGCGACGACTGACGACGACGACGACCGGCAGCGATGACGGTCGTAATAATATAATCATAATAATAATAATAATAATAATATGCTCGTGGGATTCCGTCGCGGTGCGTTAGTTTGATATTATTATTATTATTATTATATGGCCGGAACGTCGGCGACGCGTAAAGGAAAAATATTATACCGGCTGTCGCCGCGCTCGCAAAAAAAAAAAAAAAAAAAATAAATAAATTTTAAATTAAGTCTGGGAATCGAAAAATTTCGCCAACCGTGCACACATTATTTTATAGTATGTATAAAACGGCGCGCGTACCTATACACGCCAAGAATTTCGTCGCGTGATGCCCGCCGACCAGCGGCACATTTTCACAGCGCGTTCTCGTCGCGTATATTTTATGTACGATATATCTACCACACAATACGTATAATATCGCGTGCATTTGTACAATAGGTGATGAATTATACGACCTCTGTCCGTATATTATATTATATCTCTGCAGCGGTATAATGTATTTCGTCGAGTGTGCGCCGACGAACGTGTCGCGCGCGTACAACCGAAATATTCGCACGACGAAACGCGCTCCCGAAACGTCAGCGAGCATAATCGGCCGCCGCCATCAATTCGTTTAAGAGCAAATTCGTGACGGCCGCGATATATCAACCGCCGGACAGGAGGGTCGGACGGCGAGTTTCTCGAAAACCGATTCCGAACATCCGAACGGATGCCATTCCAGTGTTGTGGACGTTTACGCACAGGCAGTACTTAAATCGTGAACGATTAAGTAGAGAAACCGAGTTCAACGATTAAAAAACCGTTTTCCCGGGTCAAAATATATTTCAAACGCAGACCCCGGACCCCCACCCCCTACCGCATGAAAACCTCTAGAGTATTTTATTAGACACTACATTCTCCCGTGATATAATATATAAATTAAAAATATAACTCGTGTCAGCATTGTATATATTGTGTATTTGTGTTCACCTAAATAGTCGTATTTGCATAATATACTAATATAATAGGTAGTATTATATTATAGAGTTGTCACTTTTATAGAATAATAATCATCAACACTTGTGTTCAATTATGATTATTAAAATAATAATAAGTAAGTTTAATATAATATAGTAACCGCGACCAGTCCAGTAAACTACATAATATTCTGGTCTTCTAAATCGGTGTACATTATATTGTTACTTTTTTGTTAAATCAATGCGCCAATGTACGTAGAATATAATATTTTGCTATTTAAAAATTTTTATTATTTTTTTTTTTAATCATTGATTAATGGTAAAAACTAAATTTTAAAATTAAAAATTGTCATTTTTTTAATTGAATGCCCCGATGATATTATATTATAACCAGTTATTGTGCCTAAGTATATTTACGTTGTTCACGGGAACCGATGCGAATCATTTATAGTGCGGCGCTCGGTCGGTAAACAGTAAACGAAAACAAACGTGATCGATGGCATTCGACGATCGATATGCAATGTATATCACGTACATGCACCTCCCCTCCCTATTTAGAAACAGTATATTGGAACGAAAGTAAAATAAATATTTCTTGGAGAACGATTAATCGTATATAGCGAGTGCTCGATGACGTCCGATGAAATCCGTATTTACGCGGCGGAACTGCGGCCATCATCGAAGACCGAAGTAAGTATACAGGTATATTATATATCACATAAAAAAATAACCGTGTGCGGTCTTTCGGTTAAAACTATACGGGTGCGTCTAGATAGATGTTTGTTCGGACGGGAAAACGAAGAATTCGAGGCGGAAAACGAAATGATTTATCCGAGTGGAACATAATAATATGATATTCTCTTCCTACTAGATACTATACTGCTGAAGTTATTTCATTGTTTCGGGTAATCGCGTGAAGGGCACACTCACACAGCGAGAAAAACGACGGTTCCCTTATTACTCCCCGTTGCTCTATAGCAGACGTCGCACTTGTACAACGACAGATATAAATTCTAAGAACGTTACCGTGAGCGCGAAATGAAATTTTAAAAGCAAAATATCGTCTCAAACAATTCATATACCTACTAGGTTTGTGCGCTGTAGGTTTATATACGCCGCGTCGCCAACGAATGATGGGTTTTATGATTACTGTGCTGTTTTGGAGTGCCATTTGTGATCAATTTATTTCGATCTACTCGAGTATCAAATTTTAATGTTGTACATAATATATATATATATATTATAAAAAATTGTTGATAGTTTATATCACTAGAAAATTAATTATAAATAATTAATTAAATTTAATAATAAATAAACTAAATTAAGGAAAAATAGTATTATTTTATTAATCTTAGTGATTCCGAATTTGATTATTTTATGATGAAACTTCAAATAGAACTGTACACTATATAGTATATATTCTCTATAATTTAATGTTTAATGATAGGTAGACAGATTGCTTCACAAAGAAAAGCTTATTTAAACATGACGAGAAATATGATACTACTATAGTTCTAAGCACCTATAGGTTAAGAAGGGATGCGCCTCTTTGTAATAAAACACTATATTAATAGTTGTCAATAAATGTGCGATATAGGTTAGGTCATACAGTAATGATACTGTAATACTTTCTACCGTTGCTTTCTTTTCCCGTGTTTAAGAATTAATTTTTTTTTCTTAAAAAGTCCAAAGCCTGGAAAAATATTAAGAAAAGCGCTTGAGTATAACTAAATATATATATTAAAGCTTTTATATAAAATGTAATATACATTATATGTAATAAGGTAATATCTTAAATTTGATTCTCTGATAGATAAAAATAAATTAACAGATAACATCATGAAAAAGATCTCGACTAAAAATTTCCCATAACCACTTGAACTAAATAGAACTGTAAGAATATAAATATTATACTTTATATTCTGTTTTAGTAATAATGAAAATTAATAACAAAAATTAGTCATTAATTATATTATATACTTGTTAGTTGTTACACAGGTGCTACGTTATAAATTGAATAACATGTATTTATTATATCTAATTTAGGTATACATTTAAAAGACATGTGAAAACATTTTGATGGGTTAAACCCTCACCTCCCCAAGTTCACACTTAATTGTTACTACTTTAAATATCCTTATTCCTAGTTACAAGGTATGTAATTATTATGCTTTATCACTATTCATAATTCTTATTTTAATTTTAATGATTGTTTACTTTGTTTTAAGAACACAACATAGATGGACAGTACGTAGAAATAAATCAAATTAAACAATAACAATTTTTTTTCATCTTAAAGTTAACATTTTATAAGTTTATTATGAGTTTTTATGAGTAAAACCATTGAATTGGTTATATGTTTCTGTAATCTAATCATTTATTGTAGTTTTTAGCCATTTCAGCTTAAAGTTATCCAAAGACTGAAGTACCGGAGAAGCTTGAAATTTCAGCACAGAATTATTTAATCTATTGTGAGATCTCAGTTCGAGTCCGTATGGTTCTGACGTATATTCGTATAAATTATTTTAATGTATCGTTTAATAATTATATATAGATATTCAACATAAATTAAAATTAAAAACTATTTGTTAATAAATAAACACATGCAGTGTACAGAATTGATGCCAAAACATTAGATTTATATAGGTTTGCGAACAAATACAATAATGGCCAGATAAACATTATGACATTGACGGACCGATTTTATTGAGAATTTGTGAACGTTGTTTTTTTTAAATATTACGCAATTTAGCATCATCGACTATCGTTGATACTATTATTGAATTTAAAGAGCCGTAAAAACTATACGCTGTAATACACTGGTGCGCGATAATAATTATTGCTGTAGGTTTGAGCGTAAGACGTCATATTTTTTTTTAAATAAATAACCAAACGCCAGACAGCTGTGGAAATATTATAGCCGTTAGAAACGCACACGAAACACAAGAAAACCGGCTGTACTATACTCGGCATACTCGCTCGATACACGATTTAAAAACGCCATAAATATGGTGATTAATTATCATTACAACAGTAAACGAATTTCGTTAAATATAAAACAGTGAGTAAACCGAATTCCATATATAAACCATATTGACATTTAAATAAAACTAAATAAAACGTATTTATGAATTTATTTAACTTATATAATAAGACAAAATTGGATATCAAATAAAATTGCATTAAACCTATTGACTTCAATCTATAATAATTGTGTGAGACGTAACACCAAGATCGTTATTTTTTTGTTATTTTAAAGTTTCGTCCATGTGCACTTCTAAGCTAAGTGGGTACATAATTTTAGGAAAATGTACGAAAATTTTAAATTTGTATTCTACAGGTTATAAAAAACATAAATTCCTTCTAATAATTTGATCCTAATCGATTATTTTTTTTTTTTTAATTGGTCAATATGTTTTATTTATCAGTCTAAACGTAATTTTAGTAATTGTACTACTATAATATTAACTCTCAAAAAACATTTTTTTTTTCCGAATAAAACATATCGTGGGTATCTAAAATAATATATTTAGTATACCTACCTGCTTATATTAAGATTTATTATGTTATAATGATACATTCAGTACCGTCGACCGTACGAAAATCTATCTACCTGTGTTTTATTCACAGCACGGCGATTTTGCACTTATAACACCTGACCCGCGTCCTATACATATTTTATAGGTAACCACGGCTTAGTATTCACTTACAATACTCGACCCGTATTTTACCTGGACGATCTTTATACATAAAAAAGGTCATATTAATGTAATCGCATTTCACCACGTTAGGAATCAAAAGATCTCATCTTGCCATGATTTTATATTATTATTATTATGGACACAAAAAAAAAAAATTATACTGAATATTATAGGACATACAAATCCATAAAAAAAAAAAAAACAATAATATATTTCAATAACCAATTATTTATATTACATTCATGATTTGAAGTAATATGATATTAAAATAGGACATATAGAACTAATTAGTTATGAATCAAATTAATACATTTTTATGAAAATATGATTTTAGAAGTGCGATTATATCTTTTAGAACTCCCCACATCGATTTTTATAATATTTAAAAATAAGATAACTTAAAAAACTGTGATATTGTAACATACAGTATTGAACACATTTTGTTATTTATTTTAGTCCAAACTATTTTTTCGAGTTTGAATCATTATAATGTCATAATAAATATAGCTTAAACAAAATATATAACCTTGCATATTTTATATCATACATAAATGTATGTTATTCACGCGAAAGTAATATTAAAAGTACCTACCTAATGTTTGTAAAATAAGATATATATACATTTATTTATTTATATTTCTACTTATTTTGTACCCGCAGTATAGATATTAACGATGTGATAGTTTTCATACCTCATATATAATATTATAGCAACCGTGATTATTCGATGCTGAATCGTAAAACATAATATACCTACTATCTTGTGTGCTGTAAAATAATAATAATTTGTTTTTCTCTCACCATACAAATTGCGAGATAACGATTGTCTCGTGTCGATATACTATATTTATACAGTGTAACTGTGTGCACTGTGCATTTACAACGTATACCTAAGTATACGTATTATTGCCAGCTCAGCTATAGTATTACTCAAATATTGTTGAGAATTTTTTAATGTTACATTATAATATGTTGTATAATTTCGCATACAGATCTGTGTGCGCATAGTTGCACAGATTCTTCTAAAGTGAATCTGATCATAATGTACGTATAATATGAGTATTAATAATAATAAACATAACAAAAAAATAATGTTTGCAGCCGCAGTGGTCGGAACAAAACGCGTTGCGTTCGTCAGCTGTGCTTGTAGACTACTGTACATTGATAATAATCAGTGACGCAACTATCGATGACGTTGGTGGCGCCATAATGTCGTACCGGACCGATTATCGGTTCGATTTTAAATAAAATAATAAATTGTAACGATTTAATCTGCTGACATATTTCTGCCTTATTTTTCAGTTGTGTTTTTGATACCTACCAAACTGATTGTTTAAAAATTATGTCTCGTGACTGGACCGTATTAAAATATGCACTTGCACTCCCGTCGGTAGATACCTATAGTTGCGGCACTGATTATTTGATATTTAGATAGGTATGCGTATAGTTTGTATATTACCCGGTAAATAAGAAAAAGAACTGAAACGTCTCCGAACTGGCCTGCAACACTATGACATTACTTGTGCTGAAATTGTTTGATGTTCCTCTCCTGCAGCAATATGGACCACGTGCAGTTGACTGTTCGGTCGTCGTAATCACACTGCCGCTCGTTGCTGGGAGTCAGAAAGGGATCAATGTATTATGAGGGGTGTATTGTTACCACTGAGGGTTCATGGTAGGTAGACGACGACCAAAATTCAATACATGTATAATGTGCAGAGAAGTATTCAGATTTTTGGTGCTCCGGTGCTAGTTTTTCAGCATTCAACAACTAGTCCATATAAATGTCAATTTGTTTTCAATAGTATTAGATACAGGTTATATATAATTAAATAGGAAGCACAAATTCAAAGAAGATAATTTTAGTTTATTTTCAAAGAACATGATCACGGTGTTATTCAATTAGTCGCTACATTATTAGTACATTAATCGAAATTGATAAACACAGATTTGAACAATATGACTGGAGGCTAAGGGCCTAAATGTGGTTGCAATTTTATGACATGCTATACTTCTATAGTCTATCCCACGAAAAAAGTATATGGCGTTTTTATGAAAACAGGGTATTCTTGCGCATCCTCACACCTAATAACTCGCCCTCACATTGCACCTTTCTTTCATGGGACAAGTTATCGATATGTTTGTCGGAAATAGAATATCACACGATACAAATCCCTCTTAGTCAGGTAAATAATATTTATTTTTTTAATTAACCAATACCCTCCAATTTAATCTTCTTTGAATCTGCACCTATAATACTTGGCGGTTGGTTAGTAGAAGTACTTAGTCAAGAATCGGGCGGCGGAGAGAATAATGAAAACACTGACGGTGGACATTATTTTTATTTTCAGAATGACCTTCGAAAAATATTGTGAAGGTTAGTTTCCACTAATTGACATATAGAACGTAAAGTACGTGTTCCTATCACAACTAGAGGCGCCTAACTTTTGGCAAACAGAACAGCGAGAGTAAGAAGAATGGAAACTGAAAAAATTATGGTGCGGTTGACAATATAATATCAGATGTATTGGTTAATTGATTATATAATATATAACGGCACACCAATAAACTTAATATCAATGGTTTCCACTTTCCACTATATATACATATATGTTTAAAAGCCTTTTGCTGAGATTGTTTAGATGGTAGCTTTTGGTATACCAGTAAACCAAAATGTTTAAAGTTTTTACTACACTAAAAACCGCCTTATCGTGTTCTTAGATTTTTTCAACAATTTCGTGTGTACAGTCGTGACTCGTAAAATATTAATACTTGATTTTTCATTTAAAAACTTTTGTTATCATATTTATACAGCGTAGTTTTGGTGTCACAAAACCGAATAATATTAGTTCATAATTAGTTTTACGATAACGATATTAAATATTAGTTGACTGTAATAATTCTAAGCTGGTCCATGTATTTGAAAATAACTATTTTAACTAAATTTAGTAGGTTTGTTTAAATCGTCTGTCTACTGATATCGCAAAATCCAAATTTCTGATCCTTCGAATAGTATTTCGTAATAATTTAGATGTAAACTTGAAAAATAAATTAATTGACGGTGTGCATTGAAATAACAAATACAAAATTATAAAAATATATATTTTGATGTATTAGTTGAAAATATTTCTTATTTTTCAATAATATGATAAATTTAATTAAATTTGATAATTACGAACTTTTGATCCGAGTGAAATTTAACCGAATATTACGGAAAGCTCAATAACTACTGTTGGTAGGTACCATAAGATTTTTAATTAAAACAATCAATTTTCAATTTTAGATGTCTGTGATTACTACAGGATGTGATTATTGTGAGATAAATGCTTGTATATATTTGAACTGTTCGTAGCAGACTTACGCAATATTATAGCAGCGTATCACACATTATTATATAATAGTATTGGCACTGACTTCTATCAAAATCATCATCTGCACATTCTATAACATGAAGGTAGCAGTATTTTTCGTTTTTGGTGGTGCTAAAGGAAAAAGCTCATCGGGAAGCTAAGTAGGTATCTCCAAAAATAAATTCAATAGCCACTCATTTCATTTGATTCTAATTATTTTAATTGATATAAGTTATGAATTCGAGTTGTTAATTATAGTGAAAACTTGAATTAAAGTTTTCGATTATAGATGGCCAACTTTACAGAAATTATATTTTATCTGTGTAAATAATAAAGTTCGTAAAAAAATAGCTTCACCCCTTTTATAAGTAAACGCATTAAGCCCCGATTGTGTTTGCTCGTGCGCAGCTCCGTGTCCCTGTCGCTAAACTTTAGTCACGATACCCTGTTTCCCACCGCAGATTAATGGCATTATAATAAATAATATATATAAATCGACGAACGTTCAAATGTTTAGATTCCCGAATTCGCTAATTCCACACGCGCAAGGATTAAGGTTGGAATAATGCTCCATACACACGCATGGCTCAACACTATAGAATCCACCGGGTATGAACGATGTGTGGTGTATCACGTACTCTAATCTGCAGTGTTGAGTAATATCTAGATAATTGTATCTATACATAATTTATTTAGCTAATAATATTTATTTTTTTATCTTGCATTGTAATCCTAAGCATCTATTTATGTAAACAATTAAATAAAATTGATATTTAGGATGAATTATTTAGATAATCTTTTGTTGCAAGATTAGCCAACACTTATTTATTTTATTTTGTGGGGGGGTTAATTATTTGTACTTATGTTATTTTGGTTGTTTTATGCATTTTATTGTGTTATTTTGTAATTTATTGTTCATTTTCAATTGTTTTCACCTTATTAAACACAACAGTGATGTGTAATTGCGCGGCGTATAATTGAAAATAAAATAAGAGATAAAAAAATAAATATTACAATTTTATATCTTATACACGTCTGGTAAAATTTAAACCCAGATTTGTATCACTCAAATTTTCTATGCTTGAAATTTGAAAATATATAAATTATAAATATTACTAAAACGTAGTTTGGTAACTGACCCTTTTCTTTTTATTTAAACAAATAATCGCAAAATTAATTCAAAGAAATTAATTTTAATCTACAGTTGAATTTATATTATAATGTCATTTCAATAAATATTTAACTGACTATTATAGATATGAACCAGATACTTATAATAAATACTAGGTATATAAAATAAAACTAATATAATATCAGTCTAATTTGAAAAGTTATTTTACGCATTTAAAATGAATAAATATTTAATCTTAAGTTTCTAAACTTATTGAAAACAATATGCTTCAATATTTCAGTTAACCTATATTGGATTTATGTGGAGGTTTTGATTTCACTAAATTTAATTTATATAAAAACTAGATGTTATAAAAAGCTTAAAATGACAAATAATTACTTCAAAGTAAATAAATATGTTCGTAATTTTTAATATAATATAAAAAGTTAAAATAACGATTGCGAGTTGCAACGAATTAACATTTTTTTGTTAATATTTTTTACCTAACATAACCTGGTTATAAGATAGATCAGATTATTTTTTTGTTTTGGATGGTCCAAGTATACGTCTTGTAATATCAACAATATTATAATCATCATATTATTTTATAATATAAGAGCTATGTTATATGGAAGTGGTAAATCGTTATATGTTTACCGTTTAAATTGTTTATGTCTAATTGTTTTCCTAATTCACTTTTAAACAAAAACGTGATAGGACTTTAGTGCACTATGTAGATCGATGAGAAAGTGCTAAAAGTCGGGTTTATATGAATTCCCAAAGGACTTAATTTAATCTAATTAACGTCAATTATATAGAAACGTCGAACGTCGCTACTTAGAGTAATAATAATATAATACATAATGCGGCTATTAAAATTCTGCTATAAACTAGAATTACGCCGGTGCGAGAAGTATTATTATAATAGTAGAAGTACTAAAAATTAATTACGATTTATTCACGATATTAAATTCCTTCTCAACATGTTTTTAATGCATATATATATTTTTTTTAACAATATTGAATTTACACACAAAATATATGTTATACGCATTCTACTTGGTATAATGTTATACGTATTATTATTAAGTACTCGTAATTATACACAAACTGGCTCGTACACCGTCCGGTTAAATGTATTATTTCCCTCCACGGACCGATGGAGTTACACGTTATTCGGAATCAAAACGATTTATATAGGTACGAGAACAGCAAGACGCGAACTTATCGCTTCAAATTATACACGGTATTTACACTGTGTGGGTTTAATCGTTTTACTACTTACACGAGCTACTGTTTAGAAAAAAAAATGTTGATATATATATATATATTGTACATTTATTTGCAGTTTTGTTTTTCCTAGTTTTTAGCAGCGCGAAATATTTGAAAACCTGCAGTCTTTTATAATAATATAAAATATGAGCATTATTTCATTAACTAGTTAAAAATTAATATTCTAATTACCTAACTTAAGAACTTAACTAGTTTTATTTACTCTTGATATAAGTTAGTTTTTCGTTTGATTTAAAATTAATCCATCAAGTTAAAATCAAAAATGTCAAGAACATTTTTGATTTTAATGGTTATACATATTATTTACTATTTACACAGTCTTAAAATAAATATAATATAATACTATAATAGTAGTTATAAATTATTAACAATATAAGTGCTATACTTATAGAGTTTTCGTTATCTTAATAAAATAATATTACATAATTACAAATAGGTACGAAATAATCTTTATTTGATCTACGTACTAATTATGAAAGTGGATGTTTTTTTAACCTTAATAGGTTAATATTAAAAAAAAAAAAATCATATTAACTTCAAACTTTGAAAGTTAAATATACAGTGTTGTTTGTAAATTGTTTAATAACTAACTTGTAACCTAACAATCCTGCAATGTTCACTGAACTTATCTTCACCTTAACTCGAGTTAATTATTTTAATAATTAAAAATGTACAACAATTAAATAATAAGAATTCTATTTTTTCGACAAGTTACCGTCAGTTAGGGGCTACGAGTTATAAAATATACGAAGACTAACCTATTTTTTTTTATATTCACACTGCATTCGATGTTTTACATTTGGTTATACAAATATTAGATTGATTACAAAGGGTTAAATGCAAATAGTTTATATTTGATTATTTATTTAATCTTTATTGATCTATATGCGGACAGCTTTAAACCATGATTGGTTTCTGGTGATCGACGAGAATACTAACAAGTTGCATATTTTTTTATATTTGAATGAATTAATTTTAAAATGCAAATGAGTATAATATTAACAGACAACAGAAAATAGTGATACATTGTTACTCATTATTCAATTCTGATAATATATTTTTGATTATACTTTTATAGTCTATATTGTATATTTTATTAAATATAATTATAATTTATCTCTAAAGTGTTTGAAATTCACACTTTTATCTTAAGATCTGCGAAAATGGCACTTTAATGAAGAGTACTAATTCCTATACTGGGAATGCGCAATTAGTAAAAACGCGTTAAGTGAATCTTCATTAATTGGACGGTTGCATGAATAATATTTGTGTATATTGCAAGTAAATTATAAAAATTAATTATTTCATATATTTAGATTTTTTTTTTAATTTTTGGGCGTTACACCCACATGTTAAGTCGTTGTATAATATCACATAACAAATTTATGTTCAACAGTTCCAATTTTTGTAATAAGGTTTATAACAGACTGTATTATTGACTTATGATGCAAAACACATTATTTAAACGTTATATTAAAGTACAGAAAATGTTCATGTATTTAATTTTGATAATAGGTCAATACTCTTTATAATTTAAAGGTTATTGAATAAGTTTGAAACTAGTAAATACAAATTTGCTATGTGGTGTAACATGTTTGTAAAACGGAGTCAATCCATGTGGGAGTGATGTCCTTATAACGAATGAAATAACATAAATTTGATACCTACACACAGTAGATCAGTCATCCACTATTGGTCATATCTCACATTTAAACTAGAAAATAATCCGACATGTTGCCACCGTACAATAAACTAAAATACGAAAACTTCGCCTATTCGTAACCATATTTTGATAACCAAAATCTCTGCAATCGTTAATTTATAACAAGAACTCTAACATCTTTTGTAATCCGATTAAGATATAGTTATGATAAAATAAGTTAGACGGATTAGTGGTCATAACTTACAGAATATTTAGGTATTAAAATAATTGTACGTACGTAATATATATTTAACAATATAATATGATGCGCAATTCTCGGATTGGATTAATTTACTTTCGAATTCGTTTACAGTCAATCATAGGTACAATATAGATACTTTTCATAAACCTTATTACCATGGTATAAATTGATAATATATATTGTTTTTAATCATAGGTGGAATTATAATCTAAAACACAAATCCAATTCAACAATCATCGTTATTATATATTTTTATAAACGCATATTTGCCACGCGGTTACAATTTTAACACGGTCCATTTGGAACACTCGTTAAAACGACGTTTTATGTTCCACACGTGTGTCATTTGCGTTGTCATCAGTAACCGGTCCCCTGGGAGCTGGGAAACAAATCCATTTTATACACTTTGTATAATATATTTTAAAATAGCCCGCCTTCGAAGTCCCCCCTCGACATATTATTATCCTAAGTACATGGTGTATATCCACGATATATGTATTATAGTGTCGCAAAACAGAGCGAGATATTTTTTTTATCGGTTTGAAAATATCAAAACTTCACAGCTGCTGTTACGGCGATTGTTACATGCGAAATGTGCATTCCTCATTCGGTAGTGTCTGCCGATCGCGGTCTACCGGGTACGAATGGCCGGCTACTATGAACCTAACCTAACTATAGGAGTGAAAAAAATCATTTTTGAAAAATAAAAAGCGATGCGTTTACACCTATCATAATATTCTACAAATTACACATATTATTGTTATTATGTTGAAGCGAACTTATCGTTTTGGCTACACCGTAGACGTACAAAATACAATTGTGCATCATTCGTCGTATGACATAATATACTTTGGTCTATATAGTAAGACGACGCCAGCGTCTCGCACAATTGCCACGCTAACGATCCACCGCACATCGATACATCCATCTTTACGTGCACACGCGAGTTCGTTTAACGTTCAAGAAAACGGGGCTATGTTTATTTTAGTTTAGTTTTTATTGTTAGACGTCGTGGCATGTACGCCATCATCATTAGTTTAAAAACTGTGACCCGCTATTCCGTGTCACAAGACCTATAGCTGGTATATAATAATAATGTGCAACATATATTACGGTATATTATAATTTATTTGCTCGATAAAAATAATATTAAGCCATATACCTAAATGGAATTATATGTGTACATAAATAGCGGTATATACATATGATGTACCACACATTTATTTATACCACTCTACGATATTATAACGACGTTGAAGGGCGCATTTTACGTGTTTTATACTAGGATGTATACTTCGGTTTACGATTGAACACCACCACACTGTACTCAAAGTTATATTTGCGTACTATAAGTTTATATGAACGATACGATCGTAATAATACGTATTATTATTAAGAAAATTATTTCGGTATTAAAAAAAAAAACATTAAAATCAAAAACATTCACTTTGATTGGCATGAACCTCAGACTATGGTTTACTTAGTTGTAGTAGAAATACAAGAACATTAATAGAAAAAGCTAAATCGATTAGTTTATAACCAAGAAGAACAGAAGTAATGGATCCAAACACCGAATAAGGAGAAAAATATAAAGTTTAAAAGTATATCTTCGAAAATAACAAACAGTTCAAGCATCTAGGATTGAATATAACAAATAAAAATGATTGAAGTCTTGAAGTCGTGAGTCGTGTCCGAGAGAGCGCATATCACACTACATAAATATTTTAAATCCTAGTTGTTTTCTAGAGGGACTAAAGTTAAGGTATATGTGACTATAATAAGATCTTTATTAACTTATGGATACAAAACATGAACCACATAACTGTAAAAATGGTAAATTAATTATTAACGTTTAAATATAAATGATTAGGATAAGTGACCTTGTATTTAACATCCAACTAAATATATACCACAGAAGGAAAAATGTAGAATCAAAAGAAATCTTTTAAATACCATTTTAACAAACTATATATTAAAAGTTAAAAACTTCAGTGGTTTGATACGGAAATCAGAAATTATAAGTGTACAAGCGAAAATTGAATAGCAATCAGCAGAGAAGAAACTCAGAAAAAGACCGGTGAATTGACGAAGTAAGGAGTGATCTGGAAACAACTTGAATCAGAATGACAAATTGGGAAGATAAAAATTAGAACCGGTAAGATTGGAGAACAGTGATTGTGGTGGAGATAAAATTTTTACAGAATTGTATTATCAAAGAAGAAGAAGTTGTTGTAGAATTGGTAGCTAAAAATAGTTAATACATACTTATTTCGTATTTATTCGTTTCGTATGCATACCGGTTAGGTAGAAACAACCTATGTGTATCCAGAATAAAAATTAGGTATTGTAATAGTTCTGTTACCGTTAAAATATTATTATTAACTGATTAAGTATATTATTTTATGATTTAAAATAATTGTTTTCGTAATAAATTATAGGAATGTTCTATTTAAATATTGATGATGGACACTTCTCCTTCATTTTCAATAGTTATACATTTTTATGTCAATGCATCAAATTCAATTAGTTGTTTTAATATTTTAAAATGGATTTTAGTTTTAGTTTATATTAATAAATAATTGGTATAGTCGTTATTACTCATAACTCTTACTCCTTCGATGTATAAATATCAAATATTTAATGTAGTTACCCATATGTACTGAACTGGGATTTGTGGATATTTTATTACAACCCTCTTTAAATATTATTTTTTTATTTTTGATCTCTGCACTACGCATAGTTAATTTCAACAGTACACATTTAATTATATTTATTAATAATTAATAATATGTAAAACATTTAAAACTTATGAATATTAATCAATTTATGATAACTACGAATACGATATATTTTTCGTAAAAATTCTATAAAAATTTTAAAGAAATATTTATACAGAATGATATTAATTGAAATAATTCACTTTAGACTTACCTCTGGAAGTAAACTGTAAACATTTTATCGCGGTTATATAATAATACAATGTTTTTAATTAAATTCGGATTGGCCATGATTTAAATAACATTTTTTAAACACTCGACTACCACAAATAACGGTATAATAAACTTATATATTTGTACTATATAATTATTCTTTTCGAATTGTCAAATAAAAATTATTCTTACAGGCTTATGGTCTTATTTTACAACGGATTGTCGTATAATAAGACTTGCATGTTCTTTCAAATGACATTTACATTTGGGATTCGGCCAAAATCGTTGTACATCAATATCATCATGATCTACCCGATCGTTTATAGGTATCGACCGATCAATACGGAATTCTTTGTGTTATAATGCTTTACTTGACATTTCATCAGAGAATTTGATAAGAATATAGGATACAAAGAGATGCAATTTTTTACGCACAGTGACTACTTATAACAGAAAATTAATTCGTGTGACAATAATACAATGAATATTAGATAACATATTTCTTTGTGACAGATATTACTTGCAAACGTTATGGTGACCATCTGCAAAAGTTTAACGCGATCGGAGTGGTGAGCTTCTGTAATTATGAATAGTGTATAGTTGGTATTTATATAATACAAAGTAGGTATAATTGTTTAAAATAGAATTTGGCGTCAATCGATCATTATGGTAATATATAATATAATCTAAGAAATATAGACGAGACGTTTAACGCTTTATAAATGTAATATATTATCAATAATGCATCACAGTTATTATGTACAATACTTAGGTATTTATTTCTGATGGTCAAAATGTATTTAATTTAAATAGTATTTATGTACATTTTTATTTTATCCAATCAATACTGTTGAAATATCGTCACTGGACGCCCACTCCATTCAAGTCATCAAACCATGTATCCTTTTGTTGTTTTGTGTATATATATATTATATATATATATATATATAATATATATATATATATATATAATATTACTTATTATATTGCTTTGTACAGATTGTAAATATATTTTTATTATATATACATAAAAAAAAACTACATAATTTGCAACGAAATACTATTCTTTACATTAATTGTATAACCTACTTTATATTATTCTCGAACAACTTTATTTTGATATTAATATAATAATTAAACATAATATCAAAAGATTTTAAGTTATCATAGCAATATAATAACGATCATAGTTTTATTTTTAGAATGAAATATTTAATATTATTTTCTCCAGTGTATATACTTTACATTAAAACGTATTACAAATATTTAGATATTATAGTAATAATGACCGTTAAAAAAAAATATGATTTCGTTTTTTGTTATTTTTTATTTACCAATAACATTTTTTATTGGTAAAATAGCGAACTATATACAATATACACTGCTTTTATTGAAAAAGTTGTTACTTTTCCTCTTTTACATTACCACACGCACTTGTAACTGATAGTAATGTATATACTTTCAAAAACAACTCTCGACATCCTAAACCACAAAAGACGTTTCTAACAACAAATGTTCTTATAAAGATCAAAACGTCTTTTTTAACATCTCACATTCTCACGAGTCACAATAGTTCCACGGTTTTGATAATTTTGTTACTCAAACCATTCAACAATTTCTACTCTTTTTGGTTTCCAGTTAAAAAAAATAGTGGTATTTTTACCAAAGTGATTAATTTCAATTGAATCCAAACGTTTCTACAAAAACCATAGCGTTATCTGTATATCAAAAACCATATTATTTAACAATCGTCATAAGAAAACCTTATTGGATTATAACTGATGACAAAAATCAGAATATATAATCGTGATAAACATATTCGTGTCAGAAAGTAATTTATAGTGTCTTGTATTTTACTAAACGCACTCGTGTAATACTAACAAGTAAAATCTATTTACACCATTGACATTAAGTAATAATAAGTCAGTTTGTAATAATTTTGTTAATCCAAATCGTACACATACACTTTACATACCTACGTTTATTGTATAAAACAAACTTTGCTGTAAATATATACTTCTAGTAACTCGTAGAATAGGAGATTAAAATAAACAAAACACATCGTTGAACTTTGACACTAAGTTATGCAAGTTTATATATCGAAAATTAAAGTTAATTATTCTCAACCGACTAAGAATTTGTCATACTAGTTATTCTCACATGGGCACCTTATGAATAAGACGGAGCCTTGTCGAATACTCAAATATGCTATACAAATAACTCAACCAAACAAATCATCATCCACAGTCCAAATTAAACTAAAACCAAAAATTAATTCTATATCCCGGACAGTATCTATACGAAGCTGTGATTGTTTCATTATTTAACACCAAAAACATAACTAATTTATTATCTTAAAAAATATAAATATATAACTATATATTTCATCTAGTTGAAATACACACCCCGAACTCAACAACGCCTTCAAGATAGATCCAATTATTATCTGAAACGCATTTCATTAAAAAAATGTTACACTTAATTTTAAAAAATGTGGTTTTTTACTATTTACTTCACTTAAAAATGTGTTTTTACTTTATTTGTCTATTATTATTTAGTTAAACTTTATAGTTATATATTTATATATAAAATGTAATTTAATAAAAAAAAGAATCTTAATATAATATTATAGATACAGTATCATAGTATTTATATTTAACTAATAACCATTAAATGGGTGATGCAGTAAAAAATGAACATAATAAACTCTACTTATAAAACCATGCAGATAGAAAGTTTAAAATTGAAAAATCTGTGTTAATAACAAAAGTTTGAACATTTGGAAACAATATATATTTTGTAGTACCTACTTGTAAAAAATAAACCACAAAAGTTTGGTTCAACTGGAATAATTATTCTCATCTGACAGTCATAATTTCTATAAAATAATAATATTATATTTATGTTAAATATTGCGTGTATAATAAAATGTACCGTACTTACAAGTACACCGCGAATGTTGTTACGTGTTGTAACATGTTTTTATTTCATTTTTGACGGGTTTTGTGGCTATTAACATGTCCCGTACGATTCCGGTCACACGAAAACATTCGATTTTAAAAACAAAAAAGGAAGATTAATAAAAAAATAAGATAAAATAATAGCACTATAACAATATATATTATGTACAATAAGGCGTATATACATAAATAATGAAACTATTCAAATGTTGTTTATGCGTGTCTTGGGAGACGAACGTCTGGGAGGACGTGTTAATTCGTTAGTGTGAGGAGTCTATATGGATTTTACGATTTCCGTTGTCCTTGTAGAAAAAAAATGAACACTAAAGAATTTACGTCGAGAATGTCTGCTGCACCGTCCACTTCTGGTCGGGTTTGCAGTTTGCACGTTTTTCGAATTTGACCAATACATATTATACCGTCGTGTTTTACTGTCATCGAGCACATATATGTAAATATTATACACGTAGTGTTTTGTATAAAATTGTAATGTTTCAGCCACGCTATATTATTTAGGAGCTATAATATTATGGTCTGACACACTTTACACGAGCACAGTTAAAGCAGGGCTTGGCGTTTCTTCTGGCTCGTCGGCCAATAGACGCCGTATCGTTATATACGTATGTATAGTGTATACACTGCTGCAACAAGGATTATAATATTATCTTAATGGTTATTTCGAAGAGAAATTGACTTTTTTTTGAACAATACCTTAAGTTCATTTATTGTATTAATTTTACTATATCATAATATTGTAATTTGTTTACAATCCTCGTCATTAGTAAGTACCGCACTATCGACTTTCGATCTTCAACTTCCAGCAACGAAAACGATTCAAGGATATATATTATATAGGTATTAGAAAAATTGCAATATTGCTTACTTCTTAAATCGATTAAACCACGTAAATTTTTTTATGTACACTTTTAAGATAATATAAAATATTGTATTTCATATATCCTCGAAATTATTACTATCGAGTAACGCTGTTATGATTTTTGTCTCCAAAAAAAAAAAAATCAGCTGCCTCGTCTTTTGAAGCAGATCATATTATTATTACAATACTATGCCCGACACACTACAAATAAGCATGTTGTGCGTTTATAACACGATATATTACACAATAATAACGTATAACCGTAGTTCCGTTTGACATTATTGCCATCGTCGATTAACTTCGCTGTGTACATTTGTGTACGCCGTGCACGATACGATTTGTGACAAATCTCGCGCATTTATGTTTAATAATAGTTATAATATATGTGTATCATATATACGTCTCCCTTTTCACATCACTGTAACGTATACACGAAATGCGTAAGTAAGCGACTGCAGCCAGATATAATATTATATGGCCCGTCGTATATGAACATGTACTTTATAAATGTATATATAATATTATACTTCTTTGAATTCAATTTTTTTTAACACGTGGTGAAAATCGTTTTCCTTCACTGTGCGATCCTGTATCAAACACGTGCAAGCAAAAACAATATTTTTTATTCTATTTATTCGGTGAACGCGTTTCGGATGGAAAGTTTTTCTCGGCTACATATATTTCACGAACACACAAACACCAGTAAAAACTATAAACTGTCAAAACTTAAAAAAACATTGTTTTTTCTTATCGCGAACAACTTTATTATAATACAATAATTTAAAAAGTATTTATTAAAAAGTTTAATAATATATAGTATAATGTCACAATCGTTTGGATAATGCGGCCTTTAAATTTGACTTTGCAATCTACTATTCTACAGTAAAAAATACAATAATAATATAATATATAATGGAAGTATTATTGTGTTATACATAATATAGGTACGTATAAATAATAAATGTATTATTATTGACACGTTTTGTGTCAACCCTATTATGGTATCTTCTTAGTTATTTTTCATGTTTTAAGTGAAGGTTTTTTGGTTACTTAGTATTATTTTTTGTTTTGTTTTAATATTTTTTTAAATATTAAAATATATTCCGAGAAATATTTTTTTCTTTAATTTTGATTGCGTTTTGTTATACAATTAATATTAAACGACAATCTACATGCTATCAATCTAACTCTTATGCAATAAAATACAGACATGTATTTAATTTATTATTATTTTATACGAACCGGGAACCTATTAAGTTTCAGTCCTTGGAACATATTATTATACCCCATTAAAAAATAAAAGATATAGAATGTTGACATTTTTAGAGTATTTAAATGGGTCAACGGGTATTATTTTACAGGAATGCAATTGTAGATAATTTTATTGCGTATCACATAATATTATAATATAATATACGTTACGAGTTTGCTGCTGCTTTGTATTCCTCCCTAAACCTCCTCTATTTATAATATTGTTACCCCCAAGGATCGATCGACATCCGTCATCACTACCTATACTATATTATTATGTGTAAGCATACTCTAGGGCACGTTACCACCCAAATGTATGTTCTCTCAAATAAATATATGTATTATAACTTTTAAGTTCTTGTGAATCGTATACCGAGGTAGCTATATAGTAGGTATGTACAAAGTTTGGAGTGTACCATTTTTTACAAGAATCCAAAATTCTAAAATTAAAATTAGTGCTAGAAAATAAGATATTTGTATATTATAAATTATAATAATAATTTAAATCATAGCTACGTAATATACAAATGTGTTTCACCACAAAGATAGTTATTGATAATTTTAATTTAATTTTTCATACATGTATGGGTAATTTGATTTTTTCTTTTACGCATAAATGCATATTTTATATTCATTTTTACTATTAACATTTTTTTACCTTCAAAACAATTGGATATTTTTTTAAATGATAAATTTAATTAATAACAGTTAATGATTCAAATCAAATTTCCAAATCGAGACAATTTTATTCAGCTAAAACCTATGTTTCATTAATATAGATACCTATTATAAAAATAAACAAAGGTTCTATGCATATTTAGTAATTTGTATGGCATACATGCGATCATCATACTTAGAGGTTTTTTAGTAAATCAAGTCTTTAGATCTAGCGTTATTTACACTCACTGCGGCTATAACAGATTATACTTTTCGTTTGTAATATCGTGTTGATAATAATTCGCACGATGTCGCCATCACATTAGTGGTAAATATTCTACGTCATAAGCTTTCAACTTAAATAATTGTCGTCATGACGGAAACGTATTTGTATGTTTAATATACGACACGCATTGTCCACCACGGCAATCATCGACGCGACCAAGACTCATGAATTGAATCGCATCATAAACTATTTTTAAACGAACACGCTATTTGCACATACACACTAACATTATTAACACGGTCGACCGTTGCTAACGATTAAAATGTGTTTGTGAAAAGAACATGTGCACATTTAAAACGAATAACATTATACATATATTTACACACGCGTATATATATATGAGACAAGATGCATAAATGTTATGACACGAAACGGCCGTTTGCGCTAAGACTCCGGGATTACGCGTTTGACGTTTTACTGCGGGGACTTTTAAATCTCCGACGACGTCGTCTCGTCGGCACTATAATATTATAATACGATTTCACGATATTTTATTATTGCGTTTAATAAAATTTATTACCTACACACGTGGATAATATGCCGTTTGCGTGTGTCTATACGAATACCGAGACAACGGACCGGGACTCGAATCCGACCCGAAGTCGTGCGTGAGGTGCTCTTATTTTATCATACGCTATACGTACACGAGCATATTATAATAATCATAATAATATGCATATAGTGTGTTTATACGATTTAAAAGGTTATCGACGACACGTCACATCCGTCGGCGTACATAATACTGTGACAATATACGGTAAATGATTTGTTCGATTAGATAAACGAGAGGGCACACGCTAAGGGATTATATTTTATTATCACGGGCGCGTGTTATAATAATAATATAATAATAATATTTTATAATTTTATAAAATATGTCGCTCAGCAATACGAACCGCGTGTATATACGATTTCAAAAAATAAACACCACGGCGTGTATAATATGTAACACGTGTATGCGTGTGTATGCAGATGCTAAGCTCGGACTCTCTTTTTAGACAGAGGGGAACTTCACACGGGACTATCGTACTATGCGAGTGTGTACATTTCGGTCTCTCCTTATCTCTGTTTTTGGGGGAGTTTCACCCCAAACGTATCCGTTGCCTTGTATATAGTATAACAGCAGACGTGTCCGGTTTATTATTGTGCGCTCGCTGCAATATCATTATAGCTATACGCTCAATATCATCAAATATATATATATAACTATTCTATTTACCAAATATCGGTCGTAGAGTTGACACAAGCAGTAGTATAGGTATAATACACCCTTGGCCACCACCGAAGTATGTATTGTACATAATAATATATCGTTGTACATTTTTCATGTTTACTCCGTTTGCTAAATTTACCTGTCAAAACTATACAATACACACACACGCGCGTTGCATGCTTATTGTGTTATATATTATATTATATTATGCACACACGATATAATATTATCGTATAATGTACACAGACAGTTCGTATGGAGATTGGAAAAGCACCGATGGCAGTGTGATATTATTTATATAACTTATGTTGTATTATTATTATTATTGTATTCTTCTGTGTGTGCGTGTTATGATAATAATAATATGCCCCACGCGCATACGAAAACAAACTATTGAAATCACCCGTATATAATATCATAATGCATATTACATATTTATATGCAACATTATAATGTAGAGTATGCACATGATCGTTATGCATTTATATTATCCTACTTATAGCGATGTTGTGTACTCATATACAGTCATATACCTACCACTCCTTTGTCGAACGCCCCCACGATGACTTGAAATCTGTTTAATTCAACAGACGAGTGAACCTAGTTGTTAAGAAAAACATTTTACTGCAACAAAACGCGAGTGTGTACTTTAAAAAAGAAATAATAAATTATGTTAATATTATTGTGTGTACGCACTTATACTCAGTACGCAACGCACCTTACTTACTACGAATCGTTTACAAACACGACGTCTTGTTTACTATCAGATGTCTCTCTTTACTAACATAATATTAATTATTGATACCAAATCACAATAATAATACAATAGTCGCAGTAGAACTTCGATTACCAATAAAAATAATCCGGATAAATTCAAACTATGTGTTGTCCGAGTTATTGGCGGTATTTTTAAAGGTTAATTATTATTGTAGTTGTATTATTATTTGTTTCGTAGTTCCGTTTTCCATTGAGTCATAGGTAATTTGGACAAGTCATTTATTATACATTGTTATATAGACCCAGTATCCACCCACCCCTGATTTTAGGTAGTGCATTTTCACCACCTTATAAGTACATATTCGGCGCTATTGGGTTTATACATACATGCAAGTCATATGAGGGCACTTAGCTATCAAGTTTCTACTGTATACCTACACGATGTAGGCTATACCTATAATTATACGGATATAATATCCGAAAATAAATTTGACCGAGTAGAATCCAAGCGAAGAGTAGCTCAAAGGAAACGCGTGGTAATACTGCGTGAAGTGGGTATAAAACGAAATATGATTTTATGTGAAAATAATAATCACAAAGAGCGACCGGTAGCTTCTACGAAAACAACTTCGAAACACGGAATTGCGCTATAGTGATTATTAATATTATTATAATATTATAGTGTAGTGTATGTCATAGCAGGCACTTACTTACTCATCTGGCGTACGCGTACGTCGACCGTTTTCAGCACCGCATAATATTAATTTTCGTTTCATCTCCTCGGCACGGGATTATATACCATATTATTACAGGTAGGATTGGTAGGTATACGTATCTGTTTTCGGGACTCGCGGTTGTGCCATCGCGTTACTATAAATTATAATAGAATATTGTTATATTATATAGGTAGTAAGTACGTTATTAAAATGATGATAATAATAATAATAATATAATTTTAATATAGGTACACACAGTTTGCAGACTGCACGCGCGCGGTTGCAGTTGTTCTGGCGCGCTAGATGGTTTTTTATTTATAATATACACTCGTGTGTTTTCACCGTCGTTTCGCTCATCGGGTTTTTTTTTTTATTATTATTTTTTCCCCTCCCCGTCTTCGGTAATAAGCAAATAAACGGCTAACGTCGTCCTCGGACGGTTTATTGACGGGTTGGGAAAGCTGAATACTATTTTGTTCGTGTGTGGGCTCGTGTCGTCGATCCGGCGTTGTACGCGACCACAGCGACCGCGCGCGACGTTTATAGAAAAACGAACGATCGCACTGTATAGCACTCGTATATTGTGTACGGTGCAGCAGCTGTCGATGCACCGCGACAACTGCAGCGGAATGACGTCTCGTCGCGTGTGTGCAGCGGTGAGACGCCTCGCTGTTGCAGACACTAAAAGCGGACAAGCAGCGTATCCGCCGGTCCAGGACCTCCGGTGGTAGACAAATATCACGAGTCCGCGGCAGTAAACTGTCACGCACGCACGCACGTACACGTGTCCTCCCCGCGTCTAATTCCAGACGAGACGTGTGTGCAGTGTTTCGCCTCTCTGCGGTCTCCGTCGATGTATATTATAATGTGTATCATAAATTATATATAATATAAAATATTGTGTGTGTGCGCCGTGGTGAACTACCGTCGAGCTATTTATAAGGTTCACGTGCGCGCGACGCCCCCGCGCGCGGCCGTAAAGACGAGATGACTTTTTGCGATCCCGTCTCGTTTCGGGACCGGGAACGCCGTCGTCGTCGTAATAATAGCTTTCACGATGACATTTTTACCGGTTTACACCACTGATTTTTTTTTTCGAAAATACGTTTTGTAATTTATTTGTATACACGTTCATACTATACGTAGACGCGTAGTGTATATTATATTTTATGTTATAGTAATTTATTTCGTATCGCGTACAATAACGCGGGAGAAGACGTCGTCAAAGGCACTCGCTGTCGAGTGTCGCGCGTTAATATTCTCGACGTTTCACGGTTTTTCTAGGAAACGGTTTTTGTCTTATTGTCGCGTGCGACATTCATTAATCGTTATACATAATTAAGTTGTAGTCTATAACGACATTTCTCGCGTTTTTCTCTTCTCTCTCTCTCTCATTCATTATCTTTCATCCCTTCCCCGCCGCTTAGTGGTAAAAGAATTTGAAAATGCCATAGTATTAGTATTGTTATTACTCGTTAATGACATTTCATCGCCGTTCTATGTTTACGTGTTGTGGGGGGAGGGGGTAGTATGTAATTTCTTCGGGTTCAAAATACTCAATGAAAATTCAGTTTAGCTCGAGTTGTTTCAATTTCTCACTCGTCATTTAAATGGGTTTTTTTTAGATTTTTTTGTTGTCGATTACGTTTAATAAATTGCCTCATGCACGGAAATTAGTTATCGATTTGAATAAAGTCAAAAGAAGTAGATTCTTAATGAAAACTCAAAGAAACGTGAATTTATATTCTCTGAAACGGTAAGTTATTTGTAAATGTAATATTTATGAGTAATATCGAAACGCGGATAAGCTCTATGCATAAAGTATAGCTCGCAATTTATTTTGTTTGATATGATCGGAAATGAAGTTCGTTAAAATTCCATTAAAAATATTGTCTGTGCATTGAGCTGGTGTTGTTGTGTTAATTGTAAAACACGCACACAATATAAGTTAGGTCTAAAAAGACACTTGGACGTCTTAATGCCTATTATATTTTGCTTCCCACAATTGATCTTATGGATATAAAATATCGGTTTTGCTTAAAAAACTATTGGTCGATGTATATATATTATTATACAATACTGTATTTTATAATATGGTAGCAAGTACAATGGTAAATAATATTTAACTTTTCTCTGACCGATGAATTCTATATTTATTAAGAATATTTCATACTTAAGCGTATAATAATTGATTATTTATGTTCATGATAATTAATGTATTTAAGAATAGCTTTTATCTATAGATATAGTATTTTAGGTTATGATAGGAGCGATGAATCTATTGATCTTTTAATGTGTACTTTATTCCGAAAACTTTCTTTTATTAAAAACTATGTTATTACCATAAACCATAATAATTCTAGTTTTAAAATTCGCACAATTTTCCTGTTCCTTAAAGAAGGTCTAGTAATATATATTTTTAGAATTACGCCCTATAGGGTTCTATAAAAATAACTGATATCCTTGAAAAAAATTTTCCTCAAAAAATGAACAATATAATATCCTATTTAACATATTATTCTGTTCTTCTATATACGTTTAGTATTTACTATTCAGAGCGTGTACAAGATATTCTATATAATGCAGTACTAAATCAATAAACTTTTGTATAATCACTTATTAGTTATCAGTATGCTGTTTCAAATCGAATTGATTCGTTTCCCCGAAGTGTTTAGCAGCGGTGACTTTAGTGTCAAGATTAGTCTTGTAAGTCGGAAATGTTAACTGTCTAAACTGTGACTGTTTGGGAAAATGTACTTTAACGTTTATGATATATAAAGTGCACAAACTAAAATATAAAATGTACTCATCTATATGTATAACTAACATTTATAAGCATGGAATATGATATAATATGTGTAACTCAAATTTCAGCATATTGTTGTAAACTATATAATATACATATAGTAAGTTTAATTTTATAAGACCAGTTATTTTCATCATTGGTTTTGTCCCTGGAATTCACTGAAATGAATAATTACTTATAAGTTATAAATTATAATAATTTAATATCCCCTGACATTAAAGATTCGTTGGTACACTACTGTTCATCAGTATCGTAAACTCTTATTACTTAAAAATGAACATAAATTGGTGAATTAGTAAAATCATAATAATTATGAAACCATAATTTTAAATATATATTATCCGATTTCTATAGTCTATGTGGACTCCGCTAAACTAGAGTGTTTGTACCAGGATATCCAGATACTGGTATATCAGAGCTTATTATATTATATTATTATCATTATTATTATCTAGAGTTCGCAGTGAAAATAAATATAATAATTATAATAAAATACAAAATAAATAAAAAATTAGGTAAAAAAAGTAAAACATTATATATTATTTATACTATATCTTTATTTTACAAGGACACGAATTATGAGTCACACGTAAAATAATTTGTAAAAACTAAGGAAATTGGTTCACTTTTTGGTCGCCAGTAGAACTTTAAAATATGTGTTTTTCTCTGTGAACTTGATACTTTTTTAATATTATTTCTGGATGTCCATCAGATGTTTTTCAACTCATACTAAGTTTAAACCATTTATATTATGATTGTATCAGATTACCACCAAAACTCTAGCAAAACCTTTGTAAGTAACTTCTAGTGAATTATTATAAATTTATAAATAAACCAAAAAAGCGTTGTAATTGTTATTCTTTTTTTAAAATACTAATTAGTGAGCAATTTGTATGATTTTCTTATAATATTAATTTATTTTCCGTAAATCGACGCGTAGTCATGTCACATTTTAAAGTTTATATTAATATTATTATATTTATTTGTTAATTATATATTACTATTTTATTTTTGTACGAAAATACTTACCCGAAATACCACTATTTCTGTTTTTTCTTTAATTAAAATATAAATTTACTTTTTTTCGTATACCTAACAGTTGTATGCAACTGACTTGACATAATATACGTAAATACAATTATAGTGATTTCAATAACTAAATATTTTAATTACCACAATTACAATAATATTAAAATTTTTCGGATGTTTTAAAATATAAAAGTCCTTTGACGGATTCAATAGAAAAAAATATATGCCGAAAGTAACGGCTCCATGCCAAATAAGTTCATAGGCACGTATTTAAAATTAAAAATATCGTTTTATCATTTCTTACAATAATTAATAAATATATGATACTAAATCTAGAAACATTATTATAATTTATACATAAAATAAAATAAATACTGTACCTATGTACAATATGTTTGTAGATTTTAAATTTAAATTTCATTAATAACGTTATATCATAGGATGCTAAGATATAATTCAAGATCACTAAAGTTAAAGTAGTTTATGCCTATTGTCTTTTAAATTTTCATATCCAAGCTCTCCTAGCAATCCCAAACATTACTGCTAATCGAGCTGCTTACATCCACGTGAGTAATGTATTGTAAAATTAGTGTGTAAATAATGCATTTAGTTCACTTTTTGCACTACTGTACACTTAAGGAAAGTTGACATCTCAACTTCATCTAATCGGCTCCAAATCGATTTTATTTTTTTGTAACCGATTTGCAACAATTTTTAAAATAATTAAGTAACACATGAGTGGTATTTGCGACCAATAAGTAAATAAATTAGTAATTTTTGAATTTCAATTTTTTTACTGGGATCTAGTATGTTTTTTTAATAACAATGTCAAGTATACAAATGTAAAATCTCAAAATCTGATTAATGGTCATGCATTTTGCACGCAAAAAAGTAGTTGACCTATAACCTATAATAATATTATATTATTCAGCAAAACTATTTAAAAAAAATTAATATAAAATTTCGATATGAATTCGTGAATTAATAAGAAGAATAAAGATTATATTTTTACATATATTGATACATTAAATTGATTATGTTTATACAATTCAAAAGGAGTAATTATCAATTACAATTTAAATAGAAACTATTCATAAACTAAATTTCACTCACAGAAATTGGTGAATTTAAGTTTGTTAGTATAACAAAATGTTATATTGATACAAAAATTAAGTAATAAATAGTAATTCAAAATTTTAAGTAGAAATAAAAAACTGATTATATTCTCGATTAACAAAATACATGAAAATATGGCATAAATATAATATAATATAATATGTCACGCAATAACGTTGAGGTCAACAAAAGGTTGTGCTAGGAGTTTATAATATACTCGTAATATTAATATATGCACCTGGTGACCAACTGTTTGAGCAGCAAATACTGAAAAGGAGAAAAAGATGTTTGTCAGTTGTGTTAATTTGAGATCCGAATATGGATAATAGTAAATAAACAGTATATTATTTAATATTATTGTTAAAAATTGTACTTACTACTTACTCGTATTGTACGAATATTGACTACCAGATTCTGTCGAGTGCTTTGAGTATCAAATTTTTAAATTTTCAAAAGTTTAAAATAATACTATATATATAATTTTTACTTCAAATAATATTATAATTAATTTGTATTTATATGTTTACTTATTTATAATTTAGGACATTCAGGTACTTCACTTATAGGTAATGTAAACTGGTATGTAGAATACATTGTGGGCTTTGATATAAATGTCATGTGAGTACAATGTACCTACTACCTATAATACATGTTAAAAGAAAGAGTAATGCTGGCAATATTATTTTGGTTGCAGAAAAAATCAATATCATGGGTCAATTTCTCCTAAATTCACCACAAAGTGTTGAATAGTACACTCATTTGCAATATTTATAATCAATGAATTGAAATATCTATACAAATTAATTTGTTTGTTATGAATTATTGAATAATTTTATTGCAGTGTTGATATTATTATTGTATAAGTGGGTTGGGTGTTAGACACATTAGTGACAAAAAGTGACGTGATTTGGACCACGTGTGATATATCTACATTTTTGACTGTATTTCTTGCTATATGGAAAATCAATTGCCTGAACACACAATTTACGTATTACTATAGGAACATTTATTAATTATTAATAATAATTAATGTTATTGTTTAATAACTAATTATTAGATTATTAAAAATACGAATTTAATCTTTAATTGAAGTTCTGAAAAATCACTTGTTAAATGAAGTTAACAGGTTAAATATTGATGATCATAATTTATAATACATTTAAAGACTTTGATAACTTGATTATTACTAATTTGATAATTTGTATCGTTGCAGTGTACTCCAAAAAGCGGCCTCATTAAAGTTTTATATTATAATACTTTGTATTATTGACATTAGCAGTTAAAATACAAATTGAAATCTTTGATAAGTAGTTAATATTATAATTTATAATTTTTGATTATATTTAAAACAGTTGTTATAGTGTAGTTTTGAAGTACTCTGTTACAAATTATTTAAATTGTGTACTAGTTTGCAATACGTTTGATGGACATCCACAAATCATTATAAAAAATGTCATGTTTATAGAGAAAAACGCATCATCTAAAGACCTTCAAACAACCATAAGATGAACTCAAAGTCGCTTATTTATTACAAATTATTTTACATTTTAACCTAACGTGTGATTTATATCATTCTAATGGTCCTATAAACAGTGTTTAAGTTCCTTTTAGTTTAAATTGTATTTATCTTGTAATTTCTTCATTACTATATATTTTTATAATGGACTGCAAGATTTTGTGTTTGATCCATCTAACTCGAGAAGGATAATACATATACTATTTTTACGGTATTGTCGGAAAATTAAAATTATCCAAAAATTTTCAAATTTGTTAAGAGAAAATACGATAAGAGTTCACGCGTATCTGCCACTCTCGCTTACGTAGAACATGTTAAGCGCGCAAGACATAGTACATTACATTATTATTTTTTCAAGTATTATAGGTAATTATTGTTTTATTTTAGCACATAGTATACACACGATAATTATATTGTTAGAACAATATTTGATTAAACACAGACGTCTCATATAATAATATAGGCGTATTATGCACGCGTATATTCACTAATGGCAATCCCTGTGCGTTATTAGGATTTATGAATACTGTTGGGCGATTTTACACGAACACGTTTATATATAGGCAGGTAATTTCCTGGCACGAAATATTTAACCACGACAATGTGTGTGTGTGTGTGTGTGTGCCGAGGTTTTAATTTAATTGAATTTCGTGTTCATTAAGTACGAAACATGGATATAACTAACAAATTGGACACATGAAACGAACGGTTTATGTTATATTTCGCTATATATATATTTATTCGGTTAACGAATTTTCCTCAAACACGTCATATAGATAATATGTTTTGGGCGTGCATTCGTCCTATTCCGTAACTACGTTTATCGTGAAATAAACCAAACTCATAAGTCATAAGATTATAAAGAGATTGTATCTCGCATATCGTACAATATTAAACGAATAAATTAATATCTATACATATAACATATTAATATTATAGTAATAATTTTGAATCGATGCGGTGTGTATTAAAATGTGTTTAACAGTTAAATTTATAATATTAGGTATGTAATAATGTATAATAAAAGTATCAGAAATAATAAAATTTAAAATAATAGGAAGGTACACGAATAACTAGGTATACTTACCTATTATAGATTCAACATTTTTGAGTTAAGTGTTTGCTTGTTTTGAGGAATTTGAATTATGAACAGACTTTATTTTTGGGACCTCGTCTGGTACGTTTACGCGTGTGTTTATAATAGATAACACAATAAATATAATATTTGGCTTAAGTTCATCAGGAATTCTGTATTTACCTATACAGTTTTAAGATGACGCTATTATTTGTATTCACCGACGTGCAGTTACAGAACAACGCGCGAATAGTATTCACAGCATTAACATCATTGTTGTAAGTCATTTGGGTATAACTGATCCTCCGTAGACTTAAAATATATACGTTATCGACAATAAATCGTTATTTGTGTATTGTGTGATTTTTCTTCTTTACAATATTTTCATTGGTTATTGTATTCTATGTAATTTGCTATGTACTGTACATTTATTGCTATTAAAACTTGAAAGTCAACGTTAAAATATTTATTCAAATATCGTATTTATTTTCTGCTTGTATAATGAAATGCAAGCGTTAAGTTTTTCTATATTTTTACACCAGTACACGGAGATGCCATAAGGAGACTGCGCCAATGATTCAAGTTATACATCAGACTTCGGTCGATGGACGAGAAACGGAATAGATATTCAAACTCTGTAAACTCTGTAAACCAATACGACAAAGTGAATCCACGAAAAAAACAGTGAATTCGTTTATTTTGTTCTTAAAAATATAAAATTAAAGTGTTTTCCAATACCTATCAATTGTATTGATTTGAATAACTTCAATTTCAAATTAACATTATAGGTGTGCGCTTTAATAAGATCCTCGTATGTTTACTTTCAGTAAAATACATAATATGTTTGTATTTGATAGTGAGTTGTTTAGATTGAAATCGTGTAGGTACATTGTCGCTTAACATATAATAATTCTGGAACGAGAAGCGACCGATGTTCAACAAATAATAATTTATTTTTATTATAGGATTTATTGAAAGCAATAAAATAACCTGTTAAGAGTTGAAAAACCTCTAAAATATCGATTAAAATTTAAAATGTTTCCGGTTCCTACACCGGTTCTTTATGGTTTGGTTTCAGATTCATTGTAATTTTATTACAATGCACACAGTACATACATATACATATGAGTATATATAAAATATGAATTTAAACAAAACGTTTCAAAGTACATAAGGTGAACCACTTTTACGTGTCTACATTCATCATTTCGAACAGTTAAAACTTTTCAAATTACAAATAAGATGTAAAAAAAAATCTTCTCAAAAAAGCTTAAACTTTTTAAAAATAATGAGCGCAAACACTATTAAATGGATCACCTTGTACGTAATTTCAATGACTTCCCGTGTATTTACACGATTTTATTGTAATACTTAATGTCTGGGGCAGATTTTTGTCGGTCGAATAGCTCTAGAAATAACGAATTTAATCTGCTAAAACATTTATGAGTGTTTCTTTTTTTAATTTTTTTATATACGTTAAAAACTTTTAACGAATTTTAATGAGAAGTATAATATTCAAAACGTTAATTAATCCAACGCCAATATTTGTCGACGTAATATCATAAAGCTTTCGCGTGTAATATAAAAGGCGCATTAAGCCGGTATGAAATAATAAAAACGAAAAAAGTCGAGAAAACAAAAAAAAAATAAAAACAATAAACTTTTAAATTAAATTTTGCCAAATCCATTTGCCGACGCGTCTTGTCGCGTTTCCGGTATCCGTATGTGCGCGTGACGTGCGACGTGCGAGCACCGCGTTTGTGTGTCATCTGCCCGCCCGACTGTAGCTATATAATATTATGTTGGGACGGAATAGCGTGTTGATGTACACACACGTCTAATGTGCTGCCGTCAAACATATCATTATTATTACTATTATTATAGGAAAGAACGTACTATAATGTTATTATGTACATTGTCACACAGAGTGGCAATCGGTTTGTTCGAGTTTGTTGGCGAAGTGAACACAAAAGAACGCGAACGCATGAATCGCGGTGGCTCACCCTGTAGACGATATTTTGTACGCATAAATAATATAATAATATTTCGATTGTCAAAAAAGTATTTTCGAATAAAGATCCGTCGTCCTGTTCGCCTTATAAATATATAATATATATATATATATATATATATATATATGTGTGTGTGTGTGTGTGTGAGTGTGTGTATCTACGCGTAACACTACATATAATATTATACTGCGCAAAACTAACGAAAATAATAATAATAAAACGAATAAAATCAACATTAATCTGGTCGTCTGTCACGTACACTCATCACTGTGGCGGCATCGTCGACGTCGAGATATGCAAATAATATTATATTGTGTAGGCACCTTATATCTCGCATCGTTTATATTTCATATTCTTCTCCAAACTTCGCCGTCCGGACGTGAACAGCAGTATACCTACACGAGTACACAGTACGCACACCCCAGAGGGAATTTGCGACGTAAAAAAATGTCATCGATGGCGCTAAAAAGGGCGAGAAAATGTTGAGCTACAAGAAGACGTCCGTACGTGCTTGCGCTGCAGCAGTAGTAGTAAATAACGGAAGTAAGAAACGAATGGTAATAATATTTGAAAGCTTAGCGTATAAAATAATGTAGCGAGTTTCGCTGAATTTGATCACAATTTTATAGAATTTACCATAGATTGGAATCGAAAAACAAAAACCTAAGCCAAATCTATGTACGTTTAATATTAGAATTGACCTTTTATTAGAATATCAGATGTGTATCAAATAATCCAATTACTTTAACTCCGAAATTATATATGGTATTCGTTTCCATAGTTAACTTAAAATTTACGGTGATAAAAACGCAGTGCAAAAATATACGCACCTTGTGAGTTAAGTCTAAATAGACTTCTCCTAGGCAAACATTGTTTAAAAAAATAAATAGATATTATCTATATCATATATTTTTGTTTTATGTCGTTGATCAAGGTATCAAGGCAGAATATTTACAATAATATATTTTACATTTATACACACAAAGACTAAAATAGTTAATTTTATAATAGTTATAAATAATAGTTTATTTTATCTTTAATTAGAGCTATTAATTACCGCCAGAAATTTTAGGAGGAAATTCTAGCGTCAGATATGATCTATAAGAATATAGTTTGACGATTTTACTTCAATAAAATTACAATTGTCATGATAAAAATATCATGTAAAAATGTGTATCTACCTACGGTCTTTATAATATAACATTTTAATTTTAATACCAGACTGCAAAAACAATGTCTACATATTTAATTTACTAACCAATAATGACTTAGTGACTCTTTTAATATGATTCATTGGGTTCATAAGTTTTAATGAGTCAATAAATTAATCAGTTTTGATGTAACTTGTGTTAATCGTAAGACTCTATCCGGTTATTTTTTTCCAAGATGTAATTGTTTTAAAATATAAAAAGATAGCATCCACCAATTTTTAATAGCAATTAAAAAAACACAAAGGGGTTGTTAACTGTATGAAAATAGACTGAAAGAGAATATTTTACAAATTAGAACTAAAAAAACTTCTCTATACTCGAGTGCTGCAATTCAGTGTCATGATAAGCGTAACTTGTCGCATCACGCGTCGTCATTTATATATACAATGCAAAATTGTGTAATTATACAACTTGTCTACTCGATATGAATAGTCATATACAGTTAATACGACTACAATTTTAATTGAAAAAATAAAAGACACCGACTGCAATTCTTTAATATAGTCACTCTCGACTTCAATTTGCAAACATACGCTATGTTGAGTAAAAGCTACCTACTACAGACATTGGCAAGATACAATTAGTTATGATTGTTGCATGATGAATGGAAATTATTATGATTTTGCATCGTTATAAAATATATAGTACACATTAATCTTTTGTTAAATTGGACGCTCTTTAGGCAAAATATAATAATTATTAAAATCCTGCTGCATAATAACAATCAATCATATTGTTTTAAATTACCCTAACTACGCACAAAAATAATTGTACATAAAATTAATTAATTACAATAGTAATAGCAATATTAATAATAATAATAATGATAGGTATACGATTATGTAACACAAATATTTTTTGCTAAAATTTAAATAACGAACAATAATACAGTACTCGTATTCGATATATCACACAATATATGCGATGTTGTATTTGTGTAAAAAGTTGATGGGTATAGATTGCATGATTTTTATTTTTAACTCGTCGGATGTACTGTAAATATATAGTTTACATTCGATATACATACGTTTCACTGTCGCAACTGCTGCTAAAAAAAGTGATTTGTTTGAAGTTTATTGGAACCTAAACAAAATTTCGCTCGCCTCTTTTTTAGTTTTATTTGTATTTTTTTTTCTGAAATATAAAATTCATTACTATCTATCCAACAGCTTCCACTCGTCATGCTGAATGAACTATGTACTAGAGAGACATCTGCAGACGTCGCGATATGATATTTCATACACGCCAGACAGGTATTTGATTAAAACTCGAAGCTACCGTTAGCGGGTCACATAGTAATTTGTAATACCAATACCAATTTGAGGTGCGAGAATAATTCACAGCCAAAGTCTGAAAGTCAGTTCTTAAGTCACACAGCTATAATACTACACATATAAGCAATTAATGTATTGTATTTTTTTTACCTCTATAATCTTACATATTTGTATACATAGGTGTGAAGTAATCGTAAATCACCTTTCAATTTAAAATTTCACTCCTCTTGAAATATTTCAATGGATTTATGAAAAACAAATATTTTTTTGTATACGTATTCTGAATAAGTGTGTATATAATTTATAAACAATCACTGATAAGCCATTGATGACACATAGTTTAACTAATATGGAACGGACCCATTTTATACGAATAGTGTAATACAGTTTAAAATAATTAATGATTAACAAAAACTATGTATAGTCTTGTTTATAAAAGAAAAAGGGTGTCGGTATTGACAATGCGCATGAAACGGTGTAACTGGAGAATTAAGATAGTAATTTGACGAAGAGAATGGAATATGAGATAATTATGAATGATTTATTATCGTCAACTGCCTCGGTTTGAGAATTACTTATTCATGGATAATAAGCTATTATAATTTTATCAGTTATTAATTAATAGTTTATCACTTATCAGCCATAATTCAAATTATGTATTATTGTAATTTTAATGAATACATTCCTGATTTCAGTATTAAATTCGCATATTTTCATTTATAATTAAACAGTTACTACTTTATTATATTAATTATATAAACCAAAAAGTAATAATAAACAATATTAGTAAACTACTAGTGTATTCCTATACATAAAACTCAAATTCAAACGAATGGTTTATGAATTATTATTTTTTAAAGCTTTGCTGAGCGGGATAGTAGACCAACATTTTGTGAAACATTCCACTACCACTCCACTCCGCTCATCTAAAATTTAAACACTTATAACTTATAAACCACTCGTGATCCAAATTAAAATTTTTATGTAACGATATACTCTAAAAATTTTTTACAGATTATGATTGCGAAAATAGTAAAGATTTCCATTAATTTAATTTAGTTATAATTTATTAAGCTGAAATCAAACTTCCCCTAAATATTGTAAAAAAAATATAAAAATTAATAATCGTTTTAGATATTTCTCCTTTGTAATAAATATTTTTCTCCACAATGAATATTTTTATATATATATATATATTTGTTTGATAAAATGGTGCTAACATAAGCTTTAAATTACCTAATTATATAAAAACAACATTTTACATTAGATTTTAATCAATGTTTTATACAATAAACACATAGAAAACTAGATGTTTAACATTTTTTTTGAATTAAGGTTTATTTTTAGTTTTTGAATACATACTTAAATATTTTATAAAATTTTAAAACTTAAACTTCAAATTTTAATATACTTAAAAGTTTATAAAAATGAATAATTAAAACTCCAGTAGGAAATTATAATACAATATTATCACTTATTATGATGTCGGTTTCACATTTCAGCAATTCTGCAATAAAAAAAAAGAATTAACAAATATAAAGTTATATAATATGATGATTATTTACAGAAACTACGCAGTTCTAAGCAACAGTTAAAAAAATAATATCAAAGTGTAATATTATATTTAAGTCATTTAGCATATTACAGTCGATCATGATGCATAGCTATGATGAATGTGGAATAAGTTGAGAAATGCATACAACGATTATAGCTTGAAATATATAGGTGTATATTATATATTAAGATTCGAGGAGCGATGAACTATTGAAATGAAGCCATTTATAAGTTCATAAACAAGAGAAACGTCTGTGAAATTTCATACCAAACCACAATCCACAATAATAAGGAACAGTTCAAGTCGGAATCAAACTTATAATAGATTATGCTTCCCGTCCGAGAATATGTCATGATTCATTCATAAATCTCATTTCCGTCCAGTGAACTCAACAATATCTCATCTTTATAATATTTAATATTTTTACGTATATGGTTTAAGCACACGGCAAAGCCTGACCGATGGAAATTCCAGTTGACCGTGAACGAACATTCCGAATTTTAACGGGTCGACTCACTGAATAACACAATATTATTCACAGGTTAGGTATGTTAATAATAATTAAGTCACAGCATTATTCAACTGTCTAAAATTTTGACTACCTATCTGCAGAATTATAATCATAGTTAAGTTAAATATTAAAATATGACGTGTTGTTTTATACGTTTTACATTAAATCGTTATATGTTTTAAACGAAAAAATAAAAACATAAAACATTGGTAAAAACTTGTTATTATAAATTCAAATTTTGTTAATTGTTGCAGTTGTCATTATTAAACGTGCAACGTTATCATTATAGTCAAGAATATAATATGATAGACTCATCTTAAAGTGCCGGATAGGTACTAATTTTACCAAAACTCGGAAGTATAACATAGGTACAAAAACCCTGGTTCTCAATTATTTAGATTAGATCTTTTTTCGAAGTTATCTTTTTGAACTAACTATATAGTCAACAGCCAAAGTCGGTGCGATCTAGTACAGCATTTACCGTTTATATTATATTGTTATAAATTATAATTTATAATACGCGCGCAGGTGTAGATGGCATATCGTTTTTATCATGTTATTATTAGGTAGTACGGCATTGTAGTAGCACCACGTGCACCGGCTCGTGATGGGACATTAACATTTTCTAAACGTTTATAGACGGGCCGTCATGTAACGGCCGCGTTTACATAGATATAGGTACGTTATTATAATAAATAATAATAATATAATAGAATATATAGTTTCAATGTCACGCACCCCTTTCGACCTTATCAATAACTCTCGGGGAGCTTCGTATACTTAAAGAACCCCGCGTACGCGTGTGCATAATTTATGGTTCGATTCTTATCCGCACATATTATCTCATAACGCGTATTATATACGTATATATAATTCATACACAAATGACCCTATAATGGATTGTTCCGATTCACTTTGATCTTTCAAGCGGAAACATTTTATACTTTCATAAATAATTGATGTAAGCCAATAGCGCGTTGTTTTTCGATAGATCATTCTCCGTCATTGCTTCCTCGCTAAAATGCTTGATTTCAAATAATATAGTTAAGTTTGAAAATTGTAAGTCGTTCAACTTTATAATGTATTGCGATAAAATATGTTACGTTAAGAGGAATTTTAATTTAATATGATAATAATGATTTTGTTGGAAATTATGGGTACACTCTTATATGCACGAGTCGTGATAAGCCGTGCATTGAATAGTGGATATAGATTATAATTTATACTTTTGAAAGAATGTACTGAAACATCTTTACAATATCATAATAATACATGAAGACGTCAAGATACTCTTGTAAAATAAATAGTTCGTACAATTTACAAAAAAACAGAAATTTTGTACAGTTGTTGGCCGTAGGTATATACGTATAATAATTACAATCTACACCTACGTATTTGAAACGATTTGTACAGATAATTGAAGAGAGTATGCAAATATAGTTAAATAAAAAAAAATTGACAAACTCGGTGATTTTAAACTCACAATTCATGCTGATAGAGTACTCTACACATAAAATTATGAATTATAATTGAGAAAAAAACGTCTAACGTATTTATAATATATTTTTTAACATTTTTAAAATACACGATCTACATTCAAACATTTTAGTAAATAAACGTTTTACAAAAATATACTATACCAAACGTAACATAAATCATTTTATAATATTAATCTTCTTGCTTACCCAAACGGTACATACATATATACTGTATTAATATTAATCACGTTTGTATATACGACCACATAATACTGATATCTATAGGTACACCTGCACAGATGATTTATAATATGTCCTGTAATTTACTGAGTGATATGACGTAAATATCTCATAACTCGACACAAACAATACAGGATAACAGCAGCTGTTTGGTGGAAACGTAGTCATTTCGATATCAGTATTTACTATTTTAGATAAAAACATTAAATATTTAAGGGCAATGACGCTTATTCGACATTAATTTCGATTAACAATATTTGAACAACACAATGTATAAAAGTATTAGACTATGGCTGCACCAAACGATCTTATGTTTTTTGGGCGATGAGCTGAAATAGCTAAAAAATACAGCAGTTGGAGTAATTGATCAACTGGTTTATGATATGTTCGTCATACATCATTAATATTGACGTCCGCAGTAGTTTGTATATTAACCTTTTTTTTATTTTTATAATTAGCATAATTTTTAACACAAGTATAATAATATAATTATATCCACTAGGTTAGGTTAATTGTTATCGTCTAACTCCATTTATAAATAATAAATATTTATATACTCACCTCCAATCTAAATTTTAAAAAGGATATCCTTTATTATTATATTTAAAACTTAATGATATAAATGATCTTTTTTACTTTAACTAAACTTAATTTCAATTCTCCCCATTTCAAACCAGGGTGCATAATAAAACATCATGTATAAATCACCATAGTAAACATCGCTCCCTGAGTACAGTTCAACTACGGGTTTTCAAATGTTACGAGTTCACTTGCATACGATAAATCATGAAATCGTACAACTATAATAGTTGTATATGCAAGTATATATGAACAATTTTTTATTTATTCGAATAGCAGTAATAGTTATGCACACGTTTAAAAACCGTTCTAGCGGAAGATGATACTTTTAAAACCCGAACGTATGGTGTTTATTATTGGCGCCTTGTAAACGCGAAAAATCTTGTTTTGGTTGGCGATCGCCCGGATTTGTCATCCGTTTATTATGTATACTGCTGACATTGGTATACGATAAATACAGGAAAATATTACTAAACCCATAACCGCGTGCAGTTTGCCACTTGCGACTGTTGAGAAATTAATAATTCTCGTAAAAAATAATATATATATAAAATAATTTAGGATATTACATAAAAGGTCGTAAGACTACAATAACCGAGTCATAAATCAAACATCACGCATTTCCCGCGAGCGCTTGCGTCCGAATCATTACAAACCCTCTGAAAATTAATCCTCTACATATATTATACGTATAAAGGTACATCACTCGGGCAGTCTTCGCCGTCGTCGTAGCGCCTCTTGTACACTATGACTATCGTCGTGTCGTGAATTTTTACCAATCGTAAATCATCGATCACACTAGCCAGCGAGCACCCATACACACTCGACTACTACAACAGTGTTTATGGGTAAGTACGAGGAACCGGTTTTATTTGTTTTTTTAACATTTTTTTTTTTTACTTTATTAATAATATTTCACAGTTTTATACATCGAGAACTAGTACATCATCGTGGTACACGCGGTATACACATACACACGATCACGTTATGTCAAACGAGGAAGAGCGTGACCGAGAAATTATGACCGCAGATAACATCTCGAACTGGTTGAAAGTGCACTGAAACATTAAACGGTTATTGATTATGATAATTTTTGATTGGAAATTAGAAAAAAAAAATTGTATATATGCGCGTATCACACCAAACCGTAAGATTATTTTCCTTTTTATTTATTCCGAGCATGATGGCTATTTCGCCGCAGCTATTGTTTACGACAGCTTTCGGATAATATTACTATAATTATATTGTTCAACAGACTTTTTATTTTATTATCTTTCACGAGTCTGTGACACTTGTCATATAGTAATCGTTTATTGGTGCATACAAGCATGCTCAAGATACGACGGAATTTGTTGTAACGAAATCATTGACGACAACAACGATATTCGATATAGTATAAATCATAATCAGTTAATTTACTCATCAGTTATGAACATGCATTTATTGATGAAATCGAGTCTTATAATCTGTATGTTATAGGTTTTATAATAAAGGTATAATATGATAATATATAATGAACCGTCATATCTGTTGGCGTTTTAAATTTTAATGAGAAATATAAAGGGGTTATTGTGCGTGTGTGTTGAATTGTTAAATCAATTATAACCATCAACGAGAGTATGAGGAATATATACACAATATATTATATACGATATACTTATCGCAGGTAATTTGGAAAATATTTCACGTTAGCAAACTTCATCGTGGAAATCTCAGCTCTCACAGCGTCTTCAGTATTCTGGTGAAATTGTTTTCCTAAACTTTCAGTGCATGCGTTGTTTTATACCTCGCGGCGGGTCTTCAAACGATTATTTATTATTATTATTGTTGTTGTATACATAGTATTAATAGAAACACATTATTTTGCTTGGCTTTACGTCGAAAAATATATTGTATTATAGTACCTTTGTAGTTATAGTTTACTCAATGTGAATTTGTCATTTGATTAAAGATTTACATCCACTATACGTTATAAAATACAGCGATACAATGTTAATTAAGTTACTGCTTTCGACATAACTGAATTGACTCAACAGTAATTAGTATAACATAGTTTTTGATCTGAAATATTAATTAAGAAATAAATATAAATAAACATGTTTATTTATATTTATTTTATTGCATGTAAATCTGAAATATAATAGGTATATAAGATATTTTGTCGAATTAAGTGATTTAAAAAAAAGATTATTATTTACTTGCTAGAGAGATTCAATAATATTAAAATCGTATGAATATTTTGATTGCATAATATACCATACACAATATACATACTTCGTACAAAACAGCCATTTTTGTTTTCGAATTTTTCAAAGACATCCGTATAGTAATGTAGTTATGACCGAGTTTTTCTTTTTTTACTAATGAATAATGGTATCCTTGGTTCCGCCAAGCATGTCTTTCCCAATTCATTCTCTTTTTAGAAATTTCTTTTATGATATTCGGCCTTTGAAAAAGTTCATTCAGTTCCTCATTATGACTTTTTCTCCATACTCCTGTCCGAGTGTTGATACAAGTGCCATAATATATTCTTCTCGAGATTTTTCTTTCGAATATATTTAATTTTACTTCTTTCACTTTTATAAGTGGCCGTCATGTATGCGAAGCGTACGAAACGACTGGACGTATCAACGTAATAAACATCTTCATTTATTTAAGATTTCTCAATATTGATCACCATCTTTCTAATTCCAAAGAAACCCTTTTACATTCTAATATAACAACTTAAGTTTCAAGTTCGTTGTATCTTGTTAGAAAATGACCTATAAGTATATGAAAAACGTCACTTTTTCAAGCATATATTATGACCAAGTAAGCAAAATATACATTAAAAGTTGAACTATAATAATATAATGTTTTCATATCGTATCTATTCAGATAAAGTTGTACCAAAGCATCAGAGCTGAGGCCAGTAATATTTAGAATGTCGAATAGTACGAGTATAACTGTATAAGCATAGTGATGATGTAGGTGTGACGGTGTGAGGACAAACACAGATATGCACCCTGTACACAGTAATGTAATGTGTATAATCTGTACAGACGTACAGTAGTGTTTTTAAAATCGTATAAAACCACCGACCTTCTATTATTATGTTTCTGGACACCGCCAACGTACTTTTTCTCTTTCACACACACACACACACACACACACTTATTATTATATATAATTTACCGTAAAAGACTTGAGTACAATATAAGATAATAATATAATGTATTAATCGCAGTACCGGCGCGGCGTATTATACAAATCACACGGTGCAGCAGCAGCAGCATCGGCAGCACTATATCGGCCGTATATTAAGTCCGCGTTAAGTCCGTATAGACATAGGCGGCTAGCAAGCAGACAGTCGGACGGGCGGGTAAAATATGCATATAAATATATACTACACGATATAAGTACCTACGATGTTTTTGTTGCCACGTCACTCCGGTTAATATTGTTTACGCGCTACTCGTTTCTTCATATAATATAATATACTATACGCGCCGCATAATATATAATATTATTACGAGTATACATATTATGCCTTCCTATGCAGCAGCATATTTATAATAATATACGCACCTATCCAAACTATACCTCGTACGGCAATAATAACTCTCAGCTCGCCGGCTACTCTTAATACGGACGACAGTCGCTACCATTGCATATCACGTACAATATAGTATTTAATAACAACGCGACCGTATATATACATATATGCTCCGGAGTTATGATTATTGTGCGCTCGCTGCTCTCCGTACAACGGTGGTACTCGCCGCTATAATATTATTATTATATTGTAACGTAATAGTATAGTCGACCTCCGTCGTCGCCACCGCCGCCGCCGTCGTAAAGAAATAATAATAAAAAAAAAAAATACGTATATGGAAATTAATTTACCCGGTTTGACCGACCGCTCGATTTGGTGACGGTGACGGCGGCGGCGGCGGCGGTAGCGGCGGAGAGTGAAATATCTCAATTTAAAACCGACGACTATAATATACGTTGTGCGTATAGGTTTTTATTGCCGTGCGCAATATTTCACGGCTTCCTTTACGGAAACTCGCGATAATTTAAAGTGACTTATCTCGCCGTCCGGCCGCGCGTAAGTAATTCGAATTGATTTTCCAACGAGTGCCGCCGCGACGTGCAGCAGTGCCGCAGATGTTACCTTTCACATTATAATATAATATTATATACACTTAAGAGGATAATAATTATTAATTTGTAACCGCGGTACACGTTTCGCGTTCGTTGCGAATAGTCGGTACCTGCCTCCCGTCGACCATAAAAGGAGTACACGCTTTATGCGAGTGCGTCAAAAATGTGTTTTGAACATGTGTTACTATATAGCTAAAACTTCTGGAAAACACCGAGACCGCTACATAACCAAAGGATGGGGTACATATTATACGTACGACGTAAATGACGTTTAAAAACTGGTTTCCGCACAAACGACTTACGATATTATGATTTATTTCTTAGCCAAGATTTACATACATTTATAATATGTATGATTAAAACGAAAATAGACTCGATGAAAACAACACATATAGTATCCCATATCGTATATACGAGTCCTACAAGGATCTATATTTTATTATTAATGCTAATTGACGACTAAAAAATGATTTTATGCAATAAAATAATATCATCTATAGAACAGTAAACACGTAAATACGTGTGTTACTCATGAGGATATATTACGCGATTGGGTCAGGTCAACACCCTACAATACACACCAATTATATTATATGTTATATGTCTATTTTCGTCGGCGGACTCTTTGTATTATATATTTGAGTGACTGTATACATTTTATGATGTACACGGTAGTTACACATTTTATGTAATAAGAAATTTTAATGGAATGAGCTCGACGAAAAGAAATATGAGAGGTCGTGCGTGCGTATGAGTTCTCCTTTTAAAACAATAATTGTGCCAGACCCGCGGCGGAAAGGGTCACCTGGCAAATATCGCCACCCAAATCGGTTGCCCAGACAACGAAGAAGACGACGCGACGGCCGTTTCAAACAGTGAAAAATGTCCAAATAAATTGTGTAGGTAATAATAACAGTAGAGTATAATTACATATTTTATATATTTATGTATCGTTTTCAGAAAAATCAGTTTAAAACAGTGCTGTAATCGGTGGCGAGAACAATTTTGGTTTTTTTGGTTTAATTATTAAAACATTTCGGACTACGTTGGAAAATTTGTTATCAAGTATCTTACGAATATAATATTACACACTATATAATAATATAATAAGTACGCAAATTTATCTTTGGCATATTTATTATTCATGCCGAAAATATCACTTTTATATTTTGCGTGTTTACACTTGAGTTTGTGTTTAATATTTACATATAGGTTTTTTTTTGTTTTTTAATTTATTTTGTTCACGCTATTAATATTTAAAATAAACATATAGACTTATTCATCACAATATATTGCGACGCAGCGTGCGTGTATTATCCTTCGAATACCTGTACATGTATACCGTGGCTTGTGCGAAAAACGTAATTTATGTATCAGGTTCGATTTATTTAAATATTATACGTATGCGGCGGAATACGAAATATAGTTGTTTTTTTTTTTTAATTTTGTTTAAATGATCGAAAAAATCGTTTATCCTTACAAAATAATTGCCAATTTATATTTTATTTCGTTCGAGAGTAAATAAATGCCAATTTTTTTTCACGGAAAATACGTCAATAATAATTGAGACCCAGCATAGAGAGTATAGAGACCCGGCCATTACTCGGCGTGAAATCCGTTAACATATTAAACTGTATATTATATGTATAATATATAGTATGCAGGTAAATAAGCTGCAGACAGTATTCGTCTCGCGTGCGTATGTCTATGTATATAAATATAAATAAACTATTACAATATTATCTTGACGAATGGGAAATATGACGCTTTTTAATGATATTCGCTTATTATAATAACGATGATGTACACGCCGTCCGGTTTTTAAAACGCAAAAATTACATTTTTTCCCCTCCACGTCGTGTGAACGGCGACAGTGTGTACACAATTTCTTTACACAATATAATATATATATTTATCATTATAATACGCGTTATGTGTGTATACCTAGCTATTATCTACCTATAACATTCGTCGTGTAGGACTTACTAAAATATAATTTTACGTTTTAAATTCAATTACACACGGCGAATGTAGTATGTACTCGTGGATAATAACGTGAACGCAATAACATCGCGATGTTCGTAAAGTAATAAAAATTAATGACCCAAGCAGAAGACAGTAAACTAATTACCTTTTTTTCCGTACAGGTATATCATGTAAGTACCTATATGCGTATGATATATAATACACTACGATGATTTGAATTCACTTAGAATATTATTTAATAATTTGATATTATTAAAGTTATTAATCGATTAGAGTGCTGCCGCGGTTACTATCAAAACATCATTTATCAAAAACGAGAGAGGCTATAAGTTTTGAGATATTTTACCTTTACGTGCACATATAACTATAATATTATGCGAACACGTGAATACCGATTACAGATCAAACATCCTTGGTCACTTGATAACAATAATATTGTATGCACACTATGTATATATCATGTTATACAGGCATGTATGATAGGATGCATATTTAATATATTTAGTAATCATCATTCGATTTACGTAGTTGCAATATAAAAAACATAGAGTATTAATATAATATTATTTGTAGATAATCGCGATCCCGAAGTACGGTAAAAGACTTCGGACTGTCAAGCTGAAGTACTGCTGGCAGCCAGCCGTTATACTGTACGAGTGAGATTTCCACGTCAGAATTTCGTTCTACATTTTAAAATAATATATTTTAGAATTATTCACTTGTTTTTATACATATGAGATTATTGAGTAAATTAGAATTTTTTTTTCGTCATTTTTAGCATTCTTCAAAAAAACTTTTAGGTAGGTATAATAATATTTTAGATGTTGCGTTTAAAAAAAAATTGTTACGTTAAGAGAAGGTTAGATGACATGGACGAAAATGATTCACTATAAATGTACGTTATAATCATTATGCTATAGGTACTACCCATATACCTACTATTATTTTAATATTTTGAAAAAGCAATGAGTCATGCGTGCGAGATGGTTAAGTTTTCTCACATTGAGTTCAATCGGAGAGTTGTTGTGGTTACTGGCTTTTTTTTTTAATAAAAAAAATACCTTTTCTTTTCCACGATGGACCGAAAAGAAAAGAAAGTATTTAGATACGAACATAAAATATAAAACGGGTCACAGTGTCGCGAGCGTGTAGTAAAATGCAATATCAACTCACGCGTCATCCGAATTCTTCGCTTACCCCATTACACAAACGTACGCGACATATACTCGCACGACCTATACAGTCACCCCACTGCAGAATTTAAAGAAGAGCCCGTGGGGGATGCTACATATGCGTGCATGTGTTTTTTTTTTTTTTTGCTATTATTATTCAAACGCGAATATATTCACTGGCAAACGGAATAATAAAAAAGGCGAAAATAAAGAAAAAGGGGTCGAGCGAACGAAAAAAAAAATTGGAATTCCACCGGGACGGCGTGCACGAAAATTCGTTTCATACGGGGGCGTTACAATGGTGAATTTTCAATATAATTATGTACAAAAATTGATTTTTATCGGACTGTATATAAAAAAATAACCTGGTCGTACAATATATAGTAATGTTATACTCATAGCATAATAATGATGTTAAAGAAATTGTTGGTATTCATTAATTTTTGACAAGTAGGTACTTTATTTCTTAATTTTGATATTATAATATATAATAATGTTTTTGAATAGTTTTAAGTGTTTCATATTTAGACGAGCCATGTGGTCTGATATACACTGTAAAAGTTTTGGTTTTCACTATAGATACGCTAATCAGTAGTTACTCAAACTTAAAGTACTCACAAAAAAAAAAAAAAAAATTATAACAACAATATTTCAATATTCAATAACCAAAATGTTTCAAAAATAACTACAGTTTTATAGGTACAACGAATTTTAAACTATTATTACGGTTGATGTTATAAATGTAATAAAACATTTTCAAAAATCTGTAAGATAGTTAAATTAAGCTACTGATGATACATTATACTATATAAGTTTACAACTTACGTTTTAAATATAATATGTGTAAAGTACCCGGAAATGGTTAAATAACTAATGTTTATGTATTGTAGAGACGTACAGTGTAATATTATCAGCATGAATTACTGCACAGTGTTAGGGGAAATATATGTTTTGTTTAAAACCTTTGTATTAATATGATATTTAAATATTTCTCATGCGTAAATATTCCTTACTATTACATCTGTAAATGATTTCAATATAGGTCAAAATTACAATCAACAACTGTGAAAATTACCATTTTTAGTTAACCGAATAAACTGTTCTCAAATATCAACGAAATTCGATGACGAGTCAATTGTTTGTATTTCACTTCAAGTAGGTTCGTGAACCTACTGAACCTAATTATTGATAAATGATAAAACTAAGTGTATGGACTTGTGTTCCCGATATCATAATTTTTTGTATTTAAAAATTTTTTATTTTTAAAGAATGTTTGCTGGTGTTGACTTTAAGCTATGTAAAACAAAATATTCCCATAAACGCAAAAGAATATGATATATTTTACAATTAAAAGGCAGACGTTTTTATGTTTATATATAGGTATTATAATATATTATTAACATCGTCGAATCTCTGGTGGTATGGTGGTCCTTAGCCATAATACGTCATTACGCTCAAAAGACTTTAGCCAGGTCGGACGAAGAAGTGTCGGAGGAGGTAGTCGCCGAAGGTGGCGGTATAAGGGGTCGTCGTGGAGTAACCGAACAGACGAGATGAGTTGTTGTGACGATGGACGAAGAGCGGGGAAAGCCATTCCATAAAACGTTCTGGTTTTTCAGCTGACGTGTATTTACAATATGTATAATAATATATATCAATGTGTGTGTGTGTGTGTGTGAGCGTGCTAGTCCCGCGGGGGTCGACGCGTCGGTTTTGTCTGCCCACGTTTTTTTTTCGCTCTTGCCTTAAGTCGCTTTATATTTATTGGTATTGTTGTTTGTTTTATTTTATAATCATTACTATTATTATTATTTTTATTTTCTTAGTTCGACGCGTACCGGTATTATGTATAATATAATCGTATACAATACGATACCGTCGTCGTCGTCGCAGTGATGGTGTCGTATACGTCGTGTTTATTTCAATTTGTAATTCTCTTTTACACGGTTTTCGTGTGTGGGATCTCGTATATTTTGTGATCCGAAAATCCACGAGGCCACTTAGGACGCGATGCGTGCAACACGACCGTCACAGGTCGGACATGTCCTCGTCGCGTTTGCCTGTGGACAAAAAAAAACTTCATAAAATAAATAAATAAAGGACCGAAAGCCGACGCGACTCTTCGGAGGATGTATGCACACGCATATATTATTGCACGCGAGTTGGAAAACTAGTTTCGGTGTGACAGTTATTTGTCGCGGATATAATACGCCGTATATTACTATGTTTTTGTCGTGACGTCGTCGTCGCCGACATCGGTTTTACCGGATTTAGACATTTGAAACTTTTCCGCCGGCGTCGATCAACTGCACTATTGGCATCCGACCAGTTAGAAAAATACGTTCTAGATTTGAGAAGTCAGCGGGAGTAATATATCTGAAAACTGCTCAGTTTTCATCAAAGGATGTAGAGCTATACAATATCCTATTACGTATTATATGTACCTAAATGATTTAATATATTTATTATTATTATTATTATTATTATTATGTCACATATACTAAGATTGGTGTTCCAACCGTATTGAAAAAATATAAATAGACTTTGGTATGATAATATAATATTATGCAGCATTTATTATACACGCTCGAAGAACATCCCTTGTGAGTGTGTCAAAAGGCTGCCGTGTATTATGGGAAATACACGATCATCTAAAGTGTGGAGTGGTATTTTTTAAAATTCGTTTTTGCGTTTTCCCCTTCTGTATCTTTGTAACACGTGTAATGGTATTATGCGAACATTGCATTTTATACGAATCCAACACCGTGATTTCTTAGACGCGGATTGAACAAAGAGTGTTTTAAATACAAGTTGTCGGCAGTGCAAGATCTAAGTCTCAAACGATCGAGGCGCGACTTCTAATATTTAAGACCTCTTTAAAAGAACATTGCTATTTGTAAGTATGCATTGATTACATTTCTATTTTTTTTTTTGATATTTAATAAAAGCGAAGAAGGATTTAAAAAAGAAAACATTTTAAAGAAGAATGAAGGTATTTAACCTGCCCCATTAAATCGAATAAAAAGAACTTAGATATAAAACTAATTCCATAACAGTGTAAAACAAACGTGTATTGGTAATTTCTTAAAATGTCTTTCTTTTTTTTTACTAGTTATTCAATATTTCTTATTTTACAGAGTTAGAAAATCTAGGACTTAAGACTTAAAACGAATCTTGAGTCTCGATGAATTTCATCTCTTGCACATCCGTTAAGCCCGTCACTGGTTGTAGATACAATATAGCTTCATGTAATAAAATAAAAAATCAATATGAATTTTACCAGTAAGCACCGTAAAGCTTTATTATTATTTGTTTGTTTTGTTTTAGAATTTTCAAACAATTTACACTGATCGTTTAAAACGGTCGACATATATATTGCAGAGGAATAACGAAAATGTAGGTAATGTAACAAGAGCGGTGCAGTGCAAACGAATACAATTACAAAGAGTACAATATAATATCATATTATAATATAGAACTACCGTAAGAAAGGCGAAATATAAATATACATCATTCCCTTTGAAGTCGGATCGTTTCGCAATAATTAAAAACATATTATCGTAACAAGTAACAACTATTAAACTCGGAAAACATTTAATACTACCAGGAAAATAATGTCATTTAATAGTGCGACAAAGTTCTGGTCGAGTTTTTCCTTCTTCTTATAAATACCAAAGTGTTTGTTTGCACGCGAATACTGTCAAATAGTATACATGTTTGCATGCCGAGTATTCGCATTTCGCGGGCACAAAGAGTTGACATAGAAAATTCGAATACGACAAAGATATTGAAATTCCTGTCGCATCATCGTTCTCGGGATTTTTTCCAATTATTATCATTATTATTCGTTTTTAATCGAATTTACCTACATAGAAAACTTCACGGCCGAATATTTTCGATTTCAATCGCGATAATAAATCGATCAGCAATTTATTTTCCCGGTTTAAGCACCGTCGTCGTCGAGTTTGTGTGTGCGTGTGTTTGTGTACCTACTCTCTTATAAAATATTATAATATGAGAAATGCATGCCAAACCACTCACAACATAATATTATTTTCTCTTAACCGTATATCGGACCATATTTTAAACATATTCACAAAGCCGAGGCCGGCGATCTTACGAGACTAAGTTTTTTTGTAACACATATTATCGCCACGCGGCTCATCCAACTCGAACGTGATATTAATTTACATAATTTACACATTTTTACCGTGTCGTAATGTATTCACGAGCGCTTCCGTTTATGCGTACATTAATATTTGCCGTAGGTACACCGGATTAATCTTTCACGTCATGTAGTCGTCGTCGACATCGCGTATGTTTCTGCAGACGGATCGTTTAAACCGACCGAGAAAAAATGCCAAAATAACTCTTTCTGAAAAAAGTTTAATAATAATAATATGTAGGTTAATATTATGCTATAAATTTTCTATACACATTATTTAATATAGATACGTGCATACACTATTATTATTCTTGTCTATATTTATGTAATATATTTTTGAAAACTATGAGTCAGATAACACACATTTTATTTGGTAGATAATTGATATTGAAACAATTTTACACAGCTAAGTTGACTTAATTACTGTACATCAAGTGGATCTGAAGTTTCATAATAAAGGGGTGTTATTAATTACGTATGTTTCAATAAACCAGAGGTATTTAAACGAAAATAATTACTAAAAAATATCAATTGCAAAACCAATGTAATTATTTTTAAAGTTGCAGCACTTAGGACTTAGGTATTATACAGAATTGTATAAATGTATCTGAATTTTGTGTTTTAGAAAAAAATATATGAATTACGCATGAAGGTCCTACAGCCGAAACATTTAATCATGTTAATTGATTGTATATTTTATTTTTTTTAAACTCTATGCCCGATTCATGGATGGATACTGCCTTCGCTGACATGCGTTTGTATGAATTAAATATTGCAAAAACAAAATTATATTCAGCCTACAATAAAATTATTTAAATACATATTATTGTTATCATATGTAATATATTAGCAACAAAGAAATATACACATATTTATATACATATATATATGTACGAGTATATATAATCGAAACTAAACAAATCAACTTTATTTTTAAGTTTTTAAAACTATACATTGGATGCTTTTTAACATTATTTAGAGCTCAAACCATACTTATCAGAATATTATGTGCTATCGTTTTCTAAGATTATCACAGAATCCCTTTCGCGATTCCGCCAATTTCTCAAATCCGCCTTTCTGCGGATGACAACAATTATTGTTGTCTTTATAAGAACGTATTCTTACAGCCCACGTATTTTAAACATGCTATTATCGTTAGGTACGTACATCACAGAACATAGAATATCCGATCACGATTATTACTATTATTAATATGTAGCGTACTATGCTTTGCGGCATTGAATAGACGGTCTCAAACGTCAATATTATATAGTAAAATCGTACCACAACGTATACGAATGCGTATTTATTTATACAACTGTGGATATTATTATTGTTATTGTTATGCACAGACTATAGGCGATTATATCGTTGACCGCTGCCAATTATCGTGCTGGTGCAGTGATATTTCAAATTATTTTGTTTGCGTACACAACAACGGCAGCAGCATCAGCCGCAGTGTAACAATATGCGTGTATATTATATAATGTGGAATAATATCACATAATTTAGTGTCAGGCCGATGTAGTTATCGGCGTAAATGTTATTGTAAACGGATTTATAATAATGCACAATATACATTAAATTATGTATATTATTGTTATTATAACAGACAACAGTACGATGTACGCCACTGCGTTATACTATTATAATATATTATTATATACGGCGACGCACAACGCCGACGACGCCAACCCCGGTGGTCACACCGTATTTAAATTATTACAGGTCAACACTATTAATAGTGATTACTGATTATTATTTGGTTTGTGAGAGTTATATACGCAGAGTCTGCTTAATGCGTTTCGCTATCGACGACCTCTACGGATGATAATAGAATTCTGTTTCGTGTACAAAATGTGTGTTCAGATTTATTATTATATGAATTCAAATACTCGAGTTGCTGATCGATAAAAAAAAACAAAAAAAAAAAAAAACAGGAAAATCGAAAACAATTTCCGTCGTAATTGTCTGGCTATAGTCAACCCCCGAGCACTCGTTTAATGTTTTGAATTTTTTTTTTTTTTATTTTTTATAGACGACAGATATTGTTTTTGTCCATTTACCCGTCCGTTTAAATTGTTGATTTTAATTCTACGTTTGCTATTACAGCTTCGTATTATAGGACGCTATTCATAATATATGAGTTAATCGTGTATACCTCGTATTATAAAAATCGTATAATTTTTGGGTTTAGTCGAGTAAATTTATGATAATATCGCCGTCTCGACGGTGTATACATATCACGACCGCATTTCGAACTACATTATAATGTAGTGTACCACACGCGGCACGTATATACGCCAGTCAACCCTCTTCCCTCTTACCCATCATCAAATCTCTGACATGGTTCGTATCGTCGGTTATTATTACATAGCATTCATTATCGCGCGTAACCACAAAAATATGAAAAAAACTGTGTGTATAATATAAACTGCAGCTCTCGCATACACACACTCACACAGAAACACATATAGGCGCCTACATAATTTCAAATTAACTACGTTCATATAGTAATTTAGTATGCGCGTATAATATAGGTACGTTTCGAAAAATACATAAGTACTTGACAAGAATCGCTTATACCCGCGGTGGGGGGTTTATTATGTCGTGTAATTATTTTTATTGTTTACGGAGAGCGACTCCGTGTGTGCGTGGAAAAAAGTATATATATATTTATTATATATTTTTGTAGACATATTGTGATGGGGTGCAGGAGAGGAACGATTTACTCGTACCACCGTGGTAGATATATACCGGTCGTATAATATAAACACACATACACACACACACACACACTCACACATTCACAGATTATTTATATATACATACTTGTATTTTACTCATCATAATACATTAGACGTGAGTTCAACGCTTAAAATTATACGAACACGAGTTGAATTTTCTCTTTTACTTTTTAGTACGCGGGAACCAGGGAGACGTTCATCGCGATTCGAGTTTATAATAATATGTATTAATACGTTGTAGATATATGTGGTCTGTGGAGAACATACGGTTATTGTCTTATAATATTTTGTTTTCATAAAAATACTCAAAAATCTCAACAGTAATAGGTCATCATTATTTCATTGAAAATTGAAAACATATGATTTTAATAATGAGAATATCACTAATTCATTGTTCTTGTGCGATTAATGAATTATAATAGAAATTTTTGTAGGAGAGTGTGTTTTCTATGTTTTCAATGAGTAAAACAAATCTAATTCATTATGATGTTAAGAAATATCGTTATTATTATTTGATTTTTTTTGGAGCTATAACCATCTATTGACGGTCATTTTAAGGTTTCGTGAAATGGATTGGTGTCTACCATGTACCTACATGTTGTACATATATACCTAGGTACTGCATAATCGTATCACTAGAGAATTTCTTAACAATGATGAAATCATAAAAATAATTATTTATCTACGTGATATTGAGTTAAGATATAAAAAATATCAATATGATAGTAATTAGTAATGACTTATTAAGGACAATATTATATTTCTGAATCATCGTCGTGGCACTCTCATTTCTAGAACAATTTTTCAAACTCGTTTACCCAAGAATAATATATATATGGTGTCCGTGAAAAAGTTCTACGAGTGTCCTGCGTTCAATTTTAAAACAAGCACGTGCAATTTATCTAACGGTCAAACGCGGGGCGTAGGGAATATAATACAAGTCGTTAACGATATTACTGTTATTGTTTCGCCGCGGCCCCGGTCGGAGCAGTGTTGAAAGGGCTATTTCAGAAAAGCGTTGCACAATTCACAGGTCCTGCAGCTGTGTAAGTTTTAACAACGTTACTTATATACGAATCCGTGTGCGTGTATATGTGTGTTTGTAACTTCGCGCTGACGGACGCGCCGGGTGTGCCGGAAAATTCTCGGACGATATAATAAGGTCCGCGTACGTCTTCAGTCATCCAGTTATAATGATTACGCGTTGCTTGGTCGGAGTTTTCCGACGCGTGAGCAGAAAAATAAAAATAATTGCGGCCAGATAAAAACTGAGAGTGGGCCTCCGCAAGTGGGCTTACGTGACGATTTTATTTCGTTTTTATTTTATATTTCTTTTTTTGATAAGGTTTAAGGACCTGTGACTTGTACCTATATAATATTATGTATTGTACATGTTTAAGTATAAAAGTGGTACACTCAACTCAGCCAATGAAACTTTGAAATTAGCTCTTTTATTTTGTTCGTCAGTTGAACCGGATTAGCATAATGAATACACTGCGTTTATATTATGAGGCCCTCAAAAATACCGAAATGTCGTGATTCCATGATATAATATTATATAATATATGATATTATGAAGGCACTTGACACGTTTTTATTTTTCATTCATATTTTAAATCAATCGAAAATCGTATAATATACCCAATATCATACCAAAATGCACTGAAATTCACAGAATTAACGTATTGAAAAAAAAAATATATGTACCTACATTAATCTCGAGGTTAATCTTTTTATGTGCAGACATTTTTTTATCAAACAGTGTATAATACAATTTAAAGAACTAATAGCTTTAAATTTTGCTTACATTTAATAAGCATTCACAATATTTTGTGTATCATTCTTATAAAACAACAAGTACGGGTGCAATTTAATGCTTTGTCAGTCATACACACTGGTAAGAGCTCTTCTTTTTTTTCTCGCGCATTAACCTTATTACTACTACTCTCCCCCAAAAAAGTACCTTGCCATTGCTTATGATTCTTTTTTAAATTATCAGATTGTACTGTTTAAAATGTGTACTTTGGAGATATAAGCTTCTGTTTATACAACTACATCATTCCTACCTTTAAATATTAATTATATAACAGATAGTTTGTACGTAACAAAATTAAAATTTGAACGAGTAGCTTACTTAATTTTGCGTACTAAGGATTGTGTATTCGGGGGTATAGTAATTTAAAACTGATAGTTATTTATATTTATATTTACATCCGATATTCCATATATTTAAATTGCTGTAAAACAATTTTTAAAGACTTTTATCCTTAATATAAACATTTTTAAACTGAACAACTTGTTTAAGTTTTAAACTCGGTCTATCAACATAAAAAAAAAAATTGCATTATGTATAGTGGGTTTTCATTTGAAAAATAGAAGTTTGTACCGTCATTAAATTTTACAACAATGAAAATTATCTCAAGGAGTTGATAATATTTTTTTAAAATTTCAAATATCAGTATTAAAATAAATCATTCATTATTGATTTAAAAATAGTTTAATCATGATTGGTGAATCACTGAGTGTTTAATTATTTGGATTTATTATTATTATTATTTTAGGAAGGGCCAACCTGTTACAATATCATAATATATAGCAATCGACCGTCAGAAATTGTCAGTAGGTTAAAATTATATTAATCTAACATACTTGAACATAATAAACATTAAACACACATAGATTTCTGATGAAAACTAACATCAAATGGTTTCACTATAAGATTTTTATAGAGAAAAATCATATTTTGACCAGAACGAAAATTGATTGTTACCATCGTTTCCAATATGATATACACACATCATGTAATAATACTACACATTATAATACAAACCAATTATACTACCAAAAGCTTGCAAAGTCTTTGTATTTTTCAAGTTATGTGAAATGGAATTATAATAAGCTTAAATTTTTCGTAACCGGCTGTCGTATATAACATACCGTATTATAATATAATAAGCAAAATTGCATGTTTAACGTTCAAACAATATTTTTAATTGGCGTTCTTGTCGTTTAAATAATCGTTAAATCGAATTATACGTAAAACGTAAAACGTGTAACATATATATTATATATTTTATTTACTATAATACAATTTCATTTTTACTCGTCATCGTGTTAAATTAGTATATTATCATTTCCGATGATACATTTATACGGTGAACAAGTATTTTAAATTTTAATATATTATTTAATATGATTTAATTTTAAAATTTTGCATATTGAATACAAACCGTGTTAAATGTTGATCTTTCCGGAAAGACGGAAAATTGATTATTTAAAAATTATAATGTTTTTGATTCAATAAATAATTATATTCTTTTCAATATAGAAATGCAATCTGTAATCAAATTTAATTTGATATTATACACTACTTTAGATAAATGTATTATTAAACAAATTACTGCTAAGTAAAATCATATATTTCACTACCTAAATAATATGAGAGGTTTTGTATATCATACATTCTACGTTATATACTTATATCTGTTACGGCTAAAATATAAATCGAACAAATCTTGGAAATGACTGAGAAAAAAGGTCCACGATACTTGAGCAAAATTTCATATTTCAACTTTCATCCCGACAAACCTTGTTGTGACTCACCTCGTTTGGTAAAGCTGTGGTGACTCTTATTATGATTATTAATGATCACACGCAGTTAATTTATCATTTTTATCGTATTTTATCTACTCGTCATATTATACTTAGGTACCTACTGAGAATATATTATATAACTTATTTAATTGATATATCATAAAATTATAATATTTATGTTGGGTTATAACTATATATTATCATAATATTATAATTAATCACGTATGTAAGTACCTCAAAAATATTTACTTTTTGTCGTATTTTTTAGAATTATATTTATTAATGACTAACTTTTTTATTTCTCAAATTAACATTATAGTTTATACCTTACATCATTAAATTAAATGTATTATTAATTATGCGTATTTAATTATATTTGAATAACAGTATTTATTTTATAATTATCTATTATTATTTAAGACAGTCAGAATAAGGTTGATCACGAATAGACAAAATACGAAGTATAACATTTTGACTAAGTATCATATCATAGAAAATTCGTGTTTTGGATTTCTTTGGCCAGTAACATAATTATAGATATATTTTATATTATGATACTATCCAATTAATATACTATATTATATTTTTTGAATCACCTGAAAAGCAAAACATTTTATATAGCATTGCTAATCTTTTGATTCGCATAAAATATTCGTGTTTTAAAATTATGATAATATTATTACTAGCACAACAATATTTTGGCTGGTTTTATTCACATTAATGAGATGTTGTAACTTAGGTAACATTCGTATGTTATACGTACATAAATAATATAATACAGTGATCGAGTGAGCCAGTGTCTGGTGAAACTTTTAAATTTAGCACAATATAAGTATGAGCGATTATAATTATTATCATAGTGCATAATATTAGTATATTATTTTAAGCTGTTGTTTATGTAAATATATCTAACAACATAATCGTTATTACTTTTGGCTACCGGTTTTTTGAACTCTTCGATAGGTTTACGACGACGTTGTCCGTATCATAATAATAATAATAGTAATAATAATAATAAAGAATTAAATTACATTCGTGAATAATTTTTCGTGTTACCTTAGGGTACCTGAATTGCTAATGAAGTAGACGGTGGCGGTGACCGGGTATATAAATAACATTGCAAGAGGTACGACATTCGAAACAATTAGCTTGAATATATGTATATTATAAGCTCGAAAACACGTTTGAAAACTCTTTTTGAACGTCGGCCATCGCGGCAGTCGCATTCTGCAAGGGTGTTCACTTGTTGTAACGCGGACGGCGGTGTTCCATAAAATTCGATACTACATCGTTTCATTTAATTTTAATTTTTTTTTTTTACTCGTACATAATATTATAGACTATAATAATAGCCAATTCATATACCTAATATTATAGCAAATTGTGCATCAAAGGTTTCCGGTAGCAAAACAATATAATAATATTATCGATGCCGCTGGCAATACGTCTAACCGTACGCGTATACGGAGACTGTTGGCTGCTCTTCCGCTCGATAATAATATTTTGAAAAAACACCACGAACGAAGAAAATCTTATCGCAAAAATTGGCGAAAAAAAAAGACCTCCGATGAACACCGAAAAACGTCCACGTACAGAAAACGAATGAAAAAAACTGTACACGTCTGGCGTATACATGTAATATGTATATGTACCTAAGTCCACTTTTACTAAGACGTGTCTTCTGCGGTCGGCGTGTATAATATGTTGTGTTGCAACCGTCTTATACGCATATACATACGCGTGTTGCATACAAATCGGTGACGATATACAGTTTCGAATTCTCGCGTGCATCCGTCAACGATAATAGTAATATCATTATGTAAAGCACGTTGTGCAGTGTACAACCACTGTAACCGCATTGTACCTGCCCATCGTTTTACCACTCGGTCATTGGCGAGTTTGTATTCGACTTGTAGTTCGCAATCGGATTTCGTGTTTTAATATTATAATGTATGATAATGATAATGTATATAATATTATGATTTTGAGACGTGGCGCATTATTAATGCATAAAGATAATACTATATCTGACACGCTGGCATATTGTTATGATGCTTCCCGCCACGAATGTATCTTACGGTTTTCAAAACGATGTGGCGCGCGAATATTTGATTCTGGTGTATATGCATATGACGACGGAGAAGACCATTTTTCACGGAAAAGGATATTTTTTCAGCAGTTCTGGTCCGGTCGAAATGGGATAAATTATTCTCCACGCGCGCGCTGGTCGTTTGGGTACGTACACATCTGCCGGCCTTTATGAATGTCGGTCCGAAACAACGTTGTTTTATTTAGTATTTATTTCCTCTGCTTTGCACTCGTGTCGTGTTCAAATTTCACCAACGTTTAAGTAATCGTGTATCTGAAAACATTTTTAGAAAAGGGCGAGGAATATTAAACAACGAAAATTATTCCACAAGAAACTTCAAAGGACTACGATTTATCATTTTAATATGATATTCGGGATCAAAAGTACCTTTGATTAAATTTAAAACTAAAGTTAATATAATATACACGTCTCAGCGAATAATATCAGAATCAGAAATGTTGTACTTATGCAACACAGGTGATCGTACTCTAGAGTAGAACATATTTCCTTACAATAACAATAATTATCAATATTGGCCGATAGACTAATTGAAAAATAGCATGTAACAAAGCTATTCACATTGTACTGAAATTTTCGTAAATTGAATTCATACAAACAATAATTTCCTAAAATAGTTTTATGTTGTCAAAAAAAAAAAAAAAAAAAAAACAGAAGAACAGGCTGTGTTTTAGAACACTTTTTACATGTACAAACCTTAATAGACATGGTAAATATTAAAATCTAAGTTTTTCGGTAGCCCAGTTTACACATATACCAGTTGTGTATAATATTCTTGTTTTATTGTTACCTACAAAATATTATAGTCAATAGTTATCTTTACATCAGTTTAATTTTTGAACATAGTACATATATAATTATACCCTCTTATTAATAACAAAATAATAATTTATGTAAGTTATATAAGAAAACATCGGATAATATGTATTACTGTGTACTAACCTATACCTACTAGGTTTCGAGTTCACCTTGAATATTTAATTATTATTTAAATATCTAACTAATAGTTATTTTATTTATTTCGCTAAAATAAGTATTGTGGTAGGTCAAACTATTTTTTTTTTTTGTTAAAAATAACGCACATTTTACATTATAATTATTACCATTACTTATGAAGTCAATAAGTTTAAGAAAAGCATATGGCATATTAATTACATTATACAAAACTAACAAACTGATGTTAGTTCCTACATGTTACTTATAGCTAATAAGAGCAGCTTTATATTGCCTATCTATGTCGCCGTGTGATCATATTTGTATAATTTATATAGATAACAGTAGTTATGTGTGCATATTTCCTCAGCCTTTGGTTTTGACTGATTTAAAGGAATTTGTTAATATCATCAAAGCGATGTGAGGAAAGTAGTTCTGGTACAACGTGCGTCTTATATTTGATGATCAGTCATTAACCTAAACAAATACCGAACTGGTAAACAGGTGGCAAAAGTGCAATGTGTAATACAGTGTTGGCTGTTTGCTAGTAAGACGGTGTTTTTGGCATATTATACAAATGAGATCATAATTTATTAGTTTAAAAACGTTGCGAATAACTATTTATAATACTTACGACGAATGTCAGATAATTAGATCCTGAGAGGTAGAACTGCAATTGGAAATGTGTCACATTGTTCGTAAGATGCAATATAATTTAATATGTGTCATTCACTATTTTTTTTACAATTTATAATTTTTATTCCACACCGGTATATCGTATAATGTATATGACTGCAGTAGATATGCGTCGATCCGAGTGTATGGTATTAAATATTTTATGTTAAGTTTTCCAGCTCGTTAATGATATATTTTAATAATTACGTACACTGTTCGCCCGTATATTCGTTTACCAAAAATGACAGCAATTTTAATTGTAAATGTCCCCGTTGTTTTATTTGCACAGGTACCTACCGTGGAGTACCATGATTATTATTATATAAGTACAGTACAATATTCAATTACGCGGTGGTTTTATTAACCGACCTCATAATACAGCGAACACATAATCCATATAGGTATATAATATATTGCTAAAATAATATTATATTGTGTAGCGGCGAGGAAAAAAAAATTAAAACTTTTGTACAACATTAAATTGTTTTACTGGATTTACGCATTAATCAAATGTTGCGCAATTGCATGTTTCTGGTAATATTTAAAAACAAAAAAAATTAAACCATTTGATGTTATCTTCGGAAGCATTATCATAATTAAACTTTGAGACGTTTTTATGATGGGTGGTTTTATGAAATTCTTTGCAGCACGTTGCTGCAGTAGTCCATTATACTGGTAGATTACTGGCAGGTTCGTGTGTATACTTAAGTTGTGTTTGAAAATGATTATCATTTAATTTCAAGAAATATTCTGTATAATTTTTTTTTTTACAAATATTATGTGAACCATTATTTTTTTATGCAATTATTATGATAGGATATAAAAAAAATTTTTTTCTATTATTAAGGTTATTGGGTTAACTTGTAAGAAACTTCTGAAAAGATTAACCGATGATTACATTAATAATTTAAATTAGTATACATTCATTGATGCGTTTATTACATACATATTATATTTTAATGTATTTTTTGAACGGTACGAGTATAATAATTAATAGTATTGACTTATTATCTGAATGGTTAATCTTACTATAAAAAGTGTGAAAATTGTTCTTAATACATTTGGCATTTGGTTTATTTCCAGAATTCCACTCTATAATAACAGTGTTTTATACAAAAATACTTTAATACGGAAAATGGTTAACTGTAGTAATAGCAACCCTGTAGTTAAATATTATACTAATATAATGTATTACTATATTATTATTGCGATGGATAAAACCGGCTTATTGTATTGTGTTAGAGATAATATAGAAGGTTAAACTTCTGCTATGAGACGTATATCCACCTATAATTTTATTGTGCATCAATTGTTCTATAAAGGTTTTATAATTTTAAGCTGTTACTATTCGGAAGGTTTCTTATATAATTTTAGTTTATAGAATATTATCAGATGGAAAACGAAAAAATTAAAATTAATGGTCAACTCAAATTGGTTCTATTCATTATACTTTCATAATAAACCATATTTTATATAATAAGCCTATTGATTATAATAAGTATAAGGTACATACAATATCAAATACTTTAATCCTATAAAATACTTGTATTTTTTTCAACTTGAAAATCTAACTTGATTTGTAATAAATTCTCCGGCACGTTCAGCTTTTTTTATATTTCTTTGTAACTTTCTAGAAAACTATTGGGAATTTTGCAATACTGCCACATCCGAGTGCCATCTGTGTCCGATTTTCAATCGATAGTAGGGATATGTGAAACTTTTGGAAATTTATATAGATTCTATACCTTATGGGTACACAAAAAAAATGAATTTTAGATAAAATAGTTATACCTGCGATATACATTGCGAAATTACTTATACTTATATAATAAATTTACTCTTTTATAATTAATCGATATTATGAATTTTTATACTGTTATTCGTATTATTATACTAAAGTTTATAATACATTTATATCATCACAATAAAATATAATTTTATATCTGAAATTAATGTAGATCACTACAATGTCATTAATGATTATGTTTTGTATTGATTACATCTAGGTATAGTTGTTGATCTTAATCTTATTTTTACACTGTGATTACTGATTTGTACTGTATGATTTTTATGATGATCTATAAAGGTAGGGTGAAAAATTGTTTTTGTTCCGTGATCATTAAAATTAACTAGTTTAATAACAAATATCCACTTTAAGGTTATGAATGTGGAATTGTATACAAGTCAACCACTCAACTGATACCGTAAGCCTCTGTAATATCTGTCTTTTTCTCTCCATCATGTTGACCAAAAAAAGTTAATTTAGTGAAGATAGGAATTTTGTGTTCATGATATGCAAATATAAATGTTCACTATAAGACATTGACGCTCCGTTGATTGCGGAATCTATCTCTTTAATAAATTGTTATATATAGGTTTGTGTAATGTAAAATATATATTATTAATTAATTACTTTTTACCTACAATTAAACTAATTTATGTATAGGCTATTTAAAGTACACAAATACTAGGCAGGAAATGTTCCCATTAGAAAATAAGTCGAAGAAATATCTGTGATAGTGCATGGTAAATGCCGGACTCAAGATATTTTTATCACTTTAAATTCGTTTATCCTACGTAACTCTTTTCTATAACTACTAAATCGATTTGCTGGATTATTTTTTTTAAATAAATGATGAGTGCTGAACGAATTATTTTTCGCAGTTGACATTTTATTATCACCCATATTTAGTTAATTTAAAGATACTTGTGTCTTTTAAATTTACATTTACGCATAATTAAAGTTAAATATATTTTATTGTAATTATGCAATTAATATCAAATAATGTTATACTTAATTATATCCAAGCGAACCATTATTTCAAGTATAATATAATATTATATCACTATAATGATAAATTTTGAGTAACACTACTAAATAATTCAATTTTATATTAATTAGTTATTCCTAAAAATGTTTTAAAAACTACATTGTGTAATATTATATTTATTATTACAAGTAGGTACTGGAAAACAATGTAACTTTACTAATGATATAAAATATTGTATACTTCTCCACTCTTTGATTATGTAATTATGTTACAATAATAAGTAAAAACTAAGCAAAATTAAATATGAATTCTGATCTAAAAAAGTAAATTTTGAAGATAAAAACTCAATTAGTAACATTACTTAGAAAAAATAGTAAAATCACAATCCAGTCTCAAAGTTACTCAAGAACAGCACACATCTACAAATAAAAGTAGTTAAAAATTTGTTATCAAATTATATGTTGTATTCAATCATTTATTTTATAAAAAAAACTTCAAATAAAATGGAAAGCCGTTCAGTCAAAATATTTGTGTTACAAAGCTGAACATTCGCGTGGTATAATAGGTATTTAAATTTTTTAAATACGTTTTCAGTTTCTTTTTTCTTCGTAATTGTAAGGATGTGGGTTGGTGATTCTTTCATATAATAATTGTTTATATATTATACGTCAGTAACAAATAGTTCACGAGTATGAAAAATAAATACAATGATATTATACAACGTATTTTTTAAAAAATATTTATGAATCACTAAAAATAATTTTAAATAAGTGTACAGTATTATATTGTATTATATTTAAAATGACAAAACACTTAAATATAATTAAGTGACACATTTTTCGATATTAACTGAACTTTACACTGTACCTAGATTTTTTTTTTTTAATTAAACGATATGTATATTTTAAATGCACAAGCATATTGTAAGTTGGCTATATATAATATATGCTCGTAAAATGTCAATTATAAAAAATAAGCCATACAACCCTTGTCAATTATATCAAAAATAAATCCAACAATGTGTGTAAAAAGTGAAATAATTTGAGAAAAGTTGCAATAATAGTGAACAATATTTGTTTTCGAACAAAACATTTAATTCAAAGTTGACTGTAATATGTATTTATTTTTATGCTACAATACTAGTACGGAAACGATAGCGAGACAATGACTACTGGATTTACAACGATACAATAATTGATAAGATACAGATTTATAATATTTTATAAACGGTTTTTTTGACTTAACATGAGCCTACCATGAAACATAGTTTCAACGTCTCAGTGTATACACATGACCTTTTACATAATATTAATGGAATTTAATTTTTATAAAAAATATTTAAAGATTGCTAATAATTAGCAAAAAATATAGCGTGTAAATAAATAGAATACAAAATAAATAGCTATTACAAAATACTGCTTTATGACAATGAAAGATTGTGATAATCAGTATACCAAATTTATGGCTAGTCATAAGCTATATTAAATACTCATAAATATAAAATATATTATAGTACTATCAATACTAGTGGTGACCGCTGCTGTCAATCATATTCTTGTATAATCGCATTATTTGTATATTAACTATGGAGAGATCATAAAATCAAAATTGAAGTTTAACAGTAGATTGACGTTAATTGAAATTGAAGTTCTCTTAACTGACTAACTTATGATTGATTAAACGTCCTAAGGGTTTTAGTTTCATTGTAATAATTTTACATCCAAAAAAATCTCATGTATTAAGTGAATAAGATCAAAGTGGTGAAATATTATTAGTGAAATTTTTCTGAAGTGTATTTCTTGTATCGTGTGATGTATAGAAGCATTTGAATCTGCACAAAATTGAAAAGTTCTTGGCAACATGAGCTCCTTAATTGAATAAAAATAAATTCACCGCAGTCTTGTACAAAGTTCGATACGATACGTGTATTATGGTCAGAGTCCTTCTAATTAAAGGAATACGATCTGGCTCGCCCCGGGACGATGAAATACCGATGGATGTTTTTGATTTTTTTTTCCTTTTATTTTTTGTTCGTGTACAGTATCTCTTTTGTTTGTTTGGCCGTTCCGATGTTGTTGATAAATGAAAAGCACGGTAAAATGATTCACTAAAAAATGTACCGCACAAAAGAAAAATAAGACAAGGAGACGTAAATATCTGAAGAATTTGATGGAGGTAGTATTATATACACGACGTGAAAGGCTCTGTATACGTTGTAGTAGTAGTTACCTAATTCGTGAAAAAACTTGGAATTACATAAAAGCTTTTTGTATAAATAATACCTCTGGGATTGTTAGATATTATCTGAATTGAAACACAGAGAAAACAATCTGAATACCAGTAGACGTGTATTATATAGTTGTACCTACATTGTTTAACATGATAAAACTAAAAGTCATTAAGAGTGTCGGTAATTGATTATTAAGATATAAACGCATTTCCTAGCAAAAAGAACGTAATAACTAATTATAATTTTATGTATTACAGTATAATATAGAATTATGTTTTCTTAAAAAATCTTCGCAAGATGCTAAAATACCAAAATTCAATAAACTCATGACAATGTAAAATTTTTGAAATGTAAATATATTACACCATACATCCCCACTTTAATGCCATAATTTTACGTAGAATTCAACTGACAAACGGTACTCAACATAACCATTTTATCGTCCTTTTAATAAATAATATAATATATTATGTACATATGGTTATCTAGTTTATATGTTTAATCGAATTCAGTTCGTGATAAATGTTTGAGGTAAAATTACTATGAAAATTAATGAAAAAAATAAAACATCAAAAGAAATTTTAGTTGAAACGTTGGCATTCAGTTTAAGCTCGATCGATCACCTCTACTTAACATAATATAGCTGTGTTTGTTCACATTCAATTCATGATCAAAGCCTAGAAACCACATCACATGATGGAGTATAATATGAACATTATGACATATATAATATAATGGAATCTTGAGCAGTCAGCTGCACTCGTCACTAGAAAACCTGATATGTATCTTTTCTGCGTTTTCAGAGCTAACTGTTTTCCGGTTAGATAGTTCTGCACGCATCTGGGATATCGGAAAAACGATAAAATATCTGTAAAAATAATAAGACGGGGAAAAAATAAGTTTGAGTATTTTATTAATTCCATTCGACGAGGTCCGCAGCTGCCTTTGTGTTGTAGGATTTTTCTAATACCGACAGAAATACCTCACAGAGCCTATATGTATATTCATATTATACACCGGCTGACTTTTGTCTGAAAAACTCGCATGTACATAATATTATATTATGATATGTGTACGGGTCGGATCTTTTATAATATTATTTTATATAATAAAATATACGACGTGGGCTACCGATATGTTTCACAGGGTGGTCATTGCGATTTTACGGTTTTTCTGCTTTAGCTAAAAGCGATTACGGAAAAATGCCGTCCTATATAAAGTATACAATATACGTGCGCACACACATACCTATACGCACACCACATCAGTTAGCGGTCGATTGAAATTCATACTTCCGCTCGGTGGCTATATCTTATAATAATACCGTTGCTCCTGTATTAAAAGGTTGGGTTAGGTATACCTTACATTTATTATATAGATTATATTATTATTATTAATCCCGCAAAGTTACATTATTATTGTGGCGTGGGCCGTCTAAATATTGATTTTTTTTTCACTCATCTCATGAAATATACTAAATTTTTAACCAGCAATAATAAAATTAATACTATCGATATGCCTTTCCCGCTAGAGTACGAAATACGATAAAATATCAAATTCGTGATTATATACGTTTGTCGGAAATAAATGTAATATTATATTGTGCGTATGTCGTAACTGCAGGTGTTCAAAAGATACTATAATAGACGACAATTATTTTCTATGCACATCAAAATATTATCTTTCAAACAGCTTAGTGTTGGTAACATAACGCGTAGGTATCCTGTTATAGTCGTATCCTAAAACAAGACGACTCGATTAGAACGCCCGCCCGACATCGTATTATAACGAGTTCATTCTTCTATCGGGGATTGAAGCCTGTGTATGCTACTATTATAGTATAGTTATATGTGACGTGCTGCAATGAATTTTTTTTCGTCGAAATTATCATCTTTGAATTTTTGACAGCTTCATTCTGGCGGCATTAATACCTACGGGATTAACCGACTGTGTTCTTCTGAACGTCGTCCAAACGCTCGATTAAGAAATAATATAATAACATTAGCGTTTATGTACTTCATATAATATATTCAAATACGGAAAATTGCTGTATAATACCATCTATTTATATTTACATATATATTTTTGTAATAATATTAGCTTGTGCATAAATAATATTATAAAACTAAACGAAATTAAGTTTTGATTTCCTGGGTGTAATAATAAAGGACACATTTTTCACGGTATATTTTTTATCGTGTCTGTCTTTTTAAAAAAAAAAAAAAAAAATTTAATCTATATTTTATCGCTCTACTGCATAGTTGAAGTCGAGTCATGAATTTCGTCAGTAAGTAGGTCAAATGTGATGGATGTATTAATTTTGAATTCAATGATGATACAAAATTGCATTTGTGAAAAACGATTCTGATCGGCTGAGATAATCAATTAGTCTATTATCATCAATATATAATTGTTCTTAGTTTATATAGTTATTTATTTAACTATTAAGTAATATTTTATTTTGAGTAACACCAACTACAAAGTTGATTTTATTAAAAACTAATTGCACGTAAAAATTCCCGTTTTTTACCGACTTTAAAAAAAAATATCTTTTCTATTATACATCCATGTAACAGACATAAAATAACACGTCTTTTATACATTCGTTAATAATTCACTTAAAATCTAAAATGACAACATCATACGATAATAGCAATAATATATAATATTATGCAGTACATACCTTTATTTATAATATTATATCTTGGGATTACTGCAGTATAGGTATTATTATTTTTGCTACTGTTATTATGTGTTTGGAGAAGAACGATCGACCAGTGATAAATATTTTACTTATTTTTAAACGTTTTGCGGTTTTTTTTAAAAAAAAAATACTGTTTATTTTACTATGCCAGATCCGCTATGGTGTTTTTAAACACTACTGTGTACACACGAAACATTAAAGTTTCCAATATTATATGCAAAAAAATAAACTTTACCAACATACGATACGCTATCAAAACAGTGTTTTAAAAAAATATTTACTTTTTTCGCAAGATTTTTTTTGTTAAAATATCGCAAAGCATCTGAAGTCTGAACTGACAAGAAATTGTGAGCTTTAATTGGAAAAATCTTTAACAGTATATTATTACATAATATATTATTTGTTCGTTTTTGGCAATCTAGACAAAAAAATAGCAAACGACAATGCAATTTAATATTTTTACACTGTCCACATAATTTGTTACTGCAATACAATGTATATATTATATTATATTATATATATATATATATATATTATTTAGAACTCTGTTCTGCGTGCATCTTAAGAAGACGGGTGAGCACTAGCATGTGTGTCTGCGTCATATACACATACCATATAGACAAAACGCGCTAGGTTAGGTTAGCGGACTTATAGCGGATCTTGAAATTTCCTCAATATATATAGGTATATATATTTCTAGAGTCCCAAATTTGAGAGAAATATCTCTCTTATAACATAGCACAGCTTAATTTTAAATTATTAAGAGGACGTCGTATCCGCATTATGTCGTCTCTGTCGTACGCTCGTTCGACAAAATGCGTTGACTCAGTCTGAGTAGAACTCGCTCAATTTTAGTTCTAGAGTAAATATTATACGTATTATAAAATTGAATTATGACAATATTTCTAAGGACAAGACGGTGTTACCTTTTTTCAATTATGTACCATACAACGTCCATTACATCGTAAACATTTTTAAATGACCATTAACTTTTCAAAATTTAAATTTTGTTAAAAAACTCACGTTCCTGCCGTCCAAAATATTACCACAATTCAATTTTGTAATAGGTATATTTATTCTAGAACCGAAATTGAGCGAGTTCTACTCAGACTGGGTCAACGCGTTTTGTCGTACGAGCGTACGACGGAGACAACATATTATGCGGATGCGACGTCCTCAAAATAATTGAAAATTAAACTGTCATGTCCTATATGTCATAAGAGAGATATCTCTCTCAAATTTGGGACTCAGGAAGTTTATATACCTACCTATATATATATTGAGGAAATTGCAAGACTCGCTATAAATGTATAATATCGTGAACTAAGTTTTGATTTATAATATCAGCGCAATACGATTCTGTAAGTACTCTGTAGATACAATTGAGATTAGAAATATTCCACACTTAAAAAAAAAATCTGTCCGATTTCGAATGTCAGAGGCCACTACCACAATGAATCTCATATACAGCGTAATTTATGAACTAGCTAAGCTTCATTTTTTTTTTCAATAATTCTAATTTAGTTAAATCTGAATTTTTGGGAACACTTTGTAATTTCAATTCGATTACATACAAATTTGAAAAACTAAGAAGTTGGTATCACTATATAGTTCACTCCTTAGACAGCATACAAAATGTAAGTATTTGAGTATTTAAGTTTACTAAGTACGCATACAAATTCTTAAGATCAGAATTTAAGTAAATACGTTATTAAATAAAATAGACGGTGATGAGCATACTCGATGAATCACCTCTAATCACCCTATACACACCTTCTGTGCGACTGTGGAGTTATTCCTGATCCGTGATTGGATATTCAGAGACGGCACGGCGATCCAATATACTAATGTTATATTAATGGGATTTTAATTAAATACGCATAGTGTGTTACGTGATAACACGACCTGTGTATCGCGTGGCTGTCGTTCGCGGAGGTGACGGTCGTAACGATAAATATCTCTTTCCCGCGCGTACAAACGATCTTAACCGATTTGTACCACGATAAGCTGCCAATACATCCTAACTGGTTTCCGCTCTGGGCACAACTATATATACTATATAGGTACCTACATAACATACACCCGCGTGTGATATGCGTGTTATATTTTATATCGTCAATTAGCGCGCCGAAACCAGTTTCACTTTTTATCGTATCTGCCTATAATATGGTCGATTTAAAAAAAATTACAATAATACGATTATCGATACTAATACGAAACGATTTGGATACATTATAATATTATATACTATGCTGCATGTGTGATAAATTTATGATAATCTGCCGACACGTACGTTTCCCAATAACATATACAGTATTAAATTTTAAAATGTTTTTTAATCAACAATTTGGCGTACACCGTACAATTACTATGAAATAGTCTGACTAGTTGTCGAATTCTCTCGATCAAACTGAAAATTGAAAATAACGTGGGAGCGATTATACAAACGTTTCTACATCCTACATCGTTCAAATTTTGAATTTTATAAGATTTTTTTCTTCGCCCAATAAATCGTCAATTGATAGGGGCTGTGAAAATTACAATAAAGGGGAACGTGCCCGGTACTTGTGACTTTGCGGGTGTACGCTTTAGTAATAGGTTATGCAAATTCACATTAATTGCATGCTAATTATTGCGTGAAAATAAAGTTCATGCAATTCAACCTTTTGACGAGGGGACTTTAGAAACGTTTCTACAGCCCTTCCTCCGTTTTTTTGAATTTTAAACTTGAACGGGTGCCAATCAAATATCAAAACCAGTCACAAATATGCAAGCGGAAATGAATGTGTGAAATTCGTAATGGTGGTAAGGATTTGGGAGAAATGTCAACGAACGAGCTTTATTCTTCTTACTCGTCACAGTGGTATCGGATATCCGCGATAGAATATTTTGTTGTCTCCGGTAGTCGTGTACGCGTGTGTGTAGGCTAAATGTTGAACACATATTATTATGATATAATCGGTAATACATGACTAAATCGTAATATTATAATTTATAATATGTAAGACGTAGTCAGATGAAACACGAGTTTTGCTCCGTCTTGAAATGGCAAATGCTCAAACTTTACCGCATTGATACAGCATATAACGACTGATTAAATACGTCATTACGTCATCGATTATCTGAAGTTGCAATAATATTATAATTTTATGCTATATGTATATAATACATAGTTAGTAGTTACAATGTTGTTTCCGAGATGTTTGGTAATAGTTCTGCACGTTTCACTATAGACGTGTGTCTGATTCGCTTACGATTCGTCATCAGTGTTTGTGTATTTATGAAACTATTACAACCATAGTTTTTTAAGTCCTGGCGATTTTTGTTATGGAAATCAGTCCATCATAATTATCCCTATAGTAAAACAGTTTATCACAGTATTATACATTCTTATATAATTACTCGCATTTATTTAAATTAAATTTTAGACGTCAAATGGCATTTAGCTATAACGATAGTTATTTGCTCGTATCATTGATTTTAGAATATAATATATAGTATAAGTATATTCTAAAACCAATGTTTTCCAACACTGGAAAATGATCAGATTAATTTTTGTTTTATTTTATTCAAATTGTGGAACACTGCAAGTTGCAGTCTACTATGCAGATATTTTTGCATTTCCTATAAGACACTAATAATATTATATAACTAACAAAATTATGTAACGATTCCCGCATATATTTGTATATAATATATATCTATAAATGTGTAAATGCATGTGCATACTACCGAACGACTTTAATCATTTTTTTTCAATCGATAATGTTCGCCTCGCAGTTAATTACATGTTTTAATATTTTACTTCGATAAATACGCGTTTCTAGTAAATGCACGCCATTTCCACTACCCACAGCGGCATCGTCTACCGTGGTCGGCCGTTCGTTTAATTATATATTACAGATATCGTAGAACTAATAATAATGTGTAGGTACCTATATAAGTGGCTGATAATTAAAACCGTCAATATTTAATGACGTTTACGTATATACGACGTATGATATAACGGACTAACTCCTTATGAATAGTTTAGTGCTCGAAGAGCTATAATTTTTCTACAGAAAAATAGTTTTGTCGGCAAACAAATGACAACAAATGCGCAGTCCGTAACATACTATTAAATTGTTTTAAAACAGCCAGTGAACTATACACGCCAAACGTATGTAAACATCATACAAAAGTTTCCTAGGTTAATGACTATTATATAACGTTTAAAAAAATTTCGTCTTATCAAAATTTACGCCGTAGAGTCGCGTGAAAATAGTCTGTACAAGGATATTTGATGTCTGTAGAACCCGTTATTTCTGTTGATTCAATCATATTGTCAATAAATAACAAGATTACAATATTACGATTATATTATTCTAATTTATAATTATTTTATTATAGCCGACTTCCTTATTCACATCGGTAACGTTTTATGAACAGTGCCTCAGAGCTGATTCACGAGATCGAGATTTCGCCACCATTATGATAATAGGGGCAACATTTCAATGAAAAGACTTGGGGTGCTGAAGCACATTGTTTTTTTCAGTCAGTTATGATCGTATAGATTACGCAATGAGCTGTCCAAATTCAATAACCGCACAAATGACTTTGTACCATTGTACATACGTATTGAATATCATTAATATGCATTAAGTATTAAGAAGTACCTAATTAAAATGGCATAAACCACGATGGCGCTGATTTTAAAACCGGAGGAGGGGAATTGCTAAGAACACCCTAGTGCTCCTCCCTAAAAATAACACACATGGGTACATCGCACTTAAACGTCTCAATCGTGACGGTTTGCAGTCAATAGACTTCCATAAATTTTCTAATCGCCATTATTAACAAATGCACTCTGCGCAACATACAAACGAAATACGTATCACAGGACACGGGCGCGTATAAACGACATTTCGTGTTTATACAATAATAATGCAAGTATAGTTATTATGCCTTTAAAGTATTATATATTTTTATTGTCGTCTTCGTCGTCTTAACCGAATCTTTTGTTCTGGACGGCGACGGCGCCCGGCCATAGATATCGTTGTCGGATGTCCCGAGATTATTATTTTGTTTTCTTTAATTTCGTCCCGCACTGCGACGATGACAGCCGGAGCTACAGAGATCTCTTGATACAATGATACGGTCTTCCGCACCGAAAGAATATTATTGTACACTCGGTTGCGACGCAAACAATACGATTATTCACGACAATCGGGTACAAAACGTCGGCTCGTTTTATGATAAAAAAAAAAAAAATAATAATAATAAACACAAGAAATAAACTAGACGACAATAATAATAATAATAATAATGATGATGATAATTGATCGTGCCGCACTGCGTCCGCCGGTCGGCAAACAATAAAATATTATCAGCGTGGCTCGCGCGCCGGATAGTAGGTATTTTTCTTTAAGGTAGGTATATATTATTATTATTACGCAGGATAACTACTATGAGTAAGTATACTTGAACGTATGCACACGCGCGAGCAGCTGTCGCAGGCTCGCGTTTCATATCTCGACGTCGGCAAGTTACCGTATACTTACACAAATAATACAAATATGTACCGTGTGTAATATAAACGTTGTAGAGGTACCTATGTATACTCCGTGCGGGCTCTGGGTCCTGCCGGGGCGGAGTGTGCGCGACAGTTTAGGTAGGGTACGAACTACTAAAACGTATATAAGGGCGGGATGCGAGTACTCCGAGTACTTATAATACGTATATATTACGTCCGCCATCGTTTAGGTAACGCGAACCGTTTGTTGTTCTAACTTGTATAATAGTGTGTACACAAATACATATATGTGTATATATATATATATATATATAAGTATATAAGAACGACGACAATAGTATAGTAGTAATAATAATAATAATAATTTTCAAGTGAATAGGGCTGGGGTAGGGGGTAAGGGGTATAGTATCGTGTTATATACGCATATGCGATGACGGCAGCGGCACTGAGTATACGGAGAACAAAAAAAAAAAAAAAAAACGAAATAATGCACTGCCCGACCCGAAGGCGGCGCTCGCAATTTTTTCCCCTAGGCTTTTATACTCGCGATATATATATACTTTTCTCTCTCGAGTATATTTTACGTATAATGCCTATGCGCGTTGTGCATAAAAATACGCGCTAGCACGCACACACACACGACGATTAACCCACCACACCCCGTTTTTGACTTTGGAGTGCTTCACCGGTACGCCATTTTTTAAGCGTCCCGCCGCCGCCGCTGTTGCGTTTCCACCCGTTTCCCGCGCACCGTACATGGGATCGCATTTTCAGACGCGACATTGTCACTCCGTAAATCGGACGGTCGTCGGTACACACATAGGCGTATATATAGCCGTGTACTGTGTTGGCTTACCGTCATTACACGTGCGAATGTATACAGTGTTGTAAACAATAAGGTTTCTCGTCGTCGATACAGTTTGTGCTACATTTCACTTACATTTATAATACTTATAATATCAGGACTAGCTGGATTTATATGGATTTTACGGTGGTAAACGTAATTTTTTCTTGTTTCGTTTTGTCGGGTCCTTTACAAATTCGGTTATTAAACTTCAAACATTGATAGATAATATTATATACGTATCGTTTAAATCAATATATGATCAACTTTTTAATTGTTCATACCTTTGCTCGTTTTAACTATTATAGCGGAAAAATAAATGATTTTGTATAGTTAAATAAATGCTAAATGCCTTAATATAATGTTATGGTATTACGGCGATAGTTGCGATTTCAATATTTCATTAGATCAATAGTTTTTCCTTTGGTGAAAAAAATTACGAATTTATTTGGGTGTAAGACTATCAACAATTATACATAAAAGGAAACTATGGGTTTATCGCTCATATCTTAATCTAAGTGCTATAAAAAAAAAAATGATGTACAAATGTACCTAAAAGTTAAAATCATATTGTGATAACAGATTTTCAAATTTACATTGTTTGATTTTTTTTTTACTTAAAACAGCATACAAATTCCTATATTAAATACTTTATTGAGTATTATATATATATAAATTTAACTATTAATCATAATATTATACTATGATTAGGTATAAAACAAATATATTAAGTATACTTTTAATCAATCATCAGGTATACTTATAATGATTTAAAAGTATATTAATCATATTAATTATTACTTATATTATTATAAATTATTTTTTTAAGCTGAATGGAAGTTTTCTTTTATTATATTTATGCTCATTAGTCACTCTTATAGACCATTCATTGTACTTAGTACTTGTACTTATAAGTTGTAATATATTAGCATTAGATTAATTACTTGCTCACATTTAACCATTATGACGGGTATTAAATTTATTTATACACGTGCGTGTGAATTAGTGAAATAACTTAAACTTGTAAAACGCGCAAATATTAAACTAGTAGTTTTTAGCGAAGATATTTAACACACGTCTGTTGTACCTACACCACGTTTTTATAATTTATATTCTTAATCTCTAAAATAATAATGAAATAAATTGTGACGCTGTATAGATGGTTTATCACTGTTTTAATGCTAAGCGCGCTTTTGCAGTGCAAACACAAATAAAAGTAAAAATCGTCACTCACGCACTGTTTGTAGTCACATACTATTGTTTATCTTGGTAATACTATTTCTCAGGTTTATTTTCATAGGTACTATATTGTAGTTTTACTCGACAAAATTACTATTCAAATATGCACTTTGAAATGTATAATGTAACAAACGTAGTTAATGTTTTTTTTCTTTATCGGTAACGTACCTTTTACTAGAAATCGCATGATCCGCTTTAATCACAATCATGTGGATAGGTAGGTACCTAAATTGAATAAATTTGTTTTGTAGTATTATCCAAAGCAATTAATTTATTATTCAGCTGTGAATTAACATTACAATTAAATAATGAGACGTGGTATAGCTATATAGGCACTTCTATAAAAGTAATATGTACACTAAAAATCAATATATTGTATTCTTACAAATTTAACTACTGCTGATACACAATATAGGATGATATTTATTGATATTAAATGATTTTAAAAAACATGTATAATGTATATGTATATTAAAATTATCTTGATCACCAAGGATTTAATTATCTGCAGCGAGTTTTTGCTTTAAATCTTACTTTTTTGCATTATTTAAGTTTAGTGTTTCTTTTTGGGACATCTAATATAACTTATTGAATTGTTAAAATAAAAAAAAATACATGAGATTCGCAAAATATATAGAATATAGGACATAAGTGCATTCAAAATTTAAAGCTCTAGGATTTGAACATGAATTAAGATTCACGTGATCACGTGCATTTAAATTTTAAAACCCGTGAATTTAAATCATGTGTGTAATTAATTGATTAATAACGGATATTTAAAACATAATATTTATTACATGTGTCAAATTATAATACGAATACAATATTAAATACATATAGGTATATAATATATATGTATAGGAGTGTGTTAAATAATGTTTGATCATTTCCGTAAAAAAACTTAAAATTAAAAACATCTGTCCCTATTATTCTGAATATAAATGTATCATAAGCAGTATTATTATAAACAGGTAGGACGATTTAAACGAATGCTTCAGGTTTAAAATAATTAACTGATTACCTATGACCGTTGTATAGAAACTAGAAACCATTGGAATATAATAAATGCATTGAAAAAAAAAATTCCAAAGGTAATAATAAACGCCTGTATTAATAAAAAAAAAAAAATGTACGTGAAATAAATTCACGGATTCGCGTGTAATTAAATAGCAACCCCCAATACAAATACACAATTGGACCGGAACTTTCACGTCATAGAATACATTTCGACGGTTAACATGCTAATAATTATCAAAAAATCAATGGCTACTCATCCACTTAACTATTCGCCATGTTGACGGAAACTGCTTGTGGAGATTTACGAATATTTCAGTAATTCATAAATTCATAATCCATATCCATAGACCATATCACGACCTCTGGTTACAAGCATTATTCAAGCTCTTTTCTTTATTAATTAATATTAAAAGCTTCGTTATTGTAAGATAATGGCATTTTCTTTAATTACATTCTAGCTAAATAACTTAACGGAAAAAAGTATATAAAAAATATCAATGTATTAAGGGTGGCGAATTGGCAAATTTTTTATTGTGTCAGTTAAATTTTGTCACGAAAATGAATATTATTTCTTATAACTTTAGTATATAAATACTACATAGAAATCATAGAATTCTATTTACAAACACTGTACGGGTAAATTATCACGATAAATTTCGAAAATTTGGTGGGTTGTAAAATATTTCCCAACTTACTAAATAAATGCACTTATTAAATAATATTATCATATCGATGGATATTTAGTAAATGTACATTAGTCATAAATACCTAGTATTTGAAACCATATTAAATTCATTTATCCTATACTATTATTGTGATGCATAATATTTACATAAAGGTATAATATTGTGATGCGTTGCTGTAAAAATTAAAATAAAAAATAATATGACTACGTGAAATTGTTACCGCGTGATGAAAATTCGTCGAAATGATTTACTCGTCTACTCGTATTAATATAAAATTTAACCGCACAAAAACGTATTTATATATATATATAGATATCTATAGGTATTATATAGATGACTTCAATATATCTACCTAATAAACAACATCATCATGATGTCCGTCTCGATTGCACGCCGCCAAAATATATAATTATTATTATTGTTGTCGATAAAACGTGTATCGTATAAGTATACGTATATCTGCCACCATATTATAATAGTTTAATATTATATGTTGTGTGTATTATATATTATTATTTACCTGAAGCAGACCGGATTTCGACATCCGGTCCGTCGTCTGTTTCCCGTTTATTTTCTACCGCCCTATATTTAATATTATATAGAATACACTACATAGACCGAAGGTATTTATGTATTATACTATATTATATAATTGGACCGACCATTTCGTACCGGAAAATCAACGAATTCATTAGTCTCGCGACTCACGGGAACCCGCGCCGCGCGTAAATTATTCATAAGACAAATTAAAACGGTCAGTCAGGTACCTACATACCACACGTCTTCTCGTGTAGCCGTCTCCTGTACGAATCGTCCGGTGCGTAAAGCCAACGACGACGGTGACGATGATTATGATAATGTATAGTTAAACAGTAATATTATAGTCAACATTAGGGTGGCTTCTGTGCAGATGTTGACCGCGAGATTTATGCTAAAACGCGTTCCGCAGAGAAAGTTCAATAATAATTCTTACGGTGGTCGAATCGACTTGACGGTTGTATATTATATTATAATATTGCATATAACTAGTGCTGTATACTTTAAAGTTGTTTACGTGAACCGAAGTGTTTAGAACGCTATTTATTCATATATTATACATAATATGTATAATTTATTCAAATATTATGGATTAATGTACAGCTTGCTTGCGGTCACACAAGTTTAGTTGACTATTATAATATATAATATAAACTAGCTGATCCTGCACAGCGTTGCCTGTGACAAATTAAACACCCGCGTGTACTTACTCGTTCTTAAATTGCGTTTAATGTGAACTGCTAGAGATTTACAAAACACGATTATTTAGATTGTTTTGATCAAGTATAAAATACAAGTCTAAAATGGTATCCAATCATAATACCTGATTTTTTTTTATTTTCTGTTTTCTATAGAAACTCTATGTAAACAAAAAATATTCGATTTCCGTTTGCCAAAATGGAAATATCTGTGTGAGCCCGTCTTTAAAATGTGAACTTTTTTAAATCCTTTCTTATAGTTAATCTAGAGTAGGTGTTAGGCAAAAAATAATAACTTAGTCTCTGATAACACTTCGAACTAGTAACTATAGTAGGTACCTCTATCCTATATGTACTATTTTTTATTGGAAAGTTATTGTTTACTGCACCATAGCTGTTATTGGCCGATCTTTGTTAATGTCTTAATCTTTTAGATCTTGAACGAGATTAAGTGAATAAGTCTTGTTGGCTCACCCCTGGTAAGTTTAATAAATAAATCAAATTATTATGACTTACAAGCAAATGATAGGAGTACATTTAAGTAAAAAATATATAGATTATATTTAGATTTAATTAGGTAGATACAGGTTTTAAATTAAGAAAAACAAAATATTGAATTAGAATATTAATAATTTTGGTCGTTAGAGTATAATATTGTTCATTGTACCTACTAAGAACTATTTTTACCAACTCTAAATTGTAATCTGTCACCTTAAAGTCTGATTTGAATTGCGCAAAAATATACGAGTATTTAGTTACAAAATCAGAACCGTTGTATACAAAATTAACATTTACGACGGATGCTTTAAAGAAGACAATTTAATTAAATACACATACGAGTACCCATTCAAGTGTGTAGTCTCAGTACTCTCGAATTTATAGTTTATGTTGTTATATTGTCGTGTAATTTAATTTTAAGTCTAAAAATATAGGTGTATATTATATTCATCGTTAACGGTTTATTTTTTTCACTCAACTACTACGCGTGAAATAATAATCCTCATCGATTGATTTTCACCTACGTATATTCGAGACACATAATATTATAAGTGATAATAGCATGGATAAATATTAAAATATAGCTATTATAGAAAGACGCCCGTAAATAATTTCCCGTAGGCTGCAATACGTATAATGCACTCTATAATACAATAATTACGTGTATAATTTATTTCGTTCCCGTTTTTATTAAAACATCAAGAAAACATTTTGAATTATGCAAATATATTTCCTACACACTAATTATCGTAATTTTTATCGTCGCGCAGCAATTTTAACCAAATGGTTTTACTTTGCGTTTAAATGGATTATGGAATCTATAATAATACGCCTAGGTCGTAAAGTGTTACTTGGACAGATCGAAGTTTTTATATAATTATTACTATGAATTTTTAATTTTTTATGTATATATATTGTGTTTAATCGGTATGACTCGTTTATTGGTAATCTCCTCCTCCGTTCGGCGACTCGTTTTCCAACTCTGATAAAGTAGGTATATAATTGCACGCGAAACTTTTTGTATCGAAGAAAACGATTGCTATAGGTATACAATATATTATATGCTACTATGTTATTTTACGAAATATCGTTTTGTTTTTTTTTTTTTTTACTTACATGTACTTTGAACGAAAAAAAAAAAGTTTCTTTGCCTCCACCCGTTGAGTTATCTCTTCGTTTCAATATCAGCTCTGCGTTCGTGCACAACTTTTATAACATTTAGTACGGTGCGGGACAAAGACGGTTGCTCGCTGCAGACTTTGAATCTCACCACGAAAATATTATAAAACAACAAACGCTCGCAGAGATTAAACGCGTGTCAGTATGTTATATTATTATGTATATCGCACACATAGTTCGCGAACAATTTACTGCGCACTACGCGTGGTTACCCCGAGGGCACTGTTCTCTTGTACGATATTTTAACATCCACACGCGTCGACAATATCAGCCAGTGGTCTTGGTGCAAACGACAGCGGGGCCACACGTGTACACATCACACACATATTTGTCATATGTATATACAGGATACAGGATGAGCAACCGTATGTTTTTTCGTCGTGGAAGTACACGGGAAACCGGGAAAACGCGGCGATGGTCAACCCTGTAAACACTGACAGACACTTTTGAATTGTCTTACGATATTATGTATTTTATAATAATATATATATCACGTGTACCGATATTATAATGTGTACAATAATAAATCGTATAAGTTTTGGAGCAATGATGTCGTCAAAGTTCATAAGCCCATATCGAACAACTGGAATAATATTCATCTCGCGCACACTATAGGTATGTGTGTATAGTTTAGTACTCGATAGTTAATATTATATAGCAATAATTACGTATAGTATCATGCCAGTGGTTGATACAGATATCTCAAACCTTGATCGACCGTGTGTTTTATCGTAGCGTTATATGCTGTAAGTATAAAAACACTCTTCGTAATAATATTCGTATAAAACAATAATAGTCTTAACCGTTAAACAGCCGTGATCGTTTAGTATATTCTTAAATGACATGATTTTGACATTTTTGATGTTTTAATGCGTATTATTATGCAGTACAGTAAACAGAAAATAATATATAGTTGATAGCTAATTTATTTTTGAATCATTATATCCTAAACAGTGATAGTTATTCTGTTAGGTATACATTGTGTTTTTACTTTTTACGTTATACCTAGCGTTGTTATCCTAAACGGATTTTCGAAAATGTGGTACTACCAACGACGTGACGTCATTAATAAGTATGTATTGCGAGCCTTGCTATCGCGAATAGTCTGGTAACTCGTATGGGATATTACTTTGGCGCTCTGCAGATCTCGTTCGCGATATTATACGTACCTACATAACGACCACAATAGATTATTATTTAATACGGATTATACGCTCGAATCGTTTAAAGGCCACACACGATTGTCTCGAAATTTAAAACTTAACTGTTTTCCGCATCACCGTCTTCGATTCCCTATAGGGATTAACTCTGGTATTTTTTCTCTCGAAATCCTTTATATGATAGAAAAATTGTTCACGCGTGTGCATAATGCGACCGTTATGTGCTCATTGCATACATTTAGTTTGTATCATTGAAATATTTACCTAATGAGAAAATCAAACTTGCAAAAATAAACTAAACGAAATATGAATGCATCGCACTAATAACGCGCATATCGATAGTAGTGTACGATTTTGTGAATTTCAAAACATTTTTTAATAGGATTTTAATCGGTTTTCACATTATTTTCTCTACATACGTTGTTATTATTATTGTTATATGTCTTTCCGCTTTAACGAATACCATCATTTTCAAGACCGAACAAGTGTGCAAACGAGGTTTTTATGAAAACAGCGCTGTCTGCAAACAAACAACGCTGATGGTGGTTTATTCGTCTCGAACTAAAAAAAAAATGTATACATTGTAAACTCGTTAGTTACGAATAATTATCGTAAAAACAGAAGATAATATGGCTGATCTGTGTGATTTTGAAACGTCATTAGCGAATGGAAAAACGATATTATGTATTATTATAGCCGTATGCGTTTACTGTAAGAGGACGTCATGAGCGTTTCTATTGGTTTTTTTCAAATATATTTTCTTATGACTTGATACATTTCTCGTAATTTATTACCATCGTAATCAATATTTGTTTTCACCTCGGAAATTCAATATATTCACGCCACCGCCATCATTCCCGGTGATCCCGCGATCCCGTTATTAAAGTGTGTTTTTATTTTTCATAGACTTGACTTCTCATAAATCTTTGAAACTCTTGTCTTTAAACGGCTGCAGAGATGACTGGTTTTTTATTTTAATTTTTTTTTTTTACTCTTAAATCACTTATATTTGCTATGTCGCTGTGTGTCTTAATACTAATCACAGAGTCCTATCACGTATTTATCGAATAATGCATATGCGTGTGTATTTTTTTCTGTACATTATCTGCCGATTTAGAAATCGGTTGTCAGGATATTAAAGCATTCCATTAAATCAAATTTATTGCATTACATTAAGTTAAAATTACTACATTATAAATGCGCGGAAAAAAGTTATTAATTCATCCAATTAATATCTTCCGTACCATTGTATAAGAGAAAAAGTGCGTGTTTATTATATTTTTTCAATGTGCATAATATAGTGAATATGATATATATAGGTATAGGTATAACTGTATAAGTATTATATGTATAAATTAAATGATATGATATAAAATAAAAAATAACAACATAAACTCCTCCAAAACAAGATATCATACCTGCATATCACAGTATAGACTATAGAGTATGTACTCATGTACAATATAATATCGATTGTTTATGAAAGAATTGAAGATAAGTCAAACTTATTTTAATGAAAATCACTTTTTGACAACAACAAAAAAACACTTATTACCTATGACTATACGTGTTTAGGCGGATCATTTGTTTTTGAAAAGAGTAAAGTAGGTACACAATACAATTTATTACTGAGTTTCTAAAATATGAGTACCTACTCAACTTATTTTTTCGATAATAATTCATGCTATTTATAATATGTTTTGGTGTACCAGAAAATATGGTACATTGTATTTAAAAAAGAACAATATTTTTTTCTAATATTTCCATGACTTTTACTGCACAAAATGCAGTGGTAACATTATTTTAATAACATTATTTTCTCGAGATAATTGTTTACTACCTAGTTGGACAGTGGCAATTACAAAATTGGGTATCTCATACACTCGATTATTTGAAAAGAATAAGTAATACATTAAAAGTATGTAGTGTAGGTAATAATTGGTCGCAACATTTATTTAAAAAATCGTTAGCCGGGATTTTTTTTAAAAGTACGATAAACCCATATTGTTTTGTAATTCTCTGAAGTTTCAACTTTTACTCTTAGCCCCTTTCGTAAATAATTGATTCGTAAGTTTTATTTTAACGCATACCGTCGTACGGTATCGTTTCAGGCACAATCGCAAGCATATGTTTGTTCAACCATAGTTTTACGATCGGAAAACGTTCGTAAAAAAATACACAGACCAAAACAAAAACGTCACGTCGTGAACATCGGTATTCTTATACGAATACGCACTACGACCTGTGTACTTATATAATATTTTATGTTTATGTATGACAACTAATTCCGATTCCGTTAATGTGTATCCCAGTGCGCTGCAGTGTACGCCATTATAAAAGTTGTATTCGTATATAACACTGCGTACATATTATTATTATAATACATATAATAATATTAAACGCGCGCCGCCCATACACGTGATATTATATGGGGGTATATATACGTTTTAACAATGTCGTGTTTAGTTTAGTTCGACTTAACGCGGCGTATATGCAAATGTATAATAATAATAATATATACTGCAGCCCGTATATATAAACACGTGCGCGACATTTCCAGCACGTATGTACCTACGGAATAATTGGAGGTTTGCATTCGCTATAGTACGTACAGGTAATATTATTGTATATTATCATGTATGGCGTGTGTGTACTGTGTGTATGCTCTCACAGAGTCTCACAGACAACACTATTGTTAAGGCCTCGGAATAATCCGTCTTAGTTCGTAATATTATTAGAATAATATATGCGAGATTATACTATTAAAATATATAATATAATATATATTATATATGCGGGGCTAATCTCGGTTAAAATATTACACAGCTCGTCTGTTATTGTTCCGGCGTGTCGTTCGACTCGCGACTCGAACCGGTATGCAGCGCAGTTGATTTCACTATATTATTATAAAAAAGTTTTTATATACAAACATATTATTAGAAGACCATTGACCATACTACATACGTTCATGACTATGTGGTAATATTTATTATTATATATTTTTAAGTAGAACATCTAAATATTTCAGTATATTATATATATTATAATATATTATATAAATACTTGTTTATCCATTGATCTATCTATATATTATATACTTTTATAAATATGAAAATGGAAATCTTTGTCACGCATGTTCTTCGAAATTACTCACCTGATTATTTTTATAATTTTTTATTTTTTGTTAAACAGTACATAGCGAGGCAAGTTCAAATCTATTTTTAACTCTATAAAATAGTGACAAATCTAGTTATTAATTTCTTAAATAACCTGTAAATAGGCAAACAGAGATTTTTTATTCAACGTGTTATAAATTATTAGTACAAAACTTTTCCTCTATTGAACGCTAATCTAACGTATTCACTATTGAAACTTTATGAGTTGTTGGTTTTTGGTTTTTGGTTTTTTGGTTCAGAATGAAAATGAAATAAAATTTGGGTTGTTTAACAACAACAACAACAAAATAATAATAATACTTTTAAAAATAATACTGTTAGATGATAAAAAAATAAAAACAAAAAGTTATGCTGAGCAGGACAGTTATGCAAAGTTGATATGTACCTATACCTATAATATTCATTCGACCCATGTCTAACCGCACCGAAAACTTTTTTCGAACATGACTAGTCTTGACGTATATAATAACACACAATGTACGTCGTGTTAAACAAATAAATTACACAAAGATACAGCTTTTTACCGACATAAAAATATTATATATTTTTTAGCTTCGTAAAATTCAACCTACTATTTGCAATTGCATTGTAATAAACCATACGCGAGCTATAATAGTTTAAATACATTTAAAATTAACACTCTGACCTGACTGCGGTAAATCATAGCTATATTACAGTATTACTATAAACATTCAAAACTGCTCTTTCAAATATGATTTAACTTTCAAAATAAATATTAATAATAGAAACAATAATTGCTATTCTTTACACGGTTGTTTTCATCCGTATTATAACTATACTATTGGTAATTATACAGGCCGGTACGTGCACCAAGATTACGGGTGTCCTCACTTTTCATATTGAATTGCGAATTTCGCAAGTATTTTTAAAACTGTAGAGACAAATTAACTAAATTAAAAACCGACTTGGTTTTCATCTCAAGTATTCCACGGTAATAATATAATTAACATATTATGCAACTATCATTTACTATATTACCCCAAGCGACCCTTTAAGGTGTCTAAAACGCAATTGGTGTCATGAATATATTTAATAGCTGAATAAAAATTAAACTTCTCACTGTCAAAAGTTTAATCAACGAATCGCTTCTTCATCTCGGCAATTAAGTCTCTTTGCCCCACTCCACTAACAAATATTGGAAATCTAATATATGTTGTGTATTATTGTGTTAAACTTCAAATAAAAAAATATACAATATATTATTAAGCAGACTATTATTACCATTAGCCATTAGCTGAAGGCCTGAAGACTATAATATTACTATACATATTAATTTTTATTTTTATTTTTTTATAATATCACAATCGATTTAATGATTGGACTCATATGGGTACAAATGTATAATAATAGACAGTTAAATTTGCAGGAGAGTGTACACATTATAAATTTCAACTGTTGTCTAAATTAATTTTATTTGTCTATGAATGAATAGAACAAACATCATTTACGATACGAATTCAAATGTGGGAAGCAAATACTCAACCGTAATATGTATTGGTAAATTCAAACATAATAAATATAAATAAAAGTGTAATATGTAATTACTAATTAGTAATAATAAAGATTGCAACGGCCGACGATGTAATGAGTATTAAGAATTTTGATTTGTTTGTTATATTACACTTATATTTCAAAAGGCATTGCTATTTGCTTGTTAACTACTTAATATACATTTTCTGAGTTCTATCTTTTTAAATATTTTTTACTAATTAAAATTATTTGATCTTGGGAGTTCTAGTTTACTTAGTGTCTATTATTTATCTCTGCTATTGTTTAATACACTAATAGTTTTTTTTTTTTTTACTAAATTTAAGTTTATAATATTTCCATACTGTATTTGAGAATTTAGAGGCGTTTATATTAATAAATAAACAAATTAATTAATTAAAAATGAAATAAAAATTATAATCATGTATAAACGTATACTTCGCTTTATCGTAGAAACGGTCAGTGTGTTTTTTTAACAATCCAATTTATGTCAAAAGTCAAAACTGCAAGTAAACTCGTTTAAATGTTTTCATTTTGAATACAACCTTTTTTCTTTGGAAATAATTTACACAGATTGTTGTTCTGGAAATAACAAAGGTACTGACGTTTAATAAACTATGTTTTACGTTTTTATTTTATTTCGCTCTGGTTGTTTTTACTATTTTAAAACAGTTTTAATCGACTTCATTGATCTGGGTTCCAAATTTTACTTACGTAATATTGTAATATTCCCAAACAAATATTTTATCACGCGATTTGAGAGGAAACTATTATTTATCTTATATTTATCGAATCTAATTTAAATACTATCGTAATATGGTTTGTACATTATGTATGTAGACGTTGATGTTTTATTGTTAAGTAACTACCAATCTACTAAAATACATTATTAAAATATACTATTTGCCAGAAACAGCAGGTACAGAGATAAATATACGCTATATTATATATTGTAGTCCTAGTCCTTGTGGTATTTCTGTTATAATTTATTCAATTTCCAAGCAATTAGGACGAAAATTTGCAAATTTCTCTATGCAAATTATAATACGATAATTGTCTTATCTGCATACTACACAGCTAGTGTACAACAAAGGTCCGTGGTTGAATAATTTTCAGTAAGAACCTAATATAAGTTCTGATTTGTTCTCACTGAAAAATTTAAATAATATATTTACATTTATGCACAGACTAATAAATTGTATAATATTATTAAACTAATATCCGTACGTCAATATGATAATGTATCCATTCACACATCTAACATACCAATTTCTCTAAAATATTTAGAATCGTAATAGCTATTGTTCGTTACATTTATTTTAATTTTTACCTGTTTTGAAATCGAAATTTTAAATTCTACAGTACATATCAAGACTGTAGAATTGTATACCTACACTGACATAATATTAAATTAAATAGAGCAGGTGCAGATTTAAACGAAAACTTTATCAAACAATCTGTCAATACTGTCACTATAATATTTTGTTTATCGGATGAACTATTTTGAAGGAATTTATTTTAATATTTAACATAATAAAAATCTTCCAATAATATGATATTTTACCGACAAAACTATACGTATTATTATACACATGAATGTATATATTTTATCTGCGATAATACGATATCATACCTTGTCGGAGTTGTAGGTATCTTCATGATATTTTTTTTCTCGGAAAGGGAATACGAATTCGTCGAACTAAAAATATGAAAATAATATTTTATAAAAAAAAAAATGTTTAATTTTCAAATCCAATCAATATAAAACACATGTTACACGTAACGTATTTACATATACCTTATATTATGTTTAAAATAGATTTAAAATTTTAATCTTAAACTGAAATACCTACCTATAATGGAGGCAGTTGTGAAAATGAGTTGATAAAATATAATCATACATAATATTCAATATAGGCTGTAGATATTATGTACACGGATCCGCAAGCTCGACGGTATATAGGTACCTACGACCACGAAATGAGTTTTCTACTTAGCTAGTGCAAAATCTAACCGAGCAATATTAATTCTCGTGTCTCGGAAGCAGCGGTAAAGGCGGCGGAAGGTGGTGCATTTTTAATGCGAACCGTAATCCTCGGGCTTCCATATCCGATCTGGCGTTTCAGCCATACATGTAATTTCCTAATTTTAAGTTATTAATGTCTCGGCGGTGAGGGCGGCGGCGTCTGTGGCATGGTGCGCTAGCCTTGTAAAGGTAATCTTTCAAAGGTCTCAGGTTTTAAAACGGGTTGGCCACCGTTTATACTTGGGTATAATATAGGTGTAGCTCATATTATGCTCTCGCTTATGTAAAAAGCATCTCCCTTCTCTCCATACATTAGCGCCACTACTTCGTACAACCGTGGCCAAACACGTACAACGGTACAAGTCTTCCGTTTAATCCAGATTAACATCGTTTGTATATAAGTTTATACTATATATATTATACATAGACGTATGTACAATGTACATGGGTATAGTGCGCGGCCGCTCGGTCGTTCGCAATTTGATATTAATAATTTTCCGGATTACGAGTTTTCCCTTCCACGCCATTAAATCACCGCCACGCGCGGCATAATATTTTCTTCCCCTCTGCCGCCGCACAAAATTGCGAATGCCGTTGCAGTTACCCCTCGTTGGAGAAGTATGGTGGTGTACGGGGTTTACATAGGCATTTTTTCTTTTTGTACATATTTAAACACTTTTCGGTCCGATCCTATAAGGGGCGTAATAATACATTCTTCCGTTTGCACGTATTATTACGCCAGGTACATATTGTTTATATAAGGCCCGCGGATTACAATGAAAAGTGCATTATTTTTGGGGTGCTCTAGGACAATACATTCCATGTAAGTAATTTATATTATATACCTAACATATACTTCAAAGGTAAAACTTTTATTTAATATTATAACATTTTTTTGACATTTTCGTGTAGCTTTATTAATTGTTGTGTTTATACTAATACATTACACGAGCTTTAATTTTGAATTATGATATTCAAAATATTAATTCAAAAATATGGTTTGCACAATACTTCATATAGTAGATTTTGGGTATTTTTCATCCGCATCAAATTTAATCGTTCTATTGGTTTATGAATGCGATATCGTCTATACCTATTTCGAATTATCGAATGTGATATGTTACTGAGATTCAAACAAATATCAACTAATTTATCAGTTAGAAACACACCATGATTGCATATTTACATTTATTTACAGAGCACTGTTTATTTATTATGATACTCAAGTTTGCTATTTTGTTTAAATATTATTTTGCTATCATTTTCGTTGTTGTTTACATATAAATAAATAAATAAAAAGTTGGTCATTTTTTGAGATCTTTAGTGCATTGAAAAGAAATTTTATAAATTTTTATAACAGTGTTTTAAAGTTTTTAACTTTATTTAAATCGTATATGTATACGGTAGAGTGTAGATAGAAATAAATCCATTTTCGAAAGAGTAAATATAATTCTATAATGATTGGACACTTTTTGTACAAGTACTTAAGTACAATATAATATAATTTACACACGATATTATAATATAATACATAGTGATACACTATTATCTACACATATTGTGATTGCTGCGGATTCAGTTGACAAAATGTGATCGAAAGATTTCTACTGAATCGGCTATTAATTATTTCGTTCTACCCGTTAACCAAGAGTTTGACACTAGAAAACCGATTGATCTTTCAGGGCTGTTATTAAAATGGAGAAAAAATGTACTTGTCCCATAGCAAGTAAAATATTATATTTTATCGATATAATTACCTTTTGTCGACAATATATGTATACTTAATATAATTCGTATAGCTATCACGCAAAAATTAAGTCGTAAAAAGTTGATGATTCGAAAAAATAAAAATCGTTAATGGTATTTCAAGAATACGTATTTTTATATCCCTAACGTATTACATGATATATGTGTATGAAGGGAAACTGAGTTTTATATTTTTGAGTTTATCAAAAAATAAAAATCAATGAATTTTATCGTCAACGGCCTGCTTAGAATTGCTCAGTATCATTCATCAATTCATGATATTTATCAAATAAATATACCCAATAATTACAACCCAACAACGCTATAAATTGTTCTACGAAGTATTGGAATTCAATGAATGAGTATGTATCAAATACGTTAGAAATTGCAGGTAAGAATAAAAATAATGAAATTCAATAAGGTTATACATAAATGGCGCCAGACAATTTGATGTACCTGCAAAGGGTATATCCACCAATTGCACCAGAAATTGCATGTACGAGTATATTACATAAAAATATCAATTTATTTTTTATGTTATTTTCATTTTGTTTTTGCAATTTATTCTGTTTGTTAGTTTGTATTTGAGTAAGATGCAATTCTCAGAAAGTTATTTTAGAGTTTTGATACTGACTTATAATGTTAGCGCATATATATGATAGTATACGTATACTACATAAGTTATAACCTTTAACTGATTACGATTTATAACTATTTAGAAACTTTATATTTGAAAATGTATATATTTTCGTTTTTTTTTTTTTTGTACATTTAATTAAAATAAAATAATTAAAAATATTACAATGAATATTGAAGTTATAATATTTTCCTGCCGAAAAAGTTGTAAATATTTCAAGTAGTCTAGAAAAATTGGTTCAATTTTTGATCACTATAACGATTTACATGTTATTTATATTAAAAAAAAAATCAACCCGTACTTATAATTTATATATTTTGTAAATTTATACTTTTAAATTAAAAATTTGCTTCCACGGTTTAATGAATATTATCTATCATTAGTTAATCGTGTAAATAATTAACAACCTAAAAAATTGTTACATATTTTCAATTTTGATCACATTTCTGGACAACAACATTATGTAAAGATATATATAAAAAAAAAATAGGTTATACACATGTTATCTATGAATAAAAATAATAATTTAGTATATATAGGTACAGTACTAAACGCATATTTGTAAATTAATAATTGAGGTAACAAAACTTTTATTCATCCAACAAAGTATGAATTATAACATAAACGTTATTTTATTTTAATTAAAAACAAACTCGCACCCAAAGGAATAGTTTAAAAATTAATCACAAATTAAATACAAATTTTATATCTTAACAACAAGGTTATCTACGCTAAAGTAGGTGTAATTAATTTAAAATTAAGGTGTACATAATTTAGATAGTATTTCATAAAGGACGAGAGTATACTAATATAATCACTTGAACGTTATTTAAAATATCAATTTACTACGTTTTATTGAGGATTGAGTAAACTTTTTGTAATAAAATAACAAAGTACGTACTTAATATTATAAACTCTCTACTAGAATATCATCAAATTTAATACGGGGTTTCTTTTAAATATTTGTTCGGTTTAATATCAGTCATGACTTAGAGATATTCAATCATTTCGTAGAAAGAAAGAACATTTTTTGAAGCGCCAGAGAAAAACATTGATTTAAAACGTATGATTTTATAAGATTGCTTTTAATAAATATCAAACTTGTGGTTATAATGAATTTACAAGAAATTAATTTTGTAACTGTTTAGTGTTTATTTTGTATACTCGAAAAATAAATACAACCATTTTTCCAATGACGTTATTATATTTTATATTATTATAATTATTTTTTTATCTACCTTAAATATAATATTTTATAATGAAATAGAATCTTTGGTTTTGTTTTAACTGTCATTACAGTGTTCGATTGGTACAATATATTTAATATTATATTGTATTAAATATTGAAGATTTGTTTGTCTAGCATATCGATAATGCTAAAAAAAAAATGTCATTTTACGCTGAGTACAATGGGCGAGGATAAATCAATAAAAATATCGCGTGTTTGTTCTTTTGTCTTACCGGTAGAAAGTCGCGTGTATTATTGGAGTATAAGACAAAAAAAAATAACGATATTTTTATTGATAATTTAACGCTATTCGATAGGCAATACAATGTGATGTACAATAATATATTATATAAAGGCTTTAATAATATAAAATAAACGTAACCCTTTTTCGACGAAATTCCTCTATTCTCTTTATTGCAAAAACAAACATCAGAACATTTTTCCAAATCGAAATGTTATTTTTTCACTACATTTTAGATTATGATTTATAGTATTAAATATTATTTCCAGGTATATACGTAAAAAATATTTAAAAATATTTTTTTGTCAGTCCATACATGAAATATATGAATTTTTAATGATTAACTACATCTATTAATACATCAGTAAGGTATACTCTGAAGAGTAAATTATGTAAAATAGTAATGCCGGATTTCATACTCTACAATATGACAGACAACCTCAATATAGATATGAAACAATTAAACAATATAAAAATAATAATATTAGAGTTAAAACATTTATTAAAATCTTTTTAGATTATTGATTTAAATCAATGGCTACACATATAATAAATTCACATAAAATAATTACAATGGTGTAAAATAATAAACAAATAAAAAATATAATATTATTGTTCTAAATCATCAATTTGAATTTGAATTAGTCGTTCGAAATAAATTATGTTATACAGGTGTCAAAAATAATAGCATATACATATGATTACAGATTAACAACAATAATGTTGACAGTTTATGTATATTTTTAGCTACTAATATTTATATTTTATTTTCTATCACTTGAATTTTTTCATACAGTAATTATAATATTCACGCGATTGAATATTTGTTAAAAATGTGTGCATTATTCATGTAATATGGGAGCTATATTTTAATATCAAAAGGTTAATAAAATGTACTAATTACTTATTGGAAAAAACGGGATATCCGCCTTACATAAAATATTATCATATCCATCATCGCTCAATGTTTGAGATGGAGGGCGACCATGCGTCGGTAGACTTACAATTATACGTTTTGATGAGCTCGGGCCGAATCATTCACCCACCACCGCTAAACTTATATACTTGTATGATATTATGTAATATTAATATAATATACTAACATAAAGGCGTGATCGCAAGCCTTTATAGAAAAATGAAATACACATGATAACGACAAGGCCATAATTTAGAATTGGTATACCGTTTATTGTGTTGTAGCACAAGGCTAGTATAGAGTTCAGCTAATGAAAATTACACCCGTGTTTGGGACACTGATTATAGACTGCGACGTCTTCAGTCCGAGCAAAGAATATTATTATATACTGTATAGTGTGCAGGAAGGCTGCAGCATATCCGGTCGAATGCAGCCAAACGATCGTGCGTGGATTAATGTCGCAATTTGAGTCTGCGATATTAGTCCACCACCCCCTTATAACTGCGTTATAACATTATATCTTATTGTATACAGAATGAATATTTCAACATAGACATTCGTAAAGTCTCGAACAGTAAAAGGTGTAATTTGTTTTACATCATTCCGTTGACAAAAATTCGACGGTGTTTTTAAATTTTTTAAATAAATACGTTTTACAAAGTTTATTATTTCTCTACAAAACGCCGTGAGGCCAGTAGAGTAAGTGTGGACAGTCATCGTCATCACTAAGGTGTCAAACATATGCGCTAGTGGTAATAAACACCTTTTCTAGTAGGTATATCCACAAAATATTTTCAATAGTACGTATAAAAAACATCACACGAATTATCCTACGCCAAACCGCAATATTATATTCACAGCTCAAACGTTGTGTCGGGTCCGAGTAACGATCATCGTAAATATTAAATATAACAGGTATACCGCAACTGTCCCGTAATCCAATACGGCCGTGACTCTACGTGCGTATAATATTGTAATTTAAACGTTATCGTATAGTAAAGAAAGCCAACCGAAGACCGTGCCGAGAGAGTCGGATAGATACAAGTCCGGATCGGGCGCCACCGATATTGTACTCTTATTAGTTATTATATAGCGCGCGCAATAATAACGACTGTGCCGTACAATAATAAATTATTTATTACACAACGCGGTCCGTTTCGGTACCTAACAATGTAATCGGATGTCTGCGTGCACCTACCTATATTATTATACCGCGATAATTATATATAGTTATCTGGTGGTATATACGCGAGTTTGCGCGCAAATGCGATTTTCCTCCTGCAAACGTTATATTATTACGATACGGATTATGGACCAATTCCCGCCGGCGGAATAACAATACGACGTTTCCCTAAAACACTCTCCCCGGACCGTCCTAAAAACGTATATAAGCGAATAGTATGCGTATAGAATTACCGTCACCGTGATGATACGTGGGTGCGTTCCGCTTTCCGTGTCGGTGGTTTAATTTAAAAATTTATTATTATCTCGGGAAAACCGTACGCGAGCGGTAAATCTCCGCGCCGGTTACGCGCGCGACGGCGGCATTAGTGCGTCACTGACGAAAATTCGAGGCGTCGCATCCCACAAAACCGTGATAAAAAAAAGAAAAAAAAATGCATTATATTTTTTTTTTTCCCATTATACCGCTCCGTTGCCGCCGTCGCGTACGGATCTCGTGCGGATGATAAAATCCTGACCCGTAGAATTTTTTCGACAATTTATATTGACGTTTAAAAAAGTAATAAAATATATACCTATGGTCCAAACCCTAATCCTTATTACGGCCGCCGCTACCTACTTTCTCGATTGCATTACGTTTATTGAAAGATACGTATCAGAAGAGACGCGTATAATCATTATTATATATATGTACGGGATAAGTTATTGCCGTTGTTTTTCTGCAATGATTTCAGAAAAATAAAACAGGAATTTCGCATTGTCGACACAAATCTCAATCTGAATATTATACTTGCATTACTTCAAAACACACACACACACACACACACATATTGTATATAAATTGTATTATACAATGTATGATTGGCAAAGTAAAAATAATCATTGGATTTCATGATACCAATGCATATAATAATATGAATATGTATCTATAACAATCGTATCAACGACACACTCGCAAATGGTACATTTTTTTAAACTGTTTTTTGCATATTAAACATTTGTCTATATAATAGCGTACTATATAATGACAAAATCGTTCAGCTATTGTAACCGTAATTATTGTTTAACACTACACTTATTATAGTATTTTCACGTTGAATTACTTGGTTTAATATATAAACGTAATTGAGTTGATCCAACATAACTATTTTATTTATTAAACCGTTTTATCGGTAAATAATAGATTCAATATTTTTTTTTTGCTTTATGGGCTATTAAGGCCTTTTGCAGATTCTACTAAACCTCTTCACCTGTCACTAGATCAACGGCAGTATCGAGACTTGCTGCTCCGTCCACCATTCTTATATCTGCATCGTCTCTATCCCGACGAGGACTTCCCCTGTGGCGCTTTCCAGTTGGGTTATTAATCAGTATTTTTTGAATTATGCTTCCCTCAGCTAGCCACACATGACCGGCTTGGCTTTTAGGAAGCATTTAATGGTTGGTTTATTATAAAGCGATTCTAAGTTGGTATTTTTTCTCTTTTCATAATCTCCAGTTAATTCATTTCTCGCAGGGCCGTATATTTTCTTCAACACCTTCCTTTCAAAGATAAGAAGCTACTCCTCATCTCCTTGAGTTGTCGACCACGTCACGCAGGCATATGTCACTATTGGGCGTAAGTAAGCTTCCTTTGCCGTCCATGATGAAATTCTCGAACTTATCAGTTTGTTCAGTGAGAAATATGCACGATTCGCCGAGTTTATCCTAAGTTTAACTTCATTGAACATATTGTTTTTATGATTGATATTTACTCTTAGATATTTGATGTTAATTATACAATGATTACTATAATGTAAGAAAGTTCTTATAAAGGATAATACAAGCAGAAACTATAAATTTATATTTTGTATTATACTTCAAAACAGATGAAATAAATATTGTATTTTCTAATTTTCATATTAAATTTACTTTTATCTTATCAATACGCAACATCAATATCAATATAATTAACTCTTTTACAGATAAATTGATTTACGCACTGCAACATATATCTGCCATAAAAATTTGACTTTTATTATTTCCTCGTCTCCTTTTCGATCCCTCTTCAGATTTATTAGTTGTCTTTTATAATAAACATCTATAAAAAAAAATATATATATTTACTTATAAAAATATTAAATAACACATTTTAGATATTTTTTTATAATTGAATGTTTCAAGTAGGTATTCCTCGTTTAATGAAAAAACTTGACCGCGTTCACAAATGCGCCATATTAAGTAACAATATGAAATTACGATATAAACTGTAATTACATAATATAATAAATTAATTTGAACAAAATTATGAATAATTACAGTTTTATTGTTGTTCTTTCCTAAAGATTGTAAGTAATTGATGAAATATATTGTTCCTAAACGTGCACTCTAGTATAAGAATGGTTACGAATCTTCACATAATTCAAGTTGATTGTAGACATTTGTAATATCTAAGTTTTTTTAAAGTTTTTCGCTTTGTGAATCCACAAACGATTTTTCAACTTTCAGTAATTTGAAGATAAAATCTTTTAAATATTTAGGTATAGTTTTTTTTGTATAAAAAAGTACATAATCTTACTGTTTTATTTAGTTTCAACGTTGAGGCAGTAGTAATGCACCTTACTGACTATTTTAAACTTTTTCTACTACCTCCTTATCTCTTTCTTATATATGCATAAGAAATTTGCCTTGACTTGTAATCTCTTATTTCATTTTTAAAATGATTTTTTCTTATTTATGTTTTAATAACATATTTTAAAACAGCTCATCAAATATTTTTAACAATATTATTTAAACCGATATTTAATTTATTTTTATTGTCCACAATACTATTCGGTATTTCTACTAGTTATTGTGTATCAAAAATTCTCATTAAATGTTTTATTATAATAAAAGTGCTCAATAAATATTTTCCACCATAAACAACTTACATTGGCCTTTTTATTAAATTTAAATGAATTCTGCATCTCTTTGTGGTGTACGCATTGAGGCGGTTGACGGCGGCGCGAACGATTCGAGAACGGTGGTTTTGATTTCGCGTTTTAATTTCTATATCCCCGTTGGAATTTCAAATGCGTCAACGATTCTCTCGTGCTGACGCTGTGTACCACTTCGCTCAGACCTCGTCGCATCGAATATATTTTAACAATACAAAATAAATTCGTAACAATATAATATTATACATCATAGTACGTGTGTGCAGACACGAGTTTACCGTAATTCGCACTGCCGCCGCCACCGCTCATTACGTAGGTATACGCACCGCTGTCTGGCTAACGCGAATGTCGTTCAAAAAGCCGTCTGCGAGTCTCGAGTAGCTTTTTAAACGAGTCTCTCGAGTACGGCGTCCCCGCTCGCGTCCCTACGTAGCCCTATACCGACTCGACTCCGATGCAATACACATATGCGTATTATAATATATATTATAATATGTAAAACTCGCTCGTTTGACAATATAATATAATCTCCTATATGTGTGTCTGCGTGTGTGTGTGTAGTGTGTGTGTGTGCGTATGTGCGCGCGCGTGAGTACTCCGCGATTCCGAATTATTAATACGCCGTTTGTTTCTATCGTTTGTCTGTCGTCCATTTTTTTTTTTTGCCGTTGCCAGGGCGACAAAGTGGACGAGCGGAAGACGCGATTTCAGCCAAAGTAGGACGGTTTTATTATAGACGATGCTGAGGAAACATTCCAAATATATAGATGACACTATCATGTTATATCAAGTATTATATTATATTAGGTAGGTATAATATTAATAGTGAAAATTAATATGTTGAAAAAACGTGAATTCTAATCAACGTCTATAATTTATTATTCCTCGATATTAAGTAGGTACTGATAAATTGAACGTTACACTCAAACCAGTTGAGACACTTTTCTACAAAATAATGAAAATTCCTTTAATCTTATAACGTTTAGATACGATATTGTATTATACACTAAATTTATAAAAAAACACGAATATTTTATATAAATAAAAAAGGTAACCCTCTTATAGTTTAATAAAAACAGTTATTTAAAAATCATTGTTTCCACAAAAGCACGCAAGACTAATCTACAAAATAAACAATAAAATAAGTGCCACCTTATAATTTTCATAAAAAAGTATTGAAATTTCCATTCAATGCAATAATGATGATAATGGATTAATCGAAGAAAAGTCTAAATAAATTTATACAATTTTTTTTTAAATCAAACATTGTAAATACTGTCTTAAAATATAGTTAAGACATGAGTTAAACTTAAAATTTTAATAAATTTAAAAAAATGTATATTTTGTCATGTTGTCCCCTATAATTATCATAACGAATATTCTCCAGTAAACTGGTATATCTGTTCAGCTTTTAAAGTGCATCACTAATTTTTAAGACATTAAAAACAATCGCATAATGTCATTATCATAAAATAAATTTGAAATTACTATTGTTACATACAAAATAATATTCATATATTGAGTAGGTAGGTATAAACCTAATTACCTATACAATAAACTGGTGTGGTAAATCTAACAGTAAGTATACATTAACATTAATAATATGTCAAGTATTACTGAGAAGAATCTAAAATAGAAAAGATTGGTTATTTTTCTAAAATTAAAAATATACATAAATATTTCTTTTACAGATAAGTCAATAAAATATGTTAAATACACTTTTATACTTATTAATATTACAATTTTTACGGTAAATTAGGTTTTATCAAGTACTATTTTTTTTTTGCTGAGGGGTGGGGTACAAAACCTATGAAATTACATTTTAGGTTACCGCTATAGTAGGTAATATGTACACGTTAATATTTGATATTATAATATGTATAGAGTTGTATCTATAATCTATATACAAAGTTATTTTACAAAAATTCTCACCCTATTTTTTCCGTAAACAGTGCAGTTGTTAATACACTGAAAGACTATATACGTTTTTAAAATTCATATACTAATAAAGGAGTTTTCTATGGAAACACAAATTTCTGTTTTTCTAACGAGCACTGCTATCTGTTTTATTATAAATTATTTAGTGAATCAATTTTTTGAAATTAAAATTATCATTTGAACGATAGTATTTTTTGAGTTATTGGACTATGTGTTATATAGAATAGTATAAATGAATATATGTATTTGTATGGTTACATATTATAAAAGTCGATAATTATTAGTAATAATATGTGTTGAACATATGATAACGAACGTGCTTGTGAATCACTCTGTATATATATACTGTATTGTCTGTAAATAATAATAGGTAACTGTTTCACTATAGGTATGGGAAAAAATCGTATTTTCTATATTATACGTTAATAAGCGGTACTAGGTACAAAAATAATTTCCATCGTGTCAACGGAAGACCAATGAGTTGCTGTCTCGACCACATACCATGTCGCTGTCCATATTTTTTTGATGTTCATTATGTATAATTATCTTTAATTTTTTTTTATATAAATAATTTTTTTCTCCACATCAGTCTGTGTAATATAGTGAATAATTCACGTGCTCGCCGCTATTGAGTCGTTGAACACGCGAATCCCACAACCCAACACACCTGTTTGCGTGTTTCCATTTTCTTATGTACACGTTGAACCCGTCTCGATTCATTTCTTACCTAACATTTAAACAACGAGAAGGGTATAATATCGTCTGCAAGTAGTATTCCAAAGCAAAAAATAATAATAATAATAATATTAAAAACATCGTATTGTACAAATATTAATTTCCGTAGAACAAAAGAAAAGTAAATGTCAGAGATGAATATTAATAATATATTATAAGCGTGTAGGTCCCCGTATCTACGTTAAATTATTGTTAACATAATGTGAATATAACATATTGTAATATTATGTTTAAATAAATATTTGTGGTGTATTATCAAAATGTTAATATTTTAAATTTTAAAAATCATTAATTGTAATACGACATTAATAAGTTTTTCTGTACAAACATATTATTCAAAATTTTGTATCGATATCGTAATACTTATATTTTTTTTTCTTATGTTTAATACATTTAAATTGCAATTGATTTTGTTCTAAAAGTTATTTTAACAAAATACGTTTTCTTGTTTATTAGGCAGATGGTAGTGCTCTTAAAACAGAATCCACCAAATAGATATGTTGCCATGTGAAGCTGATCGACTAAATGAACAACATGAGTTATTATTAGTCGGCTATTTCAGGACCTATCCTCTTGGGAGTTCTAAAACTGAAAACAAATAGAATGTGGAGTCAAATACAATGACAAATTGGTAAGAACAAAACTCGTTCGTTAAACTATAATAGCAAACTTGGTAAGTCATATATTATGGTACTTTTGAAATACATATACGTCCTACACTCCTACACACTAAACAAAAATCAATACAGTGGTATATTAGTTTAATTAGCTTATAAATACTTTTCTCATTTTAATTTACAGAAACGTTTCAACGTTTTAATACTAAATGCTTTAAAATTATATTCTCAATAGGTATCAATCCTCGAATAAAGTCAATAATATCAATTTGTGACTTCAAGATAATAAATTAAATATTAAACGAGCAGCATAAAATGTTACTGATTTGATTGATTGATTAAACGTTCTGTCTTCGCAATAACGTTTGCAATAGATTAAAATATAATTTTATTGCTGTAAACTGTCCAGCTTAATGTCTAAATGCATTGGATGAGAAAGTTATAAAATTGGGTACAAATAGATTTGTAATAGCGTATTGTTTTTGAACCATTCAATTTAAATTATTATTATTATTATTCCATGGCCGCAGCACTAATACTTAATAGTACTGTATGTCTGCATGGTGCGCAAGAAATTGTGGCCAAATGTCAAAGTCGGGAGCTGAGGTCAAATGCATTAATTTTAAACATCGTATTGAAGCATATAAGCATACAGCGAACCTTCATAAAAAAAATTACATTAATATTTTATTTAAATATATAAGATACATTAGTACATTTTAATCTAATGAATTTAACTCTCTGCAGAAAACAGTCGCACGTTTATACCACTCAGTGTTAAAATATTTAATCAAGTATAATATTATACCACTCATAAACTTATCATAGTAAGTATATAATTTAAAAACTAAAAATAACATCATACATTTTGTAGCTTCTTGTTTTAGAATATAAATCCATGAAATGATTTTATTTCAAATAATTAAAACAACGTATGGCTATAATATTATGAATAATTTTAGAATTAAAATTTGAAAGTCTATAGAAGATAAGAGTAATTAATTATTGATTATTTAATATTCCATGAATATGTCATTACGATTAATATGGTACCTGATTTAGTGAGAATTAAATACAATTGAATTAAATTTAATAGCAGAAATACTCAAATTAAATTTGACAAATTTTGTTTCATTGTATTATTTATAAATTATTAAAAAATAAAAATACAAAACTATTCATAATCTTGACGGTTAATGGTTGTAAAAATATATCAGTTAGAGTCACACTGATTGCGTTTAAAATGGTGAATCACCTTAAAATTAAACTGTAGGGAATAGCGTTTATGAAGTTGATTCAAAATTTAAATAATACGATTTTTATGAATAAAGCTTACATAAGAACATAATAATATTATTATGCAATAAATGAACTTGTTTATACGGACATCGTCTAGTTGACGAAAAATGATCAATAGATTTGAAGAGGGTACGGCAAAATCGAATTACGTTCGAACCACGCGTTCACAGAAGACGAATACAATCCGGACACAGTGCTAATAATACGATACTGCAATATATATATATACACAAAGACACACTCCCGTTATGATAATACTGTGCCGCTGTGCCGTGGGGATTTAGGGATGACGGGAATTACATCCAATTTAGTTATAGTCGCAGTAACCTATATCCGATGATTTTATTCTATACACTCACATTCGTACACCCTTACCGTATATATATAATGTTTACTTTGCGGTTCGCCCTTCGCTCCAAGAAGGGTAATTGCATTTCTTCGGCACTGTCCACCCCGAAGGGCATTCGCGGACGATTGTTCGAACACGTCATCATTATTGGAATTTTATTTTCACGTTATTTCTTCAACACAAAAATATATTATTTATGTGTGTGCGTGTTTTTTTTTTTTTTAATACAGGGTAGACCATAATAAATGGATGGATTTGGATCATCTGTTCTTGTCGATAAGCGAGGATAGAGTAATGGACTTGTTAATTTTGTATGTTGATAGACCGATGCGTTTTCAGTTGTTGTCTTGTGTTGGTCCAAAACACACCGTGCATTCGTAGTAGAGACATTTTTTTCAAACCAGCAATCATTCATTCTGAATATTCCACATGGGATGACTGCAAGATTGTTCCAAAACTTTAGAGAATGCCTTACCGTGTATATCTGGCGTGAAAATGGTCACCGTATATAATATATAATATATATATATGATGTTGTGTTCCATACACCATAAACTGAAATCATTACAGAATTTCGTAAATATATTAAAAATTTAATTCGATAATTTTTTTGTAATTTTGCCTTTTTTTAAAAAAAATCCGTTCGTTTTTTATGGCGCACCATGTACGATTCTTATAATATATTCATGAATCGAACTGTATACTCGTTGTGACAGGTGAAGTCACTGATAATAGTTGTTACATTTGAGTTGTGTGCACAAACCGTTGTAGTGTGTTTTTGCATAGTAATAAAATTTCTCGTTTTTCTGAGTAATATTATGCACACTACAGTCCCAAATGTCAAAACATTTAATAATACTTATAGCTATTTTCATGTACACACATCTATGAGATGAGCCAATTAAATGATTATAAATCTTACATTATATTGCTATTTTGTAATGCATAATTACATTTACGTTTTAATTTTAATGAAACAAGAGTTCGAGCAAAATTTATATTATAATATAAGTACTTTATAATCATTTTAGTATTTGAAATCACGACCTTTATGCACACTTAAAAATTTAAAAATAATATTGAATTAATTAATTAATTATTATTGGAGAAATATAGGAATGCGTCTTGTTACTCAATGTAATGTTATCCCTTACCATATAAGTTAAGTTAAATTAATTTAGAATTTCGTGTTTGTATTGTAATTGCAGCCTCTAATGATTCATGTCCTATAGTTCTAAAATCCAAAGCTTTCATTTCTAAAAAATAAGTAGTAATAATTAATATTTAAATATCTTGAATGTTTGTATGGCATGACTATGCTTGAATATATGTATGTATTCATTCTTACACATACATACCACATAATATGTTCTTAATAGAAATAATGTATATTTCGTGTTGATAAGTCGCCTAATGCTGTAGCCAGTAATGTAAGAAGCTTAAACAGTATTCCTGGGAAATTATACAATGGTATGGTTAATCCTTAACCTTATAAATTGACGATGATGAACACCCTTTTTTAAAATTATATTTGTTTTATTGTATTTTAGTTAGGTTAGGTGTGTACGACTTTAGCTGTAAACGATTACATTAAATATATTATGTATCTACATTTAATACAATAATTCATGAATTTCAACTTTTTAGATGTTGCACGCTGAGGTTAAAATTTGTCCCTTTGATACAGGTACAGTTTAACACTATATCCTTTCTACGCTACTGGCTGTAACCGGTCTAATCGTGTTTAAATAGTTAAATTTTCGATGAATATTAAAATATATTATGAGCTGGTCACGTCTTGAATCCAAGTCGCGTCCATTTGTTTTATATTTTATGTTCACTTGGTCGTCGTCAAGATCTACGACGGTATGGGCGTAACGACTACTACACTCCAACACAGTGTTATGTCGCTTAACATGAATAACAATCTACAGCGTGTTATATACGTAGGTATACGTACACGAGCGTTTATTACATTATTTTGATTTATTCTACAATTAGGTAGAATCACTAACTTGATTTGTTCGTGCCTGTAGAATGCGATTCAATAAAACATCAAACGTCTTAATAAATAATATAACAATAAAATTAAGTCGCGGAGACTTGGCGGTACTCACGGCTTTCTGCTCGGTGGGTACGGCAGTTATATTTTTATGATATTAATATATTGTAATATGCAAATTCTGGTCCATTACGGATATTATCATTTTATATCCGTCTAATTAAGCGGCGTGCGTCTCCTGGTGCCTATCTATATCAGCCCCCGGGCGAACAGTCGTCGACGCTACTGTCTCCGGGTTATAGAGGTTTCATGGCCAGTAGGGTTGATGTACGTATATAGCGTACAACAATAAGGAAAATAATAATGATAATTATTATTATTATTGTAGTTATTAACTGCACGCCATCGAGTCCGGGGCTTCTTCAAACCCGTCAGCGTGTGTGCGCGCACCGCGGCTTATAATATACACTCAGGATATTGTAATAATGTACATAAATATATTATAATGTATACGCTGTTGGAGCAGTCTTCGTCCTACCTATTTATTATTACTATTTGGCCGTCGTTGTTTTGCTGCTGCACGACACTTCCAATTATAAGACGACCAGGTGCAGGTAGCCAGCCGGGACGAAGACGGTCGATAACGAGTCAATATTATTATTATAAGCAGCAACGGCAGCAGCGACGAGGCCCGCGGCGTATATAAGAACAAAAATAATAATAATAATAATAAGATATTTAAATAAAACGTCTTCGAAAACAAACGGATCGTTAGGTTGGTTACGATAATGTTATGTGAAAACATTATTGTAGCGTATTCGTGTTGTTTGCGAGTCGCGAAGTCTTTAGCCATTTGGCGTTTATAATATAGTTTTTAAAGTGGTCTTCAACCGGTAAATAATGACTGCCTTTTGAGTTATTATATTGTACTTTAAACAATTACTAAGAAAAATACAATGCAAATGTATTTCATTCAATCGTACAAAGCAAATACTGTAATACTAATATAGTGATACTAAATTAATTTAAAATTGATCAATTTATACACATATAAAACATTAGTTTTTATCGATCAGCTTCCTTCTTTTTGAAATAAAAAACAACTGAAATAGGTCGTAAATCTAATAAAGTTAAACCATTGGATCGTATATATGTACTATAATACATCTGTGTGTTGTATGATTATGATTTGTCTACCAGAGAGCGCGCGCCTTTGGATGAACTTTACGATAAACGTAATATCGTGAAGTTCTTTACCTTTTTCTAATAGATTTTGAACGAAATAAGTCCTGACTAAAATATAGTTACATAATAATTATCTATCCATTTTGTTTAATAAACATTAACTTGTGTATAAATAATCTTTTATTACTGTTACAAACTCACCAAAAAAATGTATAACTGTAAAGTATAATGTATATTAATAGAATTTGAGTTATTATCTAAACTTTAAAAATATGTATCTACTCGTACACGTTGTATGAGAAATGTACACGTAAATTTATAATAAGAAAAAAAATTAAATTAGAATATAAGTTTATTTATTTTTTATAGTTATTAAAATATAATATTATGTTTAATTTATAAAAAATTTGTTTTAACATATTAAGTTATTCATTATGAAATAAAACATTTTTTTTTAAAGATTGCACAACTAGAATATTTTACAGTATTTATTATTAATGCTATATAATAAATTAAATAAATATTATAAGAAAAAAAATTTTAAATGCCGCTGAAATCTATTAAAATTTAATACATGAAAACGTCATGTAATCACTCGATAGTCTACAGCCTAATGTAGATAAAACAAATAGTCAAACTCTCAGTAATAAAATAGTTAATATAGGTATATTATATATGAGAAGTAAAAAATAGTTGCGTTATAGTCCTTCCTTATCAATTATGTCATAAAAATAAAAAATACTATAAAACATATAGGTATAATGAGTGTACATCATTGTATCTATATCTGATTAGCATTTAAATTTAATAACTTAAGATCAATAAATTTTAGTTCCATACAAATTTGCATCCGGAATTTTATAAGCTTAATATATTATGTTTGCATACAAAAAATATTAATACATAAAGTAAAATAATATATTAAATGTTAATTATTAATAAAGTATAATGGTTATTAAACATTATTATCGTCATAATTTTATTACACGCATTTGTACGTATAATATTGTTATATTATTGCGCACTACATCAAAATTATTAATAATTATTATTATATTATTAAGTTTATATTAATTTTTGTGAATAATTAAATTTTTTTTAAAATTGTTTAAAATCACGTGAGTACTTATTATTAAGTGTTGTCTACGGCATTTCATAATGAAATGTTTAAATCGAATAATTTTTTGTTGTTTTTTTTTTTTTTGTCCACGTGCGTTTTACTTAAATGATATGCTTTATGTACGAGTATTTTAATATTAAGATTAGTGGTGTGTCGAGATATGATAATAACGACTCGTGACCTCGCGTGTTCCGAGCGTTTAAATAATTTTTTCTCGTAATATTATAACAAATGGACTGGTAAAAATAAAATATAGGTAGGTACAACCAACGTATAAGTGTTTATAACGCATAAAATATTATAATAGTCGTATTACTTAAAAAACGAAAAATAGAAATCGTGTTTAAAAAAAAATAAAAATCATCAATTATAATTTTATGACGTGTGCGTAATAATTTTTATTATTAGGTATTAAACGTTTTTGTCCGTTAAAGTAGTGCGGCGAGCGTACGTTTTCAATTAAAACACGTGTATAGTGGATGTGCTATGTGATTAAGTGCATGATTGAACGAGCGTATAAAGGGATTTCAATCACATAAAATATTATTTTTAAGTAGGTGCCGTTCAATGTCGACTTTCCATTGTTGTGCGCGTCTCTTGCCGAATTAAAAGCATTAAAACGAAATAATAATGACAGATTAGTGTTTATCGAGCTCGTTTTACAGCCACTGACTATTATCACACCGCCATCGGAAAGGATCGGACAATCTCACATTATTATAGAGTCACGTATTTATGCCCTTATTCCGTATTATTATTATTATTATTTATTATGAGCACTGTATAAAGACGATGGGTGTTCTGGGGTTGAAATGCATTGACTCTCCCCGGGGATCGATAAAAGAAATACACGCGACTTGACCACTGTCGAGTTATTCTCTCTATATACACTAGTCCTTTTCTATATTGTCCTGAGTAGGTATCTATATCGTTACGAACATTTTTTTTTTTTTTAACCCTGACAGAGGCGGTGACATATACCATCTTTGCTTCGTCGTTTTATACCTTATATACTATAGCATTATATATATATATATATGTATATAATATACCGCTGCCCTACTAAGTTTCAACCGAAATCACAACGTTATATTCGAAACGACGTACTTATATTATAACACGCGTGTCGTCATTAAATAACCCCATCACATATTCTCTCCGTTTCTTATCGTCGAACGTTTACAATCCGTCCCTGATGTGTATACATCATAAAATAGTGGTTAAAAATAATAATACGATAGTCTTATACGCGTCAAGACCCTCGGGGAAAAAAAGTAGGTCAAGACATCACGAGATTTTGTCCAGAATCTTTGAAGTTGTTTACATTCTTACGTCATTACTCTGCACACGGCGTGAAACGACGACGGTACGGGGATTATAAGACATTCGGTGTTTGGGTAGGTTACTATTAAAAACGTAATAAACACTACAGTTTTCGAAATACTCGCTTCGCGCGTGGTATACTTAAAACGGCATAACGTTAAGAGTCACGATGAAAATAATATATTCAATTTTATTGGGCTTTCGTTTTGAAAACGCTATACACGCGGGCTCTTTAAAAACTGTTTTTAAATAGTTTTTCAATAATGATTGTTTGAGAGGAAATAATTTCTATCGTCTAGTGTACCTAGCGAAAAACGTTTTCTCGGAAATATAATATCGAATTTCGTTATGAAAATATAAGTACCTACGTTTTAAACACGCCGTGTAAACAATCTGCGATCGAATAACAAGACGGCATTATTTATTTTATCGTACTATTCAAATCATTGATTATACAGTAATAATACTGCATAATAATGTTATATTAATGATGAATGTATAGTGCACACGCAAACGCACACGGCGGCGTACAATAATCATAATAATATTATGATGGTTACGGTTAACAAAAAAATAAATAAATAAATAAACCATAACGTCGTAACGACATCGTACTGTCTATACGTCTTTGGTACCATAATAATATATATAATTTAGTTGTGAACGTTCCGATGTAACAATATTATAATAGTTTTGTCTGGTTTATTCTTTTTTTTTGTCGTTAATCGACTTAGACGGGCGTAACATAATATTATTATGCACTTACACACATGTATGCGTATGACATTATTCTATGTCGTCCGTTGTCCCGTTTTCTATACACCATAAGTCGCTTGGATCAATCGCCGAGCCTATAATCATTGACAACCCCGAGTGCGACCAAGGGTGGATCTATTTCCATACGTATTACAATATTATACGACACACACACACATTCTGGTCCACCGCTGTCTCACATTTTATAAAATTTTATTTATGCTCTCTGGGCAGGAAAACATATTATGAAAAAAATAATATAAGAAAAAAAAACGAACACGTTGCGGTAACATCACACTACTCGCTATACACGATATAGGTACATAATAATATAATATATTATATTATAAACACACACCTAGAACTCTGAAGCTTATATACCGGCGTGCTCCTTGTCGCGTTACACACGCGAGTGAGTTTTTTCGTAAACTGGTTTTGGCGATATCGGGATGAGAATTAAAATTTAATAACAATAATAATAATAAAAAAAAGACCAAATAAATAATAGTTTAATCGTAATGTTGTAAAATAATATTATTATTATCTTCGACGACGATTCCAAAACGTATCGAGCACGCATAAACCGTTTTAATGTGTATTTCAGTCGCCAATATTAATATTATTATTATTATATTGTCGCAAATCGTATGTTATACGCGTACGCCAGTCTTTTTTTACGCGTATCACGTAAATGCATATATATTTCAAATTTCAATATCATATAGTGGGTATATAATTTTATAACAACACGCGAGTAAATAATAATTATACGATATGTGTATTATATAATATATAATAAAATATAATATACTCGCCATGCGACCATAATACTATACACTGTACCTATATATTTCTGGAAGCTCCCATTACACACGACACGACTCTTGACTCTTTCGATGAGTGTGTATAAACGTACCTGGCACCTGCTCCAGATGTAGTCTGACATACAGGGTGATTATTTGAACAGTAAAACGTGATTTATTAAAAACGTACTAAAAATTATTTTTTCTCCACACTCTTTTTAGCTCATTAGGTAAAAAAAAATATAAATATTAAATTTATTTTATATTTTATAAGGTTTTATTTCTTCTTAAATGACAACATTAACTTTTTATTAACATATTAGTATACCTATCGTAAATCTATCTACCCTAGTAGGTACTCGTTATTTTGTAAATTTAATGTTTATTTCGTTTTGTTTTAGTTAGTTAAGTTTAATTTAGTTTTATTTCACCAATAAACCTACGCCATATGAAAGAAAAAAAAATCAACTTTTTTGCAAAAAGCAGAAATATTATTCACTGCGTGACGTAAATAATAAATCGAATTTCGAACGAATGGTTAATTAGTTATATCTCATATGTATTTAAATTTGGATAAGTGGAGTGAAGAGGAACAGTGGCATCCTTCATAATGTTAATCCTTTATTTTAATCGTCTGAGTTTTTAAGTTTAAATATTAATAAGTTATACCTAACTCATTGTTTAATCGCTCAAAATTTGAATTTTAGTTAAGTTTTTAAAATGATGATCGTCTTAAGGTTAAAGGAATCTCCCTGTATATTGTATTAGACGTATTATGAATGTGTGCACAGAATTTTTTTCCTTTTCATTTTTTTTCTCGGGCGTATCTTCCGTGACGCATCTATTAAATATTAAATGTGTATAAGTATAATAATATTCGGGTAATAATATTATATTATTTACAACTGCCTCATTTCTATACGATTTCCAGCCACTTGTTGCGCTTATTATTATTAATGTTATTACTGTAACTATATTATATAAATTACATGTAATACACTATTAATATAATAATATTTCCGAAATTGGTTTGGGTCACGAAATCGACGAGGATTTTCATACCTATATTGGAGCAAACGCTAACTGTATATGTGTGTGTGGATACTATGATGAAATGGGATGTGGAACAGAAGGTAAAATAGTAATCTATATTCCACTCATTTAACGAATTCACATATTATTTTTTTGCACCTTTGATCGACGCTTCAGTTGTATTCCAGTCGATTTAAAACTGAAATTCTAAACATCGGATTTTTAAAATGGTATTAGTTGTAATTTAAGTTTCTTTCTTTTTTTTTTTTTTACTAAGAAAGACAATGTACTGTAGTCTCTGTGAAATGATTACAATAAACAAATTTGATGTATTTACATAGAATAAAGTAACATGAATACCGTGTTGAAGAAGAAACCCAATGGTATTACTTATTAATATAAGTTATAATAATATTAATATAATGTGAATGTAATATATACTAATATACTATTTTGGTTACATTTTTGTGTGAATTTTGAGATTCGTGATTTATTATAATAATATATATGCCAGTAAATAATAATTATAATATTAGTATAAAGGATCGCAAGATTTCGGTCTCACATTCTATAAGAATAGCAAAATAGCGAAATATTTGGACAAATGTTGCTGCCAAGCTAACCGAAATACGTATTAGAAAAGAAAATGCAAGCCATACAATAAGCAATAAGCTTATATAAAATCGGCGGTATCGTGTAAACCTATTATAGTGTTAAAGCTATATAATAGTCTATAAGTTTTCGTTGTGCTCGAGACTTTACGGGCTTTCTTAACAGAGAATTCAAAAAGTTGTATTGACTGTAGTGTTATAATATACATAGGTAGTAGGTACTCAACATAGGTAATATAATCGTGTTAAAAAACAAGTAAAAATGTAATCTCAGACAAAATAAAAAAAAAGGGATAAAGAAAGAACATAATGAATGGGCGATGTAAGAACCGATACAATTTTTTTATGCCCCGACGTGACGTATTTCTAAAATTGAATACGCGTAAAATGAATATGTATATAAATGTATCCATCCGGGGAATTTCATTGTTTGCAAATTTAACTAACACCGCAACTGTAGCACAACACCCGCCGACGTCACAATGGTATGTCAGCTTGTGGTCTACCCGGACAATGGATTGTTCGTGTTTTTCCTCCAAATTAACATAGATGTCCATAACACGCATAATAATATGTATTCGATGTAAAAATAATTTTACGATTTTTTAGTACGACTATAATACTAGTATAATATATATATATACATATAGTATATATTACTCTAAAGTCTGAAATGCTGCACTCGTCGTTAAGTGCAGCACGTTATTACTTTATCACTGTGGTAAAAAAAAAAAAAAATCAAAATTTACATAAAATGTGCGACATACATACATTTGCAACCAGAATGCTTTTATGACCGTGAAATAATATGTATAGCATTACAATATTCGTCGATATTTTTCGCGCGTATATTATCATTATAATTTTAACGGTTTCTCTGGAAAAATCGTTATATCAATCGATCGATTACAGTACAAGTACGTGACAATAGTACACGTTTCAAAGGTTTTTTATAATATTATTATCCACGATATAGTAGAAACCATAAAGACTTTCGATCCTCTCATCACAGGTATATGCGTATAATATTATTAGCTTTGATCCCAACGGAGCCTGCTAACCAGCAATTTATTCTGGAGCTCGCTACGTTTGTACAATTTTAAACCGTGTATATATACGCCTATTCATGTTTTATTAATGTTTGCATAAACACCGTGTAACTCGACGCGTATAATATATAGGTATATATTTTATTTGCTTATTTAGTTGCGTATTATATTATCTTAAAACGAATTGTACTGCAACAAATTTCCACTTGGTTTATCTATATAAATAGGTGTATAGCACAGTGAAATAAATAAATATAATATTTTTACCATGAAATGGCACTATAAACTATGGTAACATTATACGGCAGCAGTTGGAAGGCAAACATTCAAATAATTCAATTTTTTTATCATATTACAAATCATAGAGCATTAATAAAATATTCATGTTCATTTTACGCCAAATGATGTTATTCTTAATACTACGGACATTGGGGGCTAGGCAGTATTTATAGTACGTTTATATCGATAGAAATCATCGTTTCGTACAAACACTGCACGTCTACACGTATAGCGGCAAAATACTTTTTCCCGTCATTATAGCCCATATAGTGTCAAAGCAAAAAAAAAAATATATATTATACAATATGTGTTTTTAGCGTTTTTACATATATTTATTATGATTCGAGTACGAAACATAATGGCTCTATATGATAAATTGCGGTATGAAAGAAATAAAGTAGACAATTGTTTACTTCAAACGAAGATTTATGTTTATCGGCGGTGAGCGGCCCAAAGAAAACCGAAATACAATGAAAAGTCGTCGGAGAGCGAGTCGTACCGAATTTAATTTGGTGATGTGCCCGTTTATGCTCATACAGTGGCACAGCGTATGGCTGTACACAGTCTCGAAGGGATAATAAATTTCAATGCTGCAGTGCGAAGCATATTATCATAAGACAACTGTCGCTGCGGTCTTCGCCGACGCCGTTGCTCATACACGAGTATGATTATGTGTACAGCGGTTGTAGACACTGATGATTTTTCTCCACGATGTAGGTAGATATAGTGATTATAATATATATTATAACATCGTCAGCCGCTTTCGTTCGTTTTCGACGTTTAAAGTGTATTTTCCGATTTAACAACCTGCAGACGATGTCAATGCCATCGGTTACTTTAATATATAGTGTCTTTGAGCAGTTCATGTTAATTGTTATAGTTATTGTTATAGTTACGAACACACATACGTCCATATATAGAAGTATACGATACGTACGGGTTCTCTTAAATGCTCTTTGGAATATATAACAGTCAGGTATCGTACACAATAACGTTCGTTTCCTCCCACTTGTATTATAATTATTGTTTTGCGTTTACTGTTTACAGTAATAATCGCAGTGGCGTGACGTACTGACGATGACGTGGTACCTATAAGCAGTGTAAACTTGCTAACACGACTTCACTCGTATGACTTTAAACCTTATAGGTATATTTCCATAATTTAATTTCACTAGAAATTTAAAATAATTCATAAAATATTGTTTTTTTTTTTTTACCTTAAAATGTTAAGGTCAACCGGTGATATCACTATCATTACGACAATAGTAAATATAATATTCAGTATTAGTATTGATATAGATACTCATCTTCTGGTGGTATACGTAATACTATGAAGTAAATCTAGAAAATATGATTTATAAAATGCAATGTCATATACTCACGTCCGGTTTGACTCAAAACATTTAATTTTTTATTAAAGTTATTGACATGACAAAAAAATAATAATAAGACTGATGTGTAGTATATTATATCTTGTCTGCACCAATGCACTGAAGGTGTATATATGCCATACATAAATAGTAAATTTTATCGGAGAGATATTCATCCTGATGAATAATTTTAACTTTTAATAATATTGTTTGATTTTTTTTCGAAATCAATTTTGGATGTTGATAACTTGTAATTACGAATACCTGCACTTACGATAAACGATGTTTAAAAAATCACAAATATTAATTTATAAGATGCTACCAATTGACAATTTTATATTTTGTTTTCACCGGAATATTGACCTATACAACAGCATAAACGAGAAAGAGAATATACAGCCAGTCGGTATTATAACCACGCGTTGGAGTAGAGACACATAAAATCAAAAACTATTGGTAAGTAGATATATCCGTATATAGGCGTACATGGGCAAGTGATTTATAAATGATCGGTAACCTTTTCCAGAGGCTATACGATTATTGTATGTTATGAGAGTGAGTTAAAAAGTTGAACGTCCCATATTTAAATTCGAAAATACCTATGTAGCTAGTTTGAAATTAACACCCTGGAAACTTGTTTCGGGTGCCTACCTATAATGGCGAAGTATAAACAGTGATTGTAACACTCGGCGGTGTTCATGTGTTTTCTCCGGTTCTGTAATATCGTGGTACTTCACAATGCGCTGAAAAACAATGCGGCACTATAAATTACCCACGATGCAACACTCGTTGTTTACTCAAAGAATGTTGTCGAGATAATGTTTATAATTATTATTATTGTTGGATGTGAGTACGCGGCGAGAATTGCATTAGGTTCGTGCACGCAAATACAAAATTCGGGGTGCAAACGGTTGATTTTTTTTGACCACACAACTGCCGCGTTATTTATACCAGGTTACACGCGCAATGCTCGGAAATTAATTTCGAAAAAGTTAGACTTATCACGGGGTCACGAGAGGAACAAATGCTATTTTTGTTTTTTAATTTTGAACAGTCGGTAGAAATATAACTAAAATATTTTACTGCGGTGGTATAAATTGCGCTTTATATTATAATACATGTTTAATTAAAATTGTTATATTCATATTGTGATGGTTCAAAGGCCTTTTGCTCTTTTGGGAGATGAAACGATTCGATTGTTTTATTCGAAATGAAATGACTGGTAAAAGTTATTTTATGCTTTCAAAACATTTTGAATTATTTTGCTCGTTATTATGTTTTATACCTACCGTTAACGTTCCAAAACTAATTGCTTCAAAAGCAATTGTTTTCAAATCAACAAACGATCGATGTGGTCAACATAATTGGGGATTATATAATTTATTTACAAATGCATACACCTATATAATATTATGTATTACTATATTAATTAGATTAATCAAATTAATTAAATTTGCGTATTTTGATTTGTGTGTGTTTAATATTATTAGATCACCTATATGTTTGCAGTGAAACACAAATTAGTTCTATTGTTTTGGTTGTATACCTACCTACGTTTTAAAGTAAATCTAGGAAATTATTTTATACTTAAATGAAATTGACATGAATCACTTTGTGATTTTGATAGAAAAGGAATACAAATTATTAAGCTGTATACAGGTAATTTAACCGTGTTTGACGAGTGAATAAAATAGCATACTTTTTTTTCTTTAGATGTATTTTGATTTCTTTTTGGCATCTTTGCACAAAAATACAAAATACCCTCAGTTGAAATTGATCTATCTGAACCACCCTGGTATTTTTATTTTCACATCAAGAAGTTGTTGCAGGTTCTGTGTCGTAAATTGTATTATAATAAACGTCGAGCATAACTTATCAACGATTATTTTTACATTTTCAAGACAAAGAAATGTCTGAATATTAAATATTTTAAATTTAATATATATCATAATGAAATTAATATGTTGTGCAGATTCAAATCTGACGTCTCGTGGATTTCGATCAGCAAACAGACCGACGTAGAAAGTATTTATAAAAAAAATACAACATTGATAATAATTTTATATTACAAACATTTTTTAAGGCACGAGACTGAATATAGTTTTTCACTGGAGGAATTTTGTGAAATGAAGTCTTTCTGAGTAAGACAAATGGAAATGATACCCACCCTATTTGTCGCCAGCCATGTGTTATCAGGCGTGAAAACGATTTTAAAGGATTTCGCCTTCCGATCTTCCTAACCCTGTGTTTGTTTTCCCCTAACATCACACACACACACATGCACACACTCACATGATTACGCCCGAGAAAGCTGTTTCAGGTCGCTAAACAACGAGTGTATACGGAGAACTCCGGTGAGAGTAGTCCACTGGACTTGACAGCAGAGTAAGATCGTATTGTTTTGAGATTTGTCAGAAATTTCTCGACATTACATACCTTCGTTATACTTGACACAAACTTAATCTAGTGAGTATTTTTTTTACGATAACCAAACCATTAATTATCGTCAACATGTCTCTTAAAAAAAAAAAGATTTTTATCGGAATACCAGTTTTCTAGTATTTATATATATATATAATAAGTTAGAAAACATATTATAATTCCACACTTATTAGTTGTCCAATGCTTTGACGTTAATTATTTTTCACGAGATTAAATTTAAAACATATTCTAAATGCCAGCGCTACTTTAAATAATAATAATAACTCACAAGTGTACAAATAATATACTTACAGTAAAACGGTTTGTGTATAATTCTTCGAAATAATTACTAAAATAGTAAGGACCAAGCTATATCGATCACATGAATGCAAATAATCGTCTTAAGTAATGTAATATTAGTATACGCATCATATAACATGAAATACCTAAATATATTTTACATATTATATATGTGTATAATGGGTGATTCGTTTATTAAACAAAACGTATTATTTAAAAATCGATCAACATTTTTGAAAAAAATGCTTTGAACATAATTTTTAGTCAAAATAAAAAATCAGTTTTAAAAATATAAATAGTTCTTAGTATTTTTTATCGTTATAATTTGTTTACTTTTTTGAACAACACTGACTGATGTATTACGCGGCAGTGAATGTTATTATAGGTGATAAAAAAAAAATAAAAATATTTTGATGTTGGGAACAAAAGGGTTTGATTAAACGATGAAAATTAGTATTTAAATTAGTACATTTATTAATTAAGATACTTACTCGACAGTGCACTTCTGATCCGTTAAAAATGTTATTCAATTATTAAAATCCAGCCTATGCTCTAACTCCGTCGTTAAAAATTGATAAATAGTCAATAAAAGTTATTTTTTTTCTAAAACCAAAATCAGAAAAAAAAATTAAATTATCTATTTAAAATTGATTTGTTCTTAAATAAAAACTTTTATTGCAAAATATCGTTAAATTTTTTTCTGTAACAAATATTAAAATATGATTTATATGTAATAACTATTTAGGTATATCAAGCAAAACTTATAAACGATAAAACCTCAGACGGAAATTATAAAATGATCATTTTTCTTTTTAACTATACCTATGACGTATTATATAGTTGGTGATCTGTGATTCACCAAACATTCCCATTTTTTGTAAATTTCATTTCTAATTTTTAAAGTGTTTAAATACAATAGGTATCTAGTTTTTTTTTAAGTCTCAGTCAGATATAAAGTATTATGACTTAATATAAAGACTATAAACCATGGTACGACTAACTTTTTTTTCTTTTTTCTTCTAAAATCCAAAATAATATTAATAAGTTTTACGAGTTTTCTGTCCCTGCTAAACACGTTAACACATAAATTTAAGTGGATGAGCGTATAAAATAATTAAAACCCATAAAAACAATGTCTTATCGATACATAATATACGTTTTTATACGACTGCCCTGGTTGTGTGTTTTTATATTATATAGGTACCGACTCGTAGCTAGACCGCCGTTGTTAATACCACCGACAAGATGCACTTTGAACAATTGAACACAGTCTCCGGATGGTGCGACTTCGGACTTATGGTGGAGGTTTATAAGTCTTTCCAGTCGTTTCACAATCATACGGCGGTTACACTGTACATTATGTATATTTACTACTTTGCGGTAACCCGTCAGACTGCGGCCGCGCTTAGACGTCCCGAGCAGCACCGGACCGTAAAATAAATGAGGTTCTGGTCGCGGTGTTATTACGGTGTGCGAGTGTGCGTGCGATCACCGGTCAGAATCGATGGTGGAAATACAAAACACAAAAAACCCATCAAATCAGACCGAATATTTTATACGCTACACACCCTTCATGCTTACTCGGCTAGGTACGTATTTTTGGATAACTATACCTTCTATTCTCGCCAACCCGAAGTTCGACCGTCCGTGACGCGAATCGATCGAACGTGTTTACGGAAATCACCTGTTAGTCGGCAGCAGCAGGATATGCTTAACATTTAATATTATGTTATTATGTATAAATTACAAAATATTACCTCTGGTCCAGATATCATAGCTAAGCCGACGGACTACGAAATCAATTGGGTCATTGTCGAAGTTCACCAACTTTGAATCTTTGTATAATTGTCATAACCAACACTCCAGCAGGGAACGAGTTAATCATAATGTACTGGTATACGTAGTGATATGATATCGTATGCAAATATTCCTACAAGGGGATTAGATTAGGTGAAAATTAGATATCTCGGAAAACGGTAACGTTTTGTGAAACATTGATTTTTACGCAATTTTAATTCAAATACATTTTTGGAAAAACTATTTTTAAGTAAAATTATTTTGTAAGGGTGGAACTCCTAAATAATTCTTTACGCTAAACTACAAAAACAGATCTTATGGTGGGGAAAATCGTAAAGTTGCACTACAGTGTCAAGAAAAAAATCCAGCGTATGAATGTTGTATTGGTTTGAGAACGACAGAGCAAATAATGTAATTAAATCATCGATAATTATTTGTTGCTACTATTCACTGCTATTTTATATTTATTTTATTTCAGTCCATTGTTTATAAAATAATAATATATATTTATGTATTATAAAATCAAATCACTTACTTCTTTGTTGGACATGATTGTTAATACTATTGATTTGTCCTTAAATATTATATTTAAAAAATTAAGTTCAGAAAGCAAAAGCAAACATTTTTAATAACGAAAAGAAGACAGTATAATAATAAATGATAATACCTACTATAATAAATACGTATAAACAGTCAATGGTTTAATAAGATTATGAATCCTTATTATATATATATTATTACTTAGATAACTATACTATAATCATTGCTTTCATTAAAAACTATAAATAAAATAAGCATCCAAATTAACAATAAATTATTATTGTATTTAAAAATACAAAATAGTTCCTTCCATTATCTCGGGGAATGTTGATTTAAAAATGGATGTAACTTAAGATACGCTTTTTTTCGCTGGGAACATTATCATGAGAGATTACGAATATATTATTAATATTAAATTAAAAATACATGTTTAAAAAAATAGTAAAGAAAATAAAATAGGGTATTTTTTTTTAATCATTATTTTATAACCACTAGAAATTATCTTGGAAAATAAATTTAAGTATTTTCAATAAAATGAGGGTCTTCACCAACAAAATAGTAGCTCTGTTTATGTCGTCGTACGAGTATGCCGGTTGTCGAGTCCGAGACGAATTCATTACGAAATGATATTAATGTAATATGCGTTCTTATATAATATAGTGACATTATAAGTCGACATCCATTCTCGACGATTTCATACATCAAATTATCATACGCGTATTATACAATAGATACTATTACGCGTCACGAGGTAAGAAGGACTAAAAAAGCGAATCCGGTTTTAGGTCTTACGATTATTTTTTTTTCCGAACACCCACAATAACAATCATTATAGTGGACGCCGTCTCGTGGAAGACTTATGACCGCTCAGAAGGGGCTACGACGTGTCCGCCATTGGTTATTGGCTGTAAAAATGAAAACCGCGTTTGGCTTCTACGATAATTCTATGTAACACAACAGTTTCGAGAATGAGGGCAGGTCATACTTGAGCTTATTCAAAACCGCAATAATACCATCGGATCCGAAACGCATATCGCCTTAATGGGATAAGTATCGTATATGATAATATATTCGATGACGGACAACTTTGGCCGATTAAGATATTGTTACGTTTCGTCGGCCTAATGCGTTATAATCGTTAAATGTTTAAATTTGAATAAATTTATTATTTAAAAAATGGTGAGGAAGTTCGGTAAATCACGTTCTAAATGAATATCCATTTAGTTATTGGTAACTAATAAAGTTAAAAATGTATACAGCCTAATGCAATCAAAATTATGATGTTGTAATAGTTTTTTTCCGTATTACAATATTATTCTAATAATATTTATTATTACACAACAATTCATTGTTCAAGTTTTATTTTTAAGAGGGTCACATTGTATTATATTCACGTTAAAATTAGTTCCAGTTTTCGGCTAAAAGAACCTTAGGAGGCACTTTACCCAAGACACTCAATTTATGTGTTCACTTTAATCTCTTAAGTGGGGCGTGCCCTATTTACCTTTTTTCCTTTTATTTTCATAATATAGGCTTTTGAAAACATCTAAGGCTAATTTCTTCGACTCTTGTGTCACATTGTGTTTTGAACGTTTCGATGAAAGATTTTCAAACGAGTAAGTATACGGAGTATTTATCAATCGACCGAAAATGTCGAGTAACTATGTGTAAGTATCTTGTGTTTAAATTAAATGTACTATTGTGCTTTTTTAGCATATACTTGTAGTTCATTATGAGTATTTGCATTTACGTAGGTAGTCGTATAAATTAGTGTCGTTAAACTGGAGCACTAGACGTTGTTTATATTTAGAATTGATCTGCATTTAATTACAAGACGTTGAATTGGCGAGTCCCGTTATTCATAAGTCACGCATTTTTAAGTCTCGCTTGCAACACCATAATTAAAGTTTCGCGTAATATAATAAATATACTTTAAATAGCTACTTATGTTGAATTTAGCCATATTAATGTAATCAAACATGGTTTTTTTCCAATTTATAATTTATAATTTCACAATTATTTTAATTTAACAATAAATACGAACAACAATAATGATACGATTTTTTATTTTTCTACGTATTTTTGTACACTCATTGACTGTACAAAACTAACTTCAAAGAGTGCACACTACAAGAGAGTTAGATAAATTCATCTTAAGTTGTATAAAATCAATCAGCTTTGGAGTTGGAAAAGTATTTATGTATTTAATTACCATTTTCTTAGTAGGTTAGCTTACCAAACAGTGTTAATATTATTTAAATTAATACTGTAAATAGTACAAGAATAATATAATACGAAATTTAATTTTTAAAACAAAAGGCTGTCAACATTTTTATTTAATTAGAAAATTTAGAAATAAGCACTCAATTTGTCACCTATGAATAAATAAATAAAAATAATTTCCTTTAGATTTAACTGATTTATTCTATCTCTTGCAAATAATACAATATAAATAGGTACACAAAGTATAAAATAATTTTAAAATGTCACGGCCCACGGATTCATTTTATTATTGTGCGATTATTCTTCATTTTTCAATATTTTTAAGCATAAACAATCGGGTTAATAAATTGTAGTGACATAATAAGCAAACATACCTACTGCGTATTGTTTTTAATTATTTTTTTGTTTTGCTTTTGCTAATATATGAAAACAAGATGACTGTTTCGTCTTGTTTTGCATAAACATTTTCTCTTTTTTCAGTGAAAATTATAACTTTGCCAAGTCAGCATCGGCACTTTCTATTCTAGACTAAAATACTGTAGAATATTCAGCTATAATATAAAAAAATGTCTAGAAGGTTTTGGTAGAATTTAATAATTTATTAGTACCTCATCTAAATGTAAATCAAAGTAAAACAAATATGCTATTATTAACTTCATACAGCAACACCGACTCATCGTTCGGAGTACTCGAAAGAGGTGTTATCCGTTAGACTTGGTTATGTCATTTTGGGAATTTTTTTCGGGAAAAATATTTTCCAGTTTTATTTGATGGATATACAATTATATGTATAATATAAATAAAAGGAACATGAACTATAATGAAACATATGATTTAAAGTAAAAGCGATATAAAAATAATAAATTAAATTAATAATAACATCACTTTTAAGTAAAAGAGTATAACAGTGTTATTCTTTTCTGAAATAATTGCATATTTTATGTAGACGTGTATAAATATAAACAGATTGATTAGGGGACCATCCCACTTAAAATGTAACGTGAGAGGTGAGAACATGTTTTACTCATAAACTATATAACTTTTAGTTTTTATTAATTATAATTTATTACCCATCTTCCCCCTCAACAACATTTTCTTCTATCCCTATATATACCTCGTTTCTAAGGTTTGGCGAGATAATAAAATTTTTTAACTCTTTAAGTTAATTATATATAGTGAAAAGTAAGCAAAGTTAAAAGTTACCTAATATGCTCTATAGTTAATTAAATTAAAAGTTAATAAATAAAATCAACTTTATTTAATACATTTGATATTTTTGGTCAGCATTAATATTAATCTTATAGTTAAATCTGAATGTTATTTTACCAAATTTGTTAAAATATCAGTAGATATGAGAAAGAAATATTTTAAGATACAAAAGTTAGTATTTATAGCTTAATATTTCAAAAGTATTTAACTTAATTTTGACTCAATTTAATAAGATTAACTTGTTAGTTACTTACATAAAAAAATAACTTTCTGTGTTAAAAGTGAATAACAAAAATAACTTACTCGTTTTAGAACTTAGATGAAATTAACTCGACATTTTAACTTTCAACTCGTTATAGTACCTTGACGGTTTCGAACGTTTTATGGATTAGTCTCGTACTCTCTTGTAAGTTATAAGTTATAATTTATAGTAATGTATCATAGCATACTTAAAATAATAAAAATAAGATCAGGATTATTTGATAAATATGTATGATCCTTACGTGATGAAATATCGTAATATAATATGACAATGATTTAATAATATTTTAATATTATATTAATCCTTGAATAAAGCAAGGAGCGTATGTTTTGTATAATGTATTATATTATATTATATTATAAACTAGCATACCGTTAACTACTGATTAATGGTAATATTAGATCTAATTTATGTATGACTGGCATTTAATAAATTATTTAATTTATGAGCAATTCAAATCAGATAGGTAGGTGGACAGATGTACTTGCGCTAAACAGTATTATTTGTGTAAAAATATATCTCTGAATATCAAATTCTCAATCTGAATATTATCACAATTTCCACTGGGCACTGAGTACTGTCGTCGAATGTCACTTCGCAGAGTCACCGAACAGTTTGGACAGTTTCTGCAATTTCCACATCATAGCCCGTAATATAAGTGATGGATCTAGGCTACGGATTGAACTAAGTAGAACATTTCAAATGTTATTTAAATGGACTTCCTGTGTACTACTTCGATGACATATTGTCACGCGATTCATGTTTTAATATGGCCATTCACTGTACAGAGGTGACATTGTGAGTCAATAATATATTACTGTTATCTCCACCCAGAAACGTACCTATAGAACATTTTTTTTCGGTCCGTTAATAGCTCTCGACACGTACCGGGCACCATGTTAAACTTATCGTAAGGTCATAAAAATAACAAATTGTCGAATGAAATGTTTGCAATAGCTGCAGGTATATTATATTTACATACTCATGTAGGAATTATATATTTAAATGTGTAATATTATTCAAACAGTACACAGCAAAGAACTGCAAGAATAATGTGGTATAATATATATATATATATCGTTATACAATATTTTTAGATATGAAGAACGACTGAAAAATTGTCATTAATACCTGTACTATGCAGCGTGCATTTGAAATGTAATTTATGTGTTTGCTAAATCATTACATTGGCTTGCCATACTATTTTGGATTCGTTTCTTGATAAATTTAATTTCAGTATGATTATTATGCTTACAAACTTAATTTCATATGTTTTTAAACGACGAGTGATGATGATTTAACTCAAAATATTCATTTAATTAAACTTTTAAATATCAGCAGTTTGAATTTCTTATTCTTCGGTAACCCATAGTTCGAAACCGTTGCTCAATAATAATTTAAATTAATATAGTATATAAATAAGTAATCTCCGCCAAATGTATACGTCTTGTTTATAAAAATATATGCAACAGCAGTGTTCTCATAATATACTAGTCACGCTTTAATCGAAGAAATTTTAACGAGGTAAGACTTTGGCAAGGATAACTCAAATGATATACATAATGTACTAATAAAGAAAAACATTCTTACATTTTTAAGTATACGGGCAAAAAATAAAAATACCTACTGATAATAAAATAAAACTCAGTTAGACCTGAGTGGCTGAGTGCGCTATTTTACCATGCCTATCATCTAGTGAAAACAGTAAAACTATATTCAGGAGTCGTATGTTTATTCTTTTGAAAAATTAACAATAATTACCGTTATTATTAAAGGTTGGGATTTTAAATAACATTATGGCTTTTGACGAACGTGAACAAGTTTGTAGTAGATTGATGGAATACTTCAAGTAGTATAAAGTTAGTAAACAATTTACATTAAAACATTTTTACATAATAATGAACTCAATACAATAATATATCGAGTGATAAATTTTATGTTAGACACTAATTTTAAAAGAATAAATATTTTCAAAAATATTATCGTTCATTAATTTAAATTTAAAAAAATATAATTTTTCAAAACAAGTATAATATTTTTACTACTTTTATCATTATATATTTTTAATTTTTTCTATAAACGAACAATATTATGTAATAATTTACTATTAATTAAATAATATTGTCTATAATGTACAATAAATTACGAACACTCAACTAACAAAAAGTTATATTTTTATGTTGGGTAGGGGAGGGATTAATTTTCAAAGCAATTTAAAACAATTACCGAAAATTATTTACATCCAGTCGAATTAAAAATATCGATAACATACAGACTATTACAATATTATATACGAGCAAGCACATACGTTTTTTGTTTGTTATAATTAATGGTGCATAAACCTTAGGTATTTATATTGATACAAGTGTTTTTTTTTTTTTATAATGTTAAATGTACGGGTATTTAATTCTATTTTAAAAAACGTATGACCTAACTCTCCTGCACACAGAGGGGGGGGGGTTACTCTCACCCATCAAACTATAAAATCTTTGATCCACCACTGCTCACTGCGGTTTACAAACGGTCTGTTACACCGTCTGCTGTTAGCGATAAACGCCAGAGTTCAGTTTTTCACATGAGTATAAAAGTCGAAACTCGATTCACGTTTCGTTCGGAAATATCGAAAAGCACACACACACACACACTATCTTATATTCGCCGTGGCCACGTAGTAGCGCGTACGAGTTTACGATCAATAACGCCCTTAAACGAAATCGTATTTCTTTCAAATAAACAATGTATATATATATACAAAAAACCTATATACATATATACGAATAGTAGCTCATGTCGACATTTGCTATAATATATACCTAAACCACACACGCGCACACATACACGTGAGCAGAGCGCGTTAAAAAAGCCGTGGTGAGTTCAAACAAACGGAGAACAAAACGTCGAGAAATCTTAAACATACTTCGACGCATATTGTACACTCGGTTTCGTTACTCACGAGCGCAAACGTTCGCCAGTACGATTTTCCTATTTTTTTTTTTTTTTCGCAATTGATTCAACTCCCCGAGGGACGTGTCTCGAGAGTACGATATACCCGTATCCGCAACGCCACCGCGACGAAACAAAACACAATACACTTATAATAATAATAATAAAAAACAAACACCAGACCGAAAACCACATCGCGTACATATTGTGTGCTCGTGTGTTACCCCTTCGGGGGATCGCAATAAAAATTTTCGCCCGACAAACGTGGAGGGATATTAAATTCGAGAGCTCGGGTAAAAAAAAATATAAAACCAACCCTGCGACACCGAAGGCGAAAACGAAACAACGCCCGCGACGCCGCCAGTTATAAACAACGTTTATTGCCGACGAGCAGCCTATAGGCTAATGGGATCCGGGCGCGTCGAATCAATTTAATTTCAAATATTTATTAAACTTTAACGGGAACGCGCAGTGAAAGCTTAACGACAGTTCAATGTCGTTCGACTGACGAACGAACGAATGGATTTGATTTATCCGCACGAAATGCCTCTTGCGTTCGGCACGACTTCAAAGGTTTAATTTTGGTAATCGAATGTCAATGTAGCCGTCGTGCCGCGCATAAACAGTTGTCGATTTTTTCGACAATTTTACGTTTTCCGCCGCGCCAAATATGGCGTTCGACTCCGTCAGTGACGAGCGACATTGGGTCGTTTTATTTATACTAAAATCGCGTTTCTCGTCAGACGAAATGTTTTGTTCAGAATATTCGCACATTTGTACATAGTACCTATATTTATCATCCGCTATTATGATAGCAATTATTGTGTTATTGACATGTTTTCGAACTCTTTTCCGGTCCAAATTAAAAATTATGCAAATGAAGAATTTTGTTTCGGGAAAAACTACGCACTGTTCGCTGTTTATACTGAACGGCTTAATTAATAGCTGCATTTCGTTAATAAAAATTCATGTCATAAAAATATATCGAGAATACCGTGTAGCGTGTAATGTGTTCCGTTTCCATAAGTTTTTATTATTTTGATATCATGCAGTAAAAATATTACAGTGTTGTTATATTTACAATTCGTTTTTCTGCACGACAGAAATAACTATACAAGATAGTTTATAATACGCAAATAATACATCTTCGAAAATTACGAACCAGCAAAAATATAAAATTGTAGATGATATCTCATCGGATATCGGTGTAAAGGTACCTATAAGTATGTATATAGTGCGCAAGCATGTATTTTTACCGATCCCGATGGCACAGGATCAGCTTTAGCTCGAAATCCTGGGGATATAGTGTTTGTGCCAAATGAAACGAAAAAAAGAGATCTGCCTCCAGTTATTTTCCAATTTATCGGCCGATATCACTTGATAAAATACCATCCCTTGGACTAATAACACGCCATATTTTACGGGAACAATGAAATGGAATTTTTTTAGTACCCACCCAACGTTAGTAAAACTGTACTTATAGTCGGTCCTCTGAAATGTTATTAATTGGCATTCGCTGAACAAAAGGTTTTATTTTTTTCAGTAATTCCTTGTAGAACTTGAAAATTATTTATTAGCTCAATGATTTAATTTGTTCCGTTCTATAAATAATTTACTCGAATCGCTGTGAAAAAAAATTTTTAATATTCAAACGAAAACCATCGCCAAAACTTAAACATTCCGAATAGAATACATCTAAGTTTTTGTGTCGGTCATAAATCGTAATGGTAGATATATTATATTATATTATTATTGCATAACACCACAATTAATTATACTACATTTTCGGCGCCTTGATTCATAAATCACTCGACGAATTAAAGTTTGTATTTACTTATGATTGTAACTTGTAGCCTGTAGGTAGAACACATTCTAAACACAAATTAGATTACAAACAGAAAACGAATCTTGTTAAATTAGCTTTTGTAAAAAATCAATCGTCTTTAAACCATTACCCGTGTGGATCGACAACAGCCCATCGTTAGTTTAAAATGGGGTGGCGATGACGGCGTGCGTATTATTAGTGTTTACGATATACCTACAAAAACTTTTGAGCGCCGTCTTATAATAACTATAATTGCGTTCGACGCAAAAGCTAACGGAATAAATGATAACGTGGCTTTAAAAGCGTGTTTTCAAGTTTTGTACTAACACCTCGTACACCCCAACAGAATACAACACCAATCATCCAGCTGAACTTTATTGAATCGAATTCACATCAAACGCAGTCGTTAATCTCTGATGTAGTTGCAAAACTCCAAAATCATACTATTTTAATTTGGGAAAATGCAATTGGATGTTGTCGAAGAAGACCTTCATAGAATTGGAATATATACAAGAACGAAGAAAAAGTTCAGGGTGGAAAAATGTGTAGGTAGGTCGTGATCGCGCGATACGAAGCTCACAAAAGGAATTAAATATCCCGAGAAAAGCAGAGGAAGAAAAACAATAAGAGTCGTATGACTATACTGTATTATATACTACATATATGTATACTGAGCGTAACAAAAATAGTTTGACTAAAATATGCGTAATAAATATGTTACCTAATACTTTGATTCTAATAAAAAATAGTACCTATATACATAAATATAATATATTAATTAATTATTATAATATTAATTTAAGCAAAATTTATTGCATGGTTAGTTAATTATTGTTAGTACCTATATAACATTTTTCGTCAGTTCTTTCATGTTACTTAAGTTTCTTCGGACACTAATCTGAAAAACCAAAAGGATGCGTACAAAATACATATACTTACGTGGAATAACAATATATTTTACATTATATTTCAATGTTTAGTCACGGCGGATCACTGTCGCCTGTTACGATAGTCGTTGTTTACGACAAACACGGTGTAAAATGGTATTCAGCTCGGGTATATAAATTCCATATAAAGGGTCATGATATGCATACACTATACACAGAGGAAACGACCGTGTTGACGACAGTTATTGGGTTTTTGTCGCGTAGACGAAACTTTCAAACGCGCGCCTGACAGAACGATTGACCGGGGTTTAATGCGGTCGACGATATATCTTATACACATACAATAATAACGTATAATATTATACATGTCCAGCGTCCACCTGCGCTTTTCAGAACCGGAAGTAATGAGATATTCACGCGGAAAACCACTACTGAAACTTCACAACTTCACTCTCGTCTTTGCGGTCTTTATATGTATATATAATAATAATAATATTATATTATATATGCACGCAAATGTAGTAGGTATGCATATTTCGTTAAAAGGAACAAATCGTTACTCGTTGTTTATTGAAATATTATTAAACTGGTTAAAAATTAATTAACTAGTCAATCAAGATTATAGCTACACATTTGACAAAAACCTTACGTTAATATAATAGATACATTATTATATAATAGTTAGACATACATATACCGTTTTTTATTTCATTTTTTTTTTTTAATAGTTTATTTATTGATATTTTTTATTTACAGATACCTATTTTAAAACGACACGTAGTTTAAATATGCAATTAACAAATAAATGAAGCTATAACTAAACAAAAGATTGCGAGGGTAGATTAGCATTTTAGAAGTTTAAAACCGATGAGTTTATTATTTGTAAGTTTGTAACAACATTAGTATTGAAGCATGTCAAGCCCCTAAAAATAGTAATGTATATAACTGAGTGGATATATTTAAACTGTTTAAAAATAATCACTATCTTGTGTATAATTGAATAATAATAATTTCAGTTTGAATAAATAAAAACAAAAAAAAAAAAAAACTATTTTTCATATCACTACACCAAACACTAACTTTTAAAATAAACTTATAATAGTATAATTATAAGATGTTTGATAATTTCAAAAGTTTATAAAATGCATTTGTTACAGAACTAAGTAATAATACATTAATGTTTTATAGCCTATAGGTATATATATTATATTAAATATTATAATGCTTATATTAAAATTAGTAAAAGTCATAAATTCTATTCAAAAAAATACAAATTGATTTATAATTTTTTATCAATAAGTTGGTTTTTGTGACTTATATTTTGTTTTACATCAACTAAAATTTAACATACCATTACACACACGTACATTGAACTTACTGTTGCAGTATTAACTACATTTAAATTTTAAATGATAAAATATACCAATATCACACCAGTTTGCTAATCAATAAAATTGATTTAACCACTACAGAATAGGTCACACGCACCGCATTCGTTAATATTTAATGAAAAGATATGCATGCATGTCACATGCATGAGCCGCGATACCTTCATCAAAGTTAAGCATATACTCATCGAATGACGCGGCATACGAAAAAGAGAGGAGAGAATTTATAATATTCTAGTCATTTCTCAGAATAACACAAATTCACAACCAGGACCCAAGCAAAATCCATAAAATACTGTTTTCATAATAAGAACAACAAACTTCCTTAGTCTAAAATAATGTAAGTGTTTATTTAATCTTAATATATGCAAATAATTTAAAATATAATTGTAAACTTTAAATACTCCAAAATTTATTTAAAATAATATAAATATAATATCCAATTGACTTGGCTCGTATATGCCACTAGGATCGTGTTAAAAAAATAAATAATGCAAAAATGAAACTAAAGTTAGATCTTTACAGATACCAAATTATGTAAGGTATTTTTATATACATTTATGTATTTTAAAATAAGTAATAAGCAACTAAGTTTCGTAGCCTTGTGGATTTTTGATTATGAGAAGTCCCTAATTTAGGAAAATCAAAAATGTATTAAGATCGTAACTCGTATGAAGGTTTAAATAGTCTAAAGTGTTTTTTATATCAACGATATCGTCGCCATCAGCATAAAAAATGTGTGAAATAACTTGGATTCTAATTAAACTTATTCCTTGTGAAAAATTACCAACTATCTCTTCAAAAAAAAAATAATAATAATAATAATAATAATAAATAAATAAGTCCTAGCTATACTGTAGCCATATTATCAATTTATTGCAATACAATATTTTTTTTAAGATTAAATTTAGTGTTTACAATAATTTTATCTATGGCCAGGGTTTGTATATTTTTAGTTTTTAATATTCGATTTATGAAACTTGTACTAAGCTTGACTAAACCCATACGTTTGAATAAGTTATTAGTAATCAACTTTCAAATATTATTATTTAACAATAATACCCTCATCAGTTTCGTTTAGTTATTTATGTCTGAACATTTTCGGAATATATACTCTATAATATCATACGGATAAACTACAAGTAATATAATATTATTATTATTTAAGTAAGAAAAGAATAAAACGCAGATTTAACTAGTATGTGGTGTACTGTATTGTATATATGCACTTAAATAATTTATATTTTATTGCGTTTATATTATTTTATGAATATAATATTTACCACACAGTCACACTTCATATTTGATTTAATATTATATTACTTTATAATATTCGTTGTATACTGAGTATTATTGCTGTTGTCATCAAATATTCTCGTCTTACTTAAACCCGGGAGCGCAATAGACAGCTGTAATCGTAATTTTTCTTAACTGATTCGGAATTGCACAGAATATAATAAGTAGATCTGTATCCATAAAGTTAGTTTTTATGCTTTGTCCGACCAATTCGACAAATATGATAATACTTTGCAAATACATTTAAAATAAATAAAAATGTATTTTAAGAATTTATTTGTAAATAAAAAAACTGTTAAATTATTTTCATTAAAATATTACGAGATAGGTTAAAACCATTACTTAGTCTATCGAAATAAAATTGGAATATTGGCAAATCAGTATATTTATATATATATATATTTTTTTATGAATTTTGAATTACATTAAATTATATTTATGTATATATTGTTTATTAGTGAACTATTTATGTATGTATACAAGTTGAGTAAGTATAACGATTAAAAATTTATGACTAACCTCATGTACTGAAAAGTGAAAACTAAACAGTAACAACAAATATAGTAAAATAGTGTAATATGGAATGAAACAAATGGTTACACCCTTACACCCATAGAGTTATGATGGCGAGGTAGTATAAAAAGGGAATGATATCTAATGATATAATTAATTAATTTTTTATAATATTTGATGGACGTATTTGAAAATTTAAAAAAAAGTATAGTTTTCAAAAATTGCCAACATTTTGAAATCAATCAGATGATATGACACAAAATCGACCTTACTGGTTTTTTATGTACTTATTATAAGCGAGATTCCAGTTTCGCTAAGAAAATTTAAGATTACAACTGCTTCCAGGTCTTAGTTAAGACAAATTAACATTTGACAAAAATAGTAATAATAGGTACTCATTATTTATTTTTTTTACAACGTTAGGGTTCCAACTTCACGGACGAAAAAATATCTCGGGAATTAAAACTATACATATGTCTTGTTGTACAGCAATATAATTATTACGATTTGTAATAAAATTTGTTATTGTATAAAATGAAACGATTTTTTTTTGTTATCTAATGATTTTCTCTATACCGAGGATAATACGGTCAAGTAATTATTTTTGAAAAAATATTGTAAAATGAAAACTTTTGAAGTTGAATTAAACAAAAAAAAAAAAGGTAAAAAAACTGCAGATAAAATAATAATAACAACTATGCCGTCCGGCTCCCTCGTGTACAATCCATTGGCTTTAGAAAATCGGGTAAATTTAAATCTCTGATTATATTAATGATTTAATGCGTTTTTCCTCTCCACGTCACGGCCATCCCCCCTTCACTCCGTAGTATTATTTTAATTTTATTGCCACGACACTTGAGTCTCGGTCCGATTCTCTTTCATTATTGCAGTTTCCAATCCTACTCACGCCACCGATGAAAATGTAAATATTAATCTGTACGTAATAAATTATTCATTCGTTTTCTTTTCTTTTTTTCTTTATTTTTTCCCCGACCAACCCGCCGCCGAACAAGCAGTGGCTTAAATATTTATTTATTTTTTTTTTTCATTCCGTAGATGAAGTTACTATTTCCCTCTTCCGTTCGTTCGAATCCGGTGTCGCCTCTTTGCTGCACCGCACAGCGAGGTCCCGGGGATTTGTGCGAACAAAGTTTTGTATGGAACCGAAAGAAAGACATTGGATGGGGGAAAAAGTGTTAAGAGAGTTAGTTAAAATCCATTGTGTCAACAATACAACAACAAAAAAAAAACTATTTCTGTCGGCCTCCATTTCATTTCGTATTCAGACTTTCCTCCGTCTTCGCCGCCCGCCGTATTCGCGGTCGCCTTAGCATCGAAAAAATATAAAGGGGCCAATTATTGTTATATAGTCGAAACGAATTTACGTGATCAGCGTTTCAATTGACTTTCAAATTTTCATCCTTACACGGGGCTTTTATTATTACGTTCATATCTGTACCTCAAAAACCCTCAACGTCACGAACGTCACAGCACTACAACGCTACGACAAATCTTCAAAAATCATCGATGGTGTATTAAATATTGTATTATACATAAAAAAAAAGATCCCAATCGAAAACAATAAATACGATTTTTAAATTTAAAAGGGCAGTAGTAATTAATAACGATTATGTTTATTATATTATTGTGACGTCGAGGACTAGACAAAAAATAATAAAGCCCTCGGTTTTCAATAAAAAAAATTTCCCCTTGTCCTAGCGATAATGATGATAATAAACAATACATTGAATACGTGAAATATAAATACATACGTATAATATAATATTATAATATCACACTTATGTTCAATGACTGCGCAGGTTTTTCCGACTTTTAAAGTCTGACATAGGTATGTATTATAATATAACATGATATTAAATGGTTCATCGGTAAACGAAACTTTCTTCAACCAGACCTGAGTCGTTTAAAGCGGTTTACGTCAAATCGTCTTACACGTCGTCATTGCGAGAATCGTTGTCGAACGGCAAATACAGTTTCACACTCCATCCGCATAATGTGTGCATTTATTTTTTATTCTTTGCGGACATTTGAATTGCGATTGATTCCGACGTAAGTACGCGTTTCTCCCATTACCGCGCGGGCACCGATCGAGGTTATAAGACTGGATGACGACAAATGCGGATTACGCGAGCTTACTTCGACAGTTCGATGTAAATTATAGTAATGTACTTTATAATAGTGTTCGCATATGCTAACAGTGCGCTCGTAGGTATATGTATATATATATTAAACGGTTTATCGGAGGACTTTCGATTTCTTCTTACGAAATTCCGGTATACGATTATTTGCTTTTATATTATAATATATTTCTTGCTTTTTTAAAACGTAAAACAACTATACGATAGCTTTTTTTATTGCGTCATTCGTGATTTACGCTCGTATTCGATTCCAATTACCCAGGAATCGAGTTCTGTATTGATTAATTTTGTTTTCGGCGAGTTATAGAAAAGCTATGAGATACGACAATCCTTAAAATATTTTTGGATAAACGCCCTACTATATTTATATAGTAATTCTTCCGAATAACAATATTATCAGCTATAGTAAACGCAGGTATGTGTATCAAATACTTCTATCAGAGTCAAACCGTAAGATAATATACTGTCGCACCTCCGGGTCGGCATGATTCGAGGTATCGATCACTCATTCGAATATTTCACACACTTTCCGAGACGTGTAAAATGTGGAAAAAATCACGGTACTAAAAGCCACAACCGCTTTAGAGCTGACGGTATTTTCGATATTTGAGAATATCGATGTACTATGATTTGTTATTATAACTGTCGTTCCCGAAAATATATAACGATGTGGCACGATTTATTAATAATAAATAACGTTAAACTATTCACAAACTATATTCATGAACTTTTTAAAATCCCGTTTAACTAAATAAATGTATAACCGTTAATTATAAAACTAATCCAACTCAATAAAAAAAAATAATAAAATAAAAACAACTTCATGCAATATTAATAATTTCTCCATGTAAGGATATTTTACTATTTTGATTTTTAAATCTAAATTTTTATATTTAAAAACTAATATGCGTGTATCTAAGTCCAGTTTTCACAAACACCTACTATTATTGATCAGTATTATTTTCGTAAAGTTATTTTACGTAAACTATGAGATTATAACTATCTCCGTGAGAAAATCGCTGTACAGAGCCTCTCTACGTCACATGTCTGTGTCATAGTGTGGGTGGCCAAAAACCGATGAAAACACGGGCACAGTCTTAGCGCATTTATAATTATATTATTTTTAATTTGCGAAATAGTATATTAAACTTTAATCATCATCGGACGAAGTTTTATTTTCTAGTTTGTACTAACGGTGAGTAATAGAAGACGTATTATTAAAACATACATTTCGTTTTCCCCAGTTAATTAGGAAACATAATATAATGATATAATACCCTAATGGAAAACTTAATATATTTTTTATACTTAATTCTGAACTTTTTTAACGATATAATTATGATTTTCAAAAGTAATATACAAAAACATACATATTGTGGATGGTAATTTTTATATTAACAATATTAAAAAATGGCCATTGATCATGATGATAATATTATAATTACACGACATTGTTCAATTTACCTAATACTAAAAATATAATATCACAGTATCTAACAGGCCATAAGCAATTATTGATTATTACACAAAATATTAATTGGATAAGAACTGGGCAGGTGTACGATTTTATGAATACGGTTTATAACGGTTTATAAGCCAATAGACGTATTCAAACGAGTGATTATAATAATACTTTATTATCTATTCGTTTTCAGATCGTTCATATTTAATAACAATAATCATGAAAAAAAATCATTTCACTTTGTCATATAAGAAAAATACGTTTACTGCAGATGCGGTATTAACATTTTTTTTTTTTTTTAGAATAAATTACACGATTATAATAATGTTGTATTAAAAGAAAAAAATTACAGGTTATGCCTGTTACCATATACGTACGTGATCACCTGGATATCGAGGCTACTGTGTACAGTTTAAATTTTATAATATACTACTTGACGCAACTACTATACGAAATGAATAATAATATCATCCCTGTGATGTGCATAACGACCACACACAGCACTCGGATGATGAATAAATATATTATATGATTACACACTGGTATAGCTATAAACTTCTCGTGACGTCCGAGAAATATATATATATTTTTTTATCATTATGTTAATATATCGCGCTAAAATCCGTTGTACGAAATATACGTGTTGGAGTTTTTTTTATTATATTTTTATTAGCACTATTTTAATATTTTTCCAAGTGTCGTCAATTGCTATATAACGACAATAATTGATTATTTATTATCAATAATTTCACTTAATCTAGCCTTTTAATATAAAATAATATAATATGCTCGTATAGAGAAGTCCAATAGTTATTTTCTTAATTCATGCTAATAGAATGAAAACTAAATTTTTACCGTTTATTTATTTCACAGCGTATTAACATATTATGCTGCTCTATATATTAAAATATAAATAACTTTTCATCGTAGTATAATATATTTTATGATACATTTATACGTAATACATGCCTATGTATAATATAATATACTATATTATATTATGTATGCATTTTACAGGCATACGGGCTTTGTAACAAAAATCACGAATAATCACTAATGCTAATCATAGTATATTTGAAGTTTATGAACATATTCGAAAGAGCACTTGTAAAATTTAAAAGTCCATATTTATGCAAAATTATGCAAAATAAAGTTTCGTGTTTGGCTTTGTGGTGATGTGTTACCGGCGAAATGCGTTTATACGACGTACCGTATTATATTATATACACCGAACCGATCTAACGGAATGGGCACTACACATAACACTGTTTATCTATATATTATTATGCAATATAATATAATAATGCACTCTCGGAGTTGCACGCCAAAAAAATATATGCGAAAATATCGTTTGGTTCGAGGGATCCAATAAATAATGGACTTTATCGCATAAATGTGTTGTACATAAATGGCGCCGAATGCCGAAACGGTCCATATTTCGGTCCAGATACCTTTAAATATATATATATATATATATTATATATATTAAAATAATATTGAACGTCAGACGGTGCCGCAGGTGTTTAAGGGTAAAACGTCGAATTTGCGTCGATGAAAATAAAATATATAATATAATAAGAGTGTCGTTATGGTGACCGTATGCTGTTTATATTCGCTTTCCATGCGAAATTGAGATTTCCGTGAGCGTGATGGCAGGTCCACATCCGATGGGTATCGCTTGGTGGAGCTTTGATGGTGAGTTTGAAATGTGGACACTATGCGTTGTATAAGCAATTTTAGTAACGGAACGATACACGTACCGGCGAACCTCGTATCTTCCCAGACTTGTAAAAATATTTTTATTATCATTAATTATTATTATTATTTACAGTAACGCCTTTTAAAGAAATTAATAAAGGACATAGTTTTTTTTTACTCAGAAATGTAAAAGAAAAAAATGTGTAAAAGTTAAAATACGGACAAAGTTTTTAGTAAAAATATGTTACACGCAATTTAGTAAAACGAATTCGGACCTGCAAGTTAAAAACTTTTAAAAGAATTTAAAACGTCTAAAATAAAATAAATGGCGTTTAATTATAACTCATTAAGAGTTACGGAGCTATTAATTATATAACGATGGGTTATTTTTAGTGGGGGGTGAGAAAACTTTTGACTCCTAGGCAGGTACCTATAGGATACAATACACTGGGTAATCATGAAAAAATTATACGTCAAACAAAGGGTAGCGAAATGTATGCTTAAGGGAGCATATTATGATATAGGTGCAAGAATTACCTATACTATACTATATATAATATTTACGTTGCATAATTTGTTGTATTTTAATCAAGAGAAATCGTTTGTTATTATTCGGTAAAATAAAAATAAGAGTTTCTATAGTAAAACAGAATCATTTTTTAACCATACAAACAATTCAATCAATATTCAATGTAAAGGTTTTTTGTTCAGCCATATTCATATTTGGTATACAACCCAATAGTGGTGTTTATAAAAACAAACAAAAAACTGACGTGGAAATGGCGAACACGTATAAGCTATATTAATCCTTTCAAGTATACTGACCTATTTTCCAAAAAAAAAAAAAAAACAAAATGAATCATTCCTCTTTGTCCTGCGAACAAGTGTATGTCGTTTATTTTATTTCCATATGTCACTGATAAGTATCTGTTTTTTTTCTTTATATTAATTGTTAATTTAATTGTATAGAGGTACGTAAATACCCTTGAATATTATATTTAAGTTATTTCTTTCTTTCAAACTAGTGATTATTGTTTATAAACATATCTATACTCTACTCAATATTATTATTAAAATACATTATGCTATCTTATTTTTGTACCCGTATTTTTTTAATAGTGGTTACAGTTCTAAATTTGTACTGAATATAAATTATTATAATTAATATTAAACTTCGATAAACCCCAGGGTTCTAGACATTAAAAAAAAGTGAAATAATAAGATTTGTTTTATACAATTTGAAAAAAACTATACTTAAAGCGGGTGTCTTAATAACTATACCAAATTTTAGGAGATATATATATTTTTCAACACGAAAACCCAATTATAATTATTAAGATCTTAAAGTTATTACAATCATGTTTATAGAAATTTTTCAAAAAAAAAACCGTTTTCAAGGATTTTTTTTTGTATTGTTAAATATTTTAATACTTATTATAATTACTATAGTTTTTTGTACTTACGAGTGCGTTATAATTTTCCAAGATTGTTCCTATATTTATAATTATTGTGCCATGGTACCTATTAATTGTAAGTTTTATTTTTTTTAATATTCTTTAATTACTTACAAAGAGAAACATATAATTATCGTCTACTTCTTAAAATGCTATAACTAACTAAAATAATTGTTGTAGAATATAGAAATACAAATGATCTGATATGCACAGTATATGTGCTGTTACTCTCAGACATTTAGCAGTGATGACATATTATTATGTATGTACTTTAATATAAATTAATTTTGTAATATAAGACATATATAATGCCACTATATCATGCAAAAGTAATTTGAAGTGACTTCCGAAGTAAATATAAATTATAGTTTTGAAGCTCAAAACTATGTATAATATAATTTGGGATACAAACGTCTTTTGAAATATATTATTATTTATTATTATTATAAACGTTCTGTGTACATCCTTATTATGGTTAAATACTTAAAACTATTATATACTGTTTTTGTCATTCCTTAAGACTTAAGTCACTGTTTAATTAATTGTCTATAGAATTTAGTTACGATCAAGTTTAGAATAAAATTTAATGTTAAAAAACCAATTATGTGATATAAATAAAATTATTGATTATCTTATCTTTAGATTTGATTTCATGTGGAACAAATAAATTACATATGAGCTGAATAAATTATATAATACAAAAACAACAAATGGAATAAAAATCAGTGATATAACTTATATAGTTATTATAATATTTTTTTTGGATATTAAAATAATAAAATATACTTATTGTATCTAAAGGTAGATATAGTGTGAGAGGAGGTTATTTCACTGAATGCTAGTTTGCTGTGTTTTAACGTTAGTACTTTGTAAGACACTAAGACTGAAACATAATGCGATTATGACGTTCTCTTTGGTGATCCTCAAATAAGTGATGATGGTATATTTATATCATGACACTGGTATATTGGACGTATTATAATAATAATCGGAAATGTCGGGCTTGTGTGACACTTACGTTTTAGCTCTTACTTTTATCATTTTACAATTCAAAACTCGAAATGCTTGTTCGTGAGCGTATTCTCGATTAACAGCTGACCAATGTAAAATTTCGACCTAAATAACGATAACAATTGCATTTTTTCCAGCTTTGCATCTACGACTCGCATATTTCTAATAAGGTGTTGACGATCTGAAAATACGAGAATAAAAATAACAAATAATTACAACGTGAACCGATCGTCATGTATTATACTATGAGGTAACTTATATGGACCACGTTCACACGTCACAATCTCGTCTATTTTATTATACTACCAGCTGAAAATGGGACTGAGTTTTTTTTAACGTATTTTAAATAAATAAATTCGTAAATTGATTAAATTTTTAATTAAATTTATAATGTTTAATAAATCAGCACTATTTTTATTATACTACGAGTATATACTATTACTGTTGTCTATTAAGTAATTTTTTTTTTTTTTGTATAATTATTAATACAAGTACATCTTATGTTAGAGTTGATGAACTCTTTGATCGTTTGTTTTAAAGTAGACAAATCGTCTCCATAAAAGTGGGATTATAAGAAGTAAACGCCCGGAATTAGAAAAAAATCTATCTATACATAGAAAAATAATTTTTTCCTTTCAACCAACAACTATAAACTGATATTTTAGTAGGCACCTCTCATTCATCACCTAGATGAGTACCTGTCAATAAATCGAATGGGTACTACCCGGTTTACTTATTATCTCAAACACGCGGTACCTCTATAATAACCACGGATAGAATTTAGAACTACGCATTGCTGCCATTCAGTATTGATTGCTCTGAAAATCGATAGTAAGTTATTTAATGTTTTATGAATCCATGTACTATATATATAAACTTTAAGTTTAAAAAAAAAATATAAAACCCGATCACTCGCGGAACGAGGTCCACGTTGTTGTCGCGCGGCGTTTAACGCGCTATTAAACGGCGCGGCTGTGGCGTTCGTATATAATCGAATCAATTAATCCGAGAAAACGGTACTCAAACGTCGTTAGTGCGCGCTCAAAGGGGATTTTCATCGGCGGTAAATCCAATTATTTACACGTGAAGAATGGCGCGGCTACACCAGCTCCGATACTCTACATATTATTGTAAATAGATACAGAAGACTATACTACGCGGCGTATATATTATTATAATATTATTATAATACATAATAATACACGTTGGTATATGCGCGGCGAGTGTGGTGTAGAATAACGCGTTCGAATAATAATTACGTGATGAATGGTCGTCGGTGGCGGCTGTGACGGTGCCTCGGGGCCTTTGCGCGAACAATAATATAATGGGAATAAACATCGGCCGGGTTTTTATATACAACACAGGTACCTACATATTATTGTATATAGAAACATTATTATACATATAAAGCGGAGCGTCACACACGTCGGCCGATATTAATTTATTTATCATACAAACCGATTTCAATGGCCACCGCGGAGCAACAGACAGCGCATGTGTGAGGGAGAGAAAGAGTGAACGAGAAAAAGAGTTAGCGAGATAGACTGTGGCGGAGAAATAAAACAATATTATTATCGTCTTGTGTAAAGTACGCTTTTATATACATATAATTATTATTAAACGTAGGCATAGACTCAGATAGAGAGGTGGCAGATACTTTGAAGTATATTTTGTGTAGAAGTAATGAAAAATGTAATATGTAGGTATATAATGTAAATAAATCTGCTGTAATCTCGCTATGCATTCGGTAGCAAGTTTAACGCTTTTACAGTTTTACCCAATTACAATGTAAGTATAGAATAAACACAACTACATATGACTATGTGCTTATAGTTTTGATTTCAACTAAGCAATTACTGTGACAAAGGTTATGAATTTTCCGAAAACTGCATTAATTTTTGTTTATCGAGAATAGACCTTCTTTAACACAAACATTGAATTAGATATTTAATTTAAATTCTATATTGGATTTTATTTTGTATTTTTTAACATTTTTGACTCCATTGGGGTCTTTTTAGCCTTTTTGAGTCGTTTATTTTGTTTTTTTTTTTTTGATAATTTAAATTTTTTCCATCCATTTATTTTAACATGGGTGTGCAGTGTGCATTGAGACTAGATAAATTTCGTTATAACGTTAAAGTATTCTAATTTAACGTTAAAATATCTAATTCGCACCATTAGGAACCTATGATCAACATAATTTATATTAACATAGAAACCTAAAAAGCGGAGCTGCAAAACTATATCTATGATTCGTGGTTTTTTCATAAAGCGAGAAAATATCAAAAAGTACGATACGCTTTTACATCATTTTAGTCTTCTAATATAATATATTTTGTAAATTATTATTTGATTTTCATTTTATAAATATTTTATGTGTTCTGTATGTATGTCACACCTATTAATGTCTTTAATTTAAAATAGCTTACACTTGATATATTTTTATATTTTATAAATCCTAATAACTCTCAATTTTACTCATACTTCATTTTATACTGACATTTATAGGACTTTAAAGTTTAAATGCATTTATTATTAAGATTTTTTAATTCATTGAATTCATGTGTAGCTCTCAGTCCTAATTATAATCAATTAGTTTAATAAAAAATGTCAGAATTTATTTAGAGGGAAGCTTGGTCATTAAATTCACCCCTATTTACGACTGTATTCACTAGTATACTTTACGAGTCTATTGTACTATGTGTACGATGTATATACTAGAAATGAATAAAATTATTGAAAAACACTCATTTCACTCAACCATGGACGTAGAGAATCTATTATATTATCATTATTTATTAATTATATAATAGAGTTTAGGTGTTTATATATGCTATGGTCATAATAGATGGGCTGCAAATTGTTTTTTCCTTATCACTCATCACAGCTGCAGCAAATTTTATAATATACGAGTTACCTACACTTATTATATTATTTCATTTTACTTACACCAATTACATCATAAATTAGTAAATTACTAATATAGGTATAGACATGCTACTTTTATTACGTGACAACCAATAACGACGTTTCACGTGTACTATTTTAGCTTACATTTTGCTTTTGCAAAAAAAGTTTATATTTAAATTTTTGGTGAACAACTAATGGTTCACATAAAAGCTTATTTTTGTTGCTTCTTTTTTTACTATTTTAAATTACAATCGTACCTATGCAGCTATGCAACAGGTGGTATAATATATAACCCACAAAACATCGGTACATAAATCTATTAGTTAAAACTTTTAGTTTTATATATAATATATTCAATTATTTTTTAAAAAAAATTCAAAATTTAAATTCGGCGGAAAAAAATCACAGTATCAAATATTATGAATAAATACTGAAAAATATGGCAAATGCCATATTCACGTGAATAACGGTCAACTGTATGATTTTGTTGCACGCACAGTTATAATATAATATGATGATAATTTATATTTGTCCATTTATCTGCGATGATAAATGGTAATCAGTACGAATTGTGACAATACGACGGTATCTGTTCACTGGCAATATTTGTTTTACAATAACCAGTATATAATTAAATAAATCATTTTAATGTAGTCCATGCGTAGGCTATGAAAAACGCACCGTGTGAACTGAAATATTGTTTGGTTACATACCTATACACGACCGGTGTCCACATATAAGTACTTTCGGAATGGGATGTGATATTTTAATTTGGGTTGATTTTATCAATTCTCAGTGTACATTATGCTCTACGTTCTTTTTAACTGTAAAAGATAACGTTTCAACATAATAATATACTCCTGTGGATTATTGTTAATATTTACTTTACATAATGGTTTTTATATTTGTATAATAGATACTTGTATGTTAGATTACAATTGTTTTTTTTTTTATTATTATTATTTTAAATAAGTATATAAATTAGTTTGATCAAGACAATTAATTTCTTATAAATATAGATTTTTATGGTGATTGGATTCAAATTCAGGTCAATATTATGAGATATATGTATATCCTGTATTCAATCAGATCTTGACTCTTGAGCATATTTTTATCAGTCTGAAATGATGTGATTGGTGGAATTATCACTTGGCTTCACAAATTCCACATGCCGTAGAGGGAGTCAATATTCTAGTAATACTGAATATCTTTTTCTAACCTTTAATGTATATCATTTAAATTATAATTTTATTTAGTTCTAAGATGATATGGTATTTTAACTTTTAAGGGTGCAAAATGTTTTATAAAAAAAAAATAAGTATAACAATAATGATGATATTTGTTTACATACAGTGATTTATATAAATTTATTTTGCGGAATCTTGTCAGTTATCACTCAATGAAATCATTGATTTGGTTTACTTTTTTACGTTTTTATATCACAAGTAGAACGTATTTCATAAAATTGATGGTATTTTATTTATTTATTTATTTTTATTATAAAAACGAGCCTTGCACTGAATATAGTACACAATGCGATATAAAGTGATTATATAGATTATATATTTGCTATTAAAAATGTATATTTAGGTACATCTGAATTTATATAATATATTAATTATTGGTTCGTTTGACATATAATTAGTTGTGTACTAAGGATTGTAGAAAGCAGTTTCAACTTAATAAGGGAGAAAAGTGTGGAAGAATCAATAATAGATGTTTTTAAGTTTTTGAGTAAAGTAATTTTATGGAAGCTAAAAAAGATAATTTAAACTTAGATATTACTATTAGTGTATTACTAATTATACTATTAAAGATAAACAGAAAAGAAACCAAAGAGAAAAACAGATACCCTATCTGAGGTTGTATAAAAAGTAAGAGAGAGTGAGTACGAGTAAGAGCTATCAAATTGTATAAAACATGAAATTTTGTTGTGGAAAATGTGTAAAAGTGGGTGATGAGGGTCCAAGGTTACAAAGGAGTCGGTTAAAATTAAGTGAATTAGTGATAATGAATATAGGATCAAGAATTGAATTAAACTTATTAAAAGTAATATAATATCTTGATAAAATTCATGATGGGCAGAAAATTCTAGAAGTTGATACGTTAAGCATAGAGGAAGGTGAAGAACAAACAATAAGTCCGTGTTACGTATAATATTATTGCAATGAAGTACTCGAACGTATACAAAACGTCGTTACATAATAATAATAAAAACCGTTTTATTGTTATGGTTTCCAAATACTTAACATTACATTTGTACTTATTATTATTATATTATTTATGCGCATACTGTTGTTTTCTGTGATAATATACTGTTTTCCATTAATTTCACTAATAATGCGGTCTATTCATTAAAACGTTGTTTATTGTTTAGAGCAATTTTATTTGTGTTCTAAACAGTTTCCGACTACAATGACGACGCTGCCGCCGTTGACCCTTTCGGTGGTTCGTACAAAGTTTCTCCCATTCGGAGGGATACCGTGAACATATATCTTGTTCTAATTGCCAACCACATCACCATTTGTAACTATTGTGTTTATTTTTTTTTTTTTTGTCGATCTGATGCAAAACTTTCATTACTCCTTTTTGTAGAAGCTAACGTCATTCAACACTTTCTAAGCCACTCCATCACAAACCTGCAAGTATTCCCTGCAGCGACATTTAAAAGTTTAAGAACACATTCGAACGTAAATAAATCGATCGTCTACTATGTGGTTTATAGATACTATACAAATTATAAAATGATTCTTTTATCAAAGTATGAATGTTTTTGAAAATATTTGTTTTTTCTTAATTTGAAGTCATTTTGAAACATTTTTCAATAAAACGTACATATTTTTTATAGTAGTTTAAAGAAATAAATAATAAAAATATTGCCAAGAATTTTTAAATAATAATTACTGCTATTATTATTTGTCGAGTTCAAGCCAAATTTTGCGGTGTGTCGGGACGGAAGAAAAAAAATAACGCAACGCTAATGCGGAGCGACGAATACCGGAATAGTTAGGATTCCTGAGGGGATATGTACGTATATAAGCCGCGTGTACATCCGGGCGGTGAAAAGTAATATGCGCGGAAAATTTTCGTACACATTACCATACATAATATTATAATGCAAGCCTCTAACCTATATCATATTTATTATACATACCGTCTAAAGGCGTTTGACGAACTTTGTAAATATTATAAACGAATATCCATACCATGTAGGACGTGTACATAATGCACAAATAATGTGGTGTATTTATTTTGATCGTACGCTATAGTGTCTTACATTAAGGTTAAATATTTCTCTGGTTTTAGACAAAAACGGTTAGACACATTATTTAATCATGAAATAGTGTAGGTACAACGTTTTAGATTGTTTGTACTTTTTCCTCGAGGCAATCGTTTCTCTAAAGTCCGTATTTTTGAGTGGAATGTTTTTTCGAACTTTTTGATGAAACGCTTATAATAAATATTGAAAATTGAACCGGCAATAGTTTATTATTTATAAGTTTATACTTTATAAAGTTTGGGTAATACAAACGGAATGGTACGTACCCCGCGGGTTTTTGTTTCACAATATATCCCTACCTTGCTCATCTACACTTTGAATGTTTATAAATAATAAACTATTGGCTGTATATTGGCAATATGTTTTTACTATATATATAATATTTCGAAGAAATAAATCGAAAGCACGCATTTTGAAAACTTAAAATACAAATAAATAATTCACTTCGATTTTCGTTCAAAAAAATGTCACATTATTTTCACTTCAAATCGTGTACTATACATTTATTTCGATCAGCACAAAACTTCATGTAGAAATAACTATATAGGATAGTGAAGGTAAAATCACTCTATATCTGTATAATTTATTACAGTTCACACGCTGATTATTATTGCATAAACGGAATCAATTTATATTACATCTACGAGAGTCGGTTTGTGCTACCTGCATTTTATCGTCTGAACATACACACACACATAAAATTGAATATGAAACAATATAGAAATTTCGTTGATGTGATGGTATACAAAATTGTCGGCGCATAATGTATACATATATATAAAAAAAAATAATAAAAAAACGTTATTAAGACGTCAAACTCGACGTTTGTGGACTCGAGTGCCACCGCCGACGAGGATCGCGCGCGCGCCAACTGCATACTCATATAATATTATAATATGTATATAACACTGCGTGTGTTGCTGTTGCAGCGCCGTGTCTCGCGATAATTAATCTCTGGGCCGGATAGCGCGTCAAAACCTTCCCACACCGATACTTACCGAAAACTCTCGACGTCCACGTACAATATAACTCATGTGTGTGTGTGTGTGTGTGTGTGTGTGTGGTGTGTGTGTGTGTGTGTGTGTGTATTATATGAGTAAGGTACACTTGACTTACACACACATATGTATACGCAAACCGTTTAACCTACTCGAGACGGTGAGATCTGTTTTGTTTTGTTTTTTTTTTCTTATTATTTTTCCGTCCGTCTCCGCTCTTTATTATTATTCTTTTCGTTCCAATGGTTTTTGTTATTTTGTTGTTCTGTTTCGTAACGTTCGTGTATTATAGAAATAGTAATAGTTTGAATTCGGACGTCTTTTCAAACCCCGAACGTACGCGTCTACGGAGGAGACTTGACGCGCGCATCGTCGTCTGACTCGACCGGATAAAAGAAACTATCGTATCTATAATACCAGCGTAGTCTGTTTCGACGATCGCGTTTCAAAACGATTTTCTTTACCGTCGGATATTATAATTATTATTATGTGTTCGTACAGTATAATAGCGTGGTAATTACACGTCACGAGATCCATTTCCCTAGCACCCACCATATATTGAAATTTCGGAAGTATTTTTTTCATCTGATTGTGTTGCATTAGTACCGTTTGTTCTAATTGGTCCCGTGTTCGTCTAAAATTCCTAACACTCAAGGAAATAAAATTCAAAGTTATTCACGAACGAATGACACTAACGTATTATGTAATTAGATAAAAAAAAATATTTCGAAATTCCAATAGGGTCAAGTTAGAGAAATGAACCTCACGCCGTACTATAGTGTGAATAACTATTTTCAATGGAAATTTAAAATGGTAAACACTGAATTTTCCGTAAAATTCGTTGTGAATATTATGCATTATGCATGTAAGTATACAATATGTATTATTGTAATAACAATATATAGGTAATATAATTAAGTCAACAATATTATTTTTATAAGCAGAGAAACAATTTTATAAAAGTAATTATGTATCAACTATATAGGTAAGGTTAATGTTATTAATATTGTATATTATATTCTTAGTGCGACTGATTTTAAAAATTATTTAAAAACAAACCGTCTTTAAACTGTTCCGAATACTCTAACGTTAAAATAATATATATTATTATACATTAAAGTAAACATGAAAAAAAATCCTACAATATCAAAGGAAAAAGTAAAACTTCAAAATAAAAAAAATAGTTAAACAACAGAGCAATATAATTAAAATAATTTGTTTACAAAATTATAATAAATGCAGTAGAAATAACAATAGCTGAAAAATATAAAAAGTTCACTAATAACAATCATCCGAGAAAAACTGAAAATCTATAGATCCATTAGTTTAAGGAAAAATGTTATTTTCTGATACATAGATTAGCTTAGAATTTATAAATTATAATATGATCAAAATGTTGAGGTTATTCAGTTATTAATTATTAATCACTTAACTCAGACAATAACAATAGTTTTTCATATCTAAATTAAATAGTAATTTTTGAAAATATCACGAAGAACTGTTAAATGTATATAATGTAGAGCCTGCTCACTCAATTTTTACTGTATTAAGTATATTGAGGATTTGTAATGTTCTGTTTTTGGAATTGTTATATGATTTATAAAGTATGTTCACTTTTTTTTTTTTTAATAATGTAGTTATTTACAATCTGATTTTTTTATATTTTTAGATGTACATAAAAAAAACATATTTTCGAATTCTTGAGATTTTTGTTCTACCTAAAGAGTGTTCTAAGTATGAAAATATTTCTATTTTTCAAAAAAGAATCTCGTTTTATGCTACAAATTATTCTGTGGGTAATTAACATTATGATACATTAAAATAACAATTCAAGTTAACACTTTTTGAGTAATTTAACTTTGTATACTAAAATAATAGGTCATTGAAAATGGGTTTGGGTAATATTGGCGGGCAATAATGATTTAAACATTTTAGTAATTAATAATTATCTATCAACATTTATCATTTGTAAAAATATATATGTATAATATATATACTTACTTGCACTTGGTAAATTTTCACAAATTATAAAAATCTGATAGACACTATAATCAATTACTTCAATTTTCAAATCATTATAGAACCCTATACATTATAATATCTTCTTAACCTTTTATTATATCAACATTTAAAAAAAAATTAATTTTATTGATATTAGAAAACATAGTGTGTCATTCTCATTTGAAATAGATACAATCACAATTGATACTAACTAAAATATAGAAATATTTAATATGCCCTCGATCCGAAATAGTGTACTTACTCTGATACTCATAGTAGCGTCTCTTTTTTCTTCTATTATTCATTCTAAAATATAATACGTTTAAAACTAAATACGTATAGTTTTCAGAGCGTATATTAATCATATTACGTTGTGGTTCTATATATATGATTGTAATAGTATAATAATGTATAGTTTACGGTTTGGGATTTGTTAGAAAAAAAACCCATTATTTCGGATTTAAAATTGCAAAAATCCTGTGTATATTTGTATATTATATTATATAGGTAAAGGTACACAGTATTTTTTACCAGACAAAAATACTACACCCTAAAAAAAACATAATCATACACTATAGTGTATCAATAAATATTATGTTTATGTCATGTACTAACGTATGCCATTATGATATTAACCTATGTGATATTAGTTCGATTCTATGCGGGTTTTATTTGCTTCGAAAATATGTGTTTTTTTACTTTTATAACCATTAATCTTATATTATATTATTATTTTTAAGTTGTAAGAGACGTAATATCCATTTACCTATACCATGTGGTACACATTGTAATAATTTACCTTTTTGTTTTATTTTACTCTGCAGAAGATAGTAGTTTTTCATTTTCTTACTATTGCGACTTTGTAAGTATTCTTAAACTTCTGTAACCGTTTTACCAACAAAATAGTTGTCCTATAACACATAAGCTAATTATCTTAAAGCAATTTAATTTATAAATATTAATTTCTACCAATTAATATTTAATTTTAATTATAATTTGTTCACCTACCAAAATGGCAAAATGTATTATAATTAATCTTACAAATTTAAAATTTAGGAGAGATTTATGCAAAATATCTCATTTCACGGTAATTATAGCGTCGTTTTCAGATACTACGTTAAGTTTCTAATTATAATTATCATATCTTATATATAAAAATGAATCGCAAAATGTGTTGGTATTCGCATAACTAAACAACCCCTGGACCGATTTGGCTGATTTTTTTCTTCAACTGTTCGGAATTGCCAGGAGAAGGTTCTTACGGACGAAAAATTTGAAAAAGTTATCAGGTTTGAGAAATATGACGAGATGGTGATGAAATTACAGAGGCGCCATCTGTCCAGCAAATAGTAAACTAAATTATTTTTGGTAGTCAATGGCAACCATTTAAATAAAATAAATAATTTATTTAAAATGTTATAGCAAGGTTTTGATTTGAACCCGATACTGTCAAAATATAAAAAATAAATTAAAACTATAATATTTTTGTGTTGCCATGGAAATATTATAGACAATATTTATTCAATTTAATTGTTTGAATAAAATATAATAAAAAATTCCTGGGAAGACCTTAAAAACATAATAATTTATATTTGATATGCCTCCTATACGACGGAGCAATCTAGGTAGAATAACCCGAAATGCTACCAACCAAGCTAATTACCGATCTAACCAAAGTCCTCAAGAACGTGACGACCGAAATGAACGTGAAAGAATTCGGATATCACAAACGCGTGAAGTGCGAACGCGAAATTCAACTAATAATCGCGCAAGTTTGAATCGAGCTGCTTTCAGTTACGATGTGTCAATTGACTACAGTAACTACCAGTGTGTTGTTATTGGTTCTATGAACTCGGTTTGCTCACACTGTAAGGCATTAAAATACAAAAACGAAGCCAATGGATTGTGTTGCGCAAATGGTAAAGTGAAATTGATACCATTGGATCCACCACCAGAACCATTGTACTCATTGGTTTCAGGAATAGGAACAGATTCTATACACTTTTTGACAAATATCCAACAATATAACAATTGCTTTCAAATGACTTCATTTGGGGCAACAAATGTAGTTCGGGAAAATTTTATGCCAACTTTCAAGGTATGTATTATAGCAGTTACTCATAATTATTAGCGAACAAAATTTTCTGTCACCAAAGTTAAGATGTGTCACTAATCTTCAATTTCTTAATCATTACGAAATATATCACTTAGTCATCATATTATATGGTGTTTCAGTTTCAGTGACACTTTTATTATATTTTATATTTGATAGATATTAGTTAAAACTAAAAATATACTTTTTAAGATCAAATATTATTTAAGTTTGATCACCGACAATCCATTAATTTATACCACACCATAATATTTTTTTTTTATTTACAGATACAAGGGCAAATATATCACAGAGCAGGTTCACTGTTACCAGTGTCAGATAGCGACAACAAATTCCTGCAAATTTATTTTATGGGCAATTCACCACAAGAAATTGATCTGCGTTGTGCACATAACAATTTAGTAAAGAGGTCTATTGTAGAACAATTACAAACTTTATTTCATCAACACAATCAATTGATTATATTGTTTAAAACTGCCCTGGACCTGATGCCATCCGATAATCACAAAATTCTAATCAGAGCTGATAAAACACCTGCAGGTCAACATACAAGACGTTTTAATGCACCAACTATTGATGAAGTTGCTATCGTTGTAGTTGGAGAAAACTTGGAATCCCGTGATATTGTTTTACGTCGTCGGAATGATCAATTACAACGTATAAAGGAAACACACCGCTCATATGATGCACTGCAATATCCCATTATATTTTGGCAAGGCGAAGATGGCTACGATTTCTCAATAAAAATGATAAATCCCATTGCAGGTAACTAAAATATTAGTTTAGCTATGGCGATAATATCTCAGTCATTATATTATGCATTTTAATTTTATATTTGAATGTTATTAAAACAAAATCTATTTACAGGTTCTGAAACCAACAAAAAAGTCAGTTCAATGAACTATTATTCATACCGCCTAATGATTCGGGAAAATGAAGATAATCACATATTGAAATGTCGGCGATTATATCACAAATATGTTGTTGACATGTATGTTAAAATTGAAACTGAGAGATTAACATTCATCAGGTTGAATCAAACCAAACTCCGATCTGAAGAGTATATTCACCTTCGAGATGCGATTAATACTGATGGAAATGCACAGAATGTCGGTCGGATGACTATTCTTCCAGCAACATACATCGGAAGCCCTCGGCATATGCACGAATATGCTCAAGATGCCATGTCGTATGTTCGTCATTATGGTACAGCAGATTTGTTCATCACATTTACATGCAATCCGCAATGGATAGAAATCAATCAGGAGTTATTCTCTGGGCAATCATCCCTTGTAATTGCCTTACTTTTAGTTAAACAACTATTCCACTCCCGCTTGGTGTTGAAATAGCTCATAGCTACTTTTTTTTCTCCAAACACGGCCGGAGATGTTTCAAAGAATCTCTGTCGGATTGTACTGTACGCCAGTTCGGTCCACGATACCTGTTAACACATTAAGAGTACTCGGTTATCAACTAACAACAAATTAATTCGAATTGTCAACCAGTTCAGGGAAGGAGTACCCCGAACTATAGTGCCCTTTGGCTACTGAGCGAAATATGTACCTGGGTCGTGAACATTTTTCCTAACGCCATAGCAGAAATATTTCGATTGATTAATCGCAAAACAATATAATTATAATTCAAACTTTTTTTTTACAATATTGTATTGTTTTGTTTTTAACTATTTTATGAAAAAATATAAACATAGATGTTCAAATGACGATAAAAAATGATATTTAAATATTTAAATATTTTAGTGGCTATAGTATATTGTGTATATCTTCACCTTATATAATAAAACCGATAATATGAGCATATATCTTAGAAACTTAAAGTTGGCCATGTTCGTTTATCGACTAGTTACAATGTACATGAGCTGCTGAACGTACCACGTTCCAATCGGTTACGCCGGTCGCGACCGCAACCGCGGTAAATGGCGGCGATGACCACAGTATAATGATGTATTTTGATCGAACCTACGAGCAGATATCCTTTCCACAAATAACCGACCGTCAGTCGAGATATTGCGATGCGGGTGGCGGAGACAAATAGTTAATAATATTTCCTAAAACGCACCTCACGTCACCGCCACCACTGTAGTTATTATTAGCAGGTAGTTTATTCGTCGTTGAAAAGCACGACTGTCGTCGAATTACAGGACTACTCCCTCCGACGCCCACAGAATAATGTTAATATATTATCAGGTCGAAAACGACGGCACGATTACAATAATTGGACGTTAATGGGGATCACGAAGGGGTTATCTACCTATAAGCAAGTACAAGTAGGTATACCAGATACCGGAGCGGCTGCCACCTGACATCATCGGTGGAGGTCGTCTCGCGGCGTTGCGCGCACACAATAATTGTTATTGTACAGGTATATTATCAGTATGCTTCTATATCTATATGTAGCTGTACACGGGTTATTTTTTTCCAAAGTGTTTTAAATTAAAACGTTTTCACTAGAAAAACGTCCCCTCCGTAAGTCGGCTATAATACGACGGCGAAGAAAACAATTACTGCAGCCGCAGTTGTGTATTATTATCGAGACTGGTCAAGACAACTATAATGTTTTCAACTCTTTAAATCAGTATAGAAAAATATAAGTTGAATTTAATATTTAAGTTAATCTCCTTACTTTTTATTTATAAAAGTAACAAAAAGTATATAAACATGGTTAAAAATTGGCTATACCTACCGTTTTTCTTTTACAGAATTACAGAATATTTATACAATCCGAGCAAAAGTACAGGACGTAAATTTAATAAGCAGATACTACCTATATGAATATGCTCGTGAATACATGTAATATAAATAATAAAAATAAAAATAACGGAAATGGAGGCCATCAATGATAAACTCTATGCAAACAGAAATTATTAATTATTTAAAAAACCACTGATCCAGTGTTAAAACATCAAACAGATAATGTTATCATTGACAGACTAGAAATTAACGTAATTTTATAAGATTTTTAGTTTTATATGACAATGTATACAAAGTATAATATATTTTATACATGGAACATGCATTCAAAACTATCAGTCGACAATACATAATACATTTTATAATACTATTGGTTATAAATAATAATATATCTGATTATTATAAAAAAAAAAAAAATGATTTGTATAAAGCTAAACATATTTTAAATCTATAGGTTTTATAGGTATATTGTTTAGTATTTAATTAATTGATTAGTATATAATATAACACTATAATAATTGTATATTATTTATTAGGCAATTGTTATGTGCATAACTCCCTCTAGAGCGGTGTTGTTTCAACCCTGTGATCAACCGATGGTTTAAGTTTAAAATGAGTAAATTTAAATAAATATACATTTACTAAATCTGTGTGAATACTTAAGGATTAACTATAATCAAGCGGTGAAATTCCAGACTATTAACTTCGGTTCACTTCATTTTTATTTATTATGAAATATATTTAAAATTAATTTTTAATATTATAATTTATTATATTGAAAAATTGAAGTTTATATTTTTTTATATAATACATATGAAATTTACATGCCTAACCATCGGTTAATAAACAGCCAACAAAGCTGACATACATATTTTATCATGAACCTTTGGTCATGCATTTTTAAATTCTTGAAATAATTAATAATACCAATAGAAAACTGTAAAAAACCCCTAAATGTTTTCACAACAAATATGCATATTACTTTATCGTATAGTAGGTAAAGAGCACAAGAACTCATCGTATTTTCCTAAGATGTAAATCAGCTGATTCGCGATAAAATAATCACCCACTATGTATTGTAATATATTATTATAATATCCGTATGGCGAGACTCACGCGCATTTCGGACGAGATGCCCTGCGTAAATACCTAGGTATATATACACCTGTATATTATATGCAACCTGTGTGTGTGTGTGTACCTACTAACACCCAATTAAACGCCAGCGACGACCACCGGACTTTTCGTATATTAATTAAATACATGCACGTGTGTGAATATTTCCGAGGACGGTATAATATATTATTATTATATATGTTTTTTTTTTTTTTTTTTTTTTATACACACATAGTTATATATTTTTTACACGCGCATAATATTATGGTAATACGCGCAAGTACATATTACATAGGTATAGTGTAACGTATATTACATATACCGCTGTATCTTTAACGCACACACACACACACACGTATATATATATATATGTTATGCGCGTGTACCGTATGTTCGTATAAGTGTGTACGTGTGTGTATATATGCTTGTCGCGGTCATAAATCTATCGAACCGGATGTTTTGCCATCTCGGACGACGTTTATTATACATACATACATATGTATATATATTAAACCGCTGCCCCGTCTTCAACCTGTCACATCACCCACTTCGCCAGCGGCCATCCCACGAAAGAGCAATCCAATGGGCCAATCGTTTTGTCTCGTCAATCGACGTTTACACCGCGGATGGCAGCTAAGTCTCGTCAACAGTGTATGGACTTGAGACGTCGCGCTGTTTGACGTTCAATAGTATACAATGTCATAATATAATATTATAACATAATATAGCGTGATTCATTAAGCATACGTTAAATCTATTTTTTTTTTTTTTAATAGAATAATAAATTTATTCAAATTCTAATTTTTAAAAAATTTCAAAAATAGGTAGGTACTTCAAGTTGTTTTTTAATTTTTTGTACTATGTATGAGAAATGCCTTGATAACGGTGAAAATACGAACTTACATTTTTCAAATGAGGAACCCTCTTTTTAGTTTTTACTGTACATTTTTTAGTAGATATATTTTTTTGAAAATATTTAGATAGCTTAGAAAAAAAAAGGGTGAGTATATAATTGTGAATTACACATTAAAGGTAGATGACATTATATTTTACTATTTGTTTCTAGGTCACACTACCTACAGCATTGTATTCTATGTAAACTAAATTATGATAATATATTATTATAATACGTTTACTTTTTAATTCGATTGTCAATACGGCTCATAATTATAATTGTAATGTAATTATGAAAACGAGAATGATCCTCACATTTTATTCTAATATCAAATAATTTATGCAAGTTTTAAGTATGGTAGCAGTCCATTACAATTTGTGCGCCAAAAATAAAACGAAGAAAAACAACAAAAGAGTGATAAAAAATGTATTAAACAATTGTTATAATTTATTATATGAAATTGATTACTATCGTAGCATGGAGTGGCTATATAGTTATATCAGAAAAAATAAAAATGAAGAAAATGACTGACAATGGCCATTGGCAACGTATGTTTTACGAATTCGGCATAAAGATATTCGAAGATAAATAATTATTTTTTTTATAAATGCATACCTGATGGTATTCAAAGTGTAGTTGTAAATCATTAAAATACATCATTTTATTTTTTAAAAAAACACAGTTTTTGTGTTGTTCAAATCGGGCCTTTCACGTTTTCCGTTCCAGTTTATCCAACCGGGAGAGGTTCTTTTTGCCCACTGGACCATTATTTCACAGCGTTAGGGACAGTTTTGTTCTTTGAAAATATAATACAAAAGTTATATTTCGGAAAACTTTTAAACACAAAGCTGCTCAATCGTATTCATAGTATCTTAAGTTATTTAAGAATAATGTTGTACTGTGGTCATGTATAATAATCGTAGTCAAATTCGACTTCGGAACAGCAACAACAGGACAATAATAATTAATATTAGAATCGTCGTTGCTTCGTAATACTAACCATCCTTAGGAATAGGTATAGTCTGATAAATTGTTAGTATTATGTTTACATCCCTGTCATCAGTGAGTGTTATTTTCTCGGAAACCGGCGTTGTCCTTCCAAGTCGCCTTGAGACGATGAACGATTAAAGTGGAGGTAAGTTTTTCTTTCTTTTCGTTTTAATTTAAGAGGATGAGTTCTATAGCCGTACTAGACTTTACAAACCGCATTCAGGTTGCAACGAAACCTCATTGATCTTCTCCGACGTCAGTGACATACCAATTCATGCGATATTCGTCAAGCAATCGTGTTGGAAAGTAGGTTTTTACCGTTGAAACGTTTTTCCTAATGAATCGAATAGTCGAAAAATATAACATAGTAGCCACTAACGTATAAAAAACAGAAAACCGAGTTGTACCATTGAAATACCGTGCTAATTGTTGTTAATCCATCGGCCAGCTCTACAGGCAAACTTCTGAACATATAGAGTCATATAAGGTATCAATCGGTCAAAAATATTGCGCAGATGGAAACAAAAGAACTCGTAAACAGATTGGTTTATAAGTTATAACCAAAAAATGTTCAAGTATTTTTAAGATCGATTTTGCGTACGCAACGAAAATATCGTAAAATAATATTATGTCCTCCGATCAGCCGCTTATCTATCTCTATTTTAAAAGACGTGCTATAATATGGAAACTAAATAATCTGCCGTTTTATAATATTACAAATAGTTATGACGAAAAATAAAACGAATTGTAAAGTTAATTAGTTACAACATAGTTGAAGACAACATATTGTTTAACTACTTGGCAGGACGTGTAAGTATACTTAAATAAATACAAATATATAACCACTACAGTATTTTTCATAATTTATAATTTATAATAATTACAATATGTTGACTAAATCAGTCCGGACATAGTTTATGAAATAGTTTAAGTTACTTTTGTTTTGTATAATCACTTCAATCGTCTAAAAAAATAATATTTCCAAAAATGTTAGTGTTTTTTGATGAAATGATTGTTTACTTCTAAAAAAATCGCCTTTATCGTACATGAATGTTAAACAATATAGTATAGGAGTGGAATTATTTCATCGTCACACGATAATACATATTGTTTGTACTTACTATGAGCGTCAAGTACCTAGTAATATCGCGTTCTCGAGTTGATATCATATATATTATTATAAATTTTAATGGTGAAGTGAACCGAGAGCAATAACACATTCTCTTATCAAATGCCCCGTTCATCTTCGATTTCGTTTTTATGCATAGAAACCGTCGAAAAGTATTCATTCGAGCATACAGGCATTTACTATTTCAGCTGTTATACAATACGTATTGTTGTATTATTAATACATCGACATTTCGTTAAAATTTTGCTGATTAACAATGGACGAATTCAATCATGACGGATTATAATATTATTGTTACTGTTTTTAGAAAATCAAATTGCTAACATTACGCTCAATGTCAACATCTTCGTGCGAATATGTCTGTGACTCGGGTGCAAAAAAACTATGGCTTATGCGTTGCGTGGAACTATGTAACTGTTAATATTATTTCTCGCCAATTGGCCTAATGTCGTTATAACTCATATTATACTTCACAGCGTTGCAAATATTGTGAGTAAAAAAAAAATAACAAAATCACTAATGCGCCGGAAGTTGTGTGAGCAGGCAGTCAACCTATCCTCTACCTATGCACATACTCGTACAATAATCATAATACGCAGTGTACTCATACTGTGCATTGTATTATTAAATAAAGTATTTTAAGTACGTTCATTAAGCTCAATCGACAATCACCGATGTTTTACGACCGAGAAACCCTATATACGGTCGGTAAAAATATTCGATTACCTCTCGGGTTCCGCCCCCTCCCGGAAGCCCTATTTTACCACCGGGCCCCCGTGTCCGTCCTCCGCGCTGCAGAACACCCACTTGTCACGCGTAATATTATTATTATTGTTATTTTATGGTCTTGCCGTACAGAGGCGTCTTGTTTATATTTCGTCGAAAACGGTTCGCCGACCCCTGTACGCCAGCCGGACGATATAATACGATGTCCGCGAGTCACGGCTATATTATTATCATATAATGCTAAACCGGGATGTCAAACATAAAGCATCAACCGGGTCAAAAATATTAAATTGAATACCTACTATGCGAACCGTACAGAAAACTTATTATTGGAAAAAGTGGATATCACTCTGCTGTACAGTAGGTGTCGAGTGGGTCACTTTTATGGCGGGTATGTTAAATAATGATTCAAGTTCAATAGTACATAATATTATGTATAATTGTATACGAAAAACCATTCTGAGTTCAGTATATATCGCTAGGTATGATCCATAACATGCTTTCTGACATTGCTATTAAAATAATTAATTTTACAATTAATATTACGGCAGATTCATTTAGTTTTATATAGGTAGGTACACACATTTCATTATAATTATAATTTATTAACGTTGTTCGAGTAGTTTCAACGTCAGTTTGTATTTCAGGTTTTATTAATTATTTATCTGTAAGCCTAATAGATTTTTCAACAACATACGATCACATCTTCACCGATTTCCGTTCTTTGACCTGCAGGTGGCTTAAAGACAACAAACTTCAGAATCTCTATTGTCATCTTGATTTGGTTACATACTTTCTCACCGGCCGCAGTGACCAGGGAAGTGCTTGACGATTTTCCAGAATCTTTTACAAATATTGATTTACCCAAGATCATCGGAGGCGGCGACGGTGCTAGCTAGTGTAGCTAACGGTGTCACGAGTACAAAAGCCAGTGGCATTTTCGGCACTTGAGGGATTATCAAAAGTCATTGTCAACGGATCTTTATATGAATTCAGCACTTTGACTGTAACAGTGGCTTACGGATTGGGGAAGAGAGAAATTCCAATGGCCCCAAAGTTTAGTCATATTGTCATTTTACTCATCTTATCGGCCCGGTTGGAATTATTCAAAGGATGAAGTGTGAATATTGTTTTTCATTACATCTCCTGCACGTTACATTTATACACAGAAATGTGTTAAAATAATAATGATTTCTCATGTACAACATATTAAAGACGTATTATAAAATTGTATTAATTTCTAAGGTTACAATTAGCGTCTTAAGTTTGCTATAATAGATTTTTCTGCGTTACCCAATCAAATGTATTCGTTAAAACGTATATTTCATACGCGTTTTTAATATAAATGTAATTTATCGTATAGGAATGATTAAAAATCGTATGCGTATCATCTATCCTTTTAGAAAATTAATATACGTGATTTCTATTGTAGCAAGAATTCTCAAAACAATTAAAAAATATGGAACATTTTTAAAACTTGTTCATTGTTTACACTATAATATTATAACTATATATGTTTATTGTCATAATCTATTCATTCTCATCCTAAATGAAATGAAAATTTATTTTCAATTTATGATACACAATTAAAATAATAATAATAATAGTAACTTATTTTGACCAAGGTAGTAAATTATAAAAGTCGTTGACTCATCGTTTATAATAGAATAATAATTTTGTTCCGTTTACCGCTGAGGAAAACATCTTATTGCTGAAACAGGAGAAATTAGTATTATAGGTGTATCTAAAAAAAAAAGGTAGACGCCTCTGATACGAAGTAAAAACGAATTTTGAAAAATGGCGAGAAAATTATACTTCCAATAGCTGAAACGCTCGCCACCTCCCGCGGGGAGTGTTTGAGACCTCGAAAAGTCGTGAATTCACAGGGGTCCGATGAATTGAAAAAAAAGCGTTAAACCTCCGTTGGAACGAGTCCCACTCGAAATACACCACAGCCGCCATGTACACTTTGCAGTAAAAAGTAATGTTCTATGACGCTGTATGTATATATGTATACTTAAACTATACGATACTCGCTCGCGAGTGTTTGCTGTTCGCCAGCAACTGGACCGCCGCCTACGTAGGTATATTATGCATATAATAATATATTACGTGTATTGCGATCATTATATTATATTATGACGGCTGCGCGTAAGTCGTGAAAATCGTATAGTGTTCGTAAAAACTCAAAAACACGATTCTGTACTTATATTGTGCGATGCGACTACGCCTATTATATACGTTTACGATTTGTTTTTTATACACGTCCATAATAATATGATCGTAGTATACAATATAATACTAGAAGATTTCACGTATTGGTTATAAGTATTTACTTTCTTAAGTAATTAAATTTTTATTTAAATTTTGAATCAAATCGACGTTATGGTCCACGGTTGAACTAAACACCCGAATTCTCGGGGTAGTATCGCTATCAATTCAGCTGTTATGGCCGTGTGATAAATAATACGAATAGATTATACGACGGATGGGTTTATAATATTGTATAAACGCACACTGTTACCATCTTGAGAGTAGAGTTCAAAACCGTTTCGAACCGAGCAGATAATAATAATAATATATAGCAATGTTTATCTCCACGGCTGCGAGACAAAACGTCTCGGCCTGAACAATAACGGTTCACTTATATTTGTTTTAAAGCCATAACTCATAACGTTCGCCAATAATAAGCACAAATATTCGGGTGAAATATCTTGCGAGATGATCAGCGGTGATCATTCTTCGAACAATGACTATAATATACCTGCGTGGTCTGCGGCGAATTTAAAACGGTGTTATTTCATCGGTGCAAAAATAATATTGTCGCTCCCAAACTGTATTATAGTATTAGGTTAGTAATAAATTATTTTACTCCGCGAGACATCGGATCGAAAACAAAAATTGGAAACGACCGGTTTTTGAAAAATAGTTGCCAGAACACGAGCTACGATATTCTACGATATAAAATAAAATATACAGATAATATTATTATAAAAATCTAATCTAATACGTAAGTACGTACAACAGTACTTGTCGTCGGGTAAATATTATACATTTTATTACAATAAAATCGCCGTGGACTCTCGCGACAACCGCGTGGTTCTCACGGAAAGCGCCTCTCTCCGTCTCTTTGTCTATCCATCTCTTGCCGGGACGTACTTACACAATATGATATAGGTACCGTTCGCGTCACGACTCCCATGTCGGACGTCGCTCGCGCTGTTCGTTTATACCGCTGCGGCAGGCCGTATTATATAAGTACGACCGAAACACGTTTTTTCCTGTCGCCCGCAATAATTTAACTGCGCTTAAACGTATTACTACCGGGCCGGAGACATTTTTCCTACGCTGCACACAATATAACAATATATTTGTATTTTACATGCTCACCGCGGAGTAGGTATATTCACCTCCGTGTTTTACTTTAATTATAATAAGTTTATTCGAATAATGAAGATTTTGGAAATTTTTAAACATACCTGACTATAATAATATTCTCAAATTCTTAAGATTTTTGCACTACTAAGAAACATGAATGTATTGGTATTAACTTCTGTTTTTTCAGTTGAAAGTCTTGCCTCCCCTCCTTCTTTTTACTATAAATAAATAGATTATATTTTTAAATAAATTTTGATAAATTAATATTGATAGATACAGTTGAAAATTATTTCTAAATAATCTTGGCCTTTATGTATTCCAAACATATTATGATGGACTTATTATTATCATCAGTGCACAAAGTTAAATAACTCAAGAAACTACTCGTTTGAATTATAATTTTGATTAGTCAAAAGTTTGCAGAAAGTATATTTTAAGGAATTATAAGTATTATAGTAAAATAAATTAACAGTATAAATTGGAGGTTCGAATTATAACAACAGAAGGCTATGTCTCCAAAAATGTAATAGGTACTTTTTCAGAAATACAAAAATATCAAAAGTCTGATAATATGCCCCTTAAGTATATTTTAAAAAAATTCTTAAAGTCGAATTTGAATAACTGTATTATTAAATGAAACATGGGAGTGAGCATGCTTGATATACTCATATAGTCATATATACACTACATACCTACTATGAATATAGTAAACTGTCTGCTATCTTATTATTCCTTCATAATATTATGTCTACGACGACAACTTAAATATTGTGTAGAATCGTATCGCTCAACAATATCGTTTATTGTTGCACGTTTCCTTAATTTGTTTTTTTTTTTTTAAGTGAAAATTTATCACATTATTTATAAGTGTCTTCAGATATTCTACAGGTTTTGATTGATGACATTCAGCTCTTGAATTTTGGATTTAAATTTAAAAAAGAAGAATGAGTTAACAATACATTTAAATTTCAAGCTTTCCCTATTGTTCGCTGTACACTTCAATGGGTCACTAAACACTTTCTTATATTTTTAAATATAAATCTGTAACGATTATGTAGCCTCAAGTTTTTATATTTTGATAAGCTTCGTTTCACATTAATATAAAAAAGTAGTATAACTTTTTACTATTCATAATTTAAAACGTTTTAAATATTTGACGAAATTTTGAAACAGGAAGTTTCATTTAAAATGTAATTTTTTATCTTAATCACATTTTTATTTTATTTAGCATATTTTCTTCGACTTTTAGTGACTCTTGTTACATCTTTTACGATGGTGATATAATTAAATTGTAAATTACATTTTCAGTATTTTAAAAGGTACTTAAAAGCTCTATACTATTAAAATATGCATTAAATAACAAAAAATAATAATATGCAAGTATATAGGAAAAATTAATTGAATATTGGATTCAGCTTACTTACATTATGAATTATATAATATAATTTTGACAACTAACAAATTGGCATTTCATAGACGCACGAAAAAAGTTCTTAATGCAAAAAAGACTGCAGTATTCGATCAAACTAATTGATAAAATTTAGAATTAGATACTTTAGATACATAAATTAAATTAAAGGAAACGGAAGTGCAATAATTATTAACTGAATATATTCAATCATAATCTATTAATATAGTATCAGTACAAGTTCAACATGGAGTATATAAAATAATAACATTAATATAAAGTATTGTCTTCTTTAGGTTTTTCAGAGTTTCGACTTTCGTATTGACATTCATACTATTCTTCATTCTTCTCTGTTTTTTATTTATTTTAACTTTTAATATCTACATATTTTCCACGCAATAAAGTTCGTTCTTAGACTTATGTTTTTTTTCCTGGAACGTTCTCCTTAATACTGTATAAGGAAATTATACCTCGAAGTATTGACTTTCGATTTCATTTTTTTTTTGTTTTATAGTATTATATTATTATTTATTGTTTTTTTTTCGTATTGAATTGTTCGTTTTTTACTCTATTTATCTAGATGACCTTTTATATTCGTATGTATAACCACATATCTAAAGACTATTGATTTGTTCTTTGATTTATATATATATATATAATTTATATATACGACCATACCTTCGCTGACTTAAATAATTATTGTATAATGTCTTTATTTAGTATATTATATTTTCTTGTACGATTTGATTTAGGTTTGCTTTGCTTATTTAAACTGAGAACATCGTAGAGCTCTTAAATTAGAAATTAAGCTTTCAAGTAATTTTAACTAAGAAGTTGTTCATAAAGAAAAATCGTAACATATTTTTTATTTCAAAACTGACAATTTTTTTTTATTTAAAAGTATATTATTGATATCAAAATTTTATTGTTTTTAACATACACGATTTTAGTATATAACTATATTATTTTATACACAATTGTTTTTATAATATATACTTAATAATTCATAATATCTAAGATAACGTAACTCAATCTACAATGTTTTAAGATTTTAATGACTAACTAATAAAAATAATAATTGACTAACATTTGTTGTTAATTGTTATTTACAATAATTGTATATTTTAGCCACCTTGGATTCTTTAATATATATTATAGATGTATAAAAAAATAAATGAAAAGAAAGACATGTGAACAGGAGTGTAATAAAAAGTTTCCGAGGTTATAATAATTTAAATTAAAACCACCAGTTTTTCGGAATTGGTTAGAGTAATAAATTGACTTCCAACAATGATAATAAAAAAGGGATTGTAAGCCTAATGTTCATTTTGTAAGTTCAACTATATAGATATATAATTCACCTCATTCACCTTTGGACTCGAATAACCCCCACTGATTATACACAAGTTATACGTGCATGCAATAGACATTTTGATAACGGTAAAACTACAAGTTGATATTGGTCTCAGAAAATACTTACGTAAAAAGCACGTATATTGTATAGTGTATATTACAATTTATTTACTTAAGGTTATTTTAATTTTGTAATAGCATTATTAACGAGTTTCGATCTCAAGATTATGTTTTCAGTATAAAAAATAGTATAATATAATATTTATACTTAAAAAATATACTATATACATACTACACTACATGGACTACCGAATGCGGACAACTCATCAATATTATAACGATATACGGTAATCCGTTATATTATGTTTTAAAAAAAAAAATATATGACTCAAGTCATCCTCGTTTATAAAATCGGATATTATAACGCTGACTTAAGACGATACAACCGCGCTGTGAAATCAACGATAAATAGTGAGATTACATCTTATGACTTTGGATCACCGATTAAATATTTCGTGCCCATCCGACCACAAATCTAAAAATTAAGGCGTTTTCTTTTAAAAATATTTCATTTAGTATTATTGTTATTTTTATTTTTACTTTGTCGCTCTCGGTACTGATTTAATACAACTGCGACGCCGTTTAGTATTCAGTTAGTTTGTTCTCAGTTTCTGATCGATTACAACTTGTTTCAAACGCGACAAACGGTGAAATCGGAAATGTCGTGTTTTCGTGAAAAATATTTTATCGTAAACATATTCTACGATATTATTATGGCGCCTGTTTATTTGACCGTGCAAGTATGACTATATTTACCTGCAGCGTATGATGGGACGATTTTTTAAATTTTCGGATGATATTCGATGGCGTCGACCGTAAAAATCTCGTATCCGGAGAGGACGAAATTACGCCTCGTAAAGTCGGACTGTTGTTTAATAATAATTCGTGGCTGACATTTCACCGTTGTCTTCTTCCCCTTACAAACGAGTTTATATACACAGCCGTTATATAAAAACGAGACCATTGACCCCATAAGGTTTGCGACGGAGAGCACCACCCCCGTCGTCGTAAAAGGCGAGAAACGGCAAAAGCACAATGCCGTACTTACACGCGCTCACCGAAGGACATTTTATACCTCTTTTCCCCACCACCTGGTCCACGTTGGGAAAAAAGTAGTTTTAGCGTTATATGGCTGCAGTATATATGTATATTTATATACGTGTGTATGTGTATGTGTTGCATATATGTATATCGGTAACTACCATACATATTAGATATATATACACAATAGAGACAATAAATTTATACTGGAAAAACGTATATACTATATAGAGCTGGCAGGGTTAGTGTTATGGTACACTAGGAGGACGGACTTGAAGGCCAATATCTCTCATTGTTCCCCAGGGTTGTACTTTTCTCTCGCACACGACTCCACGACCTCCGGCCCCGATTCACCGACACGCGTTTCGACCACGTCTACCCTAAGTACCTACTCCGTTTTGAAATAGAAGGCGTGGTAGGTGAAGGGTCGGACGTGTCAGTGGTACCGGTAGTGGTAGTCGACGATGGCACTATATACACCTGTAAATGTTATATATAGTGGCATAGAAAGATAAGTTTAGAGAGAGAGTGAAAGAGAGAGAGAGCGACAGGGAGTGAGGGAAGAGTTAGAATGACGGTAAAAGGTGTTGAAAGGTACCTTTACGTGTATGTGTACCAAGAAGAGTTGCTGTTACGGATTTTTCGGGGCTTAATAGAGTAATCGGATTAACTGACGGCGACGGGTTGTCGAATGCGTTTGACTGGGAACCCGGACACCCGGTGAAAACTGTGGCAGCAGCAGCGGCGGCAGTGGCAGGAAATCCTCTGGGAACGATCTTTATGATGTGTACGCCAATGCTAAAAACGGCCGCTGCCATCGTTGTCGTCGACGCTACGGAATGTATTCCTTAAGTCTAAGCCTTAATACGGATTTATATAATATGACACTATATATATGGCCACATACTCAAGTTTATAAATAGGGTACTTTTAGGTAGGTATACCTATAATACACTTTTAGAGCAGACGACCAATGTCCAAAATATAGGTTATTATTTCACATATAAAATAAAAATATACTTCCATCGCACTTTAGAACACCACAATATTAATTATATACCTATTATTATGTAAATATAAATAGTGAATAATATTTTCGTCAAAATATATTTTAATACAACGATTATTTGACACAGAAATTGTGAAACGTTTGAACCGTTATGTATATTACTATTATTATATATACTTACTATAAATGTGCGTACTACAATCGATGTCGAAAAATCGATAAATTCTGGTATCAATATCTGATACAATCTTAACGAAAGTGATTACTCGAGGTGGAAAACGTTATCATATACGGTATCGTAACTACAGTATAATATAGTTACAAATTTTGGAGCCAATTAAGGTTCGTAACGTATTTTAGCAAAACGTTGAGTCGTCACTGAACTCGTCTATAAACTACTATAACAGTTGACGCGTAATTCGCAACGAAATTAAAAACATAATAAATAATCGAAAATAAAAACAAAAGGTGATCGAATAAGATTCTAATATATCAGTATTATGTATTACATATTATTGTTATTGTATCACATCAATACTCGTCCTTTATTATGTTATATAAATATATTATAATAATTCTGACCGAAGCGATCATCAATGGGGCCCCTCTTGATCACAATATTAATAATATGACGTGTATGTTTTTATCTTCCCTCTCCTTCTTCCGGTTACCGTTAAAAATGTATGAAAATATATATTATATAGGATGATTCGCCAGGTTTAAACACTCCTTTTTTTCTTCAAGTTTTTTTTATAGCAGTTGTTCAAAATCAGATTTTTGGAATTTTTGAATATACATTTAAAAACTATATTTTCAAAATATATTTATTTGTTCTAGGTATTAAAGAACTGTCCTATATTTCTGTGAAGGAATAAACTTCTGTTTTCTTAATGTGAATCTCTTTTTAAATTATTTATTATTTAAATACAATACATAATATATATATTTTTTTCTGAACAATTCAAAATATCGATATTAAAATTCGAAAAAGTTTTGAATTATTTAACTTGATTTATTGAAGATAATAGGGCTATCGTAACGGGTTTGGAAGGTATCTGGGATATTAGGTGATTTGGAAGTTTTACTAATTTAATTTATAACAATGGTTCAAGTGCAATAAATACTAGTTACAACATGAAAAAGGTGTATTATCTGTTTTGTATTTTCGTGATGATTGTTAAAAATAGAGGATCTCGTTTTAAAAACGGAAGTTTCTCTAACCCAACTTACCATAGTATAATCCACCAGTAGTACAATATCATGCATTTTGAAATATGATTTTATATTAATGTGGTGAACATGGTTGGTGAAACATCCTGTATAGACACGTTCTCAGCAATGAATCATCTTCCCGAATGTATAATAAACAGCATATGAAATAATATATTATAATTAATTGGATAATGGCGTGGACGGCGGCAACAGCGTAGGTACGCACTCAACAGTAGTATATACGTATACATAACGATATCATGATACGAGCTCTCCATAAAAACCCGTAGCCAGAACCGGGCTCGAAGTTTCATGCGATAATAATATTATTATTATAGTATCACCACTACGAACGAACACGGTGATTGAATATCTCGGTGAAGTAGAAAAATTAATTTTATACTCAGATAGAATAAGGGAATATTGGTTAATAGAGAAGAGGGAAGCGATCGGCTTGAAATGCACTTATAATTGCGATCATAGTTTTTTGTAACAAATATTATAATCATATTAGCAGAAATTTTTTATTTTTTATTAAACTATTACGGCTTCAACAGTTTTTGTTTGAAAAAAAATACATTTATTAGTAGGTAAGCTGCTATGAAGGGAGATGGAGAAAGAGTAAATAAAATAACGAACACCACCTACATATTTGCCGTCTGAAAACCAATTTCAATGCCGATGAGCGACGATCACTTTGTGTGCGATTCACGGGCATTCGGTTTTGAGATGACACCACGAGACATTTGTAGTCTCACGGGAATGTTACTTGAGAATGATAACGAAATTTGATTTGAGGCGAATACTCGGTGTTTTTTTTTTAGCTCAACTTTTTATCGGATCAACGTACACACAAAACTCTTTTGAAAATCGCTAGAATTTAATTCGTTCAACGAAAATAAGAAAAACTCGAACCCGAAAAATAAAAACGTCTCTGTGGGTTAGTTTTACACTGAACCTCCACGATTAATATATTATATAAAATACATACTTGCGATACTTTGTATTCCTGAGGTATCGGTGGAGTACTCGTTGTATGATTATGTGTGTCGAGTAGTCGACACTACGATGTTTATGACATCAGTTTAATATTTCGTTCGCGGATTCTGTGTAATTAAATATACCATCAACCTTCATCGACAACCGTACAATGTACGTATAAGCTGTAAGGTGCTGTTGTGATTGGTTTAAATTTGAGTGTGGGTTTCTCTTTGTATTTCAAAGTATAATGTCATCACATCGTCAACTAAAATACGTACACGGTAAAATTTTTATTTATAATTTTTATTCAATTATTCACTTAACACATATTATATAGTATCAACTTACATCGATTAAAATAATAATTAATAATAATACATGCCACTGCTATGTACAATAATATTACATAATAATAATGATAATAATGTAATTATGATATTTTAAGTCAAACAACATATTATATTTTTAAAATAAAAAAGCGTTTTATCGTTGAAAATCGGTGACGATAGAAATCAGCACATATAATAATATATATAACTATAAGAGCAAAATAAAAAAATAATAATAAAAAAAAAATACACAATATTCTTACAATTTCAGGTGAAATTATTCATTTATCTTTCGTTTTAGGAATAGATAATTGAAAACGTAAAATTATATCCAAACATATTAAATATGACTCCCAATATAAAATAATTATCATTATTTTATTATTATTTATCGCGAAGTCATTCAATAGTGAGTTGACATAATTCTTATTTTTATTAATGTGTAACATATTATTATAATATATATTATATTCACATGACTAGATAACATGCAGTACAACACGACGTCGTATACTGAATAAAAACACACGAATTTGATTTATTTTAACTTTGATAGTTTCTTTTTTGTTTTCATTTTTTTTTTTTTTTTACAATTTCTTATTATTATATTATTATAATAATTGTATGAGACTTACGCCTCGTGATGATAAATAATATTATTATAGTCATCGTATGTACACCGCGTAATTATAGGATAAAATGTACAACGAGATTATTATATATTTTATATATATGTATATATACAACAAAATATTTATACAAAACAAAATAGTTTAAAGGGACAAAAACATTGGTTAGGACTCCAGTGAAACGAAATGGTATAACACCTATATCATAAATATATATATATATATCGGTTTTGCAGGTACAACGACGGTTGCAACGTATAAACACTGTACACGCGACACCCGATAATGTTATAATATAATATATTATACCTAAATAATATTAATTATTATATTTTAATGCCGGACGTGCGTAATGGTCGGCTGATCTGGCTGTGGTGCGGCATCCTCGTCGAGTAGTTGGTGGGACCTCCGACAACGGCCTGCAAACAAATGACAAAAAAATTAATTTTCTCGCACTATTATGTTTATTAGGTATATAATTGTAATGGAGTTGGGAAACAAAACTATTTTTAAGAAGTATCGTACGATTTTTTTTTTTAACACAACCAACTTTTTTATTTTAAATTATTAAGTAGATCATTTAATAGTATAAAAATAGATATTTAAAAATATAGCTCTTAACTATAATTAAAAATTCCAACAATCAGAATTTGAAAAAATAAAAGAAAAATTGATATTGAAGATGTTTGATGAATCATATTCTGCATACGAGACTCCTCATTCAACCATGCAAGCTATACGATGACGATTAATTATATTGATCGATTAAGGAGAAAATAACATAAAATAGCTAATTAGATCAAATTCGATGTAAACCTGAGATATGCAGCGGACAGCTACATAAACATCGTCGATATCGATACGTCGCGCATCGTTTGTTTCGTTTTAGTGGCGTTATTTAATTTGATTTTATTGAATACCCAAAACTGATAGCTCAGATTTTGAGAAGTACACAACAATTTCGGGCTTTATGCCAAATAATGATGTTCTTACAGGATTTAAAACACGCATATATATACCTAGTGTGGTTAAATTATATTTCTGAATGCGATTAACCGAACGCGTAATATACTATTTCAGAAGAGATTATCCGACGAAATATACAGTAGCGTTAATTAATCGATCTCGTGTAGGTATAGTTAAATCTTTACGTCCGACTAAATACGATCCGAGAAATCGTTTTTGGAAACGCATTTGACCCACGCACACGCACACTTTCGGTTGTATACACGTACGTGTATGTGTACTATACTGTCCGTTTTCACGTTGATTCGTTAAACGATAAGTGCGCAGTACAATAATTAATACGCTCCTCGCTCATTTTAATCAGTTTTAATTAAATGCCGCAACTGTTGGTAGTGAATATTATGCCACACTAATGACCGATGGGAGGTAGTGGGCCCTCCCTATAGACGTCTTGGTCCTCGGCGCGTATAATAATTAGACGACAACCCTCTCGCGTCACCGAGTAATTTATTAAACCGGTAAACCCCATACAATTTTCACGTCAATCGAGGTTTGTACATAAAATGGCCAGGTAGACATATAGCTGCAGGTTAGGTTATTATTATTTACATAGAGGCTTAAACGTATTATGGGTGCGCAAAAAGGCGCAAAGTCGGACGATGACTACGAAATCGAAACCAGCGATAGTATGTGTTAGGTAGTGAAATGTTTATAGACGGCAAACGCACTCGAGGGTTCGTCGCAAACTATCTAATCATAAAGATTTTAATACGAAAAACATGAAGAAAGTAGGCGTGTACGAGTACGAGTCGTGTGAAATTGTGAGAAAATTAGTAATAATGTAAAGTGGACAAAAATGTTTACGTAGCATAGGTACGTTTCATCGATGATTGAAGTTGATAAGAATTATTAGGATGTTTACAATTTAACATTTGTATATTTAGACACGATAGCACATGCAAAAACTACCACACGGTCACAAATGAGGAGTTTTTTTTTTTTTTTTTGCTTAGAATATGTGAGAACCTGTTGTTCATCATACCGACCAATTTATTTATCGGATGTAACCTGTGAAAACAGAATAATAATTGCTAAATTCGTTATTATAGTTTTACTTAAAAATTACTTTTAAAATTTTATCATTTATTTATTTTGATTTAATTTAATAATACGAGTACATTTCTGGAATTTCAAGATCTTAAAATCAAATTTAAGCGAAATTAAATGTGAATAATTCAAAAAGTAGAAAATTCGATCACGAGTAAACTTCGTGAAAAGTTCAGATATGTTTTCAGAAACCGTATCCTTCTATAAAATTGATCGGTATGACGGACAAAATAAAATAGGATTGTTTTGCAAGGACCAAATTTTGAAGATTTTGATAAATAATTTAATTGAATTATTCGGTTGTGTATCCAAATCACTGGCCATATACGATAGATTTTAAGGTGAATCACCGTCGGACATAAATAGGAAAATCGGTTGAATTATTTTTTTATCGATAAACGTCCGTAAAAAGTTACTACGTAAATATAATATTACAACAACGATCGCGGTTATTCAAAGTATAGACTTACCCAAATATTTGGAAAAATCCAACGGTCGTGGCGCGTAGTCTAACAACGGCGGACATTCGGCGTCTTCGTGTCGGACCACTTTGTGAAGAGTGGGTGACGCGCCACCAGTGCTGCGGTAGGCCAGAACCAGAGCCAGCAACAGGAACACGGCCACGCCGGCTCCGGCCGCGGCCAACAGCTGCCACTCGGCGTGGCCAAGCCCGGCGGCTACGGCCACGGGTGCGGATAGCTCGGCCGTCACGTCCTCCTCTCCGGCCACCGCGGACACCGTGTCCACGCCGACCGCCGCCACTGCGTCATCGTCTTCGTCTTCGTCTGAACCACCGTCGTCGGTCCAACGATCTGAAGCGGCCACTTCCGCCGCCGCTGCCACTGCTGCCGCTGTCGCCATTGTTGTCGTGACTTCCGCCGCGGCGGCAGTCGAGTGCACAGCGCTCCTGGTGTCCAACAGTAGCGTGGGGCTGGTGGACATTTTCACAGACTCGTCGGCTCCGCCTAGCAGAGATACCTGAAACAGGACGCAAAGAGATCGAGGTTAACAGCTGGTTTTAGCGATTTTCGAGTACGTGGCACTTAAACCCGTATACAAAGTGTAATAACATACACCTCGTCATACAATATGTTTGTTGTAAAACATTACCACCATTAAATTTTTTTTTATCATTTTCCAACGTTATTGCGATATACACGTACGGGTATAACATATTATAGTAATAAGTAATTATTATTCCATGCATTCGATGATTCATCAAACTTGTGCGCACTCCTAGTTTTCCTTTAAAACTATACATTTACTCAAATTGTAATTTTTTTTTTTTTTATTTTAAAAATCATATTTTTTACAAATACTCACTTAGATTTTTAAAACGTATTATTAGAATAAACTCTTAGAGAACTACCCCTTAGTACTATTGTTAAATTGAAAACTTTTAATATGCTAATAAATAATACTGTATATAAATCGACAATCGAACAACTAGCAATTTCTTATTTATTGAATCGTATGTAAATGTATAAAAAATGATAGACTAATAAATACGAGTATAAATCGTAACAATATAGGTTTAAAAGATTTGGAAGTCTATGATTTTATTTTTAAGCATTATAACATATAATATTGTGAATAATAACTTTGTCTGCGTAGGTACCTATAAATAATACTAAATTAAATATGATACCTAATATATTTTCCATACAATAAATCAATGTATGTTAAAAATAAAGGATGCATCTGATTATAATAATTTGATGGGAAAACAGATACAATTCCTTTTTGAAAAAAAATATATATATCATCATATGAAACTTTTTATATAGTATCAAATAATCTATAAATACTTTAAATTATGGCATTTAATTGAAAATGTCTATAGTCGAAAATTGAATAAACGCATTATTAAAGGATTTAAGGTGGTGGAGAGTATGGAAGTTAAATAACCCTGTATAGATATTTTATATTTTAAATCGATTCTGACGCGCACACAGACAATTGCATAGCGGATTTTACAGAAAGATTGTTTATTTTTAAATTAACAGACTTAACGTTCCATCATTAGAGCCACACCCTGTCACGTTAAATCTTAATACGCACACAAAAGTATTTATTAGCAATATAATTTTGTATAAACTTTGTTTTGTTGAGTATTAAAACAGTTTTAATTAAATTAAATTATATCATTATTCGTTAGGATTATTATTATTTTATTTTAAATCAAAATTCACATTATTTTAATTACCATAAAAAAATTTTGCTACTCTGCATTATTATTATTTTTTTTTTTTTTGAACAAAAATTGAGTGCTTTGTTGTTAAAAACATTTGTTTGGGTAGCGATCGCGTGTGATCCATCTAAATAGATTAAAAAGTCTATTTAAAAAAAATAATGGCGTATACGCAAGTACACTTCTTTTGGAGATTACAAACTGTAGTTTTAGTCAATATAAAGAGAGTTCTTTAAAAAATATATATATCCCATTTTCTTTTGAATAACGACCTCGTGTACTATATATTTATTTTTGCTTCTCGCAGGGTATAATAATGCTGCGAGTGTGGTAATGGAAAATATTAGCGTCCTACCGAGTCCCCGTTATACACACACATACACACACACACATACATACTCACTTGCATACATAAATTTGATATACAGACATACAGTACATTCCTAAATAGCCGTTATAGATGTCGACGAGTCGTAAAAATGTTATTATATGCTTGAATATTTTTTTTTATATTGTTAAAGTGTAAAACGCTAATAATAATAATAAAACGGCGCAACGAGTATTTTTGTTATATACGCAGCCAAACACCGAAACGGGAAAATATTTCGACGGGACGCCAAGAAAAGCGCACTATCCGGACTCCGGAGGACTGCAGTTTTCATCCGGAGAAAACTTTATGCGTATTTTATTATTTTAACATTGTGTTTATCATCATTCCACCCGACGAAACTGCTGCTGCAGGCAATGCTGAACGCATTCCGACAGATTTGATACTCGGAGGAGTAAACATGTACGCAATATTATATTGAAAATCTATGTCTGCATGCTATAATAATATACAAACGAGTAGGAGAAATTTAGTTTTGTTAAAGTGTATAATGTATAATATATCAACACGATTTAAGATGAGCGTGCTATATTACGGTGTCGAAGATACGATTAGAATCATATTATAGTCATCTTCTTATCTACTAAAGTACTTACTATAACAGAAATAAAATTCGATGTTTATATTATATAGTTTATCCAGTTATGAAATTATAGGACGATAATCAGTCCATATCATATTTATGATAGTACCAACGCGGTTAAGTACCTACCACACGAATTATATGACGCTCAGTGAGATCAGTCAGACATATTTAATTTTTTTTTTTAAGTTTTCATTGTATTATATTATATTGACACCAGTGAACGTACGTCACTCACGGAAGTCAGCCAACCATCGTTCTATACTATCAGAAGTTAATTTGTATATTGGGGAGGTCACTCGAGAATAGGCGCGCTTGTCTTCGATCGCTCATTTGCCGGACGTTCGTCCCCAACATAATAATAATATACATCAGATATCCAAAATGATATGCCGCGGCCATGTTCTTGGCTGTGAGAAAATTAACCATTGGACGACGATGAATTCGCTATAATTAATACGGTTCCGAGTTTTAATACAAAAACATAAATTGCTTGTTAGAAAAAAAAATTTAAAACGATTTTAATTTAATTATCACGGTTCGTGTGTTTTCTGAGCACGAAGGTTAATTATAATTGTCTATTCTTTTTGTGTTTTAATGTGTTCCGGCGCTCGGGGTATACACGGCTCGTATTCTAAAATGATTTGTCATTCCGTACGCCTTCTTTTAATTACTGACAGCAAGTGGAGCAACAAAATTATAAAAACTATATATAGTTATACATAAAACTATACATATACAATTCATCTTATTCTCTACGCGTAGGTACATGTTGCGTAAATTTTAGTTGGATGAGAAGTTAGAACAATAGCATATAGTTTAAACGCAATGACCACGACCGTTATTTCTATTCATCGCGAAATACGTTGCACGTTTTCAACATTGACTATTATTATAATTTGCATTTTTACAGACACAAAAACGGTGTGTATATCATGTTTGAGCAATAACTGCAGTTTCGTTTGGATTAATTTTTTTTTAGTTAAAAAAAAACGTGTACATATACCTAAGCGTCAACCTGACAAATGAACAAAACAAAAAAATCTATACTAAAATAGAATATATACCATTAACGTTTTATTGCGATTATAACTGTACAACAGTTATTATCCTCATAAAAACATGCAAAACACTATATTATAATAATTGGGTTAAAAAAATACGACGAAAACCCGCGATGATACGACGGGCGGGTACACTACGTTTATACGCGCCTTATATTCGAAATGATTGCGAATTACGTCCCGGAAACGATTCATTCGCTGCAGGCTTGCGAAAACTGACAACGTTTCGTACACACGTTGCAGATGGGGGATGTGCGCGCGCCCTAAGTAATTACTCGATTAAAAGCGTATACTCTTAAGAGCGTTTGTTTAATTTGCAACATGCGCTTCTTATGAAAAGTTACGTTAATTCAGTAACAATTAGCATAATAGTATGTGAATTTCGAGTAAAATTTACCCGAATTATCAGAGGGTAAAAATGAATACCCATTTATCTCTTTCCGGTATGCACAAACAAGAAGGTACGAACATTTGATAACAGCTGGATAGGGTAAATTCACTGAAATAATTAAAAATAACTCAAATTCTTCGTTCATTTTAATATTGAATCTTTTGTTTTCCTCGAATATTATGATTTTGGGCGAATGTTGCGGCGACGGTCGTTCGATTTATTTAATTCAAATTTAATCGCATTAAATACAGGATATTTCTCAGACGAAGCTAAAATGTAAAACAAGTTGAAAAGATTCAAGTGGTTGGTTAGACAGTAAACGTAAAACGTAATAATATATCAACACAATAAAATGAAAAATTCCCGAAAATAAGAAGAGAAATTGAAAAAGTTTTTGGAGACTAAAGTTCCTCTTTTATAATACTTCTTAATGATATTTATAACGGAGTTACGGGGGTTGTCAAAAGAACGAAGAATTTCCAATTTTACGAGCCATTTAACGTCCTTTTCCCGGGTGTATTTTTTCTGTTTTTTTTTTTTTGTTCTACCGTTGAAAATCCGTTAATACGTCACCCCGAGGGCCAGAAGTTAATAACAAAGAGAAAGTGAAAAAAAAATGACACCGTAGTGGGTTTTTAGACTGCAGTAGGGATATTGTTGGAAGTATCCAAGTGGAAAAATGAGAGATTCTCTGTCGGTGGTTGGACATTGTGTGGATGTGTGGGGGTAAGTAGAGGATAGAATAAATGATCGAAAATCCCGACGAATCAGGAAACACACTTAAGCTGGACCCAATTTTAGACCTGCGAAACCAATGGCAAATCGATATACGCGAGATCCTTAAGCTTTTAGAAGTTTTGAAATTGTTTCCGTGTACGATCAGCGGGATAGATATACACGTATACATATATATATATACTGAGCATATATACTATATAAGTTCGAAATAGCGTGTAAAAAAGAAGAAAAAACAGTTGACCCAAATCGTTTAGTTATTTAAATTGTATATAGAATTCGATTATTCGATTAGGATAGGTTAGGTAGTACGTAATACGTAAAACGCATTTATATAGTTATCGACGTGGTATGAGTGAATGTCGTTACAAGTTACGAAGAGTGTGCATCATAAATGGTACAACATGTAATAAGTATTTTTATCATATTATATCATAGTAAACTATAAATGTATCTCTTTCTTCGTAACGTCAAAACTATTGTAATATTATAATACATCTACTAACAAAATACGCGAATAGATGTGCGTTTATAAGACCTGCAATTTATATTATATTAGACATTTATAACGTAAGTTTATACAAACGTGACACGTTATAAAACATCGTATATTTGAACATGATATATATTGTATAATATGTGACGTATAATTGCGACTACCAATAAGCGGCTTTAAGCTATTTATAAAGAGACAGCGATTGGTAACCGACGGGGCGTCCAAGTTTTAGAAAATTAATATTGCGGGCTCAATTTCTGCAGACGTATTCGGGGGAGGGGGCACTGTTAAGAACCAGCGGGAGACCAATTTTGAACTTTTAACTACTCAACGGTTTTATTTCACTGGGGTAACACAGCTATATCAGTACATATAATATGTAACTATAGTTATTATCATTACTCGAACTCTGTACGAATCGGTTTCATAAACCATGTATATTATTTCTTATTATTGTTTATATAATTGGAAAGCGTTCAACTTGGACGGCTTTAGTTAATTTATGGAAACGTAGTTACACCGGAACAACAAATATTTGTCTAACGTCATCAATATAATAATATAATGCTTGCAGAACAAATTGTTCGCTTTTTTATATAATCATTTAATCAAATATTGTCCAGTTACACAGCAGTTGGTACACATATACGTATAATATATCGTCATATTAATTTCGAGTAAGAACTATAAAAAAAAAATAAAGTTATCGACGTTAAAAACCCTGCTGCTGCACCCACGCGATAAGGTGTTGTCTTCAGTCGAATGGACGGCAACCCAAACCACCCTTCGACGGTCAAAACGGATCAGCAACTTTTTCCCAAACATGGTTGTCGTCCGGCATATAATAATACGGGAAAAGGACGTAATATATGTATAATATTATGTGTCTTTAGTGTTACACCGCATTTGTGTATAAAATAAGTTACCGTGTGGTGCGGCGTGGCCATTATAAAGAGGACCCGATGGGCGGTACCGGAAGTCACGTGTAATCGCACCGCGGTGCAGTGTAATGACGTATATAAGTTATATACATCACCCAGAGTGGTAAGCCGCAATAATATAATATTGTTGGAGCAGCACGTATGTTGTATCCCTATAAAATTACCCAAGAAAAACGACGAGCGGTGCATCGGCGTTATGCAAACTCAATATATGAACGTACGAGCATACGAATACATTATATTATTATTGGTTCGCGTATTCGATGTCAGTTCCACCTGCTCGAGACAACACAAATACATGTACGCTTATATACAACAACTAAAAAGTGGGGTAAGGGTCTGTCCATGATTCGAGCAATGTCTTCCCTCTTCCCCAAAAAAATGCACCGCTAAATCCGTTCAAAAAAAAAAAAATTGAAAATAGGAAATAAATAAATAGTAAACAGGTAACTTTTACTAACCAATTTGGCTTGTATCAAGTTTGAATTAATCGTTATTTCATCTTATGACAACCATACATAATAAATATCCACCCCCAACCATTAATTAAATTCCAAGCTGGACCCCGAGTATACCTATGTTTCCGAGAGCGAATAATCTCACAGGAACGCGGTCAGAAAACTATTTACAAATCGGGAAAGGAATGATACCTCAGAATTTATTGGTGTGGACTACAGATTCTGCACAGAGGGATTGTCCGGGAGAGGTGTTGATAAACATGCCTATATTATATAGATAGGTATCAGGCGTCAACCACTGGTTATATTTTAACACGGTTAAACTGTTGGCCCGGTACCAACGGTTTTCGTCGGATTCCTAAATATTGAGCAGAAAATAAAACTTAACACTACCGACCGACGTCGTTGACTACAATTCGCATGGGTATCGGGACGAGTGTATTATTATTATTATTATTACCATCATCATCATCATCTCCGCGTTATTGTCTATCAGTGGTACAATAATATCGAATTTCAAGAACAAAACAAACACAACAGGGTTCGTAAACAAATAATAATAATCCGCGCATTGCGATCTACGAGACGTCTAATACCGGAGGCAAGTAGGTATTCGACGGAAAAATAGACTGAAAAGATTTTCGACGACCGGCAGTAGAATCTTATACATTATTATTATAAACTTTGATTTTATTGAATATCGTATATTGCGCGCACGCAACTGTATATAAAAATTCTATTATAGTTCATATATCGTGGTTATAACAGAGACAACAATAACGATATACCTATACAGACGCGAATTGTGTACTTAAAATAAAATTGTCATCGGAAAATGTTTCTATAGTATATACTATTAACTATCCAATAATTGCAAGTATTTGTGTATATTTTCTCAAAAATAACCAGCGGATTCGTAACTAGGTTTTTTCTTTGTAATAGGTATTCATTTGTCAATATCTCGTCTCTAGGTAAGTTCGAGTTTTTTTATAATGCTATTGATTTTGAACAATTTATTTTTACAAATAAATAAAATAAAAAAAAACAATATTTAATTTTCATACCGAACAATATTATAATTTATATGCTTTTATAAGGTTTATGAGGTTGTCGTCTGTATTCGACATTACTAGGTATTTTAATAGTGTTTGAAGCTATAGGTCAACGGGTGACCTAGGTCTATGACCTAAGTGGAGTAGACAAATGCGGTCGTTTTTTGTACACATTATGGGTATACTGTACTTCAGATTAATAATCTATGATGGACTAACCGACCGGAAATAACATTGTATACCCAATGTAGACTTCGGTGTTCCGCCGGCCGCCGGTATCGGCCGCGTTCCCGAAACGTCGGCGTCCTCCGGCGCCGATCGATAATCTGTTATCGTTTGTTGTGCGGCGCCGCGTGCGTAATTTGGTTTTTGAATTTCTCAGATCCCGCATTCATACAATGCCAAATATACACACGAATTGCAGGGACACGCAGTATTGTTGTATTATATTGCCATTATGTGCTACGTATCTTGTCTAACCCGAAAACCGATAATGACATGGTTTGAAATAATAATGCCCCGATACTACCTATATATAATATATATAATATAATATAATATATATATATATACTATTACGAAACACAAAATAATATAAAATTCGTATTCGAGATAAGTTATACTTGAAGTTTCAAGTATTTCGCGTCGAACATATTCTTACAAAAATCATCCAACAATGTTTGTAAATTTATTTTCAGAACACTGGTTATAATAATTGTTATATTTGTTTTTAGTATTTTCAACATAGAATTTTTTAGCGCCAAAATCATTTGTTACAAAAACAATTATGATGTATAGATACTTCTAACTAGGAATCTTAAAATAAATGTGTAACAATGTTAAGCAAGTCATACTAAACCATACTGTTGGATAATTTGTTTTTTTTTCGTATATTCATCATTACCTACATATTTCAAAGCAGAATAATAACAAATTATTTTGGTTCCAAAAATCGTATTGGTGAATTTTTTTTTAATATTGGAACTAAATTGTATGCCAATTTTGTGTACCTATGATTAGTGATTACTGAATATAATCTTTGATATAGTTTTTCGTTATTATACTATTAGGAACGACGACTACGATTGTTTTATACAGCTATTGCGTTAGTTTTATTATAGCTAGCATCACTAACACTCACAAGAGTGATACACTACCAGTATATATTACTATTATCAATACAAACCGCACAGTCGTCCTGGCTACCGAATCGTACAATTATCGTATCATTATGTGGATATAATAATGTATATTATATATATATATATATGTTGACTGCATTCTTCTTTGAACGTCCGGTACAGTACGTGCGCACAGAACACCTCGTTTTCTTTACACACTAACGATTATCCGGCGACTGACTTCCGTTTTATTCCCCGGCAACGACTATTATAATAACACGACGATCGATCGTATATGTGTATACCAATCTATATGCATATTGGAAAACCGTCATCGTCATATTGTTAGGCATATCGGGAAACTAAATATGTAAGCGCTGGGACGTGTAAGAATGCTTGACGGGTCAACCCCTTAGACATCCGAAAAAAAGGAAAAGACGCCGCCGCGGCCGACCGTATAGTACCTATACAATAAAGTGTCGTTCCCACGCGGCGACCGTTCCACTCGCATGGTTTCCACAGCCGATACAGAGACCCTTTTCTTCTTGTCCTATACGCACCCGCGCGAGCCATAAAATAATATCTAACAATTTCATGATCATACAACGAGCCTACATAACCATTAATTGCGTTCATATACCTAAGGTATAATATAACATTGTATCACTATTCCCCGAGAAAGACAATCGATATTATTATTTCGTAAAGTTAGTGCGCAACAAATGATGAATATAATGCATATTATATAGTAATCGACAGATTAATTATAAAAATATAATAATATTTCTAGTAAAAAACAGGTAGATTTGTGATAAATGTATATATTTGTGTATATAAGCATAATAATTATAATATGTAAGCAGGCCCTGATTTAATAAAATTAGGGCCAAGTGCACAATTTTTTTGGGGGCCCCCTACCCCCTACCCCCACCACCACAAGTCAAAAAAATGTTCCAAAAAAAATCTATATAGAGAGGAGGGGGAAATATTGATAATAAAAACAAAATATTTATATGTTAAGTATTAAATAAATATCCCAAAACTCATAAAATATTTGTACATTATTTCATGTACTATAAATACTATAACTATATTAGTTTATTTATAACATTTATTAATGTTTTTCGCTATTCATTTCCGTAGATAACTGAATAATCTAAACCAATGGTTTAAAAATGTTAATTGTAGGAGCGAAATGCGTCACCAACGACGGGTTATCTGTAAATTCTGGGCTGGAAGAAATCTATAAATAGTTATTACTTATTAGTTATTACGTATCAAGTATTTCCGATGTTCAAACAATTTTCTATTATTATTATTTTAATATGTTGTATTGACTATTGAGGTGTGGAATGACTTATACTAGTATAAGGTCTATAGGAATTATAATTTATTAAAAATAATTAATTTAAAAAAAAATTTTAATACACAAAATTTTCTACAATTCACGGAGATCGGGGGGCCCCCCAAAATTGGGGGCCAAGTGCAAGTGCTCCATCTGCACTTGCGTAAATCAGGGCCTGTATGTAAGTCGGTATATATCATACCGCATCGCGGTAGAACTTGCACGACCGCTACAATATACATAATAATAAGTACGTCGTCGGTAAATACGTCGGCTAACGTCAACGCCGAGTCGTCTATTTATTTTATTTATTTATTTATTTAAAAAAAACATAATACTAGGTATATACATGTGTGTGTGTATGTATAATATAAGATATGTCTCATGCCTACGTCTCGCGGTGGTTTGTGGTCCGAGATTTATTGACTTCAGAAAAATGTATTCGACGTCAGGGTGGAGTAAAAATAATGTCCTATATACTCTTATTTGTATGACCTGTCATCGCCTGGGAATTCGCATTCCGCCGACTGAGTCTCTATGGCACTGAAAAACATGGAATCGAGACGTACTGCACTCTAAACATTGTCGTCGTTGTCGTCGTCGCCGTTTTAATCGGACGACGGGAACGCGCAAACGCGAAAACTTAAACAACACGATGATTTACCCGATGTTATGGTCCTCGACACCAACGTATAATAATTAACGTTAGTCATTACATGACATTTACGATGCGTGTACAGGTCTATTATATTATTATTATTATTATTATTATTATTGAATTGGAGCAGTTTAAAGGAGAGCAAAACCCGTCCGATAATAGTAATAATAATAATAATAATGGCGCAAAGAGCAGCGCCGCTTCATTAAACAAACATAAAGTAAAACCTTTTCTTATCGCGCGAATACTTTTATTTATTTTGGGCGTCTGGCGGAAGATTTAGACTTGCTTTAAGTGCTTTTCGCTTGCGAAACAAAATTAATAGGGAAAATGGAAACGGCGCAGTGTCGGTTTTCTTTATTCCTTTTTATTTTTTCTCTTCTTGTAAGTAGTGGGAATGCGATTAATATTCGAAAAAGCTTAAACAGTAGGTATTGTTAATACTCACGGAAGCCTACAGTGATATATAAGCAAAATCGGTATCAATCCGCGTAACCGCAACCTCATACGAGGCCCTCGATGGTAAAATGCAATATACCGACCTAATATAATGCTACATAAATATTATTTTCGTACGCGCATTATTGCTAAACAATACAAGTATGTTATATTATATAGGATAAGAATATTTAGCGCAACGTCGTTCACGTTTAGCGAAATAAGAACTACTAATTAACGTAACGGAATAAAGTAAATTAATGTCAAAGAGTGCGCGTGCATACTATACTATATATATAACACACACACACATACACACGAATATAATGTACATCGTGTAGACGGGCAACGGACTGTATCTGCGTAGCGCGCTGTACATTTAAATTAGATTCCGAGCCATCAGCGAGTCCCTTAAGCCGTCGCGGTGGTTCATTAAAGTTAAATTGCATTTCCACCATCCCCACCCCCCACCTACCATCACCAATAACCCCACCTAACCCCGCACTATCAACGGTTTATATCTTACCACCACTCACGGGGTCCTTCGTTGTCGGTCCGATCTTATATTTTGGGGCCTCGGCGATTTTATAATGTGTATAGTATGTGTGCGTGTGCGAGTTTGGCCATACCCAAAAACACACAAATCTCGTACGTACGTTCAAGCACGCACGCCGTACGTCTCCGTGACAATGTAATTAAATTGTCTCTGTCAGCCCCACCGCCGCCACTGTTGTAGCTGTTTGTCGACCACGAAATTAAAATTCTATAAATACTGCGATAATACGACTATACGTCTTGGACGTCACCACCGCGGTAGGTACGCGCGTCAGCAAAATAATACAACTTAATATTATTATTATATTATAATTATTAATTATAAGAGTAAAATTTGATAATTTAACCTCATAGATGTTATAGGTATGGTATATACGTATTAATATAATATAAATGTACCTCTATCATATAATCGGCACATAATATTATCAATGGTGCATAGAGGAAGAGTGGTGGCTTTGAGGATCTTTAGTCCCTCTCTCCAACAATAAGTACTCATTAAATAATATATAATGTTTATTTGTAATTTTTATCTGTAATATATAAAATAAAACCAATAATATTTGGTATTATAGAATATCTTTTTCATAATATTATACTGTTTGTTTATCAGCCTCTTCTCTGGATTATTGTGCTAATCATTTTTTATTTTTTTTTATTTCAATTCAATTAATTGTGTTAAAAGTAGGTATCTATACTTAAAATTTTATGTTGATTTCTTGATTTAAAAAAATAATTAAACAGTCAAGTATTCAAACATTCACTTTCATAATAGTCTAGAAATCAATCAACGAGTTTTACTATTTTTACAGAAAATATAATTTACAACTTACACAACAACAATTGCCTATCGAAAATTCTTTAGATAATACAGCCGGGTTTAACCTCTTTTAAAAAAATACCTAAAATATTAACTAACATAATCATTTTTTTTTATATTTCAATAAATATTAGTGACGGGGAGAGGGTAAAAGTAAATTACTATTTAGCTATTTGTGCCTAGGCATGCATATTGTATAGGATAGGTATAGGATAAGTGAATCTATCACTCTTCACTAAATCATTAAAACAAGTATGAATTTAATAATTAGCTATAGGTACTATGTTGGTAGTACCATTATATTATTACTCGGACGCGGTTCGTTTAGCTTTAGATGGATTTTACAGACTTTCGGACAGTTATCGATAAATTATTTCTGTCGATTCGATTAATGTTCAAGTGACGTATCGAGTTTGCCGAAGTCGAAGTCGTTTTACAAAGAGCAGACGTTTACTAAATGACACTAATTTTACCCTGTTCATTGAGTTATTGTTTTCAACTTCTTTTTTCTTTATCACAATATTATTTTCACGATGTTTGGACAAATACCTTGTCTAGCTAATGTTTTTTCTCTTTCTTAAAAGGTAAATCATTTATTTTCTAACAGCTTTTATAAACGAGTGTGCACGAAAAACGCTAGTAACTAGGTATATATGTATATGTGTGTATATAGACTTATGTACATATGTATAATAAATTATATCTTTTAATAAACCGGAAAAACGAAAAAACAATTTTGCGATAAACATGATAAATTACGTTTTTCAAGTAGCGTGCAACGTTCAGTTCAGGTGCTCCTCAAAATTTTTGTGTCGGCTCTGTCCAAACACAATAGTCTACAATGTGACCTACATTTGTCAAGTGCAATTCGTTGCAGCGAAAAATAAATTTCATTTGAACAAAACGTATTTTATAACTTGGGGTTAGAAAGAAAAAAAACTCCGGAAAACTTTTGTTAAACGCAACAATAATATGAGTTTCAACGCCGATTATAATAAATAATAATTATTATTATTTTCAAGTGTTCTCCTTGGACAAAAAAAAACAAAAAAATAATGTTATGTAATATGCAATTTTATAAGGCATTGATACAAGTATAATAAATGAATTATTATACATAGATATTATTTGATAATAATATGTACAGTGAAAACTATAATCCATAATAATTTAAATCAGCTGATTTTTAACTTTTATAATAGTATAATGCCGTCAGATAAGCAACTTTTTTTGTTTCTCAACTCATTAGAAATCTTGGCCAATTTTCAATAAAAACTGGTTATAGACGGATAATTCTATTTTAAAATGCCGCATATAGTTAAATAATGCTTAGGAAGCATATGTGAATAAAATCGACGAGAATAAAACGTATTTACGATTCAGATTTTTTTTTTAAAGGAACATTAAATATTTTGATTTTTGTTAAGTAAAACCAAAACGAAGAAATATATTGCACGCAATAAATACAATTTTTTAGTTTCGAAACATATCATTGCCTTCGGCCGACGATGCACATAAAAGTATATCATATTATTATCAAAACATAGGTACATGAACGTCATCCGATCAATATATTATTATTAATATTACCTACGGTTGTTTCGAATCAACTGACTCCTGTCAACCATTTATTATTAATACTAATTTATACACACGGTGGACAAAATTGTTTACGTATAAATATAATATAGTATTATGTATTATACTTTAATTATCTATACTCAATATGTCACTCGGTTAGTGTGCAGACAGATAGGTCATGCCGATCGTTTTACCACGATAAAGTTTGGGCGGCCGTCAGCTATTTGTCACGGACACGGTGACGTAAATTGTGTTCAGTTAAATAATATAATATTATTATTATACATGGCAGGGATGTATGCGTGTCGTCTCTTTCGCAATGTACAATATAATAATATATAAATGTGAACGAACTGATGGTTACCACGAATGGTACCTAGGCATATTACCACGCTCGGTCACTCGCCCCCGTAACGCACGCCAAGTAGAATATAAACGTCACCGGAATGCTCAAATGATAAACAGCTGCTCGAAATGAATAATTTATTAATTTATCCCTTGGTTCTTAGTACGCAATACCATAAGCGCGCGTGATAGAGAACGTCATTTGCGGGGGTTGACAGGAATCAGCTAAAAACGCGAACTTATCTAGTCACATGAATAATGCGGTTTATACACGAACAAAGCGAATCAGAACGAAATAGCATGACAATAATGTAATGGCATTACAATGCGCTGAGGTTTATTTTTTTCCTCCACGCAAAATTTCTTTGTCTGCCAGACCCCTTGGCTTAAATAGAAACGCATTATTTCGTATATTATAATAATATGAATAGATCGCGAGTAGGTTACTGTGCACGCTCACATTATATTTATATATATGTATACATAGCATATTTATATGATCAGATATAGCCATATAGTCTTGTACCACGTAATAAATGTCAATGGAATGGTCAGAAAATAATGGAACGAAAATAATATACATATATAAATGTATAATATATTTTCAAGAAGACATAAACGTGAGGGGGATCGCGTTTTCTCGTGTCGTCCGTAGCGTCACCCTCAGCCATGGACGGTTTCCGTTATCAGTAGTGATAAACGATTAATCGTACGAAACCTATTACTTACACAAAACCGCGTTAACGAATTACAAATCCAGTTATATCTGTATAATACTATAATGTATTAGAGAAAAATATTTATCATAGAGATGTTGAACGCCAATCGATATATTACAACGACTCGCGAGGGTAGATTAGTAATATTATGTGCATGACATAGTGGTGAACTCACGAAAAAAAGACAAGGGTTTCATATCTCCCCATCATTTATATTATTTTTATCTATTGATTTTTTATTATTCTTTGTTAAAATAAAAATGCATGTTTTCAGTTCATTGTTTTGTGTGGTTTTTAGTTTTTCATATAATTTAAGTCAATATAGATACCAATCATTGGGTGATTAAGATGTTACTCACAAGTAAACGCATACATTATATACGAAGTCACTTGCATGTACTTTAACACGATTAATGATATATTATTATTATTAATAACTAACATCGACAGGTAAATGCAAAAATATATACTTTTGTTGATAAATAACGTGGTCTATGAAATAGTCAAAAAATCATAATCTGTAAACAAATGCAGTGTTTCGCTGCAGAGTTAATCTTCGTGTACATCCACACAGCCACTATATTGTTATTATTAGGACATTTATTTAAGTATAATATTATAAGTACATTACAACACTAATTTACTCACAAATTTAACGTTGAGTGAAAAATTCTCAATATTAAACACGGTTGTTTATTAGAAAATCTACAATTTATAGTTTTATTTTAGCGGTGATACATCATGGTACATCATATTATACCCGTTAATATCGAGGCTGTTTATGGCATCATAATATTATATTATATACATAATTATATACTCATTATACGAGTATGAGTGATTTTTTTTTTAAATCCATTCTTCCAATAATTTCTCCATATCGGTCTATAGTCTGTATAATCTGTACCTATATAATAAATAATAATAGTAGATTATATGGACGTAGGTCTATAGTTCTGTACCACCTACGGAGCGCACACACGTTGCATTCGTCAAGCGATCAATGATTTCCCGTCAATCGGCCAACCCGTTATTAACCGATTGATTTACCGCACTCGGATATCTACAATTTAATAATAACGTTTAATTATTGTAACCGCACTCGCCGGCGTGATATATTACAGCCTGTATGCGTTTTCGGCCTCTGACGTTGGTGGATTTCAATCGGAAATAAAAGAAAAAGAGCAGATCGTCAAAGTGACGAGGTTCCTGCCGTGGATATAATATATTATTATAAAAACATTTTTAAGACAACCGTATATACGATACACACGAGTGTTTACTACAGTTGTGGGTATAGGTTTACGTGCGTGACGAGAACTAAAACCAGAAAACATGTTTTTGGAATATCACACGTCGAAGTGGAGGAGGAGTAATAGTAGCGTACAATGCATATAGCATACATGTTATACGCGTTTTATATCATATATGTGTTATTACGCGCGTAAATATATAGTATAGTTAATGCACCGAAGAAACGTTCGTATTAAAATAAAAACCTTAATTATTATTATTACCTACTATATTGCTTCGACGACTGGAGTGAAGAAGCCTCGCGTTTGAAGTTATCAAAAAAATACATCGCGCGCCGTTGGGTTATCCGTTTTTTGAAATGTAATATTATAATGCCCATACGGAGGCGGGAATTCGCATTAAAATGCATTTTGTTACCGACAATTAATAACGTAGCTGTTTAATACAACAATAATAATATTATTATGTACTTATTAAGTGTATATAATTAATGTAATGTTTCGAAGAGGCACTCTTATAATAATTATACACGTCTTCGCGTCATGACAATGTTATCTCCAAATCTTCATACTATCTGATGCGTCATTATCACCTTTTGTTTCGTCGTCTCGTTGTCTTTGAAAATGACAAATCGCTCTTTTTGTACAACCACCACGAACGACATCAATAATATTATTGTTATAACTGTAGATCGCGGATATGCAATCGATTACATATAGAGTATAATAATGTTTAGATACATAACATAAGTACATATAAAGTACGAATTTTGCTACCTATTATATATTGTTACTTATTAATTTATAGTTTGACTCAATCTAAATTTCAAAATTAGAAAATTATATGTGTTGGACTTTCGTTAAAAGTTTCTAAAACTATTTTCATGAAAAAAAAACAAAATATATAGAGTTAATACTATTCAAAAATGTGCTAGTTTATTTTTTCCAATTTTCAAATGCATATTATAGAAGATATCGTAAACTTTTGTGAATTATATAGGTAACTATCTTTAATCTTTATAACTCAGTTTTTTGATGTTAAACCATTATTTTTAAACCGGTCTCAAAACATTTACACAACAAGTTTGCAAATCTATTTACAAAATTCTCAAGTTAATTCGACCATGACAAGTAAACTTATAACCTAATTTTCAATATTGACAGTGAATAATATAAAAAAATTTCACAATAAATTCCTCACAGTTTTTGGGTCTATATTGAAGGACTTGCAAACTATTTGCTAAATCTTGGTATAATATGCAAAATCTTGTAATGAGATTAAAGGGAACCTAAACTATTAGTGGACATCATTTCTTTTTGATATAAGATCAAACAGCATTCAACCACATACCTCGCAAATCGATAACGCGCGAGTTTCACCTAAGTCCTTTAACTTTAAATAATAAATCAAGTTTACGCGACGTACCTACCTATGTATAATCCATTTAATATATTATAATATAACAGTAAGGCATAAAAGGGCGTAGTGCTCATAGACATATATTTTTTTTCAATAATAATACATTCTGCAGTATTATTCTATTATGTATATATATATTATGA